>NC_060018.1:0-2795000 GCF_021134715.1 Daphnia pulex | reverse complement strand
TTCTGTTCTGTGCTGTGTTTTGCTGTTCTGTTCTGTTCTGTTCTGTTCTGTTCTGTGCTGCTTCGCGAGTTGCGCGATCGTTTCTTTTGATCAGACCGAGGCCGTTACCGTCTGTTAGATTAAGGGGGAAATTCTTTTGAACGTTTCCATCAACAAGGAAGGATCTCTCACCACCCGTGATGAGAGGCGTTATTGAATAGAGCGGGGGGGATATCGGGAAAGGACCATGTTTTACCATCAATAGCGGCTTTCGTGGGACTATTGAAAAAGACCGCGTGAACGAACGATTGCCATCTGTCGATGACGTCACCGTCTATTCTCATTGGTCTGGCTTCAACGTGGGATGATTGATAGCTTCATTTCTATTGGTATCCGACGCCGAGTCAATCCGCGTCGTGTATATGCGACGAGTTTTGAAATGGAGTGGAGTGGAGGGGGGGACCTGGACTCATAAAATAAATAACCGTCTCTTAAAAAAAAACGATCCTCCAAGTTCCTCTCATCAAAGTCGGCTTAAAGTTTTCCGCACTGCATCCTTGCAGGATCATTTTCCGGCTGTCTGATTTCATTCCGGCTTGCCGAGACAACCACCTTGCTATAAGACGCCAATTCCTGTACACTCAAACTGTTTTTAGAGGAAGCTGTGGAGTGTGCGTGTATATTTGAGTGACCTACTTGATTTTGCCAACCTTCTCTCTTTTTAAACAGGGTCAGTCCATTGCGCCGATACCGAGTTCCAGTGTTCGTCCGGCCCGCGCTGCATACCGCTGCGATGGTAAGCTTTATATAATTAACTAGAACCTCGGCCCCTGTGCAATGATAACAAGTTTCGACCTCGACATTAATCATCGATTCGCGTTTCTCTGTACAGGCAGTGCGACGGAGAAAACGATTGCGAGGATCGCAGCGACGAGGATCCGACCAAATGCGGTGCGTTGTATTTTCCGCACTATTTGTCTTTTTGATTAGATTGAATTGTTATTGATGTAATCGATTATTGATTTATTGATCTGTGCGTGTGTGTGATAAATTTCTTTTCTACTTCCTGTAGAAATCAAAAAATGTACCGAGGAGCAGTTTGCCTGCAAGAACCGGGTCGGTGAATGTATCCCGCTGTCGTGGATCTGTGACAAAAATGCCGATGGCTCAAATTCATTGAAGTTGTGTTTTCACTTCCTGGAAGATTTTCTATCAACCCTTATTTCTATTTCTTTTCCTTCATGCATGTCTGAATAGATTCATTGATTTTAAAGACTTTAAATAGTGTATTGGACATCGATTAACATATCCTGTAACAAGAAACCCCTTGAAATTTGTAAAACAATCAGAATCGTCATTTCAAATTCATTGAAGTTGTGTTTTTAGTTCCTGGAAGATTTTCTATCAACCCTTACTTCTATTTCTTTTCCTTCATGCATGTCTGAATAGATTCATTGATTTTAAAGACTTTAAATAGTGTATTGGACATCGAATTAACATATCTTGTAACAAGAAATTTGTTTAAACTTGTAAAACAATTTATATCGTCATTTCAAATTCATTGAAGTTGTGTTTTCACTTTCTGGAAGATTTTTTATCAACCCTTATTTCTATTTCTTTTCCTTCGTGCATGTCTTAATAGATTCATTGCTTTTAAAGACTTGAAATAGTGTATTGGACAGCGATTAACATATCCTGTAACAAGAAACCCCTTGAAATTTGTAAAACAATCAGAATCGTCATTTCAAATTCATTGAAGTAGTGATTCTCAGTTCCTGGAAGATTTTCTATCAACCCTTATTTCTATTTCTTTTCCTTCATGCATGTCTGAATAGATTCATTGATTTTAAAGACTTTAAATAGTATATTGGACATCGAATTAACATATCGTGTAACAAGAAATTTGTTTAAACTTGTAAAACAATTTATATCGTCATTTCAAATTCATTGAAGTTGTGTTTTCACTTCCTGGAAGATTTTCTATCAACCCTTATTTCTATTTCTTTTCCTTCATGCATGTCTGAATAGATTCATTGATTTTAAAGACTTTAAATAGTGTATTGGACATCGATTAACATATCCTGTAACAAGAAACCCCTTAAAATTTGTAAAACAATCAGAATCGTCATTTCAAATTCATTGAAGTTGTGTTTTCAGTTCCTGGAAGATTTTCTATCAACCCTTATTTCTATTTCTTTTCCTTCATGCATGTCTGAATAGATTCATTGATTTTAAAGACTTTAAATAGTGTATTGGACATCGAATTAACATATCGTGTAACAAGAAATTTGTTTAAACTTGTAAAACAATCAGAATCGTCATTTCAAATTCATTGAAGTTGTGTTTTCAGTTCCTGGAAGATTTTCTATCAACCCTTATTTCTATTTCTTTTCCTTCATGCATGTCTGAATAGATTCATTGATTTTAAAGACTTTAAATAGTGTATTGGACATCGAATTAACATATCTTGTAACAGGAAATTTGTTTAAACTTGTAAAACAATTTATATCGTCATTTCAAATTCATTGAAGTTGTGTTTTCACTTTCTGGAAGATTTTTTATCAACCCTTATTTCTATTTCTTTTCCTTCGTGCATGTCTTAATAGATTCACTGCTTTTAAAGACTTGAAATAGTGTATTGGACAGCGATTAACATATCCTGTAACAAGAAACCCTTTAAAATTTGTAAAACAATCAGAATCGTCATTTCAAATTCATTGAAGTTGTGTTTTCAGTTCCTGGAAGATTTTCTATCAACCCTTACTTCTATTTCTTTTCCTTCATGCATGTCTGAATAGATTCATTGATTTTAAAGACTTTAAATAGTGTATTGGACATCGAATTAACATATCTTGTAACAAGAAATTTGTTTAAACTTGTAAAACAATTTATATCGTCATTTCATCGCGCGGCTTTTCAAGAAAGAACTTGGGATTAGGGCGGTTATGGATGGGAGAGAAACGAAGAAACGAAGAGAGAAAAAAAAGGTTTTTGGGTCTCTTCCTTTCGCTAAAAGAGTGAAAAACTTGAAAAAAACCTAATTTGCATACTTGTAAAGGAGGCGTACAAATCGTTTTTTCCTAAGCAGAATATACATACGGGTACAAAAGGTGTACATTGTACAAAGACGAATTTGTACACCAGCTACAAATATGTAGCCCGAAAAAGTACGAGAGTGGAACGATTTTTCCCTATTTCTTATATTTTCTAGGCGAAGCCAGAGGAGAAATTATAGAATCTGTATGGAATAATGAAAGCTCGAAAAATTGATGAGACAATCAGACAAGGTGTCGAACTCTTCTCTCGCCAGCCTTTAGCGTCGTTACCACCATTAAACCTCTCAGCGCATCTCCTCTGCCGAGTTATAGTTAAAGGGTATATTTAATGATTTAATGTCGTTCAAAAAAATTTAAAATTTAAAAGGTTTTTTCGTTCAGGGTTCGTCATCTCTCATACCGGTCTATTACAGCAGTAGCCAACGTTCGAGTAGGCCTACTACGGCGTACAAGAATGTCCCACGTCTTACAATGATATTCGATCTGATGACTTGCCCCAACGAATTTATCAAATTTTTTTTTTTGTATTATGCCTCGCATATATTCATTGTTATTAGTAGTTGGAGTTAGTAAGTAATTATAGTAGTTAGTAGAATTAATAGTTGGAGTTAGTAGTTAGAAGTTAGTAGTATTAGTAGGGTAAAACAGCGAATTCCGGACAGCGATCCGACTTATGGCGTTTGTGTGTAAACCCGAAATGCGAATTTCCGGACAAAACGCGAATGCCCCGGACATTTTTTCGAATTCCGGACAGAAATATTTTTAAAAACTAATTATATCAATCGATGCAGTTTTTAATTCTTAGTAAAATTGCTTAAGACATATAGTACAGTGCAATGAAAGTATTTTGAGATATTTCGATTTAAAAAATCAAAACATTGAGCTGTCAAAAACTGTTTTCGTCTGCCAAGACTTTTCGACCTGGGATCAAAACGACTTAACAACATAAAATTAATATTTTGCAAATCCCTTTCGTTTACTATATTTCACAAGAACAAATAGGCCTAGAATTCTAAAACAAAAAACGAAATTGAAATCCGTATTGGAATTCTGGAGAAATTAAAATAGAAAGTCGCCCATACGTGACGCGAATGTCCGAAAACCACCGAAATTTGAAAATTTTCTTAGAATTTCTAAGTTAATATTTTTATAGAAAAATTGGTATCAATAAATGTAGAATTAAGTCCTCTTTATGTCTAGCTGCATAATGGTAACATGACGTTAATATAATTCGTCTAATTAATGAAGGTTCTTTCCCCATAAAGCCCTTGATGCGAATTCTGGACAGCAGATGGAAAAAATATGACTAACACTGCATTACTCTTTATCCGTCGTATCTATAACAACATAGCTCAGCGGTATAACATCTGCCTACCATGCGGAAGGACTGACGTTCGATACCTGCAAAGGGTAAATCTGCATTAAAAGATTTAGTAAAATCTTTTAGTCGTACATGCAATTAGAAATGCAAAGCAAGCAACAGAAATATTGAAACAAAAATAATATGGACATCAGCTAGGTTCATACGTAATAATGGCTTCTTCTTAAACCATAAATATATTCAATAATACATAATTGTAACAATTATTGAAATAAGTAAAATAATCTCAACTGTTACCATCACGCTATTTAATTTTAACGTTATTGCAGTTATGAGATTTGAACGTTCAACCTTCACGTTTACAAGCGGACCTTAACCCACACTGCCATAACGATACTTGTCTAAAACTATAAAGATCGATTAGCGAGCGGAGCGGACTATGTAGTCTGTCCGGAATTCGCATCATGGCTCCTTATGGGAGCAAGACTGACGCTACATATAAGTGATTTTGAAAAAAATTTTACGCCCTTCGAACATTTTTGGGGGAATTTCAAGCAAAATGGGGTTACGGGCATGGGAATTAAATTAAAAATCACAAAGACTTTAATTATTTTACAATAAGAACCATTCCGGACGAAAGATACACCATTTTGGGGAATGGTAGTCATTATAAAACTAACTGCTCGATTTTTTTTCAAAAATTTTTTCACTAAAATTACTGAATTATTACGCCTTTTAAAAATATTGATAAACAAGTGGAACGGGAAAGAAAAATTATGACGACAGCTTTTTTGGATCTGCTAAGATTCGATCCTCTTGTCGCTCAAATCTTTTTTTTTAAATAATGGAAAAACTATACAAAAAAACTTATAAACATTGCACATCAATCGATTCGCCTTACAATTCTGCGTCGATTGATGTATAGACATATTAAAAAATAGAAAATAGAAATTTTTCAAAATTTTCTGTCCGGAATTCGCGTCAGCTGTCCGACATTCGCATTTTGGCCTGTTTTCTATTTTCTTCGATATTTAAGAAAATTCTTAAAAATAACGACAAAACCTTATATAATATTGTAGATCTTTCAATTCTCTATCGATTGATATAATTAGTTAAGGGATTTTTCTTGTTTTAACCTTAGAAATTCCTTACCCCGTAAAATATGTTTACTAACTGACAACACAGAGCCAAAGTTGTCAGCCGTATAGAAAAATTGAGAAATTTCATTTCATGATAACTCAATTAATACAGCGTATTTTTAGATGCCCTTTGGCTCAATTGTGTATCCCCTGTCATATTTTGAAATTCATTCATTAGTTTTCGTTAATATTTCGTCGTTTTTTTATAATTGTAAATTGAAAAAATCGACTTTTTTGTCCGGCATTCGCGTATCCGAGATGCTGTCCGGAATTCGTTGTTTTACCCTAGTTGCGAGTAATAGTTGATTTTCGTTGATTTTAGTAAGGATTAGCCGGTTAGTACATACAAAGTTATATTATACAAAGCAATATGGGGAAGAACAATAAATAACGACGCCACACACTTACACTGACATCTCATGAACGCAGCATTGTGCCTTTATGGTGGTAGCCAAAGGCGCATTCTCAAATATCTTATATTACCCGTCCAGAAGCAATAAATAGGGCCTACTGGTGCAATCGTATAAATCGAGAAAAGTTAAGTTGCTGATTCACAATATCTCGTTCACACTTAAACTCTGAAATGTGCTAAAACAATGTTCTTCCATTAAGAGCTAGCCTGGGTCCTATTTGATTCTTGTATCTTTTGTGTTTCGAAAATAATGTCGTGTTTAGGCTATACTTTATGGAAAAGAATGGAACTTTTTTAGGGGGTTGAGGGTTGAATTGAATAATACAAAAAAGGAGGAGATGGAAATGTTGTTGGGTTGTACTGTCCGATGTCGGTAAACCCGAGATGCGATGGGAAGAACCGAAGGGAGGGGGTGGTTTCTATGGTTCTTTCGTTCACAGTTGGCTGGGCACGTCGCGTTCGATTACGTTGCGGTCATCGTGTAAAATTCAACGAACACACCAGTGAAGCGGACAGCAGCTATATCTCCCTTTCCACTGTTGCTGTTCCAATGTTCCAGCGCTGCCTTCGCTGGGTCCCAGTTGGTCCGAGTTGGGTAATTGAAACACGGGCTTCGTTTCCTCCTCTTCGCTGCTCTCGGTCGCCGTCTCGACCCGCCCCTCCCGTTTCCATTCTTCCGTCGACTAAGAATGACCATGTTTTTTCGAGCTTCCATCTAACACGTATAGTTTTTTTTTCCTCGTCCTCTGTCTATACGCATACATGCCATCATCGGCAAACTTGTTCCGTTTCCTCCCTTTCGTAATTTTTCCCACAGGTTTCAATTTTTACCAAAAATAACAAATGGAAAACTTGGCCGTCTACCACAAAAAGACAGAACTTTTGTATAAAGCCACACAAGCTTTCATTCAAACGATGATTGTATCGGTTTAATATCATTCAAATGGCATTGTACTCGTCGAAATGTCCGCCTTGTGTCCGTTTATATATAAACGGACACAAAAAGCTATAACGAAAAGAACACTATAGTGTTCCTTTTCGTTATAGCTACAATCCTGTTGGCTATACATTGACGAGGATGCCGAGGAATCCCAATGGAATTGCACAGCGAAGTGAGTTTTAGAAAACCAGAAACAACGCAAAAGAAAATCCCTGGCCTGCCATCTGTTTCAATTTCATATACGTATCCTAAATACTTGAAAAGGACAAAAGGTGAACACATTTCACATTCAGACAGATTTAGGCTATCCATAGCGTTCCAGTTTGCAGATATACTAAAAGGTATTTAAAGGGTCCTTTTGTTTCTATATGGTCTGAATGCGCAGCTATTGACCTTTTGTTTGGTGGAACTAATATAGTATAATGGATGAAGGCCTTGGATGGCTGCTAAATGTTTCTGAAATCAAATCGCTCGACAGCGCTAAAAACACATTTTGATTTCATTAAATTTGATTCACTTGTCCGCTGTAGCTATACCTGAAAAAGTATAGCCTAGGTCCAGTAAGTGCAAATACCTGCCTTCTGATGATAATTCAAAATTTGAAAATGCAGTTTCTGTTTTTATTCTATATAGTTGCTATTCCTCTTATAGAATGAATTCCTGTCTACAGCTGCGCGCCTAATCGTGTACCTTTATACCTCGTCTTGGATTGTTTTGAGCATGCTGATTTTGAGGAGCTGCACAGAGGTGTGTTCGAGAGCAAGTTACAAAGAATAAACGTCTCCTGTTCGAAAGAGAAAGGAAGAGATCAAAGGAGACAGATGAGAGAGAGAATTTAGCTGTTGTTGTCAGTCTGTGAGCCATAGTCAGGGTCCGCGAGGAGCACTCATTAAGGTATTAGCGGCACTCGGCGCATCCCTCTGGCATCAGTAAAGCCCTGATGTCTGATGCTCGACGACCCGTCGCCAGCTTAAGCTTCCATCGCCTCCCAGCACTCATTCTACTGCTATTCCCTCCTCTTTTATATACCAAGCGGCTTCCAAATATTAGACACAAATGTATACACTGTAACCTATATAACATATTTATTAATAGCTTTGAAACCAGCAGCGTAAACACAATACCCGATTGGTCAATGATTTAAAATGAATAATTGAACGATCTGATGCTGTTGAAAACTTAGTTGTTGTTGAAAATAGGGAACTCGTTCGATGATAAAAAAAAAGCGCAATATATTATTATCTTGGTTGCATTAATGTCGCATTGTTATGGGTCTACAGGAAAAATATGCAAGACCTCCTTTCCTTAGTATAGGCTTTTCTGTTTTCTCTCTACAACGACTATAGGCTATACTAGCTAGGATAACCAGCACAGCATAATACTAGTAAAAATGGGAGAAGAAGCAATATAAGACTTGCAAAAGCGCTATGAATTTGTCTTTTCTTTTTCCTTCGATTCTCTGTTTGATTTCTAAATTCGTGTGCAAAAAACAAATTTTGTTTTGTTTGTTTTGGAACTGACGGTCCGATTCCGTCGGCCACATTGTAACGCCACATTAAACGTCGCCGAGTATTTGGGGGCATCGGGGCGTTGTTAATCTATACTCCCATGACTTTCGGTGGCTTCATCACTATTTGTCGGTCAATGTCCGACAGTCATCAGCAGCTGAGTTGAAGGCTTTCAATGCATATACGTTAGGCCTATTCTTTGCTCCATATTTATGCAAAATGTACGCATTATCGCGCATTATCACCCATGTACATACTAAAAGGCGTTTCCCGTTTCGTCAATCCCAATGTTTTCACAAGTTCGAACCAACCCGGAATTTGTTTCTTTTTCTGACATATTGACCTACATTTATTTGTATCTTCTTTATTGCTCGTTTCATATATTTCCCTTTATATCTTCAAGTCGAGTAAATAACATAAGTTTGCGATCGGAGTCCTCCCCGTTCCTACATTCTTTCGTCTCTCTCTGTCGACTAAATAAAGTAATTCAATTTAAGTGCATGGGTTCCCTTTCCTATCTGATCTTCATTGACCGGAAGTAGCTGAGTGATCAACCTCCAGGCATGCCAAGAATCGAGTCGATTTGATTCCTGTGCACGCCTGTGCATTGAGGGCTGGAAAAAGAACTGTTGGCAATTAGCACTTGTATTTACACAAACGTAGGCGTCCGTCACTTGACAAATGTCGACAAATGTACAGTTCATCCATCCGGGGGTGGTATACATATCGCACCGACACCCACATACTCCCATGCATATATATATACTGCAGAGAAGGCACATAGTCGATATACTACCGTGTAGGTCGTCGCTGTTTGAAGTGTAAAGGGGCTGGACAGCGAAGGATATAGAATTTTTTGGTGCATAGGGTTGAGAAGAGAAAAATAAAGAGAAAAGCGCTCATGTCTTCTTCATCGCCAACCCATCGCGTTTGACACCTGTCATTCAAAAAAACACCATTTCACTCGCTGCCCAAATGTGCCAACAACAATAAGCAACTGACAGACTGGACTCCTTTCACACGGCCATACATATTATAGGCCGGCCCCCTCTATATATGTTATCCTTTCATCTTCTGCTGGAGATCAACTCTTCGCACGGGGGTTTAATACTTTGATGACTATGGGTTGTCATCAACTTCCATGAATGAATAATGGACAATGTAGGCCCCCTAGCTATAGCCTACTCAAGTTAGCAAGACATTCGTCCGCGCCTTGGGTTTAAATCTGTAACGAGTTTTTTTACTTGAGCCTTTAGGCAAATTACGAGGGAAAAGATTCAGGAGGGATAAAAAGGGCACGAAACGGTCACGCCGGCACTCCTTTTTTAAGATTTCATTAAAATAATAGTATAGCATTTGAGCATTTTTCGGCTTTGAGTAAAATGGTTTGTCTCTCTCTGCGCTGCAACTTATGTCGTTCACAAATTCGAGTCGTGACGGGAAAATAAGAGAAGCCTTTGATGTCGTTTCCGTCGTCACACACATCACACTATAGGCAATGTCTTTAATCGAGCTTCTTTTTCCTTACAAGAAAAATGGATGAAGAGCATCGCATAGCAATAATATACTGGGGGAGAGACAAAGAGCTATGGCTGCTAGCTGTCGGAAAACCCTCAAAAAGGTGTACAGACACAAAACCAACTGGCATATGTATATTCATATTATAGAGGGACGACAGGAAGAAGAGATGCACTAGCTGTGGGATGCATGCTCATTCTTACATGTTTTTGATTGAAATTTCTGGACCGGAAGTCTGCCGGGCGCTGGATTCGATGGTGGTCGTGATGAAGGCTTATTCGCGACGTGCGCTGATATGGCAATAACACCACCACATATAACTTCTTCTTCTTTTATACTCCTGCTGTTACTTATTGTAGAGCTCGTCATATCTAAAAATGTTTATTATATCGCCGCTGCGGAGGTCACCCTTTTCTTCATCTCGGATTTCATCTTCTCGCGGCTCTGCGCCCTCCATTGTCGTCATTTTCTCTTTTTTTTTTTTGTTGTTGGTATAAACCTATGCAAGCATCAGAACATATAGAGACCAGTGTGGTGAGAGTCTTCCGGGCCGCCAGCAACGCAGTCTTTCATTTATAAAAACCGTGGTGAAAGAATGGGGGGATTGATAAGAAAACAAAAGAGCAGAGGCCACCATGGATAACTACACGAGTCAGATCACAAGAGCGTTGTCTTTTCTTGTTGGCGCCATCAAATCCGATTGTTTATAAAAAACTAACGGAATAGACTCTACATGCATGTAAATAATCTCAACATATTTGATCATCATTTTTTTAATTCATTCGATTGGAGTGGCGAAGAATGCGCGTATCAGCCAACATTCCAAAATAACCAAATTTTTATCTCGAATTTTTTTTTCTAATAAAATAGCACAGGTTATTATTTGCGGTGTGTATAAGAAGATTGTCTCCCATCATCCAGAAGGCGTCTATATGGATGGATACACGCGGAACTTTGCTGGAAAACATTTTCGGGATGGCATAGAAGAAGAGGATAGAGCTTAAGAGACAGAGGAGCTCAGGATAGGTTGAGCTCTGGATTGACACGCCCATTCGCTGCCGACGTCACTGGAACGGAAAGGCGTCCGATTGGTCGTCTCCACCCAGAGGGAGGATATGGCCGTCCCGACGAGACACACGGCAGCGGTGAAAATGTCGACCGGTGTGCTCCACCTCCTGATGCCCAGTTGTGTTGGACTAAGAGGCCAGCCAGGAACATCAACAACATCAGACAATCATCAAGCGCATCGTGTGTTGGACAGTTGTTGTTTATCCGCACCGTCTTCTATTTTCTATCAAGGCAATAATTGAAAAAAAAGAAGAAAAGAAAAAATCTTCGCGACGGCAAAAATCGTTTCGGTTATTCCAGTGCGTTCAACCCTCTATACGTTCTTCTACGAATTGACAGACGAGTCGACGATCGAAATTCGTGTGTGTGCTGCCCCGCGCTTTTGTTTTGGGATTTTGTATCTTGTTATTATATATTGTGCGTTGTTTTCATCGCGTCCTCGTGCTGGGGTGCAATGCTGAAACTGGAACGGTCACGCAGCAACGCCGCCGACTTGTGACTCACTCACGCTGTCAAGAAAGGACGACGCATTAAAAAATAAATAATAATAATAATAAAAAAAAAGACCCGCTAGTTTTTGACTCAGCGCGGTTTTCGGTAACTGGATCGTCCTAACGCGCATCGTTCCACATCCAAACGCGGTTCTCCGTTTCTGCACTTCAACAGTGGAGAGTGAGGCGCATCGGATCTTGTTGACGTCTCTTGTCCATTGTCTTTCATCCAGCAAGGCGTACACAGAACTTGACAGTCTGCCGTGCACGACAAATTCGGCGGCCAAAACAAAATCATTTCAGCATCGGTCCTTGTCAGTGGTCGGTTTATTATACTGTGAGACATTCAGTTTCAAGGAGTGTGTGTGTCACTTCCGGAATCGAATCGATTTCGTTGGTATATTTTTGGTTATAATCTGACTCGAGTGGTGAGTTTGAGGAATCATGTTGTACAACGTCGCCTACTGCAGCAACTACTCGCCCGTCAATTACCACCATCAGCAACAGGTATGTCGAGCAAATCTCTTACATCTAGATAAGCGCGCCTTATTATGTATATACAAGTTTCTATTTGGTATGTAAGTTCACCCGGGCAACCATTATTAATAAGATTCTTGGCGCTCATCATTAAGAACGATTATTGTGTGTACATCACACAGTTTTGGGTGTTGATGATGATGGATGTTTTGATTTCTATCCAAAAATGGCGCGGACGCACGTAATCATCTCGTCTGCGAAGTTGGGGTGGGAAGAAAACCCGATCTCTGACTAATTGCCGTCGTCGTGATGTCATTGTGGAATGAAGAGATCGTTTTTTGAAATCAACTGGCGCCTCTCGAATGGCCGGGCATTTGTCATCCTTTTGTCGCAATTTTACCAAACAGCTGGTCATGACTGAATAAGGAAGGAGATGGGTTCTTATTGCGCATACAATTATGAAAGCTTTCATGTGTGTGTGTATACGGTTAGTTATTTGCTCTGTCGGCATCAGCGGCATATAGAGTATAGCCTCGACCAAATTTGTGCTGACTGCTGCCGTATGCTGGACGCCAGTCGAGGCTATTTGTAGGGAGTTTAGGGTACATGTATGTGCGGTCAGCAGAGGAGGGACACCGTTTGATGAATCAGGACCAAGTCAATATTACAACGCCCTGGTAAATCAACACACTACTGATGCGCTTCTGCGCTGCTGCCAGTCGACCCTAACCCACGCACAAAAATAACCGGGACTATTCTACCACGTTCTTTGATAGAGTCAATAAAGCCAAAGACTCTTTCCAGCCTTTTTTTTTTATATTCAAGAATACGAATCTGCCAAACTAGACAAATTCCAGCGTCATCCCGAAAAGGTCGTTGAGAATGATAAGGTATGTCTAGTTCTTCACCCGGAACGGTGTATTATAAGATGGACAGTCAATTTTCAGAGCACAAGAAACCTGATCATGTGCGCTAGACAGATCTTCCACTAGAAGAAGCAGTCCGTTGTGCTTGGACAAGACACAGCAACATAAGCATTCCAGAGGGAATCTTCTGGTTGTGGCTCCTGGTGCCAGCATCAACATTTCAGTTTCTGTGGACGTGGGATCTATATGGGTTTAAAGAAGGGAAACACTATAGAAAGAGAGAAAGAGCTCAGCAAATGTCGTTGATCTATGGACAACCAAAAGACAGAGGAAAAGGGCAAAAGCTTGTGAATGAAAGCATCTGTAGATTGAAGCTGCAAACGAGGGAAGATATGGGGGCCCCGGCCAAACATCTTTTTTTTCCTCCACGTATGTATGTACTTTGCTAAATGCTGGTCCATGTTTTTTGGAAGGGAAAACAGAGAGAGAGAGAGAGAGAGAGAGTTAGCTTGGGCTAAATACTTTCATAAAAGGGAAGAAAGTGTGGGGAGAAAGAATGGAAAAAAGAACAGCAGTATATATAGTAGTTGGGGCTGCTGGAGAGCGAGTGTTGACCGCCGCCATTGGGGTCCATCGGCAAACATCATCCATTGTCATGTTGGGGCGCTTATATACATCTATACTTTTTCTTTTATTTTTCTTCTTTTCCCCCCTTATATACTGCCATGGCAGTTGCCCTTCATCAGTATACGCACGGCCAACGGTCTTTTGGATTTTCTTGAACCGCGCGTAAAAGTTCCTTATAATAACCGTCGTGAAGGTCCCAGCAAATTGCTCAGCTTCCGTTTGTAGTTGATGTGTGTCTATGGCCCTTGCATCAATATATTCTCCGCGCATATTACCCAAAACGACTGGGTGCCAGTTTGCCTTGTTTGCAGCTGGACCCGCGCTTCCATTTTATTGACACTTCTACGCTGCTGCTGCCGGAGGACCCCCTCTAGCATATAGCATTCTAAATAATGGTTGTCGATTTTTAGAATGAGAACGTTTTATGAAGGTTTTTTTTTTTTCGTCTGGTTCCCCTAGTGTAATAACAATCCGACTCGATGCAATTCACTTGACTGAACGCAGTGTCGTCTATATACTCGAGTTGATTAATTCAAGCTTGTAATCATGTTATCGCTTGACTTTATTGACGTCCTTGTTGAAATAGTAATATACATTGTCGAGACTCGGGCAGATTAACTTTTTTTCCTCCATGTCTGGATTGCTCTTGTCGAAGGGACACACAGACAGTCGGGAATGCTCATT
This sequence comes from Daphnia pulex, assembly GCF_021134715.1. NCBI lineage: Eukaryota > Metazoa > Arthropoda > Branchiopoda > Diplostraca > Daphniidae > Daphnia > Daphnia pulex. Next base: position 2,780,914 of record NC_060018.1, on the reverse strand, counting down.
TCGTCATAGTCGGTGGCATTCTCCAGTCTCGAGAGCACTTGGCTCTTGATTTTCTAATAAACCAAAGAGCTCTGAGTACTTCACGTTTTGTATTGTCGATTCGACATCGTTGGCCGTTTTTTTTTCTCTCTTTCTATCCTTTTGATGCTGCTGGTTGGGGCTGTCCTTTTTGTCCACCTCTCAGTAAATATGATGTTGAAGGGCGCACATATATATCTGCTCGGAGCAGAGAGGGGGGCTCCATCGCACAGACAAGAGCTCTCGTCGGAGAGAGAAAAACTCCCCATTGTGTATAATGGACCCTCTCATCTATTCATAGACCGCGCCGGTTTCAATAGACATGAATCAGAATAAGGGGCCCATGTCGACAAGCTCCTCTGTTGTTGTTCAGGGCTACCTATAGTTTAGTGCAGACTAGAATACATAACATGACGGGCACGGGGACAACAACAGGGCATTAGTGTAGTCGGTAGTAGCAGCAACAAGAACAACAACACAACGGCCGAGGATATATACGCGTCAACCATCCATAAAATACAGGGGAATTTCGATGGAGAGGAGGTAAAAAAAAATAGTGCCATTCATATTCATATGTGTGTAAATCTTGAGCCTGCGTTATTGAAAGAAGGAATGAAAAAAAAAAAACATTTCTTTTGTGTTATTCGGGGGCTTCCGTTTGTGTATAATCAATGCGCTAGAAAAGCCCCCGCCTTTTTTTTAATAAAAAAAAAATTTTAAGAAGATTTTTTTTTGTTAGGGAAATTCTTTTGATGTGTTCAGTTGATGATAGGCATTGTGAATGTGATTCCATTATTACTCCCCTCATAAAATCATGAAATCCTATCGGTTAGGCCGCAGAAATCCTCCAACTGTCTTTCGGTAATTTAGCGCGCCGTAGCGCGCAGTTTAAAAAATCGGCGTATAGTGGAATGTCTGTTCAACTAATCATCTTCTCCCCCCTAAAAGACATTTGCCTTTCAATGTTACAATGTTTGCAGTGCATTTGCCAGCACTTTCAGGTTTTGTGTGTGTTGCATTAGTTCATGAAGACCTTAAGAGAGAGACACAAACTCGTCGTCGAGCTGCTGTTCACAATAACGCAGCATGTGTTCCGATGTGTGTATAGCCCATAAGTGTATAGTGGTTGTATGTAGTATGTGTGTGGGGCTGCTCCCAACATATAGTGTTAGCCAGGGGGGGGAAGAAGTGTATAGAAGCGCACAAGCACATTTTCAATGATCAGAGGGGCGTGTGTGTGGGGGGAAGTGAGGGGCCAACCCGGCGTGAAATGGCCTCAATAGGGGCTTTACACATCGGTTGGTCTCTTCTGAGCTGTACACAGCAAAATTATTCCCCTCGCAGGTTTTCTTATTCTGTGTCCTATGTATACTACCTATAGGCGAGAGACCCCCTCATTCTTTTCAACAACCTATATACTACCTTATTTCCCCATTTTTCAAAAGGATCGATCTGTATACATATATACACAGTAGGCCTTATATATGCTTGTAGTTATTGTAACCACCAAGAGAGAAAGACATTGGCAGCGCACCTGGAAAAATCTGCAGATGAAAAAGAAAAAGGAAAAAAAAAAATGTCATCGATTGAGTCAAATGTCTTTTATTGTAGATGTCTGCCATCCTTGCACAATGACGAGGAAGCCAGGCTGCCATAAATAGATTGGAGTATGATTTACTTGTTTAAGGGGCAAGTATATTCCAGTAGGAGGAGAGCCGCCTTTTATATTATGGAGGGAGGTATTATTATCGATCGGCGCGTTATTAATCTGTCTAGATATAATAGGCCGACGCTGATGGCGCATCTAACAGCGGCGGATCCCACAATGGTATAGAGACGGGGCCGCATCCAGCTCTGCTATAAGGTTGGCACCGTTGTTGGTGGGCGCATCCAGCGGGAAACGCAGCACAAGAAAATGATGCGCGCTCCCTCGTTACGTGCTGTAGCGTGCTCTCGACGTCTCATATGTCACGTGGGAAGGAGAGTTTGGAACCCCCCTCCCCCCCTCAGTGCTCTCGCTCGTCTCTGTACCTCTTGCTCATATCCAAGTTCGGGGCGACTATATAGATGAGAGGTGGCTGCTGCTGCTGTTAGCCTGTTTGATGGCTGTCATCCTTTTTTTCTTCTTCTTCTTTCTTTTTTTCCTCTCTGTGTTTTTGTTGTTGTTCTCGCTCCTCTTGCGCCGAGAGCTGCCGTTGTGGCCAGGCCTCCTGTACAGCAGCAGCAGCCCCAACAGCTAGACGAAGAATGGGGAAATAAATAAAAGGAAAAAGAGAGAGAGAAAGAAAGACAAACACACACACAGCACACGAAAGAAAAAAAATAAGAGAGAAAAAGAGCGACGTCTACACTTTGGACCGCGTCTCTTCCTTAATGAGTGTCGATAATTCACCCCGAGCGCTCCCAGTCTCACTCCCTTTTTTTTCTTCTTTCCCCTTTTTGGCCGGCTCCTCCTGCAGCTGGGCCTGAGCTGGGCGCCCATCACAAATCAAACCGGACTGCTGGGGAAATATTTTCCCGCAGACGACTCTTGTGTGCTTGTGTGTCGTCGTTGAGAGGCTAAAGGAGCGGTGCTGCTGGGCTATGACAACGTGGGTGTTCCTTCGCTATATTTCCCCGTTATATCCACACAGCAAACTACATGGAACTGCTCCTTGATTTTGATTTTTCTTTCTCCTTCCGATCGATACATCTCCCCAGTACGCCTTTCTATCCACCCTGCGTAGCATATACACTATCGCGTTATTAGATATCCGACTTTACCTGGTAGATTTCTTACCTCCTCACAGTCATGGTGGTCTTCCTCTATAAGATTGAGAAGGAAATGTTGTTTCTTCCTTTTTTTAGAAAAATGAAACGGCCCTGATTCCAGGCCGAGGTGTTTCGATCGGACCACAATAAACTGGTCATCACCGGTTGCCGTTCACTTCCTGGTGTCGGACAATCGAAAGATTTCAGAATCGAGATCATTCGATGACTTCCTTTTCTCCCGTTCTATCTCTTTCTTTTTTTTTCCTTTTTTCTTTTTTTTTGTTGGAGCATGGGGGAGAGGATTCTCGCCCATCAGCTGATCCTTATCTTTCCGGAGTGTGTTTCTTTTATATTCAACCCGGGGTCCCCGCCCACGAGAATAGATCGCCTCGGATATGTCGGGATTTTTTTTTTTTTTTACAATGGAGCAGCTCTTATCACCCGAGTAGACTATCGAATAAGTCCTTGAGCAAAGCCCAAGGCAAACATAAACAGCAAACACACACACTCCCGGCTGCACCTTGTACAGGTGTCGGTTGGAGTCGTAACTCTTCCGGCCGTCCGTTCAAATCACACAAACCGTTTCCTGAAAGAAATATGAAATCTCTCTTTTATCTTTTTTTTTCCTCCAATGAAAAGTGGCATGGCACAACAACACGGATTTCAAGAAAATAAAGCTGAAGCTATAGGGGGAAAGAAAAAGGTGACAAACACGGTTACTAAAGCCATACGTCTTCGGTGAACCCCCCTGTCTGCGACGTATAGACCTAACCAATGATGTGCTCAGTTTAGGGTCTTTTTCTTCCTAGACTGTTATGTTTGGATATATTCCCAGTGTAGTAGTGGTAGTTCTTCTTCAAAGTAAAGCGAGTCGCAATGGCGCTTGTACATATATATAAGCTGCGTCGACATTTATTCCCCTATACTCCTTTCGATATGTTTTATGGTTAGCTGCCGTGCATATCCGGGCGCGTCGTTAAGCTCGGAAATAAATAAGAAAGCCAAAGGGACACATCTGTAGACAGAAGATTTACGCATAATTTTCTAGACCCAGAGAGGTTATATACAATGTAGATACAGGGTGGTAAAAAATAAAACACACACACACTCACACACACAGATGTTCTGCTGGATGAATCTCATTATCGCCCCGCTTTCCAGCAGCAGCAGCAAAGGAAGAAGCACAAGATGGATCATTAATTTCCCGTCGGTGATGCGGTTAGGTTATAGAACAGCGATGTGCAAGTATTATAGTACATTACGCCCGCTCAATACGTTCGTACCCATGGGTTATTGTGTGCTCACATCATTAGTGAGCTCGTCAATTCGCTACTTTTTCTTTTTCTTTTTTTTCTCCCCCCAAGCTGATGGTAATAGCATCGACCCTGGCCACAGAGTAAACGATACCAAATGGGGTATATAGAAGGACGACTCGGTGAGCTTATTTATTCTTCCGTCATGAAAACCGATGATTTGATTTTCTTTTCAAGTTATCCATTTAATTAGGGACGTTGGGTGACGTCTCCATTTTGCTCCGTTTGATGTGCGTTCAAGCAAATACACGTTAAGGAGTATTAGCGACATATATTCATGCACACACACGTGAAACGTATTATATGATATGTTTTGAATTTCGAGGTCATAAGGGACAGACAACGTGATTTGCTGCCGAGCGATGGGTCCGGTTGATATTTCACCTTAGAAGCGGGGGTCGCGCTCTCACCGGTGCTATGGCGACAGTACACAGGCGATTCTCACGAAGCTGGAAAGACAACATACTATAAGAGCAAACAAGGGACCATGCAAAGTTGGATAACTGCGCTGCTGCTAGATTTATATCCCACCCATTTTTAGAAGAAGAGTTGAGGCAACGGCAGAAACCAAAAACACGGCACCTAAGGACAACGTGAGAAACAACACAAAAAAAACAACGAGTGGAGAGCCGTATTTTTCCGCATCTCGGTCTCCTCGACGAATTGGTTTTTCTTTCTTTTGTAAACAAAAGCCAACTGCACATTATTTCCAGGCAGGAACGAAAGAGTTCTGTCGACTGTTCCGAATCAGCGAATGTTTTTTGGTCAGTCGACTATGGCGAAAATCTCTTTTTGCATGAATGGTCCGCTTTGCTCGGGATTCCTTATTACGACAGCGTAAAAGGCTCCCAACCCTTTCGAATCGGTCACGAATGCTGGCGTTCAGCATTTCCTCTTATTGGGAACGGCCGAATGATGGAAAGAAGCCGTGAGGGCGACAACAACAAAGAGGGGAAAAAAGATCAAGCAAATAGTTTGAACGTTCGGGTGTTTCGACAGTACATAGTCACAGAGTACGTTAACAAGGGGTACGCCTGGACATGGGAATAGGAGCTATTTTCGTTTGTTGTTTTTCTCAACGGTATTCACATAAGTAGCGTGACAAGGTGCAGAGTAATCCCATTCCATGTTCTTGAAGGGTATGTGCACAAATTTTTTTGTCCTGCTAGACAAAAAGAATCAAACAAAAACGACGAGTGATTGAATTTAAGAAGCGATTTGCATTCTCACTGTCCGCTTGAACGATCATCGCTACTTTTTTTTCCTGTTCCTTTTATCTGAGAAAGACGATGGCTCTTTGACCGCATCCCAACATTTTCTCTTTCTTCTACAATTTTTTCTTGTTTTTAAGCATCATGGAGCATCAAAACAAACAGACATGTGTATAGTCCCCCCCCCCATTTCCATCGAGAAAAAGAATGAGAGAAGCCCAGCAATATGGTGCGCTCAGAGACGGACCGAGGAGTCTAATCCCCCGCTCGTTGGTGGACGTTGGTCTTAATGCTGGCCACCACCAGCGTGCCGCCCTCTTCACACGTCGGCGTTTGTGTTGACTGGTGAACGCCAGTTTCGAGTCATCACTTGTGTCGTTTGTCCCAACACTCTTCCTCTCACGAGGGACTGGCATTGTTTTCTTTTCCATTTTCTATCATTTCTTTTTTTCTTTCTTTCACCTGTCGGTTATGGTTTTTTTCTTTTTTCTTCCGTCCTCTTGACCGGCCAAGCCGTTTCATCACTGCCCGGTCCCTTTATTTCTTTAAATTTCCAAGTCGTTTTACCTTGTTCACATGTCCCTTTTTCGTGTTGTTGTTGTCATCATTTCTCCCGGGTATACCAACCCCTGGCTGGTATTTTATTTTATTTTTTATTTTTTCTCAAACCGGCAGCCGGAGAATGCAACGGTCCCCCCCCCCCCCCCCATAATCAGTTCCCACCGTGAAGGAAAGACGAAGAAAAAGAGCCGAACAAGACGGGAGAGAAAGAAAGAAGGATTGTTTATCTAGGCAGTTGGTCGTGTCGAGAGCTGATCAAACATGGATTTCGGACAGGAGTTGGTTCTCTATCTCTTTCTCTTCGTCACGATGGAGGGACGACAACAAACGGCCAGTTGGACTTTTTCTTCTTCTTCTTCTTCTTCTTTGCCTTTTCGCCGGGTGTGTCGCCTATACGCATATGAACGCGCATAGTCCCGTGAGGTCCCCCAAAAAACTTTATTCTCTGCACCCATCCTATCCCAAAAAGCAACCGTGGCTATGTATCCCAGGTGTATACCTAATTAATGATCCACTGACGTGCTAGCATATGTTCACGTAGAAGGATTGTGAGCGCCCGCTGCTGATGCTGTGTGCCCTTTGGTCCGTCCCCAATGCAAAAGGGGACGAGATGGGGTGCAAATTAATGAGCACGTCAGCTCCCTTCTCCTCGAGAGACTTTCTCCCGAGTTCTATCTCGTAGATAGACGCAGCACACTGCTGGACCCTTTTTGTCTTGTTTCTCATTTTCATTTTGGTCGTTTTTCTCGACCTTTCTGATTTGTCACTTTCGACGATCCGTTGGTGGCGGTTTTGGAAAGTTGTCGCACGACAGAAATAGGTATGCAGAGAGAATAAGGAGAGACTCTTGAGGACACTTTGGTGTGATCGCTGATGGTGGCCATGTAAGAACAACATTCTTTTCGACTCCTCCGGTGGCCTTAAGGGATGGCCAGTCGTGTGTGTGTGTGCGTGTGTGTGATTATTATGGTCGATTCCTATCGAGAGGCAACGTCGATCCGGACAGGAGATTGTGAATATACTACTACACCTTCACGGACCCACCGCGGCGGTACCTAGACGCTCACGGATAGCCAACAGGAAGGAAGGAAGGAACCAGCGGCAAAATTTATGGGGATGGTCGGGAGGTCAAGAGTCTGATGGCTTGCGCCCTATGAATAATAACCAAGGAACGCTCAAGATTTTTTGGCCGACTCCGGCTGACTCTTATCTTTTTTTTTTCTACGGGGGAGGAGAGTTTTATCGTCCAGTATCTCCTAGGAAACGGGCTGCGCACAAGACGGATATCATATTGTAACAAGTTCCATCAGCTTGTTTGTTTTCCATCCCTTTTTCTTAAGGAAATTCATGCGGTTCGATACAGCTTCGTTAGATGGCGGTTGAAAGTTAATCAAATCTAAATTAAAATATTTTCTATCAAACGAATCATCCGTCGGTCAGCGCAAGTCTTTAGGCCTATCCTAGCTGATTGGGAATAAATACAAGCGCTGGATTCAATCCAATCGGTGGCACAGTATAAACAAAAAAAAAACTGAAAGCGTTTTCTGTCTGTGACTGTAAAGTGCTAACGTACTCTTGTTTGTTGCATCATGCCCGACATACTCAGTCTACAAGTGAAATGTATTTGATTTGATTTTGATTTATCAATGAAAGACCCTTGCGGGATCAAACGCACTTTGACACTCGAGCGTACACACACGACCAACAAGGATGACGGCGAAATTTTGCTTGGCAACTGACAAGTCGAAATACGAACAGTCGCCGACTAGACGACTGATTTGTTCAGCTAGTTGATGCGTGCTCCCGAGTTTGACGGGTCGGAGCCGTTTCAGTTTTTTCAGCTATCGGAATCTATCCCGCTCACGTCCGTGAACTTATTTTGGAACATGATGGCTTATTATATATATAAATGGAAGGACAGACAAACACGATAACCGACCACTCACTGGCAACAGCAGTTGACAAAGTCATTCCCTTTTCGTCTACTACGAGTTATTATTCGCTTTCGTTGAATAAGTCAAATCAAAGTCTCATGTCTTTTAAGATTTTTTATTTCGGGAGGAGCGCAACAAGTTGGCAGCTCCAAAGTCTGAACAAAAATAAAAAGCAAAGAAGAAAAATCTAATTGGAAAGGAGGGTGGAACGAAGACGGAGAAGGAAAAACCCACAACTTGTAACCAGAAAGTCTTGTTGTCAATTAACCGTGGCCTCCAACGAACAGAGAGACTACGTTATATAGACCAAGTTCCTTTTTTAAAAAGAAAGAAGGGCACACTTGTTCTAGTAGGCCATAAGCTTACGCCCTCCGTCTCGCTGCTGTCACTTTCCCTATTCCTGGGCTTATGGCTTAAATATTAGTTAGAAGAAATTCAAAACAACACCGCAGTCCATCAGGATGTCAACGGCCGCATGGACGACAACATTCTTTTTTTCAAATTTTCTTACAAAGAATTATTAGCCCCGGAGACAATATTATAGCGACGAAGTGGATGCTGTTTTTCTTTCCGTTACGAAATCCAAGCGACGGAATATAACGCAATCAACTTACAAGTAACAAATAAAGCGGTTCCTAGGCAACATCAGGTACATCTAAAGGTCTATAAATATATATATATATTTTCGAAAATGCGCGCGTTTTGATTTGAATCGCCTCGGTGTTTGAACTTTGGCGAGCGATGTGCGCGCCTGTTAGTTTTGTTGCCCGAAAACGGAGCCCCCATTCGACATAACAAGCAAAGCAATTCGGTGCTCTCGGGTGTGCCATTAAAAGCCGAAGAACAGAGGGTCGCTCGGCAGGAGGAACAAAGAAGAAGAAGAAACTTGGAAGAATCTGGAGCAAGTACATTGCAGAGGGAACCCCCGCAGAGCCGGTTATATACACACACCCTCAGCTTCTTTTTTTTTCCCCTCTTCTCTCTCTACATTTCTCTTCTTTTCATGCCTCTTTTTATCGCTGCGCTTTTTAAGCATCTCATTCTCATCCCCATAGTGCCTTGGTTGTCGTTAAGGCCTGAACTTGCGCATGTTTTCACCGTAGATCGTATAGATCTGTCACCGTCCGAGCGTCCTAGACGAGTGTTTTTCTGTGTGTGGGTCTCTCTCCCTGCTCTCACTTGTCTCTCAATCACTTTCAGGCCTACGGGCCAGTTCAGACACACTGCAAGGATTCATCTTCAACTTTTACTGTCGCCCAGCGCTTTTATTTTACGACTCTTCTCTTCTCTGACAGTTTTCATTGGATAGCCCGTGCTTCAATCAGTGATTTTGACGCCAGCGGAAGCCAGCGCGTGATTATAGGCCTGAGACAATCGAGAAAAAAACAAGAAATATACAGCCGATCAACTTTCATCGTTTGACGATAAGAGCCGTATTATAAGCGCCCGTTACAGATTAGCGCAACCGGAACATCAATAAGAGTTCGTCTAACTCGGTCTAACTGTAAAATCCCTTGTCAGAAAAGTCAGAACAATAGAGTCGTTTAGCTCGGGTTATACAGGGGAGAGTGTAGTATATAGGGCCACCGGCTATATAGACACAACTCTTTTTTAAAAAACACAGCCCATATTAGCCTTTTGTCATGCATGTGTATAGTATTGCCGCACGGCATTGATGGAATGTTTCCAGCTCTCGTTTATTATTTAAAAAGTTGCGCTGGGCTCTTGTTTTTGTTTTCCTTTTTTCTCTTTCCTTGTTTGAAAAGCTAATAAAAATAATAAAAAGCAAATGCAACTTAGGCCTCTCGTTATGAACGATTCTATAACAAGCACAATAACAAAACACGTGCAGACTGCCGAGATTTCGAGCTGCTGGAAAAGAGCTGGCCCTCTCCCCCCTACAAATGATGGATTGCTGTGTTTGTGTATGCGGTCTCATGCGATGGAGAGGATCTACACCGATATGCGCCCACCACTTTTCTTCGTGTGTTGTGTGTACACTCGCAGAGCATATTATGCCTGCCTAGCTGGCGTTGTTGTCGAGTTCAGTTACTATATAGACTTGAGTTAATACTATACATCATGCATGTTGTGAAGCCCGATCAGATTTCACATCGACATGTGACTGCTTTCAGTCGCAGGTGAAGTGGAATTTACTCGAAATAAATTCCGAAAAAAAACAAAAAAAACACACAACACGTCGTGTTTGAATGTGTGTGTTTGTTATATATACACCCGTGTTATGGCTCCGTGTGGCAAGTTAAGCCGAACTAAACCAAAAACGACGATTAGCTCACGATATGGGAACAGGTTGGAGCCGCGGAGGAGGTACATGTCTGTTATTATGTTCCATTGACTAGCTGAAATTTGGGGTGGATGCAGATGGACCTGTCATAGTGATGTGCGTGTTTCATATCCACGTTGATTTTCTCTGGCGCATTTACCCGCTATATAATTGTGTAAGGCGTCCGAAGCCGTCGACGTGTTCGAGGTTGAACCCGTTTAAACAATTCTATATTTCGTTTTAAAACATTTAAATTTTTTTTCCCTCAGGTTTCTGATTTCTTTCTCGCATCGTTACGAAATTTACGAGCTTGTATTTAACCGTCGTTCGAGTTTTCCCCAATTTCCCTGGGATAATCGACCACAGGGTTTTCTTTTACATCACCTTTAAATTGATCCCTTTGTCGATTGATTTAATTATTTATCGTTCTCCATTTGGCAATATGACTGACGGAGAGAATTAGCCAGCGAGTTTCGCCATCCACGCAATTGTTATGTCGGCCACATGCGCTAACTGCGTGCAGTGTCGTTTGATTGGCACAGTAAAAGACGACGAGGTGTTGGCTGGACTACATCATCAGGGTAAAGGTCAAGGATTGTGGCAATCTCTTTTCTCTTCTTCGACTTCTTCTTCTGGTTACGCTTGTTCCCTGGCAGCTCCTTAGAGTCTCTGAACTTCTTTGGCTGTAGAGTCGTCGCGCGGGGCACTAATCATTTCTTTTTCTGTACCAAGGCAAAAGGCACTCTGACAAGAGGAGAAACGATAAGATTATCTCACGAGCCCCGACACCCCACCCCTATCGAGAAGGGTTATCCTGGGCAGCTCCGACTTATTATTATTGTTATGATTTTAAAATGGAAGATATATGCATAGAGCGCATGAATATGTGTTGCCAGAAATTCTCTGGAGAAATCGGACACAAGTTACTAGGAAGGAAGAAAAATGAAAAGAACGAAGCCCCCCTTCAAAAGAAAAAAAAAAGGGAATTTGAAAATGAAGAATCGACGAGATAAATAAGTTAAAAAAGCGCACAGACCCAAATCAGACTCAACTCAACTTATTTGCTGTTAGAAAAAAAAAATCCCGAGCTGTTATAGTTAGAAGCTGAGGTCAGGCTGTCCGACACTGCTGGTCGAGATCATTTTGGTAAACAAATAACTTTACTCTCACAACCTTGCCTCTTTTCTCACTCTGTTATTAAGGATATAGAAGGTCGCAGTTTTCTTCTGACGCGACAACCGATAGAAGAAGAGGGAATTAAAAAGACTGCGGAATTATTATTATTCAGATAACGATTATTATTACGTCTTGACTAAGATAAAAACCGAATAAGTATTGGAAGAAAAAACAAAATTCCATATCACAGCTGATTCATGTTATTTTCTTCAGAAAAGAAGGTTGTTCTCCTAAATGCAGACTCGTTGACATTTGCCAGCCGGGAATGTGTCGGGAGAGTTTTCCAATTTTGAGTTGTTTCAAATATGGCGGATCGTTCCGCATCCCGCATATTATCGAAGAGAAGACCTCTGGGCGTTTCCGATTGGTGTGTGGCTCAAAGTGTGAACCAGCGAACTAATTGTCGGCGAACGAGAGACGAGCGAGAAATCAAATAATAAAAGGGAACAATCAAAATCCAACCAAAGAGGTTGGACTGCTGCTCTCGACAGCCATGTTCCACAATGAGAGCAAAGTGCAACGTCCATTTCCTTCAGTCAATCCCATAGTGTAGCTCGCCGTCGCTCTGATTGGGTCTCGTTCCACTGGGTGTGTGTGTGTGTAGAAAAAGAACCACTGGTTGCTGCTTTTCAGCTGTGATGAAGCCCTTTCGTTTCTAGCGCGCTCTATTTTTCTTTCTTTCCAAAGGAGCTCTCAGCTGTGTGTGTGTGTGTGGACTGTGCTGCACACAGCGGGTTTTCATTAGGGCCTCGTGGTTCTAGCTGCCCACTTGCGTCCCCAAGCGGGCTCCCAAAAACAAGTGACAAATCAGTTGCCTTCTGCGACGGTCCAGATCACAAGCGGTGTTTCCACACTGCTTCCACAGTAGACACACATATTGAGATATTCACAACCGACAGACATTTCCAGTGTTTCAGTGGCTTTTGTTTTAGTGATTACTACTTTTGTGCTTATTTCTTTTCGATTGGGCTGCATTTTGATTGACGAGAGTGTGCTGGTGTTATTTCAAATCGACGTTTATTACACAAACATTCAGCCATGATGACTTTGATGCCGTATCTGGAATCGGGTTCCACCATTCCGTCGTCTACAGCCTCTCGCCTGGATTTGGATGACGATCAGTTAGTTGACAATTCTCATCGACAGGTACATGTGTGTCAACTATTTCAATGCAGTTGTGTGTTTTGAGAGGGGGAGTGTAGAATAGAAAGAAAAATAAGTCGACAATATCTTGTGGCGCTTTCACGAACAATGAACGTCAGAAAAATCACGTCGCTCTTGAAAAGGCGGGAGAAAGACTAACGCAGCCATTATGAAAAGCCACGCGGAACCCATTTTCATTTCTTTGAATGTGCTCCTTTTTTTACAATTTATACACCAGAACAAAAAACAAAATTCTAAAAGAAAAAGAAAAGGGAAGGTACATTATTCACGAGAAACAGCTCAACGCGTTAGGTATTAAATATACGCTAAGAGGTCGTATCGTTAAAATGGCGCTTGGTGATGATGGCTTTCCTGGCGCCGTATCAACTCCTTTTTTTATTATTATTTTTCCTCTTTAGTTTAGATTTTTCATGTTTTATTTTCTTTTTTTCCCCCCAAACAATTGATTCTCTGGATGCAAATTACAAATGTGAGTGAAACGCGTTTAGTGTTTATTACCAACCAAACCGCCAATGTACTTTTTTGTTGACCAGTGCTCATATCGCAAAAAGGAACTTGACGGTTTACTTTGTGCAGATTCCCTATAACTGGTCCGTGCATAATGCACAGTTGTTGTAATGTATGGCATTCACTCGGCTCTGTCAAAGGTATGGAGTGAATGAAATGGGGCCCGGCTGCTGCTGGGTGAAGTGCACTCGATATCTTCCATAGACTTGACTCTCTCATCGACGCCCGAGCCTTTTTCTTTTTAAAAGAGTGAGAGGATGCTGCAAGTGCTGCAAAGGCATGCCCGCCATCATTCTCAAATAGATATCGCGTGTCTGTCGCGTGTTTCATCTTCCATTTCTTTGCGTTTTTTCGAACCTCTTTTTTCTTCTTTCTTGACTGCAATCGGATACCATCAGCTAGGCCTCTTGATGATACACACACACATAGATATACACACACAAGTATGTATACCCTCCCCCCCCCCCGAAAATGGATATTGCATATGAGAGATGAAAGGGAGAAAAAGGAAGTGCAACATCTTCAAGAGGAACTCGTCATCGATCGCCCTCGTTTGTACGTGCACGCGGGGCCGACCGGTACGATCCCCCATGAATTCCATTCATTGCATTCCAACAAGAGACAGGAAGTTGCCCAAGATATTGCTCTAGCGTAAACTGTATACATTTCTAGTTGATCAAAATGTAGATAGAACGGCGTCGTCGTCGAAGAATAGCTCGGCTCTAGCTAGACACCTCCCCTGATTGTGTATAAACACACCGACAAAAAGTGTTGTGCTCATCCGCCCTCTCATTTTTTTAGAAGAGTGTCTGTGTGTATATTCGCCATATGTCAGCTATGGCTGCCTCTAGTGTGTATAGTGCAGAAAGTTCAAACAAGATTCATCGAGTGTCTCTCTAGGAAAGTAAGTCTGTCCTCCTTATGCGTATGGCGACGCGCCTTGACGTAAACAGCCCCAACGGAAAGTCGGTACAGAGTTTGATTATACACCGACACCGACAAGGGAGCCGGTGGATTGCTCTGTGTCGAAACTTTGCTTCTCGTCATATATCCTTATTCCCCTTGTGCATCAAGCAAAGCATGGAAAAAGAAAACATGTATCTCTCCGGTGTATAAAATAAGCTCACAATGGCGCATATCCGTTGGTGTGCGCTTTATAGGCCTGAACAATCATATCAGTGTGCAGAAAACATCTTTAATTTTGTCTCGTCATTTCAATATCTATATTTTTGGAAGTCAAGGTTTAAACGAAGCAAGCCTAAATAGTTTGGTGCAAGTTCCCACGCTCCCGACGTCAGTCGTCGGTCGTTTCTCGACTGGCTCCAAGGGGGATGCGTTCCCTTTTCTCCCCCCACAATTTTTCTCCCTCTGTTATCCTCTAAACTCGACAACGAAGAAACGAACTGCTTTCGTTCCGTCTTTAACAGTCGCTCAGCACTCTCGTCGCCCACTTGATGTAGAATAACAATCCCCCGGCTGCAACGCTCGTATAGTGGATGCTGCAAGTTGATTTCAAAAGCTATATAGCTCTGCTGTTTTCGTACCGAGTTCCTGTACAACCAAACAAGAATGACGTTGACGTGCTCTCCTCCGCTATAGTCTCCGTCGGGTTGAATAACGAGATGTACTTATTAGAAGGTGGGCGAGACATGATACTAATTGAAGAGGAATGTCGTTCAGAACTTGCGGAAGAAAAAACAACCCAAAAAGAGGAGAGAAATGGCGACCGTTTTTAACTGACGGAAGAGAGGAACAAGTTGGGAATAAACAATCGACGTTGAGGACTGCCAGCTGCTGAATTCTTTTTGGAGAGCAGGGAGGAAAAAAGTAAGAAAGAAACGAGTAACCTTTAAGAGAGAAAAAAAAGCGGAGCTGGAGAGTGTTGTTGTGTTTGTTGTCCATCCGTCTGTGCTGTATTATGGGTTACGCCTATATGCGCCAGCTAAATTCTTCCGACGTGTGAACAGTTAATAGAATCCAGCTCACTTTAGGTATGAATAAGTATAGGAGAAGGGTGAACGGAATAACTAGGGTAGACTATATTAATCAGATGAACTTGACGGTATGAGTGAGCCTTCCATCATCCGCATATCTCTGGAGAGTGGGGGCCGGGGATGCGTCAATTGGATTTCTTGTTGATTCAATCCTAAGAGACTTTGCTTTGACGATGATCAATCCTCTTACGTGTACATCCCGTAGAGAGATGGGGGAAAGGCCACGACGGCCACACACACTTATGCGGTCGTATGTATACTTGAATGCCGGTGGCAGTAGGTTATGTTGATATTAGCCAAAAGTGACGTCGACCATATTTCCGAGCCACTTGTATCTAACTCTATACCAACCATGACATCATCTTAACAATTTTTTTCTTTTCAATTATTTTTCAGGTGAAACGGCCAAGAACCGACAACGACACCGACGCTTTATCAGCCGCAAGGTATGTACAATTCGAATTTTAAACCAATCAATGTTGACTTCATAGAAAGATGAAGATGATTCTTTCGAGACACTTTTTCTCGCTTACTTCTCTGGTGATAAATGTCACCATCATCTTTGAAATGGAGTCTCCTTCTCTATACCACAAACTCCTATAGAAAGAGACGCGTAGGAATTCTTGGTTTGGGTCCCATCGGTCAATCTCCGTGCGCTCTTAAAGAAACATTTCTCATCGTCAAGAGCTGGCAAATGAAAGCATCATGCAGTTACTCTTTAATTAAAATCACCTTTCCATTTCTGACGACGGGTGACATTGCGAGGTATTTCTCATAGCGGAGGTAGTCGGTTCATTAGGAGATGCAAATCGAGTGGCTATAAATCTACATCTTACATCCTTATAGCATGCATTTACAAGCATTTTTATAATGCCAATGCCACCGACTGTGTATACATCAGATGCTTGGAAGACGGAGATATATATGGGAGTGGGTCCGTTGGTCGATCTGTCTGGCTTCTGTCTTCCGTCCGGGCAGACCCGTCAAGATGATGATGTCTCTTCTTCTCGAGAGCTGTACAGCTAGTCAGAGCGGAAAAAATAAAAACGGAAAGAAGTTTGTTAGGAATTCTCTTTATTCTCCTCATTTCTTCCCTCTTCTGCCTCTTCTTCTTCTGGTTTTGTTTTTTCGGCCCATCGATTCGGATGTCCAGAGATTTCTTTCTAGACCTCTCCTTGCTCCGTCGAAGCGACCTGTCAAATAACATTTCAACGGCCAAGAGAGCGCCCTGATGTTGGGCATTTAAGAGTGAAAGAGAATGTCTTTTTCAAGCCTGAATGCTCGGACACTGTTGTTTGCTCGTCCGGTGTTCACCGTTATAGAAAACATGGCCTGTAGGAGCAGCAGCACACAAGTAGAAGAAGAAGAACAGGAAAAAAATAAGACGAGGAAAAGAAAATGGGGAAGAGAAGACACAAAAAAATAAGACGGACACCCTCGGTCTCTTGTATGTCGGCCATCGGCTACAGAGGAAGGAACACCGCCCTTTTCGCCCTCTTTTATAGATGTAGTAAGCCATGTTAGTGTGCCTCCTTCTATATACCCCCGCTGAGATTCTAAGAGAATGATGGGCGGGAAGGGCCGAACTTTTTCGCACATATGGCCAGCACATGTTTCCAATACTCGACAGTCCACACCAACAGTCCGGTGGAGAGAGAGAGAGAAAAAAATAGAAGCGACTCCTCTCTTTCTCTCAACTGACGATCCTGTTGTTGCCCTTTTTTCTAAAAAAAAATGTATACGACTGCTTTACATTGACACTTTGGAAACTGGTCTGGGAATTGGAATGAAATACAGGCCTGTATAGTCACAGCGCTACATTTCTTTCCTTAATGTGATGTTTGATTTGTCCTTTCACCGTATTCTTATTTCCGTTGCCTGTGCGTATTCGTTTTGGTTTGGAATTCCTGTTGTGAGAGGCTTTACGGTGTGGATTCCTCCTCTTGGAGGGAGGATATATGCTTTATAATGAGCCAGGCGCCTCGAAGAGTAATACGAGTACACTTCTTTTGTTTTGCTTGGTGGAAAAGAAAATTTCGGAAAAGTGTTGTTGGTTAGGTGTCGGGGCGAAGAGAAATGACGATCAAAATACGAACAACTTCAAAACGCGCTTCTATTTATTTACGTTACATATTATACCGTACACGTCACGGCTTTGGTTTGTTTGTTTGTTTGTTTCCTTCCTGGCTCCCGAATGTCGGGAACTAATAGGCTACCAGGAAACTATTACATTAATCTTAAATCCTAAACGAATTTTATCAAAAGAACTATACCAGCCAGAAAGAAAAACAATGTCAACAAAATCAGTGCTCCCTCGAATAACGACATACGGACAGAGGAGATCTTTTTTTTTCTCCCTGTTGTTATATTTGCAGTGTGTTCTTTTTGGGAAGTCTGAACCCTCAATGGTACATAAATCACTCGTCGTCGACCGAGTTGAGATATGAGCGTCGGCCTTTGTCCGAGTCCCTAAATCCAGCGAGTTGGCGATATTCGAAGCGCTCGCATCCAAGGATCCCGCCTTTTTCGAGCGAATGTTGACCAATCGCTAGTCGGAAAACGGTTCACATTCGCCCGTGTTTTACAACGTGATCGTGAACAGCACAAAAAGAATAGTTCCTTTTTTGGGGGGGAGCTCTCATAGGTGACCCAATTTATACCCGTCAAATCAGCACATCAAGGCGAGGAAAAAAGCACGTTGAGCTCTCCACGAATAGGCACGCGCCGTATTCTATTTCAGTACCTGTCAAGTTAAGTGCCATTCATCTTGCAAGGTGTTTGGAATCGCATTCGGTTAGATTTTTAGCAGCATTATGTGCCAGAAAAGTCAGAAATCCAACGTCTCGCGTATCGCTAATCAATCACAGGTGGCTGTTTTGTCGTTTTGCGGTCAATAGTGTCTTATTAAACTTCATCTCAAGTGTCTTATTTCTCAAAAATCTTACATGAAATTAATTTCTTCTGTTCCCTATAAAGCAGGCTTGGTGAAACCGGTCACGTGTCTAGCCCTGCCAGCCAATCAGAATCGACATGCGGATCTCCTGGTGAACAAGGCGGAGGAAGCGGAGGCGGAGGGAATAGCGGCCATCCGCCAGAAGGCCAATCGTCCATCCAGCAGCAGCAAGGAGGTTTGGTTGGACCCGGTCCCGGTAGCGGTTCGTTGGTATCCAGGACGATGACCTCTTCCACACCGACGTATTCGTCATCGCCGGCGTCATGGACACTGGCGACACCTTCAGACAATTCCTTAGGTAATACAAACGATGTCAAATGTAATCATACCTTCGGTATGAATTACAACTCGTTCTACCCGCTAACATTTTGTGTCAGAAGAATTCTTCTTTCCCACCTGTATTACTGTCGTCTTTTTTTTGTTTTTTGGTTAACCGCACTTTCTATGCGACTTGTTTTCCCTCCCCAAGATATACATTCTCCCACAATGTTTTGTATCCAGACATTGTCTCTAGTGCGGATGGATGCGAGCATTTGAAAGTCATCCCTCTTTTCCCCAGGTGGGTTGAAGAAGCGCCACGGATCAAGTTCGCGGCACTCACGCATCATGGATCGTAACGTCCTGTGTGCATTCTCTGTCTCCGTTGCTTTCTTATTCCCAACATCCAAGTGGTAATCGATCCTATTCCAGCTTGGGCTCCTATTCTTTCTTTTCTATGACGAACCATTCTGCCCGTCTCCCCGCTCTCTTCCGAGAGGCTTCATTTTCAATTAAAATTGAACTTGATTCGATTTACCTCCAGTGTGCTGCCCTTCTTCAGCTCCTCTTCATCATCTGTAGACGCCATCGAGTCTGACCCGTCATCCTTGACTTCCCAGTCACTGCCTCCTTCTTCTCTCCATCGACTCCCTTTACCCTCGTTGTGATGCATTTGATTCGATCAAACTATAGTCGTGTCCGCCGTAATAGTATTCGTTACACGTTAGGCCACACTTGGCTTCCTCTAACTATACTTGGAATATACGTACTTAGGTATCCCAGTCTAGAAAGATATACCGAAGACGTATCAAAGTATACTCGAATATATATTCACCCTAACTACCCCTCTCCACCAGAAGAGGAAAAAAAATAATAATAAAAAAGGCTAAGGGGGGAGGGGGGAAATGGTACGTCTCAAGTAACACTGTCCGTCCGTCCGTCTTTTTTTTTTCTTGTTATTTTTTTCTTTTCTTATGAGAGGGGGGCCTTTTTTTATTTCAACTATGTCTGAAACTTTTCCGCGACAGCTCACATTCAAAAACTGTAGGTTTTTCGTAGTGGGAGGGAAATTGATTTTAATCGAGTTTGTCGGTATAAAGAACACAGCGCCGGTATCTAGGGCAGTGGTCATTTTCTATCATTGAATTGTTCGTCGAGTGATTGTTATTGATTGCGAGGAGAAGAAATAATAATAATAAAACAAACAAAAAACGAGGAATATGCAGGCGGAGAGCGACCGAAATGTCAGCAATTTACGACGAATCGAACCGACATCAAGTGGCGATCAATCTATCCATAAATATAATCAGGAAATGGTCGATTGAGAATCTCGCCCATTCTTTTTTGTTCCCTTGAGCAGTGTATGGTACGTCTCTCTTATTTCAAACGATCAGCTGATCGTCAAAGAAGCTTGGAATGTGGGCACAGAGAAAGGGAGTGAATCGCGTTTGCCAAGAGCAATAGACAGACAAACGAAGCAGAGATTCAGATTAGGAGATGAGAAATCTCAGATTACACCAATATCACAACCATTTCCTCTTTATTCTCTCTCTCTCTCTATTTCTCTTCAGTCGATATGGCTGTTTCAATGGTGGACGAATGGCGATTCCAACAGATATTGACATTCCACTGCGTTTGATTTGCCATTTCCAGCGAAAGACACCAGATCGAAACGTGTGTCCCCACGTCTCTCTAGTTCCTCTGAATTTGTTTGTTCACCGGAACCCGTGCGGAAATACTCGCAGACTGCGTAGACACTCTGTGCACATGTAAACGTACAGTATGGAATTTGGTGTTGGCTTTTGTACCGTGTTGGGTCTGAATTCGTTCAGTCCGTCGCGGATCTTTGAAAGCGCAACGAATGAGTCAGCGTCGATCCAGTCTTTTCATCTGTAAGCTACGCACAAAAAGTTCCCAGACACCACAGGCTATTATCGATGACGGCTGGAAAACATAAAAGAGAATCAATCAAAAGGCATTCAAATTAACGATCCTTGTTATTTTGTTTTCACAGTGAAATCCGAACTTCTTGGAGCCTCGTCTGAAGGCCATCTCGGCTCTTCAGATTCGCCCTTCGTCAGCGACGCTCTGGCTGCCGTCACCGGTGACTACCAATCGGCCTACGCTGCTTCCTATTACAGCAGGTACGATCCAAATAAGTGCATGTGGGATTCATCTCTCAAGACAATCAAATTAATAAACTGGAGAAGGAAACGTGCGACTTGGCATCGCTTGACAGGGGCTGGTGTAAAACGGCCGTTGTTTTGGGGGGAACGCGTTTATTAATGCAGACGTGTCTAAAAAAGAAAACAGTTGGCTGTGATAATAATAATAATAATGGAATGCAGCGGCGTGATGTTGTGTGAACGACCTCGTTGAAATTTCTTCATTTCCTACTTGTTTTGTGGCTTTTCATCAATGCCTCCGTGCGTTTTTTTTTATTTGATTCGTTTGTGTTATCATTGCAGCGCGATGCAGGCCTACAACAGTCAGTCGACGTCGGCCTACATGCCCAGCAGCGGATTTTACAATGGCGCACCGTCGCAGACGCCTTACGGAGTCCTAGCGCCCTCCACTTACACAACGATGGGCGTGCCTAGTTCAAGAGCTCTAGGCCAACAGTGCAAAAATGGTCAATCATTAGGTGAGTTTTTGAACAAATTTCATTCTAGGGCTTTTATTTTTCAGACACTTATAGGCCAAATCGTTGGTTACATCATTTAAAAATCAAAGTCAGAGTTGTGGCACAGATCAATATCTTGCTGAGTCAGAGTGAAAACGATCTGTATGACGACAGAGTAAATAGTTAAACTATTTCGTGATCCAGCATCCCTATTTGTGGAGTTCACTGACCGCGCGAAACACAACTTAGACTGTTAATTTTTAAAAAATGTGACCGTTTCGCAAGTGGTTCAATATCCTCATTGTGATTTTTTGTTTACCATAGCACAAACGCCTCCGTATTTGAGCTCGTACGGGTCAGCATTCGGAGGCGTCACTGCCAGCAGTTCGCCGTCGGGTCCGCCCGCCTACGCCTCGGCTTATGGATCGGCGTACAACAGCGCCGCCGCCCAATCCTTCAGCAACAGTCAACAAGTTCCAACGGTATGATTTCCTATATGATTAATACGTCCCTGTGATGTAGGCGATATCGTAGGCCTATAGACTCTATGCGGGGTATAGTGTCGGGACCAAGGTGTGTCGACGACCACCGCAACAAATTTGTTTGTCTCTTTTGCAAAATAATCCGATGATCCGATAAGTATTGTTACAATAATGGGAGACTGCCCAAGTCACGATGTCGTCACACGTTCACCGTGTTTCCTTTGTTCTTGTATGGTTTCGCAGGGACTCGATTACGGTACGTATACGCCGTACGGCCAAGCCAGTAGTTACGCGTCCTACTATGGCCAGAGTTACGCTCCCTATGGCAACGGCAGCGTCTCTGGCACAGCGTCGTTGCCCAGCCTATCGCCGACCGGATTGCCGAGCCTTGGTGGAGTCCCTAACCCGACCAGCGCAGCAACCAACAGCAACAATGTCTCTGCGTCAACAACCAATTTCACTTCGGCTGGATCCTACCAACAGTTGCCGCACGCTAGCCTGACATCAGCTTCCTCTTCCCTCTCAGGTTTGAAGATCCCTACAGGATAAACCCAAACAAATCTAAAGAAAAACATAATATGTAGCAAAATCCGGTAATAACGACTTTACTCTAATGGTCTCTTTCGTGTTTGAAAAGCAGAGAGTCCGCCGTATCCCGTTGTGGAGAACAGCAGTCCACCCCTGACAATCAAGAGCGATTCGACCCCGACCAACAACTCTCGGAGGAGTAAGGAGACGTCAGCCGAAGGTCTGTTCTATACGCTAATAACATTACCTACATACTACGTACGCTTGTTCTATCTAAAATACGTTAGGGTATATTTCTGCTTTCCATATAACATTCGATATCCTCCGGCATTAGCTGAAAAACCTATTACAGCATAAAAATTGAAACAAAAATGAAACAAAGAGAACATGATACGTATAAAGTATAGAAATGATTCGAGAGAAGAAGAAGAAGAAGAAGAAGACGAATAAGAAAAGTGTACGTAGAGCTGGTTCAAGGTTGGATTGGTCTTTTTTATCCCCGTTGCCTCCGTGTGGATGGTTTCGTGCGGGTGCGGGTACGAAGCTGGCTCTTCCTGTTGCACCGACCACGACTGCATCGGTGTCCACTTACCGGACCGCGCTCCTAGCCTCATAGTTATAAGAACTTAATACTTTTGCACTGGGTTGGACGGTCTTGGACGGTTCACGACGTGCAGCTGACGGATCGTGTTCAGCATTGTTAGCCAATTTTTTCTTCTTCTTCTTGATTTGATGACTGCACACAACTCCCGAGGGCTCCATCGTTCATCATTCCCATTGTGAGCATCATCGGCATTCAAAAATCTGCGCAGAGCTCTGAGAAGCTCTCCCGTTCACTCACGCCGGATCGGGTTGCTTCGCCGAGTCGAAACGTCTCTTTGAAATGAGCACGGCTCCTCCTTGACGCTGACATGGGGGCTCTCTGACATGACAAGAAATTGTCGTTGTGATATTACCGTCCTTGTTGAAGCCTAAACATGTTTGCATGCGAGCAGAAATAGACGCAGTTCACTGGAAAATGAATGTGATGAGCGTCTAATACATTTGGCTTTTCTCGTTTCCCAGGTGGATCTAGGAGCGCACGAAATAGAAACCGAAGAGCACCAAATCCGTCACCAGACCCCGAATCAAATTTGGACCGTGTCTTTATTTGGGATCTTGACGAGACCATCATCATTTTCCATTCATTAATGACCGGATCGTACGCCTCCAGATTTGGAAAGGTAACAATACAACACCACAAATTGTGATGACGCTGGCAGTTAATTATTATCGCGCGAGATTTCTGACACAACTGAGACCGCCCTCAACATCTCCCTTCTCTAAGCGCGTTTAACGTGTCTGTTTATCTGTCATGTCAAGCCTGTCAGAGCAAATGAAAATGGCTTGTTTTTAAAGCTGCTTTCGTCTTCGCGCGGGCGGTACTCTTTTTAACTTGTTTCTTGACGTGTAACAATTTGAAAAAATTTTTTAACTCCGCAAGCTCGTTAGTTTCAATTTTCCTATTTCATTGTATTTTTCAGGACGTTCCCGGCTCGATCCAGCTCGGAGTCGGCATGGAGGAGTTGATTTTCAACCTATCCGATACTCATTTCTTTTTCAACGATTTAGAGGTTAGTTGTTTATTTTTTAAAAAATGTTTCTTCGGTCATTTTCCCCCTAGTAACCGTGTTCCAGATTTTAAGCCCTCTATCTTTCCTTACTGGATTTAGATACGAACGCAAAGTTAGGGTATTAATTCACGCCGCTAGATGGTATTGTTGGTTGGAAAGCTTAAAATGTTCAAGGAATCGCGGCCCGTCTGATGCGCATCTTGTTTGGAAGAAGAACAAGAAGGGAAAAAAAAAGAAACACAATAGTAATTTTTTTTAGAATGACGAAGCTGGTTGCTGCGACTATCACTGTTAAATGGCCGCCAAATCTCCCGTCATGACGGAGGAAGAATAAGAAAGAGGAATCAGAGACAAGAAGCTACGCCGTCAGAAGGCGGATCCCAACACAACAAATGACAGTTGTCTCCCGCGCTCCGACAGCATTGGAATCACGGCCAAAAGAGAGACCACAAAACAAACAAATGTGTCGTAGTAGTAGGAAAGGAAAAGCCAAAACAGAAACAATTATTCACGACGGGTGTTATTAGAACAAGAATGGAAACTTCGTGACGTTGTTGATGGGGGGTGTCGCGGTGATTAAAAAACACGAACCGAACAACAAATACGGGAGTGACTCTTGCTTTCGTTCAAAAAATTCTTGTCAGATAGGGAATTTGTTTGTTTTTGCATCCTTGGTTTTTATTTTTTTTTTTGCTCACGGGCGGGAATAGATTCATCAAATGGTTATATAATTTAATCCGTCTGAAGAAAAAAAAGAGGCTGCCAACTTTCGACGGTCCCATTTAGGACCGTCCGCTGGTTTTCTTATCTGGGCTTCGTTTTTGCTTCATTGTTCGTCCGTCGCTCTTATAACGCACCTGTACACATACGGTGAAAGAATTTATGTTTCGTTCGTGTCTCCCTTTTGCGACAATAAATAACGGCGAAAACAAAACGAAGAAATAACTTTACTAGGCGCCGCACGTGACACATGGTTCTCATTCGCTTGCCGAATTGTGTGGCTTCTTCATATCGTTTACCTAGTTTTTCTTCTTCCCTTTATTTTTCTCTCTTTTTCTTTCAACCCTCCAGCCGCCGTCTTCGTCCCTCTTTTCTGGACGATTGCTTTTCTCTCTCTCTCTCCCTCTCTCTCTCTTTCGAATCGAAAACGATGCTGCTGCCCTACTGACATATTATATCTTTGCCAGCGATTGGCTCATACATTTCCTCGGTCCTCCGTATACCGGCCTTTTTTGTGTGTGTGTGTCTGATAGGTATTTTTTGACTGTGGAACGCGACAAAAGCAACTCGTGGATAAAGTAGGGACGAAACGAAGACTATTATATACGCTTGTCGCAATAAATCAAGTCTCTTGCGTCGTTTACTTTCTATTCGCGATCGGGACGGATCGTTAAAAAAATGAAATTTGGTAGGAGAAGATGTAGTACGTTATGTCGGTTATTCGTTTTTGAATGACTCTCGTCCTGGAAATGAGATCTAGTTTGGTTTAATGAACATTGAAAGACGAAGTTAAAAATGAAGTGAAATAATAAACCGCGAAATTGAGAAAACATAGTTGACCACCGCACCAGCAGGTAGAAGAAAACACAACGTTTAGCTTGTCCCATTTGGTTATTTTTGTTAGTCGCGACGGGCTGGCGGGCTGGTTAAATAATAAGGCGATGAATTAAAGGGACAAACTGGCGAACAGATAGAACTTCAAAGAAAGCCGATTGGAAGGACGAAAATTGAAAACAAAAGAAAACCTCAAAATGTTACGCTAAATAATAGTGATTCTCGGAAGTTGTGTAATTATTTCGTGACTGCGTAAATCGTCTTTGACCAGAGTCCGCGTTCCGGTCGGTCGTTCGTATCATCATTCGTTTTAAGCATCATAAGAACTCGTCGCGGAACCAATGGAATTCAAGAAAATTTTAAAAATAATTTCGTGCGGGAGGAGAAGGAACCGTTTGAGATGGCCAAGACGAGACCTTGAGAGTAGTAGAATAGGACAAGAGTGCATACGTATTATGCTATGTACTGCACGTCTCTCATCCTTAAAAAAAAAAGCCAGAAGTGGGGAAGGTGAGGGCTAAATAATTTAAAGAATTAGGGAAAAAAAATTCAACGATTCAAGGCCTTCTCTCTCAATCTTTCAACTTTGAAAGAAAACGCTGAGAATGATCAAAGCATCAAATTGGCGTTCAGGTGAATCTTTTGCGCTGGCGTTGTCGACTTGTTCCTTTGTGTCTGTTGCCTTATCTTCTTCTTCTCATATATGCAGATAAAATTTTTTTTCTTACTTTTTGAATCAACCGGCGGAAACTTGTTTGCATTTTAGGTAAAAGGAGAAGGGAATTTTGTTGTTTTGTTTCCTTTGTTTTTTATTATTATGATTATTGTTTGGGTGTTTTTTTTTCTATTCTTTTTACTTTTGCTGTTCATTCTTCCATGTTTTGATTATTATCCGAGCTGCGTGGCTTCTTTCAGAAAAAAAAACGCGGAACTGTCAGACCAGTCCTTCATGTGTTCAGCAACACCCTCTACAGGTGCGCAACTCTCTCTCTCTCTGTTTCTCCAGTTCCGTGCTAATTCGGAGATTAACGAAAAAGAAAGGGAAAACGAAAATCAACCGCCAACACGATCATTTGGATGGTCTTGTATAAGTCGCGCAAAATGTAGTTATAGCTCTCCCAAATCCCTTTATTCCGTCTCTGTGTGCGGTTTCTTTTTAATGGATTTTTCGTGACGAAGAACATCCACATCGAATATAAGCCAGCACGAATGCACTAATATCTTGAATATAAGATAACAACTGGACTAACTATATAACTTGATCTAACAGTCATCACATATTTTTTTTAAATGGCAATTTCCTTGTGAGAGAGAAAGAAAGAAAAAAATTCCCTTCATGTTTTTTCCAACGCCTCCCATACGAACCAATCGAGTTCATTATTATTACGACCGTATCGGGGTTTCTTTAACTTTGAAACGTCGTCGTCAACTAGCGGATAAGTACCATTATCGTTTGGGTTTTTCTCGGCTGTTTGAAGGAGGGCAATCGTAAAAAATCCATACAAACATTGGGAATCGGCACCCGGGTCGGGTTAATGGCTCGTTGATGATGTTATCTCATTAGCTAACATTTCTCGTTGCCTCGATGAGCATCGGAGACGGTCAGACGAGTCTAGTCTTCAACCGTATACCCGCCGACGATCACAATTTTATGCGCGCAATTACAGCGGAGGGCTGTTAAACATCTGTAATATCGCATCTACAGTATACTTTGAGAAACTGCTGGGAAAAGCAATTTAAGTATCGCTTAGTTTTATAAGCCATCCCCCTCCTATTCTCCCTAAAAGGTCTTTTGATTTCTTCGGGCTTGCACAAATCGTCGAACCTTGAAAGGGAATTCTCTCCTCTTTTTCGCCCGTTCCGCTTCATCGCCGACACTTGCCTTTTGCAGAAGTTTCAATGTACCTCGCATAATTGCAGTAATAGTGAAACAAAATCAGTGGGCATTGAGAAGTGAAAGTGCCTTTAAAAACCAAAATTTTTATTTTAAATGTTTTATTGCGTGCGTGTGTGTACATGATGCGTGTACGTCTCTCTGTCGCCTTTTTGTTGCGCGCACAGTTTTTTCGTGTAAGCGTTGCGTGAAAGGCACTCGCGGAATATTGCCGTTGTCTGATACGAGTCTGCCAGATTGCTGCGGCCTGTGTAATATGATGAAGTTCAAGATTGGCGGCACGAAGAATAAAACGAAATAATAAAAGAAGGAGTCGAATAATCTTCTTTCTTGTTCGCTCTCTTCCTGGAAAAAGGGAAAAGAGAAAAGTGAGCTTGAGCGTGTTCGTCTCCCCGAATGAATGTGTTAAGCTGTTGGTCTATGTGAAACGTCACGGTGGTCATAAACAGTGACGGCTTGTTGAATTTTGCGATATGCGGCCGATTCTCACATGCTGGGCTCTCTGATGGACCAAGCGGCGTCTTGAGAGGTAGAGAGGAAATGAGTAATGACAGATCTTCCACACAGAACGAGTGAAAAAGAGAGATGAAAGAGAGAATGAAATGAGAATCATCGTGTGGTGTTCGTGGTTGACAAGGTCTCATCGTACGAGCTGGCTGCTGTTTCGCCAACTCATCATCTACGACGTTTCCTTGTGAGCTCCTTCTCGGCACTGCAGTGACAAACTCCTTGAATTTACATAGGAAAACAATTTCCAGACATGTTGCAATCTCAAGTCTCAATGTTGGCTCTTCGGTCAAGGTTTCGTTAACGTTCGTCGAATCGTTTCAGTTCTATCCTCCACTTTGGATAAATATTAGCAATGTTTCAACCAATTTTCTGCTGTGTTTATTCTCAACAATTATTTTAACCTTTTCATTGTTTAATAGGAATGTGATCAAGTCCATATCGACGACGTGTCCTCCGACGATAATGGCCAAGATCTCAGGTAATTATACTCTTTTATTAGTTTCTCTTTTTGCGAATGAATTTTTTTTTTAGAAACATTCATCTTTCGTTCAGCTAGACTGTTTTTATGTTACGAGCTCGGTTGGGATGAACGCGGTTTAACATTGCACCATCGAGCCGACCTGTTACAATTCAGGCCCTTTTTACGACCCAGTAGAGATCCTTTTTTGGTGATAGGAAAACTTGTTCAGTTTCGAAAAAAAAACTGAAAAAATTGGAACCAAAATACAGAAAAATTAATAATTTTACTAATTAAATAACGCGATACAATGGGGACACAAGGATTAGAACGCGGGTCTTATTGGTGAGAAAGGATGACCGTTCAACGATGAGTGCACATCTCGATGGGAATCTGATCGAGTCAGTATAACTTCCTTACTGTTCCCATTAAAAAAAAAACAGCGCTATCCAAAAAAAAAAATTATGGAGATCCACTATAGCATCCGTATTCCGCAAAATATAATCCGCAACATATATTTAAATAAAAATTACTTTCGCTTCTATGGACGGAGTGCAGGGTGTTTGAAATGGTCCATGTCTCTCTTTTTCGTGTGTGGTCCCTTCACGCTAGATATGCCTTGAAAATCCTTCCTGCAATCATTTGTTCGACTTACTTGTATCTAATCTCTCCACATGTTTTCATCCTTTGAACACAGTAATTACAATTTCCGGACGGACGGTTTCCATGCAGCCGCCACCAACGCTAGCCTCTGTCTGGCCACTGGCGTCCGCGGCGGAGTCGATTGGATGAGGAAGCTTGCCTTCCGGTACAGAGCCATCAAAGAGATTTACAACCGTTATCGCAACAGCGTCGGAGGTAAAAAAATAAATAACAAAACAATAGAAATGGTAATACCATTTGAAGATTAGACGATAGTCATAAAATTTTCCGCTCTCCCTTTCTCTTTGAAAATATTTAAAAAGATATTAACCGTCATGACTCCTTTGTATGAACTCTACAGGGTTGCTTGCGCCTGCCAAGAGGGAGCAGTGGATCCAGCTGCGGATGGAAATCGAATCGCTGACAGACAATTGGCTGACTCTAGTCACTAAATGCCTCGAACTGATCAATTCCAGGTTAGTCGGCCATTGTTTCCACACTTTTGCACTCACGCATTGGGGAGCAATTCCGTGCGCCACATAGTCAAAGAGCGAGTAAACTTCGAAACGACTCTTCCCTCTATGCCAAATTCGACAGCCGAACGTACCCAACGACATTCAGGCAGTAAAAAAAAAACTCTAGGAACAAAGTCTCCAATAATGATAATAGCGATTGAGCAACTGAGAGCTCCTGCAGCTTTTGGAAGACCGTCACGTCTCAAACGTCCCAAACGAAATGATTACGTCCTTTTTTTCTCTCTCTCTCTCTCTACATAATAGCCCATCTAAAAGTCCCGTCACAGTATTTTAGAGCTGCATTACAAAAGAAAAGAGAGCTGAAGTATAGATGCGAATAACAGGAGGACGGTTGTGCGAAGTCTAACTGCTTGGCAACTGAAAGAAACATCGCCTTCGAGTCGTGAGTGACGCAGTTCTTTGCCAAACAACGGCCCAGCAGCACGGACATTATTTCCCAAGTGTTTCTGCCGGACTATATGGCCGGGAACTATACTGTTTGCTGGACAACAAATGCTAGCGTGCGAAAAGAAATTCCAAGCGCTTATTTGGCATGAAATTGCATAACGTCAAAATGATGTATTAGGCACCTATCGACCTTTGACAGCCGCACAGCTTTGAGTTCACTAGCACGCGAAATGGTGGCATGCAAGCGCATTTAACAAATGTGTTTGCGGTTACCGTTTGCCCCATCGCGCTCCATTCCGTTGGACGAGTTTACCCGTCTCGCCATTATTCAAAATAGCAAGCAATAAGCTAAGCCTTAGTTTATATTAATGTATGCGCATAACTGAAAACCTGAAATGTATATAGGCTATGCTAAATACATTCTTCACCTGAAGGGGAATAATCTAAATCAAAACTGGTAGAAAGCTCAAGCACATAAATTCATCAACAGTTTCTTTTATGACACGTACTGTATGTGTCTAACTACAGCTGAACGACCTACCAAAAAAAAAAAATCCTAGATCCTCTTTAAGTTTAATTCATAACCTAAAAATGTTAGTTGCGCCGAAATATTTTAATATTTGATTGATAATAAGTCAGATCAAATTAATTTCTATATTAAATATTTCTAAAGAATAAATCGGGGAATTTTGCGGCATTATTTGCCAGAATCAACTTGCGATTTATTTCCTTGTCAAAACAAGTTTATAGTGAATAACATCTTCTTAATCGAATAGCAATCACGTTTCGTGACTGTTTTAGCCTTGCGCAAACGGCCAGAACGTCTTGACTGAACAATGTCCCAGACAATTTAGGTGGTGGGACCTGTTGAAAGGCCGGTAATGAGCCGTGCTGCAACAACCGCAATTATGGCACATTTTAGCAGACACACATATCTCGGAGCAGACTCGACTTCTCTATCCGGCGAGATCCGTCTTACGACCAACGTTGACTTGTCGAGTTTTTTTTTTCCAATTAGTGCGTCCATCCATCACCAAAGTTGCGCATAAAATAATTTTTTTATACACTTGATGTAGTAGAACCACCAAAATAATCGAGCCGGGGAACCACTTGCATTCGCAAGGTCACGGATACCACTCACCATCGTGCGCACATCACGTGCGCCAAGATAAACGTTAGGGGATTTTAGTTTAACCGCATGGTTCCCACGACCTTCCGCGAAAAAAATCAGGATGAAAAAAATGCTAAAAAAGATGTTCACCTTGCGTGCGCCGGTTGCGGGTGTCAGGTTTAAGCACTTTATCCAACAGGCGCGCCAATTCGTGTCCATTTAAAGAGAATAAAAAATGAAGCCAACGTTTGACTGATGATCAAATCGGCAAGATCACGAACGACCGTGACGAGTTGCCAAACAATAAAAGCTTCCTCGCAAATTTAAAATTTATGATTATTTTGATCCCCGGCTTAATTGATTTTCAAAATGTTTTGATTAATTGGCTTTTCTTATTTTATGTACGTATTTTTTTTTTGTTTTTGGTTGTTTAACAGACCCAATGCCGTTAACGTGCTGGTGACGACAACGCAACTCGTTCCCGCTTTGGCCAAAGTCGCACTCTACGGGCTGGGTGGTGTCTTCGCCATCGAGAACATCTACAGTGCCACTAAAATCGGTAATAAACGGAAGATGCGAAGCAATTCCAAAAAGGCGGATGCGCCGAGCCCAGTAACAGCTCATACTCTCGTTCTGGAAATCCCGACTCGAGTGTGATGACGAAAGATCTTTTTTCAAAAATAAAATCTAATGTATTTTACTATTTCTATTTGTGACAAAAGGCAAAGAAAGCTGTTTCGAGCGGATCGTTTCTCGGTTCGGGCGCAAATGTACCTATGTCGTTGTCGGAGACGGCCGTGACGAAGAGAGCGCTGCCAAGCAGGTGAGCTCCATTCTTTTCTTTTTTGTGTCTCTTTCCTTGTCCTTAGATTCTTTATGCTTTTCTCTACCTACTGACAACGACACCATGTCTGTCCGATTCCCGCCCGTATCGCTGTCCCGATCGAGAAATCGTCAAACTCCGTCACGCGACGGTCATTAACACGAAATCACCACCAACAAGAGATTCCAAACGAAAATATAAAATAGGATTATAAAGTCTAGGAAAAGGAAGAAGACGAGCGTCTGAATGTAGTCACCCGTCGTTTCGAGAGATGAGAAAAGGTTTTCCCCCAAAAAGGTTCAGTCAGTTCAGTCAGGATAGGCGGTGCGTGGGAATGAGCGTATTCTTCTTCAGTACAAAACATTGGGTGAAACTTGCAAATCGCTGAAGGACAGCCCATTCTGAGGAGGATCAAACCTTAAACTTGACTGCCTGACACAGTACGTGGGCGCTGAAGTGCACGGTCTTCACTGTGATTCCACACATTGCACGAAATGTACTGTATGGCCTCTGCTGTCTTCCAGGTTTGATCACTTTGGATGGCGGCCTTTCGACACTGGAGACGAGGCGACACAAAAGCCCTTCAAATCTGGACGTATCTACGCTGTATCGTCATCAGTTGCCTTATTTGACGCTCTCAAAATGGAAGTATATAGAGAGATGAGAATCCTAGAAATCTTCAATCGTTTATCCAATCGAAAGAGAGAGACGGAAAACTACGAGTCCATAAAGGCCGTTGCCGATGACGGATGACATCTCCATAATTTTTCCCCCTCAAAAACGTAGCCCCCCGGATGAGCAATGTCCCAATATTCAAAACATCAATAGGAGGATGAAGAATGGAATAAAAAATGAAGGAATAATGTTGATGAGGAAATCGAGCATCTGGCGTCTTGGCTACCGATATGATGGCCTTACGATCCAACAGGGTTCATGTAGTTAGTTGAAGGTTGTCAGGGACGTTGGCCACTTGCCCACTTATAATGGAGCACTTCTCTGTTCGATTACCGGGCAAAAATGTTTTAACTTGTCAAGTTTTTTCGGCTCCATCTCCCAGTCAAAGGATATCGGAGAAAAATATGTCTTGTATGGAAAATAACAAGTCAGATGCAATCGATGAAAAATGCCGTCGTCGTTGATTACAAATAAAAGGGCCCATAATTGAAAGTGGACCTTGAGAGCCGTTGCTTCTCTAGTCTATTATTTCAGCTTGAGTCTTGATAGGTCCATTCCGTCGTGTTCCAGTACGGATTGGTATATTTCCCATCGATTGTGTACTATGTAGGCTACGCGCTTCTCTCTCTTTCTGATCTCACGTGTCAAGGGCTGCGAGAGGCAAGAACCTTGGGACGCATTAACGATTTTCCAGCTCTGAATTTGTTGTGATTGTCGATAGATATAAAACCCAGAATAGAATAGAAACGAAAAGAAAAGCAACAGGCTTCTGAAATAAAGAGTGACTCCGATCGCTAGTGGGCCTGGAAAGCGTGCAGCAACTGAGGAGAGAGGGTCGACGGGGGGTGGAAAGGAGGAGAACGAGATACAAGGCAAAGAAGAAAGTGTCATTGAAATCGTGGGAAGTGAAACACCGCAGAAAGGTGGGCACTTTGCAGACTGAATTTACTTCTTTATCATGACTACAATAAATTACATTGTATAGGGAAATTTCTTCCCGCATCTTCGGTGAAAATAAAGGGGGGCGAACTCCCGTTGCGGATGCCTTTGGGATGATGGCGGTGATGTCGGTGGCGGCGGAATTGAAAGTTTTGCCATTTTCGCCGCCGTCTTCCACTCTCATCCCTTTGTTATACTCTAGATGCAGTAATAGCACATCCCAACTATACGGAGGCCGAGGCCCATTAGGGTGGGGTCTATTATGCTGACGCCGTTGAGAGCGGAAACGTGAAAACCACTGCCATCCGAACTGTTGAAGCCTATCGTCAAAAGAAAAAGAATTGAACTGGGTGAAGGTCGATCCAAACAAAACAAAACTACGCAATCCATTGTGTCATCATCCAGCGTTT
This sequence comes from Daphnia pulex, assembly GCF_021134715.1. Classification (NCBI taxonomy): domain Eukaryota; kingdom Metazoa; phylum Arthropoda; class Branchiopoda; order Diplostraca; family Daphniidae; genus Daphnia; species Daphnia pulex. The sequence continues at coordinate 2,747,606 of NC_060018.1, read as the reverse complement.
GTTTTCTTTTGAAATTAGTTGTAAGGAGGGGAGAAAGGAGGGTGGGAGTTACGAGAATAAAAAATAGTATGTACACGAAAGAATTTTTATGTAAAGAAAAAAAACACACACACCTAGACAATCGAAGAGAAAAAAATTCCAACAAAAAAGAGGTATCGCGTGCCATCGTGATGATTTTTGGGGGGAGAAATCAGCGATGAGAAAGTCATAAATTCTGAATGCCAACCAGTTCTCATGATTTCTCGTGACATTCTGATTTGTCAGTTTTTAAGAGAACTGCTTGTATCGACCATTTTTCCACGTCGATCATCACAAAAAACTCACTAGTCCCGGGAGAAATTCGAAATAGTTGGCCAATAGGGAAAAGGTCCTAACGCTTTGAATGACGTGCTTTTCTATTTTTTTAATCAGCATGTGCGTTTAGCAACGGACCGCTGGTTAATGAACCCAACTTATTTTTTAAGGGTCGTATTCTGAAATTGCTAAACATGACAAGTATCTCGTTTCGGAGATATTTCAACGAGAATTCGATTTCAATAAGAAAAATCGTGCAAGCTTCCGAACTACTTGTGGCATGTTGTAGGGAGGTGTATTATAGTAAAGTGAGTGAGAGAAAGTTTACCTTCTTGCATTACCGCCGACATAATTGTAAATGTTGAACTCGAAATAGAGGAATTATAGCGTTTGAAGAAAATCAAAATAAGAAACCATAACAATACCCTGCCTATTACAACGCATATAACTTGTTAGTTTTGGCCTTCTTCTGTGTGAGGTCCGTCCACTCACCGCGCATAGGATGACCTAGAAATGAGAATGCAGCAGCATCATATAAATTCGAGTGGGGAATTCAGGAAAAAAAAAGAAAAACGAGTTTTGCCAAAGAAACTTTTCTTTCGAGATGTCGGCTGTTGAGAGCATGAAATGTGTCTTGAAAAATTCCAAATTCGTTTCGAAGGACTCGCGGAAGTGACAACGCGAAAGACAGCAGGGTTAGAGGCACTTTGGCATTTGTGATCGAAGTCTGAAAGTGCCGAGGTGACTATAGAGATAGCAGAGTTCCAGTAGTTGCTTTCATCCGACTCACTTTGTCCCTACTGTAACACACTTACGTTGAAGAACAAGTGGAGATGATGATCGTTCACTTATTGTGAAGATAGAGGTCTTGCAGTGAATCAGCACTACATGGACTTTCGCTTGTTTATGATTACTTCTATAGAGCTGTATTTTTTTTTTTTTTTTTTAAATTTGAAGTCGTCGTTTGCGTTATTCTTCAAGTTGGGTGGTCATTTAGACGAAAAGGGGAGTTGAAAAGTACCGCGGAAGCAGAAGCGGCCTTTAATTATGAGTAGACGCGCAAAAGATAATGATTAACGTCGGGGCATGGTTCGTCACGACCGAGCGACACTCGGGGGGAAAAAATCCGCCGTGACACATCAATTTTATCAATTGAGGGGAAAGAATTAACCGCAGAAAAATGCGAATAAAAATGACAATATTAACAATAATCGTGTCATCCGCCTAATACATTTAATATAATTTGCATTCACAATTCTCTTTTCGTACAGAAATTTAAATAACATGTCACTGCCCTTTTGAATGTAAAATTTGTAAAAACTAAAAAATTTACTAATTTTTTCATTTTTATTTTTATTTTTTTTAGTTGAATTTCCCGTTCTGGCGAATCGCCAGCCACCAGGATAGTGCGGCCCTGTACAACGCCCTAGATTTGGGGTACATGTGAGCGTCGTTCGTTTGAAGTAGAGGATGATTATGATGAAAACAAAAAGGAAGGAGACAAAAGGACAAACAAATAATAGGAAAGGAAGAATCTGCATATCCCTTCTCTTGACAACCGGAATGGATTGACAAGGACAAGGCTGGAAAAAAGAGAGAAACGGAAAGAAGTTACTCCATTATTCAATGACGTTTATACAGGGCGAGATACACACTCGAAGATTACGTATACACACTCACATACAACAAGAAAACAACATGCCACACATCAGACTCACACAAAGGAAATCGAATCGATACGTTGAAAACGTGTTTGATACGCCAACAGGGTAGACGTCATCCACCGCAGTGTGTCCTCCTCACCCAGATTTCCTCGCATTTCCTTTCTCCTATGCACCCCATCCATCAGTCTCCTTATACATTCTTCAGTGTACTAGAATTAACAACACCCATCTCTCTCTCTACAAAACTCATCGCCCAATCTACCGCTATCTTTTATTCTCGATCCGAAAGTGGATCAACTCGCACTGTCGATTGCACTTAAGAATTTCATACGAGTTCATACGAGTTCATACGAGTTTGTGTGTGCTTGAATGTCTGTATGTGTAAAACCGTCTAAGATAATCTTGACATTTGCTCCTATACCCAATGAAAAGAAAAAGAGAAAAAAAAATTGGAATTGAAGATGTGTTTGTTGCGTGTAATGTACAGTACCTTTTCCCCATACGTTTTTATATGTCATCGTGAGTGTTTTCTTTTCCATTTCAACAAGAAAACTTAAAAAAAAAAAATTTTAACAAAAAAAAAAGGAAAAATAAGCAGCAAAACAAACAACCGTCATTTTAAAATTTTGTTTCGGTTGGGACCATTCTTATATTTGATTTTTGCAAAAAGTTAAATTTCGTTTTTTTTTTCTTTCTTTCACTTCTACTTCTAATTTCTCCCCATATATTCTCTCTGTCGCCACCTCTCTCTCTCTCTTTCCGGTGTCTGACTGTTTTTGTTTTTTTGTTTCTGGTTGAAGGACTTTCTTATATTCGTGTGACGACGGGGTTTGCGTCATCCCGCCGAATTCCCTCCTGTGTATGCCCGTTTCTGTGTGTATGCGTGTTGAGTGCGTGTGACTAAATATTTTCGATGAATTATGTTTGGGGGGGGGGGGGGAATGTTTCCTTATATTTGGTTCGTCTATAGATACTGATGGTGAAAGATGAAAAAAAAAAAACAGACAATGTCTCTTCTCTTTTTCAATTTTTCTCCAGACTTTCCATTCGATTATTCTTGTTTAATTCCAGCCCGTAATCCTTTTAAATAAAGGCAAGCTTTACAAGAAATCATGTAGAAACCATTCTGCCATATACTCACGGTACACAAAACACTCAAAAACTTGCAAAAAATTAAATAAATAATAATAATGTGTCTTGATATTGACATGAACACAGATGATTCCAGCGCGCGCGTTCTTTCTAATAGTATAGCCCACACACAAATTTTCTTGTTATTTTTGTTGTTTGCTTCTTTTGTTTAGGGTGGTTTCTTTTTAAAAAATTCGATTTGGATGTGCATTTGGATGTTGTTGCCCGGTCTTTCACAATGGTTCATTTTCTATATTACTATACACACCCGAAAAGAAGCAGTAAAGCGTCTGTTCCAATACAGCCACCCGCAATCGCCACCATAATCCGCGACTGCTATTCGGATTTTCTTTTCTTAAATCGAATCATTTCTCTTGTCTCCGTTCTGTATATGGAAGCCAAAAACAAAATAAGAGAGACGAGCTATTAGATGTCGAATAATCAAACAACACCCTGTCGAGCGCTTTGTTTCTTCGATCATATGCGCTAGTTGGTGGGTCTGACGTCATTTCAGTCGACGCCCACTTTTTCTCGTTTGATTCGAATTGTTATTCCCTTATCCGTATGTGCTGAATTCAGCAGCACCTTCATTCTCGATCAACTCCATTCAAGTTCTTTCTCTTTTTTTTTCACCCATTATATGATATACAGTACATTCAATCAATATGTCTCGTTATTGTTTTTTTTTTTCTCCTTCTCTTTCGGTGTTATCAATTTTGATTTTCTCTCCACGAGCGTGTAGTGACTGATCCACCCAAACATGATTTTTTTTCCTCACTCTCGATGCAATCAGTTTCATTTTCCGGTTTTTTTTTCTTTCCCCATTTCCTTCACAAATTTTTCGAAAGTTATTATCGTATGTGTTCCCTGCTGTAATCGAACCCTGGTTACTTTTACATTATGTTTCTCATTCCTTTCTTCTATTATTGTAGACTGACATCAGCACACTGTACTGTACAATATATACATACATATTGGATGTGGTAATACGTCGTCGCCTTTTGGTACTTGACACTTTTTTTTCCAGAAATTCGTATGACAATGTGTGACTTCCTACGCGGAAAGTATATCCAAACATGACGCAAGACATCGTTCAAACGTCAACACATTCCCAAATTCGCATGTTGACACCAGCAGCAAAAAAGGAGCGAGATGAGGGGAGGCAAAAACGACAATGTTGAAGTCTCGATGGCGACAAAAGGATCAAAACAGAAAAATGCTGGTCAAGTTCATGCGTGTCTTCCTGTTCCGGGATGTCTTTATCTACCAGCAAGCAGGATAGCATAGGTTGGCATTAGATGTTGGACAGGCAGCAAGTGAATAACATCCGCAAACTTCTTTTGATTCGTCCCTGATTAGACGTCCACCACGACTGCACACAGCACAAAACTGGTCTTCCGCATCATTTGCCAAAAAAAAACAGCAGCATGAAAACAACTCTCTCTCTATTGCCGGCACTAGAATTTCGTGTTCTGATCGTGCGTTTCAATCAGGGTCTGGGTTGGCGAATATGGTTACGGATCGAGCCAAAGTTTTGAAAAAATAGGGAAAGGTCCGTCAAGTTAATATTAACGTCACAATGTCAAAAGAGCGAAAGCATCAGCTTCGTATATAATATGGTTATATATACAAATGATTCTATACAACGTCGCTAGATTCGGTCAAAAAACAAAAGATATGACTAATGGCGGATGTTGGGCATCGGATGATTGTACTACATCAGTATGTGCACAACAATCTGTATTCAGATAGCGGCTCTCTGCGGTACAAGACGGATTATAAAGCTCGGCTCTCCTATGTTTCATGCTTATATTTATTCTTTTTAATGCGTGGAAATGGAAAGGTGATCGGTCGTCGCAAGAAAGTGGGCGACATAGGAGCGGCCGTCCGTCCAGCAGCTGTTGCCAGTTGTAGGGTGTATATAGACAGACACACGGGCCGTCGTACGTAATACCTTCTCCGCAAAAAAAAAGAAAAATAAACGAAATAAAAGAGCGGCTACGGCACTTCCGCTCGCGCCTTTTTTAACTTGATTCTTTTCGCATCTCCAGGGGAAATGATGGATCACGCGAAAAATGTTTAGAATGTAATGCGCGTGCATAGCCCGTTGTCTAAACGAAACAAATTACATGCGTGGACGCTCATTTTTTTAACTGTGTGACGGCTAAACCCCCCAGAAGAAGAAGAAGAAGATGAACACATCTTTTTTTCCGTTTCGGGCGTGCTGCTTTGGTAAACAGTTTTGCCGTGTGTGTTGACGTCAAACCGCGCAAGGGAACCGCCTTGAACCTATATAGATAGTTGCACAAATCTGGGAAAAAACGGCAATGGTGCAACAACTTAACACGTAGAAGACGAAAAGAAAAAATATGGTTTTAGGTATTAATGCGCCTTCAGCCGTATGGGATATGGTTTTCCCCCCCTCATCACAAATTTGAAAAAAAAAAATATATATTTTATTGTTATTTTGTTTCTTCTCTTCGTTTCTTTGACAGAGAAAAAGATGAGCTGAACCTGAGGATGGTGTGTCTCTATGGTAAAAAAAAAAGTATTTTTATGGTAAGACGAGAGGAGCGGAACAAATTGTGTCCCGTATGGATATACCCCCCTCACCACAGAAGAAGAAAATAACATCTCCCGTCCGTCCGGTTTGCCTCGGCATACATGAGAGAGATGGTGACGTCATGGCCGGTTGAAATTATGAATAACAAATATACACGGACGAAGCGCGCACCACAGCACTGTGTCGTGAGACAGTCCATTTATTACGGATTTGTTTGTCTGGACACGTCATGTGCGTGCCAAGAGGAGGGAAGAAAGAAAAAATCATTTCTGAAATTAACAAAATAAATCTTCTGTCATTCTTGTTGAACCAAACTTGCGTGCTGTAAGTACGCCGAAAAAGTCTTTGATGAAAGTTGGAACGATTTTCTTTCATTAGTTAGTTGCTTCATCGCAGAAATAATCGGGTCGGCGTAATAGAGCGCACGGTGTACACGATAAAAGAAAGAAACAAAAAAGAAATGAAATTTCGCCTGGTTGCCATGACAACCGTTTTCTTATTAGAGGTTTCGTATAGCTCTACCAGGCTAAACCACTGCCCAGCAACGCAATGACGGTTTTTTAAAGGCAACGATTCATCTTGCACGCCGACCCGTGAATCATCTGATGGGGTTCCGATGTAGGTAAAAACGTCGGATGATTTTTTTCCAGAATAACTCATTTCGTCGGTACTCTTTACCACCTGTTGGCCTCGTCTCCATGTGTGATGGGCTTGTTGTTTCGTACCCAATGACAACAGTGAAAAAGAAGGAAACAAGAAAAAAAAAATCTGCCTCGAGTCAAGCAGCTTCTTCGCCCGAGTCGAGTTGGCTCATCGAGATACGGTAGACCCGTAATCGCTTCCCTCCTACACGCGTCCGTCGCAGGCTGCAATTAAAATGGTCTGGGCCAGAAGAGCAAAAAGAACTAACAGCCAGCAGAGAGAGAGAGAGGAATGAGATAGCTCCTCTTATCTGTGTTTCCCCCTGCTATTTTCTATAGGGAAATAAAAACGAATACTGAAATCGCATCAATCCGGTATAGCCCGAAGAGTCATAAATATCCACAGTTTCAAAATGAGCGGGCCATTGGCGGAATTGTCGGCGATAAATCAGCTTTTGGCCTGGGCTGGGTGCCACACGACGATACGCCCAATTGCCGGATAACAAAGAAATAAAACGAACGAAAAAAAAACGACCAAAAAAGGAGGAGTGGGATCAAGAATTCACGCGTTTCCGGAGAATCATCCAACTATTTGAAAATGGCAAAATAAGAGAGAGATGGGGAAATATATAGCCGCATCGAACACGAAGATTTTGGAGAATTCGCACTTCGATACGGTTGTCGTCCACCGCAATGTGAAGCGCGGACGGACGCGTAGAGAAGAGAGAACACATAAAGCTGATCTTGTACATCTTTATCGCGAAAAAAAGCCATTGGATTCGAATTACAATCAGCCATTGGACGACGAACGGCCTGAAAGCGGATTTGCCCAAGTGGAGAGTTGATATCGTGACTCCTCGGGTCTGGGAGAAAGACGATGTATATAGTAAAGGAGCGTTGTTTGTCTGAAGGCGAAACGATTCGAGTTGGGGGGGGGGAAGATCCGTGCTCAGCGCCCGTTTGGTTGTTATCAGTAATCCGAAGGAAAGGAACGACGCGATTGTGTGCCGGATTTTTTTTTATTCGGCCTTTTTTTTTCTTCGTTTCATTCACGCAAATGAAGACGCTGAACGCCGTTAAATAGCTCTTAGACCCGAACCGAAAAGAACAAGCTCGTGTCCCGCCATTTTATTCACACCTGTGTCCCTTAAATGCAAACAGCAATTTACCTTTCCATCCCATTATCCATCCCCGTTCATAGCCTCTTTGTGTTGTTTTTTTTTTCTTTTTTTCTCATCGTGTTCTCTCTCGTTTTGTTCCTCCACTTGTCTAGGTTACCGAACGCATCCACGCCTGATCGTAAATCGAATGCTGGCCCGTCTGAAATCTCGGAATTCCTCCTCGGTCTTGTTGTTGGGCGCCTTTTTTTCCCCCCTCCATCCACCAGAAAGCCGTGCTGGCAGGAGAAAAGAAACATCAGCACACGCGCAAGAAGGACAACAAAGGTTATTGAATATTCAAGCAAATGTCCCGAGTATTTCCCAACTCCTCCCATCGCTCTTTCTTGTCTTCCCCTCGTCTGGATATTCCCATTACATGGCCGACACGGAACAACACTTGCAGCTGGATCACCGAGTACACAGCGGAACGAAACAGGTGCCTCGCCTTGGTGCTGGAATATAAGCTATACAACAGATATTTATAATGGAAATTCTTCAAAATTCGAGATGTATTATATTGCATCCAATTCCCCCTCCAAATCATCTAGCAGCTCTTCAATGTTCCCTCTCATCTTCGGCATAACTTTAAAATTGTCTTCCTCATTCCGTACGTCCATCTCTCGATGCTCATCCCAAATAGGGTTCCGTGTTTTCTGTGGCAGTTCCACCCACAGGGGGGGAATAAAATTAAAACTCGATAGCTCGACCGCGATTTTTGATTCGCGAGTTTTTCAAATCTATAATTTGCACCAAATCGTTATTTTCCCGATAGCTTTCATTTATTGATGTTTGCATAAGGTTGATAAGTTATATAGAGAATTCCCCGGTGACGTCAAACGACCAGCTTAACAAAAACGGCTCTCTCATCGCTGCTGCGCATCAACTTGAGCCGGTTCGATTCGGATTGAGGTCCGGATGGCGGATGCGATGACGCGGTTGCTTCATCCGAGTACTGCTGCATATCTATATTGCATATGATGTATACTCGCAAGAACAAACAAGTCATGGGCTGCATAATCAAACTCTTGACTGACCACTTGTCAACAAATATCGAATTGCGTTGGTTGTGGGAAAATCCAGGCATTGATGAAGAAGAAGCCAAGGGCGATCAGGCGGTGATTGGTTGAACTAGAAAATACCCGAATGGATGTTTGTGTGTCTGCATGTGTGTGCAGTTGAAGACGAACGAGGAGGACTGCGGGACAACATCCGCCGAGAGAGATGTTGGAAGGGCAGTTGAATGGACCCTCTGACGTAGCATCGCATGAGTTGGGCTCGTTAGCGCAGGACTGCGGCGCCGCCATGGCCCTTTGAAGGGCTGGAACGAAGAGGAGGAATCAGACGCCGCCGCCGTCCACCGCGGACGGACGATAGTTCGTGCGTGCAGTACTTCCACTGCGCCAGGGCTTTACGTGGAACTCACGCTGAGTTTTACGACCCTCACAAGGGCACGGGACCGGCTGACTCTCGACGTTTTGCTCATCATCCAGCGACTCCTCTTTCCTCGTTCATCTTCCGGCGCGCTAAGGAAAGAAACCCGGCGCACAGAAAAACACCAAGACGCCCTTCATGGACGCTTAAAAAAGCGGAAAAAAAATAATAATACACGTATTATACTAAGTCTTAAAATTTGCCTTTACATGCTTCCCTACTTCTTCTTCTTGTTCTTGTGTTCCCTACCACCTTCCCGGTTCTTCCCATTTTTCAACTAAACAACAAAAAGATAAATGTGTAAGGAGAATCAAAACAAAATAGAAAAACACGGCCAAATATAACGACGGCCAGCTGTCTTCTCGGAGATCCTGTTCAGCTAGTTATCCCGGCTCTATATAAATCAGCATTCTTGTGCGGGTGTAATCAGGAGAGTGACCATTCACTATGGCTTCCCATCCGGGTTAAAAACGTCTTATAAATATAAAAATAAGGAAAATTAAAAAGAAATAAACACTGAAAAAACAAGCTATATAGCTATAGAGACGAGAGCCAGCTTTCACATCAAGACTGTATATAAGACCGAGGGATTCCTCTATTCTCAGCGCCGACCACTAAAGGCATCGTGTATGTTCGTGAAAGATTGTGGCCAAATATGAACGAAACACTATTTCTCAGTCACCGGCAGGCGATAAGGACTACAAAGAATCTTCCACTCTCTTCTTCATTTTCCTCTTCTTTCTTCTTTTTCTTATTCTCCTTCGTTTTCTTGATTTCTTTCTCACTGGCGGCGGCTCGACTTGGAAACAGCCGGGGAGGTCAATGTCAGGCAAGTCCCCATCATCTGTTCTAACTTCAAAGGCAGCTGGAATCTTCTTCTTTTTTCTTCTTCCCCGACTTCCTTCTTCTTCATCTCGGGGAATTGATGCTGGCACGGCAGAACTGTTTGGCCACGCTCTTTTGTTTCTTTCAGCCCTCTCTCTTTTCCCCTCTTTATCTCACAGTCCCGTGTAGATGTCCTCGGGTTACACTTGTACCTATATACGCTCGGATCGGGACGCAACGGGAAAAAATAAAATAAAATAATAAAGAATAAATAGAAAAACGTCCGGCTTATTTTATCGTTATCCCCGATGACGGTTTGTGCATTCCGTGTTGCAGCGTGATGCAGCGCAACAGCCAGCGGAGAAGGCTTTTTCTTTCTTGAATCGCATTCGCTGCTGTTGTTGATTTTCTTGTCGGGATTCTTCACCGTCTGGTGTGTGCGCACATCTATTCCTTTATATTTGTTTATTATTTTTTTTTTCCTTTCTCTGTGTCCATGTTAACATTGTTGCTGCTGCCAAAATGGGGATAGGATCTCTCGCGTTCCGACGAACTGAACTGCGTGAATCAGAATCAGATAGGTGATGAGTTAGATCCACTATCCCAGATTGACGAGTCACTGGATACAGCAAGAGAGGAAGAAAAAAACAGGTCAAGTCTTTCAGGTGTCTGTGTCATTTTGGTTCCTGTTAACGAAGTTGAATAACCAACACCAGCAAACAAAATGCGATGAGTCGGCGTGAAACCAAACCTGGCATCCCAATAATACAAAACGTGTCTTCATTTCTGCTTCCCTTCAATCTGAATCATTACCTTTGATTTTCTTTCTTTCTGCTGCTCATCCGGCCAAAAAGAAATGCTGTATGTAAAAGTATTTGGGTACAACTTCGTGTGCGGTCAAACACGTAGGACGTGATCGCACGACTTGCGATCGTGTTCAATGTGTGATATGCCCGAATTGAATGTCGGAAAGTGACAGAACAAAAGAGGCTTTACTCTATACAAACTGCCCATCACTTTCATCACGTCATGACTCTTTCCTCTCGCTTTTAACGCACTGTAATGTACACGTCACTTGAAATCGGAACGATGAGCGACGATGAGCGCCCATTTCAGTGCAAACGAAAATGGAATAACTTTTGCTTGATACCTAATGGCCAACCACTAACCCCGTTTGTGTTTGGTTGACACGATTCGCGATTTCCTCTTTTTTATTCAGTATGGGGTCACCAAAATAAAACAAGTTTTGATAACAGGAAGTAGCTACACAAGTGACATGATTTTTAATTGCATCACTATTTATAACTTTCCACCTTCTTCTTCCGTATAAAGGCACTGTCCTCTATACAAATAATTGCAATGTCGATCTATTTGTGTTTCTGCATTTCAACATTTGAATTTTATTAAATTAGTGTCGCCAAAATTACCTTTGCGTCAGCAGTTGCCTGCGCTTATGAAATCCCTGGAAACAGCGCAGATGGCGAGTGACCCACTGCAATTGACTATTTATCCATAAATGGCAATAACCTTATCTATTGAGCAACATATGGTATAAATCCGCCCTTTATCTGAAGGAATTTCCTCGTTGTTTTCCCTTATGGGGGTTGAAAAACGAAAACCAGTTTTGATTTAAAGTGTCCGCATTTAGATTTTCAGCCATATATTGGTTATAGTCAAACCCGGAAGGAGTAAATAGAAGCATCGAAGTATTCCACATAATAATTTTGCCTCTTTTGCAGAATGGTTGACGGCTTCAAAGGCCCGCACGGGTTGTTGTGTACAAACACGTTGAATGGATTGGCATCGCCAAGGACCTATATTGAATTTCAATCGCTTAGCCTTTTAAAGTGTCCGCATTTTGCGATTCTGTTTGTCTGACGTCACCTAAAAATAATCGGATATGGTCTCCTCGTTTGGGTCATCCGAAGGAGGCGGAAGCAACAACAAAAAGGAATATAAGAAAAGAAAAAAAGGAGACATCGGTGGTCGGTCGCTGTGTCTTTGATCGAACCGCGTCGATGAATAATAAAATTTTTCATTCTTTTCTTTTCTTTGTTTGTGTGTGTGTGTAGATACATGTATGTGTGTGTGTGAGTGTAAGCACATTGACGGGTCGGTTGATAGGCCTGGTGCGCTCTCTCTATTCGTGGTTCCTTCTTTTACAAGCCCACCAGCAACAACAACAACAACTGGGACCGCGACAGTATATATCCGGAGGTGTGTTTGTAGTTATGCGTCTGTGGCGGGAGGCGTTGGGTGCGGCCGGCAACTGGCAGACAAGATGGCGCGGCATGTTCGGTTTATATTCGTGATGCTGTCTATATAGGCTCGGCCCGGCCTGGCTTCCTTCTATCGGTCCCTTATCCTCAAAACTTTTTGAACAAAATTTATCCTCTTGGCCACTCGTGCGTCCTCATCATTTCTCTCCATCCTTTCTTTCCTCCTCTTTCTCCCATTTCTTATCTCATTTCATTTTCCTCGTATTCTGTTTCACATAATCGTCAAAGAACTCGCTAGCTACAGCTCGGCGTGTATTTATAGAAACGGCCGAATGAGAGAGACGTCCCGACTCCTTATTCCTACCTTCGCCGTGTCTTCTAACTTATGGCCGACAACTCTCTTCTTCTTCTTCCACTTCATCCTTCTCCTTCCTTTTCATTCTAAATGTTATTTATAGTATATATATACCCGCATCGCCCTTTTATTGGGTGATGTACTGGACGCTGGACTCGTTGGCCATTCCGTCCCGCGTGCTGCCCAGGAAACAACAACAAAAAGGTGAATATAAATCCCAGGCGAGCGAGCGCGCGCTCAGCGGTCGGCCCCGGTGGCTCCGCGCCATCGTCCTCATCAACAGACAACAAATTCCACTCTCCCTCCCGCTGCCCCGCTCCTTCGACGCGTTTTATTTTGCCACACCGATTCCAAAGTCCCTGCGAGAGAGAGAGAGAGAGATAGAAAAACAAGAGACAGGCCAACCAGCAGACTAGGGCCCAGGTATACTAGTAGTTGCATATCTACCACGTCACATCCGCCGCCCGGAGACGAACCAACATAACAACTTTGTCTTATTCTTTTTTTGATTTTTTGAAAGAGAGAGACTTGATTGTTGGATCCATCGAGCGCATGAGAAGAAGGAAGAGTCATTATCGATATCTCTGCAGGGGACGCGTTTTCTGGGAATCAAATAAAACACAAGGAAACGGGCAAACAGCGCGCGTGCAATGTACAGTCAGTATCTCTCTTTCTCTCTCTTTCGCTAAATTTAGATAAATATTCTATGCAGACACAACAGACGAACGAGCAGAGTGCGAGTATCATCGCGTTTCACGGTCGAAGACTCGCGGAATTTTATCGGCGGCGGCGGCGGCTAGTCACACCATCACTTCCGGCGGCGACCATTAGCCCCGGCAATCGATTGGAAACAAGGTGTTGACCTTTATTCCCGCATCGTTTGCAGATAGACGAGCGTGATTCCTATATATTTTTCCTCCTTTTTTAAGGAGTTGCCGGATGGGCTAGGCCTAATCTACGTATATTATCGTCGACTAAGCGTGTCAAAAGAATGGCGGTGAACACGGGTTATTCCACCTAAACCATCCTCGGGACTAGATTAAAGACCCCAAAAGAAAAAAAATTAAACGAAGGCTGGGTCGTCGGGAACACGCCACATGCATATAATGGAGCCATTGTATATAGCCTAGTCTCGGAATCGTGAACTCGGTGATGTCGATCTCCAATATACGGAATAGGTTCGATCGTCTATATTATAGCGCTCTCTATAATATTGGTGTGCCCATCTGGCCAAAATGAAAACCTATCCAATGTTTCGGGGGGAATGAGTCAAGGAATAGAGGAGAACCGCTTTTAATGATCTCACAGGCTAAAAACAGGTTGGCCCACGCTCGGTCATCCTCTTCCCCATCGACTGTCGTAATACGATTATTATTTAAAGAAATAAGAAAGAAAAGAAGAAGAAAAACAACAAATATAATTTTCAAAGAGAAAAGAATCTCTCGGAAGAAACTTGTTTACGGGGTGTGGGTCGAAATCATGTTTTCATACATACGTAGAATGAAACGCTCAAAACAAGAAAAACAGACCAAAATAATTTTAAAAGAAAAAAAAAGAAACAGCGCGCCCAGACAACGGCCGGTTTCTGGCTGCTGGCGATATGCGCTGGTCGGACGGACAAGAATTCCTCGGCCTCTTTGGCTATGGCTTGTCCCTGTCGGCCGCCCGCTATATCACTCGCGCTGATCTAGAATGGAGAGAGCCTATTTCTCTTATTTCTCGTTTTTTCTCCTCTATAGAACTATAGACACACATTCATTCTCTTTCTTCTTTTGCCCCCTCGAGATCTGGCCGGGCAAGGAGAATTAGCTTGTTATATGAGGCAGATTCATTCAGCAGTCGAACGAACGGACGCCCCCCTGCTGGTGGTACTTCTCTTCTTCTTCTTCTTGTTTTCTGATTCCGGCTTCTGCTGCGGGCGACAGTTGCCTTGGCTGCTGCTGCCGAACGGCACAGCAGCGCATTTTTTTTTTTTCCTTTTTCGGGGTCATTGCTCACATGGAGGTTATCAGCGCGCCGCGTTCGATGACGGCGAGAATAAGCGTCATTTGATGTCGATGAGGAGAAAAGCAGTCGATCGACTTCTATATCCCCCAACCGTCGCCCTTCTTTTGTTGCTGTTGTTGTTATTATTGTCGTTTTTTTCTTGCTTCTTCCCATGCAGGTGGGACCTTATGTTGTTGTAAAAAAAAAAAAAAGTTCACGACAACCCCCGGCGCAACACCGGGGAACGGTCACGCTCCCCCATCGTGCCTAGCGATGTTTGTTGCTGAACAGCGGCGCATCTACAGACGTTACTTAGCGCGTAAACCGATCCTCCTCTGGTTATCCATTCACCAATTCATAAGACGGTCGTTGTCGTCGTGCACGGTGATGTCACTGAAGAACGGTGCGTGTTTTGACTATTTGCACAAGGTGGGCTGCAATGTTACATTGGCATAGTGATAGTCGATGGTCAATTCACGCACGACCCCGGGGGCATCCCACCGAGTTCCGTCTGACGACATCGACTCGACGTCACCGTTGCTGGGGCTTCAAACTCGTCTTCACGCTCGGTCCCGCGTCCTAGTCGGCGTTTATTTACACACTGACCTGTCAAGATGTCAACTGGCTTCTTTCAACTTCGTCTCCCTCCTGTTCCCATGACCGATAGACGGACGGGCAAATGAGGCGTATAGGAGACTACCGAGAAATCAAAGCGACGATCTCGGGACTAGCTTTGCGAGAGCCCTCATTTCGGTTGTCGTAGCAACGCCCTCTCTTTTTGGGTGGCGTTTTTTTGAATTCACCAAATCTTTTTTTTCTCCGAATTTTATAGTCAGGCCATTGGCTTTTTTCCCTCCTTTCCTTTCCTGGCCCTTGAACTCATTTTTATTGTTTCTTGTTGATTTTCCGTTCATTCATGTCTTTATGAATTGCCGATTGGATTAGACCCACGCGCGCAACTCCCACCTCTTCCGATTCTTGTTGGTCAGCGACAGCGCCTCTAATAAAAAAAATCCTATTCCTTCTATTTTTTATGTGGATCGTACATGCAAATTGATCGCGTGAGAATCGCCCTCCTCCCGGTCGTTGGGCTGCCGAACCTCTATTGTGTTATTTGAAATTATGCTGATACACAAGACGACCATTCGTTTCCTTATACACCATTTTGCCCCCTTCCATTTCTTTTCCTTTTGTTTATTTATTTTCAATTCCATCATTTGCCTCACTTATTTCCTCCCATGTTTATTATGTGCCTCGCCGTGTGTGTGTTGTTGCTTATTATATCTCTCCTTTCCTTCCGTCTGTGTATTCTTACATCTATAACGACCTTTCGATCTATCGCGTGTTTTGGCAGCCGACTTGTTCGACTGCTGGCCCCCGAGTCGAAGAATCCAGCAACTCCCACATCCTCCCAAAGTTTTTCTTACTATATTGTTGCCATTGTTGACTGGTTTGTTTGTTTTGTTTTGTTTACCCTGGCCTTGAAGAGTACATGGGTGTATACCTGGCGTAGTAGATATACCCAGAGCCAGCTCACACTGTACATTATAAAAGACTTGGCAGGTGATTGCGTGGTTGGATGTGATCGTACTGCTGCGCAAATTGTGGCGAGTTCATAAGGGAGAAGCTGCCAATGATTCACTCTCGCTCTTGATGCCTGCATGACTCTCCTTTACTTCTTCATATTTTGACCGTGTACCGTGTATATAGTACTTGCGTAAATAATACCTACTCGAATGAATGGCGCTACCCACGCAACGCATCATATAATAACTCGGTGCGCATCCGAACAGAATTCAGAACAAAAAAGGCAACAACCACAGCGGCAGAAGATGGTGAATGATGACCGTTGATCATCAGGGCGGGCATTCCAGGAAGTCATCGCTGAAAGATGGAAGAACCTCATCAAGATGCTATAACAAATGGAGAGAAGGGAGAACAAACAAAAACTGCCAAGACGACAGAGAGGCAATAACAGGAAAGAAGAACAAGAAAAATAACAATACGCACGGAGGTCCATTATCCCACTCATTTTTTTCTCTTCGTTTTTCTTGTTTCATTTTCTTTTTTTCAGCGTTGAAAATTTTTAGCAACCGTCAAGGATAAGCCGAAAAATCCCCCACACACACACAAGAAAAAAAAAAAGCGTTTGCCATTAAATTACGCCTCGTTCAAAATTCAGTTTGATGCATGGAGATGTAAAAGATATGCCAAATGTGTCAGTGTCATGTCGTAATATCATTTCTTTTTCCTAGTTGAAAGCTTCCGGCACGTCTTCCGCACCTATATCCAGCAGGCTTCATTATAAAAATTTGAATTTTATTTTTTTTGCTTTCCTCGTCTTATTCTCTCTTGTTTTTCTACTGTCTCTCTCCTACTATGTATCGGCCCCCTTGGTTATACGGTGAAGGGCAATCACCCTGACATCTCTCCAGTGTATAGGGGGGGGGGGAGGTATTGTTGGAAAAACAAAACAGAAAACAGAAAAAATGTCCAAAAGAAGAAATCGTCGAGTCAAACAAGAAGAAAAGGGACAATCATGAAACTCTTGTAAAGCTCATTCGTGCTGCCGTCAGAATTCCTACGCCCCATCAAGTCCATGACAGCACTCAGGTAAAAAGACCCCCCGATGACGAGAGTTGCCCAAGTTCACCCTGGCTGTCACGCTCTTATAGCGCAAATATAACGGCAACTGTCCTGTCCCAAGATTTTTTCGCGCTTCAACGGGTTTTCCGCATCCCGTTGTTTCGTAATACTCCGACGCAAGGTGCATACTACTTTATGCATTTTTGTTGATAATACGATTCGGTTCGTGGTTCGATTCGATTCATCGGCCAGCACCCATCCACACACGCTTCTCATCACGGACGTTGTTACGAAACAGCCAAGAGCTGGTCAGGGGAAAAGAGAAGAGCCCGAGGAGAGTAGCATTCTAGAGTGAAACGGGAGAGAGAGAGAAATAAGAGAAAGAATCTCGCCGAGTATATTATATACTATCTATACCACCACCACACCATACACACTGACCAAACCACTTCTAAACGGAAATCCAGCAGGCTTTTTGGGAGAATAGATCATCACATATTCAAGGCGAGAGAGAAGGGAGACGAGGAGTTCTTTTTTCTATGGAAGTTTTCGGTTTTTATACGGTATAGAAGACGAGTTACCTGGGGGCTACACGAAAACAACACGCCGGATGCGCCCGTGTGTTACGTTGATGACTGCCGTAGAGAGTGTATACAGTGCATTCTTCTGTAGGTACATTTATATACCTACGCTCGGCGATACAATTCTCCGCAGGTATGAACCGATGTTGCCGTATATATACAAGTTTATCACAGGCAGACTGCAGAAATGTGTGTCGACGACAAGAAGATTTATGACTCGCATTCGCAGTATTAAAAAGCAAAAAGCAAAAAAAAAAAAGAGCAAAGGGTTTAGTAATTTTCCATTGAAAAAATTTTTTCTTGAATTTTGTGCGACCGCGCAACAAGATCTCTGCTGCTGCTGCCCTGTAAATTTCAATATAATAATCCCGTCGGGGCATTTTTCGTTAAAGGAAGGTTGTTTTTTTTTTTCTTCTTCTTCTCTACAGATAAGAGGTCTAGGGAGTTTTGACCTCTCTCTCTTTTTTTTTCCGTTTCTTTCTTTCTTTTTCATTCTAATTCTCTTTTGACTCGTTTAAAAAGAGTCTTTCTTCATATTTTTTTCTTCTTCCCTTCATTTTTTTTGTTTTGTTTGTGTGTCTCTAAATTATGCTGTGCATTATCTCTCAATCTTTCTGTCCAGACTGGTTTCTAACGCCCGTCCCGTCCTACAGAGGAATGAGACGCTTTTTTAGAAGGTAGACACAGAAAGGAAGAGACCCACGACCCCAATCTTTTGCCAAAAGTTCTCCGTCTACGGAATGAAAATGAAAAAGACCAACAACAACAACAACAACAGCATTTTCGGAGTTTTTGATTACATCAGCGCGCACGGCTGCTACCCGACATCTTTCTTCGGTTTCCTTTTCAACGGTTAACTAATTTGGTGGGCCAATAGGAGAAGCAAAGATAAAAGAGGACAGCACAAAAGGAATCACTGGTTTTTTGGTGGGGGACCTCTCCTCTGGTCCCGGGCTTCTCCTCCGTGATCATTGCCGAGACGCCCGGGATATGATTCTCCGCTAATCTTTCGGCTCTGGTGAGACGGCAGCGTCGAATCCATAAGCGGATTTTTCTTGGCAAAAGTTTGCAATCTGATCTGACGTTCCGTGACGATATATCGGCGGACCGGCTCGGACAATCGGCCCACAGTGGAGAAGTAGGTAGGTACACAGCAGTGCACTTTGTAGGTAGGTCATCCTCCAATATGATCCATCAAAATGGCCAGTCGCTCCCACAGCATGACCCAGTAATGGAACTGAACGGACTCGAAGGGAAAAGAGAGGCGATTATACCAAACTACTATTCAAAAATCAGAAAGGGAAACAAAAAAACAAAAAGAATGGACGAATGGATTGGTGTAAAGGTAAGTTCAACGCACGCCATGCCTATAGCCTCAACTTCTTTAATGGCAGCAGGAGTCGAAAAAAAAAACTGCGCAACCGCTCGCACGCCACGTGCAATATAACGCCGCCGAAGAAGAAGAAAAAAAAACCTGAATGAATGAATGAATGGAACAGCGAAATTGTGAAATGTGTTTTTACTATATAGCTGAAAGCACACTTTCAGTCAGCTTGAGATCGACAAGCGAATGTGGGAGTGTTTCACGCATTCGACTCCCGCCAGATATAAATGCGATAAAACATATAATTTAACAGTAACGACGCAAAAAGAAGAAGAAGAGAATATACACGACGGAATGTTTGAGCTGCAAGACCAGACAACTGAATGGAAGAGGCTCCGCCATACGTAAAGAGGCCAAGAAGCGTCGGTCCCATCTTCCGAAATCCATTTGAGTTTCTCGTAACCGATGTCGTTAACGTCAAGTCATTATCAGTCGAAAAAGATAATAAAAGAAAATGATTTTTGAAGAAAAAAAAAACGAATGGCAAAGTATTTCAAGCACACGGAGCTGCGAACAACAATTGAGAGAGAGAGAGAGAGGAAAAGGGATTTCCACTAATGGATTTCAATGACTGTATTATATGACATTAACCTTGAATCCTGAATGCGGACGAGCAGTGATGCGCAGGATTTGTGCTTCGTTACCCCGTCAACGTGCAGCTGCCGGTGATACTCCCGGCCGTCCAATCGTCCGTATCTCTCTCTTCTCCCATATACATCCCTTCATCTTCCTTTCTCTTATTGCCTTTTTTGACAACCTGAATGAATATAAGAAAAGAATGAACGACAATAACAAGCAACCCAATAGTCACGGAGGAGATAATATGGACTTCCGGCCGATTAGGACTCGGTTGGTAGCTCCCCATCGTTCCTCCTCTCTTTCCACTCTGCAGCCACCAGTTTAGTAAAAGCCTTTAGGTGTGTGTGTGTGTGTGCTGCATCGAGTTGCCGATGCTGTCAGCCGGCATTGCCTCTCCCGTCGAGCAAATCTCGCCCCGTGTTCAAAAAAAGAAAAGGTGCAGCTCCAGCATTTCAATATATCCATTATGATGGGCCGACCCAGTGTTTCACAAAAGCATTCGTCGATTCCATCCATCATATCCGAGTATATTGCGCCATCCCCATCGCGAGACAACATCTGCAAAAGACAATTATTCCGTGTGTGCTGTACAATTCCCCCTTTTTTTCCTTTTTTGCTATTCGCCATATTATTGATTACGGTTGGTGCCTTGTTTGGGGAAAAGAAAAAAAAGAAAAAAGTGGAATCCCCCGTCCGCCAGACGCCGCCGCCGCCGCCATCTGATTTGCAATTCATTACGCAATCATTTTTCATTTCCCATCGAGATTCAATGCCGTTTTCATCCGAAATCTATTGTTTGCCTACGTCGAAATGGTGATCACGAATCACAAGCAACCGTGGAGCAAATGAAAAACACCCCGAGAACCTCGAGAAAAATACACAGAAAACGGGTTGTATAGTTGCAGCGCAGCGTCGGGGCGTTTCGACAAGTTACGAAACGTATGCAGCTGAGAGAGAAAAAAAAAACAATAGAATCTTCCGAGAGAGAGAGCGAGAAGAAGAAGAAAGAAGGCGACGAGCGGATATCTACAAGGTGTACAGCCTTGAACCCGGCCGCATCCAGCCGCCGAGCCAACAAGACAAAACGTCTTTTTCATTGACAAAGTCAGGAGGACTAGTCGAGAGAAAATGTGAGAGAAAAAGCAAAACCCGCGAGCGCGTTACGGTACAAATACGAAAACAAGTCCGCGTGTGTATATAGAGAAGCGCTCGTGCTGGAGCGCGTCTCTCCAACCCGCCTAGCCTTACGGTATTATTACCATCTTTTTTTTCTTTTTTTCTCGGAGCTGCTGCTGTTGATGGTTCAACTTTTAGCTCCAACAGGCTCTCTCGCCCCTTGGCGACGTTCTTCCATCGCCTTCAGAGATGAGACACTTTAGTTGGTGAGGCCCAGCACACACGCAGAACAAACGATGCGTTCATTCATTCTCCATCTCTCTCTCTTTTTTTTCCTTTTCCTTGAGCTTTTATTTCTTTTGGGGTTGGCTACTTTTTAGGGTGGATTTTTTCTTCTCCTTCATGTGCTAGTTAAGACGGAACAAAGTAGGTCGTTTACAGTCTCACGCTTACTCCTATGCACCGAATGCCAAGCGGGCAACGAATTCTCTCGCTCATACTGCACACAGCACCTTGGACATAGTCGGCAGCTTCGATGGAGTTTCGATAGAGGACTCGGGTGCTGTACAGACATTGGTCTGGCCCGTTCCAGACGGCAGCCCACCGCCACTTCTCTCTCTCTCTCTCTCTCTCTCTTGGAAAAATAATAATAAAGAATTCTCTTCTCAACCTACTTTCCAGCCATGCGGATTGCGCTGTGTGTGTGCGATTCGCTCGCCTCGTACCGTAACACTGAAAAATCGAAATGAATCAACAAATAAAAACCCCAAACCCCTCGATAACTAAGTTGTACCTTATAGACGACGCGGGAATCGCATTCAAACAAAAGAGGGCAGCGTGTGTAGAGAAAGAGAATTGCCATGCACAACATAAGGCATACCTTAATGGTGTGTAGGTCTCCTCTTTGATGGCGGATAAAAGGGTTCCCTTTGGTAATTTCCTTTACTTTTGTTTAGTTTGTCTCATCACGATAGAGAAACGTGCTCTCATTTGTGGGCGGCTGACGAAATTCTTTAACGATATTGACGATTCTCATCGTGGAAAGGGAAAGACGTGCAACCGAAAAACTATAAGAGAGGCCCAAAAAATACAGAAATTATACGAAACAAAAAAAGCAAAAAGAAAGGGACCCCCGTGACTGTGTGGTCACCTGCATATTTCAACTCCCTTCACCTTGCCAATCGATGCGTGATGAATAGCAAAAACATGGCAGGACCGTATATATATATATACAGTGTGTGCGACGTCACCCAAAGAATGCCTCAAGGAGTTTTTTTAATAGAACAGCGACCCTTTTAATATTGACCGATTTTCCTCTTCACGTGTATATTTCCCAGGTCTTTCGCTTTCTCAGGACGCTGGGGGGAGAAAACAAATACAAAAATCCGCTCGTTCTTTTTCCACATGGAAAAGTAACTATAGCAGGCTATTGAAAATGAGGGAACTAGTGGCTCGGTACAATAGAGAAAGAAAGTCTATTTCGAGAGGGTTTTTTCCCCCTATTTTTATTTTTCTTTGTAACGCGGGACGGAACGAACTGCGTGATAATAATAATGAAAAGTCTCTACTTTTGATATTCGATCGGCCCCACCAATTACGTAAACGACCGGTGTCCGGCCACACCTTTGTTATTCAGTCGGAGAATATTTCTTTTTTTCGTTCCTTCTTTCTTTTTGCTTTCTTTCACGCTTTTCCAATTCGTTTTCTTCCAGCAATGGAACAGGGTAGAGAAGATTTTGTCCGGGTGATACCATCCCCCAGCTGGTCTGACTCGGTGGCCATTAAACCGGAGCACTAATGATTCTGGATAGAGAATCAATGGTGCCGAGTTCTTATTTTTTCCGAGAATCGTCATTACTTAAAACTTATCCTCCTCTCCCTGCAGTCTGAACGAAAGTATAATTATTTCATCTCCTAGGGGGGAGAATCTGCTGAGTTTCTATTCAAAATTGCTAATAGTCAGATGGCGTTTTCTCGTTTTATAATATTTCCCTTGTCCGTACGTGTTTCTGTAATTTGTGTAATTTGTGAATCTTATGTCTCCCGCCGAATGAAGAAACGAAAGTCCACCGGTGGATCACGAGTTACCGGTGACGGATGAGACCAGCAGTGGACCAACGGCGGCAGCAACAGCAGCAGCTAGTATATAGAAGAGCCGATTTCTATTCAGTTAATTTTTTTTTTTCAGACGATGTCCTATTTCGGCTATACTGCCCAAACAGTTCCCCCTGTTTACTGCATCGTGAACATAAAGCCAGGCGTCATTACTATAGCGATACTTTCTCTGCCATTTTCGTGTTTTGATTTCCTTCTCTCGGCGGCCTCGGTGGGGGCTCCTGACAACACAAACTCCAAAGCCTCGCTATCACATTCAAATTTGAAATGTCCCGATTCCGCTATTGATGCAAAAAAAAACCCAACCAACAGTGCGGCGCGCAGAAATCTATACAGGCTGGCTGCCCCACACAAATCACGCCCGATTTGTCTTTTCTCCCTTTTCTTTCTCTTGGTTCTCGCCTTTCACCCGCCGCCGATTTGATGGACACATCAAAATGCGTGTGCCACTTGGCGAGTGGAGCATTCTAGTCAATATATATCTATTGTTTAGTATGCAACTGAGGCAATTGATGTAAAACAAAAGAAAAAATAGACGGACAATAAGGCCCTTGTTGATCTGCCCTAAACTACAACTGATGCGGAACCGTAACATATTGAATAACGAATAACGGCCAGGTCGAAACGCAGGAGAGAAAAAACAAAAACAGAAAAACAATGGTGGGAACTTAGTCTTATTCCCATTTCCAGTTTTTCCTTTGTTTCTTTCCATTTCTATTTCTTTTTCTCAATTTGGTTTTCTCTCGATTCCCTTTCCCTTTCTCACTCCAGTAAAGACCGATAACTGCGGGACTTTTCTTGTGTATCAATCTTAACAAATTGGCCCATTATTTATTCAACGACGCGCCCACCATTGATATCGCTAAACTAGAGTGCTGACTGTCATAACACAATGCTCCTGTGTACATACCAGTTTTGAAGTGTAGACTTGTGTTTCCTTTGAAGAGTTGCCAGAAAGAAAGTGGTGGTTGACGCCAGATGTACTCTAACCTAACGAACGAGCAAGGCATGGGAAATATACACGTTCAACAACAGACAAACAAGAAAAAACTTACTAATATCGCTCAAAAATATAAACACGTCCAGCAACGCAGTAGTGAATAAAAACCCCGAAATAGAACATCTCCATCGAAGAACAACAATAACAATGACAGTTCCCCGATTCCAATCGAAGCTGTGTTGCAATTCCAACTATGATTAAATATTTTTTTGTTCAAATATTAATACCAAAAATATTTTTAAAAAATCCCTTAATTTTACTGATTATTCTTCAGCTATTTTTATTTAATTATAAATACCTAAAAAGTCAATGCATCCTAGGCAATCACCAATCGATCGATCGATCCCCCTCCTCAATTTCCACGTTTTGAATTTTGAAACCACGATGAAAATAATTGTTAAGTATTTAATTGAATCACAGTCATAAAATTATGGCCAATAAATTAAACTATTTTATTAAATAATATTTGTCTTATTCATCTTCGAAAATAAAAATAAGATTTAATCATTGTTGGAATATTGCAACACAGCTCTGGATTGAATCGAAGACTCTTCATTGTTCAGTATTGTTCTTCGATGGAGGAGGGTGCTGGCTTTCGCGCTTTTTCGACTGCTGCTGTTATGGACATGGACCATTGGATATTTTTGAGCAATTTTGGGTGAGTCCTCCATTCTCCATTAACTGTGACTCAGTTTTATCTCCTGGCCGATCATTGACATTCGCACCATTTCTGTGTCTCCCTTGTCATTCTTCCCTTTCTGGGCCGTTTTTTACATTGCTCTCGCTCCACGGGCTCACTTCACCACGTGCAACTCGTTCGTTCGTTTTTTTATCGGTTGGTCGTGACCAAGGTGGGTCATAGTGGTCGTGATGATTGGCTGCCAAAGAAATAAAACAGATTCTGCTGGGATCTTCGCAGGGTAGACTATCGACGACTAGGCGGCTCTACGCAACTCGTTGCCAATTTCAATAAGAACACGCAGCGATGACGCCTTTCTCTGCTGATCTCTCCTCTCTCTCTCTCTCTCTCTCTCTCTCTCTCTCTGTTTGCCGGTCGTGATGGATCACTTTCACTAGATAGACACTCTCTTCGACCTCGACAATTCCCAGTTTGTGTGTGTTTGTTTTTCCAGATTTCGTCGGCTCTTATTTGCTTCTGCTGCTCTCTCGTTTGACGGATGGCAAAATTTCATTAGCATTTTTCCCATGTTTTTCGCTGGTTTAACCTATGGTCCGGGTCGTTTCAAACCGGTCTGGGTCATATATTATGCATATGAGTCTGATTTCCCCCAAGAATTCGGTCACTTTTTGTACTATATGAAGTTGTCTACCTGCGCTCGTTTTTCGAAACTAGACATTTCTTCTGGCTGGCTAACCCTTTCAATTCTGCGAAAATATCGCTCTACAGCTGCTCGTCGGTCGGTCGCTCGCCACAGGAGTCAAGTCGTCACCGCTATGTTTGGACGCGTCTTCGATGTTATTCTCTCGTTCCAAGGAAATTCAAAAGCAAGCAATCGCCCGGAGACAAATGACGTCCTCGTTCAAATGTTCACGGTGTCGAATGGTTCACACTCATTGAGTCGCCACCACAACACACTAAAGTCGCAAATCTTTTGCCTGCGTCATTCGTCGTTCAGGATCTGGTGTCTCCGTGTTAAATGAATAGATTGAGACGTGCAGGACCCCGGATTTCAGGAGCCGGACGTTTTTTTTTATTGACGTTCTTCCGCTTCACAGGGACGTCTTAAAAAAAAGAAGAGAGAAATTTGTTTATTAGCGCATCCACACTGCTGTCGCAATTAGTCTACTATTCTAGGGGGCTAGCCTTGACCGGGGTAGGAGAAAATGCGTTCCTTTCTTTGGCGTCGTCACGCTATATATTCCCCTTCTCGAATTATGTCACCTTCGTTCCAACCTGCTTCGTACACATATCCCTCTCTGTGGTGATCTTTTCTCTGCGCGCTTGTGGCAAACGACGCCCACACTCTGGTAATCCCAGTGCTGGACGGAAGAGCACCAAGGCTACCTGTTCCCAAAAACCACAAGGTAACTTGGTGCTGTAGCCTGGTGCTATGGCCAAGTTCTATTTCATGTGTCTATACCCTTCAACCTTGATTTGTCGTGGTTGCTCTATCGGGAGCAAACCCCTCAAGACTAAATAATTAACGTCTTTCGCGGCTATACAGTTGAGAGAACGAATAGAACAGGGTGGAGTCATTGCCAGTTGCCCGTTGGGAATTGGAAGACGAGTGCTACCGCTCCGCCGAGGCGAGTGAGACGGGAAAATTGCTCTATTCTGGACGTTGTCGTGTAGAGTGTTATTCGTGACCGTGAATAAGATCGGTCGAAGGCTGTTTCGCAGCGTTCCAACACTTTTGCAGGCCCCACCCGAATGCCAGCGTACTACTTCCTATCAACTCGATTATGGTCCCTTCAAGAGCAAAAGAGTACATGGCACCAACAAACAAGACATAAAAATCGAGTTAGAGGTGCGCAATCGCTGCCGAACATCAGTGATAACCCTGGGCTTTTTGAATAAATTGGATTTTTACAATGCGATCGTTTCTTTTTGGGTAAAAGCCGAACCAATTATTGCGATTACACTCTTACGCGAGTGGGAGGAAAATTCACATGAAGCAGCTCACTTCCTGCATTCTAACGTAGATCGAAGAATTGGAAAACAGGTCTCTCTCTCTCTCTCTCTTTTTTTGGCAGCAGCAATAAGCAAACAAAGTAAAAACGGTGTGACATCCACTTCTAATCACTAAGGTTGGCAACAAAAAACTTGACAAAAAACCCTAGAAGAACTAAAAGACAAAAAAACCCATAGAAGAACAAACAAACCAACCCAAAAGTAAGACGCAGTTACGAGCAAAAAACAATACCAATCTATAAAGAAATTGATGTAGGACATCCCAATCGAAAAAAAAACCCCTTACCATTGGGTTTTTTTACGAAAAACAACCGGGTTTTTTAATGAAAGAAATAGCTTTTCACTGCATTCGCTCAGCAATCGTTATTGGAGAGAATGACAAGTACTGGCTTATATGACGGTCATCGACGCACTTAGCATATGGTTTTTTTCGCTGATATGGAGGGCGACGAAAAACAATAACTGCGTCTATGAAACTGTTCATTTGTAACGTAATCGGCCCTTACCAGATCGGAGAAATCCCGAAAAAAAAAACAATTTTCCGCTAATTCGAGCGGCCAGCAGCTGTCCGAAAGAGAGAGAATTAGAAAAAGAGACACTCTCCTCGCGATCCGCGATTCTCTGTGAAAGAGAAAGAGGGATAGTATCTACTTATTGTATCGTAGAAAGAGAATGAGAAACAAGACTCAAAAAGCGCAAAAAAATTAAAGAGAGACCGGAGAAAGGAAACCCGAAATCATCGAGAAAATAAACTACAAGGTCTGAAAAAAAAATCTCTACTCTCAACCTGATGACTGCTAAGGCGGAGAATATCGCTGACAACTGCCCGTGTACTTTTTTTTTCTTCGTGTAAAATCAATGCAAGACGGTAGTTATAACTAACTTATGCTTCGTGCTTTTCCAGTCGACTAAGCTCCGCTCCACGCGTGACTGTACGGCGAGAGATCGATTTTTCGCGACTAGTTTTCACCGTCGAAAGTGTTCGACATTTCTTTCTCTTTCACTCACCATTTTTTTTTTCGACCGCGCACCCGTACATAATCCAGTCTTGGAAAAGAACGTGTTGTGCCTTTATCATTTCGTTTTTGTGTTTGTTTTTTTTTCTTTCTCTTCAACATTCTCTCTTCCGTATCGGATAGTTGAATATCATTTTCCCGGCCTATAGCCTTTTGTTAATGGAAAAAAAAAGGAGAGCATGGCATACACACGATTTGGGACAGTATAATAATACCATAGAAAGGAAGAAAAGAAAAAAAAAGAGAGAGAGAGACTGGGGTCGAGGCGCTGGTGGTCGTCTGACATGCTGGACAGGTGTTGAGCAGCACTGTAGTAGCATTCAAGGCCAGCTCCGAGCTCCACTCGAGAGTTATTGGGAGTTATTAAGACTGGCTCTCTCTGGCCTCACCATTCCCGAACGTTTGTGTCTATTAAACAAAGCACTGGGCCGACTCTCCCCTTCTCTTATGTTTTTTTTGTTTTTTTTTTTTCTTTACCCGGTCTCGTGTATACTTTGTAACCCTTGGGATGGTTGTCGACGTTAAAAAGTCGGAGAAGAACCTCGTGAAAAAAAGGGAACAGAGGAAGAAAAGAAATACAGGCAGGACACACACACGTCTTGGGCGATGCCAATCAGAGAGGACAGGGAGGACAGAGAGGTGTACATATACAGTCAATAGCGGTCAGATGGTGAGTAACCCGCGCGACCAGGTATATATAGCCTACATTTTATACTTTAAGGGTATCTAGAGAAAGAGGCGAAGTTTTTTCGTGAGCTTGCTTTTTTTCAAACGTACCAAGAAGAAGAAGAACAACAACGAATATCATCCTCTTTTGCGTCTGTCGAAAACGAGAGAGATAAATAGAGGGATCGCTAGATAGCCAGATAGATAGAGTACATACAGACACAGAAAGAAAAAGAGAGAAAAAAAAGAGAGAATTTTTGTTTAGTTTTTTATTTTTTCCTCCAAAGAAATTCAAGGACCCAACAGAGCCAGCGACAGCGCCAACACTGAAAGCCACCAGAAGCAGCGGCAGCAACGGCAACAGCAGCGCCTCGCTCCGGCTCTCTCTTCCCTCCTACTTTTTCCTCCTCCTACGTCTTTTCCCTCCCCACCCATCCACCTTTCCCATGGCTGTTTGCCTTTAAGACTTCCACCTGTTGCGGCCACTTGGAGCTCAGAGAGGCTCTGGCCGTGGCCGCGTCAACAGGTGCTCCTCAGACTTTTTGTTTCCCCTCCTGCCAGTCCGACCAACCTCCTTCGTACCACTTTTCTAACTTTGAAGCCCCACACACCACCGCATCGCTGTTGTAGTTGTTGTTATTGTTGTTGTTGTTTCTTCCTTTCCGAGCGCGCGCGCGCTCTCTCACTTTTTGATTCCACCACCAACGAGTGACCGGATTTTTAGTTATTCGTGGCTGTTTTTTTCCATCAAAGAACTCGAAAAGGGAGAGAGAGAGAGAGAGAGAGAGAAACCAAATAGGAAGAAAGTGCCGTCCGCCCATTTGCCGAGTGACTCGATCGCTTCCATTTCTGTTTGTTGTTGTTCGCTTGTTCGTTTCCTTTGACGAGTTTCAAATTGAAAAAAAAAAGAAAGAAAGAAAAAATGAACCTTCTGCGACAGTGCTTTCTTATCGATTCATCGGCAACACCACCAATGCTTTTTGCGTCTTTGTAGAGAATTTCGTTTGTTGCCGTTCGCTTTCGATTTGATTTGACATAGAAGTGCGAATTTTTGACAAAATTTCAGCTCTCTCAACACGGCTGCCGTCTACCTGAATCTGCACCGAATTCGATCGCCAAGACAACAAGGCCCAAGCGACTTTCTCCCTCGACTTGGCGTCTCACTTTTGTGCAATTTGGCGTGGAATTAATTTGTTCAGAGCCGCGAGGAGCCGCCGTTGAAACGTCACCACCACCACCTCCTGCCTTCAGGTAACGACCAATATTATTCTTAGTACATTCTCTTCTATAAGGAAAATAATTTAAAAAAAAAGTCACAAACTCTATACACACTTGACCGGGAACACCTTACCTCAATCAACGCCCATTTTCTATACGTTGCGTCAGCTCGAAAAAAGTCAAGACCAAACCTCGCCATCAGACAAACAGATTGAGGCCAATAATGATTGCTCTTAAAACAGTTAAAATTTTTCAAAACTATCTGCTGGCAATTCGCTCTAATCCTTTTGCGTCGTTCGCCTTTTATACGGCCGACATTAAAAATCAGAAACGAATAAATAGCCGTCGTTATAATCGAGTGATTTACAGCTGATGGACGTGATGTTCCCACCCAAAAAGAATACGCTTTGGTCGAGATGACCGGAATGAGACGACGTCCCACCGAGAGAGAAATAAAATAAAGAAATAGAGAAAACGCTTTTAGTCCGGAGGGTCTCAGACTCTTTTCTCTCAAGAAGAAGAAGAAGAAAAAGAAAAAAGAAAAATCTTGAGCAGCAAAAGAAAAATAACTCGGGTGGTAGCCCCTTTTTTCCTTCACTGCTGGCATCGCGTTGATGCTGTATATTTAATCGAGGACGTGAACCTTTTCTGGTATAAATAAATAAATTGTTTGCAGCATCCAAAACGGTCGGCAGCGTCTTCTTCAACCTTCACGGGAGTTGAGCTCAAAGTATGGGATGCTAAATGTCGCAAGCGTGTCGCCTACAAACACGCATGTTTATTCTTACACGCAATTTGCTTACACTGTGAGTCATCAGTGCCTCGTTTTCGTCAACCTCTCTATTTTCCGCGCCACTTGGTTTCCATAGCATTTTGATTTCAAGTTTTCTATTCAATGTACACAATTTGTTTCCGTCTTTTTCACTTCCTCCTCGGTATTTTTCCAACCGTGAGTATTTCGGCGTTTCGATTTCTTCGAGCAAAACTTTTCTATTTTAGTGCCCGGATACGAAACTCAAATTTACCTACTTTTTCTCCGGCCAATTTTCGAATAATTTGAACTCCCCGCCACTGTTCGCAGTGCGGAACCACTTCCATTTGACCAAATAAGGTGTTTAATGTACCTCATTGGTCTAATTAAAGACAACACGGAGACGAAGGGAAATGAGGAAACCACGGCCACCATAATATTTACAAATCGTACAGCAGCGGTTGAATGGAATCCTCGCACACTCAACGAGAACCAGAGACGCTGACAGAAAAGATGAAGTGGAGAGTTAACGGGCGACGAGAATAGCGTTTCCGCGGGAGTGGCCTCGGGCAGGTGTGTCCGAACCATCACCATCCGGCAGCTGCCCCCCAACACGGAAAAAGCTGGCCATCACAGCAAGTTTATAATCGAGCGTTCAAAATGGATGAGCGCAAAGAGATTTCGTAGAGAAAGCCCGACGACGCCAGCAACAAGAAAATGAAAAAAAGTTGATGATGATGATGATGAAGAAGCTCCAAGAAGAAGAGAGAGGTAAAGCCTGGGAGACGAAGCGGACAAATGGACAGATGATCATCGTCTTTCATCTTGGCTTTCTCCTCGAGTGAAAATCCCTTTTTTCTTCTTCTTCTTTCTCTCTCCATCTTCTTCTTATTCTTCTCTCTTTCCCTTACGGACTTGTGAAAAAGAAAATAAAAAGAAGGCGGGAATTGTTTGAAACGCGTTGTGCTGTGTATATACAAGACGCGATCCACTTGGGTCCACCCATTCGCTTTGAAGTAAATAGGACAGCCCCACGGCCGTGAGTAACTGAACACACACACACGTACGTGTGGTCAAACGCCAAACAAAAAAAAACAAAAAAAAATTGTACACACACGCAAACACATAAAAAATGGTCATTGAAGCAGAGAATCTCTTTCCAAGCGTTCTTCGGTCAAATTCGCACGAGTTTCTAAACTTATAAACACGAAAGTGAAAGCCAATGATTACTTTGCGCGTATATATATATACGGCTGTTGCCACCTACACCGAGCAACCAATAAAGTTCTCCCTGTTGTTTCAGCCGTAATAATAACTAATGATTTTCGCCGATTTTCTTTTTTTTGTGTATTGATTTGTTTCTTTATTTGTTCTTTCTCATTTTCTTTTATAGCCTTTCTCTGCGTCTGCCTTTGCGCCTTTGATTGAGGACAACGCCAGGGAATTGTTTTCTACTGTTACTGTTGCTGCTGCCATATTTACCCCTCCGTATCCCGTTAGAATCATGTCTTACACCAGGATTTATCTCGCTGTGGCTTTCCTCTACCTTGCCACAGTCCAGTTGCCCTTCTCCGCTGCCAATAATCAAGTAAGTTCTCATTTTTTTTTTCTTCAGAGGATTCGGTTTGCCTTGTTGTATCTTTTTCTTCTTCTTATTGGCTAGTCACGACAATATGGTCACCCGTAGATCTATGACACACAGCTGTTTTTTTTTTCTTTCTTCCGGCTGTATCTATCTATCCGTATTATAGTGTCGATAAAAAAAAGCTAACGATAAAAGGGTCGTCGATATCTATTATTGCGAGATAACTGTGTGTCATCGAGCCGCATTGACTTTGTCGCGACTGTACAAATCACTGTGGATCGATATACGGCCACCTGCCGGGGGAGAGCCCACCTACAGTTTCGCATCCGCCTTTAGCCTCGTCTCACCTTGGCTTACTTCATCCGCCTTTTCTCAAGTCCTGTTGTACAATTTGACTGGCCGTCGCCAGCGTCTATAGAGACCGCTCGCTCGCTATGGGTGCGCACAACCAGCGTACAGGGCTGGCCCCAGTGTCCTCTCCTCTCCCAGCGGCTATTATTCAAATGATATACGATATTTTAAGTATGAGGAAATGAGAGAGGGGGAATGACAACGACCGGTGATTTCTGTGGAGGTCTTCCGAATCCGGAAAAAGAAAACAAAAATACAAATCAAGAAGCGCTAATGGAGTCGGCGGCCGAGGTGCGGAGTTGAAAGGTTCCAGCGTAGGTAAGCGAGGACGACCGGCAACCAAAAAAAAAAAAAAAATCTCTGAAAGCCATTCTGACAAAGCGCAGATCATTGAAAAGTACCGTCTGTCATCAATAAAAAAAACCTTCTGACATTGTTGCGGATGGCGCAGGAGCGCACAAGAGGAAGCAGTAAGGAAACGAGCCAACGAAATAAAAGAGAGAGAGAGATGAGAGAAAGACAGACTGTAAAGAGAGAGCATCATAGGAATACAAGGAAAACATTATTAGATGTTGGGCAGCACGCGCTTTTTTGCCGCTTGATAGATGGGACGGTTAAAGCGCGACGATGCAAAACGGGCGGCTTTCTTCTTCTCTAACGTGTCGACTTGCTGCCAGACAACGTCTTTGGCAGAAAGCATAAGCGCCTACATCATCGCCCGCACCGAAACGCTTCAAAGACTTTTGGCTATTTTTCATCCGTTTTCTATTCACACAGGACGCTTCCCTATTTATTCTCAGGGTGCAATTCTAAATAAAGGATAACCGCACACTTGTCTTGTAATCCGGTAGTTATTTCTGCTTTCTTATTCCATTTTTTTCGTGAGACAGTTAAATTTTTCACGGATTAATTCCTCGGCTCCTCGTCTGCACAGCACACAAGTCGAGGTCGAGTGGTATAATAATAGCACTCGTTTCATCATCGGCCGAGTGGCATTTTGCTCGTTTGATTGGAGACCTGAATCCCCGCGCGCCTTGAATAGTGCCGCCCGACATAAAGCAAGTCTAGTAGGTCAAGCCGATGGATTTTGATTGATCCGACAAAGGCATGGGGCAGGGAGAAAGACCGGTAGGGACTAGCTGCCGTTCGCCGGTCAACATATGCAACGTAACATGCCAGCAAGCTGGCCCAAATCGAGCTTTCTCCGTTGCTCAGTGTCGGTTGACTCGGAAGGCAATTCGCTGGCTTTCCGGCCTTTCGTTGGCAAATCAACGAAACTTACAGGCACAACAGGAAGAACAGGAACTACCAAGCAATCGATATATGTTCAGACTTGGGGAAGGGCTCAACAGAAAAAAAAAAAACTTTCACATCGTTCGATTTTGTCGCATTGTCTATTTGTTATTTTTTTAACGTTATATACGGCTTTGTTTTTATTATAGACCACATACAGTACCGGTTGGTTCTTGTATGCATAAAATTATTTTTATTCCTCTAACCGATTCCTCCATTGAAAGTTCTGCATGTTGTGCCAGGCTTAGAGACAATCAGGGCAATAAACGGCGGCAGTAGGGCAGTGTCATCATCAATACTGTCCGTTCATTGAAGGAGAAAACGCCCTGCGTCATTTCGTCTGTGCGCTTTCTCCTCTTATCGAACGGATAAGACGTAATCATATCAGAGCGGAGCAGAAAAAGGCATAGAAAAGAAGTTAACTGAAAGAGGGGGGGGGGGGGGGGAGTAATAACAGTCATGTGGAGGAAAATGTAGGAGAGGAGAAGATCGAGGTTATGTTTACACGCCAGCGGGAGAGCTCGTGTGCGACATGGATCTCCTGCAGGCGCAACAGCTGCTCGCCGGCGATATAGGCGCGTGCGATTCGAGCCTTTCTGGAAACGAACGATATTCCGAGAACAGCTCCGCTTGGCTGAACAAAGTCCAGGGATAGACCGGCAGCCGACCTCTTTCGACGCCAATCTGCCAGTAATGAACCGGACCGTGATCAAGGGAAACAAAACGAAACGAAACGAAAGGCAATTGCCTATTTATAAAACGGTCGTTATACATATCGTGTGCTACGCCTGAGCGACAAAAAGCGCCAATCGAGTCGTTGTCCAACAGCACCAAAGCCATCTGCACCTGGAGTTTTAAGGTGCCATCATCCACACTTGCAGTCATGCACAACTAGATAGAGAATAGTAATAGTAATGATAATCATCATCGTAACAATAATAGCAATAATAGTTAAAGGGAGTCTTCCCGATTTCTTAGTAGCCCTCGTTTATGTTTTTTTGGACTCAAGTTCGGACAGACTGGTGGTACGACTGTCTTACTACATACCAACCAAGCGTAACCGTCCACTCTGGATTTTTTTTTTCTTTTTGTTTTGTTCTTTCTCCTATTGGTGTTTCTGTCTTGTAGAAAGGAGGAAGGAAAAAAAAAACAACAGCAAGAATAGAACACACATGCCCCGCTCTGGAGCGTCTCATTTTCCACTACGCATGTCCTATATTTGTTTTTGATATGTTTTTTTTTTGTTTTTCTTTTTTTTTTCCCGCTGCCTTTTTGTTTATTATAATATATATTTCTTTTTTCTCCGTCGAAAGGAAGGTTTCAGGGTAGAGCTGTATATACTAGGTGGGTGTAAATAAACTGGAGCGATGTGATTACCATACAGCAGAAAGAAACGGCATCTAAACTAATGACCGTTGCGCAAGCGTTGGGTGTAGTAATAAGGCGACCCACTTTGTTTACCTGCTTACACAACCAATATCTACATCATCAGGCAACAGCAGGGTTGTGCTGATTGCATTTCGGTTGTGATGTCGACGTCTAGACCATCGCGCCATATGATTTACAGTATAGGAAAAGAGGAGGCCATTTTCGCTGTCACTTGACTGACTGTACAGGATAATTCCAATGTATAACCCGTATACCGGTACACACTGAGTAACCCCGTCGTGAGTTTATCCTTAGATAGAGAGACCTGCAGTACGTTTGCGGTCCGAACCTCTTAGACCTCCGGCCGCTATCAGAATCTTTGGCCAATGTCATCGTATGAATAGGATTACGATCTTCCATTTTTTATGCTTTATCGGTGGGAAAAACTGGACAGCCCGACCTTGCAGGCGCTGCTGTAGACACAAAGAACTCGTCGTAGGCTATCTCACAGCACCGTACAGACAAACAGAGACGTGCAGAGTTGCTCAAGGTTCTGCTGCCGATGTGTGTATAGCCTCGCTTTGCGAGTTTTGATTCTCTCGCTTCGTGAATAACCGGCTTTTATTTTTCTTCTTCTTCTTCGTTCCGAATGCCAAGTCGTTATATTACAGTCCATACATAATGCATGAACGAGCTCTTTTCTTCACATGTTGTTTTTCTTTTTCCTTGCCTGCCCGAAAATTCGTGCTCGGGGAGAGAGAGAGAGAGAGAGAGAGAGAGAGAGAGAGAGAGATCGGCGCAAAGTGCTTTACTCGCCGGGCCCTCGCTTATTACGTATTGGGACTGTGCGAATAGACATAAGCCAGGATCGTAAGGAGAGAAAGACACCTACGTGAACATTCAAAGCGACGACGATTGCATTTTTTTGGAAAGACTAAACCGCATCGTACAGCAAAAAAATAAAACGCAAAGGCTCGAGGCTGGTCGAGACCAATAGCGAAAGCGGACTTGCCGACCAGGCACTTTCATCGTCATTTTCCCTTGTAGTAGACTTCTTCTTCATTTGATTTAGTGGAATTTCTTATTAAAGAACTGTCCTTTCCTTCATGAGAGCCCCGTTGGGCTCACATCCAACAAGCCCCATCGACTGTATGGCCTCCGCGTGTGAGCTCTAGAGCCGATGAATGACTTACAAGTCTTCAGAATGATAGGTGTATCAAGTATCCGCGATAGAAAGGACGACAATGGCACAAAACCAGTGCGAGAAAGTAGCTGACTCCCTTTCCATTGTACTGCAGGCTACTTTATGAAATTTGTCTCGTTTTATCTTGTGAAAATTGACTCGTAAAACGGCCAAAATTCTTATATGGAGGAAGAAAAGGTTTTGTATGCGCGTGCACGACACAACAGCGCAAGTATGGTAGTTATGGCCTCGACTTGTTTCCATATCCTCTTGCGCGTTATGTTATATTTGTTTTGAATGACCTGTCTTGCGGTTTTGTTCCTTTATTTTCGAAATGCCTTTTTTGGTGGGGCGCAAACCCTGCACTGAACAGCAACCAAAAATAACAAATAAAATTTCCAACAAAAGGAAAAAAAAAAGACTTAATAAAAAAACACAATTTATTTTTATATTACAGGTTCACCATGACATGACGCCCGACGAACTGCGGCGGGTATTTCACGTCGACTCTCACGACCAAGGTAGAACATAAATCTAGGCTGTGAAACCCGCCCTTTTGAAATTGTTGTAACAGTTGCATCACATAATATTTTTACGTAACCAATTCGATAACGTGGAGTTTTTCTGGATTTCCGCCGATTTTAACACGTTTTTTTTTTCTTTCTTTCTGTATTTCCAGTACCAACATATGAAGTCATCAATTTGCGATCGAGAGTACGGCGCGACGCTGAGCGGGATATCCGCCACGTCGATTTATCTGCATTCGGCACACGGTAAGTCACATTTGAAAAGTAGACCCCTATCCTCAATCGTATAGGAAGAATACCTATAAACTCATTTCCAAATGAAGCAATCAGTCAAACATTATAATCTTGTTTATCTTGGGTAAAACAGATATAACTTGCGATTGGAACGAAACGAACAGCTGCTTCGTGGTGGCAACAAGGTTCGAGTTTGGGTGGCCGATTCTCCATCCACCGATGAATTTGGTGGGAACCGAACGGGTTCTACCCAATTTGGAGGAATCACTCTGGAAGAGCTGCCTCAGGTAAGATTGAATTACTGTGTTTATTTTAATGGGAAAAGGGACCACTTAGGCAGCAGCCCACTTATAGAATACTTGGTCCCTATGACCTTCCTCCAAGTCATACATCATACATAGGGATCAAACGATTTGCATTCTACAGTCGCACCACAGCGCCGTAATCAACGCTGATTAGTGTGATAATCATTTGTTTCGACAGCGTGACTGCCGACTTGTCGTGCATTAGAGAGAAAACAATGTGCAGGCTCGCTGTGT
Organism: Daphnia pulex; assembly: GCF_021134715.1. NCBI lineage: Eukaryota > Metazoa > Arthropoda > Branchiopoda > Diplostraca > Daphniidae > Daphnia > Daphnia pulex. The sequence goes on along the minus strand of NC_060018.1, from coordinate 2,710,592 downwards.
GATATTGATGAGATATTGTACGCGCCACCCATCATGGACTGGACTGGACTCGAGTGAAAGTATCTAGCTGAAACGCGTGATCTGGGTCCGAAATGAAAATTATGTGCCGGACACGCGGGGACCCCCGTCAATGTCCAAAAAACCCAACTTTCTACCACGAGCTTGGTCGTTGTTGCAGACTCTGGTGCCCCCTTGGGTTTTCTTTTCTTTTTTTCTTACTCGGTTTCCTCATCGCGTTGATATACGCAACAAATCAAATCGAATTTCGATCAGCTGGGCAATGACCAAGTCACGAAGACAAATGGTTGCTGGCTTTATATCTAAATATGCTAGTGTTCCCAATCAGTCTCTCTATTGTTTGTCACTGATTGATGCGATGAAGAGATAAGAAAGTTCGACAGCTTTTTTACCTCGTCTAAAATGATAATCCACAGCGCAGGCCACGAGCAATAAAGTGTTGAAATTTAACGACCCAACGCCCAGCTTCCGCGTACTCAATGCGATTTGTGTTCCTAATGCTTTTCCAAGGCTACCTACCGTACTTGGTGTCGGTGATTGAGTGCGGAAAAATCCGTTTCGATTTCGTTTGGGCGTGCCCTTAAATTGCAGCTTTTCATTCTTCTCTTTCCTTAGATTTCTCATTTTTTTGCGCCAGATATCAGGCGGAATTTGACCTCGAAGGCTTTTAGAACTTCTTAAAAAGCGCACGCTTCATTAATATTCGCTCAAAACTAAGGTCAACCTCGTAAACATTCGTTGGGGGTGGAATTGACGATAAAATTGCTAAGGGGATATGTGCTAAGGGGGTACTGCCGGTAGGTTTTTTTTTTTCAGGAAAACTGGGAAAACTGGAGAAGGAAGAAAGAGTTGTTCTGACGACTTTTCTGTTGTCTTACATGTTCTGCGGGAAGAAAGGAAGCAACAACAAAACCGCCACCTAATAATTCAGGAAAAGAAAAAGCGAAAGCGTGGTCTGACTCTGCTGCAGCTCTTGCTAGTCGTTTCTAAAAAAGATAACGAGCTGGACAGCTCTCCTATGCTCAGCCGCTTTGGTAGCTATGGGAAACCAGAGCAGATCCAAAACAAAACTAAAATGGGAACCCGGAGAAACATGGGTCTGTACATTCTATACAGTGGCTGGGCTGGTTACAGCAGGACATGAGATAAGAAGGAAAAAGCAGCAACAAACCACTTTTCCCATTTTCATATAATCTGATATTTTATATCGATAATCTGGCTGTATGTCTAGCAGGGTTGCAGTCTGATCATCACGTTAGCCTCAAGCTAAAAGGTGAAAGGTTGGTGACGGTCCACTTCTTTCTTGTGTCCGTCTAGCCTGGCTAGACGGTCTCTTTATCTCTCCTTCGTATAATTTCGTTATTCATACGTGAAAACGAAAGTTAACCAAATTAACGTCTTTGTTTTTTTCCTCTCTTTCCTTTCCTTTTTCATGTAGAGCAACCTGCGCTTTTTTTTCCTGCACGAGACACGACTCATTTACGTTTACAGTTTTCTTTAAACGAGTGTGTCCGTATAGATTTTTTTAAAAAGGAAAAAAACTTGGCCGTTGTTAAAGCGTTGAAGCAACAAGGCCGCACGAAGACCTCGCCTCGCCCTTTGGCTCTCTCTCAGGCTCACAGGGCGAGGCCCCATAATTTTTCCGCGGCAACGTCAAAACCCGGCCAATGTATGAAATGTATATTGAGCATTATTACGCTTTACCCTGGTTTGAATGAGGAGACATTCCGTCGCCCAAAAGCGCCTCTGCTCTAGCTTTTTTGTCCACTTTCAAAATGTCGACAAACTTGGCACGACCAGGACAGACTGATCGATTGTTTCAAAAGAAACCGAAATTATAGAATCAAGACATCAAACAAAAAATAACTAATAAAAGAAACTTGAACCCTCGAGAAGGTTCTCTCCGGAATCGATAACAAGCCGCAAGTGTTTTTCGTCTCGTTTTGTGTATAATTCGTCATCGTTTAATGTTTCATCGTATCCGGGTTCTTGATCTTGATTTGGAAATTGCCCCGTCATCATTTCTTTTTGGTTTCATTTTTGCGCGTTAAATATTTTCCGACGACGCTTTGCTCTAGTTATGAATGCGCCCTGCTGAGACTGAAAATCAGGGGATGGTCGGGACTTTCACCGTTCACGACACTGAACGAATGACGTCAGCCAGTGAGCCAGGTGCCTAGAGGAACAAGAAGAATGATGTAAAGAGCTCAACACTATATTCAAATGCGGTGAATGGTTTCAGAGAGAAAAAAAAAATTGACGGCCGAGGAAATAAGTCGGGAGACGGTAAAGAAGAATTTATACAAACGCACAGACAAAAAAGAGAAGGGAGAAACGGCCACAAACAATAGCCACATAAAACGTTTTAATGGATACAAAAAGAATTAAACTGAAGATGTTGTGAAATATGTGCGCCACGCTCCACAATTGATTGCCGACTGCCTTGGATGAGAAAATTAGAAACGACGTGAAATGCGCAAGATGAGGGATGAAGTTATTTGCGCGATGCGTCAAGCCTTTGGGTTCTATTCATCCCAAATACGGCGAAAGAATCTAACGGCGAGGTGACGAAATACATCATTGTGGTTAAAGGGATGCTACCGGTACCGGTTGAGAGTGAACGTGCCTTTGCCAGGTAAATTCAACTTTGACGTGGGTATTAACGAGAAGAATAGGGCGACACAAAGAAAAGAGAAAAGAGAGAGAGAAGGGGAAAAAAAAAAGAAAAACTAAACTGGGTCAGGATTGTCATTTCAAATTTGAGTGAGAGTTTTTCCTTTTATTTTTTTATTTTTTTCTTTTCACTTTCACTGGTTTTTTTGGTTCTTTTGAATGCTGGGCAGTGAGGCTTCTATCGCCTGTACAAATCTGTCGAGTCGCGCAAAGACTATTCGATCATCCGTCAACTTGACGAACAAAACGTACGTCAGAGTGACAGAATTTTACCTGATTCTTGTTTATTTTCGATCCCTTCTTTTCTCTTTCTCTCCGCGATGCTTCGATCTTCTTTCCCTTCTCTTTTTAGTCTTTTATCCCGTCAGACTTCTTCTTCAGTCCCACAGCAGAGCTGCAGAGCTCTTTATAGTTCGTCTCTTAGACACGGTTGCAAATGACTTTTACTCTTCCAGTCTTTTCTCTTCCCTTTTACCTCCTGTAGCGGTGGACTGGTGGGCACGAAACGACAACTTTCCAAGTTTGAGTTTTTGTTGTTTTTTTTTCTTTCTTGTCTTTCGCTTATTTGAACGAGCACTTTCTTCGGTCCAGCGTTGCCCACGCAGACAACGGGTTCGTAAAGGCTGTCGGATTGAGAGCGTCAAGTACGCACAGCATCTCGGATTCCCCTTCACTTTCGCATTGCCTTTTTTTTTAACAAATCATAGATTCTCCCTAACTGCTCGTCCAACATTTTTGTTGGAACTGAATTCAAAAAGATTTGTTTGCTTTTGTGCTGGGTGGTTAAAAGAAGAAGCCAATCACTTTCCTTTCAACTGAATCCCCTTGTTTGGAATGAGCTTCATTCTCTCATCTCCTTATAGGCGACGCTCTTTCGCCCAATCATCCAATCTTGTTGCCTAAGGGTCATCCAGAGTTTGAATAGCCCTCTTGTTGTTGCTGTTATTTTTCTTTGCTCCGCGAGCTTCTCGAACAATAAGTTGCGCGTCATCCAAGGAGCTATACCGCACTAAAAAGTAAAAACCAAATAACATTTGGCACGAGCCGGATTCTCAGTTTCGGTTATATGAGAATCTATATACATACAGGGTACACACAGTATATGTTTGTGTTTACATTTTGATTTCTATACCAACTTATATTGACTTGCTGCTGCTGGTGCATTCTTCTGCCTTTCAAGGTGCTTCTCCATTACGACTTGTCGGCCACCACATAAACTGCGTACATTATAACCCCGGCAGTGATATGAAAAGAAGAAGAAGAAGCAGAAAACCTTTCGACGCTTGTTGACCTTTTCTTGTCCCTGTCGGCCAGAAGTCGAATGAATCACTCACAGTGGGAAATTAAGTTCATGTTTTCAGTCTGCCCCTCTCTTTTTTTTGTGATTCTCCTTGATGATTTTTTATGGTAGCATTACTGGCTTAAATTGTCGTCGTTGAAACCGGTTGCGTAGTTTCGTCGGTTGGTTTGTTTTTTTGTTTTTCCTCCTCTATTTTAGTCTTTTACGATTGGAATAAAAACAACTCCGTGCGATCATGAATGCCAATCGTTCTAGCTAATAATGACCGAAATCGGGGAATGTCAGCGACGAGTTGCCGGACGATATTTCAAACTTGTTCCTAACTTGAATCTTCTTGTTTTATTTGTATTCTTCTTTATGTGCTGGCTGTTGCTTCACCAAGGACGATGATGTCGGTACCGTCTACCAGGATGAGGACACGATGGCAGCGGTGCTAGTCAACCACGACGCCGAAGATGACGCCCTCATTTTGGTAACACTATTGATGGTTTTAACTCTAATTCAAATTCAAATTAGCTTTAACCCGCTAAAAGAAAAACCGACGTTCGTTTTACGCCAAAATAAGTGGACTTTTGCAAATTGCGTCTATAAGGAGTGGTGTTTCGATAACCAAAGCTTAAATACGATGGAAAACGAGTTCGCCCACCGGCGACCACCACCGCCATCGACCACCGCCGTTATAGAGCCGATAGAGAAAGAAGCGGTTTGGCCGGAGAAATTTCGGTCATGAGCTTGGTCATGAGTGGAAAAAAAGAGACCTTGAGCTGCCGATGTGGAAATCCATCCGAATTCCGAAATCGTTGAACTATTTTTGTTTTTCCTTGAGCCTCGGCCGAGAAAATGACCAATTTTAGAGGCTAAGCACGACTTGGATAGTGCCGGAGAAAACTGTCGACAAACTAATAAGAATGGGACTAAAGCATAGAGACATGATAAGGAAAACGAAATAAATCATAGGAATTGATCCTCTCGTTCCAGTCCGACCTTGGCTTTTTAGGGACCCAACTAAATTCTTTTATTTAAAAACAAAATCATTATAGACAGAGCTGCGAGGCTGCTCCTTGGACAGAGAACCTTGAAGGTTCGGAACGGCATGCTGCGCGCAAGCTCCGATCGTCAGGTTCCTAGTGGAAGAGAAGCGGGCGAGATGGAGAGAATGAGACAAGGCAGCAGTAGTAGGAACCCATAAGAGAGAAATAGGGACGAGGGAATGAGGCAAAGAAGGAAAGGCAAAGTATCCATTTTTCAAACGATACTTTTCTCTTTGGCAGAGCCGCGACGACAAGACTCGAGAGCGTCCAATATTCTCGTAACCAGATTATTGTGAATGGTAAACGGCAGGACGGGATGCGAAGGTCTCAAACGACTCGGCGTCAGTGAAGCGCAACTGTTTCGATCCATTACACTCGCTGAGAATTGAAATGAAGTATTGAGGGAACGAAATAAGGGAACAGTCGAATAGAAAACGCTGGATAATCTCTAGAGAACCGGAAAGGTACAGAGAAATGCAATACATTTTAATTGATTAAAATAATGAATCTAGGAGGAGCCACAGCTGAGGAATAAGCAGCGACAGCAACCAGAAGGGTTTGAAGGAAAGCAACAGTTGGCGTGATTTTTGTCTTGACAAACACCTGTTGAATTTTTTGGTTGTTGCTGTGAACGCAGCGAGGCGCGCCCTTAACCGAGCACCTGCGCTCTTGAAGTTTCAAAGGTCGAAGGACACGACAGGTTTCAGGCTATAGGGAAAAAGATGGCGAGAGACGGACAGGCAGAAAGGTAGAAAAAAACAAACATTCCTCCACTTCCTGGTATGGGCCGTGCTGAAACAATCCAATCCTGTGGCCTCTTAAATAATTTTAAAAATAGCATGCGGATGAGAAATGATTTAGCAGCAGTGAAGCGAGCAATGCGGATGCATCGTGCGCCGACTTTTGTGCGGCTTGTCGACGACGTAACCAGCCATTATCGTAAACTAGGCGCTCGGCTCTTGATCTTAGTTGTCCATCACGCGCAACCATTTTGCTTTTATGTCCATCGTCGACAGTTCAGCGCTTGTTGTGTTCTCATGCTATAGCCATCATTCTTGGCAGAACTTGACTTCTCCTTTCTTCACTTGTTGCAATATCTTAAACCAAAAACAATCACTGGCAAGCAAGACAAAATCACTGATTAAATCAATCCTACAGGACGGAACTATCGGGAGTGAATTGGTCATCCGCCCACTACCTGTCAAGCATCGCAAACTGCAACAGAAATCCGCCGGAGTTCAGCTGCAGAGCGGCTCGCACGACGACGAGATGTTCATGGACGAAGAGGATTTCCGTTCGGCTGATTTCATGACCCCGTCGCCGCCGTCGACGCTGCCCCCGGCCAACGACACCGAGAATGCCTTAATCCGCAAAAAGCGCTCGCTGTACGACCTGAAACACAGCGTTGGTTCTCACGTCGTTTACAAGCGCGCCGCTATCCAATCCGACGACGATTATGGTATGTGTTTTTTTGTTTCTATCTTGATGCTGTTCCCCTTTATTGTTATGTCGTCCATCGAGATATTCAACGAGCGCTAGAATGTAGCTTTAATGAGTCTATACAAGAGGATCGTAATGGGGTTCCGAACGAAACGCTTTCGTAGTTTTCTCGTCCATCCGACCCGATCATTAACCCATTTGGCGATCATCTTCTTCTTTATTTATGGCGGATTCCATTTATTTTTTTTTCTCGAGGGAAGAGAAGAAATAGATTAGATCTTGTTTTTCTTGTGGGAGATTCTGTTGGACAGCGAAAGGATTCAGAGAGAGAACGAGGAAAACGAAACAAAACGCGCATTTTAAAAAGAAAATGAGCAATCAACTAATACACCAGATGGAACCGGCCTTGGATGTATAGTGAGGTACAAGTACCCATAGCCGCTGCTTTAACTATGGTCATCCTGTCTTATAAGAGAGAAAATCTCACTTGAGAACAATAGCGGACGTGATGCTTCAATGAAGCAAGTCGTAATGTCTATAGAAAGTAGCTCTATGGTTATATTTCCTATACGATACTATAGATGTCTTTCATTGGCTCCTCCATTCAATGCTATTGAGACCAAAGAAATGCCACCAAAAACGAATAGTGAATATCGCTAGATTCCATTTAATATGTCTATAATTTTTCAATGTCTTCTCTTTGTGTGTCTTGGAATGCAGCGTTTATGGAAATGGACTTGCCTCCAACGGGGAAGTCTCAGCGAATGCCTCGTACGAAGCGCAGCGCTCCGCCGACCATCTATCCTGAAATTCTCGTGATCGTCGACTACGACGGCTACAGGTAAGGGCGTGTGCCTTGTCGCCCTAAAGGCGTCGCATTGTCCCTCTTTCGATTGCCGATCGCGTCCGCACTGTCGTCTAGCTACACCCCTGCGACACGTGACAGTCTTTCCCACTGGATTTCAATGTCGCCCTTTTCTTTTTCTCGACTGCACAGGTTGCACAACGGCGACAACGCTGAGATCAAGAAATATTTCGTCTCCTTCTGGAATGGAGTCGACCTCCGCTACAAGTTGCTAAAGGGACCTAAAGTGCGCATCAGCATCGCCGGCATCATCATCTCCAGGGTGCGCAAAACATTTTTTTTTTTCCCCTCTTCATCTTTATCTCTTCGTGCCAGTTTTCTATTTTCTTGTCGCTGCTGTTGTAAAAAAAAAAGAACATGAAATAATGGTGATTGAATGTGTTATGTCCACAGGGACGAGATGCGACTCCTTATTTCGAGAAGAACCGTGTCGGACGCAACGCCATCGACTCGACAGCCGCTCTGACTGATATGGGAAAGTACCTGTTCCAAGAGAGGCGCTTGCCCGTTTACGACATCGCCGTTGCAATAACCAAGTAAGTTAGCCATCTTTCGATGGCTTCTAAGATAAAAAAAAAAAAAATAATAAGTACTCTATGATCGCACAAGCGACGTCTAAGCATTGGTTTTTACGTCAAATAAGAAAAAAGTTTGTCCAGTTTTTTAAACCAATCAATTTCGGTCTGATAGTCCGCTCGCGGACGAGCCGAGAAATCCATCGAAAAGAAATGGCACACGGAGCATTTTGACATTTGAAATTCTAATTCGATAGCTTTTTGTGCCGTTTATTTGTTTCGTTTCTTGTCCGTTGTTCTTAACTCCTTCCGCCACCCGAATATGCAGGTTCGACATGTGCCGACGTCGTAAAAGCGGCCGCTGTGCAAACGGCACCGCCGGTAGGTTTTGCTTTAGCCCCCTACCTTGCTTTCCTCATTTGTTCGTCCAATCCTTCATTCATCATACAGTCAACTTCTAGCGAAGCTAACCGCCATCGCTTTCGATACTAACATCCCTCCAGCTCTTCCATTGATGTGCTTTTTTTTTGTTTTCTCTCGCTCTCCTTCTTTTAAAACAACCCTCTCGCCCGCGGGAGGCTAAAAAAAAATGCTAATCGCCAACGTGAGCCGTCCGTGAATGGTGAAGAAACCACACGAAGGGACCCTGTAAACATTCCACTTGGTCGCTTCCAGCGAACTTTTGTTTGAAGCCAAAAGATTGCGCGGCTCCTCTTTGCGGATGGAGTGGTGGTCGTGCGCTAAAATAAAACAAAGATCACGAATTTTTCGCTCCGTTACACAATCAAGCCCATAGAAAATATTTTATCGACAGTTTCTTTTAAAAAAACAAAAAAAAAAACAGAAGATACTTTTTTATACGTTTACTGTAAGGTTCCGGATTCTACGAACGACAACTGAAAGACTCAAAATGCTTAATTTTACGGACATAATTTTTTTTAAAACAAACTTTAATTGTGTTTATGACTATAAAGAAATTGACTGCATCCAAAACGGTCGGATCAGCTGTCCTGTCAGAGGCTGACTAATTTGTCTTGGCTAACCGTATTGGCATTATTGTTATACTTCCAGATTGGACATGTGTAGACGTGAATTCGTTTCGGACGATTGCAATCGGGGAACTGCCGGTAAGTCGAGACCACTGTGACTTGCAAACTTTTACTTTGAGAGAAATGAAAGCAAACTGTACTTGACTATGGCCCCAAAAGAAAGTGAGTGAAATTCTCTCGCAAATTGTATATGTTTCAGTGTTTATCTTTCAGCGCGGATCTCTTTCTCCCGTTTCCTTCCCGAAACCATATTTTACAAGATATGATTCGACGCTTCTCATTCACCTGTTTTCTCAAAGGCAGATGAATGGACAGTAGTTGAGCGTGGTGGGAAGACGTCTGGAGAAAGGGCCCGCAGAGAAAACGAAAGAGAAACATGAGTAAATAATCATAATAAAAAAAGTTAGCAATGTGCAGCGTCAACCACTGCGTACAAAGCAAGGGATGTGGCAGCATTTAATTGCCCCGCTGCGCTTGTTAGTGGCCAGAGAGAAAATAAACACAGCAGAATTTCACTCGCTTATTTGGGCGCATCTGTTGATGCATGAATGACTTGCCAACTTGTATACACACTTCATGTTCCTGTCCACTCTATACGTCGTTCACTATACATCACTCATTTACTCTTACTTTACTGTACTGAACGTGTGTTTTTCGAATCAGAAACTTTTTTCCACTTATTGACCATTTTGCATGACGAAACAGTACTTCTCTTTGACATGTGTTTACTCTTGAACGCACTTGGATTAACTATGCGGACTTGTCTGGGACACACAATTCGAACCACACGCACTTTTGGCCGTTCCACTTATTTATTTATTTACTTTTTTTTTGTTTAATTTAATCTTTGCAAAAGAATTAGAATCATACGAAGAGAGAGTGCGGCAGCACATCTTCTTGCTCCTTTTAAAAAGAATTTTGAGTCAGCAACATCGAATAGTCTACTGATTTTTCGAGGGACTCAAAAGAAAAAAAAAGAATATTAAATGTTGTCGGAGCCGAGGTAAGCTTTACCTTACAATTGCCATCGAATTCTTAACAATCGGCAAGGAATTGGACCACAGCCCGAAAAATCATGTGTTAGGCTTGGAAACTATTTGGTTCTCTATACACACATCCGGCAATTCAATCATTTCGTTCACATCACTTCTGTTGCATCTTCTTCACTCTGCTGTCCGTAATTTAAAAAAAAAAAAAAAGTAAAAGAAAAAAAAAACTTTAAACAAAGCAACAAAATAAAACATGAAAAACCTCCTCAAAAGCTTCTCAAATCCTTCCTGTATTTATCTTTTTGTAAATAGTTGGTATTCAATCTTCTTTCGCTGTCTGTCGTTGATGGGGTGACTCGCTCTAGCATCGGCAACACCATTCTTCCTTTCTCTATCCATTTCCTCAACCACATTGGAGCAATCCTCTTTTGTTTCCCCCGCGTCGACGCATTCAAGATTGATCATCACGATTATCTAATACCCCCCAATACAGGATTTGCCTACGTTGGAGGAGCCTGTGTCGTTAACAAGCGTCTCGAGAAAGTCAACAGCGTAGCCATCGTCGAGGACACCGGTGGATTCTCCGGCATCATCGTCGCTGCTCACGAAGTCGGCCATTTGTAAGTCTAGTGCCCTGGGAAGAGGAAGTTTACAATGACATGCTTTGAGAAGAAGACACGTCAACTCAAGCTGACATTGTTTCCCTTTTTTTTTTTTTTTTTTAGATTGGGCTCTGTTCACGACGGTTCCCCGCCACCGAGTTACCTGGGAGGACCTGGCGCTCAGCGCTGCCGCTGGGAAGACGGTTATATCATGAGTGACTTGCGACATACTGACCGTGGTTTCAAGTGGTCCTCTTGCAGCATTGCTCAATTCGACCATTTCCTCAAGTAGGGCTTGTTTCTTGCCTTCTTATTCCAATTACTACGGCCCTCCGGCCAGCAAATGGCACCCGAGTGAGACGATATAATCAATTCCCTATTCTTTTTTCTCGCAATGTCAGTGGAGAGACGGCCACCTGTCTGTTCAACAGCCCTCATGAGGACGCTGTACTTCCCCGTGTGTTGCCTGGAAAACTGCTCAGCCTTGATGCCCAGTGCCGTATGGATCGAGGCACATCTGCCTGCTTCGTAAGCACTATAGCAGCTTTTACTATTAATAAGTGCAGCACCTTGATTTATGCTTTTTTTTTCTGTCCCAATAACAGAAAGACGATCGTGTCTGCGCTCAGCTGTTCTGTTTCGACGCTTCGTCTGGTTACTGCGTCTCATACAGACCGGCAGCAGAAGGCTCTTCTTGTGGTGACGGACAGGTAAAAACCCGAAGTTACTCATTTGGATTGAGAGAAAGCGGTTAACTTTATGGGATTTCCCGCTTGATTTCCTCAGATCTGCAATAACGGAAGATGCATCGTCGAGAATGAAAATGCCATTCCTGACTATGCCGAGGACATCGGTCTCAATTCCTTCTTGAAAAGAACTGACACCATCTTGGCAGCCACTGAAGCCAAGCCGTTCTATTCTGGAGGAGTAGCTTCAACAGCTCACGTCTTCAATCCTACTACCCCCAAAACAACGACGACCACTACCAAAGCGACAACGATAACAACAAGAGCGACAACAACCACAGCAAAAGCAACAACATCAGCCACCACGACAACTACAACTTCAAAACCTTTAATTACGACCGTTCCGTGGTGGCACACAAGTTCCAAGAGCTCCACGCCATCAACGAGGTAAAGGGCACACTCCGTTTTATCTTTTTTTTCTTCGGTTTCAAACCAAATTGCCAAGTCATTATTAATTATCTTTTGTTGCTTTTTCATTCAGGTGGTGGAACAATTGGACCAAACGATCGACCCCGTCGTCGGTAGACCCGCAGGTGACCAACACCCAGCCTGCGGCCTCTTCGCTTTCACTGGCACCTTCGACAATTCCGGCCACGACCGCCGTCACTACACCACGCCCTACGATTAGCGTCACGAGGTTCCGCCCGACCACTACATCCACCACTACTACCACAACGACCACTACACCAAGAACAACATCACGCACAACTGCCGCTCCTAGCCCAGTGTCCAACAAATTTTCCAGTTCTGGTAAAAGCCTCTTAAAAATTTGGTTGCTCCGAAACAATTCACTATAAGAGGGAATTTTTTTTGTTTTTTTTTTCACAGGTGTTAACGAATTATGCGAGGATAGAATAACCAAGATTGCTGGGTCCATGTCCTGCCAAGACTTCCTACAGCGCTACGGTTTCCAGTACTGTCGCCAGCCTTACATCATGAAAAATTGTTGCGCATCGCAGCAACGATACTGCCCAAATTAAAAACCCAGCACTTGCGATTTTGAGAAACACTTAATTAACCAGACAAACGAAAAAAACCAGAATATAAAATCGCTTCCGGCTCAGTGATGAAACAGAGACACAACAGAATATATTTGGCGTCATTGGTCGAAGAAGAAAATGAAAATGAACAAAAAAAAAGAAAATAAACAAACAAACAATTTAAATATTATAAGACGAGGTGCGTTCACGATCTCCGATTGGAAATTGTCGACAGAGACTGCCGCCGCATAATAGTACCCATTCGCATAATTCGCGTGCATAAACAATTAGTTCAAAGACCCCGTCTTCCATCGTTAATAATGTGATCAAGGGTCTACTCTTATTTCCGCAACCAATGCTGTTTATCATGCTCGTATCAACTAAACAGAAAAAGAAACACAACAAGATAAATCTGAACTTATCGCGCTGGTCTGTTCCTAAGACACGAACGTTCTTGCAAAATGTTATCTAACTTTGCCCTCCTCTTCGGTTGGACTCATTGGTATAACGGCTTGAATAATCGATAATGCTCCCACTGGATGGTGATGATCATAAACGAACGGAATGATTGCAAACAAACCAGTCTTGCCTGTGTGAGCTCTGATGCCTCACTGTACAGATGTACAGACTCCGACTTTTTTTCTGATGTACAAGATTTTGTGCCTCTTTGATAGATTGTTTTTGTTTTTCCTCTCAATCCCTCCCCCCCCCCCTCAACCCCTTTTCAATCCCAATTCCTCCCTCCCCAAATACTAGACCCATCGCTTGATGTACGCGTGCCTTTTTTGTTGAAAACGATCATTTTTTATTTGATTTTATTTAGTTTTTTGTGTGTGGATAATTACGCGGTGTTTGTGAATCGAATGCAAACTTTATACGTTTGCACGGCGGGCGGTGCCGGCGTTTACCGGCTGTCTCTCGAATATTGTACAGTGGTTTTTGATCTATCTTTTTCTAGAAACAAAAATAATGGACGAAGGATATTCAAACTGTGGTATTATTTCATTGTTTTATTCGCCTCTTGTGACATAAGTGTGTGCCGCTAATAATTAGTGGATAAAGCCATTACTGGTACCGAGTTTTCGTACTAGGCGCCGAAAAAGTGCGGAGCCACTATCGCAGCAGCTGCTTCAGTGTCTGGTCACGTAACACAGCAGAGAAGGGGAGGAGTTCCAGACACGTATTGATTTCCAATGTGTTGGGTTGCTAGTGCTGACTTTAGTCTTATTCACGACAGTGATCAAGATGGGATGGAGTACAAAGAACTTCCAACTCGGTCAAGGAAAAACATCTGTTCCCTAAAAACATTTCATTCATTATTGAGGCTACGTGACTCGACACAAATTTTGCCGACAGATTGCAAAACGAATTAAAGCAAAACCACGAGAACATTCGGCATGATGACCAAATCACGAGAGCAGGTAATTTATTTATACTGAGTCGAAAATTGTCTTTCTCGTCCTAAGTTCAAAACAAACTACAGCAGTATATCGCATACGGGCATTTTCACTGTTATGATGCTGATAGTGAAGGGGCCCCCATATAAATAGACACTGCTTGCAGCGACTATTTTTAGAGTTTGTGTTATGTATGTGTGTGTAGCGACTTTGTTGATCTCTTGAAATCCTATTATCAATTATAAAACGAAAGGCAAGGTTGGGAAAGGACAAGTAAGTAACATCATAATGTGGACTGTTTATTGCCCTAGTTAAGTCGCGTCTAAAGAGAAACGGGGGTCTATAGACCGACAGTGATGATGAGACATTGCTTATCATATCCGGCGTTTGAAAAATCCATCTAAACCTAAGACTGGTCGATGTATATAGTTAGTCGGTTTGTCACTCCCGTTGAGGGAGGCTGTGCGATCTATACGGTGCGTGTTGTCAACTTGTGCACGTATCTCGATAGATTACGTTTCTCACCTGACAAGGACACATGCCATTTTTTTTTCCAGCGCCACGAACCACAGCATATCAGCTGATTACGGTACCTATTATATACGAGTGATCTCCTTCAACGAAGAAATTTTTGAATCCGGAAGCAAATTTTTTTACAGGTGAGACACGCATACGTTCATCCAATTAAAGGAAACTGTCCGTTTGCTGTGACCATTAACTCAGTAAGAAGCGTTCCCCTGTAAAACTGTAATTACATAATTCATGTTCCAAGTGATGCAAGCTGTTATCAGTCCTGGGTAATTTTGCTAAGCTAAAGTTCAATCTGTAGTAAGGCTATGGGTTTTCGTTTCTTTCCGCGTTGTGAAACAATTACATGTTCAGGTGTGACTTTGAGAACTGTCATATCAACAGTGATCATTAAAAAAAATTACACAAACAAATATTTTGCACCTGTATCTTCATATAGATAAGCAAATAAATAAAAAAGGCCATTAAAGCATATCTAATGTCTACATTATTTCAGACTGCCCTTGACGGACCACTCAACCTTTACAGGATTCATCCGGATATCGACGCGTATTACAAATCCCCTTTTATCTCGCGATTGATTGGCTGTTGATTCAAGTAGGTTGCACCATTCTGTCACATACAATCGCAACATTTCTAAATGTCGGAAAAAAGTGAAGCGGACAAACCTCAGCTATTAGCTCGTACGATTCTCTTGATATTTTTTTTCTGCGTCGTTACATCATTAACATCTAATTTTGCACAGCTTCGCTTTTTGGAAGTTGCCGATTGACAATCACCTTAATGTGCGCGGTAGCGTCTTTTTGCGCTCTCTTCATGACTATAAATCTCGGAATGGTCATTGTTTGTATGAACAAAGGACATACTAATAGCAGCAATAGTACGGAAATGGAGGGGTCTAACTGCACTGCGAATCCGGAATTTGAAATTCAAAGCACGTGCGGAGTTAACACAACGCAGGTAAGAGAGATCATTTCAAATAAACATAAGGTTAATAATTGTTATGCGTCTTGCATTGATAGGAACAAGATGTGAGATGGGACAAGAATGCTCAAGGATTGTTATTAAGTGCCACTTACTACGGAGTGGTATCTATGCAGCTGCTCACCGGTTGGCTGTGTGATAAATTCGGAAAGACCAAACTCATAATGTCAGTAAAAAACTAAAAAATAACATTAAACAGAAATTATGACAGGCTATACAAATTGAGCTTCATGCAGGATCTGCGGGAGTACTGTTCTGGGTGTTACGTCAGTGCTGTCACCTTTGATTATTGAATATGCCGGAGTGCCGTTTTTCTTCGCTGCCCGTGTCATTCAGGGAGCTTGCATGGTAGGCGTTAAACAGTTTATTGTGAGTTTTGCAAAATTATGTTCTACTTTTCTTCTTCCATGGATAATGCGACCCGCACAACAGTGTTTCATGCTGTCACCAGTTTTACCTTTGTTAAGACGCTGGACAACCGCTAAAGAGCAGGGACTTTTGGTTGGCTTGGCCTTCGCTGGCGCTGCCTTAGCAAACGCAGCTACGTACCCGATGGCTGGACTTATGTGTAAATATTCAGGATGGAGATCGATTTTTTACTTTGCTGGTAAGTCCATACGCTTGGTAGCTAGGCTAGTCGCATTTATTTGAACCCACTTGATTGAGATGTCAATTGACAGGAGGATGTGGCATCCTGTGGGGTTTAGCGGCAATCTTCATAATTTATGACAAACCAGGACAGCATCCTCGAGTTAGTATTAAGGAAAAGCAATATCTTCTTTCCACTCAAGTTGAAAGTTCATCAAAGGTAGATTTACAACAAAAATATTACATTCAAATGTGTTGTAATAAACTGACCAAATGTTCGTTTTACAATTCAAGACTAAATTTCTTCAATTTAGAAAACAAATAATGCGATTCCTTGGTCAAAAATTCTTCGATCGATTCCTGTTTGGTCGGTGATTACCACAAATTTCTTCTTCTTTGCAGCCACAGTATGCCACTACTATTTTATTATACTTTTTTTGTTATTATTGTTACACTGTAGATATATTTAATTATTCAAAAATGAATTTTTCTTTCTGTAGAAAGGAACGGTAATTAATCTACCACTCTTCATCAGAGACGTCTTAGATTTCAGCGTCACCGAAGTATGTATCCCGTTTCCAGTGTTTAATTTACACATACTGAAACGTTATATTCTCATGCAGAATGGCATTTTTTCCGCTATGCCTTCAGTGGTCGCTTTGATGCTCCATTTAATCATCGGTCCGCTGTTTGACTGTGTACGTGCGAAACAAATATTTTCCGTCACAGTTGTCAGAAAAATATTTCACGTCATAGGTATAATACTTTTAAGCAATCATATTTGTGGAAAGAAAAAGAGCATCAAGACTTGGAAATTGTTTAACAAATTTCTGTTACCATATTAGGGACTCTATTCCCTGCAATAATGATGTTTACCGTTAGCCAACTACCTCCAGATCAAAAATATATTATTATCGGTTTAATCACTATTGGTTACGCATTGTATGAGGTGGCCTGGATGGGAGGATTTTCATTCGCGTTTATGGATATGGCCCCTGACTATGTAGGAATTATTCAGGGAATAAACAACACCATTGGACTCATGCCTGGGTTTATAATGCCCGTCGTCATTTCAAATTTGACTCCCGAGGTAATTTACTTGTTTTTTTTTTTTTTACATTGCTTTATTAAGGAAACCTCAGTGAATTTTTACTAAATTATTGTGATACGATTTATAGGGAACTTCTCAGGAATGGAGTTACGTTTTTCTTATGTTTGGCGGATTGTACAGCGTGGCATGTTTAATCTTCTTATTAACAGGATCGTCAGAATTGCAAAGTTGGGGAAACGCAAAAAACACTAGCAAAGAAGGAGAAATCGACAAATCGCTCGAAAAAATGGTCGCATAAAATGAAGCATTGAGAAATACATTCAAGCTTAATTGTTGCCAAAATCAATTAAAAATATTGATAATGTTAAGTACAATGTACTAAAATGGAGAAATAACTGCATGCATCTAAAAACGTTCTGCCGAACCACGTTAAAAGTTATGTGCTCTAGCTCTATATTACCGAAATTGAATTCAATGCAATCAATTATGTGCAGGTATTCTTATAGGGGGAACTTTGTGTGTTGTGGTTGTCTTCGTAGTATATTTCGAATAGCATACAATAACCCAAATCCAAAAATATAGCCCTATACACTAAAGTATAGCAATGAAAAACATTTATTTTCCTTTCATAACATTACTGAATTGAAAATAGAAACAGACGTAAGTGAAGGGATCTTATATAATGCGCAAAATGTATTAGGTCCTTGTGTATTGTGCCGCACGTCGGCATTGTAAGCTAATTCAAATGTATTTGAACTACGAAGCAATGTGAGCAATAGACATTAGACATCACTCGGATACATCGCGATATGCCGTTCTAAATCATAAAAGTCACGATCTCTTAAAGAATCATTTCAGTGTTCAAGAGACCCTAGTCTTCATAGGTTTCCAATAAAATGAAGGCAAAAGTAGGTGAAGTTGGTGATCTGCAAGTTGCTGCACGTAAGTTTAATTATTTTAGCGCAATCGTAAAACTAGCACAGTTCACTTTACTTTTAAGACAATGCGTTTAAGTTTCTTTGGCATATTTAATGAGTTTTGTAATGTTGCGCTCGCACCTTAAAAGAAGTTTTGTTCGTTCAACACTCAACAGCCAGACTTCTAGGAAGCTGTAGATTGACAGTCAGTCTCACATGTTTATTTACTTCGTTCGCCGCTATCGTAACGACGATTAACCTGTCAATGGCGATTGTTTGCATGAATAGACGAACAAAAACGTGTATTGGAAGTGAAGAGATCAACAGCAACTCAAGTTTTGGATTTCCGGAATTAAACGGAACTTGTAGCGACGCAAGAGAGGTAATTTGTTGTGTGTCTGTAGCTTTATACATATAATGATATATAATGATACATACATGCATAATTCCATTATGGAACTAGTTTAGAGGAGTTCTTACTGATGTTTTCAGTATTTGCTTCTAACATCTCATCCCACTCTCGTATATAATTTCCTTACACCTCATTTGTATCTCGTTCGACCTTTATTTTGTGTTTCTTTTCAATCCCTTACTTAAGGACCACGATTTCTGAGACCCCGTCCAATTCAGTATACATATTAGATATAAAAAATGCATCCACTAGTTGCGCCGGAACAGCTTCTTGGTCTGAACATGTTAAACAGCTGTAGAATGCCGATACCCTTATTTAAAAAGCTTAACGATTCACAAAACAAAAAGGCGTCATCATAAATGAATAGCTTTTGTCTGAATTTGAGATTTTCGTTTACATAGGATAAACAAATGTATTTGGACAAGCCATCCCAAGGAATGCTGTTAGGCGCTCTTTATTATGGAGTAGTCTCAGCACAGCTGCTTGTTGGTTGGCTATGTGATAAATTTGGAAAATATAAACTGCAAATGTAAGTATTATAGGCCCTTCGCCTTTGTTCAAAGTGGAAATATATATGTGCTACCAAGAGTTTAAAATGATAAATATATTCACACTGGGACATTTAAAGGGCTCTCGGTTCCGGGTTTTACGGAATTGCTTCCTTCTTGTCTCCAATTATTCTAGAGTTTGCCGGTGTACCTTACTATTTTGCTCTTCGTGTCCTAAAGGGGGTTGCTACGGTAAGAAGTTTTTTACATGTTAATATTTTTCGCCTCTTTAAAAATAATTTTATAATGTGCAGAGTTTTGCTATTTCTTCGATGTTGCCGATGTTAACTCGCTGGACAACCACCCAAGAGCAGGGTCTTTTGGTGGGTATCGCAACTGCCGGTATTGGTGTAGCTAATTCTGTTACCTACCCAATATCTGGCTTGCTCTGCCAGTATGGGGGATGGAAATCTATTTTTTATTTTGGTGGTATATAGTACAAGTACAAATTTAATCGAAGTCAATGCCTTCAAGTACTCCAACAGTTCATTCAAGCGTTTCTTTTGATATTTTTAAGGGACTTGTGGTATGCTGGCAACTTTACTTGTTGTGTGTTTAGTGTACGATAGCCCAGCTGTACATCCTCGAGTGGAAGCGGAAGAGAAGCAATTTCTTCTCTCTTTTCAACTTCAAGGTGAATCAAAGGTAAAACAGATTTGAACGTACGTACGCAATATAGCTACATTACATGACATCACATCAGACTCAACAAGGCAAAATGTTCCAAGTTTGTTGAACGTGAGAACACATTTTTCTTTGAATTTTAATTTGTCGTTTAACTGAAACAGAAGCGACGAGTTATTCCGTGGGGAAAGATGCTTCGTTCGGTTCCCGTTTGGTCTATTATCATAACAAATTTTTTCTTCTTCGCTGTGGTAAAAGGAATAGTTCTCAACTTACCGATTTATGTCAAAGACGTCTTGGATTTCACAGTTACTGAGGTAAAAATGCAGAGTTTATAAAAGTAGTGTGTCGCGCTTTTGAATAATGTATTTTGTCTACTACATATCATATAGAATGGCATATTTTCTGCTATGCCATTAGTCGGAGCTCTTGTTCTCCACTTAGTTGCAGGTCCTATTTTTGATTACGTTCGGACCAAAAATATATATTCACCGACCACCGTACGAAAAATCTTTCATGTAATAGGTAGCTATAACGATTACAATAGTAGTATATGCATACATAGATATTACATACACTCACTTCTATTTTATTAAGGCACCCTTACTCCTGGAGCATTGATGTTCATTTCGAGCCAACTAACACAGGAGCATAAATATTACATCATCTCATTAATAACCGTTGGCTATTCTCTTACTGAATTTGCTGTTATGGGGGGATATAACTTTGCCATGATGGATATTGCTCCTGATTATCTCGGCGTTCTTCAAGGAATTAATAAAACAATTAGTCTAGCTCCAGGTTTTATTATTCCGATGATCATATCGGCTCTAACTCCAAATGTAATTTCCTTGAGACTATTGCTTAACATTTTCTAAGATTTAATTTTCCATGTTTCTTATTATGCTTATTTTCAGGGATTGGAAGAAGAATGGGCAAACGCTTTTATTCTATTTGGTGCCCTATATATTACTTCGTGTCTGATTTTTGTGCTGACTGGTAGTGCACAACTTCAGAGCTGGGGTAAAGCAATAAAGAGTGACATGATCTGAGCAAAGAAATATTGCAAACATCAACCAAATCATCAAACAAATTAATTCAAAATACTACGGGGGAGGGGGGGGGGGAGCCCGGGGATTTGATACGTAGTAGAAACAAATTTTCAAAAATTTTCCAATTAAAAAAAAAAATTGGTTTTTCCTAAGCTGGCAACGCTGTCGTTGTTTATTTTTGGCGAAAGCTCCTCTGAGCCATGAGCTCCTCCTGAGTCATGAGCAGTCTGTTATGGTATTATTTATTTTTTTATTTGCATCGTTGATTTTCAATTGGTCACTGTCAAAAATGATACAAAGAATGCTTACTTTTTTAATACAGAAATAATTGAGTTTCGAAATATATATTGCGAGCCCGAAGGGCGAAGCTAATAATCGCATACGCAGAAAAAAAAGCCATGTCACTTTGTCTGTCTGTCTGTATGTATGTATGTAACGCTTCATAGCTCGGGTGTTTCACGACAGATTTCGGACTTTTTGGTCTTAAAAATTAAACAAAAAATATGCGGTGCGACCAGAACAAAAATAATTCCATTTACTTAATTAGTTCTCCCGTAATTAATGAAAAAATGATAAAATAATTGTTTTACGACTAGTGAAATCTGGCGGTGGTGACTACAACTTTTTTTACTTTAGATAAAAATAAATCACCACCAGATGTCCATAGCATCGCCGTGATGACGCAATCTTTGATGTCCCAACCATGACGCAACAACCAGATTTGCATTTATGTTTTGCAGTTATTTGACTAAAAGATGGTTATTTTGAAATTCAATTATTGAACTTTATTTGTAAAAATAGGAACATATGAGTTGAGCAAACTAAACGTAAATAACTTGCAAGGATATTGGACTGTGACAGAAAAATCCCGTTTTACGACCAAAAAGTCTGTGAAGAAAAGTGTGAATTGTGAATAAGTCCGACTTAACAATAGGCCCGGAATTTGTCATTTAATACAGTTTTCAACTAGCTTACGACTATCCCTTCGCGGCGAGCTGATAAGCTTGCTTTTCTATCTTAGGCCTATATTTTTTAGGGGGGGGGGGGGTCGAGACAACTACTATACGTAGTTTCAAGGGGGGGAGTCAGCCCGAACACTTCAATCCACTACAAGGGGGAGGGAGGGGGGTAAAAATCCGCCAAAATCCCACTACGTAGTATGTGAACGGCCAAGAGTTTTCACTCTTTACTGTAATGACGTGACAAAACAAGCGGGTCGTTGTACACGCCAATGTATTGGAAACTGAGTCGAGCGAGGAGAGGACCTCGCAGTAAGACAACTAAATGGCGACTGAGGGGGGAAACGAAGCTGTGTGGGAGAAGACGGAAGGGCGCAGGGTTGCAACACATTACATTTACGGTATGTTGTGTTTCAAATTGAAAAAAACGAAAAAAATTGGTAAGAGAGTTCGTCTATCCTGTTCCTCCTCTAGTGTAATTTTCATTTGATAACGATTCAAAGCGAAGGAAAAGAACAGACAAAACTGCGATGAAAGTATTTGTGTATTTCGTAAAAACACAGAATGTGTACAATGAAGTTGTAATAAACAATTCTTGAAACCCAATTTGAACAACTAATATTAAAATATATAAGTAGCTAGTGTTTCACAGTATTTGGAAGAATTTTTTTCTAAAACTATTTCTTCATGCTTTGTATTATGAATATATTGTTTCAAAGTACTTTAAATGGTGAATTAGACATCGATTACCATATCCTGTAAAAAAGACATACAAAGGAATAGTTTTAGATAAAAGGGTTCATGGAAACTCTTCCAGGAACTGTGAAACACTACTTCAGTGAGTTTGAAGATGCTATATTGATTGTTTCACGAATGCAAAACATTTCTTTCTTACAGGATATGTTAATCGATGTCTAATACACCATTTCAAGTCCATTGAATCAATGAATTCATTATACAAATGATGAAGGAATAGTTTTGGAAAAAAGGGTTCATGGAAACTCTTCCAGGAACTGTGAAACACTATTTCAATGAGATTGAAGATGCTATATTGATTGTTTCACGAATACAAAACATTTCTTTCTTACAGGATATGTTAATCGATGTCTAATACACCATTTCAAGTCCACTGAATCAATGAATTTATAATACAAATGATGAAGGAATAGTTTAAGAAAAAAGGGTTCATGGAAACTCTTCCAGGAACTGTGAAACACTACTTCAATGAGTTAGAAGATGCAATATTGATTGTTTTGTCACCTTTTTAAGTTCATTGAAGCAATAAATTTTAAAGGAATTTTTTAGGAATAGAAATATAAACTAGGCAAGATAGAAATAAGTTCTGTAGCTGGGTCAAACAATTTTACTGAATTTGAATTTGCTATTTTGATGGTTTCACTCATCCAAAAGTTTTCTTTCTTACAGGATGTGTTAATCGATGTCCAATACACCTTTTTAAGTTCAATGAAGCAGATATTTTCAAAGGAATTCATTAGGAATAGAAATAGAAACTAGGCAAGATAGAAATAAGTTCAGTAGCTGGGTCAAACAATTTTACTGCATTTGAATTTGCTATTTTGATGGTTTCACTAATCCAAAAGATTTCTTTCTTACAGGATGTGTTAATCAATGTCCAATACACCTTTTTAAGTTCATTGAAGCAACGAATTTCAAAGGAATTCATTAGGAATAGAAATAGAAACTAGGCAAAATAGAAATAAGTTCAGTAGCTGGGTCAAACAATTTTACTGAATTTGAATTTTCTATTTTGATGTGAAACCATCTAATCTAATCCAAAAGATTTCTTTCTTACGGGATGTGGTAATAGATGTCCAATAAACCTTTTTAAGTTCATTGAAGCAATGAATTTTAAGGAATTCTTTAGGAATAGAAATAGAAACTAGGGAAGATAGAAATAAGTTCAGTAGCTGGGTCAAACAATTTTACTGAATTTGACAATACGACGTTTCTATCACTTGACTAATACAAGTGATAGGAAAGGTCTCCACCACGATTTGGAAATATTTCAGGCTATATGTTTTGTACGTTTTTTTGGTATTTCTTCAACAACAATGCAACCTGTCACATGTACTGAGTTTCTTCTTATAATTATTGTAAAATAGAGTATTCTATACTGATTCAACACAAAAAATACTAAAACATGTGATAGGAAAGGTCTCCACCACGATTTGGAAATATTTCAGGCTAGATGTTTTGTACGTTTATTTGGTATTTCTTCAACACCAATGCAACCTCTCACATGTTCTGTGTTTCTTCTTATAATTATTGTAAAATAGAGTATTCTATACTGATTCAACACGAAAAATACTAATACATGTGATAGGAAAGGTCTCCACCATGATTTGGAAATATTTCAGGCTAGATGTTTTGTACGTTTATTTGGTATTTCTTCAACACCAATGCAACCTGTCACATGTTCTGAGTTTCTTCTTATAATAATTGTAAAATAGAGTATTCTATACTGATTCAACACGAAAAATACTAAAACATGTGATAGAAATGGTCTCCACCACGATTTGGAAATATTTCAGGCTAGATGTTTTGTAAGTTTTTTTGGTAATTCTTCAACACCAATGCAACCTGTCACATGTTCTGAGTTTCTTCTTATAATTATTGTAAAATAGAGTAAGTCCCCTCAATCTTTTGAGACTTAGTTTTCATTTTGGTGTTGAGTATTAAGCCTGTGGTGTGACCGTAAAGTCTTGAAATCACAAAAATGATGGCAGAAAAAACTTCAAATGCTCATAACTTTTAAATTTTATTTTGTCGTTTGAATATTTGAAATCTAGGTAATAGAGGACAGTCCCCACAATCTTTTGAGACTTAGTTTTCATTTTGGTGTTGAGTATTAAGCCTGTTGTGTTACCGTAAAGTCTTGAAATCACAAAAATGATGGCAGAAAAAACTTCAAATGCTCATAACTTTTGAAATTTGTTTTGGTGTTTGAATATTTGAAACCTAGGTAATAGAAGACAGTCCCCTCAATCTTTTGAGACTTAGTTTTCATTTTGGTGTTGAGTATTAAGCCTGTGGTGTGACCGTAAAGTCTTGAAATCACAAAAATGATGGCAAAAAAAACTTCAAATGCTCATAACTTTTGAAATTTGTTTTGGTGTTTGAATATTTGAAACCTAGGTAATAGAAGACAGTCCCCTTAATCTTTTGAGACTTAGTTTTCATTTTGGTGTTGAGTATTAAGCCTGTGGTGTGACCGTAAAGTCTTGAAATCACAAAAATGATGGCAGAAAAAACTTCAAATGCTCATAACTTTTGAATTTTATTTTGGTGTTTCAATATTTGAAATCTAGGTAATAGAGGACAGTCCCCTCAATCTTTTGAGACTTAGTTTTCACTTTGGTGTTGAGTATTAAGCCTGTTGTGTGACCGTAAAGTCTTGAAATCACAAAAATGATGGCAGAAAAAACTTCAAATGCTCATAACTTTTGAAATTTGTTTTGGTGTTTGAATATTTGAAACCTAGGTAATAGAAGACAGTCCCCTCAATCTTTTGAGACTTAGTTTTCATTTTGGTGTTGAGTATTAAGCCTGTGGTGTGACCGTAAAGTCTTGAAATCACAAAAATGATGGCAAAAAAAACTTCAAATGCTCATAACTTTTGAAATTTGTTTTGGTGTTTGAATATTTGAAACCTAGGTAATAGAAGACAGTCCCCTTAATCTTTTGAGACTTAGTTTTCATTTTGGTGTTGAGTATTAAGCCTGTGGTGTGACCGTAAAGTCTTGAAATCACAAAAATGATGGCAGAAAAAACTTCAAATGCTCATAACTTTTGAATTTTATTTTGGTGTTTCAATATTTGAAATCTAGGTAATAGAGGACAGTCCCCTCAATCTTTTGAGACTTAGTTTTCACTTTGGTGTTGAGTATTAAGCCTGTTGTGTGACCGTAAAGTCTTGAAATCACAAAAATGATGGCAGAAAAAACTTCAAATGCTCATAACTTTTGAAATTTGTTTTGGTGTTTGAATATTTGAAACCTAGGTAATAGAAGACAGTCCCCTCAATCTTTTGAGACTTAGTTTTTATTTTGGTGTTGAGTATTAAGCCTGTGGTGTGACCGTAAAGTCTTGAAATCACAAAAATGATGGCAGAAAAAAATTCAAATGCTCATAACTTTTGAATTTTATTTTGGTGTTTGAATATTTGAAATCTAGGTAATAGAGGACAGTCCCCTTAATCTTTTAAAATTTAGTTTTCATTTTGGTGTTGAGTATTAAGCCTGTTGTGTGACCGTAAAGTCTTGAAATCACAAAAATGATGGCAGAAAAAACTTCAAATGCTCATAACTTTTGAAATTTGTTTTGGTGTTTGAATATTTGAAACCTAGGTAATAGAAGACAGTCCCCTCAATCTTTTGAGACTTAGTTTTCATTTTGGTGTTGAGTATTAAGCCTGTGGTGTGACCGTAAAGTCTTGAAATCACAAAAATGATGGCAGAAAAAAATTCAAATGCTCATAACTTTTGAATTTTATTTTGGTGTTTGAATATTTGAAACCTAGGTAATAGAAGACAGTCCCCTCAATCTTTTGAGACTTAGTTTTTATTTTGGTGTTGAGTATTAAGCCTGTTGTGTGACCGTAAAGTCTTGAAATCACAAAAATGATGGCAGAAAAAACTTCAAATGCTCATAACTTTTGAAATTTGTTTTGGTGTTTGAATATTTGAAACCTAGGTAATAGAAGACAGTCCCCTCAATCTTTTGAGACTTAGTTTTCATTTTGGTGTTGAGTATTAAGCCTGTGGTGTGACCGTAAAGTCTTGAAATCACAAAAATGATGGCAAAAAAAACTTCAAATGCTCATAACTTTTGAAATTTGTTTTGGTGTTTGAATATTTGAAACCTAGGTAATAGAAGACAGTCCCCTTAATCTTTTGAGACTTAGTTTTCATTTTGGTGTTGAGTATTAAGCCTGTGGTGTGACCGTAAAGTCTTGAAATCACAAAAATGATGGCAGAAAAAACTTCAAATGCTCATAACTTTTGAATTTTATTTTGGTGTTTCAATATTTGAAATCTAGGTAATAGAGGACAGTCCCCTCAATCTTTTGAGACTTAGTTTTCACTTTGGTGTTGAGTATTAAGCCTGTTGTGTGACCGTAAAGTCTTGAAATCACAAAAATGATGGCAGAAAAAACTTCAAATGCTCATAACTTTTGAAATTTGTTTTGGTGTTTGAATATTTGAAACCTAGGTAATAGAAGACAGTCCCCTCAATCTTTTGAGACTTAGTTTTCATTTTGGTGTTGAGTATTAAGCCTGTGGTGTGACCGTAAAGTCTTGAAATCACAAAAATGATGGCAAAAAAAACTTCAAATGCTCATAACTTTTGAAATTTGTTTTGGTGTTTGAATATTTGAAACCTAGGTAATAGAAGACAGTCCCCTTAATCTTTTGAGACTTAGTTTTCATTTTGGTGTTGAGTATTAAGCCTGTGGTGTGACCGTAAAGTCTTGAAATCACAAAAATGATGGCAGAAAAAACTTCAAATGCTCATAACTTTTGAATTTTATTTTGGTGTTTCAATATTTGAAATCTAGGTAATAGAGGACAGTCCCCTCAATCTTTTGAGACTTAGTTTTCACTTTGGTGTTGAGTATTAAGCCTGTTGTGTGACCGTAAAGTCTTGAAATCACAAAAATGATGGCAGAAAAAACTTCAAATGCTCATAACTTTTGAAATTTGTTTTGGTGTTTGAATATTTGAAACCTAGGTAATAGAAGACAGTCCCCTCAATCTTTTGAGACTTAGTTTTTATTTTGGTGTTGAGTATTAAGCCTGTGGTGTGACCGTAAAGTCTTGAAATCACAAAAATGATGGCAGAAAAAAATTCAAATGCTCATAACTTTTGAATTTTATTTTGGTGTTTGAATATTTGAAATCTAGGTAATAGAGGACAGTCCCCTTAATCTTTTAAAATTTAGTTTTCATTTTGGTGTTGAGTATTAAGCCTGTTGTGTGACCGTAAAGTCTTGAAATCACAAAAATGATGGCAGAAAAAACTTCAAATGCTCATAACTTTTGAAATTTGTTTTGGTGTTTGAATATTTGAAACCTAGGTAATAGAAGACAGTCCCCTCAATCTTTTGAGACTTAGTTTTCATTTTGGTGTTGAGTATTAAGCCTGTGGTGTGACCGTAAAGTCTTGAAATCACAAAAATGATGGCAGAAAAAAATTCAAATGCTCATAACTTTTGAATTTTATTTTGGTGTTTGAATATTTGAAACCTAGGTAATAGAAGACAGTCCCCTCAATCTTTTGAGACTTAGTTTTTATTTTGGTGTTGAGTATTAAGCCTGTTGTGTGACCGTAAAGTCTTGAAATCACAAAAATGATGGCAGAAAAAACTTCAAATGCTCATAACTTTTGAAATTTGTTTTGGTGTTTGAATATTTGAAACCTAGGTAATAGAAGACAGTCCCCTCAATCTTTTGAGACTTAGTTTTCATTTTGGTGTTGAGTATTAAGCCTGTGGTGTGACCGTAAAGTCTTGTAATCACAAAAATGATGGCAGAAAAAACTTCAAATGCTCATAACTTTTGAATTTTATTTTGGTGTTTGAATATTTGAAATCTAGGTAAAAGAGGACAGTCCCCTCAATCTTTTGAGACTTAGTTTTCATTTTGGTGTTGAGTATTAAGCCTGTTGTGTGACCGTAAAGTCTTGAAATCACAAAAATGATGGCAGAAAAAACTTCAAATGCTCATAACTTTTGAAATTTGTTTTGGTGTTTGATTATTTGAAACCTAGGTAATAGAAGACAGTCTCCTCAATCTTTTGAGACTTAGTTTTCATTTTGGTGTTGAGTATTAAGCCTGTTGTGTGACCGTAAAGTCTTGAAATCACAAAAATGATGGCAGAAAAACTTCAAATGCTCATAACTTTTGAATTTTATTTTGGTGTTTGAATATTTGAAATCTAGGTAATAGAGGACAGTCCCCTCAATCTTTTGAGACTTAGTTTTCATTTTGGTGTTGAGTATTAAGCCTGTTGTGTGACCGTAAAGTCTTGAAATCACAAAAATGATGGCAGAAAAAACTTCAAATGCTCATAACTTTTGAAATTTGTTTTGGTGTTTGAATATTTGAAACCTAGGTAATAGAAGACAGTCCCCTCAATCTTTTGAGACTTAGTTTTCATTTTGGTGTTGAGTATTAAGCCTGTGGTGTGACCGTAAAGTCTTGAAATCACAAAAATGATGGCAGAAAAAACTTCAAATGCTCATAACTTTTGAAATTTGTTTTGGTGTTTGAATATTTGAAACCTAGGTAATAGAAGACAGTCCCCTCAATCTTTTGAGACTTAGTTTTTATTTTGGTGTTGAGTATTAAGCCTGTTGTGTGACCGTAAAGTCTTGAAATCACAAAAATGATGGCAGAAAAAACTTCAAATGCTCATAACTTTTGAAATTTGTTTTGTTATTTGAATATTTGAAACCTAGGTAATAGAAGACAGTCCCCTCAATCTTTTGAGACTTAGTTTTCATTTTGGTGTTGAGTATTAAGCCTGTGGTGTGACCGTAAAGTCTTGTAATCACAAAAATGATGGCAGAAAAAACTTCAAATGCTCATAACTTTTGAATTTTATTTTGGTGTTTGAATATTTGAAATCTAGGTAAAAGAGGACAGTCCCCTCAATCTTTTGAGACTTAGTTTTCATTTTGGTGTTGAGTATTAAGCCTGTTGTGTGACCGTAAAGTCTTGAAATCACAAAAATGATGGCAGAAAAAACTTCAAATGCTCATAACTTTTGAAATTTGTTTTGGTGTTTGAATATTTGAAACCTAGGTAATAGAAGACAGTCCCCTCAATCTTTTGAGACTTAGTTTTCATTTTGGTGTTGAGTATTAAGCCTGTGGTGTGACCGTAAAGTCTTGAAATCACAAAAATGGTGGCAGATAAAACTTCAAATGCTCATAACTTTTGAATTTTATTTTGGTGTTTGAAAATTTGAAATCTAGTAATAGAGAACAGTCCCCTCAATCTTTTAAAACTTAGTTTTTATTTTGGTGTTGAGTATTAAGCCTGTGGTGTGACCGTAAAGTCTTGAAATCACAAAAATGATGGCAGAAAAAACTTCAAATGCTCATAACTTTTGAAATTTGTTTTGGTGTTTGAATATTTGAAACCTAGGTAATAGAAGACAGTCCCCTCAATCTTTTGAGACTTAGTTTTCATTTTGGTGTTGAGTATTAAGCCTGTTGTGTGACCGTAAAGTCTTGAAATCACAAAAATGATGGCAGAAAAAACTTCAAATGCTCATAACTTTTGAAATTTGTTTTGGTGTTTGAATATTTGAAACCTAGGTAATAGAAGACAGTCCCCTCAATCTTTTGAGACTTAGTTTTCATTTTGGTGTTGAGTATTAAGCCTGTGGTGTGACCGTAAAGTCTTGAAATCACAAAAATGGTGGCAGATAAAACTTCAAATGCTCATAACTTTTGAATTTTATTTTGGTGTTTGAAAATTTGAAATCTAGTAATAGAGAACAGTCCCCTCAATCTTTTAAAACTTAGTTTTTATTTTGGTGTTGAGTATTAAGCCTGTGGTGTGACCGTAAAGTCTTGAAATCACAAAAATGATGGCAGAAAAAACTTCAAATGCTCATAACTTTTGAAATTTGTTTTGGTGTTTGAATATTTGAAACCTAGGTAATAGAAGACAGTCCCCTCAATCTTTTGAGACTTAGTTTTTATTTTGGTGTTGAGTATTAAGCCTGTTGTGTGACCGTAAAGTCTTGAAATCACAAAAATGATGGCAGAAAAAACTTCAAATGCTCATAACTTTTGAAATTTGTTTTGTTATTTGAATATTTGAAACCTAGGTAATAGAAGACAGTCCCCTCAATCTTTTGAGACTTAGTTTTCATTTTGGTGTTGAGTATTAAGCCTGTGGTGTGACCGTAAAGTCTTGTAATCACAAAAATGATGGCAGAAAAAACTTCAAATGCTCATAACTTTTGAATTTTATTTTGGTGTTTGAATATTTGAAATCTAGGTAAAAGAGGACAGTCCCCTCAATCTTTTGAGACTTAGTTTTCATTTTGGTGTTGAGTATTAAGCCTGTTGTGTGACCGTAAAGTCTTGAAATCACAAAAATGATGGCAGAAAAAAATTCAAATGCTCATAACTTTTGAAATTTGTTTTGGTGTTTGATTATTTGAAACCTAGGTAATAGAAGACAGTCTCCTCAATCTTTTGAGACTTAGTTTTCATTTTGGTGTTGAGTATTAAGCCTGTTGTGTGACCGTAAAGTCTTGAAATCACAAAAATGATGGCAGAAAAACTTCAAATGCTCATAACTTTTGAATTTTATTTTGGTGTTTGAATATTTGAAATCTAGGTAATAGAGGACAGTCCCCTCAATCTTTTGAGACTTAGTTTTCATTTTGGTGTTGAGTATTAAGCCTGTTGTGTGACCGTAAAGTCTTGAAATCACAAAAATGATGGCAGAAAAAACTTCAAATGCTCATAACTTTTGAAATTTGTTTTGGTGTTTGAATATTTGAAACCTAGGTAATAGAAGACAGTCCCCTCAATCTTTTGAGACTTAGTTTTCATTTTGGTGTTGAGTATTAAGCCTGTGGTGTGACCGTAAAGTCTTGAAATCACAAAAATGATGGCAGAAAAAACTTCAAATGCTCATAACTTTTGAAATTTGTTTTGGTGTTTGAATATTTGAAACCTAGGTAATAGAAGACAGTCCCCTCAATCTTTTGAGACTTAGTTTTTATTTTGGTGTTGAGTATTAAGCCTGTTGTGTGACCGTAAAGTCTTGAAATCACAAAAATGATGGCAGAAAAAACTTCAAATGCTCATAACTTTTGAAATTTGTTTTGTTATTTGAATATTTGAAACCTAGGTAATAGAAGACAGTCCCCTCAATCTTTTGAGACTTAGTTTTCATTTTGGTGTTGAGTATTAAGCCTGTGGTGTGACCGTAAAGTCTTGTAATCACAAAAATGATGGCAGAAAAAACTTCAAATGCTCATAACTTTTGAATTTTATTTTGGTGTTTGAATATTTGAAATCTAGGTAAAAGAGGACAGTCCCCTCAATCTTTTGAGACTTAGTTTTCATTTTGGTGTTGAGTATTAAGCCTGTTGTGTGACCGTAAAGTCTTGAAATCACAAAAATGATGGCAGAAAAAACTTCAAATGCTCATAACTTTTGAAATTTGTTTTGGTGTTTGATTATTTGAAACCTAGGTAATAGAAGACAGTCTCCTCAATCTTTTGAGACTTAGTTTTCATTTTGGTGTTGAGTATTAAGCCTGTTGTGTGACCGTAAAGTCTTGAAATCACAAAAATGATGGCAGAAAAACTTCAAATGCTCATAACTTTTGAATTTTATTTTGGTGTTTGAATATTTGAAATCTAGGTAATAGAGGACAGTCCCCTCAATCTTTTGAGACTTAGTTTTCATTTTGGTGTTGAGTATTAAGCCTGTTGTGTGACCGTAAAGTCTTGAAATCACAAAAATGATGGCAGAAAAAACTTCAAATGCTCATAACTTTTGAAATTTGTTTTGGTGTTTGAATATTTGAAACCTAGGTAATAGAAGACAGTCCCCTCAATCTTTTGAGACTTAGTTTTTATTTTGGTGTTGAGTATTAAGCCTGTGGTGTGACCGTAAAGTCTTGTAATCACAAAAATGATGGCAGAAAAAACTTCAAATGCTCATAACTTTTGAATTTTATTTTGGTGTTTGAATATTTGAAATCTAGGTAATAGAGGACAGTCCCCTCAATCTTTTGAGACTTAGTTTTCATTTTGGTGTTGAGTATTAAGCCTGTTGTGTGACCGTAAAGTCTTGAAATCACAAAAATGATGGCAGAAAAAACTTCAAATGCTCATAACTTTTGAAATTTGTTTTGGTGTTTGAATATTTGAAACCTAGGTAATAGAAGACAGTCCCCTCAATCTTTTGAGACTTAGTTTTCATTTTGGTGTTGAGTATTAAGCCTGTGGTGTGACCGTAAAGTCTTGAAATCACAAAAATGATGGCAGAAAAAACTTCAAATGCTCATAACTTTTGAATTTTATTTTGGTGGTTGAATATTTGAAATCTAGGTAATAGAGGACAATCCTCTCAATCTTTTAAAACTTAGTTTTCATTTTGGTGTTGAGTATTAAGCCTGTTGTGTGACCGTAAAGTCTTGAAATCACAAAAATGATGGCAGAAAAAATTTCAAATGCTCATAACTTTTGAAATTTGTTTTGGTGTTTGAATATTTGAAACCTAGGTAATAGAAGACAGTCCCCTCAATCTTTTGAGACTTAGTTTTCATTTTGGTGTTGAGTATTAAGCCTGTGGTGTGACCGTAAAGTCTTGAAATCACAAAAATGATGGCAGAAAAAACTTCAAATGCTCATAACTTTTGAATTTTATTTTGGTGGTTGAATATTTGAAATCTAGGTAATAGAGGACAATCCTCTCAATCTTTTAAAACTTAGTTTTCATTTTGGTGTTGAGTATTAAGCCTGTTGTGTGACCGTAAAGTCTTGAAATCACAAAAATGATGGCAGAAAAAATTTCAAATGCTCATAACTTTTGAAATTTGTTTTGGTGTTTGAATATTTGAAACCTAGGTAATAGAAGACAGTCCCCTCAATCTTTTGAGACTTAGTTTTCTTTTTGGTGTTGAGTATTAAGCCTGTGGTGTGACCGTAAAGCCTTGAAATCACAAAAATGATGGCAGAAAAAACTTCAAATGCTCATAACTTTTGAAATTTGTTTTGGTGTTTGAATATTTGAAACCTAGGTAATAGAAGACAGTCTCCTCAATCTTTTGAGACTTAGTTTTCATTTTGGTGTTGAGTATTAAGCCTGTTGTGTGACCGTAAAGTCTTGAAATCACAAAAATGATGGCAGAAAAAACTTCAAATGCTCATAACTTTTGAATTTATTTTGGTGTTTGAATATTTGAAATCTAGGTAATAGAGGACAGTCCTGTCAATCTTTTGAGACTTAGTTTTATTTTGGTGTTGAGTATTAAGCCTGTTGTGTGACCGTAAAGTCTTGAAATCACAAAAATGATGGCAGAAAAAACTTCAAATGCTCATAACTTTTGAAATTTGTTTTGGTGTTTGAATATTTGAAACCTAGGTAATAGAAGACAGTCCCCTCAATCTTTTGAGACTTAGTTTTCATTTTGGTGTTGAGTATTAAGCCTGTGGTGTGACCGTAAAGTCTTGAAATCACAAAAATGATGGCAGAAAAAACTTCAAATGCTCATAACTTTTGAATTTTATTTTGGTGGTTGAATATTTGAAATCTAGGTAATAGAGGACAATCCTCTCAATCTTTTAAAACTTAGTTTTCATTTTGGTGTTGAGTATTAAGCCTGTTGTGTGACCGTAAAGTCTTGAAATCACAAAAATGATGGCAGAAAAAATTTCAAATGCTCATAACTTTTGAAATTTGTTTTGGTGTTTGAATATTTGAAACCTAGGTAATAGAAGACAGTCCCCTCAATCTTTTGAGACTTAGTTTTCTTTTTGGTGTTGAGTATTAAGCCTGTGGTGTGACCGTAAAGCCTTGAAATCACAAAAATGATGGCAGAAAAAACTTCAAATGCTCATAACTTTTGAATTTTATTTTGGTGTTTGAATATTTGAAATCTAGGTAATAGAGGACAGTCCCCTCAATCTTTTGAGACTTAGTTTTCATTTTGGTGTTGAGTATTACGCCTGTTGTGTGACCGTAAAGTCTTGAAATCACAAAAATGATGGCAGAAAAAACTTCAAATGCTCATAACTGTTGAAATTTGTTTTGGTGTTTGAATATTTGAAACCTAGGTAATAGAAGACAGTCCCCTCAATCTTTTGAGACTTAGTTTTCATTTTGGTGTTGAGTATTAAGCCTGTGGTGTGACCGTAAAGTCTTGAAATCACAAAAATGGTGGAAGAAAAAACTTCAAATGCTCATAACTTTTGAATTTTATTTTGGTGTTTGAATATTTGAAATCTAGGTAATAGAGAACAGTCCCCTCAATCTTTTAAAACTTAGTTTTTATTTTGGTGTTGAGTATTAAGCCTGTTGTGTGACCGTAAAGTCTTGAAATCACAAAAATGATGGCAGAAAAAACTTCAAATGCTCATAACTTTTGAAATTTGTTTTGGTGTTTGAATATTTGAAACCTAGGTAATAGAAGACAGTCCCCTCAATCTTTTGAGACTTAGTTTTCATTTTGGTGTTGAGTATTAAGCCTGTGGTGTGACCGTAAAGCCTTGAAATCACAAAAATGATGGCAGAAAAAACTTCAAATGCTCATAACTTTTGAAATTTGTTTTGGTGTTTGAATATTTGAAACCTAGGTAATAGAAGACAGTCCCCTCAATCTTTTGAGACTTAGTTTTCATTTTGGTGTTGAGTATTAAGCCTGTTGTGTGACCGTAAAGTCTTGAAATCACAAAAATGATGGCAGAAAAAACTTCAAATGCTCATAACTTTTGAAATTTGTTTTGGTGTTTGAATATTTGAAACCTAGGTAATAGAAGACAGTCCCTTCAATCTTTTGAGACTTAGTTTTCATTTTGGTGTTGAGTATTAAGCCTGTGGTGTGACCGTAAAGTCTTTAAATCACAAAAATGATGGCAGAAAAAACTTCAAATGCTCAAACCTTTTGAATTTTATTTTGGTGTTTGAATATTTGAAACCTAGGTAATAGAAGACAGTCTCCTCAATCTTTTGAGACTTAGTTTTAATTTTGGTGTTGAGTATTAAGCCTGTTGTGTGACCGTAAAGTCTTGAAATCACAAAAATGATGGCAGAAAAAACTTCAAATGCTCATAACTTTTGAAATTTGTTTTGGTGTTTGAATATTTGAAACCTAGGTAATAGAAGACAGTCCCCTCAATCTTTTGAGACTTAGTTTTATTTTGGTGTTGAGTATTAAGCCTGTTGTGTGACCGTAAAGTCTTGAAATCACAAAAATGATGGCAGAAAAAACTTCAAATGCTCATAACTTTTGAAATTGGTTTTGGTGTTTGAATATTTGAAACCTAGGTAATAGAAGACAGTCCCCTCAATCTTTTGAGACTTAGTTTTCATTTTGGTGTTGAGTATTAAGCCTGTGGTGTGACCGTAAAGTCTTGAAATCACAAAAATGATGGCAGAAAAAACTTCAAATGCTCATAACTTTTGAAATTTGTTTTGGTGTTTGAATATTTGAAACCTAGGTAATAGAAGACAGTCCCCTCAATCTTTTGAGACTTAGTTTTCATTTTGGTGTTGAGTATTAAGCCTGTGGTGTGACCATAAAGTCTTGAAATCACAAAAATGATGGCAGAAAAAACTTCAAATGCTCATAACTTTTGAAATTTGTTTTGGTGTTTGAATATTTGAAACCTAGGTAATAGAAGACAGTCCCCTCAATCTTTTGAGACTTAGTTTTCATTTTGGTGTTGAGTATTAAGCCTTTGGTGTGACCGTAAAGTCTTGAAATCACAAAAATGATGGCAGAAAAAACTTCAAATGCTCATAACTTTTGAATTTTATTTTGGTGTTTGAATATTTGAAATCTAGGTAATAGAGGACAGTCCCCTCAATCTTTTGAGACTTAGTTTTCACTTTGGTGTTGAGTATTAAGCCTGTTGTGTGACCGTAAAGTCTTGAAATCACAAAAATGATGGCAGAAAAAACTTCAAATGCTCATAACTTTTGAAATTTGTTTTGGTGTTTGAATATTTGAAACCTAGGTAATAGAAGACAGTCCCCTCAATCTTTTGAGACTTAGTTTTCATTTTGGTGTTGAGTATTAAGCCTGTTGTGTGACCGTAAAGTCTTGAAATCACAAAAATGATGGCAGAAAAAACTTCAAATGCTCATAACTTTTGAAATTTGTTTTGGTGTTTGAATATTTGAAACCTAGGTAATAGAAGACAGTCCCCTCAATCTTTTGAGACTTAATTTTCATTTTGGTGTTGAGTATTAAGCCTGTTGTGTGACCGTAAAGTCTTGAAATCACAAAAATGATGGCAGAAAAAACTTCAAATGCTCATAACTTTTGAAATTTGTTTTGGTGTTTGAATATTTGAAACCTAGGTAATAGAAGACAGTCCCCTCAATCTTTTGAGACTTAGTTTTCATTTTGGTGTTGAGTATTAAGCCTGTTGTGTGACCGTAAAGTCTTGAAATCACAAAAATGATGGCAGAAAAAACTTCAAATGCTCATAACTTTTGAAATTTGTTTTGGTGTTTGAATATTTGAAACCTAGGTAATAGAAGACAGTCCCCTCAATCTTTTGAGACTTAGTTTTCATTTTGGTGTTGAGTATTAAGCCTGTGGTGTGACCGTAAAGCCTTGAAATCACAAAAATGATGGCAGAAAAAACTTCAAATGCTCATAACTTTTGAAATTTGTTTTGGTGTTTGAATATTTGAAACCTAGGTAATAGAAGACAGTCCCCTCAATCTTTTGAGACTTAGTTTTCATTTTGGTGTTGAGTATTAAGCCTGTTGTGTGACCGTAAAGTCTTGAAATCACAAAAATGATGGCAGAAAAAACTTCAAATGCTCATAACTTTTGAAATTTGTTTTGGTGTTTGAATATTTGAAACCTAGGTAATAGAAGACAGTCCCTTCAATCTTTTGAGACTTAGTTTTCATTTTGGTGTTGAGTATTAAGCCTGTGGTGTGACCGTAAAGTCTTGAAATCACAAAAATGATGGCAGAAAAAACTTCAAATGCTCATAACTTTTAAAATTTGTTTTGGTGTTTGAATATTTGAAACCTAGGTAATAGAAGACAGTCCCCTCAATCTTTTGAGACTTAGTTTTAATTTTGGTGTTGAGTATTAAGCCTGTTGTGTGACCGTAAAGTCTTGAAATCACAAAAATGATGGCAGAAAAAACTTCAAATGCTCATAACTTTTGAAATTTGTTTTGGTGTTTGAATATTTGAAACCTAGGTAATAGAAGACAGTCCCCTCAATCTTTTGAGACTTAGTTTTCATTTTGGTGTTGAGTATTAAGCCTGTTGTGTGACCGTAAAGTCTTGAAATCACAAAAATGATGGCAGAAAAAACTTCAAATGCTCATAACTTTTGAAATTGGTTTTGGTGTTTGAATATTTGAAACCTAGGTAATAGAAGACAGTCCCCTCAATCTTTTGAGACTTAGTTTTCATTTTGGTGTTGAGTATTAAGCCTGTGGTGTGACCGTAAAGTCTTGAAATCACAAAAATGATGGCAGAAAAAACTTCAAATGCTCATAACTTTTGAAATTTGTTTTGGTGTTTGAATATTTGAAACCTAGGTAATAGAAGACAGTCCCCTCAATCTTTTGAGACTTAGTTTTCATTTTGGTGTTGAGTATTAAGCCTGTGGTGTGACCATAAAGTCTTGAAATCACAAAAATGATGGCAGAAAAAACTTCAAATGCTCATAACTTTTGAAATTTGTTTTGGTGTTTGAATATTTGAAACCTAGGTAATAGAAGACAGTCCCCTCAATCTTTTGAGACTTAGTTTTCATTTTGGTGTTGAGTATTAAGCCTTTGGTGTGACCGTAAAGTCTTGAAATCACAAAAATGATGGCAGAAAAAACTTCAAATGCTCATAACTTTTGAAATTTGTTTTGGTGTTTGAATATTTGAAACCTAGGTAATAGAAGACAGTCCCCTCAATCTTTTGAGACTTAATTTTCATTTTGGTGTTGAGTATTAAGCCTGTTGTGTGACCGTAAAGTCTTGAAATCACAAAAATGATGGCAGAAATAACTTCAAATGCTCATAACTTTTGAAATTTGTTTTGGTGTTTGAATATTTGAAACCTAGGTAATAGAAGACAGTCCCCTCAATCTTTTGAGACTTAGTTTTCATTTTGGTGTTGAGTATTAAGCCTGTTGTGTGACCGTAAAGTCTTGAAATCACAAAAATGATGGAAGAAAAAACTTCAAATGCTCATAACTTTTGAAATTTGTTTTGGTGTTTGAATATTT
Organism: Daphnia pulex; assembly: GCF_021134715.1. Taxonomy (NCBI): domain Eukaryota; kingdom Metazoa; phylum Arthropoda; class Branchiopoda; order Diplostraca; family Daphniidae; genus Daphnia; species Daphnia pulex. The sequence goes on along the minus strand of NC_060018.1, from coordinate 2,672,345 downwards.
GAAACCTAGGTAATAGAAGACAGTCCCCTCAATCTTTTGAGACTTAGTTTTCATTTTGGTGTTGAGTATTAAGCCTGTGGTGTGACCGTAAAGTCTTGAAATCACAAAAATGATGGCAGAAAAAACTTCAAATGCTCATAACTTTTGAAATTTGTTTTGGTGTTTGAATATTTGAAACCTAGGTAATAGAAGACAGTCCCCTCAATCTTTTGAGACTTAGTTTTCATTTTGGTGTTGAGTATTAAGCCTGTTGTGTGACCGTAAAGTCTTGAAATCACAAAAATGATGGAAGAAAAAACTTCAAATGCTCATAACTTTTGAAATTTGTTTTGGTGTTTGAATATTTGAAACCTAGGTAATAGAAGACAGTCCCCTCAATCTTTTGAGACTTAGTTTTCATTTTGGTGTTGAGTATTAAGCCTGTGGTGTGACCGTAAAGTCTTGAAATCACAAAAATGATGGCAGAAAAAACTTCAAATGCTCATAACTTTTGAAATTTGTTTTGGTGTTTGAATATTTGAAACCTAGGTAATAGAAGACAGTCCCCTTAATCTTTTGAGACTTAGTTTTCATTTTGGTGTTGAGTATTAAGCCTTTGGTGTGACCGTAAAGTCTTGAAATCACAAAAATGATGGCAGAAAAAACTTCAAATGCTCATAACTTTTGAATTTTATTTTGGTGTTTGAATATTTGAAATCTAGGTAATAGAGGACAGTCCCCTCAATCTTTTGAGACTTAGTTTTCACTTTGGTGTTGAGTATTAAGCCTGTTGTGTGACCGTAAAGTCTTGAAATCACAAAAATGATGGCAGAAAAAACTTCAAATGCTCATAACTTTTGAAATTTGTTTTGGTGTTTGAATATTTGAAACCTAGGTAATAGAAGACAGTCCCTTCAATCTTTTGAGACTTAGTTTTCATTTTGGTGTTGAGTATTAAGCCTGTTGTGTGACCGTAAAGTCTTGAAATCACAAAAATGATGGCAGAAAAAACTTCAAATGCTCATAACTTTTGAAATTTGTTTTGGTGTTTGAATATTTGAAACCTAGGTAATAGAAGACAGTCCCCTCAATCTTTTGAGACTTAATTTTCATTTTGGTGTTGAGTATTAAGCCTGTTGTGTGACCGTAAAGTCTTGAAATCACAAAAATGATGGCAGAAAAAACTTCAAATGCTCATAACTTTTGAAATTTGTTTTGGTGTTTGAATATTTGAAACCTAGGTAATAGAAGACAGTCCCCTCAATCTTTTGAGACTTAGTTTTCATTTTGGTGTTGAGTATTAAGCCTGTTGTGTGACCGTAAAGTCTTGAAATCACAAAAATGATGGAAGAAAAAACTTCAAATGCTCATAACTTTTGAAATTTGTTTTGGTGTTTGAATATTTGAAACCTAGGTAATAGAAGACAGTCCCCTCAATCTTTTGAGACTTAGTTTTCATTTTGGTGTTGAGTATTAAGCCTGTGGTGTGACCGTAAAGTCTTGTAATCACAAAAATGATGGCAGAAAAAACTTCAAATGCTCATAACTTTTGAATTTTATTTTGGTGTTTGAATATTTGAAATCTAGGTAATAGAGGACAGTCCCCTCAATCTTTTGAGACTTAGTTTTCATTTTGGTGTTGAGTATTTATCCTGTTGTGTGACCGTAAAGTCTTGAAATCACAATTATGATGGCAGAAAAAACTTCAAATGCTCATAACTTTTGAAATTTGTTTTGGTGTTTGAATATTTGAAACCTAGGTAATAGAAGACAGTCCCCTCAATCTTTTGAGACTTAGTTTTCATTTTGGTGTTGAGTATTAAGCCTGTTGTGTGACCGTAAAGTCTTGAAATCACAAAAATGATGGCAGAAAAAACTTCAAATGCTCATAACTTTTAAAATTTGTTTTGGTGTTTGAATATTTGAAACCTAGGTAATAGAAGACAGTCCCCTCAATCTTTTGAGACTTAATTTTCATTTTGGTGTTGAGTATTAAGCCTGTTGTGTGACCGTAAAGTCTTGAAATCACAAAAATGATGGCAGAAATAACTTCAAATGCTCATAACTTTTGAAATTTGTTTTGGTGTTTGAATATTTGAAACCTAGGTAATAGAAGACAGTCCCCTCAATCTTTTGAGACTTAGTTTTCATTTTGGTGTTGAGTATTAAGCCTGTTGTGTGACCGTAAAGTCTTGAAATCACAAAAATGATGGAAGAAAAAACTTCAAATGCTCATAACTTTTGAAATTTGTTTTGGTGTTTGAATATTTGAAACCTAGGTAATAGAAGACAGTCCCCTCAATCTTTTGAGACTTAGTTTTCATTTTGGTGTTGAGTATTAAGCCTGTGGTGTGACCGTAAAGTCTTGAAATAACAAAAATGATGGCAGAAAAAACTTCAAATGCTCATAACTTTTAAAATTTGTTTTGGTGTTTGAATATTTGAAACCTAGGTAATAGAAGACAGTCCCCTCAATCTTTTGAGACTTAATTTTCATTTTGGTGTTGAGTATTAAGCCTGTTGTGTGACCGTAAAGTCTTGAAATCACAAAAATGATGGCAGAAATAACTTCAAATGCTCATAACTTTTGAAATTTGTTTTGGTGTTTGAATATTTGAAACCTAGGTAATAGAAGACAGTCCCCTCAATCTTTTGAGACTTAGTTTTCATTTTGGTGTTGAGTATTAAGCCTGTGGTGTGACCGTAAAGTCTTGAAATAACAAAAATGATGGCAGAAAAAACTTCAAATGCTCATAACTTTTGAATTTTATTTTGGTGTTTGAATATTTGAAATCTCGGTAATAGAGGACAGTCCCCTCAATCTTTTGAGACTTAGTTTTTATTTTGGTGTTGAGTATTAAGCCTGTTGTGTGACCGTAAAGTCTTGAAATCACAAAAATGATGGCAGAAAAAACTTCAAATGCTCATAACTTTTGAAATTTGTTTTGGTGTTTGAATATTTGAAACCTAGGTAATAGAAGACAGTCCCCTCAATCTTTTGAGACTTAGTTTTCATTTTGGTGTTGAGTATTAAGCCTGTTGTGTGACCGTAAAGTCTTGAAATCACAAAAATGATGGCAGAAAAAACTTCAAATGCTCTTAACTTTAAAAATTTGTTTTGGTGTTTGAATATTTGAAACCTAAGTAATAGAAGACAGTCCCCTCAATCTTTTGAGACTTAATTTTCATTTTGGTGTTGAGTATTAAGCCTGTTGTGTGACCGTAAAGTCTTGAAATCACAAAAATGATGGCAGAAATAACTTCAAATGCTCATAACTTTTGAAATTTGTTTTGGTGTTTGAATATTTGAAACCTAGGTAATAGAAGACAGTCCCCTCAATCTTTTGAGACTTAGTTTTCATTTTGGTGTTGAGTATTAAGCCTGTTGTGTGACCGTAAAGTCTTGAAATCACAAAAATGATGGAAGAAAAAACTTCAAATGCTCATAACTTTTGAAATTTGTTTTGGTGTTTGAATATTTGAAACCTAGGTAATAGAAGACAGTCCCCTCAATCTTTTGAGACTTAGTTTTCATTTTGGTGTTGAGTATTAAGCCTGTGGTGTGACCGTAAAGTCTTGAAATAACAAAAATGATGGCAGAAAAAACTTCAAATGCTCATAACTTTTAAAATTTGTTTTGGTGTTTGAATATTTGAAACCTAGGTAATAGAAGACAGTCCCCTCAATCTTTTGAGACTTAATTTTCATTTTGGTGTTGAGTATTAAGCCTGTTGTGTGACCGTAAAGTCTTGAAATCACAAAAATGATGGCAGAAATAACTTCAAATGCTCATAACTTTTGAAATTTGTTTTGGTGTTTGAATATTTGAAACCTAGGTAATAGAAGACAGTCCCCTCAATCTTTTGAGACTTAGTTTTCATTTTGGTGTTGAGTATTAAGCCTGTTGTGTGACCGTAAAGTCTTGAAATCACAAAAATGATGGAAGAAAAAACTTCAAATGCTCATAACTTTTGAAATTTGTTTTGGTGTTTGAATATTTGAAACCTAGGTAATAGAAGACAGTCCCCTCAATCTTTTGAGACTTAGTTTTCATTTTGGTGTTGAGTATTAAGCCTGTGGTGTGACCGTAAAGTCTTGAAATCACAAAAATGATGGCAGAAAAAACTTCAAATGCTCATAACTTTTGAATTTTATTTTGGTGTTTGAATATTTGAAATCTCGGTAATAGAGGACAGTCCCCTCAATCTTTTGAGACTTAGTTTTTATTTTGGTGTTGAGTATTAAGCCTGTTGTGTGACCGTAAAGTCTCGAAATCACAAAAATGATGGCAGAAAAAACTTCAAATGCTCATAACTTTTGAAATTTGTTTTGGTGTTTGAATATTTGAAACCTAGGTAATAGAAGACAGTCCCCTCAATCTTTTGAGACTTAGTTTTCATTTTGGTGTTGAGTATTAAGCCTGTTGTGTGACCGTAAAGTCTTGAAATCACAAAAATGATGGCAGAAAAAACTTCAAATGCTCATAACTTTTGAAATTTGTTTTGGTGTTTGAATACTTGAAACCTAGGTAATAGAAGACAGTCCCCTCAATCTTTTGAGACTTAGTTTTCATTTTGGTGTTGAGTATTAAGCCTGTTGTGTGACCGTAAAGTCTTGTAATCACAAAAATGATGGCAGAAAAAACTTCAAATGCTCATAACTTTTGAATTTTATTTTGGTGTTTGAATATTTGAAACCTAGGTAATAGAGGACAGTCCCCTCAATCTTTTGAGACTTAGTTTTTATTTTGGTGTTGAGTATTAAGAATGTGAATGTGACAGGTTGCATTGGTGTTGTAGAAATACCAAAAAAACGTCCCAAACATCTAGCATGAAATATTTCAAAATCGTGGTGGAGACCTTTCCTATCACATGTTTTAGTATTCTTTGTGTTAAATAAGTAAAGAATACTCTATTTTACAATAATTATCAGAAGAAACTCAGAACATGTGACAGGTTGTATTGGTGTTGAAGAAATACCAAAAAAAACGTCCCAAACATCTAGCCTGAAATATTTTGAAATCGTGGTGGAGACCTTTCCTTTCACATATAATGGTATTTTTCATGTTGAATCAGTGTATAATACTCTGTTTTACAATAATTATAAGTGAAAATTCATTATATGTGACAGGTTGCATTGGTGTTGAAGAAATACCAAAAAAACGTCCCAAACATCTATCATAAAATAATTCAAAATCTTGTTGGAGACCTTTCCTATCACATATAATGGTATTTTTCATGTTGAATCAGTGTATAATACTCTGTTTTACAATAATTATAAGAGAAAATTCATTATTTGTGACAGGTTGCATTGGTGTTGAAGAAATACCAAAAAAACGTCCCAAACATCTAGCCTGAAATATTTCAAAATCGTGGTGGATACCTTTCCTATCACATGTTTTAGTATTCTTTGTGTTAAATAAGTAAAGAATACTTTATTTTACAATAATTATCAGAAGAAACTCAGAACATGTGACAGGTTGTATTGGTGTTGAAGAAATACCAAAAAAAACGTCCCAAACATCTAGCCTGAAATATTTCGAAATCGTGGTGGAGACCTTTCCTTTCACATATAATGGTATTTTTCATGTTTAATCAGTGTATAATACTCTGTTTTACTATAATTATAAGAGAAAATTAATTATATGTGACAGGTTGCATTGGTGTTGAAGAAATACCAAAAAAGCGTCACAAACATCTAGCCTGAAATATTTCAAAATCGTGGTGGAGACCTTTCCTATCACATGTTTTAGTATTCTTTGTGTTAAATAAGTAAAGAATACTCTATTTTACAATAATTATCAGAAGAAACTCAGAACATGTGACAGGTTGTATTGGTGTTGAAGAAATACAAAAAAAAACGTCCCAAACATCTAGCCTGAAATATTTCGAAATCGTGGTGGAGACCTTTCCTTTCACATATAATGGTATTTTTCATGTTAAATCAGTGTATAATACTCTGTTTTACAATAATTATAAGAAAAAATTCATTATATGTAACAGGTTGCATTGGTGTTGAAGAAATACCAAAAAAACGTCCCAAACATCTATCATAAAATATTTCAAAATCTTGTTGGAGACCTTTCATATCACATATAATGGTATTTTTCATGTTGAATCAGTGTATAATACTCTGTTTTACAATAATTATAAGAGAAAATTCATTATATGTGACAGGTTGCATTGGTGTTGAAGAAATACCAAAAAAACGTCCCAAACATCTAGCCTGAAATATTTCAAAATCGTGGTGGAGACCTTTCCTATCACATGTTTTAGTATTCTTTGTGTTAAATAAGTAAAGAATACTTTATTTTACAATAATTATCAGAAGAAACTCAGAACATGTGACAGGTTGTATTGGTGTTGAAGAAATACCAAAAAAAACGTCCCAAACATCTAGCCTGAAATATTTCGAAATCGTGGTGGAGACCTTTCCTTTCACATATAATGGTATTTTTCATGTTAAATCAGTGTATAATACTCTGTTTTACAATAATTATAAGAAAAAATTCATTATATGTAACAGGTTGCATTGGTGTTGAAGAAATACCAAAAAAACGTCCCAAACATCTATCATAAAATAATTCAAAATCTTGTTGGAGACCTTTCCTATCACATATAATGGTATTTTTCATGTTGAATCAGTGTATAATACTCTGTTTTACAATAATTATAAGAGAAAATTCATTATTTGTGACAGGTTGCATTGGTGTTGAAGAAATACCAAAAAAACGTCCCAAACATCTAGCCTGAAATATTTCAAAATCGTGGTGGATACCTTTCCTATCACATGTTTTAGTATTCTTTGTGTTAAATAAGTAAAGAATACTTTATTTTACAATAATTATCAGAAGAAACTCAGAACATGTGACAGGTTGTATTGGTGTTGAAGAAATACCAAAAAAAACGTCCCAAACATCTAGCCTGAAATATTTCGAAATCGTGGTGGAGACCTTTCCTTTCACATATAATGGTATTTTTCATGTTGAATCAGTGTATAATACTCTGTTTTACTATAATTATAAGAGAAAATTCATTATATGTGACAGGTTGCATTGGTGTTGAAGAAATACCAAAAAAGCGTCACAAACATCTAGCCTGAAATATTTCAAAATCGTGGTGGAGACCTTTCCTATCACATGTTTTAGTATTCTTTGTGTTAAATAAGTAAAGAATACTCTATTTTACAATAATTATCAGAAGAAACTCAGAACATGTGACAGGTTGTATTGGTGTTGAAGAAATACAAAAAAAAACGTCCCAAACATCTAGCCTGAAATATTTCGAAATCGTGGTGGAGACCTTTCCTTTCACATATAATGGTATTTTTCATGTTAAATCAGTGTATAATACTCTGTTTTACAATAATTATAAGAAAAAATTCATTATATGTAACAGGTTGCATTGGTGTTGAAGAAATACCAAAAAAACGTCCCAAACATCTATTATAAAATATTTCAAAATCTTGTTGGAGACCTTTCATATCACATATAATGGTATTTTTCATGTTGAATCAGTGTATAATACTCTGTTTTACAATAATTATAAGAGAAAATTCATTATATGTGACAGGTTGCATTGGTGTTGAAGAAATACCAAAAAAACGTCCCAAACATCTAGCCTGAAATATTTCAAAATCGTGGTGGAGACCTTTCCTATCACATGTTTTAGTATTCTTTGTGTTAAATAAGTAAAGAATACTTTATTTTACAATAATTATCAGAAGAAACTCAGAACATGTGACAGGTTGTATTGGTGTTGAAGAAATACCAAAAAAAACGTCCCAAACATCTAGCCTGAAATATTTCGAAATCGTGGTGGAGACCTTTCCTTTCACATATAATGGTATTTTTCATGTTGAATCAGTGTATAATACTCTGTTTTACTATAATTATAAGAGAAAATTCATTATATGTGACAGGTTGCATTGGTGTTGAAGAAATACCAAAAAAACGTCCCAAACATCTAGCCTGAAATATTTCAAAATCGTGGTGGAGACCTTTCCTATCACATGTTTTAGTATTCTTTGTGTTAAATAAGTAAAGAATACTCTATTTTACAATGATTATCAGAAGAAACTCAGAACATGTGACAGGTTGTATTGTTGTTGAAGAGATGCCAAAAAAAAAGTCCCAAACATCTAGCCTGAAATATTTCGAAATCGTGGTGGAGACCTTTCCTTTCACATATAATGGTATTTTTCATGTTGAATCAGTGTATAATACTCTGTTTTACTATAATTATAAGAGAAAATTCATTATATGTGACAGGTTGCATTGGTGTTGAAGAAATACCAAAAAAACGTCCCAAACATCTAGCCTGAAATATTTCAAAATCGTGGTGGAGACCTTTCCTATCACATGTTTTAGTATTCTTTGTGTTAAATAAGTAAAGAATACTCTATTTTACAATGATTATCAGAAGAAACTCAGAACATGTGACAGGTTGTATTGTTGTTGAAGAGATGCCAAAAAAAAAGTCCCAAACATCTAGCCTGAAATATTTCGAAATCGTGGTGGAGACCTTTCCTTTCACATATAATGGTATTTTTCATATTGAATCAGTGTATAATACTCTGTTTTACAATAATTATAAGAGAAAATTCATTATATGTGACAGGTTGCATTGGTGTTGGAGAAATACCAAAAAAACGTCCCAAACATCTAGCATGAAATATTTCAAAATCTTGTTGGAGACCTTTCCTATCACATATAATGGTATTTTTCATGTTGAATCAGTGTATAATATACTCTGTTTTACAATAATTATAAGAGAAAATTCATTATATGTGACAGGTTGCATTGGTGTTGAAGAAATACCAAAAAAACGTCCCAAACATCTAGCCTGAAATATTTCGAAATCGTGGTGGAGACCTTTCCTTTCACATATAATGGTATTTTTCATGTTGAATCAGTGTATAATACTCTGTTTTACAATAATTATAAGAGAAAATTCATTATATGTGACAGGTTGCATTGGTGTTGAAGAAATACCAAAAAAACGTTCCAAACATCTAGCCTGAAATATTTCAAAATCGTGGTGGAGACCTTTCCTATCACATATAATGGTATTTTTCATGTTGAATCAGTGTATAATACTCTGTTTTACAATAATTATAAGAGAAAATTCATTATATGTGACAGGTTGCATTGGTGTTGAAGAAATACCAAAAAAACGTCCCAAACATCTAGCCTGAAATATTTCAAAATCGTGGTGGAGACCTTTCCTATCACATGTTTTAGTATTCTTTGTGTTTAATAAGTAAAGAATACTCTATTTTACAATAATTATCAGAAGAAACTCAGAACATGTGACAGGTTGTATTGGTGTTGAAGAAATGCCAAAAAAAAGTCCCAAACATCTAGCCTGAAATATTTCGAAATCGTGGTGGAGACCTTTCCTTTCACATATAATGGTATTTTTCATGTTGAATCAGTGTATAATACTCTGTTTTACAATAATTATAAGAGAAAATTCATTATATGTGACAGGTTGCATTGGTGTTGAAGAAATACGAAAAAAACGTCCCAAACATCTAGCCTGAAATATTTCAAAATCGTGGTGGAGACCTTTCCTATCACATGTTTTATTATTCTTTGTGTTAAATAAGTAAAGAATACTCTATTTTACAATAATTATCAGAAGAAACTCAGAACATGTGACAGGTTGTATTGGTGTTGAAGAAATGCCAAAAAAAAAGTCCCAAACATCTAGCCTGAAATATTTCAAAATCGTGGTGGAGACCTTTCCTTTCACATATAATGGTATTTTTCATGTTGAATCAGTGTATAATACTCCGTTTTTATAATTATAAGAGAAAATGCATTATATGTGACAGGTTGAGTTGGTGTTGAAGAAATACCAAAAAAACGTCCCAAACATCTAGCCTGAAATATTTCAAAATCGTGGTGGAGACCTTTCCTATCGCATGTTTTAGTATTCTTTGTGTTAAATAAGTAAAGAATACTCTGTTTTACAATAATTATAAGAGAAAATTCATTATATGTGACAGGTTGCATTGGTGTTGAAGAAATACCAAAAAAACGTTCCAAACATCTAGCCTGAAATATTTCAAAATCGTGGTGGAGACCTTTCCTATAACATATAATGGTATTTTTCATGTTAAATCAGTGTATAATACTCTATTTTACCATAATTATAAGAGAAAATTCATTATATGTGACAGGTTGCATTGGTGTTGAAGAAATACGAAAAAAACGTCCCAAACATCTAGCCTGAAATATTTCAAAATCGTGGTGGAGACCTTTCCTTTCACATGTTTTAGTATTCTTTGTGTTAAATAAGTAAAGAATACTCTATTTTACAATAATTATCAGAAGAAACTCAGAACATGTGACAGGTTGTATTGTTGTTGAAGAAATGCAAAAAAAAAAGTCCCAAACATCTAGCCTGAAATATTTCGAAATCGTGGTGGAGACCTTTCCTTTCACATATAATGGTATTTTTCATGTTGAATCAGTGTATAATACTCTGTTTTACAATAATTATAAGAGAAAATTCAATATATGTGACAGGTTGCATTGGTGTTGAAGAAATACGAAAAAAACGTCCCAAACATCTAGCCTGAAATATTTCAAAATCGTGGTGGAGACCTTTCCTATCACATGTTTTATTATTCTTTGTGTTAAATAAGTAAAGAATACTCTATTTTACAAAAATTATCAGAAGAAACTCAGAACATGTGACAGGTTGTATTGGTGTTGAAGAAATGCCAAAAAAAAGTCCCAAACATCTAGCCTGAAATATTTCGAAATCGTGGTGGAGACCTTTCCTTTCACATATAATGGTATTTTTCATGTTGAATCAGTGTATAATACTCCGTTTTTATAATTATAAGAGAAAATTCATTATATGTGACAGGTTGCATTGGTGTTGAAGAAATACCAAAAAAACGTACCAAACATCTAGCCTGAAATATTTCTAAATCGTGGTGGAGACCTTTCCTATCACATGTTTTAGTATTCTTTGTGTTAAATAAGTAAAGAATACTCTATTTTACAATAATTATCAGAAGAAACTCAGAACATGTGACAGGTTGTATTGGTGTTGAAGAAATACCAAAAAAAACGTCCCAAACATCTAGCCTGAAATATTTCGAAATCGTGGTGGAGACCGTTCCTTTCACATATAATGGTATTTTTCATGTTGAATCAGTGTATAATACTCCGTTTTTATAGTTATAAGAGAAAATTCATTATATGTGACAGGTTGCATTGGTGTTGAAGAAATACCAAAAAAACGTACCAAACATCTAGCCTGAAATATTTCAAAATCGTGGTGGAGACCTTTCCTATCACATGTTTTAGTATTCTTTGTGTTAAATAAGTAAAGAATACTCTATTTTACAATAATTATCAGAAGAAACTCAGAACATGTGACAGGTTGTATTGGTGTTGAAGAAATACCAAAAAAAACGTCCCAAACATCTAGCCTGAAATATTTCGAAATCGTGGTGGAGACCTTTCCTTTCACATATAATGGTATTCTTCATGTTGAATCAGTGTATAATACTCTATATTACAATAATTATAAGAGAAAATTCATTATATGTGACAGGTTGCATTGGTGTTGAAGAAATACCAAAAAAACGTCCCAAACATCTAGCCTGAAATATTTCAAAATCGTGGTGGAGACCTTTCCTATCACATGTTTTAGTATTCTTTGTGTTAAATAAGTAAAGAATACTCTATTTTACAATAATTATCAGAAGAAACTCAGAACATGTGACAGGTTGTATTGGTGTTGAAGAAATACAAAAAAAAACGTCCCAAACATCTAGCCTGAAATATTTCGAAATCGTGGTGGAGACCTTTCCTTCCACATATAATGGTATTTTTCATGTTGAATCAGTGTATAATACTCCGTTTTTATAATTATAAGAGAAAATTCATTATATGTGACAGGTTGCATTGGTGTTGAGGAAATACCAAAAAAACGTCCCAAACATCTAGCCTGAAATATTTCAAAATCGTGGTGGAGACCTTTCCTATCACATGTTTTATTATTCTTTGTGTTAAATAAGTAAAGAATACTCTATTTTACAATAATTATCAGAAGAAACTCAGAACATGTGACAGGTTGTATTGGTGTTGAAGAAATGCCAAAAAAAAAGTCCCAAACATCTAGCCTGAAATATTTCGAAATCGTGGTGGAGACCTTTCCTTTCACATATAATGGTATTTTTCATGTTGAATCAGTGTATAATACTCCGTTTTTATAATTATAAGAGAAAATTCATTATATGTGACAGGTTGCATTGGTGTTGAAGAAATACCAAAAAAACGTCCCAAACATCTAGCCTGAAATATTTCAAAATCGTGGTGGAGACCTTTCCTATCACATGTTTTAGTATTCTTTGTGTTAAATAAGTAAAGAATACTTTATTTTACAATAATTATCAGAAGAAACTCAGAACATGTGACAGGTTGTATTGGTGTTGAAGAAATACCAAAAAAAACGTCCCAAACATCTAGCCTGAAATATTTCGAAATCGTGGTGGAGACCTTTCCTTTCACATATAATGGTATTTTTCATGTTGAATCAGTGTATAATACTCTGTTTTACTATAATTATAAGAGAAAATTCATTATATGTGACAGGTTGCATTGGTGTTGAAGAAATACCAAAAAAACGTCCCAAACATCTAGCCTGAAATATTTCAAAATCGTGGTGGAGACCTTTCCTATCACATGTTTTAGTATTCTTTGTGTTAAATAAGTAAAGAATACTCTATTTTACAATAATTATCAGAAGAAACTCAGAACATGTGACAGGTTGTATTGGTGTTGAAGAAATACAAAAAAAAACGTCCCAAACATCTAGCCTGAAATATTTCGAAATCGTGGTGGAGACCTTTCCTTCCACATATAATGGTATTTTTCATGTTGAATCAGTGTATAATACTCCGTTTTTATAATTATAAGAGAAAATTCATTATATGTGACAGGTTGCATTGGTGTTGAGGAAATACCAAAAAAACGTCCCAAACATCTAGCCTGAAATATTTCAAAATCGTGGTGGAGACCTTTCCTATCACATGTTTTATTATTCTTTGTGTTAAATAAGTAAAGAATACTCTATTTTACAATAATTATCAGAAGAAACTCAGAACATGTGACAGGTTGTATTGGTGTTGAAGAAATGCCAAAAAAAAAAGTCCCAAACATCTAGCCTGAAATATTTCGAAATCGTGGTGGAGACCTTTCCTTTCACATATAATGGTATTTTTCATGTTGAATCAGTGTATAATACTCCGTTTTTATAATTATAAGAGAAAATTCATTATATGTGACAGGTTGCATTGGTGTTTAAGAAATACCAAAAAAACGTCCCAAACATCTAGCCTGAAATATTTCAAAATCGTGGTGGAGACCTTTCCTATCACATGTTTTAGTATTCTTTGTGTTAAATAAGTAAAGAATACTCTATTTTACAATAATTATCAGAAGAAACTCAGAACATGTGACAGGTTGTATTGGTGTTGAAGAAATGCCAAAAAAAAAGTCCCAAACATCTAGCCTGAAATATTTCGAAATCGTGGTGGAGACCTTTCCTTTCACATATAATGGTATTTTTCATGTTGAATCAGTGTATAATACTCCGTTTTTATAATTATAAGAGAAAATTCATTATATGTGACAGGTTGCATTGGTGTTGAAGAAATACCAAAAAAACGTCCCAAACATCTAGCCTGAAATATTTCAAAATCGTGGTGGAGACCTTTCCTATCACATGTTTTAGTATTCTTTGTGTTAAATAAGTAAAGAATACTCTATTTTACAATAATTATCAGAAGAAACTCAGAACATGTGACAGGTTGTATTGGTGTTGAAGAAATACCAAAAAAAACGTCCCAAACATCTAGCCTGAAATATTTCGAAATCGTGGTGGAGACCTTTCCTTTCACATATAATGGTATTTTTCATGTTGAATCAGTGTATAATACTCCGTTTTTATAATTATAAGATAAAATTCATTATATGTGACAGGTTGCATTGGTGTTGAAGAAATACCAAAAAAACGTCCCAAACATCTAGCCTGAAATATTTCAAAATCGTGGTGGAGACCTTTCCTATCACATGTTTTAGTATTCTTTGTGTTAAATAAGTAAAGAATACTCTATTTTACAATAATTATCAGAAGAAACTCAGAACATGTGCAGGTTGTATTGGTGTTGAAGAAATACCAAAAAAAACGTCCCAAACATCTAGCCTGAAATATTTCGAAATCGTGGTGGAGACCTTTCCTTTCACATATAATGGTATTTTTCATGTTGAATCAGTGTATAATACTCCGTTTTTATAATTATAAGAGAAAATTCATTATATGTGACAGGTTGCATTGGTGTTGAAGAAATACCAAAAAAACGTCCCAAACATCTAGCCTGAAATATTTCAAAATCGTGGTGGAGACCTTTCCTATCACATGTTTTAGTATTCTTTGTGTTAAATAAGTAAAGAATACTCTATTTTACAATAATTATCAGAAGAAACTCAGAACATGTGCAGGTTGTATTGGTGTTGAAGAAATACCAAAAAAAACGTCCCAAACATCTAGCCTGAAATATTTCGAAATCGTGGTGGAGACCTTTCCTTTCACATATATTGGTATTTTTAAGGTTGAATCAGTTTATAATACTCTGTTTTACAATAATTATCAGAAGAAACTCAGAACATGTGACAGGTTGTATTGGTGTTGAAGAAATACAAAAAAAAACGTCCCAAACATCTAGCCTGAAATATTTCGAAATCGTGGTGGAGACCTTTCCTTTCACATATATTGGTATTTTTCATGTTGAATCAGTGTATAATACTCTGTTTTACAATAATTATAAGAGAAAATTCATTATATGTGACAGGTTGCATTGGTGTTGAAGAAATACCCAAAAAAAACAACCAATTTGAAATGACGATATAAATTGTTTTACAAGTTTTAACAAATTTCTTGTTAGATGATATGTTAATTCGATGTCCAATAAACTATTTCAAGTCTTTAAAATCAATGAATCTATTAAGACATTCATGATGGAAAAGAAATAGAAATAAGAGTTGATAGAAAATCTTCCAGGAACTGAAAATCACAACTTCAATGAATTTAAAATGACGATTCTGATTGTTTTTCAAATTTCAAGAGTTTCCCTGTTACAGGATATGTTAATCGATGTCGAATACCCTATTTAAAGTCTTTAAAATCAATGAATCTATTAAGACATCCATGATGGAAAAGAAATAGAAATAAGAGTTGATAGAAAATCTTCCAGGAACTGAAAACACAACTTCAATGAATTTGAAATGACGATTCTGATTGTTTTACAAATTTCAAGGGTTTCCCTGTTACAGGATATGTTAATCGATGTCCAATACACTATTAAAAGTCTTTTAAATCAATGAATCTATTAAGACATCCATGATGGAAAAGAAATAGAAATAAGAGTTGATAGAAAATCTTCCAGGAACTGAAAATCACAACTTCAATGAATTTAAAATGACGATTCTGATTGTTTTACAAATTTCAAGGGTTTCCCTGTTACAGGATATGTTAATCGATGTCTAATACACTATTTAAAGTCTTTAAAATCAATGAATCTATTAAGACATCCATGATGGAAAAGAAATAGAAATAAGAGTTGATAGAAAATCTTCCAGGAACTGAAAACACAACTTCAATGAATTTTAAATGACGATATAAATTGTTTTACAAGTTTAAACAAATTTCTTGTTAGATGATATGTTAATTCGATGTCCAATACACTATTTAAAGTCTTTAAAATCAATGAATCTATTAAGACATCCATGATGGAAAAGAAATAGAAATAAGAGTTGATAGAAAATCTTCCAGGAACTGAAAATCACAACTTCAATGAATTTAAAATGACGATTCTGATTGTTTTACAAATTTCAAGGGTTTCCCTGTTACAGGATATGTTAATCGATGTCCAATACACTATTTAAAGTCTTTAAAATCAATGAATCTATTAAAACATCCATGATGGAAAAGAAACAGAAATAAGAGTTGATAGAAAATCTTCCAGGAACTGAAAACACAACTTCAATGAATTTGAAATGACGATTCTGATTGTTTTACAAATTTCAAGGGTTTCCCTGTTACAGGATATGTTAATCGATGTCCAATACACTATTAAAAGTCTTTTAAATCAATGAATCTATTAAGACATCCATGATGGAAAAGAAATAGAAATAAGAGTTGATAGAAAATCTTCCAGGAACTGAAAATCACAACTTCAATGAATTTAAAATGACGATTCTGATTGTTTTACAAATTTCAAGGGTTTCCCTGTTACAGGATATGTTAATCGATGTCCAATACACTATTTAAAGTCTTTAAAATCAATGAATCTATTAAAACATCCATGATGGAAAAGAAATAGAAATAAGAGTTGATAGAAAATCTTCCAGGAACTGAAAACACAACTTCAATGAATTTGAAATGACGATTCTGATTGTTTTACAAATTTCAAGGGTTTCCCTGTTACAGGATATGTTAATCGATGTCCAATACACTATTAAAAGTCTTTTAAATCAATGAATCTATTAAGACATCCATGATGGAAAAGAAATAGAAATAAGAGTTGATAGAAAATCTTCCAGGAACTGAAAACACAACTTCAATGAATTTTAAATGACGATATAAATTGTTTTACAAGTTTAAACAAATTTCTTGTTAGATGATATGTTAATTCGATGTCCAATACACTATTTAAAGTCTTTAAAATCAATGAATCTATTAAGACATCCATGATGGAAAAGAAATAGAAATAAGAGTTGATAGAAAATCTTCCAGGAACTGAAAATCACAACTTCAATGAATTTAAAATGACGATTCTGATTGTTTTACAAATTTCAAGGGTTTCCCTGTTACAGGATATGTTAATCGATGTCCAATACACTATTTAAAGTCTTTAAAATCAATGAATCTATTAAAACATCCATGATGGAAAAGAAATAGAAATAAGAGTTGATAGAAAATCTTCCAGGAACTGAAAACACAACTTCAATGAATTTGAAATGACGATTCTGATTGCTTTACAAATTTCAAGGGTTTCCCTGTTACAGGATATGTTAATCGATGTCCAATACACTATTAAAAGTCTTTTAAATCAATGAATCTATTAAGACATCCATGATGGAAAAGAAATAGAAATAAGAGTTGATAGAAAATCTTCCAGGAACTGAAAATCACAACTTCAATGAATTTAAAATGACGATTCTGATTGTTTTACAAATTTCAAGGGTTTCCCTGTTACAGGATATGTTAATCGATGTCCAATACACTATTTAAAGTCTTTAAAATCAATGAATCTATTAAAACATCCATGATGGAAAAGAAATAGAAATAAGAGTTGATAGAAAATCTTCCAGGAACTGAAAACACAACTTCAATGAATTTGAAATGACGATTCTGATTGTTTTACAAATTTCAAGGGTTTCCCTGTTACAGGATATGTTAATCGATGTCCAATACACTATTAAAAGTCTTTTAAATCAATGAATCTATTAAGACATCCATGATGGAAAAGAAATAGAAATAAGAGTTGATAGAAAATCTTCCAGGAACTGAAAACACAACTTCAATGAATTTTAAATGACGATATAAATTGTTTTACAAGTTTAAACAAATTTCTTGTTAGATGATATGTTAATTCGATGTCCAATACACTATTTCAAGTCTTTAAAATCAATGAATCTATTAAGACATCCATGATGGAAAAGAAATAGAAATAAGAGTTGATAGAAAATCTTCCAGGAACTGAAAATCACAACTTCAATGAATTTAAAATGACGATTCTGATTGTTTTACAAATTTCAAGGGTTTCCCTGTTACAGGATATGTGATACGATGTCCAATACACTATTTAAAGTCTTTAAAATCAATGAATCTATTAAAACATCCATGATGGAAAAGAAATAGAAATAAGAGTTGATAGAAAATCTTCCAGGAACTGAAAACACAACTTCAATGAATTTGAAATGACGATTCTGATTGTTTTACAAATTTCAAGGGTTTCCCTGTTACAGGATATGTTAATCGATGTCCAATACACTATTAAAAGTCTTTTAAATCAATGAATCTATTAAGACATCCATGATGGAAAAGAAATAGAAATAAGAGTTGATAGAAAATCTTCCAGGAACTGAAAACACAACTTCAATGAATTTTAAATGACGATATAAATTGTTTTACAAGTTTAAACAAATTTCTTGTTAGATGATATGTTAATTCGATGTCCAATACACTATTTAAAGTCTTTAAAATCAATGAATCTATTAAGACATCCATGATGGAAAAGAAATAGAAATAAGAGTTGATAGAAAATCTTCCAGGAACTGAAAATCACAACTTCAATGAATTTAAAATGACGATTCTGATTGTTTTACAAATTTCAAGGGTTTCCCTGTTACAGGATATGTTAATCGATGTCCAATACACTATTAAAAGTCTTTTAAATCAATGAATCTATTAAGACATCCATGATGGAAAAGAAATAGAAATAAGAGTTGATAGAAAATCTTCCAGGAACTGAAAACACAACTTCAATGAATTTTAAATGACGATATAAATTGTTTTACAAGTTTAAACAAATTTCTTGTTAGATGATATGTTAATTCGATGTCCAATACACTATTTAAAGTCTTTAAAATCAATGAATCTATTAAGACATCCATGATGGAAAAGAAATAGAAATAAGAGTTGATAGAAAATCTTCCAGGAACTGAAAATCACAACTTCAATGAATTTAAAATGACGATTCTGATTGTTTTACAAATTTCAAGGGTTTCCCTGTTACAGGATATGTTAATCGATGTCCAATACACTATTTAAAGTCTTTAAAATCAATGAATCTATTAAAACATCCATGATGGAAAAGAAATAGAAATAAGAGTTGATAGAAAATCTTCCAGGAACTGAAAACACAACTTCAATGAATTTGAAATGACGATTCTGATTGTTTTACAAATTTCAAGGGTTTCCCTGTTACAGGATATGTTAATCGATGTCCAATACACTATTAAAAGTCTTTTAAATCAATGAATCTATTAAGACATCCATGATGGAAAAGAAATAGAAATAAGAGTTGATAGAAAATCTTCCAGGAACTGAAAATCACAACTTCAATGAATTTAAAATGACGATTCTGATTGTTTTACAAATTTCAAGGGTTTCCCTGTTACAGGATATGTTAATCGATGTCCAATACACTATTTAAAGTCTTTAAAATCAATGAATCTATTAAAACATCCATGATGGAAAAGAAATAGAAATAAGAGTTGATAGAAAATCTTCCAGGAACTGAAAACACAACTTCAATGAATTTGAAATGACGATTCTGATTGTTTTACAAATTTCAAGGGTTTCCCTGTTACAGGATATGTTAATCGATGTCCAATACACTATTAAAAGTCTTTTAAATCAATGAATCTATTAAGACATCCATGATGGAAAAGAAATAGAAATAAGAGTTGATAGAAAATCTTCCAGGAACTGAAAACACAACTTCAATGAATTTTAAATGACGATATAAATTGTTTTACAAGTTTAAACAAATTTCTTGTTAGATGATATGTTAATTCGATGTCCAATACACTATTTCAAGTCTTTAAAATCAATGAATCTATTAAGACATCCATGATGGAAAAGAAATAGAAATAAGAGTTGATAGAAAATCTTCCAGGAACTGAAAATCACAACTTCAATGAATTTAAAATGACGATTCTGATTGTTTTACAAATTTCAAGGGTTTCCCTGTTACAGGATATGTTAATCGATGTCCAATACACTATTTAAAGTCTTTAAAATCAATGAATCTATTAAAACATCCATGATGGAAAAGAAATAGAAATAAGAGTTGATAGAAAATCTTCCAGGAACTGAAAACACAACTTCAATGAATTTGAAATGACGATTCTGATTGTTTTACAAATTTCAAGGGTTTCCCTGTTACAGGATATGTTAATCGATGTCCAATACACTATTAAAAGTCTTTTAAATCAATGAATCTATTAAGACATCCATGATGGAAAAGAAATAGAAATAAGAGTTGATAGAAAATCTTCCAGGAACTGAAAATCACAACTTCAATGAATTTAAAATGACGATTCTGATTGTTTTACAAATTTCAAGGGTTTCCCTGTTACAGGATATGTTAATCGATGTCCAATACACTATTTAAAGTCTTTAAAATCAATGAATCTATTAAAACATCCATGATGGAAAAGAAATAGAAATAAGAGTTGATAGAAAATCTTCCAGGAACTGAAAACACAACTTCAATGAATTTGAAATGACGATTCTGATTGTTTTACAAATTTCAAGGGTTTCCCTGTTACAGGATATGTTAATCGATGTCCAATACACTATTAAAAGTCTTTTAAATCAATGAATCTATTAAGACATCCATGATGGAAAAGAAATAGAAATAAGAGTTGATAGAAAATCTTCCAGGAACTGAAAACACAACTTCAATGAATTTTAAATGACGATATAAATTGTTTTACAAGTTTAAACAAATTTCTTGTTAGATGATATGTTAATTCGATGTCCAATACACTATTTAAAGTCTTTAAAATCAATGAATCTATTAAGACATCCATGATGGAAAAGAAATAGAAATAAGAGTTGATAGAAAATCTTCCAGGAACTGAAAATCACAACTTCAATGAATTTAAAATGACGATTCTGATTGTTTTACAAATTTCAAGGGTTTCCCTGTTACAGGATATGTTAATCGATGTCCAATACACTATTTAAAGTCTTTAAAATCAATGAATCTATTAAAACATCCATGATGGAAAAGAAATAGAAATAAGAGTTGATAGAAAATCTTCCAGGAACTGAAAACACAACTTCAATGAATTTGAAAGGACGATTCTGATTGTTTTACAAATTTCAAGGGTTTCCCTGTTACAGGATATGTTAATCGATGTCCAATACACTATTAAAAGTCTTTTAAATCAATGAATCTATTAAGACATCCATGATGGAAAAGAAATAGAAATAAGAGTTGATAGAAAATCTTCCAGGAACTGAAAACACAACTTCAATGAATTTTAAATGACGATATAAATTGTTTTACAAGTTTAAACAAATTTCTTGTTAGATGATATGTTAATTCGATGTCCAATACACTATTTAAAGTCTTTAAAATCAATGAATCTATTAAGACATCCATGATGGAAAAGAAATAGAAATAAGAGTTGATAGAAAATCTTCCAGGAACTGAAAATCACAACTTCAATGAATTTAAAATGACGATTCTGATTGTTTTACAAATTTCAAGGGTTTCCCTGTTACAGGATATGTTAATCGATGTCCAATACACTATTTAAAGTCTTTAAAATCAATGAATCTATTAAAACATCCATGATGGAAAAGAAATAGAAATAAGAGTTGATAGAAAATCTTCCAGGAACTGAAAACACAACTTCAATGAATTTGAAATGACGATTCTGATTGTTTTACAAATTTCAAGGGTTTCCCTGTTACAGGATATGTTAATCGATGTCCAATACACTATTAAAAGTCTTTTAAATCAATGAATCTATTAAGACATCCATGATGGAAAAGAAATAGAAATAAGAGTTGATAGAAAATCTTCCAGGAACTGAAAACACAACTTCAATGAATTTGAAATGACGATATAAATTGTTTTACAAGTTTAAACAAATTTCTTGTTAGATGATATGTTAATTCGATGTCCAATACACTATTTCAAGTCTTTAAAATCAATGAATCTATTAAGACATCCATGATGGAAAAGAAATAGAAATAAGAGTTGATAGAAAATCTTCCAGGAACTGAAAACACAACTTCAATGAATTTGAAATGACGATATAAATAGTTTTACAAGTTTAAACAAATTTCTTGTTAGATGATATGTTAATTCGATGTCCAATACACTATTTAAAGTCTTTAAAATCAATGAATCTATTAAGACATCCATGATGGAAAAGAAATAGAAATAAGAGTTGATAGAAAATCTTCCAGGAACTGAAAATCACAACTTCAATGAATTTAAAATGACGATTCTGATTGTTTTACAAATTTCAAGGGTTTCCCTGTTACAGGATATGTTAATCGATGTCCAATACACTATTTAAAGTCTTTAAAATCAATGAATCTATTAAAACATCCATGATGGAAAAGAAATAGAAATAAGAGTTGATAGAAAATCTTCCAGGAACTGAAAACACAACTTCAATGAATTTGAAATGACGATTCTGATTGTTTTACAAATTTCAAGGGTTTCCCTGTAACAGGATATGTTAATCGATGTCCAATACACTATTAAAAGTCTTTTAAATCAATGAATCTATTAAGACATCCATGATGGAAAAGAAATAGAAATAAGAGTTGATAGAAAATCTTCCAGGAACTGAAAATCACAACTTCAATGAATTTAAAATGACGATTCTGATTGTTTTACAAATTTCAAGGGTTTCCCTGTTACAGGATATGTTAATCGATGTCCAATACACTATTTAAAGTCTTTAAAATCAATGAATCTATTAAAACATCCATGATGGAAAAGAAATAGAAATAAGAGTTGATAGAAAATCTTCCAGGAACTGAAAACACAACTTCAATGAATTTGAAATGACGATTCTGATTGTTTTACAAATTTCAAGGGTTTCCCTGTTACAGGATATGTTAATCGATGTCCAATACACTATTAAAAGTCTTTTAAATCAATGAATCTATTAAGACATCCATGATGGAAAAGAAATAGAAATAAGAGTTGATAGAAAATCTTCCAGGAACTGAAAACACAACTTCAATGAATTTGAAATGACGATATAAATAGTTTTACAAGTTTAAACAAATTTCTTGTTAGATGATATGTTAATTCGATGTCCAATACACTATTTCAAGTCTTTAAAATCAATGAATCTATTAAGACATCCATGATGGAAAAGAAATAGAAATAAGAGTTGATAGAAAATCTTCCAGGAACTGAAAATCACAACTTCAATGAATTTAAAATGACGATTCTGATTGTTTTACAAATTTCAAGGGTTTCCCTGTTACAGGATATGTTAATCGATGTCCAATACACTATTTAAAGTCTTTAAAATCAATGAATCTATTAAAACATCCATGATGGAAAAGAAATAGAAATAAGAGTTGATAGAAAATCTTCCAGGAACTGAAAACACAACTTCAATGAATTTGAAATGACGATTCTGATTGTTTTACAAATTTCAAGGGTTTCCCTGTTACAGGATATGTTAATCGATGTCCAATACACTATTAAAAGTCTTTTAAATCAATGAATCTATTAAGACATCCATGATGGAAAAGAAATAGAAATAAGAGTTGATAGAAAATCTTCCAGGAACTGAAAATCACAACTTCAATGAATTTAAAATGACGATTCTGATTGTTTTACAAATTTCAAGGGTTTCCCTGTTACAGGATATGTTAATCGATGTCTAATACACTATTTAAAGTCTTTAAAATCAATGAATCTATTAAGACATCCATGATGGAAAAGAAATAGAAATAAGAGTTGATAGAAAATCTTCCAGGAACTGAAAACACAACTTCAATGAATTTGAAATGACGATATAAATTGTTTTACAAGTTTAAACAAATTTCTTGTTAGGTGATATGTTAATTCGATGTCCAATACACTATTTAAAGTCTTTAAAATCAATGAATCTATTAAGACATCCATGATGGAAAAGAAATAGAAATAAGAGTTGATAGAAAATCTTCCAGGAACTGAAAACACAACTTCAATGAATTTGAAATGACGATATAAATTGTTTTACAAGTTTAAACAAATTTCTTGTTAGGTGATATGTTAATTCGATGTCCAATACACTATTTAAAGTCTTTAAAATCAATGAATCTATTAAAACATCCATGATGGAAAAGAAATAGAAATAAGAGTTGATAGAAAATCTTCCAGGAACTGAAAACACAACTTCAATGAATTTGAAATGACGATTCTGATTGTTTTACAAATTTCAAGGGTTTCCCTGTTACAGGATATGTTAATCGATGTCCAATACACTATTAAAAGTCTTTTAAATCAATGAATCTATTAAGACATCCATGATGGAAAAGAAATAGAAATAAGAGTTGATAGAAAATCTTCCAGGAACTGAAAATCACAACTTCAATGAATTTAAAATGACGATTCTGATTGTTTTACAAATTTCAAGGGTTTCCCTGTTACAGGATATGTTAATCGATGTCTAATACACTATTTAAAGTCTTTAAAATCAATGAATCTATTAAGACATCCATGATGGAAAAGAAATAGAAATAAGAGTTGATAGAAAATCTTCCAGGAACTGAAAACACAACTTCAATGAATTTGAAATGACGATATAAATTGTTTTACAAGTTTAAACAAATTTCTTGTTAGGTGATATGTTAATTCGATGTCCAATACACTATTTAAAGTCTTTAAAATCAATGAATCTATTAAAACATCCATGATGGAAAAGAAATAGAAATAAGAGTTGATAGAAAATCTTCCAGGAACTGAAAACACAACTTCAATGAATTTGAAATGACGATTCTGATTGTTTTACAAATTTCAAGGGTTTCCCTGTTACAGGATATGTTAATCGATGTCCAATACACTATTTAAAGTCTTTAAAATCAATGAATCTATTAAAACATCCATGATGGAAAAGAAATAGAAATAAGAGTTGATAGAAAATCTTCCAGGAACTGAAAACACAACTTCAATGAATTTGAAATGACGATTCTGATTGTTTTACAAATTTCAAGGGTTTCCCTGTTACAGGATATGTTAATCGATGTCCAATACACTATTAAAAGTCTTTTAAATCAATGAATCTATTAAGACATCCATGATGGAAAAGAAATAGAAATAAGAGTTGATAGAAAATCTTCCAGGAACTGAAAATCACAACTTCAATGAATTTAAAATGACGATTCTGATTGTTTTACAAATTTCAAGGGTTTCCCTGTTACAGGATATGTTAATCGATGTCTAATACACTATTTAAAGTCTTTAAAATCAATGAATCTATTAAGACATCCATGATGGAAAAGAAATAGAAATAAGAGTTGATAGAAAATCTTCCAGGAACTGAAAACACAACTTCAATGAATTTGAAATGACGATATAAATTGTTTTACAAGTTTAAACAAATTTCTTGTTAGGTGATATGTTAATTCGATGTCCAATACACTATTTAAAGTCTTTAAAATCAATGAATCTATTAAGACATCCATGATGGAAAAGAAATAGAAATAAGAGTTGATAGAAAATCTTCCAGGAACTGAAAACACAACTTCAATGAATTTGAAATGACGATATAAATAGTTTTACAAGTTTAAACAAATTTCTTGTTAGATGATATGTTAATTCGATGTCCAATACACTATTTCAAGTCTTTAAAATCAATGAATCTATTAAGACATCCATGATGGAAAAGAAATAGAAATAAGAGTTGATAGAAAATCTTCCAGGAACTGAAAATCACAACTTCAATGAATTTAAAATGACGATTCTGATTGTTTTACAAATTTCAAGGGTTTCCCTGTTACAGGATATGTTAATCGATGTCCAATACACTATTTAAAGTCTTTAAAATCAATGAATCTATTAAAACATCCATGATGGAAAAGAAATAGAAATAAGAGTTGATAGAAAATCTTCCAGGAACTGAAAACACAACTTCAATGAATTTGAAATGACGATTCTGATTGTTTTACAAATTTCAAGGGTTTCCCTGTTACAGGATATGTTAATCGATGTCCAATACACTATTAAAAGTCTTTTAAATCAATGAATCTATTAAGACATCCATGATGGAAAAGAAATAGAAATAAGAGTTGATAGAAAATCTTCCAGGAACTGAAAATCACAACTTCAATGAATTTAAAATGACGATTCTGATTGTTTTACAAGTTTAAACAAATTTCTTGTTAGGTGATATGTTAATTCGATGTCCAATACACTATTTAAAGTCTTTAAAATCAATGAATCTATTAAGACATCCATGATGGAAAAGAAATAGAAATAAGAGTTGATAGAAAATCTTCCAGGAACTGAAAACACAACTTCAATGAATTTGAAATGACGATATAAATAGTTTTACAAGTTTAAACAAATTTCTTGTTAGATGATATGTTAATTCGATGTCCAATACACTATTTCAAGTCTTTAAAATCAATGAATCTATTAAGACATCCATGATGGAAAAGAAATAGAAATAAGAGTTGATAGAAAATCTTCCAGGAACTGAAAATCACAACTTCAATGAATTTAAAATGACGATTCTGATTGTTTTACAAATTTCAAGGGTTTCCCTGTTACAGGATATGTTAATCGATGTCCAATACACTATTTAAAGTCTTTAAAATCAATGAATCTATTAAAACATCCATGATGGAAAAGAAATAGAAATAAGAGTTGATAGAAAATCTTCCAGGAACTGAAAACACAACTTCAATGAATTTGAAATGACGATTCTGATTGTTTTACAAATTTCAAGGGTTTCCCTGTTACAGGATATGTTAATCGATGTCCAATACACTATTAAAAGTCTTTTAAATCAATGAATCTATTAAGACATCCATGATGGAAAAGAAATAGAAATAAGAGTTGATAGAAAATCTTCCAGGAACTGAAAATCACAACTTCAATGAATTTAAAATGACGATTCTGATTGTTTTACAAATTTCAAGGGTTTCCCTGTTACAGGATATGTTAATCGATGTCTAATACACTATTTAAAGTCTTTAAAATCAATGAATCTATTAAGACATCCATGATGGAAAAGAAATAGAAATAAGAGTTGATAGAAAATCTTCCAGGAACTGAAAACACAACTTCAATGAATTTGAAATGACGATATAAATTGTTTTACAAGTTTAAACAAATTTCTTGTTAGGTGATATGTTAATTCGATGTCCAATACACTATTTAAAGTCTTTAAAATCAATGAATCTATTAAGACATCCATGATGGAAAAGAAATAGAAATAAGAGTTGATAGAAAATCTTCCAGGAACTGAAAACACAACTTCAATGAATTTGAAATGACGATATAAATTGTTTTACAAGTTTAAACAAATTTCTTGTTAGGTGATATGTTAATTCGATGTCCAATACACTATTTAAAGTCTTTAAAATCAATGAATCTATTAAAACATCCATGATGGAAAAGAAATAGAAATAAGAGTTGATAGAAAATCTTCCAGGAACTGAAAACACAACTTCAATGAATTTGAAATGACGATTCTGATTGTTTTACAAATTTCAAGGGTTTCCCTGTTACAGGATATGTTAATCGATGTCCAATACACTATTAAAAGTCTTTTAAATCAATGAATCTATTAAGACATCCATGATGGAAAAGAAATAGAAATAAGAGTTGATAGAAAATCTTCCAGGAACTGAAAATCACAACTTCAATGAATTTAAAATGACGATTCTGATTGTTTTACAAATTTCAAGGGTTTCCCTGTTACAGGATATGTTAATCGATGTCTAATACACTATTTAAAGTCTTTAAAATCAATGAATCTATTAAGACATCCATGATGGAAAAGAAATAGAAATAAGAGTTGATAGAAAATCTTCCAGGAACTGAAAACACAACTTCAATGAATTTGAAATGACGATATAAATTGTTTTACAAGTTTAAACAAATTTCTTGTTAGGTGATATGTTAATTCGATGTCCAATACACTATTTAAAGTCTTTAAAATCAATGAATCTATTAAAACATCCATGATGGAAAAGAAATAGAAATAAGAGTTGATAGAAAATCTTCCAGGAACTGAAAACACAACTTCAATGAATTTGAAATGACGATTCTGATTGTTTTACAAATTTCAAGGGTTTCCCTGTTACAGGATATGTTAATCGATGTCCAATACACTATTAAAAGTCTTTTAAATCAATGAATCTATTAAGACATCCATGATGGAAAAGAAATAGAAATAAGAGTTGATAGAAAATCTTCCAGGAACTGAAAACACAACTTCAATGAATTTGAAATGACGATATAAATTGTTTTACAAGTTTAAACAAATTTCTTGTTAGATGATATGTTAATTCGATGTCCAATACACTATTTCAAGTCTTTAAAATCAATGAATCTATTAAGACATCCATGATGGAAAAGAAATAGAAATAAGAGTTGATAGAAAATCTTCCAGGAACTGAAAATCACAACTTCAATGAATTTAAAATGACGATTCTGATTGTTTTACAAATTTCAAGGGTTTCCCTGTTACAGGATATGTTAATCGATGTCCAATACACTATTTAAAGTCTTTAAAATCAATGAATCTATTAAAACATCCATGATGGAAAAGAAATAGAAATAAGAGTTGATAGAAAATCTTCCAGGAACTGAAAACACAACTTCAATGAATTTGAAATGACGATTCTGATTGTTTTACAAATTTCAAGGGTTTCCCTGTTACAGGATATGTTAATCGATGTCCAATACACTATTAAAAGTCTTTTAAATCAATGAATCTATTAAGACATCCATGATGGAAAAGAAATAGAAATACGAGTTGATAGAAAATCTTCCAGGAACTGAAAATCACAACTTCAATGAATTTAAAATGACGATTCTGATTGTTTTACAAATTTCAAGGGTTTCCCTGTTACAGGATATGTTAATCGATGTCTAATACACTATTTAAAGTCTTTAAAATCAATGAATCTATTAAGACATCCATGATGGAAAAGAAATAGAAATAAGAGTTGATAGAAAATCTTCCAGGAACTGAAAACACAACTTCAATGAATTTGAAATGACGATATAAATTGTTTTACAAGTTTAAACAAATTTCTTGTTAGGTGATATGTTAATTCGATGTCCAATACACTATTTAAAGTCTTTAAAATCAATGAATCTATTAAGACATCCATGATGGAAAAGAAATAGAAATAAGAGTTGATAGAAAATCTTCCAGGAACTGAAAACACAACTTCAATGAATTTGAAATGACGATATAAATTGTTTTACAAGTTTAAACAAATTTCTTGTTAGGTGATATGTTAATTCGATGTCCAATACACTATTTAAAGTCTTTAAAATCAATGAATCTATTAAAACATCCATGATGGAAAAGAAATAGAAATAAGAGTTGATAGAAAATCTTCCAGGAACTGAAAACACAACTTCAATGAATTTGAAATGACGATTCTGATTGTTTTACAAATTTCAAGGGTTTCCCTGTTACAGGATATGTTAATCGATGTCCAATACACTATTAAAAGTCTTTTAAATCAATGAATCTATTAAGACATCCATGATGGAAAAGAAATAGAAATAAGAGTTGATAGAAAATCTTCCAGGAACTGAAAACACAACTTCAATGAATTTGAAATGACGATATAAATTGTTTTACAAGTTTAAACAAATTTCTTGTTAGATGATATGTTAATTCGATGTCCAATACACTATTTCAAGTCTTTAAAATCAATGAATCTATTAAGACATCCATGATGGAAAAGAAATAGAAATAAGAGTTGATAGAAAATCTTCCAGGAACTGAAAATCACAACTTCAATGAATTTAAAATGACGATTCTGATTGTTTTACAAATTTCAAGGGTTTCCCTGTTACAGGATATGTTAATCGATGTCCAATACACTATTTAAAGTCTTTAAAATCAATGAATCTATTAAAACATCCATGATGGAAAAGAAATAGAAATAAGAGTTGATAGAAAATCTTCCAGGAACTGAAAACACAACTTCAATGAATTTGAAATGACGATTCTGATTGTTTTACAAATTTCAAGGGTTTCCCTGTTACAGGATATGTTAATCGATGTCCAATACACTATTAAAAGTCTTTTAAATCAATGAATCTATTAAGACATCCATGATGGAAAAGAAATAGAAATAAGAGTTGATAGAAAATCTTCCAGGAACTGAAAATCACAACTTCAATGAATTTAAAATGACGATTCTGATTGTTTTACAAATTTCAAGGGTTTCCCTGTTACAGGATATGTTAATCGATGTCTAATACACTATTTAAAGTCTTTAAAATCAATGAATCTATTAAGACATCCATGATGGAAAAGAAATAGAAATAAGAGTTGATAGAAAATCTTCCAGGAACTGAAAACACAACTTCAATGAATTTGAAATGACGATATAAATTGTTTTACAAGTTTAACAAATTTCTTGTTAGGTGATATGTTAATTCGATGTCCAATACACTATTTAAAGTCTTTAAAATCAATGAATCTATTAAGACATCCATGATGGAAAAGAAATAGAAATAAGAGTTGATAGAAAATCTTCCAGGAACTGAAAACACAACTTCAATGAATTTGAAATGACGATATAAATAGTTTTACAAGTTTAAACAAATTTCTTGTTAGATGATATGTTAATTCGATGTCCAATACACTATTTCAAGTCTTTAAAATCAATGAATCTATTAAGACATCCATGATGGAAAAGAAATAGAAATAAGAGTTGATAGAAAATCTTCCAGGAACTGAAAATCACAACTTCAATGAATTTAAAATGACGATTCTGATTGTTTTACAAATTTCAAGGGTTTCCCTGTTACAGGATATGTTAATCGATGTCCAATACACTATTTAAAGTCTTTAAAATCAATGAATCTATTAAAACATCCATGATGGAAAAGAAATAGAAATAAGAGTTGATAGAAAATCTTCCAGGAACTGAAAACACAACTTCAATGAATTTGAAATGACGATATAAATTGTTTTACAAGTTTAAACAAATTTCTTGTTAGGTGATATGTTAATTCGATGTCCAATACACTATTTAAAGTCTTTAAAATCAATGAATCTATTAAAACATCCATGATGGAAAAGAAATAGAAATAAGAGTTGATAGAAAATCTTCCAGGAACTGAAAACACAACTTCAATGAATTTGAAATGACGATTCTGATTGTTTTACAAATTTCAAGGGTTTCCCTGTTACAGGATATGTTAATCGATGTCCAATACACTATTAAAAGTCTTTTAAATCAATGAATCTATTAAGACATCCATGATGGAAAAGAAATAGAAATAGGAGTTGATAGAAAATCTTCCAGGAACTGAAAATCACAACTTCAATGAATTTAAAATGACGATTCTGATTGTTTTACAAATTTCAAGGGTTTCCCTGTTACAGGATATGTTAATCGATGTCTAATACACTATTTAAAGTCTTTAAAATCAATGAATCTATTAAAACATCCATGATGGAAAAGAAATAGAAATAAGAGTTGATAGAAAATCTTCCAGGAACTGAAAACACAACTTCAATGAATTTGAAATGACGATATAAATTGTTTTACAAGTTTAAACAAATTTCTTGTTAGGTGATATGTTAATTCGATGTCCAATACACTATTTAAAGTCTTTAAAATCAATGAATCTATTAAAACATCCATGATGGAAAAGAAATAGAAATAAGAGTTGATAGAAAATCTTCCAGGAACTGAAAACACAACTTCAATGAATTTGAAATGACGATTCTGATTGTTTTACAAATTTCAAGGGTTTCCCTGTTACAGGATATGTTAATCGATGTCCAATACACTATTAAAAGTCTTTTAAATCAATGAATCTATTAAGACATCCATGATGGAAAAGAAATAGAAATAAGAGTTGATAGAAAATCTTCCAGGAACTGAAAATCACAACTTCAATGAATTTAAAATGACGATTCTGATTGTTTTACAAATTTCAAGGGTTTCCCTGTTACAGGATATGTTAATCGATGTCTAATACACTATTTCAAGTCTTTAAAATCAATGAATCTATTAAGACATCCATGATGGAAAAGAAATAGAAATAAGAGTTGATAGAAAATCTTCCAGGAACTGAAAATCACAACTTCAATGAATTTAAAATGACGATTCTGATTGTTTTACAAATTTCAAGGGTTTCCCTGTTACAGGATATGTTAATCGATGTCCAATACACTATTTAAAGTCTTTAAAATCAATGAATCTATTAAAACATCCATGATGGAAAAGAAATAGAAATAAGAGTTGATAGAAAATCTTCCAGGAACTGAAAACACAACTTCAATGAATTTGAAATGACGATATAAATTGTTTTACAAGTTTAAACAAATTTCTTGTTAGGTGATATGTTAATTCGATGTCCAATACACTATTTAAAGTCTTTAAAATCAATGAATCTATTAAAACATCCATGATGGAAAAGAAATAGAAATAAGAGTTGATAGAAAATCTTCCAGGAACTGAAAACACAACTTCAATGAATTTGAAATGACGATTCTGATTGTTTTACAAATTTCAAGGGTTTCCCTGTTACAGGATATGTTAATCGATGTCCAATACACTATTAAAAGTCTTTTAAATCAATGAATCTATTAAGACATCCATGATGGAAAAGAAATAGAAATAAGAGTTGATAGAAAATCTTCCAGGAACTGAAAATCACAACTTCAATGAATTTAAAATGACGATTCTGATTGTTTTACAAATTTCAAGGGTTTCCCTGTTACAGGATATGTTAATCGATGTCTAATACACTATTTAAAGTCTTTAAAATCAATGAATCTATTAAAACATCCATGATGGAAAAGAAATAGAAATAAGAGTTGATAGAAAATCTTCCAGGAACTGAAAACACAACTTCAATGAATTTGAAATGACGATATAAATTGTTTTACAAGTTTAAACAAATTTCTTGTTAGGTGATATGTTAATTCGATGTCCAATACACTATTTAAAGTCTTTAAAATCAATGAATCTATTAAAACATCCATGATGGAAAAGAAATAGAAATAAGAGTTGATAGAAAATCTTCCAGGAACTGAAAACACAACTTCAATGAATTTGAAATGACGATTCTGATTGTTTTACAAATTTCAAGGGTTTCCCTGTTACAGGATATGTTAATCGATGTCCAATACACTATTAAAAGTCTTTTAAATCAATGAATCTATTAAGACATCCATGATGGAAAAGAAATAGAAATAAGAGTTGATAGAAAATCTTCCAGGAACTGAAAATCACAACTTCAATGAATTTAAAATGACGATTCTGATTGTTTTACAAATTTCAAGGGTTTCCCTGTTACAGGATATGTTAATCGATGTCTAATACACTATTTAAAGTCTTTAAAATCAATGAATCTATTAAGACATCCATGATGGAAAAGAAATAGAAATAAGAGTTGATAGAAAATCTTCCAGGAACTGAAAATCACAACTTCAATGAATTTAAAATGACGATTCTGATTGTTTTACAAATTTCAAGGGTTTCCCTGTTACAGGATATGTTAATCGATGTCCAATACACTATTTAAAGTCTTTAAAATCAATGAATCTATTAAAACATCCATGATGGAAAAGAAATAGAAATAAGAGTTGATAGAAAATCTTCCAGGAACTGAAAACACAACTTCAATGAATTTGAAATGACGATTCTGATTGTTTTACAAATTTCAAGGGTTTCCCTGTTACAGGATATGTTAATCGATGTCCAATACACTATTAAAAGTCTTTTAAATCAATGAATCTATTAAGACATCCATGATGGAAAAGAAATAGAAATAAGAGTTGATAGAAAATCTTCCAGGAACTGAAAATCACAACTTCAATGAATTTAAAATGACGATTCTGATTGTTTTACAAATTTCAAGGGTTTCCCTGTTACAGGATATGTTAATCGATGTCTAATACACTATTTAAAGTCTTTAAAATCAATGAATCTATTAAGACATCCATGATGGAAAAGAAATAGAAATAAGAGTTGATAGAAAATCTTCCAGGAACTGAAAACACAACTTCAATGAATTTGAAATGACGATATAAATTGTTTTACAAGTTTAAACAAATTTCTTGTTAGGTGATATGTTAATTCGATGTCCAATACACTATTTAAAGTCTTTTAAATCAATGAATCTATTAAGACATCCATGATGGAAAAGAAATAGAAATAAGAGTTGATAGAAAATCTTCCAGGAACTGAAAACACAACTTCAATGAATTTGAAATGACGATATAAATTGTTTTACAAGTTTAAACAAATTTCTTGTTAGATGATATGTTAATTCGATGTCCAATACACTATTTCAAGTCTTTAAAATCAATGAATCTATTAAGACATCCATGATGGAAAAGAAATAGAAATAAGAGTTGATAGAAAATCTTCCAGGAACTGAAAATCACAACTTCAATGAATTTAAAATGACGATTCTGATTGTTTTACAAATTTCAAGGGTTTCCCTGTTACAGGATATGTTAATCGATGTCTAATACACTATTTAAAGTCTTTAAAATCAATGAATCTATTAAAACATCCATGATGGAAAAGAAATAGAAATAAGAGTTGATAGAAAATCTTCCAGGAACTGAAAACACAACTTCAATGAATTTGAAATGACGATATAAATTGTTTTACAAGTTTAAACAAATTTCTTGTTAGGTGATATGTTAATTCGATGTCCAATACACTATTTAAAGTCTTTAAAATCAATGAATCTATTAAAACATCCATGATGGAAAAGAAATAGAAATAAGAGTTGATAGAAAATCTTCCAGGAACTGAAAACACAACTTCAATGAATTTGAAATGACGATTCTGATTGTTTTACAAATTTCAAGGGTTTCCCTGTTACAGGATATGTTAATCGATGTCCAATACACTATTAAAAGTCTTTTAAATCAATGAATCTATTAAGACATCCATGATGGAAAAGAAATAGAAATAAGAGTTGATAGAAAATCTTCCAGGAACTGAAAATCACAACTTCAATGAATTTAAAATGACGATTCTGATTGTTTTACAAATTTCAAGGGTTTCCCTGTTACAGGATATGTTAATCGATGTCTAATACACTATTTAAAGTCTTTAAAATCAATGAATCTATTAAGACATCCATGATGGAAAAGAAATAGAAATAAGAGTTGATAGAAAATCTTCCAGGAACTGAAAACACAACTTCAATGAATTTGAAATGACGATATAAATTGTTTTACAAGTTTAAACAAATTTCTTGTTAGGTGATATGTTAATTCGATGTCCAATACACTATTTAAAGTCTTTTAAATCAATGAATCTATTAAGACATCCATGATGGAAAAGAAATAGAAATAAGAGTTGATAGAAAATCTTCCAGGAACTGAAAACACAACTTCAATGAATTTGAAATGACGATATAAATTGTTTTACAAGTTTAAACAAATTTCTTGTTAGATGATATGTTAATTCGATGTCCAATACACTATTTCAAGTCTTTAAAATCAATGAATCTATTAAGACATCCATGATGGAAAAGAAATAGAAATAAGAGTTGATAGAAAATCTTCCAGGAACTGAAAATCACAACTTCAATGAATTTAAAATGACGATTCTGATTGTTTTACAAATTTCAAGGGTTTCCCTGTTACAGGATATGTTAATCGATGTCTAATACACTATTTAAAGTCTTTAAAATCAATGAATCTATTAAAACATCCATGATGGAAAAGAAATAGAAATAAGAGTTGATAGAAAATCTTCCAGGAACTGAAAACACAACTTCAATGAATTTGAAATGACGATATAAATTGTTTTACAAGTTTAAACAAATTTCTTGTTAGGTGATATGTTAATTCGATGTCCAATACACTATTTAAAGTCTTTAAAATCAATGAATCTATTAAAACATCCATGATGGAAAAGAAATAGAAATAAGAGTTGATAGAAAATCTTCCAGGAACTGAAAACACAACTTCAATGAATTTGAAATGACGATTCTGATTGTTTTACAAATTTCAAGGGTTTCCCTGTTACAGGATATGTTAATCGATGTCCAATACACTATTAAAAGTCTTTTAAATCAATGAATCTATTAAGACATCCATGATGGAAAAGAAATAGAAATAAGAGTTGATAGAAAATCTTCCAGGAACTGAAAATCACAACTTCAATGAATTTAAAATGACGATTCTGATTGTTTTACAAATTTCAAGGGTTTCCCTGTTACAGGATATGTTAATCGATGTCTAATACACTATTTAAAGTCTTTAAAATCAATGAATCTATTAAGACATCCATGATGGAAAAGAAATAGAAATAAGAGTTGATAGAAAATCTTCCAGGAACTGAAAACACAACTTCAATGAATTTGAAATGACGATTCTGATTGTTTTACAAGTTTAAACAAATTTCTTGTTAGGTGATATGTTAATTCGATGTCCAATACACTATTTAAAGTCTTTAAAATCAATGAATCTATTAAGACATCCATGATGGAAAAGAAATAGAAATAAGAGTTGATAGAAAATCTTCCAGGAACTGAAAACACAACTTCAATGAATTTGAAATGACGATATAAATTGTTTTACAAGTTTAAACAAATTTCTTGTTAGGTGATATGTTAATTCGATGTCCAATACACTATTTAAAGTCTTTAAAATCAATGAATCTATTAAGACATCCATGATGGAAAAGAAATAGAAATAAGAGTTGATAGAAAATCTTCCAGGAACTGAAAACACAACTTCAATGAATTTGAAATGACGATATAAATTGTTTTACAAGTTTAAACAAATTTCTTGTTAGGTGATATGTTAATTCGATGTCCAATACACTATTTAAAGTATTTAAAATCAATGAATCTATTAAAACATCCATGATGGAAAAGAAATAGAAATAAGAGTTGATAGAAAATCTTCCAGGAACTGAAAACACAACTTCAATGAATTTGAAATGACGATTCTGATTGTTTTACAAATTTCAAGGGTTTCCCTGTTACAGGATATGTTAATCGATGTCCAATACACTATTAAAAGTCTTTTAAATCAATGAATCTATTAAGACATCCATGATGGAAAAGAAATAGAAATAAGAGTTGATAGAAAATCTTCCAGGAACTGAAAATCACAACTTCAATGAATTTAAAATGACGATTCTGATTGTTTTACAAATTTCAAGGGTTTCCCTGTTACAGGATATGTTAATCGATGTCTAATACACTATTTAAAGTCTTTAAAATCAATGAATCTATTAAAACATCCATGATGGAAAAGAAATAGAAATAAGAGTTGATAGAAAATCTTCCAGGAACTGAAAACACAACTTCAATGAATTTGAAATGACGATTCTGATTGTTTTACAAGTTTAAACAAATTTCTTGTTAGGTGATATGTTAATTCGATGTCCAATACACTATTTAAAGTCTTTAAAATCAATGAATCTATTAAGACATCCATGATGGAAAAGAAATAGAAATAAGAGTTGATAGAAAATCTTCCAGGAACTGAAAACACAACTTCAATGAATTTGAAATGACGATATAAATTGTTTTACAAGTTTAAACAAATTTCTTGTTAGGTGATATGTTAATTCGATGTCCAATACACTATTTAAAGTCTTTAAAATCAATGAATCTATTAAGACATCCATGATGGAAAAGAAATAGAAATAAGAGTTGATAGAAAATCTTCCAGGAACTGAAAACACAACTTCAATGAATTTGAAATGACGATATAAATTGTTTTACAAGTTTAAACAAATTTCTTGTTAGGTGATATGTTAATTCGATGTCCAATACACTATTTAAAGTCTTTAAAATCAATGAATCTATTAAAACATCCATGATGGAAAAGAAATAGAAATAAGAGTTGATAGAAAATCTTCCAGGAACTGAAAACACAACTTCAATGAATTTGAAATGACGATTCTGATTGTTTTACAAATTTCAAGGGTTTCCCTGTTACAGGATATGTTAATCGATGTCCAATACACTATTAAAAGTCTTTTAAATCAATGAATCTATTAAGACATCCATGATGGAAAAGAAATAGAAATAAGAGTTGATAGAAAATCTTCCAGGAACTGAAAATCACAACTTCAATGAATTTAAAATGACGATTCTGATTGTTTTACAAATTTCAAGGGTTTCCCTGTTACAGGATATGTTAATCGATGTCTAATACACTATTTAAAGTCTTTAAAATCAATGAATCTATTAAAACATCCATGATGGAAAAGAAATAGAAATAAGAGTTGATAGAAAATCTTCCAGGAACTGAAAACACAACTTCAATGAATTTGAAATGACGATTCTGATTGTTTTACAAATTTCAAGGGTTTCCCTGTTACAGGATATGTTAATCGATGTCCAATACACTATTAAAAGTCTTTTAAATCAATGAATCTATTAAGACATCCATGATGGAAAAGAAATAGAAATAAGAGTTGATAGAAAATCTTCCAGGAACTGAAAACACAACTTCAATGAATTTGAAATGACGATATAAATTGTTTTACAAGTTTAAACAAATTTCTTGTTAGATGATATGTTAATTCGATGTCCAATACACTATTTCAATTCTTTAAAATCAATGAATCTATTAAGACATCCATGATGGAAAAGAAATAGAAATAAGAGTTGATAGAAAATCTTCCAGGAACTGAAAATCACAACTTCAATGAATTTAAAATGACGATTCTGATTGTTTTACAAATTTCAAGGGTTTCCCTGTTACAGGATATGTTAATCGATGTCCAATACACTATTAAAAGTCTTTTAAATCAATGAATCTATTAAGACATCCATGATGGAAAAGAAATAGAAATAAGAGTTGATAGAAAATCTTCCAGGAACTGAAAATCACAACTTCAATGAATTTA
The DNA here is from genome assembly GCF_021134715.1 of Daphnia pulex. Lineage (NCBI taxonomy): Eukaryota > Metazoa > Arthropoda > Branchiopoda > Diplostraca > Daphniidae > Daphnia > Daphnia pulex. Next base: position 2,633,739 of record NC_060018.1, on the reverse strand, counting down.
AAATGACGATTCTGATTGTTTTACAAATTTCAAGGGTTTCCCTGTTACAGGATATGTTAATCGATGTCTAATACACTATTTAAAGTCTTTAAAATCAATGAATCTATTAAAACATCCATGATGGAAAAGAAATAGAAATAAGAGTTGATAGAAAATCTTCCAGGAACTGAAAACACAACTTCAATGAATTTGAAATGACGATTCTGATTGTTTTACAAATTTCAAGGGTTTCCCTGTTACAGGATATGTTAATCGATGTCCAATACACTATTAAAAGTCTTTTAAATCAATAAATCTATTAAGACATCCATGATGGAAAAGAAATAGAAATAAGAGTTGATAGAAAATCTTCCAGGAACTGAAAATCACAACTTCAATGAATTTAAAATGACGATTCTGATTGTTTTACAAATTTCAAGGGTTTCCCTGTTACAGGATATGTTAATCGATGTCCAATACACTATTAAAAGTCTTTTAAATCAATAAATCTATTAAGACATCCATGATGGAAAAGAAATAGAAATAAGAGTTGATAGAAAATCTTCCAGGAACTGAAAACACAACTTCAATGAATTTGAAATGACGATATAAATTGTTTTACAAGTTTAAACAAATTTCTTGTTAGATGATATGTTAATTCGATGTCCAATACACTATTTCAAGTCTTTAAAATCAATGAATCTATTAAGACATCCATGATGGAAAAGAAATAGAAATAAGAGTTGATAGAAAATCTTCCAGGAACTGAAAATCACAACTTCAATGAATTTAAAATGACGATTCTGATTGTTTTACAAATTTCAAGGGTTTCCCTGTTACAGGATATGTTAATCGATGTCCAATACACTATTTAAAGTCTTTAAAATCAATGAATCTATTAAAACATCCATGATGGAAAAGAAATAGAAATAAGAGTTGATAGAAAATCTTCCAGGAACTGAAAACACAACTTCAATGAATTTGAAATGACGATTCTGATTGTTTTACAAATTTCAAGGGTTTCCCTGTTACAGGATATGTTAATCGATGTCCAATACACTATTAAAAGTCTTTTAAATCAATGAATCTATTAAGACATCCATGATGGAAAAGAAATAGAAATAAGAGTTGATAGAAAATCTTCCAGGAACTGAAAATCACAACTTCAATGAATTTAAAATGACGATTCTGATTGTTTTACAAATTTCAAGGGTTTCCCTGTTACAGGATATGTTAATCGATGTCTAATACACTATTTAAAGTCTTTAAAATCAATGAATCTATTAAGACATCCATGATGGAAAAGAAATAGAAATAAGAGTTGATAGAAAATCTTCCAGGAACTGAAAACACAACTTCAATGAATTTGAAATGACGATATAAATTGTTTTACAAGTTTAAACAAATTTCTTGTTAGGTGATATGTTAATTCGATGTCCAATACACTATTTAAAGTCTTTAAAATCAATGAATCTATTAAGACATCCATGATGGAAAAGAAATAGAAATAAGAGTTGATTGAAAATCTTCCAGGAACTGAAAACACAACTTCAATGAATTTGAAATGACGATATAAATTGTTTTACAAGTTTAAACAAATTTCTTGTTAGGTGATATGTTAATTCGATGTCCAATACACTATTTAAAGTCTTTAAAATCAATGAATCTATTAAAACATCCATGATGGAAAAGAAATAGAAATAAGAGTTGATAGAAAATCTTCCAGGAACTGAAAACACAACTTCAATGAATTTGAAATGACGATTCTGATTGTTTTACAAATTTCAAGGGTTTCCCTGTTACAGGATATGTTAATCGATGTCCAATACACTATTAAAAGTCTTTTAAATCAATGAATCTATTAAGACATCCATGATGGAAAAGAAATAGAAATAAGAGTTGATAGAAAATCTTCCAGGAACTGAAAACACAACTTCAATGAATTTGAAATGACGATATAAATTGTTTTACAAGTTTAAACAAATTTCTTGTTAGATGATATAAATTGTTTTACAAGTTTAAACAAATTTCTTGTTAGATGATATGTTAATTCGATGTCCAATACACTATTTAAAGTCTTTAAAATCAATGAATCTATTAAGACATCCATGATGGAAAAGAAATAGAAATAAGAGTTGATAGAAAATCTTCCAGGAACTGAAAACACAACTTCAATGAATTTGAAATGACGATTCTGATTGTTTTACAAATTTCAAGGGTTTCCCTGTTACAGGATATGTTAATCGATGTCCAATACACTATTAAAAGTCTTTTAAATCAATGAATCTATTAAGACATCCATGATGGAAAAGAAATAGAAATAAGAGTTGATAGAAAATCTTCCAGGAACTGAAAATCACAACTTCAATGAATTTAAAATGACGATTCTGATTGTTTTACAAATTTCAAGGGTTTCCCTGTTACAGGATATGTTAATCGATGTCTAATACACTATTTAAAGTCTTTAAAATCAATGAATCTATTAAGACATCCATGATGGAAAAGAAATAGAAATAAGAGTTGATAGAAAATCTTCCAGGAACTGAAAACACAACTTCAATGAATTTGAAATGACGATATAAATTGTTTTACAAGTTTAAACAAATTTCTTGTTAGGTGATATGTTAATTCGATGTCCAATACACTATTTAAAGTCTTTTAAATCAATAAATCTATTAAGACATCCATGATGGAAAAGAAATAGAAATAAGAGTTGATAGAAAATCTTCCAGGAACTGAAAACACAACTTCAATGAATTTGAAATGACGATATAAATTGTTTTACAAGTTTAAACAAATTTCTTGTTAGATGATATGTTAATTCGATGTCCAATACACTATTTCAAGTCTTTAAAATCAATGAATCTATTAAGACATCCATGATGGAAAAGAAATAGAAATAAGAGTTGATAGAAAATCTTCCAGGAACTGAAAATCACAACTTCAATGAATTTAAAATGACGATTCTGATTGTTTTACAAATTTCAAGGGTTTCCCTGTTACAGGATATGTTAATCGATGTCCAATACACTATTTAAAGTCTTTAAAATCAATGAATCTATTAAAACATCCATGATGGAAAAGAAATAGAAATAAGAGTTGATAGAAAATCTTCCAGGAACTGAAAACACAACTTCAATGAATTTGAAATGACGATTCTGATTGTTTTACAAATTTCAAGGGTTTCCCTGTTACAGGATATGTTAATCGATGTCCAATACACTATTAAAAGTCTTTTAAATCAATGAATCTATTAAGACATCCATGATGGAAAAGAAATAGAAATAAGAGTTGATAGAAAATCTTCCAGGAACTGAAAATCACAACTTCAATGAATTTAAAATGACGATTCTGATTGTTTTACAAATTTCAAGGGTTTCCCTGTTACAGGATATGTTAATCGATGTCTAATACACTATTTAAAGTCTTTAAAATCAATGAATCTATTAAGACATCCATGATGGAAAAGAAATAGAAATAAGAGTTGATAGAAAATCTTCCAGGAACTGAAAACACAACTTCAATGAATTTGAAATGACGATATAAATTGTTTTACAAGTTTAAACAAATTTCTTGTTAGGTGATATGTTAATTCGATGTCCAATACACTATTTAAAGTCTTTTAAATCAATAAATCTATTAAGACATCCATGATGGAAAAGAAATAGAAATAAGAGTTGATAGAAAATCTTCCAGGAACTGAAAACACAACTTCAATGAATTTGAAATGACGATATAAATTGTTTTACAAGTTTAAACAAATTTATTGTTAGATGATATGTTAATTCGATGTCCAATACACTATTTCAAGTCTTTAAAATCAATGAATCTATTAAGACATCCATGATGGAAAAGAAATAGAAATAAGAGTTGATAGAAAATCTTCCAGGAACTGAAAATCACAACTTCAATGAATTTAAAATGACGATTCTGATTGTTTTACAAATTTCAAGGGTTTCCCTGTTACAGGATATGTTAATCGATGTCCAATACACTATTTAAAGTCTTTAAAATCAATGAATCTATTAAAACATCCATGATGGAAAAGAAATAGAAATAAGAGTTGATAGAAAATCTTCCAGGAACTGAAAACACAACTTCAATGAATTTGAAATGACGATTCTGATTGTTTTACAAATTTCAAGGGTTTCCCTGTTACAGGATATGTTAATCGATGTCCAATACACTATTAAAAGTCTTTTAAATCAATGAATCTATTAAGACATCCATGATGGAAAAGAAATAGAAATAAGAGTTGATAGAAAATCTTCCAGGAACTGAAAATCACAACTTCAATGAATTTAAAATGACGATTCTGATTGTTTTACAAATTTCAAGGGTTTCCCTGTTACAGGATATGTTAATCGATGTCTAATACACTATTTAAAGTCTTTAAAATCAATGAATCTATTAAGACATCCATGATGGAAAAGAAATAGAAATAAGAGTTGATAGAAAATCTTCCAGGAACTGAAAACACAACTTCAATGAATTTGAAATGACGATATAAATTGTTTTACAAGTTTAAACAAATTTCTTGTTAGGTGATATGTTAATTCGATGTCCAATACACTATTTAAAGTCTTTAAAATCAATGAATCTATTAAGACATCCATGATGGAAAAGAAATAGAAATAAGAGTTGATTGAAAATCTTCCAGGAACTGAAAACACAACTTCAATGAATTTGAAATGACGATATAAATTGTTTTACAAGTTTAAACAAATTTCTTGTTAGGTGATATGTTAATTCGATGTCCAATACACTATTTAAAGTCTTTAAAATCAATGAATCTATTAAAACATCCATGATGGAAAAGAAATAGAAATAAGAGTTGATAGAAAATCTTCCAGGAACTGAAAACACAACTTCAATGAATTTGAAATGACGATTCTGATTGTTTTACAAATTTCAAGGGTTTCCCTGTTACAGGATATGTTAATCGATGTCCAATACACTATTAAAAGTCTTTTAAATCAATGAATCTATTAAGACATCCATGATGGAAAAGAAATAGAAATAAGAGTTGATAGAAAATCTTCCAGGAACTGAAAACACAACTTCAATGAATTTGAAATGACGATATAAATTGTTTTACAAGTTTAAACAAATTTCTTGTTAGATGATATAAATTGTTTTACAAGTTTAAACAAATTTCTTGTTAGATGATATGTTAATTCGATGTCCAATACACTATTTAAAGTCTTTAAAATCAATGAATCTATTAAAACATCCATGATGGAAAAGAAATAGAAATAAGAGTTGATAGAAAATCTTCCAGGAACTGAAAACACAACTTCAATGAATTTGAAATGACGATTCTGATTGTTTTACAAATTTCAAGGGTTTCCCTGTTACAGGATATGTTAATCGATGTCCAATACACTATTAAAAGTCTTTAAAATCAATGAATCTATTAAGACATCCATGATGGAAAAGAAATAGAAATAAGAGTTGATAGAAAATCTTCCAGGAACTGAAAATCACAACTTCAATGAATTTAAAATGACGATTCTGATTGTTTTACAAATTTCAAGGGTTTCCCTGTTACAGGATATGTTAATCGATGTCTAATACACTATTTAAAGTCTTTAAAATCAATGAATCTATTAAGACATCCATGATGGAAAAGAAATAGAAATAAGAGTTGATAGAAAATCTTCCAGGAACTGAAAACACAACTTCAATGAATTTGAAATGACGATATAAATTGTTTTACAAGTTTAAACAAATTTCTTGTTAGGTGATATGTTAATTCGATGTCCAATACACTATTTAAAGTCTTTAAAATCAATGAATCTATTAAGACATCCATGATGGAAAAGAAATAGAAATAAGAGTTGATTGAAAATCTTCCAGGAACTGAAAACACAACTTCAATGAATTTGAAATGACGATATAAATTGTTTTACAAGTTTAAACAAATTTCTTGTTAGGTGATATGTTAATTCGATGTCCAATACACTATTTAAAGTCTTTAAAATCAATGAATCTATTAAAACATCCATGATGGAAAAGAAATAGAAATAAGAGTTGATAGAAAATCTTCCAGGAACTGAAAACACAACTTCAATGAATTTGAAATGACGATTCTGATTGTTTTACAAATTTCAAGGGTTTCCCTGTTACAGGATATGTTAATCGATGTCCAATACACTATTAAAAGTCTTTTAAATCAATGAATCTATTAAGACATCCATGATGGAAAAGAAATAGAAATAAGAGTTGATAGAAAATCTTCCAGGAACTGAAAACACAACTTCAATGAATTTGAAATGACGATATAAATTGTTTTACAAGTTTAAACAAATTTCTTGTTAGATGATATAAATTGTTTTACAAGTTTAAACAAATTTCTTGTTAGATGATATGTTAATTCGATGTCCAATACACTATTTAAAGTCTTTAAAATCAATGAATCTATTAAGACATCCATGATGGAAAAGAAATAGAAATAAGAGTTGATAGAAAATCTTCCAGGAACTGAAAATCACAACTTCAATGAATTTAAAATGACGATTCTGATTGTTTTACAAATTTCAAGGGTTTCCCTGTTACAGGATATGTTAATCGATGTCCAATACACTATTTAAAGTCTTTAAAATCAATGAATCTATTAAGACATCCATGATGGAAAAGAAATAGAAATAAGAGTTGATAGAAAATCTTCCAGGAACTGAAAATCACAACTTCAATGAATTTAAAATGACGATTCTGATTGTTTTACAAATTTCAAGGGTTTCCCTGTTACAGGATATGTTAATCGATGTCCAATACACTATTTAAAGTCTTTAAAATCAATGAATCTATTAAGACATCCATGATGGAAAAGAAATAGAAATAAGAGTTGATAGAAAATCTTCCAGGAACTGAAAACACAACTTCAATGAATTTGAAATGACGATATAAATTGTTTTACAAGTTTAAACAAATTTCTTGTTAGATGATATGTTAATTCGATGTCCAATACACTATTTAAAGTCTTTAAAATCAATGAATCTATTAAGACATCCATGATGGAAAAGAAATAGAAATAAGAGTTGATAGAAAATCTTCCAGGAACTGAAAACACAACTTCAATGAATTTGAAATGACGATATAAATAGTTTTACAAGTTTAAACAAATTTCTTGTTAGATGATATGTTAATTCGATGTCCAATACACTATTTAAAGTCTTTAAAATCAATGAATCTATTAAGACATCCATGATGGAAAAGAAATAGAAATAAGAGTTGATAGAAAATCTTCCAGGAACTGAAAATCACAACTTCAATGAATTTAAAATGACGATTCTGATTGTTTTACAAATTTCAAGGGTTTCCCTGTTACAGGATATGTTAATCGATGTCCAATACACTATTTAAAGTCTTTAAAATCAATGAATCTATTAAGACATCCATGATGGAAAAGAAATAGAAATAAGAGTTGATAGAAAATCTTCCAGGAACTGAAAACACAACTTCAATGAATTTAAAATGACGATTCTGATTGTTTTACAAATTTCAAGGGTTTCCCTGTTACAGGATATGTTAATCGATGTCCAATACACTATTAAAAGTCTTTAAAATTAATGAATCTATTAAGACATCCATGATGGAAAAGAAATAGAAATAAGAGTTGATAGAAAATCTTCCAGGAACTGAAAATCACAACTTCAATGAATTTAAAATGACGATTCTGATTGTTTTACAAATTTCAAGGGTTTCCCTGTTACAGGATATGTTAATCGATGTCCAATACACTATTTAAAGTCTTTAAAATCAATGAATCTATTAAGACATCCATGATGGAAAAGTAATAGAAATAAGAGTTGATAGAAAATCTTCCAGGAACTGAAAATCACAACTTCAATGAATTTAAAATGACGATTCTGATTGTTTTACAAATTTCAAGGGTTTCCCTGTTACAGGATATGTTAATCAATGTCCAATACACTATTTAAAGTCTTTAAAATCAATGAATCTATTAAGACATCCATGATGGAAAAGAAATAGAAATAAGAGTTGATAGAAAATCTTCCAGGAACTGAAAACACAACTTCAATGAATTTTAAATGACGATATAAATTGTTTTACAAGTTTAAACAAATTTCTTGTTAGATGATATGTTAATTCGATGTCCAATACACTATTTAAAGTCTTTAAAATCAATGAATCTATTAAGACATCCATGATGGAAAAGAAATAGAAATAAGAGTTGATAGAAAATCTTCCAGGAACTGAAAACACAACTTCAATGAATTTGAAATGACGATATAAATAGTTTTACAAGTTTAAACAAATTTCTTGTTAGATGATATGTTAATTCGATGTCCAATACACTATTTAAAGTCTTTAAAATCAATGAATCTATTAAGACATCCATGATGGAAAAGAAATAGAAATAAGAGTTGATAGAAAATCTTCCAGGAACTGAAAATCACAACTTCAATGAATTTAAAATGACGATTCTGATTTATTTACAAATTTCAAGGGTTTCCCTGTTACAGGATATGTTAATCGATGTCCAATACACTATTTAAAGTCTTTAAAATCAATGAATCTATTAAGACATCCATGATGGAAAAGAAATAGAAATAAGAGTTGATAGAAAATCTTCCAGGAACTGAAAACACAACTTCAATGAATTTGAAAGGACGATTCTGATTGTTTTACAAATTTCAAGGGTTTCCCTGTTACAGGATATGTTAATCGATGTCCAATACACTATTTAAAGTCTTTAAAATCAATGAATCTATTAAGACATCCATGATGGAAAAGAAATAGAAATAAGAGTTGATAGAAAATCTTCCAGGAACTGAAAATCACAACTTCAATGAATTTAAAATGACGATTCTGATTGTTTTACAAATTTCAAGGGTTTCCCTGTTACAGGATATGTTAATCGATGTCCAATACACTATTAAAAGTCTTTAAAATTAATGAATCTATTAAGACATCCATGATGGAAAAGAAATAGAAATAAGAGTTGATAGAAAATCTTCCAGGAACTGAAAATCACAACTTCAATGAATTTAAAATGACGATTCTGATTGTTTTACAAATTTCAAGGGTTTCCCTGTTACAGGATATGTTAATCGATGTCCAATACACTATTTAAAGTCTTTAAAATCAATGAATCTATTAAGACATCCATGATGGAAAAGTAATAGAAATAAGAGTTGATAGAAAATCTTCCAGGAACTGAAAATCACAACTTCAATGAATTTAAAATGACGATTCTGATTGTTTTACAAATTTCAAGGGTTTCCCTGTTACAGGATATGTTAATCGATGTCCAATACACTATTAAAAGTCTTTAAAATTAATGAATCTATTAAGACATCCATGATGGAAAAGAAATAGAAATAAGAGTTGATAGAAAATCTTCCAGGAACTGAAAATCACAACTTCAATGAATTTAAAATGACGATTCTGATTGTTTTACAAATTTCAAGGGTTTCCCTGTTACAGGATATGTTAATCGATGTCCAATACACTATTTAAAGTCTTTAAAATCAATGAATCTATTAAGACATCCATGATGGAAAAGAAATAGAAATAAGAGTTGATAGAAAATCTTCCAGGAACTGAAAATCACAACTTCAATGAATTTAAAATGACGATTCTGATTGTTTTACAAATTTCAAGGGTTTCCCTGTTACAGGATATGTTAATCGATGTCCAATACACTATTAAAAGTCTTTAAAATTAATGAATCTATTAAGACATCCATGATGGAAAAGAAATAGAAATAAGAGTTGATAGAAAATCTTCCAGGAACTGAAAATCACAACTTCAATGAATTTAAAATGACGATTCTGATTGTTTTACAAATTTCAAGGGTTTCCCTGTTACAGGATATGTTAATCGATGTCCAATACACTATTTAAAGTCTTTAAAATCAATGAATCTATTAAGACATCCATGATGGAAAAGTAATAGAAATAAGAGTTGATAGAAAATCTTCCAGGAACTGAAAATCACAACTTCAATGAATTTAAAATGACGATTCTGATTGTTTTACAAATTTCAAGGGTTTCCCTGTTACAGGATATGTTAATCGATGTCCAATACACTATTAAAAGTCTTTAAAATTAATGAATCTATTAAGACATCCATGATGGAAAAGAAATAGAAATAAGAGTTGATAGAAAATCTTCCAGGAACTGAAAACACAACTTCAATGAATTTGAAATGACGATATAAATAGTTTTACAAGTTTAAACAAATTTCTTGTTAGATGATATGTTAATTCGATGTCCAATACACTATTTAAAGTCTTTAAAATCAATGAATCTATTAAGACATCCATGATGGAAAAGAAATAGAAATAAGAGTTGATAGAAAATCTTCCAGGAACTGAAAATCACAACTTCAATGAATTTAAAATGACGATTCTGATTGTTTTACAAATTTCAAGGGTTTCCCTGTTACAGGATATGTTAATCAATGTCCAATACACTATTTAAAGTCTTTAAAATCAATGAATCTATTAAGACATCCATGATGGAAAAGAAATAGAAATAAGAGTTGATAGAAAATCTTCCAGGAACTGAAAACACAACTTCAATGAATTTTAAATGACGATATAAATTGTTTTACAAGTTTAAACAAATTTCTTGTTAGATGATATGTTAATTCGATGTCCAATACACTATTTAAAGTCTTTAAAATCAATGAATCTATTAAGACATCCATGATGGAAAAGAAATAGAAATAAGAGTTGATAGAAAATCTTCCAGGAACTGAAAACACAACTTCAATGAATTTGAAATGACGATATAAATAGTTTTACAAGTTTAAACAAATTTCTTGTTAGATGATATGTTAATTCGATGTCCAATACACTATTTAAAGTCTTTAAAATCAATGAATCTATTAAGACATCCATGATGGAAAAGAAATAGAAATAAGAGTTGATAGAAAATCTTCCAGGAACTGAAAATCACAACTTCAATGAATTTAAAATGACGATTCTGATTGTTTTACAAATTTCAAGGGTTTCCCTGTTACAGGATATGTTAATCGATGTCCAATACACTATTTAAAGTCTTTAAAATCAATGAATCTATTAAGACATCCATGATGGAAAAGAAATAGAAATAAGAGTTGATAGAAAATCTTCCAGGAACTGAAAATCACAACTTCAATGAATTTAAAATGACGATTCTGATTGTTTTACAAATTTCAAGGGTTTCCCTGTTACAGGATATGTTAATCGATGTCCAATACACTATTTAAAGTCTTTAAAATCAATGAATCTATTAAGACATCCATGATGGAAAAGAAATAGAAATAAGAGTTGATAGAAAATCTTCCAGGAACTGAAAATCACAACTTCAATGAATTTAAAATGACGATTCTGATTGTTTTACAAATTTCAAGGGTTTCCCTGTTACAGGATATGTTAATCGATGTCTAATACACTATTTAAAGTCTTTAAAATCAATGAATCTATTAAGACATCCATGATGGAAAAGAAATAGAAATAAGAGTTGATAGAAAATCTTCCAGGAACTGAAAACACAACTTCAATGAATTTTAAATGACGACATAAATTGTTTTACAAGTTTAAACAAATTTCTTGTTAGATGATATGTTAATTCGATGTCCAATACACTATTTAAAGTCTTTAAAATCAATGAATCTATTAAGACATCCATGATGGAAAAGAAATAGAAATAAGAGTTGATAGAAAATCTTCCAGGAACTGAAAACAAAACTTCAATGAATTTGAAATGACGATTCTGATTGTTTTACAAATTTCAAGGGTTTCCCTGTTACAGGATATGTTAATCGATGTCCAATACACTATTAAAAGTCTTTAAAATCAATGAATCTATTAAGACATCCATGATGGAAAAGAAATAGAAATAAGAGTTGATAGAAAATCTTCCAGGAACTGAAAACACAACTTCAATGAATTTTAAATGACGATATAAATTGTTTTACAAGTTTAAACAAATTTCTTGTTAGATGATATGTTAATTCGATGTCCAATACACTATTTAAAGTCTTTAAAATCAATGAATCTATTAAGACATCCATGATGGAAAAGAAATAGAAATAAGAGTTGATAGAAAATCTTCCAGGAACTGAAAACACAACTTCAATGAATTTTAAATGACGATATAAATTGTTTTACAAGTTTAAACAAATTTCTTGTTAGATGATATGTTAATTCGATGTCCAATACACTATTTAAAGTCTTTAAAATCAATGAATCTATTAAGACATCCATGATGGAAAAGAAATAGAAATAAGAGTTGATAGAAAATCTTCCAGGAACTGAAAATCACAACTTCAATGAATTTAAAATGACGATTCTGATTGTTTTACAAATTTCAAGGGTTTCCCTGTTACAGGATATGTTAATCGATGTCCAATACACTATTTAAAGTCTTTAAAATCAATGAATCTATTAAGACATCCATGATGGAAAAGAAATAGAAATAAGAGTTGATAGAAAATCTTCCAGGAACTGAAAACACAACTTCAATGAATTTGAAAGGACGATTCTGATTGTTTTACAAATTTCAAGGGTTTCCCTGTTACAGGATATGTTAATCGATGTCTAATACACTATTTAAAGTCTTTAAAATCAATGAATCTATTAAGACATCCATGATGGAAAAGAAATAGAAATAAGAGTTGATAGAAAATCTTCCAGGAACTGAAAACACAACTTCAATGAATTTTAAATGACGACATAAATTGTTTTACAAGTTTAAACAAATTTCTTGTTAGATGATATGTTAATTCGATGTCCAATACACTATTTAAAGTCTTTAAAATCAATGAATCTATTAAGACATCCATGATGGAAAAGAAATAGAAATAAGAGTTGATAGAAAATCTTCCAGGAACTGAAAACAAAACTTCAATGAATTTGAAATGACGATTCTGATTGTTTTACAAATTTCAAGGGTTTCCCTGTTACAGGATATGTTAATCGATGTCCAATACACTATTAAAAGTCTTTAAAATCAATGAATCTATTAAGACATCCATGATGGAAAAGAAATAGAAATAAGAGTTGATAGAAAATCTTCCAGGAACTGAAAACACAACTTCAATGAATTTTAAATGACGATATAAATTGTTTTACAAGTTTAAACAAATTTCTTGTTAGATGATATGTTAATTCGATGTCCAATACACTATTTAAAGTCTTTAAAATCAATGAATCTATTAAGACATCCATGATGGAAAAGAAATAGAAATAAGAGTTGATAGAAAATCTTCCAGGAACTGAAAACACAACTTCAATGAATTTTAAATGACGATATAAATTGTTTTACAAGTTTAAACAAATTTCTTGTTAGATGATATGTTAATTCGATGTCCAATACACTATTTAAAGTCTTTAAAATCAATGAATCTATTAAGACATCCATGATGGAAAAGAAATAGAAATAAGAGTTGATAGAAAATCTTCCAGGAACTGAAAATCACAACTTCAATGAATTTAAAATGACGATTCTGATTGTTTTACAAATTTCAAGGGTTTCCCTGTTACAGGATATGTTAATCGATGTCCAATACACTATTTAAAGTCTTTAAAATCAATGAATCTATTAAGACATCCATGATGGAAAAGAAATAGAAATAAGAGTTGATAGAAAATCTTCCAGGAACTGAAAACACAACTTCAATGAATTTGAAAGGACGATTCTGATTGTTTTACAAATTTCAAGGGTTTCCCTGTTACAGGATATGTTAATCGATGTCCAATACACTATTTAAAGTCTTTAAAATCAATGAATCTATTAAGACATCCATGATGGAAAAGAAATAGAAATAAGAGTTGATAGAAAATCTTCCAGGAACTGAAAATCACAACTTCAATGAATTTAAAATGACGATTCTGATTGTTTTACAAATTTCAAGGGTTTCCCTGTTACAGGATATGTTAATCAATGTCCAATACACTATTTAAAGTCTTTAAAATCAATGAATCTATTAAGACATCCATGATGGAAAAGAAATAGAAATAAGAGTTGATAGAAAATCTTCCAGGAACTGAAAACACAACTTCAATGAATTTGAAATGACGATATAAATTGTTTTACAAGTTTAAACAAATTTCTTGTTAGGTGATATGTTAATTCGATGTCCAATACACTATTTAAAGTCTTTAAAATCAATGAATCTATTAAGACATCCATGATGGAAAAGAAATAGAAATAAGAGTTGATAGAAAATCTTCCAGGAACTGAAAACACAACTTCAATGAATTTGAAATGACGATATAAATAGTTTTACAAGTTTAAACAAATTTCTTGTTAGATGATATGTTAATTCGATGTCCAATACACTATTTAAAGTCTTTAAAATCAATGAATCTATTAAGACATCCATGATGGAAAAGAAATAGAAATAAGAGTTGATAGAAAATCTTCCAGGAACTGAAAATCACAACTTCAATGAATTTAAAATGACGATTCTGATTGTTTTACAAATTTCAAGGGTTTCCCTGTTACAGGATATGTTAATCGATGTCCAATACACTATTTAAAGTCTTTAAAATCAATGAATCTATTAAGACATCCATGATGGAAAAGAAATAGAAATAAGAGTTGATAGAAAATCTTCCAGGAACTGAAAACAAAACTTCAATGAATTTGAAATGACGATTCTGATTGTTTTACAAATTTCAAGGGTTTCCCTGTTACAGGATATGTTAATCGATGTCCAATACACTATTAAAAGTCTTTAAAATCAATGAATCTATTAAGACATCCATGATGGAAAAGAAATAGAAATAAGAGTTGATAGAAAATCTTCCAGGAACTGAAAACACAACTTCAATGAATTTTAAATGACGATATAAATTGTTTTACAAGTTTAAACAAATTTCTTGTTAGATGATATGTTAATTCGATGTCCAATACACTATTTAAAGTCTTTAAAATCAATGAATCTATTAAGACATCCATGATGGAAAAGAAATAGAAATAAGAGTTGATAGAAAATCTTCCAGGAACTGAAAACACAACTTCAATGAATTTTAAATGACGATATAAATTGTTTTACAAGTTTAAACAAATTTCTTGTTAGGTGATATGTTAATTCGATGTCCAATACACTATTTAAAGTCTTTAAAATCAATGAATCTATTAAGACATCCATGATGGAAAAGAAATAGAAATAAGAGTTGATAGAAAATCTTCCAGGAACTGAAAACACAACTTCAATGAATTTGAAATGACGATATAAATAGTTTTACAAGTTTAAACAAATTTCTTGTTAGATGATATGTTAATTCGATGTCCAATACACTATTTAAAGTCTTTAAAATCAATGAATCTATTAAGACATCCATGATGGAAAAGAAATAGAAATAAGAGTTGATAGAAAATCTTCCAGGAACTGAAAATCACAACTTCAATGAATTTAAAATGACGATTCTGATTGTTTTACAAATTTCAAGGGTTTCCCTGTTACAGGATATGTTAATCGATGTCCAATACACTATTTAAAGTCTTTAAAATCAATGAATCTATTAAGACATCCATGATGGAAAAGAAATAGAAATAAGAGTTGATAGAAAATCTTCCAGGAACTGAAAACAAAACTTCAATGAATTTGAAATGACGATTCTGATTGTTTTACAAATTTCAAGGGTTTCCCTGTTACAGGATATGTTAATCGATGTCCAATACACTATTAAAAGTCTTTAAAATCAATGAATCTATTAAGACATCCATGATGGAAAAGAAATAGAAATAAGAGTTGATAGAAAATCTTCCAGGAACTGAAAACACAACTTCAATGAATTTTAAATGACGATATAAATTGTTTTACAAGTTTAAACAAATTTCTTGTTAGATGATATGTTAATTCGATGTCCAATACACTATTTAAAGTCTTTAAAATCAATGAATCTATTAAGACATCCATGATGGAAAAGAAATAGAAATAAGAGTTGATAGAAAATCTTCCAGGAACTGAAAACACAACTTCAATGAATTTTAAATGACGATATAAATTGTTTTACAAGTTTAAACAAATTTCTTGTTAGATGATATGTTAATTCGATGTCCAATACACTATTTAAAGTCTTTAAAATCAATGAATCTATTAAGACATCCATGATGGAAAAGAAATAGAAATAAGAGTTGATAGAAAATCTTCCAGGAACTGAAAATCACAACTTCAATGAATTTAAAATGACGATTCTGATTGTTTTACAAATTTCAAGGGTTTCCCTGTTACAGGATATGTTAATCGATGTCCAATACACTATTTAAAGTCTTTAAAATCAATGAATCTATTAAGACATCCATGATGGAAAAGAAATAGAAATAAGAGTTGATAGAAAATCTTCCAGGAACTGAAAACACAACTTCAATGAATTTGAAAGGACGATTCTGATTGTTTTACAAATTTCAAGGGTTTCCCTGTTACAGGATATGTTAATCGATGTCCAATACACTATTTAAAGTCTTTAAAATCAATGAATCTATTAAGACATCCATGATGGAAAAGAAATAGAAATAAGAGTTGATAGAAAATCTTCCAGGAACTGAAAATCACAACTTCAATGAATTTAAAATGACGATTCTGATTGTTTTACAAATTTCAAGGGTTTCCCTGTTACAGGATATGTTAATCAATGTCCAATACACTATTTAAAGTCTTTAAAATCAATGAATCTATTAAGACATCCATGATGGAAAAGAAATAGAAATAAGAGTTGATAGAAAATCTTCCAGGAACTGAAAACACAACTTCAATGAATTTGAAATGACGATATAAATTGTTTTACAAGTTTAAACAAATTTCTTGTTAGGTGATATGTTAATTCGATGTCCAATACACTATTTAAAGTCTTTAAAATCAATGAATCTATTAAGACATCCATGATGGAAAAGAAATAGAAATAAGAGTTGATAGAAAATCTTCCAGGAACTGAAAACACAACTTCAATGAATTTGAAATGACGATATAAATAGTTTTACAAGTTTAAACAAATTTCTTGTTAGATGATATGTTAATTCGATGTCCAATACACTATTTAAAGTCTTTAAAATCAATGAATCTATTAAGACATCCATGATGGAAAAGAAATAGAAATAAGAGTTGATAGAAAATCTTCCAGGAACTGAAAATCACAACTTCAATGAATTTAAAATGACGATTCTGATTGTTTTACAAATTTCAAGGGTTTCCCTGTTACAGGATATGTTAATCGATGTCCAATACACTATTTAAAGTCTTTAAAATCAATGAATCTATTAAGACATCCATGATGGAAAAGAAATAGAAATAAGAGTTGATAGAAAATCTTCCAGGAACTGAAAATCACAACTTCAATGAATTTAAAATGACGATTCTGATTGTTTTACAAATTTCAAGGGTTTCCCTGTTACAGGATATGTTAATCGATGTCCAATACACTATTTAAAGTCTTTAAAATCAATGAATCTATTAAGACATCCATGATGGAAAAGAAATAGAAATAAGAGTTGATAGAAAATCTTCCAGGAACTGAAAATCACAACTTCAATGAATTTAAAATGACGATTCTGATTGTTTTACAAATTTCAAGGGTTTCCCTGTTACAGGATATGTTAATCAATGTCCAATACACTATTTAAAGTCTTTAAAATCAATGAATCTATTAAGACATCCATGATGGAAAAGAAATAGAAATAAGAGTTGATAGAAAATCTTCCAGGAACTGAAAACACAACTTCAATGAATTTTAAATGACGATATAAATTGTTTTACAAGTTTAAACAAATTTCTTGTTAGATGATATGTTAATTCGATGTCCAATACACTATTTAAAGTCTTTAAAATCAATGAATCTATTAAGACATCCATGATGGAAAAGAAATAGAAATAAGAGTTGATAGAAAATCTTCCAGGAACTGAAAACACAACTTCAATGAATTTGAAATGACGATATAAATAGTTTTACAAGTTTAAACAAATTTCTTGTTAGATGATATGTTAATTCGATGTCCAATACACTATTTAAAGTCTTTAAAATCAATGAATCTATTAAGACATCCATGATGGAAAAGAAATAGAAATAAGAGTTGATAGAAAATCTTCCAGGAACTGAAAATCAAAACTTCAATGAATTTAAAATGACGATTCTGATTGTTTTACAAATTTCAAGGGTTTCCCTGTTACAGGATATGTTAATCGATGTCCAATACACTATTTAAAGTCTTTAAAATCAATGAATCTATTAAGACATCCATGATGGAAAAGAAATAGAAATAAGAGTTGATAGAAAATCTTCCAGGAACTGAAAATCACAACTTCAATGAATTTAAAATGACGATTCTGATTGTTTTACAAATTTCAAGGGTTTCCCTGTTACAGGATATGTTAATCGATGTCCAATACACTATTAAAAGTCTTTAAAATTAATGAATCTATTAAGACATCCATGATGGAAAAGAAATAGAAATAAGAGTTGATAGAAAATCTTCCAGGAACTGAAAATCACAACTTCAATGAATTTAAAATGACGATTCTGATTGTTTTACAAATTTCAAGGGTTTCCCTGTTACAGGATATGTTAATCGATGTCCAATACACTATTTAAAGTCTTTAAAATCAATGAATCTATTAAGACATCCATGATGGAAAAGAAATAGAAATAAGAGTTGATAGAAAATCTTCCAGGAACTGAAAATCACAACTTCAATGAATTTAAAATGACGATTCTGATTGTTTTACAAATTTCAAGGGTTTCCCTGTTACAGGATATGTTAATCAATGTCCAATACACTATTTAAAGTCTTTAAAATCAATGAATCTATTAAGACATCCATGATGGAAAAGAAATAGAAATAAGAGTTGATAGAAAATCTTCCAGGAACTGAAAACACAACTTCAATGAATTTTAAATGACGATATAAATTGTTTTACAAGTTTAAACAAATTTCTTGTTAGATGATATGTTAATTCGATGTCCAATACACTATTTAAAGTCTTTAAAATCAATGAATCTATTAAGACATCCATGATGGAAAAGAAATAGAAATAAGAGTTGATAGAAAATCTTCCAGGAACTGAAAACACAACTTCAATGAATTTGAAATGACGATATAAATAGTTTTACAAGTTTAAACAAATTTCTTGTTAGATGATATGTTAATTCGATGTCCAATACACTATTTAAAGTCTTTAAAATCAATGAATCTATTAAGACATCCATGATGGAAAAGAAATAGAAATAAGAGTTGATAGAAAATCTTCCAGGAACTGAAAATCAAAACTTCAATGAATTTAAAATGACGATTCTGATTGTTTTACAAATTTCAAGGGTTTCCCTGTTACAGGATATGTTAATCGATGTCCAATACACTATTTAAAGTCTTTAAAATCAATGAATCTATTAAGACATCCATGATGGAAAAGAAATAGAAATAAGAGTTGATAGAAAATCTTCCAGGAACTGAAAATCACAACTTCAATGAATTTAAAATGACGATTCTGATTGTTTTACAAATTTCAAGGGTTTCCCTGTTACAGGATATGTTAATCGATGTCCAATACACTATTAAAAGTCTTTAAAATTAATGAATCTATTAAGACATCCATGATGGAAAAGAAATAGAAATAAGAGTTGATAGAAAATCTTCCAGGAACTGAAAATCACAACTTCAATGAATTTAAAATGACGATTCTGATTGTTTTACAAATTTCAAGGGTTTCCCTGTTACAGGATATGTTAATCGATGTCCAATACACTATTTAAAGTCTTTAAAATCAATGAATCTATTAAGACATCCATGATGGAAAAGAAATAGAAATAAGAGTTGATAGAAAATCTTCCAGGAACTGAAAATCACAACTTCAATGAATTTAAAATGACGATTCTGATTGTTTTACAAATTTCAAGGGTTTCCCTGTTACAGGATATGTTAATCAATGTCCAATACACTATTTAAAGTCTTTAAAATCAATGAATCTATTAAGACATCCATGATGGAAAAGAAATAGAAATAAGAGTTGATAGAAAATCTTCCAGGAACTGAAAACACAACTTCAATGAATTTGAAATGACGATATAAATTGTTTTACAAGTTTAAACAAATTTCTTGTTAGGTGATATGTTAATTCGATGTCCAATACACTATTTAAAGTCTTTAAAATCAATGAATCTATTAAGACATCCATGATGGAAAAGAAATAGAAATAAGAGTTGATAGAAAATCTTCCAGGAACTGAAAACACAACTTCAATGAATTTGAAATGACGATATAAATAGTTTTACAAGTTTAAACAAATTTCTTGTTAGATGATATGTTAATTCGATGTCCAATACACTATTTAAAGTCTTTAAAATCAATGAATCTATTAAGACATCCATGATGGAAAAGAAATAGAAATAAGAGTTGATAGAAAATCTTCCAGGAACTGAAAACACAACTTCAATGAATTTGAAATGACGATATAAATAGTTTTACAAGTTTAAACAAATTTCTTGTTAGATGATATGTTAATTCGATGTCCAATACACTATTTAAAGTCTTTAAAATCAATGAATCTATTAAGACATCCATGATGGAAAAGAAATAGAAATAAGAGTTGATAGAAAATCTTCCAGGAACTGAAAATCAAAACTTCAATGAATTTAAAATGACGATTCTGATTGTTTTACAAATTTCAAGGGTTTCCCTGTTACAGGATATGTTAATCGATGTCCAATACACTATTTAAAGTCTTTAAAATCAATGAATCTATTAAGACATCCATGATGGAAAAGAAATAGAAATAAGAGTTGATAGAAAATCTTCCAGGAACTGAAAATCACAACTTCAATGAATTTAAAATGACGATTCTGATTGTTTTACAAATTTCAAGGGTTTCCCTGTTACAGGATATGTTAATCGATGTCCAATACACTATTAAAAGTCTTTAAAATTAATGAATCTATTAAGACATCCATGATGGAAAAGAAATAGAAATAAGAGTTGATAGAAAATCTTCCAGGAACTGAAAATCACAACTTCAATGAATTTAAAATGACGATTCTGATTGTTTTACAAATTTCAAGGGTTTCCCTGTTACAGGATATGTTAATCGATGTCCAATACACTATTTAAAGTCTTTAAAATCAATGAATCTATTAAGACATCCATGATGGAAAAGAAATAGAAATAAGAGTTGATAGAAAATCTTCCAGGAACTGAAAATCACAACTTCAATGAATTTAAAATGACGATTCTGATTGTTTTACAAATTTCAAGGGTTTCCCTGTTACAGGATATGTTAATCAATGTCCAATACACTATTTAAAGTCTTTAAAATCAATGAATCTATTAAGACATCCATGATGGAAAAGAAATAGAAATAAGAGTTGATAGAAAATCTTCCAGGAACTGAAAACACAACTTCAATGAATTTTAAATGACGATATAAATTGTTTTACAAGTTTAAACAAATTTCTTGTTAGATGATATGTTAATTCGATGTCCAATACACTATTTAAAGTCTTTAAAATCAATGAATCTATTAAGACATCCATGATGGAAAAGAAATAGAAATAAGAGTTGATAGAAAATCTTCCAGGAACTGAAAACACAACTTCAATGAATTTGAAATGACGATATAAATAGTTTTACAAGTTTAAACAAATTTCTTGTTAGATGATATGTTAATTCGATGTCCAATACACTATTTAAAGTCTTTAAAATCAATGAATCTATTAAGACATCCATGATGGAAAAGAAATAGAAATAAGAGTTGATAGAAAATCTTCCAGGAACTGAAAATCAAAACTTCAATGAATTTAAAATGACGATTCTGATTGTTTTACAAATTTCAAGGGTTTCCCTGTTACAGGATATGTTAATCGATGTCCAATACACTATTTAAAGTCTTTAAAATCAATGAATCTATTAAGACATCCATGATGGAAAAGAAATAGAAATAAGAGTTGATAGAAAATCTTCCAGGAACTGAAAATCACAACTTCAATGAATTTAAAATGACGATTCTGATTGTTTTACAAATTTCAAGGGTTTCCCTGTTACAGGATATGTTAATCGATGTCCAATACACTATTAAAAGTCTTTAAAATTAATGAATCTATTAAGACATCCATGATGGAAAAGAAATAGAAATAAGAGTTGATAGAAAATCTTCCAGGAACTGAAAATCACAACTTCAATGAATTTAAAATGACGATTCTGATTGTTTTACAAATTTCAAGGGTTTCCCTGTTACAGGATATGTTAATCGATGTCCAATACACTATTTAAAGTCTTTAAAATCAATGAATCTATTAAGACATCCATGATGGAAAAGAAATAGAAATAAGAGTTGATAGAAAATCTTCCAGGAAC
This sequence comes from Daphnia pulex, assembly GCF_021134715.1. Lineage (NCBI taxonomy): Eukaryota > Metazoa > Arthropoda > Branchiopoda > Diplostraca > Daphniidae > Daphnia > Daphnia pulex. The sequence continues at coordinate 2,611,459 of NC_060018.1, read as the reverse complement.
TGAAAATCACAACTTCAATGAATTTAAAATGACGATTCTGATTGTTTTACAAATTTCAAGGGTTTCCCTGTTACAGGATATGTTAATCAATGTCCAATACACTATTTAAAGTCTTTAAAATCAATGAATCTATTAAGACATCCATGATGGAAAAGAAATAGAAATAAGAGTTGATAGAAAATCTTCCAGGAACTGAAAACACAACTTCAATGAATTTGAAATGACGATATAAATTGTTTTACAAGTTTAAACAAATTTCTTGTTAGGTGATATGTTAATTCGATGTCCAATACACTATTTAAAGTCTTTAAAATCAATGAATCTATTAAGACATCCATGATGGAAAAGAAATAGAAATAAGAGTTGATAGAAAATCTTCCAGGAACTGAAAACACAACTTCAATGAATTTGAAATGACGATATAAATAGTTTTACAAGTTTAAACAAATTTCTTGTTAGATGATATGTTAATTCGATGTCCAATACACTATTTAAAGTCTTTAAAATCAATGAATCTATTAAGACATCCATGATGGAAAAGAAATAGAAATAAGAGTTGATAGAAAATCTTCCAGGAACTGAAAATCAAAACTTCAATGAATTTAAAATGACGATTCTGATTGTTTTACAAATTTCAAGGGTTTCCCTGTTACAGGATATGTTAATCGATGTCCAATACACTATTTAAAGTCTTTAAAATCAATGAATCTATTAAGACATCCATGATGGAAAAGAAATAGAAATAAGAGTTGATAGAAAATCTTCCAGGAACTGAAAATCACAACTTCAATGAATTTAAAATGACGATTCTGATTGTTTTACAAATTTCAAGGGTTTCCCTGTTACAGGATATGTTAATCGATGTCCAATACACTATTAAAAGTCTTTAAAATTAATGAATCTATTAAGACATCCATGATGGAAAAGAAATAGAAATAAGAGTTGATAGAAAATCTTCCAGGAACTGAAAATCACAACTTCAATGAATTTAAAATGACGATTCTGATTGTTTTACAAATTTCAAGGGTTTCCCTGTTACAGGATATGTTAATCGATGTCCAATACACTATTTAAAGTCTTTAAAATCAATGAATCTATTAAGACATCCATGATGGAAAAGAAATAGAAATAAGAGTTGATAGAAAATCTTCCAGGAACTGAAAATCACAACTTCAATGAATTTAAAATGACGATTCTGATTGTTTTACAAATTTCAAGGGTTTCCCTGTTACAGGATATGTTAATCAATGTCCAATACACTATTTAAAGTCTTTAAAATCAATGAATCTATTAAGACATCCATGATGGAAAAGAAATAGAAATAAGAGTTGATAGAAAATCTTCCAGGAACTGAAAACACAACTTCAATGAATTTTAAATGACGATATAAATTGTTTTACAAGTTTAAACAAATTTCTTGTTAGATGATATGTTAATTCGATGTCCAATACACTATTTAAAGTCTTTAAAATCAATGAATCTATTAAGACATCCATGATGGAAAAGAAATAGAAATAAGAGTTGATAGAAAATCTTCCAGGAACTGAAAACACAACTTCAATGAATTTGAAATGACGATATAAATAGTTTTACAAGTTTAAACAAATTTCTTGTTAGATGATATGTTAATTCGATGTCCAATACACTATTTAAAGTCTTTAAAATCAATGAATCTATTAAGACATCCATGATGGAAAAGAAATAGAAATAAGAGTTGATAGAAAATCTTCCAGGAACTGAAAATCAAAACTTCAATGAATTTAAAATGACGATTCTGATTGTTTTACAAATTTCAAGGGTTTCCCTGTTACAGGATATGTTAATCGATGTCCAATACACTATTTAAAGTCTTTAAAATCAATGAATCTATTAAGACATCCATGATGGAAAAGAAATAGAAATAAGAGTTGATAGAAAATCTTCCAGGAACTGAAAATCACAACTTCAATGAATTTAAAATGACGATTCTGATTGTTTTACAAATTTCAAGGGTTTCCCTGTTACAGGATATGTTAATCGATGTCCAATACACTATTAAAAGTCTTTAAAATTAATGAATCTATTAAGACATCCATGATGGAAAAGAAATAGAAATAAGAGTTGATAGAAAATCTTCCAGGAACTGAAAATCACAACTTCAATGAATTTAAAATGACGATTCTGATTGTTTTACAAATTTCAAGGGTTTCCCTGTTACAGGATATGTTAATCAATGTCCAATACACTATTTAAAGTCTTTAAAATCAATGAATCTATTAAGACATCCATGATGGAAAAGAAATAGAAATAAGAGTTGATAGAAAATCTTCCAGGAACTGAAAACACAACTTCAATGAATTTGAAATGACGATATAAATTGTTTTACAAGTTTAAACAAATTTCTTGTTAGGTGATATGTTAATTCGATGTCCAATACACTATTTAAAGTCTTTAAAATCAATGAATCTATTAAGACATCCATGATGGAAAAGAAATAGAAATAAGAGTTGATAGAAAATCTTCCAGGAACTGAAAACACAACTTCAATGAATTTGAAATGACGATATAAATAGTTTTACAAGTTTAAACAAATTTCTTGTTAGATGATATGTTAATTCGATGTCCAATACACTATTTAAAGTCTTTAAAATCAATGAATCTATTAAGACATCCATGATGGAAAAGAAATAGAAATAAGAGTTGATAGAAAATCTTCCAGGAACTGAAAATCACAACTTCAATGAATTTTTAAAATGACGATTCTGATTGTTTTACAAATTTCAAGGGTTTCCCTGTTACAGGATATGTTAATCAATGTCCAATACACTATTTAAAGTCTTTAAAATCAATGAATCTATTAAGACATCCATGATGGAAAAGAAATAGAAATAAGAGTTGATAGAAAATCTTCCAGGAACTGAAAATCACAACTTCAATGAATTTAAAATGACGATTCTGATTGTTTTACAAATTTCAAGGGTTTCCCTGTTACAGGATATGTTAATCGATGTCCAATACACTATTTAAAGTCTTTAAAATCAATGAATCTATTAAGACATCCATGATGGAAAAGAAATAGAAATAAGAGTTGATAGAAAATCTTCCAGGAACTGAAAATCACAACTTCAATGAATTTAAAATGACGATTCTGATTGTTTTACAAATTTCAAGGGTTTCCCTGTTACAGGATATGTTAATCAATGTCCAATACACTATTTAAAGTCTTTAAAATCAATGAATCTATTAAGACATCCATGATGGAAAAGAAATAGAAATAAGAGTTGATAGAAAATCTTCCAGGAACTGAAAACACAACTTCAATGAATTTGAAATGACGATATAAATTGTTTTACAAGTTTAAACAAATTTCTTGTTAGGTGATATGTTAATTCGATGTCCAATACACTATTTAAAGTCTTTAAAATCAATGAATCTATTAAGACATCCATGATGGAAAAGAAATAGAAATAAGAGTTGATAGAAAATCTTCCAGGAACTGAAAACACAACTTCAATGAATTTGAAATGACGATATAAATAGTTTTACAAGTTTAAACAAATTTCTTGTTAGATGATATGTTAATTCGATGTCCAATACACTATTTAAAGTCTTTAAAATCAATGAATCTATTAAGACATCCATGATGGAAAAGAAATAGAAATAAGAGTTGATAGAAAATCTTCCAGGAACTGAAAATCACAACTTCAATGAATTTAAAATGACGATTCTGATTGTTTTACAAATTTCAAGGGTTTCCCTGTTACAGGATATGTTAATCGATGTCCAATACACTATTTAAAGTCTTTAAAATCAATGAATCTATTAAGACATCCATGATGAAAAAGAAATAGAAATAAGAGTTGATAGAAAATCTTCCAGGAACTGAAAACACAACTTCAATGAATTTGAAATGACGATATAAATAGTTTTACAAGTTTAAACAAATTTCTTGTTAGATGATATGTTAATTCGATGTCCAATACACTATTTAAAGTCTTTAAAATCAATGAATCTATTAAGACATCCATGATGGAAAAGAAATAGAAATAAGAGTTGATAGAAAATCTTCCAGGAACTGAAAATCACAACTTCAATGAATTTTTAAAATGACGATTCTGATTGTTTTACAAATTTCAAGGGTTTCCCTGTTACAGGATATGTTAATCGATGTCCAATACACTATTTAAAGTCTTTAAAATCAATGAATCTATTAAGACATCCATGATGAAAAAGAAATAGAAATAAGAGTTGATAGAAAATCTTCCAGGAACTGAAAATCACAACTTCAATGAATTTAAAATGACGATTCTGATTGTTTTACAAATTTCAAGGGTTTCCCTGTTACAGGATATGTTAATCAATGTCCAATACACTATTTAAAGTCTTTAAAATCAATGAATCTATTAAGACATCCATGATGGAAAAGAAATAGAAATAAGAGTTGATAGAAAATCTTCCAGGAACTGAAAACACAACTTCAATGAATTTGAAATGACGATATAAATTGTTTTACAAGTTTAAACAAATTTCTTGTTAGGTGATATGTTAATTCGATGTCCAATACACTATTTAAAGTCTTTAAAATCAATGAATCTATTAAGACATCCATGATGGAAAAGAAATAGAAATAAGAGTTGATAGAAAATCTTCCAGGAACTGAAAACACAACTTCAATGAATTTGAAATGACGATATAAATAGTTTTACAAGTTTAAACAAATTTCTTGTTAGATGATATGTTAATTCGATGTCCAATACACTATTTAAAGTCTTTAAAATCAATGAATCTATTAAGACATCCATGATGGAAAAGAAATAGAAATAAGAGTTGATAGAAAATCTTCCAGGAACTGAAAATCACAACTTCAATGAATTTAAAATGACGATTCTGATTGTTTTACAAATTTCAAGGGTTTCCCTGTTACAGGATATGTTAATCGATGTCCAATACACTATTTAAAGTCTTTAAAATCAATGAATCTATTAAGACATCCATGATGAAAAAGAAATAGAAATAAGAGTTGATAGAAAATCTTCCAGGAACTGAAAACACAACTTCAATGAATTTGAAATGACGATATAAATAGTTTTACAAGTTTAAACAAATTTCTTGTTAGATGATATGTTAATTCGATGTCCAATACACTATTTAAAGTCTTTAAAATCAATGAATCTATTAAGACATCCATGATGGAAAAGAAATAGAAATAAGAGTTGATAGAAAATCTTCCAGGAACTGAAAATCACAACTTCAATGAATTTAAAATGACGATTCTGATTGTTTTACAAATTTCAAGGGTTTCCCTGTTACAGGATATGTTAATCGATGTCCAATACACTATTAAAAGTCTTTAAAATTAATGAATCTATTAAGACATCCATGATGGAAAAGAAATAGAAATAAGAGTTGATAGAAAATCTTCCAGGAACTGAAAATCACAACTTCAATGAATTTAAAATGACGATTCTGATTGTTTTACAAATTTCAAGGGTTTCCCTGTTACAGGATATGTTAATCAATGTCCAATACACTATTTAAAGTCTTTAAAATCAATGAATCTATTAAGACATCCATGATGGAAAAGAAATAGAAATAAGAGTTGATAGAAAATCTTCCAGGAACTGAAAACACAACTTCAATGAATTTGAAATGACGATATAAATTGTTTTACAAGTTTAAACAAATTTCTTGTTAGGTGATATGTTAATTCGATGTCCAATACACTATTTAAAGTCTTTAAAATCAATGAATCTATTAAGACATCCATGATGGAAAAGAAATAGAAATAAGAGTTGATAGAAAATCTTCCAGGAACTGAAAACACAACTTCAATGAATTTGAAATGACGATATAAATAGTTTTACAAGTTTAAACAAATTTCTTGTTAGATGATATGTTAATTCGATGTCCAATACACTATTTAAAGTCTTTAAAATCAATGAATCTATTAAGACATCCATGATGGAAAAGAAATAGAAATAAGAGTTGATAGAAAATCTTCCAGGAACTGAAAATCACAACTTCAATGAATTTTTAAAATGACGATTCTGATTGTTTTACAAATTTCAAGGGTTTCCCTGTTACAGGATATGTTAATCAATGTCCAATACACTATTTAAAGTCTTTAAAATCAATGAATCTATTAAGACATCCATGATGGAAAAGAAATAGAAATAAGAGTTGATAGAAAATCTTCCAGGAACTGAAAATCACAACTTCAATGAATTTAAAATGACGATTCTGATTGTTTTACAAATTTCAAGGGTTTCCCTGTTACAGGATATGTTAATCGATGTCCAATACACTATTTAAAGTCTTTAAAATCAATGAATCTATTAAGACATCCATGATGGAAAAGAAATAGAAATAAGAGTTGATAGAAAATCTTCCAGGAACTGAAAATCACAACTTCAATGAATTTAAAATGACGATTCTGATTGTTTTACAAATTTCAAGGGTTTCCCTGTTACAGGATATGTTAATCAATGTCCAATACACTATTTAAAGTCTTTAAAATCAATGAATCTATTAAGACATCCATGATGGAAAAGAAATAGAAATAAGAGTTGATAGAAAATCTTCCAGGAACTGAAAACACAACTTCAATGAATTTGAAATGACGATATAAATTGTTTTACAAGTTTAAACAAATTTCTTGTTAGGTGATATGTTAATTCGATGTCCAATACACTATTTAAAGTCTTTAAAATCAATGAATCTATTAAGACATCCATGATGGAAAAGAAATAGAAATAAGAGTTGATAGAAAATCTTCCAGGAACTGAAAACACAACTTCAATGAATTTGAAATGACGATATAAATAGTTTTACAAGTTTAAACAAATTTCTTGTTAGATGATATGTTAATTCGATGTCCAATACACTATTTAAAGTCTTTAAAATCAATGAATCTATTAAGACATCCATGATGGAAAAGAAATAGAAATAAGAGTTGATAGAAAATCTTCCAGGAACTGAAAATCACAACTTCAATGAATTTAAAATGACGATTCTGATTGTTTTACAAATTTCAAGGGTTTCCCTGTTACAGGATATGTTAATCGATGTCCAATACACTATTTAAAGTCTTTAAAATCAATGAATCTATTAAGACATCCATGATGAAAAAGAAATAGAAATAAGAGTTGATAGAAAATCTTCCAGGAACTGAAAACACAACTTCAATGAATTTGAAATGACGATATAAATAGTTTTACAAGTTTAAACAAATTTCTTGTTAGATGATATGTTAATTCGATGTCCAATACACTATTTAAAGTCTTTAAAATCAATGAATCTATTAAGACATCCATGATGGAAAAGAAATAGAAATAAGAGTTGATAGAAAATCTTCCAGGAACTGAAAATCACAACTTCAATGAATTTTTAAAATGACGATTCTGATTGTTTTACAAATTTCAAGGGTTTCCCTGTTACAGGATATGTTAATCGATGTCCAATACACTATTTAAAGTCTTTAAAATCAATGAATCTATTAAGACATCCATGATGAAAAAGAAATAGAAATAAGAGTTGATAGAAAATCTTCCAGGAACTGAAAATCACAACTTCAATGAATTTAAAATGACGATTCTGATTGTTTTACAAATTTCAAGGGTTTCCCTGTTACAGGATATGTTAATCAATGTCCAATACACTATTTAAAGTCTTTAAAATCAATGAATCTATTAAGACATCCATGATGGAAAAGAAATAGAAATAAGAGTTGATAGAAAATCTTCCAGGAACTGAAAACACAACTTCAATGAATTTGAAATGACGATATAAATTGTTTTACAAGTTTAAACAAATTTCTTGTTAGGTGATATGTTAATTCGATGTCCAATACACTATTTAAAGTCTTTAAAATCAATGAATCTATTAAGACATCCATGATGGAAAAGAAATAGAAATAAGAGTTGATAGAAAATCTTCCAGGAACTGAAAACACAACTTCAATGAATTTGAAATGACGATATAAATAGTTTTACAAGTTTAAACAAATTTCTTGTTAGATGATATGTTAATTCGATGTCCAATACACTATTTAAAGTCTTTAAAATCAATGAATCTATTAAGACATCCATGATGGAAAAGAAATAGAAATAAGAGTTGATAGAAAATCTTCCAGGAACTGAAAATCACAACTTCAATGAATTTAAAATGACGATTCTGATTGTTTTACAAATTTCAAGGGTTTCCCTGTTACAGGATATGTTAATCGATGTCCAATACACTATTTAAAGTCTTTAAAATCAATGAATCTATTAAGACATCCATGATGAAAAAGAAATAGAAATAAGAGTTGATAGAAAATCTTCCAGGAACTGAAAACACAACTTCAATGAATTTGAAATGACGATATAAATAGTTTTACAAGTTTAAACAAATTTCTTGTTAGATGATATGTTAATTCGATGTCCAATACACTATTTAAAGTCTTTAAAATCAATGAATCTATTAAGACATCCATGATGGAAAAGAAATAGAAATAAGAGTTGATAGAAAATCTTCCAGGAACTGAAAATCACAACTTCAATGAATTTTTAAAATGACGATTCTGATTGTTTTACAAATTTCAAGGGTTTCCCTGTTACAGGATATGTTAATCGATGTCCAATACACTATTTAAAGTCTTTTAAATCAATAAATCTATTAAGACATCCATGATGGAAAAGAAATAGAAATAAGAGTTGATAGAAAATCTTCCAGGAACTGAAAATCACAACTTCAATGAATTTAAAATGACGATTCTGATTGTTTTACAAATTTCAAGGGTTTCCCTGTTACAGGATATGTTAATCGATGTCCAATACAAAATTTAAAGTCTTTAAAATCAATGAATCTATTAAGACATCCATGATGGAAAAGAAATAGAAATAAGAGTTGATAGAAAATCTTCCAGGAACTGAAAACACAACTTCAATGAATTTGAAATGACGATATAAATTGTTTTACAAGTTTAAACAAATTTCTTGTTAGGTGATATGTTAATTCGATGTCCAATACACTATTTAAAGTCTTTAAAATCAATGAATCTATTAAGACATCCATGATGGAAAAGAAATAGAAATAAGAGTTGATAGAAAATCTTCCAGGAACTGAAAACACAACTTCAATGAATTTGAAATGACGATATAAATAGTTTTACAAGTTTAAACAAATTTCTTGTTAGATGATATGTTAATTCGATGTCCAATACACTATTTAAAGTCTTTAAAATCAATGAATCTATTAAGACATCCATGATGGAAAAGAAATAGAAATAAGAGTTGATAGAAAATCTTCCAGGAACTGAAAATCACAACTTCAATGAATTTAAAATGACGATTCTGATTGTTTTACAAATTTCAAGGGTTTCCCTGTTACAGGATATGTTAATCGATGTCCAATACACTATTTAAAGTCTTTAAAATCAATGAATCTATTAAGACATCCATGATGAAAAAGAAATAGAAATAAGAGTTGATAGAAAATCTTCCAGGAACTGAAAACACAACTTCAATGAATTTGAAATGACGATATAAATAGTTTTACAAGTTTAAACAAATTTCTTGTTAGATGATATGTTAATTCGATGTCCAATACACTATTTAAAGTCTTTAAAATCAATGAATCTATTAAGACATCCATGATGGAAAAGAAATAGAAATAAGAGTTGATAGAAAATCTTCCAGGAACTGAAAATCAAAACTTCAATGAATTTAAAATGACGATTCTGATTGTTTTACAAATTTCAAGGGTTTCCCTGTTACAGGATATGTTAATCGATGTCCAATACACTATTTAAAGTCTTTAAAATCAATGAATCTATTAAGACATCCATGATGGAAAAGAAATAGAAATAAGAGTTGATAGAAAATCTTCCAGGAACTGAAAATCACAACTTCAATGAATTTAAAATGACGATTCTGATTGTTTTACAAATTTCAAGGGTTTCCCTGTTACAGGATATGTTAATCGATGTCCAATACACTATTAAAAGTCTTTAAAATTAATGAATCTATTAAGACATCCATGATGGAAAAGAAATAGAAATAAGAGTTGATAGAAAATCTTCCAGGAACTGAAAATCACAACTTCAATGAATTTAAAATGACGATTCTGATTGTTTTACAAATTTCAAGGGTTTCCCTGTTACAGGATATGTTAATCGATGTCCAATACACTATTTAAAGTCTTTAAAATCAATGAATCTATTAAGACATCCATGATGGAAAAGAAATAGAAATAAGAGTTGATAGAAAATCTTCCAGGAACTGAAAATCACAACTTCAATGAATTTAAAATGACGATTCTGATTGTTTTACAAATTTCAAGGGTTTCCCTGTTACAGGATATGTTAATCAATGTCCAATACACTATTTAAAGTCTTTAAAATCAATGAATCTATTAAGACATCCATGATGGAAAAGAAATAGAAATAAGAGTTGATAGAAAATCTTCCAGGAACTGAAAACACAACTTCAATGAATTTTAAATGACGATATAAATTGTTTTACAAGTTTAAACAAATTTCTTGTTAGATGATATGTTAATTCGATGTCCAATACACTATTTAAAGTCTTTAAAATCAATGAATCTATTAAGACATCCATGATGGAAAAGAAATAGAAATAAGAGTTGATAGAAAATCTTCCAGGAACTGAAAACACAACTTCAATGAATTTGAAATGACGATATAAATAGTTTTACAAGTTTAAACAAATTTCTTGTTAGATGATATGTTAATTCGATGTCCAATACACTATTTAAAGTCTTTAAAATCAATGAATCTATTAAGACATCCATGATGGAAAAGAAATAGAAATAAGAGTTGATAGAAAATCTTCCAGGAACTGAAAATCAAAACTTCAATGAATTTAAAATGACGATTCTGATTGTTTTACAAATTTCAAGGGTTTCCCTGTTACAGGATATGTTAATCGATGTCCAATACACTATTTAAAGTCTTTAAAATCAATGAATCTATTAAGACATCCATGATGGAAAAGAAATAGAAATAAGAGTTGATAGAAAATCTTCCAGGAACTGAAAATCACAACTTCAATGAATTTAAAATGACGATTCTGATTGTTTTACAAATTTCAAGGGTTTCCCTGTTACAGGATATGTTAATCGATGTCCAATACACTATTAAAAGTCTTTAAAATTAATGAATCTATTAAGACATCCATGATGGAAAAGAAATAGAAATAAGAGTTGATAGAAAATCTTCCAGGAACTGAAAATCACAACTTCAATGAATTTAAAATGACGATTCTGATTGTTTTACAAATTTCAAGGGTTTCCCTGTTACAGGATATGTTAATCGATGTCCAATACACTATTTAAAGTCTTTAAAATCAATGAATCTATTAAGACATCCATGATGGAAAAGAAATAGAAATAAGAGTTGATAGAAAATCTTCCAGGAACTGAAAATCACAACTTCAATGAATTTAAAATGACGATTCTGATTGTTTTACAAATTTCAAGGGTTTCCCTGTTACAGGATATGTTAATCAATGTCCAATACACTATTTAAAGTCTTTAAAATCAATGAATCTATTAAGACATCCATGATGGAAAAGAAATAGAAATAAGAGTTGATAGAAAATCTTCCAGGAACTGAAAACACAACTTCAATGAATTTGAAATGACGATATAAATTGTTTTACAAGTTTAAACAAATTTCTTGTTAGGTGATATGTTAATTCGATGTCCAATACACTATTTAAAGTCTTTAAAATCAATGAATCTATTAAGACATCCATGATGGAAAAGAAATAGAAATAAGAGTTGATAGAAAATCTTCCAGGAACTGAAAACACAACTTCAATGAATTTGAAATGACGATATAAATAGTTTTACAAGTTTAAACAAATTTCTTGTTAGATGATATGTTAATTCGATGTCCAATACACTATTTAAAGTCTTTAAAATCAATGAATCTATTAAGACATCCATGATGGAAAAGAAATAGAAATAAGAGTTGATAGAAAATCTTCCAGGAACTGAAAATCACAACTTCAATGAATTTTTAAAATGACGATTCTGATTGTTTTACAAATTTCAAGGGTTTCCCTGTTACAGGATATGTTAATCAATGTCCAATACACTATTTAAAGTCTTTAAAATCAATGAATCTATTAAGACATCCATGATGGAAAAGAAATAGAAATAAGAGTTGATAGAAAATCTTCCAGGAACTGAAAATCACAACTTCAATGAATTTAAAATGACGATTCTGATTGTTTTACAAATTTCAAGGGTTTCCCTGTTACAGGATATGTTAATCGATGTCCAATACACTATTTAAAGTCTTTAAAATCAATGAATCTATTAAGACATCCATGATGGAAAAGAAATAGAAATAAGAGTTGATAGAAAATCTTCCAGGAACTGAAAACACAACTTCAATGAATTTGAAATGACGATATAAATAGTTTTACAAGTTTAAACAAATTTCTTGTTAGATGATATGTTAATTCGATGTCCAATACACTATTTAAAGTCTTTAAAATCAATGAATCTATTAAGACATCCATGATGGAAAAGAAATAGAAATAAGAGTTGATAGAAAATCTTCCAGGAACTGAAAATCACAACTTCAATGAATTTAAAATGACGATTCTGATTGTTTTACAAATTTCAAGGGTTTCCCTGTTACAGGATATGTTAATCGATGTCCAATACACTATTTAAAGTCTTTAAAATCAATGAATCTATTAAGACATCCATGATGAAAAAGAAATAGAAATAAGAGTTGATAGAAAATCTTCCAGGAACTGAAAACACAACTTCAATGAATTTGAAATGACGATATAAATAGTTTTACAAGTTTAAACAAATTTCTTGTTAGATGATATGTTAATTCGATGTCCAATACACTATTTAAAGTCTTTAAAATCAATGAATCTATTAAGACATCCATGATGGAAAAGAAATAGAAATAAGAGTTGATAGAAAATCTTCCAGGAACTGAAAACACAACTTCAATGAATTTGAAATGACGATTCTGATTGTTTTACAAATTTCAAGGGTTTCCCTGTTACAGGATATGTTAATCGATGTCCAATACACTATTAAAAGTCTTTAAAATCAATGAATCTATTAAGACATCCATGATGGAAAAGAAATAGAAATAAGAGTTGATAGAAAATCTTCCAGGAACTGAAAATCACAACTTCAATGAATTTAAAATGACGATTCTGATTGTTTTACAAATTTCAAGGGTTTCCCTGTTACAGGATATGTTAATCGATGTCCAATACACTATTTAAAGTCTTTAAAATCAATGAATCTATTAAGACATCCATGATGAAAAAGAAATAGAAATAAGAGTTGATAGAAAATCTTCCAGGAACTGAAAATCACAACTTCAATGAATTTAAAATGACGATTCTGATTGTTTTACAAATTTCAAGGGTTTCCCTGTTACAGGATATGTTAATCAATGTCCAATACACTATTTAAAGTCTTTAAAATCAATGAATCTATTAAGACATCCATGATGGAAAAGAAATAGAAATAAGAGTTGATAGAAAATCTTCCAGGAACTGAAAACACAACTTCAATGAATTTGAAATGACGATATAAATTGTTTTACAAGTTTAAACAAATTTCTTGTTAGGTGATATGTTAATTCGATGTCCAATACACTATTTAAAGTCTTTAAAATCAATGAATCTATTAAGACATCCATGATGGAAAAGAAATAGAAATAAGAGTTGATAGAAAATCTTCCAGGAACTGAAAACACAACTTCAATGAATTTGAAATGACGATATAAATAGTTTTACAAGTTTAAACAAATTTCTTGTTAGATGATATGTTAATTCGATGTCCAATACACTATTTAAAGTCTTTAAAATCAATGAATCTATTAAGACATCCATGATGGAAAAGAAATAGAAATAAGAGTTGATAGAAAATCTTCCAGGAACTGAAAATCACAACTTCAATGAATTTAAAATGACGATTCTGATTGTTTTACAAATTTCAAGGGTTTCCCTGTTACAGGATATGTTAATCGATGTCCAATACACTATTTAAAGTCTTTAAAATCAATGAATCTATTAAGACATCCATGATGAAAAAGAAATAGAAATAAGAGTTGATAGAAAATCTTCCAGGAACTGAAAACACAACTTCAATGAATTTGAAATGACGATATAAATAGTTTTACAAGTTTAAACAAATTTCTTGTTAGATGATATGTTAATTCGATGTCCAATACACTATTTAAAGTCTTTAAAATCAATGAATCTATTAAGACATCCATGATGGAAAAGAAATAGAAATAAGAGTTGATAGAAAATCTTCCAGGAACTGAAAATCACAACTTCAATGAATTTTTAAAATGACGATTCTGATTGTTTTACAAATTTCAAGGGTTTCCCTGTTACAGGATATGTTAATCGATGTCCAATACACTATTTAAAGTCTTTTAAATCAATAAATCTATTAAGACATCCATGATGGAAAAGAAATAGAAATAAGAGTTGATAGAAAATCTTCCAGGAACTGAAAATCACAACTTCAATGAATTTAAAATGACGATTCTGATTGTTTTACAAATTTCAAGGGTTTCCCTGTTACAGGATATGTTAATCGATGTCCAATACAAAATTTAAAGTCTTTAAAATCAATGAATCTATTAAGACATCCATGATGGAAAAGAAATAGAAATAAGAGTTGATAGAAAATCTTCCAGGAACTGAAAACACAACTTCAATGAATTTGAAATGACGATATAAATAGTTTTACAAGTTTAAACAAATTTCTTGTTAGATGATATGTTAATTCGATGTCCAATACACTATTTAAAGTCTTTAAAATCAATGAATCTATTAAGACATCCATGATGGAAAAGAAATAGAAATAAGAGTTGATAGAAAATCTTCCAGGAACTGAAAACACAACTTCAATGAATTTGAAATGACGATTCTGATTGTTTTACAAATTTCAAGGGTTTCCCTGTTACAGGATATGTTAATCGATGTCCAATACACTATTTAAAGTCTTTTAAATCAATAAATCTATTAAGACATCCATGATGGAAAAGAAATAGAAATAAGAGTTGATAGAAAATCTTCCAGGAACTGAAAATCACAACTTCAATGAATTTAAAATGACGATTCTGATTGTTTTACAAATTTCAAGGGTTTCCCTGTTACAGGATATGTTAATCGATGTCCAATACAAAATTTAAAGTCTTTAAAATCAATGAATCTATTAAGACATCCATGATGGAAAAGAAATAGAAATAAGAGTTGATAGAAAATCTTCCAGGAACTGAAAACACAACTTCAATGAATTTGAAATGACGATATAAATAGTTTTACAAGTTTAAACAAATTTCTTGTTAGATGATATGTTAATTCGATGTCCAATACACTATTTAAAGTCTTTAAAATCAATGAATCTATTAAGACATCCATGATGGAAAAGAAATAGAAATAAGAGTTGATAGAAAATCTTCCAGGAACTGAAAACACAACTTCAATGAATTTGAAATGACGATTCTGATTGTTTTACAAATTTCAAGGGTTTCCCTGTTACAGGATATGTTAATCGATGTCCAATACACTATTAAAAGTCTTTAAAATCAATGAATCTATTAAGACATCCATGATGGAAAAGAAATAGAAATAAGAGTTGATAGAAAATCTTCCAGGAACTGAAAACACAACTTCAATGAATTTGAAATGACGATATAAATAGTTTTACAAGTTTAAACAAATTTCTTGTTAGATGATATGTTAATTCGATGTCCAATACACTATTTAAAGTCTTTAAAATCAATGAATCTATTAAGACATCCATGATGGAAAAGAAATAGAAATAAGAGTTGATAGAAAATCTTCCAGGAACTGAAAATCACAACTTCAATGAATTTAAAATGACGATTCTGATTGTTTTACAAATTTCAAGGGTTTCCCTGTTACAGGATATGTTAATCGATGTCCAATACACTATTTAAAGTCTTTAAAATCAATGAATCTATTAAGACATCCATGATGGAAAAGAAATAGAAATAAGAGTTGATAGAAAATCTTCCAGGAACTGAAAACACAACTTCAATGAATTTGAAATGGCGATATAAATAGTTTTACAAGTTTAAACAAATTTCTTGTTAGATCATATGTTAATTCGATGTCCAATACACTATTTAAAGTCTTTAAAATCAATGAATCTATTAAGACATCCATGATGGAAAAGAAATAGAAATAAGAGTTGATAGAAAATCTTCCAGGAACTGAAAATCACAACTTCAATGAATTTAAAATGACGATTCTGATTGTTTTACAAATTTCAAGGGTTTCCCTGTTACAGGATATGTTAATCGATGTCCAATACACTATTTAAAGTCTTTAAAATCAATGAATCTATTAAGACATCCATGATGGAAAAGAAATAGAAATAAGAGTTGATAGAAAATCTTCCAGGAACTGAAAACACAACTTCAATGAATTTGAAATGGCGATATAAATAGTTTTACAAGTTTAAACAAATTTCTTGTTAGATCATATGTTAATTCGATGTCCAATACACTATTTAAAGTCTTTAAAATCAATGAATCTATTAAGACATCCATGATGGAAAAGAAATAGAAATAAGAGTTGATAGAAAATCTTCCAGGAACTGAAAACACAACTTCAATGAATTTGAAATGACGATTCTGATTGTTTTACAAATTTCAAGGGTTTCCCTGTTACAGGATATGTTAATCGATGTCCAATACACTATTAAAAGTCTTTTAAATCAATGAATCTATTAAGACATCCATGATGGAAAAGAAATAGAAATAAGAGTTGATAGAAAATCTTCCAGGAACTGAAAATCACAACTTCAATGAATTTAAAATGACGATTCTGATTGTTTTACAAATTTCAAGGGTTTCCCTGTTACAGGATATGTTAATCGATGTCCAATACACTATTTAAAGTCTTTAAAATCAATGAATCTATTAAGACATCCATGATGGAAAAGAAATAGAAATAAGAGTTGATAGAAAATCTTCCAGGAACTGAAAACACAACTTCAATGAATTTTAAATGACGATATAAATAGTTTTACAAGTTTAAACAAATTTCTTGTTAGATGATATGTTAATTCGATGTCCAATACACTATTTAAAGTCTTTAAAATCAATGAATCTATTAAGACATCCATGATGGAAAAGAAATAGAAATAAGAGTTGATAGAAAATCTTCCAGGAACTGAAAATCACAACTTCAATGAATTTAAAATGACGATTCTGATTGTTTTACAAATTTCAAGGGTTTCCCTGTTACAGGATATGTTAATCGATGTCCAATACACTATTTAAAGTCTTTAAAATCAATGAATCTATTAAGACATCCATGATGGAAAAGAAATAGAAATAAGAGTTGATAGAAAATCTTCCAGGAACTGAAAACACAACTTCAATGAATTTGAAATGGCGATATAAATAGTTTTACAAGTTTAAACAAATTTCTTGTTAGATCATATGTTAATTCGATGTCCAATACACTATTTAAAGTCTTTAAAATCAATGAATCTATTAAGACATCCATGATGGAAAAGAAATAGAAATAAGAGTTGATAGAAAATCTTCCAGGAACTGAAAACACAACTTCAATGAATTTGAAATGACGATTCTGATTGTTTTACAAATTTCAAGGGTTTCCCTGTTACAGGATATGTTAATCGATGTCCAATACACTATTAAAAGTCTTTTAAATCAATGAATCTATTAAGACATCCATGATGGAAAAGAAATAGAAATAAGAGTTGATAGAAAATCTTCCAGGAACTGAAAATCACAACTTCAATGAATTTAAAATGACGATTCTGATTGTTTTACAAATTTCAAGGGTTTCCCTGTTACAGGATATGTTAATCGATGTCCAATACACTATTTAAAGTCTTTAAAATCAATGAATCTATTAAGACATCCATGATGGAAAAGAAATAGAAATAAGAGTTGATAGAAAATCTTCCAGGAACTGAAAACACAACTTCAATGAATTTTAAATGACGATATAAATAGTTTTACAAGTTTAAACAAATTTCTTGTTAGATGATATGTTAATTCGATGTCCAATACACTATTTAAAGTCTTTAAAATCAATGAATCTATTAAGACATCCATGATGGAAAAGAAATAGAAATAAGAGTTGATAGAAAATCTTCCAGGAACTGAAAATCACAACTTCAATGAATTTAAAATGACGATTCTGATTGTTTTACAAATTTCAAGGGTTTCCCTGTTACAGGATATGTTAATCGATGTCCAATACACTATTTAAAGTCTTTAAAATCAATGAATCTATTAAGACATCCATGATGGAAAAGAAATAGAAATAAGAGTTGATAGAAAATCTTCCAGGAACTGAAAACACAACTTCAATGAATTTGAAATGGCGATATAAATAGTTTTACAAGTTTAAACAAATTTCTTGTTAGATCATATGTTAATTCGATGTCCAATACACTATTTAAAGTCTTTAAAATCAATGAATCTATTAAGACATCCATGATGGAAAAGAAATAGAAATAAGAGTTGATAGAAAATCTTCCAGGAACTGAAAACACAACTTCAATGAATTTGAAATGACGATTCTGATTGTTTTACAAATTTCAAGGGTTTCCCTGTTACAGGATATGTTAATCGATGTCCAATACACTATTAAAAGTCTTTTAAATCAATGAATCTATTAAGACATCCATGATGGAAAAGAAATAGAAATAAGAGTTGATAGAAAATCTTCCAGGAACTGAAAATCACAACTTCAATGAATTTAAAATGACGATTCTGATTGTTTTACAAATTTCAAGGGTTTCCCTGTTACAGGATATGTTAATCGATGTCCAATACACTATTTAAAGTCTTTAAAATCAATGAATCTATTAAGACATCCATGATGGAAAAGAAATAGAAATAAGAGTTGATAGAAAATCTTCCAGGAACTGAAAACACAACTTCAATGAATTTGAAATGACGATATAAATAGTTTTACAAGTTTAAACAAATTTCTTGTTAGATGATATGTTAATTCGATGTCCAATACACTATTTAAAGTCTTTAAAATCAATGAATCTATTAAGACATCCATGATGGAAAAGAAATAGAAATAAGAGTTGATAGAAAATCTTCCAGGAACTGAAAACACAACTTCAATGAATTTGAAATGACGATTCTGATTGTTTTACAAATTTCAAGGGTTTCCCTGTTACAGGATATGTTAATCGATGTCCAATACACTATTAAAAGTCTTTAAAATCAATGAATCTATTAAGACATCCATGATGGAAAAGAAATAGAAATAAGAGTTGATAGAAAATCTTCCAGGAACTGAAAACACAACTTCAATGAATTTGAAATGACGATATAAATTGTTTTACAAGTTTAAACAAATTTCTTGTTAGATGATATGTTAATTCGATGTCCAATACACTATTTCAAGTCTTTAAAATCAATGAATCTATTAAGACATCCATGATGGAAAAGAAATAGAAATAAGAGTTGATAGAAAATCTTCCAGGAACTGAAAACACAACTTCAATGAATTTGAAATGACGATATAAATAGTTTTACAAGTTTAAACAAATTTCTTGTTAGATGATATGTTAATTCGATGTCCAATACACTATTTAAAGTCTTTAAAATCAATGAATCTATTAAGACATCCATGATGGAAAAGAAATAGAAATAAGAGTTGATAGAAAATCTTCCAGGAACTGAAAACACAACTTCAATGAATTTGAAATGACGATTCTGATTGTTTTACAAATTTCAAGGGTTTCCCTGTTACAGGATATGTTAATCGATGTCCAATACACTATTAAAAGTCTTTAAAATCAATGAATCTATTAAGACATCCATGATGGAAAAGAAATAGAAATAAGAGTTGATAGAAAATCTTCCAGGAACTGAAAACACAACTTCAATGAATTTGAAATGACGATATAAATTGTTTTACAAGTTTAAACAAATTTCTTGTTAGATGATATGTTAATTCGATGTCCAATACACTATTTCAAGTCTTTAAAATCAATGAATCTATTAAGACATCCATGATGGAAAAGAAATAGAAATAAGAGTTGATAGAAAATCTTCCAGGAACTGAAAACACAACTTCAATGAATTTGAAATGACGATATAAATTGTTTTACAAGTTTAAACAAATTTCTTGTTAGATGATATGTTAATTCGATGTCCAATACACTATTTAAAGTCTTTAAAATCAATGAATCTATTAAGACATCCATGATGGAAAAGAAATAGAAATAAGAGTTGATAGAAAATCTTCCAGGAACTGAAAACACAACTTCAATGAATTTGAAATGACGATTCTGATTGTTTTACAAATTTCAAGGGTTTCCCTGTTACAGGATATGTTAATCGATGTCCAATACACTATTAAAAGTCTTTAAAATCAATGAATCTATTAAGACATCCATGATGGAAAAGAAATAGAAATAAGAGTTGATAGAAAATCTTCCAGGAACTGAAAACACAACTTCAATGAATTTGAAATGACGATATAAATTGTTTTACAAGTTTAAACAAATTTCTTGTTAGATGATATGTTAATTCGATGTCCAATACACTATTTCAAGTCTTTAAAATCAATGAATCTATTAAGACATCCATGATGGAAAAGAAATAGAAATAAGAGTTGATAGAAAATCTTCCAGGAACTGAAAACACAACTTCAATGAATTTGAAATGACGATATAAATTGTTTTACAAGTTTAAACAAATTTCTTGTTAGATGATATGTTAATTCGATGTCCAATACACTATTTAAAGTCTTTAAAATCAATGAATCTATTAAGACATCCATGATGGAAAAGAAATAGAAATAAGAGTTGATAGAAAATCTTCCAGGAACTGAAAACACAACTTCAATGAATTTGAAATGACGATTCTGATTGTTTTACAAATTTCAAGGGTTTCCCTGTTACAGGATATGTTAATCGATGTCCAATACACTATTAAAAGTCTTTTAAATCAATGAATCTATTAAGACATCCATGATGGAAAAGAAATAGAAATAAGAGTTGATAGAAAATCTTCCAGGAACTGAAAATCACAACTTCAATGAATTTAAAATGACGATTCTGATTGTTTTACAAATTTCAAGGGTTTCCCTGTTACAGGATATGTTAATCGATGTCCAATACACTATTTAAAGTCTTTAAAATCAATGAATCTATTAAGACATCCATGATGGAAAAGAAATAGAAATAAGAGTTGATAGAAAATCTTCCAGGAACTGAAAACACAACTTCAATGAATTTTAAATGACGATATAAATAGTTTTACAAGTTTAAACAAATTTCTTGTTAGATGATATGTTAATTCGATGTCCAATACACTATTTAAAGTCTTTAAAATCAATGAATCTATTAAGACATCCATGATGGAAAAGAAATAGAAATAAGAGTTGATAGAAAATCTTCCAGGAACTGAAAATCACAACTTCAATGAATTTAAAATGACGATTCTGATTGTTTTACAAATTTCAAGGGTTTCCCTGTTACAGGATATGTTAATCGATGTCCAATACACTATTTAAAGTCTTTAAAATCAATGAATCTATTAAGACATCCATGATGGAAAAGAAATAGAAATAAGAGTTGATAGAAAATCTTCCAGGAACTGAAAACACAACTTCAATGAATTTGAAATGGCGATATAAATAGTTTTACAAGTTTAAACAAATTTCTTGTTAGATCATATGTTAATTCGATGTCCAATACACTATTTAAAGTCTTTAAAATCAATGAATCTATTAAGACATCCATGATGGAAAAGAAATAGAAATAAGAGTTGATAGAAAATCTTCCAGGAACTGAAAACACAACTTCAATGAATTTGAAATGACGATTCTGATTGTTTTACAAATTTCAAGGGTTTCCCTGTTACAGGATATGTTAATCGATGTCCAATACACTATTAAAAGTCTTTTAAATCAATGAATCTATTAAGACATCCATGATGGAAAAGAAATAGAAATAAGATTTGATAGAAAATCTTCCAGGAACTGAAAATCACAACTTCAATGAATTTAAAATGACGATTCTGATTGTTTTACAAATTTCAAGGGTTTCCCTGTTACAGGATATGTTAATCGATGTCCAATACACTATTTAAAGTCTTTAAAATCAATGAATCTATTAAGACATCCATGATGGAAAAGAAATAGAAATAAGAGTTGATAGAAAATCTTCCAGGAACTGAAAACACAACTTCAATGAATTTGAAATGACGATATAAATAGTTTTACAAGTTTAAACAAATTTCTTGTTAGATGATATGTTAATTCGATGTCCAATACACTATTTAAAGTCTTTAAAATAAATGAATCTATTAAGACATCCATGATGGAAAAGAAATAGAAATAAGAGTTGATAGAAAATCTTCCAGGAACTGAAAACACAACTTCAATGAATTTGAAATGACGATTCTGATTGTTTTACAAATTTCAAGGGTTTCCCTGTTACAGGATATGTTAATCGATGTCCAATACACTATTAAAAGTCTTTAAAATCAATGAATCTATTAAGACATCCATGATGGAAAAGAAATAGAAATAAGAGTTGATAGAAAATCTTCCAGGAACTGAAAACACAACTTCAATGAATTTGAAATGACGATATAAATTGTTTTACAAGTTTAAACAAATTTCTTGTTAGATGATATGTTAATTCGATGTCCAATACACTATTTCAAGTCTTTAAAATCAATGAATCTATTAAGACATCCATGATGGAAAAGAAATAGAAATAAGAGTTGATAGAAAATCTTCCAGGAACTGAAAACACAACTTCAATGAATTTGAAATGACGATATAAATTGTTTTACAAGTTTAAACAAATTTCTTGTTAGATGATATGTTAATTCGATGTCCAATACACTATTTAAAGTCTTTAAAATCAATGAATCTATTAAGACATCCATGATGGAAAAGAAATAGAAATAAGAGTTGATAGAAAATCTTCCAGGAACTGAAAACACAACTTCAATGAATTTGAAATGACGATTCTGATTGTTTTACAAATTTCAAGGGTTTCCCTGTTACAGGATATGTTAATCGATGTCCAATACACTATTAAAAGTCTTTAAAATCAATGAATCTATTAAGACATCCATGATGGAAAAGAAATAGAAATAAGAGTTGATAGAAAATCTTCCAGGAACTGAAAACACAACTTCAATGAATTTGAAATGACGATATAAATTGTTTTACAAGTTTAAACAAATTTCTTGTTAGATGATATGTTAATTCGATGTCCAATACACTATTTCAAGTCTTTAAAATCAATGAATCTATTAAGACATCCATGATGGAAAAGAAATAGAAATAAGAGTTGATAGAAAATCTTCCAGGAACTGAAAACACAACTTCAATGAATTTGAAATGACGATATAAATTGTTTTACAAGTTTAAACAAATTTCTTGTTAGATGATATGTTAATTCGATGTCCAATACACTATTTAAAGTCTTTAAAATCAATGAATCTATTAAGACATCCATGATGGAAAAGAAATAGAAATAAGAGTTGATAGAAAATCTTCCAGGAACTGAAAACACAACTTCAATGAATTTGAAATGACGATTCTGATTGTTTTACAAATTTCAAGGGTTTCCCTGTTACAGGATATGTTAATCGATGTCCAATACACTATTAAAAGTCTTTAAAATCAATGAATCTATTAAGACATCCATGATGGAAAAGAAATAGAAATAAGAGTTGATAGAAAATCTTCCAGGAACTGAAAACACAACTTCAATGAATTTGAAATGACGATATAAATTGTTTTACAAGTTTAAACAAATTTCTTGTTAGATGATATGTTAATTCGATGTCCAATACACTATTTCAAGTCTTTAAAATCAATGAATCTATTAAGACATCCATGATGGAAAAGAAATAGAAATAAGATTTGATAGAAAATCTTCCAGGAACTGAAAACACAACTTCAATGAATTTGAAATGACGATATAAATTGTTTTACAAGTTTAAACAAATTTCTTGTTAGATGATATGTTAATTCGATGTCCAATACACTATTTAAAGTCTTTAAAATCAATGAATCTATTAAGACATCCATGATGGAAAAGAAATAGAAATAAGAGTTGATAGAAAATCTTCCAGGAACTGAAAACACAACTTCAATGAATTTGAAATGACGATATAAATTGTTTTACAAGTTTAAACAAATTTCTTGTTAGATGATATGTTAATTCGATGTCCAATACACTATTTAAAGTCTTTAAAATCAATGAATCTATTAAGACATCCAAATATTTCAAAATCTTGTTGGAGACCTTTCCTATCACATATAATGGTATTTTTCATGTTGAATCAGTGTATAATACTCTGTTTTACAATAATTATAAGAGAAAATTCATTATATGTGACAGGTTGCATTGGTGTTGAAGAAATACCAAAAAAACGTCCCAAACTTCTAGCCTGAAATATTTCAAAATCGTGGTGGAGACCTTTCCTATCACATGTTTTAGTATTCTTTGTGTTAAATAAGTAAAGAATACTCTATTTTACAATAATTATCAGAAGAAACTCAGAACATGTGACAGGTTGTATTGGTGTTGAAGAAATACCAAAAAAAAACGTCCCAAACATCTAGCCTGAAATATTTCGAAATCGTGGTGGAGACCTTTCCTTTCTTATATAATGGTATTTTTCATGTTAAATCAGTGTATAATACTCTGTTTTACAATAATTATAAGAGAAAATTCATTATATGTGACAGGTTGCATTGGTGTTGAAGAAATACCAAAAAAACGTCCCAAACATCTAGCATAAAATATTTCAAAATCTTGTTGGAGACCTTTCCTATTACATATAATAGAATTTTTCATGTTGAATCAGTGTATAATACTCTGTTTTACAATAATTATAAGAGAAAATTCATTATATGTGACAGGTTGCATTGGTGTTGAAGAAATACCAAAAAACCGTCCCAAACATCTAGCCTGAAATATTTCAAAATCGTGGTGGAGACCTTTCCTATCACATGTTTTAGTATTCTTTGTGTTAAATAAGTAAAGAATACTCTATTTTACAATAATTATCAGAAGAAACTCAGAACATGTGACAGGTTGTATTGGTGTTGAAGAAATACCAAAAAAAACGTCCCAAACATCTAGCCTGAAATATTTCGAAATCGTGGTGGAGACCTTTCCTTTCACATATAATGGTATTTTTCATGTTGAATCAGTGTATAATACTCTGTTTTACAATAATTATAAGAGAAAATTCATTATATGTGACAGGTTGCATTGGTGTTGAAGAAATACCAAAAAAACGTCCCAAACATCTAGCCTGAAATTTTTCAAAATCGTGGTGGAGACCTTTCCTATCACATGTTTTAGTATTCTTTGTGTTAAATAAGTAAAGAATACTCTATTTTACAATAATTATCAGAAGAAACTCAGAACATGTGACAGGTTGTATTGGTGTTGAAGAAATACCAAAAAAAACGTCCCAAACATCTAGCCTGAAATATTTCGAAATCGTGGTGGAGACCTTTCCTTTCACATATAATGGTATTTTTCATGTTGAATCAGTGAATAATACTCTGTTATACAATAATTATAAGAGAAAATTCATTTATATGTGACAGGTTGCATTGGTGTTGAAGAAATACCAAAAAACCGTCCCAAACATCTAGCCTGAAATATTTCAAAATCGTGGTGGAGACCTTTCCTATCACATGTTTTAGTATTCTTTGTGTTAAATAAGTAAAGAATACTCTATTTTACAATAATTATCAGAAGAAACTCAGAACATGTGACAGGTTGTATTGGTGTTGAAGAAATACAAAAAAAAACGTCCCAAACATCTAGCCTGAAATATTTCGAAATCGTGGTGGAGACCTTTCCTTTCACATATAATGGTATTTTTCATGTTGAATCAGTGTATAATACTCTGTTTTACAATAATTATAAGAGAAAATTCATTATATGTGACAGGTTGCATTGGTGTTGAAGAAATACCAAAAAAACGTCCCAAACATCTAGCCTGAAATTTTTCAAAATCGTGGTGGAGACCTTTCCTATCACATGTTTTAGTATTCTTTGTGTTAAATAAGTAAAGAATACTCTATTTTACAATAATTATCAGAAGAAACTCAGAACATGTGACAGGTTGTATTGGTGTTGAAGAAATACCAAAAAAAAACGTCCCAAACATCTAGCCTGAAATATTTCAAAATCGTGGTGGAGACCTTTCCTATCACATGTTTTAGTATTCTTTGTGTTAAATAAGTAAAGAATACTCTATTTTACAATAATTATCAGAAGAAACTCAGAACATGTGACAGGTTGTATTGGTGTTGAAGAAATACCAAAAAACCGTCCCAAACATCTAGCCTGAAATATTTCAAAATCGTGGTGGAGACCTTTCCTATCACATGTTTTAGTATTCTTTGTGTTAAATAAGTAAAGAATACTCTATTTTACAATAATTATCAGAAGAAACTCAGAACATGTGACAGGTTGTATTGGTGTTGAAGAAATACAAAAAAAACGTCCCAAACATCTAGCCTGAAATATTTCAAAATCGTGGTGGAGACCTTTCCTATCACATGTTTTAGTATTCTTTGTGTTAAATAAGTAAAGAATACTCTATTTTACAATAATTATCAGAAGAAACTCAGCACATGTGACAGGTTGTATTGGTGTTGAAGAAATACCAAAAAAAACGTCCCAAACATCTAGCAAGAAATATTTCAAAATCTTGTTGGAGACCTTTCCTATCACATATAATGGTATTTTTCATGTTGAATCAGTGTATAATACTCTGTTTTACAATAATTATAAGAGAAAATTCATTATATGTGACAGGTTGCATTGGTGTTGAAGAAATACCAAAAAACCGTCCCAAACATCTAGCCTGAAATATTTCAAAATCGTGGTGGAGACCTTTCCTATCACATGTTTTAGTATTCTTTGTGTTAAATAAGTAAAGAATACTCTATTTTACAATAATTATCAGAAGAAACTCAGAACATGTGACAGGTTGTATTGGTGTTGAAGAAATACCAAAAAAAACGTCCCAAACATCTAGCCTGAAATATTTCGAAATCGTGGTGGAGACCTTTCCTTTCACATATAATGGTATTTTTCATGTTGAATCAGTGTAGAATACTCTGTTTTACAATAATTATAAGAGAAAATTCATTATATGTGACAGGTTGCATTGGTGTTGAAGAAATACCAAAAAACGTCCCAAACATCTAGCCTGAAATTTTTCAAAATCGTGGTGGAGACCTTTCCTATCACATGTTTTAGTATTCTTTGTGTTAAATAAGTAAAGAATACTCTATTTTACAATAATTATCAGAAGAAACTCAGAACATGTGACAGGTTGTATTGGTGTTGAAGAAATACCAAAAAAAACGTCCCAAACATCTAGCCTGAAATATTTCGAAATCGTGGTGGAGACCTTTCCTTTCACATATAATGGTATTTTTCATGTTGAATCAGTGAATAATACTCTGTTATACAATAATTATAAGAGAAAATTCATTTATATGTGACAGGTTGCATTGGTGTTGAAGAAATACCAAAAAACCGTCCCAAACATCTAGCCTGAAATATTTCAAAATCGTGGTGGAGACCTTTCCTATCACATGTTTTAGTATTCTTTGTGTTAAATAAGTAAAGAATACTCTATTTTACAATAATTATCAGAAGAAACTCAGAACATGTGACAGGTTGTATTGGTGTTGAAGAAATACAAAAAAAAACGTCCCAAACATCTAGCAAGAAATATTTCAAAATCTTGTTGGAGACCTTTCCTATCACATATAATGGTATTTTTCATGTTGAATCAGTGTATAATACTCTGTTTTACAATAATTATAAGAGAAAATTCATTATATGTGACAGGTTGCATTGGTGTTGAAGAAATACCAAAAAACCGTCCCAAACATCTAGCCTGAAATATTTCAAAATCGTGGTGGAGACCTTTCCTATCACATGTTTTAGTATTCTTTGTGTTAAATAAGTAAAGAATACTCTATTTTACAATAATTATCAGAAGAAACTCAGAACATGTGACAGGTTGTATTGGTGTTGAAGAAATACAAAAAAAAACGTCCCAAACATCTAGCCTGAAATATTTCAAAATCGTGGTGGAGACCTTTTCTATCACATGTTTTAGTATTCTTTGTGTTAAATAAGTAAAGAATACTCTATTTTACAATAATTATCAGAAGAAACTCAGAACATGTGACAGGTTGTATTGGTGTTGAAGAAATACCAAAAAAAACGTCCCAAACATCTAGCCTGAAATATTTCGAAATCGTGGTGGAGACCTTTCCTTTCACATATAATGGTATTTTTCATGTTGAATCAGTGTATAATACTCTGTTTTACAATAATTATAAGAGAAAATTCATTATATGTGACAGGTTGCATTGGTGTTGAAGAAATACCAAAAAAACGTCCCAAACTTCTAGCCTGAAATATTTCAAAATCGTGGTGGAGACCTTTCCTATCACATGTGTTAGTATTCTTTGTGTTAAATAAGTAAAGAATACTCTATTTTACAATAATTATCAGAAGAAACTCAGAACATGTGACAGGTTGTATTGGTGTTGAAGAAATACCAAAAAAAACGTCCCAAACATCTAGCCTGAAATATTTCGAAATCGTGGTGGAGACCTTTCCTTTCTTATATAATGGTATTTTTCATGTTAAATCAGTGTATAATACTCTGTTTTACAATAATTATAAGAGAAAATTCATTATATGTGACAGGTTGCATTGGTGTTGAAGAAATACCAAAAAAACGTCCCAAACATCAAGCATAAAATATTTCAAAATCTTGTTGGAGACCTTTCCTATTACATATAATGGAATTTTTCATGTTTAATCAGTGTATAATACTCTGTTTTACAATAATTATAAGAGAAAATTCATTATATGTGACAGGTTGCATTGGTGTTGAAGAAATACCAAAAAAACGTCCCAAACTTCTAGCCTGAAATATTTCAAAATCGTGGTGGAGACCTTTCCTATCACATGTTTTAGTATTCTTTGTGTTAAATAAGTAAAGAATACTCTATTTTACAATAATTATCAGAAGAAACTCAGAACATGTGACAGGTTGTATTGGTGTTGAAGAAATACAAAAAAAAACGTCGCAAACATCTAGCATGAAATATTTCAAAATCTTGTTGGAGACCTTTCCTATCACATATAATGGTATTTTTCATGTTGAATCAGTGTATAATACTCTGTTTTACTATAATTATAAGAGAAAATTCATTATATGTGACAGGTTGCATTGGTGTTGAAGAAATACCAAAAAAACGTCCCAAACATCTAGCCTGAAATATTTCAAAATCGTGGTGGAGACCTTTCCTATCACATGTTTTAGTATTCTTTGTGTTAAATAAGTAAAGAATACTCTATTTTACAATAATTATCAGAAGAAACTCAGAACATGTGACAGGTTGTATTGGTGTTGAAGAAATACAAAAAAAAACGTCCCAAACATCTAGCCTGAAATATTTCAAAATCGTGGTGGAGACCTTTCCTATCACATGTTTTAGTATTCTTTGTGTTAAATAAGTAAAGAATACTCTTTTTTACAATAATTATCAGAAGAAACTCAGAACATGTGACAGGTTGTATTGGTGTTGAAGAAATACCAAAAAAAACGTCCCAAACATCTAGCCTGAAATATTTCGAAATCGTGGTGGAGACCTTTCCTTTCACATATAATGGTATTTTTCATGTTGAATCAGTGTAGAATACTCTGTTTTACAATAATTATAAGAGAAAATTCATTATATGTGACAGGTTGCATTGGTGTTGAAGAAATACCAAAAAAACGTCCCAAACATCTAGCCTGAAATTTTTCAAAATCGTGGTGGAGACCTTTCCTATCACATGTTTTAGTATTCTTTGTGTTAAATAAGTAAAGAATACTCTATTTTACAATAATTATCAGAAGAAACTCAGAACATGTGACAGGTTGTATTGGTGTTGAAGAAATACCAAAAAAAACGTCCCAAACATCTAGCCTGAAATATTTCGAAATCGTGGTGGAGACCTTTCCTTTCACATATAATGGTATTTTTCATGTTGAATCAGTGAATAATACTCTGTTTTACAATAATTATAAGAGAAAATTCATTATATGTGACAGGTTGCATTGGTGTTGAAGAAATACCAAAAAACCGTCCCAAACATCTAGCCTGAAATATTTCAAAATCGTGGTGGAGACCTTTCCTATCACATGTTTTAGTATTCTTTGTGTTAAATAAGTAAAGAATACTCTATTTTACAATAATTATCAGAAGAAACTCAGAACATGTGACAGGTTGTATTGGTGTTGAAGAAATACCAAAAAAGACGTCCCAAACATCTAGCCTGAAATATTTCGAAATCGTGGTGGATACCTTTCCTTTCACATATAATGGTATTTTTCATGTTGAATCAGTGTATAATACTATGTTTTACAATAATTATAAGAGAAAATTCATTATATGTGACAGGTTGCATTGGTGTTGAAGAAATACCAAAAAAACGTCCCAAACATCTAGCATGAAATATTTCAAAATCGTGGTGGAGACCTTTCCTATCACATGTTTTAGTATTGTTTGTGTTAAATAAGTAAAGAATACTCTATTTTACAATAATTATCAGAAGAAACTCAGAACATGTGACAGGTTGTATTGGTGTTTAAGAAATACCAAAAAAAACGTCCCAAACATCTAGCCTGAAATATTTCGAAATCGTGGTGAAGACCTTTCCTTTCACATATAATGGTATTTTTCATGTTGAATCAGTGTATAATACTCTGTTTTACAATAATTATAAGAGAAAATTCATTATATGTGACAGGTTGCATTGGTGTTGAAGAAATACCAAAAAAACGTCCCAAACATCTAGCATAATATATTTCGAAATCATGGTGGAGACCTTTCCTTTCACATATAATGGTATTTTTCATGTTGAATCAGTGTATAATACTCTGTTTTACAATAATTATAAGAGAAAATTCATTATATGTGACAGGTTGCATTGGTGTTGAAGAAATACCAAAAAAACGTCCCAAACATCTAGCATGAAATATTTCAAAATCTTGTTGGAGACCTTTCCTATCACATATAATGGTATTTTTCATGTTGAATCAGTGTATAATACTCTATTTTACAATAATTATAAGAGAAAATTCATTATATGTGACAGGTTGCATTGGTGTTGAAGAAATACCAAAAAAACGTCCCAAACATCTAGCATGAAATATTTTAAAATCTTGTTGGAGATCTTTCCTATCACATATAATGGTATTTTTCATGTTTAATCAGTGTATAATACTCTGTTTTACAATAATTATAAGAGAAAATTCATTATATGTGACAGGTTGCATTGGTGTTGAAGAAATACCAAAAAAACGTCCCAAACATCTAGCCTGAAATATTTCGAAATCGTGGTGGAGACCTTTCCTATCACATATAATGGTATTTTTCATGTTGAATCAGTGTATAATACTCTGTTTAACAATAATTATAAGAGAAAATTCATTATATGTGACAGGTTGCATTGGTGTTGAAGAAATACCAAAAAAAACGTCCCAAACATCTTGCCTGAAATATTTCAAAATCGTGGTGGAGACCTTTCCTATCACATGTTTTAGTATTCTTTGTGTTAAATAAGTAAAGAATACTCTATTTTACAATAATTATCAGAAGAAACTCAGAACATGTGACAGGTTGTATTGGTGTTG
The DNA here is from genome assembly GCF_021134715.1 of Daphnia pulex. Classification (NCBI taxonomy): domain Eukaryota; kingdom Metazoa; phylum Arthropoda; class Branchiopoda; order Diplostraca; family Daphniidae; genus Daphnia; species Daphnia pulex. The sequence goes on along the minus strand of NC_060018.1, from coordinate 2,579,724 downwards.
AAGAAATACCAAAAAAAACGTCCCAAACATCTAGCCTGAAATATTTCGAAATCGTGTTGGAGACCTTTCCTATCACATATAATGGTATTTTTCATGTTGAATCAGTGTATAATACTCTGTTTTACAATAATTATAAGAGAAAATTCATTATATGTGACAGGTTGCATTGGTGTTGAAGAAATACCAAAAAAACGTCCCAAAAATCTAGCATGAAATATTTCAAAATCGTGGTGGAGACCTTTCCTATCACATGTTTTAGTATTCTTTGTGTTAAATAAGTAAAGAATACTCTATTTTACAATAATTATCAGAAAAAACTCAGAACATGTGACAGGTTGTATTGGTGTTGAAGAAAAGTCGTAAAGTCTTGAAATAACAAAAATGATGGCAGAAAAAACTTCAAATGCTCATAACTTTTGAAATTTGTTTTGGTGTTTGAATATTTGAAACCTAGGTAATAGAAGACAGTCCCCTCAATCTTTTGAGACTTAGTTTTCATTTTGGTGTTGAGTATTAAGCCTGTGGTGTGACCGTAAAGTCTTGAAATCACAAAAATGATGGCAGAAAAAACTTCAAATGCTCATAACTTTTGAATTTTATTTTGGTGTTTGAATATTTGAAATCTAGGTAATAGAGGACAGTCCCTTCAATCTTTTGAGACTTAGTTTTCATTTTGGTGTTGAGTATTAAGCCTGTTGTGTGACCCTAAAGTCTTGAAATCACAAAAATGATGGCAGAAAAAACTTCAAATGCTCATAACTTTTGAAATTTGTTTTGGTGTTTGAATATTTGAAATCTAGGTAATAGAGGACAGTCCCCTCAATCTTTTGAGACTTAGTTTTCATTTTGGTGTTGAGTATTAAGCCTGTTGTGTGACCGTAAAGTCTTGAAATCACAAAAATGATGGCAGAAAAACTTCAAATGCTCATAACTTTTGAAATTTGTTTTGGTGTTTGAATATTTGAAACCTAGGTAATAGAAGACAGTCCGCTCAATCTTTTGAGACTTAGTTTTCATTTTGGTGTTGAGTATTAAGCCTGTGGTGTGACCGTAAAGTCTTGAAATCACAAAAATGATGGCAGAAAAAACTTCAAATGCTCATAACTTTTGAAATTTGTTTTGGTGTTTGAATATTTGAAACCTAGGTAATAGAGAACAGTCCCCTCAATCTTTTGAGACTTAGTTTTCATTTTGGTGTTGAGTATTAAGCCTGTGGTGTGACCGTAAAGTCTTGAAATCACAAAAATGATGGCAGAAAAAACTTCAAATGCTCATAACTTTTGAAATTTGTTTTGGTGTTTGAATATTTGAAACCTAGGTAATAGAGAACAGTCTCTTCAATCTTTTGAGACTTAGTTTTTATTTTGGTGTTGAGTATTAGGCCTGTGGTGTGACCGTAAAGTCATGAAATCACAAAATGATGACAGAAAAAACTTCAAATGCTCATAACTTTTAAAATTTATTTTAGTGTTTGAATATTTCAGACTTTGGTAATAGAGGACAGTCCCCTGAATCTGTTGTGACTTAGTTTTTATTTTGGTGTTGAGTATTAAGCCTGTTGTGACCGTAAAGTCTTGAAATCACAAAAATGATGGCAGAAAAAACTTCAAATGCTCATAACTTTTGAAATTTATTTTGGTGTTTGAATATTTGAAACCTAGGTAATAGAGGACAGTCCTTTGAATCTTTTGAGCTTTAGTTTTTATTTTGTTGTTGAGTATTAAGCCTGTGGTGTGACCGTAAAGTCTTGAAATCACAAAATGATGTCAGAAAAAACTTCAAATGCTCACAATGCAACATGTAATGAGTTTTCTCTTATAATTATTGTAAAATAGAGTATTATACACTGATTCAACATGAAAAATACCATTGCATGTGATAGGAAAGGTCTCCACCACGATTTGAAATATTTCAGGCTAGATGTTTTGTACGTTTTTTGGTATTTCTTCAACACCAATGCCACATGTCACATGTAATGAGTTTTCTCTTATAATTATTGTAAAATAAAGTATTCTACACTGATTCAACATGAAAAATACCATTACATGTGATAGGAAAGGTTTCCACCACGATTTGGAAATATTTCAGGCTAGATATTTTGTACGTTTTTTTGGTATTTCTTCGACACCAATGCAACCTGTCACATGTAATGAGTTTTCTCTTATAATAATTGTAAAATAGAGTATTCTACACTGATTCAACATGAAAAATACCATTACATTTGATAGGAAAGGTCTCTACCACGATTTGGAAATATTTCAGGCTATAGATGTTTTTTTGGTATTTCTTCAACACCAATGCAACCTGTCACATGTACTGAGTTTCTTCTTATAATTATTGTAAAACAGAGTATTATAGACTGATTCAACATGAAAAATACCATTATATGTGATAGGAAAGGTCTCCAACAAGATTTTGAAATATTTCTTGCTAGATGTTTGGGACGTTTTTTTTGGTATTTCTTCAACACCAATGCAACCTAACACGTGTAATGAGTTTTCTCTTTTAATTATTGTAAAATAGAGTATTCTTCACTGATTCAACACGAAAAATACTAATATATGTGATAGAAAAGGTCTCTACCACGATTTGGAAATATTTCAGGCTAGATGTTTGGGACGTTTTTTGGTATTTCTTCAACACCAATGCAACCTGTCACATGTAATGAATTTTTACGTCAGGTATTGGATGAAAAAAAAATAGATAAAGGTTACAATAGTTGGGCTAAAACCGAATCAAAAAGACACCGTAATTTTAAATTTTTTTTTGTTTACATTAATAGGAGATTTCAAAACAAGCAGGTTAATTAGTTCTAGAGAGAAACTTGCTCTCGCAGCAGAGATCGGTGGATTTTCAATTTATTTATATCTTTAAAGGCACAACTGGCAGTTTTACACAAGAAAAAAATCGTGCAAATTGGGAAACGAGATATTCGAATACGCTCTATCAAAGTGATAGCGAATTGATGCAATTTTAAATTCGTTATTCTCTTCTCTCCCTTATCAAGACAGCCATTTAAGAACCCCGATTTCAACTTGATGATTAGTTGCTTCCAATTGGTTATTAGTGATTATACTTATTAGAGGGATTAATGAAAAAGTTTTGTTTCAGTTTGGTTAAATATGTAATATGAATTGTTTTTTTTTCTGCGTACGAAGAAGTAAATATACCGGTAAATTACACAGATAAATTTTTCAAAATAAAATGTTATACCAGTTATTTTGAAGTTTCATATAAAATGCGAAATGTAACATTTGAGTTTCATCAAATGAGGAACTACAACGTCTGTGGCCATTTTGTTAGATATGCAGCGGGTGCGTATCCTTGAGCTCCTGAATCGTTTTCTACCAACCACCATTCTGAGTTTTTTTAGAAAAAAAAGTATATTGCCATTTGACTGTTTTCTAGGATAAATAAAAATATTATTTCACCTTCATTTCCACCTTCATCGTGCTTAGCAAGGACAGTGACGAGTTCATTTTCAAGCAAATCAATCTCTAAGATTGTGCTTTTTTGGAATGTAAATTCCACTTTATAAATCTGAAAAATACAATTTATCAGTAGCATTATTATGTGATAAAGCTATGTGCTATCAAAATGATTACGCACATTATTCTCCGTTGAGGATAACTTCTCTTTGCTTTCTCTTGATGGAATGATGTCTTCTATGATAGCGTAAATAGGACTCTCAGCCTTCTCATCAGGAGAGTAATACGCTGCGTTCATCTCTTTAGAATTGGATTCGTCAACTAATAAATCATCTATTTCGCAGTAACGATGGGGAGACTGTGCTTCTTCGTTTCCCAAAGCTTCTTCATACGAAGGAGGTAAATCATATACATTTTCTCCGTTTGTAGAACTTGGTTCTTCTTCTTCATCGAAATAGAGTTTTTCCAATGAGCTAGAATTACAAGAGGTAACACTCACAACACTCGATGCCACCGACGTAGTGGATTCGGGTCTTAAATGAGTCGATGCAGGTGGCGAAAAAAGATTTAGATGTTTAGCAGGTAAGAAACCTCGCACTTCTGACGTTGACGAAACATATAAAGGGATTAACTTATTAGTTAAATAAGAATTTATATATTTCCCTGTAATTATAAATATGATTTTACCTCCGGCATCAACAAACCAGCGGCCAGTATTGCCCATTGGATCTTCTCGTTTGACGACACTGACAATTAGACCGGAATTAGCTGACAAGTCCATTGGATCCCTAATTTCACAACGACCTGTCACCATGTACAATTGCTCGGGTTGATATTTTGAGCGAAGAATATTGACCGTTTCTCGACTTTGAACAACCTGATTCATGACAAATAAATACAAAAGATCGACTAAATATTAATGATTATGGAACCTACAATTCCTTCTCCGGGGCTATGATTGCCTAAAGCAGAAGAAAGCCTATTCCGTACTGGCACAGGATCATTGGGAGAAACAGATCCATCGGTTGACACAACATTGGTGGATGAACGGCGAAAGGATTTATTAATAAAAGTAATTCTAGATAAGCGATCCACGGCTTTGCCGTAGGAAAGTTGGAAATCCTCCTCTATTTCTCCTTGAAGACTGGCGATATCTGAAATCTAAATATAATATCGGTAAGAAATAATAATTTTTGTTGGAGAAAACGACCAAATATTCTAATAGACTTCTATACCTCATTTAAATCTAATAAAGATTTAGTAATCCGTCCAACCAAAAGCTTCCTGGCATATAAAAACGACGAAACGCAGCGTCGGTATATATTATATCCGTGCTCTGTAATGATTGGAAGCTCCTCCATAAGTTGACTATTAAGAGCTAAATGGGTATTTCGAGCTAGGTTTTCTTCTTCCTCCAACTAAATTTCAAATCATCTATTAATAAGTCACATCACTTCATGCATAGATAAACAAAAAGCTCACGGTGCGTCTCATTGCTGGATCTCTATTTCTAGCCAACCGCTCGCTAGCGATGTTTGAATCGAGCAATTTGTCTCGTCTCTTAACAATTAGCCTTTCAGGACCCACGCAGGCGTCGCACAAAGCCGTTAAAGGGTTACGTACATGTTGTATGACGTAAGCGTCCTAAGATGATAAAACATTATTTACTTATATTATTCTAATGATGGCGTAAAAAAACACTTTTGCACTCACAAATGAGTTCCAGTGCTGTGTGTAAATTATACGTTGGGCTGTACGGAAGTTGTCGATCAGTGGGACTCTGTTTGCTTCACCGTAGAAAGAAGCAAAAGCTTCTGATATATTGAACTGTATTTGTGAAGTGCCCTTGAGTTGCTCACATACGGCAGTGATATCTCGCAAAGCCGCCTGGATGACACGAAACAGTTCTCCGAAACGAAGTTCTACTTCCTCGAAAGCTATGTCCTTCGTCTGTAAATAAAAGAAGGGTACTTAACACTAAACAAACAATTATCTGGAAATGGCAGACGATAATTTAGAGGCATTTGAAGAAAACTGACCGTGGGAGCCATGCCAAGTGACGTTTTCAAGAGCATGCCAATTCGAGAAGATTTTTTTGCCACAGAGTGCTTTTCAATGAAACAACGTTATTATAATTCAGTAAAGCTAATTTTTTAATTCTACGGTTTACCATGTTAAAACGAGAGATTCTCGCACTGAGCTTTTCTTCCAATCCAGAATCACGATATTTGAGCACAATTTCTTTTTTGCGCTTGCTTTCGTTGATATGCGAGGCAACATTAGTCATCAGTCCCAAGGCTAATACCAAGTTGCTTTTATCGGGGTGATCATTCTCGGTATGCTGTGTAACAAAAACAAATACTTCAGTCATCTGTGATCAAATTTTTGTCGTAGATAACAGTAGAAAAATAGATCACCTTTATCAGTTCTCCCAATATCAAGGAATATTTCAGTATGCGTTGAACAGGTTTAATAATGACTGAACCCACATTGAAGCAAACTATTTCGTTTCGAAGAGTGGCGATCCCTTCATCCAACACTTTATGGACGCTGGGCAGAGTTTCGTACTGCAGTAAAAAAAAGATTAAGGGGTAAGTTGTTGAGATAAGAAGTTGCGCAAAAAGCAACAACAACAATTACTTTTTCCAAAAGAAACTGCGCGTTATCATGATTAATGCAATAAAGGCTATATACGCGACGAAATTCAGGTTCCGTCTGAATAAAACTCTTGCCGATTGATTGATTCGTTGAATTCGATTCTTCAGTGTTTACGTTACATCGGTTCAATTCATCGATGAAAGCTTCGGAAAGGGCTATCACCTTTAAAAAGTATAAGTTAACGTATTTCTTTAAAAGCTTGGTTAAAATAAAATGAAAATATACTTCTAAAATATTTCCGAAAAGGGTTGCTACATCAACACCTTTCATCTCCAGGTACTGAGGATCGTTTAACTTGAAAACTTCGCAGGTTAACTTTAAATCACGGCAATATTCGCGCTCCGTCACCAGTAATTCCGTTACAACTTTTTCCCGCTGTTCTCTGACTTTTTTTCTAATGAAATAGGGAGAAAATAAATAGTTGAAAATGGTCTATCAGACTGACTAATCACTGAAGCTTACCTCATCTCTAAATCACGTAGCTGTTCTTCCTCCATTTTGCGCTGCTTTGCTTTTTCGATTCTCTGTCGACGACCTTCCACGCGTTCATCACCACCTGCAAAAAAAAATTATTATCGATTAGTGTTTATCATCTAGAAAATTAACAGGTTCATACCATAACGATTTTTTATTGATAGATAATTGATAAGTATTTAATACCTGATTTTTTAAGAATCGCATTATTAGAGAGATGCAAACTTTCGAAGTCGTTTTTATCCAAGGACATATTTCAAAAATGTGATTTTTTTTTAAATTTGTAATATTAAAGAATTGCGCGACGTCACTCTGTTGTCGACAACCACCTCACTATCTTTCTATCCACGTTCTGTGCCAAGCGATACGGTCTGCTGCTTGGCTTTGGCTTACTTTTTATCACGCCCCTTATCGTCATAGATTCGGTATTTATTATCTTGTCTTCTCTGTCCACCATTTCTATTTCTCGCACAACAGTTGTTACCAGCTGAATTCACAATGTGGTTTTTACGTAAAAATAAGAGCTTTCGCCTTACACTTCTTTTTACAACGGCTAACATAACAAAAAGAATTCGTAAAAATGTTCGAGCGTCCTTAATAAATCTAACTGTAAATAAATCGTCGATATAAAAAATTATAGCCACTTACTATCACACGGAATTTGAGGCGCGGGTCTGAGTGGTTGCGGGCCTGAGTGAAAGTGACTTCCGATGGAATCCGACGAATCCTGACGGCTGAGGCCCAGATTCGGCGAATCGGCGGGTGGCGGTGGAGCTGGTCTTGTGTAGCTCTTTCGTCGCGAGGCGCCACTATCGCTCATTCCTGATGAGATGCTTCCACACGCTTCGCTGTTGGCATAATTATCCATCCCTATAATTGGTTCATTTCCAACAACCTCGAGTTCCAAATTTTCTATGGTCGGTTGTAACGATGGGGCATGATGATGTATCGTTTGGCTAAGAGATTCAGTTTCCTGTCGTCGAGGCGGAATAGGAGGCAGTTTTCGCTCGGGTTGGGTTGAGTATTCAATTTGCAGCTTATTCAGCGTTTGGGACCACGACGCTGGTCTTTGTTTCTCACAGGCCTGGCTAGATGAAGTCGATCCTAATAGGTTCAGATTTCGAGCGATTAAACTGTCTAAGCTCGTGTGCGCACTGCCAGCGGAGGCCCCCCAGGTTGCTGTAGAGTGATTGCTTTCTCGGTTGTTTGTTTCGTTGGAGGAAATGTTAAGCGTTGAATAATTATCACCATTTACTAGAGGATCGAAATCAAATAACAAGTTATTCGATTTCTTAGCTGTATCTAATAGCAAGTTATTAGATTTATTATAATCTAGCAAAAAATTGTTTGATTTGTCGAATTGCTCGTGTGTTGTTGGGCCATCGCAGTCAACGACGATGTCAACAAACAAGGTAGGAAAGATTCCTTTACGACCATTGGCTTCGCCTTCCATCCATTCAGCGTTGACATGTCGAAATAAAAAGACAGTCTGACCAACTGAAAAACTGAGTTCGTCGGACTGCTGACCCCGGAAGTCATAACTGGCGATGCCGTAAGGTCTTCTATTTAAGTGGTCATCGACTTTTTGAATCGGGTAGGATGTGGTGGCGGGTATAATGACGACAGGTTTAGCTGAGATTTCTTGGGAAAAAGAAGTTCTTGGTGAATCTTCTGTTATGAACGAAATAAAACCGGAAGGAAAAATTCCAGTCTTTCCTTGAGATTCTCCTCGGAGCCAACCATCCTCTGCCTCGCCAGTAACGATGACTTCATCTCCTTTTTTCAGATCCAATTCTTCAGGCAATTGGGCAACTAAATGTTGCAAGACTCTAGCCCTTCTTCTGACCAACGGCGTGCTATTTAATATATTCTGAAATACACAGTAAACATTTCTAAAATTAATACACGATCTTGGTGAAAGGACTTGCTATACGTATGTGCTATAGGTGAACTAAAAGAAGGATGGAACGAATACCTGGGCAGGACGCAGATCTACTTGCCAAGCTAAGGAAGTGGGAAATATACCTTCTCGGCCGTCAGTACTGCGACCGAACCACCAATTCGTGTCAACACGATTAAGGCCGACTAGAATTTCACCTAGATCACGAACACGACATTAAGCTCAAGCAACTACAAAATTTTTCCGTGAATTTAATTACAGGAAAATTGCATAAACGGTCTGAAAACTAAGAATACCTCGTGAGAAAGAGAGATCACCGGGTTGCTGTTGGTTAAAATTCGCCAACGCTGCAAAATAAGGCTGATCAGGCAAGGGTGGAGGCAGGTCTGTGATAGCACTGACATTGTTCTGTGGAAAACGACCCGTTTCACTGCCCAGTTGACCATAATACCAATAGCGATCCTCGGTCTGCTTAACCTAGAAGTGATTGAAAAACAAGAAAAAATGTTTAAATTAAAAATGCAATAGTCAATTTGAATACAAAGCTAGATTGAATTGAAAGAAAACTAAAAGATTTTGTTACCAAGACCAAATCGCCTTTAGTCAGACTCAACTCTCCATCCAGCTGCGCGTGGAATGTGTAGATAACGCGTCCGATGAATGGCAAACGGACGGCATTGTTCGCCATGGACTAGCCCCAACGGGATCTAGTGATTGAAAATTTTCATCAGAAATGTTATTTATCAAAATAAAATATCCGGACGAAAAACATCACAAACAAACGTTGTCAAGACTATACGGAGGAAGCGAATGTGTTGAATCGATAGGACCGAAAGTAAAATGGCGGAGGAAGAGGCGAGTGGGAAACGGGAGCAAACCAAACTTCCCCATTTACCCGATTATTTAGTAAATTTCGTGGATTTCAAACGCGAAATGGTAAGATTAGACTACACAGCCGATCAATTACGAAGAGCGTGCCAAGAAGTAGAAGAGAGACGAACAAAAATGAGAGAAGGGCTGAGGCGTGAATCTGATGAAGTAGCTGCCCGAGCTCATTCATGTCATCAACGTCAACTTCGTGATGACCAGGAAACTCTCGAATTACAGAAAAAAGGTAGGCTCGTAGCTGAACGTAGAAGAATTCTGGAAGCTGAGATACAAACAAGCCGAATGCTCTACCAAGAATTGATCCGAAAACGAGCGAAGTTGAAGCATTGGCTCGATGGTCTAGAAGAGCATCGATCCTTCCTCAGTGAAATCATATCTCACAAGGTTTCACCACGAACACCCAGAAGCGCTCGACAGTCCACGTCTACGTCCAGAGACGAGGATGATAAGATTGTTGAAGTAATGCAAAATCCTTTTTTGATTCGCTGTCGCTTGGCTCACAAGGAACGCAATGTTATCGCCCAATCGCGAATGGTTTTCCAAGCATGCCAACTGATGGATTGTTGTTGCGACTCCGCCAACGAACAGAGTGAAAGCTATGTCAGCGAAGACAATTTGGAAAAAATAACGCCAACAAACACGTTGAATTGTGTCAGTGGGGGTGGAATGCAGTCCGGTTTAAATGACCAAATATTTGCCACTATTCACCGGTATTACTTATTTTCACATTTACGTTAGTTCTATAACATTCTGTCAAATCTTCCTTTTAGCATGTACAAGCAATTCATTTCGCCGAAAAGCAGCAGTTGTGATGCGTTAAGCAATTTGGCCGCTCTCGAACGCTATGCTTACTACGTCTTGCAGATGGTCGATGCTTGCGATCCTCTCATGCTCAAGAAAATCATAGCAAAAGTAGTGATTGACAAAAAGAAGACTATGGAACTCGAGAAAATAAAGCGAGATACAGCCCATCGGGAGGAGCGCGAACGTAAAGCGCAAGCTAATGCCACATCCGCCCCGGCCCAATTCAAAAGAATCACAGTCGTCAACCGCAACAGACTGCGGGGGGCCGTTCACTTTCCGAAACTCGGTAAAAAACCCAGCACTGAATCCCAAGAGGAAGTCGACATGGCTCCAATCGACGAACTTCTCTATCTTTTCCGAATGCAGTTGTGAGCGGTTTCCTCTTTGCAAGACTAGAATTCGTATACAGATTTTGTTTTTAAATGTTTGTGAATGTAGCTGTGTGCTTTCATCAAAACAGTTGCATCTTTTCGATTAAGTTTCTTTTTATTTCCGCCTTCCTCGTACTTTTCTTGATTGCACTTATTTTTAGATCTTATAACTCACAAGGCGACTAGTGTTCAAGAAACAAAAGCAAACAGCATGAAAAAATTTCAAGATTATCAAATTCAAAATTGGAGAACGCGTGGACAATAGTATCATGCCAGAGTCAACGAGGAGTAAAAGAAAAACAGAGAGAGTATGTAAACAAATGAAGATCATCACGAAAGAACGAATTTTGCGGATTTAATGGTGCGATCCCATTGTAATGGTCACAAGCGCCATTGCTATAAATCCAAGGAAATGGAATGCAACTTTAACCATTCTGTCTTTCGAACTAGCAAGTTCGGCCGGAATAAGTTCGAGGAATGTGACGTGAATGAATATCCCAGCTGCAAGAGATTGAAATATTGCAGAAGCGACAGATCCACCAGTACCGGGAGCTTGTTGAACGACCAGTCCAAGACAAATCCCCAAAGGGACAGCCAGTGAGAAGATGAGAATATATTTGACTCCTTGTTGGAGAGTCAATTGCTGTCTTGCCATTGTGATACCAACTGAAAAGGCGATGAGGGCTTCATGAAACACGATCGCGAAAAACAGGTGAAAGATTTTCATTTGTTCTGTCTGCAAGCCCAAGGCCATTCCTTCAAATAATGAGTGAATGCTAATAGCCATGTACAGCAGAGTTAGGCGTAGGGTTCCCCCAGATTTGTTCTTGAGAATTCTTTCTACTTGATGGTGGCTGCAGCCTTGGGCTGGTTCCAATTGAAGAACTTTTTTAGGACTAGGTGCTTCATCGCTATCTTCTTCCTTAAAGGTGACCATAGGAACATTTTGATAAATCCTGGGGATGTTGATTTCCTTTAGAATCGAAGGACTCTCTGGTGAGACTGCTTCTAATGCTTTTTTGCCAAGCAGTTCTTCTGAAGCACTTTCATCTCTGACTGTGTTATAATAATTCAGTTTACTTGATCTATCAGTTTCGTCAAAAGCCATTGGGACTTCCCAGTCTCCATTGGTCTTGTTCTTTGAATTTTGGCATTGAAGAATGAGCTGTTCGACTGACATGATAAGGAAAAATCCTAAAATGCATGTGAATTCAGCAACAGGAAAATCAGTTGTTATATTAAGGTCTGCAAGCACTTTCCTCGTCTTGTCTTGCGCATAAGGAAGTAGTCCTAGAAAGCACATTGCGATGAAGACTCCACCAGCCATGGAATTACAGAATGAAATTATTCTTTCTGTACCACGACTAAAGTTGCAGTCCTTGGTAGATTTCTTGGCTACAATGCAGACTGGAATCAAAGCACAAATTGCCATAACAATGTACACAATCAAAGCAGTGACAACCAGCAGTACTTGGCTATCCATGTTGACTGCCACTATGCTTGGATGTGTCTGATGGACTGATGCAACTGTTTACTCTTTTAGAATTTTTCGTTTAGTAATTTTCAGCGTTCGCACAGGCCAGATGCCACTGACTCTACTCACTGTCCCTTCGCGTTATTATAAAACTCAAAACTACTTGAGACAAGGGCACTTACTGCGCCTTGAGCGAAATATTAACTCGAGCTCGGTCAACACCCTCTGTCGGTCGATTTGTATTTATTTTTATTTTTTTTGTGCTTTACATCTTCTGCTCGTTTTCTTACTTCATGCTAGAAGGAACCTACGACAGGTTCTACAATAATGCTACAATAATTAATTCACCTACCTGAAAGGTATATGCAGGGTGATTTTATTCCTTCCTGGCAGAAGTTATGCAATGTTTCACTTAAAAAGTAAAATTCCAGACACACGATCAAAACGAAGTCAATGTCACAATACTGGCAGAGCAGACAGAATGTTCGTATACAATTAACATCCTTGGTTGCCTTCTTCGAGCAAAAATTCGGAAATTGAAAAATACATATTAGCTAGAAGCTAGCTAAAAAATATTTTTCAACACAATTTTGCAAACATGAAAAATTATGTTTTTTATTCATAGCATCACTCCGAAAATTCATTCCATTGAAAATTTGAAACATTTTGAAACTCTATGTTTTCGCTTATTCATCGACATGGCAACCTCTAAATAATTTAGACAGAAAAATAGACACGGCCATCTTTCAGTGGAAAATTTGTCTTTTTCGTTGAATAGATAAAAGAAATCGTCGAAGAGTACATTTCAAGGGCGTTTCGGTAAAGAGAGTGATCTTTGCACAAGCATCATGACAATTCTGCCGAAAAAGAAGTCATCTCAATCACGGTCGGAATCCGAAAGTAATACTGATGGATCTCCCCTACAACACCTCTCAGTTGGGAGCAATAATCACCTTTCACACATTGGACCAGTACCACAGGTAAAAAAATTATTTTTATAAATATACCCCAGTATTTAAACAGCCTTTGGAAGAAATTATGGCTGGAAGTTTCAGTGCATCTTCTAATTGACATCTGAAACAACCACACAAAATGGCCGGTCCAGCTACAACCAGTACTTATGTACAAGAAGCAAATGGTGCTTTGTTCATTACACCCTTGCCATTTAGGCAGTGCTCAATGAATAAAAGCAAATAGTATTGATAACTATTATTGACAAAGATGACAAAAAGTCAGCATTGTTGATTCTTATTAAAATGTATTTTACATAAATTTTACAGGTAGCAGAAACTTGCAGTGTGTCTAGGCTGTCTGGAAGAACATCATCAAGCCATCCCCACAGCCACGGACACAGCAGCCAGTCATCATCTCGCTATGAAGATTATGACCTGGAGAGTGGTCCTAGTCAAACAAAAAGAAGAATGAGAGTCAGTCCCCATAGGTATTTAATCTCAGTTATTATTTTGTTGCATTGAAATTTGACAGGCATATTTTTTTTTTATTTAGAGCTGTCCGCCCCAAGCACAGAGATAGGAATTCATCAACCTCTGCCATACCTAGTACTAGTTCAGCCATGCACAGTGTTGCCTCTTCATCCAGCTCAGGAAGTTCTCCCACACCAAGCCATACAGTACCAGATCCTTCTTCCCATGAAGATGAATCAGGAAGTGGATATAACAGTGGAGATGAATATGGACCTGCAAGATCTTCATCTTCTAATGTCCCCATTTCTGAAGAAGAATGGGAACAGGTATGTTTCCTAAGACAGAAGTGTTATTCATAGAACTCCATCAATGCCAATATGATTATTAGAAGGAAAGATGGTTTGAGAAAAAGATGCGGAAACGAGGTTTTATTATTAAGCGGATGGGTGAAGACGGAGCCTGCTTGTTTCGTGCCGTTTCTGATCAAATCTACGGTGATCAAGAAATGCACTCAATGGTTCGCAAACATTGTATGGACTATATTGTAAGTAATTGTCCTGTTGTATTTTTATGAATTTGAAACATTACGTCTATATTTATATTTGTCATAAAAGGACGCAAACGGAGACTACTTTTCACAGTATATGACTGAAGACTTTGCCGCCTATGTGAGTAGAAAAAGATTGGAAAATGTACATGGCAATCACATTGAGATGCAGGCTATGAGCGAAATGTACAACAGACATATTGAAGTATTTTGCTACAGCGTCGGTAAGCCCTTATCATTTCGATAAAATTCGCTAAATAGAAGGCTTACTTAAATTTAACCCATTACAGAGCCGATCAATATTTTCCATGGTAAACATCAGACTGATGACGAACCTATTCGATTGTCTTATCATCGTGGAGTGCACTACAACAGTTTGGTTGATCCGTACAAAGCCACTGTGGGAGTAGGACTGGGATTGCCAGGATTTGTCCCTGGTCAAGCAGACAAGAAATTAATGGGTGATGCCATGCGACAAAGTGAAGAGACCTTAATTGAAAAAGCCATGTTAGAAGATAAAGTTAAAGCCACAGATTGGGAGGCAACAAATGAAGCTATTGAAGAGCAAGTTGCCCGTGAAAGTTACCTCGACTGGCTTAGAGAAAACGAGCGACGCAGTCGACAGCAGCAACGGTCCGGTCATTCGGCAACCACTTCCTCGAATGCCTGCGAGCTCCGTTCCCCAAGAACAACAGCAACGACGTCCTCTTCAGCTCGTAATTCGCCCAAACCATCTTTTGTTGAACACCAGCGGAAGTCTCCAAATGCTTCACCGAGAGCGTCCACTTCACGCAGCGCCACAACCTCTAGTAGTCGTGAAGGTGCATCAACTAGCCCTATCGCGTCACCGGCCGCTGGTACTTCAAGTTCAAACCCAGTGAACACCAGTAAACCCGATTGGGGATTGGGGCCAGGCTTTGAATTGGCTGAAACGGCTTCATTCCTGGGACAGTTGCCTCCTGACATGTTTGGTAACTGACGTTTATATCAACAGATATTTTCAGTTTAATTTTATGCTTTAAAATTGGCTAAAGGTTTAGCAGACTGGGAGGATGCTGGACTTTTGGCTCAAGTGCTGGCTGCATCGCAACAAGAGTATCTGGACAAGTTGAAAAAGAGCAGGGAAGCCATCGACCCTCACGACGACGAGACGATGGATAACACCAAACAGCAGCAAGAGGAGCAGCCGGTTGAACAGAGCAGTCGCGACAGTATGACGACAGATCCAACCAACGACCTGACCAGTGCGAACGGGACTAACAATAGTTAACCCAGACTCCTCAGTTGTTTTGTCTACGTGTTAGCTTTCCTTTTTTTTTCCCCCCGTCAGTGGCAGGGAGCTCAAGAGGCGTGTATCAGGGGAGGAGTCAGAAGAAAGTCCTTTCCATGCAAAATTGTTAATCTTTGATTCTCGGTCTAAATTTAGACTCGCAATGACGTCTGACTGACACAATTGGATTGAACTTGCCTGTACCCCCGTCTCCTCCACTGCCGATTCTCGCAAACTGGCTGCCAAATCATGTAAAAAAAATTCATCCGCGTTCAAAGTCCAGTGAAGCGAGAAAGGGAGAAATCACTTAAAAAAAAAAAAAAAAAAAATGAGGATTGTAATAATTCGTTACACAGCTTTTCTGTCAAAATAGCCGCGGATGCTCCTCTTGCCCTCCTGGTGCCTTTGAATATCTTTCGTCGTGGTTTTCTCCATTTCGTTTTGCGGATGCTGGAACTAACTAACGTCTCCCCGTACCTTGGCAGCAGCTGATGTGATGGCCATAACTCGCACTCTTTTTTCTCGTTTGTCACGTTCTTTTGTTTTTGTTTTCGTTTAGCTTTTTCTACTAGTTGTAGGATAGAAACACGTCAAGCTATTCCGTCTGTTGAAAGCTAAATCATATGTTTTCTTGTATCACTGACCTCTTGTGCTTTTCGTGTGTATTTGTTTTAAATCCCTCTCTTCCCTATTCTGCTCTTGACACTCTTGGTTGATGTCAGAAAAGGTCAATGGCTTTCTTCTCTTTATCTCTCGCCCGTATATTGCAGATATAAATCTATTTGATGATGACGAAAAATTTAAGAAAATGAGAGACAAAAAATAAGCTTTATGCAAATAAATTAAGAAAACAAACAGACTGCCGGTATTGTAATCAAGGCGAGGATGTGCGTACATTTGTGTATTAGAAGAGAGAAACTCAATGCAGTAAACTATTTGATGAATATGTGGAGCAGCGCGCTTGCGGAAAATAACGTGGCCCGATTTTCTTTTTTTCATAAAGGCGGCCATGCTCATGGTCAGCGCAACGAGAAAAGAATTCTATATATTTTTTGGGCCAGAGAGGGCAGGAAATTCAGCCCGCTTTTGGCTAGAAAATGCGGTTGCAATGGAATATAGGGGAAACTGTATAGACTGGGTTCAGCTCGCTTCTGATTGGTGACTTGCTCGTTGACGTCACAGATCGGCCATATTGAAAAAAGCCAACACCAGGGGGCCACGAAGGCGCAGTGGCGCCCTCGACGGTCAGACAAGAGAATTTCCAGTCTTTTATGTGTGGCCTGCAGAGTGTGGTGTGTCTGTGATTTCGGCGTTTGGGTCCGGTCGACGACACTTCTCCCACCCTGAAAACAAAAAAAAACTGTAGAGTGTGTGTGTGTGTGAGTGTGTGGTGGGGCCAAAGAAGGAATTTCTCGTGCAGCACTGAAAAAAGTCCGACATTTTGAGTTTCCTAACGCCTTGGTTCTTAGTCTCTTCAGTTTTAACCTCGTCGACCAAAAGGACCCAAAATTAGTTATTTGTGTGTCGACTCTGAAGGTAAAGAAACGCCACACAGAATTTTGTGTGTAGGATGCTTCGTTTGGGAAAATCTACGGGCTGTATGGGTTCTCTTTGTGTGTGTCTGTGTTTGGAGGGTGGAATGGATTCCCAACTAGTCAGGGCCATGGTGAGGGGGTGGGGAGGGGGGAACGAAATAATATGGGGGAGGGGTGGAGGGGACCAGACACAAAAAATACCCCCTCTAGAAAAAAGGGAGATGGGAAGGGGGATAGAAAAACATGGCGGGTGAAATTCTAGATATATATTATTTTTAAAGAAAGGCTAGGCCCTTCTGTACCCTACGGGGTTTTCTATGCTGTTTGTGGTCTCGAGATGGTCAATTGTTTCAAGTGTGGACGCCCAGGTTTATTTTTTTTCAAGATTTTCATGCTGATCATCTGCCTTTGTCTTGTTTTAGGAACCTTTTCTTGTCAAGGATATCCACACTAGCCCAAGAAATCGCCGATGGGATCGGTGCAACAGAAGACGCCACATCAAAAGTCAATGAGACAGTGTATGCTGCTGTCCTCAACCTTTGTTACAGCAGCTCGAGCTCTGGATGTGGTCAAAGCCACCTCATTCATCGAACCACACCACTACTAAGCACACTAGGAGAATGTCTGCGTGATCAACCAAGAAAGAAAGTGGAGCCATGATTAGGCGTCTGTGATAGAGCCTTTTTCTCCCCACAGAAGGCTCGAAGTTTGTGTTCCTCTTTGTGTGCATGTTCGACAACAACCCAGAATCATCCACCTTCCTCTCTTGCCTGTGCCCATCACACAGAAGCTAGAAGCAACGGAATCAGCCAGGCTAAAGTGAGTCCTAGCTGTTGTTGTGTGTGGGGGAAAAGGGTGGGTGTTGTGTGCGTGGGTTAGTTTGGCGATGTCGCTGGGCTATTTCATGAACACGCGCTGGGGCGGACTGGCGGCAGCCGTAGCGGCACAGCAAGCAACCAACGACGAACTCAACGCTCTCAATCCATCGGCCATCCCGCATCACTATACGGAGGAAAACAGCAATCCGTTCGCCTTCACATTGCCCTACGGCGCTCCGTTATCGATTGCCGGCGCTTATCCTCAGCACCACAACAGTGGTGGTGGTGCCACGACAGGCAATAACGGTGTTCCTACCTATCTCCATCAGCAGCAGCAACAACAACACCACCATCATCATCCGCACAACTCATTTGCGCCTTCCGTAGAACTCGGAGCCGCCTTGAGTCTCGCGGGTGGACCGTTGGACCCTCTCCGTCTGACTTCTCCTTCTATGCCGCACCTCTGCGGCCTGGACGAAAGGACGATTGGACATTTTAAATCTCTCTATCCACCTCCACCGTCTCTGAGTGGTGTAGGCCAAATCGACGACTCTTCGTCGATGCTGTGGCAACCGCATCAACAGTCTCTACCCGTCGCCGTGCCTCCTCATCCTCATCACTCTCTACCTCTGCCCACTTCCTCGTCCAATACTCACCCGTCGTTGAATTCGTTAGGTAACAACGGACAGCAGCAACATCTGAACGCTCATCCACAACAAGGAGTCGCTCTCTTGCCCATTTTAACTCCGCACGTTCAATCATCCGAAATGCCGAGTGACAGTCCACCTTCCCAACAACAGCAGAGCTCTTCTTCTGGCAGTAAGAGCAACGGAACGGGTAATGGAGTGGTGACAAAACCCAAAGCTAAGCCACGACAGCCGGAAGAGGTGCTCAAGTACTTTAGCAACGTGCTGACGCCCTACGAATGCCAGGAGATCCTCAACTACCCTCACGTCTACTTCATCGGCGCCATGGCTAAAAAGCGGCCCATAATGTCAACGCACAATTCGGGCTATGACGACGAGCAAGATTCATATATTCACGTTGTTCATGACCACGTTGCCTACCGCTACGAGGTGCTCAAAGTCATTGGCAAAGGCAGTTTCGGCCAGGTGGTGAAAGCCTACGACCACAAGAACCACGTCTACGTGGCGCTGAAGATGGTTCGTAATCAACCCCGTTTCCATCGACAAGCACAGGAGGAGATCAAGATTTTGGAACATTTAAAAAAACAAGACAAGGATAACAAGATGAATGTTATTCATTTGCACGATTGTTTCGTTTTTCGCAATCATGTCTGTATCACCTTTGAACTGCTCTCTATCAACCTTTACGAGTTGATTAAGAAGAACAAGTTTCAGGGCTTCAGCCTGCAGCTGGTCCGCAAGTTTGCCCATTCGCTCCTTCAGTGTTTAGAGGCTCTCGCCCGCAACCGCATCATCCATTGTGATATGAAACCCGAAAATGTCCTATTAAAGCAGCAGGGCCGCAGTGGAATCAAAGTGAGTACATCTTTTAAATATTGTATTATTCATCCGCGCTCGCGTACAGTTCTAGGTTTTTAAGAATATGTGATGGTCAGCCGGATGAACTGGACGGCATCGGTTCCCTGTACACGGAATAGAAACGGGACTCTTGGGAAAGAAACCGAAACGTTCTCACTAGGGACTCGAAAGCCGAAAAAAATATAGCGGGATGATGAAAATTTTCGATTAACTGTGTTCCGGGTTCGATGGAAAACCGCACTCGCGTTATTTTTTATTGTGCGAGGAGGAGGGCTTCATTTCTTGCTAGTGACTTTATTTGATCCGCATTGTTAGAGAGCAATAGACTCCCGAAGCACATTTCCGTTGACCGAATGTTGTTTACAGGTCTACAATATAAATATATTCGTCGTCGTCGTAGTTGTCCTAATTTAAGGGACTTTTATGGCACATGAGTTCATTATCTCGGAGAGAGGTTTCCTTGTGACATGGCCAATCGATTTTCTCTCTGGGGTTGTCCGGTCTCTGCGCAGCACGCGCAACTTG
Source organism: Daphnia pulex (assembly GCF_021134715.1). Lineage (NCBI taxonomy): Eukaryota > Metazoa > Arthropoda > Branchiopoda > Diplostraca > Daphniidae > Daphnia > Daphnia pulex. The sequence continues at coordinate 2,560,103 of NC_060018.1, read as the reverse complement.
ACCGATGCTGCGTTTCCCAATCAATGTGCAAGATGTTTCCCCTTTTTAGGAAACGGCCAACTACTATATATTCAGCGTGTGAAAAAAAAAATTGGAAGAAAAGGTACAATTGTTGGTACCCGAGTCTTTTGTTGAGAAAAGGGGGATTTATGGAAGAAAGAGGGTGGTAGAGTGATGGTGGGATTTAAATCATAAATATTCCTTTTTTCTTTCTTCTAAGGATGAATCCGTCGCTATATCTTGTTCCCAGGAAACACTCTGACCTGCAGTGACCCCGGAGGGGCTGCCGAACTGGTTTCGAGTGGCTTTAGCTTTTTTTCTTTCTTTTTACACTACCTCCAACACATTCGGTTAGCCACCTGGTGGGGTTTTTCTACCCTCGTCTAGTCTCTTTGTTGGGTTTCTTTTGAGCCCAGCCAGCTGTGTTGGGAGAAAGCCGAGGAGGAGGAAAAAAAATGGACACCAACAGGTGCGGAGGAAGAACGGGCTTAAGCAAGACAAAACTTGAAGAAACTGACGAGGAGTTGCTGTGCCGTCTATGTATTTGTAGGATGATGATGAAGAAAGAGAAATCATATTGTCGGTTGCCAGCTTTCACGTTTCTCTTTAGATGGAAGCGTTTCTTGGCCGACAACAGCGTGACAACGAACGAGGTTGTAAAAATCAGACGTGGCTGCTGAACTGTAGATAGGCTCTCTGCCGATGCTCAGTTCATTATGATTTTCCTTCCTAATTGGAAAGTGAACTGCGCTCAAGGGTCGTAACAGCGCAAGCCTGGGAAACGGCGTCACAGTTCAAGGGCGGTCATTGTGGCGCCGATTGGGGAACGCTCCGAGCAGCAGCAGCAAGTCTTCCACAAGTCGCACACTCTTTTTGCCCATTTCGACAGTACTTGGGTATATCATATTTGTTGGGCGAGTTGCTCACCAGATCAGCAAGAATTGTATATTTTTTTAGTGTTTGGTTGGTCGAACTTTGTGAAGGGCATAGAATTTTAAAGAATATAGTGGCCATGAAGTTCTTCGCCCCTGCAAGTCTCGCACCCCTCCAGAAAACCTCGAGACTTTCACTATACACAACGTTGCCAAGCAAAGAAGGAGCCGCCCCCCTCCAACCTTGGAATTATTATTCTTCCTTCTTTTACTTCTTATTCCCCTTTTTTCTTCTGTTCGTTTTCCCCTTCTCTTTCGGGGGTTCTGCCTGGACAATCGACTGTCCAGGCAGATTCCCAACTTCCTCCACCTTCTCGATGACCTAGATTGGAATTGTCGTCGATAAAAACCGACGACGATCTTGTTAGTCCGTTGCTGAATGAGGTCGAAAGCGTCATCCAGGTGATCCAGCCACACGAAAGACATTAAGGTGCTTCCGATTCGTGTGAATGAGTTTTTTGGTAAAAGAGAAGTAGAACGGGGCCACTGCCAAGGAGGTGAAAAGAAGTGAAGGGTAATATCGCCATCTTGTTGTCAGGTGTGTTGTGTATAGTATAGCCCCGGATGAAGGCAAGGAGCTTCCGCCTTAGTCAAGTTCCCGATTTGGAACTCTTCATTTCCTGCGAGGTTTTTTGCTTTTTAATCAACAACGTCTGCTCGGTTTAAACGAAACAAAAAAAAAAGAACTTGTTTTGGTCTGCTATTTTTCTGACGCATCTGCGCGTCTATTTAGGGGGTTTAGAAGTCTCACGCAGTAGCTGCTGGCCTCTTTTACGAGCCACTTGAAAAACAGATCCAGCGATTTCATCCAAAAGATTCAAATGTGTAAGTCATCCTCTCGATGAGTCTGTAGTTTCTGTTTACCTCCTTGAAACCTTGGTTCTTTATGTATCTCGATGAGAAGAACTGGTTCTTTTGTCACTTGGCAACCTCGTTGCTAATCGATTCAGCTACCGATTGTAATGTAATCTTGGTAATTATAACGAGCAGGGTATAGCAGTAGCTCCTTGTTTCTCTCATATTTACGCTTCTATTCGTCTGTATCTCCTTGTGTCTGTAGGTTATCGATTTTGGCTCGAGCTGCTACGAGAACCATCGGGTCTACACGTACATCCAGTCGCGCTTCTACCGAGCGCCCGAAGTCATTCTGGGCCTGCGCTACGGCCTACCCATCGACATGTGGTCGCTGGGATGCATCCTGGCTGAGCTCCATCTCGGATACCCTCTTCTTCCCGGCGAGGACGAATCGGACCAACTGGCCTGCATGATTGAATTATTGGGCATGCCGCCACCGAGGCTCATCGAACAATCGAAACGAGCCAAAATGTTCTTTAGCTCTAAGGGATACCCCCGATATTGCATGGCCACGACCAGGCCGGACGGCACAATTGAGCTTCAAGGCGGTTCGTCTAGACGGGGCAAACCGCGTGGACCACCCGGTTACCGAAGTTTGGCCACCGCCCTTAAAGCGAAAGGCCAGGGATACAAGGCTACCACCGCCAACAGTGCAGCCAACGTGGCCACCAATGGCATCAGTGCTGCAGAATGGTCCGAAGACGAAACCCTCTTTGTTGACTTCATCTCCCGATGCCTTGACTGGGATCCAGAGACCAGGATGACTCCCGATGAGGCCTTGCGGCATGGCTGGCTGCGACGTCGGTTGCCACGAACGCCAGCCAAATCTACGGCCGTTGAGAGCCCCGCTAGACAGGCACCTTGGCGAACGTCGAGTACCGGTAGCGTGGGTAGCGGGACCAATAGTCTTGGTGGAGGTCCTGGTGGCGGTAATGGCGGTTGTATCAGCGACCGTTCCAGTGGCGGAACCGGTGACTTGATGGTCCTCGGTGATACGACTTCATCAAATGGGACGACAGTCATGGTTCAGCAGTCGACATCCTCTGTTGGTACATCAACCTCTGCAGCTGGAAGTAGTCAGCAGCAACAACAGCAGCAGCAACAACAACAACAGAACGGAGGAGGAGCTTGGCCACCGGTGACGACTCGGGTCTTCATGCGAACCCGAAGAGCTGCCATGAACGAAGCACTGGCTTTGACTGGCCAAGGAACGTCTTCAGCGACTGCTTCTGGCGGCATGTCGGTAGCGACCAAATTACCCCACAGTGGCAGTACCGGCTCTCTAGCTTCGACATTGACGGGTCCAGCAGCAGCGGCTGGGCAAAGAAGATACTCTACCCGGTTACCCGTCATTGATCACTCGTGCTACCCTAACGGCGTTTCTTCCTAATGAAACTGAGAGTTTTTAACCCCCAGCTCTCACAACCAATCTCTTCTCTCTCTCCTCTTCGTTTTTCTCTTTTATCTGACATGTATTTTACCCCGGCATTCTCATTTCACGCGACACGGATGAAAACTCGTCGTGAGAATCCATCGACAGCATATGCGCTCTCCCCCGTACGCTTTTACTTTGTGTCTCGTCAACTGCCTCTCTACCCCCTCGCGTCTATTTCGAGGAGCAGCAAACGATAAAAGTCATCAGCCGTTGTCGACTTATGTACCCTGTTTTGAAATGGTTTTTCTTTTTTTGGAAAGCAAAACACTCACGGGTAAAGAAGACTGTAGAAATCTCTCTATTTCGCTAGTGCACGCTATTCTTCTTGAGAGTAAAGAAGAACGATGATAAAGAAGAAAAAACGGACTATCTCTATCTCCTTATCAAATTCTGATCTCTGCGGATCGTTGACGAATTGTCTTGCTTCTTACTTCAACTCCCGAACGAGGCAGGGAACGTCACACATGGGGTGGGCTAAAGGATAGTAGAAGAAGAAGAAAACGAAGCTCTCTTCCATACCCATTCGCTCATTCGTGATGATCTCTCGCTCGCGTTATCTGCAAAGTTATCGCTATGGAAGTTTAGGTTCCTCCGGGTGGTAAAAAAAGACACATAATCATAAAGGGGAGATTGGGTGTGTTGCTCATTCGTTGATTTCTGGACTAGTTTTCACGTTTTTACTATTGTTTGTTTGTTAGTTTTCTTTTTTTCTTTTGGCCATTTTTTTTTTTTTTTTTTTACCTTTTTTTATTTATTTTCATTTTTTTTTGTGTATGTGTTGTGTTGGGTCGAAGTTTTCACTTTGGACGTCGCCGTATGGAAACGCCAAAAATCTGAAAAAGAATAACAAATGTATTTTAAAAAGACAAAAAAAAAATAAGACAAATAATTTTGTGACATTTTAGGCGATGACTTTTGACCATAGCCAAACAGAAGTGCAGCGGCGACGAAGAATCTGTAGTCTCCCACAGCATTGTTTCAAATTTTTTTTTCCTGGAATTAAAAGAAAAAGAAAAAAAAAAGACATGCATCCCTCTTTCCCTTTTTTAACAAAATATGATTGGTCGATGAGAGCAACAGTCCCATTGTAATTTGCCCATTTTTTTGTTTTTGTTTCTGAAGAAAAAACTCGTTTCGATTGGCGGCCTACGTTATGACTCAACAGGAACAAGTGTAGCATTGTTTAGATTGTCCATTATAGTTTTGTTGGCAAAAATGATTCCTCTGCGAACGTTCTCTCTCTTTATTCTGTGTGACGTGAGAACAAATTGTATTATTGCATACTATTTGTTTCTGATCCACACACAGAAATCCCATCTCTCAGTAAATTGTAGATGGCACCTTGAAGAAAAAAATGTTCTCTCTTTCAATACCTAGCGTCATTGCATCCTCGTCGATTAAAACCATTGTCTCTTTTGGGGTCATGATGTTGCCATGGCAAAATGTTGTTTCCCCGAGCACGAAGAAGACGCCGATCATTCGGAGTCCGCGGAAGGATCTTAAATTCCCGGAGGGGAATCACACACGCAATTCTCCCCAGCAGAAAGCATCTGTCTCTGTCTCTCCAAACTTGTTCCGTAGTCCTCGTTGTCATGACCAAAATGCATCGTAGTAAGCTTTTATTGCGTTGTTCTCTTCTCACTCTCGCTAGAGATCCGAAAATCATCTTGCCCCGACCGTCGACTCTCTGTCTCCCCCTCTCTCTCAATTTCTTTCTCTCTCTTTCTCTGTGTATCCGTTTTTTTTATTGACGCTCTGTCGTGTGTATGTTGTGTGTGCGTGTGTATGCGTGAAAGTGCCGAGTATTGCTACTGCTATTGCTGCTCTAATGCTGTGTATTTGGCCTTGTATTTTGGACGATAATAATGAAGTGAATGATTTTGATTGTGTCACATGTGTCTTGTGTGCTTTAATCAAATTTTTCCCTTATGTCTCCCTCTCTACGATTCTCTTTTGTGTTCCTCCTCGTATGTTAGTAATGAACGTGATTTTAAGTCGACAAGACAGCGAAAAGAAAAAACTCGTATGAATCACCTGCCTTTTTTTTTAAATTTTGTTGATGGATACGACACGTATACTCACGCCCTACCATCCCCACGCAGTAAGGAGAGAGATGTGTCCAGTTGGTTGGTTACACGCAAGAGGCGTTACGCACTTAATCGATGAGTTTGACGACGTCATCCGATCCGGCGCCAATTTCAGATAAAAACTGGGTGAAGGTTGGCAGTTCTATTTATTTCTGGCGGCTCAGGGTCGAGAGCTTGTCAAGTTTCAAATTATTATTATTGTTTATTATATTTACGAAATAATATTAAATGACGACATGGTTGCTTCTTAGCGTCCAATTTCGTCGAATGAAAGTTCGACTTTTTTCATATTAGCTCGTCAAGTAGAAGACGAAATTGTTGTGTGTTTGCGTAATCAGTCAGGCTACCAAGTCACTGGGCATTAGTCATTTTTCTAAGAAACCAATAGCTCACAGCCTTTGCTTTTTGCTTCGGCTGTAATCCACGCAAAGAGAATTCCCAAAAGAATTGTGTTGCGTTTTCTTCATTTTCACAAGCAGTCAAACCGGATGAGAAAGAAACTAACTTGACCGCAGTTTTATGTCGTTTGACGACCTTGATGGCAGTCGTGCATTGTGGAAAATACAGGCGTGAATTCTATCCGCCAAGTCCTTCACCATGGAATGAATTATATCCGGCTGCGTTCTTTCACTTGTCTTCCAGACGGCCGACGAGGTTTTGATTAGGGTCTGAACATTGAAATTAAGATTTATTTCAAGACTGAACAAAAAAGAAAGGAATGCATATAACAACAAATGAACTTGACGTATACCTAGTCATTGGACTTCGTGGGAGGGGGAGGGGCTGGTTCATTCATTCGTTCCTTTTTGTTATTGGATCTGATAAAAAAGGAGGTCGTTGGTTCGATTCGTGCAACATTTTTGTTGGCCGTAAACTTTGTCGTTCCGGTATTGAGAGGAACGAAATCGAAAGCTGCGCCGCTCGTGTTGACACGATGGCGGCCGCTTGCCCTAAATCGGACAAGAAACGAAAAAAAAAAGAAATCCAATAGAAAGAGGAGAATCGAAAGAAGAGAAAAAAGAGATCAGGTCTGCTGACTTTAATTTGGAGACCAACAGAGAAAGTTTTGACCAAGAAACGACGCCAGATCTCTCCGGGAGAAGGTCACGATGAGTCAAGACTTTCTTTGCTCTCTCTCTCGTCTGTTTTCATCTTTCCATCCTGTTTGAAAAATCTCACCGGTTTCTCCTCTCCCTAGTTTTCTCTATTTCAGCGACTCTCCTACTCCGCGACTAGGAGACTCTCGTTTGGTGTGTTGTTCATCTCTTTCTTCAGTCTCTCTTTTATTTTAGCTCGACCGTGAGCGTCTGTAGAGGCTTTTATTTTCAGCTCCAGACACGGCGTCTGACGACATCCGTTCAGTGCGACAGTACTGCAAGCCCAGGGTCTTTAAACTTCAGGGAGAGAGGAAAAAAAACACACACACGAAATAAAGGTCGAGTATCATACGTGACCCAAATAAGGTTTCTCGTCGATACCCGTCCTTTGGCTCTTACATGTTCGGCAGTCCCGGCTGAACACATACGTTTGCCACCATGTGTATGTGTAACTTCATCAGTTCAGGCGGGGCTTTTCCAACCTTCGCAACCTCCTTTCTAACCCTCTCCAAGTTAAAGCATCGCGTTACAATTTGGTCCACGCTCACAGACACGATGTCCACCTATTGGCTGCATTGAGCCATGGCTAATGGGCTTAGGAGATTTATTGTTATCAGATTTTTTCAGTTTTTTATTTTATATTTTTTTCCTTTTCGAGTTTCTCCTGTAATGGAGGTAATTAAAAAAGATACGTACCGTCTGAATAGTAATAACATCGTCGAAATCCAGGACGATCGATGTGCAAGCTGTCGTTTGTGGTTGCTCTATGTATTCCAATTCCAGAGTATAATAGGAGGAAAATAGCCCTTGTGGTTAGAGATTTCCGAATTTTCGTAACGGTGACCTGTTTTGACTCCAGGGGCTTCCATCGATTGGTTTCTCTTGGATTCTAAAATCCAAAAAATCGAACCATGTTTTTGTCACGTATAGGCAATATTACACTTTTGGTTCTGCTGTTATCGATCGTTCGCCGAAATGTACGATTCAGAAACATTATCCTTGATCCTGTTTGAATGTACGCAGTTTTGCTTTTGGAGCAAGCTCAATTTTTTTTAAAGCTGCATATTCCGTTTTTATTGTCTGCCATCATCGACCAAGTTCCAGATGATTTCAAACCGTACAAGGAGATCTCTGGTTTTTGGCCGAGGTTTGGTTTGGAAGGCATTGGCTGGTGGACGTCGCGCGGTTGGCGATAAATCGTAATGAATGCCCCCTCCTCCAATCAAGGATTCGACGTCTGTTCTTTGCTTCCATCGTGAAGCGTCGTAAACGCTGTCGAGACAAAATCAATGATGCATTTACCCTAGTCGAGTTGTAATCGTGGCCGCTAGGTGGCCCCACATTCTGAGAGATTGTTTATATCCTTTCTGGAGAGGGAAGGGAGATGTCAAAAAGTAATTTTGTTTCATGGTATAAAAATAAACTGGCCCGAAAAGTCTGAAAATGGATGAAGCCGGCGGTGCCAGGCGAGGCCCACCTAAATTGCGAGAGATTCTTAGAAGACAGCGTCAAGATTCAGAGGTTTGTAAATTTATTTCATGAAATTGGATACATCGTATGAATTTTTATCGTCATAGGGAACTATTGACTGCCCCGACTTGGATTTCGTTTATGATGATGCTGACAAACATCCTAATGAAACTGCTGAGCTTTACAGTTACACAGAAGGACCAGAGTTCCAATCAAATATCAGAGTATGCCTGGCATTTTGACCTAAAGATGCTGATCAACTAAATTCTTTTTTCATCAGGCATTTGAGGAGTTGATGGAACTCTTCCACATTAGACCCCATTGGCAAACTTTGAATGATTCCACTAGGGTAAGTGTTCTGCTTAAACTAGCAGAACAACTGGAGCTGAGTAACAAAGCTTTGAGGATAAAAGCAGCTCGAGCAATCCTCTACATTGCTCAAGGTTGCTGGGGTGAAGTCCAGAGTGATGCTGAGCAACAGCATTGGACTCGAAGCAATGTTCTCTTGCTGTACAAAACTGGAATTTTTCACACATTTCTGGAACTGCTAAACTATGAAATTGAGTGAGTACTACATATCCTATTATTACAAGTTTATTTATTAAAAACAAACTTCTGAGTACAGAAACAGTGGAGCAGCAAATACTGCCATAAGAAAATTAGCTGTCAGTCTTGCAGATAGCTGGGATCTTCGTGTAATTCTGTCGGTATTTTACACGATCGTTGAAGTCTTCCGCTCCTCCCAAGAAGAGGACAGTGACGAATTCAAGAAGATTCAAGAAGAGTTTCGAGCTGAAATCGGTAAAAAACATTCATTGAGTTACTCTGTATTAGATCCTTCATTGTTTCTTTTGATCATCGATGATTTCATTAGCTCAGCCCATCAACGATGAACTGTTAGCTGTAAAACTTCTCAGTATGGTCACAAAATTCTGCAGTGGATCTTGCCCGCATTTCCCAATGAAGAAAGTATTGCTGCTGTTATGGAAAGTGCTGCTTGTATCTCTTGGTGGAATGAAGGAACAGAGAGAGTTGAAAGGTTTGTGCCAATTGTAATTTCGTCCATAATCATTTCCATCTATCATTTCCTCCCATCTTTTCAGGGAAGTATCGTACCGAGGCAGGTCTGGCATTGCCAATAGAAGATACCATCGAAGTAACACGGACCATGCGCGCTGCTTCACCTCCTGCATCAGCTGCTGATCTGTTGGAAGCTCAAAATCAGAAACCGGGTCCAGCTGCCCGTCCTTTCCGACGGGTAAATTCTTATCCTTTATTTAGCATTCGATTTGTGACAAATTGTAATCTTGATTTTTCTTTGCAGACCCTAGTCAAACAGAGTTCCTTAGATGAATCACTAACCATGGAATTGGACAATAACGATCAAGCCGATGATGAGTTGAGGGAAATAGAAGAACGAAGAGCCATGGAAGAATCGGGAGAAATACCTCAGCCACCAAGCCCACGACCTACGACACCAGCACCAAGAAAGGGTAGCATTCACTATAAAGAACAAATTAGCACCGGAAAACAAAAAAAAATATATCCTTTCTATCTTTTAGCACTACCATGGACACCGAAAGTTCGTCAAAAGGATATCGATCAATTTCTCGATACCACGCGAATGAAATTTGTAGGTTTCATGCTCCCCAACGATCGAGTATCATTAGCAGGACTTCCTTTGCCAATTCATGAGGGTGTGCGTGTCTTGAAACAGGTAAGGCACGTGTAAAACTGATTCCATCCGTTCATTGTGAGTAATGGTGATATTATTTTGCATAGCACACTTACTTTTCGTTGACGGAGATCCAAATCCAACGAGAAGAGGACATTAACAAAAACCCGGTTTCCAAAGGGCAGGAGGACATAGCGTTGACTCCGGCGGAAATCCTTTATCAGGTCTAATTTCTGATCCTTTCTGTTTGCAATATGTATATATATATTATTTCTTTTCTTTCTCTTTTCAAAATCTGAAATACAGGCCATGTTGCCGAGCTTGCCTCAATACATGATTGCGCTTCTGAAAATTCTTCTAGCCGCCGCTCCGACCTCCAAGGCAAAAACAGACTCTATTAATATTATGGCAGACGTTCTGCCCGAAGAAATGCCGTAAGTGTTTTTCTAAGAAAAGAAACGTAATTTTGTACCGATGGCCATTTTTAGAAAACGGGGAAATCCATTTGTGCCGACCCCGAAAAAAATTTCCCTCGCGCCTCAAGGCTACCATTCACTATTAATGCGCCATTTTTTGCCTCTTCTCTAGGATGACTGTTTTACAGTCGATGAAATTGGGTATTGACGTGAATCGACACAAGGAAATCTTGGTAAAAGCCGTAGCCGCCATCCTGTTGCTTCTCCTGAAGCACTTGAAAATGAATCATGTTTACCAGTTCGAGTTCATGTCTCAACACTTGGTATTTGCAAACTGCATCCCACTCGTACTCAAATTCTTCAATCAGAACATTATGGCCTACATTGGCGCCAAAAACAAGTAAGTAGTAGACGATGATTCATCAGTGTGTCGATATTCTTTTCCGGCTGCTAAACGGTTTACGTGATTGCAGCATCGCTATCTTGGATTTCCCTTCGTGTGTCATTGGCGATCAGCCAGAGTTGACCGCCGAGAGTTTGGAAATTGGTACCAATCTTCCCTACTGCTGGCGCAATCTCTTCTCATGCGTCAACCTTCTGCGCATCCTTAATAAGCTGACTAAATGGAAACATTCGCGCATCATGGTACGTTATCGATGTAGGCGTGTAGACTTAATCTTATCATTCATTTACATTCTTCAAGTCATGGTGATGACTGCTTGTTTTTTTTTCTGTTTTGTATGCGAGATTTCATTCTGGTTTGTTAATTTTTACATTGTTTCCATTTGTTTAGATGTTGGTTGTGTTCAAATCAGCGCCCATTCTAAAGCGAACCTTGAAAGTCAAACACGCTCTCTTGCAGCTGTACGTGTTAAAGCTATTGAAAATGCAAACAAAATATTTGGGTCGTCAGTGGCGCAAGTCAAATATGAAAACAATGAGTGCCATCTATCAGAAAGTGCGTCATCGGCTGAACGATGACTGGGCATTCGGCAACGGTTAGACCATAAAATGCTAAAATAGTAAAATATTTGCGATATATTTCAATCTGATGAATTCCTTTCTATTTCTTGTGCAGACTTGGATGCAAGACCGTGGGATTTCCAGGCGGAGGAATGCGCTTTGCGCTCTGCCGTTGATCGCTTCAACAGTCGCCGATACGATAAGAATTCGTCTGGATGTGCGGTAATGGTATGAACAGTATTAGACGAAAGAGGGATGAAAGTTCATAAAACTGCATTCGATCGGCAGGATCCGGAATACGAGCCGATAGATAACTGGCTAACCAGCGTACTTAGCCACCCTGTGGAGTTGACCGACGAGTTCAAGCGCCACTACGAGATCTGGCTACAACAGGAAGTCTTTCAGGCCTCGATTGACTGGGATCAGTTGGTCGCTTCTCATCTGATATGATCCCACCCCCGTGTCTATTTTAAATGCGTTTAGGAACAAACACCATCCATCCCGCGCGCTGAGTCGCACGACCAATTAGCGAGCGTATCAAAAGTGAGCCTGCTTTCCCTTATGGAGGCAAACAACAGTTGCAGGAAGCACTCATGAGCACTCATACGACGACCCGAAGATCCTATTCTGCCGCGAGAAGAGTCCCGTAACATAAATTGATCGATCCATTTAGCATCCGTTAGAGCGAAAGCGAGAAGTTTGTTTTTCTGGTTTTTCCCATTCTTGCATTCGTCTTGCATTACTCATACACACATACACACACTCGCTCATTGTACAAAACAGAAAGGGTTTGTCGCTTCATTTCATCGCGCTGCTCCTTAAACAAACCGACTGTGACCCTTTCTCCCGTCCGTGCCTGGCACCTGAACGCACGGACTTTTATGTTGCCGTTTGGGTGTAAAGGGACGAGGGGAATTCCCTTGAACCGTCAAAAGCCGTTTTGGGTTTTCCTCAATTCCTGCGTGTAGAAAGAAAAATAGTTTCCCCTTTTACTTTGGGTTGACCTCATTTTTGAGATATTCCTTGTCGCCATGCTGCCATCTATATGCCATTTATGGCTTATTCCCCCTTCACTTCCCAGAACACGTCCAATCTTTTTGACATTCCGTCGTTCAAAAATCCATTGTTTTAAAAAAGGGATCTAACAAGGAAAAAAAGAATCAGCTGTAGACTTGAAATAAGACAACATTCCACGTCTCCAGTTGAAGATGCTGTTCTGTGGTGGTGGTTTACACTGGGAAGGAGCCTTGATACAAGAAGGTCAGCTCCAAGGCCGCGAGTACATCGGCCGCGCGCGAGCTTGCATCAGTCGGCGACGACGGCCAAGACCGAGGGCGTCTTTTTGTGCGTACGTGGTGGTGCTGAACTGTGAGGATGGAACCCACAAAACGCGAATGGCATGCATTCGAATCCTGTTTCTGAGCGCGCGCTGGCGGACGTTGGACTCATGTCGCCCCAGTCTTCAAATATTCCACGTCAGGTTTCATTTTATGACAAAAGAGACCTCGGAATGGATCAAAAGAAGAGAGGCTTACGGCAGCATTGTGACGAGCTCTCGTCCATCGATTGCTCTTTTTCTTTTGATGGTGTAACCCGACCATGAACATGAAAAAGAGAAGGTGGGGGGATGCGTTACCGCTCATTGAGCACTAGAAATTCATTCTCAAGGAGAGAGAGAATTCAGTTTTTTTACCGGACAAAAGACGAAATGGTTTACTTTTTTTTTCAATAGCTCCCAGATTTATTTATTTCTCCTCGTGTTTTACGGTTGACTTGGGTTTGTGTCGAGCCGCTCGCGTCATTGACCATGTTGGGTATAGAGAAGCGACAAGGAGGAAGGTGAACTAAATAACAAGAGAAAAAAAACCCCGGTAGGTGTGTATAAATATCAGGAACACTTACCTGGAAGAGAAATAAAGGGACGGGTGAATTGGTCCGGCGGCCGTGACCGTCGACTCCCAACTGGTTGGTCCTCGGCCTCTTTACCTCATTGGGGAAAAACTTTTTTAAAAAGCAGATGTCGTCAATAGAGAGGGGCAGGTGGAATGTTTTTCTTTCTACCCTTGTATTACATTTAAAAATCATTTACGAGGAGAAGGGAGAAAGATTTCGATTCCAACTCGTTTCAATCAGGTTATTTTAATTTTCCACTGACAGGTTTATTTAAGCTCGTAAAAATTGAAATGACGACAACAAGAAGGAAAAAGTGACTGACAAGAATATGAGAAACTGGGGTCGAGGAAATTCCATGAAATCAAATAAGAGAGCCTTAATCTGTTCACGCGCCAAGAGAATGATTCCTGGTATTGACCTTGTCAGGCTGCTGGCGCAATTCTCTTGGACATTGATGGGCGTGTGTACATCAAACGAATGTCAAGTCAAAGCCACACACAAACTACCAACCTGTGTCTAGTTATTTGATTTGAAATTTTTTTTTGTTTTTGTTTTTGTATCACGGCCGTATTGGATATGCACGCGGCTGCCGTAGTGGCTTCCATATTCCAAGTTGTAATAGTGGCAGGTAGGAGAGAGACCTTGGGAGGTTATCGGCACCTAATCCCGGTCCAATGTCCGCACCTTTCGGTGCACAGTTGTCAAGGAAAAGAAGGTGGGGGGATTTTATTTTGTTTTCTGCGTGTACGTAATTTTTGCTGGGTGGTAGCGAGTGGGGGGGTTTACTGGACCTTGGGTTTTGACGGTGGCTGCACGTATATATCGCCAATGTTCCTGGGAAACATTGGGAAACATAACCAAACAGTTCTTGGTACAGTCGGGTATACCTGCAAAGAAATAAGAAAGAAAAAAAAAATCTTGGCGAGCATTGTGTCCAGGAATCGGTTGGTAGAGAACAAAATGTTTTTTTTGCGTAACGTGCCGTAAACGAGGCCATCATTACTTGCGGCCCACCTGTGTCTGGACTGGCAGATGGTCGGTTGACAAGACCTCCAACGAGAGAAGAGAAGAGGGGGTTCAAAAAACCATCATTACACACACACACACAGGCAGACATGCACAGGTTAGAGAAGACTTTTCACTACCTGGAAAAAACAACTGGGATGATTCTCGGCGACAACCTCGCTCCAGAAAAAAAAAGGCTCATCACCTGCTCTGACCACCTGCCCATGGGATGATGATGAAAAAAAAAGGACATTAAGAGTCTTCGCAATCCGTCTCTCCCTTGTTGTTGTTTTGTTTTTGTCACTACGCCGCACGACAGTTTGAATTATTTGTTTTTAATGACGAAATTTTTGGACGCAGTACCAGGAATCGTTCATCTCTTAATTCCACGTAATCTGGCGAAAGCTATTTCGTAATGAAGCCAAGAAATTTTACAAGGGGAGTCAAAAAAAAAACAAACAATCGACGGACGAGTGGTACAGTGGAATTATAATGCTGTGATAAGTTGGCTGCCTGCCCGGTGGCATTGCACCATCAAAACAGTTAGCAGCGCAATATAGAGAGAAAAAACGACAACAAAAGGAAAAACCGGAGAAATTTGGACAATCCAATGCTCTAGTGCCTCCAAGGAATGGCACGAAGCATTTGAAAGGAGAGAAAAAGGAAAAAAAAATAAAAATGTTCATCTTTTGCATCTTGGGAAAGCAGCGACCTGTCGACGACGGCGGCGGCTCCCGCCGCTCCAGGTGGGAAAAACCAAATACAGAACCAGCCACCGAGAACGAGCCCACCTTGTGACGTCGCGATGGGTGCCAGACTAGACGGCCTTTGAAGGAAAGTGAGGCTCAGCTATTTTAGCCTTATCCAATGTGATCCGGCTTCTTTATCTCGGTGGAGAGAAAAGAAAAAAAAAGTCCCGTCTCGGACTAATCAAACTTTTACGTGCGTATAATGGCCAGTATAGTTTGATTTTTTTTTTTTTTTCTTCCCCAAGTTATACCAATTCCTAATTTTTTTTTTGTAAAATATACACTGTCTGGCTTTTGATGGGAATAAATATAATAGTCTATCACATCGTGACAATTGATTGTCTGATGGTTCATTTCTTCACGATTGAAAGAAATTCAGGCGTCTTTGTATTTGAAGGGAGATAATGAACAACAACATAAAAGGTAAGTATAGTGCACAGGCTACGTTGGAACCCGTTTCTACCTGTGTAATCGAGGGGAGAGAAAAAAAAAACGGGCTCTATAGTAGAACACTGCTGCATACATAAGAAACTCGAAGCTGTGACATAACTGTGCTTTCTACATCATCACAGCGATGAGCTTTCGCAAGTTGACAATGAAGTTGGTGTGGTCTCACCGTGAAAACAAAAAAAGGAGTTGCGTTGCTTGTGTTGTTGCTGTTGTTGTTGCGCTTGTTCCCCTTTCCAAGGGAGGTAACACACTTTTTCCAGACAGAAGATAGAAAGGCTTCTCACTGCGCCGGAATCCGGCTGTTGTTGTTCTTGCGTGTGTATCATAAAAAGAAAATGTCTAGGTCAGGTGTGGCCGCCCGTGTGTGGGTTTGGTACCTTGGGCTCCTTTCACGCCGAGCGTGAATTTTGTTTCTCTTTTCTCTTTATTCTTCTCTCTCTCTCTCTTCCCTCGTACCAGGCACTTGTCTCGTTTTTAATTGATCCGTAACGGTATACGCGGCCACTCCCTACGGCGGTCGGAATCAGATCGATAAAGTGAAATTCGAATTGATTTCCTAACAAGAACCGCGCCGTACAGAAATTTGACTTGCAAAATTGGAAATGAAAACAAACCCATCCCCTAACCTTCATGTTATTTGTTTTACACGAACTTGAAACATTTTCATTGGCGGCCCAACCTAGCAATCAAAATAGCACTTGTGGAAATTTCGTCTAGGAAGTTTATTTCCATTGTCCAAATCGGGTGAATTTGCCTACGTGGATAATGTATTTTTTTGTGAAGATGACATAAAGTGGTTCACCAAATTTTTCCCTTCGCTTCTGTTTTGTTACTTAATACACATTGAAATCCAGGCGGTATATTTAAGTTTGATTCTTTTATTTCACCAGGCAATTTGAGAGAAATTGAAGGAAAACTTGTTTAGAATCTACCGACTCATTCCAGAAATGGTCGCAGATACGGATCGGCTTCAGTCTAGCAAGCGCAAGAAAGAATGGATTCCTCGAGTACCAAATTCGTAGGGGTACGTTAATTGAACCATGATGTCGTGGAATGACATAGCTTTTTGCTTACGAGTTTGGTCACGTATAAGCAACGCCTTTCGTATCCTGCTATATTCGAGGATTTCGAGCGGGATATTCCCGAATTTTCTGGCAGAAGGCTGCTCGCGTGTTTCATGCTCTTGAAGCCATGAAAGTAGTCTATACTTGTTTGAAATTGGCAGATATCGTGAATTTCAAATTTCTTTTTTAAAAAATACCCAAAAAAAATTACGCGTTCATAAAGGTTGGAGTCGTTCAAAATAACCTTGCTACGGTTATAAACCACAGCGTGTTGGGTTTGTTTATTGATAGCTCGTCGTGTTTATAATCTAAACTATGTAAATAGAAATGTACTTTTTTTTTTCGTTTTTTTAGGTTATTGATAATGCAAGGTACCCACCTTAACCTCTATCCATTGACGTCAAGTGAAAATGTGGCATGTAACGCGCACCTTAAGGATCACTTTTCTAATCTATTCTCCATCACCACAAACAAGAGCTTAAAGCGTCAATACGAGTGACATTTTTGGACCGATCAAACTCTACGGTAGCCTGGGGAAAAGATGTTTACGTAACAATGATGCAGCCAAATTCTAAAAAAGAAATGGTGATTAAAGAAAATGTTGACAAAAATATGAGAATTTCAATTAAAGGGATAGGAAGCAATGAATTCACATAAGTATACATACAAAACTGTTTTGGATGTCTTGAATACCGGAAAATGGTTGAAGAAAAAATAGCGTTGATAATTACAAGGTAGAAGACAGTTGCGAGAGAACTTGAACTTTCTAAAATTAAAAATAATTATCTTTGTCTTGGAAAAATTTTACGGATTAGAAGAATCGCCACTTTGTCTGGGCTCTTGTGTTTGTATTCAATCGTGTCGGTAGGGAAAGCGGGACTTGGCAGTGTTGGTTGTTGTTGGAGGCCAAGGTAAAAATCAAGTCGCAATGGCGGAACCAGCAGCTTGCTCGCCCTCCATTTCATTCGCGTGTAATGGGCTTGCTTCTTTTTAATGCTTTCATTGTTTCACACTTGACTTGACGCTCTTCGTTATATTGTTTAAAAAATTCTAAAAATACTTATTGTCTCAAGGTATTTATATAAATGTACACAGCCAATTATATTATGACCGGCTGTTGCCGCCCAGTTAAATCGACCACACAGAAGCCCGATTGACTTTATTTGGCAAACTGAAATTTCCATCCCATTTTTAAATATTATCTCCAAGAAAATTAGGGTGTGTCCACGATCCTTACGGACTCTCTTTTTGTTTTCCCCTTGTTTCTTTTAAGCTACTACTACGATGTCTGATCTACTTCTTTCTGGCGGCGTGACGGAGCCAGAAAGCCGCATTTTCTCTGTCGGGAGCGCACGGAGACGGCCTCAATCGTGCAGCAGTTGCCGTTAGAAAGCGAGGCTACTACGCAGTACGTTGCGGTGGCCTCAAGTAAAGCGGAATTTCCCAATAATGACGTCAAAAGGCAATCAGTATTTCATCAGTTATATTATCATGAGGCACATAACACACAAGCAAAACCGAAAAAAAAAAACACTTGATTTCGTACAAACACACACATAAACACACGCAGAAAAACGGTTTAGGGATTGACACACACACAAAAAAAAATTTCAGATTTTCTGGCTAGAAAAATAGGCGAATTTTGACACGGCACGTCATATTTACAAACCGAATATCTGTACAATAAATTCAAAGTCGAATGACAGGAGAATCGCGAGGATCACACACTCGGCACGTCAGTTACAGGAGTAAGGCACGATGGCATACATGATATCTTCTTTTTTACATAATACACACGCCAGGACTGAAACTTCTCTTTTTAAGGATTGCATAGGAACTCTTTTGACGTCTCCCGTGCCGTTTACATACCGCTCTTCTCCACAATTCGATTGTTTTACCCTGAGCACATTGGTTATTTTACCAACACTTCTTCCTCGTTTCCGACATTCGTCTATAGGATTTTTGCCAGGCGAGTGAAGATCTGTCATTTGGCCTGAGATGTTACCGACAGTGAACCACACCATTTTTCGTTATTATACAAAAGAGTTGCAGGAGACGGGAAAAGATCTTTGGTCCATTAACACCGCTGACTACGGTGATGGATGTGAAGGTTATTTAAAGTTAGGGGTCATCATTAGAATGAGAGTATTTGTTGAAGAAACTCTTTTTCTTGTTAATGAGCCCATTGCTCCTCGTGATAGATGACGGCCTCCATGGCGTACTCGCAGTCGAGCAGGTCAACCTCTTCCGTCATGCTGTTGCGTGAAGACGAAGCTGTCGAGGCGGATGGTGTCAGCGAGTAAGGCAAAGAGCCACCCAAGGTGAAGGAGGCCCGACGAGGTGACGGAACAGGTATGGATCCTGCGCTGGATGAAGTCGTCGTTGGTGAGGATGACTCCATGGCGGCAAGACAGTCAGAGGGTGAACAATCGTCGACTTTCGTCACTTCCACGTCCGGGTAGAACCACGGATGAGACAGGATTTGCTCCAGACTCGGTCGGTCTGATGGAGAGTACTCGAGGAGGTTGCGGATCAGATCCTGGCACTGTCGAGAGACAATCTGATGTCCCGTACTCGACGTTGGGAAATTGAGAATGGCGCTGACGATTTGCTCATTCTCCTCGAAGGGAATATCACCGCAGACCATGTCGTACAGAAGGATGCCCATCGACCAGACAGTAGCGGGCGTGCCCATGTATCTCCGGTGGTTGATCCATTCGGGTGGTGAGTAAACTCGAGTTCCTGCAAAATAAACAAAAATACGGAAAATGAAATTTCAATTCATTCATGAATAACTGAATGAGTCGTCTTGTTGCTAAGGGCTCCAAAGAGAAGAGAGAGATAAGAGAGAAGGGATGTCAGATTTCCTGTTTCGAGAGGCTGGACCAGGGGTCAACGAGTACGTTAGTTAGTTTGTCCGTGTGTTGCTATCTCAAACCACGCCCCCTTCTACAATTTCTTTTTATTTTAAATTGGTGATTTTCTCCTGAAAAACTTACACGCTGCAACAGGAGCTTAGCCATCATGTGACGCGCCAACTGTTCCGTGAGTATAAATAGCCGAAGAAGGGAAATGAAGAGCCAACGGTATATATACCAAAACTCCAAGAACCCCCTCGCGATATACTGGTCAGGGGAAAGCGTCATCGGTCTGGGAATGTGCGCGTGTGTGACTGAGCTGTTAAAATAGCTAACCTCCACACAATAAGTGAAATAGAGGGGAGGGGCGGAAACCCAAGAAGAGGAAGCTCTACGGTGGACTTGTTGCCAACACGCTGCGAACACTTATCCGATATCTTTTTTTCTTTTCTAAATAGAAGAAGAAAAACCAAATAGTCGAAACTCACCGTCAAAATCGGTAAAGTAAGTGTCCTTAACGTAGGCGCCAGAGCCAAAGTCGATCAGCTTAAGGGTCAGAGTTTTCAAATCCACCAAAATGTTTTCATCCTGTTAACAAAAAGAAAAATATTACGTTAATATTGGAAATTATACAATTTTTTTTATTATTTTCAAATATTTCACGATTCAAGTGAAATAATTTTTTTACCTTAATGTCACGGTGAACAACTCCAGCACGATGGCATTGAATGACGGCTTCGACCACCTGGCGGAAAAAATTCTTGGCCATAGTTTCGGGTAGAGCACCTCGTTCCGTGATAAAGTCAAACAGATCTTTGCACGATTCCATCCGCTCCATGACGACGACGAAGACGTCGCCCGTATCGCAAGCGTCCAACAATCTGACGACGCCATTGCATTGTGAAACTTGACGAAGAAGACAATATTCAAGCGGGACTCTTGTATCGTTCACCTGTTAAGCAAAAAGAAGAAAATAATGACATTAGTTAAAAAGTTGCTTGTCGTGTACGATCACAGCCCCATAGCGAGCGTGCGCTGTTACCACCCGTAGAGTATCGTTTAACTCTTAAAGGTTACAACAAGCGAAACCCCCCGCTACAGCTGGTGTTTTTAATAAATCACACAACTCGAGGGAACAGAAAAAAAAGTCTGCGACAACTTACTTGGCCCCAAGCGGTGACGGAACTCTTCGGGACGTGCTTAATGGCCACGGGGAGGCCGTCGCGGACGCGGATTCCCGCGTAGACGGTGCCGAATCCGCCTTTTCCCAAGATGTGACCAACTCGGTAGCTGCGAGCAAAGGTCTCTCGGTCCGTCAGGAATGGCTGCTGCGAAGACGCTGACGACATACTAGGACGACTTCCGTTTGACATGGCAACTATAATAGTAAATAAACAGAATATTTAAAAAGTCAGTCAAGGTTTTCTCAGTTTTGGGTCAAGAGATGGCGCGCAGTGTCTTTTAACTCGGACAACTTTTACTAGCGCGCGCGCCAAAGAGACAGTGGAATGCGCGCGCCCAAGACAAGCCCCCGATTGAAGAAAAATTTTACAATTCATCGTTTTCTTTTCAGAGTTTTGGACTTTTACAATCTCGTCAATAAATCGACTTACCGTATGCGTCGTCTTTATCCGTGCGTTTACCAGGCGTCAAAACACTGCACAATTTTCGGGAAAACATTTTTCAAAATCGAGGAAATTTAAAAAAGCAGACTCCGAATGTACAATTCGGAAATGTTTTGTAAATTTGTAAGATAGTTGTTTCTTTTTCGAAAGAATAGTTTTTTTCAAAATTTTCACACAAGTTACACAATCAACTTGAGTAGCGCGGGCACTCTAAAGCAATGAGCCACGGTTGTGAGGAAGTGTAGTAGTAAACAGAGCACTGTTGTGAACTGGCTAGAAGCTCCAACGGAACTGAATGCTGAGCAACGTGGGTCGCCCCTGTTTATGGACTGAGCGATGCGATGTAACCCTCCGCCATCCAAGAAAAGCAGATCCCCCCAAAAATGCGACCACCTTAGAGCGATGAGTAAATCTCGAAAGCGCCAGCAAGATTTGATTCAATCTATCCACCCCCAGGTAATTAATCGAGGTAATTAGCAATGTAAAGGTGCGGATCTATTTAGCGTAGTAGAAATCGTTGCTGCACCAAGTGATACAAGTCTAGACTAACGCCCACTATGGTGGGTGGGAGGGTGGGTGGGTGGAATGTCCACACACAAACACTACCTTGCAAGGCAGCTTGGGAATACCAAAACACACCCCTCCCCTTCCCCCCCATCCGGTGAAGGTTCCTTGGCCTGTAGAGCCCGCCAAAATGGAGAAGAAAAGAAAATGGGGGGAAAATTCTAATCCTCCAAGAAGGTCGGAGAACGCGCGTTAGCAGCAGCAGCACACGGCCATTCATTTTTGGAGGGAAAAAATAAAAAAGAGGGGGGAAAAAATCTTTTCAGGGAAATGGAGGAATTTCACCTTCTTCTTCCTCAAGAAAAATCCCAGCCAAACAACATATCGTTCATTGCAATCTAAATAACCCCAGACAAATAATGGCAGCTAAATAATAAGCTTTTTTCTTTTGGTTAAATACCTTGCTTGATGAGACGGCAGATAAATCTGGCGAGCAGAGCTGAAATTCTTGTGGCGAATGAATCGGATTTTTTAAAACAAAAGAAATCAATTTAAAAACCTCCAAAAAATGGACGACAACTGTAGATGAGATAATAGAGATGCACTCACGCCGGGATCGACACTGTCACTAAGAAAAGAAGGACGAGAGTGATTCCTTGATTCATTCGAAAAAGCCCTTTGGGTATCGACCACGTGGTCCTGCGGCCATCTTTGAAACGGAGGGGTAAGGGTATCGAAAAATGAGGAGGGGGTGGTAGAGGGGGGTGAAAAACACATTTCCGCCGCCCGATTTACGCCTTGTTGTCGTCATTCATTTCGTCAACTATAAAATGTAAACTCAAAATTGAAATAGATTTTACGCCAATTTTCATTCAAATGTCTTCATTTAGGCCTGTGTGTTCTGCTGCTGCTCACTAGGTCAACCCATTTCAACTGTTTTGACAGACAGCTGCAAACCCGATTGCCCGGGTAATAAATCCCGGTAGAATAAAGCTTTTCGGGTTTTTTAGTAAAACCGACGAGTTCATGGGGAACGTTCGTTACGACTTTGCTGTGAGCTTAGTGGGATAGATTTTTATTTGAAAGACGAGAGAGAAGAGAGATGCCAACGATAGTCGGGAAAAAAACTGTGAAAGTGCCTTTGACACTTTGGATTGGCTACGGGAACTTGCCTAGCAACGACGACACTCTACCGGCCCGGCATTGCTGCTACAAGGGCGGGAGAGACTGCTACTGGGACATTGGGTGAGGGGGCAAAACCGGTAACCGGCTGGCGACGACCAAGGATATTTATTTATACATCATAGTCACGACTCTCTCGTTCTCTCTCTCTCACAGTGTTCATTTCTCCGAAATCGTATCGAGAGCTATACAGCTACAACATTTTATCATATTAAGAATTTCAATCTATTATCTATTAAAAATTCCTGTTTTTAGGAGTTTGATTTGACGTTTTCCGTTGACTCGTTACCGAGTTCTCGGAAAATTCCAGGTTATCACGTCGTCTGCTGCAGCTACTCGCGACTACCCGGAGATGAACAATTATTTTTCGTTACGTTATTTGTTGCATTGTTGGCTTTGTTTTAGATAGTATAAGGGCCATTTGCAACAAGCTTGATGACTCTTTCCTGTGTGTAATAACAAGCGTTTTGTAACATACGGGTTAAAAAATGGATGACGCATACTCTTTTTATTCCACAAAATGGTTTTTAATAAGCAGGGTGGAAATCAATTGGCATATAATTTTTCCCTTTTCCCCGTGGATATTACGTGTGGCAGTTGTAACAGTTACGTAAGCCTACATTCCTCCATATAATAAAGGTCATAGGGGTACGTACGGTGTTACATAAAGCAACTCCTTTTATGTCTCTAGTGCACGTCGCATTCTTTAGGTAAAAGGTAAAATTTCCTGGAAATCGACTGGTTTTTCTGGTTACTTCAGGACCTTGGTGGAATTCGTCAGCTTGGGCAAGAGATCAAAAACCTCGAATTCAACGGCCGGAAGACGATTTCCCTCGAGTTCCTTTGAATGCTGGACGTGCAACTCGAAAAGTTATGTAACAATAAAAGTTTGCCCCTCCACCGAAAGAGTTGCACTCTCGCCTAATCGTCCACAGTGGAAGATGAAACTAGTTTAGAGTATCACAACATTTGAAGGGTTTTTATATTTTTAATGGGCAGGTTTTCTGAACCAGAAGGACCCGAGTACAACAACATAACGAGCTTCCTAGGAAGCACCCTCTATCCAAAAGACGACATTAAACAGTTGATTAGGGGTTGTTTTGTTTTTGTTTTTGAATTTCCCGCGAGAAAAATAATAAAAAGACAGGTACACCGGAGCAATCGAGATGGAACCGGAATTATTCTCTCGAGTATTGTATAACCCTAGTGGGCCCTTAAATTTTTTCGCAAAAATCATTTATTTTATTTTATATGAATTTCAGCTGATTTCAGATAACTATTTAAACAGGACACATCGAATATTCAAGGAGATAAATGCGAGTTAGCAACAAAGTGGCTACCCCAGAGCTCTGGGGTAGTTCCGGTTAGGAACATTTGTGCCACTTATCAAACAGGTGCGCAGCAGATGATGTGTATACGTGTTTTACCGTCGAAGTGACAATACGATCGTGTATAGAGTGACGTCAATGCGCTCTGTCCTGAACGCAGCTCACGGCAGGACGCTAAATGAATCGTTACAGACGTCATTGAATGACACAACTGTTTTTTGTTACATTGCACGAACCTAATGTATTTCTTTTTTATTACTATTTTCATTTTCCTTTCTTTCTTTATGTATTTTTTTTTCGGGTTGCGTGACGTAACTCAATTGCATTCAGATCCGTATACATGAGAAAACGATATATATATTTCTTTTCTCGGCCAGCTAAATGTTTATTATGCAAGCGGCGATGGGAGGATGACCAAACGTCGATCACGTGTTGGCTGTATGATTCCCACAACTCATCCCGGTCGATCCTCCAACGTCAAAGTGAACTCCAAGGTTCATTGCTCGATTTGACCTCCGCTCATTAGCCAGAAAGGACAAATTTCAACAACTTCAAAATTCCACGCTTGAGGAATCTCTTCTTGGAAAATATCGGATCAAGGTTGGTGCCCAGTCAAACCCAACAGAGAGTTCACTGGCTTTTTTTTTAATAAACAATAATTTGTCATGCGTGGAATCAAAGTCAGGTGAGGGGGACGCTAATTAATTAGTGAAGATATTGGATGGCATTTCTCTTTGCCGACCCCAACAGATTTTATTATGCTGGATATACTAATGCATTGTTTTCGATTTTAATCTGATAATTGTCCTGTAGAGAAGTCGTAGGGGGTCATTGCTTCTTTAAAAGGGTGGGGGCCGGAGAAATTCGGTGAAGGGTGACGGGAGTTTCAACTCCGCCAATACGGGTCATTGAAATTGAGATCATTTCAATGACCCCCTACAACTTGTTTAAAACGGATGGGGCATTTCCCACATGTGGCCGACGTACGTAGTCTCGCAGGGATACGGATCATACACCTCGTTCTACATCGTCCTACAATCGACTCCATTACATGCACATATTGAGGTCCCAGGAGAGATGTGGCCAGGGAGCAATGACGTTAAGATGCTGACCTTATTATATAACACGGTCCGCCATTTCAAATTTAAAAAAAATTACCAACTATTATATAACGAATTAAATAAATGAAACAAGTGAAAATCAAATAATTCCCAGGCTAATATATATATAACATGCCATCGTCGACCAAAAGACGTCAGAGGACATAACACGCGCGTCATCGATGTCGATCCCGAGAAAAGAAAAAAAGTATATACTACTACTATTATGGGATCGGATAGCGCGCGTGCGCTCGTGATTATTAAGGACGTTGGTACATATATATATAGTGTATATCGTCGGTAGCCGAATCACGTTCCTAGGTGACCTTTCCCTCACTTATTTTCATAGGTTCTCTGAGTATATATCGCATGACGCCCACGCTCTCCTGGATCCTTTTTCCAAAATGGAATCGATAATCTTTTAATACACTTCCACCTTTAACACAGTATGACCTAGTACAAACGTTGTGTATTTATTTTTGTCCAGATCCCCAATACCCAATGGAAATGGGCCTTTGACAAATTGGACACAACTAATCATTATTAATTATATTGACGACACAAACACGACGACGACTCCACAAAGTCTATTTTTTTTCCAACCCAAAATTAATCCTTTATTTAAAATTTAAAAAAAAAGAAAAAGTGGTAGCTGCCGAAAAGAACAAGTTGCTGTCTATTATAAAACTGGAACAAGTCTAATCACTTGAAATCCCACGGATCTCTTTTTGTAAATAGACGTTGGTTTGTCTTGTTCAATCACAATTAGAACACACAGACGTACATAGCAGAGAGCCAAAAGTGTACCGAGAACAGAGCTCACCCAATCGCCATTAGGTTAACAGGTATTCTTTCCCACGGTGACATTCCTCCCGTTGTATTACCCCCCTCCAAAAAAAGCCGATGACAAAATGTGGTACATGGGTCAATATACTGGAAAATCATTAGGGTTGATTTCCTTATGACAATTTCGCGATCGATGATGGGCCTGTCAATTTCTCGACGATTTTTCGACTTCTCGACATCTCTACCGCAACACCGTCAAAATAAACCACAATACGTAGTACGACGCATCTATGATAATGCATTGCAACTGTTGTTGTGATGTTTTCTTATATCCGGCGGCGGTTTTTTGGTATAGGAAGCAGCGCACGCAACCAGTCAACGTCCGACCTTCAACTTATTATAGTCGCAAGGCTGTGATGGGAATATAACATTCAAAAATAAAAATTAAATCGCCTTCGGGAGCGTGCATTCTTATTTTATTTATTTTTATTTTCTTCTTCTTCTTCTCAGGTTGAGATTGATTAGTCTAGACAACATTTTTAAAACTCATTTTCCACAAGTTTTTCAACTGTCAATCAACTAAAGGACTGCCATGATTGAAGCTAATACGATAAACCTATACTGAAAAAAGCTATATAGGCTTATGAATGTATAAGCTTTGGGGGGAGAAACGTCGACCTAAAAACTTATTAAACGATAGTTTATTTTGGGTGGGGGGGTTTGAGATTTCGACGTGAATTTTTTTTAAAATGTCGGTGACTTTTTGAGTTATATAAAGACCTTGGCTGCTGCGTTGTTATGTATATTCGAGTTTTGGGGGGAAATAATTGGTTCTCTGTACTTGTGTATCGGGATGCCAGATAAAAAAAGAAAGGAGCTTTAAGACATTTGCCGAATCCTTAAAAAAGATTGGGCGGCGGGATATCACACAGAGGACGTCATGACTTCGTCCGTCCACAACAGTTTCATCAATTGCTATGCATTTGCCAATCGTCGTCCGATGAATCAACAAAGGCTTCGATTGTTATTGCCAGAAAAAATATCAGAAAAAAACTCTCTTTTTTCCTTGATTGGTTCATTTGCATCGAGATATCAAGAATAAATGTTGTGGCTGGGAAAAATAAAACTAAAACGGGCGGTTGGGGATGGGTGGCACGTGTCTGGTAATATTTTTCCATCTGCACCGGCCCCACAGACAGGTGATGACGCAGGTGAGACGTGATTTTCATGGAAATACAATCGCCTCCCACCAAAAATGAATTTTTATTTTTTTTCTTCTTCTGTACCCGGTGACACTAAACGAATGAAATCGATCAAAATGTGATTGCCACCACCTTTATTTCTCTTGTCAAATGATAAGGTCATTTATTCATCATCATATAAATACGATCGTGTTTTTCTAAAAGGTGAAAGAGTGGATACCTTAGATATTATTTTTCAAAAATAATAAAATAAAAACGAAATGTTTTATTTCCCTCCCCTGAAATGGTGTTGCGTGATCGCACTGGCAGTGCCAGGCTGTTTTATTTTTTTTTATTTTTTTTTTTCGGGTGGTGCAATACGAGGAGAGAGACTCTATCGTGCTGGCGCCACAGCAGCGCAGTGCACAGATGTGAAATATATTCTGGATAAGGAAACACTGAGAGAGCGGTACACATAACACGGGCGGCCGACTCTGTGGCTCACGTGCGGTCAAAACGAATCCCCACCAGTCGATGTGCACACACACGTCCCGATTTTTCCTTGTAACTCCCGACGAATCCTTAATACGACGAGCGTTGCAGCTCTTTTTTTTTTTCTTTTCTATTTCTCTCAATTGGATCACACTGTAACAGACACACACACAAAATGCCGATCTCTTTATTCGGACTAATGGACGGGATTTCCAACCGGTTAACGTCAATGGAAATCTTTTAAAATGGATTTATAATACATACATCGATAAGGCAATTTGGTAGAGAAAATTTTCAAAAATCAAAATAATTTACAGCCATCATGGGTGGTCCCGTTTTTGTTCGGCGGCAAATGTCTCTCTCCTTTACGAATTGAAATCACGTCGTCTCCCCGGAATCTTCCACATCTGATTGTGAACGAGTTTCTTATATAATCCCGACTTGGCTCCGCGTATATATCTTAACGGGAAAATCTCGAGTATAATTGAAAGAGGAGAGTGCTTATATTTTATTTAAACGCCTTTGTGTGAATGTGAAAAATTAGTCATCTAATAATAATAATAATAATGTAGATGAGCGAGAGTTGTTGTATAAGATCTCATCTGTCGTGAGGGCGACGCCGCGACGTCGGCAACCTGATCGCGATGCGTGCCAATCGACACTGCTTGCCGATTGTGTGTGTGATTTCGATTCCGCTCGTTTTCCCACGTATCAACTCGTCGTTTAAGAAATCATCCATCGTGTTGTTGTTGTTGGCTGGCTGGCGCAGCCTGCTTCAACGTCGACCTGATGATTTGCCAATGACGAATGCACATCGATCGATCGATTGGCGAATATATCACCAGCAGCAAAACATGTACGGAGAAAATCACGTGCTCACTTGTTTGTGGTGTCAAATGTTGTTTTGATGGGCGGCAGCGGCGGTGGGGAATTAAGGGCCTTAGCGACACACCATCCTCATTGATGGCCACTCCATACGACCTTGGTCTCCATTTGAACCAAATAATAATAACAGAAAAATGTTACATAGATCTAAAAGGCAAACAAACGCATTCTCTCTCTGTCGTCGTCCTTCTTACGATGTCGACCTATTTAATGCAAAACATTTTCGGGAAAAAAAATAAAAATAAATTGATGACAATTGGGCGTATCGCGTATGTTTATGAAAAACAGTCTTTCTATACTTCTTGCCTTGGCAACACAAAGTGGTCAATCTGTGCTGACGAGGGAT
The DNA here is from genome assembly GCF_021134715.1 of Daphnia pulex. NCBI lineage: Eukaryota > Metazoa > Arthropoda > Branchiopoda > Diplostraca > Daphniidae > Daphnia > Daphnia pulex. The sequence goes on along the minus strand of NC_060018.1, from coordinate 2,531,725 downwards.
TGACCTTTCGGTATTCCGATCCCGATTTATACACAGTCGCGGTTGTTATCGCGTTCGTTGCTGCGATTCTTCTACAGGACAGCTCAGAAATAATATGGACGGTGGGTGTGTGTGTATTACACGTACGGGATGATTAAACTGGAGAGTCTGGTCGCTAATTAAAAAAGAAATAACCGAGATCTTTATTGATTCAAGTGTTTTTTTTTTCCTAGCGACAACAACAGCGGGAGAGAGACGGCGGCGCCAGTATGGCGTTGACACAGTTGTCGTCTCGCCAAAGCGTGGGTGGCCCGATTTGTAGTATATATCGTTTAGATTTTATTATTTTCTCCTGGACTTTTCTGGCGTTTTTTTTTTTTTTTCAAAACATAATACCATATTTTTTTTCGTTTGTCTACTCCCCACCCGTTTTTACGTGTCACGTAGTCCACGCAAAGCTGTCACGCAACTGACACGAAATTTGTCCGCTTTTTTCCTCGTATGCACAGTTGAACATCTGAATTTTTCGTCCAGCAAGTGTCGAGCCCGCTCGCTGCCAAGCGCGTCGAATATTGTGCTAGTTGGAACGATTTGACGGAGAAGGTACTATACTATATTTATACGCAAATGAGGTGGAAATCGTCCAGGAAGTGTTATTGATACGTGTTGATGTTACACACACATCCCGCGCTTAATTGATTCACGTCGACAGAGAGAGGATCGTTGTTTGAACGGTCCGTTTGTATTTGTCCAGGCAGCAGGAGCGACAGACAACCTGCCAAACATGTGTGGCGATGAGCGAGGCCACCCTGTCACATCTGTCGACACACAACGTTTTGCTTCTTTCCACGTGTAAACGATTGAATCGTTACATGGCCTTTAACCGCAACTTAGGAGAAAAAAAAACAAGTCCAACAGCACAAAAAATTGTTTGGGGTGGCAAAAGCAAATTGAAGAATATCGCGCGCATTTCAAAAATAAAATAAAATAGAGAAAATGTTGGTGTTTTCCGATATGTTTTTGAATTTTGATACTTTTCCATTTTTCGCTACATCGTCCACATATGACGATTATTATATCCTAGCTAGTCCAGCAGTCCGTTGTGTCACTACTCACTACCGTTGTTTCTAAGCGGAACCGCTCGGCAACATGCCAACATTGCGTTTATTCCTTCTTCCTTTTCCTTCCATACAAGTTTTGGGTTACCCATTTCGTTTTCGGTTTCATCGCTGTGTCGTCGTCCGTCGTTTGGGCATCGTCGCGAAACCAACAACTAGAAAAAGGAGCTGAAGTCGCTAGCAGATTGAATTTTCTCTAGCTCCCCTAGTAATAAGCTATAGACACAAAATCAGAATAATCTTCTTCTTCTTTTGCAGTTTTTCACAAATCACCACCGAATTATTGTTGTTTATTATTTATTTATTTTGTTTTTTTCTGGGGTTTTTACTTGAGATTTGTCTGACCTTTGGCTACAGCAGTTTCCGTTTCAAATAAACACATTTTCTCGGGATGGCGGCTCAAGCGGATTTTTTTTAAAGATGGTAAAACTTGCTGGGCAGACCTTTAGCGACCTTTGTCAGCAGCAGCAGCGGCGGCGAAAGTTTTTATCGAATGTTTGTGATTCATCAAAAAATAAAAATGGTAAAAGTTTGAATGAAAAAGAAAAGGAAAAACAAAAAATGTATAACAAAATTTCCTCAATCTGATTTTGTGACTTGGACAACTCCAGCATCCGGCGGATGGAAGTGACCCGGAAATCGCCTATGAAAATCGATGAGAAAGGCAAACCAGCACCGAAATAGTTGGTGGCCCATTCAACCGGACGCTGGCTGGCTGGCTTATATAAGGCGGGGAGACATACTTACTACATGAGCCAAATCTTTCACCTCATTATAAAATTTTTGTGTTGAAAAAAAAGTCCTCGTCATCGTCTGTGCAGCTGAAATCGACCAAAATCAACATCCTCGTCACGTAATGAATGAATGATATACAATTATCGAGCTGTGGGTTCACATCACAGTGTCTGTTGCCTAATCTCTTCCCCGTGTGTGGCCTATCTCGTCCCGATATCAATGTCACTCCCGAATATATATATAAGAGACAACAAAGTAAAATGCGAGGGGAAATCATAAACAACGCAAGGGATTTAATATTTAAAAAAACAAAAAGAGAAAATGACGAGTCACGCCAGATTATTATTATTATTTGTCGTTCGTTTATACGAGTCGATGGTATCGCGACAAAACAGTCCCATCATCTCTCCCATACGACACGACACCCAAACGCCGTAAATCGCGCAGAGAGAAAAAGAAAGCGTCTACAAGTCGGAGAAGAGATGTTATTTTAAGACGGAAACAATGAACTGTCAAACGACGATTCTTCTTTTAACCAGAGCCATCGGTGCGCTATTTTATTTGAGTTTTCAATGTAAATCAAATGTGACAGCAGTCCCAGCATTGAGCTCGGTAAACAAATATATACTGGGAGAAGAAGCATCCGACAGGTATATATATATATGTGAAATAAAGGCCGATGTGCATTCAAAAAGTGTTTGTTTCGATGGTCTATATATTCTCTTATTTCCAGTCGGCGGGCTATGTATTTATAACGTGTGTACAGCATATACACAGTGGATGTATATACCCCCATTGTTGCTCAACATGTTATGCGCTGATAAGCGTTGGCAGCAGCGCTCACACGGACGACTTTGACCCGACCTCTTATATTCGATATAATATTCAGTTCGACTTTGAAAAGCGTTCGAAAATTCTATTTATAAGCCAAAATAAAAAGGGAAAATATGAAGAGATGCGCATCGAAAAACTATTTTAGGAAATGAATTTTTAAAAGTTTACGACTTTTTTCGCTTGTTTTTTCTTGCTAGGAGGACGGCAATAGACTTCTATGCAGCAATATACGTACAAAAAAAAGAATTTCCCCGAGCGTTACATAGCCAAAAGTCTGGGATTTTCCGAATTAAATTTCTCGTTTTTTTTTTTGCGCCATGTCATCTCAACAAATCGTGAAAGTCGCTGGGGGAAATTTACCAAAAAAAAAAAGAAAAAATTCCCGAAGAGGTGACGCCATTCTGAGTGTGTGTCTATAATATAATAGTGATAGCGCCTCGGAAAATCCGAAAACGTTTTTATTTTATTTTTTTATATTTTTGAACATTTTGTTATTCGACAGCAGACGGATTCTTTTATTTTTATTTTTACGATTTCCACTATTTTGATTCACGGCCATCGTTATACACACACACACACCAGAATATGGCTATCTGTCTCGGGTGTTAAACACCGGGCTGTTTTTTCGACACCTGTCCCAGCTCTGTGTGTTTGTGAAATATTCATAAGACACTTTAAACAACAAAAATGACCAAAAAGAAATGTCCTAAAAATTAATAATGAACAGTTATTATACGTATATATGCAGGATATATATTTTCATCTACACATGCTGTAAAATACTTATTACATTATACTCGATGACCTCTTTTTATATTATCGAGGGGTACGTACGTGTCCGTGATTTAAAAAGGCAAAAAATTCCAGTCCGTTGTTCTTTTATATTTTAATATTTAATATTTTTTCTTCCCAAACATTTTTCTGTGCTTCATTGAAGAGTCTGTCGATGACGGAGCACATTTCACCCGAGTGACGAAACAGCCCAGCGCATATGCGGCTCATCGCGTACTACTGACGAGAGACCCCGCGTGTGAATGATACCGTGAAACACGCTACTATATATAGAGCCCTATACATGTTACACACACAGATTTGTGACTGGCTTTATATGTGGTAAAATGAAAAAAAGAAAAAAAAAAGTTGCAGGCGCACATAGAAGAAGAGGAGAGCGCTCTTTTCTTCTTCCTCTATACTATACAAGAATGCCAGACTGTGGGAACCAAAAAAGGGAAAAAAGAGCACTGATTTTTCAAGAGTGTTGGGGGCTGCCCTTTATTTTTTTCTCTTTTTCGGGGGGCGGCCTTTTGAAGAGCGCGGCCGTTTTTGATGACCGATAGGCCGTTTCTTTTTTTCTTTCTCTTCTCTCTTGTATTTTTCACCGCCACCGTCTCGTGTTTTCACCCCCCTCCGAAACGAGAGAAGGCCCCCAATACACACACAAGTTCTCTTTACAAAACTTATATAGTCCTCTTCTTCTTCTTCTTCTTCTTCTTCTAAAAATATATATCTGCTGGGGCTGGCAGTTGAGCGTTGGAAACAATTAAAAGAGCGTTCCTCCGGTAAAATAGATATTGCCAGATATATATAAATATATATATGTAGAGCGCAAAGCTTTGAATCCCGGAATCCGGTCCCAATTCTCTTCTCTGCTAGTCCAGATGGATCCATTGAGAAGCTCTTCATTAGACGAATGTTGTTCCGTTCAAGAAAAAAACCACCGTACATACCCAGTTCCCCCCCCCCCCCCCTACGCTATAGCTACTAGCTATAGTAGCAGCCGGAGTAAATAGCCAAAGAGATGAAGAGTGATTGCTTCCGTAATTGGAACGGTCGAGGCATATAGATATATATATACTTTGCTGCTGCTGCTGCTGCTGCTGCTGTAATGGGGATAAAAAGAAAACCAAATAGGACTGACGTCATTCATTACATCAATCAATGTGATGCGGCCCAGCAACGCGAGAGCGCTCTTGCGCAGTTTGGGAGTTGTACCTAGTTGACCTCGAGAGATTGTTTTATAAATGCTAATGAATAGTTTCAATGGCAGCGATTTTAGAGATATTATTTGGCATCGATAGATTCCGGTTTGGTTGTCAAGTGCTTTCACACTTTTTTTTCTCTCCTCCCTTAAAACAAAAGACGGGAGATTTTTGTTTTATTCACGACGAGTCTTTTATTTTATTTTTCTTCTATAAACTTATGGTCATGTCGCCCGCTGGAACGGTCAGTTGTCGCATTCTTGGAAACGGCCCGCCCACCGTCCGCGATGGCGCTGGCTATCACCGTTTGTCGAAATCATAATCAAGCTAGAGAGAAAACGCCTCTGTTATATAAATTCTCTCTCTCGGGACACAATCTGATTGTGTTACACGGACCTCCTCAAAAAAGTCCCCCCCAAAAAACAAAATTTTAATCATTCTCCTTCTTTAGCCATTGAGCTGTCGATTCAATTGCAAATTTCATTTGTCTTTTTCCGCACATTTTCCTTTTATTTAATATTTATTATTATTATTGTTTTGTTTTTTTTAAATTTTATTTTAAAATTTAATTATTCATCGGACCGATGGGCACCAGCCAGTTAGGTAAGTCCGGTATATAAATGTGCTGATTCACTTGCTGGCGTACATATAAAAGAGTCGGGAGAGATCGATCTAGCCATAGCGGTGGCAGCACCGTCTGCTGTTTTGGCGGGAAAAAAGTAGATGGGCGGGAGGTGAGCCGTGCCTCGTTCTCCCATTGGCTATCACCAAGGGGATGGAATGCTTACGGTCTCTATAGTGCGTGCAGACGCTAGGAGCCCAGGAGCCTCCTCACCCATCCCCTCCTCTTGTTTTTTTTTTTTTTTTTTTTTTTTCGAGGGGAGGGGAGGGTGGTCTTCAGTGCACAACCACCCACATGGAACCAGACGTTCTCCTACGCACGTCCCGCCTCACTAAAAAGATCCGAAACCGTCTGGACCCGCGAAATTCGTCCGCTCGACGCAATTAATTGCCATCGCAATTTTGGCACTCGAAACTCGTCCGCCAATCATCCGACATCGAGTTGTAGGTAATTCGAATGATTTTAAAATTCAATTTTCAAGCGAGATCTCCAGCGACGTCACAACAACGCGGAGCGCTACAAAAGCGCACCGAGGAGAGAAAGGAGATCGCATCGGAAACGGGGGCGTTGGGAGGTGGTGGTGACTGAGGGGGGGATTGTGAGGAGTGGTTACTTGTTTTGAAAACAGTCTTCAGCGTGCTCTCGGCCGAGTTAGTTGTGTTGGCTCTCTCTCAGTCAGGAGATTCGTCCAAAAATTCGTTCCGAGTCCCGTTTTTCCATTTCGACGACGCCAAACGACCAAATTCAGGACAAAACTTCGTCACCAACCATCTATTTGGGGATTAAATTTTTAATAAACAGTGTTGCATCATCATCATCTTCATCACAACCCCCCACACGACGTCGATTGTTTTGTTCCGCCAGTTGTTGTCGTTGTTGTTGTGTAGTGTTGGTTTTATTCAATAAAGAACGTCGTCGGTTATTTCGACGTATATGCGTGGCCATGTTGTCGCGCAATCTCGAACTCTACGCCAACTCCGCCGCAGCCGCGACGACGTCTAACGTCTCGGCGCTACGCGGAGACGCTACGGATTCATCCAACAAGATCAACGTCGCACCACCACCAGGTAGGTCTCTGCTCTGCGTGAAAGACAAAATTATTGTTGATGAGCGCGACGCAATACGACGCCAAGCGTCCGTTATCTTTTTTTTTTCATTTGGACGCTCCAGGGGGAAATCGGGGAAATTTTTTCTCTACTGGTGGAAACAACAACTGTGCGGGGGCTTTCTCTAAGTTGTTGATAGAAATCGCATTTGATGGGAAAAAGTTGTTGTTGTTGTTGTTGGGGGAGGGAGGGAGGGTAGACCATCTATCAACACTTTCTAAATCGTGACCCGTTGTTGCTCATCATCTTGTGCAATTGAATCAAAACAAAAACAAGAACCCAACGAGAGAGAGATGCGTTGGGTCATCTTTTTTCTGTTTTTATTTTGGGCTGGGAGGGGAGGAGGGTATGTGTATGACGTCACAGAGTCGTGATTTTTGGGGCTAACGATGACTCGGCAGGGTTTTTGGGTATATTTTTCTTCGCTCCGGATGTTTGACTGATTGCGTCATTGTTGTGTGACAGTAACGATGGCGACAGTGGCACCTGCATCGTCCTCGGGCGTCGCGACGCCTTCCTCTCAGATGGCGCTGATGGACTGCGAGACATTCGGACGGACGTATCACGTCGGTCACGTTCTCGGTAAAGGAGGATTCGGCACCGTCTACGCTGGAAATCGCATCCGCGACGGACTCCCAGTCGCCGTCAAACACATCCACAAGAGTTCCGTCACCACGTGGAGTCACGTAAGTCCAGACAAATTCAAAATCTCTGCCAAAAAAACCGAAATTTAAACGTTTTTCTAATTCCCTAAACAAATAGGTAAACGGTGTCAGAGTCCCGCTGGAATTTTGCCTCCTACGACAAGTGGCTCACGTTCCGGGCGTGGTCCGTCTTTTGGACGCCTGCGACGCCGACGACGTCTTCGTTTTGGTGATGGAACGAGCCGAATCATCGCAGGACTTGTTCGATTTCATCACCGAGCGAGGGGCTCTACCCGAACAGGCGGCCAGAAACTTTTTCCGCCAGGTGGTCGAGGCCGTCGTCCAGTGCCATCGAGCCGGAGTCATCCACCGCGATATCAAGGTACATACGGCGCTTATTTGATTTCCGTTTGATTTCTTTAGTTGCTATACAGCAGAGAAAATAAGAAACAAGACATTCATGTTTTATTTTTCTATTTAAATTAAAAACAGGATGAAAACATTTTAGTGGATTTGAAAACTCACTGCTTGAAATTGATCGACTTTGGTTCGGGCGACTACCTCAAGGATGGCGTCTACACGGAATTTGACGGTAAGTGTTTCTCTCTCTCTCGATTTGTTTGTCCAAGTTCAACGGCCGTCCACTCCTATACGGCGAGATAGTGCGCTGCTACGGTAGTATAAGGCGAGGTGTTGCTAGGCGACCACTTTTTCATTGACAGTTGACCTCTTTCCTATAGACTCAATGGTCCCTCCAGGTAGTGATAAACATTGCCTCAGGGGCAGTGGGGAAAAAAAGGAAAAACACATATTTCTCTTCAGGTGGAGAGAAAAATGTTCATTTTCTGTGTGCACACACACACATTTGGGCAAAAGGGCAACGAAACCAGTTTCCTTTAAGAGATGAGGAATCTCGCCTCGCCGCAGGCAAGGACGACGAGGCTACACAAACACAAACTATCCATCTACGGAATCACCTGGTCCTCTTTACCTTTGAACGTAGTAGTACATCCCGAATTTGTGTTTTTTTTTCCATGGCGACATTTTTCTTTTCTTTTAGAAAGAAACATTTCCTTTTTCAAAGTTTTCGGGCGGAGGCCATACGTTTTAGTTCACGACCAAAAGAACAGGGTACTGAACTAAATCATTTAGACTTTGAGGCTTCTTTCTCCTTATACATTTTTTGCTGGTGTGTTTGTTCAGTCAATATTTTATCAACACGAAAATTATTCCACCTCGTCTTCCGGGTCTGTCACACACACAGCCGGAAGTGATTGAAAGTATATCTTTTTTCCAAGGAAAAATTAATAAGAGAAAATTCCATCTAGTCGGTAAACTATCGGAGCATGTAGGCCAGTCAATTTGGAGAAATGCGCAATTTGCGGCAGGTGTATAGCAACCGCCCCCTTAAGCGCCTCGCCATTGAATTCAATCGGGAGTTAGACTATAATAAGGCTCTTGTCGAACACCATCTGTTCCGGCCCTGGATTTATTCTTTTATTTTTGTGTTAAATTGAAAAAGAAACAAAAGGTGTGCAATAGAATCTGACGGAATTGATTTGTGAACTCGCAGGTACCAGAGTTTACTCTCCGCCGGAATGGATCCGACACAGGAGGTACCATGGACGGCCAGCCACCGTTTGGTCGCTGGGCATCCTGCTCTACGACATGGTCTGCGGCGATATTCCCTTCGAACAGGACGACCAGATCGTCCGCGCCACCGTCAATTTCGTGACGAGAAGCCCCGGACGACTGCGGTTGTCTCCGCAGTGCGAGGATTTGATCCTGCGCTGCCTCGAGTACCGGCCGGCCGATCGGCCGTCGCTGGAGCAGATCCTGGCCCATCCGTGGCTGACTTCACCGGAAATGATTCCACCGTCGCCCGTCCACGTTCTGACCCAGTCCGGTACTGTCGATCCCACGGCCGCCACGATGATTCCCGTGCCGTGCATGTCCCCTCCGCCGGCTCCCGCCTCGACGCCGTGCAGTCCCATCGCCATGTCACTGTCGGAAGCTCTGCTGAGCACGACGACGGCCTGCTCGACCACGACGGGCATCCCAGTGCCTCAGCGGAGGGCAAATCACAACGGCGTGGCCATCAGCAACGGTCTGCCCAGTTCCTTTGGCGGATCGCTCCCTTCGTCATGCAATTCCTGTTCGTCTTGTTCATCATCCGCCTCCTCTTGCTCCGATTTGGGCTCCTCGTCCAGCTCGTCGTCCACCTCCTCTCAATGTTACCACCATCATCACCACCATCACCATCATCACCACCATCACCAACATTATCCGCCGCCAGTGCGGCCTGGCATCCTAGCAGCCGCCGCCGCTGCCGCCGTTGCCGGAAGCGCCAAAAGCGGGTCCGTTTCGGCCGCTGCGGCTGGCGACTTCGCCTTTTGAATAATAATAAAAAAGTTTGTTTTTAAATGTTGTAAAAAATAGAAAATTCAAATCGCCCGCTCCCCCCCCCCATAATTTTGTTATGATCACAAAATGTTTCATTTCCCTCCCCCCTTTTTTTTGCGTGTGCCATGCAAAAGGTATTTAAACGGTTCATTACTATTCCTCCTACTTCCGCTGTTACTACTGTCGAGGACTCTCTCGGAAAAGAAAAAACCCTGGTCACTCGGTTCTATTCGCGTGCGTGTGTAATTTATTGACGTAGTCAAAAGTGATTTCTCTTCTTTTATCCCCCCCCCCTTTTTCATTTTTCGTCTTCTTCTTCTTCTTCTCGTCTTGATGAATTAACATTTATCCCAGAATAATTTTTGTAATTTTTTTTTCATCTTTTTCTTTTTTTTTTATCTCGGAAATGTTTGAAATTCCCGGGTAAAAAAAATTAAAAGAAGGAAAAAAAAAAATTAAAAATTGAATAAGGCAAAACTACAATGCAACTAATTTATCACCTTCAAAATAGCAGCGCTGGACTTGAATCCCCCCGCTCTGCCTTTGAATGAACTCGGATATACATACATTATTTCTGTACATATAGTTCAAATGATGACGTAATGCGATATATCAAAACTGCGCGTGTGCATCTCCATCCGTCTCTTATAGGTATCAATTTTCGACAACATCTGTTGACTTGGCAGTTTGGGTTTTTTGTTATTATTTTGTCTTGTATTTCTCGTTCGATGAAAGAATCCAGAAACAACAAAAAATTCAAACGTCCTTTTGTCAAATGACGAAATTTTTTAGTTTTTTTTTGTTTCCAGCCATTTTTCTTTCGGATCTATAGGCGTGAATAAAAATAAAAAGCATATTAATAATAACTACACATACCATACATATCGTTGCTTTGATTGACAATGTCGAGCATACCCTCCTTTACACACACACACCCCCCAACTACCCTCCTTTTTTTTCTCCCTTTGAATACAGTAATTTATTGGCGTGGTTGAAATAATGTTCCTTGTTTGTTCTCTCTCTCTCTCTCTCTTTTTTTATAAAAACGTGCTTGTATCATTTTAATTTTTGCTTTTGTGTTTTTTTTAAAATTTTTTTTTCAAAAATGTGATGTCTATCGTCACCGACCAAATAAAGAGTACTTTTTTTTCGCCTCTGCAATCTTAGTTTTTTATTTTATTTTATTTTCAAGTAAAATGGTTTACCCTATTTTTCCCTCCCTGTCATGTGCAGTTGGTTACACCCACACGGAACGAAAAAAAAATAGTTTTAACAAGACCCAGAATTGTTTTTCGGTTATTTATTGACATCCCATTGTATCTTTTTTTGGAATTGAAAGAGAACTTATTTTGGCAATAAAATCATTGAGAAAGCGCGCTTTTATCTGTCTTGATTGCTTAGCCAAGTGGACGTCGAATAAATTACATGACACACCCACACGCAAATATTAGAGCGAACACGCGACATTCCCGACATATATTTCTACGGGAATAATTGACTTCCCAATTTAAAATCCACAAATAAACTAAAATTTTTGGAATGCAGCTAAGGAAAAAAGAATTAAAAAAAAAAACAAGAGTTGGCCAACGTGACTGAATTACAATTTTTTCCGGCTCACAACAACCGTTAGATTCAAATGTATTCAGGTCAATATACGCAGAGTGATTCGTCCAGGAAGGTTGGCTGAATGAAACGACGGCATTTTTTCTTTTTTTTTTAAAATAAATTCTATTCTCTCAATCGACAGTGTAAGTGTGTGTACACGAATATAGCGTCGTCATTGATAGAAATGGCCGCAGTGAACCCTGATAGAGAGTACCTATACCTTCGACCGCGGCTATGACGTCGGCCCAAGGCGGACATTGTCGGTTATCTCCAACCGAAACAAAAAACCCACGATTAGCTCCATGATGATGATAATAATCAAGAAAAAGAATGAAATGGGACGATTGGATACAAAGTCATGGGCTTATGTACATATCTCGGCTGCTGCTGCCCACGGTCGAGTTGTTGTTGGTGTTGTTTTGACCGCACGTGTAGAGCTGAAGCCGAATCTATTCCGTTTCTCCTTGGAACCGATAAAATGGCACAGTCCGAGTCCGTCGGCGCAGGTTGGGCCTGAACTTTGGAAACGATGGGCGCGGCCTTGATTGAAGGCGAGGGTCGTGAAATCCGGTTGGCGGTTTCCAAACGATTTCTTCTGCTGTCGTCAAGGGCGCAATGCTCTCCTCGCCGCGTTCGCCAGTTTCACGAGGCAGCAGCAGCAGCAGCTTCTGGGGTTTGGCGGCATGACCGTTCATCAGCCAGTGGGAACGCACACGACTTCCGCGACCGAAATAAACGGCTATTTTCGACCGGTGCAAGAAGAAGAAGAAGAATTGCGACACGTACCGCATTCACCGAATAGTCAAATGGTCCGCCGAAGGTTCTCTGTTTGGCGAGTCTTTCGTCACACAATTGATGGCAAACTGACATTCCGCAAACGAGAATAGCCCAGACATTTTTGTTGGGGGGTCTTATCGTAATCCGACCATCCAGTTCTTTTTTTCCTTCTCCAATTCAGGTATATATATTTATAATGGGTTTCTTGTCTTCGGGAGGGGAGAGATAATGTCATTCAACTCAACACGTATCATCCAATACCCCTGCCAGTGCAGTGGGGAGCAGGAAGAAACCTTCATTACATTTGGGTGGGTTGGCGGCTGCTGCTGTGAGAGACGTCAAGGTCGGTAGGAGCCACACGGCGCGGCTCCTATATGCAAGAGAAGAAAAACGGCGGTTTTTAGAGTCGCCTGCGCGCCTCACGGTCTTCTCTGGGTGCCGCCAAAAGGCTCTCATGGGTTCGTGTTGTTGTACAACAACAACAGAAACAGCAACGCGGAGACAATCAATGGGGGGAACTGAATACATTGAACACACACTCTCATCTGCATACGGTCGACCTAAAAATAAACTCACACACACACAACAAACATGATTCTTTTAATGGCAAACGGCGCCTTTTACATCGATTGTGATCGCTCCTTTTTGATTGCCCTTTTTCTTATATGTGGCGCCACTTTGAGATTTATTTTTAGATTTATTTTATTTTATTTTTTGTTTTTTTTACATTCGACTTTAATTACATTCGCTCCGTGACACATGAAGCAATCGTCTCATTATGCTCCCGGTAACACGGAAATATGTTCCAAAAAAACAAACAATCATGTCCGTTGGCGTGTATTAAAATACATACGAGAGGCGCCATCCTTCTATTATTTTATTTTATTCTTCCCCCCCTATAACCTTTCACCGGCGACCAGCGCATCAGACTCCCGTTGATCACGACGGACGACACAATTGACCATCGCGCCAACCCCATCGGCTGTTTGAGTCACGTCCTCTTTTTACTTTTCAATTTTTTGTTCTTGTTTTCCTCGTTCGGGTTGCGATGACATTTTTATTCGGATGGCAACGCGCGCGCGCACGCAAGAGAGAGAGAGAAATCCATCTGCTTCATGAGCGTCTGCAAAATAAAAGCTAAGAAAAACAAGACGACGGCTTTCCAGTTTTTTTTAATGATTTCAACTTTCCAACATCCATTTTGATTTGTCCGGCAGCCTTCCGAGTTTTTCTCGGAATTCCAAATGGGGGCGCATGATCTCTTCGCCATTATATTATTATATATACCGCCCTGCATGTTTTATATATACGCACCTCCTGTCTCTCCTTTTTCTACGTGTATTTTGAACAAGAATAAAATAGAGAGAAAGAAAAAAACCAACTCTACAATTTCTCTGGTTCCAGGTATTTTAAAAAGAGTCGTGTGCGATCTGAATGTCGATCGAGGAAAAAGCGACCGGGTTTAATCTCGACACACTCCCGGCCGCTGCGTCTGACATCTTTTCTTTTATTTATTTTCTTTTCTTTTTGAGGGCTGGCGATAAGGAAAAAAAGTTAAAAAAATTGTGTTTGACCCGAAATGTTATAGAGTCCGTTCGTGTGTAGAACTATAACACGGCCGCGTTCCGTGAGCCGACCTTGAGCGGGGAGGACCGAGAGACCCCGCGTGATGATGAACCAAACGCCGAGGACGCGTCTATTGTTTGATGTAAATAATAATCTAGTCGAGACTGCACTGGCAGGCAAACAGACAGCAGGCCAGTCAGCTATAATCACGCGGCATGAAATTCTGACTTCTTAGCTTGCCTCCCAGCTCAAATGTAATTTACCTTTGATTGCTGGATCTATCCGTCTCTATCTGGAAAATATTATAATATGTAGAGAGACGACGAGCTGATTATTTGGAAACAAATAAGCCAACAGGAATTTATCTTGTTGTGTCGATTTCAAAAAACTATGTGAGACGCGAGCGGTTATGTAACGCTCTCTCTCTCTGCGCCATTGTTGTATGTATTCCTTCTCGCTTGTTGCTAAGGGTGTTGCGTACAACTTGTATGCGGCTCCTATAGAAATATATACATGTTATTTCTCCCGACGCAGTAGCACTACAAAAGAAAATAGAAGGTAGTATACACACTACTACATCGCCCGATGGATGTAATTCCAGTCGCTGGACGAGAGAGAGGCCAGCCACTTTCTCCATTTCTTTTCCCAGATTTTTCCTAACACACACACACACACACAACCGAAAGACACCAAATTCCTCAAGGTCGATGCAGTTTTCTCCCCTTCACGAAAATAACCGAAACACATACAGAGAGTCCTTTTCTTCCTATAGACTATTACCTCGGGGGCTGGAAAGTCCGTGATGGACACGCCGAGTCGGGAAATGAGGTTATATAGATACCAGGCAGTGCTGGGCTGCGCTGCTCGTACACTTTGTTCTAAAGCTCATCATTCTTATACACGGATAAATAGCGACTATATATACACGGTATGGTTGTGTGTATAGATGTAAATGAGTTTCTTTCAAAAAATGCGCTACCGGCCAAGACGATGGCGCGTTTCCACACAGCCCATCGGCGTTCCAGTGTAATAATACATGCACGCTCCCGATATATATACATGTATAAGTATATTTGAAGTTATTAGATGGGCACAGACGTTCTAAATGCGGTCCGGCTTGTATATTTACCATACGATAGTCGTGTTGTCGTCTACACACATACATCTATATCCGGGATGTCGGAAAAAGGTTTTTTTTTAGATTAGGGAAACTTGCTAACCGGTGCAGTCCACGTGTGCAGACAATGGGGCGTGCTGGGCAGAAAAAGAAAAAAAATTTAAAATTAAAAGGGCGACCCACCAGCACCACCCAACAGCCTGGACGGGAGAGTCTGCAGCCCATTAGGACGACCACACCCATAAGATACACAGACACAGGACAGCAGCAACCCACCGACCTGCCCGTAGCGGACGTCATCGTAGAGAGGCGGCCGTCGTTTCTCATGACGTCAGTCACCTTTTTCAGATCCCCAGATAAGGGCCGGCGCATGACACGGTGACTGCGCAGTTTCCAACCGTCTCCTCCTCCTCTTCCCCCCATCAAAAAAACAAACTTTTTTTATTTATCTCTTCTCCGAAGTCCGAAGTGTTACGAAAAAACGCGCATACAATCCCGGTTTGTATAAACTTTCATATAATATATATTGACGAAAAAAGTATATTATAAAGAATCCTTTTATTTTGTTCCTTTTTTAGTTTGTCTATTATATTTTCCATTCATAAATGAGAAAATGACTTTGTCTCTCCCCGACCAGAAAAACCCGACAAATCTATTTTTGGAGGCCGTTTTCCCTCTCCTCACAAATAACTCAAACGCGGACATTGTGTACGTGTGTGTGTGTGTGCCACCATTTGCGCCGCACTTTGCGGCCAAGGCAAAAGAGAAAACACCTGCAGCAGCAGCGGCAGCGGCGGCAGCGGCCCGGACGTGCGTGGGCCGTGCAGCTTTTTATATTTTCGGCGTGGGAAGGTGTTGTTGTACTATTCTCTCTCTCCTATATAGTAGTCGCCAGTCGTTTGCAGAGAGAGAGAAATTAAGAGCTTCCAATCAAACCGATAACATGTTCGAAGGGGAAAATGAGGGTAAAAAATAATATCACTCTGATATAAACACATGTTTCAATTGAAAAAGAAGATGGCAAAGGTGCCGGAACAGATGGCTGATGAAAAACGTACATATCGTAAAAAAATATATGTACCTTTTTTTTTTAAAGAAATATAACCATTTGGCTATTTATGTACAGTACATGTAATGTGTTGTACTGTTGTATATAAACACTGGAGAAAAAAAATAAAAATTGGGTAAGCTATAGTCTATTTTTCTCTCTAGTCATTTTCTCGTCTATTGTGATGGAAACGGCGGATCGTCTTCCCTGGCGGGTCCGTTACAGGCGTTAAACACACGGCACGTTTATTATTTTTTTTTTTTTTCGTCTGAGCATTTCATTGTGTCTTACCAAACATATATTCTATATGACATATAGCTATCAGTCCGACGAAAAAAAAAACCAGACATATTTTTCTCTCTTACGAAACGATTAAAACCAATAAAATAAAATAATTTTTTTTTTTAAAGGGGAACCGTGCTGTGCGCGGTTATTCCAGACCCGAGCGCAAATAAATGAAACAGCTGTCGCCTTTTTTCTTCTTCTTTTCTTTTCCTTCTCGTTATAACTGAGAACGGCAGACGTGTGACGTCACTGAACGTTTCCAAGGCTGTCAGCCAGCAGCAACCTGCTGACCGCGCCTCTAAAAAAAAAATTTTTTTTGTTTGGCTGTTCTCCTTCTTTCTATTCCACTATTTACTATATACCTTCGCCTACTACTACATCTCTATTTTCTAAAAGAGAAGAAGAAGAAGAAGAAGAAGAATAGACAGGAATAGAGAGAGAGAGAGTTCCGGAGTGAGCGAAGAAGAAGAAGAAGAAGAAGAAGGAGAGAAAAGAAAAAGAGAGAAGCATGTGATGGTACTAGTACCGCTACACGGCTACACACACACACACAAACGCTTGTGCGTGAGTGCAGCACGACGCGACTAAAAATAGAAATGTAATAATAATGTATATATAGCGGCCTGGTTTCAGACTGGCCATGAAAGGACAGATCCAGACAGAAAGCGCGTCGGACTTAACAGAAAATCAACCAGACGCTTTTATTGGATACAAAAGACTCTCGGCGTCTAAAGGAAAATTGTATTTTTTTTTTCTGCTCAAAAAATCTCAAATAAAATTGAATGAGAAACAAGAACGAAGGACAAGAGATAAAAAGGACGAAAGAAAAAAAAAAGAAAAAAAAACCCAACTCGGGAATTTTTTTATACATAATTTCTCTTATCACCGAATCGTCTTTACATACATACTTTTCCAGCGTCCCCCCTTTTTTTTTTGTTTTATTGCCTGGCGTACTGTACGCGAGTCCCGCGTGAACTCGTCGAAACGTGGATTATATAGGAATAAAGATTATAAGAAGCGCTAATAAATACCGAAATTCAAATTCCAGAGCGCTCGCCAACACAGTTATATGGGAAGGCCACAAACGAGCTGAAATTCTCGTCGTATCAGTCGAGTGTCGCGGTTGTTTGTTGGCTGTGATGCGGTGGTGGAAAAAAGAAATAATTTTTTCCGCGTATTTTATCGGATTGCGTCAAGCGCTCGTGTCCTTTTTTTCATTTAATCTGTATGGCGCCGGCGTGAGCGCCCACCGCACAGCCCTGCCAGCCAACCAGCAGCCAACTCAAAGGGCACAGAGTGTGTAGCATTGTACTTTGTATGCTGTTCTGTGTGCGTGTGTGTCTAGTACACGTCGCCTTGAAATCTTTTCGGAGATGCGAGAAAAAAAATATATGGAGCGCCTAGACTCTGTGGACGAGATGCTCAACCGCACGAGACGTTAGCAAACTTTTCCGTTTGATTGAATTATCTTTTGCCAGCCGCAACCGTTTAGAATTACGCTTCCTTTGCCACACAGAAAAAACAAAAACCCACAACAACAAATGGTGAAAAAACCCAAAAATCTTGTAGGCTTATTTTTTTTTATTTCGTGAATAGCCGCAAAGTTCCTGTCTGCTAATTTGCATGGCGGGCCGTTAGAATCGCTCACAATTCCTAGAACGCGCTCGCCGTCGCGCCCGTTTTCTTTTCTGGCGAAGTGATGATCATTACACGTACGGAATTCTTTCTTCTGCCCACAACCAACAAAAAAAAATCACGCCGTCTGTTCAGGCATCATCGAACTGCAGAAAAAAAAAAAAAAAAAACTGGTTATTCGTGCTGCCTGTCTGTCGTGGGCGTCCTCATGACAATCGCATCCATCTTTTTTTCTAAACAATTATCAAAGGCCTGGAATGTTTTTCTCCTTTGCGGAAACAAAATTCAAACGGTCCGTGGCAATAAAATATCGACCTTATCATTTGGCGCGTAATGAATGAAAATTTGAAAAAAAAGAAAAGAATGGGAAATATATAGAAGACAATCGAATAAGAGAGAAGGGGGGAAAAACCATAAGAGAGCGAAACGAGTTATCAACCAAGGATGTGGCCTTGCCGGTTACCGGGCGCTCGCAGGTTCCGCGTTCAAAAGACGCAGCGTGACAGAGCTCCGTCATCAGCAGCCAACAGCCTTCTGGCCAAGTGGAAAGGGGGGGGTGCAAATAACCAGCTGGTCGCCGTTCTCCGCTCGTGCGTGTGTGTGTGTGTGTCTGTGCCTTTGCTGCACACCCACATTTCGAAATGTCCTAATCGAGAGAGAAGAAAAAAGATAGATACTATACACAGCCAGAGAGAAAAGAGTTCTTGTTCTTTTATTCTTTCCTGGTATTCCCGCGATTGCGCTAGAGGACGTGACGCAATTGAATTTTCCACCCACCGAATATCAACAGACAAAAGAGAAGAAGAAATAAAAACAAGGAAACCAACCAACGCACACACAAAGTCTCTCTTATT
Organism: Daphnia pulex; assembly: GCF_021134715.1. Classification (NCBI taxonomy): domain Eukaryota; kingdom Metazoa; phylum Arthropoda; class Branchiopoda; order Diplostraca; family Daphniidae; genus Daphnia; species Daphnia pulex. Next base: position 2,513,418 of record NC_060018.1, on the reverse strand, counting down.
TATTTATTTGATTTTCCTTTTTTTTTTCCTGGGAAACCGCAAGAATCTACTTGATTTTCTTGTCAAAAATTATTTATTATTTCAAGTCGTTTGGTGGGGGAAAAACCCCGGGATGAATCGAGGATCGGTCGCCGACGACTATTATAGCCCCAGACGATGATGACGAACAAACGAATAAATGATAATATCAATATGAGGCGGGCGCATATCACATACAAATTTTGTGAGCAGTCCGAAACTGCTGGGGAATTTCCAAAGTGAAATGTCCATCATGTGGACATGATCCACACGTGACAATGTCAACATTTGTATAGAGGAGGAGAGGCGGACAGACAGGCGGTAACCACGACAACCGACGTACCAGTCGCGATCGGGGGAAGAAAATAAAAGAAAAAAATCCCGAAAAGAAAAAGAAAGAAAAACGGTTGTTTGGTTTGCCTGGATGTGGTGGTGCAATTCTTTCGGCCGCGCTATCAGTTTTTTTTTTCAATTCAAAAATGTGTCTGTAATCTCCTTTGCCCTCGACACTTTTACGCAACGGCGGATTTTTCAATTTTTTGGGTTATTTCTCCTTTTCGTTGTTGATTCATTCGGTTGGCGTGCAGACAATATATATTATTTAGACTGTACACATCCACTCAAAATCCATCCAGTTGGCGGGAACAGGTAAACGCTTCCGGCGACCGACCGCCGGGCATTGTGTGTGTACACAGGGACATGTACTCCATTGCCTCTTCATCCTCTCTCTGTGCTGACGTACTCTATACTATACTACAAACTATAGAACTCTCTCCCCATCTCTTTTTCTTTTCTCTCTGTGTCTCTATTATTTGTTTTCGTTTTCCCGGGAGTTTCATGAATGAAAACGCTGCACATACAACACACCAAACGTACAAATGTGTGTGCTGTATATACGACATCTATATTTATATGTACGTGTGTGCTGTGGAGCAGTATGAGCATGTATGTAGTCGCGCACATAGAATATAGACAGTACACTGTGGAACATATGTGCATATGCGTCGCGATGATAAGAGAGAGAGGGGCGACTAGTAAGTTGCATTCCATTTTCTCGTCGAGCTGGGGGGGAAATAAAACAAACAGAAAACAAAGTCAACCTTTGAAACGGAGCAGGTTGTGACCGGATCGATCTGGCTGCGCTTGATCCCATTTCAAAGTCAGCCAATATAAAATATATAATCTTCATTACGCAAAAAGAGATTATCAAAGCCGGGAGTGGGGGGGGGGGACTTTGTGTCTGTATACCAGTATATACAGGAAGCAGCTGGAAATGGGGAAACAGATTAAATTGTGTTTAGCTCTTCTCTATATACGCTCTGCCAGATGTAATTGAATTGAAAAAAAAAGAGTACTGCGCCGGATTATGAATTGAATGGGGAAGAAGAAGCCGTTCATAATAACCAAAATAAATCAAATAAAAAAGATAGAAATAAATGACGTCGGAATATTATATAAATCCTCGATTTGAGGTTTTGATTCTACAGCGGTTTAGTCTTCGGCTCCAATTTCGGATTGCCTGGCCGAAAAAGGAAAAAAGGAAAAAAAAAGTGAGAACGTTAATCGACCGTACCGTTCCGGTTCCGGCCTTCTTCCGGGAGGGAGTGGACTTAGCGACATCCTAAAAACTCACCGCTTTTCATATATTTGATATTATTATTGTTATTAATTCAAAACCGTAGCAGCAACAACAAACAGTGGACATTGTGTGTGTGTCTATATAGAAGAACGGTGCGGTGGGTACGTACGCGTCGTGTTTGAACGGCGCGCGCCGATCACGCTCCATCTACGCCCTTCTCCTATACTCCTCTACCCCCTCCCTTTGATTAAAAAAAAATCGCCTATTCAGTCCAAGTTTACGATCGATTTTTGTTACGATCAAAATTTCATTCGCTTCGCCATTTTCGTTACGATCGAAAATGTTCAGTGTGGGTTTGCGGGATCTAAAATGCCTCCCACCAGCGCCAAATATCCGCCGCCACCGACGTAGTCCGTCGCCTTGTTATATAAAAACTATCGTTCTTTTATTGACGACGAAAAAAAACAAGCGCACCACAGAGAGACGACTCTGCGAATGTGTTTGTATGTGTGTCTGGATATTTCTCATTCACCTGCCCGCCTCCGCAAAATGTGGGAATAAAAGGCGGACAGACATTGACGCACATCTTTTTTTCTTTTCTTTTTTTATTCTTTTCAATTTTCTACAAAAGAGAAAAGGCGACCGAATATGCGTTCCTAACTGAACGGAACGCAAAACGGATGTTTGGACAGGTGATCTGGTCGTTTTGGCTTTTTTTCTTTTTCATTTTTTTTGTTCTTTCCCAACACATTTTGGCTGTTTTTAACGTCTATCCGGCTGCTGCTGCTGCTGCTGGCTCACAGCGTCTCCGCTTATTTTAACCCGCCAATTTTCGTTCCCAACGCGCCTGTGACGACGAGTATCCGGCGTCCGTCGGCGACGTATATTCCGAACAGGTTCGCTGGCGCGCTCTTGTTGGAAATAGAACGACGAGAGAGGATAGAAAAAAGGCGGAAATAGCTTAGAATAGTCCATCACGAACACATAGGAATACAACAGTACAGCAGCACCTGTTCTCTGTAGTCGAATTGTTGGCTTAATAATATAAGTTATCTCCCGAGGAGGGGATACAGTACAGTATACTACAGGGTCGCCGGGAGGTGGGTTATTGGGTGTTACACTGTATAGTATATATTTATTTTATCCCGCATCCACATCTCCTGCAGCTGGGGGGGGGGGGGGGCGGGAAATGTGTTCAAGAATTCGATTATCGTAAATACTTGATTCCCAGACGACGTGTACTCATTGGCCGCAGCAGCAGCAGCAGCGCAGATGGATTGAACGTTCAATTGATACTGAATGGCTCGTCTATTGGGCGCGTAGGAACCGCGTGACACTTTCGAACGCTTCACGGGCTGCCTCTGAACGACTGGCGCAAACGATGCGGTTAGACGCGGTGCAATAACACCGCACACAAAAGAATGGGGAAAAGTGGAGAGAACGAGGCAGGGGGAGAGATGTGCTCGACCAATTCAACAACAGACATGGAAGTAAAAGAAGAAGAATAAGAAGAAGAGGTTGATCTGTTCAGCGTGTTCGTATAGACGTCACTATAGAAACTATTACGGCTGATTGACTGAATGAGTACGGATGGAACTTGTTGGCGGGTTGTTGCCGTGACGACGACGCGTGTACAATCTCCTCCATTTCTGTCTCATTTCCAACCTTTCACTTATTAGACGCGAGCACAGGCGTCACCATTGAAAAAAGAAGAAGATGGAGAAGAGGCAGATTAGGAGAGGCCGCAGCAAAGTCCGAATTTGATGCACCACCACCAGCAACAATTTCGGCAACAGAGGGACGCAGCCAGACAGAAATAAAAGATTATATTAAAGATTGGACCCAGTTTCTTTTTTTCTATGGATAGACTATATAGCTAATCTTTTTTTGTGTCTGGCTCATGCCGGTGCTCACTGGTATACAAATCTACAACGACGACGACACTTGAATAATAAAAAGCCGTCTGCTCCAGCTGCTCTTATTTTTTCTTCATTTCAATTTTTGTTTTTTTTCTTTTTGAATCTTCCCGCAGAGTTTCTTCATTTAGGAGATTATTCATTAAAAGAGTTTCGGGATGAACGAGGGAAAGAAATGTTACAACTTTGATTGCGCGCTCTTGTTTCATATTTCAGTTTAGACGTATAGAAGGCCGTTTTTAAACTATATTTTTTAATTTTTCCGGTAGGCTGATTAACTCTCGGCGGAGGCGGCGCGGGTGGCGTCTGCTCTCTCCGTGCGTCTCTTCTCATTTCGAGCAGTTGGATTGAGACGGAGGGGGTGGTGAACGCGTCATAGCCTCTCACCAAAGTGGTTTCCTCTTTACTTATGGTGTGACTCTAACGATCTGTTAATCGCGTAAAAAGTCAATAAAAATCGTACCAGAAAAAAAAGGAAAAAGAAGAAGATAGTGGTCGTATAAAGAGGTTGCACTGAGAGTGTGTCTGCATATATACATCCCCCCACTCACTCCCACACGCGCAGAAAGGCTATTAGAGAGTCATTCATCCCCCCCTCTCTTGCTCTCTATTTTGGTTGCAACAATATAAAGTCGAGGGGGAAAAAAAGGCCGAAAGAAAAACAAGATAAAGTCCATGAATAGTCCTGTGAAAACTGATCTATATAGACAAGGACATTTCAATGCGCTGCTGCGCTATATGTCAAAGTTGGTTGCAGGCTTTTTGTGAATGGTGAATATCCACTCTCTCTGCTGCGTCGTCGAGCTGACGATATATACACACAGAGCGCTTCTTATTCTATTTTTCTTATTCAGTTTTTGTGGGGCTGTATAATACGGTAGCAGGAGGATGAGCTCAAAAGCACCGGTGGCGTAGTACATGGAAGGAAGTCTATTCACTATAAATAAGGCAACTGAATTATTACGCCAAAAACTCCCCGCCGTCTCGGATGTATAAATCAGACAGCAGTCGCTGACTGGAAAAAGGTGTGCAAGGGCTCCTGCCTAATAGTTCCTGCCTGCCTCCATGTATGCACCATGATAAATTCATCGACATGCTATTATAGCTGGCTTATACAGGCTCTAGCTCTCCTTGAGTTCTTCTTAAGGAGGGTATACTATAGTAGTGCATATATAACGGGCGACTCCAAGACGCAGATGCAACCGGTGCATTTCGAAATGTTAGACGCGCAACCGATCGATTCACGCAACTCGATTGAAGAGGCGACGACAGACAGCCAAGATTGCGTATAGAAAATATACGAAGAAAGTCAAAAACTAGTTTTGCGGGGCTGACGAAATATACTCCGATGGGAAGTTATGTAACCAACTATTGTGTCGCCATCGATTGCGTTTTGTGTTGTTGTTGTTGTTTGGCTATTTCCTCTCGATTTTTTTTTCCCGTCCGTTTCAACACGAAATAAGAAATGAGCCAAATTGTATCAACAAACGTTGGGTTTCAATGATTGATTTCGGGTGATTGAGTACACAGAACCAGTTTCGTCAACAAGGAAAATCCTCCCGCGGGTTTATTTCCATCCGATCCCCCGAATCGATCGACAATTATTTGAGTACCACAATAAACACTCTAATGCTATAGCTGATGCTGGATGGCTGCTGGAGAGAAGAAAAAACAAGATGTCGCCTAATGATGTCTAGACATGGTCTGAATCATACACGCTATACTAGCAAGGAAGAACGCGAGGACCAAAAGAGAAAAGTTGGAATCAGCCGAGCTGTTGGCCGCTCTCTGTAGCTGTGCTATGCAGATGACGTCAGCTGGGCGGCGGACGTCTATACGTGTACTACGCGTGGCCTTTAAAAGGGAAAGATGCTGCGCTGTGTAAAGTGCCTCATCACCTCCTCTTCTGACTTGGAAAGGGAATCGTGTTGCCCATTGCAACTGCCATCCGAGAGCAGCAGCAGCAGCGTAAGCACGTCGCAATCGACGTGCTGGTGGTGGTGGCGGCGGTTTATTTCTGGTCGGCAGGAGCCAGTGACTCATCCGGGACCTCTTTTATACGTTCCAACAGAGAAAGAATGGAGACAAGACTTTATGTTACCATTTCTTTTCCCCTAAAAAAAATAACATATGTACGAAAGACGAAAGAAGATCAAACGAAATCAAAAAATTCTGCCGGGATACCGAAAATAATAAAAAAACAATTCTCTCAAGGTGGAAGATGACCCAATCTACCAAAGGAATGACGCATTCGACTGCGGAGGAAAAAACAACAACAATAAACCGCAAATATTTGTGTCGGCGGGCTCTCTGTCCGTTCGTGTCGAGGTCAAGGTAGCCGAATGACGAAGAATGATATAAACGCAAAACGAGCGCCCTTGAATGAGCGCGAGCGCGGCCGAACGCGCAAAAACCTCCTACTTTTTCTTCTTCTTCTTCTTTTTATTATTTGATTTCTTTTTTCGGTCGTCGATTCAGCGCGGATGGCCATGGCTCACATACATACGAAAGGCGGCAATTTTAAATTGCGTGAACGACCCTCGCCATTTCTCTTTCTCTCTTGTTCGCCTTCCTATTTCTGCACGTTTGTCGGTGCTGTGCGCGGTTTGTTTCCTTTTTTTCTTTTACTGCGGACGAAAGAGGAAGGCTATACGACGATGATGATCGAATAGACAATGACCAACTTCCGACGGTTTGGTTACGATAGCAACAAGAAACGCACAAGAGTCGGTGCGCTGTTTGATTAACCAAAAAGAATAAAGAATAGAAATCTAAAAAGTGTAAACGGAAAAAATCTAAGCTTCTCGCAATGGAAGTAGTCACGTGGCTTTTGATTGGAGATCCCAAAACCTTGATGCTTTTCAAAGCCACGCAATTGACATTTCCTCTTCGCAAATCGCACTGCTGCTGCCAGCGGAAGAAGAAAGACGCAACAGAAATGACGTCAGACGCGCGGTTATTACAAGTGTATACACATACGCAACGCTTGAGTGATTGTGGCCGATCTTATGCCATTTCTTTTCCTCCATGTCTTAATTTCCACTAGATGCAGCAGGAAATGTGTGTCGAAATTCAGTTGCTTTCACCTTGTTATAGACCGTCAATTATTTCGGTTGCCCGTTTGATTGAATCATTTGGTCTTGATTGGGTGGTACACAGGTAGGAGAAAAGCGCTGGGAAAAGTCATGCGCCACTCGCACATAGGATTATATCTGCCGGGCTTATATATATTAGACTTCCGACAGCAATTAACTTGATCATTAAGAGACGAAGGTACATAAAGAAGGACAAAGAAATCATTCCAAAGTAGCCCAGCATTGACTCTCTCGGCTTCGCTCCTCTGTAGCGCGTCCATTGTATGCGCCATGGCGAGATTCAATTAGCTTTTCGGCCTCTTCATCATTAAGTCGTGACTTTGCTCCGTGGTCTCTCCCTTCGCCGTTGAGCGTACCATCAACTCACCCCAGTAGCTATAGCTCCTCACAACCGCCAGCAATATGGTTTACGTTGGAGCCATTTAAGGGGTTTCGATTCGGGTCTGAACCGGACCTATTTGGTTTGGCCCAGCCCGATGATGTATGCCGAGTCATTGGGTACAATTGCCATCGGGCTTTTTGCGGTATCGGGGCTCCTCTTGTTTCCAGCCGCATCGTGATTTATGATAGCGATTGCTGCCGTTGCGCCCGCCGTTGTGGGCGCCGTGTGAAATCGTTGACTCGCCATTAGCAATAGAAAAAAAAGTGTCGAGTCGTGATCCACTTTCGAGTGTTGGAAAACAACGAGGCATAAAAGGCGGAAGAGAGAGGACAAGGGAAACCCCATCAGCACAGCGATAAAGCAGTTTCCCCCTTTATTTTCCTAACTATTGATACGCATGGCGGAGAGAATAAATGGAGAGGAAGAAGAAAAAGAAGAAAACACTTTTTATTTTTGGTTTTCGGAAATCGTTGCCATATCTCTTTATTACGCGGCTTCTGTCTTTGACTCGCTTAAACTCTGTTATTCTTCGCTCCTTGACGATTGGCATCGGAGCGATTAAGCGCATTGTTTGGAACCTGCGCCGATTACCTATAAGAAATCACCCAAAAGTTCCACTCGATTTTCCGAGAAGCAAGCTCTCCATGTCTTTACCTTTTATGGCGACAGCGTTGGAGAACTACATCTTATCTAAATGGATGCGATCGTCAATTACGGGGAATGCCCCGGCTGGCCAAAAAGCCCCGCTAGAGAGACACTCTCAAAATATATACCCCGGGATTACTTGACTAGTCCTTTTGTTTGTTTTATATTCTTATCGAAAACGAGCTGGAAACACGGGAAAAGCAACAAGAAACGAAACAATATTAGATGCTAAAGGCTCTGGCAGCATTTCAACGAGCGTCGTTATATGCTGCCCCCCACTCCAGCGAATTAAAAAAAAAGTCCTAATACCAGGAATGACTTCATTTCTTTTATTTCAAACGAACCGTCTCGCGAGGCTGCCGTCACTTTTAAGACGGTCTCGTAATAAACCCAACTGTAAATGCGGCAGCAGCGGAATGGGAGGTGTAGAGAGAATTAAGGTAGGTATGTCTAGTGCAGTGCTGGACAGTAATATTACACTATTTGGGCAATAACTACGAGAGGGACTTTCCCTGGTTTTTATTTTTCTCCGACATTCCTCGTGCACGCCTTTGACGACATTAGCGCGACAACAATGGAATGGGAAAAAGCGCAGAGCAAATATAGCCGGTCGAGGCTTTTCGTGTGGTAGTACTCAGACTCATAACAAACACACAGAGACACACTTAAAGCGTGACAAGAGATCAGCAACTGAAAAGGAGAGAATAAGAAGAAGAGACGACTGTCAAATTGTTTTCTCTGGTTTGGTTTTCTTGGGGGGGTTTATTGTGCTGACTCATTTATTTTTTTGTTTTGCGTTCAGGTCCGTAATCACTCGGATCAATAATGAAATGAATAGAATCATTTGAAAATTCCGTGATTTGTATTTTCGCTGTTGCTAAAGGTTTATTTGATTCTTCAGCGGATTTGTCCTGACCTTCCCATTTTGAATTTTGTTTAAAGAAAAAAGAGGACCGTAAACATATGTAAACAAGTTGGCAAAGAAAATGCGGACAGAGTCGAAATCGAAACTGCCAACGGTGCAGTCTGATGTACTTTCTTTGAGGGTTTTATGAAAAAAGATGTTTTGAAAGATGTCTGGTAAGGATAAATTGTATGAGATGTCTCACTGCTGTTTTCACGCGATGAGTCACGCTCCGCCCGATCGGGGAAAAAAATAGTCGCTCCATCCATTCCATCGAGAATGGCGAGACGAGATTGTGCGGCCTGGCACGGCACAGCAACATTCAAATCAATAAATCGAAGATTATATAATTGATGTGTTGCGGTGTAGTTTTTCGTGACGCAAAGGAAAAAGAAACGGAATTTTAAAAAATATGAAAAAATAGAAACGGGAGCCAGATGTCGATTGATTGGGTGGAAGGAAACACGTGGTTTGTCTACGTCTTTTAGGCCATGTGAGTTGCTCCTCTTAATCTTTTGCTGACGTCAGTGTGGGTGGGAGGGGGTGGGTGGTGAATGCCGGCCGTGGCCCACGTCCGTCCGCGACAAATGGCCGCTGTATAGTAAACGATCCCGTGATGGATTCATGGGCGCGGTAATAATTGCTAACAACGTGGCATTGCTGGCGACTGCAGAATTCCCCTTCTTCCTCCTGATTGTGGCCGTCTCCAAATGCTCTGCTTCTTCGTCACCTCTCGCGTCCGCTCCTTCCGTCTCTTCTGCGTCCAGCCAAACGCCGGCCAGCGCCAGACATTTCTAACCATCAACTAATTCTAATACCTTCGTGTCCCTTATGCTTGACGGTCTCGTGGTGTCCTGCGACTTGCCAAATGCTCTGTGGACAGTCGCCAAAAAGAGTTTTTAGTTACAATATTTATCTTGAGTCTCTGGACGTCGCACAAATTATGAAATGGTCAAAAATGCTAAAACGACGCCAATTCTATTTCATCCATATCGTGGGAAACAACTCGGAACAGCTTGAAAGCAACTTTCGGAATGGGTGGCAATTGGCATTGATTGTTGACTGGTTTGATGACGCATTCGGAGAAGCCCTTTACAGCCCATTCTGATCCGAAGACATCGCGGTATGACTGGGGATAGTTATTCCACTCTCACGGATTGAGCAATCATTTCTACCAATTTGTTCCATTTGTTTATAGCACAAAAAGAGAGGGGGGGGGGTGTACTTTTCGATTTACTTAAGGAAATCGAGCGAGAAAAGCAACTTTTCCTCTCCCAATCCGTGCAAGTCTATCGGAAGCGAATCAAATTGTTTGAAATCAGCGCGTCGAATCCTAAAGCGAGTCGTCACACGCCTTTTTTTTTCATTTTCTTCTTCTTCTATTCCTCTCCTTCTTTGTAAACTATTACGGGAGGTATTGATAGATCAGAAGCTTGCGTGTCACGAGTCAATCTGTCTCATTCCTTTTTCTCATTCTTCTTGATCTGTGTGCTGTGTCTGTGTTCGTGGGAAGAGTCTAGGCCCTAATATAATGACATCGATTCTCCCAAAGTGTATCCTATCCATTCATCAGTTCATCTTTGCCATCCCGCGTTTCTCCGCGTCTTCTTCATGCGCAATTGTGTATCGCTCTATCTATCTGCACATAAAGAGAACGTCGGGGCTTTAGGACTTTGATCATGTTCCAACCAGGCACGAAAGTAGAAAAGAAAAAGAAGAAAAAGAATAAAAAAAGGCAACAAGGAATTCTTTTGCCGCAAGCTGGACGCTAGTTATATTTTTAAAATGTTCTCTGCGACTTCCCTCCTCCCTTTTTTTTTCAAGCTGCGTTTAACGAGCTGGCCTTTCTTTTTTTTTAAAAAAGACAAATGTTGTCGAGCCTATAGAAAATAAACCCTGTAGCATTTGGGCTCCGGATGGGGAAAAGGTTTAAACGCGGGAAAAAAAAGGCCGAAGTCGATACTATATCCCTGTGTACTCGGTAACCTCTGTCTGTACCTATAACGACGTCCGATTTTGGGTTGTTAACCCAGTTTCACTCTCTTCGTCGATGTCGTGAGTGTCGAGAGAAGAGCGATCGCTCACACCATCACGGGGGTATAGTAGCGTCGAAAAATTCCGCCTATGAGGAAGAAGATTTTTCAGTTTTTCACGACTGGTTGCTGCTAGCGCGACCAACCAATTTGCCCCCTTTTTTTATTTTTTACCCTTGACAGCAGGAGCACTTGAGGAAGATGTAAACAAGTTCATTCGTTTGATACATTTCGGCCGAGATGGTGGCGCGGATAAAAGAATTTCTTCTTTCCACGAATCGGCCAGATAACGGGGCCGGGGGAGAGGACGGAACGAAGCAAAAATACGGGCAGATGATCAATGATCTGACATCAATCCTTTTATTGGTCAAAGGAAATAAGAGGGTGGAAATCCAAATCCGGGGTCGGGGTGTGCGTGTGCACGCGAGAGAATGACAAGAGAAACGTGGTGCTGCTGTGTGTGCAGCAACTGGATAACAGCAGCAGGAGTAGGCCCAGCAAACGTCATTAATGATCGGCCGTCGCTTGATTAACTTTGAGAGGGAAACTGGCCCTTCTCTTTTGGCTTTCTAGATATCTTATTTTTTGGTGCGGGGGGAGAGTATTTCTCTGATTTCCAGCAGCTTGTTGTATGTACTGCGGCCGTTATATATATTGAAGAGCGCGGGAGTCTGGGCGGCCGTCCGGCTAGCATCGACACAGATAATACAAGATCTATATATCTACGGTAGCTTATTGTATTGATGGTCTTTTGGCCTCCCTCCTGATCAAGAGGAGAGAAAAGAAAAGGCGATGAACAATGGATGCGATTGTCTCGTGCAAGCTGCCGGAATATCGCCCATCATTACGGCCAGCGGCTGCGCGCTGTATAAATACACACACCGCCCGGTTCAACCCCCGCGAGAAAGGAATCAAGGAAACCCAAAAGAAAAGAGAAGAGAGGCAGAGGAAAAAAAAAATAACCAACAAAACAAAAGAAGGAGACTAGAAATTCATGGAATTGTTTTCATTCAAAATGAAAAGGGATCCACTGACTGACTGACTGACTACACACACACACACACAAAATTGAACATTGATGGAAGAGGCGCAGCCTATTATGCCCGCTCTTCTTTTCATTCTTTGCCGTGGCATTTCAGTTTTAATCTCGTGGACTTCCAGCCGCCCTTGCCCGTGGCCTAGCAGCAGCAGCCGCATAATATATATAGAAGCTCATAACATTGTTATGCAACGTGAATAATCAAGCGGTGGGGATATAAGAGTTATATAAGAATTCCTGCTTATCTTAAGGTCATCTAAAATAAGGGTGTCCTCCTCCTCCCTCTCTTGCCATTGACCTCGCCCATTATGCTGCGGACAAATCGATGCAACTATTACCGTCGAGACCGCGTCGCCCGTCCTCCGTGCTCCGGGCAGGGGACGCAAAATATATAATACAGCACGATTTTCTTTTGATTTAGTGACGAGAAAAAGCTATTATTCCCAATCTCGGCTCCCAACAGGGTCCTGTCCTGGACCGGTTTTTCGGACAATTTGCGAGTTTAGTGCAAATTTTTACTCGGATCTTGTCCGTCCAGAGTGAGCTTGATGTAACAAGTTGAGTCAAACAATTTGATATGAAAATAATCCCGATTTGTCCAGCGAATCTTTGAGCGCTGGCGATGGTTTTAGGGAAGGGGTTGTTTTTCTTTGATTTTGGCGGGAGATTTCTGTAGCGTTGTTTTATTGAAGTATTTGTGTCGTCTGCTTTTCTTTTGTTTCACAGTCTCGAAAAAGCCAAAAGAAGCCAAGTTTCAGATATTTTTTATCATAGAAAACTAAACGGATCAGCAGATCACTGGTTTCATGAAAACGTGTAAAAAGTGTAGAATACGTGGCTGCAAGAGAAATGGCAGAATAACAATTAAAATGTGGTTGACTGGTCGTCGTGTGAACTTATTTTGTGTCGTGACTCCTCATGCTCTCCACTTCATGCTATTTCTCAAGGAAATAAACTGTGATAAAACTAAGAATCATACGGTTGCAATGATATTGGGAGCTTGTACAGAAGAGTTGTTCTAAATTTGTGAAATGTTGGTGCCTGACTGCAGTGACTAGCAATTATCATGTAAGCTCGTTGGTATGGAGTTTGTTTGCTCTATGTAACCTTTACCTTTTGCAGCTTTCAGGTCTGAGCCACCATCGTGAACACAAGATCTGCAAGTTTTGATACTGACCGTCATCACCAACAATCTCAGCATCATCAATTGGGTAATGATTTTTGTTCCTTTTGTGACCTGCCGTATATTTTAATAGTGCCTGAAACTTTTTGCCAAAGGGTATTAATAATACTCTTTTTTGTATATTACCCTGTTTTATACAACCTTAAGTAATCCTGTTTATTAACAATCAAGTCTGTCTTTTTTCTAACTTTTTATTACTTGATTTTTGTCTGCAATATTTTTTTCGTAACCCATTTTTTATTTTTTGTTTAGATAAACAGCATCCAGTTTGATTGGGAAAACTCTGTCCTCGTGTATGCCCATGTGAGTGTGGGTGTATTCACGAGGACGGCCTTTTTCCGACATTCAACTTTTCTGCGGATGAATGAAGCACTTCTGGATGCCTGGCTGTGGATTTCCCGGGCTTAAAGGTAGGACAAATCTATCTCTAGTCTTCCTTTTTGACTATTTGGTGGCTTTTGGGTTATGAAACGTTACGGAATACGATTATATTCCTGAGTTTGGTGGGAACTGTTTTCTCTTGCCGTTTCTGTTTTATCAATCAGGGTTAATTAAATAACTCATTTGCAGAGCGACTGCACATCAGGCTTGTTTTATACCTCACAACTTTGTCTGTTGGTTGGTAAACAATCAAATTCCAATTTGTTGAAATTTAAACATTTGTGCAGAGTTTATAAACCTATCTGACCAAGAGAAACCTGCGGCCACACCGGTACCTCCTCGTACGATTTATGAAAATGTTGCGCCGCCGTCCGTTTGATTTGTGCCGCGACATTTTGAATTTTTCGTTCAGCTCATATTTGAAGTTTGATTTCCAACCGAACAACACAACACCCGAGGTGGAAAAAAGGGGAAAAATTCAATGGCGATGGCAGAGAATGATTTCCGCATTACGTCACAGAGTTTCTTTCTAATACTATGTGTGACTGGGGGAAGAGCATTCCGCTTGCGAATGTTGGTTGATGCATCCAAGTGGCAAACACACACACACACAAGAAAAAGACGAACGAGTGGCTGTATACTGCAGGAGAAAGGAAAAAAAGAAAAGTTTCTGGACGGGGATGCTTTACTATCTCGTCTGTGATAAATGCGGAGTGACGGAAGAATCCGAATCCTTTTCTCTTATAGCCCCCCTCCCGACCACTTATATGAGAAACGAAGTTAGACCCAAAAGTCGGCGAAAAGGGTACGTACAGAGGCTATAGAAAGCATCCGCCATTTGCCGCCATCTAAGACGATCAGACGTGGCGGCGACCTTTTATTGTCATCCGGCAAAATGCCGGAGCGTCGTGCCAGTTGACATCCATGACAGATACAACCCACCGCCACCGCGCCATCGCTCCCACTTGCTGTGCTGCGCTTTTCTTCTTCGTCTCTGTTCAATTTCCAAGTGCCCAGTACACACACACACACACACATATATACACAACAGTCTAACAAAAACGCAGAATGACATGTCGCATCGCTTCCGGAGAGCGCAAAAGCTCTTGCAACATTTCCGTTCTCTCTCCTCCACTCTCGTTGATTCCCCGGTCGTTTGCCTTTGCCACTCTGTCGCACAGATAATGCAATTAGATCCGCCGAATTATATCCTATATACATATATAAATGCAACTGCGTGTACATATCGTAATGACCATAGCCGCCGATCAAACAAAATCGATGACGCGCTCTGTATAAATTACTGCGGGGGTGAAATAAAAATCAAACACAATTTTTCTGACGATCAGCCTCCATCTATAAAAGAGAGTCCCGACATAATATGAAACTAATTTATGATGATTTCTGTCTTGTTAGTAGTTGTTTTTTATGTTTGTGCGCTGATGTATGATTGAAAGGAACCGTCAATCACCCCCAGCATCGTCTATTGGCGACAGAGCGTGTTATTGGATTGGGCGCGTCGAATCAAGTGCCGTCATTTTCTGCAGCTCGCCGTGATGTGCAGGGTGGAGGTCATTGCGGTACGTCGTGGAAAACAAGTCGAGCGCTGATGAAGTCGGATTGCTCTCCTCTCTCGCTCCTTTACAGTATTATTCCAGCCCTATCTCCCTCCTAGCTTCCATTTATTCCGCGGCTACGCAACAACAATCTCCGTCTCTCTCTCTCTCTTCCTATAGATATATATTACGCGCGGAATAGAACTCTGGCCCGCTCGTCGATGGCAGCGGAGCTCTCTCTCTTTGATGCGCAACCGAATTTTCGTCCATGTAGAAGATGGCGCCGACGGCGTCGTCCCAACAAGCCCGGAAGGAACCACTGGACTGTTTCCTCGTTGAAATACATTGGAATCAAATCTATACTAGAATAGATCATAATATCATCGCGGTATATATAGTGGAATCTATCTAGATGGAAGATGAGACGAGCGGGCGGACAAAGTCTTCTGCCGTCCGTCCGCTCTGCTCCCCCCGGTTCCTCGAATCGCCGTTTTGATGTAAGCAGCTGCGCATTGAAGGAGTACGGCGCGAGCGGGAAGAGAGAGACAGACAAGTTCTTACTACAATGAGATATTGATCGTCCTTTTTGGCGCTCTCTTACCGCATCGTACGTACAAGCCATGGGGAGGAGGTAGTAGGGAGGTAGACGTCGTACGCACCCTATCCTCTACTACTCTACGTATATCCCCTGGGCTCCGCTCCTCTCTCTCTCTCTACCCATGTGTCTGTCTGTTGTCTGGGGCCCCTTTTCTCTGTGGGGAGGAGCGTAGAGCATATAGACGAGAGTGGAAGAGACGCCAGGCTGTGTGTGATGGGAGTGGAAAGTGCGCACTTGCAGTACGGACGCCGTTGTCGGGATCCAGCGCGCGCCCCCTCCAAGTCCAGTTGCACCGAGCGTTCCGGTTGGATGTCTAGCGAATGAGAAGACCAGAAATCCGTCGCACATATCAACAGAAACACACACACACACACAGAGGCACAAACTGTATGGAGTTAGCGAAGGGAAGGATACAACCAAGAAAAAAGAGGGGCTGGTTTCCGTCGCCGGCGCTGGATCGATCCGCTTTTCTTTTTCTTTTTTTGTTGTTGTCCCGAATACCTTCAATAATAGAGTCGCCAGAAAGAATGCAGAGAGATAGACAGAGGGGAGAAGAGCTGGAAAGAAGAGAGTGGCTTTTCTTCTATTTACTATTGACTAGATATCAACGTTATTTTCCCGCCAGAATCGATCCTTCCTAGTAGAGATAACCTCGCTTTTCCTTTTTCCCCTCTGCTACCATTTTTTCGTCTTTTTTTCTTCCTCCGATTCCAGTCGGGGAGTTTTTTGCCACTCTTCTGGGCGTTCAAAAGAAGAAGCAGCTGCACTTCTTGCCTTCTTCCGTTCTCTTCGACTCTCTCAACCCAACATGCAGGGGTGGAAAAAATAGGAGAACAAAATTTTGGCCATCGTCTGCCTCGCTCATCAGGGCCGTCGTTGTCTCGATATATCTCGAGATGGACGCGCCTTCCTCACTTTGGAAGCTCGCCAAAGTGTCATCGAAACAAACTTGATCTCAATGACAAACAGCAGCGTGAAACGTGTAGTAGTAGGTGGTACACGACGCAACTTTTCTTCTTCCAATCACAGCTGATGAATTCTTATATTTGTTTTTTTTTTCTCTTCCACGTCTGATCGACGCTCACCTTCTTTTTGGGAATGCAAAGTTTCATATCTCCAGAGTTCCCGCGAAATTCGAGCGCGATGAACTCTACGCGTCCGTCGCCCAGCTCGGCTTGACGACGGGATTTACTGGAAGACTGTCGTCGTCTGCTGCGCTGCTGCTGGGACGTCGCTAGATTGCATTGATTCGATTTACTATTTTGGCCTTCTCCTTGAAGTATGAAAACATGGCGCGCAATACTGTCGGTTTGTCTTATCGTTGTCGTCGTCCCTCCGCAGCAGCGCCAGCATCCGACAGCAGCAATTTACCGTCACCTTGTCATCTTTCCGGTTTTTCTTTTTCTTTCGACTCCGCAAAGTTTTGATTTGATTTCGTCGGTTTCTTTCTCTTTTCTTTTATTTAGCTCAGCATTCGCGTGCTCGTATGTTGTTTATACTAGACAAGACTTTGTCTGTTGTTTAGACGTTAGATTATATTATATATCGATTTGTTTTGCCGGAGTTTTGGAATTGGGCTCCTTCTGTCCGCAGCTATACCGTAAATGTTGTTGTTGTTGTTGTTGTGTCTGGGTTTTCGTGTGTTTCTTATTTTTTATTTATTTTATTTTCTTTTTGGGGTCCCCAATGTCTTCTGTCATATTTATTCGTCGATTCGGGAGTCGGGGGAGGGAATCGTGCAGACAATTGAAGGCCGAGACAAAGTCTCTCGAATCAATTTGCTTCTTTTTTTTCTTTTTGGGTCCTTCCCCCCCTTCCAAAACAAACAAGCGACGTGTGTGTGTGTGTGTACACGCTCGAAACAGGTCCGGGGAACCAGACGCTGCTGCTGTTGTTCACGTGACGTGAGATTGACCTTCCTGCGCCTCTCGTCTCTCTTTTGAGCCCGTCAGCCCGTCACATACATACATACATAGGCACGGGCCCGGCAACCATCCAGCCTATTTCGCGTCGAGCCCCTTATCTCCGTCGAAGGCCGAACTACTGCCGCGCTTCAAGCCCAGCGACAGCCAGAAAATACAATCAGAGAGCAGCCGAGGAAGTATAGGCTGCGACGCTGCCGTCGCCCACCCGCCCGCTGCACGACGCAACCCCATCCCCTCCTCCCCATCCGTCGCCCTCCCGCTCCGTCTAGCCGACGAGACTAGAAATGGCGCGTTCTATACTACAAGCGGCTATCGTCGTCGTCACATTTTATTGATCTCGTATCGATTTTTTCCCTCCCTCCATCCCCCCCCTGCTGTTTCCCGGCCCCTACGACGCCGCTGTCTGGGCTACACTATACGATGACGACGACTACTACTACTACTACAACAAGACTACTACTACTATACTACACTACTACTACGACGATACTAACCCTCCTGCCTCCTCCTATCTCCCCCCTCCCAACTACTACCATTCTCCCTCTCGGTTCCTATCCCGGAGGTATAGCGTGTGATTGCATTGAGGCGTCGTTCTTCTTCTTTTTTCTCTTTCTCTCTCTTCTCGCCAACTCGCCTCAGCCGAATAGAGAGAGAGAGACCCTAGACGTCGTATATAGTAACCTTTTTTTTTTCTTTTCTTTTCCTTTTCGGGTGTACACACACTCTCACTCTCTATATAGCTAGAGTCTAACTCTTATATAAACCCTCTCTCTCTCTCTCTATTCTCTCCCCCCCCCCCTCTCTTGATTTTGTGCTGTGCCAGAGACGTCACGGTCTGGCGGTGGCATCGACGTGAAGGGCAAACGGAGGATAGAACACAGTGGATGGGTGTAGTAGAGTATAATAGTAAAGGGGAGAGAGAGAGAGAAAAGAGGTGGAAATAACAGTTTGGTAGTAAGGGAGGGGTGGGGGGAAATATACAGACTGGGAACAATCTACACGACATTGCTGGGCAAATAAACGACACACTCAATATATTTGGTCTGCATTGACTGGTTCAACATTTGGACGCGTCAAGCGAGCATTAGCATCGATAGGATGTAGGTTATACTACAGCGTCTTCCCGCCAGCAGACATCAAAGAATCGAATCTCGTCGGCTGTTTCTTCGACTCGGTAGAATAAGACGACGGCGGTGCTGGTGGCCGGGGCCAAGGTGCGCGTTACCAATGTCTCTAATACACACGCCTCTCGACTCCGTAAAATCTCGTAAGGCGATCTGATGATGGCGATTGTTTCGGCCCCCAGTTGAAAAGAACAAACATCATAAATCGCCTGCGATATTCCCTTTTCACTTTAGCGCTCGCGCTGCGTTATTTATAGAAAGAGCTGACTCCCGCTCAATGTGATGCTTTCGCAGAGTCGCTCATCTGTTGGTGGGTGGGATGTCGGGGTGGAGCCCGCGTTTCGAACTCTATAGTAGAATCAACAACAACATCAAACGAACACCATCCTCCCCTCCATTCGTCTCCCGCTGCTTGAATTACGCTCGCAGCTCTTTCCTCTTTAGACTTTGCTCGTCTATCGCTCTCCGATATCCCGTTGATTGGAGATTGAACGACGCGTCGCCCCGTCCAACCCTCTCTCTCTTTCTCTCTCTTTCGTATTCCCTGCTCCGTGATAATGATGGGGCTTTAAGGGGCTCGACGACCCCGAGTGCTGGTGGTCCATCGCGCTCGGTGCGCCACTCGGTCTGGGCCGGCCCTCTCTCTCTCACTCACTCACTCGGCTGCGAGGGCATTGGGTGTTAAAGACGTCCAATAATTCGACTGATTCTGATTTATTAGTGACTGTCGACACCAGCAGCCAGAAAGTCCTTCTCCTATTCTACACGCTCGAGAAAAACAGAAATTTGTATTTCTCCACCACCACCACCACCGCCAAGGAGATTTCGCCAGACAGTCGCGCAACTTTATTTGTTTTTGGGTTTGGTTTTTTTTGTTTTTTTTTGTTCTGGGTCATTTATAAAAGTTTGACGCGCTAAAATAACACGCTTAGTAGTTGTACAGCGAATGATAACAAATCCGCCCGTGATTCACGCCCAACCAACAACAAGTCTTTTGATTGGGTATTATATATTACTATTATAACAAGGTCAAAACTCTTTTCAACTTTTTTTCGGGGGTTTTTTGGTTTTGTTTCAAAGATCTTGCACTTGCGTTCATCCTCCTCCCGAAGTCTGTGATTTAGATGTAATATGGTTAAGTTTGACTGTTGGGGAGGGCGATGACGTCCAGACTTTTGGACGATATGGGCCTATATAGTGCATATAGTATAGCTACTCGGGGAAAAGTTTCATAGCGGCGGGCTGTATAAATGCGTGCCTGTGTTTTATTGACACTTGCAATCAAGAGTTTCGGTTAGATGGGGGGGTTTCCGACGTCTATTATATATCCTCCGAAACCCAGCACACCGGCGTATATACACACACACACACTCCTCATCCTCCTTTATACACTTTAGCTTGTATTATGTTTTCCGTGGTATTCTTTTTTTTTTCGCCCATAAAGCTCCAGTTCTGTCCGTGTTGGGTGTAATGATGACGATGTGGCGCGACACGATTTCCCTCTCAGATCAAAGGCTTTTTTTTGTTTTGTTTCGCTTCTTTCCTTCTTTTTTTTTTTCCTTTTGACGCAGTCTGTGACCCATTCCGGCGACGGCTATCGTGTGTAATATGGCCAGCCATCAAGTGACGAACAAACCCCTGGCCGGGCGCGCGTCCTTGCAGCCTTCGATCGACCTTAGAGCGAGCAGCAGCTCGGTCGATAAATATCATTTGATATATCGATAGTCGCCATCCATTCGTACAATAGGAACAGGAAAATACCTCGACGAGCATTAGAATATTTGGCTGGTTATATTCGTAGGTTGTTGGTATGGAAACAGCCTCTAAAAGGCTTAGAGGCAAATCGCTTTTTTTTCGACGGAGGTGTTTTGGTTGATGACGGTAGTAGCGGAGTTGTGTATAGTCGTTTTGGTCCCTATATTTTTCCTAATCTCTATACCGCGATAACATTTTCGCCGTGGCTCTAATGGCTGGTTGGTGGGCCGCATCACTGCCTGTAACGAAATCGAATTTCTTTGATTGCTGGGACAGCCTATACGAAACAGATAGAGACGGGCATTTATTTCATTCACTCGCGCTTGTATAGAATCGAAGGTGATTTTTTATTTAAAGGTTGCGGCGGGGGATAGCGCTGCATCAATTGGGAATAGTAAGGACAATGTCGGGATTCGATTTGATTCGCATTGAGATGTTCACTCATCGCGCAACGGTCTTCCAATTGTATTGCACCCCCAGATTATATTATGCAACATGTAAGGTACATAACCGAATAAGGTGAAAGGGAAAACATTTGAATGCCAAAATGTACACCATTAAATTAAATTTGCGTGAACCAAATTTAAAAAATAGGAAGTATATTTATTATCGTTTCCTTTTCATTTTAATTTTTGGGTGTGTGTAATGGTAGGAAAATGTGATCAGATAAACGTATTTGATAGTCTGTACATGTGTGGCAGCAGCGGTAGCAGCAGCTCGGCTCTTCCTCAAAACGTATCGATCGTCGTGTCGACTCGGCGTCGCTGCTGCTACCCCGTTATATTAGAGCAGGCGGATTCTCTGTCTGCTGCTCTCCAGTGGTCTACGCCTTTCTTGCTACCCCGGGCTTCCTTCCTCCTTTGCCAAGTGGCAAAGACAAGTCTAGTGTGCAGTGCAGTGATCACCACTTCTAATGGTTGAAAGTTGATGACTAATCCAGCTCTGGCGCACTCCACACAGGGCCCAGACGGATGGCTGGATAAAGACCAAGGAAGAGAGGTGGACTCATAATAGTTAAGGACTAGACAGACAGACAGAGAGAGAGAGGGAGGGAGAAGAGATGGACGCGGTTGGCGGTGATTGAATCACGAGCGGGCTTAATTATGAATTGTTCCCGCTCGATCGCCTCTTCCGCAAAAAAAGCCGAGGTCCGTGCCAGCCAGCCAGCCAGCCGAGCAGCGCTCTGCAGTGGGCGGCAACAGCCGCGTCAACTGTCAGCGCAACGGCCAGTCGCGCCCGCCAAACGGCTGCTCTCCTCGTCGTCAACCTCTTCATTCGTACTCTTCATTCGTACTATTTTTTGGTTTCGGCAATCTTTTTTGTGCTGGGGTTTGTTGTTGTTTTCCAGCAACAAGGCGGCAGCAGCAGCAGCATTGACGTCACTGATGGCGTCACACACACACACAATGGGTCCCGCTCTCTTCTTCTTCTTCTTCCTCCTCTTCAGTGATGTTTTTATCGTCGCATTACCGGGGTTCTTCTCCTCTTTCGCCCTCATTTCGCTGGTGCGCCTCTGCTACTAACTTTCTAGTTCACCGTGAAATGGTGACGTCAGAGCACAGCAAGGGCCCGTGCACACGATCCATACTTGCAAAACGGCCGACCTTCGTCATTCTAAACACAGCAGCGCGACTCCCGACCCAACACGTATCAAATGTATATTTTTGGGCATTCATTATGGCCCATTATGCATCACGATCAAACTCTCTCGTGCTAATACTCAATTATATTGTGGGGACCCCATTTTTGGTGGTGGTGCATGGTGGGGGGATTAGAGATTATATAAATACGTACATCGGGCGGGATTGTAACACACTAACACACTGGTACGAAAACCTTGAATGCTATTCCAGTGAAATTTCTCTCCTCTCGTTGTGTTATAGTCGTGTGCAGCATATATCCTGCGCGTTCACTTTCTTCCTCGGGTGTACAGCATGAGCGCTCGTTAGTCGGTTGTTACCAAGTGAATTTCTATTTCGTAATATCCTACAACCCGCGCACTTCTCTTTTTTTTTTTTTTTTTTTTTATTTTTAACTCCTTTGATATTACCTGCTGCTGCGCTGCTGTGCTGGTACGCCAGTAGTACCAACCGACGCCAGTTAATAGCTCGGTACATAATTTACGCATTCTTTTCATATGGTGGATGTATAGTATAAAGTGGGGGAGATATCTACTAATACGGTACACCCGGGTATGTGTGTCTGAGTGTATAAAAATACCCGTCCTTGCCAACCAACTATCTGCATTCGGTGTCAGCAGCACACCGGCAGCAGTAACAGCGGCGGCGGCGGCAGCAGGACGGCGCGCAATTTTTCCCGAAAAGACTTTCATCTCGTTCCAGGAATATAATATGGCGCCCATTCTCGCATTTCTCTTTCTTTTTTCTTTCTTTCTGTATTGTATCTTTTTTTTTTTTTTATCTGCTGCTGCTGCTGGTGCTGGTGCGCTATATATTCTCTCTCTCTCTCTTGCGCTCTCTCCCCGTTTTCTCCGGCGCCCATCAATCAGGCCAACTCTTGTTTCTTTTATTTATGCAATTAAGAGCCTTGAAAAATTCCCCCACCACCACTTCCACCGAAAGATAATAATAAACCCAAATCTCAAAAATCAAAACAGAAAAAGAAGATATTTCTATTTCCAAAAAATATAGATAATAGCAATTTCATAAAAGAAGGAAAATAGAAAAGGAAATGGAGGATATAATATCAAATGAGCGCGATAGCCCTATATAAAGCCACGGTCTGTTGGCGGGCCAAGGTCTCGATTTTCGGTCACGTGAGTCCGTCTCCCCGTGTACCAGTATTCACCGCTATGCTACTACTACAGCGGCAGCCGAAGACCCGAGTCCTTTTACATCATCAGGTATGCAGGTAAAGTGCACGAGAGTCGGCTGGTATATACCCCAGCTCACCTTAGCTCTTGCAGCTCACTTTGTGCTGCGTGCTGGGCAGAGAGCGGACCCCGTCGTCTTTTTTTTCACGTTGCAACTCTGCTGAGAGGTGGAAACTTGAGCAGCGGACGGACGGAGAGAGGAGAAGATCCTACGGGGATTATTCGAGCGCGGGAGGGAGAAAGGTGGACACCACCACGGGATTGTGGGTTAAGTGGCCCACGGGCTAGCAGCCACGCCCAAGTCCGTGACAGACTTTTTGGGTTATTTTTTTGGCATGTCTTCTTCTCCTCCTCCCGTTCGTCGTATTTTCTCGGCGCTCATGTGATCCAACTCGAAAAAATAAACCTAAAAGGGAAAACACTTAATCGAGTTCGAGGAATCGAAAATAATAACCGTCCCGTAAAAAAAACAAAACAAAAAAAAAAACAAGAAAAAACAAACGAGGTATACGTATAATATAAGACTGAGAAGATGATGATGACGTGCCGGACGCGCAGTCAAAAAACGTAAAAGGCAAGGCGCAGACATCATTCGGCCATCTTTGATTCGATCGATGGACGAGTCTTGTCCCGACTCAAATTACAGTTATACACGTATATATGCGGTGACCTAGAAGATGAGCACGCAACAACGAATCTGTCTTTCTTCGTTCTTTTCTCTCTCTCTGCTGCTTTATAATGTTCATTTTTTCTTCTTTGGATTTTTATTTCCTTCCTTTTCTTTATTCTTTTTCTCATCGGATTTGAAAAAAAAAAGCTCATGAGAGGGAAGGATATATCAGCACCCGCGCACTCACACTCGTGAGCAAAAGAGTCCGTGCAATATATAGTAGCATGGCGGTGCCTTATTGGATTGCTTTCCCTCTTCTTCCTCAACTGATAGAGCTAATTATAGTCGGGATCATTTCAGCGCTGTACTGTACATGGTGGTGTAACCCGAGGGTGCATAAATCGTGATCGATACCATTAGACATAGATACACACATATATATATGTATATATATATACTTGTGCGGTATTTATATCCATCCAAGGAAGGGCAATTGGAGAGATGAGGAGGGGTCCCTTATCGGTCAAGCTCCATGTTCGATGTATCCCCCCTCTTGCGAAAAAAAGAAAAATGAAGCCGAGTTTTTTATGGCTTCATTTTAGAGCATTCGATGACTGGGATGTAAATAACCGCAAATCTGAATTTAAAGTGAAGAAGAAGAAGAAGAAAAAAAAAAGAATTACCAAGAAGAACCCGTTGGTCATAAAGAATTAAAAGATGGGCAAGGGTTTTTGTCGATCCTATCGTGATTGTTGCGATGATCGTGTTGGGCGATCAGATGGAGGGACAAGATGAAAAAGGAAAGAACTTCTAAGTAACAGGCTTTTCTTCGAATATTGTAATTATCGTCGCTTTTTTTTCCGCGTATTAACACCCGAATCTCCTCATCTCTAATCCATCACCGTCCAGTTGCTGTTATTTATATGGCTACAGCATATGTCGTATACCGTAACGGAGAGACGCCAACTATTCGGTGGGAACTGGCGAGAAAGGGGCGGAATTCGGAGAAAAACGAAAAAGAGAGCTACACTCGATGATGTAATGGTGGCAAGGGCGCAGGGAAATTCGCCAAGAAACAAAAAACAAATATGGACAATTGACGGGCAGAAAATTGCTGGAAGCGTTCGATCGTAACACGCGAATCAACTCGGACGCACGGAAAACAAAACAAAAAGCAAAAATGTGAAAATACCAAAATGGGGGTCATGCAAATCATTCGACTTCTTCCATGTATAATACCCATCGGCGAGCGATCGACGAATTTGAAATAGAGGAGCAGTGGCCCTCTTGGCCCTCTCTCGCGCGCCTGACTGGCCGCATATAAGATGTGATAAATCAGGTTGTTTTAATAGGCACGAGGAATATATATCTCAAAAGACCAGCTCGTTTTTCCATCCTTCGCCCCCCTCTCTCTCAAAAACTGAATGATTTCAAAGCCGTGCCAAAGGTTAGCTACAAGGTGCCGTATTCTTCTTTTTGTGTGTGTGCTGTTCCAGCAAATGGATAATAAACCCCAATGTGTTTCTCTTCGTTTCCCATTCCAATCCCCTATGGTGTGTGTGTGTATATAGATGATGCCTAAAACTTTTGTTTTCTTTTTAAGTATTTTTCTAGCCCTATTTCTTTTTGGTGTGGGCCCAGCTTGCCGTAAACCGCAGCCCACCACTGCTGCAGTCTCTGCCGCCCCGGCTCGTGTTATGCCATCAACATGTTCAGAAAGTCAAAACCTTTTAAGGATAGATTCCTCTCTCTCTCTTTCTTTTGGCGCCCAGAGAATATGAAGAGAGAGAGAGCAAGGGATAGAAATGTTTTTTTTTAAAGGGAAAGAAAAAATCCAAACGAAAAAGAAAAAGAAAAAAAAAATGAAGGAATGAGCGAGAATAGACGGGAGATTATGTGCGCTACCCGGCGGTATCATCACGGTTGAGACTTCGGGGAACTCTTTTCTTTTTTTTTTTTCTTCCCCAACAACAACAACAAAAAAAATCAGACAACCTCGTCTGGATTTTTGTGTTATATTTATTTCCTTTCCACTTTCCTTTTAAAAGGAAAAATATCCCGTTGCTATACGGAGCCAGCAGAGTCTTGATTTGAATTTTGATGGAGACACCCTTCTTCTTCTATCTCGTCCCTATTACCAGGGTTGTCTGCTGGCTGGTCATCGTTATTATTGGATCTGCGCATTTGAAATGATCCATCCATCCATCTATCCATCTCCGCCCCAGCCGAAAAACCCAACTAGACAGCACGCACGCTTAATCGATAATTTTTCAAAGCCAACGAGGAAGTCTTCGGTGTACAGGTTTATTTTTTTTGTGTGTATTCGGAAGTGGAGAAGAGGAAGAAGAAGTGAAGGACATGCAATATTTACTTCCTATTTTTTTTTTTTACGGGGCACGATTTCACGTTCAAAAAGTCAATCAAATTGGATCCATCGAACACATAAAAGCGGGTTCTTGGGGCGCCCATGCGCAGGAATGATTGTTGTTGCAATTCGATTATCGGGTAGAGTGTATCTACGGCTGTGGGACAGTATACAGGAGTGTAGAAGGTAATTCTAGATAGCTGCGCACAGAGCACGGGGAAAACGTTGGCCGGGTAACGAGCCCAGAGAGAAGAGAGAGAGAGAGAGAAAAAAAAAAAGAGAAAGAGGAAAAAGAGGAGCCGTTGGAAACAGCGTGAAATGTTCACTGTATCAATTCCCAGAAGGACTAAGGTTTTTGTTGGTGTTGTCTTGTACCAAACACGAAAAAAGAAGTAGAAGAAGGAAAAGGAGCGGTTACGTAGACGAAGAAATAACAACCTTAGCAGTTGATATATATTTATAAATAAATCGAGAAAGACACAGAAAGAAAAGAAGGAGGTCGATGCTGGTAACTATGCAGCTGATGCCAACCGACGGACAAGGAATGCCATAGTCTGTGTGTGTGTATATAAACTTTGTTATTTTTTTTGTTTTTTTCGCTGTTGTTTCTTCTTTCTTTTTCTTCTTTTCCCTGTCGGTTCTTCATCTTCGTCTTCTTCTCTCCGATCTCATCACTCTGGCCTCGGTCTCGCTCATTCGCTCTCTAGTCTCTCCAGCCGCGCGTCTCCGACAGAACCGGATTGTGCAGTGCTTCTCTCTCTCTTCTTTATCTGGCTAGCAAGCCGTCTATATATGATCAGAGCTGGCAGTATTTCAAGCCGACGGCTCTGATATTTTTTCTATACAGTGTTTTTTTGTTATTTTTTTTTCTTGTTTATTTATTTGTTTTTTCTTTGGTTTGAATTTTTTTTTTCGTTGATTTTTTTCTCTCTGTCCCTCTCTCCTTCCTCTTTAGATGTTTTCTAGATTTCCAGGAAACGGAGCGATCGAGGTCGTCGTCGTTGTCGTCGTTGTATGTGCATGTTGTACTTGATTGGCGTTGTCAAGCGAATAATGCGAGACTGAGGCGACGCTCAGGCGCCGGTATTAGCGCATGACTCCGCACGCTCCTATATAGAGAGACTCTCATCCCAACAGCCGGCTCCCCTCGTTTCATCCTTTATAGATCTACCTCACTAGTCTATACGGCTTGCTCGATGGATCTGCCCCGGCCACAAAACTCCGGCAGTCCATCTGTCCGTCCGCCGGTCCGATCTCCCGAGCGCTGTACCGGGAATTACTTTTACATCGCGGGTTCCCCGAATCACAAAGTTCTTTTTTTTCTTTCTTTCTTTCTTTCTTTTTCTCTATTCTTGTTTCATTGCGGCAAAAACGCCATCATCCAACTCCCCTCCTGACAGAACGTCCGTCCGTCCAGAATATCGATCCATCAATCTATAGATAGAAACAGTCATTATAGAAATGTTTTCGAAAAACAAGAAGAACGGAAAATCCGAGAAATCTCCTCGGATTAGAAAATGATCATTCTTGTCTTCTTTTTGTTTTGTTTTTATCTTTGGATTCCCTGGTCTGGTCGCTGCTGCAGAATGCTGCACATGACGATGATGAGAGTGGCAAGATCAAATGAGAGATGTTCATCAAAGGAAATCTCAAGTTTCTTCAAATCATTACGCCTTGTATCAAAGGGGGGGGGGGGTTCATGGGGGCCGGAGCTGGAGCAGAGAACCAGAAGCTGTTTATTTTCTCTCTGAGATATCGCTCTGGTTTGCTCACTGGCTCCGCACTATTCTATACTCGGACTACTACTTCCGTATACTACTACTACTACTACTACTACTGGTTTATTTCCAACTATTCCCGGAATATACTTCAGAGAAACACACGCACCGGGGGAAGAGAAAAAAATAAGATGAAAGATGAATCAACATCGCGTCATTTAGCCGCTATCGTTTCCTAAACAATCGCTTTTGTAGCAGTTATTTTTATTTATAAAGAAGAACAAGAAGAAGAAAAAGACGAGAGATTCGTAATAAAACATCGGACCTGATAGTTCTGCGCCCCTTCTTTTTTTATTGCCGCCTATAGATTGTGATTTTTTCCCCCTTCTTTTTCCGGTTCTATCGTGGGCCGTGTTTGTCGAACGGTATATATACACACACCTCCTCGTTGTGTTTGATGGGCCACCATTTCGTCTCTCTTCCTGTGGGCCCCATCATTGGCATATCGTCGCGCCTAAAGCCATCGTAAAAAGTCAAACACGAGCATCAAACCAGCACCACCACTCGCAGTCGTCCCTCCCTGCTCGTATATATTTCTCTCTCTCTCTTTTCAAAACTGTTTGGCTTTTGCCCCCCTCCCGATTCTCTCCCACCGCACAATCACACACACACACTCACAATGTGTGTCTATCTATCGTACAGATTGACATTCGTTTTGGGTGAGTCCTCGACGTGTTGTCTCATTGCGCCTACGGTGCTGTGTGGTTGTTAAAGTGTGAAGGAACACGACATCGGACATGATTTACCAGCGCGCCATTCCCTGCTGATCGATCTAGACAGCCGCGATGGATATAGAAGAGAAGTCCAAGGTGACTCCGGTTTCACCTTCCTCTCGATCCTACTGCGATGTGTGCATCCGCCGGACCCCGCCAGTCGTTTTGAACAAGTTGTGACTCGCGACGCTTCTTTTTCTTGGGGGGGATCTATTTCCATTTGGTCTTTTCTTTTGGGTTTTCATGCCAAATGATGGAGTGACGCTCTCAATGTATTTCTGATTGGGGGGAGAGAAGAAAAAGATTTCGTAAGAGAAAAGAACGTTCCTAATTTTCTTGTTCTTTTTCTGGTCCGTGCGGATGCGTTTTCCGAGCTGCTGGATATGGAGCGATCCATCATCAACCAGGCCCGCTCCGTCACGCGCGCGCGCGTATACGTTCGCCTCCCCCCCTCTCTCTCCCTCTCTTCAGCCCGGCAGTCAAGACCTTTTTCCACCGTCGGCTGTATATCGGCCAGCAGCACTATAGCACAGCACAACAGCCACCCTCTCCGCGTTTTCTTTCTCATGTAGATGTATATAAATATATATCCTGGATATTATTACACATCGGTACAGTAGTGGGCTATATTTATATCTAATCTATGAACTCGGAGTTTCCTTCTTGTACTCTATGCTCTTATGACCAGTCAACCAGCTAGCGACGTCCTATATGCACAGCAACAGCAGCAGCTAACCAGAATTTTGTCCTCCCCATTCCCCCCTGTTTATTATAGGATCTCCACCCATTTTATAGGGCCACCCTCTGCGTCGTTTTTTCGACGTTCGCAACACACACAATATTATTATATTATTTTTTTTTTTCGCTTGTCGTTGGTGCTCTTTTATTATGTATTCGTTTTGGGGATAGAACGGATAGTTAAAAAAGGAAAAAAAAAATTACAATTTTACTTATTTATACAATTGAACCAGACGATTGGATTTTTTGTGGGTGAAACGAGGGATCGTCCCTTGTTGGATAAATTTATGGCTCAATAATACGCAAAGAAAAAAAAAAGCGGGTGAGGGTGCACTGAACATTGGGGTAGGTACCGTAGATATTACATGATGCGCTTCTAATCTTTCTGGTGGAAAATATATATAAATAACTGTTTGGGGTGAAAAAGAGAGAAAAGAACCGAATGATCGATACCCGAGGAATGACACACACCAAAATGAATATAGAATACGAGGAGGGCTACACACATAGCAACAGCAGGAAAAATATAAGAGAAGGAAATAAAAATATATAAAATGTTAGATAAAAATAAATTAAAAAAAAAGGCCGATGCGGGATGCCATCATCCTTTTTGGTGATTGCGACCTAGGCTATTACCAGGTCCAGCACAACACTTGACTCCCGGCCAGAAAAAAGAAAGGGAAAAAAAGGTTCGCCTCTGTATTCGTTTTGCATAGCTGGAATAACGGAAGACTGAACGCTGCTGCTGCTGCCTGGATACCGTATTAGAAAGAAGTGTTGGATATATACTGGTCTGTGTATACCTATATCTATCCGCGTTGGAGTCGACTTTAGGCTGTGAGTTCCAGGCCAAACAGGAAGTTTTTGGCTTTGCCCGCGCTGCCGATCCTCTCTTCTTCTTCCAGCCAACCAGTCAGCTCCTCCTCCTTTTCTATACCCCGCCGTCACCATCTCTTTTTTTTATTATTATTCTTAGCTGTCAGACGTTGTATCCCGTTTCCACCGAATTCACCAACATCTCACGCGTCGGATAATACTTTGATCGAAATCAGCCTGCCGACCTCGGGAGTCTTCTTCTTCCTCTTTTTCTTTTTTCTGTCTTTATTTCTTTCCTATTTTTTGTTGTTGTTGTTGTTGTTGAGCGTCTAGACTACTCCATCTTTCTGGATCTTCTTCTTCTTCTGCTGCTTACGGATCGCCGTCTCTCACAATGAGCCGATTCCTCATGGGATGTATCGTGAGCGCCAGCAGCAGCCAACAAAATGGCGTCGGGACCAAATGAGAAGCAGAAGAGAAGGGGGCAGGGTGTATAGAGGGAGGAGGAGGGTATAGTATTAGGACACAAGCCAACGCACACACCGACACACAAAATTGAGCGGCTCCAAGGGAGAGACAGAGAGAGAGAGAGAGAGAGGGAGAAAGAAAGAAGTGTATGTCGAAAAAAGAAAAAAAAATAAAAGGGAAAAGAGAGAGAGAGGGCGGCTCAGTCACGCTCTCACGGTCCGAAATATATGCGTCCATGTGCCAGTGTTTTTGTCCCTACTCCCATCACGGGCTAGCGCAGGCTATACACAGCTATAGCTCCTATATACACCCCTCGACTCAAAGTAGGTCAGACATTTTTCTACGCTCGCTCCCCCCCCCCCGTTTCCTCTCCTGCGTATAGACTGCGTACATACACGACGGACGACTCCTATACGTACCTCACTCTCTCTCTTTCTCTCTCTCTCTTTTTCTCGTTTGTCTTCTTCACGACTTTCCGGTTGCTATGGGAGAAAGGCCCGCACTCGACGACGACTGCCATGCTGCTGTGTAATATACCTTCGACTGTGCGCTCTCTCTCTCTCTCTACGGAAAATAAAATAAAAAAAGTCCAGATGGATGAATTGGGAAGCGAGTTAGATAGGGCTCGATGGAGAACAAACGTGAAAAATAGGGGTGATGACTTGATTCGTTATATTCGTGAGTCCCTCTACAACAACAACAACAGCAACAACAACGGGGAAAAAAAGGGAAGCAGAGGAGATTATTTTTGGGTGTGTGTTTGAATAGATCAAAAAGAGATAATGCGGATTCGAGTCAAGCGACAGAGACGGAATGCGGCAGGAGCCAATGCCACCCGCCCACCACTTCTCTTTTTTCTTTGCTTTGCTGGCCGTCGCAGGAGTCGTTGAAGCGATCCGTTTTCCCAGCTCACCCTACAATTTCACCAGCGTCATCGATGGGAGTTGTCCTGCTCGCCTACGTACCTCTTAGATTCCTCCCTGTATATCTATATAGAATTACAGGTGAAATAATTTTTTGTTTTGTTTGTTAAGAATCAAATAACAGGTCGAGGAGTGGCGCGGGACTCGAAAGGAAAAGGGAAGGCAAGGGAACGCCACGCCTTCTTCTTCTTCTCTTTTGGAGTTAATTTTCTTTTTTGTTTGTCGATTATACCCGGGAGTAGGTATATCTACAGTCTAAAAAGGTTGACGTGATTTGTGAATCCAGATCGATTTCTCCTTTCCAAATGAGATGTTCGCAGGGCTGGATGTCTGTATAAACACGGCAGCACCCACCTCCCAGCACCTATTACACCTATATAGCTTGCCTTTTCTTTCTAGCTATTGATTGCGAGCTGGGGGGAAAGAAAAGAAGAAGAAGAAGAAAAAAAAAATGAAACCATTAATCAAAGCTCTCCTGCTAGTTGTGTGTGTGCAAGCCGTCACACAAAGAAGTGGGGAAGAATTGAGGAAAATGCAAAAATGACTAATGAGACTAGGTCGATTGCCCATCGATCCCGAAGGAAGCCATCATTGATGCGATAAAAAGAAGGGGGGGGGGGAGGCGACTCTTTGATTGCTCAGTATTTGAACACAAGTTCTATAATGTCGGGCCCCTTTCTATATATTCAAAGTGGTAGCGGCAGGGCAGATTGCTGATGGCAGCCAATAATATATAGCGATGATATGTGTGTATATAATAGACCGCTTAGAGCTCCTTATTGGTTGCCTTTAGGGGCCAGCAGCATTCGAAAAAAAAAAAAAAAACCTTTTATCATCTTGCGTGGAATTTCTTTATTTTTTTCTTTTGTTCTTTTTCTTTTGGGGTTTTGTTGAGTGGACAAATGACTGAGGGCAACAAGCAGATGAAGTGATCAACTACCTCGAAACATGCATAGACATGATGTTTTTGCTTTCGTTCCGCCTCTTCTCCTTCGTCGCCGCGCTCGTCGTCCGGCATTCCGTCCGTCTCGATGCGCGCATATGAAACCCTCCGAAAAGAAAGAAAGAAAATTTCAAATACCTTGGAATGTCGAATGCAAAATAGTTGCATTCGTCATGTTGTTGTTGTTTCATTTTTCTTTTTCCTTGTGGGTCCAACATCAGACCCGACCACAGAGCTAGACTCGGTGAACTTCTCGATTCCTCTCATCCATCATGTTGGAGCTTATGCTACAAAACGTGCGCTGCTTGGGCCCTAAGCCGAGAGCTTCGGCTCTCACTCACATCTTTTTTTCTTCTCCACATTTTCCAAAAAGCAAAAGACCTTCACTGACTGGGGATCGGTTACCACCGAGGCGGTCAGAGTAGATATTGCGCACATTTTTTGGCACGACGCAATTGCAAAAAAACTTGTGCGCTAAAAAAGCAAGTATAATAACCCATAAACCCCGTTTTGATCTTTTCTTTCTTTTTCTTATTTTTGTAATTTTTTCCCCCCACCCATTTTTTTTTGCTGCACAACAGACCGAAACTGTTGGGGGCTGCGTGTATTTAGGAGTGATAGTTGCGCTGGATGTGTTCTGAACTCTCAGCTGCATAGCTACCAGGAAATAATCCTCTTTTCACACATGCCCAGATCCCTTTTCTCTCTTGCCATTATTCCGCGTCGTCTCGACAGCGGAACACAATAGGGGCCGGCAGCTCATCTGTAGTCGTCGTTCAATTTCAATTTCATTTTTCTTTTCTTTTCTTTTCTTTAGATTTTTTTTTCTTCTCTCTCATATGGCACCGATGAGAAAAGAGACAGAGAGAGAAAAGAGTTGTCACCGTTGCTGGAAGCGAAGTGATAAATAGCCTCGTAACATAGGGCAGCTCTACAGCTCTGGTGTCGTTTGAAGGCAAAGAAAAGGCCACGGCATATATAGGAGCAGCACCGTATACACACACGTATATACGTATACGTACATCTATATCCGAGGGAGAAGAAAGGGAATCAACTTGCACATAGAGAATAAGGAGAGGGAGGGAGAGAGACGACGTCGACTGAGAGAGCAGAGAGCGAGTGCGTTCTCTCATCATCTCCGGCTGCTGCTGGTGCTGAGATACACGGCAGCTGGATATGGATGCTGTGTGTCTTTCTATTGCCCTATAGCTCTGCTGCTACTGCTGCTGCTCTCTCTCGTTCTTCACTTTGCTCGTCTCTCGCCCTCGTGATGAAAAGGGTTCGAGTTTTCCCTCTGTCTGCGACTCTCTTCTTCTTTTCTTTGCTTTTTCTGTCTTCTCCAACAAGGTTTTCGGGTGTGATGAAGCTTATCACTCTGCGAGCCCTTTATTCCTCCACGTCTCTCACTCTGCTCCCCTTCTTTTCTCTTGGCTCGTATATTAGCATATCTTTATCACGCTAGATGAGTTCTTTCTCTCTCCGCGTTTTCCGTCTATTTTGTTCGCTCTCTTACACACGGGAGGAGATGCGCCCAGCAGTCCCTTTTTCCTCTGTTTGAATAAATGACAATTGGCTGCTGCTGCTGTCGCTATACTATACTGCTACTGCTGGTGAGAGCTGCTGCCAGCAGTTCTGCCAAGCATAAACAATCTTAAAAAGAACCCCCACACAGAAGAATCTTAACCCTACGTATAGGAGCCGAGCCGTTTACAGTACTAGTAGTAGTAGTATTCAAACCTGTCCATTGATCTGGTAAATGCCCGAGACCAAATTGTCGCAGCAGACGGCAGCATCGAGGGTCCTACTAGAGAATTGTCAACAATGTGGCAGCACTTTTCATCATCGCTCCATTCAAGAAACAAGAAGAATAAGGAGACGAATAGAAAGAGAGAGAGAGAAAAAAAAAAGGCAAATAAACGCGGGAATAAGGATATTTGAGTTTTACTACGTCGTAGTAGAAATGGTTGTTGGGGTGACGAGTAAACACTATACGCAGCACTAGTATAAGAATCATGACTTGATTGTATACGACGTCTTTGCACGCTATGCGACGCCCCTTTTTTTCTTCCCTTTATTTAACCGTTTAATTTCATTTTCTATTTTTTTTTTTTTTTTTACTTCTCTCTTTTTACAGTTTAAGCGCTTGATTGAGCAGTTAACTCCGGTGTTGTGCTGCGCCGCCTTTTTATTTGGTTGAACCTGCACGTAACACAGTATCCGAGTTGATTGCTGCCGACTTTTGCGCTTTTTGGAAGGAGGAAAAACTGAAATGAAATAAAAATGAGCAGGAAAATGTTGGGATTTTTCTTTGGGTACGAGAGCGTCTGCAGAAGGAGATGACACAATAGCGGGCGATTATTACGACAGCGGACGACGACGGCGTAGCCAGCTACGCATTTCTCATCGAATGCTTGTAGTGGCTGGCTGGTGGCTTAGACGTGAACGGAATGGTATTTCATCTTCTTTATGCTGTCAGACTGGGGAAGAAAGAAGAAGAAGAAAAAATAAACTAAAAGATGAGGCAATAAGAAATAAAAAGAGGGAGGGGGGAGGGGAGGAGGAAGAAGAAGCTTGGAGATTGTGTCAGCGAGCGTCTGTAA
The DNA here is from genome assembly GCF_021134715.1 of Daphnia pulex. Taxonomy (NCBI): domain Eukaryota; kingdom Metazoa; phylum Arthropoda; class Branchiopoda; order Diplostraca; family Daphniidae; genus Daphnia; species Daphnia pulex. The sequence continues at coordinate 2,478,498 of NC_060018.1, read as the reverse complement.
CGTAAAAAGGGCGGGTTACGTAACAGCCGGCTCTATATCCTTGACTGGGCGCTCCGGCGCTGCGCGCTTGCCACAGAACTTGGGGGACGCTAATTCAATCGGGCCCATGAGGTTGTTGCCATGGCCGTTTGTGAGTGTGTATAGTCCTTTGATCAACTCGCTTTTCCCTCCCTTGTTCCTTATTCTTTAAAATGACAAAACTTTTGCGGAAGGTTTGACGATTAGACAGAGCGAAAGGTCCGCGCTGTCAAATCTGATAGCGATCAAACGGCGAATAACGACATGGGAAATTCAAACACCATCGACAAAGTTTGACGTCCGCGCATCGCTGCCCTCCTGGTGTGTTTTCTTACAAAAGATGTTGCTGGGGGGGGAGAAGAAAAAAAATGCTTGTCCCTCGTCTTGTCCATCATCAAAACCGTCTGTCCGCCTTCAGTCATACTCTTTTCCAGCTGAGAAACTGACTGCTCGACATCCAGGCCCACAAACAATGGAGAAATTTCGGGGCCCAAAGCTGAAACGAGTCAACCGAAATGTCAGAAATCTGTCAACATGTTGTGTCGGCGCATTTGGAATCCGGAGTGCTGGGGGAGAATTTCCGGATTTGAATACATAAAACAGCCCAATTGTTATGGACCGACCCGGATAGCCGCGCGGTCAGTTGCTATTATGAATTAACACGGAGAGACGGGGGACGAGCTTCAGTGGGGGAAAGAAATTGAATTCCTCGAGCGCGGCGGTGATGTAGTAATCGTTACTACGATACATTCGACAAAATGCTGCCGCGCTGGTTGTTGCGCAATCGAAACAATCAGACGCGGGTGCTGACTTTTGACGGGTTTGTGTGACGAGAGATGATGAGAGCGGAAACCAAAGGGAAAACGAGTCGAGCCCTCACGAGGAATAAGAGACAAGTCCACGGGACTCTGAAATTCACGATGGCGACGCAACGCAACTGCCAGCACCGACAATGCAGCGCAGTTGCACGGTCCAGGAAATAACGGCGCTGGAGGAATTCCGCGTGCAAGGTATTCTCCACGTGATGTTGTTATACAACCATCACGTCACGACGGATGCTCGTCGTATCGATCACCCCGTGATGCGCGCTCCTTTTATCTTTTCCCTTCCTGATGATTCACTGATGATGGGATTTTCAAACATCACAGAGAACTTTCGGCTAAATGTCATGGCTCCCCGTGAACACATTTCGTGGAACTGGAATCAAACAAACGAAAAGAATGAATTGAGCGAGAATTTCTGGAAACCGCATTTCAATCACTTACCGACGAGGAACGCGCGCCGAAGATTTTCATTCCTGGAAGGAGGAAATCCAGGGCGATCTAATGGGCCACTAAATAGGCACCGCTTTGCTGTCATTTCCAAAGAAATGCGGTTGCGTAAGATCAATCACCGCGCGGACAAAACCCTCAAAACTCGTCCCTACTGCCAAGTATAGGTAATAAACGTTTTTCTTGGGCGATATCATTGGTCCAATCAAAAACCTATCACGAAAAATGTCCTCTCTCTCTCGGACCTGAAATTTCCTTATACATGATATTTCCAACGGTCGAAACTCGAGCGAGCCAAAAATAGAAAGGAAACATTAAAGCGCACTTAAGAATGAATGTACAAGAGATCCGAATAATAACGACGGAAACAGGTAGACACAAATGGTCATTACTTTCCATAGGTATCGTTTATCTGCGTGAACGTTGAATCGTAAAAAAAAATAAAAACGGAAAACAACAAAATATAAAAGAGTATCAGGAGAGGGGGAAAAAAGGCTATCCGACGACAGGCACACACACACACACACAAACACACTGACGGTCATTTCACACCGGTTAAATGCGTTAACTACTAATAAATATGGTATATACTCTGCGATGCCCACCACCCTTGTTTCTTCCCAAGACTTTTGTGTTTGTGTAACGTGGAAGGATATGATGTTTTAGTTATCATTATTTCTGCAGAAAACAAAATGAGTAGACAGAAAAGAGCCATGTAATTATATCGGAGATGGCCAAAACGAGACGTGTCGGGATCCCGCGGCGTCTTTCGGTTCACATATGCGTCTAACTAAAAAAAAAAACCCTTTTTTACGTGAAAATGACGTAACCTCACTGCTGTTCTCTGCCTCCCAGTCTCCCACCCACCAAAAAAAAAAAACATGTAAGCGGCAGTCGTCAAAGAAGTGAACGAACAACAACCAACAAAACAGCCCCCAAAAATGTAAAAAAAAAAATAAAAAAAAGGCCAAACAAAAAGGTAATCATGTCGGCAGTCTCGACATGACGACATCTCTGAAAAATGGAAGGGAAAAAAAATTGTCCGCCTTCAACTCAAGAACGGTCATTGTAGGAAGGGGGAGGAAAGAAAAAAGAAAAACCGGAACAAGTCGTGAAAAAAGAAAATATACGAGATGATAAACCAAAACATGAAGAGGGGAAATATTAAAAATAAAAAACTGGGACCTACAAAAAATGGTTTTGGAGTTTTTTTATTTTATTTTTCCCCTTTTAGACCTGTTTACATGCCAGAATACACATTACGAAATATGTGTAACACATCTAGACTACCGTGTAACCGGCCAAGAAAAGTAGAAATATAGAGACCAAAGAAAAAAAAAGAGAGAGGATACATATATTTTCATATTTTATATCATATCATTCCCGGAATTGGCTCTCCTTCGTTTTCTTTTCTCGTTCCGACTAATTAGATGTTGTAAAAAAAAATGGAAAAGACCAAAAGACGAAAGAAGAACACGGTCATATAAAAATGAAAGGAGCGGGAAACCAGTCAGATGGGGGAAAAGATGAAGACCCCCGAAAAAGATGGACTGAATGAGAGCAGCACACACGCAGGAAAATGGTGCGCGGCTGAAGGAATATTGTCGTAAAGCGAAAGAGAATGTGTCGGTTGGCGCTCTCGCCGATGCCGTTATGGATGTAAACAAACATAATATACAATACGCAGCAGTAAATAATTCGAGTGAGTGCGGCGTCTGCAGGGGGAAAAACCAAATAAACGAGCGAGGGAAATCCAAACGTGGCAAACGATTGAGGTAAATAAGTGAGCAACAATCTTTAAAAGAAAAGAGGCGAAATCGATAATAATAAGTGAAGATATAACGGTCGATGAGTTATCAGTTGCGTTGGGGGGAAAAACCCGATTTTTTTTTATTTTGTGGGTCGATCGTCGATACGTGTGTGTTTGTACAGTATTAACACGTGTAAATGGGAAGAGCGTGTGTGTGTGTGTGTGAATGAAACGGCCCATTTCCTCTCCCTACCGTTCATTCTGTAAACGTCAAACAAAATGTCATAATATGATCCTATAAAAGAGAAATGGCCAGAACGCACTTGACGGACGGCATTGTTTTTGTTTTTATTTCACGAATCTATTTTTTTTAAATTTCATTGCTATTTCCTTTTTCCTGCCGTCAGCATCACGTAGGCCACCACCACTCCCCCGAAAACCACGATCCTTCGGCCGGGTTCAGGACTCTTTTCCTATCGAGATGTCGACGAGTATCATTTACTCTGAGAGGTGGAGGCCAACATACTAGGAAAGGAGAGCCGGAAAAAAAAAGGAAAAAGAAATAACAATCGTTGGGTTAGTCTGGGAGGCTCGAAGGCCATTTGGAACATGTCAGTCAGTCAGTCGCAGCAAGTTCCAGCCGAACGACAACTTCCAAATGTCTGATGTGTTATATAGAGCCCATTGAGCCTTCAAAAGGCAAACTTAACACTCCATTCTCTTTTCGAATGAATGGCGTAGGGGGGCCGTTTTTTTTTTCTTTCTTTTCCTTTCCCGAGACCTTTGGACAACCGGAAACTGTACAATTACGTAGCGGTCGTGAAATTCGATCCGTCTATGGCCAGCGAAACATCATATCATACCGTTATGTGTTGTGTTTTATGATGTTTACGTAAGCCGTGGAGAGTCTCGTCTCGATGTGTATGTATACAAATGCTCTACATCACAGTCCGCATTGTACAGCTGACATTGGTGTGTGGGGGGGGGGATCTACGTGTATAGTTCACATGTCAAAGGGCCCAGATTATATAATATCTATTGAATTTTTCTTTTTAGGCAATTTCAACATGTATTCTGTATAGTATAAATCCAACGGCCCCCGGGCAAATCCCAAAACCTAAATAAAAAGATATCTAGAGAATAATAATTTAAAAAAAAAGGGTTGATGTCGAATATGGTATACACCGCTATAGAGCGCCGTATAACCGCCTATAGAGAGACGTAACAGGATGGAGGAGGGAGGAAATTTTTGATATGCGCGGGTTCGGAGCACACGCCAACTCGTCATCAGCCTCAACTTTTATTAAATAGCCCCGACGGGCAAGGTCCAATTTAATATTTATTTTTTTCCCAAAAAAACAGGAGGGAGGGGGAAAAAAACGAAAAAGAGAAATATACGTGACAACAACCGTAACGAAAAAAAATAAATATACAAGCAACAACAAAAAAAAAAGAAGAAACAAAAATGATCAACAACAAAAAAAAAAAATCAACTATGGTAAAACAAAAAAACAAAAAAAAATAATGAGTATAATACACCCATTCCGTGTAGTGCGCAAGTTGAATAGTCGGGAGTCATCGGGAGTTATTCCATATACGCAATTGCTGTCGCGCTCTGCCCAGCCGTAATGAGTAGCACGCGTATACATATACGTTGGCTCTCCGTGTGTATTATATATCTGTTATATTACGTCGTTGCCATTGTTGCGTCTTGTGTGTAAGAAGAGAAACGACGTCGTCGTCGTCGCTGGTCACGAAGGAATTGGGAGCGCGGAGGGGGAGAGGCGAAATGATCCGCCGACGACGCAAATTGAGTGAAAGCGGTTTGCGAAGCTGCTGCTCTTATTGTTGCAGCGGCAGCGCTCGTCGTTGCTACTCTCGCTAGACTTATTTGCTGTGCCCTAGCTGCCTATTTAAAATCCAATCAACTGTGGCGAGAGGCAAGGCCTTTTCATCCTCTGCGATGCAAAACATGCCGCAAGGTCGAGCCAAGGAAACTGAAATCGAGGCGATATGGCGAGAGAGTGTGTGGCGCGTTTCGACTTCTCTGTCACAACAAAACAGTGACAGCCAGCACGAGCATAATAATTCCGGATCAGACTCTCTCTCTATATATACGCGGTTAGAGACAGCAAAAAGAGAGAGAGAGAGTAACACTAGTCAAATAGTTGGGGAAGGACGGGCGGAAAACGAACGGGAGAGAAATGAAATGGAACCGGAGCTGTGTGGGAGAGTCTATGTCCTTATACTGGCAACCGCCTGTATACTACATCCAGCACTAGAGTAGATTAGACGGTGAAGCTGCTGCTGCTGCTATGCGTGGATACAGTCTAACTGGGGCCGCATCTCGACGTCATTCATCATGGATGAACGAAGCGGGAACGCCGCAAGTGGAACTTCTGCAGCAGCAGCTTCTATAGCTCTATCACTCTCTCTCTCTCTCTCTCTGCCTGCGACGATCAAAAATGGATGAAAGTCGTTGATGGTTCTCTTGAGGCATCGTGGCATCCAGATTTTCCCGTCCCTATATTATGTTATATATATATTAGACTATATAGTTCCTTATCCTTTACACTGCTCCGGCCAGGCCTGCGGATAAAGGCTGAGAAATGAGTTGAGGGGGAAAAAATATGCAGCGGGGGGAGTCCGCTTCCTTGGGTGCTGTCGCCTTCGCCTAAACTTTTGAGAGTTTTACATATGCAATGAAGAGGACGTGAGAGCCGTCACGTCTGTTCCTACACGTGTTCTCTCGTATCTCGTATCACTATAGACATATCGTTTGATCCGCAGACGAAAATGCACTATTGATATGTTTACCAATGTCTCGAATTGGGATCGCGCTCGGACGTTACACTGTGTGCCAAAAGACGACGGGACGTGCCATCAATCGTGTCGCTTCCAGGAAAACGAGATTTTTTTTAGAAATAGAAAATTCTTTGACTTGATGGAGAGAGAGAAAAAAAACCCAGTGGTATTTGTTTCATTTTTTTTAGACAACTAGGCGACATTCGTCTTCCTCTTTCGCAACCATCTCGTCGGCGGAAAAATAATTAAAAGAGCATTTTCATTAAGAATTCTAAAAAAAAAAAGGTTTCCAAGTCGTATTTTTGTATAGTCTGGTGTTGTTTGCTGATCACCATTTTGCGCTCGCCCCAGAAAAAAATAATTTAATCAAATGAAGAAAAAAAACGACTAAACCGGAGTTTTGAATTTCCGTTTATGATAATGATACCGAGCTCGTGCCAAACATGCCGATATCCGCCAATAGCATCCGGCGTAGCGGTTTTTATCGATATGCGGTCTCTGATTTTTCTCTCTCGTATATATAAATGTTTTGATTTTGTTCTGTTTTTTTTTTCGTGAACTCGTTTCCAGCAATCGTCTAGTTGGTTTCGAGCTGTTTACTGAATATATGTTACACAGTAATATAACGTGTCGACTCGGCTTATCTATTATTCATTCCGATCTCAATTACCGACCTCAGATCTTTCCGAGATTTTCTTTTTCTTTTCTATTGACTGAATCAAAAAAAGGTGACAAATAAATGAATAAAAACAACACGTGGCTTGAAATGTTATCGCCCGTTTATCGTATCGAGCACGAGGAGAAGAATTGCCGCATAAAAATCTCAATGGCAAAGTCGGAACTGCTGCCGCGGTTGCATCTTATCTTGATTGTAAGAATATTCATTCAAATGAGAAGATCAAATCCCAGCATCCGTTTCAATATGCGATATGCCATATGAAGAAATGAGTAGAGATTGAAGGAAATGGCGAATTACGTTAACGAAAAAATCGCAAGGGATTGGCGCTGCTGACGGGCGGGTGCCGAAATGTCGGCATATAGTTGCTGTGTTGCTGGCCATTGTTGCTCGGCGCTCTCACTCAATCCATCTCCTTCGAGCCGCGTCCTTGTCTAGATATACACACACACACACAACACAACATGCACACAACAGAACATGGAGAGCAGCAGCAGCAGCGAAAGAGAGAATTATCTCCATTTCAACAAGTCTATTTTTCTGCTGCGATTTTCCCATTTATTTTATTTTCTTTTTACCTTCTTCTCCTTCAATCTCCATTTTGTTTGTCTTCTTCTTTTGTGCCAGCACATCGCAACGCCTTTTTCTTCTTTCCTTGATTCCATTCGGCGAGTCGAAAAAGGAAAATAAAAAGGACGCGGCCAGACAAAAACCGCCGATTGCGCAAAAAAGCGCAAAAAGGAGCGCGATGGATGCGCTATTGCTACCCGATACGACAATAATGTCTTTCAATCTCTCTCTCTCTCGCTCTCTCTGGTTGATCGGGTCCCACCCAGGCATTTATCACTGACTGTGCGACGACGTTGCTGTGACATTGTGGCCACAGCACAGATCCCAGGCTCTACTGAGACTGCTGTCGGCTTCTGCCGCCGCATCTCTGACGAGAGCACCGCATTTCGCCGGTTTTCTCTGTCTTTGATTTGTATTTTCTCTTGAATCCTTGGACCGCGTCCTTGCCCTCGCCCTGACCCCCATTCGATCCTTGCCCATGTGCGGAAAACATCCCAGCAGCATCAGTGGGCTTGTTTGTCTGCAAATGTGTGGACATGAAGATGATAATAAATATAGAAGGGAGGACTATTTGTTTTTGTTGTTTTTTTCTTTCACTTGGATGACGAGCGAGGAGAAGAAGAAGGAGAATATAAAGTCACATAGACAATGCGCTGCCGCGGTTCAACATTCTTGAATAACAACCAAGAAGAGAAAAGATTTTTTATTTTATTTGTTTTTTTTTTCTGGCTGAAGTCGATGCAGGCGCGGGACTCTTTTCTCGGAAATGCACATGACGTTGACGAGAATGGGAGACAACGGAAAAATTTGTTCCTCTTATTCCGTCTCGTGATGGGAGCCAAACAAGGGGATCGACATTTTTCTCGGGAAAAAAATAAAACCCAAAAAAACAAAACTTGGTTTCTCCATTTTGGTGAGGTTCAATAAGAGAAGTCGCAGGGCACGCTGGAAGCGTTGATTTGATCCGGTTTGTGATTCCTTCGTTTGTGGCACCAACCGCAATCGGAGTAGACCGACTGGACGGCGAGACGGCTACATCACCATCGGTACCAGCCCGTGCCACAGACAACTCTGCGCTTTTGTTTTTCTTGTTTTTTTCTTCTTTTCCTTTTTGAATTCAACACACGCCAACTGCATTTGTCCGAAATGATATGACTGCTGACTGCCCGTGTGTGTGTGTGTGTGTGTCTGCCGCTCGGGCCATTCATCAGAAATCGCATCCAACAAATTGGTGGAACACGCGGAACGGGCAACGGTTCACTTATTGGCAAGGCAACCGCTATCTCCAGCGAAATGTATTAGACACCATTGGCAGCAGGGGGAAATAAAAAAAACAGTCGTGTTATGCGTACATTTGCTGCCGTTTCATAATATGCTGGCCAACCTTATGGCCAGACGCTGATGGTTATTACGCGCAGAAAGGAGAACCGTTGGGGCTTTTGCGTATTACATATGCACAACATTTCAATCATAATCATATATTCAGAACCCCACGAGTTATTGCGCAACGAATAGATGGCAAACCGCCGCCGCGTTGTCGTCGACTGCGGAATTTCACATGGGGGTATTTTTTTTCCATCTTTATTCATTTCTTTTTCTTGCGATAAATTTTTTTTCTTCCCCCCAGTCTATCTCCATTTCCAGGCTAACTCATTTTTTTTAACGGTATACATTTTAATCTCGACGTATTTTTTTATAATAAAAAAGGGGGGGGGGAAATGATGTCCCACGTCAGCGGCGCCGTTCATACGTTTGATCCGATTGCCGTTGATCGAGTCGGCACTTGGCACCAGCTGACTTGTGTCGGCGAGACGGGCATTACACAGCTCGGCTAAAGTCGGAAGAAGAAGACGAAGAAGCTAAAAAAAATGTATATAAGAAGGATTTGGCGGTGCCCACACTTTTCTAATTCATATCAAACGATAAAAAGGAAAATATTGTACCGCTTTTCCTCCCTATTTTATTTTATTTTTTATTTGGGGGATTTTTTTCTGGCATTTTCAGTTAGTAAATCCTTTGGTAAAAAAAATGAAATAAAAAACAAAATATGGAAAATAAAAAAGTTGTCGGGACCTCACCCTCTTTTCTTTTTATTATAATCAGCTTATTCGGTCGTTTTCATTCTTTTTCAATATCTTCGTCTTCTCCGTTCTTTTTGGCACTTCACATGTACACGCAGAGAGTGACATCCAGTGAACTGTGTGCTGGATGTGTGTTGTATAGAAAAGAAAAAGGCTCTCTGGCTCTCTATTTCACACTCCAGTTGGAGAGAGAGATGCTTTTTTTTTCTTTTTGTTGGTGGTAGGGTTTTTTGGGGATATCGAGATGCGTATCGTAACGGCTCGCAACTTCTCTCGTAACCGTCTAAGCTTCTCCCCCCAGCTTGGGTGCATGTTGGGAGAAATGCCCTTTTCTTTCCCCACCCCCTTGCTCGCTTCTCTTATATGCGCTGTTTCCTTATCTTTTATATATTTGATTTCGTAATATTTCAAGTGTGAGGGAGGACACAGTCGGAGAAAGACACACACATGGAAGAGAGAATACGGAAAAAGATTATGAAGACGCAGGGAGGTTATTGAAATAGAAGGCAACAGCAGCCAGCGTTTTGCGCCCGTTTGACGTATTTATGTGCGTGCCCAGCGCGAAGCTGCTGGATAAGGAGATGAGCCAACGGACGGAAGGAAGGAATGGATGAGAATGAAAGGGGGCGAGTGGTACCATGGAGGACATCGGGAATAAGGGGAGAGAAAGAGTTGAGATGGGAGTCGACAAGAAAATAAGAAGAAGAAGAAGGAAAAAGAATCCTGCCCGGAGAAGAGAGTCCTATATAGGATATGACGATGGTGTTGGAACAAGAGAACGGGGATGGTGGTAGCTGGTGGTAGCGGCGCGGTGGGTTGGCTCTCGTGGCGTTCCGTTCACGCGCCGCAAGACATTCCAAGCGACTGTCTAGACTGCTAAATTGTTTTTTTTTTTTTATTCTTTCTTTTTTCTATTTTTTCTTTTTCTCTTTTTTTTTTCTTTTCTTCTTTATTCCTTTAATCGCAGACCACACGGTTATGTAGTCTGCTTGCGTGGGGGTCTTCGGTTGGCCGCTTTAGTTTTTGAGCTGGTGAGCAAAGGGACAGACAGACAGACGGACAGACAGACAGACACAACCATCAAGAAAGAGGAAACGAAAAGAAAATATCCAGCCAGCCAGCAAACGAATGAGAGAGAGAGAAGGGAAGAATGAGAGCGATAGATAATAGGACGTGGAAAAGTATCATGAAGAAACAGAAGAAGAAGAAGAAGAAACGTGACGCATATACCACGGAAAGAGCGACGTGCGGCTATATACCGTCGAGGCACGGACAAGAGCCGTAGTGGTACTTTGCTCCTTTTTATTCTTTTGGCAACGAAACAAACGCAGAGGAGGAACAAAAAAGAGCAGAAAAGATCGACAGGACAAAAAAAAAAAAAAAGGAACAGGGTGTAAAGGGTGGGGTTTCGGTTCGTTACGGGGCTGGGTTGTGTGACTCCCGGTCAAAAGGGATGGGCTTTGCTGTTATGGACGGGGGTAGAAAGAGAGATCGTACATATATGTATACATAGAGAGGAAAGTATTATTGTTGTAAAATAAAAAATAGAGAGAGGAAAGAATGAATGTTTTTTTCCGTAGCTGCGCATCTTTTGTTTTCTGTCCATTTGTTTGTTTTTCTTTTATATGTCAGAGGATTATCGGGAGAGCGGGAATTGTCATCGTCCGAGTTACAACACGCAGTTGCCAAGCCAAATGACACACCATCAGAGGCTCGTTTGTGCTGCCAGCCAGCAGTCAGCCAGCATCGGCGAACTGATCACGGATGCAAGTGACACGCCCTTTTTGGCTAGTCTGATTGCATGCTCCCCGTGTCCCTTTTTTTTATTATTATTTCTTTCCTTTTTCTTTTTCTTTTTTTGTTCACGGAGGACACAGATGACGATAAGCGATCTCACCCAAAACTTATCCGTCCGCGTCGCCTTGACTTTGCAGACATCTTATTTCTCCCCTTTGCGACGAATAAGACGTCGTCTTCTCATGGAATATAAATGTCCGCCTAGTCGTCATTTTCTCTCTCTCTTGCGAGCGCACTGCTCTGTCTATATAACATGGCCGACATGCTCAACTGCTTTTGATCAGTGCCGCTAAACATCCCGCGCCACTCCTCGATCCCCACGTAGTACAAGTTTGCTCCTATCTTCGCTCTATAAAGTACACACTTGATGATGATGCTGGCCGATATCTGATTTGGAAAATTCCGTGGCCCAGCTCGCAAGAGCGCCTCTCCCTCTCTCTCCTCTCCGGCTAGCGCTTCTATTGTGCTGAGGCCCCATAACGATCCATTTCCGGATAAGGCTTTGCCTCTTTCTATCCATCGGCGATATCTATCGATGACTGCCCGTTAAATTCAACTTATTGACTAGGGGACCATCTTATTTGCTCCTATCTCTCTCCCGGTCACGGTGGCACGACAACTTTCCGTCAAGGGGGGACTCCTCCTGCCCACCACTTAGGAAACAATCGCCGCCCTCCCTAAACTCTCCCTCTCCGTCCAGTGCGTGTACTGGCGTGTAGTCGATAATAATAATGTGTCCCCGTGACTCCCGAATTGTCCTCGCCTAAGCCTCCCGCGACTCTATAGATCCTTATTGTGTGTACACCGAAATTGACTCGGACAGGGGAGGAAGGGAGATTTTTTTTTCGTGTTTGGCCATAGGAAGAAACAAACGAGCAGAGGATCTCCTCGACAGGAGCACCCGCGCCAACACGGGAGGGGGTTGTGTTGCAAAGGCGAAATGAAAAGGAGACATTTCCCGTCGATAACATCTTATTCTTTTTCTCTTTTTGAGAGAGAGAGGGAGAGGGGTTGGTTTGTCGGTGAGACTACAGACGATCGAACAGAGAAGAAGATGTATCGATTGTTTTGTTGGACTCACGTAACGCAGCGGGCGGCGTCCCTGCCATCCAACCCCCCCAACGATATCTACTGATGGTCGAACCCTCTTTTCTATATAGTACATATCTCTCATCCAGAGACTTTTTGCTCATCTAATATTATACGGAAAAAAGAAAGAAAGAGAAAAAATATGCTGCTGGACTTATATATTTTGCCGTCCGGGCAGCAGCAGCAGCGCTTAGATTCTTCGACGGCAACTTACGTGTGTATAGACATCAAACAGGAGCCCCTTCATCTTTTTTTTTCTTTTTTTTTTCTTTCTTTTTTCTCTTTTTATTTAGTATTTTCTTCTGCTGGCGGCCCTTGTGTCACGTTCTCTTTTATTTGAGGTCTATGGCACACGTGCCCGGCATATAAGAGAACCCAGCCGCATCGTTCAATTTGACCCTCCAATATGTATGTGTGTGTGTGTGCATCTGATGGCTTCCCTTTTTATATATGGACTGTGCTGGGTGGATGTTGGATGAGTATGGACGGCCGGCGACGCTCCCACACATCGATAATAGTAGTCTGTGATGGGCGCCCATGCTGGAGACTCTAATATCGACGTCTTTCGATATTTTACGGCCGCCATGCCCGCATCGTTCCACCGCCCCTGTTTAAAAACAAAACAAAACGAGGAAAATCTTTCGATGGAGTTGACTCAGTTTTCTGCTGGTCCTTCTCATTTATTTTCCAGTCCGGCAGCCGCAGCAACAACAAGAACCATCAGCGGGGAGGGAAGAGCTGGGCCAATGATGGACTTTTGATTCTTTCTCATTCGACTGTTAGCGAGAGGGGGTACGTGTTTTGTTGGGGGTCTTGTTTCTTTTTTGCACAGTTATGTATGTAGTAGAGGGGGGTGTATGTCGTGAGGAGATAGAGAAAGGAAAAAGGTCATCGACGGACTGTCGCATAGTGCTGGGCGATCCATCGATTGGCGTCTATATAGCTCCTACGTATCCTCACTTCACTTCTCTCTTTGGACACGATATCAACAACGTTGTTTGGCTGGATCTTATGGTCACTATTTGTCCGTTCTATTACCAGCGAAAAGAGACGAAGAAGAAGAAAGAAAAAGAAGGGGGAGACAGAGATAATAAAAGAAACAAACAAGTCGACGGTTCATTGGGGTCCAAACTTTTGCGACTCTTTTCTTGTTCATATAGACATTTGAGGGTCGCATCTCCAACTCCTCATGGCGAATATCCATCCATCCATCCATTCGAGTTGGAGGATTTCTTTCCTTTCCTTCTTGCCTTTCTTCTCCTTCTTGTTCTTCTTTTCCTCAGCTCCGTCTCTGTCTCGGCTCTTTTGTTGTCGGCATCATGTGTGCGTGCGTGCGTGCAACGAGTCCGATAGCTCCGACTGGCCGGTTACCGCGCGCGCCAGCAGCCGCCGCCTTGTATTAGTTCCAGTTCGCTAGTGACGCCGACCAACTGTCCGAGCAAAAAAAAAAATAAAATAAAAAAATAAGTCGTAGACGTCGGGCCCGTCGCGAGATTGGCGGACAGGTCCATACTTTTCTCTTTTTCTTTTCTCCCCTTTTTCGTTCATTCTTCTGTTATTATTTATTTATTTTCCTATCTGTCTATTCTTCGTCGACTTCTGCCCTCGACATCTGGCGACGAAGAAGGATGCGCCCATCAAGGTTATAAAAGCGCCTCGAATTCTCCTCTTGATTTCTTTTTCTTTTCTTTTCTTGTTTTCGGCTATCACCAGTGTTTGGTTTGTTGTCGAGGGCGGCGGTCAAAAATGTGCTGACAACGGTGGCCAACATCTCTATAGACTATCTCGCTTCAATCCTCGAGAGAAAAACGGGAGAGAGACTTTGGAACCGATGCCACTGGACGAAAGATCAATCGATAATATGGATCGGAAGTAGAGTAGAGAAGAAGAAGAAGGGAAAAAATGCTAGACTCTGCTGTATAGACTCTCCTTGGAAACAGAGAAGCGAATACACACACGCAAACAATATTCCACTGTAAATGTGTGTTGTATCGTGTATGTGTGTGTGTGGTATATTGCGATTGCATATATTCGGTATCTATAAGCGAAGACCGCGCACCGGGCTACTGTGGAAGCTCATGGGGGGAAAAAAGGTTCCTTCATATAATATACGACGAGTCTAGTGTAGCGGAGCGCGAAGGAGCCGGGATATATAACAAGATCTCTCTCTCTCTCACTTTCATTCTTTTTTCTCTCTCTCTTCCGTCGTCTCCTTTTCATCCTGCACCCCCCCCCCCCCTTTACGATATTGACGTTAAGGCGTCCCTCCCAATGACGCAATCTTCCAGGACCTGAGCTTGACGTCATCGAACTCTCGACAAGAAATCTCACTCGCGGCACTCACGGTTGGGGTATACTGTATACAGATGAACGTAACTGTCTGTGTTACAAGAGAGCGGGGGAGAGCAAGAGGGACGCTGATGAGTATCCAGGAGGATAACAACCCCCCTCCCGAAAAAAAAAAAAAAAACAAATCCAAAAGTCCTAAAAATGACATGAGGCCGTCATTCCCCGTGAACCGTAGGAATGTCAAGCATGTCAAGAATATCGTCGCTGAGAAAGTCAAACAAACAAGCGCTTCAACTCAAACTCAAATAAAGACGTAACGTCCATAAGTTTCCTCTTTTATTTTATTTTCTCTTTTCTTTTTTTCTTGAGGGAAATAAGACAACACACAAGAAGGGGGAAGAAGAAGAAAAAACCCGAGCGAAGAAAAAGATAAAAGATAAGGAGTCGAAAAAGAGACTCGTAAGAGTCTAAGAGAGAGAGACACAGCAACCGGAAGTCTATATGTCTGTCTGTGTCTGCTGGATTCCGTCTCACTTCCAGACGCCCCTCAACGATGACCTCTCCTCATCCTGACTATTTTTTCAGACTTTGGGATCTTTTTTAGAAAAAATTGTTTTTTTTTTCTTTTTCTTCTTGTTCTTCGGGACTTTTTTAATTTGCTGGGCGGCTCCGAACGAGCCCAGTAACTCGGGGCTAATAATAAGACTATGCCATCACCACCACCACCACCACCACCATTATAGCCGGGACCCTATAGTCCCGCGTTACCTTATACCCACCACCACACACACACCACCGACTATTTTGTTTTCTATCCGGTTTTTCCCTCCTTTTTATTCTTCTTCTTCTTCCCGGAAGCTTTTGATTTCCTCCTTTTCTCGAGCTTTTGCTTGATTATTATTGTGCGCAAATGTTGCTGTGTCCTCGGACGACATTAATATAGTTCAGACCCACACATAGTCTCGATTCCTTTTTGATGTGGGCGTCTATTGAAGTTGAACCTCTTTTTCTCAGTGTGGAGAAGAAGAAGAAAAAAGACACACGAAAAAATTAGGAGGACAGATAAGAGAAATATCTTATCGACAGCAAGCTGGAAAGAGCAGAGAGCCAAAGAAAAATATATGCATTTTCCGTTAGCGAGGTTGTGTGTGTGTGTGTGTAGTCAAGATCTGAACTCTGACGCACATAAATATATTATTGAATGAGAAATGGGAAAGAAGGGGGTCTTTTACCGCTTTGCCACAGAGAGAGAGAGAGAGAGAGGAAACTTTTGGGTTTAAAAAATGGAGAAAAAGATAATATATGGATCTTCAATGGTGATAAAAAAAACATGTTGGGGCAGTAACACACAGTTTGCATCCATGCGGGGGTGGGTCCGCTTCTTGCAGCTTTGCACGGCTGTTTTGTGCGTGCTGCTGTGCTGCTGTTGCTCCTCGTCGTCCCTCCGTGGGTGTGTCCATGGTGGCTAGCTGTGTGTTTAACCGAGAGCGGGACAACTATATAGACGAGAGCAGCCCACCATCGAGCCGCATTGGATGTGTATAGAGGCAACAGACTGGGAATTCTAACGTGTGGAGGGGGGCCATCCTTCCTTCTTGTGTACATAACCATCTGTGAGCCGATTGCAGTCCATCAACCCTTTGGCTCCGGAGAGACGAGAGAGCTAGGGGCTGGTTCTCAATGTTCTCATGTCTGCTCCTCTCTTCTCTTTTCTTTCGTTGCCTTTATAAATATCATTTTTTTTTTCCTTCTTGTTGAATTTTTGAATGCCCATATCCTGTCCTGGGAAATGTTTTTCAGCGCGTGGGTGAGTCATTCGCCCGTCATCTCACGCCTCGGCTTCTTTTCCTCATTTTTTTTTTTCAATGAAAAAATTATGGAGAGAGAGGGGAGAAAAAAAAATGAGCCAACAAATTATGGATGAACGTATTAAAGAAATGAGGGAGAAAATGAGAATGTCAAATATTCAAAGAGGGAGAGGCGAATACGAATGGAAGACTCTCTCTCGGTCAGGGAATGTATGAGCACAGCACACATTGTCGTTGTTTAAAATAAAGCAATAGGGGAGCAAAGACTGGAGAAAGGAGCGAGGCCTTCTAACCGAGTGGAATCGAATATTGAAGAATATTGGAGACGAAGACCAAGCGCTGAATAAGGAAGGAATTAAGATCAGAGAAAAGGATCCGACCCGGAGGGAGGTAAAAAGAACATGGAATCAGGACAAACGGGTGAAAAAAAATATAAAATACGCACGCCCTGTCGCTCGATGATGACAGCTCCGCGAGCTGCCACATGTCGGCGATGAAGAGTTTTAAAGCTCCCGGTGGCAGCAGAAAGTCAACCACCACAGGGTCTCCACACAAAAAAAAAACCATAGCACCAACAGCCGGCCAAGGCAAGCCCAAACCGGGCCGTCTGGGGTGGGTGAAGAAGAAAGGGAGGAAAGTCAAGAAAAGGGGGGCGACGAAAAGAAGAAAAATACAACAGAGCCAAAACTCACGGGGAAAAGACAAACCACGAAAAAGAAAAAAAAAAAACAAGACAAAAAGGAAAAAAAATAAAACAAAGTTTTCTTAGTAGACTGTTGCTGTGCTTGCCCGGCCAGTGCGCTGTGTATGCCCAGCTGCGCTCGCGTGTGTGTGTGTAGTCTACTGCACAGTATAGGTATAAAGTCCCTCTGTTTCTATGCACAAGACAACCCCTTGGAAACTGAATCTACACGTTTAGGGTAGAAACACATTTGATCCCGATTGCAGTTGTCTCGTTGCCATCTCCCAGTCCTCTTTTGTTGTTGTTGTTGTTGTTGCTCTCCTTCCGTTCCGTTTGCCCGCTTCCCCCTCCCCCCTCTTTTTTTGATTTCACGGGGTTTCTACTTACTTTCGTCAACCATTTGTAGTTTGTGAAATTTCTCCGTTTCGGACTCTTATTATCTTCTATGCAGACATCCTATATAGCTACACTGCTACACATATAGGAGAGAATATACATCAGAGCTAACTCTACTCTGCAGTTGGCGGGCCAAATTTAATGGCTTAGAGTTGCTACTTGGGGTATGTGGGTGTTTGCTGCAGCTCACGATTCCTGGAAACTACACTCAACTGGGGAAATAACGCAGTCCGGAAAATGTCGTCGTCTCCCGGACGCACATGGGTTGATACCAGGAAAGATGCGGGCGGAGAGAGAGAGGGAGATAGAGAGGGAGACATGCAGACGCGGACGAAGTTAGAGATGGAGAAAAGCGTATAAGAATAGGATTGCAGCTGATTTTTCTTTATCTTTCTTTTTTCTTTTTGAGGTGTAAAAAAACATGCGCTCGGCCGGGATGAAAATTGGAATAGAAGAACGCTTGTCGTGTATATAGTGTTTTGTTCAGCTGCGCAGAGCACAAAAGCAAAAGGCCCAAAAGCTCTTCTTCGTTCGTTAGCCAAAAGAATATATAATCAGAAGAAAAGAAAAGGGCAATAAGAAAATAATAGAAAAGAGAGCGGAGAATAATAGGCGAGGGAGCCAGGAGGTGGGCAAAGGCCACACGTCTACGTACGGACGGCAGGTGTTGTTGCATCGGGCGTCCAGGAAACATTTGGCCGGGGATGACAACCGAGTCTGCTGGGCTCTATAATAGCTGCTGCTCTGCTGCCCAGAGGGGGAGGAAATACAGACCAGAGTGTACATAGTCTAAACCGTCTACAAGCGCATAGATCTCAAGTCTTCGGAGAAGCGGGAAAACGGAAAGGAAAAAAACATCTTCGAGTTTCGTCGAGAACATAAAAGAGACCAGAAATGTGAAGAAAAGAAGCGAAGAAAAAAAGGTTAGTATTATATGGCTCGGTGAAGGGAGAAAGAAGAAGAAGAAGAAGAAAAAAAAAGGGCCAGTTGTGTGAATATCCTCCACAGTCTGTGGACGACATTTTGCCGCCGACCCCGGGTATTATAACGTGTGTAACTAACGAGGCTCTCGCAAGAGCAGGCGAAGAAGAAGAAGACGAAGAAGAAGAAGAAGTGTACAAGAGAAGAAAAAGTGAGAGAATAAAAGGACTAGGGCGCTAGCTGACGACCTCCGCCCTGCTCTTTTTTTCTCCCTCAATAGAGCAGAGCGCAGCAGTCACCCTCCTCCCTATATTGCTCCTATAGACTCCTATTTCAAAACATATTGACGGAGGGGGGGCTGGATCGCTAGTAGATGAGAAGAGAACGACCAGCAGCTGCTCACTTCTCCCTTTTGATGTGTGTTCCCAGTTGCTGCTGCTGCTGCTGCTGCTTTTTTTTTCTTCTTTTTCCTTTCGAAAAAAAAAAAAAAAAAAATAGAAAAACCAGAAGAGGAAATGTATGGAGGCGGAATGATACACAGAGCCCACGTGCTTCCCTCTTGCATGTTTCAGGAGTAAAACCTTATAGGTTTACTGCGTGTAGCCTACTTGCTATACGTACGTATTTTGGCTATAGGAGCAACATGGAAACTGATTGAAGGCCCCATCAGTGGTAAATAAACCGAAGCCCTATAAATGTGGAGTGTATATGTAGTCTTGAGCGATGCGCAAGAGCATCACGTGTTGGTTGCAGACTTGGAGAGTCCAGGAAGAGGAAGACTCGACCTATTCAAACAATAATACAGTATTTATTATAACGCATATTGAGAAGGTCTTTTTATTGTCCTTCCCATGAAGAAGAATTGATTCTCCCCCCTTCAGCATATATCTTCGAGCTCCTTTTGGTTGTGTGGGTACTTTATATATCCGAATTCATTGATTCTCTCGCTTCATGCGATTACGTTTCTCCGTCACCACCTGTCCCTACTCTCCTTCTTCGTCTTCTTCATCTCAACCACAATGGCCGACCCAAAAAGGGGCGATGTTAGATTCCTCCTAAAAATAAATCCGATGCAACCTTGTCCCGATTGAAATTTTCTCTATATGCAACCATTTTCTATTTTGTTTTATTTGATTTTTTTTTTAAGGAATGCTCTACTATCGGACAACGCCCAATACGGACGAAAGAGATGTATTGGGTAACGTTGATTGTTCCCTCTCTCCCCAGTCCCCACTTAGTATAGTGTATAGTGGCTATTATGGAGAGATGATTGTGAAATCGATCGAAACAAACACGGATTCAACCATTTGATTTCGTTTGATTCCTTTTGTTATTTTTAGAACTTGTCTCGCTCCTTGTCTGTCTATTCGGTTGCTGTCCGTCCGTCTTGTCTATAAATAAGCAAACATAGAAGGGCGCAACGATAACAAGAACAAGAAGGAAACAACAGCACACGGACAAGGCGGCCAATTTGTTTCCTTTCTAAATAGAAGAAAAAGAAGATAGAAAGAAAAAAAAGGGAGAAAACAAAATAAAAAAATAAATTTTCGGAGAAGAATAGGACCCCATGTGTTTAAGTAGAGTGAGAGAGTGAGATGGGCAGCAGCTAGACTATATACACAGGGTGAATGTTCAACCAGAAGAAAATAGAGATTTCCCTTCTCTCCAGACGATGAGTGTTATTCCAATGTCGGAAGAAACTCGTCCAGCTCCAGGAAGTGTGAAGTGGGTTGTTTGTAAGTGATTGTTCACTAATTCTGTTATGGCGCGTTATATTAGATTAAGATACGGCGGCTGTGGGTGGGTCGGGCAATGGGCTCCGGCCCTGCTGGGCCACTGATAGATCAGGTCAGACACTTTGATTATTCCTTGTATAACTCACTCCGGCTCTGATATATTTTTATTTTCCCCTTTTTTTCCCTCTTTTTCCCTTTGTAGTTGGACAGTTGTTGGGCAGGCGGCGACAACATGGGAAAAGGAGAGAAGAAAAGGATGTTCCATGTTCAAACTGGATCACATCAGAGTCTTTTCAAATAGACTCGACTGCAATAAACAACTATAGGGGGGAAAGGTATACTACACACATATATAAGAAAAGAAACATGAAAAATAAAAAAGGTTGGAAGCCAAACGGAAAGGCGGCGGATATATTGTATAAAAGAGAGACTGAAAACTCTTTTTTTGAAAAATAATTTTCTCACCTATTTCATGTTCATTTTCCCAAACTTGCCCCATTGTTCATTAAAGATGCGGATGGCCGACAACGGCGGTGGGCCCCCTCTCCATCGCCCGTATAGGTGCATAAATATACATACAGATACAGACAAAATATATTACGTATAATCATCAAGAGCGGACAACAGATTGCACCCGATCACTTCGTGAGCGGTGTAGTAGCTGCATTATACCCAGACTATATAATAATTATAATATCATGCCTATATATACATATCTACTATTTATATAATACGTCATAAATAAATCGGGGCGGAGTAACTGGCGATCATGGCAACAAGAGCCGGCGTAAAACTATATAGTCGTGTATTAGATATATACACTATGCAGTATAATACGAATCAAAAAAGGGGGGGGGGAGAGAGAGAGAGAAGGACGATAATCATAATAATAAATGAACTGCACAGCCCCCCTTCCCCCTTTTTTGTTTTCCTCTTTTTCTTCTCGTCGGGCAGCTGTTATATAAACACGTCGCCTTTCGGCTTGGCTCACGGACGGCATACGGTGCGTGTATACATATATATGCGCCTATCGCCTGGCTTGCTTGCCGTACAACCCTATTTTAAATGCGCATAAAGCGGAGATAAAAATCGTGGCCAAGGCGAGAAGAAACCAAAAAGGCGGTAAGTATAAAAATGTATGATGCTATATATACTACAGCAGACGACGATATATTGTACGCTATGCTATGGCGTACAGAGCCTATAGGTTGTGCATGCCGTAATGATGTAGTAGTGGTGTGGAGGGAAACTAGTTTCGGGGACCGAGGGGTCCCCCCGTTTATGAGCATGTAGACTCTCTATACCTGTGGGCCCATGCGGTAGTATAGGCACGTTAATGCGTCATAAAAGACGCAAGAGAGAGAGAGAGGGAAATGCTCAATCGCGCTAGAAGTTGTTAAAAAAACTGTTTTGGTGAAAACAACACACACACACACAAATAAAGAGTGTCAAAATTATTCCGAAAGAGACTCAATAACGCACTGCGTAAAAAAAAATAACAAAAACAGAAAACAAACATAAATTCTTTTATTTCGTGTGTGTGTGTGTGTGTCGTCCTTTTTATTTTATTTCATTTTGGTTTTTTTTTTGGGTTTTCGCTGCTTTTATTTTTATTTGTACTTTGGGGATTTTCCAAAGCTTTTTTCTTTCTTTGAAAAGGTTCATTCAACCGTGACGTGTGTGTATTAAACAAAAATAAAAGAAACAAAAACGAAATAAAAATGTTTAAAAAAAAGGCGACCGCACTTTTTTTCCCTATCCTTTTTCTATACATTGAAAAAAAAAAAGAAAATTTATTTCCCCTTTGACGTCGATACGTACGTATCGGTTCCATGGATTCAGTTAGATAGTTTTATTGTGTCCTTATATATTCTCGGCCGTCTTTCCTCGTCTAGCCCTGACGTTAACTCTTCGCTGGAGAGTCTCTTCTTCCTGGTTAATAGTAGACTTTTAACACACACATGCATACATTCGGGAGTCTACTGCTGGGCGGCGGAGTATATCGTATAGGTAAGGCAGTGTGGGCGGCATTAAAAAAAGAAGAAAACCAAAAAACACTGCTGCACATGAAAAAATGATAAATGATTGCACTCAATTTTGCGGGGGCGCTGTCCCGCTGTTCCTCCGTCGAGTCACCGGGTATTACATACCCAACTCAAATGCGCCGCCGCCGCCGCCGTCTCGCCCTACTTTGGACGTCTGTACCCAACTACACCGTCTGCGTCGTGAGGGGCGATGGAAAAAAAAAAACAAAAAAGAAAAAATAACAGGAAAAAAAGAAAGAAAATTAAATTTTGAAAAGACGAAGGAGAAGGAGAAGAAGAAGTCGGATGCAGCCCTCCTCTCCTGTCGAAGCGCAGCGCAACCCCCTCAAGACTTTTTAATGTAGGCAAATTGTGATGGATCCGACCGCAAAGTGGTCGGCACGCCATCCGAATAGAAAGCCACATCCTACAAGGCCCCAGCAGTCGTCTGATGGCCTGTATATATCTAGGTGTATATCAAAAAAAGAGTCTCAAGAGTCTCTCTCTTTTTCTTTGCACCATGTATTATACAACACCTGACTTCTGTGTGTGTGTGTCTGGATCGCTTCCTTTTTTCTTCTTATCTTCTCCCCCACACTTTTTTTTTCTTCTTCTTCTTCTTCTTCTTTTATTGCCGGTCGTTCTTCCTTTTTCCTTCCCTTTTTGATGAGTTCAAAAAAGCTATGTCGAGTGCCAGCGGGGACCGAACGAAATGACGTGAGTTTTCTTCTTCTTCTTCTACTTTTCTATTTCCCAGTTATTTTTCTTTTCTTTTCTTTTTGTGTGTCTGTTTCCTTATTTCCGTTTTGTTTCGTCTTTCGAATTCAGCGATAGCCAATTCCGTGTCGCCTTCGTTCGTTAGTGACGTCAAAAAGCCGCTCACGAGGCTCTTAATGGCTTCTCTCTCCCTTGCCCAACTCAAAAAAAAAGAGAGACGAAGATAGTTGTCATCAGCAACGCCAATAGAAAGAGCAGTAGACACACGCAGGAAGAAGCTAAGAAGATACAAAACTAAACTTTATTGAGAAGTTGGCCCAGCAACAGTGCCCAGCTCCGCGTCTACGCTCTTCATGGAAGAAAGAAAAAAAAGAAACGACACCAGCAGAACTTTTGTGTGTGTGTGTGTGTGTGTCCTCTTGTGTGATGATGACGATGGGCGTCGGTTGCGTTGGACCGCCAGAGTTTCTCAATTGCACTGACTGTGTTTTGTTATTTCATTTTATTTTTTTTTTTCGGGTCGACTTTACCGCGTGCCGGGCGTGTGCCAAGGCCCTTCCTGACCACGCATCGACACCAGCGATTTATTTTTATTTCGTTTGACAACTAACAAAAGTCCAGCCCGAATATTGGCAGGTTCTATAAAACAACACAACCAGGGGCGCAGCAACGCTGTCGTCTCAATCAACAGGGGTCCTACACCACCGACAACATCATCATCTGCTCCCAACTCGCACAAAAAATCACGCTCCCGAAAATAAAACTATTCAATTGTTTCCACCTTTTTTTCAAAAAATTCTTTTCAAATTGTTACCACTTTTGTTTGGCAAAGGGACAGGGGCAAAGGGACTGGGAAGGACACGATTGACGTACGCAGTATATGTTGTATAAGCCAATCGGTAGAGTTATATACGCCATAGTCCACTTATTTCAGCGAGCGTAGCAACGGAAGGTCGATCTATCCTATATCGCTTCTATTATATTGCGTTGTGCTGGGAGAGACTAGAGAGAGAAAGAGAGAGAGGGAAGGTCGTCTTGTGTATTATTATTAAACGCGCTTGATATGAATACGGTTCCACCATGAGAGCCCACGGACACCGTGTTCCCAATACTATGTATTCTCTCTATACACTCCGGATCTTATTAATATGACTAGCTAGACTCTCGCTTTAGACATTGCTGAGGTAGATTTAATGAAATCCTGACAGTTGGCTGCTGGCTGCTGAATGCGTGGATGTCGAATCTCGATTGATAATAGCAGCACCGGCCAAAGGAATGAACAGAGCAAAGAAACAACAACGAGAGCACAGCGCAGTCAGAAAAGAAAGAAAAAAAAAAGAATGCGCACGCGGGGTGTATATGTACATAGAGTGCAGCTATATAGCTGCTATATAGCCTTTATATATTGACGTATTGATATGGTGGAACCTTTTTTTTCTGTCCTCCTTTTTTTTTGACGCAATAATGACCTGCACGTGGCCGCAATCTCTCCGTCTCTCTCCTACAGAGTAAAGCAAAATGAATATACTTTTCAGAAGGAAAACTTTCTTCCGCTTTTTTCCCCCTCCGCGTATCTGTGGGTGTATATACATCAGGTAAATAAGTGATGTTGCACCGGTTAAGCAGCCAACAAGGACAACAACAACAGGACGGGCGGCTGGCCGAGGCAACGGGCGCGTCTCCCAGCCAACACATTTGATACTAATAAAAACGACGACGACGATGATAATAATAATAATAATAATGTGGAAATAAATCATGCACAAGAGCGCGCGGAAGTCGAAGGAAAGAATCCCAAACGAGAGTGGATAGCTCTCGTTTTTTTCTCTTGATCCTGACTATATATATGAGAAGAAATAAGTCGGCTGCACGGCAGACGAGAGTTGCGAGCTGTATATACTATATATGAGAAGTGCCTGTATCCGAGGTTATTGAAGATGATGAGGGCACGTTCATCAATTATTTCGGTCAGGGGTGGATGGGTGGATGTGGGGGGAGACCGTGGAGACCTACTATACGCACTCTCACTGGCTCATGCTGCTCTGACGTAATACATTGTAGACCGTTCAATTTTATGGGTTTTCCTATAAGTGCTGTGTAGGTCGGGTCCTTTATTTTTTTTTTTTTTTTGGGAGGGGGGGGAGTCAAGTAAAGGAGAACAAGTTGTACAGACGTGGAGAGAGAGAAGCCGTGGGGTCGTAGATTTAGAGAGTCAAGAGTCGCCAATAAAAAAAAAAGAATACGGCGCATTTTTAAGACTCGCCGGGAATGTCGCATTTCCTAGCGCTGACAGCTATAGATGCGCGCGTGTTTTCTTGTACGACACACCATGTCCAAAATGTTATTATTTTCATTCGATTCCTCCCCTTTGAAAAATACAAACAAATAAACGTCTTATTTTCCAAGACGAACCGCAATAGACTCCCGGAGAAAATGAAATAAAGGAGAGAGAAATCTGAAAAATTTTGCTAGAAGCGCACGAAACATTGTGTACACACACACATGGTCCCCGGGTTTGCTATTTCTGTGTTTATACGTGCGGTGGTGACTGGTGAAGCGATCCGTATTGGGGGTGAGGAGAAGGGGGAGGGGGTTATGGCTTATCTACGTTAAACGCGTATAATGCGCTAAAGATTTTTCTTATGTGTTTTTGCTGTCCTTGTTGTTTTGGCACATTCCGTTTTGGGTCTGGCTCGCTCGCTGCTCCTGCGGAAAAGATGAGTGCGCACTTGCGTGTGCTTTATCGCCGCCGTCGATGTTTATACCAATCTGGATGAGCAGATAGAGAGGGTACATTGTGGCTAAAGCACTTATACAAGTGGAGTTTGTGCAAGACAAAAGAGGCTTCTGCTGCTGCTGCTGGTGCACTCTTTTTAAAAATTTAACCCACCATTTTTCTTCCAGTTCCCCCTGTTTTGTTTCCTTCTGATATATTTGACAGATCTTCCCTTTTTTTTATGGACCACCTACTGTATGGCGAGAGTAGCACCGGCACTGTGTGGTGGCACGTACGCATCTTTGAATTCGTCTGGGCTGGCGTAGATGCGGCCGTAAAGGTCCTTTTCTTTTATTTCTGGCCCCGGACAGGACGCCGTTTATCACTGTCCCATTCACGGCCCAAAGGTCACACTGCAAGGCCTTCATGTAGCAGTAGAATTTGTGTGGCGCACGATGGCTCGTATAACCGTTAAGAATATAATGTCCGTATTCATTTCACCATTCCACGAACAAGTCTTCCTTTTTTTTCCCTTTTCTTTCTTATTTTTCTTCTTTTTTCTTTTTTGTGTTTATTTTAATGCGAAATAAACTGGACAAAATAATGTCATTTCACGTTTTGAATTTGTATCGATTTGTTTATTTATTTATACATTTTTTTCCGCCCGGTATTCTGAGAGATGTCGACCGCATTTGAATGCGATCCGGTTATAACATTTTCAGACATAAAGGTATGGGGAGGAAAAAAAGAGAAAAACAAATTCAAATAAATGAGCTTTTTATAGCTCGTTAAATGCCGATTCGGGAACAGGAACATTTAACGCAGGTGTATGCCAGCTGAATTTACAAATGATATACGATCCGGTTTAAACTTGAAGCAATCTTTTTTTATTTTTAGCTCGAGAAAATAAATTTCGTAATAATAATTAAACGAAACAAACAAGAGAAAAGTGGAATTTGGACGCTCCCTTATAGGAAGAAAAAAGGTCACACGTAGAACGTAATAAATCCAAATTCGACTGTACAAAAACTTTCATTTCACCGTCGAGTCCAAATCAGGATTGTTTCGAAAGAAATAAAAAAAAAAAAAAGAGAAACGGACTGGTGGAACGGCATTCCTGCCTTGAAAACCAGACAATACATACGTGCGACTGCTGCGGATTGCGAAGAACTACTCCGCTCATTTTAGGTTGGGTGTAAAGAGGACCGAACGATCGACCTCGAAAGGTCGTCTCCCAAAATAACGCCGGAACTGGCAACTGTTTCGTGTCCAGTCGTCTTCTATAACAACTTTATCCTTAATGTCAGGAATATAGTAATCTTCCAGAGTATAATATTTGCCTCCCCCTCAACTTAAATATCTCCGTCAATTTGCCTCTTTGCTCACGTCAAATAAAATGGGAAAGGGCGCGCTATTGTATTAGATTATACGACTGGCCGTTTGATCCGCCAGTGGTGCGAGAACGGAAAGGATCGATCTAAATCCAGCGAGTGCGGTCATACCTTTTGAAGAGAGACACATCAAAGTCGTTCGAGCTGAAATGAATTGCTAATGTGAGCGTCGGGCGCGCTCCCCTCCGTCCATCGTCACGTGACGGCGACTCTCACAAATCCCTCAGTTGCTCCCGACTACTCTATCACACACACACACACACATATGAAGCCTATTAGCCGCTTTTGGAGTCTTCTCTTTTCGGCCTTTTTTTTTTATTATTTGTATTTCCTTGATTGGTCTCGTGGGCCTCTCTCCTCGTTATGAGTGTAATTCAGCTGATTGTGTATAGGCTGGCTCTTTCTTTGTGTTTGTGGTTGTCTTTATTAATGCGTTACATCTGTATGTCGCGGCGGCGTAGAAAAATCCCGCGGAGAAACTCAATCCGGTAGACCCCCGCATCGTCTTTCTGGGCCTCTCTTTCTTGTTGCTTTGTATTACGTTTCGGTCAAACCGACAGTCCACTGAATGCGACGCTAGTGAGCCTAACTAACACGCCCATTACTGGTTCACCTCTATAAATCCGGCCCGGGTTGTCGGTCTCCGTTCCGCTTCCTTCTCCCCCCTCCTCTCATAGTCTGTCTACGTACGCAGAGAGCGCAGGAAAAGAATGGCAAACGGGACGACTTCTAGGAAATGAATAGGGAAAAGAAAAAGATGAAGAAGAAGTTAAGGACTCTCTCTCTCTCGTCTCCACCCAATTATAACAAATGCAATGGTGAAATACGGGCCTATAGTGTGAAAACCATCAAGAACGTGACGCCGCTGCAAACGCCATCCGGGAAGAGGCGGAATCTCCTCAACTGTAAATGCGGCAAAGGTGGAATGAAGTTGGAGGGACATATCCCAGCCCCCCCCCCCCCCCTCCCTTCCCCTTGTACGTCTAAACGTGTGATGTACACAGTGCGGAGAGCGGGGAATAACTTTGGCATCAGTATTGTATACAAGCAAGCAGGCTCCTTTTTTCCCGTCTGTGATTCTCTCACGCCGCTGTCGACATCAGCGCGACAGCAACGACAATGGAATGAAAAGCGCAGAGCAAATAAAGCCGAGCCTGCTGTCTGCTGCTGCTCAGGGCTCATAACAAACACACTTAAACCATGACAGGAGGCCAACAACTGAAGGAAAATGAAGTGGGAACAACACTGAGAGAGCGAGAGAGAGAGCGGATTGCACTACAATTGCAGCGACAACGTTACGAAGTTATCCCTCTTCATTCCCCCTGTCGTTCTCAAAGCTTCATTCACTCAAGTCCGGTTGTGTTCGTTTGTAAAAAAAAAAATAAAAAAAAATCTAACTCAATTGAGAAACGAAATTTTCACCAATTCGATTTCTATACTTCTTTTGGACGTTACATTTCGTTTTGCATACTTGACAGCAATTCCTTTGCCGGAATTGAAACTGCGAACGTAGCAGTCCGCTGAACCCTTCAGCGTTCTATAGAAAAGATGTTTCGAAAGATGTCTGGTAAGGCTAAATTGTATAAGATGTCTCACTGCGGTTTTCACGCGATGAGTCACGCTCCGCCCGATCGGGAAAAAAAAGTCGCTCCATCCATATTCCATCCAGAATGGCGAGACGAGATTGTGCGGCCGGGCACGGCACAGCAACATTCAAATCAATAAATCGAAGATTATATAATTGATGTGTTGCGGTGTAGTTTTTCGTGACGCAAAGGAAAAAGAAACGGAATTTTAAAAAATATGAAAAAAAAAAAACAGAAACGGGAGCCAGATGTCGATTGATTGGGTGGAAGGAAACACGTGGTTTGTCTACGTCTTTTAGGCCATGTGAGTTGCTTCTCTTAATCTTTTGCTGACGTCAGTGTGGGTGGGAGGGGTGGTGGGTGGTGAATGCCGGCCGCGACCCACGTCCGTCCGCGACAAATGGCCGCTGTATAGTAAACGATCCCGTGATGGATTCATGGGCGCGGTAATAATTGCTAACAACGTGACATTGCTGGCGACTGCAGAATTCCCCTTCTTCCTCCTGATTGTGGCCGTCTCCAAATGCTCTGCTTCTTCGTCACCTCTCGCGTCCGCTCCTTCCGTCTCTTCTGCGTCCAGCCAAACGCCGGCCAGCGCCAGACATTTCCAACCATCAACTCATTCTAATACCTTCGTGTCCCTTATGCTTGACGGTCTCGTGGTGTCCTGCGACTTGCCAAATGCTCCACCGACTGTTGCCAAGAGGAAGTTAGTCCTGTTATTTCTCCATTTTTGTTTTTGTTTTTATTTTGTTTTTGGTTTTGTTTGAGTCGACCAAAGTCTTCTGGTTCTGGGCGCCACGGAATCGCTGTAAATAAACATTCCATAAAATCCAGTTTTGAAGCTTCGTCGATTGCCTGGAAACCAACTTTGGGATTTGGGATGGGATCGTTGGCGACCGCTCTATTGATGACGTATTCGAAGAAACCCTTTGTCTTACATTCTTTTTTGTTGTTGTAGTTGTTCATTTGTTTTGTCTACAGCCGTCCAACCTCACGTGTACGGCTCGGTTGAAATCGAATTCAAAATTCATGAGAAGCCATGGAAACAAGAAGTGAATAGCAGTGCAGAGGTACAATTGGGTTGCCTTATCTTTATATTATAAGCACACAATGTCTGAAACACGAGAGCTTAGGAATTATTTTTTTAAAGCTATATGTTGCTACAGCCTATACAGGCCGTCCCACGCAGACTTGGCCTCTAGCGCTCTTATTCTTTGGCTACTATTTTGTTTTTTACTCTCTATCTGGTTAGAGAAGAAGAAGAAGAAAACGAATAATCGTAAAATTCCTCCACTGCTGCATAATAAGCTTCAGTCTATACGACGTCAGTTGGTTAAAGGAAAAAAAATTAAAGAAATTCCAAAATACCAACTATACACACACAGACATAAGAAAAAGAATATAAGAAAAAAACAAAAAACAATAGAGAGGTATTTTTGGACTTGTACAGTTCGACATGTTTCACTATATGGAATGTTTTCTTTTCGGGTGTCGTGTTGTATATTACGGACTCACGACGTCTAGACGAGTGAAGGCAACCCATCACCGACGCCCACTTCTCCTTTGTTTCTACAAGAAGTTTTCGTTGGCCGTCATCATTTGGACCGTTTATTATTTTTATTTCCATGTTGTTATTTTTTGTTTTGTTTTGATCTTTTGGCGTTTTTTTTCTTTTTTTGGGTTTTCTTGGGTGGTCATTATACGACGCTGACTCATCTTCCTATTTCCCATAATGTGTGGGCCAATATTATTCCCTATTTTCACCCATTCATCCTTCGGGTCATACGCGGGCGAAAAGCCTTCCGTCCATTATGAAGAAACGGAAATGAAAAAGGTGGCAAAGAAATACATTATATTATTAAATTGCCAAAAGGGAAGGTTCTGGGAGTGGTATCTGACCAGGGGCCACGCTCTTACTTCATTGGCTGCATACTGGGCCGTAATTGTGCCATCTAGTGCTACCGAGTGAACGGCAACCGTCGATGACCCTCAGGGGCTAATCGTACGAACTTAAGGACACAACTTCAGAGCGTGTGCCAGCCAGTCAGGAATACCAGGGTTATATGGGGTAACGATCTTTATAGATAGACGTCCTTTATAGCAACAGGACGCCTAACAGATCGGGAGGTGAGTTTAGAAGTAAATTGACACGTAGAGAGATTAGTAGTTGCGTGAGTAGTTAGTAGTTAGTAGTTAGATTGTTATTGTAGTTAGTGGTTGAGTTAGCAGTTAGATTATTAGTAGTACAGACAGTTTATGAGGAGCATTATACAATTTGGAGGGACAGAGAATCGAACACGGGACAATTTGGTGGGATACAGTGTGCTCTAACCATTGCGCTAAGGTTGCACGTCTCAACGTGAATTAAATGGAATCAGTATATAGGCGCCTTGGGGTTCTTGGTGGCGATACAATTTTCGCGATTTTATTTGTCAGTATATGTATTTGTGGCCTAATGCTCAAGGCGTTGGCATACGAAACTGAAGTCTGCGGGTTCAAATCCCGCTTGAGAAGTTGGTAACCAACTTCATGAAAGCATTACAAAAATGAGTAATGAAAATGAAAGGTTCACTTGAAAACACAGCCAATTGGGCCTTTAAACAGCGTATTGCTTTCATTTTAACTGTTATCAATATTCCCAAAATGCTGATTAGACTCGAGCGAATTGCGACGCGTATAATTTTGGACCTTATTATTAGCCTATACAACATACTATAATAAAAATTAGACTTAAATCGACTGTCGTTGGCTTTTTTAAAAATACCTTTTTTTAATGTGAAAGTATATTCAATCACGCGACTCACGTCTATAAGACAGTCGTCTATATCCGGTCTAATTGCGGGTTTGCACTAGGTTTAAATAGATATTAAATCTATTCATAAAACCAATATCGGCCAAGTTTTCGTTGGCCGTCATCATTTGGGCCGTTTATTATTTTTATTTCCATGTTGTTATTTTTTGTTTTGTTTTGATCTTTTGGCGTTTTTTTTCTTTTTTTGGGTTTTCTTGGGTGGGCATTATACGACGCTGACTCATCTTCCTATTTGTGTTTACCGCTTTTGTGCTCACTTGTGTTCCTCACATTGACTTGTCACCCACACGCGTGTCTGGACAGTGTCGAATTTCTCCTGCTGAGCTCTTTCTTTTGGTTTATTTTCTATTTTCCCTTTTTTCTTTTACTAATCCAAATCACTTGGATCGCAAGTCCCGGTGAGAAAAAAAAAGAAAAGAAAAGAAAAAAACCCAAGTAGAAAATACCGAGGCTTCGTGTCCCGTTATGGACAATCAGGAGCATTGGGCTTTGACGATGCCCATAGTTGGTTGTTTTGGGGAGGCCAGCCGTGAGTAAGTTAGCCTGGCGAATGGCGATGACTAGACCAACAAATTTCCAGCAGTGGTGTCGGCTCTGTTGCTTGCTGCTGCCGGCTATTTTGTTTCCATCCTTTCTCGTTCGTTCGTTTACCGGTTGCGTTCACGGGCGGTTTGGCCAGCCGTCCATCCCCCCCCCCCCACCCGCTTTTGAACGATGGGTCCGCTGGAGAGTCCCATAATGTGTGGGCTACTTCAGACGGTAATGAGACACGTAATTCGACCCAGACTGTAAAGATCGTACATGATTGAAAGACAACCCGAAAATATTGCGCTCCGGATATTCCAATTGCAAATTCCGATGATTAAAGGCAGCCAAGCTGGAAAATCACACCCTTTGCATCAACGATTTCTTTGTTGTTTATATTTTTTATCCTCCCCGGCAGTTCTGCGAATTCAATTTTTAGCTCTGCAACTTCTCGTAATTTCAGCCGTTATGCGTGTGTGGCTCATTCCCAGAAACAATCCAATCGACACGTACAACATTTTCTAAAGTTCAACTGACGTTTCAATCTGCGCTGAAAAATGAACGATCTCATTTTGGTCACTTGTGTATACACTATACACGCACACACACACACACAGGTGTTTGCGTCTGTTCTCCGGTTATAAAACATCACCCGGGATTTTGTTTTTGTTTTTCTTCCATTTCTTTATTTTATTTCTTTCTCTCTCTCGCTCTTAGATTACCGGACAGTAACGAATTGAGGAGGAAGGGAGAGAGCGACCGCAGAAAGACGTCAATGCGTTACGATGATGACGTTATACTCGTTATAGACACATTATCTGTCGTAAAAAAAAATAAAGGGAGAGAAATAAAGAAAAAGAATAGACCGAATAATCATCAAGTGGGAGTGTAACATGTAATGTGCGGCTCGCTCGACTTGATGGAGACCGGCGATGTAAGAAAGAAAGAAAGGAAGAAAGAATGATGGAAGAAAAAAAACGCTTTCTTCTGCGCGCTGGATTATTTGTGGCCTGGAAAATAAAAACGAACACACACTAACACAACTTGATGCGTCTGTGTGCAGCGACACATTTTTTTTTTTTTCGTTTCATTTTTCTCGACCGTTTGGAATTGAAAGCAGAAGAAGAAGAAGAAGAAAAAAGCGCTCCAGTACATCCGCGTTCACCGGTAACAGCAGCAATTTTTTTTTTGTTTTGTTTTTATTATCATTTTCTGTTTTGTGTCTGGCGTATGTTGTAAATGTTTTTTTGTTTTTGTTTTTACATTTATTTTTCCCCTATCATCTTATAGTTGTTGGCCGGCCATTACGTTTGTTGGCTTTTTTTATTATTATTATTTGCCGGATAGCAAATCTGTTTGTTACCTGCGTACCCAAACACCGCAGTCGGAGGTATGTTTTCCCTGTTTGAGAAGATCACATAAATCAGATTAACCCGACAAACGTATCGAGTATCTCTCTTAGCCTATATATGCTGGGAGCGGACTTTGGAGAGTGTGTGCTGGAGTTGCAGGGTCTTCTTCTTCTTCTCTTGCTTCCCGGTTGCGTTTTGGCCGAATCCTTTGGCCGGAGACGAAACAAAGTCCGAGAAACCATGGCCTTTCATGGTAACCGATGGCGACTCAAGTGGCAACTGATATTACGCAGAAGAGCGCTCTATAGCGCTCCGAGAAAGAAAAAAGAAGGAAGAAGAAGAGAAACGAGTCAATAAGGCAAATAGACTGGAACATGGGAGAGAACTGTCTGAGAATCTCCACACACACACACGTACACCAGCCAGCAATATATGGGAAAGAGACAGCAGCGGCGGCACTGGACGACGGCGGCGGCGGCGGCAGCGGCGGCTCTTGTATGTGCACTCGATGGCACATGGCAACATCCATCCGAAAAAAAAAGAGCTGGCGCTGCTATTTCGCCTTTGTCATAGAAGATTATCAGTACGTGGCTGTAATTGGAACGTGATTGAATCATTGCATGACGTTTCGCTGGTTTGACTCATCACGTGATCACCCCATCCCCCCTATATACCCCTCCCCCCTCTCTCTCTCTCCGTCTATATAGTGCGTGTATGTATATATTTGGTCCGGTGAGCTGTTGTCGGCTTTTTGTGTGATGATGGCGTGCAGTGGCACTGATTAATGAGGGTCGACCTGGCCAAAAAAAGATAAAACAAAAGAAAATACCCCTGGACCTTTCTTTCTTTTTCTCTCTCTCTCTCTGTCCGGCCACACAGTCCGTCCTTTCACGCAAACTAACTCGAACAACACGAACGAACATATAGAGCCACGTATACATATCTCTCTCTGCCTTCTGTTTCTATATTGGTCCATATGTCAACTAATGTCGAGTGCATATGGTTTAGAGACTTAGAGATACAATCGGGTTGCCCAACACATAAGTATCTGAGTAGAACCGAAACAAAGAGGGGGGTTAGTATACATACTATACATATACGAGTCCAGTCATGCCAATCGGGACTGACTGGATACTTATTATATACTTGTGTGTGTGTGTATACCTATCCTATAGCCTACCTGGGCTATAATGCCGATTGAGTAGGGGGAAAGAACAATCAGAAAAAAAGGGATCGACAACTGGATTTATTGGTCACCCGGCGCGGTCGCATCGGTTTCGACTCTACCGCCATGAAACGATCGGGCGCGCTGGTAAATGGGGCAGGTCCGTCGGTTGGTCAAACTTTCGGCTTCGATCAAGTTTCCCGGTCGACGACAGGGCCGATGCAAGAGAGAGAGAGAGAGAGAGAGAGAGAAAAAGAAATTCACGGAATTTGATCCCTTCCTTTCTTTCTCATTTTCTTCTTCTTCTTCTTCTTTTCCCATCCACGACAAAAGGCACTTGACATGGTTCCAGTGATACACTATCTCGCAAACCGTGTCGTCGCCTTTGATATCATAGAGAGGGCCTTCCGCTCTTGCCCATGGATCAGAAATGGCCATCCGGTCTCTGCTGCTGTGTAGAATGCTGCTGCTGCGCCGGCCGGAATTGGTTTCTCTTCATTTTTCGCTTCACTTTTCCACATCCTGCACGGATCACGATGCCGAGCTCTATACAGTGTATAGTGTACATACGCGGCGGGAGTCAGATCGGGAGAACAGATCTGAAAGTGAAGAAGAAGAAACGGCGCGGTGGACATTTTTTCTGGCGTACGTGCGATCACTGAATGTAGGCTACGACGTCTGTGGCCTTTGGCGAAAGATTGGCTGGACATTCCAAGATGGTATAAACAAGAGGAGCTTCTCTCCGGTATCACTAGGCAAAAGCAGTGACAAGGTGAGCAATCCTCGCTAGAAGCTGCTGCTTCGCTGTCCTCGTTACCGTTTCCTTCAAGGATATGATACGACACAAAAGGGGGAAGTAAGCCAAAACAGATTGAAACTGCTGTTTATGCACCTTAGACGTATAATACTCGTCCCTGATTTTTATTTCCTATGTTTTTTTTTTTGTTTTTTGTTTTATTGTTTTGGGCAAAAAGCAACCGCAGTGGTTGCTGGGTGCCGGCGGGATCCATCCCAACCCTGTAGAAAAATAAAAAAATACCCAATTGAAAAGAAAAAGAAAGAAAAATGATTGGCAGTCACTCAGTCAGTCACGAAGGGGACAGTAGTGTGAAGGAGAGAAAAAAAAAGTCGTAACGACTTGCGACCAGAGACGAGAGAGAGTGTCTACCAGTACAAAAGGTAACCGGATCAGAGCAAGTGACGTTTCCGGTATGGCCAAGAGGCAACACCAGCAAGGCAAATTTTGACGAACCCAAAAATGAAAAGCCCTCTCTCTGGCTCCTTATCTCTATCTCTCTCTCTTTTTCTTCTTTCGAACTTGTTCTTCTGGCAGGGCAAAATGCATGCCCGTGACCCGCGCGAGGTAAAATAGAAAACAGAAAAAAGATGAAGAAGCCCCACACGTCTCCTAACACCGACTTTTTGTTTTGTTTTTGTTTTTCTTTCTTTCCCTTTTCAACCTCCCGCGGACCGTCGACGTTATTTGAAGTCTCCCCTCCCCCTTCTCCCTCTCTTTTTCTCCCGACCAGAAAGAGAGAAGAGGTCACGACGGTGTTAATATTCAAAAAAACACGATCCCAATCTCCATGTACAACGTAGCATCGTGTCGTTCATATGTGAGACTTTTGAGGGTAAACATAAGACTTCTCGATCCGCGCCACCATCACCTTTAATAACTCGCACATGGGGTTTCGCTTTTCGCCTCTTTTCTCTCTCTCTCTCTCTCTATCCCCTTGTTTGTGCTGTGTGGGTTATTAAATATCTCGCTTTTTCTTCTTCTTCTTCTTTTTGTCGTTGTGTTGCTGTTGTTGTTGCTGTCTCCCTTTCGTGGCGTAACAATCAAATGTAATCGCATTCACTTTGCATTCACTTATGATTGTCTGGTGCGTGACGCAATGGCCGCTTTCACGCGGAAAAATATCGCGCACTCGCCGCGCGGGGGGTCCGTTTATTTCTGCGCTGCCTTTCCATTTTTCTTTTTTCGTTGTTCCAATTGAAATGCGCCATTTATCATCTTTTTTGTTTTTTGTTTGTTACGTGATTGTCAACCTCGTTCCGACTGTCGCGAATACGTCCAACAAATAAGGCCGCGTGTGTAGCCTGCCACGCTTCCGTCGATGACAACAATTCGGACGGGGTTTTCTGAGCTTCTCTTTTTTTTTCTTTTTTGGTTCACACACTCCCAAGGAGAGAAAGAGAGAGTCGCTCAAGTTGTAATATTCTGTTCCCACATTTCAGTTCGAGTCTCTGTCCAGCGCCCATTTCCCTCTGACCATAATTCAAACCAACACGGAAAAGACGGATGTAATTGAATTGGGGAGAGAGAACCATGGGGTGGGTGAAGGAATGAATCGTCCAGTCACGAGGGGTAATTAGCCTAAATACACGTACCTACCGCCAGCATGTTATACTCCGAGGATTATTCCGCGCCAATGTCCGGTCCTTGTTTCTCTTCGTGTGATACAACGCGTTGCCCCCCAAAACATTTTTTCTTTCTTTTCGTTATACCTTCTTCTTTTTTTAGATTCATTTGGAATGAAGGATGGAGTATAAGAAGGTGCAAGGAGAAGAAGTGGATGGGAGGTTTCCTCTCTCTCTTCTTGTTCGGCGGCACCAAGGTGAGGCATTACTCACGTGCAGAGAGCTGTTAACCGTTTTTTGGTCAGTGGAGCGCTGATAGCCCCCCTCTCTCTCTCTCTCTCCATCGTCTTCATGAAGTCATAAATCCCGCGTGTACCGCCTCACTGGCCCGCCCGCCTCGCTCCCGGAGCGAGGCACTTAGCAACAGAAGACGACTAACGCGCGCGCAACGCTGTAGCGTATAGCCGCTCTACAGACGTTGAAACGGAGGAGGAGGTTAGATAGAAAAAAGAAGAAAAAGAAAAAAAGACCCAACAACAAACAGAAACAGCACCGACTACAAGTCAAATGAGATGATTACTAGGACGGCCAAGGGGGAAGGTGAACACTTGATGCAATAGGTGCTTATTTATTTTATTTTTCTCTTCTTCTTCTCTCGAAGATTTGTATTATTGCGGCGCCGCTAAACAAGCCGATGAATAATGACTACATGCTCGAGCTAACTATGCGGCCGCAATATGGCGAGGTATCGGTTGACTTGTGTAATTTCTTCTCTTCTTCTTTCGACTCCGCCTCGTCTTTATCTCGCCCTCTCTCTCCTTTATTTATATGATTAGCAATGCGATGATGAACGTGATTCATATCACTGCAGCAGCGGTAATACCGAGCTGCCGTATTTCTATATCAACAGCTGGGCTGATGGTGCGCGTCGGATACTAAATCAAATTCCCATTTTCTATTGATGGCTTTACCATTGGGTGCCAAGGCCGTAATAGTGTGGCTGTGCAGCAGCCAATGCCATCCATTCACGGGTTTCTGCTTGCCATCTTGGCCGGCCGTTAAATCCTGTTGACTTTTCATTCCCCAAACGCCTCATTATTCTTTTGACTCATTGAGGGCCTTGACAATGCTGGGCTGCTGCTGGCTGCTGCTGGCCTCTTTTCTCTCTATCCCGCAGTTTGACTCTCAACATTTAGTTTTCCCGTTCGTCGCTTCCTATTTTTTGTTGCCGCTCTCACCGTCGCAGCTGCGGAGAAAAAAGTTTTGGCTCAGCCGGAGCACCGAAGTTGTTACAGTTGTAGTTGTAGTGCTCTTCGAATAATGGCCGTCACTATCAATTTGAAGTAGATCGATGTGAAGTGGGCGTGGATTCTATACAGTTGCTTCCCGTTGAAGTGACTCTTCCCGTCTCTGCCATCACGTCCGCGCCGACCGATATCCATCAGACGGAAATGTTTCTCATTTCTCCCCTCCGCTTTTGCGGTTTGATTTGTTTCGTGTATTTTTTGTTGTTTTTGGGGGGGTTTTTTCACCCGGCCCGTTTCATTTTCGGACGGGTATTTTGTTACCCCGAACCAGACCGGTCACCAGGAGAAGAGTCGAGTTGGGTTGTATATTGGCGGACTTTAAACAAAAATAAGGATTGTCTGGCTTCGTTTTTCTATAGTTACGGGCCATCTATAGTCCGCGCTTTCGTTTCAGTATTGTTGATGAGTTCCCGCGACTGTATAGACGACTTATAACGTTGGTGGATCTTCCTCGGTACATTTCTAATATTTTCCTTCGGCTGGATCTTTAATAACGCAAAGGGGGTCATATTGTGTCGCATCGTGTAAGAAAACCCATATAGAGTAATCCGTCATGTATCGTCCTTCTTTTATCCTTCACACGCGGTGCAAATACCCTTTACTTAATTAGACATTTGCCACTGGCCATCAGATTAGTTGCGGTCCATACCTGGGCTCGAATACCAGCACTCACCAAACAGAAACACGAAAAAAGAGACGTAATAATCCAAACGGTGGGATTGAAAAAAAAAAAAACCCAGCAACTCCGGGCCATACCTCGAGGACATCACGACCAGCAACTTTACAGAGAAAAAAAAGGAGATTCTGGTGTATTACTTCCGAATTGGTCTGCTCCGATTGCCGGACCAATGACAGTCATATATCAATCAAGTTAACGCGGGAATTTCTTTTTTTTTCTTTCCATCTATTAATGGACAAGGAAGTCGAACTGGAAATTGAAAAACAAAAACCAAAAAACCAAAACAGAAACATAGTCAAAAATATTCTCTCAAAATGAGAGTCTATATAATATCCAGCACATCAGAGATATAGAGACACCGAAACTTTCTTTGGTGTCTGTATATATACGTGCGATGGCGGCGTCGTCGTCATGTACAAGTACATTTCACATTCACGGCGACTCTTATTATACCTATGCGGCTCCTTACGTTTTTGATGAATGGGTCCCCCTTTTTTTTCTTCCTTATTACGACGAGGCCGAGCGAAGAGAGAAAAAGACATTGACGTCCTCGTTACTTGGAGTTGGGAATGGGCGTCCCTGTTCCCTCGGTAATAACAATTGAGTAATAGCAACAACAGCCCACAAAAAGCTAAGATATAGAGGCCTACGCATGTGACACATGTCGTCTGTGATACAAGATGAATGTGGTAACAAAATATAAAAGGAAATAACATAACTTTCAAGAAAAGAAGAAAAACGTGAATCCGGACATGCCGGACTTATTGCTATATAGTATTAGCTACTTTTTTTTTGTTTTTGTTTAATATCATATGTATGAGGGGGGGGGGACACGAGAATCCATCTAACAAAATAAACCCACCTTATAAAACAAGGTGCATACAAAGTAGGCGGTGTATAAGGAAATAGCGCGGGGAAACCCCGACAAAATAAGAGTTTGTTGACGTGCTTTTGTTTTTCATATCTCCACAAAAAAAATAATAAAAATAATGACATTTGTGGAAACTAAGGGATGAGCTATATTGCGTGTTGGTTATTACATCATCGTAAATGCAACACCCCTC
The DNA here is from genome assembly GCF_021134715.1 of Daphnia pulex. NCBI lineage: Eukaryota > Metazoa > Arthropoda > Branchiopoda > Diplostraca > Daphniidae > Daphnia > Daphnia pulex. The sequence continues at coordinate 2,438,907 of NC_060018.1, read as the reverse complement.
GAGACCTAACAATAGTAGAAAAATAGTAAAAAAAAAACAAGTCCGGCTGTTTATAAGATATATAGACTGTGGGCGGGCGGTGGTTTCCCGTGCAGTTGGCGGTTGTTGAAAGAGCAACAATTCCACATATTTTTGTTTTTTTGCTTCTTATGGCCCGTTTGATGTTTGAATGTCGTCGCCGACAAATCAAATTCCCATTATTCGTCAGGCAATAGAGCCAAATGTGTTTTATTTTTTATTATTTTTTAGGGAAGGACCCACCTGGAAACGGTGAAGAGGACTACCGTCGCCTCTCTCCGGTGGGATATACACAACAACCTTAATAGTCGAATGGGCTGTTGCGTGGACTGATGGCAGAGATGGGAATATAGATATATATTAGAAAGAGAGAGAAAGAAAAAAAAATAGTTGTGTATGGGCAAAGTCAAATGAGACACTCAAAGCATCTGTTTATTATTACGGCGTGCGGCAGTATCGTTTGCGGTCCGCCTATATCGCCTCCATCAAAAAGTTATTATTCCTATTCCTTCTTTTTATTTGTATTGTTTCCTTATTCTCCGCTCGCAGATAGATATATAGATACAGGTCTGTCTCTCTGCTGACGTTTTAAAGAGTCTTTCTATTTACTTAAATATCGCGCCATGCATATCCGCCCTATACACGCAGAGGCCGGAGTCGCTCGTTATTTCTATTTTTCTTTTTTTCTACAGGATTTCGATGGTTGTAAAGAATAAGGGTGGAAAAATCATTTTCTCTGGCGACATTTTCTTGATCAGTTTTCGGCCTCGAGATAATCAAACGCGGATTATTCAGATCCTTTCAATTGTATCGGCATTATTTATTTTTCTCGCCGATTTCCCATCATCCCTGACGACCCATTCTGTCGGTGATGTCATGGGGACGAGGTGGATACATGCCATCATGGGTTACACAATAGATTGCGAGCCAGGAGGGGAAAAAGAGAGAGAGAATGGGAACAACGTCGGATGACGTGATTGTCGTTTGCTATGGAAATGATTTCGAATACGTAACGCGCAGCAGAGTTCATCCTATTACGTCGGACGAATTTTCCCAAGTTACACACAGAGGATATACATTATACACTCTATATAGCCTACACGAATAGAAAAACGACATGGCAAACTTTCACACAGATAGTCGCACACAGACACACAAATACGTTTAGACTTTTCTGTGATTTGCTGTGCTGTGTACATGTCGTTCGGGCCGACAAGAACCCGACATGAAGAAGAAAGTGCGCCCTGACACACACACACACACACGACCGGATGCGGGTATACAAAAAATATGTAACAATAGGGTCCGCGCGTCTATATAACGCCAGCAAAGTCCTCTACATACACTATATACATACATACATCCTCCCCTCATCTCAGTTCCTCCTCCTCTGCCTCTTGGATTTTGCTTTTATTATTTTTTCTTCTTTCGAGGAGCCTATAGAATCTCTTAAAGAGACCAAGCAGAGGGATAGAGAGATGTACAATATATACATATCTAAAGGTATATACACATAAATACGAGGGACTATATAGAGCTCCGATGACAATAGGGATCCATTTTCTGTTGTGCTGGGTCTATGCCGAGGAAATGGATGATATACACTCTCTTCGCCTTTCAATGCATTTAATTGTACTCTACATAGTAGACACAGATGGGCTACAGGCTAGAGGTAGTAGCCTCTATAGACGGGGTCTATAGAGTACTTGGATATATAGGATATAGGCGAGTCCTGCAGCGCGGCACATCAGAGTCGCAACAAGAAGCTCTCCTCCCCTTCGGCTCTTCCTTTCTAACAAATTGTAAAAAGGAAGAAGAGGAATGCGCTGCTGCTGCTGCTGCCCTCCTCTTCCTTCTTTTATTTCTTTTATTCTTTCAAATCGAATGTACACCGTGCGAGAATGAGAGGCCGAGGAGCAGCGCTCCCCATTCAATGCTGCTCCGGCGCAGCATTTTTCGGTTTCCGCCACTTGAACTTTTGGATAATAATAATCCGGTCCGGTCGTTTTTTTCCTTTTTTTTTTGTTTAGCCATAACACAGAAAAGAATCTGGCCGCACCGCGCCGTTTTTTTTTTCATTCCGAAACGCTAAAGACCTTCGTACCGTACATAAATGAGAAACCACTATAAATCTAAACACTACTATCTACAGTACAATGTGTTTTCTCACCCTGCGACTGTTTACGCCGTAGTGGCGTGGCGGCGTAGTACTACTATACACACTTCTAATGCACGGTAGGATACACATTGTAGACACTCTATTTTCTAGGGCGTCGTCAACAATTATTATTACGAAGAAGAATCGCCTCTTTAATAATCGCTATAGTGCCCGCCGCTTCCGTTTCTTTGATCGCCCTACCGTTTTTCCCTCGCAGCCGCGCGTTATTTTGTTTTCCCAAAACTTTGTCCAAATGCTCGGACGCTGGAACGTGAGTTGTGGCATCCCACCAGTCGCACAACAGGGGCAGAAAAATCAAAGGGGGGTCGCAATGGTCGCATCTTCTCCCGTTTTTTTTTTCTTTCTCCGATTGTGTCTCTTTTTTTTTAATGTTTCACGTATATGCTGTAACAAATGGGTATTAAGGGTGTATAGAGAGTATAGTATTAGTATAGATATCTCCACACAAACCCACACACCAGCACGCCACCATTACCTATCGATTCAAAGCTCGTCGTAATGATGTTATATGAGTTGGTTTATGTTTTGTGGTGAAGTTACACGACACGCCATTGCTGCTGCTGCTGCTGCTCCGACTTCTTTATTGCTCCGACGCGACTCGAGGAAAAAAAAAGTCAGGGTTTGCTCCCGTTGTGTATAGGTAGTTATACCGCGGGCCGCTAATGGAACCTAATAGAAAATATTAGAAAATGAAAGAAGAAGAAAAGCCGCACATCACGGCGATATAACACAAAAGTTGTTCGCTCATCTGATACTAACGATATAGTTCATTTATATACCGTGCGCAGTATTGTATCCCTTTAATAGTTAAAAAAAAAAAGAAAAAGAAAAAATCAAAAGAAGAAGCAGCAGAGGGAGGCCCGGCTATATCTTTATTTATATCTCTCTCTTTTGTCTCATTTTTCAACTCTCGGCAGCAATTTTGTTGTTTTCTTTTGATTTCCTCTCCTCTTATATATATTCTTGTGTGTGTTTAAAGAAACGGAACTGTTCGGCGGCGAGGGGGGGAAGCAGGAAATGTCGGCGTCCTTTCTTTGCCAGGCTGATGCTCTTTTTTTTCTTTCTCCTCTTCCCAATAATATTTCCAAGGTCCGTTGCGAATTTTTTTTTTTTGTCCTTTTTTTTCTCTTTCCTCATCAGCGATTCGACTTTTTCAAGTAGCTGCTGCAGATAAATATCTCCCTTTTTTTCTCATATATATGTATATATATTTCCCGGTATCCCGGATGACTCTTTTGAAATCGGCATGCTGGTTCATATCGCCGCGCTGTTATTATTATATGCTGAATTGATTTGAAATAGGGCGCGACGGATATCCGATTGCATTGATCCTTTTGATAATTGCGTCTGTAGGAAGAAGCAAAAAATAAAAAAAAAAAGATCCCTAACTTTTTAGTAGTAGATCCATTGCGCGCGGAAGAAGACCTTATATATTGTTATGCTACAAATTTCGGCGTAACGATGAAATACGGACGCGGCAACGGCCGAACGTGAATGACTTGATGAGACGCCCGGAGACGGCGGCCCTGTGTAGTATGTAGTGTATACTATAGTAAACGGATATATCGCTTCTGTTGCTGGATGGCTGTTGTGCTGCTGGCCGGGTGAGAATTGCAATTGACGGTCTCTCCCACCATCGGGAAAAAAAAGGACGGCCCTCTATACACACACACACACATAAGAACGTTATAAGCAGTTGTGTGTGTGTGTATATACACACACATAGAGTGAAAAAAAAAGACACGGAGCATGTGTTTGTGTCCGCCTTCTAACTGGAGCTCATTCGCTTTTTTTTTTTTCTATTTTTTAATTCATTTTTTTTTCTTCTTCTTTCCTTCAACTCCCTTCGGTGCAGCAGCAGCAGCAGCTCTTCTCCGCCCCGCAGCACTATACTCCATTACGCCTGAACATTATTCCTCGTTTCCTCCCTGAACTGCCATGTCTTTGCCCATTTTGTTTTTCCCCATTCTTTTTGCTTCGTTCTTATATTCTTGTTGGGAAATTGACGCTGCTGCTGCTGCTGCCGTTTCTCTACTACCGTATATAGTTGGTGTTATTAGACTCGGCGCTAGCTACCGACTACAACACAAGAGCCAGCAGCCAACGCCAACGCCAGCCCTACCTATATCTTGTATATAAGGATATATACCCGGCTATAGTGCGCGCAACAATCTAATCATGCCCACCGGTGTCGGTTGGGAAACCGACGTCAAAACGTCATCGTCGTCGTCATCATTATTTTCTTTGGTTGCGTCGACCGCAGCAGCGTCGTTTCGTCCTTCATGTCCATATTAACAAATATTATAGACGCCAGCAACTCTCCTCAAGATTTGTTTCTCTCTCCCGTATTACAATATATATGTATAGCCCTTGATGTATTTAATAAATACGCGTTCTTTTTCCGAGCTTTGCTTCTAACTAACATTTAGGTTGGAATAGTTCTTAATAATTCATTTCAGAAGAAAAAAATTCGATTCATTAAAAAGCCATATCCTTGTAGACGTTGCAATGATCATCGCTCTTCGTCTCGTTGTTTCTGTTTGGTTGGAATTCAATTATAGAAGAAGGAAATCTTGCTGTGTGTCGCTCTTGGCTCGCTCATCAACTAACAGTAAGCAGACATACATAAAAGATTAGCCATTAGAGATTGACGACGGAGAGACAGTCGCTCGATTGGGTCCGCACGAAATCGTTACCAGACGGGATAACAACATTCATCCTATAGCATCAGTAGTATAGTAAAGAGGCTACGTCAACCATGACTCGAGGCCCTGGTATTGTCACTGCCGTGATGTTTTTTTTTCTCCCTTCAATAAAATTGAAAAAAAAAAAAAAGAAATAAAAAGAAAACGAAAATACAACGTGAACCTTAAGAATAAATAATAAACACGCAATTATCGACGGCCGGACCTTTTATCTGTGAACGAAATCCACGTCGACCGTGACGAGAAAAATTTCTATTTCTGGCTCACTTCCTCCACAAATTGCTGCGCTCTCCAGCTTTTCTTCTTCTTCTTGGACTGAAGAATATCAAAATCGAGTTTCCCCCCTCTCGAAAAAGAAAGAAAAAAGAAACAAAACAACCCAAACCTTTGAAATAATAAGTGGGTGAGATAGGCCTATACTACACATGTGTGGGTGGAGACTACACACAGTCATATACGTATATATAATGATGACGCAGTTTTTCGTATTATACATATAATACGTGTAATGGAGGGAAGGGCAAAACAGGAAGGAGAAGAATAAAAAATAAAAAAACAAAACGCGTGGAAATAGGAAAGAGCGTCTAGACTTTTTTATGGTTAGCTCGGTTAAGCTATTGCTGGATGGGCTGGGCTTGTTTTCTTGCGTATAGGCTATATACAGCTGAGGAACCGTTTATCTCCGGCGCTGTGTGTGTTATTTAGCGCTGCGAGCCTCAAGCCTGTTGGTTGCCACCAAAAGGAAGAATATAAGAAGAAGAAGAAGAAGACGAAAAAAGGAAACGACGCGGAGAGAAAAAATAGTAAATAGGGAAGCGCCCAGTCAGATAGTTGCTATACGGTGGTCGCCTTAGACAAGCCAATAGGATGTCGTAGAGGGGGAAAGCTCAAGACGGCGGCGCTGCCATTGTTGTTGTTGTCGGTTTGGGTCTGGAGTCATGCAGTAGTATAGGGCCCGCAGGGTTTGTTGTGACGGGCAGAGAAAGAGACGCGCTCAAAAGCCAGACTATGTATGTTGTAGGCCTATACGCCGCCTGCTGCGTCAGACGTCGAGTTGTAGTCAAGTACTATTACTCTCGTAGTAGTACTCGTCGTAGTATTCTCGTAAGAAAGTTGTCGCCGTCTGGCGTAATATATAAGGGAGAGGCTGTTGGCTTCCTTGATGGAAGTGGGGAGCGTCTCCTTTTTCTCTCTCTCGTCTCTAATGAAGACACACAAAGACATTATATAAGGGAACCAAGGCCAGCCACCAAATGACAGTCATACAAAGTTAGACGGAGAAAAGAGACGCGCGGCCTATATAGAATAAGTTAGGCCTACACTATGACTATTAAAGGACCTAAATTAGATCACGCTCGAAATAATTTAAAAGGAAAAATAATAATGGGATGAAGGAAGGTGACGACGACTTGAATTCTTAGAATTTTTTTTTTCCCGAAATCATAATTTTTCTATTCTAAATCCTTCCCGGAGACTTTTTTTTTTTTTGGTCGGAGAGAGAATTTCTTTTCCCCCCTTTTTCCCGCCATCTGCTGACATCCGGTCGGCTGTCGGTCGTACATAGGAGCCCACATAGCTCTATCTATGCGGAGCCTACACAGCATACACACAGCACAGAGCTAAGCTATAGAGCTGCTAGCCCCCGCTTCGTGCCAAATGACTGTAGTGCATAGTTGAGAGAAAGAGGGGGAAAAAAAGAGAAAACTTTCAACTAACTCCCCTCTCTTTCTGCTTTTCTCTTTATCTCCGCCCTCTTCTTCTCCCCCTCCCCCCCCTCTATATAGCTTTTCTCGCTGGAGAGTTCTAGAGGCCATCAGCCCCCACACACACACGCACTCACGCCGCCGCCGCCCACGCCGTCTATAATATCCCGGGCTTCTTTTTTTATTTTTCTCTCTCCGAGTTTGTGCCTTTGCGCCAGACGCGCCCTCCTCTTTTCCCCCCTCTCCACCGTTTCCCGCGCTCGAAAGCACGACCCAGCAACAAGGAAACGAGACTCTGCTGCTCGGCTCTGTGCCTCATAGTATAGCATAGTAGTAGTAGTAGTGTAGTCTACGAAACGGAGGGGGGAGGGGGGAAAATAACAAAAAGCAGCGTGCGGACACGATCGACCCGCTCCTGGTGGATGCTTTACGAAACCATTTGAGGTTGTTGATGTTGTTTGGTTGTTTTTATTCTTCGTCGGACGGAAAAACCCTGGGAAGATACGCGCAACAGCAACCCAAAAAAAGAGAGAGAGAAAATTGCCCAGCGTATTATGATAACGGGGTTAATATACGCTAGAGGTCCATCGTTCGTGAAAATTAATGGGAAAGAAAAAAAGAAGAAGAAAAAAAGAAGTTTATTTTTGTCTCCTTTTTTATTTCGTCTGCTGTTTTTGGCTGCGCAGTTATTGACGAACTTTTTTTCTCCTCGAATTTGTGAATGTTTTCTCGTTCTTTTGTCTTTTTTTACTTTTCCAAAAATTATTTTCAATTGCTATACCGAACGAAAAGTTGTGGTTTTGCCGAAAATTTTTGTAAATTTTCGGTTCCGCTTCTTCCCCTTCCCCCTTCCCAGCACCCACTCAAATTGAAATTGTGGGTGGTAATAATATCCTGTGTGTTGTTCGAATCAAGATTTCCATTCAAAAAAGAAAAAAAGAAAAAATAGAAAAAGAAAAAAAAGAGGCAATAAGAAAATGACTTCCGTTCCCGCCATCGTGCAGCTGAGACCAGAAGCGAAAACAACAAAAACAAACCGCCCCTTCCTTGGATATCAGCCAGTTCGTACAGGATGAGGGGATTTTCGTATCACCAGCTTATTAAAAAAACAAAACAAAAAAAAACCCCAAAAGGTCCAACAAACTTGTTTCAAACCATCTAAGCGCCAACACCCAATTAACAGGGGAAAATCTAAAAATTGACTTGACTTGCTTGTTCGTTAGTTGGAAAAACTGAAAAAACCCATCAAATCAATTCGTGGAATGAAGAGCGGAATAAAAAAGTGTTTTCCTTGATTGCATGGATGCTGGGATGCCAATGAACTGAATTTTCCGAAATTCCTTTTCTGTTTTTCTCGACCGGGGTTTTCCCCGCTGTCAAATATTTCCAAAGTTATTCGGTCGTCGTTTTTGATTTTTGATCATTTTCTTCGAGTCGATCGTTTCTCCATTTTGACTGGACAATGACTGGTGACCGTATCAGTCGTTGACTGATGCAGTGACACGACTTAGTTGGCGGAGTACGCGGTACATATCCGGAAGGAAACGACGAGAGCCCCAGCAGCAACATTGGCCCCGTTGCCATGGAGGACACCGACCACTCGACCAGCCCAGCCAGCAGCAAGCTCCCCCCTTATATATTCTCTCGCTCTATTCTTTTTTTTAATTTTGAGGTTGTTTGCCTTCTTCTCCTTGCTGCTGCTGTTGTTAGCCTATGATTATTGTTTGGGTTTCCCCTTTGCGCCTGTGACGGAAAAACGCGGGAAACGACAAATAATCGTTCGGATTTCCTCATAAATGTTGCTCTAATGAAGGCAACTAGCGAGCGCAGCCAAGAAGAGCGGAAGACGCTCTTTTATACGATTCCACTCTAATAGTTGGATAGATAATCTTTCTCTCTCCGGACTTGCTGCTGGGATCCACAACAGCAGAGAAAAAGAAAAACAAAAGAAAAACTGAACAAACTCCGGCCTGCCTGCCTTTTTTCTTTCCTAGGGAGGTCGCAGACGACGGCGAATTACCAGATCAATTACTGTAGACGACGACGTAATAGGTCTACTATATATCTACTGCTCGCAATTACGCCACACGGAAAGATATGGTTACGTGTGTGTGTGTGTGTGTGTGTGTGTGTGTGGGTTGGTAAAACAAAAAGTCGGAGAAAAAGAATTACAAGAACACCTCAGGCATAATAATAATAAAAGAAAAAAAGGTATACAAGAAAAAGTTCAAATAGAGAAAAAAAACAAAAAAACAAAAACATTGGAAGATGGGAAACGAAACAAAAAAAGAAAAAGCGCGGGCAGATGACTGTGCTGTGCTGGATGGCGTAATGCGCGTTGCGCAGGTAGACGGAACTTCCGTTGGCTGTTGCGCTGTGGCTCTCTTGATTGAGGTGTGTCTCGCACATTGCCCGTGTTGATGATGATGATCAAGTCCAGTCGACATCACATTTTATCTGGTCGCCCCTCTCTCTCTCCTGTTTTTTTCCCCCCTCTTATTCATTCTTTTTTCTTTCCGTCTTTCAATTGTTACCGATTGTTACCAGGTGAGGCCTGGAGGGGCCCAACTCGCAGCACATGATATGATAGTGCGCAGCAGCAGCAGGAGCAGCAGGAGCAGCAGGAGCAAAGTAACAGCCTTGCAATGTGTTGTGTGTGCAGCATATCAGGGCCAACCCGGGAGATAGCAATGGCCGTGGCCGAGGCCACAAGAGCCGAAGGTGCTGGTGGTGGGGTATGTACAAGAAGAAGAGGCCTCCATTATTGTGTCTACCTGGCGACGGCGGCGGCGGCGGCGACGACGACCTTGAGATGGTGCGTTGAACTGAGAGCCGCCCACTTGGACTTTCCAGCAGTGCCCCGCGTACAGCAAACAGCTAGGCAAGGCAGCCAGCCATCCATCCATCCATCCAGCCCTGCATTCCTCCCCTCTCTTTCTCTCTCCTTCCTTTTGTTATTGTTTTGTTTACCTGTTCTCATCGACCTCGTCTTCTTCTACCGTGTATATCCGCCTGGCTGTTGCTGTACCACTTGTACCCACTCGTACCTACTCCCCCTGGCACATCAGCACTTTGGAGATTCCGCTCAAGAGCAATGTCAACATTTCGCCATCCGATGTTGCTGGCCTACACAATAAAATACGCACTCATTTATTTCAGTTCAGCATTCCGTTTGATTTATTCTCTTGTACGGCAGGTTGACATCGCCGCATCCGCTTGTTATTTTTGGCCTTTTTCCCGCAGTTTGGGTTGTTGTTGAGCGACTCCCGGTTCGTCCTCGTTCAGGTCCGGGGTAAATGGCCCGGCATGTAATCATCACGTTTTTTTTTGTTTCCTAATGCAAGGCCGCCTCATGGCCCTCCTTTTCTGTTTTATTATGATCATTCTTCTATATGCAGTAGTTTCTATTTATATTATTTTTCATTCTCTCCGAGTTCTAGGTCCCCTCATTTGGAACGCATTCAACGGAGCTCGAGGCCACAACGAGTTCATCAGCAGCACTAGCAACAGCAGCAGCAGGCGAATATAGTATAGTCTGATAGTAATAATAATAGTAGTATACTACGTAGTATGTAGTATAGTAAGAATCAGGTGGTGTCGATCTGGTGTGTCGGTGGGTGGGAATATGCTGAAGAAGGGAAAAAAAAAGAAAAGGTGGCCGGGCTGGATTTTTCTACCTGGCAAGGCCGCGCACATGGAATGCAGTCAGCCCGCCACACTTTGTTGTTGTTGTTGTTTTTTTTTTTTGGTGTTGTTGCTATGTCTGGGTTTTTTTTCCTTTTCTTTCTCCCGTTGGATACAAGACGGGCTGCTCGTTTCCCGCCATCGTCGAGTCTTGTGATGGCCCTCCCGTTGCTTCTATCGCCTCAGTTCGTTCGCCCGCCCAGGTGAACGAGTCGTCGAAATTCCTCCATCGGGAGAGAGAGAGGAAAAGGTGGGTGGGAGAGAATATAAGGGACATGGCAACGACACGGCCGTTGATTCTCTCTCTCTCTCTCTCTGCCTCGCCATCGCACCCCCTTGTGTAAGTCAGAAAATTCTCCCAGCCACACGGCATCCACACACACACAGCACAAGAGAGTCAAACACCCTGAACGATCACGTCTCGATGGGCAGGTAGGTGGGTGGTTTGATGCTCCGGGGCATCAAACGGTGCCCCAACACGATCGAGGCTTTATAATACATTTTTTCCCGCCCACTTCTTCTTCTTCTCATCTCCCTGTTGGCCGATCGTTTGGTATTTCGTATCTCTCTCTTCTCCCGAACGAAGCGAAGGAAGCGCCCGGCTATATCCTACCAACTACGCATCACGAGAACAGTGTCAATGGCTCTTCTACACGTGCGTGTGTTCATAAAAAAAAAAAAAAAAAAAACAAGGACACGATGGTGCAAGGTCCGCTCCATCCTTGCACGGCTCGGCTGTGTGTTGTCTGCGTATAGACACAGGCGCCCACGCCGCCGTTGGTTCGTTGGTTCGTCCGTCCGTCTGTTTCCATGGGGCGCCGTTTTTTGAACTCCTTCCCGCGCTTATGTCTTACCATGAGCGCACATTCCGCCTGCGGATGACTCACACACGGCCTTTTTTTTCTTTACCTTGTAGACGTCACACGATTGCACCATCAAAAAGTCGGCGTTCCTATACATTTCTTCTTATTTCTTCCTTCTTTTTTCTGGGGGGGTTGGTGGTGTTGAAAACTTTTAAATGTTGATATTGGCGCCCATCCCGCGGGGGCTTATGGGGACGACGATGAATCCTGTCCGCCGCCCGTGACTAATGTTTCGTGCTGAGTTGCGCTTTTCACGTTTCTTTTTTTAAAATTATTTTTCAATTCTTTTTTCTCGGCAGCACTGCTGCGCACTCGTTGAACTCTTTTTTCGTGGAGTTGACGGTTTCACCGGAAAAGGGTGGTGAGTTGGGAGGGAAACACACACACACACACACAGACAAAAAAAAAGGTAAATAAATCACGCCAGCGTGGTGGTTGTAAACCGTAGTACTACTACTATACTATGCTCCGTATAGTATACTCTAGACAGAAACATTTGACGTGAGTGAGTGTTTACCAATTTCGAATCTTGGCGCGCTTTTCTGTATAGGCAACACTTTACCAAGATATGGTATAGGGGATCGGTGTGTCTTTTTGAATAATCAAATAAAATAAATGGTTGTGGTGGACGGACGACTGGACGGCCACACACACGAAATCATAAAATTTTATTGACGGACAAGAGGTGGCGGGCTGGAAAGGAGATCATCGTCTTCTTTTGAATGTCATGGCGGAGTTAACGCACCTATCGAAAGAGCCGCGTTCTCAACCGCTCACGATCGCTGATTGCTCAGATGAGATCAGACAGATGCGACGCGGAGATATCCTCCTGGCTTTTTGTTGTCATACTATGCGCGTCTATAAACAAGGTTGTCTAGATATATATTTAGTTCAGCCCGGCTGTATATCTATAGCCAGACAACAGATGCAATCATAACAACCTCGAGAGAGAGAGAGAGAGAGCTGATGGGATCATCGTCTATTATTTGTAACCGCCACCAAAATCACGTGATTGGCTCCTATTTATCTTCTTACCAAATGGTCCAATCGCGGAGACAAATTGCGCAAGAAAACAATCCATACATCATCTGTATACCCAACTATAGAAGACCGCGTACATCATTGGAAACAACTATTGATCTCAATATAATAATGAAATGCCACATCCTTCTTCTTGTTCTTCTTCTTCCGAGAAGTATTATTATTACACAATGGGAGGGATAGAAGAAGAAGAAGAAGAAGAAACAAAATAAAAGAACTGGGAAACGGAGGCTGATGGATCTTTCCTTGACGATTTACAACTACGGCTGGTTTGTTCACACCCGTGTAAAACAAAAAAAGGAAGAAAGAAACCGTTTTCGCTATATATTTCTTATTTTATTAAAGGGAAAAAGACAAAAAAAACCTTTTTGGCGGTGAGCTGACTGCTGGGTTCGACTTGCTGCTGTGTCGGCTTTTTGGCCGCGTACAATGTTGTATGTGTGTGTGTTTGCCAGTGTCTATCCATGACCATTTAAGAGAAGAGAGAAGACAGCGAGCAATAAGACACAGAGCGGCGATGCCGCCGCGCGCTCTTTTCCCTTCCAGTTTCTTTTTTTTTTCTTTTTTTTTTCTTTTTCAAAGGGAAAATAAATAAAAGTCAAAAGAAAGAAAAGGGGGGAGAAAAAAGAGAGGCCTCCTCTTCTTGGATAGATTTTTCCCGACTCGAGACGATATACGACAACAAATGCTGCGTACTATAACCCGTGAGCTGTTGTGCCGCGCTCCTAGCGCGTTTCAAACAGACAGCGAAGCAAATCTCAGGTAAACGTTAGTGTGTTGGCCCCGTTTTGGGAATAATATTTCGCTTTTCTTTCTAAAAATAGCTACGCCAGTTTTTATAGACAAACTCTTCTTCTTCTTCTTCTTCTTCTTACCTTTTCCATTTTATTCCTCCTTTTTTTCTTTTCCAAAAGTAATATTTGTGTTTTATGCCGGAGCGCGCGCCAGGGGGGGAAGACCCAAAAAAGAGTTAGACGGAGAGAGGTGGAACGTGTTATAGTAGTAGTGTAGTATAGTATAGTATAGACTCTATACGGTTTTTTTTTCTTCTTCTTCTTCTTCTGTTCCCGACCGAAAAGAAAGAAAGTGGACGCCGAGTAGAGAGGCGAGAGAGAAGCATCTTCTTTATACAGCTATTAGAATGAAAAGAATGGAAGAATTTTTCTTCCATTCTCCGACATGGTGCGGTTTTCTCTTTTCCCCCCGTCTTCATCTCCTTCCAGCGCACCGAAAATAAGATGATCGTTAAATAAGCAACTCGTTTATTTATATTTATTTATTTATTTTTTCTGTGAAAGAGGGGAGAGAAAGAGAGATAGAAAAAAAACTCGGAGAGACTTTTCGGGGCTGCTGGCCAGCGAAAAAGGTGTTATGGAGGTGAGAGATGTGCGTTTGTTATAGGAGGGCCGAAGATGAGCACAGGATTCCATTCCTCGCTGCTTGATATTATTATATAGCCCCAAGAGCAGCAGCCAAAGAGCCCCAGCCTGGAGAGAGAAGAGCCGAAATGTGTCTGCATACCCCAAAGTCTGTGCCCCCGTCTCGTCTGGATAGTAAAAAATAAAAAAAAACTAAATACTTAAAAGAAGAAGAAAAAAACACATTTTTAGAATTATAAGGTGAATGCAGTGTAATGGAGACCCTAGATGAAAGAGAGAGAAGAAAAGAAAAAATTCTCCTCTATAATACCATTTCTATGTGTTATGCATGTGTTTAACTATATACAGTATGCGTGCGCGTCCTTCTCGGGGCGGCGATTAGAAGCTCTTCTTATTTGATATTTTCCACCCTTCTGTTCTTCTATAGCACTTGGTGTGAAAGGGGGGGATGACAGAAGCAGGCTGAAACCGTATACAGATATTTATGTAGAAAAAGGGAAAGAAAAAAAATTAACACTGGGGACATGATGGAATGCCAAAGACCTGGGATTATATAGGTATATGCGTCTGGTTCATCCCTGTCGTCGTGTTGACAACCCGGCACACCCAATCAAAGAATATCACACCCCGTCGAGTTCTTTTTTGTGTGTGTTCTCATATCTCTCGAAAAGTTCTCCAGAGAGGAGCTTTTAGATATTAAATATTTTCTTCTATATATTCTATATTTGTACTTCTTTGATCTTTTACGAGTTGTTGGCTTTCTTTGGGTTTCTGTTGTGTCTGCGCTGCCATTTTCTTCGACAGTCAAATCTCTTATTATTATTACTGGCAAAAAAAAAATAAGAATAAACGTTTGATGCCTAGGCAATGTTATTGTTTTATCACTTCTCGTGTTTCTGTACCTTTTCGGTGGGGAGTTTCCCTTTTCCTTGTCTTATAATACTATACAGCACATAAAGACAGAACAAAAAGGAAAAAAGAAAGAAAAAATGAAAACGGAAAGAGATGAGCGCGACCGGTCGGCGGTGGTTTTCTGCCAGACTGGCAATTAGGTATATATACCTGACGGTTGAACCCATCGTTTTTCGTTCATTCACTTATTATTACCGCTATATAGTGTCGGTATACAATAGACGCAAACAAACACCCCCCACATAGTGAAACTCGCTCGTGAAATGAGAGGGTGCCGCGCGACCGTGGCGCTAGAGCTCTGCATCACTGTCGAAATAATACGCCGACTTGTATTTTGACTGCCAGCCAGCACCATTCTAATATAGGAGAGGAGGTACCCGGTCGAGCGAGGCGTAGGCGTTCAATTGAGCGGCAGCAGCCCCCCCTCCGTCCCTCAAAACTTGGACGCACACCCTTGGACTTTGTCTGGACATTGTCTGGTGGAACACATTTTTCAAACAAAAAAAAAAAAAAAACGAACCCAAAAATGTACTGTACGTGTTTTCGTGGTTGCAAGGCCCCTGCCGGCTGTCTCACAAAACCCGCCAAACAGGAAAAACAAAAAAAAGCGAAAAGATTTGGAAGAAGAAAACGGGACTATATTATTTGGACTCGGAAATTGGGTTTCATCAAATTCCATATCATCTCTATAATAAGAAAGCACTCGATCTTCTCGCGGGCGTCTGAAATGGATACGGCGTCGGGCGGCGATATCATACGATGTATAGATGCCGGCGTGTGCTGTATATAAGCACACAATGTCATACTACAGTATATTGTACAGGAAGAGAATGGATGCACCTATCAGATCCAGCTGCCAAGTGCCAAACATGCTATGTAGTCTGGACGTGATGTGGACCCTGTACCCTTTTTTTTCACACCTCAAAGTGCCTAAAAGGCGGACAGAGAGGAACGGGCAAATCAAAGGAGGTGCTGGGAACGGAACGGCGGCGTCGTTGGGTGGCAACACGTGAACGAGGAGGAGAGAGAGTCTACAGCGCTATAGCCATTGGTGGCCCCCTTTTTCGGTTGGACTAGATTCTTTGGCCGTGAGTCATCATCAGACGGCCCGGCCTCGTGCCTTCTCTTCTTTCGTTTGTCGGTACTCTTATATACCCGTGAAGTAAGCGCGCGACTCTTTTTGAGTTCTCCACACAGTTTTCTTTCTCCCCGTCACTTTTCGTTTCCCTTCACCTTCAACAAAAGAAGAATATACACAGACGGACGGACGGACGGACGGACGGACGGCCGGCCAGGCTCAAATCACCAAAATTGGAGTTGACTAGAACCGAAACAATATCGGCGCCTAGTGTGTTTATACCGAGTGATAAGAGCGGACGGCCAAGTATACAGGAGAAAAGAAACGGACGTTCATTTTGCGGGTTTTTGGAGGGAGGGCGCTAGATAGCGCGTTCCGTTCCGTCTCCTGCGTTTCTTATATATAATATATATTTTTTCTTCTCCTCGAAGAATATTTTCTTGTCCGTTTTCTTTTGCGTCTCCGCGCTTCCCCACCAGAATATAAATAGGTCTAAATTATCCTCTGGGAAAATGGGAAATAACCACGGGGTTTCCGAGAAAAAAAAAGAAAAAAAAACTTCTTTCTGGAGAATTTGTTGCGTTTTTTTCTCGTCTGGTTCTGCACTCTTCTCTTTCTTCTTTCTTTTTTTAACATCCTGCTAAGTGATCGTAAAAAGAAAAACGGAGTTTCAAAACGGCCAGCCAAGACAGCAGAGGAATTTAAATGGCGTCGATTCTGTTATATTCTACCCCCTTTCCCCCCACCTCCCGCCTCCCCTCTCCTCATCACAGACTTTGTGTTGTTACGTGTGTGCAGGTACACAATGTCTATACTACACAGTGTATGTACGGTTCTTCTTGCTTGAGAATTGAGTCTCGTTCAGACAGCATTTGAGAAAATAGCCCGGGAAATTGTTATTTTACCTATTCCTATATGTATTTCTTTGCGTTGCTGCTGGTGACCCTCTTGCGTTGTTGTATATCTATTGCCGGGTTATTAATACACACTCTATACGTGTATCCAAGTTGCGAGTGCATTACGTTCTAGAGAGCCCCGCTATTACGACACTCCCACCTTGTCCTCAATTTCCTGTCGTGCGCTTCGACCCTACTATATACACGCCAGCGCAGGGCTCCTCCTCTTACTACAACAACAACAACAACAACAGCACGAATCTCCTATCTAGATATTTATATATATATATACACACACATACATGTAGATGTACGTCGACACACGTACATACGGAAAGAGAAATAGGAGAGAGAGATATATAAACAGGAAAACGAAGAGGCCGTTCGTCCTATGGTATATATATATAGGAGCGCATCGCCACGACTCTTCTGTTGTAAACAGAGCCACATGGCGAGCGAGACATAATCCCTTCCCAGTTGCGCAATTTTGGGTCTTCCGTCTTTTGTTTTTCCCGCCTTTGATTTATTTTGTTTCACCTTTTTCGTAAGAAGAAGAAAGAATGAGAGAGAGAACATGACGTCATGTGTGTGTCTTGCTGCGCTCGAATCTGAAACTCGGCTAAAAGAAGAAGAAGAAGAATCTATATTATATAATATTATTAGACACACAAATAGTTTATAGATTATAGTAGTATTGACTCGGCTTGGAGCTCCTTTCTCCTTATTGCGATTGATGACGTTTATCATTTAAAAATAGACGGCGAGTTTAGATAGTATTTATCTGTGTAACTATTATTATATAGCTCCTGCTGCTCGTCCCAATTGATTAGTAAGAGAAGGGAACACAGATTCAAATTCACAAAAGGGTTTACGGGGAAAAAAAAGTTGGGTCAGCCAAACTTGACGTTTGTGAGTCGTCAAAAGGCGATGAATTCGTGAAATTTGTCGTCATGACGTTGACAAAAAAAATCGTCCGACGTCTGTAGTCGAATAGAATTGTTTGCTAATTTCTTTGTATTGTGTGTGGCGTTCGAATTCGATTCTGTGTGTTTGTTGTGCTGACAGCGCGCATTTGGCGTCAGAGGGGCGTGCACGGGTGAACGCCCATTGAATGATGACGTCAAAAAAAAAATAACCCAAATTGGAGTTCAAAAATATACAATTCGAAATCCAAAGTAGGAGGCGAATAGAACCCAACTTGATTAAGACGAGTCCTTGAAAATGCAATCAAGAGAATGCCAGCAAGATAAGTAGCGCTGAAATGTCGAATTAAGCCAGACGTCGAACTCGGAACGGGATAATTTACTTGTAATCGGTTTGATTTCCCTCATCGTTTTTACTTTGTTTTGTTTTTTGTTTTGGTTTCTTCTACTGTGAGAAGATAATGGCGCGGTTAATTAACCCCGGTTTCGAGTCCTTTTCCTTCTGCTCCCATACACCCACTCGACGAGAAGGATGTATAATAATGAGACCTGATTGGCCTGAAAAATGGTTATATCCGCGGCAACGCCATCAGAGTTTCGCCTCTGCTGCCCCGTCTGTGGCCAGTCAATAACGAGTCAGGAGTTTTTGAGTTCGTTTGGTCCTTTTCATTTCCCTTCGTCGTCTATTTTTGTTGTTGTTGAACCAGCCGATGGCGGGCAGGAGCAGCAGTGCAATGGGTTGTAAACGTGGCGTAGAGGAGCAAAAGAGTAACCGGATGCCCCGTTCGCCCAGGCTCCTATTTACAATACAACATTTGGGGCTCTTCTTCTTCTCCTTTCTCTCTCCCGTTTCCCCGGGTGCTTCTCCATAGTCTCTCATCCACTTAAGAATACCGGGGAGGAGGGAACACACATCCACATCCACACAAGTGGATGGAAGAGAAATAGAGAGAGAGAAAAAAAAGAAGAAGCCGAAATGAGAAGTTGTTGTAAAAATAAGAATAAGTACTAGAAAGAAAACTTGACCTCTTATGACGAAACAGCGGAACAGCCGAACGACACAGAGTCCTCCCCCCCTCATTCTTCTATGTACACCTCGCGTTCGTTCAGCAGGCAACTATATACTCCCCGCGTTTCTCTCGCCTATGTCTGGGCTGTCGTGTGTAAAGTAAACGAGGGAAACGGTCTCATCCCCCTTCTGCTGGTCGAGAATAAGAATGGAAGAACTTTGAATATTACATATACAAAGAACCAACGAAGAGGAGGAAGAAAATACACCAGGAGTGCGGTGGCCCTTTATTCCTCCACCCTACCAGAAGGAGGGAGAAGTTTTTCCCCCCTTTTCTTCTTTTTCTTTAGTGCGTAACGGAAATGCCATCGCATTACAACCTCATCATTCTAACCGAGTGCTGTAGAGAGAAAGAGAAAGTCTATACTACGGCTGTTGCTGTATATACACATATACACATGCGCATGTCCCAACATTTTCCCGCCTATTTCTTCTTCTTCGTCCCCTCCTGATTTTCTTATATAATTTGGTTTTGTTTTTTTCTTTTTCAATTTGGGCTGTTTTTTTGTTTTTTCTTCTTTTCTTTTTTAAATAGAATTTTATGGTGTTGTACCTCCTTAACTCGCCTCCTCCTATACATACCACCCAACTCAACCAACCTTCCCGTGTTCCGGTGATAACTTCTATTGACTGGAATTAAGTGCGCGGTTGCGCGCACGCGGGAGTCTAGTCAGCTACCCCCCAAAACACAAACACATTCACATGCGTAAGGATTGCCGGAGGGCATGATTCCATGAGCCATCAAACAAATACACAGAGCAGAATATAGAAGAAAAAATAGGAAATTAAAAACGGAAAAATCTCTCTCTCTCTCTCTGCCTTGTTTACTTCCTATATCTACCTTCCCCACCATTTAATTTGATGTTTATTTTCTCTCCTTTTTCTTTTTCCCTCCATCCGTTTCGATTCTCTACCCACTTAAGCCCTTCTTCCGGATGAGTTCCGTTGGTGTTTATTTTTGTTAGTTTTCTTCTTCTTCATTCCGAGTGCTGTCTCTCTCTCTCTCCATTGTTGGCTCCCGGTTTTCTTTTTCATAATCCTGAACCCTTTTATTTCCGTTCTCTTCCGTGGCCAGCGACCGCGAACGATTCGAATTTCACGACGACAATCACTTCAGCGTGTGATGACGATTATAAAATAAAGTCGAGACTCCGTCCAACGTTTATCTTATAGTATAGATATCGTTATTCGTTGGCGGTCAAATCTTTTCAGTAGCAGCAGATCCATATTACATATTATAAAGACATGGAATCTTGTATATAGTTAGCTATACACTGCACACACACACAAAAAGAACTCGTTAAGTGCATTTTGCCGCTTGGTCTGTGTGCTGGGAAAAGAATGTTTGAGGGGGGAAAAAAATATCGTGGCGTCACTTTACGGCGTTCACGCTTGCGCGATCGAAAACAATCGGACGACAAAACTGCCATAATAGACTATACAAAATGCTCTTATGTAGTTCTGCTTCTTTTTTTTGTGTTATGTTGTTCTCATATATTAAGCTCAGATATTTTGTTTTTTGGCCGTCTGTCTGTATGTATGTATGTATATTTTTTTCCATGTTTTCCCTGTTTGTCTGGCTCGTCTGGGATCTCTACCTGAGGAGCGGAGAAGCGGGGGAATAGGTGATGGGCTCTCTGACAGGTTTTGACCGATTCTGTCTGGTTTGTGGTTTCGATTGCGTTACTTGCATTCTCTCTTTCACTCTTATATATTCTTCCGTTTATTCTCATCTCACAACTCCCCCACCCCTTATCTCTCTCTCTCTCTCTCTCCCCCCCTTTTCTCCGCTATCTGATTGAACGATGCACAATGGTGTAACGCGACCGACTGTTTTGTCTCCTATCTGGTCGATCCATCACCCCATAACAATCGAAGCGATCCCACGAAACGTTGTATACAACAATGAGAAAAGTAAGAGAAAATGAAAATAATAATAATAAAAAAAGGAGAAGAAGAAGAAATAAATGTCCAAGAAACAACGTCAACAATAACAACCAAAAAAAAAAAAAAGGAAAACGAATCGATATTATCACGATTCAATCATCTCACCGTCTGGTGCGCCTTCGAAATCGAGAAGTCAAGTCGGCGGGAAAAAAGAAAAAAGAAAACAGAAAAAAAGAAAAAGAGCAACAAAGTAGCAGCAGACAGAGAATCACAGACATAGTGTATCTGTGTGTACGCGATCGTGAGAATCGAAAGAGTGAGGGAGAAAAAAATAAATAAACAACAACGACAAAGTAACAGTAACACATAAATAACAACCGATAAGTGTATAAGAAGACACCAAAAAGGAGTGGCGATTTTTTTATCCATCATTCACACTTTGTAAGTTTTCTTTTTCTTCTTTTTTTTTTTCCTTTTTCGTTTGAAGTGCGGGAACCAATTCGGCCCCGCTGAAAAAAAGGTGACTGGTGCGTTGATTAAACAAATCTGGGAAAGACCCGCGCCAAGGCTTGTCTCTAACGCCTATAACATACGTATAACGGCGTGTAATTCTCCCAAGTCTGGTCTTTTTCCGGATCCCATTTGTGTCGACTGGAGAATAAATAAATAATGCGGAAAACAAGGGGGTATGACTAGACAAACAATCATCTTATTTGGGTGCCTTATCGCGTACTATATAGCGACAAGAAACCAGCAAGTGAAAAGTAGATAGCGAGCGGGGCGAAAAATAGATTGGAATTGCCCATTAGTCAGTCTCGCCTACGCAGCACAGGTGAGTCAAATAAAAATAGAAAATAGGTTACGCCTACTCTCAGCACAGTTGGTTGAAATTGGCCGCGGCCGTTTATCTTATCCACCCACCTAGTCATCAACCGGCCGTATATGCGGCCCCTAAAAAGAAAGAAACGACATAGCCTCCTGGCACGCACATTACAACCATTACCGTACTCCTACTACTACTACTACTATACTACTACTACTACTACTACTACTGCTATTTACTATATGAATGCGGCACTCTATACTACGCGAAGGAGAAGGAGAGAGAAGAACCGAGAATAGAAACAGGACGACGACGTCGTCGTTGGTCGTTCCGGTTTACGCAGCGCGTCTGTTTTCTCTCATGGTGTGTCCTTCTTATTTTCCTTCTCTTATTATATCTGCTGCTGCTTCTATTTTCAAAAATGGCTGAGATTTTTTGGTGTGTTTTGTTTTCTCGGTTGAATAAGACTTTTGGGTGGCCGAATATAAAGAGTGTCTGCACATAAGAGACACTGGATGGGGGGGCATCAGCGCTCTATAGATCGATAATTTCTTTTTCCTAATGGGCGATTCTTTGATGACCACTTGGAACCAGACCGCAAATAAAATTTCTTGAAAAAGAAAAAAGAGAGAAAGAAAAAAAAAACAACACACGAAATGGGATAAAGATCGAAAAGAATCCAACCCCCCGCTGGATGCGACAATTAGCCAAGCGCGAAGAACCCGAAAAACTGGAAGAAGAGAAGAATCGATGAATTAGACATGGTTAATATTATAAAAAAAAAAAAAACCAACCCGGGTCGCAAAAGAAAAGAAGAAAAAAAGGGGACCGATTGGGGAAGAAGGAAAGAACAAGTTTGTTATAACAATCAACAAAAGGGAAATAATACTAATAATATATAAAGGAGAAAAAGAGTCGAGTTTGTCTGTTACAAATGAGTTTGTTTCCAATAGCCCTCCGCTCTTGCTGGGTGGTCCTTTTTTCTTCCCTGTGTGCTCTGTGCTGTGTGTATATAGGCCTGTACCCATTGGCTCGAACATTGATGCATCGTGTATACATCTCCACGCCAGACAAACACACACACACACATGTGAGTGGGGTTATTTCTTATTTTTGTGTGTTTTGTTTTTGATTTTTTGTTTTTCCTCCTCTCTATTTCAAAATGTACACGGTCAGTTAAGTTGTTCTGTTCGGTATCTCGTCTCCAAGTTCCCCCCCCCCTCCCACTCTGCCAACAATTACAAAATGAAAGAATCTCCGACTCGTTTCTCGTTTCTTTTTTGAATTTTGATATGCGAGGACGTCTGACGTAACGCTTGATGGAATTACGAGTTTTGTTGCGGTGTCGTAATATTGAAAAGATATGTTACGTGGATGTAATAAGGAGGTAGACGGATAAGAAAGGAGGAAACAGTAGATTCATATGAGCTGCATGCGCTGTCGTTTGGGTCAATCAACACGGCGAGGAATAACCGCACATCTGCTGCTGCTGCTGCTGCTGCGCGGATCCACCGTTCCGTGAATTAAATTAAGGAAAATAAGGGTCTATACAACATTATGTAGACTTGTTCTTTGGCCGAATTGATTAGACATCACAAGAAACAACAGCAGTCACCAAGAACGAACCAAAAAGAGAAACCTGAAGACTAGGGGGCTTCTCTTTTGCTTCAAAGTCTGGCGTGTTTATATGTATACGTATCGACTCTGCGACACCTTTTCTTGTCAACTTATCTCTCCTTCCATAATGGCGTGACCGCGTGACTGTCAAATAAAAAGTCCGCTCTGTCTGAGCTGTTATAATAGCTGACTGCCTTGTCTTATGATTCTCCTTCTTGTCTGATTCTTTTTTGAAAAGCTGACTGCTGTATATAAGCTGCGCCGTCCTGTTTGCCCTTTTCGTCTCTGACGACCTTCCCCTGCCAATGTGATGATGCCATGAAACTGTTGTCTGGTGGATATAATTTGTGGTGTCTTCGCTTCCTTTCTTTCGGCTGCTGTCTATACATCGGCTTGGCTCTTATTGCAGCAGTGCAAATAGACGGCACAGCAGCAGCAGGCTGAAAGAACAGCTCCGTGTCTCCGTGATGTGTTCGTCGGGACTGTCGGGAAGAATCGTGTCATTTTGGTTCACGGTCGATGGGAATGCCCCCCTCCCGAAAGCCTATTCGCCAGAGAGTAATCGTCATCGTAGTGTAGTAGTAGTAGTAGACGTAGTAGTAGTAGTCGTAGTATCGTAGCGGTTGTATAGTAGTAATAGTAGAAAGGAGAAAGATAGCCCGAGGAGGCCGCCATTTGATGAACCTAAACAACAACAACAACAGCAACAACCCAAAATAAAACAAGAAGAAAATGTTAAAGAGCCCCTCCCGCCATGATGGGTAAAAGAAGTTGGACGAGACAAAAAAGGATAGGAGGAACATCATCAACGATCTTTTTGAGTGACTGTTGTAGAATAAGAAGAAGGAGTAGGAGGAGAAGAGGAATGTTATTTTTCTTCTATAGCTCTGCCTATTTGGTTTTTTTCCCGCGCTCATCCCGAAGCAGCCTGTTACTTTTTTTGTTTTTCATTTTTGTTCCTCGTTACTATACTATACGGCGTACTATTACTACAGTCTACTATATACTATAAGGGAGGGGAGAGACGGGCGGGTGCCTGCGGCTAAATACCTGTTTCTTTTCTTCGTCTTCTTCATTTGGGTTCTCATCTTTTAGATTTTTCCCTCCAACTATCCAACGCAAACGCGCATTCCGTAGTGTGTGTCTATCGTCCGTATTTATTCATGTGTAGAGAATTGAGAGAGGAGAGGCATAGTATACGCTGCTGGGAGTATATATATATAAATAGAGAGAGGGAGAGGCCTTGGAATGATAATGGTGTCTGTATGAACGCTGCTGCGCTCCGTGTGTCTGTTGTGACGGAGGAGAGTTTTCTCTTTTTTCTATTTTTGAATAGATCCGAGAAAAATAAAACGCAGACAGTTTTTGAAATACAAGAAGCAGGGAAAACCTTGATAGCGTTTGAAATGTTTTAACCCTGTCTGCGTTTTTTTTTCTTTCCTGGCCAGTGAGCATATACCTTCCATTCTTGGCTGACTACAGGAGATATACTATAACACTCAGTCAACTGCTCAGACTGCGTGAGGGGGGTAAGAAAGGGGGCTAAAGGGGTGAAAACGGATACTGTTAGAAGTTGTTATGCTTCTTTATAGTATTTCCTTCTCCCCTCCTCCTTTTTTTAAATGTTGTGTACCTCCCTCACAATCATATACCACCTCATTCCCCGCGTCGATGCGAGTCAAAGGTAAAAAAAAAAGAAAAAAAAAAGGTTCAAATTCCATCGATGAAGAAGGATGGAAATATATTTTTTTTATGATGATAACAAGAGGAGTAAAAACACGTCCGTCCGTCTTTTTTCTGTCCGGCCTTTTCATGTTGTTGTCTTTCCCCCTCTTTTTTTCTCCTTATTTCTTGCTGTTGCTATACACCTTTTCTTATTCTTCCTCTTGGGGCTGATGGAGAGAGAGAAATAGAGAGACCCCTGGTCAGGTCATGAACCAACAATCCGGTCGTGTTCCCCCTGTCGGGGTCAAAAGAGATAGATGAAACAAGCTTTGCTGGAGTTTTTTTTTCTGCTATTTTGCTCGTGTTTTGTTCATCGTTTCACTTTTTTATTTTATTTTGTATGTATATACATATACGTATCTAGTACACATATTTGTGCTGGGTGCAAAGTCCTCGAGCGTTTTCCCTCGCGTATACATATTCTTTCTTCTTTATTGAGTTTTGACTTGTCCGTTTGTTTGAAGGGTTATAGGAAAGCAGTGGGTCCAACAAGGAGAATAATAATATAAGAAAAAGAGAGAGAGCAGAGAGAGAGTTTAAACGCGCATATATATACTATAGAGGTGGAGGGATAAACATCATTTACATTTCTGGCTCAAGTGTGTTTACGTGCGGAATCTGTTCCAGCGCGAGTATATAGTACACACACAGTTTTCCACGAATTTTTCTCCCCTCTCTTATTGTTTGTTGGATGGTCGTCAAAGGCGATGAAAAGGCAAAGGCAAAAAAGAAAAAGGAAACGCGGCAGAGAAGAAGAAGAAGACGACCAAAAACACACATTGACGAGCCAGATGAAAAGAAATAAAAGAAAAAAAAAGTACAGAAGGAGAAGAGGGGAAGGGGGGATAGAGGGTGAAATTTCAGATAACATCCGCCCGGAATGGATCGTTTCTTTTGTTATTTCGAATCTATATAAGCAAAGTGCTGCTATACAGTATATAGGAGAGGCAACCCCTCTTCGGATGTGTCCCCCCCCCCTTATGATTTGACTCTCTCCCTATACATAATATGCATCCACTTTGGTGTGTATAACGCGGTTATGCTCACGGTAGATCAGCGCAGTAGATCCATTAGTCATCGCTGCCCAAAGAGTGGCTGGCTGGTTTTGGCTGAGGTTTGGCTCCCAAGTTTTATGGTCGTTAATTGAAAAGAAGAAAAAGAAAGAGAGGGCAAATAAAATGGGAAAAACAGACGAGAGTATATATATAATAATGTCTATATACGTGTGCACTATACGTAGAAGCTCAGAGAGCCCATCACTGCACATATAGACAGCACTGACTAGCTACCTTGTATGCAGCACAGTGGACAAGGTGGACTTTGTCATAAAACCGTACAACTTTTGGTAACAACCAAACAGCGAACAAAAAGAAAACAACCAACAATTGAAATGGCGAGCAGAGTGTGTGCTGTTGTAATCAAATTTAACTTGATGTTGCATGTCGTTTTATATACCGCGCGCTCTTATCTAACCATCCATCTTTCTCTTATTTCTTTTATTTTCTCTATGCATGTATATACGAGCTGTTGTTTTACCTTTTCCGGTTGTTTTCCCTTTCCAAGAGCTTCGACCAACGCCACCCCGCCGTATAACACGAAAACAACAACAAAACAGACACAAATGAAAATACGGAAAAAAGAATTTGTCTTCCATGTGTCGATTTCTTTTCGTTTCCCGTGTGGGTATGAATACGGAATTCTCTCCGATTTTATGGCGGTTCATCCCTCGTTTGTTTCGCAGCTTGGGGGAGGGCGCGACGCCACCTATTAAATAATAAAACTTGGCTCTTGTTTAGCTCGTGCCCGAGCGCCGAGCGCCAATGACCGACGGACGGATGCTTGATTTTCGTTTCTTTTCGAAATATCAAATGAAATCACATTCAATTGAAACATGGCAGCAGCATCCATCCGTATATTACTATATACTATGCTATCCGCAGCATTTATTAGCCCGGGTTCTATTTGATTTTCGGCGCTGCTGATGTCTGTTGTTGTTTTTTCCCCTAAAAAAGAAAAGAAAATCCAACGTTATAGAGTAGGAGAAAAAGGGAGTAGAAGAGGGGGTCCCGGCCAGCAATGTATCCGACGGATGGACGGACGTAGGTTGTTGCGGAATGATGGATGCTCCCCGTCGCGCGGTCGCAACCGTCTGCTGTGTTAAACTTGTACAGCGCCACACTATAGACACATGGTAACAGCTAAACAACAACGACCTATAGGGTTTCCTCTCTCTTTTCTCTCTGATTTCTGTGTTTTTGTGTTTTTTTTCTCTCTCTCTCTCTCTCTTCTTCATCTTCTCCCCCCGCAGCTCTACCCTCTCTGTCTTTTTGTTGTTATTGTTGCTGTGCGTACTCCTATACAATGTTGTTTTGTTAGTTTGTGTTGTTGTTGTTTCCCCTTTTTCCTAGTATTCTCTTCTTTTTTCTACTTCTTCTTTTTCTTCTAGTTCTTGTTATTCCTATCCTCGTCCCTTCCGATCCTCTGGCGTTTCCTTATATTAAGGAATCACGGACATGGAAACGGACAAGTGCTTTTAAGTAATAACATGGGCGAGAGAGATTGATGGCATGGTTCACAACGGGAATGCAAGCAACGAAGATTATTCCGACATATTCTCTTAATGTTATAGACTCTGGTCTTTCTCGTCGTCGTTTGGTGTTTCAGCCGATTCAAGCGGATCATTTATTTGGTTCTTTTTCTTTTTCTTTTGAGGTGAAAGAAACACAAGAACGAGGGCAATCCTCCTGTCGCCCGCAACATGACCAACACAACCGCATTGCTCTCCAAACCATCAACCATTGTCCACTGATGATGATTGTCCTGACCATCATCAGTCCTTCCTCTAGCGCGCTAGCTGACCAGATAACGGAATACAATTTCTATATTGTGTGTAGCTGGTGTGGCTTATGCGCCGGTGTATGCGAATCTTTTGATCTGGTCGTTTTCTCCCTTTAGCCATGCTAGCAGCCCAGTCCTCATACGATTAAGAGCAGTGCGCAGCAGCATTTAGACACAGTGAAACTTCCCATAGGATCCTATTTCTCTTCTTGTCGCAGCTAGACTATATACTTTATACTCGAGCAGCTATTTTCTCGGGGACACTAAGCCCCTCTTTTCGGCTGAATACACTTGAAAAATGAATTCAATCAGCGATGTAAGAAAAGAAAAATGTCGTCTTTAAAAAGCTTAAAGGTTTCGTTTTTCTTCTTTTTGTGGAATCTTATTCTCTCTTTTTTTTTGCCCGGTTCCATCAGATGAAGGACGACTGAATCCAATTACCGAAATCGACAGAACTGCCCCGTCTATCTATATATGTATAATATCTACGCGTCTGCTGAAATCAAAAGCAATCTTCTGTGTATTAGTTCATTCCGTATCGATAGCTACTATATAGGTAATCAGGAGGAAAGTAGGAGAGAAAGGAGACTCAATGATGGGAGAAAAAAAAGTGAATGTTGATCTTCCGGTAAGCGCCGGTAAGGTAGAACTACTATGGTACACGGAAGAGATGGAGCGGAAAGGAGGATGAAGACGGCATCCCGCTGTTGATGCATCCACACCCATATAGTCCCCCGTATTTATATAAATTTATACAAAACGAAACCTACATCAGCTATAGAAGTAATCTTTTTCTTCCTTCTTCTCTTTGTTTGTAATATATAGTTCTCTCTGGTCTTGTCATTCGGCTCTCCCCTTATTCTCTGTCGCCTCGTCTATATTGTGTATACTGAACTACTACTGATAGATCCAAATTGAACAGCCGCGACAGCATCATTGTAGAACAAGGCTGACAAACTCTCTCAGATGACAAGGACAACAGCATGCAGCCCGCAAGCGAACAGGAGAGCTAGGAAAAACACATCTCGGTTCTCTTTTCTTTCGTCTACATCCTCTCGGTTCGCCTTATAGTCTCCTCCACACACATATCCAGACACAAATGGGTTCTTTTGTCAGTCTTCGACGACGTTATATATATATATATAAAGACCTAGACATCTAATTCTATTTCATTCCGCACTCTCTTACGTCGCACTAGCCAGGTTCTGAACTCCTGTTTATATACAAGCACAGACATAAGAGGCTATAGTAGTCTATGCTGGAACCTTGCTGTGCGCACTCTATTAAAGAGGATTTGAAGAAAGCTGAAATAGAGAAGAAGAAGAAGAAGAAGAAGAAGTAAGAAAACCGAGAGTTTATTTTTCTCATATCTTTTCGGCGCTGGCGTGTTATTGAACCAGACGCATCGCGTCGTCACCCTCTTCCACCGTGGAGCCCTCGTTGCCGCATGGCTCTCACAGCGTCACACACTCGACAGTTGCAGAAATAAATAGAAGCAGCAGTAGCATCAGCAGCAGCAGCACAGTTCGGAGAGGAAGATGGCACGCCGACTGTATATATATATATATATACCCAGCACGTACATATGAGAGAAATCCTCTATAGCGGGGCTTCAGCGACGCTGCGGGAGACATTGAGCGTCAGAATGATGAAGGGCCGCTTTAACTTTTCGATTCAGCCATTGTCAAACTCCTGCGTTCAGTTAGAATTTTTACCAATCTATGCTGTTCGTGTCTCTACGAAGGTATACTTTGATTGGTGGAAAACTTGGCAACAAGAGAAAAATCCAATGATGGATTCCTTCCGTCTGCGTAAGCACCTTCTTATGATAGTAATTAGTCACAAACTTTCTTGGGCCTGGCTGTTAAAATAATAATAATAAAAAAAAAACGCGCGCGCGCTAACGAAGGCGCTGCGGAAAGGTCTCAGACAACAACTTTGGGTCGCTTATTATGACTTGATGGGTACTATAAGCCTCTCTGCGCTGAGTTTTCTCCGATAAGAAATGACGACATTGACGTCATATTTCTTTAGTTTTTTTTCCATTTTCAATTTGCGTCACTATTATATACTTCCCCCGCTCGTCTCTCGTGCTGCGAGCGAGTGTCTGGTCTGGCGAGAAATAAATGTGTTACTTGTTGTCAAGGGCGAGATGATTTATTAAATGCGTTTATTATGGGTGACACGGGAAAACAGTTGGGTGAAGACGAGGATTGTGTTCTTTGCCCAATTCCAAGAGCGCGTTGATGCGAGCGGTGCGGGTTATGAACGGAATTATTGGATTGCCAGCTACTAAGAAGCATTTGACATTTCAAAAATGTATGAAGGTAAAAAAAAAAATTAATTAAATCAAAATCCTTTTATGATCAGGAAGATACGGAAGAAATTCTGTAGAGCAAAAGGAACGAGGAAACAAATAAGTTTCGGGATATATGGCTCTATTTTCTGGTTAGCGAAGAAATATATATTACCTTATTTCATCGGTTACACAATAAAGTGCTTTATATACGCAATGCAACCCAGAAGCTTGGAGCTATATATCCTGTTCTGTTTTTTTTTTTTTTTTTTTTTTTTTACGACTGCATGACTGGCGTTTTTTGGTTAAGAGAAAAGTAACAACAGAAAATGTGTACGGCATTTTCTAACATCTGCCCATCAAGAGCTTATCGAGCCCAGAAATTTGTGGGTGCGTAGAGACACTGCGCGCCATCTATTGGGTAACATTTATCAAAGTGGGAAAGGTCAGGTTTTGATGGTTGATTTTAGATGAGTTCGATGAAGTAGTATTAGTCAAGAGCGGGAAACAAAAAATCAATTCAGAACAGCTGTAGTGCAGCTTTTGCAAATAGGGAAACACGTACGAGACGGGGAATTTCTCAAAGACGCCGCATATGTGCGGAGACGGAACGTGCGAATCAGACGTTTGCGGGCTTCTTCTTCTTTCTTGTCTTATTCCTTCCTGGTCTCCGCTAAGTGGCTGGTGCTCTTTTCTCATGACACGGATTTCATTTCACGCAGCAACCAGGGGAAAAAGATAAAAAAAAAATCCAAAAACAAAAAGGGCGAAATCGAAACAAACTGTTAGGCGTAAGAAGAGAGAGGGACTGAGTGCTGGAAAGCTATGTAGCTATGTATATACCCTCTAAGAAGCTGTTGGCTTTGAATAAAACATTGTGAAGTGAAGAAGGAAGGCGCAAAAATCCCGAAAAGTTCTCTCGCATGTTTGAGCAGCGAATAGACGGAAAGAACGGATGCACGCGCGGGTCGGCATCAACTAAAAGGGCACACATTGGCGGCTCTTGTGCTGTTCGGCACGCATCATCCTGCAGCTTTTTTTTATTTTTTTCTCTCCGTCGTGGAGGGAAGCGCGTCTCAGTGTGAGAAAAAGAGCTTACATATATAAGTGATGGGATGAATTTGCTGGTAAAATTAAAAAAAGAAACACGATCAAAATGATTGGATTCGAAGACGAAAAAAAAAGGCGAAGGAAGATCTTATATCTTTTCGCGCTAAATCTAAGAGCTAGAATCTGTTTTGAAGGAAGAATGGAAAATGACTGGTTCGGAATTTCACTGGCTACTAATGACAATAATCATCATCACATCTTTGCGCTCGGAGGCCGAAAGCGGATCGCACCAAAAGATTTCTTAGTGTAGCCTACTATTGCACACATAATATCATCCCGTTAAGTGTATAATAACACTAGTTGTATATATATGTGTCTTTTTTCTTTCTTTCTGGTATTTATTTATATATTGCTCTCCGGTGGCTCCGTTGGACTCATCTCGCGCCTTCTGCACTCTTGCCCATCTGCCCTGACAATAATAAACCGAAAAACTTTAAAGGAGACGAAAGAAAAGGGGACGAGCATATATAATATAGAATACAAAACTCGTTTTGATATTTGATTCGCCATCATTGACGACAGCATCGGTCTCGTTGCTCACGGCTCGTAACTTTTGTTTGTCGGCGTTTTCTCTCTGCAGAGATAGAGAGAGAGAGAAACGGAATTACCATGCAAGATGAACCGATGCTTGTGTTACTACCACGAAACCCACCTGTCGTTCATCTGCAGCAAGAGCGCCCAAAAGTCGCGGCGACTCATCAACACGACGGATTTGTTTATTGTTTGGTTAAACATCCTTTTTCTGACGTCTGGTATCTATACGAAGCTGCCGCTGCAAGGCAAACGGAGGAAACGAGCGCAGAGGCGTTAACACAATGCGAGAAGTCATTGGGAACGAGCATGCAGGTCAACGGCTCCCTCGCTCCTCGCTCTATTGAATCGTGTTTATTTATTATTTTTCACGAGTGGAATACAATTGAAGCTGGACACGTAGGCCCTACTGAGAGGCAACAGCAGCAGCAGCAGCAGCAGAGACGAGAATGGAATGTGTGGCGCGTCTGAGCTTCAAGTTGTTGTTGTTGTTTTTCCTTTTTCTTTCCCTATCTCTTTCGCCCCGTTTCTAAGACGCGAGGTCCAGGAGAGTTTGTTATATCCAGTTGTTTGGGCCGGCAGAAAAGCCTGGGGCCGTTTGCGTGCCACAAGACGGAGAAGAAGTAAAGAAAACCATTCCACAGCGTTTGAACCTTTCTTTCTTCTTCTTTTTCTTCAATCAAACAACTCAACATTTTCTCTATTATTCTTCCGTTGTATATACCTTTTTTTTTTCTTTCCAGACTGTTTGGTTTCTTCCTTTCTCCTTCAAATCTTCATCTCATCTCCTTGATGCCTCATTTCTTCCTATATGCCGACTCTTTTATTCAGGACCATATCTCCTTATGGTATACACAACATGTTACAACGAAGGCTGCAGGTCTATATCTCCCCTCGAACGTCAGTTGGTTTTGATTAGTAAAAATGCGGCGAGACTATGTAGTGGAAGGAAACCGCCGTTTGACCGTTGGATATTTAGGCCTATGGTCGCATTAAAACGCTAAAGTCTCAGATAACCTGTTTGGCTGGCCACGGCCCACGAGCCGGGCGACGGTTATGTATTCATCGATGGGTTGCTATGGAATCTCTTTCTGTGTCGGGACCTTTTTTTAGAGATGATGGAGACTTTTGTGGAGTGGCCTTTCCTTATATATTCCACCCCTATATATGAATATGTGCTGGGCTTCAAATAAGTAGCAGAGTTTATTCCTCATTAATTTCTCTCTTGATTTCTATGTTTTCTTTGACTTGTTCTACATGTTTTTATTTCTCCTTTTCCTCTTTGGAGTGGACGCGGAGCTGGTGGTCGGAGTGTATATAGCCTTCCTGCCAAAGAAATGACCCGAGATAACAACCAAACGAGTTAGGAGACACATGAGTGTATAGACGTGACTCCGCGCTCTATACGGAGCAACGGTCGCTTTGCTCACACATGAAAAGGTTTGAGATAACGAATGTAAAAAGCGACCGAAGAAATTCAAAGAAAGCCAATATCTTTGTGCATTTAAGAATGTCTACTTTGTTTTGTTTGTTTTTTTGTTTTTTCAAAAGTCGGAGAAATTGATTATTTTGTTTTCCTGGAAACGGACGACGAGTCAATTGTCTCCCACTAAGGGGCCGGAAAAAAAAGAGAGAGAGATGTATCTCTTTTGTTTTGACTCATATTTTTCTTTAGAATTTTTTTTTTTTTTTTAGAAATTATTTTCCCACGCAATTCATTGCTCGCATGATGGCATGTCTATATGTGTGTTGGTTCTGACGCGGTCGTGTTGTTGTTGTTTTCTGTATATCCCCCGACTCCGTGTCGTGCAGCACGTCTTGTCTTCCATTCTCTTGTTGTTGTTATATTGTTGCTAAGTTGATGTTGGTTGCTAGCCACCGGCCACCACCACCACCACATCTTTTCTCCCTTCTTTTATTTTCCCTTTTTTTTTTACTTTTACAAGAGAGAACACGTTCATAAAAGGAGCAGCAGTCCGTATTTGTGTAATGGTGGTAGTAGTAGTTTCACTTCACGAGTGTCTAGTACATTATAGAAATTCAGTTGACCGAGACGCTGAGAAAAAAACAAAAAACAAAAACAAAAAATACAAGGCTCCTCCCTATCAGCTTGGCCGTCGGTGGGTGGTCGACTAGACAACACGGGGAGGAAAATATAAAAGGGAGTCGTGTGAAAAATTAACAAAAAAAAAAAAACCCAAAAAAATGTACGCCAAACGTGAAAATGGAAAAATCATGTATTTATTATGTCTCTCTACTATCCGCAAACGAAAAGCGACGATATGTCGTCTAGACAGCAGCTCACGCAAGATTACGCCGCGTATGTAAGATGGGGAGGCCGGGGAAACTCACGTGTGTAATACGTTACGTTGACTTATGGTTGCGTCATTAAAAGTGGAAGGATTCTCTTTCGCGGATGTAAGGAGCCGCGCACATCACGACAATCAGAAGAACGGCATGAAATAAGTAATAGGGGCCCGGCAGCGGCCAGCAGCAGTAGCCCCAATGCGAAAGACGAAATCAGTACGGAATAACAAGAGGGTCGCGGCGGTGAATATTGCGCAACATTTCCTCCTCTGGCATATAGCAGCCGAGAAAGGATATTACTATACTCACGTGAAGCACAAGCCAGCAGTAGACACCACGACCATTAGCGCTGATGTGTGTGTGTATAACCGAGGGAAGAGAGATGCGAGCGTTGTCTATAAAATATGGCGAGGCCGCGCGCGGAGTCGATGTAAAGCGAACAACACGCCTTTGCGACACGGAGGCGGATAGGGCCATTCTCCATGCGTGCAGAATGCTTAAAAGATGCACGGCGATCGATAGGAAAGTCGCGCTAGCTCTATAGCCGCCGCCGCCGCCGCTGCTGGATGTGTTATGATGATGGCATATGTGCGTCCCTATTGAAATATTCATTCGATGCGGTCGCACCGAGTGTTTGACCTGCCAAAGATTTCCAAGTCGGAAAAAGCAAGCGAGCCGCCGTCCACACGGCACAGCACAGCACGTGGCGCGGTGGCACAACCGCCGCCGCCGCGGTGTTTTGTTGCCTTTTTTTTTGGGATTTAAATTTTATCGAACCCCCCCAATGAGGACTGGCGCGGTTTCTACCAGCTACTATATACTCGAAATACGTACGAGTAGTAGATCTCAGATGAAATATAAAATAAGAGACCCCCTCTTCTATTTCCTTTTGCGTCTATCGGGTCGTCTACGGAGGCGCTGGCCGTCGCCGCCACCCGCCGCCCGTTGCCCGTTGCGGCCGAAGAAACAATCCGTCGTCTTCGCGCCAGTAGGCGACCCTCTGCTGCTGGCCTGGCCCATGTAGTATTCGCTTCACATAACGAGAGCTATAACTCAAACAGCTCGGTCGGCTAAAAACAATCAAGACCCAAACCGAAAGAAACTCATCATTCACGCACTACCGTGCACCAGCAGCACATTCCGCGCGCTACACCCATCATATTAGTGTATATACATCAGTCTATATATAATGTAGTACATCCGATTTATACCCGCAGATTATTGTTTAGAGTCCTATTATTTAGCCTTTTTGTAGTGCTTTTTGTTTTCTCTCGGAAACTAAACGGCATTTATTCTTATGATACAGATGTGTGTATGGTGTTGTCTTTTTCGCGGGTATGTGCGGCGATGAATCTTTGAGAGTCAACGAGGCTCAACCGAAAACTGCCCCCCTCCCCTCGAGTTTATATTGCGCGACTTCTGCTCGTCCGCCGCCATCACCCCTAGCTCATCTCGAACGATATGATTTCTTGTTATATGCGCAGCACGGGAAACGAGCCGGAGAGTGAGAAGGGGGCTGCGGGCCGGTCGTCTTCCATATGTGACAGAGATGCATAACGTCCGGCATCATCACAGCAGCCACTGCTGGGCTTATACAAAACATGCAGCACAGCAGCAGCAGTACCAACCACCACCAGCAGCTTTTTTTTTTCTTTTTTTCTTTGGGCTTTTTTTCCCGCACTTGGTTACTTCCTTCTCGTTTTTTGTTTATTTATCTTGCCGTCAGCTTTCGGCGCGGCGATAACCGCTAAATAACCGCTGATTAATACATTTGTCAACGAGAAGGGAAAAGAAATATTACGGGTAGATGAGGTGGGGGAGAGGGGCTGAGCGCCAGTAGAGTCGGAGAAATACGAAAACAAACAAACAGAGACAGAATGAGAAATTGGCGAGGGCCGTCGTCGTCACGACTCCCCTCTGTGTCGATTTTGGACCCCCCAACGACTCTCACTTCACTTCCATGAAGTAATTTCACACAACTGCAGCTGAGCGACGGCACACAATAACCACCTCCTCTTTGAACACGTCCTATTATATTTTCGAGCTTTTGTTTTATTCCCCTCTCGTCCCGCTGTATATCTGTCGTATACATTAACTCGCTCTTTTCTGTGTGTGTGTAGTTAAATTCAATGAAGCGTCGCAGGGACGTGTGTCGCCTGCGGTTGCTCCCCCATATGTACGCAATCAAACAAGTCGCAGATATAATAATAATATGCGGCCCTTGTTGTTTTCGTTTTGGCTTTCGCTCATCAAAGACAGACGGCGAAAGAGAGAAGGGAGCTGAAAATTCATCCAATTGGTTGCTGATGAATGATGTCTGCAGGACGACTGCATATCGGATAGTCACGATAACACATTTGCTTCTATGAGAGGGCTGGGTGAGGAACGGCTGCGAGTCGGAGAGACTATAGACGAGGGGAGAAAAGAAGAAAATGGCTATTTAATAACCCCATTTGGAAAATCGTCTGTGGCGGCGCGGGTGATGATGGAGATGGAACTTTAGGGGGGTTCAATGGTTCAGGCCTGTGACCCATCAAATGAAGGAGTTTCTCTTTCCCTCCTCCTCATCAATACCGATTTGCCCGACAACAGTCAGCAGAGCGTCTTAGATTATATTGATGCGCAGCATATGGAATAAGGGCAACTGCCCTAATTTTTTTTTCTTATTTTTCAGTTTATTTTTTTAGTTTATCTCTTTTGTCTTTTTCTTTAATTCCTGCTGGTTATTCTATTCGGTTTTCCGGTTCTGACCTCACTCGCATTCCTCTCGCCCTATCTCACTCTCGGTTGCCTTGCCTCGACTATGGCCGCCTAGAGACGGGCAAGACGTGGCAAAAGAGCCTCAGCCTAGCAACAGCATCTATGACGTCTATATCTTCGTGCTCTTAATTGGATGAAATGCATCAAGACGCGCTCGGTGCTCTCTGACTTTTTTTTTCTTGTGCGCTGCTGTTGCCCCACTTTGTTGCCGTCTCCTTCCATGCCAGCTCTATCCATCTCCATCTTCCCATTTATTCCCCCTTCTATATACAGCACAGGTACTATAGTACGTCTCTAGTGCTGCTGCACGTTGTCATAAGGGCGAAACGCATCACGATGACCCGAGAGTCTTATCAACTTTGATGGATTGAAAGTCATCCGGAAAAAAATTCGTAAGGTTCTTTCTTCTTCTGCTTCTTCCTTGGGTTATTTTTAGTTCGGCTTTCGTGCTGGCTCTAACCGGAGTAGGCTTATATATACGCAATAGGCTATACGCGCAGTTGAAGGGAAAGAAAACGATTAAATAGAAAAAAAAAAGACCAGAGCTTCTCGTTTCGTCCATTTAAATCTTTTGTCGAGTCCCTTCTTTCTTTCTTTTTTCGGTCGTTTACGCTCTTCAATGCTCTTCGGCTTCTTTGTCGATTTGGCTTTTTTTGAAAAGAGGAAGACGAAAATGAAGGAGGAGAAGGAGAAGAAGTGAACAGGCAGCTGCTGTTGCGCGTCTCATCTTGCGTTACGTCAAATAGAAGAGGGACGACGACGAATGGGGAGAATGTAAAGACTCGTGCCCTTGCACACTTTCAACTGCAGTCTCTCTCTCTCCCTCTATACGTATATTGCTTTTCTTTTCTTCGATGTTTTTCTTCCTTTTGTTTTGTTCTTCGGAGACGAGTGAATGTGCCCCTCTCCGCGATCCGCCACAAACCACAACCACCAGCCGCCTACGACCTCCATCAAGGTCCAAAAGCCCAGATGCCGAGAGCTGTCTAAGGTTCGCACCTGCTCCTCAAAAAACCTCTCCCCCCCTTTTCTCCTATAATACACAAGGACTTGGGTCTGCAGCAGCTCCTCCATCTCCCATCGCAACATATAGAAAGCACGCAGCAGACGCTCGCCAGCAGCAGAGAGTTGAAGAAAGTAACTCTCAAATATAGACGATGCTTTG
Source organism: Daphnia pulex (assembly GCF_021134715.1). Classification (NCBI taxonomy): domain Eukaryota; kingdom Metazoa; phylum Arthropoda; class Branchiopoda; order Diplostraca; family Daphniidae; genus Daphnia; species Daphnia pulex. The sequence goes on along the minus strand of NC_060018.1, from coordinate 2,401,398 downwards.
GCTGAGTTGTGTTCATATGGGAGGAAGAGAGGGATAATACGCTCTAAGTCGGTCACGCCGGAAAAAAAACCGGACTTTATCCCTCCTCCTCTACTATGTATTACCTTCCTGAGAAGCGGCAAGGGCGCGGGGGGTTACAAACGAATTTTTAAAAATGTTAAAGTTTTGCGCCAGCTGTCGCACGGACGCGCGCGCGCTGGTGTATACGCCTTCTGCGCCACTCATTTTGGTTGTTGTTGTTGCTGCTGCTGCTGCTATCATTATTATCGTAGCATCCCTTTCTTCCTTCCTTTTCCCTCTGGGAGGTTTACACACAATAACCTTTCGTCCACTCTCAACAACCTTCGTTCCCGAATGGACTCGGAAGAAGGAGAATAAAAGCGAGATCTTGACATACATGCTTCAAGAGACCTTTGGCTGGTGTACGCGACAACAATACACGGTAAACGTTCATCGAGTCCTCGTAATCTCCTGTACATGCTGCCAATGGCAGTTGGCAAACAATCAAATAACTCTTCCTCGTATACGTTTACATCCTTATCAGAGGTGGTCGCCGACTCTTTAAACCACGCGCGGAGAAGAAGAAAATGACCGAAAACAAACATGGGGGGAAGAAAAAGGGAGGTAATAACGTCCCCCACGCCATGATATTTAATTGCTGATGACGGGGTTTCTTCTGTCAAACCACCCAAGAACAACAACAGAGACCAAAAAACAAATGAATTTTTGTGAAAATGACACAATGTCCCATCTTACCTATCCATTAGACCGTTCTCTGATCGTTATTGAATTTGGTGGTAATAACGGTATATAGAAGAGCCCCCAAAACAGTTACTGCGTGCGTCTATCATTATCTTGGATTTTAAAAACAAAAGGAAAAAAAAAAAGGAAAGAAATTGTAAACGGCAGCAGATGGTAAGTATATCTATACACCCAAATGCGTTCCCTTTGGGAGTAAATGTCTGTACACGGTAATGTATCTAAAAAGTCTTATTGTTTCGATGATTCCTCTAATTCCTCCCCCCGTTTCCTTCTTTTCTTAAATAAAGCCTCCGCATGTACATACGTGGTATAGTATAGATCCAGAACGAGGAAACCACCGCATGCGTGTTGGGATTAAATTAGAGTGCAGCACTGGCTGGTGGAAGTTTTCTTTTTTTCTTTTCATTTTTGAAAGGAGAGGTTGCTGTTGTTCTTGTCCATTTTTTTTTGGGGGGGGGGGGGGGTTGTATTTCTCTATCTGTGTCTTTCCAATTAAAATGAAAGCCACACACACAGGTGGTCTCTTTCTCTTTTCTTCAATTCTGCTGCTGGTGCTGTATATACCGTTGGGTCTCCGTTCCGTTGCTTGTTGTTGCTATGCGTCTTTTTTCTCTTGTATTTGGAAGGAAACTGTGAAATCCGGGGACTTCCAAGAAGAGAGCACAACTGGTTCCGGTCACAAAATTGTCTTTGGATAATTTTCTGTGTTTATTTTCCGTTCGATTTCGTGAATTTTTTTTTATTATTATCATTTTTCGTGATTTTTTTCATTTACTTTTTTTTCATTCCTATTTTTGTTCAGTGGGAAGGGTTATTTTCGGCAGGCTATTGACTTTTTGTGGTTTCAAATCATCCTCTTTTTTTTCTATTATTCCAAATAATAATCCGCGCCGCAATCTATAAACGCTAGGAAAACGCAATCAGTTATGCAATATTATTTTTATGCTCTGTGATTCGGCTTCTCTAGCTGAAGCTTACATCATTCGTAGGGCTTTCTGAATCTTATTTAGCGACTCTTTCTATTGGAAGATCGAATCTAATAATACATCCCTAATAACAGGTACTCGGGGTACTCCCCTCCGGTTATTAAGCGCTTCTTCTGTGTGTACACTGTGTTTCTAAACATCCCAAACCCCCCGTGTTCCCCCAGAAGCTTGCGATAATAAATATGCGGCTTCGCGGAATTTCTAAGGACTCCGGGATTCTCTTTCTTTTTATTTCTTTGCCGAAGTTTGAATAATAAAAAGAAATATTTGTCCCAAAATACCCACACCGAAAGGGTACTATATACCACGGCACTAGATGCTGAATAACTAACTAATTCGCGTGCCGTCATTCGATTCGAGTGCTCGTTGGTGTATTCGTTAAGTTTTAGGCCGAAGGCTGTTGCCTCCCTTTTTCTGGCTAATAGCAGCAGCTTTTCCAGTTGAGATTCAAAGAACGTAGACAGACGTAACCATAGAAATCGTATTAACGAAAAGAGAAATGAGCGTATGTATAGAAGCGGGAGAAGACCGGAGAAGACTATGCTGGGTGATGACTGATGATCCATTCGAATTGGCTCCAATATTATACGCTCCTATTACCCAATACAACGTACACCCTAATGGTTTTAGCTACATACAATGTCCTTGTTTAGTTTTTATCCCCTTTTTTCTCGTGTTCTCGCAATAATCCACTTTACTAGATTACATTGTCGATAGATTGGTACCCTAGTCAGTACGACCGTCTAGCCCAGTAAGGAGTGTGTGCTGTGTGTACTTTGTACAGTAAAGGGTGAGAAATCCTACCATACGTACCACGTCCAACCTAAGGCTGCCAGTTTGTTGATCCCTTTTGCGTGACTCTCGGTCTTCTGTCTGGCGTTATCCGATAGGCAACAGCAGAAAAAAGAAATGCGCCAGACATTCACACTAAAAACCCAAACTAGTGTATAGGAAAGCGCACACGTATAGTACGGAAGCGAAAGGACTTTCAAAGTTATTGAATGAGAAAAGAATAATAATATGATCTTCTATGGCTCTCTCTCTGTTTTGTTCTTTCCATTTTATTTTATTTTGTTCTGCTGTTCAAAGTTGTTGTGTAACTGTACTTACGGCCGAGTATACATGTACACCGATGTCATTGCGGTCACAGCACTCCCATCGATCTTATATATGTCTCCACTACATGTCCAGCGTATAATACTTGAGCCGGAATGTCAAGGGGAATATTCATATCAATCGGTATATTGTCCAGCAGCACGTATACAATGTATTATACAAGAGCGTCAACGAAAAGCTCCAAAACAACCGTACGGAAATAAGAAACTTTATTCCGCTATGGGTTGTCTGTTCTGCTGCGCCAGCACTTCCTTCATCGTTTTCTATTTATCTTTCGTGTTTGATTCTTTTTGTTTATTGTGTAGCTGCTGCACTGATCATATATATTTAATTATTTAGTCACCACCATTCATATCGTTCGGTAAAGAAATAAATAGAGAGCTAAAGTATATATCATTATCAAGTACTTGGGTACTATACTGCTCTGCGGATATTAGGGAGAGACGGGATGAATGCAGGGAGGGATGTCATGAGGTTGAGGGACTCGCATGAGCGGAAAGAGAGAAAAGAGAGTTAGTTGCATGATGGTCTTTGCTGGGACAAAAAACGAGTTCTTATGATTTTGTTCCTAAGCTGAAAGCCTTGATGATGTGGCCATCCGCCACAACCACAATATAAAGCGCGGCGTTTGGATAATGTGCCGAAGTTATAATGAGAGCACCAACGAGCTAACGTCCGTTGAGATTTGGGAGTCGTCGAGTCGTGTATAGCCTCTACACACCACTCCAAAATAATTTTTTTAAAAAAAGGAAGCATACCAGCAGCTATTATATGTAGTAGTTCCTTTTGTCGGATCACGCAAATTTAATTTGATGAATCGACCGCAAGTCAGTGTACATTTTGGCATTCGAAGTTTTCCAAGGACGGACTTGGTAAATTTGACAATAAAGAGGAAGACATTTAGAGCGTCTACTGGTTTAGCTTTAATACTATTACGTATATGTAAAGTTCAGGATGTCTTATATCATGATTCTATTAAACAAAAATTACCTTCGATTCTATAAGCGGAGTGCGATGTGTTCTATCTTTTTCGTGTGTTACATACAGATACAGCTATGCACTATCGTTGCCTTGAAAATCCTTCCTGAATAGCTTACAATCGCCTTCGCCCCTATACTTAAACGCAACTTGAAAGACATGATGGGTAAGAGAGAATACAAGACCAATTGGAATTGGCACGCCCGCATAATAAAATCCGCTCAGCAACATATATAGGCATGGTGACTAACACGGCATGTCCGTTTGCTTATAATGTCACTCGACGGCTGAAAAAAAAAGAAATCCTTTTGTTATTCGAGTATGGTGTCTTAGCATATAGTTCTAACTTATATAAGCATGGGTTTCGTTATTATTACCCCACGAACCGAAAGAGGAAGAAAGAAAACGAAGAGAAATGAGAATCAAGAAGGAGCGTGAATATAATAAGAACCCTCCTATATATTTATATAGTATCTCTCTTATAGCTGTGGCTGCAGCACTGCGTCCAGTGGTTTGTGTGTCCGTTTGATTTATACAGTGACTGAGATGGCAATGAGCCGCCAGCCGAGTTTTCTCCCTCAATGTCCATCCGTTTTGATCGTTTTGGTCGCCTTTTCTTTCTTCCGCGTCCTTTTGCCCATGTCATATGCTCCGTTCTGCGCCATGTTTACTGCATATAAATGTATTCATATCTTTTAGAGACACAACAGCACTCGTAATATTAAAGGAGAGAAAGAGAGAGAGAAAGAGAGAAAACACGTCGATATATCATCCATTTATATTACGAATGTATATATGTGGTGCTGTGGCTATATGCATGTACATGGCACACAGGGAGTGGAGTTTGATTACCCGCCTGGACGGCTGTTGCCCGTACGCAGCCATGGTGTCCGTAACGACGTAGTATTTCATTACATCAACCACCACCAGCAGAAATGCGGCCGCGCTATATAGCCGTCTGCGTGGCCGACTGCTGGGCCGCCCGTCTATACTACTCTCTCTCTCTCTCTATGTCTGGGCTTGATATTTGTGTGTGTATCTATCTTATATAGACTGATAGACTATACACATCGGCGCATAGTATAATTGTAGACTTGTAGTCCTGCACCTAATGCACCGATGAGGTTAGCAACGAACCTATAAGAGAAAAAAAACAAGAACAAAAATATACACACGGAGAACTCGACAATGCGCTTTTGTACTTCTTGGTTATACTTGTATAAAACTTATTGGTGTGCGCTGTTGTGTGTGTGTGTTTTTTTCCTATTTATTTTTTTATTTGAGTCGTGTCCTGTTCTTGTTGTTCCTTTTTTTTACGTATTTACTTTGCTCCCGCTGTTGCTCCCCGCTGTTCCCTGCAGTTCCTCCGATAGAAATAAAAGAAACAAGTGGAGGGAACACATAAAAACATAAGTGAATAGTCGTTCCTTCTCTCTGCACGGCCGTGTGACCGAAGATAAAAATCAAGTTGGAACAAACACGGCACACACACATAAACCAGCCACGTTAAAAACAAACAAAATGCGTCTAAGAAATCAAATCAAATCCGCCGCGCCATAGTGAAAACAAATAAAGGTGTGGTCGATTTCATTTTTTTATCATTTTTTTTATTTCTATCGACATCGTATTTATGTAAGGATGCTGATTAGCTGTCAGAAGTAGCTGTTAGAATTTAGAAGAAAATTAGACAAGTGTCGTCTGCTTTCGATTAGTTAAAAATGTCGAAAAAGTTCTAGAGATTATTGGCTTTTGATAACCGTCATACTTCATGCTGTTTGGCGGGTAAATAAAACTACGAATACGAATAGAATGATTGTGGGAGCTATAGAAGAGTTAAACCTGTTGCAATTTGTGAAATGTTACTTCCTGAGTTCTGACTAGCAAATATCATGTAAGCCCCAGGCTGTCGATGCCTGGCATCAGTTTGTTTGCACTATGTAACGTTTTTTTTAAATTTTTTGCAGATTTGAGGCCAGAGCCAGTCATCATAACCACACCACATGCAAGTTTTTCTTGTGCAGTCGTTAAACTGTCACCAGCAACAATCTCAGGATCATCACTTGGGTAATGATTTTCGTTACTTTTACTCCTGCATGACCTGCTAGATATTTTTATGTTGCATTTCCTGCATCAATGCTGTTTATTCCATGTAAACCTTAAATTCTTCCATTTATTAACAATTATAGGGTTTACCCATCAGTGTCTCATTTTCTACTCTTCCTGACTTGTTGTTTCTGTCAATTTTTTTTTTTTCGTAACCCATTTTCTTCTTTTATTTAGATAAAAAGCATCCCTTTGCATTGGAATGCAATCGAATGCATTGGCAATCGAGTTCTCTTTTTCTCCGTGTACGGCTGTTCGCACATGTGAATGTGGGTGTTTCCCGAGGACACCCTTTTGTACCCTATCCCGTCTGGTGGTGTGATTTAACTCTTCAGCCGATGCTGGATGGAGCAACTGTAGATGCCTGGCTGTATTTCCCATGCAAAAAGGTAGGAAAACATTGATCTCTAGTCTTAATTTTGGACAATTTTGGGTGGCGTTGATTATCAATCGTTAAATATTAGTAACAGTGTGTGTTTATTTGTGAGCTAGGCGGTTGAATGCAACTGTTTTCTCTCTCCATTTTTGTTTTTTCTCAGTCAGGGCTAACTAAAAATCTCATTTGTCGATTGACTGCAGATCAGGCTTGTTTTGTTTTTTACCTCACAACTTTTTCTGTGGGTGAACCATCACATTCGAAAATGTTTTAACGTTTGAAGCAAAAGTGCAACAAGACAATTTTTTGACCAAGACCGAGACCTGCCGCAACACTAGCACCTCCTTGTTGTCTCTTATATTCGTCTCTCTCTCTTTCTCCCTCTGTCTGCTGGGTTTGTCTGGTTCATTTGGAATGGGAAGATGCACTCGGTACCCAAACACTTTGAGGAAACAAAGCGGAAGAAACTTCGGGGACAGCACATAGAAAGAGTTGAAAAAGAAAAAGAAAAAAAAGTCGACAGGAGAGCGGAGACGGTAGAGGGATGAACTCAAGTGTTGCGCACTCTTAGATTTCCTCCTCAATCCCGATTTCCGAGTAATCCCTTGTTGTCCAAATGTCAAGGAGATAATACTCCCCCTTATGACCGAGACATTTGTCATCCCACGCAATTTCGCCATGTGACGAGGCGAGGCGCGTAGGAGGGGATCCAACAGCACATAGACTCACCCACCGACTGGAATCTGGATCCCATATTATATTCAAATGGCGTATTTGTCCCAGTCCCCGCGCTAGCGCTCTTTATTGACTACATATTAGGTCTGAAGAACATTAATAACGCCCCCTATAGAAGTACGAAAAGAGTCGATGTTGAACGGTGAATATCAATGAGACAGTCGGCGATGACAGGACTATCAGGTATAGCCAATTAGGGGACGACACGTTCATCTGATGGGAATTTAGCGAGAAAAAGGGGGTTGCGACGACAATTATCTATTCCTCTGCCCGTCCGAGAAAACTCTTGACATTAACGCGCGTCACATGCAAACACAAATTTCGACAGACGGAAAACCCTAAAGAGGTGGCCGGTTCATATGTATACCGTGCGTGCGGCGGACGCATCACGCTTCTTTTTTTTTCGCCCGCCGACTCCGCCACCAACAGACGTCCCCTTGAAACGGAACGAACGAACATCCCCCCTCCCTTTTTCTCTCCGTCTATTTCATGGCTCTGTGATATTGAATGACAAATCCCATCCAGCGGACGACACGACACACGAGACCATCTGGCTCCAGGATGTGTGATGGACGGCAAATAAAGCAAAAGCAAATAATGCTAAAAGGGGGGAGGGCGAGTGAATCCATAATGTAGAGAGAAGAAGAAGAGGAATATATATATCCAAAGTCATCATTCCCCCCCATCCAGCAGCAACTCTTTCCTTTTTTTTTTAACAAATCCGCCAGTTTATATTTTTCTCCTTTCTTTACCGGATATGGCGAAGCGATTGAGTCACCACATCTATAGTAGCGTCTTCATTTGATGTCATCATTGAGATGGTAGATATAGGCCGCCAGCGCTTGTATTGTTAAATCCAATTGTTTGGTAGGACTCAGAATAGGACTGGAGAATTATAAGGAAAGAAATACGAGTTCGTTTTAAAAGGCTGCAAAGGATTTTATTGACCCGATTGAGCTAGACGTCGTAGACTACGTCTTATTCTTCTTTCTCTTGCTGGCACAAAATAAAAAGGGGTTTCACTCGAAGAGACTATTTATATACACTGGGTTATATAGGAGAAAGGGTTGGGTAGGGGGGAAAAATAAAGGGAGGATATAGCGACGACACGCGGAACTTTTTTTTTGGTTTTCTTTTTATTATTATTTGTCTTTCTGCATGGTAAAGGAAGCAGATGAGATCGGAGGTCAACTCGGCGGGCGGTTCTCGCGACGCTACTCCACCCAACCGACCAGACACACACACAGGTTCTCCGGGGCGGCCGGACCGAGTCGATGCGTTTGTGATGCCTGCTTATATATGCGGACAAGACACACACACACACACAAGAATAAGTAAAAGAGGCATATAGCCTAAATCTTTCTCTCTCTCTCTCTACTTCTGTGTGTGTGTGTGTGTGTGAGAGAGAGGGGAGGAAGGTTAGATCCATTGATGACAGTGTATTTAGCCATCCGTAATCCGTTGATGCATCGGCCAAAGAGAAAGAGAGAGGAACTATATAACCCCATATAGCTGGCCTCCCCCAGGAGACGGGAAAAGGGGGGAAACGAGTCAATGCAAAAGAATAGAAATAGAAAGATGAGATTTTTTTTTCCCCATCAAAGCCAGCAGACACACACACACACACACACACACACACACACACGCAGCAGCTAGCAGAGAAAAAGATAGGAGCAAAGATGAAAGGGCGGTTTCAGCTTGTTATCGATCGATATACGTTGCGTAGTACGGCCCCTTATGATGATGACGGGCTGGTGGATTTTTTTTTCCCCCCCCAACTCCGTGTCTGACTGTACTCAACTGTGCTCTATGCGGAATAGCGCAAAGAGCGGAAGAGATGAGAGGACGAGACGGGCGGACAATCGGAAATGAAGCACGCGCGCGCCAGTCGCTAACATCGAAGAGAGCGCAAAAAATATCTAACCCGAAACAAATGGATGGAGCCCCTCTCCGAACGGGAAATATCTTCCACCTAAAAAAGAAGAAAAGAGCGACGAAAGAAGAATCGAGGAATAAGAAAAAAACATCACATCCTCCCCACCCAAACATATAGACGCGGACTATATAGTGTTGCGCATCCCAGTAAGTCTATACGGACTAATTTGTTTACCACAAGTCCTGGCGAAAGAGAGAGCGCGTAAAAATCGAGTCCTACCAAAGGGCTTTACCACATCATATAGCCCATAGCTTTCAAAGAGGACGTCGGTGCGCTCTATTTCTTCTTCTTCTTTCTCGACGATATGTAGGAGGAGGACCAAGAAGAGACGCGGAAGGAAAAAGAACTTGTTTGTTTAGCTGCGCGCTCTCCTCGCCCTTTGCCAGACAGCCACCCAGACGGACGCGTAGAGTTGCGTCGCAGAAAAGAGAGAGAGAGATGGAAGGAGGGGAGGAAGAAACACACGAACCCCTCACAAAAAAAATAGTTCCTATAGGTCGTCGACGAAAGCCATCAATCGATCGGCAGCTCGTATAGACTTGTATATATTGAAGACTCGTCTTCGCTCGTCTTCCGTTTTATTTTTTTCTTCTTCTTTCCCGTCTTTCCACACGACGCTCTGCGCTGTCTGTGACGTGATGTTTCCACATCTCTATAGACGGCGGGCGTCCGATGTCTGGGGGGAGAAAACAAAAATGAGAAATATAACGCAACAGCGCTCGTGTTGCTGAGGCTCCGCTCGTTTGTTTTTTATTTATTGAGCGGGAGGTTCCAATTGGGTACGAGCTACGAGACTAGACGCAAGACTATGTGTGTGCACACAATTATATCTCACGCCGGCCATTCATTCGGTAATACACCTCTGTCTGATGCTTCTGATGATTCCTTCTTGGCTTCCAAGAGGGTCCAGGGGGGTGTTATAAGGGCGGGTTTTCGCAGGGTTTTCGGACAATTTTCGGGTTTTGTGCAAATTTTTATTTGGATCTTGTCCGTCCAGCGTGGGCTCAATTAAATTTGTTGAGACGAACAATTTGATATGAAAATAATCCCGATCATGCGGCGATTAAACCGCTTTTATCTTTTTTTGCGGTTTGGATTTGGGGAAGGGGTCGATTGTTTGGGGTGGGGGGCAGTCGAGGTGGAGAACATACCAAAACAGAAATAGTATTAGATTTCAACGAAAACTTATTCCCTTATCGTTTTTGAGCGGTTTGGATTTTGAAGGGGGAGTTTGATTTTTATTTATTTTAATTATTTCATTTCTAACTTCTATCAAATTATCGATATCGTATTATCGTAAGAATGCTGACTAGAAGAAAATTGGACAACGTCTGCTTTCGTTGAGTTAAAAGTTTCGAAAAAGTCAGAGACAAAGTTCAAGATTTATATTGTTATAGATTTATTTGTTTTGATAACCGTCATACTCCATGCTGTTTAGAGGGTAAATAAAAATAAGAATACAAACAACACGATTGTGGGAGCTATAGAAGAGTTAATCCTGTTCCAAATTTGTGAAATGTTAGTTCCGACTAGCATTTATCATGTGATTACTGTCGATGCATATGGCATCAGTTTGTTAGTACTATGTATAACCTTTTTTCCTTTTTTGCAGATTTGATGCCAGACCCAGCCATCATAACCAAACAATATGCAAGTTTTTCATGTGCAAGTGTTTACCTGTCTCAGCAACAATCTCCGGATCATCCCTTGGGTAATGATTTCCTTTACTTTTATTGACCTGTGAGTGCTGTGACCTACTAGATGTTTGAATGCTGTATTACCTGCATCAATGCAATGTATTACATGTAAACCATTTATTAACAATTAGGGTTAACCCATCAGGTTCTCATTTTTTTAACTTTTCCTGACTTATTGTTTCTTTCAATATTTTTTCGTAACCCATTTTCTATTTCTATTTAGATAAAAAGCATCCCATTGCATTGGAAAACTACTCACGTCAATCGAGTTTCGGATCTCCCTTTTTCCCCTTTCTTGAAATGCCCTCGTGTACGCCTATGTGAATGTAGGTGTATTCACGAGGACACCCTTTTTACCCTATCCCGTCACCTGCCATTTAACTCTTCAGAGGATGGATGGAGCACTTGTGGAATGCCTGGCTGTATTCCCAGGCATAAAGGTAGGACAACATTGATCCCAATTTTTCCTTTTTGGTAATTTTTGGTGGCGTTGGTTATTACTCGTACGGAGTAAGATTATTGCTGAGCTATGCGACTGACTGGGACTGTTTTCTCTTAGCGTTTTTGTAAGGACGAAATTGATCTCTATTTTTCCTTTTTGACAATTTTTTGGTGGCATTGATTATAAACCGTTACGTAGTCACGGAGTATGTTGATTCCTTAAAGCTAGGCGGTTGACTGCCACTGTTTTCTCTTTCCGTTTTTGTTTATTTCTCAGTAAGGATTCACTAAAAATCTCATTTGTCGAACGACTGCAGATCAGGCTTGTTTTGTGTTGTACCTCACTACTTTTTTCTGATGGTAAATCATCCCATTCGAAAATATTTGAACTTTCAAACACTTCAAACATAATTTTTTGACCCATAACAGGGATCTGCCGCCACACCGGCACCTCGTTATTTGGTCTTATTGCTGAGAGATGTTCGTCTAGGTCGGCATCGCCGATCTAATGTCGAGGGGATATATCGAGTCTCCACGGGCGGACGAGTTAGTCCGTATAGACTTGGGTGATGGGTTTGTGTGTGCTATCACAGGTCGTCAAGCTCCCCCCTTTTTTCTTTCCGGATGGACGAGATTCTTTTATTATTATCGGACTAAAAGGACTGAAAGAACCTTCGACGGAGAATGTCAACTATGCCGGGGGAAAAAGTAAAGGGAGAAAATAAGATCGGGGTTCTTTCAGTCACGACCTTTGCGACGCATATATTGGTATAGGGGCAGCAGCCAGTGCCACTGCCTATAACGTCAATTATAACGAAAGGAATTTTTCTCATCGAACGACAAAGGTCCGTATTATATGCAAAGCGAAGAGAAGGAAGACTAGAAATTAGGAGATATAGGAGCTCACTGATCGGTCGCCGCTGGTCTGCGACAAAAGAATGCTGCAGTTCCGTTCCATAAATTTCGAGAAGCGATGAGCTCGTTTGTCACGAACTGAATTTTTGACAAAGATTGGACCTATACGGGGGCAGCTGTCCAGACACAATCTTGATACAAGGTAAATATACGGATCTAAATGCCGTCCGATGTCTGATGGTGAATTCCTTTTGTGAAGGGAAATCTATTGGGCCCGCCGAAAAGGCAAACCACATCTCAATCTGTCCCACAAGATGCCCAGCAGTGAGATGATCCCCAATAACACAAAAGAGAATTCAGGCGACGACACAGAGTGCGGTCCACTTTTTCGGTCCTTCTTCTTCATGGCGAAGACTCTGATGGTATAGACAAACACACGGCCCTTCTCTGCTCATAATTTTGGGGGAATCTTTCAGTTTTGATATCCTAATGGTTTAGTGCCTGGGCTTTTTCCCCGGGGAATCTGTCAATCAGACAAATGAGAGACACGAAAAAAGCAAAGAACACGGAGACCCGCAACACACGCCAGAAAATCGAGACAGCACACACAGCAGCACCATTTGTCCTATAAAGCTCGCACTCGGTCTGAACAAAACATCAGGGACGCTTGATATTCTTTCCGTTCATTTTCTTTTCTCACGACAGGAAAATGATTCCCGATGATCGCCGTTTCTTTTTCTTTTTTCCTACTCTCATGTCAAGTTGTGGTATTATTATTATACATGTCTGCAATGGAAATTTATATACGCTGGGTCCTCGCTGGGTCGGTGGCGGCCGGGTGGTGGCTCATCTTGGCCCATCAGGAGTCCTTGCATCCCGTCGATCTCCCGCTGGTCTACTCTGCTTCTTTTCTTCTCTCTCTTTTGTTTCTGCTGTGCATGCCCAGCAGAAGAGAAGCTTCCCGGCTTTCAGCAGGAGCGTTCGTTCTTTTTTTTTTCTCTCTGCTCAATCCTTTTCTCGTCATTGTCTCTTTGGCTTGGACTGCTGCTCTCAGACTCTTGGAATATGGGGGCTCAAACACGGCTGGGGGGTCTTGTCGCTTCTGCCTCGGCCGTTTTTGTTTTTTTACCAATTTTTCTTTTTTCTGTTTTCTTTCACGACAAATCGAATCAACTGGCTTCATTTATTATATACATATTGATATAGTCTGGCATGGGCAAGGAAGGAGGGCGAGGCGGGGCGAACCTTTAAACATTCACGCATGCTGGGTCCTTTCACCTCCCATTAAACAGCGCGGAGAGGGGCTTGTATGTATACGGCAGCCGCCGCCGCCGTCCCGCGTTTCACTATACAAATTCGATTTACTCCGCACAGACAGACACAGTCAGACAGACACACACACAGCAGAGGCGCATACAAACAAGGGCCGGACTGGATCCCTGATGTAGACGCCAGGATTTGATTTTTCAAATGGCATAAGGGGGGGGGAAGCCCACATATAAATTCGGGAAACTACTATTAGGAAAAGATTTTCGATGCTTGGTTTATCTCTCCTCTTTCAAGGAGCGGGACTATGGCGTTGAAATCAACACATTCAAGGAGCGCCGATGGAACGTCGGACCGAAATGAATGACGAAAAAAAGGGGGGGAAGACGACAGGAAGGAAAGGCTCAATGGTACTTCCTTCTTTTTTCTTCTTTTCGAATGGGAAAAAGCAAATTGGGAATCAAAAAAAAAAAAAAGAGCGCTGCTAAAAGGAGCGCGTGAAAAGAAAAGAGCGAAAAGAGAATCTGGGATTTCATTCACAATCATTCCGGTTCATTTTCAGTCTGGTTGGAATCGAAGAAGAAGGAGGGGGAGAAAAAAAAGTCAAATGAAACTGAGGAGGCAAGGGGTAAAAAAAAAACGAACGGATGGATGGATGGACGGAGAAGAGAAGGAAAGAAGATGGCCGTCTGTGCTCTGCCTTGTATAGTATCATATAGGCCGGGCTCTCTCTTCGGCGTTGGCCTTTGATGATGATCCTTCTCTCTGATGTTTCTGTCTGCCTGTGACGCACGAATCGCGAATTCAATCACCAGAGCTAGTGCACAGTTGAACGCCCCGGCACGTCTATCCGGGATTTCATAATTGCTCTCGCCGCTCTTCTTCTTCTTTTTTTTATCTCGGTGCCATCAAGTCATGACAGGCGTCAAGCAGTGACTTTCTTTCGCCTCCCCTTTTTTTTTTAATTTTTCAAATGGTCTGGTCTGCTGGTATACATCTAGGCTTAGCGCTTCGCTTCCAGGATCTCTCGACAAAAAAACACGGAGCAATATTCATATTAATGATGGCTCGTGTCGCCTTTTACTTCATCTCCCGTCTCCCTCCTCCCGTTGAAAAATCCGAATGAATAAGACAGTGGAAGAAATCAAATCGAGTCTCCTGGGCAAAAAAAAAAAAAGACCAATCATTCTTCCGTTGACTCTGATATCTGCGCGCAGCGTGCTCTACCACCAACTCTATCTAGCGTGAGCGGGCGTATCGATCTGTTGATCTTTGTCGTCGGCTATTATATCTTAGACGCTCTTCTCTCTGTTCGTCCCAAAATTAATTGGCCTCGTTAACGATCTGACCAAAGGCAGCAGCAGCAACAGCAGAAGGGCTCTCTCCGGCGGCGGTAGGAAGCTATTATATAACAACGTTTGAGCGAGCTTGCTGCTGCATCCACCAGGCAACCGACCGACCAAACCAACACAACCACCACCACCACCAGCGTCGAGAGAGACTCTCGCGGCCGCCCGTTCCGACTTATGTATTATACAACCGAGCGACGCGCCTCTTCCTTCCTATTCCTTGATATCTCACCCTATGCTGCCCTAAAGTCTCCTCAACTCTCTCTCTCTCTAGTTCATTCGACCAACTCATTAGTGAACCCATCCGATTCTTTACGACCGCGCAGCGTAAAAATCAGTGCTGCTGCTGCTGCTGCTGCTGAGAGTCCCATATAGACAAGCTAAAGGTATATACATATACATACGGACACGGCCGGGGCGGAGACCTCTACACACAGAGGAATATATAAAGATACCGGTGCTTAAAATATGTGTACAGATAGAGCGTGTATATCTATAGATATACGTATATATTGTTCAGTTAGATACACAAAAGGCCGAGGAATATTTATATATAAAGAAAGACTGCTGGACTATGCGAGGAAACTATAAGAAACTGGTGTAAGATCTCTTGTGTGTGTGTGTGCTGTGCTGCCGTGTTGGGTGGTTTTTTTTTTCTTTCTTTTTCCGCTCGGCTCGTTTATTCTTTACGCATATATTTCAGTCCCCTTCGGTTCCTTCGGAGCACGTCGAACGAGAGGATAGCTGCTGCTCTTGTCCATAAAGAAAGAAAACGACGAAGAGCAGAGAAGAAGACAGAGAAAGACATAAACTACATTAGTTCTTCTTCTTCTTTCTTTTTTTTCTCTTTCGCTCTGAGTAATGCCGATGCCCTCTCACTCTCTTTCTAGTCTCGTTTAAAAAATTGGGGAGTACGTAAGGCGTTTCTTTTTCAGAGGGAATATTCTCCGAAAGATTTTTTTTTTTACCGAACAGATAAAAAGTCCGTCTTGTATGTGTACCGGACCCCCCTGTATATCTTGTTTCTCCATGTGGATCGCTGTCGTTGCTATTACCAAACGAAGACGAAGGAAAAAGTAGATATAACGCTAATGATGTCGGTGTGGGCCTGTACCAGCAGGACGGATCGGTTCAGCTGGTCAATGATCCCGCTGCTGTTGCCACACGGACAGATTTGTGTGATGATTTCCCCCTCCAATTTCTTCTGACTGGGGCTAAAAGGCTAAACATGCCGACAATCTAATGTCTTTCTAGTTTTTGTTTCTGTTTTTTCCCATGGCATATGTGTTGGCCAGCTCTTTTATTCTACGCGTTAGCTAATGTAGATATTGGCTTGGCCAATGATCCGGATGCCGTAGGAGGAGGCCCGAAAAAGGGAGGGAGGGGAGAGACTATGCGGAACTGGGAACTCGGAAAAGAAGAAGGGGGTGACAACGAAAAAAGCAATAAACCTATAATGTACACTAGATGGCTATATTTATACATATGCACTGTTTGTATTATTTCTCCTTGCAGCGTGATATGTGTATATGAGACTGCAGAGACACGGCAACTTCTGAATATATTATTCGTTTCAATATTGAATAGGATATTGAGAAAGAAAAGGAGCGCTATGCAGCTACTAAATATATATATATAGCTATATATAGGTGTGTGTGTGTGTATATATAAACAGTCAGACCGGCAAATGCGTCACAGTGAATAA
The DNA here is from genome assembly GCF_021134715.1 of Daphnia pulex. Lineage (NCBI taxonomy): Eukaryota > Metazoa > Arthropoda > Branchiopoda > Diplostraca > Daphniidae > Daphnia > Daphnia pulex. Next base: position 2,385,093 of record NC_060018.1, on the reverse strand, counting down.
GAAGTAGGTGTCTGCCGGGGTTGTATATAGCGCGGAGGAATAAGGATCCACCGGGCCGTCAAGTGCGAGTAAATATAAATAGATAACGAATCCGACGAAAAACACCCACAAAAGCGATGAAGAACTCAGCAACAGCAGTGAAGAACATTCACGAGCCAAACGAAATTTTTTATATCCCCCTCCTTTTTTTTTCTTTTTTTTTTTACCTGCCGCCACCGCACACTCCCCGCCTTCCCAACAGAAATAGTGGGCGTGATCTTTTTGAAATTCTTCGAAACCCAATAACCATAAAGTGACGTTGATTTCATTTGATAGATCCCTGGCGGGATCATCCGCGAGTATATTCTAAGAGTCTGGCACACGTGCAGCCGACCAAAAAAAGAAGAGCAGAAGTTTCCGAATGACGCACAACAGCAGCCGCGATAATCCTTAATTCTCGCCATCCATCCATCACGGAAGCCCACACACAGAGTAGATGGGGGAGTGCTACGTATATATACCTTAACTGTAGTAATATGCTCACAGGTTCGAATCAAAAAAGAAAAAGTCGCCAGAGTGTATCGAAATCGACTTGCATATGCATACATCACAGTCTATCTAGCGTTATAGTATACGGTACGCTATTAAGTCTATTACATTAGTTTGTCGGCGAGGTACAACCGGGAGCAGAGAGCCAAATCCGATTTCGGGGCTGCAGCGGTGGCGTTGGCGTACGGTCGACTTTTGGGACGCGAGGCTCGTCATTTTTCCCGTGCTGTTTGGCTACGCTGCTGATGCTCTGCTGGTGTACACATGAAACAAGGAGAGGGGCATTTACTGTACACAGTTAATAGTCTCGTTTACTCCCCCTCCTCATTTTCTATCCGTAATATTCGCGCTGCTGGCCGATGGACTTGTAAGCGGATGATGCTGTATACCGTATGGGCTACATGTATTATCCAGTTTTGCCTCTATATAGACCTTTGCGGTCCTATCAGTCTCCCATGGTGATGCGGGGGGCCATAACTGTTGAATGGGGATGCAAACTGCAATTTTATTGATGTCATCGGGGACGCTGGGCCTGCGCCATTCGACGAAACTTGCCCCCGCGTCACCATATCAAACACTAAAAGACAAAAATATTCTGTGGGGGGGCCGTCCGCGCTTTTGCCCGTCACTTAAAGTGGAGCCCATATAGAGTCCTCATCTCATGAGCACACACACACACACAGCTTGCGTATATGTGGGCGTGTGCGCTCTCTCTCGCTTCTCCCGGTATACACTCGAAAATGCAAATCGCCTGTTTAATGAATCAACAGGCAAGAATGAAACGATGAGAGCCGAGGCTTACTGCATTATTCCATCTACTATATTCGTGTATTCATCATTCTCTCTCCATTTTTTTCTTTTCTTTCATTCTTTCTTTTTTTGGTCTTCGTTAAAAAATTCCCCCGTCGTTTGCCGAGTATGACACACATCACTGTGCTGCCCTATCAGCTCCGCCTATCTTTTTATTCCTCTACTGCTGCTGCGTCTTTATATTCGGTGTGTGGCATATTGCACGGCCGAGAGATGAGAGGCGGGTGGGGCCGCGCCATCACACTTTTATTTGTCTTCCCTTTCCTTTCTATATGCAAAACGCAGTTAAAGATTGATGGAAATGGAAGTAAAAGTTCATGCGCGCGGCTCGGCTGCCGCTGATGCTGCCCGCGGAGACTATGTGCTGCGCGTTTCCCACTTCTGTATTAGATTCATCTGTGCGGCGGGGATATTTAAAACGAGTTGGAAGAGAGATTATTATTCACCTCCGATTTCTATCCGTCTTTCGTCAGTCTATAAACATGTCCGTCCGATGAGGGTCTTCCCTCTTTTCATCTTGTATACAGCTTTACTAGCTTATACCTATATACTGCGTTAAATCAGCTGACGTTCATCTCTTTATACAACAACGCTGCTGTGTCCGCCTGTGTATATCTTCTATACATATAGTAGTTAGAGCTGTCAGCCCGGCGGTGCTGATGGCCAGTTTGGACACAGAATAATGCATGTACATGGGTTTTCTATCAAGTGACTTTTTGGTTTCGATTACGGCTGTATAGCGCACCGCATGTCTACGTAAGGCCGCATCTTGACGTTATATAAGGCAGCAGACTGCCTGTAATGTACGACTTCTCTTCTATATATACGATCGTTCAAAATAATAAATCAACCAACTCGAAACGACGACGATCCATACTGACCGTCTAGACATTTATCGATTTTATCAACGAGTTGGGTTTTTTTTATTCTATTCTTTTAATATATATTTCATCCGGCATTCCTTTGCTGTTGTTTTTTGGTCGTTAAAACAAGAAGAAAGAATTGTTTTGCAATATTTTTCCCCATTTTTCTTTTTAATCCCCCACCCCAGACTCCGCCTTTTTAAAACATTGTGTTTTATTAATAAATGTTCGTGTGCATTGACTATCAAGACTTTTGTTGGCGTGATGTCGGGCAATTACCCACGACGTTTATTTTTGAAAAAATCCATTTGGTTTTTCATGGGATTTTGTCTTTTTTTTGTTGTTGTTTTCTTCTTTTCTTTTTCCTTCGTCGTCTAGCCGCAATGAGGAAAGAGCATCTATTCACTCACCCAACTCGGTCCCCTTCCGAAATTGTTTCTTTTTTACTTTACGGCGTTGCTGTGTGTGTTTTTCTCTCTCCCAAGCCCCAGCCCTTAACCGAGTTTGAAACGACAATTTACACAGACCGGGGGTGTCGAGATAATTTATCGATTTCTTGCCTATGCAACCGCACCGAAAAGCGTTGCCAGACCCTCTTACCCTACACGCCCAAAAGATCAATAAATTAAAAAGCCGTTTCGAATTGGACAAGATCAAATTGCAATGCTGACAGCAACAAAATGAATGTTCCGCCGACAACACGTACACACGTACAGTAGTAGCACATATAGTCGTAGTTCTTTTTTTTTCTTTCGTCGGGATGTTTCGTGTAAGGTGTTGGTTCTCATCGTTTGCTTGTGGTGTCAGTTTGCTTATATTTTCAATTTGTCCGTCGAGTTAACCAAAAAATTAAAAAAAAAAAAAACCTGCGGATGAAGAAAAAAAGAAAATAACAATTTTGGCGTCACGCGAGACCCTTCCCCGCAGGTGACGAAGATAAAACTGTTGCCTGGAAGAAGAAGAAAAAAAAAAACACGGAAAATAGAATCGCGTTTTGTTGTTGCCTACTTTATACAAATCGTTTCGTATATTAAGTATTTGGTTTCGATTCAATTGAGGGAAACATCGCGCCGTGCGATTTCATTCGGCCATCTGCGATCAAACGGACGTTGTCGCAACTTGTCTGTCGCATTTCTCCCATTTTTCTCACGCCCGTCATTGGACCGGCAAACTGAAAACGTTCAGGCGCGGATAGTTTCACTGATCAATCATTAAAGATTCCTCGGGACAAGGTGAGCGAATCGGTCCGTAGCTCACGTTCGGTATTCCCGGAGACAATGTTCATCGATCTATAAAAAAAGAAAATGATTAATATGATCGAGTCCATCCCGAATCTTTTTGGCCTTTCTTCTTTTGTTAAATGTTTTCTTATTGTTGGTCATCACACGGTCGTAGTCGTCGTCGCAGTTTATTACGCCATATTAACAGAGACACAGCGACGGCGTCGAAGAAAGTCAAGCACCGCCTGCGCGGCTCGTGATGATTTTTCAGAGCGTTGGCCGCCCGCTCTCCTTCACAGCTCGAGGAGCTAGCCTTTAAAATGATTATATGGCCTCGCCATCATCACGAGGCCGCCAAACATTTTTCGAATGCTGTTGCCATTTCCATGACTATCAAGTTTTGACGCGAAGTTTTTTATTCCAGCGCTATTGTATTTTGTATGGCTGTAGCGCTGGGAAATTCCCGTTTATTCTTGTTTTCAAGTAACGAACCACGCCCAAATTGTTATGGTAATAATAAAAAAAAAAAAAAGAGAAAAAAAGGCGCAATAAACAACAAGAACAGGATCTCCGTATGGATTGGTTTCCGACTTTCGTAAAAGATACTGCGCGGGGGATTTCCCGCGATATTTCAAAAAGCAATCTAACCAGATTTTTTTGTTTTTGTGTTTTTTTGAAAGGGGAAAAATGCCGAGAGAAAAAGCTCAAGTGAGGAAAATAACAGGATATGCTAAGTGGTTGTCAATGCTTCCTGCGGGTTTGTTGTTCTGCTGTCCCCGTTTGTTCGAACCGTGTCGAAACATTTCCTATTTTCAAGATTAGAGAGAAAGGGAGTATGTACGTATATTATACTATTGGTATAGGAGGTGAAACGCGTTTGTCGATGATTCCCAGACATTAGGAATGTTATGCAGACAGTGATCGAAAAAAAAACTATACACCCGAAACAAAACAAAACAAAATAATAATAAAAAAAAAATCACTGTCTGGCTGTTACGCTCCAATGGGTGTGATGGTCATATTTCATCTTTTGTTTGACATGCAGAGCTCACGAATTGTTTGCCCTCTGTCAGTCGCAATACATCTTCAATTTCCACAATGGACGGATCTAGTTTGAAGAGGCCAAGTTCTTTTTTTTTCTCATTCCGTTCAAGTATGCTGCTGCTGTATTTCTGGGCCTCAGCAGCAGAGCATTCACTGCTGATCGGACGCGGAGAAAAATAAAAGCCCCAAACACAATTCACCCGGGAAGGGCAAGTTGGGCAATGTGAGATGTACAAGTACGAGCAATACTATATATATATATTATACAGTGGGGAAATAAATCAACAGCCGTTTTTTTTTCTGTAGTGTGTGATATACGGCAGGGCTGCCGCCTCTTGTTCCTATATATAATATTACGTGTCTGTAATGCGTTTTTTTTTTCTTTTTTCTCGTTGTAATCCTCTTTTCGATGGCCATCATCGCCCCGTAATGGCGGCAGCTGATGCACCGATGTCGGAGATATAGAAAGGGCGCAGTAAAACGATTGATCATCCACTTGAAAATGCGGTACACACACACAAAAGGAGAATAAATATGTATAGAGGGCGACAGAGGCCAGAAGCAGCCAATTGCAATTAGAACAACAACTACTACACCATTATATTATGTATGGAAAACTATACAGAAGGAAAATCGAACAAAAGAGAGAAAATAAGAAAGAAACAAAAAAATTGGAGAATACAAAAAAGAGAATAAAAACAAGTCGGAAAGTATATAACTACTATATATAGACGAGTACATGTATGCAGCCGACGCGCGGGATCTGATTTCAGCTGGGGGATGTCAATGTCAACCACAAGGGAATGAATTGCCGACCCGACTGCTGTGACTATGGCCTCTCTTCTTTCGCCCCGTATTATAATAATGGACAAATTGTAGACGAGATTGTGTAGCTTTACTTATTCAGTCCGTCAATCGAGACGGCCGCTAGTTCCCAGACCGACGCTCATGCTGCTGGGCAGCCACGCTTCATTGGCCCGTCTCTCAATCCAGAGATGTATATAGCGTAGCCTACATATAGCCCACACAACGCCAACACAGCACGATCGTTCCCGTTAGGAATGAAAAAAATGAAAAAAAAAATAATAATAATAATAATAGTAAAAGCACGCATAGGTTGTACACATTAAAATGTGTTGCTTTTACAAAACGGGGACAACATTTCCAGCAGCCAGTAACAAAAAGCAGCAGCAGTTGTGCCCTGTGTAGTGCGCGCAGCCAGACGAGACGTTAGACAACAGCAGCGACGGCTACAATTCCATGTGGATTGACTCGGATGATGGATGGGCACCCGCTCGAGGGAGCCAGCCTATGGGGCATCTTTTCTCCTTGCAATGGGGTTTTGATAATCACGAGAGAGCGCGCGCATTTTCGACGAAGGGAATCGATTACGACCAGTAAACGAACGCTCCCCTCAAAATAAAACGACGATGATGGAAAGAAAAGAACAACAGCAAAATATGGAAAAGAGATAGCTAGATGAAGATTGTACAATAAAGTGCAGCGATGGGAAAGATACCATCGCTGATGTACCTTGATGCGGAACATGCGTGAAGAGGGAATATATAGCTAAAGATGAGATAATAGCGGGTCCAACTAGTGTACATATCGTCGCAGGCAGCAGCAGCAGCTGGAGAGTTATAGGACCGCGCTGATGGCGGGCAAGTGGACGGACCAGCACCAGGTGTTGGAAACTGGTATATAATACGCCAACATTTTGCCTATATCTTTGACATTGATCTGATTCTTGTACTAAATTCTTTTGCGGGGGAGCTCTGCAGAATTTTGATTTCGAGACCATCAAGTTCCGTCCCGTCGATTTCGCCTTGTCCGATGCGTATCGGTTCACTGTGACAACTCCGTCGCCGAATATACGACTCATGAATTTCTCATTATTCAGATTAAGGTCGTCGATTCTGACGGTTGAAAGGTCACTAGTCCAACTTATTATACCCCGAGTGATGTAATCTTCTATTCTCAAATGAAAAACAAAAACATCTTTTTTCCCTTTCTATCGATTCTAACCCAATCGCAACTTGATCGAACTCGTCGTGCGTATGTGGTGGGTCCCGATTTCAAGATTGTCGACATATTGTTTCCAACCCCTCGTTTTTCTCCGAACCTTTTTCCTTTTTTTTTTCTTTTCTTGTTACTGTTGTTCTGGTATTTGCTTTGTCTTCCGTTGAAGTTTAATTGTCTCTTTTTCCATTAATCGCTCGGCGTTGTTTTACATACAAGTCCTCCTCTTTTATTCTCCTTTTAATGTGAAAGGCCCCATGGTAGGCTGTGCTGATGGTAGAACTGCTGCGACGGTGAACGCGCTCCAATTCTCCGTGTTGTGTCGTTGTTGACATTTATACCGTTATTGTCCTTTGGAAGAGATAGTAAAAAAGCAGCTCACACACACACATTCGAGGAACTCTTAAGAAGACCGAACGAAGAGCAGAGAGAGAGAGAGCAGAAGGTCACAGAGTTATATAGGAATGAAAAAGAAGGACGAGGGGGGAAACCAGTGGATCTGGATTTCACCATCCCATTATTATATTCTTTTGCCGCTGATGGTGGTGGTATAGTTTCTCTCTCTCGATAACTATTACGTGCTTCGTTTTTGTTCTAGGTCGCTGCTGCGACTGTCTGATACGCAGCAGCACTTGCGTCCCCGTTGGTGCGCGCCCAGATGAAGATGGAAAACCCCCAATGAAGAAATACACACACACATTGCTCGGCATCTGCCTTGCTGATGGAGTGCTGATGACGATGCTGGTGCTAGTGGGAGAGGGGGGAGGAAACCAAACCAAACTAAATACAAGACAAATCGATACGAGAATGTTTTTATCGCCCATAGAGTAGCAGGACGTGATGTTGTTTGTTGTTGTTGTTGCTTGCGCCTTCCTCTCTCTCTCTAAACTCTCTCTGTGGGTTTTGTTTGTGTCGTCGTCGTCGTTGCCAAAAATGGAGAACCAAAAGTCGGTCAAGGCTTTTTGGCTCGCGAAAAAACCTCACCGACACACGCGCGCAGACAAGAAAACCCAAACGAAAAAATAAAAAGTTCGGTGGCAACCGCGACGCGCAGCAGCAACCACTTGCCCCGTTCCATATCCGGACAGCGCGCCGTGGCGCACACCGCCGACATTATTATTATTATTATTATAGTGCTATAATTACTAGCTGTGAGAAAATTCGCGTTTTTAGTTTGATCCGTTTCCAAATTCGCATTTTCTCTCGACTTTCAGCTGATGGTGCTCAGTTTTCTATACATATTCGCTTGGCAGAACTTATTTTTTTATTTTTTTATTGTTCAATGTTTTGTTTGGCTTCCTATAGAAATGAAATATACGACAAGAAAAGTGCTGCTGTTGCAACCGATGCCTTTAGAGCGGACGAACTCTTTGGGGTTTTCCGACTGCGGGTCCTCACGCACTCTCGAGCAACAACTGAGCTGCTGCTGTTGGCCAAGGTTGTGCATAAGCACTTGGTTTCTCCGAGCGCGCTCTTGTCTCTCTTTCATTCGCGACATTGACTTTCATTGACACCAATCCGCGCTTCGGTTGGGCTTCAGAATGTAGTTTGATTCCGCAATAGATTCCCGGTTGTATTGTATATGTCGTCGCAACATAACCGAAATGGAAACAAAGTCGAGAGGGAGAAATCGAAACAAACAAATCCAAAAAGAATTTCAAAAAGGGACCACCTTCACGAGAAAGTCGCGGCTCTGTCTAGCTGACGGCCGACCTCTTTGGGTTTCTCCTCACGAGCCAATATAATATATTAGCTGCTATATTTATACATCGAACCTTCCGTTCCCTTTTTTTTTAATCTTTCAGACTCTTATATCTTTTTATATATTTCTTATTTTGAATTTCTTTTGAACGATCAAAGGGCCGCTCCCTCCGGAAAATATTTTTTTGGATTCTATATCCAGAGATTTCCTTGCATATTTTCTTTCGACAAGACATAAGGAGAGAGGACCAGCATCAGCATCAAGGCTGCCAAAAAAAAAAAAAAAATATGTCGGACACGCGGCCCACGTGAGAGAATCTGTCCTCGTTTCCACGCGTCTTATTGAAAAACAACAAGAAAACAAAAACTGCGTTTCAAACATATTTTTTTTTATTTTTTTAAAGGAAGTGTGCTTATGTGCTCTTATTGTTTACAGTTTACACCTCTCCCCCCCTCCCTAGCAGCTCTTATCTCCGCTTGATCTGGAGGAGACAATAGATGTAAAAATGACGGGCAAATAGCCTATGCATACAGCCGTACATTGTCTATTTGTACAGTACATATCCCACGTTTATAGTTTGAAAGAAGAATCAAATACCATGCGAGCGCCTTATCGTCCATCAGTCTATTTTGTAAAAACCCTACATTCATTCATTCATTCATTACAAGGAATTATTCTGTTCTCCCTATTTTCTTTCTCTCACAATTTCGAGTTTAGCGCCTCTCTTTTATATATTGTAGGCTTCGTTTTTCTTTCTTTCATCCCCTCCTAGTTTTACTCGCGCTCAGCCATCAAACGGCAGCCAGACAGGAGGAACAATTCCGATCTCTTATCTCTCACCTTGTAGGCCGCCAAGTATTTATTTACTCCATTATTGAAATGCGCGGTCGAGTGTGATGAGAGGGAAATGTTGGGGAAAAGAGCTCACATCAGCCTTTTATTCTTCTGTCCTCTTGGCTGGTTCTCTTCTTTTTTTTTCTCTCTCTCTCGTCCCCGGTCGTCAGCAATCGCGTCCCAAGTCGTTTGTGGAATTCAAGATGGAAAAAATAAACTTACAGATAACCGAATACAAACAACCAGAAGGAAAAGAAAGGGGAAAATAATACAATCCAAGCGCCACTGCCTAAAGAGTCGGACTGGAATTCGTTTGGGGGAGCCACGTACCGCTCAATCCCATCACACCATCAAAACCCTGAAAGGCGCGCAGGTTTTGAGCAGGTAGCTGTTTAAACCTAATTCCTTATTAGTAAGAAATAGGTCAAATACTATAGGTTATACTATACAATTCGTCTATACGTCGCTATATACACTATCAACACAATCGGCCGAGACGCAGACTACCGAACAGACCAAAAGGAAATGTGGTGATTATATAATAATGAATGCAGACAATTCATTCATTTCTCTTTATCCTAAAATATGTACATCGAACGAAGATTGGACTCCTCCTCCCACGGAATATAGATATCTCTCGATATCCGGCTGTGCATCTTCTCTCTCTCTCTTTATCTTGATGAGTATATATTTGAGTTGTGCAGTACACAAACGCTGACGTCAATAAGTCCCAAGTACACATTGTGAAAGCCGAGAGAGAGATACGACGAATTGAGGGCGATTATAAGAGAGAGTGAATAGAATTGATGGCGACACACGGACAATCCACGCTTGTTGTTGTTTTTTCTCGGGGAAACACAATTGAATGAAATCAGAGTACTGTGAATAGTTATAGTCTCGATCCTTAATGGTTTATAGGTTATACGCACTGTTGCCGCACGTCTTATAGATTTATACAATAGACAATTCGAGAGCGATGGTCACACTTGTTCATTTCGCCGACTGAGCGATGAGCGGCTTTCAAAAGTCCGCCACCAACTTTCGAATCGGACTTGTCGCGCAGCCGGGCGGATATACACGTGAAGCGACAAGCGCCTACACGCATCATGTTACCTACATTGAAATATAAACGCCGTCCGATTTCGCAACTGCAATTTTCCTTTTTCCGACGACCTTCTCGTTTGTACAATGTAGATTCATATACAACATGATTATTATATACCGCCCAAGTCACTTTATTCCGTTTTGTTTAAAAATAACAAACAAAAAACCAGACATTGCGTCTCTTCTTCTGCTGCTCTCTCTCTTTTGTTTTTCTTTGAGCAAATCCTTTTTTCTTTTTTTGAGGTCGGGGGTGTGTGCCGTTCGTGTCTGTCTGGTAGCCTCCGCTATTTCTGCTACCGCAAACACAGCACAAAGATGGGAGTGTCGTGACGTCACCGTTTTGGCGAATCATCGTCTATACATCCTTTCTCATCCATCTGCGAAACCAAATGAAACAAAACTGGGAAGGAAGAAAAGCAAAAGAAATGACGCCGTATTATATGTGCGGCTCTCTCTCTCTCCGCGCCATATAGTAATCGGTTGGTTTTTGTTATTATTACCCCGGGCCGTCATCTTCTTCTTTTAATAACGACCTTTTAAATGGGCACTTGATAGCGGCGCGATGTTGGGCCAACTGCCGAGGGAGGGTGAGAAAAGAAGCAAAGGCGCGGAGAAATAAGCCAATGAAACGTGAAAAGAGTCGAGAGAGAGAAGAGGAAAAGAAATTAAGGAAAATGAAGAGGATATAATGCAGCAGCGATGGTGTGGTGGGGTGCAAAAGGCAATCATCATCATTGTTGATTAGAAATGTTTGATTGATGAGTGGTAAGAGTATAGAGCGCGGAGAGCGCGCTGCTTTCTCCTTCCCTCTCTTTTAGATTCTTTCCTTTTTTTCTTTCATCCATTCCATCCGGACGAATATAATAAACGCCACGGCGCTGGATTTTTGGGTTGATTCTTTTGATATGCCCAACATGTTTTTTTTAAAACAAATTGGAATCAAAAAGGGGAAAATCGATATAAAAGAAGGGCCAAATAAAGGCGAGGTAGATGTGGGTCTAGCGCAACATATCAAACCCCACCTTGCTGCTTCACCAAAAAGCCCCCCTCAACGAAAAAGTCTGTGTCTGTCTGTCTGTCTTTCCGTCTGGCTCGATTTTGTGTTTAACCGTTTCCCCGTGCAGGTGCCTGTTGGTGGTAGTCTGGGATCGGACGAGAGAGGCTAAAAATAGCTGCAACCTCGTCGTAAATCGAAGGCCGTTACGGCGATGGCCCGCTATTCACACACACATTTAAGTATGTATATAAATAAATACACAACATATATTAAAGTAGACATATGGAAAGAAGGAATCCTTTCCCTCTGTCCTCTGTCTGTGTGTCTGTATGGCGTAAGCGCATAGTATAACAGCCGCGCGATGCTCATTGGTGGAGATCAGACCTGACTCTCTGGGGTTTTCTTGGCTTTCCGGAAATTTTTTTATAGGTGCTGGCCGTCTCGCCGGCCGCAGCCTATTTGCGTATCCGATCGTAAAAACGGAACGAAAACAAGACAAAATATGAAATAACGAAAAACACAACAACAACCAACAACAACAACAACAAAAAATGGGCAGGAAGAAACGAAACGAATTTTTTAAAGAAAAAAAAAATAATAATAATAAAAATTAAGGAAACAAAAAATAGAAAAAAAAAAAAGTTTTCCCATTTTTCTTTTATTTTTTAGCTCGTCGAGGTTTTTCTTTTTCTTTTTAGATTTTAATGTTTATTCCTCGGACGCGCTGTAGACCAAACCGCGCCGGCCGACTGTCTTTTTGAGTCGGCAGTCAAAACTCTTGAGCCTCAAGGGAAAGAAAGAGGAGGTGAATGGGTGGGTGGTGTGTGGGGGGTTATGACGGCGACGTCGGCCACAATGACGACGACGACGACGACGATAATAACGAAAACGCCGCGGGAGAACCGTGAGAAACGGGCGTCGTTCGAGCAGCAAATCGCATTCCGCTGCGCATCGCAGTCCCGCGGCCTTTTCCCTCCCCCGTCTCTTTTCTTCTTTTTTTCTTTTTAAAGTTTCATCCGCGTTCTTCGTCGTTCATTATTATTATTTTTTTTTTTGGGTAAATTCATCATGACGCATTTTCATCGTCTTTATCCAATCTCGGATGTAAACACTTGCGTCATCGAACCCCTCGTTCCACATCGTTTTCCTTTTGTTGTATCGCCCGTCCGTCATCAGCGGTTGGAAATTCTCTCTCTATTCTCGTTGATTTTGACCTATGCCGATGCAATATCAATTCAAAATTTATATTGGCATTTCCGATGTAGAACAACACACGAGCGGAAATAGAGCAACCCAAACAAAATAATAAGCGTTCGAGGAAGGTAATAGGTGGGTGGTGGGTGGGCTTTTTTTGGGGGGGGGGACTGGAGTTATATGTACATAATAACAACGATATCGTGTGAAATCGACGAGACTTTGTGCGCGTTGGCCTCCTCCTTTTTTTTTGTTGTGTCTGGGTTGTTGCGCCACCCCAGACGGAATGGTCGTTGACTGTCTATAAAAACGAACGCTTCCTTTTATATTCGGGACTGGTGCGAACTTGCAGACGCTCCAGACGTCCGACAAGGACAAGACGCAACAGACGGGAAGAATAAGAAGAAGAAGAAGGGGGAAAAACCCCGAGAAATAAAGAAAAAAAGAGGGCGAATAAATGTGTATAAATAAAACGGGGATAAAAGGTAGATTTAACGAAAAGCCACAGGTAATAAAAATAAAATGCTGCCATAGCTGTGTGAACGTGATGATGATGAAGAAGAAGAAGAAGAAGAAGAAGAAGAAAAAAAAAAAAGGATTTGGCAAACAGGAAAGAAAAGAAAAGAAATAAAAAATGGATGAACGCGACAATAGTTGGGAGGAGAAGAAGAAGCAACGAACGGCCTCGAAACACGTCATGGTAAAATCCCGCTTCTTTCTGAGCGTCCTCGGAGAAGCTCGTGACGACGCGATATGTTCAATGTCTATACACAACAGAACAAAAAAAAAACCTTTCCCAAGTTCATTCACTTTACACGGCCAACGGTTCTCTCTCTCTCTCTCTTATGTACGTCTATTTATACGTCTACCCGTTTGTTTGTTTTTTCTTCTTCCTCTTTTTCTATTTTGTTTTGATTGCATTTTCGGTTGTTGTTGTTGTTGTTGCTGGCCCACGGAAATACCAGCGAGGCCGAAAACGTTTGCTCAGAGGTGGCAGCACGCTACAGCGTCTCTCGTCCCTCGCCCAGCAACAACAACAACAACAATCTCGTCGTCCCTTCTTCAAAATGTGTTGATATTTTCGTCTAGCCCACCAAGTGTAGAGGAGACGCACGGAGACGAGCCAACGAGACAAAAAAGAAGGTGAAAGGAATGTATGGATGGGTGTGTACTGCTGCATGCGCCTCTTAATGGGTTTTGGGGGGAGTCCATGCACACACAGTTTCGTCTTATCTTGCAGTTTTCCTCTGTTTTAGTGAGGGGGGAAAAGAAGAGAGAGACGGCCAAAATGATGAGGGAAGCAGATAACGGACCAGAGAGAATGAAGGACGGAGGAGAGCAGCGCTAGACAACAATTTCCAGCCAAAACAGCAACAGCCAGCCAAAGCCAAACCAGTATGGGCCAGCCAGTCATGTTGAGGCCCTTTTGCTACAGTCGGAAAATGGGAGGGATGCTCGTCAACGAAGAAGAAGAAGAAGAGGCTGTGGAACGTTAACGAAGAGTCGAAAACATGTTGACTGCGGCTGGCGGATTTTATGCTGGGAAAAAAGAGAGAGAGAGAGAGAGAAGTAGGCTGCTGCTGGCAGCGTGGGTGGAGTCAATGCGTCATCCGTCCCGACCGACATTGAGTCACAGGGCACGCCAGCTAGACCGGCAGAAAAAGGGAACTAAAACTTCAAAGGGCGAGGATCAACTCTCTCGTTCGACTATACCAGCACCACTCCCTTCCGCCATAGTATCCAACTACTTGACTTGGCATCCAGCGCTTGTAGACAGGCAGCAGCCCAATAGGACTCTATATATGGAATGGAAGCAGCAGCAGCAGCAGCAACGTCATATAGAATCCCCCTCCATCCATCCATCTATTCATCCCATATCCAGAGACGACGACGGAAACCAATCGTCTGCTGACGAAGACAGACAACTTGATCCTCGCGACTATGCCGGTCTCGTCACCCGTCAGCTTTATCTTCCCTTTATCCTCCCGCTATCCCTTTATTGATGTTTTAACCCTTTTGGGCCGCTATTAGATGACTAACGTGTCATTCTTTCGACTCCTTCCAGCTCCCGTCAATCTCCGATGGAAAATCACCAAATAAATATATAAACCTGGCGAGAGCGCAGCCCGCATGTTAAGGCTGGAGAAACATAGAAAAGTCACATTCTGGTCACATTTAGGTCTAGACGGGCATATAGTCTCCCTTATATGCATATCCTTCCCTGGCGGATTTAGCCTCTCTTCCATCACTAGTCTATATATCGTAATGCTGTTATGGCTATATAGGCTTCCAAGAAGTCCTGGAGGGTCTTATTGCGGCGGTTCCTCGCAAATTTTTATTTTTATTTTGTTTGTTGTAAGTGGGTTCGGTGTAACTTGATGAGACGAACTATTAGATACTAATATAATCTCGATCCGTTCAGCGGATGTCGAGCGCTGGTGAGAAAAAAAAAAACCCGCTTTAATCGCTTTTGAGCGATTTGGATTTAGGGGGAGGGGTCGATTTTTATCTATCGATATTTTAACAAGCACGGCTAATTAAAAAATTAGTGTCGTCTGCTTGTAAGTTTCGACAAAAGAGGTGAAGTGATTTCTGATTAGTGAATGATATTGATATATCTTTGAAACCAAACGATAATTTCTTTGGAACGTGGTTGCACAAAAAATAGCACAAGAAAATATATAATAGGCTACTAAAATGTGGTCCTCGTGTGAACTCTGGTTTCGGCTCTTAATAGAGTAGCATAATGCACACTGCATGCTTTTTAGCAGGTAAATGAACTTAGAATATGAACAGGAATGATTTTGGAAGCTGAAATAGAACAATTAACTCAATTTACTGTTCTAAATGTGTGTAATGTTATTCATGACTATCATTTATTATCTAAGACCCCTGTCAATGCATGACAGTTTGTTTTTGTAACCTTTTCGTTTGTGCAGATTTTAGACCTGAGCCAGCCATCATAACAACTCAATATGCAAGTTTTGCTTGTGCTGTTATTGCAGGGAAACCTGTCTCCAGCAACAACCTGTCTTCAGCAACAATCTCAGTACTTGGGTAATGATTTTCGTTATCTTTATTTTTTCCTCTTTGACCTGCTAAATATTTTAATGATGCATGAATTGCAGTGAATAACATGTAAACTTTAAATTCTTCTGTTTATTAACAATAAGGGAAATTAATCACCATCTTATTTTCAACTTTTTCTGACTTGTTGTTTCTATAAATATTTTTCGTAACCCATTTTTTATTTTTTATTTAGATAAACATCATTCCCTCTGATTGATTTGAGAAACTAACGATGTCGGTCGAGTTCTTCCCCTTTGTTTAAATCCCCTCTGCCATCGTGTACATCCATGTGAGTGTGGGACTGTGGGTTTATTCAGAGTCTGATGATACCTTTTTCCTATCCGCCTGCTGGATTCAACTTTTCTACGGATGGAGCACTTGTGGATGCCTGGCCGTATTTCCCAGGCTTATTAAAGGTAAAACAAACGTAACTTCTTTCTTCCTGTTTGACTATTTGGTCACATTGATTATAAATCGTGACATTCGTTGTACGATTATTCCAGAGCTAGGCAGTTGATTGGAACAGTTTTTCTCTTGCCGTTTTTTTTTTACTTAGTCAGGTTTTTCTTTTTAAATAACTCAGTTTTAGAACGACTGCAGATCAGGCCCGGTTTTGTACCTCACAACTCTGTCTGTGGGTAAAAAATCAAATTCAAAACTATTTTTGCCACACCGGCACCTACTCGTACACATCTTTGACATCCAATTTACATTACAAGTTTTTTCTTTCCCTTCTTTCTTCTTTCTTAAATTTCCCCTCTTTGGTTTTTTTTTATTAAGACCTACCAAAGAGCTCGTCCAGGCTAACGGGGAAAATACGTCTAGTCCTGTTGCTTCTACGTGATCAAAACGGAGCTAATAGCGGGGAAAGAGGGAACATGTTGTCGCTGCATATAGAATGGGAACCCCTTCTTCATCTATTCTGGTCTAACTTTGATTTTTGATTATATCTTTGGAATGCTTTGTATTCAGCTCCAAGAAAGGAGAATGCGCGCTCACATGGACCGTCACCTCGCCGACTAGACCTCAAAAGACCAAGAATAGGGGGAACAAAATTTAGAGCCCGCCATCGTATATTGTCCATACAAGCGTAATAAAAAGAAGAAGAAAAAAATACGAATCCCAGCAGAGCGCTTGGGCCGCATATTATAATATATTAAGCATTTAACGCAGCGACGATGTATATCCAAAGCGGCTAATTATCAGTTTTTTTTGGGGGGTTAAGCTAAAGGATTCGACCCCCCATCTATCTCTATATCGCGTCCTCTCTCTCAAATTCACAATCTTCTTCTCTCCTATTTTTTCTTGTTCTCATCGCCAGCTTTTGATCTTTTCCCCTTTGATAAGGGGGAAAATAAGAGGGAACGAAGAAAACAGTTAGTCCGTCTAGATACAATGTTTGCATAAATAGCTCATTACAAGGCTGGCGTGCCTGTTTAGAAACTCTGGGAATTATCTAATTCAAGATTTTCCCACTCTCTCTCTTTTTCTTTTCGGAAGAAATCGGGTTGTTTTACGAGTGGATTTACTTGCTCCTATAATACTTCAAGTGTATATACAACGCTCTTCGCTTCTTTTCAATTTGTATCCAGCGCCTTTTTCAGTCTAAAGTGTTGTAAGTGTCGTGTGTAAACACGGTAGGAAGAAAAAGAAAAAAGAGCTCGCGGAGATATTGGGATTCGTATTTTGTGTTGTTGTTGTTTGTTTGCTGCTGCTGCTGTGTCTTCCCAGAAAGAGGAGAGATGTATATTATGTTCATTCTCTCCTTTTCGTTCTTTTCTCGCTCCGTAACAGAATAACAAAACACACACACACAACAACAAAAATACGGGACTCCCCTCCGATGCTGCTGTAAACATCTATCGCAACAGTCTCTCGTCTCTACTCTCTTTTTCTTTCCCCCTTTTCTTCTTCTTCTTCCTCCTTCCATCAGCATAATCGTATTCATCGATTCAAATGCTATTCGCATTCCAGACGGATCAAGAAAAAAAAGAAGAATAAGACGGCGGCGGCGGCGGCGGTGGGCGGGGCGCGGGACATATAGGCTATCGGAAGTGAAGAAGAGGGGCCTTTCTTTATTGTGATTGTTGTTTGCTTGATGGAGACGCCAAATCTATATACATACAGGAGAGGGAGAAAGAGAAAGTGGGAGTAGTAGAAGGATAATATCGTCTCTGATAAACTCCTGTCGAGCGTCAGCAGGGAGAATCCGTCTCCTTGGTGAGCTCTCTCATCCGGAGAAGCGCCAACGCTTGAAATTCCCGAATGAACGAGGTCGATATACTTTAAAGGACGCGTTCACGCATATAGATATACAATGACGTTAGAGCGTCGTCTCAAATACGTCCCGTCCTTCAGAACTATGTAACAAAGAAGATGAAGATAGATGTACAATGTACGTTGCGGGAGGAACCCCGTTGATCCTTAATTGAATTTTTTTGAACTGTTATCAACCCGCCGTATTCTCGAATACTTTGCTCTCTCTCTCTCTGCTCAACAAACTTAAACAAAAACGAATAGATTTTAAAGACGGAGAAAATAAAAATGCAGGACAAACGGAAAAAAGTGGAGGCGGCCCGTAGCCACTTTGAACCTTTATTTAGGCAGAAAACAGGATTTGCCTCTCTTCTATTCGCTGTATGTTGCTTATACGGTGTAGGACTTTCTTCTTTTCAATGGTTCTTTTTTTCCTGCCATAGTTTCATCCCGCGGGAATCGATGAGAATGCCAGAATATAACAACAAAACGGTGGAGAAAAAAAAGGGGAAAGAAGTTGAGGACGAGAAAGACGTCAACTGTCGGCTTTGTATATTTTAAATCCTCTCAGCCATCGGCCGCATTCCCGCACGGATGCTTTACACTAGTCCTATCCCCTATTTGTTTTTTGTTTTTATTTCTCTTCGTTTTAACCCTTGAAAATGCCTTTTTTTTAATTTTTATTTATTTCAACATCGCGCGCCTTGACTTCTTTTGGGTTTGACCAACATTTTTCGTTTGAAAAGGAAAAAAAAATCTGGTTTTCCCGCGCTCTTCGGTTGAGCATCGATCGGCCCAAAAAAGGAAAGAAGCTGAATGAGGAGATTTAAAACGCTGATTGTTGGACCGTGACGGACGAACGGATGGTCGAAAGCTCGGGGTATTTTTTTTGTTTGTTATTGGAATTTATAGGCACACACAAAGACGCACGGTTCTTTTTTTTTCTTCTCCGTTCTTTTCCCTTTAGGTTGCATCATTCTTTATAATTTTTTGAAAATCCTTTTCTGGTTCAAACCGACGAAAAAGACTACGACTTTTTTTGAAATCGTGAATGTATATGCAAGAAGACGGAAGCGGTTGACTAGAAAACGCAGACATTGTGCGCAATGAAATGTTTTCGCTCGCGCGGCGGGAGAACGAGGTGTCAAGAAAATGTAGCGGTGCGGCATTGGCGGCGGCGGCATTGGGAAAGAAGCGGGAATGAATCAGATGGAGACTTTGGTTGGGTGTCGGTAGAGCTGTTGGTGGTCAAAGGAATTCACGTCGTAAATTGAGTGGTTCACAAGTGGGCGCCAGTATAGTTGTAGGTAAAACAGTACAGCCACTTCACTCTATAAATCCTCACGATATTGGATGGGAGGGACGATAGAGAACGAAGCGTCTTGTTAACTTTTTTGTTTTCTCGTTTTCATCTTTTCCTCTTTTTTTTTCATTTGGGTTGTTGTTGCCAACCCTCCAATCTCGTTGTTTGCTACGATATTACGCTTGTGTTTGAAGATTTATTTTGTTTTTCGAACCGTTGCTCAATGGTAACTTGTACGCCATCTAGCGGTGATTGGAGAATGAACGTGGTCTAAACGGCTGCTGGCGGGATTGTTCAACGGTCGTTCGATTGAATCCCGTTTCACGAATCGGTACATGTCATGCCATCTGACGGTCGTTTCGCTCACGACGTTGTAATTCAGCGCACAATTCGTAATTGCGAAATGCTTCCATTCTCGGTATTATTATGTAGGTTTCACTTGAAATGGGCAATTGGATCGATACAGTAGTAGATTAAATTCAGGGCCGCGTTCTATTAACCACATCTCGTCGATCTAGATATTCAACTCCCCCCTCCCTTAATCGAGAACTTGCGCATAATAACGAGCGTCATTGACTAGTGCACGATTTTTCGGAGCTTTCCATCAAAAAGTTGCTTACTCAAAAAATTCCGGTCCAATCCGCCCCCGCCAAAGTTGTTATGTTGAATGATGGAAAATAAAAAACACGCACCTCGCAAGCCATTTTTCATTATCGTGGTAAGGGATGTCACGTGCGGTTGCCCGCACCGAATGCGAGTCGAAGGACGGCCATGTTTCCAGTCGGCGTGAAGCTGTTGCTTTGGAAATTCTTGTCGGGCTTCACCGCCCTTATCAAACGAAAATTGCGTGAATATAAAACTACCGCAAAAATTTTTCCCTTGTCGATTTTCCCGTGTACTACGCACGCAGACATCAAATGGTAGCATCTAGATGATTGTGTGATTGATTCGCTCGGTCCATTCGGTTCATCGCCTTTTGGTCCGCCTTTTACGTGTTCCTGGACTCCGTCCGTGATGCCGGAATGAAAACACCAAAAGACGATTGATGATGGATAGGACTAAATATTTGGCTGTGTGATATTGTCGACGCAGTAATCTACGACGACGGGTCATTGTTCTTCCGTTCGTTGACTTTTTTTTATTTTTTCTCTCTTGAGAACGGTTCACTTTTTATTAGCATCAGCTGCTTTTCGACATTTTCACGTTGCCCGACATACCAGACGTGAGTTGTCGTGAATTTCTTGTGACACTCTAGAAGTTGGTTGATGGTTAACTCGTTAGTGTACAGAAACAAAGCAAATAATGGCCGCTGTCGCACGTGTTTTGCTGTTGATGTCAACGTTAAATACGACGACTGGCTAGCCTTGTCGCCCTGCTAGAGTCTGCATCGTGCGCCAAAAAGGGGCCGACTTGCACCTTTCGCCGACAAAGTTCTCCGCTCCAAAATACACCTCATCAACGGCCGGCCGACGGAGTGACTCTCTCCCACTTCTCTTCAGCGATCGAGGTCAATGGGAAGCCCTCCGAGTTGGGGTCCACGTCGTTTGTCATTCTATACTCGGTATTATTTATAACCACTGAGAAGGCGTCGTGACATTGCCAGTTGCCACTGACGCGGCCTGTCTCCCTCACTTTCGTCCACCCCATTTCTCCCTGCCATAACACAGAGGGGAGACGGACGAAAGGAGCTGGACGGAATGGAGAAAAGGTAAAGAAGGAATCGAAGGAAAGAGTGAGAAAGAGAGAAAGAGAGAGAGAGAAGACATTCCATTTGAGAAAAAATAAAACCAAGATGAGTATGTCCACGAATAGAATCTTTTCTTGGCAAGGCAGCCGTTTACCGATGAAAACGAGAGCCTCTTGGCCGTCTGAAGCGTTGCCGGACGTATCCCGAGCCCGCACCAATAGGGCCGCATGCAGTCAGTCCTCAAACCTCAAACGGTTTGAGCGCCGACATCACAGCCTGCGCTGAGAGACATTTGGTCCGACACCAGCAGCTCAACTCCAACACACGAAAAGTGGGTCAGATTCTTTATCCTGGCCGGCTAGACTAGACTGTCGATTGTTCACCGGAAAAAAAAAAAAAAAAAACTACAAAATTGTTTGTACGTGTGTTATTACAGAAAAGGCGATTGTGCTAGCGTCCGCTCGGCGGCGGTGTGCGATATCCATTCAGACGTTTCCCGTTCCATTTTGGCAATCTCATCAACTCTGCTGCTGGACTGTAGAGATTATCGGCACGCTTTGCCGTGCTGATACGAGCGGCGATTCCAGCATGTCGTTAAGAGGCATTCGATCGCGATTGCGTCAGGGCGGCAGTGGCAGCGGCGGAGGTTGCGATTCCGATCAAGGAAGTCCCTCTAGATCAGCGTCTTTCTTTCAACAGCTGGCGGCTTTTTTGGGTCCCGATGAACCGACTTCCTCGAAAGGATCCTACTCCCAAGAGGTGTTTTTCCATTCTTCTTCTTTTTACATATATGTGTGTGTGTGTTTGGGGTTCTTTTTTTTTTTTTATTTTCCTATCCATTTCCGCTGCGCACATAAACTTTCGCTCGCGTTTTTTTCCGGATAGATATCCGTGTGTTGGCAGTTCCCGTTTTATCTGTTTTGATTGATGATACACACACACCAAACTAATGTATCAACCTACTACGCTTTTTTCTTCTATCTATGTGTCAACAATGCGCGCTGTGTTAAACACATGGGGTGCGGAAGCGCAGGATGACGGCGCCAATCCAGGCGGAACAAACTTGGAAGACCAACTCCTGTCGCTGGTGGTCATGGCCAAGGGTAAATACATATCGTCCCATTTTTCGACCTCATCTCATTTATCAGCGCGTGTATTATATATACGTGTACATGTTCTTCAGTATTGTGTGCTGCATGGTATATAGTTACTTGCGTCATAGATCTTGCAATTTTCGATTCCCGATGAACCGGAATCGAGGTTGATCAGTTGGACGCGGGCTGGAAGGATGCTGGCGTGTTTGTTATTGACTGGCAATATGTAGCAGACTAGCAGTATATACTTCGGGCTTCCTCGAAGAGGGCATGGCAAATCAAAAAGTATATTTATACACGTGTGTTCGAGGTGCGTAGGAGGGAGATCGTCGGCGGCCATGGAGACGGACGCAGCCGGGACTGCCAGTAGCCAATCGGATACGTCGGAACCCAACAGCATCGAGCAAACCAATTTTCAACAGCAGCAACAGCTGAAACAAGGTAAATAAGAGATGACGGAAAAAGTAGAAAAATAATAATTTCATTAGGAGTCGACCTTAATGGTCAAATTAGGAATTCAGTGCGCTCTAAATCAGTTCTAAAATTAGGGCAATCAAAGCAACACTCAAGGCAAATTCATAAACATTTTATACGTTTGAGAAAATGGAAAGGCATGCCGAGTGCTTTTATGTATGCGCGCTCATATTTTATTATTATTATATGTACGTTTTGTAGCCAACGCAAGCCCGGGATCACAGCACAAGACGGTCCATAGATTGGTCAACGAGAGTTCAGTCGATTTAACGGGAAGCGACCGCGATACAGACAAGGAAGGGAGTTTGACGGACTTGAACGACGTTGTCCGCCCTCGCCGTTCGGTGGCCCAGAGTATACGACGCCGAGCGATGCAGTCAGCCAAATCTGGCGCCGAACTCCAGGAACAGCCGTCGAATTCCTGTCCTGGACAAACTCCTCGAAGGTTTGACACATACAAACATTAATCTCGTTCTCTTGTCCGATCGGACTTTGTCCGTTTTCGATCTCGTTATTGAAACGTTATTGTTGCATTCACCCGCCCACCCGATCGGTCCAAATACGCGAACGACGTGTGCCGCTTCCTATCGATCCCAAATCTTCTTTGATGTGATGGCTGACACTGGATCCGTGATGCAGGAACCGGTTTGCTCATCGCGATAAGAGGCGATCCGAGCGCAGCATATCGCTGGATCGTTCCGTCAGAAGCGCCAGCATCCCACCATCCCTGGACAAGGACGACACTGGGTCCACTCTGACAAGTGAGTCTTTTTGACGCAAACACGTACTGCAGCCGTTTGGTCTCACGTCATCTGCCCTATAGGCTCCTGGCTCCTTCTATTCCTTTTCCTTTTCTCTCCATTTTAGATTATTTCCTAGACTTTTGATGTTTATTGGGAAGGATTTTGTTTTGTTTTGTTGCTTCGCACAGGGCGCAGACTTTTTCTTACGTACTTTATTGTCCCTCTCCTCTTAATAACTCTCTTGATTTAATATGTAATCTATTTAATCTCTCACGAGGCGGCGAGCTTATGGATTTTCTCGATGCGCCCGCCCTCTCAACTTTTATTACGCCTCCGTCGTCATCACCCTCCGCACTCATATATTATTCCAGCATGCACGGCCAGTAAGTAGCCTAGACTCTCCCTCTCTCTCTCTCTCTGCCTGCTGGATGCAGTAGATATTGAATATAATAAGTCGGTATATATCACGCTCTCTCCTCGGCAGCAGACTACTGTGCGTTGTAGTCGTATCAAAAGAAACAGATATTAATTACATGGAAGGCAAAGTCGGGATTCGGCTTTGGGTGCGAGCTTTGTTCACGAGTGTAGGACGGAGTTAGCAAGGTCATGAATCATGTGTGTAGGCTGGCTGCTATATACCACACACACACATAGACATAGAGGGTAATAACCTAGGGGGGAAGTCAGGGGGAAATACCTCGAATATCAATTAAGTATGGTAATAATAGAGGCGTGAGCATTCGTCTGAGATGATGTAGTACTCGACTCGACTCTCCGCTCTTTATGCGTCAAAACAAACTCGGCGCGAGAAAGAGATGGGGAGAAAAAAAGGGGACAGTATTGATTCGATCGATTTGTTTTCTTTTGATGTTTGCAATAGGAAATGACGAAATGTCGCAGACGAGTAAGGAGGCTGTTGGCAGTGGAGACACTTCATCCCGGCTGCCTCATCATCGCATCGCCGCCTGGGCTCGCGAGCTGATGGACGATCTCCAATCGATTGAGGATGAAACGGATCAGGGACAGGGTTCGCCCAAAGAGAATAACGCCGATGATCTTGGAGACAGTCTGGCTGTCAAGAGGTAAAATATCAATTTCCATATTTCAAATCTATCCGAGCTGTATCTTTGATGTCCTTTGCGCTCGCGATCCCTGCGAAATGTATACATCTAGTATATGAAAATAACCAATTTCTCTCTCTTTTCTGAACTTGACATGCCGAAGCGAAGGTTGAAGAATAACATTTTGAGATTTGGACGAATCACTGGAGCTATTTCATCCTCTTGCGATTCAATTCAGTCGATCCGCCAATGGCAGTCACCCACAGCTTCCATCTTGTTCCTTCTGGTATGGGAGACCATTTTTCGATTTCTTTTTTTGTTTCGTTTCTCTGCGGTGCCTTTAGATATATATGAAACGTGTTATGTGTCTGAACTAAAGTGAACTGTGAATCAAATTGGATCTCGTGATGGATCGCCGTTCACACTCTGCGAAACTTTTGATCGCCCCCGTTATATTCTGCGTATACGTTTATCTTGGTTCTTCATATATACTTATTCGATCTTATATATTTTTTTATAGGTTTCCTCTTACGCCATATGGCATGGTTTGTTTCTCGTTCTAGTCGTCGCTGCCAGTCTGTGGAAGTTGACGATAAATTACCTCACTTCCCAGTAATTACAAATATATCCTAATCAGTGTGTGTTTCTTGTTGTATAACGAAGACGAATCGATGTAAGCTCAGAGTGTTGTTCCCCTGGCCGTCTGCCTTGAAACTTAGTACTATAATTTAGCTGTTTTTACAAAGTTCGTTGTTCTTTGGTTGAATTGGCAGAGGCTGGCTGCGACACTTTGGCTGGAATATGGGCGGAGATCATCAAGATGCAGACGAGTCGTCCAACGACGGAAACAAATCGTCGACCAGCGTCATCGAAAGTGTTTCCGTCATCCTCCAAGTGGCTAGAAAAGTTCAAAATCAGCTGGGCAACGTCTGCGACGCTGCGGAAAAAATCAAAAAGTCAGTGATGCATATAATAACTTTCTCTCTCTCTTTCTTTACGTGCGCTTTTGATAACTTTTAACTCGATTTCATTCGACTTAATGTTGTATATTTGTTGTTGCGAGTCCCCTCATTTGGACGTGAAATCCGATCAGTGTAGTTCCGTAGTTACACGGGAGATCCCACGGGATCGTCACTGTGGAGGGACACAGAGTATTGAGGGGGAGAGAAGGTAGACGACTGTGATCTCGTCCATCTCTTTTAAGACCGTTGTTAAGTTCGTTGTTAAGGTGACCAACGAGGGCACAAAGAGGATTCTGCTATATGAAAAAGGGGGGAGTTAGTTGTTGTCGGTCGAGCTCGTGATTATATTCCACCATCCAGTTGCTGACTCGACCATCCGAGAAAGAAGCACTGGTCGATGGAGTAGTAACGCAATCGATGGCGGTGGGTGGCTCCATCTCAAGTTTCATGGGTCGTGAGCTGTTCCGACATGCTTTGCCATTTCGTTTATTTCTTTCCGCTTTGCTTGTTCCCGTTTTTGTTGTTGTTGTTGTTGTTGCTGTTGTTGCTGTTGGCGTTTCTCTGTTTTCGAACTGGCCTTAAAATTCCTCGACAGCCGAGTTCCCCGGCGATTATTCGGCAATCCAATTTCTTTTTCATGGGGAACGAAATGTCAGAGATAAAAAAAATTTGCGGAAATGATAGAGCTCGAGACTCGGGGCAGAAATAATGAATGAGAGGCCATTTTTCGAATCAATCCACGTGCCACACCCTTGGCAGTTGATCGATCATTTCAGGTCGTAAATCAATGAACGCGTCATCTTTTGTTGAATTTTTTTACAACAAAAGAGTTCCCCCTCTTTTGTTTCCGCTTAAAAAATAAAAGAAATGAGATGGAAATTCCGTGTTAGATATACTGATGTATAATTCGTTGGTTTCCTTTTACCATTTATTTTTATTTTGTTTTTAACATGTTCAAGTTTGCTCATGTGGCGTCACGAAGCCTCGCGCCGGCTCTACCTGATTCTGTGGCTGGCGCTGCTCGTAACTCTTCTGGTGCCGGCAGCTCAGCTCTCCACCTTCGTTGGCTTCTACCTGCTCTTGAAAGTAATGATAGTTGACTACGTCTTCTTCAAGTTCCCGCGACTACGTGCCAAGTACGACACGTCCTCGCTCATCTGGCAGACGCTGCCCACCGACGCCGACTTGGACGCTCGTCGCAAAGTCGAACAGGTATAAATAACACCCCCCTTTGCCAGTGTGTGTTATTGTCGCTCCTGTCGCCGATTTTGTTGAAAATTCGCATGCGGAAAAATTTTCCGCTGGGTTGAACCCCCCATAACTTGACAATAAGAAATATACATATCCCTTTCTCTCCAAAACAACACAAGGGCTTGCGCAACGCCGCAGCGTCAGCAGCCAATGCAGAGACGCGAACTTTCTGGGAATCTTTCAACCTTCCACCCAACGAGCATCCGCTGTCAGGTATATATACGTCGGATGTGTACAGTCGAGTGTATGTAGTATGTTTCGCAGTGCAGCGCACATTTATAGGCATACTAATGAGCTTATTACAAGTTGTCGGTAGATATATGAGAGCTGGCCGAAACTTTTATTTTATTTATTTTTTTTATTTTGATGTTTTTGAGAGGGAGGTGCACTTTTTCTATATCTTCAATGAAAGCTATAAAAGAAAAAAAGTAACTCCCGTAGTAGTATATTATATATACGTAGTAACTCTATGGATCTCTTTTGTCTTGGCGTTTTCGTGTCGGCACTGCCCTGCACGCACGCTCGATCATCGTCTCCAACACATACATGCAGGATGGCAAAATGGGTTGCGAGCAACACTGGTGAACCGGGACAAATCACTGACGTCGTCCTTTAAGTCCGGCCGGCTCTTTCTCACCCCCAGGTAAATTCCTTCAATCCATTTAAAAAACGAGTTGAAAGTTTTTATGGGAATCGTACGTATATAAAATTATATTGGTTGGTTTTATTTATTTTTTTTAGTTATCTTTGCTTTGAACGGTCCAAGACGCAGCCGGGCAAGAACGTGGTTATTCCGCTGGACAGGATCATTCGTTTGGAAAAGGGCAACCAATACAGCTGGATACCCGGCGGTGGAATGATTATCGAAGTTTTCGTTCAAGGACTAGATCGGGTATAGACGAACGCTTTTCATTGTCCGCCTTTTGCGACAATTATTATTTAGTGTAGACTTTTTTTCCGGCCCCCTTGGGGGGCGGCAGGAACGCGGATGGATGGATGGGTTTGATCGATACATTTCTTTTGTGTGTCTTGCATTATTTTTATACATATATGCGTGTGGCTGGCGTAATCACGCAACACTCTTCACCCCGCCCTCCGTTCACTGCTGCCCGACATTCAAAAAAGGCCTACACTTTCGGCGCCATCATGAACCGTGACGATGTTTTCAATAGCATCCGCGATGCGGCGGAGGGACTCGGCTGCATCTGGCGCGAAGACAACAACAAATCCGGATCGTCATAACTAATCTCCAAAAGACTCGTAAGCCAAAAGACTCGCTGGCACCCAGTGACGGCTCAACATCTTCCTCGAACATCTCCTCTTCTTTCTTCCGATTTCCCTCCCTCCCCCTCGTGTTTTGTAGCATCCGCAGACTAAATGAGCTTATTTATCCCTCCTTCCTCCCTTCTCTCAATATATATACACACACACACACACACACACACACACACACACACACACACACACACACACTACATAATACATCATATGTGTATATATGTATACGTTGTACCCAGTGTAAATACAGAAATTGCAAGGATTCGACGGACGGAAGGGAGCAGAGAGAGCCACAACACGTCTGTTTCCACCCGGAAAGACTAACAATCGCGCACTATATCGCCTTCCTCGTGTCATACGTACACAAAGGGGGAGATGACGCCGCCGACGACCTATGGGCAAAGTTGATGTTGCTGCACTGGTAGACGTACGTACGTACTCGATGTTTCAGAACACGTCGCACTCCCTCCGGCTTCGATCGTGCAGTCTCCTCTCTGTTGGTCGACTTCCCCACGGGCCAGCCTGCTGCCCTGCCAGTCTGCCACACAGTCTGTACTCCTGTGGCGGCCGGAATCGATGACAGACGGAGTAAGAGCAGAGCTTGAGGGGGGATCTTCAGTCAACCAGCTTTTTCTTCTTCCTTCCATCAGCTCCGCCGATATCTGCATTGGACCTTGTTGTTTGAGTCAACATTTGCCTCCCTCGATAGAATTTGGCTTTGCCCTCCTTGCCCTAGCAGCAGGGGCTTATGTAACGTCTGTTCGAATGTAAACCAAGCTCTGTTGAAGGATAGAGTCCCTTCTTTCCTTTCAAGTTCCGTTGCTTTAACTAAGAGCGGCTAGAAGATTTTTTTTGAAAAAGATTTAAACAACAAACTGACCGCCCAGGATGTCCAGGAAAGCCGAAAGCTTAGATGATCTATCCTCCACTCTATCTGTTTTCCCGGCAGCACGTGAACGAACAAGCACTGGCATGTTGTTGTGGGGGCTGGCCGATTGACCTTTCTCGCGGGCGACTAGATAGTCTACCACCACTTTTCATGTTAGTCCACTTTTCAGAGGGTAGAGAGAGAGAGAGAGAGGAATGCCGCGGTATGGGGAAAGTGACGAGAGTTCAGTTGAACGAAGTTTGAACGTCCCATCACGTGAGAGTGTACTGGGTTCGCTTTGATTCCCCCCAACCCCTTTTCTCGCTTGCTCTCTTGCTGTATAGACCGCGGTGTAAAATTCGGAAATTATGGGCGAGATGAGTCTCTCGTCTCTGCCGGCCAATGAGAAACCGACGTGAACTTTATGAAAACAGCCCGGCCAAAATTCCCAATTTGCTGAACTGTCGTTTCTTTACGGCCTACGGTGGTGTGGCGGTGGTGTGCGCATCAAGGGATTTCTTTACAGTTCGGTACTGTTGCTAGGGCTTCCTTGTCACACGGCCAAACGACGTCAACGTGCTGGCGCTCCCGCTCCTACCTCTTTGATGTTGGTTGCCGGGCACTAATTTCCCATACTGGTTCATTTCACCGCGTTTCTATTTAATAAACATGTTTTTTTTTTTCTAAAAACAAAAAAAAAAAACAAAACAGGAAACGGACCAGAGGTCTATCAACACCGATGGAAATGAAACCAAAACGCGGAAACAGTTAACTGCGTTTATAGGTTAACGGAGGATCTTATTGTGGGTTTCATACAAATTTTTACTTTTATCTGGAGTGATATGGAGGGGGTCTCATAATAACTTACGAACGATTTGATACTCAAATAATTCCAATCCAACAGCGAACGTCGAGCGCGGGTGAGAAAACCGCCTTTTTTTGTTTTTTGAGCGGTTTGAATTTAGGGGGAAGTGGAAGGGGGTCGATTTTTAATCATTTCTATCGATACCTTAGACGAGTGTGTCGTCTGCTTTCATTTTTTGAGAAGTTTCAGATCACGTTTTGAGAAATGTACGTGGTTGCACGAAAAATAGGGCAAGAAATAAGATTACAAAAATGTGATCTTCGTGTCAACTGGTGTAGCCGCTCTCCACTCTATGCTGTCTAGCAGGTAAATATAACAAAGAAAACAAATGGAAATTTAAAAGAGTTAAACCTGAACTTCAAATTTGTGAAATGTTAGTGCCATGGCAGTTTGTTTGCACTGAGTAACCTATTCCTTTGTGCAGATTTCAAGCCTGAGCCAGCCATCATAACCACAAGCTATGCAAGTTTTGCTGGTGCTGGTATTGCCAAAAGCTGTCATCTGCAACGATCTCAGAATCATCACTTGGTTGGGTAATGAATTGTGTGACTTTTTTTCCTGTGACCTGCTAATTATTGTAATGATGCATGACTTGCACCAATGCAGTGTAAACCTTAAATTCTCCTGTTTATTAACAATTAGGGTTTAATCAGTGTCTTATTCCCTTGTTGTTTGTGTAAATGTTTATCGTAACCCATTTTTTAATTTTCATTAGATAAACAGCATCCCATTAGAGAAACTACCGATGTCGTTCGAGTTACAGATCTCTTCTTCCCCATCCTGTAAATGTCCTTTACCTTCGTGTACGCCCATTTCTGTGTGGGGGTATTCACGAGTCTGAAGACCTTTTTTGTTATCCCGCCTGGTGTAACATTCAACTTTCCAACAGATGGAGCAATTGTGAATTGCTGGCTTTATTTCCCAGGCTTAAAGGTAGGAAAAATCTATCTCTATTCTTCTTTTTTTACAATCTGTGACTCGCGTTGATTCTAAATCGTTACTGGGTAGACTACGATTATTTTTGAGCTATGTGGTTGACTGGAACTCTTTTCTCTTACCGTTTTTGTTTAGGCTCAATCAGGGTTCATTAAATAATTCATTTGTAGAACGATTGCAGATCAGGCCCGGTTTTATACCTCACAACTTTGTCTATTGATAAACAATCAATTCGAAAATATTTGAACTTCCAACACTTTCAACAAGCAAAGTGCAACTAGAAAACTGTATGACCAAGAGGAACCTGCCGCCACACCGGCAACTCCTCGTTAGGTGAACTATGCCAACCAATAGGATATATAGTGCCGGTGAGTTTTATTTTTCGGTCAAGAAACAAGTCGCAAAGGGAAAGCGAAATTTCAGGTTCTGGACATGTCCGTCAGATTTTCCGCGTAACGAACACTATTTATAGATTAAACAACATGTTTAGAATATCTCTGCTGGGCTATCTGTCTCTGTTTCTCTCCCCGTCTCGCACGCGCGCACTCTTGCATCCGCATTCCGGCACTGGTTAAACAGCAGCATTCGCCTCTCTGCTGCCTCCTTACCATATCGCTCCACTCCGTCTTCTCGTCTGCTGCGTCTAGTCGATGTTATGTTGAAGAGCCAGAGGACTGAGGCAAAAGATGTAGTCCCGTACGGAAGTTGGGAGGGCTATACTTACGTGAGCATCAGCGGATGAACGATCCGCAGGGGATATGAAGAGCTGGTCCGCAGGCAACCGGAATCGCCTGCCAAATGGAATACTGAACCGAAACAAAACGAGGAAACGAGAGAGAGAGAGAAACAGAAATAAAAAGAAAAAGGATTGGGGCGTCGCAAGATGGGCAAATGGCTGCGGCTCGAGTGATATAGAAGCGCCAACTTCTCTTGTAATGACTCTGGGCTCGTGAGTGGAAGCCTAACTAGACAGCACAGAGATAATCAAAGTAATTTCATGGAAGCTAGGAGGACAATTTATGTTATTTGATATTTATTTTTATTCTCCCCTGTAGCGCCCCCCAGTTTCTTTGTTTACCAACGACGGCGCTGTTTTTGTGTTTTCTCGAGCACAGCAGGGCCCTGCTGCTGCTGTTGTCGTCTCGGCAGCACCGGCTTTTCACGGCGCGCAGTGTAGTGCGGACTCTTGATGATGCGCCGTCCTATCGTTCGTTCCTTCGCGTTCGCGTTTACGCGCAGGCGACCCTCCCCCTCTCCTATCTCGACAAGAGGGGGGAGGACGGCAGACATGGAAGCGAGCCCTAAAATAAAAAAAAAAAAAAGAGTCGAAAGGAAATTTTTTAAAAAAAGAAAAAATAAGAAAAAAAGGAGAAAGAAAATGTAAAAGCGAGCGAGTTCGTCTACCGTGCTCGTCAGTTCGCCTGGATCGAAGCTGCGAGTCATCCACGCTTTTATATAGACCAGCACTCTTCTTTTTTTTTCGTCCTCCCCCCGCACACATATACTCCATTACGCTCTCTTACACTCGACTCTCTCTCTCTCTCTCTCCTGCTGCTGCTGCTGCTTCTATGCGTTTTGGGCTGTGTTGGGGTTCATTCAGAAATACTTGCTTGACATCACGCCAGTAGTGGTCGCGCTCATCGACGTTTCGGTTCAGTTCGCTTTTAGCTAGTGCTGCAATTTTTTCGGTGCGGATGTCGTATTAGTGCAGTGCGCTGGTGGAGCTGTTGCATCGTGGACTTCCGGTCTTTCATTGTTCCGTCCCCCCTCCCATTCTCACCACTTTCTTAAACAGTGATTGAAATCATTCCGTCTAGAAATCCCGTCGAATATAGTAGAACGTTTCTGTTTAATTCTTTATAGTAGGCAACAATCTCTTTGCAACTCTACAGCATAAGCGTTGATCCCGTGCCAGTGCCAGTGAACGCTACAGACGACACACATACCAGGACATTATAAATAGAACTCTTCGCTGTCGACTTATCTTTTGTTTCTTTTAACTCGTCTTACGTTGGGGGCGGGGAGTGGTGGAGACGGTAAAAGGTCATTTGGATTGACGTCGCCTTGTATTTATTGCACGGTCGCGTTTCCCGCTATCTCGTCTCAACCAATGTTGTCATCAAATCACCAGGTACCGTACCGGCTTTCGCTTTCACGATTAATAGCTTTCTCCTTCACTCTCTTAAAGAGCTACCCCCTCCTTCCTTGTTTTTGTTGTTGGTCTTCTTTGAAACGGTTTTTTTTTCTTCTTCTTCTACTTGTAAACGCGAAATTGTGCTGTATCGACTTCGTGACAGAACGTAAAGCGCCTTTGACACTCCGCTCGGAATTGCCAAAGAGATTGCCTTTTCCTTTTTTTTTTTTTTAGCTTTTCTCGCAATTCCAAATACTTTGTTATTTAGTTAGCACTTTTTTTCTGTCTTGCCTTTAACCGGCTTTAGCGGTCGATGGGCTGACGTCGTGACAGCACGAGGACCGGGTCTCAGACAGCAGCCAATGTTGACGCGGCGAAAGAACGGCGGGTGCTGGGAGGTTTCAAATGGGGAAGAGGAATAACAGCAACCAAAGTGGGCGTATGTAACACTTTGTTATTGCATGTGTAGGCCTATACGGCCCTCACTGCTGCGGTACATATTATACATAATGAATAAAGCTGAGTGCAGCTGACTCTCGTGTGCGAGCTCATATGACTGCGCCATGTTGTTGTTGGCTTTTGTCTTGGCAATTTTGCTATCATCTTCAAGATGAAAATTGACATTCTGTCGGAGGGATTTATTCACGTTTCCTCTTTATTGGAGAACTCGCGTCGTGTAAGTATCGCTCGTGTCGAGGTGACAAGGTGCGAGGGTGTCGGGGTGTCGGGGTGTATCGTGTCCAAATGAAATTAAATATGTTCTCTTAGCTTCTTATAGAAATCTTCGTGCTTCAAAGGAAGGAGTGGCATCAGATGTGAAAAGAAACTAATTCCACACACAAGAAAGTGGGAAAAGCGAACGACGGAAATAGAAAACACGGCAAACAATTGGAGAGTTTTTGTGTGTTGGTGTGTGTGTGTGTGTGTGCTGTATATTTCAGTTAACGCTTGAGAGCATATCAGCTGATGGTGCACGGACGGTCGCGTTCCGAATACGAGTTGGCTCATTTTCTCATCTACAAACAAGAACAAAAGAGAACAGATGAGAAATAGTTTGCCCCTCTCGTCTCTTTTCTTTTTTCTTCCTCTTATAAGTTTTCAGTTACGTATATTACTTCATATCGCTTTTCCAGTCTCCCGCGCCTCTGTCATCTCCGTCTATTCTCATTCCACTCGCCTCACCATAGAAACATTTAAATATACGCCATTCGGCTTGTGCGCTCGGCCTGCTAGCATTCAGACGTCACTCAACCCAGCTGCTCCCTCCATTTCCGATTTCACGGATTCTCGGCTAACGAAAAGGCGGCGGCGGAGGAAAGTCTCGTCTGTATTGTATAGGCTGGGAAACGAATAGGCTACGAAACTCGACTCCGCCAACTCCCGCCGCCGCGCATACACAGCACCATTACGTCGAATCATTTATCCATGAGGGGAGAACGGGGCGTTTTAGATGAAAAGAGAGGGGGTGGTTACGTCAATTGAAAAAAGGAAAAAAAAAAGGATTCAAAGAAATACAGAGGCAGCACAGGAAATCGGTTTTTATCGGAACTGGTGCAACCGACAAGCGACAACACTTACACAAAAAGAAAAAAAAGAAACGAAATCGATTGCCATCTAGTCATTGTATCGAGAAAGATCTGCACAATAAAACTAAACGAGGATTTAGTTTGGCAATTTATTAACGGTTACATCATCGCTCAGTGTCGACATTTTCGTACCAAGTCGTACCAACCCGGGCCGGAGGAGTATTTTATTTATTCCTCGCGCGCATTTTTATGTCGTTTCATCCGTTCACACGTACGGCTATGTATTGTATGGTGATTATACTGATTGGTATAGTGTGTACCAAGAAGACAACC
Source organism: Daphnia pulex (assembly GCF_021134715.1). NCBI lineage: Eukaryota > Metazoa > Arthropoda > Branchiopoda > Diplostraca > Daphniidae > Daphnia > Daphnia pulex. The sequence goes on along the minus strand of NC_060018.1, from coordinate 2,350,938 downwards.
CAGAGCGTCTCCTCCCCTACCCATGAAAAAAAAAAAAAAAATGAGAAAATGCTGCAGCGTGCGCGTTCGGCATACCGGAACTGATGACTTGATGCAATCATCATCATCCCCTTATTTCCCAATTTTCTGTCTTTATCTCTTTCTCTGTCTCTTTCTTTCTCTCTTTATCTTTCTTATCTTTCTTTCTTTCTCTCTTCGTCGTCGTCGTCGTCTGTGTATCCAGCCCGACGACTGCAGAAATCGCAAGTTCTTTGTCCTGCTGCCCTGTAAGTCACTGCTCATCGTTTTATTCCTTGTCTTTTGTATGGAGGGAAGCAGAAACGGTCGACTTGATTCGGTTTCCACCGGTCATACAATCATGTCGCAAAGTACGTGCTGTATATTGTACGTAGGAGGACTGCGTGCTTTTCGTGCTGAAGACAGTGCATCTTAAATAAAGACATGAATGATGAAGGAAGAAAGTCGTCGAAAATCCGGGAACAGAAGGAAAAGTTTGGCAACCGCGTGGGCTGAGATCACAGCACGGAACCTTTCCGGCTCTCACAGGGACTCTTAAATATATTCCGCAGAGACAAATGGAGAAACAGAGAGAAAAAAACACACAAATTTTATTCATTCATTCGAATCTAGCGTTCTTGAAAGGTGCTGGAGCAGAGATTCTGTCGCTTAGCTACCAACATTGTACAGAACTTTCTTGGTCGACTTTTAACTTTTTGTGAGGACAAATGTCTTCCGCTCTGTTATTGACTCGACTCTTTCTTGGTATTATTTTTGTTTTCGGGATTGGCTTGTGTTACACAAGAAAAGTTGACACGAACATCCACATATGCCGCACATATGTCCGTCTGCAGTAGCTCCGAGCGACAGTGATGCGGCGATACGCCGAGTGTTTTTTGCGGTTGAACGAGCCCTGACTTTTTACACGGACATATTCGACTGTCGCTTGATATCACGAAAGGTTTTTTTTCGGTAAGGCAAAATAGCGTTTAACACAAACTCCAACGACCGCTCGGGCTCACGTTTCGGCTCGGCTACACTCTCGTCTTCGTCTTGTCAGAAAAAGTGAATCATTCTGACAAATAGGGGCTACAAAAAAATCTCGGCCGTCGTGACCCTGTCCGCTCCCGCAAACAACTGTTTGTTTTCTAGGCTGATAAGGCTCAGAAAACTTTCGTTCTCGCGTGCTCGTTCTAATTGTTTGGTGCGGATTACATGTTACTCGAGTACGTACTACTTTGAAGATTCGTGGCTTACTGCAAAACGCCACCCAATTTTTCCAGATCGCGAAGCCCAGATAGGCTAGCTGTGTTGTTCCCATTCTCGCGCTGCGAGGTCGTGGCGTGCCCATTATTCTTGACAAAATCGCCCTTTTGCAGTCTCTTTCTCTCTCTCTCGCCCCCGACCGATAGACCGTTCGAGCATGTCCTTTCACACATTTCACTCTGAGCTCTTATTCATTCCCCTCATTTTCCCTCTCACTCGTATCTTTTTTCTTGTGTGTGTTACGGGTCGATCAGTTTTACAGTTTGGACAGAAAGAAAAAGAAAGAAATGCGTACCGCTTGCGGTTTTCTCGGAACAGACTTGAGTGTTCTTTGTTCCCCACTTGAATGGGCAAGGCATATTGTACTAGCAATAAATACTCATAAAGCCGGTCACTTCTGACAATCTTTTATGAGAAATATTTGCCGCGTTTGACCATTATTGCTGTCAAAGATCAATATACACTCGGGAGGGCCAGGCAGGCCAGGGACGTCAAGGGCGTACAGAGTTATATCGAGTTGCGTTCTCTTTCACTCTTGTCGTCTAACGCGAAGTTCATGGGGCCGGCGGCCTGTGCATTTTCGCACGCACCGCGTGACATTCTTCTCCTCTGGCCGACATCCATCACCTGTTGGCTAGGCTGGGTCCGTGACTCGCTAAAGACTAACAGAATCGGTAAAAGGGAGGGATAAAAAAAAATGACCCCGAAAAAAACAAAAAAACAATTACTTTGTTCGTGAGTGATACCCGTCAAGGTATTCGGGCAATCACAAATAAAAAAATCCCTCCTCAATTTTTACAAATAATTCGGATTGCGTGATATCTGTTACGTGCGGCAGCTGGTGGATTCCAAGAATCCATCTTAAACCACCTTGTAAACAAGATGTAATAATTCCACGACTTTATCGTGACCGAGATAATTTCTATTAATGTAATCGTAGACTTTTACTTGCATGGTCATTTTCGCTTCGGGTAAGTGGAGAACAGAATCGTCCTCTCGATAATCTAATTCTCCATTACAGACGGAATAGATTGAAGTGATCCCGGTCTCTTGATGCCGCATCCTTTTTCGACTTAAAAACAAAAAGAAAAAAACTTGACGGCCGGATGAGAAACGAGGAGGCGTCTTGAAGACAATAACACACTGACCTGATTCACAGAAAGCTATATAGCTTGTTTTGATATTCGTCCGCTGTACCATGTGATTTTCGCCGACCTTCATCAGGCCGCTCCCATAGTGTACGCGCCGCTCCTCAGTTAGTTAGTTGGGTTCAGTCTTTGAACTCGGTCACCTGGAACCACAGCCAGAAGAGAAAGTGTCTTTGGTTTTGGGTTTTTCTTTTTTTTACGTTGATGTCAGCTTCACGTGATTCGGCTTCCTCCCTCAGCGTGTCTGCAACGCACGCTATATACACTGCCTGATTCTAAAATCTAGACCTGTCGTGGCCAAGGATCGTTGTTTTTGTTTTTGTTTTTTCTCCCTTTTTTCTTCCCGCAATAAAACAGAGAGCCACTCAACGTCAGTTTGACGTCATTACATGAAATGTGATGTACGGCTGGTTCTTGTTTCCAATCGGCGCTGCAAAAGCAATGCCAATTAACCGCATGGGAAGAAGAGTCGGCAACTAGATCAAGGTCTTGCCACGCCGGAGCCGCAAATAATCAAGATTGACGTTCAAAACACCAGACGTACTAGAGAAAGGCGAAATAAACGAATGGCAAAAGGGAGGCAAAGGAACTATGTGGGAGCTCCTTGTGCTGCAGAGTCGTCTCTCGTGGAGGAATAATCAGCAAAAAGTAATTAAAAACTGTTGTTAGTGTAAAAAGTTTAATTTCTTACGGACAATTTTTAATTGGAATGAGTCGTTTTGGGATCACCGTGCAGATACTTCAAACACAAGGAAATTTTCCTTAATAAAACAATAGTTTTAAGTGTAGGTATTCTTCTACGATATTATAATTGTTTGGTTGTTGGGCGCACTGCATCAGTTGGTTTGTTGCGTCGTTAGATTATTGTTTTGCGGCCCATCTGTACCAGGCTATCAGTTGTTTAGAGTAAACCGTATGTGCTGTCTGAGAGCTGACATTGAATTGTCTTCTCTGTGCAACTCGTATCAAGTGCTGCTGCCACAGCACATTCTGAATACTCAGAAGCCTTATCCTCGGGGAAAATCTAGATTAACATCCGAAATCAAAACGAGAACAGCAAGCAAAACCCCCCAAAAAGAACGCCGGAAAATCAACCGAAAAAAAAAAGAACTTTGTTCCCTTGTCTGTGTGTTTTTCCGTCTATTTAAAAAAATTTAAAACAAACAAAAGATTATAGAGTTCGAGGGGAAGTACTTTATACCTGACTCGATCTGATAAGAAAAGCTCAGCGGCTGCCTGATGAGTCGCTGCGCTTCAGTTGCTTCGTGAACCCTGGCGTCGAGTGTGCAAGCTCTCCTTAAACTGTCCGTCTCTCGCTTCCAAGTTGTAAGAAACTCATTTTGCTTTTTTCCTCGGCTTTCCTCGTTGGCTTTTTCTTTCCCCCATTCGTTTGACTCAAGAGCGGTTTGTGGGCAACCCGTGACGGTAGTGGTTTTCACGATACGCGCCTTTGAGACAGCTGTATACACACGACAGCATAGTACTATATACAGCGTGCAGTCCCGATCAATAGCTGGGTGTAGGGGTGGGTTGAAAGCGAGCACGGACGAGTGGAGTAAAACTTAAGCTGGACATATTCTTGTTTCCTAGAGGGACAAGAAAAGGTTACGACGTCCATTGATCAAACGGTATTGAATCAACACGTAGCGTGTAGTGAACGTAAACTGAAACCCGACAAAAAGGTTACATGGTGTTGGCGGCGGAATGCATTCGCTTTTCTTCGCAACGCGTGAATTAATGCCATTAATTGTTTTAAAAACATGACGATAAAGAAAACCGTTTGTCCTCTAATGTGTGTTGTTTCGTCTGGCTCCATGAATAAGATAAACCCGTCATATGGCATCTGTGACTCATTACTTATGAAATGTTATCTAGCTTGGAAAGGCGATTAAGCGCATAGCAATTGAGCAATCCTACGCACACGTTTTTTTTTCTCCACAGGGCATTTTTATCTTTTTTTTTTCCTATAACTCTATTTCTCTTTTCAATGTTCTCATACATCAATTATATTTTGCTTCGTTTGTTTTACAGAATCATAGAGATCGAGGGTGAAGATGGTTCCGCGAGCGCCGCTCTCTAAACTGGCGGCCGGCCTCTTCTTCATCAGTTTCCTCATTTACGTAGTCATCATCACTCGGCTGGAAGGCGGCCAGTTTGGCCATGTTGCTGATCCGGCTTCCTTCAGTTCCCGAATGCTCATGAATCATCCGGCCAGCGGTTCGGGAGATGGCAGCATTCTACACGAAACCATCTCAAATTCAGGTGTCATCACTGCTATTGACAATATGGTCAACCAAATTGGCACGGCAGGGACGGAATTGACCGAAAATCGGGTCAAAGATATCAGTAATGAAATCGCAAAGCAGATCGCCGATTACGTCGTCCAGAAACTCGGCAAAACCGCCACAAACAGCAATGTGTGCTACGGCTGCTGGAAGCACGGCAACACCACCGGTATCCAATACATTCTTAAATTTTTTGTTAAAAATCTAATCTATCTAGAAAATCACGGTAGATATTTAATTAGAGTCCTCCTCCCTATTTCTAGATTTGCCCGTTATCTATCTGGTGACACCGACTTACAGGAGACCCGAACAGATTCCGGATCTGACACGATTGGCCCAGACGCTGCTCAACGTGCCAGCCGTCCACTGGATCGTCGTCGAAGATAGCAGCACTCTCTCCCCTGCCATCGCTTCCCTTCTGAAACGCTATGGAATACCACATACGCATCTTAAAGGTATACATTATAAGGCTGTGCTCCATTTACTCGAATGCTCTAAACTTAATAGAAGCATTCACTTGGGAATTAAATAAATTCGGTTTGTTCTGGCGGAACGGGGAGGAGGCAACTCCACCTATTTATCGATAATGTGGGTAAACGAAACGGAGCACCGCGTATGAACAAAGAGGGCGTTTTTAAACGACATGTGATCCTTGCCCGAGTTAGTCCACAGCACCGAAGGCTGAATGTATATATGCATACACTGTTTGCCACATCTTTAGCAAACATTTGGTGTCCTTCGTACACCGTTATCCGTTAAGATTAGGAAAAAAAAACTGATAGAGAATATTGGGTGTGACGTGTGTTGTGAGAAAAAGCGCAAACATACCATCTTGTTGGTTTTTGACTTTTTACCATGTCCAATTGTGCGATTTCAGCTCAAATGCCTGAAAAATATAAAAAATCGAAGCTCAAGCCACGAGGGGTCGCCAACCGGAACGCGGCGCTCGACTGGGTGCGTAGCAATTGCAAATCGGGCGTGGTTTACTTTGCGGACGACGACAACACCTACGACATCAGACTTTTCGAAGAGGTATTTGAATATGCTTTGTTAACATTTCGTGACACGTCAGAGTTGTTTTTAAAAATTACGAATGGTTCTCCTCGACGTCCCGACTCTCGACATTTAATCCACGCCATAACACATTGCCTAATAATAACACCTCGGTGTCGGTTTTCTTCTTCGCCAAAACTCTCCGACAGATGCGGTTCACCAAGAAAGTGTCGATGTGGCCAGTGGGGCTTGTGACCAAAGTTGGCTTGAGCTCGCCCGTCGTTAACGAGAAAGGCGTCGTCGTCGACTTTTTTGACGGCTGGATGGCCAATCGAAAGTTCCCCGTGGACATGGCTGGATTCGCCGTCAGCGTGCAGCTCGTCCTCGAGGTATCAATCAATGACTCTTGAAGCCAACTAAGCTCTAATAAGCTAATGAGTACGACGTGCTCACCACTTATACACCAAATTCTTTTTTTTTTTTTTTTTTTTTTTTTTTTTTTTTTTTTTTTTTTTTTGGGATTTATTTAGAAATCCGATGTGTACATGCCTTACGTTCCCGGTCACGAAGAGGACGGCTTCCTAAAGAAACTCGATATCACGCCCGCTGATATTGAACCAAAAGCGGATCGGTGCACTCAAGTGCGTATAAATATCAGACCCTCATTTTCTATCCCCACTAAACTATATTTAATGAAAAAAGCAATATCGCCTTTTTCTCTTCTTATTATTCGGGCGACTAATTTAAATAATGAATTTATGTCCGATCGCGTGGACGCCAACCAACTAGATCTTCGTTTGGCACACGCAGACCAAATCCAACAGCCCGGCTAACAGGACAACGGCGGCCGGAAAACGGTACAAAGGAACGAACATTGACATGTTGCAGGAATGGATCGTCTGAGATTGGCGCTTCCCGGTGCCGCCGAACTCAAATTGCTGCTCGCGTGTTTATCTGAATGTGTGAGTGTGTGTTAGCGTGTGTGGGTGTGTGTTGAGAAAAAGAAAAAAGTTGAAAGAGAAATCATCTTTTCCATATCTCACGGAGGTGATGAAAATAAGACCGTCGTGACGAATAGAGAGAGAGAGAGAGAAGGAGAGAAAAGGGTATTATACATATATATACGAACGAGCAGATTTTGTGCGTGATATGCGGTTTCCAGATTCTATCTGATGTCGCAAAAGCAGACCCCCTCCTCACTATTAGCCCCATACCAAATCCGCAGGAGCAAGCCATTCGTCTTCCCACTGCTCTCTCATTCTCTTTTTATCGATTCTTACATATATATACGCTGCCGTCTCTCATTCACTTACGCCCTGCATCTTTTCTCGTTCCGCTGTTCTTCCTTTCCATACATCCACCATATCTCATTTAAACTGGAACTCGGTCCGTCGGGGGGTGGGTTTCCAATTTTTTAACTCTTTTAAAAAAGAAATTAATTCATCCTCTGGTTCCTTATTGAATAGCCTTTATATCTTGTACTATATATTCTATCTGTCCTTGTAGCTCTTCAGCCAAGTCCTCACATCTTCAATAGATTCCCCCCCCCCCTGTCCCTGCTGACACTGCAGTACTTCCCATTCAACCCCCTTTGGAACATGTTCAAAAAGTGTCTCCTCCTTCATCCCTCTATTATTCAGTGTGCCTATACATGTACATATTTCCCTACATGCAGTTTTGCGACATTTTTGGGCTTCTTCTTCTTTTTGATATGACAGTATATCTACCTGTAGTCTTCTACCAATGCATGATATTGAAATATATTCAAAGTGAAGCTTGGAATTCACAATCCAAAAACACCTTCCGGTTGCATTTGTATCGTATTTTTTTTTTCAATATCAAAAGAATTTGGGATTACAAGGAGTAGGGAGGATTGAAGTATGATGTAGATTATTTCCTTTTGGCTTCCTAGAGGTTCGGGTCCTGGAGGGTCTTATTGTGGCGGTTTCGGTCGGAGGGTTTTATTTTGTCTGTGATAGGAAGGCTCAGTTATAACTTGATGAGACGAACTATTAGAACTATTACATACTAAAATAATTCCGATCCGTCCCGCCGATGTCGAGCGCGGTGAGAAAACCGCTTTTATCGTTTTTGAGCGGTTTATGAATTTAAGGGGAGGGGTCGATATTTAATAATTTCTATCGATATTTAAGCCAAAAGCTGAAAAGCATGGCCAGAGGAAGTCGTCTGCTTCGTTTTGTTAACAATAAGTTCGACAAGTGAGACGAAGTTCAACATTTCAAAGAAAACTGAACGAAAACTTTTTGGGAAACGTACGTGGCTGCAAGAAATATAGCCCAACAAACAAAATTACAAAAATGTGGTCGTCGTGTTATTAACTCTGATCACGTCTCGTTATAGAATCGCTTAATTCACACTCCATGCTCTTTAGCAGGTAAATAAAACTAAGATACTAAGAGAATGATTATGGGAGCTGAAATAGAAGAGTTAATTCCAAATTTTTGAAATGTGACTACAGTGACTAGCATTTGTCATGTAAGCCCCCTGTCGATTCATGGCAGTTTGTTTTCACTATGAGTCCATATAGTCTTCTTCGAGTACATATTTTCCTTTGTGCAGACTTGAGGCCTGAGCCAGCCATCATGACAACACAATATGCAAGTTTTGCTTGTGCTATTATTGACGTGTCATTAACAACAATTTCAGAAACATCACTTGGGACCTGTGTCACTTTTATTCCTGTGACAGTCTGCTAAATATTTTAATGATGCATAACTTGCACAACTGCAATGTGTTAGGCTACATGGATACCTCAATTCTCCCATTTTTTTTAAATTAGGTTACCACTGTATTGTTTTCAACTATTCCTAGTTCCTTGTTGTTTGTGTAAATATTTTTCGTAACCCATTTTTTATTTTTATTTAGATAAACAGCATCCCTTTGGATCAACTACCGATGTCGGTCGAGTTACGATCTCTTCTTTCCCTTCCTGTAAATGTCCTTTACTCTCGTGTACACCCATGTGAGTGTGGGCGTATTCACGAGGACCCCCTTTTTGCTATCCCGCCTGGTGGATTCAACTTTTCAGCGGATGGAGCACTTTTGCGGATGCCTGGCCGTTTTTCCAAGGCTTAAAGGTAGGACAAATCTATATTCATTCTTCCTGTTTTGCCATTTGGTGTCGTTGATTATAAATCGTGACATCTGGAGTAAGATTATTTCTGAGCTATGCTGTTGAATGGAACTTTGGCTGGAACGTTTTCTCTTGCCGTTTTTGTTGACTCAGCCGTTTTTTAAAAATAACTCATTTATAGAACGATTGCAAATCAGATCAATTAAATTCAAAAATATTTTAAAAACGCTTCAAGCAGAGTGTAACTAGAAAATTTTACGACCGAGAGGGACCTGCCGCCGCCACAGCAGCAACTCCTCTATGATACGTTATGCTGCTGTATAGAACAATGTTGATAGCTAGGTTAGGAATGAGGAACAGTAGGAAAGATCAAGGGGTTGTCTTGATGTTTTCCCCTTCGTTTGCTCCCTCTCTCGAGAGCTTGCTGCCGCTCGTGATTGAGCTTTTGAGTCCCAAGTTCTACTGATCTTGGCAACTTCCTTTGATTTTTCATTTTCTTATTGTTTCTTTTTCTTGTTGCACACAAGTCGAACTGAATCTAGCGTTTATATCGCGCGTGCAAGAACAGCAATAGCAAAGCTCGTGCATGATTCGTTTAGTACTCGTATTGATTTTGTTCCCGTTGCGAGCGCGTCTCTTGCAGTTGCTTTGTTGTGTGTCGTGCCGAGTTCCGACGATGACGGCGGTATACGTTGTCTGGCCGCCACAACAGTAGTATAACGTCAATAAAAATAGGAAAACATCGTTATACCATATAATACGGACGTCTTTGGATCCCGCTATATCATAATTGGCTACTAGATGATATTACAGAACTGGTAGTATAGCTTTTTGTTTTCTAGCGACAATATTATACCAGCCCAATTTCTGTATACTTATGTACTCAATGCCTTCTTGGCTTTTACCCTATTCACCGCCAGCAGTAGTACTTGTAAAACCCGTTTCTAAAGAGTATAGTTATATGGGGGATTGAGGCGAAAAGCAAAAGTGAGACGGACGACCAGACTGTACAGCCACCGAGCGCGAGTTGACTTTGCTGGCTTTCATTTTCTGATGTTCGATTCAGCGGGAGCGTGAACAATACGACGGCGAATATCCGGTGCAATTGGTGCTACCAGTCAGCACTCTTGCTGGTATAGTAAAAGTCGTCGCCTTCTCCAGTGATCCTTCCCTTATCTATCCTATACTGGCCGCTTCTTCTTCTTCGTTCCTATAAAACCCGGCTCCCCCTCCCGCTTTTGTTGATTCTCCGCAGCATAGACAAGAATAAAAGGCGAAAATATCATCAATGCGTCTTTCCGTACTGCGAATTCTCTCTCCCTGTTTCGTCATCTTTTATATTTTGCCTGCCTCTTTGTGATATGGCGTTCTGCTGCCCCATCTGTAGTTTGACAAAGAGAGCTTAGCAAAGCTACTAAAGACAGAAAGAAAGAGAGGGGGGAATCGACACAGATATACATATTCAGCAGTATTGCATTGCAGTAGTCAGTCTTAGATTTCCTTTCTAAAACAACACGAGGTCGCGCTGCAAACCTACAATCCTAAATCTAGAGTGTAACGTATAACGAAGGTTACGTGCTTTTTTAATATTCACAAAAACGTTTTTTTTTTTTTTTTGCTGCCAATTTGTCTTTTTTTCTAATTTATTTCAGCGTATTCGTATTTGGGGTTGCTGTTAAGTGGAACATTAAATAGAACTCCTCTCGCGAATTGTGCTTAATGCAAAATACCGGTATACTTTTTTTCATTTTTGGAATTTGTATAGTTTCAATCTCGACTGTTCAATGTCTGATGGGTTACACCCCGATGACTAAGATAATATCTGTGCGATTCGGTGAGAGGCAAAAGAAGTGAGCGGAATTTTATCTGTCTGCTTTGATTTACAAATGTATGAATCCGTTTATTTCAGTCAGAGAATTGTTGCGATAGTAAAAGCTCCCAAAAGGACGAAGGCCAAAAAGAGAAACACTAAGCCGTCGGTTCGGTAATAGTTGATTGCAAATCGGGCAACGCTCTCTGTCTCTTTTCTACATTACTTCTCTGCTTTTCTATATAGTTTATTCTCATACCCGTTGGGTCCTATTTTGGAACCCAGTCTTTCAGCGGAACTGTCGTCAGTTGCTAGACTAGAACCATCATACTGACAGAGCCGAACAAGCTCATCCGAGAAGTTCATCCATGTGTTGAGATCTCGGCCGTCTATTTCGGCAGCCGTGAATGATTAATGGCGCGTTGGTTCCTTCCTGTCGCTTTCCGCTGATCGATTGGAGTCAAACTCTTGAAATGTTCGAATTTGCACGAAAAAACGCGTCGCGCTGCGATAGCTCGTGAATCCGACAAAACGACAGACAGGTCCTTCTTTTATCACACACTGCGTGGTCTCTCCATGAACTCTAGGGCCTTGTCAATCGAATCCATCCGATCTTGATCCGATGCCAATCCAGCGGTTTCACGATTCCAGGGCGATTCAACCGGCATTTACGTCAGAACTTCTTTTCACGAATGAGCCGTTAACTACCCGAGCGAAGATCTTCCATCTCCTGGGCCATCTCGATCAAGCTCAGAGCGCTTCTCGGTTTTCATCGATCAATTTCTGAAGGGATGAGTATACCCTCTTGAAGTGGCTCGTTGTCGTAATATGAACAGCGTGTAATAACTCGCTCCAGGTTTTGGCCTCTAAACACCACCCAGCCCACCCCCTCCTTCGAGCGTCAACTAAAGCGGTTAATCGATCACAATCATGTTCAACCAAAGCCGGCGATGCATACAAGTATAAAGACTAGGCCATGATGTAAGTACTGTACTTTCTTTTGCGTTATTTAACGAAAAACAACGAGCTGACCTTCACGAAAACATATTTCAGAGCTCCGACACCGGCAGGACGTTGTTTCACACATAGCAATTGGAACCGAAATATACATGGCAACAGCTGAAAGTATACACCAATCTAGTATTAATAGAAAGGGAAAACTGGATTTTTAAAGCCAAAAACTCTATTTCTTCTTTGGGTTATAATGTAATTGGAATTGATCGTCGGACGATGGGACCACGCCCCGGAGGCGCAGTACCGCAACTCGGTCACAAATCCTCAGCGATGTGGGTTACAGCGTTTCAAGCTATAAGCCAAAGACCGCCAAAGTATATATTTTGCCAATGCTGTTGCTCCAAAAGATATTGAACTCGGGGAGTAACAGAACTATAAAGCTACGATAACACTTGAAGATCACTGACGTAAAAGAAAAAAAAAAAAAATCCCCCGCGGTTATTCTGTATTCGGTTTACCATTGGTAAACACCACCCTCGATCGATACAATTCTTGTTAGCGTGTGTGTCTCACCAAGCCACTGGTTAATCTAGAGAAGCCTGCCCTTTTTCTTACTTTTTGGCCGGCGACAGGACTATTGAAACGATGACGGTTCAATCAACTCGTCACTTCCTTCCATTGAGTAATAAATATACCGAGAGCGTTCCATCTACGGCCACTTCGTCGTCGGCAGTCATCGCCATATCACACACTTTATACGAGCGAGAGAGGAAAAAATAATGGGAATTGGAAGAGAAAAGAAAAAGAACGAGAAAGAAAAACGAGGTGAAAGTAATCATCGTCTTCGTCAAATGTAAATAAAACCTATAACTGTAATGGATCTTCAAAGGGATCTTTTTCTTTTCTCGTCCTTTTTTTTGTGGCTTTCCTTTCCACATCGGCCTTCAAACACAATTTGTTCAAAGTGTATTTTTATTTTTCCCGCGATGCTGGGAAAAATAGAACTACCATGGAAAAATTCAATGGAATTGAAAAATGTGATCGCTCGAGGAGAAACGGCAACACCCGAATCCTATAGCGATGGCATTCTAAATGATTATTTTGAGATGAGATGGCGGTGGCTTTTGAAGGACAGCTTGGAAAACAATTCGGAAACTTAATTATTCTTCGACGAAACATGTTAGCTATTCGCTTTTTCATGACTGAAGTGGAAAAATCCGACTTATGCCATGTATTATGTTCTAGGATGTTGTTTGGCTTCCTAATCCTTGATACATATATAATAAGGAATGTTCAAAACATATTTCCAGGACCGCACGCATATATTTGTAATACAGGAAATCCTTTTTGGTTATTCAGTGAGGTTTTAATTCGAAAAACGCGAAATAATAATTAAAGAAATCCCAATCATTTAATTTGATTTTAAGTAAAATTTGTAAAAATAGAGCACGTCCTTCATTCAAAACTGTTATTGGCATACTATAAAATTCTGCAGTTATTAGTTGATTATGTTCTTCGATTCCAGTTTCGTATTAATAACTCTGCACATAAAAACCTTAAGAGTTCATAAAACAGCTCTTTCGGTTGATTCGGTATACAGTTCAGTGATCTAGACTGTTACGGCTCGACGAAAGCCAAACGATACACACGTACATACTCCCGTCATTCGTGCCTACTTTGTTTCTTAGCTCAGTAGCCCGAATACTCTTTTTCTCTCAAATCTACCACGAACGATTAAGCATGAAAAATCTAAAATCTGATCCACAGTTTTCATTTGTTGGATGAAGCTAAGTGTAGCAAACGTATCGACCGTCGAGAAATGGCTGGCTATTGGTTTTTTATGTCAAACTGATGTGATTATTGCTCCTTGCATCTAGGATAAAAAATCACAGCCAAGTTAGAATCATGGTGTGCGATTATCGTTGTTGAGAATAAGTTCCAGCTGACTTAGGTAGCGTCCATAAATTACGTTACGCACTAGGGAAGGGGGTCATGAATTTTGTGACGGACGTGGGATAGGGGTATTTTTTGGTTTGTTTAATTGGTGGGATGGGGGTATGAAAAATGTTGCGTCACGACCTACAGTCTGATGAAAAACTTTTCTTTTTCTTACAAATTTTCGAAAATTGTTTTTTAACAGTTTCTTGGTTGAAATGGGAGGTAGGGTGGTTTATTGTTACGTTATTTTCAAGGTTGCCTTTCTGACAAAAGCCAGCGAAGAAGGGAGGGGGTTCAAAGTTGCCAAATTTTGCGTGACGAAAATTTTGGGCGTCTAGGATGTAGTCGTCAACTTACCTGCATGTGCAGTGCTTACTGTGTCAGTCTTTGTGGCCTATTCTAGCGGTATTCGAGCATAAAAGAAAGATGGCGTTAAAAAAAAGTTTTATGACAGTCAAGAAAGTAAATATTGTTTGCCAAAACGAGTGAGATTTATTATTGCCTTGTAATATAGACTTTGCTTTGTGTGACCGTTATAGCGTCGTATCCGTATTGCTTCGACCTTCGTGCGTGAATTGGTCATTTCCGTTAAAGGTAAGAATAATTTTTTAATACAGGCACGTGCCCTTGTCGGTTATTCTTTATTCTCGAATTGTCACCCACCGACTATTTTTGAGACGTCAGTACGTGTAAATGTCTCCTGAGCTCTTGAAATCCTTATCTTGACTGTTTATGGTATACACTACCAAAGCATTGTTAGTGGCTATATTTTATTGCTACTTTTGTGACAGCCACTTTATATTTAAGTTACTAGGAACTCTCAACTGCAGAACGTCCACACTCCACAGTCTTTGTCTTTTTCGTGTGTATAAGAAGCGAAACGCTGTTGCTGAAATGACGTGATACATTATTGCTTAGCATTTCATTTCACAAAATGTCCTTGTGTCGCGAAGTACACTAGGCTTGTGATCGTTAGATATTCTATGCTTTATTTCTTCTCAGCTCCGGTGCCGGCTGGCCTTATATTAAATGAGGCAACAAAGACAAAATTTTGACGTTGAGTTAGAATTTGTTTTTATATGTCCGGAATTAGTCCGTTAAAAGTTGAATACTTCTTGACGTTACTTAGCAGGCCACAGTATTTGAAATAAATATTAGATATCCGAAAAACTTTCCCCGTTTATTATCACTACTCGAAAAGTAGAAGACAAGCAAGTTTGTTTCCTAATGACTAACCGTAAGACAGGTTGTAAAGTGTCGACAGAAAATGAAGAAATTTGAATTGCGCAATCGAGCTGTGCTTTGTATAAACGGTAATTTTGCGCCAGATTTCGTCGTACGTACGGTGTATTTTAGTTCGATTTCAAATTGTGGTAACACGCGAATACAGCAACCTCTATACGTTTCCAAAATAAATTGTGCGGGAGCAATGACATTGTTTTACTGTCGACACTTTTAAAAGTACATTTGCATGCAGTAAAAGGGTGTTTACTCAATATCCTTCACCACCATTATTGCATAAAAATGACCCCAGCATTGCAAAAACTTCTTCGCACGGCTAAATCGAGACAAATAGCATAGAATGTAATGAGCTTGAACGTAGTACTCGATTTTACTCTTTTCGTACCCTTTCTTACTTATTATTTAGACAAGATGGGTTTCATGCACCTGACGAAATGGTTCTATTAGAGAGCACTTTCCGATTTATGTAGAATATTTTAAAAGAATGTTTTACTTACCCAATTTTCTTTGTGAAGAAAAATCAGATTTTAAAACAAATTATATTTTAAATTATATTATATATTTTGTTTTAATATTTTGGTCTCAACAGATTTTTTGAAAATAATTTATTGCGTAATACGGTGTGTAGATATTTCTTCAGACACACCTTCCCTTATTAAGAGTCGAGAATTCCTTTTAAATTCATATCTAACTACCGGAATATAATCAATGTCGTCTACATTTTTATCGATCGCTCTACATCGTTCGTCATAATTGGATTAGCCTACATTATTTTTTTTTGGTCGTGAAATCTCTGACGAAACAAGTCAATCCAGCTATTGTTCTCATTCCGGAAAGAAATTTCGGGAATGTCACAAATCACAACCTTATGTAATCTGTGCTCCTTTAGCGACTAAACATACAAACTTTAGCTTAGCTCTGATTTCCCCCTCGTTTTTATCACCAACTGGAAAATGAATTCTAGTTCATGGTATCAATATTTACTATATGTGTCATTAAACATGAAATTTATTTGTAAGATATTAAATACTTATCCGGTTTGAACGTGGGAATTCTTCTCGATTCATTTTTACTATGGAAACGTGGTAAACAGTAAAACCTACTTTTTTATGTAGGTTACTATAACGGTACAATTTCTAATTTAGTTTAAGATGAGCATTTTTTGTTGTCAGCCGCTGTTTATTAGTTATCACATGTAAGCGTCCCTAGCGACTGCACGTGGATACAAGCTTAATAAGGGGTTTATTGGTTATTCTCAGCGTCTTCCCGGGAATTGCTTCTTACGACCTTCAGTATCGGGATACGCCCATCCCTTGAATAACTCAATATAGAAGTGAGCCATTGTCATTTTTAATCGTCGGGAATCTACACCAGATTGCGGATTGTCTTCTGAGTAGACAAACACTTTCGTTTTTTACAAGCAGTGTTTCGATTAGATATATCCATTTAAACAGATATGGGAGATTTCTTGTTTAGATGAACATCATGTGTGACCTTATTTTATGTCCGTGAAGAATTCTCTTCCTTGTCCGAGTTTTTACCTCTCATTCAATTCGTAACTTGTTTGTTTGATTGCCTGAAGCTGGGGCGTGTAATCGGCACTCAGCAACTTAACTAATAAGGAACGCGAGCGTGAATTTTTGGTCATCCATTGCCAAATTTATTTTAAAAGCTCAATCTCAAATAAGTGCAACATATACGTCTCAGACGTTACGAAGGTTGTTCATATACCACTTGATCCTTAGGCGAAGGCGAGCCAGTAAAATTGTTTTTGCCTTTCATTCACTCTACTGCTCGACTGCTCCATCACTTCCATGTTCTTGTCTCCGATTCCTCTGATTTATGCATTTCGATCTTAGAATGCAGCGATGCACTTTTTTGTATATGGTCACGATTGTTCGGAATATGTGATTAGGCATCTCACGATAGTAGAAAGACCGGCCTTGGCGTTTGAATTTGCTGGCCTTGGCAGCGTGAAGGGAGGTAACAGAGATGCCTTTTTTTTTACACCGCAATAGACAAAAGAATAGTTAAAAAAATCCTTGGGTAGCAAATGCCGAACTTTCCATGATGGGGAGGTCTTCGTCCCAAGAACCCAAAGGCGTTAGCCTAGTCTACTTTCACTGTATAGGATTTAGCTGCCAGATCTGCGCACGTCTCGGTCATTTGATTGTTTGTCATTCTCCGTGCTTGATCACGAACAAGTCGCGCCCGTTCAAGTGAAATAAGGTGTACCGTGTTTTCTTTTAGACTGTCTTGCCGACAACTGGATTATTTCTCTTCATCAACATGAAACTAACCGCCAGCTTATTTGTCGTTTCGTTGTTTGTGATTGTCTGCGCCCAACCTGACCGGCCGAGGACTAGAGCCATTTCAAGAGGTGAGATTACATTTAGTGGCAATGCTAACTTTGGCGAGACGTCTAGAATTAGATCTAGAGTCGGTGTTGATGCTAGAATCAGTAGAGTTGATGCTAAACCTAGCAATGTCGAATCTAAGCCAAGATTTACCGCCAAACCCAGAGAAACTAGAGTCGAACCTAAACCTAATGTTCCAGCTAAACCTAATGTCGAAGCTAAACCAAGATTTACTGCCAAACCCAGAGACGCTAGAGTCGAAACTAAACCCAGAGAAACTAGAGTTGATCAACCTAAACCAAGATTCGAAGCTAAACCTATTAGAATCGAACCTAAACCTAATGTCGAGGCTAAGCCAAGATTCACCGCTAAACCAAAAGCCGAAGACAAGCCAGTCCTCGAAGTAAAACCAAAAGTCGAAGAAAGGTTTATAGAAGAGGATTTCCCCATTGAAGAAGATGGCACTAAGGATAAGGAAGAACCTAGCCTCCAAACCGAAGGTAAACCATCGATCGATGTCGATGACAACACTGTGACAGGTTAGTTGCTTTTTTTGCCAACATTTGAAGGTAAGTTTTTTAAATGTTGAACTTACATGTATGTTTCTCTTTTCGAAGGTAACCCATCCACTGAAGTCAGGGGTAACGTTATGACAGGTTAGTTTCGGCTGCCAAAATATTTTTTGGAGGCTATCATAAACTTATCAATGCGTTACTTTTCCAAATTTTTTATGGACTTCGTTAAGGCAATCCATTGGTTGACGTCAGTAACGCAGCAGCAGGTTAATTTTAAATTTTTTAATACTTCGGATGCAAAATATTGAATTTTTTCTTCCCAACCAGTCAACGGAAGTAACTGTCAACAAAACGATTTACTCAACCGCTTATTACTACGAGTGCTTTTAAGCTCTATGATGACGACAACCACCCAGAATCCTCTAATGGAAAATATCAACCGTCTGTTTAACATAAATCCGACTTCGACGAGTCCAACAACAGTGATTACTTCCACAGCCGTTTCAACTGTCACTCAGCTCTTCTCTACTATTGTCAATGTATTGGAAACCAACAATTACGCTTCTTCATATTTTACTGAGAGAATGAATGGATGATAATAGTTTCGTGAACTCCGATAGGTGATGTTCAGAAACCGGAAATTACCGACAACAATCTATTCCAGCTCAACTCTAGTGGTGACGGAGATCCAAACAGTAACCTCCACCTTCTCTTCGGTGGAACCTTCCGCTCTTTTCCGCTTTAAGCGAGATACTGAACTAGTTGACGAAAACCAACTGCAATCTTCACTTCTTGAATCAACCTCAGTCTCCAAACTGAGAATAGAACCAACACAGCCGTTGTCCACATCATCCGACTTTGCTTCCCACCGTGATGCAATGGAACCGGCAATTGATATTGGTAATGTCACTTACAGTGAGCAATCTTTGACAAATCCATTAATTTTTACGACCTGTTTAATAGATCGTTTAATGGCCGCACTTAATCATCCCGATATCCGGGAAGCCTGGAATAATTTCTTACAAGTTTTGTTTAGATTTTTGGAATGAGGCATAAGCATTGAGAATATATCACCTCTGCACAAAATATGAAAAAAAAAAACAACGAAAAAAAACAAAAAAAAATATATAAATAAAATAAAAACAACAAAAATACCGATTATAAAACTATTAATAGAACTGGAAGTAGATGATAGAATGTTTTTTACGTACTAGTACTTCGATTGGTCAAAATGGAAGTAACATTGTGGGCATATTTTTTGTTCTCGACAAAGTTGGAGTCCAGCCCACGTTGTTGAGCGGAAGCTTTAGTTGTCCAAACAACTTTCACTCATTGAATTTTTTCCTGATTGTAGCCTCTTTCTTGATTCTGCTGTTGGAGGTCAACCTTTTAGGTTAACGGACCGTGACGGCCCTTCTCCAGGGTTCGAATGAATGGTTTCAGGCAAATTCTTCTCATTGATACCTCATTCATAAAATTTAATAATCTCAAAATAACTGATTGAAAGACTCCTTAAACAACTTTTTTTTATTTGAATCGAACTGAAAGCCCGAAATATAATGTTTTTATTGAAAATCGAGCCACACGCAAATGGTGCTGTAAACAGAAAAAATATCAAGTGAAAGTTTCCATAGTTGCAACTTGCAAGAGAATGTTTCATACGAAACTATAAATATTTTAAAGAATGCTGCCAACGATTGCCTAGGGCCTCTCGCATCCCGGTTTACCGGCAACTAGCAACCTCTGTCTGCAGGCACTGTCTGACATAACGGTCACGAAGGGAGCGCACCTGGAAAGAAAGAAATATCCCTTTCCATTTTACTGCAACGCTAAAGTTCAGTAATCGGTTTCACGAATAATTCCAGATTAAATGGAACATATTTGAAATTGTAAATAGAATTTACACCTTGCACCAATTTAAAAATTTTATTACTCTATTGTTAGCTGGATACCTTAAATGACGAGTATTGTTCATGACAAATTGAGCGTATCTATCACGTCATGCTGTGTTTGACAAACATTTAATAATAAATGCATTTGGGTGGTACATCTTACGATCTTACGCTTATCACGACTCATTTATTTTACAAGAAAATATGTGCTGCGTAGTAGATCCTACATAACTTTGGAATCACGGGAAATTTACAGATTAGAAACGTTGGTAAAGGCAGCGTGTAAAACGCCGTCTTTTTACATTCGCTAACTAGCGGCTTTGATCCGGCTTCGATGACGTAAACTTTATATCGTGTATTCTTCGCATGCCACGAAAGGTGACTGCCCTGTTTATTTCGTTTAAGGGCGTGGAGCCTAGTAGATTTTCTGTCTTGTTTATAGCTTTCAGATACCTTTAGTTGTTTAGAGAATTCTGTTTTAAAAACGTCTGAATTCTTTACTGAACCGTCTAGAAAGTGAAGTTTAAACGAATTTTCGGTTTTCATTTTTTCCCCATCCTAATTCAATTGTCAAGCCGCCATAGCTTGATGTTTCTTCTTATTTTGTATGTATTTGTCTTTCCTTTTACCCCAATTTGCAGGAGTTATTATTATTATTATTATTATATGATTAATCCCAGATACTGACATGCTGATTGCTGAGTTGAGTAGTTGACAATGGTTATTGCTTGGACACTGGCTGTGGACATCTGGCGGCCAGATTTGTTTTCAATTTCGGGGCATAAGCTACTAGCCCTTTAGCCCCTACCTTCTTCTTGGTTCCCTGTCAGATGAAGCGTGGGTTTCGAGAGTAAGGATGTTCTTCGTTGGTTTCTTTTTTTTCTGTTAGCTGGGTATGTCTTATTGTCTTCGTGAGGAAGAAATATTTGCCATTTGTTTCCGAGACGCTTGACTTCAAAGTGTATTCCAAATTCATTACGGAATTAAGGTGTCGATCTACATTTTCAGCCATTAAATGTAATTGGTAATGCTAGTTTGGATTTCTTAAATTCAATTAATCTTTGACGTCTCTGTCTGAATTTACAGGTAATCTGGCATATAATTTCATTTGGCCAAATATGATGACGTGGGTCGAAACTGCTGTCCAATTTGTCGAAATGTCGGCCATATTGTTAGCTGTACGTCTCATTTCGTGCAGAAACAATTCAGAGCTAGTGAAGTAATATTGTTGATCAATCTCTCTGCAATAATGCAATAGGTTTTATTAGTTGATTTTCAGGTCAGAGATGGAGATCGCTTTTCTCAACTGTTGCAGAAACTTAGAACACGACAAAGTCTGAGCTTCATGGCTGTCGTATCATTAATGTGGTTTTGTTGCAGCCAGCTGGTGAAAAGTGTGATCGAGATCCGTTGAGCTGCAGCTGCTGCATGCAGTTAATCGAGCTGGTGTTATCCAGTGTCACTGCAGGAAAACTTCTTGAATTGGTAATTTGATAGATATTATTGGTTGTAACTTTGGAAGTCTTGTGTTTTTTTTTTTATTTGTTTTGCATTCAACTGACAAGTTTAACTCTTATGTGATGTAGAAAATTAAGGGTAATATTTCTTCCTTATAATTGTTTCTTCAAATATAGCTGCATTGTTGGTCAGCTTTCATTGAGTTAACAATTTCCTTCCAATCAAACTAGAAAAAAATTCTCACTTCAGTATTACCAAGTTTATAACACATTAGAAGTATATGTACAGAATTCTTTTTTGGTTACTTTTTCAATTGAAATTATTGTTAATTTTAAATTAAGTAAATTTCATTATTGGTACCCTTTTTCACATTTTAAAATGTTATTGTTTCATTAATGTTATTTTACTTTGTAGGAGTTCATGGCCAGTTGGAGCTGTTTACGTTGTTGCTGTTTGGTGTCCAGTGGTTTTGCAGTCCCTTTCCAGTTGAGAGATGCTCTGAAATGGAGTTTGTGCAGACTTGCAGTTCAACATCACACTTAAATGTGTCATTTATCTATGTTGGTGTCCATGCAGTATATGCAGTGTTGAACGGTTGGGTAAAATAGTTCATGCTGCCTGATGGCTGTCGGCCTTATTTTATCGGTTGCATTTTTTCGAAATGTCATCTCTTGCTACCTGTATCGGCGTTTAGGTAATGCTTGATGTTTCGTTCAGTTATTGACTTTTAATCAAAATCTCTATTCTTTTTTCAGTTGAATCGTTTGCTGCCGTTGCATAGACTTGATCCATTGGTAAAACTGAGGAGAGGTTGCTGAAATTCAAGACTCGTCAATAAATTATGTAGATGTAGAAAAATTACAAGTGCATATCTGGGCTCCCTTCTTTTCTGTGCCCCGTTTCCCTAACTAACCACTAACCAACGCCCGCCGGTGGTCACTCACCCGCTGTGAAACCAGGAGGAGGGGAGGGCTCTGGTTGAACGGGGACTTGGAAGGCGCATGATCCGACGAAAACTTTTTGAGGGTCATGAGTCTAACCCGGAAGCCTATTATGACTAATCGCTCCCCAGTAAAACTTGCCTCGCACTCTTCTCTCTTCTTCCATTTCCAGGTAATCTCCCTGGATCTACGCCGACACTGCATGTGCGAGTTTTTTTAGCAAGCAATCCGCCACCCAATTTGACAAAAAGTGATAGTTTGTTTTCACGGAAATTTCGTCAGACGGTTACAAAATTTCTATTTCAACAATCTCATGTAGAAATTTGCATCTAGTCTACTGGTGCAAATTGTGATTCTAAGCTTGATTAATTTAGGTGATGTGTTGAAAGCAAATGTGGGTAGCTAAACAATTGAACTAATCCACTTTTTATGAATATTTTGGTTTTAGATAACTTTGTTGTTTTTAGATTTTCTTGTGATCTATCTTCAAAATATTCTGAAAAAAGCGAATTAGTTCAATTTATTGGCTACTCACAATTTTTTTAACACATCTCCTATTTTTTTAACACATCTCCTAAATAATCAAGCTTAAAGAATCGCAATTTGCACCAGTAGACTAGATGCAAATTTCTACATGAGATTGTTGAACTAGAAATTTTTTAACCGTCTGTCGCAATTTTCGAGAAAACAAACTATCACTTTTTGTCAAATTGGGTGGCGAATTACTTGCTAAAAAGGCTCGCACAATAACAATTGACTCGTACCGGACGCTTTGTTTAATGAATTTTTTATTTTGTAAGTGTTTCAGAATAAATATGAGTTCTACATGTTACATAAGTGTTTTATTTTTTCAACAATAACATTTACATATTACAGATATTTGTGGGGTAACGGGGGTTTAAGGAATGGATGTTGGTGGAAGTTATGGGGTTTAAGGAATGGATGTTGGTGGAAGTTATGGGGTTTAAGGAATGGGTGTTGGTGGTAGTTATGGGGTGTGAGGAATAGATGTGGTTTTATGGGTAGGCTTAGGTATATGGATGTGATAGACAAAGGTTTTATTTTTACCTTATTAAAACAAACCACGACTTCTTCTAGTTAATGAAAATCAATTGCCCCCCCCCCCAATCTCCTCCTCGCTGATTTTCCAATCGCGAAGGCATGTTTATTATTTGCTCAACGTAAAAATTCCCCGTATTACTATTTTTTTCATTCTCAACATATCAACGGTTACTTCATAGACGCAAATAGCAATTAAACAAAATACTGGATGTAACTTATGTAGCACAACACCAGCGATTCAACACCAAGGAACTTTTCTGTTCCTTTTCAACATATAAACGGTTTAACAACATTAAAACTGGATGTAACTTTTGTGCAGAACACCAGCAGTCCGGCACCAAAGAACAGCAACAGCATAACTCGATGCAAAAAATCTTTCACCAGTATAGGCTGCAACAGCCATATTGGACAGCAACATCACTGCTACGTAAACATAAACCTATGACCAAAATGAAATTAATGTTTGATCAATGGAAATGTTGTATACAATTTAAAAAAAATCACTTCAAATGGAGTTCACCCAAATATTCTATGGCAACACTATCTGATAACTATAGTTTAAACCAAAATTTACATGAAACCACAAACTAGATGACTCATTTAAGATTTCAATACAAATCCATTTGAAATTTGTAGTGCTCTGCAGCGAAACAAAAACATTCTTCTACAGTATCTGCCTATCTTGTTAACCAATTCCTCTTAAACAATCCATTACTCAATTTACATATGATCGAAGGAAAGAGCTGTTGACATGATGAAATCCCCAAATGTTAAAATTAAACAATCTAAGCAATTATAGTAGTCCAAGCATGATACTTCCCAAGTTAGAACTTATAATTTTTATCAAATTACCATTTCAAGTAGTCTTTTTGCAGTTCTACTAGATGTCCAACATTTCGGCAACCACAATGCAGCATGATCCAGCGTCAACTCAGATATGGCTGATCCCAGAAGACTTAAAGCATGGGACTCTCCCACACTCCAGGACAACATCAGCACCAAAGACTGCATGCAACAGCTCAATTTAATCACACCTTTCACTGGATGACTGCAACCAATCCATGTGCACATTAGACTGCAACAAAGAAGCACAGACTTCACCTGGCTATTGAAAAACAAAATCAAGTTCAAATTACCAATTCAAGAAGTTTTCCTGCACTTACACTTGGGATAGCACCAGCTCGATTAACTGCATGCAGCAGCTGCAGCTCAACAGATCTTGATCACACTTTTCACCAGCTGGCTGCAACAAAACCACATTAATGATACGACAGCCATGAAGCTCAGACTTTGTCGTGTTCTAAGTTTCTGCAACAGTTGAGAAAAGCGATCTCCATCTCTGACCTGAAAATCAACTAATAAAACCTATTGCATTATTGCAGAGAGATTGATCAACAATATTACTTCACTAGCTCTGAATTGTTTCTGCACGAAATGAGACGTACAGCTAACAATATGGCCGACATTTCGACAAATTGGACAGCAGTTTCGACCCACGTCATCATATTTGGCCAAATGAAATTATATGCCAGATTACCTGTAAATTCAGACAGAGACGTCAAAGATTAATTGAATTTAAGAAATCCAAACTAGCATTACCAATTACATTTAATGGCTGAAAATGTAGATCGACACCTTAATTCCGTAATGAATTTGGAATACACTTTGAAGTCAAGCGTCTCGGAAACAAATGGCAAATATTTCTTCCTCACGAAGACAATAAGACATACCCAGCTAACAGAAAAAAAAGAAACCAACGAAGAACATCCTTACTCTCGAAACCCACGCTTCATCTGACAGGGAACCAAGAAGAAGGTAGGGGCTAAAGGGCTAGTAGCTTATGCCCCGAAATTGAAAACAAATCTGGCCGCCAGATGTCCACAGCCAGTGTCCAAGCAATAACCATTGTCAACTATCACAGCATGTCAGTATCTGCGTTACCAAGCAGCAAAGGGCTTTTTGTGATTTTTTTTCCATTTAAAAAATCAAAATAACATGTGACCTATAAAAGTTTGGAAAAAAATTTTACATTATAATAAATCCGACTAAATCTACAAACGACTAATATCCTTTTCATTAAGGACTTAAGGTTTAGTTCAAATTAAAATATCTAGCCTGTGTCACTGTGTGTGCTTATAAACAGCATCACCACCATGGTTGCATGGTACATGGTGCACCATAATTGCATTACACTTGGTCTCTGAATTTCGAATTTAAAAAAAACTTAAGTCAACACGTACAATAACACTGCGCCACTACTTGTCCAAAAACCTTCAATAGATCGAGTTGCTGTTGCACACGAATGAAGTTTAGGTATTTTACCCGGAAGTTTTCTTTAAATACCTTATCTCCCTGGTCGTAGTCAATCAAGGCAGTGTCTCCCCCCGTCTTGATTTACTGTATGTGCAAGTCAGCAAAGCATAGCCATTTTTGCTTACGGCCAGTGATGATTCGGTGGAATGTAAACGTTGGAGATGTATGAAAAATTTTTAAATTGATCAACATGTTTCAAGCATTAAACAACTAGTAGAACACACTAATATGGGATCAATTTTGGGCAAGACTTTTGGGAAACAATTGCAAACAAGAAACTGAGTGGGCCGCTGTACATGGCTAAAATTTTCACGTAAAACTAACCAATCAAGTTAATGAACACAATTTTAAATATCAAAATTACGTTTATTTCTACGAATTAGTATTGCCAAAATGGCGTCCGGAAAATTTTGTTGAGGCATATGATTAAAGAACGTTCCGTTAAATGTAGTCAATGCACACAGTCACTTACACTTAATTTGTTTGTTCACATAAGAACATCGTTTTATAACACTTTGGCTGATGTAAGAAACGTCATGCTGTACACTGTACAACCAAAAAAAGATAGGGAAAGTGAGACATATTTTTAAACAGCATTGAGTTAGTTTGTTGTCGATAGCGCTGTCATCCGCTAAACATATAAAAATATGTTCCGAGTTGCCTCCCCTTATTTCCCTAGGGATTTCTCAAGAACTCAAGTATCCCCACAATAGTGAAGAATTGCGTTATCTCCGTGCCGATGCCAGTCTAAATTTTGTCGATCAACTTTGGCATGATCCATGCATCCAACAAAAGCTTCATAGTACGGGGAAGGCAAGCCGGGAGGGAGTATTGAGCTGCCGCCTGCATCCAATTGATACAATTAATGAACAACCTAGCTACAGAATGTAAAAATCTTCAAATTTAAAGAGAGGCAGTACCAATCCAAAGTTTCCCGTTGCTGTTGAGGATAGTGGCGCCAGGATCAGCCGTAACACGAATCGGTTTTTCTCCGTCTACAGCGATGCTTCCTAAACGTTTCTTACGTTCGACGACAACCGTATGCCAATGACCGTCACTTACATTCACCTTCATGAAAAGGAAATCAGTTAAAATTCACAACACCAAAAATTATGTGTGACAACTTACCATTGATCTGGCGGAGAGAAACGAAGATTGTTTTCCCAAATTAAAACTGAGCTCCAATCGCGAATGAACGATAGCTAAGGCAAAATAGTCGGCTTGTAGCGAATGGCCCCGACTCAGCCACAGAATCAGCCCATTTTCTGCTTCCGTTCGGAAACGTAACTCAAACTTGTTGGACCGCTGACTCTTGCCACTAAAACGAATACATTTTTTCATGCAAATACAAACAAATCAATATCCACAGAAAATATTGGCAAATAGAAACCAATTGGTCACCTCTCATTAGTATAAACATAGTGCACATCATAAATGACATCATCTAAGCCTTCGAGAGTAGTGTTAGCATTGTTAGTATACTCTGAGAGCTCATCAGAAGAATTGTTAGTCATCCACAAGTTTTGCGTTGTTAGCCAAGAAAAATGAGATAAATCCAGAGTTCTAGAAGAAAAACCTTTAGACAATCAAAAACGGAAGAAGAAGGACTTCTAAGACAGAAGAACAAAACTACCGAGAGAAGCAACAATGTAGCAACAACTTACACATCTTTCAATTGATTGGGATATTTCAAAAAAGTTTTCCCATCAAACTTGATCGGGCGTGTAATTTCCGCGGTGTCAGTGCCTGCAACATTATGAGTATTATATCGATGTTGAATTAGAACAGACAAATTAAATGATCTCTTTATCTATTTACGTACGTTTTTCGCATCGTTTTCCGAGAAATCCCGACTGACATTTGCAAACGAAACTAGCCAAAAGTGGTTGGCATACGCCACCATTCTGACAGGGTGACGATGAATCTTTACCGCTGGTAGGATAAGCGAAGATCCGGGAGGACGATGGGTGAGTGGCGGGCATGTGACCGCATGGTGGGCCTCTGTAGACGGCCACATTATGCTGTTCCATTTCACTCTCCATCAATTTTTCAAAAACCTCGCCATTAACAATAACTCTCTGAACGGCCCCTTGCAAGTTTTCCAACTTTGGTACGTCACGAGGCAACGTTAAATTATGTCTGAAAATTATGACTCGATTAGTAGAAGATAAATAAGAATAACTGCATCTGATAGTTTACCTTAGCCCTCCAATAAATAGAGGAATATCTAAGTTCAACTCGGAAAGAGGTCCTAAAGAACGTCCTTCACTCGTAGCACCATCATCTAAACGGATACTGGCTTCTTTACCGCGCCTGCTTACTAAAACTCGGTGCCAATTGAACAAAGTGACCCGTTCAGAGGAACTAAAAAAAAAACAACAATAAAACTTTGGCTTAATTCCAGTTCTTTTCTAGTTAAATAGATTTTTGGAGCTACGTGACAATGCCGGCCCCGCTGCCTAGATCCCAACGGAATTGTACGCGGCCGCCAATCAGCGCTAGCCAGATGAAGTCTCCACGGCCGTTTTCATCACGTGCCGAATAGGCAAGCATTCCATCAGATGAGCGACTGAGGAACCAAACCTCCAAATCTAAGTTCTGACTGACTTGAAAGGAACGCGCCACTGAAACGTAACTGGAAGCTGACGTCGGTGAATGCACTATATTAAATTCTGGAACAAGAATCTCATGTTTCATTCCGTCATCTGGCAAAGATAGAACGAAAAAAGCTTCCATTTAATTAAGTAGAATAGTATGGAGATAGTAGATAACCTACGCTGATCGCAGAGAAATCCTTTCTTTCCGGGAGGGCATTTGCAAGTAAAACGATTCTTTGAACTGACGCAAGTAGAGCCGTCGCCGCAAGGAGAGCTAGCGCAGAGGTCAAGAGCACTTTCGCACGTGAATCCTTAATTTCAACAGAATGTGCAATGAAATGTTAAAAAGTAGTCCAGAAATATTAGATTTTGTCTGATGTACCTGTGAATTCCGGCCGGCACACGCAAGTGTAATTTTCGCCAGTCTTCCATACACAAGTGCCCTGGTTGGCGCATGGTGTTTTCCAGCAAGGATTCTCGCCGCATTGTGTTATGCCATTCATTTTTACCACGGTCGATACGGTTGACTTGTTTATACCGTCAATTGCGTTTCCCCGTCGTTTGTTTTCGTCAAACTGTCGACCTCGTCGAGACACTTTTCGTCCTTCTGGAGGAACACGGAAAATCACCGAGCGACGACCAAGTTTTACCCGACGCATACAGCCCACGAATCCCGAGCCCGTCCCAATGCGATCATAAGTTCTGTGCAAAAAAATAAGAGACAACTTTGGTGTCAGCCAAACTTTCAAGGCTAAAGCAGCTACGCTCAATTATGGATGTGTACCTGGCTGTGGCCAGATGAGAAGGTACGGCTCCGAGAAAGGAGTTGGTATCTAAGTCAAGAGTAGAATGTTCTCCGGGTGACGTGGTAGCAACATCTTCGTCATCATCCAAGCGAAGCCAACCGTCTTGTCGGTAGCGCTGTGCCACAACACGATGCCAATGACCCAGCCGAATCGGTTGCAGGGAGCGAAGTACGATTGGTCCATTACCGAGATTGAAACGTAATTCTACGTGCCTACAGTAAACAAATTAGAGAAGCCACGTATAATCAAATAAATAAGGAAACAACACAATTCATTATTAATTACCCCGCTATGATTGCCAGCGAGATGTAGTCAGCGTCAAAATCTTTCCTCTGCTGCGCGTACAACAGGATACCATCCGTCAACAGACTCTTAAACTCGATTTCCATTGCGAACTTGTCCTGGGCTTTCATTTTCTTCAGCTCGACGAATGATTGACCATGAAAGGCAGGTGTCTCAGCTGGAACAATTTCTTCGTCTATAATTTCAAAATGGATAGGGTTTTGTTAAACAACTAAACGTATAGTAAAAATTTGCATTTCCATTCACCTGATTGAGAAAGGGCGCGCTCACAAAGCGATCCGGTTCTTTCAGCTGGACAAACACAGACAAAGGATTCCATGCCCAATGGTTGGCAAGTTCCGCCACCCAAACAAGGAAACGAAGAGCAGGAAGATATTTTGGCTGGTCCAAATTCTTCTATTCCGGAAACTGTTGCGACGTTGGCTGTGCATGAATACAAAGAAAACCATCATTAAATAGTTCACGAAGATTTCTTGCAATTTAACGATAAATGACCTACCGACGCAAGATTTGCTGTTCGAATCT
Source organism: Daphnia pulex (assembly GCF_021134715.1). NCBI lineage: Eukaryota > Metazoa > Arthropoda > Branchiopoda > Diplostraca > Daphniidae > Daphnia > Daphnia pulex. Next base: position 2,321,442 of record NC_060018.1, on the reverse strand, counting down.
TCGGCAAATCCATCCGAACACTTGCAGACTCCAAATAAGCAGCCACTATTTGATATCAACTTGCACTGGCTATCATCGATGCAAGATTCCCCCAGATATCCATGGACGTGGACGCTAGCTGCCGTGGGCCTCCAGACCGGCTGCGAAAAACCGTAGTACTCATTGGCCTTTTGCGAGCCGACTTGACTGAGAGAAACGATGTCACGACGACCCCAATCGAGTAGGGCCACGTCCGTCTCTTGCACATGGCGAGTTGCCTTCGAAACAGCCATTTCCGACTCGGCAGCCATAAGCGGCGAAATGCCAGCCGAAGTATGAATAATATCGTCAGAGCAAGGGCCTTCATAGGCCATGACAACGTTGAGTTGTTTGCGGCAAGCAGCCAATCGAAGGTCGCACTCCGATCCGTAACTAACGCCGTCCGATCCGCAAACTGTCTGCTCGGCGCTACTGGCCACTGGACAGTCCATGGGACACACGCAAACTGCCTGACCCTGCAAGTCTTGGCAGATGGCACCAAAACGGCAAGTCAGATCAGAGCAGTGACGTGATTCACTTTCAAGCGCGTCGTCGGGTCCGCTTCCTGTACCGCCGTTTCCACCGCACCCTCCTGGCACTTTGTCCACCAACTGTCCGTCCTGACAACGATCACATTTAAGGCCAACGACATTTGCTCGACAGACGCAACGCCCTGTCATTTGTTCGCAGTCGGCACGAATCGATCCCAGTCGATGACAATCGCAAGCTGCAACGCAACAAAGAACAAATGAATAAGAAATGAAGAGGAAAACTCATTAATAATCAAAAAGCTCAAAGTAGAACATATGGAAGGATGGATTAAATCTGCTGTTCCGTATTAGGAATTGGTAACGGCAGAAAATATCGTTTCTTTTTTCTCTTTCGTTCGGCTTCATTAGTCATTTATAGCAAATCCATCTCCGGCATTAATGTCCAAAATATTGAGGTCACATTCGAAGAGAAAAGTAAAGGTACATTGACGTCGTGCAAGTGGAAGATGGTAAACTTACGTTCGCAACCGTTGGCATTTGTTCCAATAGAGTGGATGCCCCAGTACCCCGAGAGACATCGATCGCAACTCCTGCCGCCCACTCCAGCCAGACAGCGGCACTGCAACGTGACTGGGTCGCAAGCTCCATCCAAAGACCCTGAAATTTTTGAAGACCAGTAAAATTAATACTCAGCGCTCAACCACAGACGTAGAAACCCGCACAGCATACGTGTAAGAAATGAATGAGCAACTCCTAGAGCTAGTGTTATCTTATGTACCTTGCTTGTTGCAGTGGCATTTTCGAGCAACTGTATGGTGAGGGGGATTCGAAAGGGATGTAGACGAATCGTGATAGTCTGAAGCGGCCAAAATTAAATCAGCCGGAGGAGTCGGGCAAGGTCCCGTGTGAAGTACCTGCAGCACTAGCCCATGATCGCATGCAGCACGCTGCATATGGCACTCTGTTAAGTAGGTACGACCATCGCTGGCGCAAATTCCCACGTCGCCGACACTCTGCGGGTCCGATGGTTCAATAGGGGAAGGGCAGTTGGTTGGACACACGCAGATTCCGTCCTCGCATCGGGCATTGTGTTCGCAGTGAACTCTTTTACACAAATCTTAAAAAAAAACACCAATAATTAAGATGCGACACAAAGGAGGCGAATCGTAACGAATAATTAAGTAGAACTTACCACAGTCGCCTTTCGAAGCCACGACGATGAACTGTTGATTACGGCAAGCGGCCTGCTTTAACTCGCACTCATTACGGTAAGTGATGCCGTCTGTGCCACAGACTTCGGTAATGGCCATCTATAAGCAGTATTCATAGAGGAAACCAAAAAGAAATGAAAAGTAACCAAAAACTTTTGTTAATAAATTATTGTGACAGGAAATTTCGGGCGTGGGTTCCGTCTGTCATCGTCAATCCTTTTTTTACGTGGAATGTGTGAAGTTCAAAACATACCTTGGCGCAAGCTTTGGGACAGACACACTCGGCTCGGCCCATTTCGTCCGTTTCGCAAGTGGCGTAGAAATCGCATCTCTTCTTATCGCAGCCGTCTGCAAGAAAAGTTTAAAAGAGTTCGTCAGTAAAACATAGAGAAAGAGAACGTATCATGCGACTATGCGTATAAGTGGAAGAAGAACAAAGGCACATGTAAGGCACAATTGTACATCATAAAGGTCGTGAGATTAAATCGGCCGAATGCGTGTGACATGAGAACGACAACGAAAATCAGCTAAGAAACTAAAAAAAGAAAAGAAATACTTTAGATTTCAAAGAAAAACAAAAAATTCGTCTTGAACGTACAAGTCTAAACTTAATTCCATATTGCAAATAAGTTATGTATAACCACATACACGAGCACAGAATGAAATGAAAATAGCCAAGTTTTGGGGGAAAGTTCTCTTGCAGAATAGTTGCAAAACTTGTAAAGAATTATTTTGAGTTTATTTAATTTCTTATCTGCACAAAATTTACTAAGGTTAGTTTGCTGAGGTAGTCATCTACTGCGGTCTACTGTTCATCAAAGTTATACGAGCCTATGCAGTGTCACGACAACTAAAATAGAACTTTGATCAATGCACGACAACAAGTACTTTGTGGGTGTCGTTACCTGCTTGTTTCGTGTCGTCAATCAAATCTGCAGCGTACGCGTCAGATCAGAAAAGAATTTAGAAGTTATGAGAATAGCAATAAAAGACACTATGAAGGAGAGACAGAGTTTGACATAGTTCCTGTGTAGACCGTGAATGCATACGCATATAGAAACAAAATTACCATTACAATGTAGTTCGGATGAAAGCCAATAACAAAATTGAAAAATCACATTGTCGTGAATGGGACGCGCACTGAGAAGAACAAAGAGCTTCACTAGCGACACAGGGAAAATCTCTCTCTCTCTCTCTTTCTTGCACGTGTTTGGGTTAATGGTTAATTTAGCAGCAACATCTTTACTAAGCAAATAGAATATATTGACTTACTGCAAAGGCCCTTGTAGACAATAGAGAGGCTCTTGTTGTGGCGACAGGACTCGTAGCGCAGACGGCACGGGTTCGTGTAGGTAACACCGTCCGTGCCGCAAACGGGATCCCACTCGCCGCCGCATAGCGGACAGTGGCAACTCGGCTGACCCGATGCAGTTTCGACGCAATATCCGCTCGTTGGGCACTGGAAATTGCTGCACGCCTCTGAAGAACCTAAAAAATAAAATAGTAAAAAAAAGACAAAATTTAATCCAATTAAATCTCCTGCCTTGTGCCGTCCTTTTACTTTGTGTGTGCCTTCAGTTGGAAAAGACCATGAACAGTTGAAAAGAAGAATGAGAGATCCCCCACACGTTCGTTTGAACAGTGTCCGTATTTCAGAATTGCGGAAGAAAAACTAACAGAATCAGAATGGAAACTACTGTCTGTCCCCTCTATATGTGGAACGAATGGCATGCCGCCGAGCACATAATCGTATTGTCGTTAGGCATACAGGGATTTCAGCTTTTTAACAAACAGGAGCAAAAAGGTTAAATTTCTTTTCTTTTTTTTTAGTTATCTCCTTTCCCTGGCCCTCATACGTAACAGTTCCTGCTCACGGCAAGAACGAGATGCGTAGGAGGTTTTCCGGCCCTACTTCTTAAATAAAAGGTCAACTTAAAAATAACGAAAGTACCGCAAAGGCCCCAATTTCAAAATAAGGCAGACGGTTGCGTGCCAGTACGGCTGCAAACTTACCACAAACTCCTTCGTACAGCAACTTGATGCTTCGCTTCTGCAAACAGGATTCGCGCTCGAGCTCGCAGTTGGATGAATACGTCAGCTGATCCGAACCGCACACGGGCCGATGGATGGGCGGGCAAGGTCCCTTGCACAGGCATTGAGGCATTCCTTTCTCGTCGACTTGGCATTCTTCGTCAGGTTCGCAACCGGCCTTACTGCATGGGTGCACACCTGTCATGGTGCGGATAAAACCAACGAGGAAAAAAATCAAACACGATCCTTTATAGTAATCATCTATAGAGTGAGCGATATTATTGTCACGCTGTATAGCGGAAGGACAGCCAAGCTTAGGTCAGGAATTAGCGAAGAAAACGGACCCAAAACGAAACGAATAAAAGCTAACCGTCGCCGTCCAATAGCACAGGACTTTGGAACAGGTTCTCCGCACTAATCCGATTGGGTAACTCTTTGTCTATTTTTAAGAAAATTTGGATTTCCTCATGCCGCATCTTCGGTTCTGATGGCAAACAGGATTAGGCAACAGTATTCCCAGATTGCGTGCAATGTGTCAGATGGGGTCGACGGCTATTTCCCTCTGCATGTTTTTTGGTTGCCTTCCATTTCAAATACATGACACGATAAAGGCATGACAACGAAACGAAATATTCGGACTCGTTCACCCGGGGTACGTCCACCAAAACCGAGACTTATTTTTTTCACAATCTTAAAAAGATCACTTGAAAACCGCTGTACTCCAAGGTTTCTACAAGAGAATTTCTGTTTCCCCCAGTTCTAACACTTTCGTCGACCATGGTGAGGACGGTAAGGAGCTTGAAGTTTCGGTCTTATTAAGCTGATTACAACGTACGTAAGTTTTACATGTTTCCTCGCGGTGAAATCATAAGTTTTTTATGGTGAAAATCTTGACAGTTTCGAGAGGTTAACCCATACGTACCCGATTCACAGAGGCCCTTGTAAAGAATGCGCAAGTGTCGTTGAGACCGGCATGCTTCTTGTTGCAGGTGACATTGCGAACTGTAACTCCTTCCGTCTGATCCGCATACAGGCTGGAAATCCGACGGACACGTATCGCCGCATCGGCAATGAGGTTTCCTTTCCGAGTCCAAAACGCAAACGGAAGGCGACAGGCATTCCACCGAAGCGCACGGATCTGTTTGTGTTCAAACGAATAATATTTTCCTCCGTCAAGTGCGCTGTAGAACGTGATGACAATCGACTCAAACGGAAATCAATAAAGATACTTTGTCCGGTTGGCAACACTGCCGTGAACGACTCACCGCAAGATCCTTGAAATTTGACGGCAATCATCCGGTTTGCCAAGCAGGAGCTCTTGTGCAGTTCACACATGTTGGCGTAATCTTTGCCATCGACACCGCAGATGGGCCGCGAACCGACACTGTCACCATAGCTCGAGCACCTGAAGTGAAAGATGTAGAGATAATTTTGTCATATAAAACAATATAAATGCTAGTGTTTACTAAAAAGTAAACAAGTTTTATGATGGAAATAATACAGACGACAACGACGGAAGTTACAGAAAAAGATTTTAATAATAAAAGGCATGTGGGTAGTTGTAGGACGGAAGGAAGATGAGGCGATATCCCCCGCGATCGTTGCAAAGCCGTCGTCAAAATTCGATGAATTCGTGAGAATGCAATGACGTCTTTCTATCGAGCAGTCGAGTCGAGTAGCAGTAGGAAGAGATTGTCGAAGGGAGGCCTGAATTATTTGACTTTATCATGCACGCTGTGTGTGTGTGTGTGTGTGTGTGTGTCGAAGTGGTAGTTCGTGTGGGAGGGACACATTCATTGGGGAAACATATCCAATACGGCAGCAACCCAAAAGGATAAAGGCAACACGAAAAAGTAAAGGTGCGTCTGCCCGGCTTAGGGGCACCGATCAATAAACATGTACTAGCCTGGCGGCCTCGTTTTCCCCCTCTCTCTCTCTCTCTCTCTCTCTCTCTCTCTCTCTCTCTCGCTCTGGTTCCTATTTCTTATTTTTCTATTGCCTCGATCCAATCATCAACCATCTATGACGTTAGATATATTGCAAAAAACTGGTAATCAATTTGGATGCTGTTGCTGTTTGGTGCTATTCGTTATTTCTGCTACACTCCATGACGTTTCTATTTTCTTGTTTAAGTTGCCGTTGAATGAGTGTACACTAAGTCAGGGTGGGTGGCTCCGGCTCACGACAGCGGATGATCTATCAATTTTTGGCATGTCGCTGAACAGCAAGGAACGTCGGTCGATCGACGGAAAACGAACGTGAATATGTGTGTCTCCCGTACTTTTAATGTTGTGGGAGGGACCTAACCTGATTCCCTATTCAAATCCGTGCGATTCCAACTCCAACGTAGTAGCGCGCCATCCTTTTCAAACGGTAAAAAAATCATCTGACTGATAAAGAGACAAAATTGAAAGGTTGGCTGAATTTCTTCTGGTTGTCATATGAACGTTTGGCCAGAAATGGCAAAAAATGTTTACTAACTTAATAAAACAAAATCCTGAGCAAAAGATTGCTTTTCGTGAATCGGTGAGAAAGCGAACCAGAAATAAATCGAAAAAAAAAGTTTCCCTTGAAAATGTTCACTGAAAAAAAAAAAAACTTTGATCTTTGGATGCCGGTAAGCCAAGAGAAGATGATGGGATTACTTGGGCTTCCTGTTTTCAGTCCGCCGCGCCCGTCACCACGGGAAAGACTTGGCGAGTAAAAAGGAAACTCCGTCGAACCCGTACCTAACACGGGCGAATAGAGAACTTAAAGAGCGCTCTTAATCTTAAAACAAACACGACTATTGCCTAAACCCAATAATTCAGTGTTGTTTTTCCGTGTACATCATAGCTGCTTTAATCGCAAAAAGGCAGTAAACTTTTGATAGACGATGTACCGTTTGAATGTATTATAACAATTCCAGATGTTGTCAATAAGCGTTCGCCTGCACTACCTTCCTTTGTGATTTCACATATCAGATTGTCGATTCGTCGAAACGTAATCAAACATTGGATGATTCAAGATAGCGGAGGACGTGTTTATTACTATTTCCGCTTCCCCTTCGTCATAGCGACGCTGCCGGGAGAGAGTAGAAAGTTAAATAAAAAGAAAAAAAAGGGCAAAGTTACGGGAGCTCCAAAACATTTCCGTTCCGTTGGGTTTATCAACTACCGTTAGGCCATCAAGGGAACTCTGCTGTCGAATCGGATCGATCCCGAGCGTTGATACGCGTCACACGTACTTCGCGACATTGGCATGGAAGTTTTCAAGGAAAACGTTCGTGAGATATTCTGGAAAAAAAAAGACTGTACCAAGTACAACGAGTTGGTGACGGGAAAAAAAATCTTCCTTTGCTCTTTTCCTTTCATCTTTTTTTTCCCCGGTCATTTCTTTTCTCACTTTCACGAAACGAAAGATATACTACAGAATTTAAAAAGAAGCAAAAGGGGGATAAAGAAGCGTTGATACTACACAACCTGGATAAAAGTAAGCCATAAAGCTTACAATTGAGGAGGTATTCATCTTGCAGGGGAATAGTAATAGGCGAAACCGAATTCAAATAGTACCCACCTCTTGCAATTCTTCCTCTTTCTTTCGTCGTGACGTTTACGTAAAAGTCGTGTAACAAGGAACGAGGGAGTCGGAAGGAAAGGAAAAAAAAAAGATTCCAAACCCTTCGAAATTGATGGGAAACGAGGTCTAGAACAAACACCTAGATGGCTACTCTATAGATTCGATCCTTTTGGGAGTGTATTTTTCGGCGTAACCACTCAACGATATTACCGCGTTGCCTCTCTTCCCAAACTTGATTTAAAAAAACAGCGCTTCACGAGAATGGTGCGTTGCGGTACGAGAAGCTCTACAACGATTGATTGTTTTCCTCTCCATCGACCCTGGGATTTTTGTTTTCGCGAATGGTTGCATTGGCTAGCTGTCATATAAACTAAAAACTATCGTCGATATTCGGATTAGATCCATGCACGGTGACGCGAGCTTCACCGGAGCACTTCCTTCTCCAAATGTCATTTAGAATAAAAATAACTTCTTTTGTAATAGGAATTTAAAAGAAAAGAAAGGAAACGCAAATTCAATTCCGACGAATGAAAGAAATCAACGAACGGAAAATATTTTTACAGACAAAAGGAGAGGGAAAATGTGATGTAAAAATAAACACTTGTAGATGATACATAAATCAATATTTTGAAAGGAAGCCGTGAAAACGCTAACGCTAATCTGCGTACAAGAGGTGATGACAAAAATGTCAACATATCGTATCCTGTATTACTATTTATAATTGGAGCCCTACGGCTTACCAACTACAGTGCGATGTGTCCAACTTTACACAACAACCACTCGTAACTTGGGAAACGAACATGACAGTCAATGCGAAATTGAAGGTACAAAATAGTCAAGACTTACTTGGTTGGGCACTGGCAGGTGGCTGAACTGGCGTCAGGGGTAGCAATGCATTTGGCTCCTGGTGGGCACTTGAGGTCGGCGCAAGGGTCCGGTTTGTCTGCGGGAAACAGGTAACACGAATCAGTTGGACGGCTAAAAAACATAAGGACGGCTGCCCAGCCACTGAAGCACGTCCAACACAGAAGGAATGACAAAAGAGCACGGAACGGAGCAGCCTTGGACACCAACATAGTCCGGCACCGATCAACACGTTTCTCGGGAGATTTTGTTTTGTTTTTCCACGAAAAGACAGCTCCGACAATCTAACACGCACTCATCGGCGAACGCGACCGCCGCGACAGAACGTTCACCAACGACGAACAGTCTGCGCCGGAGACAGTTGAAGATCGAAAAGAAAAAGGACGACGGAGAAAATGCCAGAGAAACGCGATACCAATAAAAAAAAAAAAATCTCGTCACATTCAATGCCGGTGGGTTTTTCGAATAGGTTTAGGAGTAACGAACTGATCCGTAGGCCGGCCGCTTTGCTTCTGGGGAAGTTAGGGAGTGCACAAGTAGAATTCACTTTTTTATTCCGACTTCACCTTCTTCCTTCGTCTTTGTCGGCGTTCAAGTTTCTTTTAAGTTACTTTTCTCTCTTTTAGAATTTGTTAAGACTCGAATCAAATATCGATCCAGTGCGGTGTCGCTACTAACAACAGAGAATCAAAACAAAAAGTAGGATCGACTAGGAGAAGAAATTACGAAAAGTGCACAAGAACGAAAACAAATGAAGGGAAACGATCGCGACGTTGTGCAAGTTAAAATGTAGTCCCTCGTCCACATGACACGATTGCTGGATCGTTTCTTCTGCCCGTGTGGATGTTCGTCGTCAAAAAAGGGGGGGGGGATCGTTTTTCAATGGATGAATGATTCTGGAAATGTCGGTTTTCAGTCCATTTTCCTGGAAACGGCTCCCACGAGAAACTTTTTTTTTATGCGGTGACCTATTCCTGTTGAGGCTTGTAACCTAAAAAGAAATACACGCGAGCGTCAACAAGTTCCAGAGCGTATAGACGACACAAGATTCAAGAGTTCCAACTTGCTCTTTGCCGAACAGAGAGCCGTTGATTGCGCGGTGAGACCATGCCCAGCAAACGAACGCGCATCGAACTCGGTGAGCCGGGTCGCTTCGTTCGGGTTGAGCCGACTTACTAGACTAACGGCTGCCTTTCCTTTACCCACACACTAGGTCGGTCTTCCCCCGGCTCTTTTGTTTTGTTTTTTTGTTTTCGTCCCTTTTTTTTATTATTTTTGGCGTTCCTGTCACGAAAGGACCGGGGATGTGCGCGCGCGCGCGCACTAGGCAGCCCGCACGGTGCACAAGAGAAATGGAGCGTGAATAAAGACGGACGTTTCTGGCGGACAAGCGATGTGTGCGTTAAAGATTTCAAAAGTTGAAGGCGGGAGATGGGAGGAGGAGGAGGGAGGTTGGCGTCAACGGTGCCGTCGTTCAAACAATATGAGGTGTCCTCCTTGCAGTCAAGTGTCTTTTGTTGGGAGAGGGTTTCACATGGGGATAGTTGGTGAGAGAGAGAAGGCCTGTCTACTTGGCCGTTCTAGACAGACACACACACACATGTGTACGCGTACAGAAAACAAAACACTCCTTTACACCCGACAATAGCTCCGTCGGGTGCGATTCTCGGACCCCGCCCGAGCTCAACCCTTTACTTTATTCACTCCCGCCTTCATGAAGGAAAGCAGCAGTTCTTTGTCCACCCAACCCCCCAACCCTCTCCTTTAACCTCATACATACATCACGCGGGAATTGCTGGCAGTTGGGTGGCGCTAAAAAGAGGCAACCAGACTGGGAAAGCTAGTGAACGCTTCAATTCCTTTATCGCCCTGCGTAAGTCGTCGATGTATACATCGTCGACGATGTGCGCACAACTCACAACTGGCATGGAAACACAAAGAAACCTCTTCAACACTGGGGCGATTTATGGGCCCGCATACACAGTATATCTAGCAGATAGACTGTCTACTCTGTTTCCCAGCAATTTCAAAAGTTGGCGCTTATTTCCTTCTAGGCGATCGAGTGCGTAGTATGTGAGAAAAGAATCGCTGAATAAAAAAAAAAGCGGCTAGCACTCGACAGCCGATATCTTTTTATCGGATTACTGCACACATCATCAGGAGCAATCGAGCTAGGAGAGCTAGTTTCCAAACTGGCGATGCTCCGCAAACCAATACTCTGCAGACAAGATATCTAGTCCCCCCCCCCCCCCAACACACACACACACAATTCAAGTGGATTCCACCCGAGAGAACAGTGGCATCGATTGCTTTTTCCCTCCTTATCCCAATGTTCCGTGTCGTCTAATCCCATTCGATATTGGCGCACGTTTCGTTTGATTTTTCGGCCCACGCCCTATTTTATCTCAATTCTCGGTGGACCGGCCAAAGCCAATGTTGACGAAAAGCCTGCGAAAAGCTTGCGGTCTGAACACACCCTGGGCTGAGATAACAAACTCGGAAAAGGTTGAATGTGTTAAGACTTAAGGTGTTGCGGGATTGGCACTATCTTTTTTTTTCCTTCGTTTTTAGAAGAAAACGCTTCGACTTTTAGAAGAAAAACAAAACGTCGAGCGCGTGAGCCGCATTGGGGGTACAATCGATTAATGCGATGCGGTACAGGGAAAGGGTGTGAAGACTGTCGGGCGGAGTTGATGTTATTATCGCAGGCTAATTACTGAGCGCCGGTTTCTTTGGTGTGGGTATAAAGGATTAGTTCCTGTCAGTGTTACTGCTCTTCTCTTTCGGTCGTATTGCGATCATTAAGACGACGTGATAAAGAGAAAGAAAAGAGACAAGGATCACTAAGTTCTCTGATCGAGAGAGAGAGCGAGAGTGGGAAGCTGGCTATATACAAGACGGGAGTTGCGGTATACATTATACAAAGAAATTAAGACGCCCGACCGTATTAGTACCGCCACGAGGACAGAAACAAAGTACTGTGTATATGTACTCTGCTAGTCTCTTTGCCGCATTTCTTCGACTCTTGGTCCCGTTTTCTTTGTCTAACAGCACGCCGTCTTAGCCCTTTTTTTCTCCCCCCTGATAAGTGAAGTAGAAGGAGGGAAGGGCAATCTTCGGCATGATTGAATCATCAGCTGAGACGGGCAGAGGAGGCGGTGGTGTGCTGGATGCGACTTGCGAGCGGAAGAAGCCGGCTTGGCCAGATTGAGATTTTCCATTATTATTCCCATCAAGACCAAGCCTTGTTTCCCCCCTTCCTTGCTCGACCTCCAATGATGTTCCCACTCACTAAGTCGCCATAAATTCCCCAGCTGATGAGGAACAACACAGAATTAAGAGAAGATATAAAAGAAGATCCTGATAAATGTTGGAAAAAAGACGGGTAACTTCCAGATTTAGAAGTACGGTCTGGTAAATAATAGCCAAAAAATCCAACTTCATCCCAAAAGTAAGGATTTTCATAGCCAAGGGGAATTAACGTCGTTGAGCCGGGGCCTTTTTCTCATTAGGATGAGCAACGCAAAATGGCGAGTCTTAAGTTGACAGACAAAAAAAGAAAACGTCAGCCAGAAAGTTGAAAATAACTGGACCGCAATTCTTTTTAAATTCTTCATCCTCTCATCTTTCATTAGAATTCCACGCGAATCACGTTTGACTCGATTACGTTAGGTCTAGCGAGACCAGGGGAAACAAGACTAGTTTTGACTACTGTCGTGACTACGTCAGTGAGCAGACAAAAGTTCCTGAATATGAAACAAACAAACAACAAAGTCAGCCCACAGAAATGTGAGTAGGATGATGAATCCTGTTTGGAGATATCCTTTTGTTGCCGATATTATGTTGAGGTTTAACTTAACTAAAATTGTTGCTCGCTAGTCGCTGAAGGAGATATTTGATGCGTTAGTGCATTAAGTACTCGGATTCCTGAACGAAATTGCTATCATGTGCGCATTGTACGGAAGTACACGCTAGAGATTCTGATGGAGGGTCGAAGAACAATAAATACAACAGTAGGGATATATGTTGGTTTTGAGCTTATTCGAGTATGCCATCGAGTTGAATAAATTGAGTCTCATCTTCTTTTGTTTCCCGTGGTCCGTAAATACCCACCCTCCCCGTTCTCTTGTCTCTCTCACTTATTCAGAAGGACCATAGGATCTCGATCAAAGGGAATTTACGGGGTGGAAAACTTTGTGATTGCGTCCTGCATCACAACACAGCACCAGACAATTGGTAACGCACCGTAAACAACCCCCAATAAGATTCTGCTGGAGTCACGGTAAAATTGACTCATAGGAATAAAGTTGATGACGTCGTTCGCCAAACGAGAATTGTAATCGTGTTATTCTGAGTAATTCAAGTGAGCTCAGCAGATATTGCGTTCTTGGTTCGTTAAAAAACAAAACAAAAAAATTCTAAGTGCTAGTTTAAATAAAATAACATCGCTTACTAATCAATACCAGCACCTTCTTTTTGCCTTCTGGTGCACCCAAAAGAGTTCAAGGGAATTTAGTCGCGTTCAAACCGATGATAAGAATAAAAGAAATTTCGAATGAAAAGAAAAATCTAAATTTAAAAAAAAAACTATAAAAATTAATGGATCACGACTAACCATCAAGCACAGCAACCGGAGATGCAGCAGAAGCAGCTCGACTGTCGAATGGAACATCTGCAAAGGCAAGAAAGAGAATATAAGTTAAAACAAATTGAATCAATTATTTCAAACTGATATTCATATGCTGGCAATCAAGATAAAAGGGTATCCATTGAATGAAACCGTCTCAGTTAGAAACAAGTGCCAGATGATTTAGTATTTTAAAAACGAAGCAACTGGGACGTGAAATGTTCTTTTTTCTTATTCTTGAACGCTTTACTCTTATTTCCTCGGGTAAAATTTCGATCTGGCATTTTCAATGTTCACGTTCCGAGGCTCAAGGAAACTCACACCATAAGACTCATAATCATGTCAAGTTCGGTCTACTTGTTCCCACTTCAACAAATTTCGAGTAGACGCAATAGGTTCACGCAATCGTTGCGCTCATATCCTTGAAATTGAATTGTCGATTCTGAAGAGGCAAACAAACCAAACGGAAGCGATATTTTGTAACTCACCGTCTCTTTCACTCGAGAGTTTCCAGAAAACAAATAAACAAAAATGGAAATAAACTCGGGGAAACGTTTACTCTCATGCTACGTGACGTTCAAAACAAACAAGGAAACTTAATAACGAAAGACGACGTGTACGTGCATTGTTCCATGTTGGGAGAGAACGGACGTTTGAAGTGAAACCAAGCAGCGCTTCTCGACAGATAACAGAATAGCAGAGTTCAATAAAGAACATGGACGTTCCTATACCGTTGTTGATGTACGAAATAACAGCATTTCACAACATCCGAAAAAAATTGGTGAAATCAATACGTGTCACTCTTTTGTCCCTTGGTCATATTAAAATGCAAAACTAATACAAAAAAATAGGACAGGGATCAAGGCGTTGCTTAAAACAAAATAGAATACTGCGATTCTCGTGCGCAATTTCAAGTGCATCATGACTAAGCGAATTCTCGCGTCACTTTTTCTCTGCAGCGTGGCGTTATTGACCCACCATCGATTCACTGACACGTTCTAGATGACAAAACAAAGCCAAAGAAAAAATGAAATGGATGGATCCCATCCCACGCACCAAAAGATGGCATTTTTGGGTGATTGAGATTTTTTGAAGAAATCTGTGCAGCGCTATACCGTCGACGTTCGATAAAACTCACGGGCTCCCCCTCTTCCAAGAGTAGTGAGGTGACAAAAAGTGGCACTGAAAGGTAGCTAATCCAATTACCTACGCGTCACCGACAAGACCGTGGAGTTAAAGACGCGCGCGCCTCACCGCCCAAAAAGAATCGTGGGCGGACATGAATACGTCACGCTTTTGAAAATGACTTAACAAGGTACAAACGGAACGCATGGAAAGTGAAATACCAACAAACTTAGTTCACTATCGAGCAGAATAAGACAACAAAAAGGCACAAAGCTCAGCGAAAGTCTCCGATACTAATTAAGGATGAAAAAGGGAAATATTTGTCGCTGGTTTCGTACGTTTCTTTTATGTTGGGCCCCCCAGTTATTCCTCTCTTTCGGTATCGACCGAACGAAAAGCAAAGTCTTGCTTCTCGTTTCTACCTTGCTTTTTTGTTTTGCTATTCAATAAAGAAAACTCGTAGAAATAAGGGAAGAAATCGGCGTAGGAGGAGTGCAAGTTAATTAGACATTCCTTTGTAGAGGGTTTCAAAACACTCCCTTTTCTAACGCTATATCCTCCATAAAATATCAAAAGAATAAAAACGATGGGCTTCTTTGTTGTTGTTTCTAAAGGACGAAATCATTCCAGTACTGACCAGCTCTCGTAGACCAATAGCTGGGCCAATAACAAAAGGTTGGGGGAAAAAGTAAACTCTCATCGATCAAAAACCTCGGCTCGAAGGAGCCAAACGATGCGACCTCCCACTGTGAGAAGTGAATCGAACTCGATGGTCGACGGCGACGTCGCGCACTCGAACGGTTCGCACAGCAAAAGAAAACGTCAAAAAGTGAATCCAAGTGACGAGTGAAAAAGTACAAAGTACAGCACAAAAGAGTCAACTGTTCGCCGAATCGGCGACTAAGTGGAACATTCACTACATTTGCGCATACAATATACGAACTACTATAGGGCCTGAAAAATCCAAAAAAAAAAAAAAGGAAATAATAAACGATGGGCAGATGGGGAATAAAGGATGGAGCGCAGCGGGTGGTACAAATTGGACCATTAACTTCATCTGCATAGTGATTGTTCACCCGACAAGGGGGAACATAGGTAACTCCCCTTTCGTTCCATCTTTTCAACGTCTAAACTCTGAAATCCTGGGTATTACCAGGTGATAGATCCAAGAGACTCTTTTTTTTCTGGTTCTTAACCAATCACCATTCAAAATGCGATCCAATTGTGTCGCTGAGGGCGGTTGGTTGTAAAGTTACATAAATCGGCAATTGTTGGAAACCTCTCTGTCCCACCGCCGTCTTTCATTGATTCATCGATTGACGTTTAGAGAGCTACATATACGTACATTGTTAATTGAAAAAAAGGTTGCCTAGGGATTTTTAGTGGAGTGAGAGAAGTGTATACGTAGGAGTCTGTGATTGACGACGTCACGCTGAGTGAAGAGAGCAAGAAAACAAGAACAAGTAGAACCAGAAAGGATTTTGTTTTTTTCCTTCTTCTTTTCCCCTCTTCAAATCACGTTGGTGTTCTGTCGTCGAGACTTGACGTGGCAGCAAAGCAGATGGATAAGGTCGTGATCGATGGAAACAAAGAAAGGCAAGCATACTATATGCACGGGAATCTGCATGGGTTGTCTGGTTGGCAGACACGAGCAGATCAAACCGCAAGTTGATGGATGGTTCGATCGCACCATCGACCACCTGCCGATACGCTCACGAAACATGGCAACTCATTTTCTTTTTGCCAAAAAGAAACAAAACTCTTGTGGCAGCGCTCGTATGTATCTTCATATCCTTTCCCCTTCAAATAATGGATTCATCATGGGAAATGTATGTGCAGGGTGTAGTAGGTACAGCTGGGAGCACACACACAAAAAGTAAGGAGCAAATAACGAGGGTTACTTGTTCCTTTTATGTCAGCAGGAGGACAAGATTGGAGCAAACAATAGCGGGCGATCTAGGCCCTGCCACCAGCGGCCGCGGGGGCTACAAACTCCCATGTTGCGAAGACAAGAAGAATCAAAGTCACGTGGAGTGGGGGGTTACGTTTTTATTTATTTGGAATAAGAAGACGAAAATTGAAAGGGGAAGAAATGTCTGGACGCGGATTGATGTATTGTCCAGATGGCTGCGCTATAACCCCGTTGCCCCCCTGCCAGCAAATCAATGGTCTAGTCTTATCTATAGGATTTGTATGTTTTTGTTTTTTTCCTTTTTCAATTCTTTTCCTTGGATTTTGTGCGTGCTTTGTTTCTTCCCCTTTCAAAGAGTGCCTATACCTCCGATGGATGTTACACAAGATCCTCCCACTGTAATTCTTCGTGGGGCCAAGACGGAAGAAGAGACTGCCAAGACGCTGTGCAATCAGCAGCAGTTCCACTGGCGTTGAAAGGTCGCCAGTCGGAACTGTCAGCTCCCGCTCATATTCTCCGATAAATGGGAAGAAAGCTCATGTTCATCCGTCCAGCACTCTGGCCGGATGCAGCGGCCCTTACATCCGTATAGTGGTGGCCGTAAATACAAACGAAAACGACGATTGTGTATACGACTCACCAAATAATCTTTTATGATGATATTTTGTCTTCAACCTCCTCCCGGTTCGGGAATTTTTCTTCTTTTTTTTTAATAGTCGAGACTGACGGCGTTTTTGTAAAACAAAACAGGCGAAACCAACGGGGAGAAAAAAAATAAGAAACTGACGCTGATTAAAAAACGCGATGGCGCGTAAGGCGTGCCCATATTCGGTCACGGGTGCCAAACGCCCTCGTCGTGATTGTTTCTATCTTCTCTCATGATTTATCTGTACACGGTAATAACAAACACAAGTGGGGCCACTGAATTCGTTCTTTTTTTTTTGCAACCCACAGGCCTCTCCAGATTGAAATGAAGAAACACGGAATTTAAACCGGTTTTTTTATTATTATTATTCTCCCCCTCTCGCTCTTTTGAAATCACCGCGGCGTGAGACGGTGATTGCGGCGACGATGAATCACGGTGGCAATCCTCCTCATCCGTCGTCGCTTCCATTTCGATCATCTCTCCTAGAGACATGTGTCAGCGTGCGGACGGCTTCCACACATATATCTGTACCTATGGCGAAGTTCTGATTCATTTGAAACTCGAATGAAGCTCGTTTCCCCGAGGTGATTCGCACACGCCGGAAGCCGTTAAAGAGGGGCGTGATGGAGTACGTGAAGCAGAGAGTATTGTGGAAAGAGATAGAGAGGCGTAGGAAGGAGACTGCCTTTTCAAACTCAAGTATGATAATTCACTTCGTCTTCCCCTCACTCATTTGACTCGGTACCCCATGCATTTCGGGGCGCTTCACGTGTACACGGAGGAAGTTATTCCTCACACATTTAATCAATAACGACGCGCGTACGGTTGGAAACTGTCGTTCCGAATTAACGACTATGTTTACGTCCAAGCGAAATTATCTTCATGGCCAAATCATTCCAAACTACAATCAAAACATCTACTGGAGAGGTCGCGTTGGGTTCTTTTCGTGTGTGAATGTATAAATGACAAGTGAAGGTTGGGCAGCCGTTGCGTAATTTTCGTTTCTTTTCCCCATATTTTCCCGTGTAACTGCTTTCATAAATACTGTGACTTTTGGAGACGGAGAAGACGACAAGGACCCGAAGAATAACAAGAAAATAACGAAACACGGCTCGAGCCGACGGGGTGGATGCCTTCACTACTGCGAAGGTAATGGATTTCCTCGTAAAAACACCCTTGTTTTATTTGAGTTGAGCCTTAAACCCAAGTTCAAAATCATGTTACGAAGGCATGGTAATGGCTAGAAAAGCGATAAAATTGAGAAAATACAAGAAGAAAAAGGAAAGACGCAAGGGAAACGAAACTAGGCGGGCTCTGATCTCTCCCTCGTTCATTCTCGCGATGTTATTTAAACTCCACTCGTTTGATGATGAGAGAAGCTCATCCCCAAAAATTACCTACAGCACAAAGGAAGGCAGTTAAATAATAATAGTAGCACGTCAATAAGAAATGAAGTAGAACTTCTTCTCCGGAGCTAGACTGCATGGCTAAAACAGAAGTTTCGACTTTAGTCCATTCAAAGAAGAAAATATTAAGAAAGCTTAGCAACGGTTATATCGGGTAGAAGTGTACATGTACACTCTCAATGTTTTTGTTTTTTTTCGTTCTTTTCCTCTCATCAATATGTATTTATTTCTCGTGATCGGTTCGTTATATATTATCAATGCCGTGGAAGATGACTCGGCCGGCTGTTGCACGCGCGGCCCCGTCAATTATATGGGAGGCAACGGGCCGCCATCTCCCGACGTCATTAGAATGATGCCCGGGCCCATTATTGACACGCCATGACAACTCCATCATCAGATAAACGTCGGCCGGGCGGTCAGCCGATACAAACATCGCCTGTATCCAACAGTCAGTTCCAAGTGTTCCGGGCTCTTTCTACCATTCTTCCAACCCACTTGATTCTTTCTGATGGATTCCAGTCTCTCAAAGTGGGATTGAATTTCCAGTTCTTTTTTTATTATTATTATTTTCTGGCCGTTTGATCGAATTGATGCCAACGGGCAGTTGATGGGTGGAGCTCATTCGGAGAGGGGGGGGGGGAGAAATTTCAAAGTTTTATAGAAAAGTCAGCTGTCCGAATACCTTCAACATTAAACAAGAGGACGTCTAGCGCCGTTAGCACTTGATCCATCCACACGCCCAAATAACCTGTTGCAGCATCGGCCATCCAAAACGTATTGGCATCCGTAGTCGAAAAAGAAAGCGGTCGTTCTATCGATGCCTATGCCCACCGTTCATCGAGTATTGAAGGTCTTAACTTTAATCTTTTAGGGAATAATATAACAGCCGACTGCGAGTGCCAACAGCACCAAATCATGGGAGAGAAATTGAGCTAGCGCCGTGAAAAGATTAGCGATATTAGGACAGGAATAGTAGCGCTTATTTGTCAAAGGAGAATATTAAACACGGTTGTTCCTGAGACACATACGAGCCATAAACGAAGAATGCGAACAGAAAAAAAAACACGGGAATAAAGATTAGTCCGTTTGGACGATGCCATCTACAGGGTCGGTAAGCAAGTGAGGCGTGGGACGGGGGGCGGTTAGGACAGAGAAGAATTTCCAAATGATGCGTCATTGTTTCACGTACCGCACGAAAAGCCTTCAACATTACGAGCCTATAAAAAAAACGGGGGAACCTGGAATATCATCCAGCGGCGGTGGTAATCTTTCCGTATTGTTCGACGGGAATCGTAAAACGGATACGTGACTTCGGAGGCCAAGTAGCAGATCCGATACCGAAATCCCGTCAAGTGTACCGACTACAACAGAGTCTTAAACGACAAATCGTAAATCACTCGTTTTATAACTTATAAGACGCTATTTTCTTGTCTACTAGAGCAACGAACGAACGCTGCCAGCCAGACTATAACAGAGTGAGTCGGAGCTGTTAGCAAATTTCCCTGGAGAAAATGCCAGGAGAGACACAAAAGAACGAGCGAACGTCTATCAAGACATTCCTCGTTGGCTTTTGTGATATCGAGAAAAGACAAACGATCACTCTATAAAAACGTACGAAATATATCCTTTTCCATTCGTCTCTTAGCGAGCTGGGGAAATCGTCTTTCAATCTTGCAGCCACGCAACCGGGCGAGTTATCGTTACTGCTCCGACAGAGCTGTCTTCTTTTCTCGATTTGAAAATCCTTCCACTTTTGTGTCATCCAAACAGACAGCAGACCAAAGCCAGCCTTATCAAGTTTCAATGCAAATGGCTCCCGCTGCTGCCGATACGAGTCAACTCTCCCTCCCAGAGTCTCGACAAGGGAAAAAGCAAACTCGATTACCAGTATCTTTAAAGTCGTTTTATACCTAAATTCAGTCATAGTTGTGGGCAAAAATAAGACGAAGAAAAAGACAAGATTGTCAGTGTTGACTCCTAATAAAGCTTTCTTCGATCCAAGGGCACTGGACACCCTGGACAGTGACGAGAGAGAGAGAAAAAGAGACGGACAAAAGTTCATGTCATTGGCTCGTCTTATTAATATTACAATCCCACCAGTGAGCTTGTTTTTGGTGGAGGGCAGTTCAACAAACCACCCATAACCAAAATTTAAAAAAATAAAAATAGAGAGATCACTCGGCGTGTCTCAAGACGAAAGTGGAAGTTGCGGTGATGGACGGAGGGAGACAGAAAAATGTTAAAAAAAAATATATATACCAAAAACAACAATTTCTACCTTTGGTGAATGCCCGTAGCTGCTGCAAGTGACGCAAACTGACGGACATCAAACTAGAGTTGAGTCGTAGTCGGATGGGCGCAGCTGAATCGATCGGCGGCTGATGGTGGACGGGAGCCAGCGTTTCATCGTCATCGAGGATCGTGGGTGACACGGGCTGATTGACGTAACTCGCCAGGAAAATGCGCGTGTCACGGAGCCGGACGCGGCTGGGACAGATGCGAGGGTCCCTTAGACCTTCGACCCGCACCCGACGTCCTTCCCACATCCGATCAAGTCCCTTGACGACTTTTTTTATTCGGACGTTAATCGCCAGATTGGGATCGCCTACAATCGGCTGGTCTTGTGACTGCTGCATCAAATAGCGCTGACAAAGCTCTTGATCGTCTTCGACAGTTTCACCGTCGATGCTGCCAGACTCGCTCGTTTGGCACGATTCAATCACGGCCGTGAACACCACCTGCGACCGATTTTGGCGCTCCTCTAGTGACCATTTTTCCAGCGGACAAGACCAGTCGGCCGGGCTGAGGCTGCTGTTGTTGCCATTGCCACCTTCAGCGTTTGATTGAGTAACTCCCGTCGCGCTCGTCACTTTCGCGGTCGTCACCCAGAGCGCTAACCAACACAGCCATGGCAGTCGTCTCATCATCACAGGCGCCATCTTTATGACACGAAGCCGGCGGGCACGGCAACGACGACGACGACTATTTATAAAACAAGGTGGTGGTATAGGACTCATCATCTCGACCGAAAGGCGGCGGTAGTAAAGCGCAGAATATATAGATTATATAGCCCCACACATTTCAAAAAGGAGAGTCCGTCCGAGTCGAGCGGGCGGCTGTCTGCTCGGTGCGCCAGAGAGATGGCGCACTTTCACGAAGGCCGATGCCAACCGATTCCAATCCGAAACACGGTCAATGGGATGGACTGATTTACATCAAATATTAACACCTACAAGCTATATAAGACATCAAACGCTTTCCTACTCTCTCTATCTCTCCTATTTTATTTTATTTCTTCATTCTTCTCGAAATTCATTTTTGGTAGAGCCAATCAGATTCCCCAGACGATTTTCCTTCATTCTGATTTCGATTCTCCAGTCTCCAATCGAAACCTATTCAACTGGACAAAGGTTTGTCTAGCTAGCTAGTATATTACATGATTGTGTTTTGACAAGCAAATGAAACGAAAAATCAGCGATGACCAAGGAAAGACGTCAGAGAAATCTAGGATGGATCCTAAGATCGGCTTTTTCATCTTCGGCGCAAGGTAACTCATTGATATGTAGAATAGACTTTTTGTTTCGGGCTCGTTTAAGAAAATAGACAAATTTTTTGAAGAACAAAGAATGTTCTTTCTCTCTCTCTTTTACAGATACAATAGGGACTACACACATCTCATCTTCCCATCTGATTGATCCAGACGCCGGGCTTTTATCGAAAACTTATGCAATGTTCTAGCAAGGCTCTATTTTAATTTTGTGAAGGCAAAAGAGAAAGAAGAAAAGAGTTTTTTTTCTGGCTGATTTGTTTCCTTAGAAATTCTTTTTCTTCGTCGTTGCGGGATTCGTTGAATTTACCATTTTTATACACTTCTTCTTTGTGGTTTCGTACACAGTCGATTGAAGTATCAGTCACGCTTTCGAGGTGCGGCCAATTCAACGCGTCCCGCGTTCCCATCAGACCATCAGAGAATCTCTGCCGCTTATTAATGAGATGATGAATATTAAATTGAATACTAATTACGTTGTTGATAGATTCCCCAATGAACGCCAAGGAGACGAAGGGACAGCAAATGCAAAAGAAGCGTGATTGCTAATCAAAATTATCATGAAAAAAAACCATTGTGATTGCTTCACGCTACCGAAAATGATGATGTTGATGGATTCCGAGAAACGAATCACAAATACAATAAGGATAATTGATGTTAAAGATAAAGCGAGAAAACTTGTGTGGAAGACAATCAACGACCTAACGTCTCTATTATTTCTCATTCGAGAGAAACGTCAACAACAACAACAACAACCCTATATACGGTCTAAACAGCAAAATAGAAACAAAAGAAAAAAGGAAAAAAATGTTTGGTTAATTGGAGATTCCAGTCTCTTAGCTGTTAAGAGATATGCCATTCTTGGCTTTGCTGGTTAAACCGGGTTGTCATTGCCCTTGTCGTTTTCAATAAATACAGAAATTTGTTCGACACAACAACTTTCAAAGACTATTTGAACGCTGTATAATGTGAACGAGCTGCTCGGAAAGAGAGAGAAAAAAACCGGGGCGTCGTTTCGAATTGGAACGGGAAATCACGCAAGACGAGCAGACAGCCTTCTTCGCCACAGACCCTGGGCGCCACTCCTTTCGTTTGAATTTCCCAAATGCATATCAACAAATTTAATTAGAATAGACAAGACGAACCAACCGCGATTGTGTCACCGAACTTGAATTTCCCTATTCAAGTCCGTACGTCCCGTCCTAAAAACTAAACAAAAAACCTGTCGAAGTCAACTGACGAGATTTCAAATCACGCAAACTAGACGAAAATCAATCGAGCGAACATCAAAGAAAAAGCCAAGGGGTTAAAATGTCTGTGCGATGGCGACGAACTGATCAAAAAGTCCTGGAAACAATTTCTTCTGAACAAAAAACCGAATCAATGGCGCAGTTTCAAAAGCTTTTAAAGTTGTCACGCGGGAGTACGAGGGGCACGCACGCAGGTTGGCGACGCAACAGGCGCAAAGGCGCACCGATGTTGCGCAACACTACGAACAGAAAGCACATCAGTAAGGCACACTGGAATCGGGAAGAGGCAAACAAACACTTTGAAAGAAATCCGGAACACTGTGAAACACCAACAACAACCATCAACTGATGGAGAGCTCTGCGGGGATCTGCTCAGGACGGAGGGCAGTAGTTCACTGAAATCAACTCGGGCGAGTAGCACCGGTGAGACAAGAGGAAAACCCATAAAAAGAAGGGCCAGCAAGCTTCAAAAAAACGGTGCATACATACGCCAGAGTCCCCCCACCGTTTATCTCCACCAACCAGAGAGCAGAGAAAACGAAGCAGATAGACCTGGCTCTCTCTCTCTCTCTCTCTCTCTTATTCTCTCGTCGTTTCGAAAAGACACATACTCAACCACACCCCTCTCTCCCTTTTTTCGCCTGAGATGGTCGATCTTTTATGGCCGTCGTCCAGCAGCGCCAGCAGAGCTCTCGGCGGAAAAAATAGAATATATAAATCGTAACGCGGCGAAACTCCAATTTTTGTCGATTTTCTTTTTCTGCACTCGGTCGTCGGAGAGAACGACGTCAACAAACAACGGGAGCAGCAACAAACAGAAACGACAGCGAGAACTTGATTGCCGATAAAATACCGAAGTGTCCGGCTTCAGTTGGCGACTTTGGTTAGAGGCCAGCAGCAGAGAGGACAAAAGGGACGGACCTGACGAGACCACACGAGACGCCATCTGGCGCGCTATTCAAATGGGCACCAAGGACGCAAAGTTAGGAAACAAAAAAAAAAGCCGAAGCTACCGCTGGAGATTCCACCAACAATACACGAAATGACCCCATATATACGTGTGAAGGTAACGAAAAGGAAAAAAAGAGAAGGGGCAGAAGATGAGACGATGCTGAGGGGGTCGCAAGCGATTGCATCCCGTGATAATAATTGGCGCGGGAAAGTAGTCAGGTTGATCAATGACCCGTTCGCGTGCGCCATGGGCTCGGTAGAACCAAGACCCTATCAGGCTCAAGCAGCGGGGTGGAAAACGAAACGAAAAAAAGAAAAAGGCAAAAGAAAAATATTAAAGAACAAGTCAATATCAAACCTTCTCAGCTGATTCCATCATCAACCGAGAGCCCGTTTTGTTTTGACCATCTTTCCCCCCCCCTTTAAATGGGGAGATTTCTCGGTCCTTCCACATCGAAAATTTTTCCTGGGCCTCTTTTTTTCGATTTTTTCCAAAATAAATCATGGCACGCAAGTGAAGCAGGAGAGGATCTTTCAGACTTCAATGGAACCGGAATATTCCTCAAGCGTTCGAACCGTTTTTTGAGAACGCACGCGGAAGAAGAAGAAGAAGAGCCAACACACACACACATTTGCATACAAGGCATCCTTCCTCCGCCCATTAAGTTCCAGTTCCATCTGGGATTGGTTCGGACAGAGGGGTTTTGTATTATTAGTAGCCCCTTGATTAGAGCCCCAGCCGCACCAGATCACCCGGATGATGGGGAGGAGGGATGAACGAAGACGTCATTCATTTTTGATTAACAAAACATTCCCTCGTTAATAGATGAGAGGGAGAATAGAAGGAAAAAGTTGAACTTCAAACTCCCTTTATTGGATAGACCCAATTTCACACGGTCAAGGGAAGAAGAAGAAGCATCTTTTGGGTTGTCTAGTTTCCATTTTGCTATTTCATCTTCCCCTTAGTATCGCAGTAGTTAAACCGAGGGGGGAAAGAGCGAAAAAAAAACGGTTTAGGTAACATTTCAATCGATTATCTTGGCATCTGAAGGACTCATCCGTTCCGAAACGGTCAAGTCTATTAAGGGTAGACAGAAACAGACACAAAAAGAGATTTGTACGACGAACCCTCTAGAAACATATAAAGATAACTTGTCTTATAGACACTACAGTATATATATATACGCAGCGGCCAAAAGGTATACGCAACAATGTGTACCAAAGGAAGAATGAGAAGAAAAGTGTTTCCACTAAATTCTTTGACCGGGTGTAAGAGGAAAAAGGGGAAGAAGAAGAAAAAGAAAACGTCGAACCATCCGGCGAAAAGATAGTATTGGAAACAAGGCACGATCGCCTCCCATTGATAGCGCACACGCCGCGTCCGGTTATATAATACATTCTTCAACCCCCCTTTCTCGCATTGACTCTACCATCCGGGGGGAACCCATGACAGGGGGGCTACTATAGACGCCGGTGCTTAGCAGTTCCGACACTCGGCGCAAACCCCAAGACTTTTTTTTTTCTGAAAAAAAAAATAAAAAATAAAATCCCAACGTGGCCACCGCTGGAAACCCGTGAATCAACCGTGGGCCCCTTCTGCACCACCTTTCTTGCTCTTTTTCTTTTCTCCCTCCCAACGACCATCTTTATATGTGCCTTCAAAAGTCGTTCCTTATCGGCTGTTCTTCTTCTTCCCTGCTGGAGCCGTTTGCCTTGACGTATTCCATTAGCAAGTTCATAACATGTAAAGGCTTTTTAGGAGCGAAGAAGAAAGAAGGTGGGCTCCCTTTTTTCCTATTCTTCTCCTGGTTATACAAGGGGGGAAAAGACGAACCAACAAGGAGGGTAGTAGTTCGTTATAAGGACCATTTTCATGCAGATTGCCGGAGCAACCTGCTGGATTCAGAATCGTTCATGCAGCATCTTCTTCCGTGCTATGCGCTCGTTCAGTTAAAAAAAAAATAAAATAAAACACGGCCTCTTTTGTCCTATTTTTCGAGTTTCCAAACTGAGAAGAAGAAAAAATCATAAACGATCATCTTCCCCCCTCAACTTTTTTCTATTTGGTTTTTGTTTGACTGACTGTTAAAGAGGAAGGGGGGTGATCGACGGACAGACCTCCCCGTTCGCGCGATGGGCCGCTCAGATAATAC
This sequence comes from Daphnia pulex, assembly GCF_021134715.1. NCBI lineage: Eukaryota > Metazoa > Arthropoda > Branchiopoda > Diplostraca > Daphniidae > Daphnia > Daphnia pulex. Next base: position 2,295,652 of record NC_060018.1, on the reverse strand, counting down.
GACGGGCCATTTAACGGACTTGAAGACCGCAATTTGTCTTGTGGTCAGGTCACGTCAGGTCGCAGTTTCTTCACGAACCCCCCACCCACCCCACAAAAAAGTCCTTTTCTATGATATGCCGCGGTCACTTTCTCAGTCGCATACCATCCTTTTGATCGTGGGGACTATGTGGTCCTGATGTGTGTGCTGGGCGGGGAAACGATGCTATAAATAGCCGGGAAATAGTAGCGACAGAGATAGAAATGAAAGAAGAGAGGTGGCCCCCGACTTTGAACCAGCTCAATCATGCAAAACAAGACTTTGGTCTCTTAACTGACGGGTTCCACTGGCCCAGTGATTTATCTCGGACGAGCCCCACAGCCACAAAAGCTCACGTGCACACCTCACTGTGTAAACAGCCATCGATCGTCGGAGGAGAATCAAGCGGCGACGGCCGGCCGGCGGAAGGAATTTGAACGGTGACAACAGTGGCCAACCTTTTTGATGATCTGTTCTCGGCTTTTTCTCGCATAACTAGTCCGTCTGTTGTTGGGTTCGCCAGCCTGTCTCCTTCCAGCTGACGGTGATGGACTCTGTTTGCGTAAGAACGACGCCATTCATCACTGTTGAAAGCCATTACGGAATTTTCCGTCAACTTCCCCGGGCGACAACCCACAAAAATGATGATAGTCGAATGAAAGGCCAACAGATTGGGTCCGACATTTTTCCAACGGAACGAGGCCGCAACGAGAAACAAAACGAATTGGGAGCGAAATAAAGAATAAGCATCAGAATAATACATAAGAGAGCGAGAGAGAATGAAAAGATGATTTCTTTTGTGTTTCCAATCTAGCAATCCGGTATAACAATAACAGTAAGTCAGCTGTTAAAGTCATTTCTGCGGCAAAAGAGGAAAACAAGACGTTGCAGAGAGAAAGAGAACTCATAACTCATTTGGCGCCTGCCGCTTATTGGGATCGCCATAGGTCGCCCAATAAGGAAACGTGAGCGTGAGTCGAGTGTGTGTGTACCAGGGGCCGAGACGCACGCGGATACGCAGTCACACAAGGCACACATCCAGAAAAAACACGAACGAGTCGAGAGAGAAAGAAACGAAACGAAACCAGAAGGCCAACTGTTGTTCCTGCCCCTCCCAAAGTCTCTTCGGTTCAATCTAAATCTCGCGCGTCAAGCCATTCCAGTCTATTACTTATCTATGGAAATTTGTAGAGCTCAAAGTTGGAATAGCTTATATAAGAGACTGGAGCCACACAATTTTGAAAATGACGACGTCGATGATAATGTCGTCAACGTGTAACTTCCCCCCCCCCGTAGTCTTCGCTTACAATCAAAATACCCGTACACACACACACACACACCGGTTTTAATTTGATTTTAAAAAGAGTTTGGAACGTATTTTGTTGTTTTTCTTTCCTTATAAAATCATCGATGTCTTGTTTTATATGGTCACGAGCTCAATTAAATGGAGAGAGACACCAAGATAGATTGGAACACGTTACACACACCTCAAAACAAGTCTGTACACACCAGGAGGAACACTGGAGAACATCGAGGTCGGAACTCTCTCTCCTTCTTGTTTTGGACAGCCATCAACGGCACGAGCCGAGACAGGAATTTCGATTTATTGATTGCTGCACGATTCTTGTGATGCTCATGAAGATTACCCTTCTCTCTCTCTTTCTCAAGATATCGGTTCCATGACTAATACATGGAGTCGTTTGGGCTAGAAAATTATCATCGAACGCCTCTAAACATAATATTTCGTGCATGAATAAGGACGAAGAATATAGTATCTATAGAAGATATCCTTGAATATTTCATTCGGGGGGTGAGGACGCTTTATTACGTAATTTATGACAGTTTTCTTTGAGAGAGGGATTCCGGACTGATGAAAGACTTCCTGCCAGCGACCCTTTCTCTATTCTCTACCCCCTTCCATCCATCGACTGAATACAGAAGTACCACGTTATAAATATAAAGTGCGTGCGTCGGGAGCGGAACCGGCAGCAGCTCGGTCGGTCGGTCAATCAAAGAATTCCTAAGGAGCTCCGAGATTTTCATACAAACAACAACAACGAAACTGTCCGTCAACGGGTGGAGGTTCACAAGGGAAAATAAAACAATGTCCGAAAGGAATGATGATGATGAATGAATGGAAAAAAAGGACGCACCATATGTCTCTTTGATGAGGAGGAAATGATCGCCCATATAGTCCACCGCCTACCAGCGGGAGAAAAACGGGAGGGAACTGGAAAAAAGAAAAAGAAATGAAAATTTTTTTTCTTTTTTTCTTTTTCGATTTTTTTGGGATTTGTAATCTTTTCTGTGAGGCGCCACTGTGCTGAACGACGACGCTGACAAGGGGAAGTTGATGGTAAGAGAGTCCATCAGACAGCCCATTTGCATACGGATGCGGCGGATGGATGCGCCGTGATGCATTAGTGCCCTACGTCTAACTGTTTGTGCTCATCCTGCTCTTTTCTCTACAGGGTGTTTCGTTGTTCTTTTCCCTTTCTCCATTTCAGCTTTCGTTCGGGAGGAAAGAAATGACTCGACAGACAGACGGACAAGAGACCAGCGCGAGCACACCCACGCCCATTAATGTTTAGCCCCAAAAAACACGAAACAGGGAGGGAGGGCAAAACAACCCAAAAAACTAAATCTTGAAATAAAATCATAATAATAAATTAAAAATAAAAAGGGACGAACAAGACCAGACTCTATGGCCGTAATTTCATGATATTATATAACCCCCTTTTGAATCTTAAAAAAAATAAACTCCAGAGCAGTATATCAAATAAAACAAAAAAAGAGAACCATTAGAGACAGATTCATCAAGAGGTTAGACTGGGTTGGAAAACGGTCCGCCTCTTTCGTGACGTCTCCATTTAACAGCGAGATGGAAAAGGTGGAAAAAGTATCCGGCTCCTTCTCACACGGATACCCTTTCTCTCCTCTCGGGCTCTCCACACATTGTCCGATACGGATCGATTTCAATCACGTCGTCGTCGTGAACTAAAACCTCCCCTCCCTCTTTTTCGTTTGTTTGTTGTTGTTTAGTGTGTGCGTCTCTCTACCTGTACGTTGTAAGCTATCATATCCCCGGCGACGATAAGAACTTACCTGATGATGGTGAGCCGGGCGAGGTGTGGATGAGTTTCAGATTGCGCAGCGTGATACGCAACGGCGCCGAGACGAGGTGAAGTGTCTGATTGAGCGGATCGATTTGGACGAGAAAGAGAAGCACGTCGTGCACTCGGATGCGGAACTGGGGCACGCACGAATTTTCGCGGGCGTCAAACAGATCGTGCAAGATTAGCTTGGCTTTGATCAATGGACCGTTGACGGCGCCCACGGCCGGCAGCGGATCCAGCGCGTTCGATTGTCCGCCGCCGCCACCTGTCAACTGTTGGCCGCGCGAGTGCTGAACCAACGAGCCGACCATCGACCATTCGGTGCCGTTGACTAGCGAGCGGATCACCCTGCGCATCGAGACGCGGATGGTTCCACGATCTCGGTCAATGTCCTCGACGGAGCCGGTGAAGACCAATTGGCAGTATCGATACCACTCTTCCAGCAGAACGCTGGCCACTTGACCACCGCAACTTTTGGCCAGTCTCGAGCGGGTTCGTCGATTCGCATTCGAACTGCCGTTTTTCCGCCGTCTGCTCGTCGAGTGCCACCTGCGTCTGGGACCGATTGGTGAGCGGATGATTCCGCCGGAAGCATCGAAAACACTTGTCGATACGGATGTCGAGTTTGGAGAACAGTCGATGCTCTTACAAGCCGCGAGAGCAATCAGCGTCCACAGGAGCCAGCGCATTTTTCCGCGAAAAAGTTTGAAATTGGCGCCACACTAAATCACTTGAAATGTTTCAATCCAAAATGTTTGTTGGTTTGTTTCTCTTGCTTTCCGATTTGTTGTGGTTGTCCTCGCTGAAAATGCGCTGCTGGTTTATTGCCAGCCAGGTAGGTACTGAGTCGTGGAACCCGAACGTAGGCCGTCTTTATGCAGCTTCGTCGGCCACCATTCGCTTTTCCTCCCCAAGATGGACTAAAAACCAGTCCCCCTGGTACCATAGGCTCTTCTATCTACTTCTCTCTCTTGTCTAGCTCTCTCTCTCTCTCATACCTGCACTATCACATAACCCTCCCACATATGCAGAAGGCCCTTGTAATACGTTGGGTGTATACACAACAGGCAAATGGGTGATGCCACCGTACCGACACTGGGCTCTCTCGTGGTAAAAGTAAGTGGTGGCCTAGCGGTACGCATGTAAGTAAGCGGTGGCGGCCGCACAAGCAACCAACAGGAGGTAAATATAATATAGAGAAAAGAAAACATCATGGACAACCCGCTGAAGCAGAAGAAGAAGAAGAAGAAGAAGAGGGAAGGAGAAAAAAAAATATAACTATCACTGGAATCAACAAATAACCAACAGGAGGCAGTCGTTGCTCATGTAGTATCTTTCAAAGTCTATTTACCGATACATCCACCCCCCGAGTGTATCTATTATTGCGGCGTGAATAATAAACGAAGAGAAAACCACGGACAATGCAGGGAGGAAGGAAAAAAACAAAACAAAATGAAAGGTACTCTATAACAGCGGCGCAGTTATTGTGCGTACCGACAGATGAGGGAGAAACAATCACGGCGCAAGTCGGACGGAATAAATTGTAAAGACAATCGGTAAAACAAAGTAAAAAAAAATAAAACAAACTCGCGAGTTTCGTAACGGATGAGCGATTCGAATCCGAAATGTATTTCTTCCCCCAAATTTCATAGATAGATTTCGGTTATTCGTTCTCCCCTGGCATATGGAGAATAGTCGCGCCAGTGTGTTGAAACTCGAAAAGATGAGAGACGGAAGATATTGTGAAAAACAGTGGAGCGGAATACTCTGGCCAGTCCATCCGACTATAAGGACTGGACAACAAAACAAGTCAAAAGAAATGACCTTAATTGGAAAACTGTCAAACTAGCGAGCTGCTCATCGTCTGCTCCCCCCATGTGAGCTTCAAGTTGCTGGACATGGTCCTGGCCAGTCGGTGCTGATATTTTGTCAGCCAGAACCATCAGCGGATCTTTTTGAAGTCGGACTCGGGACGGTTGAATGTTGGATAACGCCAAGTCCGTCCTTCCGAGTCCAATCTGATGTGACATTTGAGAGAGAAATCATTTTCTCTTTTTTTTTCTCGATTCCAAGGGAAAGAATAAAAAAAACAGCTAAATGACGGCACCCTTGGCCATCTCGCTCCCCCCTCTTCATATTTTCTGTCAAAGAAGCTGCTCCCCCCGGAAAAAAGAAGAAGAAAAAAAACACACTAGACGGTCGGGAAATGTAAGATGGGGGACTTTTGGCCCAGCATGCAAGAGAATCAGAAAAAAAAAAAGAATAAGGGAAATAACTCTTTGAAGAAGAAGAAGAAAAAAAGAAGAAGTCTCAAATAAAATTATATACGACATTTGAGCCGATCGCGCGCTAGGCGACGTGCTGTGTGTCGCATTGAAGTGCCAATGGCCCTGAATAGAGACGGATTAGCCGGACCATTTTTGGATGTCCCAAAACGCATTTTCTTCTTCATCTTTCCCTACGCTTCTCTTTCATTCCAACTGGAAAACCCGTCGACCGTCTTTTCATTCGTCCCTTTTTCACTGTTAACTTATACGACGTAGACATATATACACGACGAGGAGGTACGGGCGACAAGAGGCACGAACACACGGGGTCAGGAATTTCAACTACACACACATATATATATGTATCCAGCTGGATCCCGCGCGGACCCTGCAACAGTGACGGGATACTAGTTTTGCCCCTTTTAAACTGCCCAGCCGCCCGCTTCGTTTTTTCTTTTCTTTTTTAAAGGTGAACAAGAAGCTAAACGGAATAGAAATCGACATCAAATCAAACGTTTCAACAACAAGAGGGGGGACAAAAAAAAATAATAATTCGAACGACTCTCTCCCTGTCGTGTTGGACGTCATTCAAAGACATTCCAAGTCATCGGTCTTTCGTCAACTGCAGTGTCGTGGGATATGGGATTCGATTTTGAAATTGTTTGTTTTGTCTGGGCCGTTTGAAAATTTTTTGAAACGACGGGGACGACAATGGCGAAGAAAAGAGTCGACCGAACCGAACGGGAGAAGTCATTAGCGATCATGGGTCATTAAAGTATAATGACGGCGCAATAGATTTGCTGGTGGCATTTGGAGAAGGGAGGAAAAAAAATGTAACGGGTCACTGGCCGTTGCCGGTCGACGGCAATGACTGATGAATCGATCAGACATGACACATACGTGACGACTGCTCCGGGAAAGAACGTCGAACCCTCGTCTCTCTCTCACCCGCGCAGTACAAATGGAAATAAGTTGAATGTTGATGTTGTTGCTCCGCTCTGTTCTTTCGATTGTGAAAAACGCGCAACGCGAACGAAAAACGTCTGGCGAAATCGTTGCGCCAACGGGAAAAGAAAAACGAAAAAAGAAAAAAAACGAAGACAGACGATCCCTCTTTTCTTTCAGAGTTTATCTTTCTCTCACTTTCGTTCCGCTAAATCCACGCTAGAGAAAGCCCCAAAAGCGCGGAGAATCAAATGTCTCTTCTCTATAAAGAAGCGGAATGCGGAATGGAAATAAAACAAAGCCGAAGAGAAGACTCAATTGATGCCCAATTCGTTTCTATTGTCTCTACTACTACCAGTTGGTCACATCGACAGATAGAACAGCAACAACAACAACAACCAGAAAAGACGAGCTAGAGAGAGAGAGAGGAGAAGGTTGGACGGACGAGACCGACGGACGGATGGATGGACGGTGATTGATTTCAATCGTGTAGAAAACACAGGAGAGCGGAGGGGGGAAGCATCCTGCAGACGCGCGCGGACACGAGATGGAAATCTATTGGCCCCTCTGACTGACGAAGACGAAGAGGATAGTCCCTAACTCGGTCCGGACAACAACTTCAAAGTGGAGGCGCGCACATATCCCCACAGTCGGCACTGAAGTTGGGTAGTTTGAAACCATTCTTCGCTTGATTCCTTTTGGTTTTTTTTCTCCGAAAAACAAAAAGAATCTAAAACAAAGTGGGGGGAATGCAAATGAGTCAATAAAAACGTCATTACAACTCGCGTTCGGAGCGGATCACCAAAGAGGAGAAGAAACAAAAAAAGGGGGAAAGAAAAATGTAAAAGAATAAAACACACACCCAAAAAGACAAAACCCGAAAGAACCCCCCCCCCCCCCCCCCCGAAAAAAGCTAACAAACAACAAGCGATCCATTCGAGAAATCGTTATTTCGGATCGACATTTCCAAGAGCGGAAAAAAGTGTGTGTTGAGCGGTCCCAATGTCCGATCGGGTCGGCACAATAAGGGCGCCATATCGTCCGACCCCTTTAGTCCCCTTTTTCTTTTTATCTTTTATTTCATTCAACTGTAATGACCGTGGCAGCTCAGACAAGTCGAAAGAAAGCGACAATATAAGGAATGGAAAGTGAACCATCGAATGATGACGTTATTAAAAAATAAATTTCACCCTTTGGTATTTCGAGTCGCACCAAATTGGAGAAAAAAATGGGGGAAATAAGGAAGAAGAAAAAAGAGTGACGAACGAACGTCATCAATCTTATCTAGATTTTTTTTTCTTCTTCCTTCTCTCCTCTCTCTCTCGCCTTGTTTTGAAGCCGAATATATATCAAATGGCTTTTTCACGCGGGACGAGCTGGAGAGCCGAAAAGAGGCCGTCAAGTGCAGCCATCGTGACAAATTAACCGGATCACCATCCACACGACTTGTGCCCCTATATATATATATCCACTTATAAACTCAAACACGCATCTCTCACACTCTTTGACTTTTTCCCGTCCAGATAGCGTCGATTGGGGCGCGACTTGGTCACGACAATCCCATCAAGGGTCTCTCTCCACGACGAGAACCAACAAAACTACAACAGCAACACGAATGTGTAGTGTAGAAAAGGAAAGAAGAAGAAGAAGAAGAAAAAAAAACCCACACACACAACCCCGAAATAAAATAACCTTTGAAAAAAATTGTGATGGACGTTTATAAATTTATATAAATAAATAACGCAGATATACGAGTTAAAACCGGTACGTGTGTGTGTGTGAATGAGTGAGTGAGACAACCTCCAAAGGTCTTCTTCCATTTCATTCCCCCAACGTTCGTGCATTACGTGTCGGCCTACGGTCGCACACAAATCCTTCCGCCCTATTCTCCCTTCACACCTTGTGCGGAGGAGTTAATGGTTCGTCCCCAACCACCCCACCAAGATTTTGTCGAATAGGTGGTGAGAACGAGGGTGGCTCTGGTCGTGATCTGCTCTGGGCTCCTCAGACTCACGCTCTGCGCTGGGCTCCTCTTTTGTTGTGTGTGTGTGTCACAGGGCGATATGGCCGCGTCATGTCCACACGATTAGGGGGTGAGAAAAAGGGAGGGGTATAGAGGGTTGTGACAGGAGAGGACCAAGATGCAACGGGAATCGAGCAATCAGTCTCCCTTGTCAATCGTTGGGTGATTGTATATACGCTTCTCTCCTTAAGAGAGACTTGTCGTCGGTTCTCCAAAAAGCTGATGGCTTTCATCAACAGGTATAGGCGTTTCTGGGTGGACGAGGAGGAGGGTGGAAGTGAAGATAAACACTTTTTCCAACATTTCAACCGGAGGCTGAGCCTCTGCTTTTCTCCCATGATCCCCATTCGTCGACCCTCTTTCTGTCGTCATCAACTCACGTGGAAATATCGGAGAATAAAAACCTCCCCACCGAAAAATAAAAGTACATAACTTGTCATCGTAAGCGCAACATAAAAAGCCCATTGGTCTGCGGGCGCCACGACAGATGAAAACATTTTTCTCGGCCCGTCATTGAATCATCAAAGGAAGAAACTTGTTGCAACTCGAAACGAAAAGTTGCCAGAAACATTTCTCTTCGTCAAAAGAAAAAATATATATATATAAGGACATTATCCACCCCGAGGCCAGAAAAGACCGGACTTCATCATCAATAAGGTCCGTCATCTTTTAGATTGTCGTCATTCAAAGAACTATTTGACGTGAGCGCGAGCGCGCTCAGTCGGCCGCTCAAACTTTTCAATTAGCGAGAGATTCGGTTAAGGAAAGTGGCGCTGGAATGGCCGATAAGTGCAGTAACAGTTTTTTCTTCTTCCTTCTGAAAGGAGGAGAAGAGAGAAATGAAAAGGTTGGACGCCGTTGACGACGGAGGAGGAGGCGGACCTCCTGGCGGCGACGGCCGCCAATGTGTGTGTGCCCGCGTCGTTAAAGATAATATACAGCGGGAGCGAGTGGTGTGTGCCGTTCGTCTCGTAAAATGAAACAAAACGAGAATAAATCTCAGACGAAAAGCGGCGAAAAAATAAAAATAAAGAATAAAAAGAAGGAGCGAAGAGCCAAGAGAAAATGTAAGGAGACGAGCGACACATGTTGCGTGAAGTTCGGGAGCAGGAGTCCCGGCACGCGAATAGACCCCGGAGCCACCGTGCCCAGAAATGGCGACGACCGTGCCACCTACAATTTCACGCTCCAAAGATATCAAGACGCTGCTGCTGCATAGACCAGAGAATTAAAACGGTGACAGCCACCAGTTGAATGTCTAAGCCTCGAAAAGAAAAAGAAAAAGAAGGAAATATATGGTGGAAATTATTATTAAAGAGGTCATTCGCTTTAGAAAAGATGAACGTTTCCATGACAGCGGCGGATTTCCCGATAAAAGAAAGAAAGAAGAAGGCGCCGGTCCTTATTTTTCTCTAGACTCGGGGAGGTATATTAGTTTTATATTTCCCTCTCTTAACTCTCTTTCTCTATGCACTAATAAAGCAGTGTGTGCTAGTGCCATAGACATTTCTACTAAAGGTAGGGTAGGACTGGTGCAAAGCTAAAAAGGACTGGGCTCGTATTCACGCCGAACTCTCGGCCGCCAGAAACGCAACATCGAGAAAGAGAAAAAAAAAGAAAAAATTCCCATCGACCTGATCCGAGTTTTTATTTGAAAAATCCCCGAGCGGCAGCAGCAGCCCTTCATCCATGATGTCCTTATTCGTTGTTATTGCCGTTTGGTTTCTGCGCTATGCCTTGAGTGGAATCTCTTAATGATCCTACTGGAAAAGAAGAGATTTACACGGCCGGACATTATCGCTTAATTAAAAGAGAGATTGTTGGCGCTCTGTCCCGGATAGAACGAGGACGAAAAAGCAAGAAAAAACGATAGAGATTATAGGAACGAAAAAAATAACCACCTGAAGGCAAGCCATGCTGAAGAAGAGACTGCCGTCCAATCAGTACACCCCATACGGCGCAAGTTTGAACAACAACATCAACAACAACAAAATATTTCTCCACTTGGGTGTTGGTATACAGTTGGAGGAGGAGAAAAAAAATAAGGAAAAGATGAAAAAATGAGAAAATGCTTTTTTGAACCATGAAATTTCTTTCCCCCCCTCTAGTCGCAACATCCCAACTGGCTGTGTAGAAGTCAGCGCCGTTTCATTAATCTTCAACTGACAGATGGGCATTTGTTTTCGTTAGCGCTTGCCCTTTCGATCTATCGACTGGGAGTCTCTCCATCTTTCTTGTTTGTGGTATTTATTTACTTGCTGGCCTCCAATAACGCAGATACACGACCAACAAGAAAATGAAAAAGAAACAGGAAAATAAATAAAAAAAAAAAAAAGAATTGGATAGCCCATAGAAACGTCGACGGCGGCCCAGGTTGTACACAGTCGTCTCCGATTCGGGACCCAACACGACAAAACTGAAAGATAAATGCTCAGATGACTAAGAGCCCTCCGGGGGTGGTGGTCTTGCTCTCCTTTAAACCAGAATTTGAATTCAGTTTTTTTTTTTTTACATAATTCAGCGTACACGTTTTGGGAATTCGGGAAATCGAATTAACATCTGCGACCAAGACGTCGCGTGACTCTAACCCAAAAGTTCACTCTTCTTTTTTATTCCGTCGTTTTCCTAAGTGCTTTTTAAGAAAAACGTCCAAGTGGGTCGACTCTCACCCAGGGAGGGCCCGGCCCAGGCTTTTAAATATCGGTCATTTTGATTAGCATCGGAAAAATATGAAGAGACTGTGACCAAGGCGGGGAGGAAATAGAGACAAACACACCCTGCAGTCCTACGAGGGGCTCGCTATAGCAGCTGCTTGTATACCCACGGCCGGGCTGCTAGCGGAACGTGATGATTGTCCACGATAACACATTGCTGGGCCTTTTTCTCTCTGTGTTGAAGTTGTTGATGCTGCTGACCGGTTGCTTACACACATACCAAAAGTTTGGTGTTGTCTGAATAATATACCTATAAGAACCAAATGGCCAGGTATAAGAAAAATGTTCCCCTTGTCTATGCGTGTGTGTATCTATAAACAGAGGAAAGAAAAATATAGAGACGGACATGTGCGACCGAGACATTTCGACTCAAAACATGCTGATGATTCTTTTTTTTTCTTTTTTACCCCCGTCAAATGAAAAGAAATAGAGGGGGGCTAACTAATACGAGGTTTCTTTTGACACGTGGTTGTCAATTTGATTCAATCTGTTACAGAGAGGCCGCGTTTTTCTTCTGATTTCCAGGAGGAATGCCTTTCGGTTGGTTTCTTCTCCCCCCTAGTGGCTTCTCCGACCATTTCCAAATGTCTTTCCTCATTTCTCTTTGAAAACGCACGGAGAGATAAACTACACGTATACGTAACATCGCGTGCGCTCCAACCACCACCACATCATCGCCTCGACAAAAATACTTGACGTCCCCGTTCTGAAAAGAGCCCACCATCAGAGATCCAATTTCACCTGGAAAAAAACAACAACGATTCCCGATTCGAGACGAGATCAAAGGGAGAAAATTTAACGGTCGAATTCATTTGCAATGGTAATTCAACCAAACGGAGTAGCAGCAGCAGCGTGTAACATCTTCTATCTAGTGAAAAGAATGTGCCACGCGCGCACTTTTGGTCAGCCTCCTCCTCCTTCTCGCATCGCCCACTCTTTTAATACCCTCAATTGATGCAATCGTAATAATAATACATCACGAGAGCCAACAAGCGCCTCGAAGGTTGGACTAGAGGCAACACGATGATGGTAAAGGAAACCAAAGTCTACGAGGACTCGGAGGTCCTATCCAACACGCCGCTCGCTCGCTCTCTCACTCCGTTATTATCCTACAAGAAGAAGACGACGTCTAGTGGAAATCGCCCATCCTGGAGGGCGAAGCAATACCCCTCCAAAAGAAAAAAAAACCTTTCAATTTTTTGTGTGCCTTGTTCTTCAAGATGGAACGAAAGAATTTGTTTTAAAAAAACACAGAAAGAAAAAGAGACACATGAGTAGAAAAATACATAGTACTACCTAAATAAATTTAATCCTTTGATGGATTTTTTTATTTTAAAATAAAAGGAGAAGAAGAAAAAGGCCGTCCTTCATTTTTTTGGCATTTAAATAAACGCGCCAGCTTCAAGGAGAGGAGGAAAATTCACGACGCGATGGATGTATGGCCAATTTGCACTGCCTCTATTTGGACAGAAAAGAAAAGATGCGAGGTGCTTCTCTTCTTCTTCTTTCGGTGTGTATTAAACCTGTTACTGCGAATTTATATGCCCCGCTAGATCTGGCGGGCAAATAAAATGGAGGGGAAATCAGAAATGGAAAAAAGCCAATCTCTCTCTCTCTCTGTCTATCTGCAGTATCTTATATATTACAAGTCCATCCGGGAACGATATGATAATGGGTTCGTAAAAAAATAAAAAATAAATCTGCACACACCATCTCTCTCTTTTGACTCATCGTCGCCACGGCTGAAATCGCCACCACCACCACGACCAGCCGATCGCACACATAGTCTAAACACAACAACAAAACAAACACCAAAAAGCAAATGTTGGGTTTCGCCATGTTGCAAGATCGTTCATATTCATGAGTCTCTTTTCACTCTCGAGATTAAGTCACTCTCCCGCGGGTGTAGCAGTGCCACATAACTCGCGACCCCACCTGACATACGCCAAAACATGGGAGGGAGTTGCAGCGCGGCTTTTATTTAACGATGGCTGGACTCGCGCTTCGATTGGCGCCGCCAGACATTTGATTAAACGACATCCCTTTTTGAATTTGGTAATTTTGTTTTGTTTTTTCCATCTAGTCGATGGCGTCCCTATTTTGATTTTATCGTACGAGAAAACAAAACAAACGTAAAAGCGACGCTGGCAAACGTTTTTGGGTGGAGTCCTGGCGCCCGCTCACGTTGCACGGTATGTTATTATTACGTCTATAACACTGTTGGCATTGCACGGCGATTAAAACTCTGCGGTCGTTTTTCAAGGCGCATATCGAAAAACAGTAGACGAATTGTGAGGAAAAGATAAGAGCCAATAACAGATCAGACAGAGAAAAAGAAAAAAAAAAGAGGGGGGAAACAAGACGGCCATCAACCTGTCGATCGATCGGAATCGGGACACAAAAAGAATAAAACGGCTGGTGGCCGTAAAACAACTAGCCAGTGCCAGAGAGAGAGTCCCCTGGCTTTGCTTTATTGGCAACTTGATACCAATACAAGCCAATGGCCTGTTTGTCTTCGCGTCTGTATCGTTTTGTTTTATAGACTCTGAAATGTTTCCCTTTCGTCTCCTTCCTTCTTCTTCTTTCCCCTAGCTGGCCAAGGCACTGTATTATCTCCCTCCAAACTTTTGTCAGCGGTCGTGAATCTGCTTTTCACGATCGCACCGTCGTTGAGGCCGGACGGCCGGGTAAGATAGCCCTCGTGAAACCTGTGCACGCCCGTCCACATATGGGCTGTAACAGAGATACATTTATTTTCTAGGGACTTTTTCTTCGGGAAAAAGAAGAAAAAGCCCCAAAAAACGAGATACAAAAAAAAGGGAAGTCTGAAGAAAAAGGCATACGACGCTACGACCTGCCAAAGAGTTGTGTTCTAATTCACTGGCTGACAGACCTCACAAGAAGAAAAGGAAGTCGGGAATACTAGAAAGAAATAGCCCCCAAAAATGCAAATGGTCCTTTATTTTATTTTTCCCTCGACTGTTTTCCCTTTCAGGTGAGCTCATCAGAGATTTGAGGGGGGAAAAAAGATGGACACTAGTCCGACACGAACGGGGCACCCTCGAGCCAAGATAAAATTCAAGAGAGGGTTGAACAACAAACAAGTCAAAAAAAGAATCATAAAACTTCTTGACAGGCCTGCTCACCCCTTTTGTCTCCCAACATTGAGAGTTGCAGGGACCGATCCTTAAACCTCCTCCTTCTCATTCCTTCGACGAGGAATTAGTCTGGCAAAGAACCAACAGCTTACCAATTTTATCTCGCAACAGACAAATGGACGACGCGTTTCGTCTCTCTTTTTTTCTTTCAGAAACTTATATTGAACGCAGAGCCTGGGCCCGTCATTAGACCAAGTAGGGAGAGACGAATAGTTGGGGAAAAGTGCATTTTTTCATCCTCCTCACTCGGGAGGAAATACTTTCAGAGGGAGTGGACCACGCTGAAAGCATCACAATAATTCCACGTCACCTTTATTCCGACTTCGGGTCGGGTCATCTCCAAGATCGTACTCCATTTCTCTAACGGCCGGGCCAGTGATAACTCACGCAGTCTCACACACACACACAGAACGTCATTGTTGAAGTTTCGTTCTCTCCCCATATATTTTCTCCCCTTTTTGTTACTCTGGTGATTCTGTATGCAACGATTGGGACCCACGAGGAAAAATCCAAAAGAAAACGGGTCATCTGATCAAAGATTCCTCTGATTTTGTCAGATAAGAGGTTCGTGTAACACGGTAAGATCGTACAACATTTGGTTCGACACTTTGGTCGACTGCCCAGTTCTCGATGGGTTTTCGTGGCCAAATTTGGGAAAATGAACGTTGACGGTAGCAACGGTGAAAAAACAAGCATGTCGACCTCAGAGGAATTGCCATTACGCTACATATACGACAAGAGTTGAGAACCAGATTGGTCACTTACTATTTGGTTGTATGGGGGCTCAAGATCTCCAGATTGGGATGACAGTTCCACGGCAATCTTGTTTCCTGGAATCAATCCAGTCTGCTGCTGAATGAGTCACTAACGAACGACGTGATGCCCAACACACCTGTCCACTCGATAACAGATCAACAAGGTTCTCTCTTTTCTCTCTCCAAAAAGTCATTCTACACAATTAATTTGTCTCCAAGTTGTCAAACACGTGGCGAGCTTTCCTCGAGAAAAATACACTGGAATATTGGCAATGTGCTACATCACTTTCCCGAGGTAATTAGTGCAATGACAAATCGGTTGTAAATTTTTGTTTTAATTGCCGTGAGGATTTCACAGTGTTGTCAATTCATCATCTCTCGTTCAGACACACACCGCTGCCAGTTGGCAAACGTTGACAGCTACTCGTTAAATCCAGCGAAATTTACATTCAAATTTAGCCGGATGACCGAAATCCAGTTACAGGTTATATATATATATAATATTTATTTTTATTCGTAGCTCTAAATTTGGCTGTTAGTTTTATTAGTTCACGTCAGCGCCGCATATGACTGTTAGAGACTTTGGACTCGTTTGTTTTTATGTGCCACATTCCAACTAGCAACGATGAGGCGTTCTGTTCATATTTAACGTCGCTCCCGCCTTCCGTTGGAATGCCGAATGATCGATGCCCAATATTCAGTAAATCAGTGGTTCTGCTTTGGGTGCTATGAGGAACGACGCAGTTACACAACAGAGAGAGAGACAGAGATAGAGGGGAAAAAAATGTCTTTAAATAAAAAAGATGAGAAAAAATAAAGATGGCTCCACCCCTGCTGTGGCCATTGGGGTTTTCCTCTGGATACCGCAAGAGAATTCAAATGTATCTTCCTTATTTTATTTTTTTCCTTCTTCTTGTTCATCTCAACTTTTCTCTTTCCTACGGCATCTCAAAAAAAAAAATTTTTTTTTTTTTAGATGATTGATCAAGGATGTAATATTAGGGGGGGGGGGGACCGTGATTTGCCCTGATTGTCCAGGGCGTCCTATCATCTAGGAACCTGATTACCATTGATCGAGAAAAACGATCGTCGGTTTCGACGATCGTAAGAAGAAGAAAAAGAGGAAAAAAAGATTCCGGTCGTAAAAATGTTTATGGCACTACTACCAAAAATGAAATCGCCCATATCCCAAAACGTTCAGGTTGTAAACAGAAAACCATTGAACGTGAGCATTTTCTGATTTTTTCTTTCTTTTCCTCGGAAGAAATTGGTAACAAAAGTTATAGGAGAGCCTATTCTTCCCGTAGAAGGTGTTCAGTTCATTTCACAGTTCGAGGGAGAATAAGTAGACCGAGGCACTTCAATCCAAGGTAGCTTGGTTTTCCCGTCCGCTGTCGATCTGAGTAGCACTCATCTTAATAGAGACCTATCGACAGGTTAATGAGACAGATGGATAAAGCGATTCAATCAGGAAAAGAAAAAAACGTCAGTCTGGCTGAGCCGTGGAAGAGATGGGCGATTGAGAGGCTTTAAGCAGCGCGATGCAACTCCACCCTTTCGGTGAGAACGAAGCCGGCCGAGAGAGTTCTGGAACTCGGCTGTTGTGACGCCACTGTGGGATGAATAGCAATGCCTCTATCTCTTCTTATACACACACACACAACCAGCACTCCTCCCCCGTTCCCTCATTAAATTCCCTAACACTCACTGTCGAAGCCATTAAGTATGGGATAAAAAACTAAAGAAAGAACAAGGGAACTCGGAGAGGCCTAGTTCATCTTCGCTGATCTTTCCAGTGTTATACGATCCTTCTCCGTTCTATAAGGCGGCGTTTATTTTTCCGATAGTGAAGACGCAACTCCTCCTTGAGACTAATGAGTCCCGATGGAGCTCGTTGATTGAAAAGGGGGAAAGAAAGAAAAAAAAAAACAACTTTTCGCTGCGTGAGAGAAATGATCTCCGATAACCTTTTCGAACCCCGAGTATAGTGGGGATGCAACAACGGGTGGTTATAGGTGATTTTGTGGCCCGATATAGGTTTATTGTTTGTTGTCAGCCGAGTCGGGACTCTCTCTCTAAAGTTGGTTCAATAATATCGAAAAGAGGTTTTAGGATTCCTGGAATTTCAGTCTGATCAACTCTTAACAAAGGTGGGCGATTAGTCGAGACAATACCCTGGTCGGGATAAAACCGAGCGATATAGAATTACTAGCTGCCAACATGGCAAGGAAAACTCTAGACGATCAAGCGAAACGAGATATACATTCGCTAGAATATAAAGTTATAGCTGCCGAATGCTTCAAAAAGAGATATACAGAAGCGAAACACAAATTGGCTCCCAGTGTATAAGCTGCACATATCGGGTAAGCCATCAGTAGCAAGTCAGACAGGTGATGGCTGTCACCAGAAAGTCATCGTCACGGATGATCAGCTGCCGGCCGGCAGGATATTTTGTCGGTTGGGGGCCAAAACCGCAGCAATAACAACCCACCCACTCACCTATGGCCCTCTTGAAAGCCTCCGAAATTTTCAAGGCTCGGCAACACAACACGAAGAACAAAAACAACACCGCGCGCATGAAGGTTCGGAGGTGTGTGTTGAAATCAAATAAGGCTGTCAAAACGGCCACGTTCGATGGTGGACGGCGATAATACCGGTATATACTATGCATGCTGAATCGGCGCACTCCAGTCGATCACACGGCTGAATAAGTCCATTGAACAGTCTCCATTCGACCTCATCCGTTATAGAAAATAGAAGAGAGACAATCACCAACAATCGTGGGCTGGTTGGGTCTTTTTTCGACGGCCTGGACTTTTGATTACGATCTCCCCGACCCAATAGCGAATAGCGCTGGAATGAATAGGAGACTTGATTGGGATCGTCGGAACCTGGTTATCTTTCAAAGGAGCGATAGAGCGGCAAAGCCCTGAGAATGTGTAGAGCTACAATCTATTTATTTAAAAAATCAAGTAAGAAGAAGAAGAAAAAAAGGATATATAAAGAAGGACGACAACAACAACAACATCCCACAAACTAGCCAAACCGGGTCAGTAAACAAAATTGTGACATGTGGCTATTTTTATCAGGAGGAAATATAGTGAAGCAAACAAGAATTTATTTTTTTTTCTTTCCTTTTCCCAACGGAAAATGAACAGTCGCTGAGAGGTCAAATAGTCCAGCTTACTCGTTATTCAGTCGGCCGCAGGCTCAATTTTTAATTACTTTCAGGCCAAGGAAAGGTGTCGGATGCTTTAGATTTATTTATTTATTCAGGTTCCCTGTTCTCTCCTGTTTTATTGGCTTCTTCGGATTCTTTTTTCCTGTCCAAAGAGGAATCCTCTCTCTCCCTGCATGTTGCACGGCTTGATAAACACACACACACGCCCGAAATACATACTACACGGACGGTTACCGTGTTGTGACCGCATCTGTGTATTTACTGGCGGAGGACAGCAGCGGCGTGGCAGTCGCCGTGATCCGCCGTGATTCCGATCATAAAACACGATTTACGGAAAGAGCACCTGGGTGGGAGCGCGCAATAGGCTGTACGAGCCGTCGCGCTCGTTTGAATATATCGCGCCGGATAGAAAAAGCAAAAGAGAGGGAGAGAGAGAGAGAGAGTTAAATAAAAATAAGTTTTCCAACCTTTTCTGCCGTCAGTTGGGAGAGCATTATTTCTTCCCGCCAGTTGCTTAAGTATTTGAATTACGACGGGAGCTTACACGATCGGACAATGGCACACTAACCGATTCCCGTTTCAATAAACAAGAATTTTAGTAGGGGGGAAAGAAAAAGGGACGAAAAGACTTCTATTCGGGTTTATTTTATTAGAATACCCCGTTTTCATTTTTGTTCAAAAAACGTTTGGGGGAAACAGTTTTACACCTGAGAGAAGGTTGATCTGCTGATATGTCGAGCTGTCAAGCCTGTCTTATTTTCGTGCGCCTCTACAGGACGTGTGGTAGTCGTAAAAATGATCGGAGATCGTAACTCTTTCCCTCGTCCTTGGCGAGGCGTTCGCAAACCAACGATCCGACAGTTTCGACTTAAGCGGCGAGAGAAATATATATATGCACCGACGGGCCGGAGAAATATTCGTCGCCAGGCCCGTGGTATTCGCCGAAGTCTATCCTGGCCATAAAATGAGAAGAAAGGTGTCTCTGATTGTGTTCGACAAGAGTCAAAGAAATGGAATAATGGCCAAAGAATAGACCGTCGCTTTGCAATTGAGGAATTGACTCTCGCCAGTTCAAATTCTGCGGTACAATGAATTCGCACAAAGAAAGGAGTGCATAAAAATTTCAAAGCCCAAAAAAAGAAAAGTAAAAAAAAAAGAAAGAAATAATTTAAAGAAGGGGGCGATCTAAGAAAGACCGTCGAACGAGCCGTTTCTTTTTCTGCTTTATTTTTACGACTTTCTCTTCCACCCGTGCCGCCGAATGTGTCGCTCATTCGGCAGGGGATTCCATTTCGGGTACTGGTAGTTATTTTTTTCTTTTCGGCCATAGTTCCACATAACCGTAGTGGAAGGTTAAATGTATTGAGACATTCGATACATAAATATAACCCTCTTTTCTTCATGAAAAGAGAAAAAGAAAAATGCCAGAAAAATTGAAATAAATTTGTTTGAACGCCTTCAAAAAAAAAGGATAGACCACCCATAACGTGTCACGAACACGTCTTTTTGGCATATAAAGAAGAAGAAGAAGACAAAAATGTGTGAAGAAAGAAAGGGATAAGAGGAACTTACGAAAAAGGAATGAACATAGAGTAAGAGATAGAACAGGACGAATAAGGCTCGATATAGCCGGCAAATGAAACGCGGCTAATTGGCGTCCCGGAACAAATCATAGATTTCCTGGCGTTGGCAACGCATGTAAATGGAGTCCCGCTGCTGTTATATGGAGTCCCGCCTGAGCGATAAGACCTCGGTTAATAGGCAGTGCGGGAGTGCCAATATTGAAATTATCGACTGAATCCAGTCACGAAACAGAACCATGTAGAGACCAGAATGAGATGCAATTCAACTCGAAATCGTGACTAGACAGGTTCTCGATTGCATAATTTGATTAGAATACATAACTCTCTCATTTACAACGCGTAGTAGGAGAGAGGCAGAACAATTTTCCTTTTTTTTCTCCAGCCAAATATTCAATAAATGAAAATGAGGGCGGCACTTACTTTTCGTTGAATTCCGGAGCTTGATCAAGATGGATTTGGTGATCTGTATGTGAGTTCCGAGAACAGCGGAGGAACCGTACGCCCGAACGAAAAAGACACGCGAATCACGCTGTCTCAATTCAGTTGGGCCGTAAGAAAAGCAGCCGGCCAGGGAACGCTGAGGCATCGACCAGTGGGAGGTATCCTCTTTCTGCGGCTGGAACTCCGGCGATGACGATTCAAGTTGTTCGCTTGCCAACAAAGTGATACTGGGAGTCTTCCATTCACCTTTAAAGACCGATTTGATCCGGATAATGATCAAGCGTCCACCGTTTGTAATATTGCCAACCGTTCCGCTGAAAACCAAGTCGTTTCGACTCAACAGCTCGTTCAAATGCCGTCCATACTGCGTTAAAACAAACAGGTTAATTTGTGTTGAAAACGGAAAATAAATGAATGTGTAATCACTGACCGCTTCGCTATTAGGACAAAAGAAGCCCGTTGCGTGACTGCAGCTAATTGGCAACAAAAACAAAAACACCGACAGCACTAGCACAAATAACTGTGAATAACGTGAGGCCCTCCTTCTACGCACTGTCGTCATTTTAATTTGCTCGATGCGGGTCGCCTTCGTTTTCTTTTAATCACCAACCAGCAGTTTATTAAACGCAACCCATATTTATAATCGGGCAGATGCAATTAATCACGTTTTATTTCCAAGACTAGCCAATCAACGGACTCCCGCCGACGATGGCCGATGATCGACTGAAGCAATCGACCTGTCCTTCAAAGTCCTCAATGGCACACAACTCATATTTTATACGAGAATAGAGAGACGATAAAAAAATAGATAAAAGTGAAAAAAAACATAGAAAAAAAAATAAACAAGGCGGGATAGGGCGGCGGCCTATTTTTTCCCCCCTCTTCCTTACTGTTTCAGGTATGCTCTCTGCACTCACTCAGACACTCAAGCCTTTAAAGCACTGGACAACGAACCAGCGATTTAGTTCTCTCTCCTTTTCCCACTCAGTGTCTTTGACTCTTTTTCTTTTTTTTTTTCATTCTTGTTGGTCTATGAGAGACGACGACGTCCGAGAGGTTTTTGGATGGGCCGAGAGACGGCCAGGGCGGCAGCATCGAAGCACTTCAGGGGGAAAACAAATGACCAAGCCCGCCGCTATGTTAGGGAGGAGTACCTCTATTCTCGCGCCGAATAGTAAGGCTGAAGAAATGGGATTTTAGCACCTGGTTTCTTTTCTTACGACCTATCTACCTATTTGTTTATTCGTTGAGTTATCTCAGTCGTGCGCGCTTCCCCCCTCGAAAACTCTTCTATAGAGTAGCACAGTTATACGATGCACGAGTCGTGCAGTCAATATTAGACATAGAGTACCAAGATGAAACTGAGAAATCCGGGTGGGTCTCTATCAGAGTGCAGTATCGGTTTATTCCGCAGATCGTATAACCCCGCATATCTAGTTCGAATCGGAAAATCACGCATCAAAGATGTGTGAAAATCGTTAGCCGCGTTTCACGATAGATCTTTTGATCCTTTTTTAGCACCAAGAGGATTCTGTAGATACGAGGTCGACCTTTAAACAAAGCTCGATCTGATACGGCGTGAAGTAAAAAAAAAGCTCCGAGCCGAACTGTTCGAATGTGTATACAAGGCCATCACAATAAGAAAGTCTGGAGAATGGTGGCTCATGCGATTTACATTTGGCGAGATTGGTTTTGGGATTCATCGGTCACGGACCGAATCGTCGTCCCATTCGTTTTCGAGCCAAACAGCTGTAAAAACACTAAATCTGCTCGAGACTAGAGCTAGAGGGAAACTTTCGCATCTGCTCAACGTTCCTGGTCGGTCGGTAGAGATGAACACTACACTGCGTCAAAGGTCAGATCAATACAAAGAGATTAAACCATTAATCGAATCAAAATCGAAAGGGCTTCTTTATCGCCTTCTTTCTTCATCGGTACCTAGTGCCTTGATACGGCGAAGAATGGTTTCTCAATAAAAAGCTATAAATAAACGGGTGCTGTTTGTTGGCTTCTTTTACCGATTTTCCCTATCAAACGGAAAACAAATAGAACTCTATATCTTGTGTTATTTTCTTTGTGTACGTGTGGGTTATGGTTTGACTGTAACACGTCTACAGGTATCTATCGCTGACTTGCCCAGGGGCTCGCTCGCTCCTTACAAAGGTGGTTTTCTTTTCCTAAATGGCACAGAATATTTCTTTTAAGGCGGAACGGGGCGCAATCCAATGATTTATATCATTCAAGTCATCCCGACTTAGGGAATTTCGAATCATAAAGGAAAAGCAAAAAATGATAACTGTTTCAACTGCTCAATAAACATGTTACGTCGCGCCTTCTTAGCGTGTGCAGAGCTTATTACCTAGCTATAACGCATGTCCATCCATCAAAAATAATCCTAATCGTTCTCGTTTCAACGCGATCAATGCGCATGGAATAAAAAGGATCTTCAAACGGGCTCACTTTTGACGAATTCTAATTCTTATTTAATGACTTTTTCCCAATAAGATTTGCCACCTAGTGGCCAACAACATGGACTTATTTACCACTACACAACACTGGAACGCTGCGCATCAGTAACAAATAATGTTATTCATTTCTTATGTGAATTCTTTTTGTGAATCTAATAATCTTCGGTCGAAAATTTGTCACTCCAACTTGATCACCATGAATGCGGTAATTCTTCTTTAGACTTTCTTTGAGAGAAGATAGACGTCAATCAACCGATGTTGAGACGGCGAATGGTCCGCGCCACAATAAGACCTAAAGCCGTAGCGGCAGCTAATCCCACGACTGCTCGAATCCAAATAGCGCTGGAATTTCCACTTAACATTGATGGTCTCCACGATCTGAAATTCCCGTGACAAATGATTCACTTGACTGTACATACTGGACTGTAAATACTACTGCCATTTACAGAAAGGAAAATCAACGACTTACGGAAAGGATGACATGGTCGCCAGTTTGATGTAAACATCACTTTGTAGTCGACCCGCTTTAGCACTAAAACCGTGAGGTGGAGGTATTCTATGTTTGCGACAAAATGTTTCGGGCTGCTGCAGATATTGCTGGCGCACAGGGCCTGATTCCCATTTTGAAGCAACGATAAGGACTGGTATCGAAGTTTCGGCAAAGTACTAATTTCGATAAGAAGAAATCACGTTTTACAGAGTTGCAATGTCTAAAACCTTTCCACCACCACTCTTACCTTTAGATACAATCTGGCGACGTGTTCGAAGCTGTGCTCGTCCGTTGCATCGTAGACCAAGCATGCCACATCGCAACTTACTTGCTGCGGGGAGAGCGAATCAGCTCCGAGAGCATCGACGTCATGAAGGAGGAGGATCTTGCTCTGCCCATAGACACTCAATTGTCGTGCGACGTATCGGGGCAGTTCACACCACAAGTTTGAAGTGTCAATTTCCTGCAAATACTCCAGTTGTTATTTACGCATGTTTATGATTGGCATTAAGTTTGACAACTTACGTCGATGGTTCTGCCGAGTAATCCTTGGCAAAAAGTTGTCTTTCCCACGCCAGGCGGCCCAATGACGTGACCCATAAAAACCGTGCGTGTGTTTCGCTTCTTGCTGCCTCCAGAACGTTGCGCTTTTGTGACAGTTATAGCTGAAAGCTGATTGTCCGTGCCAGCGGTGTGATAACCCAGGTACGCCAACAACTCACACGTCCGGCGGACGTCCAAGTATGTCATCAGGCTCCATTGAGCCATGTAACCTTTCAAAGTTGGCCAGCCCTGCAACGTAATGGTCAGTTGACATCAAATCTTAAAATCACAACATTATTTTATATTGAGGGTTCCATTACTTGGGTGTTGGTAGGTACCGAATACTTTAGATTTTGACCCCAAGGCATTATTGAGCAAGGAGAAAAAAGAGATGCCAGTTCTTGTGTGTTAAGAGCTCCATCCTTGTCCTTGTCATGCTGCTCAAAAAGCTGGACAAGAAATGCCCAACCTGAAGCAGAGAATTCCGTGTTGCATCCTGGAGGAACTCGTAATCTAAAATCAATCATAACATTAATGATGAATCGTAATACAACAGGAACATAATTTAAAAAAAAAAAAAGGCTACGCACGGTGGATGTAAGTAATCTCGACTTAGGTTTAAGTAATCATCGTAGCCGAATTTTCTCAACACCGTCCAAGTGGTTTCATGTCGTCCTCGTTGAATAAATAAACGATGAAGGAACAGAAACCCTAAAAAATTTAAAATAAATAAAATAGAAAAAGGCGGGTTTATCTTCCCAATGAGATAGTTCAACGCACCAGAAAGTGTAAGACCGTTGGAGCCTACGCCGTCATTAGTGTGACGACGTACAACGTTACGTACATCTTCAAGAGCTCGATTTTGCAGTGATGTTCCAAAACATCGCTGTTGAAAAGCATTCAGCTCAGCGTCACTAAGGGAGCCATCACCATCACGATCACAAATGGCAAATATTCGTCGGAGAGCCCGCTTACATTTCTCCGTTAACTAACCAAGACAATAAAAATTGAACAAAACCGATAGAAAGCCTTGTAGAAGTAAGCTAAGCTTCACCTCTCGATCTTCAGCGATGTATAATGGGGCAGTTGGATGAAGCACAGCTTTTTGAGCATAGTAGAACATCTCTGAAATGTTGCGAAGAGTTCGCGCTGAGCACTGAATAGAGAAAGATTGACAAACGTAACACAAACAACTAATACAAATTTTTCAAAAGGCAAACCTCAACACAAGTTTCGATCTCTGCATAGTGGTTCATGATTGGCAAAACAGATTCCATGTTTCCCTGCTCGAGCAAATCAGATTTGTTTCCAACCAAAATTATTGGAATCGCAGACACAATTTCCCCACTTTGACTTTCTCCATCTTCTTTGGAAGCTGGCCTCAATGACTGAAGCAATGGAAGCCATCTTTCAGTAATTTGTTGCAAAGAATGGGTGTCATCAACAGCATATCTAAAATACAATTTGCAAACTGGCATTAGATACAGCTTTCTTAGAAATATGCATGATGATGTAATACATACACCAGGCAAACTACATCAGCACGCTGGACTTCCCTGGCAAGATCTTGTTCTGTTTGTTCACTTTCTGGAAACCAAAATAGAAAAAAAAATAAACAGAATTTAATAAATTTGTTAAATGTTCTTGAAAAAGTAGCACAATCTTTGTTGTCATTTGTTGTCCATGCACAGGAAGTGATGTATAGGGCACACCACTGTACAACAGATTTAAATATTGTTATAGTAAGACAGCAATAAAAAAGAAAGCTGTTGATGCATACCAGAGAAATCGACGATATGTGTTGGTACTTGCTCTGGCGTGACATCGGCCGGTATAGTGATTTCTTCGGCACGAGGGGGAACAACATCTGGGAACTCTTCACTGACTAACGACAAAATGAGTGAGGTTTTCCCAACACCTCTTTCTCCTAATAACAAAATTCGCACATCTTGCCTCCCAAAAGGGCCCATTTTGGCCACTGCTTTTAACAAAATAGTTTGTAACGAACTTTTGTTGTTGAGTTAACAATCGCTGAACTCAGCAGTCATCTGCTTCTGCTTCATTCATAATCATAAATGGCCACCTAGCGGCCAAATATAAAAGCCTCAAGGTTTAGTAATTTGACAGCTAAAGCCTATAGCCTTTGAGGCTTTCTATGCCTACGAGCTTAATTTACAAGTTTGTTTACAAAAAGTTGTGAGTTATGTAATTGAGGAAGCTGAACCTCTTGTGAAACATTCAAGTACCCTGAAAGAAGTACCGATAAAATGAACAGTGAAGCAAACAATCAATCCACAGTTCCTAAAAAAGGGCCTAATGATTTCATTTTCGGACGTGTGCTTGGAGATGGGAGCTTTTCAACAGTTAGTATTGTCGTTCTCATTTTCTTTTCAAGACAAAGTGTTGTTTTATACATCTGATTCTAATTTAGGTTTATTTGGCTAAAGATATACAAACAGGAAAAGAATTTGCAAGTAATATTATTCTTATCAACATTTTAGGAATTTATCATATAATTAATTTTCGTTTTAGTCAAAGTATGTGAAAAACGTCACATCATGAGAGAGAAAAAACAGCAGTATGTTAAAAGAGAAAAAGAAGTTCTGATGCTTTTAAGTGACAAAGTTAAAACCTCAGCTCCTTTTTTTGTGAGACTCTATTGTACATTTCATGATCATAGTTCACTATGTAAGTATTTATTACTTTTCAACAATGTTTCGTCTTGATTTTTAATTTGTACACCTTGTATTCATAGATTTTGTTCTCACACGTGCTACAAATGGTGATTTACTAACCTATCTTCAAAAAGCAGAGAAATTTGATGAAGAAGTAGCACAGTTCTATACTGCAGAACTGGTCCATGCAGTTGAACACATGCACCTATTGGGAGTCGTTCACCGGGATCTAAAACCCGAGAATATATTGCTAGACACACACAGACATATTCTCATTACAGATTTTGGTTCAGCCAAAATAATACCCCAACCTCCATTTTTACCAGGTAGGGAAACTTTTCTTTGGATGGAAAACGATTTCACTTAAACATAGGTACTCATTAATATAAAATATTAATCTGTTCCTGGAATAGATGCAGATAATTCTAGTGAAGGCACCGCTCGACGTAGCAGCTTTGTTGGAACAGCACAATATGTGTCGCCCGAGATTCTTACTGACAAGCGTTCTTCACCAGCATCCGATTTATGGGCGATCGGATGCGTATTGTATCAAATGCTAGAAGGCAATCCTCCATTTCAAGCAAGGTATTAGTGCAATGGGTTCTTTTTTAATTAACAAAATTTATTTTGAAATGTTCCTTCCTCCAGGAGTGAATATGCCATCTTCCAGAAAATCCTCAAATTGGAATTTGAATATCCCGCTCTTTTCCCGTCCGTTGCCCAAGATTTTATTTCAAAATTACTAGTAAGCAATGAAGATTATACTTTTGTCGTGTGAACTTACAAAAACAACATTTTTCTTAGGTGATTGATTCAAAAGAAAGGTTGGGAGCCCAAGATTTTGGTGGCTACCCTTCCATCAAACAGCATAGATTTTTCCAGTCCATAGATTTCGAAACACTATATCTCAAAACACCCCCTTGTCCAAGCAAATGCAGGGATACTGTAGATTTGGAGTCTGAAGCGAGTGATCCGTCCGAATTCCTAAACGCAGAACCAGGTCTCAGTGGACAACAGTTGAGCAAACTACTTGGTCTCCACCTCAACGATGAGTCCTCAGACGCAAGTCGAAAGTCCGCCCCAGAACCTTCTAGAGAAACATCTTCGTCAATAAGTAGCACAACTAGTGTGCCTCCTCCACCCGCAAAAAAGGGTTTAATCCATTTTCCAGAAAATGAACAACAACTTCAAGCCAGACTACTTCAACAACAAAAAACGCAGCCACAATGGCACAATTTGGTTGATAAAAAGCTCATCTTAAAACAAGGGCTTATCGATAAGCGAAAGGTATAATATTGAGCTTATCAGCTTCATAATGACATAATGTATTGTTACTATGATTATACTACATTAGGGTCTATTTTCACGCCGAAGAATGTTTTTACTAACACTGGGGCCTAATCTTTACTATGTGGACCCATCTAATATGGTGTTGAAAGGACAAGTTCCTTTTGGCTTGACGTTAAAGGCGGAGCCAAAAAATTTCAAAAACTTTCACATTCATACGGTAAGAACATTTTGTCAATTTCCCCCATTTCTTTAAAGTAACTCTTTAATTCTATTTTCAAGCCTGGAAGAACATACTACCTTGAAGATTCTGAAGGATTTGCATTAGAGTGGTGTAAAGCGTTAGAAGAAGTTCGAAAACATTATTACGACTGAATATAATAAATAGTCTGTGGTAAAGATAAACCTTGTAAAAATAAATTGCAAAATTACTAATGTTCCTTAACGTTACATACACTGTTCCGAAATCATATTCATCAATTTGATGTTCTATTCTTCCTTTGAAAACAAGATTTGTGTGGGATGCTTTTCAAGAACGTAGTTGAAATGTGCAAGCGTGTGAAAGAAGGTCGACATTTTTTTGGCTAATGCATGACGTAAGAGATGAATGATGTGCTTCACGAGATCTCAGAGCACGGGACCTGCGCGGCGCGGTTGCGCCATTCGCCCATTCCGCTTGGCGCAAAAAAAAAGACCTATTAATGAGTGCGTAGAATTCTTAATTTAAACTTGGCAACGGAGCGCTTCAAGAAATAGCGCCAGTCGTTTGACTGTTTGATTTGAAGAACAATAATTCAATTTAGAAGTAAAGCGTGCGGAAAACGCTTAAAAACGTCTTGCATAATAATATATTGTTGATTGTTGAAGAGTTTTTTTACTTCATGAGTTGGACGCGTTATTATTCGTTGAATTTAGAGAGCTGCGGATAGATGTAAACAACCATTCTATGGAGGACCACCCCAAACAACCGATGAGCGCCATAGAAAATCTTAGCATTGATAAATCCTTACAACAGATGGCACTTAGAAAAACCCACGATTCAATCTTTCAAATATAGTATAAATGTAAAGAGACTTGAGGGCCCGAGAAAGCGCGATCGTTTGCGCATGATGCGTAACAAAGCCCAAACGCAGGGACCCAACTGGACGAATGAAATTAAGAATGAAACCTTGGACCATTCGTGACCGTTCGTATTAAGGTCATCGCCGATCGAAGAGGAAATCGGAGCTAATCATTGGGGAACGTAAAAAAGCCAACGAGAAGCTCTTCAATTAACAGCCATCAATGATTGTAGGTGGGTTGGAGGGTGTTGCTCAACAGGGGTGGGCCACCTGAAGTCTATAATGCAACACGCTTATCGGTTACGTACTCGATGTTGCCGAGGACGATCGAGAAGAGGAATAACTACTCCCCCACTCGAAACTTAGAGGGGTTTAAAAAGAAAAAAAAAATAACAATAGAGAACGCGAGCGCGGACTGATTTGTACGACACCACCCTCCGCCGGTCCAGTATATATCGCGGTTAATCAGAGGGAAATGCCAAGGATTCGACATGCCTCGCGCCTCGGCCACAGGTTATACCATCACAAATCAAATGGTTTGTTCCTTTTTTCTTCGTCGGAGAAAGAAATCTAAAGCAAAAAAGAAAAAAAAGGAGGTGCTGGGTCCATTGGTTTCGTGCCGTCACTTGATTTCTTGACCCCCCATCAGAAAGAAAATAAGAGAGAAACTTTACCCCCCCCAAAAAATGGATGAAGAACACGAGGCCTATGTGTAGATGGATAGTGTTTGTACGTGTGCATCTATCGTCGAAAGAAGTGTTGCGCATCCATCGACACGGTTTGACCTCTGACGGGGCCCCTTTTTGGCCTCTTGTTCTACACTCATTATATGGCCGAGGCTGGAAAAAACAAAATCCCATTCCAAAAAGTGGATTGAAGAAGAAAAAGGTGAACTAAAATCCCCCCCAATCTAAACCTAACCTAACCTTATAGTGTGTTTGGTCGTGTCGATTTTTCTGGCCCGTTTGATTGCTTTGGCCGGCGTTGTATATTTTCTCGTTTCTTAACTATTTACACCGGTCGTAACCCATCAAGGAAAATAAAAACGGAGCCTGCCCCAGTGCGCGTTATGATGTATATGCACACACAAATGCGGAGCAAGGGAGGATCCCCCTCGCCATCAACACGGCACGGTCGAGAACTGAGCCCAAAAGAAAAAGAAAAAATTAGAAGAAAAAAAGGGGGAAGAAGAAAATGAAAAATCATAATAAAAACAGAAAAAAAGGGGGGAATTTTCGGGGCTGCTGTTGTTATGTTAAAAAGAAAAAAGGGCCGAAAACCAAAAAAAAAAAAAAAGAAAATCATATATAACCAAACAGTGCTGTCAGATGCCTCACACCCTAGTTGATTGAATCTCGGCACCTTCTGAAAAAAAAAAACTTAAAACACATTCAAAACATTTTCAGAGAAACGTGTAAAGAATTGGGGAGAAAGGTAACACAAGGCCGACACCTTCCGATCACAATGAATACGTCAGCTTGTATATATATTCACTAGAGTTTATTTTTTTAACCTTTTCAGCTACTTAAAATGCATAGGCCTATATCGATAAATATACGCCACAGATTTTCCCTGAATTGTTTTTTGGGTTTTTTTGTTTTGTTTTGTTCACCTTTTTCCCCTCCTCAAAAGCTGCGAGAAAATGATGCTGGAGGCGACCCCCAATACATTAGAAATTGCCGAATGAACTACCTATAGAGAATTCAAATGCATCAGGGGGGAAATCAGCACCAGTATGTCTCCGGGAAAGAGAACCAGAAAAACGAGAGGTTCAAATATTTGCTGGCCTGCCCTCGCAGATGCTGTACACACAATAGAGATGAAGCAGCGCCCTGTATGTACGCGTCGCACGCCCAAGTGTGAATACCTCTGCGGGGGGTCTTTCATGTCCATATCCTTCAGCTTCATTTTTTCTTTCTTTCTTATTCTCGAAGAGAGATGAGAGAGTCTACCCAAAAAAAGAAACCCAACATCACGCACGACTATATACATGAATTTTATTATTATTTCGAAGAATTATATTTATGTTATTATTTTATCAAATGGGCGGACGCAGTGGGCCATTATCATTTCCTCGAGCATTCCAACAATCCATGCCATCTCTCTCTCTCTGTGTGCAACTCCCATTTGCGCACCTGCCGCGACGACCGTGCAACAGTTCGTTAGCGGCTGAGCGGCGCTCTCGTTCGGGGCAACGCTAGTATACGGCGCAGCACACATCACTTTTGAAAACTGATGTCGGGGGTGTTATTTCTTTGAACAGTTATATGTTTAAGAATGATTATTCATCCTCCTCCTCGGCAGCGAAGATACACGAATCAAGAAGATTCCATTTTCGTGGTTGGTCGGTTGGCTGATGGCGCGTCTTTCTTCGTTTTCTGGGACTTTTTTTGTTGTTTTCCTTTTACAATTACGCCGTACCTATACATCAGTCCTATAAACACGGGATGATGGCCGGTGGGTCCTTCTTTTTTTTTCTGGAATAACATCAAGAATGCCGACCAGTAAAAGTAAAGAGAAATAAAAAATAAATATATAAGAGTCTGGTGCCGGGATGGTGGTGGCAAACTGCACGGCAATTCAAACGCCGCGCGCACCACGATTCGATATAAATACAAGACACAATTCAAACTGTTCACGCGATCGGATTTTTTGGGTTGTTGTTGTTTCCTCTCCTATTCTTGAAGCCTCTCTCTATAATAAATGTATGGAGAGAAAGAAGAAAAAAGGGATAAAGAATAACTGCGGCTCGTTTACGATTCGTTACGCGGTCAGTCGGACGATGCTATGAAAATATTTAAAAATACATTAGAGCTATGACTAAAGGAATATGTTTTCTCCCTTTCGGAATTATTCTGTAGCTATATATCCCTCCGCT
This sequence comes from Daphnia pulex, assembly GCF_021134715.1. NCBI lineage: Eukaryota > Metazoa > Arthropoda > Branchiopoda > Diplostraca > Daphniidae > Daphnia > Daphnia pulex. The sequence goes on along the minus strand of NC_060018.1, from coordinate 2,264,049 downwards.
TATTCCTCAATCTAATCAACTTTTGGGGGTTGGTTCAATTGAACTCCGTAAATTATTATAGGCACACAGCCCATAGCCCAATAAGTTCTACAAGGAATTTGAAAGAACTACCAAAGAATTGAGAAATAAAGTGAATTACATTTGTACAAAGGCCTTACAGGATATTCCTATTGCCACTGCCATCAAACAAAAAATGTTGGGCACCCATAAAAATAATAGACAAATGTTCCTTTATATCCATTCAACAAGAACTGGGTAGCAGTCCTATACTTGTGCTGATGGAAATGGGGTCTGTCTGCTGGGAGCCCATCTCAGGTTAATGACAGGCAGCACACAAGAGGCAACTAGTAGTTGTGTGAATGTACGAATGTGTCAGACACGTTGTCAGCGGCTGGCCGCAATATCATTCATTCGAGATTGACACCTGCAGAGAGAGAGGGTTGCCACCATGATGGGGCATCACACGGGCGGGAATGTGATATCTGTGTTACGTATAGAGAGAGAGACGTGTCATTACGTGTACACATAGCGGAATAGGCACGAATATGAGAACAACAGCAACAACAACAACGGCGGTGGCATTAGAAGAGCTGTGAATTTCCCAGCCGCTGCGACTCCATTCACCCGTGAATTTCTCTAGCGCCCCTATGAACAACCGCACACGAATCCTCCCCCCGCTGGAAGACGAAAATAAAAATCGCGATTATTGAAAAAAAAAAAAAAAAAAAAACAACCGTGTAGTCTTCTTCTTCTTCCATCTCAGTCGTCACTCTCTAACATTATGTAACGACACAATTCCATTTCCATTGCGGCGGCGGTGGTTGCGGCCGAGCGGCGGTGTTGGTACGTTTAATAGAATAATGAATAGCCGGGATGATACGAGATGATGATGATAAGCTGGGCGGCATATTGTGTAGAGGGAGAAAAGGTAGGATGAGCGAGGGACAACCGAGAGCAACACGATAACATTCGACTGCCGAAGCTGAGAGATTGTGATGATGATGAGGCCTCCCTCAGAACGAGAAAACGCATTCCGAATTGTAAATCAAGAGCTGGCCGCGTCTACGTATATCCTACAGGTGGAAAAAAAAGGAGAGGGTGTGCAGGTTAAGCAACAAGTGAGCGAGAGGTATAGAAAAGAGCTTGAGCGAACGAGAGAGTCGGAGAGATAGAGAAAGGTGAAGAGGTCCAGAAAAGAAAAAAAAAGTTGATTTCTTGCACGCCATATAACCATTTGAGAGCGGAGTCAAAAGAGACCGAAATCCGCCCGCCGCGACCACGTGACCACTCCTCCCATCACATAAGCGCGCCGGCTTCTTATTGTATGCGCACAATACTAACAGCCAAATGTCATAAAAAGAAGAAAAAAAAAGAGAAAATTCTGATTTGGGAATCGACCGAAACAACAACAACAACCCCCCCCCCCCCCAAAAAAAAAAATGATAATAATAAGAGAATGTGTTGGTTTTTGTTTTCTTATATATTCTTCTCGATATACTAGTCGTCCTATGGTCGGCCGATTCGCCGGTTCCATCTTGTTTCTTCGACTCTTATTATATAATACAGCCAACAGTCTCCATCTTTCTCCTTTATTTCTTTTTATTCGGCCAGAAATAACAACTGGAGAAAAAAGAAATAAGAAAGAAAAAAACTACCACCTTGCAATTTGGTTGATTACACGCTTCCTCCGGCCTCCCACCTTTGATGTATGTATATATTCTCGCCTCCTCAAACACAGACGCACACGGAGATACGCACAGACCGACAGACAGACACACACACACACACACAGGCGTGAACACACGGAAAAACGCTGCGGTAGGCAACGTCCACACACACACACAGCACGCTCGCCGCCGCCGACCCTTTTTGTTGCATTCGACCATAAATTAATAATTCGTTTTTCTTGTTGTTGTTGTATGTACACACACACACACTTTCAGATCAAATATATGTATACACGCTGGTTGGTTGGTTGGTCCGCTCTTTTTCTCTCTCGCCCCTCCATCAGCAGTTTCTTATATTTTTCTTTAAATTCTCTCCTTTTAATAAATAATTTCGGTTGTTTTCTTTTTGGTTGTTTCCCTTTTTTTGATCCATCTCGAGAAAGAGAGAGAGAGAGAAGAGCCTTCGGTTGTTGGTTGTTGTTGTTGCTGCACACACACACACACACACCGCTGATGGGGGGAATGTGTACCGCTGGGTCGATCACTTTAGATGATGGATGACCAATCGCGGGACTTTGGCGCCTGTAATTTCAATACATTATATGCTAATGGGTGGGCAACTCGGCGGCGCACCACACATGTAGAAACAACAAGGAGCAGCTCCGGCTCTGCTCTCTCTCTCTCTCTCTCTCTTTGCTGTTGTATAGTATAGCGTCGCTCTGTGTGAGTCCATTGATTAAGCCCCGCCATCGACTTGCCTCTGTATAATTTGAAGCTCATTCGTCGTCGGCGGAGACTTCATTATGCCGCGGCCGAGACAATGAAGGACTGCCTTCAATTAAAATGAGATTCACCTTGTCAGACGCGGGGGGAAATCTTCTTATATATAAAGAAAAAAAAAGCATCCGGGGGAATCAATTCGAATCCCAACATCAGACCAATAGGCTGGGCGAGGCGGTGCTGTAGGTCTTTCGACATTAAGCCTACACCACCGACTGCTGCCAGCGAGAGACTTGAACGCGGGAGAGAAGGTCTGAACATATCTAACGGGCCGCCGTGTTAGCATTATTACCATCGTTTAGACTTTTTGGAGAAAAAGAAAAGGGAAAGAGCATCAGCAGCAGCAGCAGCCGTGTAAAAGTTTCTGTGTGTGTGTGGGTTTCCGATTCGACTATATGGTAATGTAATTGATTCCCCGCACACCTTCCCGCAGCAACTGGCTAATCGATTCAAATGATGGCGCAGGAGAAGTCGAAAAGAATGAAAACTTTACCTTTTCGATATGAGATATCGGCATTTCGAGATAAGAGAAAGAGAAAAAAAAAGAGAGTCTATAGCTAATTTGGATCCGCTGTATTATGGATATTTGGATAGTTATCTTTTTTGAAATTCACCGGGTAACGCCTCTTTTACCGGTTGGCCAGTCCGCCTGCTGATGCCTCTAACGTTATATTGCCGCCGCATTTCTAACTATGTATAAGCCATCAGATATGTATCTGATGATGTATATACATGTTATAGTCGCAGAGCCGAAAACAGATTAAAAACTCTTTTGATAATGAGATTGAAGCCATCTGGTTGATGGGTCGGTTTGATTATTTTTCACGTTCAGGGGAGAAAAGAAAAAAAAAAGAAAAAGAGTCAGATGCCGAATGGACAAACTATATACAGAAGAACGATAAGTTAGTCGGGGATTTTTTTATTTTTTTTCCCTTTGCATTTCTAGAAAGTGGTGTGATCGTTTCTCCAAATGCGGCGCTCCTTTCTCGCCGCTCCTCCGTCTAATCTCATTCTTTTTCTTTTTTCTTTTATTATTATTATTGTTAATAATCACTAAGCTTGGCTTCTTTCCCCCCACCGATTTCCAACCTTCTTTGCACCTCTGCTGCATCCTATATAGACTGCAGCCTAATAACACCGCACCTACTTTTTTTTTCTGTTCTATTCCATTCCATCTTCCACTCTCCGGCGACTGTAAATGTGTCTAAGTGCCAAGCAAAGCAACAACACAACCTCACAAAGCTTTTGAAAACATATTCACCTTAATTGGTTGGGAGCGTGTAATTAGAAACTCTGTGTGTTGAACCCCATGGGGTTGAGCACAGAGAAAAACACGGATGTATAATACGTGTGTGCTGGTGGTGGTGCTGGTGGTGGTGGCCAGCAGCACGTCCAGGTGAGAAAAAAAAAGCTACCGGACAAAAGGATTGGAGGAGAAAGAAGAAAAAAAGGGCAATGATGGCAGCGTTATGGTGGCAGCGCACGCCCTGACGATCTATACGAAAGGCACCCCCGTGATGTGTCTTATATCCATCCGCGTGTTTCTCTTCTCTTTCTCTTTTCATGCGTACGGGCAAATGATAGAGGCTCTTCAATATATAATGAAAGGCAAGAGTAATTACACGCCTGTGCATAGCAGCAGCAGCAGCATAACAAAAGCCAAAGGATCGATCTATACTATACGGTAGAACGCGTGTGGGGGTCCACACAACACCAGAGTCCATCCAGTGCGAAAGCCAGGCAGCAACCCGCGTTTCTGTGTTGGGGTATCAAGAAGATAAACGCGTGGAGGTTAAACACTGAGAATTGACTTGGATCTTTTTTCTTTTCTTTCCCCCCAAACTCACCTGTGGCATCAGGTGGGGTCCGTGTCGAGTGTTGCACGCTATTTTATAGACCCAAAACGGAATAAATAAAGGAGAAGTAGAGCTCACTATCATATCTCTCGACTCCACCCGTGGCTCCGTAATTTCATACGCGCGTTATATTCTCCCTTTTCTTTTTCTTGTCCCTCGTATGTCATGCTGTGTTTTATTATTGTTAGAAGAGGCTTGGCTGGATTTCTACGCACTCGCCCAAATGTTGCTGACTACTATGTCTTCCATCTGACTGCCTCTGCCAAAAAAACAAAAAAAGAAAGAGAAAGACTAACGTTCAAGAAGAATTTGTAGCTGCCGGATTGGTGGAAATTAACTATGCTGTAGGTGGCCTATTGTTGTTGCTCCGCAGTTGGTCCTTGTCTTCAGCTCGTCAAGTTTTTCCCCCCTTTCATTGACGAAAATGAGTGTAGGAGGAAAGCATTAGAAAACTGAATGAATTAAACCCCAAAAAAGGGAAAAACAAAAGGAGGTAAGACTTATTAAGCCTATATAGACTCTGAAAGTGCTGATGCCATTTTTCTGGGAAACATCGGCGCATCACCCGGCGTGAAATGATTATGACGGGCCTGTGCTGGATCCGCAAAACAATCAAAAGTCTCATCCACGCACCGAGAAAGAGGAGGGCACAGACATCCTTTTATCATCGAGTGATGAGATTTTATGTGTTAAGTCAGCCAAAGTGCATTGAAAACCCTACGACCACGGCGACAACATCCAGGGGGGTCTCTCTCTCTATCTCTTAAATACATTATTTCTGCAAGGACTTCTTTTGAATCAATGAAGCTCGTTTTTTTGGGTTTTTTACAGACAAAATACTAGCTCCGGAAGCGCTGGCGCCTCTTTCTCTTTTTTGTTTGTAATTAAGAGAGAATCGGTCTGAGATTTCGTTTTGTTTTCAGTCTCTGAGAAAACATTGAAGGGCGCCGGGAATGAATCGTCAAACGTCAACTCAAGAGCCCGGGCAAGTGAAGCGGAGCATCTCGGGCTCTTTAACAACCGATCGGCCACGACAGGACCTCCAGTGAAAGAGCCGGGAAAAAAAACTAAATTACAAAGAATCTCTGTTTCTATCCTTTAAGTGTGACTATTAAATCGTTTCTTATCCTGGAGAATAAGGGAAACACAAAAGAGAGAGGACGGGCCTATAGACATCAGAGAAGAATAGGTGTGGCTTTGATAGTCTCTTGTGTCTAGTCCTTATCATTTTCTAATGAACCTAAGTCTACTACATAACAATAGTCAACGAAAAATAAAAACGGGCTTTTCATTACATTTCCCGAAGAAAAGAATGAGTCGAGGATATTCGAGGTAGATAATAGGATAGGGTCGAGATATTGTCCTCTTTTCTTTGACAAAATACACATTATAATATCGAGGGACCAACCAAATTAACACGCAGTTTGTAGACCCAGCCAGAAAAAGAGCACCGGGAACGTCTACGTCGTGAATAAAGACGAGATGGAAACAATCCCGCTTTTCCAAACGACTACTTATACAAGGGCACATAAAAAAAAACAAATATTTTTTCTGTTTCTTTTCTTTTCTTTTTCAAGTCTGATGTTTAACTTCATTCTGGCAGCCCTTTTATTCTTAATGCATTTTATAAGTGGATTAAAAAACCTTGTGCATAAAAAAGAGGAGGTGCCGGTATGGCGGCAGGTTCCTTTTGGTAAAAAAAAAAAAAAAATCTCTTTGCACTTTACTTGAAGTGTTAAAAGTATTTTTGAATTTGATTTTTACCCACAGACAGTTGTGAGGAACAAAATAAAACAAGCCTGATCTGCAGAGACACTGAGTCAACAAAAACGGCAGGAGAAAAGTGTTCTAGTCATCGGCATAGCTCGGGAATAATCATAGACTCATAGTCCGTACTTGTCACGATTTATAACCAACGCCACCAAAAATTGTCACCAAGGAAGACTAGAGATAGATTTGTCCTACCTTTATGCCTGGGAATTACAGCCGGGCATCCACAAGTGCTCCATCCCCTGAAAAGTTGAATCCACCAGGCGTAGTTGGAAAAAGGGCCTCAGACTCGTGAATACACCCACACTCACATGGGCGTACACGAGGACAGAGGGGATTTCAAGAAAGGGGAAGAAAATATCCGTAACTCGATCGACATCGGTAGTTTCTCCAATCCGGGTGCTGTTAACCTAAATTTAAAAAAAAAAAAAAGTGGGTTACGAAAAATATTTACAGACAAAAGTAAGGGAAGTTGAAAATAAAAGTGGGCAATACATACACAGCATTGGTGCAAGTCATGCATCAATAAAATATCCAGTAGGGCACAGGAATGAAATTAACGAAAAGCATTACCCAAGTGATGTTGCTGAGATTGTTGCTGATGACAGGTCAATACCAGCACGAGCAAAACTGGTGCATGATGGCTGGCTCTGGTCTCAAATCTGCACAATGGAATAGATTACATGTACGAGCACACAAACTGCCATGCATGCAACAACATTTTAATGATAAATGCTAGCTGGAAACTAACATTGCACAAACTTAGAACAGGTTTCTTAAACTCTCATAAACATTGTATTTGTATTATTTGTTCGATTTACCTGCTAAACAAACAGCATGGAGTGTGCATTAAGCTACACAAGTACGAAGGGCCGAAACCAGAGTTCACACGAGGACCACATTTTTGTCATTTTATTTGTTTTGCTGTTTTTCGTGCAGCCAGCCAGCCACGTTTCCAAAAAAGTTATCGTTCCGTTTTCGTCATAAACTTATTCAGCTTTGTCTCTTTTTCCACAGCGTTTTCGAAACTTGAAGAAAAAGAGAAACTAATGCAGACGACACTAATATTCTAATTAGCCACCAATAAGTTATCGATCATTAAATATCGATCCCCTACCCCTATAAATTCAAACCGCTCCGATAAAAGCGGTTTTGATCGCAAACGCTCGACATATTACCATTATTTTATCATATGCTAGTTTATCTCATCAAGTTTTATTAAGCCCCCCTATGACAGACAAGGGAAAAGTAAAAAAGCGTACGAAACTCGCAAATAATTCCGTTTAGAACAAAACCCCGCCAATATAACACCCCCTTCCTCCAGGACCCTTACGGAAGAGAGAATCATTTTTCTTTTTCTTTTTGTCCTAGACGATTCCGTCCATTTGTGATTTTTTGTTCTTTCTTTCTTTTTTTTCCATCTCAACGTTATTGGCATGAGCAGCCGAGGTGTTTTCTCCGTTACGACATGCCAGCAGAAGTTTCTTCCTTATATAGCTCTCATTTAAGAGGTGCCGGCATCACACGTTTGTGTACAAGTCAGAAATACCTCAGCCGTCATACTATAAATATATATACATGTATATGCATATGGTAATTGCCTTGGCGCTTGTGTCTGTGTGGGCATCCGCGTATCGGTACATTTGATCCTATACTGGGCTGCGCGCTTCAAAGGAGAATTGAATCGATTCGATTTGCGTTGGGTTGTGTGGAGCCTGAAAATGGCGTTCGTTCGTCACCGTCGCCAAAAATAAAAATAATAAAAAAAAATAGCAGCTGCCGAGCTCTTGAATAAAAACCTGAACGAACGGGATCTATACGTAGAAAAATAAAATAAAAAACAAAACACGGATGATAAAAACACAACTCTAAATCTTGTTATTTGAAAGAAAAAGGACAGAAGAGCATTTGGATCCGTGTCATGGCGGCTGTTCTGCTACGACAAATTCTTACGTCAAAACTCAAAAAAATAAAAGGAAAAGAGAAGAAATAAATTTTATTGAGAAGACGCTATAATGCGATGAGGGTGGTATGAATGATGCCCATTTTCCGCCTTCATTCTTTTCTATCTCTTTTGTATATTTTTCGGTTGTTGTTGTTGTTGTTTAGTTGCCCCTCAACTGAAATTTCAAAAAAAAAAAAAGTTCCTCGGCTTGACTTATACAGAGAGGAGGGTTGGACTCCGGCGCGCTCACTTAATTATACATTCATGATCGTTGTAATCAATATTAGCCGCACTTTAACGTCTGTTTCAATCTTCCAGCGTTCACGCGGCCCCGTAGGACTTGAAGGAAAAGAAGAAGAAGAAAACTACAAAAATAACACCTGGTCATTTTGGGTTTCTTTTTCTTTTTTTTTCGTTCAACATATATCCGTTATGTCGTACACACAGCAACTGTTCATAGTTATTTCATATGTTTCTCCCTCCCTGATGATGCCACACGTAGTGAAACAAAAAAGCTGCTGCTGCAGCAGCAGCTGAAGAAGGAAATGAGTTTCGTTCTGATGGCAATCAAAACTCTGAAAAATAAAGTACAGCGTGTACATCTCTGGAATAGGCTACAAGAAGAAGAAGAAATATTCTTTATTAGAAACCTGACACGGCAGATGAGCTATACTATTGAGTTTCCTTTGCCGCCGCCGCAAAAAAAAAATCCATTACACAAACGTTTAATTCGGCTGCGATGCAAACTTGATTCATTTCTTCGAAACCCAAAAAAGAAAAAAACAGGGAAATTAAAGAGTCTAAATCAAAACACGGATAAGAAAAAATAAAAATATGGGCGCAAAGTTATTTGGAAGCCGCAAGGCGCGCGCGCCGGAGCAACCAGATTGAACAACGCCGGGCCAATTTGCACCTGGAATGCAACGGCAAGAGATGCAGCAAGGCTTTCTTTGATATTTATGACTGAAGAGGGGGTCAGATCCCCCCCCAAACAACAACAAAAAAAACCAAGTAGAATCGTCGTTTTATTTTTTTCTCCTATTCTATTTCTGATATAATAACTCGACTTGGGGAGAGACAAGAAGTTTTCCATAATTCATTCGGCTTCCAACCGTCCAATGGGGCGGCTTATCTCTACTCCGTTGTAGATCGTTGGGTGTTTGGGGTTGAGCCGCTTGACAACCCTTTCAAGCCACTGCTTTATGTTGTTGCATCCTTTTTTTCCTTCTTGTTCTCTCTCTCTCTTGTGTTCCCTCATTCATTTTGATGATTGAAAATGGTTGCACGTCTCTGCCTTTGTGTGTGTGCGCTTGCGTGCGCGCCGGCTCCAACGTACACAAACGCAGCGGGAAGCGCTTTTTCAACCTTTTCCAACCACAGCCGACGAATCAAGTTCGCATTAATGAATCTCTCTACATCATTAACAAGTGTATAGTAGCACCAAGCACTACTAGTTATATTTTACGTTGTGCGGGTTTCTCTTCTCCGGGGGCCCAAAACGAAACGGCAAAAGACAATATGAAGCCTGTGGATATCTTCTATAGCGAATCACACTCGATCGCATAGACTAATATTTAAAAACCAACTGCGAACCGCAAAAAGCTGTAAGCAAACCTGAAAAGAGTACAACAAACCAACATTGAATCTGATGCTGCAGTCAAATTACTTTTATATACGTACATTTCTTGTATGTATATCCTTATACACATCAAATCTGGCTCCAGACGCTTATTACGCAACTAAGTTACATTGTCCTAGCTTGCGGTTATGCCGACGTGCTGTTGTTTGTTAGCGAAACAGCTTTTTACGCGTAAAGAAGATGAAAAAAACAAGTTAAGGGGGGAATTACCCAACGCCAGGCGGCGAATCGGTAATTCTCATCTTATTATTAGCAATCATCTGTGTAGAGCTGGCAGTGTGTGTCGCCCCTAGCGCGATGTATTATTATTACGTCATTCGTCTTGGGCTGTGAAATTCTGAAGCCACCCGTGATACTATTTTACAATAATAATAACGATATCACAAGTCAACAAAATGATTATCCAACATTTCTCTCCAAAGAAATAAATGGACCTGGATGATGAATATGCCACCAGCCAACAACAACAACAACAACAAGAAAAATCTCATCAAAATCCCATCACCGACGAGTTGGTTGTTGTTCAAATCGAGAAGAATATTATAAAGACGTGATATAGTGGTGACTGGGCGATAAATTGGTGTCGGTTCGGCAGCGAAAAAGTTTATCTTTTTTCTATTTTTCGGTGCACCGTCGAACAGTTCAACAGAAGAAGAAAAAGATAAATATAAAAGGAGAAAGAAAAGAAATATAGATCTTTATTGTTACATGCAAACTCGTTGGTTCAAACGAGTTAATACCCACACACACACAGTGTTGCCTATCACAGCCAGCATGTAGAGATGCGTTGCATATCGTCTCTACCTGTGGTGGTTTCATTCACGACGCCTCATTGATCATCCGGTGCACGTGTAGGAAGCTGAATATAGGCACTGCAGAGACTTGAATATCACGAGCGTTGTTGTGGCGAGATCTTAAAAAAAGAAAAGAATAAATGTGATTGCATTCTTGGACGAATGGCGGCGGTATAAATCGAGTCGCAACCGGGAGAGATATACTATACAGCTATATAGCGGGTACGTGCGTAATATGCAAATTGAGTAGTTTTCACCTTATTCTTCTTTTATTCCTTTTTATAAATATTTTGTTGTTGTCTTTCTCGATTCCCGGATATAAAGTGCGGCATCACCTGGGCCTCGATCAACCAACTCGTCCAACTGCTGTCCGATATAATAACGAAATCCCCCCCTGCGTTTCACGATTGGTCCTACGAGAAAGTCGATAAATAGTCGTGTAAAAAAAAAAAAACATATGAACCGTGGCTGTTGCTGGATTTAGTGATACAACAGAAAATATAGGAGTTTATTACAAGTTCTAAAATATAGTCTCGTAAGTATATTGAACGAAAAATCCGATTCCCATGAAGCACGCCGTGTATATATGGAAGAGAGTCGCCAACAGTCCGCCTCCAATTAATAATAAGACGGGAATGATGTGTTTTCGTTGGCCCGTTTTATTTGATTTTTTTTTAGTGAGACTAGACACAAAAGTGTAAAGCCCAGCCAAAAAGCACGGAGAGGTGTGTGTATATCAACAATCATCAACTAATTCAATAAGGCTGGGCAAAGTGCTGATACTTTTCTTTTGGTTTACGCCGATCCGTGCTGTTGATTGCGTCTTTTGATGGCCCTCCTCACATCATTGTCGACCAGGAGGGAATAAGGGAAAAGAGGCGGTAATTTGAATGTGGCCGCAGGGAGAGATAATACGCTCGACGACTCCCGGTCTCTCCCGATGCGCCCAGCACACAATTCTCTCGCAGTAGACACGACATATATACAGTCTCAGAGATGTGCGTTTGGTGTCTAAACTTGCCGGCACAATCATCCCGCCAGCAGCAGCGTGCACCACCGCCGCCGACAAACAAATGAAGGCAGAGAGAAGAAAAACAGATAACAGCAGCAAAGGGGGAAAAACAAAAAAATATATATGGTGATTACAGAAACCAATTGGCGGAGCTTTAAACAATAAAGACGAAACCGCAAATGCTCATTCTCGACCGAAAACAGGTGTTTCTTCTTCTAACACAATAATAACAAGGAGGGCATATATCTGTACGTGTATACACGCATTTAGATTCGGCCGCTATAGTCTATATTTCTCTCGTGTCGTCTAACTTATTCTTTTGATTGTTTCTCCTTTTATTATTATTATTATTTTTTTTTTTGGATTCTTCTTTTTCGTCCCACCGGCAGACAACAACAGCAACAGTAATAACAACAACTATCCAGCAATATGACAATATATATACGACAACCGAGGGAAAAATGAAACGTAATCCCCGCGCACTGTGGCGGCTTGGCGCAGCGGCTTATTGTGTCATTATTCTGATATTTATAATGCTGTAGGTGTTTCACCTTTTTCCAAGTGACGGTTTTGTAGTTCTCCCTTTATTGTGTGTGTCCAGGAAGTGGAATGACAAAACAAACGGCCGTCAAGTCTATCTCTATGGTTGTTGTTATTTTAGACGTCGCGCTGTGTGTGTATAATCAGGTTATATTAGACAACCCCCTTGACTGGTGTTAAAGGATAATGTGAAACGACTAATATGTGTTGCACTTGATTATTCCCGAGTTGACACTTTGGCGGCCGAGCAAACTGGACGGAATCATACCAAGTCAATGCTGGTGAGACCGGGGAAGTTGTTTTTTTGTTTCCCCAGGTTTTAGATTTCCTTTATTCACACTGAGTAAGGCAGTCTCAGGTGAATGGGAATTATTCCGAGGAATATAGAGTGTGAATGGTAAATGAGAGAAAGAAAAAAAGAGCTGCGGGGGAAGTCAATTGAGCTTCCGCCCGGCGAAGAAAAGAGAGAACTATACAATAATAATCAAAGAGACAACCGGAGGAAACCTCCCACCAGCTACCTACCCCCGTTTCCTCTTCCCATCGGACGTGATGTCTCTCGTGCAGCAAGAAAACAACTGATGCAACTGGCTGTACTATTTTTTCAATGGCTAAATTTTAAATAAAAAAAGAAAAAATTGTAAAGAGTGACAAGAAGAGGAGGGTTCTGCTCTGGCGGTTTCAGGATCGTGGCTCTTTCACCTGTACAACTTGATTATAAATATATACACAATCGATGCGGATCTATTGTGAATCGCGGGGGAAACACGTTGAAGCTCTTTTCCGGTCGTCTCTTTTATATTCTTTTTTTTTTTGTATTTTTCAGAGGGGAGAGGGTGTTGTTGGGCGCGTCGCTATAATACCTATTGTTTCACATTTGTCATTTCTCCATTATTCACCTTTTTTCTTTTGGCTTTTCTTTCTGATTAGTTCATGATACTGTGAGCTGCAAACTCTGAATATCACACGAAATTTCGAGCCTCTTCCGAGAATTTCTTTTGATGATTGATTATTGTTTCAGGCAACGTTACGACTTGATTGGTATATATAGACATGAAGTTTAAATATTATTCCTTGTTTTTTTTTTTTAATCTACTGTTAAACAAGATCTTGTTATTGGTGTGAAAATAAGAAGATGATTGCCCGGTTGTTGTTGTTGTAGCGCTAGCCGGCGCTGGCAGCTTTGTCAGTTTGCTGCTGCCGCGATCGGATTAGGAGCAATTTTCCGGCTCGTCGGTATTACCACTTTGATTTCCCGTCGTGGCATTCCGCTTTGACAGCAGCCCAATTTGATGTTGTATACCTTTCGTTCGAAAAAATCGGAATTCGGACGTAATATTATAACAAGAAGAAATCGCAAGAGAAATGTAACTGGATATAGTTTGAAGTTCTTTCAACATCGTTGTGACGTGTATAGGAAAACGGTTTTTTAATTTTTTTTTATAAAATTCTTTTTAACATTTCTAACAAGACATTTTCTCTCTCTCTCTGTTATTGGATATACCCACAGGACACAGCGTGACTCCCGCCGAGGTAGTGATGTCTGTAGCGCGCCACCGCGAGTGAATATATATCCGAGTTTGATCACAGCCTTTTCTATTGGCTGTAACGTCTCCACCGAGAATCTACCGGATGCTCAAGCTGATTGAATGGGGGGAAAAAACAAGCGCCACAGGTGAAAAGCCGAAGAAGAAGAAGAAGAAGAATAAAACTACTACTACTACTACTACCACCACTACTAACTATATTCGGAAATATATTTATTCCCTTGTTTTAACCCAACCAAAAAAACAAAAAACAACTGCATATGTAGATTGGGAGGATGATGATGATGCGTGTTTCCATATGCCGCCACCGCCACTCTTTTATTTTCGATATCCAACGCCGTACAACGAGTCTCTCTCATCTCACGAGATGGGAGAGAAAAACAAAAAGAAAATTCTCTGCTCAAACGGCAAATATTATTCATGCGCATCTTTGGCTTGTATATCCTCTTCTTCTCTAGACAAGTCGAGGTGTTGGAAAAGATGGCGGGATGCCTCACACCTACCTCAGACTATAAGCTGGAAGATGATCAATGACTTTGTTTGCATGACGTCGATCCCGCGTTTGAAATGTTTTTCTTCTCCTTCTTCTTCTTCAGGTTCTTTTTGTATTTTTCTGATATGGGTTTTTGTGGTTTTGGGTTGCCCACTGAAGATATGGCCCACATAAGAGGGGGGGCCGCCACCCGCGCCCCTCTCTGTACATTTATGAAAAGCTCCTACGTCACGTGTGTCTTCCCCACTGCTTCCAACGATTTGTTATCAACGCTTAATTAAAATGCTAACAAACACTCGAGATCCATCATGTGTTTGAAGAGGATTTCTCTTCTTCTTCTTCTTGTTTTCCTGCTGGCGGATGGAGATGCGCGCGGCCAGCCAATAACTATATAGCGCGCGCGCTTCTTTCCTTCAAAATTATTCCGGGTGTGAGAATTCACACTTGAGAACGAGGGGCCACCACCACCACAACCACCACCTCCTCCTCCCCCCTATCCGTACTATAGTACACCCCGAAAATGTGCCGCTGCTCACAACAAGAACATGATGACCAATTTTCCTCCCTCCAAGACATTCCACCTTTATTTATTCCTCCCTCCCAAGCGCCAAAACACATTCACCTCCCCACCTAAAAACTCGGAAAGACTTTTTAAAATGTTATAACTATTCTATTCTATATGTTTATGGATCTATGGGAATTTCACGCAGAGTGTTTCAAGACGTACAAAGAATGGAGACCCCCTCCCACATCCACCCCCCACACATTCACCCCTCCTATTCTCAACTGCTGGTCGATCCTATTGGCAAAAGAGAAAACCAACCGTGGACGACGGGAAAGAAAAATCTTCGGCGCTGGAATTATCAGTTAAGGGGGAAAGAAAAAAAGGGGGGAGAAATAGATTTTCAAATTCAAATATTTTTCTTTCCCGCAGTTCTTCATCTTCCCCCCTCCCCCCACCCATTCCCTCCAACCCCCCCTGCATAATCTAAACAGAATTCTTCTCGGAGAGCAAAAAATAAAAAATAAAAAATCTGAAGGGAATTCGATTATTTCATGATAATGAGGAAGAAGAAGAAGCTTTTGTAGTTACAATATTATCATCATCATTCTATTCATCTCTAATATATAATAAGCAGCAAAGTCATTGGCCCATATTGCAGCATGGCCCCCCCGTTCGTCCAATTGCCGTGATCTCCCGTGAAATTGCCATTCTTTATTTCAAAACATTTTGCTAGATACCACACCGTACATGTGTGTGTGTACGTTCGTTTCGCCTATATGTATATCCCAGGGAGACTCTATTGCGCGCAATTCTCTATTTTGGAATTGTTGTTTTTTTAACGCAATTTTCGTGATTCGTCCGCCATATATACTTGAACCATCTGGCGCTGGCCCACCGCAACGTCTTTTTTCTTTCTCAAACACAATTAGGAGAGAGAGGGACACACAAAGAGAAGAGTGATACGATTACGTCTGCCGTCCATCCATCCGTCCGTCCATTGGGACGAGGGGGCGGAAACTCAAAAAAAGTTTTTTTAAGGTGAGAGTTTTTTGTTGTTTTTGTTAAGTTTTCCGCGCCATTTGACATATAGCACAACTAAACCGAACAAAACCAAGGTTTTTCGCTTATGCGTAGGTTATTTTCTTTTCCCGGTTTTCTTGTGTTTTTTAACTTTTCTAGCGAAATAAATTGCTTGTTTTGCTGGAGGTGGTTGTATAGCGGAGTTGTCAGATATTTATTCTTCAAATTTACAGAAGCGGGACAATTGATTCACGAGTATCACGACCTCTGCATCAAACCCTAACAGTCTTCATCCGACAGCTGAATAAATTTAGGGATGGGACAAGTACATATAGTATTTGCAGGAATAATAGCCATATTATCGAATTTTTTTTTGTCAATTTACCCGTCAGGTTCCTGTTTTCCCTTTCCATATAGGCTACGTCACTTACACCTTTACCCACTTACAGTCGCTGCTGTTTTCCACACAATTCCCTCTAAAAAACAAACAGATTGTCTGTTTGGAAACAACTTGGGTGTGTCCATGGCGATTTCATCGCTCTCGTCAAGAGGTTCACAATCAGCAATCGAGGTCGGATTTAAAAAAAAAAAATTTCTTTTTTTTTTAATTCTTAAGAGTTTCTTAACTAGCTGCTTATTAAAGCAATACTTTTCCTTGCCGGACACTCGCAAATCTATTAATTACAGGAAAACCAATTTTTAAAGGAATTGATGGTTGGTTTAGATCAAATAATAGTTATCAACCTAGTTTTTTCAAATCTTTTTCGTCATCATCGATAGCAACGCCATCGACGGCATTTCCCACACGTGTTGGTTTTGGCGGCTGTTTAAAAGGGCCATGAAAAGGCACTCGAAACGAGGATAGGACAGGACATCCTTCACTCCATCTGCTGTCGGCCACCATCGGTACAAGTAGCGATGTGACTTAATGAACTGCGACGAATTGTTCTAGGTGTCGCGTTAATCGAAATACCCTTAAGCATGGATAAGTTTTTAGTTTTCCCCCTGGTTTTTAACCGAAATGTTTGGGTTTTTTTCTTTTTGTCAGCAAATAGAGAAAAATTTGCTTTTTTCCTTGTTTTTTTTCTTTTTTTCCGATTTTTCTTCCCTATCTTATGTTTTGTCATTTCGCGCCAACAAATTTCTTTTGGCGCTTTACCTTTTACTTTTTGGGTAATTTTTTTTAACTTTTTTGAGTTTCCGCCCCCTCGCATTGGGAATAAGGGAGTGAGAGAATAGAAAATGGTTGTTGGCCAATGGGACGAGCGGCGGTCATTACGTCTGATGAGCTTTTCCCAGACCGACAGCACACAACACACGGCGCGAGAAGACCAAAGAGAAAGAAAACAGCCGGTCATTAGATGCCGTTTAGGACTTTTGCTGGGTTCTATCCAACCAAACAGTTCCACACACACACACACAACAGCACACACGTAACATACAGACAATTGGAGGCCGTGACGAATTGGACAAACAGAAAATAGACGTAGGAGAGTCTATATAGGAGCGAGATAATAGTCACGCTGCGGGGCGATCGTTATTTTTTCGTCCGGGCGGCTGTTGTTATTATCACGAAGCTGATTTGAAATTTCACGACCATTACGAGAAATGACAAGCCACCCGCGACGATTCCAGTTCAAATTCAAAAGAATAAGAGAAAGAAAGAAAAAACGAAATATTTGAAGAAAATATTCAGCAGGTATAATATGTGCATAGAACACGCTCATTATAGATCGTCCTATCACAAATATTAATGAAAAGAAAGCCAAATGGTAAAGAACAAAAAATGCAATCGGAATAAGAGAGCGTCACGATTGATCTTTTATAGACGTCTGGGGGAAATAATAAAACTAGGCAACAATATCAGTAGAGAAATCATATTCATTCTGCGCGCTTTCTCGGGTCGGGAATAGCTCACCATCGAGCGCGTTATTATGCGCAGTTGTTATTCGGATTCTTCCACAGGCCATCAACTTAAAAAAAAAACCGCATAACGATGGCCATTTTTTGCTATTGGGCCGTGCGCATTGTTGTTTCTTGGACGATTGATGCGGAAATTCCATCCCAAAAAGAAAAAAAATCGATCTGCGACTGACTGACTATTTATTTGTCTGACTGGGGCTGTGGAAGAAATGAAATTTTTTGGCGATGAGCGATGCGTTTTCATGGCCTTTTGTGCATCCGGACGGATGGCATGTCGACTGATTATTCCCCCAGTCTCTCTTATATTCGGCAGCCGAGAAGAAAAAAAAACAAAACAACTGGCTATACACACAGCACACAGCAGCAGCTCACACACACACATCACGACGAATTTCGTGCGTGTGCAAGTGCGCTCAATAATAAAAAAAAAAACCTCCCGAGACTTTCACGGATTGGCTCGTTTGTCCTGTATTTATAGATCTATCCATCCATGCCTGTAGTGTATGTATGTATATACAGTGGGGGAGGGATGAATATAATAACTATAGACAATCGGAAAGAGGATAGAGAAACCATTTTCCAGCAGCCTGGCATGAGATGTGCGCAGGCTAAAGAAAAGCTAGAGATGAGAATGGGCGCTGGTTATTGGTGAGGATGCGAGAGGACGTCCCGGTGTGTGGCTCGTTGTTGCCTTGACGTTGCCAAACACAAACCTGCCAATCACCATCATCTATTCCCTTCTTCTTTTCTTTTCTTTTTCTTTTCTTTTTTCGGTGATTTCACTCCGTGTGTGTCGTCCCTTTTTGTAGAAAAATTCATATAAGGAGATGTTGCAGCGGTGGCGGCGGCCCGAAAGTGATGGGATTCCGTCTCTCTCTTCTCCCACATATAATGCACAGAGTTGAGACCAACTTTTTCTCTTTCCGAAATGTGTCTCGTTCGTGTGTACGATCACAAGACGGATGATCTTTCGGTCGTGACCTGCCACTTTGGCTATTTCAAGCCACGCCAACACAACAAATACACATACAGCGCCCAGCACGCACCTTCTCTCTCTCTCTCTCGGCTGGGAATGACAGTTGGAAAAATGGTGAAAGATGGATCTCTTCTGTCCCCCGTGTAATGTGTGGAGGAGAGACATATTTTGTCACCCAAGAGTCATTTCCATACTCTACGGTACGTTAGACGCCACAATAGTTGTTGTACAAGAGAGAGAGATTGAGTCTTTACATTTCATTCTGTGGTACGTCGGGTGATGGTTCGACATTTCTGCCGACATTTTGGCTATATAACAAAGTGGGTTCGTCCTCTACAGTGACTCATCGGCGCCAACGTCACCAAAGAGTCACAACTTTGCTCCACCTTTATACACAGCGCTGCTGTGTTTATCCAATTGAATAATCGGAATAATCTCTCTCGTCTGCCGGCGTGTGTGTGTTTATTATCATAACATGTTGCCCAAAAAGACAAGCTGTGCAATTTTAAAAGAAATGATTTACCGCGGCCTCTCCGTGGCTTGGAAACTTATTAAATTGAAACTGATTATCTTACACGCGCATTCAAAGCGTCGAACATTTTTCGCATGTGACTTTTATGAAAAAGGTTTCTTTGATGGCTTTATACTACTATTCTAAATGTATACATGGATAGAGTGCTATCCTTCTTTTTTTTTTGGTGCGTCTGTCAGAAAGATCTCTTGCGCTCAAAAGGAGAACGCGCAACAGAGACGTCACTTGCTGAGACCTGCTGCCGGATGAAATATGGCGCGTCGACGTTAACTCGATTCAAATGTATTCATTCAATCAGGAGACGAGCCGGGCCGAGTCGAAGGCGTGGGAGGCCGACAAGAAATATTTTTTTAAAAAGAAAAGATATGAAAGAATAAAGAGTTTCTTATTATTATATTCTCGACCCGCACGGAAATAACATTTAACGGAAGACCGACCCAGCAAGACAATTATTTACAAGGCTCAGCCAGGGCTCAGCTCTGAGATCCATCGAATAATATTATCTATATAAGAAAAGATTCCGATGAGAAACCTTCTTCTTCTGTGATTGAATGATGGAGGAGCCTCCTCCTCCGCGGCAAATGAATAATATACATAAACATAATGTTATATCCAATCACCGTCCTACACGGCATCCGAAAAAAAAGTAACCCTTTTCCTGTCGAGTTATAATATCTGATTGTTTCTCGTTGGGCCACGGATGACGTCGCCGCTAAAATCAAATCAACGGGTATGTGCACAGTGCAGTATATACATGTCCTTAAATATTATGTAACTGCGCACTTACTTGGATTGATACCGGGCGGGACTATTAACGGCGATGTTGCCGATAGCTTTTCTTTTTATAATTCACGTCATTTTATGCCCAATAACAGAAAACTCTTGGAGATTGTGGAACAAACTTCACGTCCAAGATCTTCCCAGAGAGAAGAGGAGGAACGCATCGATCCATCTCGTAACACTTTCGAGTGAAGGGTTTTTACTGTATAGAAAAAACAAAACCAGCGACTTATTTTCGACGGGATTCCGTTAATGGCGTTATAACGACTCGACCGAGAGGGGGATTGAAGAAAAAGAAAAACAAGAAACGAATTTTTCGGTTGTTTTGTTTTGACTAGTTTGTTAAATATTGTTGCGCCTGCGAGGGATGCGGTTCGGCTGCTCTGCTGATGGGCTTAAAAATCAAAAAAAGAGAAATAATAGAAAATGCAAAGTCTTTCCTATTGTTGTGCGCGTATCTTTTTTTTTTTAATTCCAAGAAATTTTTTTTTTCCTTCAAAAGAATTAACCAGATAAGAAGAAAAAAAAAGAAAAAGGTGTTTGAAAACCTTTCAATAGTTTTCCACCTTTTTTTTTTTTTAAGGGAAAAAAAACGCGCGCGGGAATTGTCTTAAAATAGAAGAGAGATAGAATTTTTTCTCTTCTTCTTTTAGGAGCCATCCGCTCATTTCCATCAGCGGCCAGAAGAAGAAGAAGAGCTAGGTTAAAAAAAAGGGGAGAGAAAAAACAAAAATAAAATAAAAGTTTTGGGGGGGTTGGGAGTGTATTCTCTCAACCAGAGTGAATACACGTATAGACTCTTGTTCTTACTGTGAGAGATAAATCTGCCCAGTAGGCTTATTCATTCTCTCCTTTTTCTCTTTCTCGGTTTCTCGCCCCCACTGTCTTTGAAGAAGTGCCAAAGAACAAGAGGGGGTATGTTATTTTACAGGTTAAGAGAGGCAAGAACGACACCTGATGGCCGTCCCATTGGCCCCCCCATGCCACACATGCATATATCTGTACGTGTATACTATATATGTATGTATATATGTACAGATAGACACACACACACACACGTATGTATGCTGCAGTATATGTAGCTATGTGTATAGAATCATCCCAGAGATTCCCAAAGTTTCACACCTGGGCCAGACCCCCTGCGTCGAGTCACAAGGTCTTATACCCTGGGCCAAGAGTTCAACCCCCCTCGTCCCTCCCCGAAAGAGAGAAAAAAAAAAGGAAAACTTCTAGGATCCTCCCTGTAGGCCACGGGAAAATGTATTAAAAAAAGGAAAGAAAAAGAAAAACTTACAAATAACACACACACACAGAAATAGAAGAAGAAGAAGAAGAATAGAATGAGAAAATCTATACGAGATGACTCGGAGCATATTTGTGAAGTATATAGGCACGAATATTGAATGTTGATCCCCACGTCACGAAGAAATCGATTGTTAGATTCTTCCTCCCTCTACTATAGCTGTGGGTGTCCCTCTCTTATAATTCTTGTAATAGCTGATGAGATGACAATTAGAAAATTGGACCAATTTTATTTTTTTAATAGATAGACTCTCTTCCCCCCTATTAACTTGTAGAACACAGTTAATCCAATTAATGAGAAGTGTTTGAATTGTTTGCGATGTGCTACATCACCGTGATGGCGTCATCTTCTATTAGAAAGTTGTTGGTGTTGGTGTTGCTGTTGTTGTTATTGGCCATTTTCTTCGAATGATCGAACGGATTCGGATTCTCGTCTCTTAAACAGCCGGGGCACAATCTATCGGCATCCGGCTTTATAATAACAATCATAATAACAAGTTTCTGATTCCACGGAACTCGTCAGTCGGCTGGTTAACGAATCCCTGGCGTGTAGGTACAACAACACAACAACAACAGCAGCCGAGGATCTATACAGCTTTGAATGATTGTTAGTTAGATAATACATTGTGAGCCCATCGTCTATACAGTGAAAGGGGTTATATACGTACCTCGTTGACTATCAATTGGCTTGTAGAATTTTCGGGTTGGGCCGTCCGAATAAAAAGAGAGAGAGAAAGGCTACATATCGCCCCACACACACACACCCCCGGCCGTGCGCTCGTTACACGCCGATTTCTATCGACAATGTTCCGTAATTCTATAATCGTAATTACCCGATCATTGACGAACTGGTTGATGATGATGGTGGTCCTGAGATTTTCCCTTTTTCTCTTTGTGGAAAAATTACAAATCTGGCACACAGGCAAACGTGTCAGTTTTATTATACAGCGTCAGTTATGTATAAGGAGAGAGAGAGAAAGAGAACCAACCGTGTGTAGTTCTATACACCCGCAATCAGCGGGGGCGCGGATTTCAAACGATCCGAGCCTCTCAAACTTTTTTTACTTTTTTTTTCTTGTGTTGTATTTCATTTTTTTTCTCTCTCCACCAAATGGAATGACTGAAGGCAGAGGCGATAGAATAAGCACTGCATACATTATGATTATGTAGAGAGAAACACAGTGGAGGGAGTAGTATATATATCTACTACAGGGGGGTTATAATATATTGTGGCGAAGGGGGTAAAAAACGCAAAGGGGGGTTCAATCATATACATACATTTATACAAGCTACAACAAGATCTCCCGCTGACCCTTTTTGGCTAACAAAAAAAATTGAAGAAGAACATAACTATAACACCAATGGTAGCCCATGTTCTTCGGTCATGATGAGAGACACAAGAACTAAAAGGGGGAAAGCGAAAATAGAAGGTGGATTCTCCAGGCTGGATCTGACAGACTGGACGGAGCCGCTGACCTGAGCTGACCCTAGAGCCATATATCTCGACATGTGTATAGACCGCGTCCACCATCTACATCTATACGTATTTAAAAAAGGAAAAAGTTCGAGAAACAATCGATTCTTTTTTTTTTTTTTGGTTTCTTCTTTCGTGGAACCAAAAAATGCAGAGGGGCCATGAAGGGATTTTTTTGTTCCCCCCCAATATCTATTGGGGGAAGCGCGGACCCTTGTTCTATCTCTCTGCGCTGGGTCCGTTTGGCTGGGCCAGCGTATTTTGGGAAGGGGAGCGCGAGCGCGCAACCCCCCGTCGAGTGCGGTTGTTGTGTACCAGGTCATTAGCGGCAAAGGGTCAGAGGGATTCTGCCAGGCCGAGGTGTGAAACGTGATTGGAGACCTGTCAGTCGGGTCGTAAGGAGGGCTGGGCCAAGTTGAAGGTCCCAAAAAATCAAAAAAACCAAAACCCCTCCAAGAAGAAAGATCGACATGTATACATATCCAGTACACGCAGCAGTTGTTATACTGTAGCTACATCCAACTGGAGTAGAGCAACATGAGCACGAAATTCGTATGGACCTGGCCCCCTCTTGTGTTTCTGGATGTATAGCCCACCACCTCTTTGGATGAGGAAAAGGCCTATGTCCACTAGGAATCAATACGGAGAGTATAAAGAACCAACCTGTCTATATATCTAATTGGAACTTTGGAGGGGGGTTCGAAAGAAAGAAAGAACGCCATCAAAGCGAAGAAACAGAGCGAAGAGTATTCTGGAAAAGAATCGATCCTTTTCTTCTTTTTCTTTTCTCTTCGGTGCATTTGGAAAAATGAAAAAAAGGGGGGCGAAAGAACATATAGAATAGAGCCCCAAAAGCCCCAAACGCTTATTCTATTCTTCTTCATTCGGCAACGAGGTAGGTATACTATACATATGCCTGCGTATAATAATATAACGCCGCGGTAAATAAAAAGAAAAATAAAAGAAAAGATCTGGATGTTAAAACAGATCTTTTCGCCCTGATGGATTTCTATTGGGGATTTGATATGTATATATACACAAGAGGCAAGCGTCACCGCACCCATTTCAAAGGACTGAAATAGTACTATATGTTTCTTTTTCATTTCTTTTTGGCCTGATGTGCGGTTCCATATACCCACTATAGATAGTCACTTTCGGGGTTATTCAAATTTGTATTTTAACGATTGCCAATGACAAGGAAAGTCTCTTTGGTTTTTTTACTTTTTTTTCCCGGTTATATAACACTTACGGTGCAAACACTTGTTGTTTTTTTGTTGTTGTTGTTGTTTGATGTTTTTTTTCATGACTTGGGTATGGGAATCGGCTTGATTTTTTCCCGCGTCCGATTCAATGCCCGCCGTCAATTCAAATTGAATATTATGCCGCCCGCCACTTATAGCTGACAGCAGACGCGCGGGTCCGCCGCCGTTGTTGCTGGTCGGCGATTCACGCGCGTCTGAATCGAGGCCGCCGAATCGTTGAACCCGTCGAGCTTCTCTTTTTCTTTCTCTCTCTATCAATATAATATTTGAATAAAAACCAAAAAAAAAAATAGAAATCAAATAAAAGATGAAACGTTTCGCTTGACGTTGCCAGCCCTTGGCGCTCTACACACGCAGATCGACCGAGTTGGCTTTGTCGTTGCCTTTTCTTTTTTTGTTTTCTGTATTTGGCTTTTATGGACAATAATGCGCTGCTTTCAAAGTTTGATCTAGTTTGGAGATTCGCGCTTCTATTTTTGAAAAAAAAAAATGCTATGGCGTGTCTGTTTTGTTTTTGTTTTTCTCGAGCGCGCCGTGTTTTTATTTGGACGTTCCCGATGTGGAGTTGTAGATTCTGCATCCAAATGGGCTGATTACCAAGTTAGACACATTTTACAATCACACACACGCACACACACACACAAAATGGTCAAAAAGAAAAAAGAGAATATCTGATAGGAATATAAGGTGGTCCAGCCCACCTCCTATGCACCCAGCGCCTTTCAGGAGGTGCTGCAAGAGCGGGAGGCTCTTGACGCTCCATTGGCTCCTGGCGGCCGACCAATCGGCTGGAGGAGGACTCGGCTTTCCAAGAGGCGGAGCCTGCCGACTCCACTGGCCCACCGAGTGCAGAGACAACGCGGAGGATTCACACTCACCACCTCCCACCGCGCCCGTCTTTCCCTCCTATTTTTTCGAACCGAAAAACCTGGGCTATATTCCAGCCTGCTGGCCCCTGGAACTAAACATTCTATCAGCGACCGTGCTGCAGGCACAACGTCTCATCCTGCCCTTTCCCCCACCAGCTCAGTTGATTTTCAATTCCGTCAAAGTGCATTTTCTTTCACTTTCGCCTCCCCTGTTGGTTTGATTATTTCTCATCCGCACACTCCACGATCCAGTGACACTTTAGTGAGCGCCAGTGCCGTTTTGTTCGACATTTTCCCCTTCGATGCGCTAATCATTCCGCACCTGACCCAAACAATTTTGTTTCTCCGATCGAGTTCCGTCTTAAAAAAAGTTTCCATCCGGAAGAGATTTGACACGGGAGTCGGAAGAAGAAGAGAATCATTCAAAAAAATGCCGCGCCCATGTCGCGAGAGCTACGGCGACCAGAAGCCGCCGTATTCGTACATCGCCCTGACGGCCATGGCCATTCTGTCGTCGTCGGAGCGGATGCTGCCGCTGGCCGACATTTACCGCTACATCATGGAGCGGTTCCCTTACTACCGGAAGAACACGCAGCGCTGGCAGAATTCACTCCGCCACAACTTGTCGTTCAACGACTGCTTCCTCAAAGTGCCGCGACGGCCCGACCGCCCGGGCAAAGGCGCCTACTGGACCCTCCACCCCAACGCCATCAACATGTTCGAGAACGGGTCGCTCCTGCGTCGCCGCAAGCGCTTCAAGTTGCACAAAGCCGACAAGGATCTCCTGGAAACCGAGTTGGCCGCCTTGTCCAGCATGAACCGCATGATGCAGCAGCAGAACCAGCAGCAAGCGGCCGCTGCGGCTAATAACGGCACACCTGGGCCGGCATCAACACCAACGGCAGCCGGACCGGCACCCAGAGAACCACCTTCTCCTCTGCCAGCCGTTGCCCAGCAGCAGCCGCAACACAATGCGCCCAACAGCCTACCATCAGCGACCAGCACTCAGGTGGCCATGTCCAACATGTCGGCCTGCGGTCCCATGACGGCCTATTCGGCCATTCCTTACGGCATGGGATTCGCCGCTTACAATCAGGCGGCCATGGCGGCGGCTGTTGCAGCCGCCGCAGCGGCCAACCACCCGACGCCGGCCATGATGGCCGCTGTGGCCGCCCAGCAGCGCGTCCACGGCTTCCATCCGCATGGACCCGCCCCGTCGATGGCCTCTCCTTCTTCCTACCCGGCCTATAATCACGGCGGCTTCGGCTCCGTCATCAGTGCCCACCAGCAGCCGTCGCCTTTGGGTAAATTCACCAGTCACTCGACGAGCCTATCGTCTCCCGTCGGCGCCGACAGCCTCTCCGGCGGCAACGCCAAGCCCAAAAGATCCTTCACCATCGCCAGTCTCATCGCCGACGACTCGGACGAGTCCGACGACGACCAGCCGGCCGCCAAACACAAGAAGATGCTGGGCAACAAAAGTGAAATGCTCCTCCTCGACGACCGAGACTCGGCGGCCGATTCGTCGTCCTCTTCATCCGCCTCACCATCCGACGACGAGTCGGAAGTGGACATTGAAGCCGAGGATGCCGACGAGGAAGTGGCCCGACCGGCCACTGTGACCCCTCCGCCTCCATCCGCTTCTTCCGCCTTGGCCAAACCGATTGAAAATAAAAGTTCGACGCCGCAACATCAGCAGCAGCCGGCGGAGCAGCAGCAGCAGCATCCGCACCTTTTGATGCCGATTCCGTCTTACATGGCCTACGCCGGAATGGCGCCGTCGGGCGCCTTCCCTTACGCCAGCATGCAGCAGCATCACCAACAGTTTCACGGGATGTACGCCGCTGCAGCTGCCGCCGCCGCCGCCTCGGCGGCTTTTTTAGGGCTGGCCCGGCACAGTAATCATCGAGGCGACGGGCCAGCTAAAGAGGACTGCCGGCCGTCGTCCCTGTCGCCGGCCGTCTCCCCGCAGAGCCCTCACCAGCACCACCTCCACCGGCCCAATCCCTTTCTGACGGCGGCCGACTGCAGCCGGGACAAATTGCAGCCGAGCCCGCTGTCTCCACCCGCGACGTCCGTCCATCAGCGGCCGCAACCCAATTCGCCGTCCGTCAACAACCAGCACCCAGGAGCGGCGGGTGCGCCGCAGCAGCACCTCCTCCACCACCACTACCATCACGCCGGTGTTTTTTTAAGCCCAAGCCCCGACGCCGACTCGCCAAAGAGTAAGGACGGCGTCTTCCGATTCAGTCCCAATCTCAGATCCATTTGACTCACAACAACGCAGCACAAATAAAAATCCAATCCATCGCGAGATGACTGTACTATGTAGATAGAAAACGCAAACGATAAAAGAGAGAGAGAGAATTTTAAGTATATCTGTAAATTTCAATTGAAGATGGCGGAGAGAAGGGAAAATGAATTCAGTTCAAATTCCAAATTTATTATTATTATTATTATATTTTCCTCGATATACAACACACAAGACATTTCTGCTGCTGCTGAACTGCTGTTTGATTCCTATCATTTTCTTGTGTTTTAAATTTTCATTTCTCTTGTCCGATTATTAGATCTGTTCATTTTGTAATCATCACATTTCAAGGGGTTACCTCAACCAAATCTGCCTGTTGTGTCAATCGTCATTCTCGTGTGCGTGTACATGTTAGGCCTATACTATGTTTTTGTAAAAAAAATATTCACTTGTGTGTGTGTGTGCGAGAGAAGGAGAAATGCAATGCAAACAAAAAATAACAACGACTTTTTGATTCATTTCGAGCGGGCGAATTAGATATTAAAGCAATAAGACCCACTCACCCAAATCAGATATAGGCTTCATGACGTCATTGCTGCCTCGTTGCCAAGCGATTCATTATTCGGCTGCTTAACCAACAACAAAAAGGCCAACAGGAGAAAAGAAGGAGAAGCGATTGGTGTTGTTGACGTTTCAGGGCTCCTTTTGAGCTCCTAACTTGTTTCTTGGCTGAGCGGCCATCGTCTGATGCCTGGGCTGCTGCATGTGCGTCCTCCAACAGCCGAGCGGTTGTTGCCTTTTTGAATGATGTGATTCATTATACAATCCCGTCTGAGTGCTGCTGCTGCTGGACTGGACGATGCCCGGCGCTACAAGAGAGAAAAAGGATCCTCGTCTCGTTTCCGCTCTTGACGTGATGCTGCCGATTCATTTGTTTTGCCTCTATTTGCGTATATGCCACTCGACTCTTGCGTGAGTGCAGCGGCGCAAACACACAGCGGCACGCAATCAATGATAACAGAGTGCCGGCTCCATCTCTCCCGGTGTAGTAACTACATTGCAGTTGCAACTTTTGTTTTCCCCACCCCCGATTTTGGCGCAGGGAGACGTATCTCGTTTTGTTCTTTTCGGTGCCGAGCTTCACGGGCTCTTAAATCCAATTAACTGATGGGCGAATGCGACGAGCAAACAAGAAGCGGGCGATGGATACTGCGGGCCAGCCGCCAATGTATAGTAAATTGGTCGATTCGTTTGGTGCGGTTGTAATGCAAGAGGCAACACGGCGCAGTGACACACAACTAGGTAAAGAAAACGAAGGCAGAAATCGAATCAGGGTTACGCGCGTTGATGGGAACGAAGAAATCGTTGTAGGCCATCCATTTGAATAAATAACCAGCGGCTTTTTGACTTATTTATTTATATTTATTTGGGTATATCATTGGGAGAGTTTCTCTCTTTCTTTCTACCATCCAGGCGGCTTATTTTTTTGATTTTTCTGGTGTCGTGTCATCAGTCTTCATCACGGCGGATGGACACAAACAAATATACCGGCGAGAATAACCCGTTGGCGAGGATTTTTTGGGTTTTGATTCATTTCATTCGGTCGGCACGAGAGAGAGAGAGAGAGAGGAATATATCTAGGAGAAGAAGAAGGTATACACACACAGACACAGGTAGAACGCAGATAGACGGATGACCGGTTACATCAAAGAATGACTTGGGTTTGCATCGCTGATTTGAGAGAAGAAGAAGAAGAAGAGGCTCAAACATACTTAGTCGGTTGTTGGCTTATGCCGGACGGGCGATAGCGCGGCGCTAGCCACCGAAAACGGGCAGCGATTCATCAAAAGGACATCACACAACACTTTTTTTCGATTCCTCCTCGTCGTCGCCTTGTTGTCCTTATACGTATGTACATTTCCAATGTTTATATATATTTCTCCGGCTCGTTTGTTTTTTTCCCTTTGATTTTATTCCGGCAAATATGTCGGTGGCATTTGAACGAACAAAGCAAAGAGAATCAAAAAATGTTGAAGAGGGGAAACCTGTTTGTGAAACAAGTGGCTCATCACCACCTCGTTGTTGCCCATTGAATGCGCAAGAAGGGAGAGAAAATATAATATCTCTAAACCGTCAAAGTTTTTGACAGTTCTTATCGATCATGAAAACGACAGGGCCTTCTGGCCATCCAGCGCGCGAGCCTAATATATAGACGCACTGAGCAGAGAGACTATAGCTTACACCAACCGATTGGATAATGCGTAATAATCATCTCTTTTCTCCCAGATCCATCACCGCCTCGACTATGCCATGCCGATGGTTTCCGAGGCGATTTCGGACGATTTCTCATTTACTAAAAAACCCGCACTGGATGTACGTGTGATCCGGAATTTTTTTAATCCAATCAGATTCCCTTGCATATACGAATAATTAATGAACCCTCTGTCCCATCCAATTTCGTTTCTCTCTTGAATTCAATTTCATTTTTCAGAGCTTTTGACTTTCCAATATGATGTAAGATTTTTTGGTTTTTTGATATTTCTGTTTTCTTCCCCGTTGGATAAAAACGCGCGTGCCCATCGTGCGTTTGTGTCTGCTCTAGAGCTCTCTCTCTCTCTGCTATAGCTCTCTATAGTTGGCCGTCCTTTTTTTAAAAAATTTTATTTCCTTTATTTTTTTTCGACCGTGTTTACGATTTTTACGACTTGTCCGCCGCCTCAACGTCTGCTGTTGCCGGAGAATCTCTTCTTTTTTTTAAATGGGGGGTAGAAGAAGAGAGGAGGAGGGCAAAGAAGAAGATATAGAAAGGGGTGCCGGTGATTCCAATGAAGGGTCGACAAGAAGAAGAAGAAGAATAAAGAGACCCCATACACGTCTACGTATATGTATACACGTGTGAGTGTGGAAAATATATAAGCCGCCGAAGGAGCTTCAAATGAGTGTTGTTCAGCCGCCAGGCTGTCTACCAGCAAAAGTTTCTTTTAATTCTTCTTCTTCTTCTTTCCCTTTTAGAATTTTTTCGGGGGACCTTTTTTCTTTCTCCCCCCATAATAAATAGTTTTGTTTTATCTTTTTGGATTTGTTCCCTTTCGTTTTTCCAATCGCGCCCTGTCGTCGTGTCAACTTTTATGGATCTCTCTAGTTCGACTGTGTGTGTGTGTGTACGGATAACTGTACACAGGGATGCCATTTCCAGCACACACCGCACAACAGTTTGGGTTTTCGTTGTTGTTTCAATATTGGAATTTACACGCAGCGGCCGTCGACGATTTTCTCTGACGCTTGATTATTATTATTTAAGGTTCGCTCTTATAGATCTCCCCCCCTTCTGTGTGTGTTTGTTGTTGGTGTGTTATTTGGGTGTGTGTGTTATCGTTATGCGGTTTTTCCAGCCAACCACCAGAGAGGCCCTCGGAGCGACTTTATGTCCTCGATAATGTTGGGAATTGTTTTTGTTTTTTCTTGGTCGTCGCCTTATTGTGTGCCAAGTCGAGTTTCACGCCGTTTCCAGAGCGACGACCAGCAACGAATCGTTCCAGGCGCAGTACAGAAAATGAGAAGAAAAGCCATTAAATGCTCTGATGGGAATTGCTACTAGATAAATGCGCAGCAGTACTATCGAGAGGGAAAACAGAAATGTAGTATGTACCGATATACGTATAGTATTAGACATGGCCAGACCACGGCAAACAGGAGCTTTATTGTATACACTGTACAGCTCACAGAGCCGAGGCTTCTGGCGCGAGCCAGCAGCCCTATATACGTGTGTCTACATTCACAGCACCTTTTTTTTTAGTCTATACATATAATAGGCTAGCCAGCATGTAATAATGGTCAAGTGGGTCTTATATTCTATTGATACTAGAAGCATAGTTGAACAAACTGGGGCTGTTGGCACGTCGTTCCAGCCCAGATAAAAAGAAACGCTTTTTTTCCCTTTCAATAGGTATACATCAGCCAAGTCGCTATAGATCTGATGGCGACTGGAAATCATTGGCTCAAAAGGATCCAGTTGGACACGGGGTGGTTCATCTTACGCAGCTTTTTTTCCCCCCAGCTATTGTTGAATGGGTATATCTACCTTTTATCTTGGGATATCGATTGGTGACAGAGTCGTGGCGAAAAGAGCCGCAAAAAGGCGCATCAGCCATATTTCTATTCTCAATAGAGAAAAGCGATAAACTAAACAACAGTTGCGGGTCTATGCGCGCGATAGATGTGCGCTTACACAGTAGACGCACTGTACAGTCACAAAAAAGATAGTCCGTGACCAATGCGAGTTTTGGGAAAACAGCGTCCGTCTGTATACAACATCGACACCTACTGTAACATAGTGTCTGGTCTGTCTATAGAGACGGCCTGCCTTTTTGCGGTGCTGTAACAACAACTATTACACATTCCAAATAGAAAATAAGGAGGCTCATCTTTCGACACGAACCATTATCCGTAATCGGGCCAAGTAAATGCGCAGAGAGGACAAACATATATTGTTGAAATAAACCAAGAATTTGCTATAATATAATATCCAATAGATCTCTTTCCTTTTTTAGATTTTGTCTTCAAACGGCTAGAAATAAAAAAAACCGGCAGCGGCTGTTTTGTGAAAAATTTTCGGGGGGGTTTTTCCTAGCTCTTTTGTAAGGCCCGCGCAATTTGACGGTCACGCCTCACACTCTCTTTCAACGCCGCCTATATATAGTAGTATCACAGTGTGTGTGTGTGTGTGTGTATAAAAAGGCCCAATCGATTTTGTATTTTTCGTGGGGGACGTTCGATGGCGGCGTGACGCTCGGTAGAGGTGTCATATAATATAAATAAATGTGTTGTGTATAAGCCTATACACTCTGGCATGCATCCCATATACATAACATTACTGTAAAAAGATATCGCCGCGACGTGTGTGTGTGTTGAGCTTCCATGTAGGTGTGTGCAGGAAAAAGAAAAAAGCTTTATTTTCTTGTGTGTGTGTGTGTGTCGATTTACGATAATGCCCATTGTCATTTCTTCTTTGGTTGTTTCTTGTGGAATGTCTTTCCAGTCTCACCAGCAGCTCGCCCTGGACCCAACCGAAGACGCGCACTCAGGGAGCAGAAAGCGATCAGGGAGTTAAGGGGAAAAATCAAAGAAAAAGAAACAAGAAAATGATGAAGAAGAAGAAGAAACAGGTGTGCATCGGTCGGCTTCTTTTGCACTGGATTTTCCACCTTCCATTTCTTTTAGTTTTTATTTCTTCTTCTTCCTCAAGGGCTCAGATGCTGCTGGCGGCTATCGACCACCACCCCAATTTCTCGGACCACCTTTTTCTTTTTCTTCTTCTTCTTTCTCTTTTGATCCTTTTTCTTTCGAATTATTATTGGCGGAAAATGTGAACGCGCTTTTAACAACACGCGCCCTATTCACCAGCATCGAACCCTATTGCGTCTTTTGAGGGTGACACATTTTTTCTCATTCTCTCCTATACTTATTAACACTATGGCAGAATTTTCTTTGGCTGCCGTTAAGCCGTTTCTACCTGGACTGGTACATAAGATGGTGTGCCGACATTCCCCGAGCGCTCCTCCCCAAAACTCTCTCACCTGGACCTGCCTGGACCATCATTCAGCTTCCCTCCGCCCGTTGCAAATGGTGTGGTTATTAATTCCTCAACACCACCCCGACCAACTAGCGACACTTTGGAAGGGAAAGTTTAAAAACAGAAATGATAACGATCGATTTTCCATCGTCTGGTTTTGTGATGTCGTTTTCTTTTCGTTTTTAGACGCATAAATCCTCCATAGAATCCACATCAACAAAAGGCCGTCGAGCTATAAGAGAGAGATATGTTTATATGGGCCGGTTTTTATTTGCTCGGTTACAGACTTCATTACACACATCAGGGCTCGTTGGCTTCGGCGTGTTAATGTTCCATCTTCCCAAAAAATTTCGGATCGCTTTTTACTTTTTACCGAGTCAAGAAAAAAGACATAAAATAACAAGTTGGGGAAACAGAAAAAATGTTGCGTATGTGTGTGTGTCTATCTTTATATTATATAACGGCGTTTTATGCCTTGTTTCTTTTTGGGGTGCTGCCATTTTTTCTCTGTTTCATCCACCCTCAAGGAGGCCGACACCTTTGACTCCCATCATGTTGAGTTGATGAAATGGCAATAAAAATAATACAAAAAAAAAATAAATAAATACAAAAAATACACCCAAAGTTTATATTATTATTTCTCCCCTGTTATTTTTCACTTCCAGCGTGTATAGCATCTTTTCTTTTTCCGAAGAAATTTTTATTTTTTGATGGCCGTTGTGATATGCGGTGCAAGTCGCGAACTTTGGCCAAAAATGGGGAGGAAAGATGAAGACGCGGGAGACCGTGCCGGCGGGACCAGATGTTTTCATTCTCTCTCCTCGGTTTTTCTTTTTGGCGTTTATATGATGCAATATGCAACGGACTGCGACTGTCTGAGCCACACACAAAAAAAGGAAAATATCAAGACCCGCAAGTCATCCTCAAAAAAAAAACGAAAAAAAAAAAAGAACGACGACGACCAGGTCATAACCAAATATTATGTGACCTTTATTCTTATAATATCCTTTTTTTTAATGCTTCTTCTATGCTGTGTATAGTGTGTTGTTAGCCAAGCGAGTCCTGAGGGGTGTTATCGTGGCGGGTTTCGATCT
This sequence comes from Daphnia pulex, assembly GCF_021134715.1. NCBI lineage: Eukaryota > Metazoa > Arthropoda > Branchiopoda > Diplostraca > Daphniidae > Daphnia > Daphnia pulex. Next base: position 2,230,446 of record NC_060018.1, on the reverse strand, counting down.
AAAACTAATTATCTGCGATTTTCGTCCGAATATTTACTTTTGTATGTGGCAGGAGTGTAACTTGATAAGACGAACTAAAAATACTAAAATAATCCCGAGATCCGTTCAGCGGATGTCGAACGCGAGTGAGAAAACCGCTTTTAATCGTGTTTGATCGGTTTTTATTGAGGGGTCGATTTTTAATCTATCGATATCTTAACCAAGATTAATAAAAAGAGAAGATGTGTCGTCTGCTCTAGTGCTCTCGCTTTGTCTAACACGTTTCGGAAAAGTGGCGGGCTGATTAGTCATTAGTCATTAGTGAATAATAGTGATAACTATAGTGGACAAATTTATCAGTTATCACTTTTTTTTAAACGTGGCTGCACGAAAAGAAGCACAAAAAATAGAATGACAAAAATGTGGTCGTTATGTGAACTTTGAGGTAACTCTTCATGGAATCGCTTAACCCACACTCCATGCAATGTTAAGCAGGTAAATAAAACTAAGAATGCAAATATAATGAATATGGGAGCTTAAATAGAACTATTTCCTAATTTGTGAAATTTTAGTTACTGGTTAGCATTCATCATGTCAATTCATGGCATTTATTTTTGCTCTGTGTAACCTTTTTCTTTCTTTGTACAGATTTGAGGCCAGAGCCAGCCATCGTAACCACAAGATATGCAAATTTTGCTGGTGCTGGTATTGACCTGTCACAGCAAAAATGAAAAATCCAAGTATAATCGCTTGGGTATTGATTTTCATTACTTTCATTCCTGTGAAATGATAGATTTTTTAATGATGCATGACTTGCACCAATGCAGTGTATTGTAAACCTTAAATAATCCTGTTTATTATAACAATTAGGGTTGCATTACTTAAATATTTTTCGTAACACATTTTTTTTTGTTTTTTTTTAGATAAACAGCATCCCATCTGATTACCGTGGATCTCTTCTTCTCCTTTCTTGAAATCCCCTCTGTCCTCGTGTACGCCCATGTGAATATGGGGGTATTCACGAGTCTGAGGTTCTTTTTCCTATCCTGCCTGGTGTCTTCCAACTATTCTGCGGATGGAGCACTTGTGGAATGCCTGGCTGTATTTCCCAGGCATAAAGGTAGGACAAATCTATCTCTAGTCTTCCTTGGTGACTATATGGCGGTGTCGATTGTAAATCGTTACATAGCAACGAGTACGATTATTCCTGAGCTATGCCGTTGACTAGAACTCTTTTCTCCTGTCGTTTTTGTTGACTCAGTCAGGTTTTTTGTTTTATTAAAGAAAAACTAATTTGTAGAACGACTGCAGATCAGGCTTGTTTTGTTTTGTACCCCACAACTTTGTCTGTGGGTAAACAACACATTCGAAACACATTTTAACTTTAAACACTTCAAGCGAAGTTCAACCCAACTAGAAAATTTTACGACCAAGAGGGACCTGCCGCCACACCGGGCACCTCCTCGTTGCTTGTTGGCGTTATAGTCTATATAGCTTTAACGGGTTCGTGATCGCGGTATCAAACCCATTCAGATTATAGATGGATGGAGGAGGAGAGGTGATGGGGGAAAAATATCACAGTCTTGATTGCGCTGTTCTTCCTTTCTTCGTTTTTTTATTATTTATTTATTTCTTCTTTTATTCTTTATCTGGAAATCCGCCGAGTCGGCGTGTTCGTCGATATAAATAAAATAAAATTTTTTCTTTTTCTTTTTTTTTTTCAAATGAAATGAGAAAAACGAACAAGAAAACTCTCGAGGAAATTTACACACGCAAAAAGAGCGAGAAGGTGTTGATGATGCGGACACTCACGGCCGATGAATATGCAACTTATCATTACACGAAAGCGCTTGCATGTGTGTGTGCACAGAGATTTTTTTTCCCTCCCGTTTTTAATTTGTGGAGTGTTTTTCTTGGATCGACGGGAGGTCTTTCCTTTCGCCGCCTTTTAGATATCCGCATTCTTTTTTTTTCTCTTTCAAATATTGAAACAAACTTGACCGCCATTTCTTTAATTTTGTTGCTTTTATCTTTCGTGTGTGCGTTGGTCTGGGGTCCCCGTTTATTGCACTCGAATCTTTCCTAATCTAGCGTGCACATAGAGACAGCAGCCGGATGCGTCTCCTTGTAGGCGCTTAAATAGCCAAAGGCGTGAATTTGCCGTTTTGTTTGTTTTATTATTATTTGGCGTGTTGTTTTTTTTGGGGGGGTTTGAAGGTGAAAAACGGACATTTTTCTTGTGTTTTTTCCCCCCTATTGGCCTTTCGGAATTTTTATGGCCCAACTTATCGTCTCCCGCATTTTGTCCGCCAAACATCCGGTGAAAAATGAAGAACGAATTTTCTTTTCTCTTTTTTTTTTTTTTTTTGTAAATTCAAAAATGATAGGGCGATATTATTATGAGGCACAGGTGTGTTAGTTACTACGGGCGCGCGCTCATGTTCGTTTTCGCTACCGGTTCTGTCATAAACCATAAAAAAAGAAAAGTTTCAATGGGAATGCGCGGATAGAAATGAGGAGGATTAAAGTAGGTAATAACCAGCCAGCCAAAATACTTTTTGGGAGGGAGTTTGACCCGTTCCAGTAGCAGCAATCGACCCCGGGAACACACGGCACACACACACACTCCCATGCGAAGAACTCGCATCTCTCATCGAGGGGTGAAATAGCGCTGAAATTGAGGCCCTCTATTTCTCACTTATTATGAAAGAATTCGGTTGGTTTCGGCGGTGTGTGTCAAGAGGCACAGGTGGGCAGCACAGCAATCGACACATCGCAGCGTTAAATTCGTATGGGTCGATGCCCATATATGTGCAATTTGTGACCCCTCCTATCTGCTTTGCTTTTTTTATTTTTCAAAATATAAATTCAAACAATTTGTGTTTGGCGCGCGGTGACCGGTCCCCTGTAATCAACACCTTGAACAGCTGATGGGCTTACAAATTCCTGGCACACCGGGGTCGTCGCTTTTTTAGCCTTTAACCAAAGCGCCCCACTATACTGCTTAGATCTAGCGCTATGCTGTGGGCCTTGCTTGGCTCTTTTGCTGATTTATTGTCTCCGATAGAAGATGTACCTGCGATGTTTGGGTTGATGGGGGGGGGGGATCTCCCCTCTTTCTTTTGGCTGGACATGAGCTAAAGACACATACCTTCGCACTTCTTGTGATGTTTCACCTCTTAGAGATAGCGCGAAGCCAGGCCAGGAGATTGAAGGGAGAAGATTTCTTATTCCTTTTTGATTTCTGGCTGTTCTTCTTTTCACCTTTAACACTCGATCGTATTGGCTTTTTTAAACAGCTCATCCTGCACACAACACGTAGGCCTCTATGCTATCTTATACCTGGACAGGGAGGAATGGGCATACCATGCTGTGTTTGACCAACGATACATAGAAGCCGGCCTCCCAATTCACAGCTCGCTCTTTTAATGAACACTCCGTCTTCTTCTTCTTGTTCCTTTTGTTGGCGCTCTTCTGGTAGATGGTTCTCTCTCTCTCTCGTCGACCGAGGGGGTGTACAGAAGTCCTATTAGATCCTCTCACTCCCGAGAATCGAAAAGAAACAACAAGAGAACAAAAAAATGAAAAATAAAAAAAAGGAAATAATGGAACTTGGAAGTTGCTACAGTACATTTCTCTCCCCCTATAGCTCGCGCATTTTCATTTTTCTTCTGATAACTCCCCGGCCTGTTTGTGTGTGTGTGTGTTTGAGCCAATGCCGCGATTTAATTAGGTGGATACCTTCATGGTGGAATGCCCGAGAGGGAAGAAGTGCACACGCACCTAGCCAAAGAATAAGAAGAATAAACTCTCGAAAAAGATTTTTGGTTTTTTTCTTTTCAAAATAACCCGCGGAATAGTCTGCGTGTGGTTTTTCATTTGACACATTTTGCCAACAATTTCCCCCCTTTTTTTCTGTTTTCATTCGTCCGACACTTTTCGCCAATTGTGTTGCTGCCGGGATTTCATTCAATCACGAAAATACGTGCCATATTTTCTCTCTTCTTTTTGTGAACCATTTTCCACCGTTCATTTTTGGGGTCAGCTGTTTTAGGTTGGAAATGTTCGTCAGAGGTGTTGAGAGAGAGAGAGAGACGACCGTCATTGCGACACGTTTGACACTTTTCACGGTGTCGTGATTTTCCATGCGACTCGAGTGGAATTTAAGAGTTTGATGGGGGGTAGATGAGTCCCCGAACCGTTTTCTCTTTTCTAGCTTATAGCTTCTTTTTCGTCTTAGCTTCTTCTTTGGGTTACTTTTTGATGGTTCACCTGTTTCTTTTGTATAATATGCATGGCATAGACCAATTGATGTTGGTGTTTTTGGAGAGCCCCATTGTTTGAAGGTGTGAATGCACAGCTGCCGGTATAGTTGTGTTTCTAAAAGACGTGTGTTAGTCGAAGAAGAAGGTTGGAACTGGAGGGAGGAGGAGGAAAGAAAGAAAAGAAGAGAAAATATAGCCAGAGAGAGAGAAATAAGAGGGCTCAGGCATTTGTTCTTCATTGAGCAGTTTTTCGGCAGCTCCAGCTCTGTCATTAGCATAGCCCGACACGCCACAGCCAGAGCAGAGCAGAGAAGGAAGGAATAAGGGGGAACAAAAAAAAAAGAGCAAAATGCTATGAACGTATACACATCATTTTCTTTTCTTTTTACCTCGCGGAGGTGCTGAGCTGCTGTCTCTGACTTCACCATCAACCGTCCCATCGTGGTGGGTCTCATCTCATTCTTGATATATCTTTAATTCTAATCTTTTTCTCTCTCTTTCTCTCGTCTCTCTCTCTTTTCTCTAGAGTTTGATGGGTTTACTTTTCTTTTTTTGTGTGTGAGTTGTTGTTGTTCTACTCTTAACATATTTCCAGCCCTACTCCTCTTATTCTTCTTCTCGGACTCGGGTATTTTTATTTAGTTTTTTTGTGTGCGGGGAGGTATTATGTTGCGGTCATTAGGTGCGTCTATGCACGCCATACACTCGAGCAAAGGCAAACATATAAATAAATAAAATGCCCCGTCAAAAAGTTGGTTGTATACAACCATCATATACCTTCATTATGAGTTGTTGTTTTTAACATTATTTAAAGGCCCATTTTCTTTTTGGCAAAAAAAAAAAGATATTACGACGGGAGGAAGGAATTGCTCCGGAGTCGGGATCGATGATTGACGTGTGTTTGTACATCATATCCTGCCTGCAGCGCACAGCTAGCAATAGAATCTATTTCTCTAAATTCAAATGAATTTAAGTGTAGATTCTTATTCTAATGTCGCTGGAAGTCGAATTTAAAACTCAACCGAATTTTTAATGACAAGAAAAGAATAGAAATCCAATTTTTTCCTGCATCGAAAGTTGAAAATGGCCGGAATATAATCAAATCGTGATTTTGATTGGGTGACACTGCACGCAGGTCGTGGGAGAAAGCCACCGAAAACAACAAGTAGCTGTACACGAATATCCCAAATCATCACGTGATTAAAACAAATGAAAAACTGAACCGAAAATGCTCGTTTTTATTACATCATTTTCGTGAAGAACAAGAAAACATAAGACTCCCGCATTTGGGGGATATGCACTTGCCTCATATATCTAGGTAGACCATAGCGCTAGAAGCGTAATTATTATTTTCTCTTGTTTTGAAAATAGTATGGTGTATCTATCTATATGCAGTGACCTACAGGCCTGGCCGAGAACATCTCGAACTGTTCCTGTGCAGCTCCTGCACGTCGTCTAATATTTGTGTGTGTGTTTGAGCTATATAGAGAGATACGACTGAAGAAAACGAAAAAAAGAAAAGCAAATGTGTGTGCAGGTGTTCGTGATTAAAAGAATGGCCCCCGAAGAGAAGGGGCAAGAACTATAGCGCGACCCTCCTCACTTATAAATATAAATATGTTTTTACGACCCACCGGGATAGATAGGTAGCTGCTGTGAACGTTCGCCCGGGCCGGTTAGACTCCTGATGAACAGCGCCAGAGGGAGGCTTCATTCTCTCTTCTTTTTCTTCTTCCGCGTGTGTTTTCTTGATTTTCTTTTTTTTTTCACCTGGTATTCTTCTTCTTTTTCTTCTTGACTTCTTCTATACACCTTGCTCCTTCTGCTGGACAAGTCTTTATTTATCAGGCCATTAAGGGCATGCACACACGGACAGAGAGAGCCAGGACCAGCAGGAGCAAACAGGTGAAGAGGAAAAAGCTGCAGAGGTCAAACTGTGTCTCAACTTGTTAATGTTATTACATAGATAGATATCGCGTCATTCAGGTGCAACAGCAGGGCTCCTGGATGCGAGTCCAGCCAGCCAAAGAGCGTCGATATAAAAGAGATGCGGACGGAATGAAACGTAAATTTCTCTCTGCCTATATGTTATATCGACTGCTGCGCTAACATCAGCGGCTACCGGCTTCTTACACTTATCTCTGGGGAAAAGCATTCCAGCGGAATGTTAATACAGTCAGCGCTTCACAGCGTAATCCAGCGCTGCCGCTGCTGCTGCTGCTGATGCCGGTGTAATAACGCGCGGTGTACGCTTACGCATTGCATTTCTTTATATATTGCGTCCTTGTCTTGATTTTTGTTCTCGACTTTTTATACTCCCTGGCCATACGCTGCGCTGCCCAACAGGTAACCGAATCAGCTCCACTCGACGATTTATCGTCTGGAATTCTTTTGCGCCAGACAATTAATTTCCTCCTCGTGTTATTATAAGGATGGAGCAGTAAAGTTCAAACGCCTCGGTTCGTGTTTAAAACAAAACAGCCTGATAGCTTCCACACACACTCTCTCTCTCTCTCTCTCCACAAGCTTCTTTGAGGTAATGCTTGTAATTATTGCAGCACCTCGAAGCGGAATTCGAAGAGGTAGGTGGGTCTCTCTCTCTCTCTCTCGACTACATAATGCTTAGACTATATACACGTCTATAGGTAATAAGAATAAAAGGTAGAAGGAGGGCCCCTTATTTGGGAGAGTGGATCACCCCCGGATGTGCTGCCCCGGCTACCGTGCTTACGCCGAGTGAACGAAAAGACAATATCAACGAGAATATACATAATAAGGTCTATGCATAATGAAAAAAAAAAACAGCGGAGGAAATGAAGTGAAATCATAATAACGGGGGCGAGAGAGAGATAGAGAAAAAGAGCAAAAGGGAAGAAGGAAGTTAAATACAAGAAGAAGAAGAAACTTCTTTTCAATTGCACTTTGTGCCGAGTTTCACCTGAAGGCGAAACCACCCTAAAGGTGAATTTGTTTTTCTCTTATCATTGTTGTGCTGGATGCGTTATTATTACCCACCTCGGGACATTGTGCGTCTATTTTTCCAAGGTGTGTTCAAACAGTGAACCAATGGAAACAACAGCTCGGCTGTCTATATCCGCCATCTGTTTTTACCTACCACCGTGTAAGAACCGCCGACCAGAGAAAATTCAAATGACTTTTCAATCGGAAATGTCAACGTCACTAAACTTATTCACCTGTTTTTTTTCCCTTCCCACCATCTAATTACCTGCGGATGAAGGTGTCAAAAAGTGGTAATATAGATCTCATTTCGCCATATTCAGCCAATCTTTATCTTGTTTTGTTTTCCACCTGAAAATGAAGTTGGAAAAAGTGTCGACGATACATTCCGAAAAAAATGGGGGCTGAATCATCACCTTGGAGAAGAATTGAAAGTTGAGGAGGTCGTGGTGGGCGTGGTGGAAATGAAGGTAGAGACGTGTCGGACGTCGAGTTCTGTCATTATTCTCGCCGTAATGGGGGTCCCTCTCGAGCCGATTGTTTGGTTGTCCTCGTTGTTTTTCTGCTCTGCTCTGCTTCTTTTGAGACTGTCGGCATTTATTTCGTCTCGCGGAGAAGGCTGGCACAGATACAGGCTGTTAAGGTCCAAAGGTTTCGACTCTTGTGGCCTTTTGATTCGGAGACATCGAAACAGAAATGCCGCGCTCGCTTCATGTGCAATTGTCGGTAACTTTTATTTCACTGTCTCTTCTCTGATTTGCCTTTGGTCGTCGAGGATCCCCTCACACAGCAAAGGGAAAAAATTAAGGTCGACATTTCCTTTTTTTTTTGTTTTTCTCCCCTCTCTCTCGATTGCCCTTCTTCCCCCCTTCAATCTTCCAGCTGAAACCGCCAGAAAATGGAGCTGTTTATTTGTCGAAAAATTGCCGGGGAAAATAAAAAAAATTGATGGGGGGAAAGAAAAAAAGGACATTATATTGAAGAAGCGCAAATTGCTGACCTTATCGACGCAGCCGGGGTATAGTATACGGTTGTGTTTGTACAACAGCGACTACTCCGGGTGATAATAACATGGGCTATTGACATCAACAAGCCAGCCTCTTTTTGGCACAAACGGACCAGAAAAAGATATTTTCTTTTCGACTTTATTTCTTTTTTTGCCAAAGGGCGAAAATTGAAAGGCGAAATGGGCATGTGATGGGCCATTTTTTCTTTAAAAAAAACGAAAGAAAGATGGATATAGAAAAAGCGCACTGTCCAATCAAACGTCGTAAAAACAACCGCCGGCCGTTTCACTAGTGTACATAGCAGTAGACCGACCATATGGTCATTTCGGTCAATGCGGCATCACCCAAAACAGTTTCGAGTTCCACTTTTTTGTTTTTTATTATTATCATTTTCTCTTGTTTGTTTTTTTCTTTCCATGAGCATTACATTTTGAAAGGGGAGAAATGTAGCGGGAACACCGCCATTATCGCTTTGAAATTGAAAAAAAAAATGTATTGAAAATTTACCGTGTGGTGACTGGTGAGTCGCGAAGATTAGCGGATGGATTAGACCGCGATACTTTTGAAAAATGTCACGACCATAGAAAAGAAGAAAAGCGTTTTCCTTCTTATTCTTTTTCCACTTGGCGTGCACAAAATACCCTGCGTGCAGCGTCTACACCCATAGGCGCAAGCCGACTTTTTGGGTCTATACTAATAGCCTTTTGCTAACTTTCTTTCAACTTTACCGCGACCTTTCTCCTCCTCCTCTTCCCCCTGTAATACACCCGCCCACTAATGGTGATGATGATGATGACGATGATGATGATGACGAAAAATCGACACTAGACATATCGGCACGTCGAGCATTGTAATATGGCAGAGCGATTACAGGGGCCGCGCTCAGGGTCCCGACACTCGTCGTCACAACCTTTTCTGCTGGTCCCTTTTTTATTTTTTTTTGTGTAAAATCAACTTGGACTGTTGATTATATGTGCCGGTGACTTGGCAATTTATAAAAGGGCCAAACAGCAGCAATCCAAACAAAAAGTTTGGTAGGCGAAAAAAATAAATAGCCCAAGAAAAAAAAAAGGAAAAAGAAACATTGTCTGCGGTGTGTGTGTTCAAGTAATCACCGAGATGGAGGGGGGCAACAGAATATAATACAATGAGAGATGATCGAGCTGAAAGCTCAGAAGGAAATGCCGAGTGGTCGAAAAATATATATTTTTTTCTTTTTACGTAATAAAAAGTCTATAGTATACCGGCGAGTGTAGCTGACTGAAGGGAAATGAAATTACCAACCCCCGAAAGAGACAAAACATGAAGAAGGAGAATAAGAAAAACGGTTGAAGCCGCGACCGCCTTGTAATAGATATATTGTAGAGAGACCCAGAAGCGGTGTTTTTTGTTTCCTTCTTATTCTCCCTCTTATATACAATTCCGTATGTTGTTGTTGTTGTTGTTGTTGGCGTAAGAAGGAGAGCCGATTGCTTGTCGTTTCTCCCTTTCATTTGAGTCGGCATCATTTCTACTTCTACCCTGGTTGGGCCACCAAAAAAACACCCAACTGCTCCGGGACAAGTAGACGGGGGCCCCCCTTCAATCAAATATTTGAGTTATGACGTGTATCAAGGGAGAGAAACCTTCCTTGTGTTATTGTTATGCACATATCTTCTGGTTCCCTCCTACTCTCTACACCCACTTCACCCTCGCGTCGGTTTTTCAGTTTTCCACTTGTTTCTCTTTTCCTTTTTTCTTTTTGGTTTTGGGTAATAACCCGCCCTCATATAAGTGTAACTGCTGTCTATTCTATACGAATATCTAGTACCTTTTTTCTCGAAATAGTTTCGCTTCGTCTTTGGAGTATTAACAGTCGATGGACTCTGTCGAAGATCATTTTCTGGCTCTATCGAAATGCGGCGGTTGGTTTCATCATTTCGCTTTTCGACAAAACCCTTCAAGAGAAAGTTGGTTTTATTTTTGAGAAAATTGGGCGACAATTTCACAGGTCATTAAATCACTGCCGAGCGCGCTAAATTCGATAATTCCGCTTACCTCATTTTCGGTTATTTAGTCATTTTGAGACAATGTGTGTTGCAGCATGGGGCTTCTGTGCGTTTTGCCGCTTTTTATTTTAAACCGACAGCCGAGGGAGGGAGAGAAGGAACGCAGGTGAGTCAAAGTGACGACGACGACGAATTGCTGTTGCCGGATGTTGTCGGCTCTCTGCACGTAGGCGTAGTAGTATACACGTAATGTTGTACACGTAGCCACCGTTGCGAGCCGCCGTCTAATTTATTTACCGCAACGAATAATACCTGCACCCTCTTATATAATTTCCACCCCCTCCTCGGAGAGTGTCATATAAGAGAGCACAGTAAGACCAGAAACAAAACAAAAGCGGAAATAGATGTACATGTAGGAAACAAGTGTTTAATAACACCTCGACACTAATACGTCGTCGTCACTTCTTTTTATTCAAGACCGAAGAGAATTTCAATTTCCTAGTCAGAGAAACAGCCTCAAGCTAAACGCAATGTGAGTGTAGGCCTTTTCTCTGTCTAATATTCTTTAACGGGGAAATCTCGGGGAGAAGATAAAACACACTTGGTATAATGAAGTAAAATCGAGTGCTCTGTGTGTGTGTGTATCTATCGCAGATTGGATGATTTATTCATCTTTTCCATTTGTTCCGAATTGGGTTCGGCCAGAGTTTTGTATTTTTGATTACTCGAGTTGATGGCGGCTGCTCGCGCCGTCAAATGGACAAAAGGCGAGATGAAGAGAGAGAGAGAGATCTAGCCCGCAGCTGTATTAGTCTCAATTTTAGTAGACTTGTGTGTGTGTATCGCTCGGGACGACCGCCACAAAAATTGAGGAGTGAATCAAATCATTTCAGGGTCCCGGCGAACGCCGTCTGCGTGATATCTCTCTGTGTGTGTGAGTGGGACCGAACGGGAGAGAAAAAAGGAAACGAGCCGACGTGTTTGCTGATATACATACATATTGAAAAGGAGCTCCCGAATTTGTTTTCTCCCAAATAAGACTGTGAAAAACCATTTTCTCACTTGTTGTTTTTTCTATCCCCTTTATCTTCTTGGGGGCTCTTCCTCCCATCTCCTCCCGTCCAATGGAAATATATAGAACGAATGGCGTTGCGTGAGCGCTCGCGGTCTTCGACAGACAACACGAAGAAATCAGATGATAACACGAAACGAACACACGTCCCAGCGCTGCGGCTTATTTTTTTGACTCTTTTCTATCATCCTCTATACAGTTTTATCTGGTTTTCTTTTGTTTGGTTTCTCTCCCAACCGAAAGGGGAGCGATAGACAATTGAGTATTATAACATATGCAGCAACAGTACCGCTATACATACCCCCTTCTGTATATGCTATTGGATATTATTAAGAGAGTGTGTGTGAGCCGCTGGCTGATATATATCCAATTATTGGCGAACAGTAGCTCCTCGAAACTCATCTGCTGGTTGTTGTATTTGCCTTTTTGACTGTAATGACAATGTAACATGCGATCTTGTCTTACCATCTGAAAAGAAAAAAAAAGATTCCGAGCACACTGCTGCTGCTTACGATAAATAAATATGCGAGGCAACAACAATAATCAGAGACGATATAGAAAAAAGAGTCGTCGTGTGTGTGTTGTGTACACAAAGGGTCTGCGTGTTTAGTCGAAATTAAAAAAAAAAGCCTCACAGGGATAATATCATCACCGGAGTAAAACCAAAACAAAATAAAAAAAGGAATCACAGGGAAAAGATATAATTTCTAATAATTCTTTTCGAGGGAAAATAAAACCGAGAACATTCATCGGGAAAAACCAAAAATAAGAAAAAAGGCGTTTTGTTTTGTTTCTCATTTCTCGACTGCTGTTGAGTATATTTATTTTTCTTTGGTTTTCTTTTTTTCAACTCTTATATTATTATATGTGTTTTGGTTGTGTGTTGTGTGTGCATAGTTGAGTGTTGCGCCTTTTTTTTTTTCCCCCGATGGTATATGTGGAAGATGCGGTCAGAGTCCAATTCAAACAGATAAACATAAAAGACAATAGATACTACCCTGGTGCCTGTACACACATAAATTAGATACAAGTCTCTCCTCCAGACTCTCCACACACACACACAGTGAGATGAGGATGGTCTGAGCGCACAATATTGACCCCGGAGACTTTACCGCACCGTCGTCGCCGCCGCCTTTGCCCAGCAACGAAAATAACAAAACGAAAGAAAAGCGCATCACGCACAATACGAGAGTATATCTTCTCTCGGCCGCCTCTCTCTCTCTCTCTCTCTCTACTTTAGTCTATACCCAAATTTGAAAGAGAACCCTGGAAAATGCGGCTATGGCCAATCTCATTAAACCACACGAACATAAAAAGAAAAAAAAAAGAAGGAATACAATCTCGTGGAGAGAGAGGCTGAAACAAAACACACACAGAGTGTTGGACAAAATCTACAGACTTTTGTGGTCGGTGGAAAAAAAAGTAAAAGAACCGCGTACCAAAAATGAATATGGAAAAAACGAAACGAAACGGGTGGGGGGGTTAAAAAATAAAAAATAAATTTGATAACCCTCCAGTGAGTGACCGATGGTCTGCCGACAGACAAAAAAAAAATAAAACGATCGCGCTCGCGCCGATAGAAAGAAGAGAAAAAAAGTGCCAAAAAATAAAAGACATGGGGAATTTTTGAGGGGCTCCGGCCATCATAAAATTGTTGAGACTATACGGAACTATAAGACACCAAGTAAACGCAGCCCTGTGGTAAATACAGCCCCCTCTCTATCGATTGCAGTAATAATCAACGATCGTCTCTCCATAAACTGGACGCCTCTATGTGTGTATACAAGATACTGGCCTATGTATTTGTTCCATTTTTTCTTTCTTCTAATGGCGAGGGTTTTGTTTAGTGGATAGTTTCCCCATTTATTTATTTATTTTATTTTTTTAACGAATAACACCATAACACGTGTAAAGAGAGAGCGAGAGCGGCCTTGTATGTGTATAGCCAAAACATCGTAATAAATCAGCAAATGGCTTTTGGGGCTTTGGGGGAACACTAAAAGTTATGCTGGGCGGCATGACCAAATTCAGAGAAGAAAATTCATTCGACGACAGGCGAAAATTGTGTTTCTCTCTATCTCGTTGCGGCCAATTGAATGTATCTAGGCAACTATATAGCAGCTGCGTATTATATCTTGTTGTAGGTCTATTGAATATTATTCGAAAAGAAAAATCCCACAAGAGAAACGGCTCGCGAGGCCGAAGTGTACACATCCAGCTGATGTCACGGGAAATCCGGGCATCCACCATCCATACGTGGATTTGCATGAGATGTGTGAACACACATGTGTACCTGGGGGATCCGTACATGGCCGGACGCATTTCTCCAGACGTAGTAAATGTACAAGCAAGCAAAAAGGAATGCAGTCGTCGTTATATCTCCCTCCTGTGTTTTTGTGAGAGAGTGAGTGTGTGGTTAGTCACACGCAACGTCCATTCGTCATATCAGAGAAAAATGGAATAGAAGAAGAAAGTAAAAATAAGGAGGTGTCCGGAAAGACACATATAGGCATAGGCATATATTCAGTAGGCCCTGAGACTTTATGTTGTTTTTTTTTCTTTTCCAGTCACTCCCACTCAGCTGTTGCACACTCATAGACATCCGTACGATTGCTGCAGAAGGTGAGAGACAACAGAGACAAGACCGGAAAGCGGTTGTCATTTTATCCGCAGTTGTCGGAAGACGACCCGGCCAACTGAAACTATTTTGTCTGCTGTTGCTTGGGTTGATCATCTCACATGGGGATTTTTTGATAACACACGGGAAAAGGGAGGGTCCATTCTGTAGGAAAATAAAATAAAATACCAATCACCTACCGTACTATGTAACCTCTCGGCTGACAAAGAAGAAATGAATTTGACACCCGAAATGTTTCATCTTTTCTTTTTGAAAAAAAGAAAAAAATTCAAAACAAACCAAACAAGTTGAGAGAGGTTCATTTATTTTAGCCGTATAGTGACAGGCCGTGTGATCAACGGTAATGACTCTTCAAATGCTTTTGTTTGCTGGAGGAATGAGCTCTCGACTTGCTTTATAACGTCCAACAGGTAGCTCCTACAGTGCAATCGCTCCTTTTTGTTCTTTCCTCCAGAGTTGTAAAACAGGGGGGAAAATATATACATACACACACAGCCAGCAGACACTAACCTAACTAAAAAAAAAAAGAGAAAAAAGAAGACAAAAGGGAAACAACAATCATTAGCTCCGACTATACATCCCGCTGTTCTAACACGTCATTAAACAGCCAGTTAAATATCTTTTTTTTTTTCTTCTTTTTTATTTTTTTTTTTGCCTTTTCACGTCCCAGCAACACCTCATCGTCGTTCGGAGAAATTGAACTATTTACCTTGTGCCAACAGCCTCCCTTTTATGTGTATTATATCCACACAGCAGCAGCTTTTAGATCTATACATACAAGGCTGCTGCACGGTCCGTCTCAAGAAGAATAGCAATCATCTAAAGGATGGATAGAAAATCATTAAACAGGTGCCCCGAAGGACTCCATCACACTCACTTATTCGTATTCTCTGATGCTCCGATTCTTGGACCTTTTCTCATTCTCTACTGTGTTCTCCTTGTTATGAGATTCTTCACAGTCATTTGTTTCCACCATCAGCAGTTCTATTGCCGTTATTGAGAGGGGGGATCCTTGATAATAATAACTGATGGCCGCATCATTTCATAAATGGCCATTGCAGTCATGGGTCAACTCACACTGAAACCTGCTGCGCCCTTTTTTTTTGTCTAAATATACCTACAATAGAATACTACAATTCAAGTCAATATAAAGTGTGTAATCGCTGTCCAATCTCTCGCATAGGCACATTTCAAATCGGTGAAAGTTAAAAAATGATCAAACGAGAGAGAAGATACAATAACTGTCCTCCCCCGTTTCTTTTCCTTTTCTTTTCCTTTTTTATTTGGCTGGATGGGATAATATTGACTCCTTCTTCATCCCGGAGTCGGCTCGTCAACCAATAAGTGAATATCACGTGCCGGACGTCAATTCACTTTTTGATGGCGCCGGATAACAGTAGAGAGGCCAGCAGCAATCTGGAAAAGAAAAGGGAACCGCTTCCACTTATATAAACAAGATCCCACAAAAGCATCAAACGCACATTCCTGGATTGTTGATCAATACATTCCATCGATATTCCCCCTCCCCCACTCCCCCGACGAGCATCATCAGAGATTGACACGTGTCTTGACGGACCAGATC
Organism: Daphnia pulex; assembly: GCF_021134715.1. NCBI lineage: Eukaryota > Metazoa > Arthropoda > Branchiopoda > Diplostraca > Daphniidae > Daphnia > Daphnia pulex. Next base: position 2,214,957 of record NC_060018.1, on the reverse strand, counting down.
TTGTCCTACTCGGTTATTCTCTCTTTTGATTGCGGTATAGAATAAGGCCGCCGCCTGTTAAGTGCTCTCGTCTTATTGGCGATAGTTATCGCAGCGGCGATGGATTATTCCGGATGCGCCCGATAACAAATCAAAATAAGTTCGGAAATATGGGCGGGAGTTTGTCCGTCAGAACCATGCAAACGGCACGATTGCCGGCGGGGATGATGTTATTTGAACGAAATCAAAAATCTCATTCGAGGAATTGTCGAATAATAATAAATAGCAGCTCACGAACGACGGCGTGTAATAGCAGACAATAGGTCAGCTTTTCTCGTCTATTTACACGTCCACACGACGGGATATTTTCATGAAAAGAAATAATGACGGAGGTTTTTTTCTTTCTTTTCTTGTCCACCGATTGAAGGAAAACAAAAGACAACCAACTCGATTGTCCCGGCAATTGTTTGGGCTGGTTATTTTTTTGATGGAAATCCACTCAGCAGCACTTTGGTGTATGTACATATATTGACATCGTTCGTGATGAGAGCCCGATGAGCTAGACAATAGCAAAGTCCTTATTATTATTATTATTATTATTACACTATAGACATTCTCTCCGTTCTGGTACTAGCACTAGCAGCTCAGTAGGGGGGCCAACAGCAGCCGAAAAAGTCCGCATAAGTCGTTTGTTGTTGGCGCGTTGGCATTGTGTTGCCTGGTTGCCCAACGCGGACGGACCCCATAAGATCGAGCCCATCTTTGAAATTCCTTCAAGTGTGATGGCCGCCCCGCGATTTATACAACAATAACAAGTAGCCCGGCACGCTCCCGAGTCCAGCACCTGAAAAAGAAGAAGAAGAATTGCCTCGCGGTCAGCACGAGAACCATTTTTCCCTTTTTTTCTTTTTCAAATCGTTTTGATAAATAATAAGAAATGAAAAAAAAGAAGAAGAAGAAGTTGAAAGGCAAAAAGAAAATCTCTTATATACATTTATTCGGATAAGGTTTTTATTTGGATTCTTATCGGCCGATCAGTTGCATACCACCGCGCATTTCGTTTTGTGCTGTAACCCCCCCGGGATAAACAAAAAGTAGGTTATACAGCAGGGACGAGCCGGGAAGAGAGGAGAATAGAGAGAAAAAAAAATAACGTTTTGTGCAGCAGTTGTGTAATAAAGTGCGTCGGCCCGGGTGTTGATAACATCGCTGTCGGCCACCGCTAAAAAGCGGCCGATGAACGTGCGCGAGCGCAAACGACCCAACGCGCCGGGCGCGTGATGTAAAACGCGCAACTTCAGCAGCAGCAGCAGCAGCAGCCACATCTTTTTGAGGCTTCTGATCGTCGTCGGTCCCTGCTGCTGCTGATGATGGCGGGGGCAACCTGCCAAGATACATATATATATGTGTGTGTGTTATCCGGTTGATTCTTATAGTCTCTCTCTCTCTCTCTCTCTACAATAAGACGGACGGGCAAAAGCGGCCGGCCCCTTATACGCGCCGGCATCCGCACTGCCCGCTGAGACGTGCCGATCCGGCGTGCAGCTGCGACCGTTAATGAGACACGTCCACAGGGTTATAACTTCTCAACTAAAACTTTTTTTCTTTTTCTTTTCTTCTTCTTTGAAATGTTGCGCGTCGTTTTAGATAATAATAATCCATCTTATCAAAATACTCGGACTCGGATGATTTAAGCGGGGACACGACAATACAATGTCGAGTACATATGTACATTTATACTTACTGGCATTTGAAACATTGTCCCGTTTTATCGGAGAAACTCATATATCTGTGATTTATAGTTTAGGTATAGTGTAGGTCATTCCTTTTGAATTTAGTCGGGAAACAAATAATCAAACGAGCCGTGAAGGTTTATTTTGTCACGTCAAAGGCTATCTGTGTATACGTGGCTAGATCGTCAGATTGTAATCTCACTTTTGAAAAAAAAAAAAACAAGTTTTATAGCATTCGAGCCAAATTGCCGAATAACATCTGCACATATGGCGTTATATCTGGACGATCTTTAGCTCTTTCTCTTTTCTCAACTCTTCTCGGTTATTCTCCGGCACGTCTTGTGTTGGTATGCCGAATCGTTAAATCAACTGATGAATCAAAATGGTCCGAGATGATGAAAACGCCGCGACTGTTAAAAAATAAAAAAAAAAATCTTTCAAATCATAGGCGCGAAAAATTCAAATCAAAATTAAATCCATAGAAACACTGAATAAACTATCTCTTGATCCGAGATGCGCCACCTAGAAATGACTCGATGGATATAACCTCAAAAAATCTTTTTTCCTTTATTTTTTCTTCCAAACAAAAAAACAAGATTAGATTTTTCGTTTTGTGCCGTAAACTTTTGTTCGGGACAGTATCAGAGTCCCTCCTTCTATATTACCCCCCGTCCTTTGCGCTGTCGAGTCTTTTTTTCTCGGAGAGAAGAGGAAAAGCTTCTTATATGCCTTATCCTCGCTCTAGAATAAATCAAAGGTGGGCCAGCGATGCCGAAAGGAATCGTGTGGAGTTTGATCATCAGCATAAAAAGAAAGAGATGCGCCCGATGCGCGTAATGAAGTGTGATATGTTTTCGAGAAAAATAGAAGAACCAAGGAAAAGAATATCGGGGATGAAGAGGGAAAAATAAGGAGATGGAGACTATCTCTTATCGTCGCTTTCTATATAGCAGGATATATACGTATACTACATCCAGCAACATCCAAACACGTAGAGCGTCTATGGATATGTATATACGTCCCATACTCAGGGGGTTCTCCACTATATATATACGTGGTTATAATATATGTATGGTCCGTCGGAAATCATCGGCACACTGACGGGAATGGGCCGCCAGAATCGACGGGTGGTGAGCCTTTGCTTCGCACCTGTTAATGAGCTCAGTCAATAGTTGCCGACACGTGTTCTTTCTCCCCCTTTTCTCTCTCTCTCTCTAGCTGCTCTTTTTGCCTTTCATCTCGTTCTTATAAATATCTTCTCACTATCGCTTTTGATATTCTTCACACACCGTGTTACAAGGCCCTCCCCGCCCACCCGTTTTCTAGGAATTTCGATATCATTTTGGGGTTTAGATTTCCAATCGAAGAAAAACTGATTGTCTTTTTTTCTTTTTTTTTCTGCCATCAAATTCCAATCGAATGGACATTTCGATGATTTGATTATTGTGTATGCGGTGTATTGGCTCAGCGGGATGAGTTTGCGACTGCCGCCGAGAGGAAAGAGAAAAGCGCGCGCGTAATTCAATTTTTGAAACGAGTTGCTTGTCACAACGCATATACAGTATACATAGAGGTTTGGCACTTAGGGAAAATGACGGATGCCGCCTCATGGCATCAAGTAGCTCAGCTATTCTCTTCTATATAGATACGATTATACAGCCAATTTGCATACGCACAATTGTGTTGTATTACAGTGGCCTTCGGCCATTTCGGGAATTGTATGTGCGTACGAAATTCTTCCCTTTTATTTTTAACTTTCCCGGCCGGACAGCCAGACTGATGGATAATGTGCTCACCGTGAAATCACACACCGCCAAACGGTGTATACATCTATATAAAGCTGTATGTAACTCATTCATATCTGTACAGCCGCTGTTGACTTTGTCTACGACATCCCGAACGCGCACCGGGACCGAAGCATTTTCATTCAAATTGCTTGTCTGCTGTGGTGGCTGCTGAAGCCGCCGTTCAATTTTTTCGGGTATTTTTCACATCTCTCTTTTCTCCTGTGATGGTCTCGTTCTCTATCTCTCCAACCGTTCCATCTTTTTATTTTTTTTCGTTTGAATCAAATGAAGTAAACCGGTTTGTTTTCTTTTCTTTCATTCCGCTTCCATAAAAGTCTTGACTGCGCGTCTGGTCGAAGGAGGGGGGCAATCATCCATCCGAAAGCCAAAAGGAGATCAAATGGGACGAAGGAGCGAGCGGGCCACTTTTCAACGTCCCGCTAACGGTCTAGACATGATTGGCGTCCGCGCGCTGCTGCCCGCGATCTTCGCTCTTCTTCTTATTACCGCGTGAAAAACGGTCGGCCGGCGGTTTCACGCCGCTTAAAAAAAAAGGTCAAGTCCATGCATGCTAACTCGCTGCAAATGACTACGATGATGGAGTCGGAGTGTCGGACGTATTTGGTCCGGGCTGCTGGCTCCTAACTGGGGTCGGCAAAAAACCAAATCGGCGATTGATGTCTTTTTGAAAAATTTAAATCACCCGCCATATAACTTCGGGGCGCGGTCTTTTTATTTTTCATAAAGAAGCGAGTAATACGGAATAATACAGAAGGAATCAAAGAGAAAGTATCCAGCAGAAAAAGGTGATCAGGTGATGTGGGAGGAAATCACGGCCGGCCACAAGGGAAGACCTGAGCCAAAAAGCCTGGCAGAATTACTAGGGAGAAGGGTGGTTGGTGGTGGTGGTGGTTGTTTGGGGGGGGGGGGGATGTGTGATGGATGATTGTAAAAGCTAAAGGAGGTCATCCAGCCCTGTGTCATCCGCGTATAGGATCGGGCCGCCATGACAGATGTAATCCCCTGCTGTTTGCAGGGCGAAGCCAAAATAATCGAAACCTTTTCTTGTTCGTTTTCTTCCTGATTCTCTTTTTTGGAACGATTTTCTTTTCTCTCTGCTCGTCGACTCCGCCTCCTTATTCCTTCTATTCATCACGTTTGTACATTTGATTTTTCTCTTGGCCTCTCCTTCTTTCTTTTTTTCCTCCTTCTTCTTCTTCTTTTGATACAAACAACCGAGAAGGGATCAAATTGGAAGAAGAAGAAAAAAGCATATTGACACTGCCGCCGCCGCCGCGTATCATCTTGTTATTCAGCCCCTCTTGGTTGTGTGTGTGTGTGTGTACTACTACACTACCTACTATATACACTTTCCCAGGTGGAAGCCGCCCATAGTCCGAAAAGAAAAAAGATACAAGCTCAACCGATATAGCATGTAACAATAGTGGGCAGGGCAGCGCTCTCCTTGGGGGCTTTTTCCTTTCAAAGTGTTGCCGATAATAACAGGACCCGATTCACCTGTGCCGTGTATATCAAGAGATACGTACTGTAACTATGGGTATACGTATATTATAGTATATATATGCTACACACCTTCGTCTTCTATCAAACGGGCCAATATCAAGTGATCCAGTCTATAATGTTAACCCAATGAGTTGGCGATTTCACCCAACGAGTCCGGTTCACGGCCCCTTTATTTTTCTTTCTTTTTTGTGTACACGCTTGTAAATATATACAGGTAACAGGATGAACTACACCTGATTGATTGGGGATCTACTCCTCCCATTATTTGAAATAATTTCCAAGGGAAAATATCAAAAAACGGTGTTTTTTAGTTTTTTTTATTATTATTATTTTCCAACGGGCATTGGATTTATTAATGAACGAAAAAGTATCATGGGCGTCGACCGAAATTCTCTTGTGTGTAAAGAAAAATTCATCATCAGAGCGTCATTGCTCTGAGCATTTGACAATCAAAAACACACACGGAGAAACGTCCGCCGTGCGACTTTTGAATGCAACGAAATCGGATAGGAAAACCACCGCCATCCCCGTTTGCGTGGACAGATCAATCACGTAACAGGTGGACACATATCCAGCGTACTATATATAAGAAATCCATTTTACATATGACAGCAGAGAGACCTAGCGCCCTTCAAAAATGGGAAAAAACGAGGCCTCCCTTCAAACCCTCCAAAAAACAACAACAGAGAAATGAAATGTAGACAGAGACACAAATAAAATTAGATGATATAGGGAAAGCGGAAACAGTTCATCAGCTTCTCGATATGGTCGAGGCCTACTGGACTACTACTACTCGTATAACGATGTGGATCATGGTAAAGTGCGGGTGCTGCTGGGTCCCCACATGCAAAGAAACAATCAGGAAGTGTACACAAGGGGGGCAACCCGAGGCCTATAGGCCCAAAATTTCACTTGATTTTATTATTCTTTTAAAATATTTTTTCCATTGTATTATACATTTTGTGTGCGTATACGTGTGAATTGAATCAAATATTGATCCATCATACTTTCGGAAATCCTCTGCCACAGGACTCGATGCTCTCCGACACATTTAGAACGGCCTAAAATGTTTTCGACTTTTCCCATTTGCACTCAGACTCTTCTCGATCCTGTCGCATAGGCCCATGTAGAAAAAGACATTTACATTTATCATGCAATAAAAATCCGGCAAGCCGTCGGCGGATCATATCCAGCGTAAAGTGATGGTCCTAAAAAAAAGTGTTTGCCGTTGTTGTAAAAATATCCAGGAAATCCCTGAGAGTGATGGCCGAGCACAAACAAACTGGCCGGTGTTTGGTTTGAATCTTGATGATGTGTATCTTCTTAGCTTTACTATCCCATTTTTCCGGAAAACCCTTTTAAACCCGGAGAGAGAGATACAACTCTACACTACAGCTAAATAATAGTTGCTTTTAAATGCATTTAGATTGTATAGAGCGCTACTATATAACCCCAGATGGACGGATTTAACAGTTGATTGTGTTCGCCTTCTCTCTCGATGAATTCTGTCGGCCCTGGAGATGGAAAAGTGTTTAGAAAAGAGCGGCCGCCGTTCCGAAATCACAGGGCAGACACAAACAGTCACATACACACCTCCTTTGACGTTGCTGCTGGCCTATCCCAGCTCAGTCAAAGGTACATATACATACCGATACGACGGCAGTATATACAGAGTGTGCAACAACAAGGCATTGTAATAGAAAGTCCCTGCACTACCTTCCCCGCGTCCATCTCGGTGTGCGCTGTACATATATTTAAACATCACTTCCCTCCACCCCATATCCCCCCTCCTTCTCCGACTGTATATACACTTGGTTCATGTAATAACATGGGAAAGGGGAGGATCAGGAGGAAGATGTAGATGATACACATAACACACACGCGTGTGTGTGTATTAAATAGAGTCTATCAACTACACGGCACAATAGTCTAAATACACGTAGGCCAAGAGCGTTTTGATGGGCAAACAATCTTGTAATACGCCATTCAAAACGGTAGAAATGTCTCGAAAAGGAAACTAAATACGTGTGTATTACTTGATGCAGTTTGACAGTGCTAACGCAACCCCTGTATTATACATTCTTCAGGGTCAAATCGTGAGTGTTGTAGTCTGGCGGGGTTGCGTGAAAATCGGAATGAAATGGATCAAAACGAGGCGCGTGAGGCCGGATCAATCCGCCGCACCGAGTGCCGCTATTTACGGAGTCACTTTTACACTTTGACGGGGTGAACGCGGCAAAAAAGCGGAGACGGAAAAAGGTAAAAAAACAAAAATAGGGGAGAGAAAAAGAAAAGGAAAAGGTGAAGTGTCGGGATCGATTCAAATTACAGGGCGAGAGTCGCGCTGAGTGCACCCCTCACATCATGGCGTAGTAGTAGTACACGCGGACATTTTTCTGTTCAATTTTTCCTTTTTCTCCAGTTGTTGTTTGATTCTTTTGCGACCAAGCCGCAAGACAAGTAACATATCATTCGGCGTGAAGGTGCTGGACGATGATGTCAGACATGGTTATCTTGTCTACACAGAGGAAACTGCGAAGCAGAGTCTATGCACAGTTATATTCCTTATTTTTGTTTTAAATGTACACATTCAGGGAATAGACAGAAAGAAAGAAAGAAAAAAGAAATAAGCCAACAACGTGTTTTGCCCCGCATAAATCAAAGGGCAGACAAGAGAATAACTGTTGACAGCTCGTGAAAGCCCATCCTTGTTATTACGTCGTACGTCGTTATTCCCTCCTCTTTTTTTCTGAGCGTCAAACAACAAACACGACCGGCAAGAATATAGATAAGGTCCCTTTTTCTTCTTCTTCTTGCCTTTTTGGAGACGACTGTCTGAGAGGTCCGTCACGTTATTACACGTTGACTTCGATTACGTGTGCACATCTTATTCTTTGCACGGCCATTTGAGAAGAAGAAAAGACTGAGAGACAAGTTGGTTTTGTATTTTGGTCTGCCTGTCTACACAATCGTGGCCGTCCCGAACTTAAGAAACGAACCGCAACATTCATTTTCTTTGCCTCGGAGTTTATTTTGTGATAAACAGTAGAAACTATCGAATGGACGTTGATAAATGATGCAGCTATTTAAGAGCCATTAGTGTGTACTTTGCTGAGCGGACTCAATCCCACCCACCCTAAGGCGGTGAATAACTGCCAGCATAGAGCCTGGTACAATAAAAGAGCGAGTGCGCTACATCCGTTGTACGCATTCGACTAAGTCGCTTGGATTGCGCGCGGATATAATGGATCCATTGGCAAGCGTATCCAATGAGAGTGAATAGCTCATCAGGATCCTGTCGCCAACTCGTCATTTTTGGCTTTCTCCGGTGTACTATATATGGGAGGCTGGCTATCAATTCAGCGATCCTGTTATCGACGCTTGTCGGTAGATACAATAAAGAGAGTCGGGTTCTCTTTCTCTCTCACGCCCCGGTGTATGTATACGTGCATTACAGAGGTCCTCATCGGTTGACCGAGTCATCGATTCAAAGGGATCGACAAAAGGGACAAAGTGAAGAATAAAAAAAGAGCATAACTAATCAGCATGAAAACAGCAAATGGACTCGTCGGATTTTCGTTTTTTTCTTCTTCCTGATGTTTCCAATATACGTACCGTCCATCAGTGTGATGTGTTTTTCTCCATGCACTCACGGAGAGGGTCTAGCTAGCCATCAGTTCCACACTACTAGTCAAGCAGATCCCCCGCTATCGCTGTTGGCTCCTCTTTCAATCGCTTCGATTGAGAGGGTCACGCGACCTTTTTCTCCGCTCACGTCAATCGAGAAACAATCGAACAACAACAACAGCCTCCCCTTCACTCTCTTACAACAAAAAAAGGCCGCTTTATGTACATCCGAATTTAGTATGCAGCTGTATCTACATACGAACATACAAACATATAAGCTGGCGCTGGCTGGCCCTCCATATGTTTTGAAGATATGATGGTCCGCAATGGCCCGTCATGTCAGCGCTGGCGGATATTATAGCGGCCTCTATAGTTCTCCCCCCGATAGCATTTGAGATCCGTGACTAATTGGTCGCTCGTTCAATATGCACAGCACCTAAAGACACACACGCACTATGTGCAAATGTACACAGTATACTCTGTACTTGTTCACACAAGCCCTCGATATCGGACAAAGCAAACCATTAGGGAACGGAGAACCCAACGGCCTCAAAAGGACGACAACCCGAAAAAAATCTTTTTGAGATGTTCGGCCAATCTACAACAAAAGAGAGTAAGAGGCCTACAATGTTCTTGTATATTTCACTGCGTGTGTTTTGATTATTCGAGACCGTTTTCACAGGAATGATTCACCAGATGTGACGAACAATGGCGGCGACAGGAATAAACAACCGAAGCGTTCCGTTCCCCCCACCAAAAATGAAGATGATGATGATGATTGAAAAATACTTAGTACAATAAATTCGGGCATCACGCGTGCCTGTCGACCGTGTATAGCAACTTGCTGGTCATTCCCTGTTGATCAGCCTCTCGTCCTTTTTTCTTTTGTTGCGGCCACAATAGCACAGCGTCTCTCATCTTCTCCAAACGAAACATTTTTAATGAGAAATAACAAGAACATTTTTAAAATGAAATAACCAAGGATAGTAATGCGGAAGGACAGGAATTTATAGTAGTACTTCATTAAACTGGAAACATTCTTTTTTTTCACTCTTTGCTTCCAAGGGAGTCCTGGAGAGTAATTATCTGCGGGTTTTGTGCAAATTTTTACTTTTATCGCGACTGTAGTGAGGCTTAGAGTAAATTGTTGAGACGAACTGTTAAAATATTCCCCCGATCAGTTCTGTGGGTGTGAGTGTGAACTGAGAAAACCGCATTTTAGTGTTTAGGGGTCGATTTTTAATTGTTTATATCGATTTCTCAACGATGACTTTTAATAGAAAAACAAAGTCAGTAAAAGGTCGTCTGCTTGTTTCGGTTTGTTAACAAGTTTCGAAAACGAGGTGAAGTGATTTCTGATTAGTGATTAGTGAATAATATTGATAACTATGGAGGACAAAACGATAACTTTTTTGGAAACGTGGCTATTCGAAAAATAGCACAAGAATTATTAACATTACAAAAATGTGGTCGTCGTGTGAGCTCTGGTCGGGGCTCTTTATACTGTTGCGGGGAGTAGCTTAATCTTAATACACACTCAATGCTGTTTAGCAGGTAAATAATACTAAGAATACAAATAGAAAGATTATGGGTGCTTAAATAGAAGAGTTAAACCTGTTCCAAATTTGTAAAATGTTAGTTTCTGGTTAGCATTTCATGTAAGCCTCCTGCCGATGCATGGCAATTTGTTTGCACTATGTAACCTTTTTTCTTTTATGCAGATTTGAGACCAGAGCCAGTCATCAAAGCAACAAAATATCCAAAATTTGCTTGTGCTGTTATTGGCTTATTGCAACAATCTGTCATCAGCAACAGTAAGAATCATCGCTTGGGTAATAATTTGTGTTACTTTATAACTTTAATTCCTACGACAGTCTGCTAGATCTTTTAATGATGCATAACTTGCATAAGTGCAGTGTTACATGAAAACCTTCAATTCTCCCATTTTTTAAATTTGGTTTTACCCACTGTCTTATTTTCAACTTCCCCTACTTGTTTCTATAAATATTTTTGTAACCCATTTTTTTTGTTATTTAGATAATGGAGAAACTGCCGATTTCGTCCAAGTTACGTCTTCTTCCCCTCTCTTGAAATCCCCTCTGTCCTCGTGTACGCCCATGTGAATGTGGGGGTATTCACGAGTCTGAGGCTCTTTTTCCTATCCCTTAACTAGTATCTTCCAACTATTCTGCGGATGGAGCACTTTTGGATGTCTGGCTGTAATTCCCAGGCATAAAGGTAGGACAAATGTTTCTTAATTCTTCCTTTTTGACAATTTGGTAGTGTTGGTTATAAATCGTGACATAACACGGAGTACGATTATTCCTGAGCTGACTTTTGCCCGACTTTTGCCGTTTTTCCTTTTGCCGTTTTTGTTTACTCAGTCTCTCTGCAGATCAGGCTTGTTTTATTTTTTACCTATCAACTTTGTCTGTGGGTAAACAATCAAAGTCAACAAATGTTCGATCAACTCGGTACAAGAATTTGTCTGCCCTTCGTTTAATGTTTGAGCGTGACTCGAGAGTGGCGGCACTCGACGACAAGTTAGATCGCTCTCTTCAGGCGATGATTTTGATTGCGTCATAATCTCAATTATGAAGGTGAGGATGAAAAGTAAGCCCCAACAAAGCAATAGCCATACAAACTATGAGGGAAGTGTTGTTATAAGGACCGCCACCGGAGAGCCGGAGAGCGGACCCCCCGCCGGAGACACTTAGCCTCAGTTTACAAGGGCTGCAGGAATGTCGATGGTGGTTTTCAGGTTGTTGAAGAGGAACGAAGAAGAAGAAGGAAAAAAAAAAAAAAATGTAAGACAATAACAGGCTCATGTTAGAGATATATTATGGTCACAATGTAAGCGTTTATTTTTTCAGCAGTAGGGGGGCACCTCTGCCTGTTACCTTACGTGTGCAACAGCTACGCTCTAGCAATACAAATACAGCGCACACTATGGCCGTTAAAGGAAGGAAAAAAAGCAAGTTACTATATCTTTCGGGGTCGTTCGTTTTTAAATATTCGTTCACGTTGACCGGGCTGCGGAAGAGTGCGATTAAACCATCATCACACAACCGATAACCCGCCCGTACGAAAGTTTTAGCTAGTCGGTTTTGCTACTAGCGAATCACAAGCTAAGTTCCAGCAAGAAATATTCAAGTTACATATTCCAGCTAATTTTTACCTAGAGTTAAGCTAAGATATCGTAGTTAAGCTTTGCGGGTTTTTAACTAGCCACTTGCAAGTTATTTTTCAGCAAGAAATATTTATATTAAAAATTCTTGCTCATTCTCAACAATACTTAAGCGGAGATTTTGCAGTTGGTTTTGGGTTACCTAAATGTAGGTGGTAATTAGCTGAGATTATTTTCCTAGTACTAGCTTCTTATCAATAGCTATATTTTTATTGCTTAAAAGTTAAGAAGTAAAGACTTTGTTAATTATCGATAAAAATTCAATATCTCGCTTTAATCGATGGATAAATATATGGCGTTTGACAGCTCGCTGCTCGCGTCAAGTTTATTTATCTCTCGTCTGCTATATTTTTTTATCTGTGTAATTGTAAGAGTTGAAGTTCTCCTTATACATTTGATACTAAATGGCGTCTAACGATGAGGGCCGTCATAAAAAAACACTGAAAAGTAGGGCTGCCACTGCGATTGATGTAGATTTGACACTGAAGAATTTAAGAAAGTTATAGAAAGTGATGACATCAATGCAGTGGAAGTGGAAGAAATAAGTCCAGAACATTTGGGCATCAGTGTTGTACATCCTCATGAGGTATTCAATCAAATCCTACAGCTTCATTTTACATAGTAAACTAATAATTTTATATTTTAGTCGCTTTCAGCCAAGGACTCACTCTGCAACATGAGTTAATGGAAGTTGTAGTCAAGCTACACCTTCGGAAGTTGTTGTACATGCAGACCAGCATGAGTCAACAAATAACACTGAGGTTAGTTAACGATAAGTCATAATCATGCTTAAAAGAATCATTTTCTAAAGTTCTTCTCTTACGTCAAAATCTAGAATCATTTCCAGCTCCCACAGCTAATGAGTGTGAGTGGTGGTGGGATAACGCTGCTGATGCTGATTCAGATGCTGAATCTCTTACATGTTAATGATGGTGTAAGTTTTAATAACATTTATTTACCAACACAGCATTATCTCATTTCTTGTTTGTTTATTATTATATTAGATGCCTCAGTTGCACCATAGTTTATCTCCCATTTCTCAGTACATCATTCTACTTTTAAAGACTGGACTATAAAATTCGAAATAAATTTTTTTGAATAAATCGTATAGATATATTAAATGGCTTATTATTATTGTTATTATTCATTATTATTTTATTTTCAATATCATTGAAACGTTATTTATCCTAATTGGCAACAAAATGCAAAATCGCCGAATTGGCAACGTTTATCTTATTCCCTGATTTTTTCCCGCTCATTCCATGTCAGTCATTCCATGACGCCCTCATCGCCTTTACACAGTCAGTTGCGTTTTGCTGATGAAGTATCATTCTTATAAAGTTAAATGTGTGAAAACGTGAAATGGTAGACAAAACCTCTTACAATGGTAACAATTTGGATTTTATTGTGCAAATTCTCGTAACATAACGATGGTACCTTTGACATTTCGATAGGTTTATCATTCTTTACATCAAAGTTACTACTTGGCACTTGGGCCTAGCCGGCACTTGCTACCAAAATCAGTCAATGAGGGCTTGGTAGCACATTGTCACTAATTGGAAACTCAAATCTTGGATAGATTCAAAGAAAGCCGTAACAGAAATGTAAGTTTTAATTTGTTGAAGCATATAGTTCATAGTTTATTGTTTTCATGTCCTCTGTATCTTCACATACAGGTTGCTGCGATGGAATTTGCAATAATGTTTGGTGGAATTTGTGCGACTATGAAGCACCAGATTGAAATGAGAAGGCCAAGGGTTTGCATCAGTGCTTTACTGAAGTCTGGTATTGTTATTCAGGTACGCTATACTACATTAGCTAATCTCTTTGACATTTTGTTAACATATTCTCTTTATTTTATAGAAAGTATAGATAAGAAGAAAAAAGAGCGAGAAACAAAAGGAGAGGAAAATAAGTTTGGATGCAACAACATATCCACCAAACCAACACCCGAGCAACAAGTGAAACAGAAAAAGCAGCTGATTTTTGGAAAAAAACAGTAGGCTCATGCAATTTTAACATTCTTTTTTCAACTTCATTTGTTCTACATGTAAATTTGGGACGATGCTGTCATTATATTGGAAAATTATTCTGACAGTCATGTAGAAATTATAATCAATTATGTCAGTCTTTAGAACATTACCATTATGTGAACATATTGCTGTTAATGAAACATAACTGTTTTGTATATGTAAAATACAAAGATTGATTGAACCCAGAAATTTACTAGTAATTGTCAGCTTAAAATTTATATTATAGGCTATTAATGGTAACTTTATTTAAGGTGTTTATGATAAGCATGAAAACAGTGAAATCAAAGCTTTTTGCTAACTATAAAACAGCTATGTAATGTAAGCTTTCCATTAGCAATGTAAAACCAATAAGAAAAATTTAGCAAAATTTGAACTGGCTACTAGCTGAATATAAACGCCCTACTTAGGTGGAATTGGTTAGGTTGGAAATGGACAAAAGAACCTACATTTCAGCTAGTTTTGTTTAGCTAGTAGGTCCAACTTAGCTAGCTAGCTTCTAGCTATTGACTACCCACCATTTTCGTACGGGCGGGCCCTATTGGATGGTGGTGGTTTTCTTTTCTTTTTTTTTTTTTCTGTACGTTTGATGTATGTTCACCATATTCATGTTTATTAGGTTTGAAAGTTTTTTTGTTTTTTTGTTCTTATAGTGTCAGGATAGTCTTTTTCATCGGTTGCCGTATCCTGGTGGTATAGGCTTCTGGCAGCTTTTCTACACGCTCCGCCTCCATTTCCTGCCTTTGGCCCGTTCGTATTCCGCCGGGAACGCAAACCGGCAGAAAGTAGAAAAGAAACAGAATAACATTGCGCCTTTCGGCTATAAGTTGATCTTCTTTTTTTGATTTATATCAAAAGAATAAGACGGCCAGTAAGTGGGAGCCAAGTGCCGCAGAGCGTGGGATATAAATACGAGTAGCAAACCGCTTCACGATTGGAGTAAAAAGAACGAACGAATGAACGAACGAAACGGCTGCAGTTTTTTTGTTTTAAGACAACTCAGAGGGAAACGAAAAACGAAAAAAAGGAATTGTCAGTTGAGTAATTGCTGTGATGGTATTTTCTTTTCTTTCATTTCATTTCCCTCTTGTTTGGTATTATACATCATTCCACGTACCGTTTCCTTTTCCAGCCACTTCCAGCGAACAATATATAACGCGCCGGACGATTCACTGTATGAGCACCTTATTGGGCATGGCCTGTACACTCCATCAAGGTCTCTCTCTCTTTCTCGCTTGATTTTCTCCGACTCGTAACAAACAGCCAGCAATCCGTTTGAATAATTCGTCTTGCAGCCGGCCAATAGAACGGGCTCTGTATAGGAACTATAGACGCACTCTCTTTGGTATTCGGGTGATACAGAATGGACTGCTAGATTGGTATTTGATGCATTAATATGTGTTCCATAGCTGGGGGAGTGAAACTGCCTCTCTCGCCTATTGCCATATTTGTCACTGATGATGTCTATAGCCCAGTTTGAGCTATATTTACATGTTTCTTATTTCGGGGGGTTGTGTTACCTTATCTTTTTTTTTCATTTCTTTTGTGTGGAGAGAGTCGAGAGAGCGATGTGGTTTGCTATTTAAACTAAACCCTTCTCGCTCGTTTATTCCAACGATGCAGCTATATAGTGTATATTCATCTGTATATGGTTAAAATGAGGGAAACAAATCTTCCACCTCTGCCGCCTGGCCAAATAGTCCCAACAATTGTATACATCTATTTTTATGATGCACTGTATATATGTATACCGTCGCTTGTATTTGACTTTTTCCCTTCTCTTCTGCTATAGTATATATATATAGCTTCAAAAGAAACAGTTTTTCCAGTACAATTTATTGGAAAATTTTCTTTGAAAAGAAGAAGCGTGTGGCATACACACAAGAGAGAATAAAAGGCAGCACGACCGACGAGAGAGAATAGTTGGGTGATCCCCAACAGAGTCGGAAAATAGAAAGATGAATTCTTCCATACACACTGTATATATTTTTCTTATTTGTGTGTGTATGGAAGTGAGAGAGAGAGATACATTTTTCCCTTTTCCTGACTCTTCTTTTTTTTAAATGAATATTCTATTGATGGTGTCTTTTCTTCTTCTTCCACGGGCATCTTATTTCTATTCTTCGACTTTTAACTTTTTGGGGTCCTCAAAGAAAGAGACACACAATAGGTCCCAGAAAGCAGACGCAGAGTGTGGCCAATATAAGCCAACGGGTTCCTTTTTTCCCGAGTGTCCAGGACGTATAGATCTTCCCGCTGGGAGCGCAGAATCTGTATCTCTCTCTATACGGTGCACCTTCTTCTTTCGGACAATGAAAATGTGTCCCAGTGTGCAATCATAGTGTGCTCGACAAACTACTTGATGGTCAAAAAATGTCAAGGAATCAATGGAAGGAGAGGTGCCCATAGAATTCGAAAAAACCCATTCAACAAATATCTGAATAAAAGCCAACCTGACATGTTTGATCAGATAGTTAAAATATCGTTTATTTTGTGGCTACATATGGAAAGAAGAGGACACAAAATAGGGTTTTTCTTCCTACTGCGCTTGTCATCGATTGAACGCCCTTTTTCTCCAGCTAAATTTTTGTATTACGATTTATTATAAAGAAAAGAAATGAAGATGCGATCGGAGTATTATCATATTCTCTTTCTAGCTATTCCACAGTAACAAAATCGAGTCGGAATGAATAACAAACAGAAGTAACTTGACAAGGAGGTTTTCCCCGTTTCTTTTTATATTTCATTTTTTGTTTTGTTTATGAGAGGATGTGGAAAAAAAAGGTGGAAACCAGGTGGAAACCGGAGAATAAATGTATACACACACACAAACTCACACACCAGCAGCAGCTCAGAGACCGCCCTCTGATAAGAATTTCTCGATTATAAAAAAAAAAAAAAACTTTTCTTCCTTTTCCTTGTCTCGGTTCCCTTTCACGAAAAAAATAAAGAAAAACGAATGTATTTCTATTTCATGCGGTTCCAATTTTTTCTTCTTATTTTTATGATATAGGAAGGCCCCAAAATTACCATCCACCGGCTTTTTCCCCTCTCCCCACACACACACACTCCCAAGTCCTAACACCTATCGTCCCCGAGAGGGGTAATTTCCCCCCGTGAAAGTGCCCCGGAGGAGCCGGGCGATGCCAAGCAGTCTGCCAGCGACAGCCAATTCGTTTTCTGTTGCTATATACTATACCCAGGACCGAGGGACTTCTTTCCTTGTGATTCTTCCGAGTTGAGTTTGTCTTTCCCCGTTTCTCACCCCTCTCCTGTGCAACACACACACAGTCTCCCAACTCGTTATTAGAACCGTTTTTTCTTCTTTTCTCTGTTTTATAGAGAAGGTTTCGCTCCAGAACTTGATATATACTATTATGCTATTAACATACTTTGAACTGGTTCTATTTTCTCTTGTACAGAGTTATAAGGGAAGAATATAAGACAAGAGAGGGGGTAAAAAGGTCACCGCTATGCAATTTGCAGTTGAACCTTTTCTTTCTTTCTTTTTTTTTTCGGTCCAAAAAGGGAAAGATATGGAATAACTATAGCAGGTCAACTTTGTTCTTCTTCTTGTACTTTCGACGTAATTAACAAAGAGAGAGAGAGAGTGTATAAGACCATCTCTTTTCTTTCTTTCTCATTGCCTTTTTTTTTGTGTTTTTTCTTTTTTTTTCGGCTCATTTCGATCTTGTCACAAGACCTGTTATTCCATTCCAACGCAAACTTTATGACCTATACCTATAGCTCCGCCCGTTTACAAAATAAAAAAAAAAGTTCCCAATTTTTTTTATTTTGTCTGATCGTTGGGATGAGAGATTTTAACGCTAAAAAACATGTACTTGTTTGAAAAGGAGAAAAAGAATTATAGTCAGAGACGGATCGAGCTGAAGGCGTGAAAGGGCAGCAGCCGGATTTGAATGCGGATGCGAGCGCGCGGTTGGTCGATTTCCAACCGCGGCGAATGTATGCGCAAACCAAATATTGAATTTTCCCTTATTTGCGCTGGCAGCAATTTTTGGATTTCTTTTTGAAAAGGAGAGAAAAGGCCCATTGTGTGCAGTGCAGTTTTTACGAGTCAATCAATTTCCCTTTTCTTTCTGTCACTGCGGGAGAATATGTGTATAAGAGAAGAATGTGTTTGGACAGACAACCAAACCGCAGTGCGCAGAATGTGCACAATATAGTCAGCTAAATCCATGAAAGAAAAAGAAAAAAGATTCTTTTGAAAACGGCCTCGAACCTGTCCTCTTGTGTCCACATTGTAAGAATATGGAAAATTGACTGGTTGGCATGGTACGGTGCAGGTAACCTGTTTCGAGTGTTCGAGCGGGTGTTGGTTCGCTGGAGGATGAAAACGGAGGATTTTTCTGACAATGGGAAAAACAAGGAACACCCAGCAAAGCCCAAAGAATCGTCCCAACAAAAGAAACAAAACTTTTCTTTTTCTATTCTCTATCTCTTTCCGTGTGTGTGTGTGTGTGTGTGTGTGTGTATACGTCGATTTTCCCAGACGGCGTGGGGCCACTTGGGACAACCTGGAGGGGGTATTTATCCAGCCATCCAGCGTGTTAGAGTGTGGTCGGGTTCTGCTCCAGCAGAACAAGAAGAAGAGAAAAAAGGTTGACTCATAGTTTCTAGTTCTATTTTATCTTCAAAGCGCATCGACCGAAATAGGGAAAAAAAAGTCAAGAGATAGTAGACGGGGGTTCGGAAAAAATGGGATGGGACTATAAAACAAAAACAGGACAGAGCAGAACACATATAGGCCCCGAAGAAAAACACCCTCCTTGGCTCCTTCAATCCAGAGAGGAGCACAGCAGAGATTCTAGGAAGAAGAATAGCATATCTTAGGGGGTCTTTGTTATCCGTTGGTCCATACGCTAACTCCTCCCAGAAACGAAAGAAAAAGAACAAAAAATGGAAGAAAAGAACAAAAAAGGTTTTTTCTTGTATGCGGAGGATCCTGTTCTTCTACTCCCACATCTTCCGAGCGGGGAGCCCTGGCCGATTGAACCCCTCCTTCTTTTCCTCTCTCTCGTTATATATGTACATATCCTTGTTGCCTTTTTTTCTTTTCCACCTAATACGCATCGACCATCCGCATCTTGTGGAGTTCCAGCCTCCTTGTTTTCTCTTATTCCAACTCGGCTCTGCCCAGCAGCGCCCCTGCCATCTTCTCCTCCCCCATCTTGTTCTCGATTTATTTCCCAACACCTTGATTCTCTTTGCCATCGCCGACTTGATCTTTTTTTCTTCTTCTTCTTCTTCTTCGCCTCTCCTTCTGCTCTGCCTCCCATCTCTCCATGTTCTCACCCGAAGTGAGATCCGCGGGTCACTCTCGGCGGGACGCCATCCTCTTCAACGCCTCTGATGCCAACCAAAACCTTTGAAATCGAATCGGCATCCAGCCAGCGCTGCATGAAGAAACAAACGTATACTATATATACTATATTCGACAATGCGCATATAAAAAACAGAACAGAACAGAAAGGCAAAGGTTCTCAGATCCATAAAAGTCTATAAAACCAAAGAAAGAAAAGAAAAATATACTATAGTATATAACCTTTTCTTTTTGTGTGTTGTGGGGATCACCACACAGACCGTTTTTCCATTTCTTATTATTATTAGATTCTCCTTTTCTTCTTTCATTTGATTCGCTCCATCAACCATCAATGGCTATGGTGATAGTACAGTATGTATACAGTCGATACACATTGTATTTGTATACACTACCATGGATTTTTGAGGAGTTTGTTGAGCGCATTTTTTACACCCGGTGAGATATGCAAAACGAAAACAATGAAACAATTTCGTCAAAATAAAGAAAAGAATATTTTTTTTTATTTCATGCCGATGTATAGATTCTTTCTTTCTTTTCTTTAAGAGTACAAACGAAGAATAATAACATTTCGGCAAGTCCCAAATGGCTGTAAGCTATCTAGCGGTCTGTGTGTGTTGCAAGCTAGGAGAAACTTCCAAAGGGAATCATTAAAAGAAGTTTGAAAAGTTGCAAAACCCAATTCCCCTCGCCTCGACGGACAGATTAATGGATTGCTAGGCAGTCAGCAATATCGGCGGAGGAATGATGGTAATACAAGACCGACACATGTTGAACATAAAAGCCTATATAGCTATCGGGTTGTTGAAAGAACTTCACCGCGCGCCAGTGGTCTAAATAGTTTTTCTCTCTTAAATTTCTTTTTTTCTTCTTCTTCTTCTTCTTCTTTTCGGCCAGCATCCATCCTCCCATTCTTGTTTGACTAGTTTGTGAGATGTTTCATACCTGGCTGTTGGTATAAGCCGAAATAACAGCCCAACTCGTTTACATTTCATGTTGACTCTTGTCTATGGAATCATGTTATTACACATTATGGGCTCTCTCCTATTTATTTTTTTTTTCTTTTTCCAAGAGCCAATCTATTTTGGGTTGTACACCTTTCGCCTCTCTCTATACTACCTCCTCCGGGACTATATAGACACTATAAGAACGCATATATCTTTTTACGGCCTATACTTGTTTGTACCATCAAACTGACGGCGGTTCTACACTACAACATCAAGCCACCACCAACGAGATCTCCGTCGAGTCTTTTATTTTCTCTTCCAAATGCGGTCATCTAGAAAGACGATCTGGCCGTCATGGGAAGGTCGTTTCTCTCCCGATAATTGAGCTCTGCACACACAAGAAAAGACGTTTGGAAATCACAATATATTATTGTACATCCTTATCGATCTAGGTGAGAGTGAGACTGTAAAAGGTGGATAGGAACGCACGAAACAAAAGAGATGGGGGAAAGTACTTTAATAGACGTGGCCGCGTTTATACGCCAGAAAGAGAGAGAGAGAGAGCTAATAATAGGATCAACGAGCGAATTAACAGGCCGTATAGCGGCCCATCATCATTGTCAATAAATATACGAGATCATTTGAGTTTCTATCTCACACCCCAAGAGGGGGGAGCACACACACAAACGCATTGGCATATCCTTTAGAAAAGAACCAGCCCTTTATTGTCGAGGTATTTGAACACCTGCACAGGAACTGTAAAGTCCCACAGGACCTTTATTTTATTTTTTTTATTTTTCAAAGGCAAAAGGAATAAGATATGAGTCCAAATGTGGAAAAATTCTTTCGGAATGCAGCATCAGGTATTCGAAAAAGGTATTCCCATATGGATGATGGGTATCTACTTAGTCGATTGCGAAGATTATACTGACAGGGGCTTCCAAAAAAAAAAAAAGTAAAAATTGTTCATCCTCTTTTATGCTTGTAAAATCAATAGTAGCGCGACCACAGCAATGCACACTTGAGCTCCGATGAAAGAAAATCGGCCGCGTCCGATTTTTTCTCTCAAGTCCATCACATGAAGATGTTTCCCAGCATCATGTGCACAGAGAGAACAAACCCCCCCACAGCGTTAGATTAGAGCCCATGTGAATTTCTGTCTTTCATATCGCACGAGAAATGGCGTCGTTTTTTATAGAGATAGGCTATGCAAATCGTACAGCCAGAATGGCATGTCACCCAGTCACAACAGATGGTCCGCACCGTATCGCCCATCCATCCGGAATGTTCCTTCATTGGAATGAGCATTTCCCACAGCAGGAGGCCCGCCTGAACAAATGATACTTTTCGCTGTCGCCCATATTCTCTTGAGCCGTTTGGAAGTTTTCGGGGCCGCACTCAGAGTTCCACGTTGTCGTGTATTATTATCAGACTCGCGTATGGCTCTAGCAGTAAATGTGCAAATCTGCCGTTGCTGCTGGTTCCTGTCGTTTCCCTAACATCTCGCTTCGAGTCTAAAATAAAAACGGATGATTTACACTTTCTCATGCTGCCCCCCCCCCCTCTTTCTCTCTCCATTCGGAATTGTTTGCCGAGTCGATTGTTGAATAAAGGCCAATAAAAAAACCCGACCGTTTTTTTTTCTGACTTTTTGTTGTAATAGTCAAAGACGGAGCCTGGATGGCGCCTCCCGAGATTCTCTTTTGAATGTCGTGCGTTCACGGCTCATGGATCGCTTGAAGGCCGATAATGCACGCCTAATTCCGCGAAATCGAGTCAGAGAAAAGCCCAAAGGGGGTCCTGGAAGAAGAAAAAGAAACGATCAAAATGATCAAACTCTTTTTTATTTTTATTTCTTTGGGTAACATCCGAGAGAGGGTTGGATGATGGGATGTATATATATAATATACGCGTGTTTGTCGAAGCATGACAACGACTGTGGCGGAACAAACAATCGCCGGGCCGCAGTGTTGGACGGGCAGGCAGACAATAGGTTGCGCCGGGACTTGCCGGGAGAAATCCTGGAATTGGTGTTGAACCGTGGGGCCCGGCGATGCTAATGCGCGATCTATTATAGCAGAGAAGATTGAATAACAAAAGGCCCGAAAAAGCCCAAAAGGGGGATGATGGAACAATGATGACTTGACCAAAGCCGTGGATCCTTCATCATCATCATCATCAACAGCAACAACAAGGTAGAAAGGAATCAAACAACAACAAAAACAACCTCCCGATGCCGATTTGTTACGTTTGAGACGAGGACCACCAGCGGTGGTGTCACTTAACTGTATAGAAATAACCATTATGACAGCCCCCGACAGACAATGGCCCACACAGTCGTCCCAGACGTTTTTCGCCGAAATTGAGCGACGCCAACCCCCTCCACTTCATTCATTTCATTATTGCATTTGATGTTTTTTATTGTTGCACGGCAGAAGCAACTGAATTACAAATAGCCGTGAACTCGACTCCTAAGGTACACGGGCGATTGTTTGTGTTCGTGTATTTAAATTTAGCCTTCTGACGAATGATTTCCAAATGGTTTCCCCCCATCGACTCCGTTACAAGTCGAAATAATGAAATAAATCAATAGATACTGTACGTACACGACCGATTTGGGTGGTAGATAGTAGTAGTCGATTCTTTCCATCAGCATAGTAGGGATGTGTGTACATGTTTTCCTTTTTTTTTTGTTCGAGGTGGGCAGCATTTGCACACGTGTGCAAGTATTTGTTATAAGATAGAAGAATCAGATACATGACATGCGGAGCGGGAGGAGTTTGAGCCGACCAATAGGCTAGCTCGAAAGGCGGAGTCTGGCCAACAGTTTTGTGTGGTATTTGTTGTGTTTCTTTCCACCGTGCTGCCCAAACATTTGACTACCGGCAACAATCTACTATGAGAATTGTGAAAAGTACGGTTCTGATATAGCCTAGGTGATTGCTATATGTGACTAGACTTTATATAGACAGCACTTTCACGTAGATACAACTGAACGAATCCTCGTCGCCATGTATGGCGAGAGCGCATCTAAAAACAAAAACAAAAAAAATCCAAATTGATATCGAGTCGTGTAAACACGCCAAACCGCGTTCAGGCCATTTTCGGTTCCATTCACACGGCGATGTTTTTCTGCGGCCGGCGAATCAAACAGCACAGGACACACCGCACATGAGCTTCAAGGCGTACTCTTGACGAATGAAAATGAATATTGAGTGTGTAAACAGAAGACAGTGATGTCTGACAGGCGAAAAGAGCTCTTCTGCACATAGCCGCGATGTAGGAAAACACATCCCGGGCGTTTCATTTCTGTGATCCCGGCCCAAAACCGCCGAGTTGTGGTTAGCGCACGGAAAAAGAACGTTGCTGCTCTTGTTCCCACAATTCGTGAGTAGATATATGCGCTGAAGAAATGTAGAAAAACACAGTCAGCCTGAATGAACCCTGCTGGTGCTGGTGTTTAAAGCGAAACTACCCGTTCATTTTCTGGGTATATAGCCTCCAACTACTAATTACCAGGCCAATAAGCGTGAAGGAACAAGAAAAGAAACAAATCAAACAAGTGTAGTAGTAGTAGACATGAGTGTGTCTATATAGTACGTTTGCTTGCACACATAGTTGAACACCATGTAAGAAATCAACAAACGTCGCGGTTGAATATTTGGTCGGAAGAGCCAGTAGGGCCCGCGGGCCGTGCCTAATGTGGCTTTTTTTGTTTTCGCCCGTCGTCCGTAATGGAGGCCGAAATCTAAGACGCACGATGGTAATCAAAGGCGGGCGATTCACGGATTAGCCCGCAAAGGATATATATATACGTATACATACGTACATGTAAAGAAACACACTCGGAATGATAACGTATAAATCGGTGCGCGCTCTGTGGAGCGCGGTGTGTTGCTGGGCTGGGCATGGAAAAAAGGGTTTAGTTGGCGGCCACAGGTGTTGCAAAGCGGCGGCAGCAATATAATTCATGCAGTCATTTCATGTAGTCTAGTGGGTATAAAAAAATAATAACAAGAGAGAAAGAGAAACACGAAAGAATAATACCTACAATAAAATTTAAAAAAAAAAGGAAAAAAAGAAATGATGCAGTGCTGTGGCTGGACAGAAGAACAATTCGAATGAAAAAAAGCCTCTCTCGATCCGCTGCTGGATGGACTGTTGTTGTTGTACTACATAACGCGTTGATGCTTTCGGAATACTACCAGGTATTTTCATTCAATATAGGCTGTGTATAATACCGCTTGGCGCGGCCAGCACCATCATATAACGCCACTTAGAAGAAAATGATTGCTGTTGGTCGGTTATACCGTGTGTGGCCTCAAGGGCTGCGCTGCCTTCGACATTGTCTTCATTCCGGACCATTTATACAAATGCTCCGACGAGATTTGTTTCTTTTTTTTTCTCATTTCTTTATGAAATTGGAGGTCCGCCGAACGGACCTCGTTGTGTACCGGCCATATATTTTCGGCGTTCGTCTTCTTGGCTCATCATAACTTCACCGCGTTTTTTTTTCTTGTTTCCCCCTTTTTTTCGCTTTGATTTTTCTTTTTTTTTTCTTTTTACACCTTTTCTACCTACATTTTTTTTTTTAGTTTAAACCTTCCTTGAAATCTAATTTAGTGGTTTTTCAAGGGTGTTTATACATGTACCTGCTGGTTCTGTGTAAAGAATATGAATCCATGCGGAGTAACAAACATTTATCCAGCAAAGGGAAAAGTGGTTGATAAAATTCATAACAGCTTTAGCTATTGCGGGCGTATGCTGGCTCACTGAATCAAGTGGGAAAACCTATTTCCAGAGGTCCGTGATTCATCCGCATGATGGGTCTTTGCAGCTCAAAACAAGACCGCATCACTGAACGACGGAAAAATTCCATTAGATCAACTTTTCCATCCACTTAAAGAGTCATTTTCTTGGATTCAAATGTATGTACACATCCATTTTCTCTCGTCGCTCGGGTCTTTGTTTCATTATTTTTTTTTCCATTCCGACTTTATATTTTATCATCAACCCTATTCTCGATGTAATGAACGAAAATAAAGGTGTCTCTGAGTGCGGGAACAACAACACCGCGGTAAGAGAATGGAAAACACGGTCACCGCCCCCTTAACACCTTTAATTGAGCGGGTTGGTAACAATCGCCTGCTCCGCATATCTTAGAAGCTAATACACAGCGGAGCGGCGGCATCTCTTTTTCGGTGGCCGTCAGCCATCCAACAGCAGTTACACTCCAACACGAAGGACTATATATATGTAGAATGCAATGATGATGATCCCTCTTGCTTTCATTTCCTCCCCTTCTTCTATATAGTCCAGGATTGGGGCATTCAGAGAAACTCTTTTGCCTTCTTTATCTCGCTTAATTACATACGAAGATTGATAAAAAGAGAAAAACAACGCAACTACTATGTCTCTCATGTCTGTAAGACATCGTTTTCGTTTAGCCACCGGTCCACACCTGTTATGCTCCCTCGTGTTTTCCGATTGCCCGGCACAGAGTCTATAGAAGCACGAATGAGTATTAGAGAGAAAATGTACTCGTACAAAAGAGTGCCATTCATCGGTTTCAAAAGTGTTGTTTTCCTTAATTTAATTAAGTGTTGGGTTGATGACTGTGAGAGACCTGCTTCAGGCGGGGATTTTTTCAATCGCCGTGTGGGAAATAACGCAGCAAACAATCAAACTATTGGATATTATATTCATGCCATTACATTTCTCGTCAATTTTCCAAAGAAGGGATATACCGTAGAAACTGCATGGAAAAAAAAGTAACTTGGGCGCTGGTATAGATCGGGAGAAGATGGCGGATTATAACACGTCGATTCGATTCGATGACTCCCGAGCCCTCGGGTAATATTCGAATAGATGCGGTTTTCACACGTGGACGCACAAAACATGTATTTTTCTCGTGACTGAAGTGCACGTTTGTGTATGCGGCTGCTTCAACATGACGCCCGTTTCAATTGTTTTTTTTTTCTCTCTTTCTCTTCTTCTTGTTGTTACTATTATTATTTCCCTCCCCTCCATTTCAGGCATCCGCAATGATGTCACTTCCGGAGCTATCCGGCGAGTATATAATCTATATTGTATCGATCATTTCGTGTTGATTAAACAGTGAAATGACATCCTGTGCAGATATAGAGAGAAACACAATAGCCGATGGAATCATTCAAGGCTCTTGAAAACTGCTATTATTGTACCACCAGGATGCGCGCATTCAGCTCGCGTATCCATGGTTCCGTTTATGTAAATACGACTGTTATGTCATTCTTTTATATATCGTACTCATTTTCGATGTGGATGGAATCTTTCTCGCCTGCCTGTGGCCCTAATATTATGCACGGCGCATGCCGAGAAGAAATATGTTTTATTTGTGTCTGAAATCGAATTTCCTACAATGAACGTTTTTGTTGTTCGAACTCTCTTTCTTTTTCTCTAGAAAATTTGTTTATTTCAAATTTATAGTGACGGTTATTGAATATTCCGTCAGCCGAGAGCTGCTAGCTAGTGGCGGAAAACACCTGGGCAGCAGCAGCAGCAAGTCTCTCCGTCCGCCTCTTGAAAAATGGAAGGGAAAAATGTAGCGCACATACCGGGCGGGGCGCGGGTTACCAACTGATTTATAAGTGATAAGCCTCGTCTACCATACTTTTAAACATGTATAGCATCAATACTACTATATCACTTGTGTGCATAGGAATTGGATAGAAAAAAATGTTGGAATTGGGAAAAAGAAAAGAAGAAAAACACTCCGTTCTCTTATTCCGATCAAAATGCCGGTTGTGGTTGTTCCAAAAGAGAAGCAGGCTACATCCCAGCACGTCTCTCGGAGTTGTTCACGTGATGGAGCAGCGGTCCTGATTCCCGCTCGCTTATACAAGCTGTGTAAGTACTGCTGCCAGCACCGACTGCTCGAGAGCATGAGTATGAAGAGCTCAAAAGTTGTGATTGGCACGGACTTAATGGAGACCTCACAGGCAGACAGGGAGCATATAGGGTCGTGTGATTGACAACACCTCTTCACATTCTTCGAGTTCCTCTTTATCTATCCCATTCTCTCTCTTTTGTGGTCGTATCAGCCCATCAGGTGCGGCATCCCCGCGTCTCTCTATCTCTCAGGAACATAACAGAACTAACCTCCGCTGCGGTACACCGACGTATAGCACTTTTCTTTTTCTCGACGACATATCTGCCATGCTCAGTGTGTAGACGGACAGAGAACACACTATGTACTCCATTATAGCTGACTACTACTACGACTACTATTATTATTGTTATGCAAGATTGAATTCCTTCTGTTTGATTCTTACTATTACCAGAAACGAATTTTCCTTCGACTTGTCCGTTACGTAACGTCTGAATTGGGAATTCTCACCTTTCGCGAAACATGATGGTAACATAGTATGGCATTGCCGAGTCGTTGGAGACACTGCTTTTCAAAATTGCGAGTCCTCTGTAGCGCAATCGTTAGCAGTTATTGAACAATGTACGCGTGCATCAGCGTTTTCTTTGTTGTGGATTCCAACTTGGGGAAGGTGTCGTTCACGCTGAGCATATCCTAAACAAATGATCCAGAGTTCTCATACTGTTGTAAAAAATTAACATGCAAAACCTTATTGGCTTCTCACGAAACGTTCAAACGCATTTTTCTTCTTATCTCTCCGTTTTCTTTTTCTTTTCCAGCCCACAAATCACACATCCGAGAAGGGTGTTGACCAAACAGGACGACATTTTCAATTATTTATGTTTGCAGAACATTGCCTTCAATTACACAGGTATGGCCAACTGCCGGAATAAACCAAACAAGGCGGAGTTTTTTCATCGTAACTCGGCCCCGTGTCAAACCTTTATTTGGTTGCCTATTTGGTCTTGGTTTTCGTGAATGCTACGAAAATATGTCCATGAGAATTTTTTTTAAATTTTGTTTTGAAAGAATTATTTTGCTTATTATAAACTATAATCAAGAGCAGGATCTCGACACCTAGTGAGGCTCACTTGAACTCGATTTTTGGGCGGTAGAACAGAAATACATTTTCCGGAAGACCAGCGCTATAGAACACTACATAGACAAAAATTTTGTTGAATACATCAAAGTGTGACGAGAAATCAGGCACCAGCTCCGACAACAAAAAAAACTTAAAAAGTTTCTTAGATTATGTGTACTTAATCTTTAGAAAAATAAGCGACCCACCACCAAGCAATAAATTGGGCGTGAAGAATGATGAAAGTCCTAGGAAAGAAAATGAGACAAACACAGCCTGCGAGAGAGGGATGAAAATAAAAATTTCTTGTGGTGTTAATGCTGACGAAATTTATTCTCGCATGCATTCCCATTTCCAGGAATAATGACCAACTTGTTAGCACAATAGAATCGCTGTCGGACCACCACAGATGCGCTACAGCGATCCTCCCGTCATGCACGGCACAAGAGAGTATTAGAAGACCAACGCCACGCCAATTTGTGGATTTCGTCGAACTCATAAAAAGTTTGTATTCCAATTCGATAGTCACATCTATCTGGAAATATAGATTTTAGTGAAAGGAAAATCATTTGAAATTCGGGATGAGTCGCTTCTTTCCAGACTGTACAAATTCCTTGTTTGTGTACACACACAAATTCGTTTGCCATTGTCTGGTCGATTTTTTCCGCTTTGTAGAAAAGCCTGTTCGGTGCATAAATTACTATACAATGAATTGCGTCCTGATAATTAGGGATACCTTAATGATACGCACGTATCTTTGTAATTTTTGCAATCTCATTCATTCTTGCACTGTGTCTGCGACTCTGCGTGAATTATTTTATTTTATGGTATTTTGACCCACCGAACCGACTTTACCATCTATTGGCTATGATGAGAACCCGTTTCACAGATGTCTGCTGTTTGTGATTTTTGAGCACTAGGTGGCGGAGTCTATTCCCGGCCAATGGCTAATTTTCGCCATTTTCCATTTGTTTCCGAGACAGTTGGGGATAACGCATTAAGAATATACTGCGAGTCTGTGACACTTTCCAGCTTTCCATTTTAAAAGGTAACTCACGTTATGATTTTGTAAAATTTTGTATTTCTGTAAATTCTGTTGATGAATGTAAAATTTGTGCATGTTTATTTACAGATAATCTAGCCTGTATTTTCAACTCTGCGAAATCATCTTAACATGTGGACTGAAACTGAACATTTTTTGCCTCAATGTCGTTGCTTGCTGCAGCTTGCTGCTTGTACCGGTTGATGTCTCAACTCATGCAGAAACACTTCACAGCTAAAGTTAGTATGTAATGTTGACCAATTTCTATTTAGATTTAGTTTATTGAAGACCAGAGTAGATCCAATGTACCAGTGTTCCAGAAGCGACTGTATTACATCTACATGATGGACATGTGGTTTTACGTTTTGATATCTGTGGGGTTGAACTAGACTTACTATTATTATAATGGGAAGTCTTGCCCAGTGTTGATTCTTTCCTTGGGTGGCACTGCTGTTATCCTCGAATGTGTTGGTTGTTCTGCCCAATATTTTCTAGCATCCTGCATACCATGCTGAAACCAGATATATTCATTAAAAAGTAATTATGTTGATCAATTTCTCTTTAAGAAAGCTATAGATCAATTAATTGAACACCAGAGAGTAGATCTTTGCTTCAGTATTGCAATTCTATCTGATCATGAGACCTGAAGCTTATGCTGTACATTTTCCCAAACGTCGTCTCTTGGGGCATGTACAGGTTCATCTGTACGTTTCGTCATATGCTGAAATACTTCAGGACAGTAAAAGTAATTATGGTGATCAACTTTTTAATCTAAGGTTACACATTTAGTTATTTGATGGTTTGTTTCTGATAGTAATAGAATTTTTATTTTTCTATTTCCAGCCTATTGAAGTCTACGCTTCTTCATTGCAGTCAAATGTGCACATGGATTTGTTGCAGCCAGCTGGCGAAAGGTGTTCCTGTTGCAGGCTTGCACCCTGTACCGTGTGTAGCTTTCGTCACATGCAGAAACACTTCCGAACAATTTAAAGTAATTAAGTTCATCAACTTTTTTTACAGTAAGGCTACACATTTAATTAGTTGATGACTAGCTCTTTGATTTACATCTGTTGACTTTTCAGTTAAGACTGTTTTAAAAGCTTGCCAACTGTTGATTCCTTTCTAATGTCTGTAAAAGTAATTCTTAGAGATTGCTTAGTTTAATTATGCTTCTGTTATTTTCTTATGTTACACGTCACTTTGTTTTCTGATAGTAATTGAGTTCCCCCCCCCCCAAGTAGGATTAACAGCCTCTTGAGGTCTAAGCCTCTTTGTTGCAGTCCAATGTGTACATGAATTTTGTGCAGTCAGCTAGTGAACTGTGTGGTGAGCTGTTGCATTCAGACTGTGGTGCTGGTATTGTTCGTTCATTTAATTGTGGACCGTTCAGTCGTTCGTTTTTCATAAGAAATCTGTCGCTTGTCGTAGGTGTGTAAAATTGTGTCCACCAGGTGGCAAAGTAGGTTAGCATTTCGTTCTTGATGTCGAAGAAAAGTGACATCTTAATTTGTGCTTCTAAATAAGTGCTTTTGTGGAAAGTACTTGTAAAGAGTAGTCAACTTTTGTTGATGAAACATAACAGAAATTCTTTATAAAAAGGTGAAATTAAATCTTGATCTTTTTATCATCTTCTTGATTTCTTTTTCTCTAGTTTAGTGTACATTTCAAGTAAATCATTATTGGAATCTTTTTTTACAATTCCAATTTTATTGTTCTTTTGCTTTTTAGATTTCCATGGTCAGTTTTATGTTTGTGACGGTCTGTTAAAATAAGAATTTAAATCTAGAACAACGCCTCCTTTGAGCGGCCCGGACAATCCTGAATCCTTTAGGGTTGCCATTCCATCGAGGCTTAAACGAGGGTACGTAATTACACGTTAGTCAAATTGCTAAAGCTACAAATTCAATTGTTTGTATTATCCAGATGACGCGGAGGTGTTGCCCATTGAGGGGTTTTGGTGACAAGGAGTCACTGAACGAAACGCTAAACCAAATAAAAAAAGTATTAAAAAAGGTAATGCTAGATACGACATGAAGCTTTTGCTTTCGCAGATAATTATGTGTATTTGTGTGCAACCAACGATCCTTTATATATCCGAGCCGAGTCCTTTCCATCTATTCGGTGTGAAGAGAAAAACCCGAATTTCAACACATTTTACTGCTTAGCAACGAAAACAAAGCGAGTGTCAAAACATCGTTTTACTTGCGCATACTTTATTGCGGTAGGAACGCGTTGATCATGTAACAGGGTAAATTTTTTCCCTTTTGTTCATGCAGCACCAAACGACACGCGATAGGTTCCGGCGGTCATCAACTATTCAAGATGGTAGACCTGTCAATGTAAAAGACAGGGGGACAGGGTCAAACAAAACACAGGTGATATGCTTCGTGCTGTTGAGGCTGAATATGATTGGTCCACGGTATAATAACGGATGCAACGTCATCGCAATAGCAAATCTCTGCAGGCGATTTGAAATGCGATTTTTTTTTTGTTTTTTGTTTTTTTTTGCTGGCACAACGTTGACTTCCCCAAAGACTTGAGATTTTCTCTCCGGGTTTTGTTCTACTTTCACTTTCGTGACTAGCTTTAGCCATGAAAGGCATTGTACGCCCTATAAAACACCTGTCTTGTTTACCTTTGTTTTCATTCGCCAGTCGCAGTATCCTTGCATCAATTGTTTTATTAATCTTTGTCTCCCAATCGCCAATACTAAACACGAACCATGGCGCATTTCCTGACTACAACGATCCTGTTGGTCGTCGCGATGCTGACCGTTGACGCCGCTAGACTCACCAAACGTCAAATCGATTTCGTTGGCGGTTTCTCACCTGCCAAGGTGGACAATGTGGAAGTTGTGATGATGGCAGACTTCGCAACTACCGCCGTATCAGCCAATATGAACTCCGGACCGGTAAAACTGCTCAAAATCGTGAAAGCGGAAATACAGGCAGTTTCGGGCACTAAGTACAAACTAAACCTCGAGATAAGATTGCAGTAGAATATTTTCAAAAAAGCCAATTGTTCAAACGGTTCGAAATTGAAGATTTATTCATTCACTGAATAAATGAGTCAAATGGCTCAAATGTCAATTGGTATAAAGTGACTAAAGTTTAAGCCATTATCATTTATAATTTGATATTTATTTGATATTGGATTTTGTAGACCCATCCCCAGCGACGTCAACCTGCAGAAAGAAAAAGGCCGTTTCTATGGCCTTCAGACTCGAAGATCGCGGAGATAATTACGTAAACTGGCATGGGGTGGCGTAGAGGTTGGGTGAGAATGACACGTTTTTCAACATTATCAAGCAGGTAGAATAGCCGAAAGGGTAAGCTATTTGTTTGGTATTCATTTTGATATTGGTTTTTGTAGACCCATCCCCAGCAACGTCTACCTAAAGAAGGAAATAAAGGCCAGTTTGCATTTCAATCGAAGGTCATGGAGATCATTACGAAAAGGTGTCATACAGTGGAGAAGAGGTTGGGTGAGAATGGGACGTTTTGCATCATTATCAAGAAGGTAAAATAGCCGCAAGGCTTGAGAGGAGGGGTGAGAAAAAGTCGTATAAAAGGCGAGAGAAAAGTCGACAGGGATCAGTCGAGTGAGTGTCTCCGACACGGCAACAGCTGCATTCTTCGTCGTAATATCAGTTCGCAATTATGGGTAAATATTCATTTTTAATTTTGATTCGTAAGTCTATTGTATCTTGTTTTGAGTTGTTGATACGACTAGTATCTTCGAAAAATAATATCCAATTGTTTATTTTATTGCATAGTTAGTTATGGAGTTGTGTTGCTGTTGGGTGTTGTATCGTTGATGTCGACCACGAGAGAAAATCTTTTAGAAGGAAAGAAAAAAGGCAACGGAAGTCAATCGAGTGAGCATCTCCGACCATGCAGCAGCTGCATTCTTCGTCGTATTATCACTTTATCAGGTCACAATCACGGGTGAATATTCTGTATTTCTATGTGGAATTTTGTATCAATTTCTATTTTTTCTGTTTGATAATCTGTCCGTTATTGTTGAATATTACATGTAGTCTGGCTGATGCTGTCGTGCTGCTATTGGTTGTTGTATCGTCGATGGCTGGGTGGACGGCTGGTGTTCCGATGTCTCCTGGATAAGGCGGATACCAAACCGCAACGCCACCGCCTTACTACACAACAACATACGCAACGACCAGTTACTACACCGAGGTTGCACAGTTGGGTTTACAGTTAAGCCACCAAGGATCCAGATTATTACACCACAACTTGTGCTGCTCCCCGAGCTACACTACGAAAGCGCTAGAGTACTACACCGAGGCTCCCAAGTACTACACCACCAAGGCACCTGAGATTACGCAACTACTTATGCTGCCCCAACCAACGACACCGAGGCTTCAGCTTATTACACAACCAAAGCTGTCGAATTCTACACTGGAACGCCCAAGTACGACAGAAATCAGTCTAGCTAGCTTCTCCGACACCCAACACGGCAGCCCTGAAGTTTCGAATAAACTTCGCTTCAAACAGTGGAACGGCAAAGAATGAAGGTGAGATCTTTATTATTGGAATTTTGTGGAACATGTATTAATGACTTGTTTTCCTTCCTTGTCTGTTTTTCGAGCAAGACGAATTCTACTGCAATCGCGTCGAATTGAATAGTAAAGACAACACATTCGTACGTGTACACCGCGTCGTTAACTTGACATTGTTGGTCGGAAAGCCGAACTTGACGATGGCCGTACCATCACCTACGACAAGTGCGTTATTGCCACAGGTAAACATTTTATTCTAAACGAAATTCGTCTTTAAAAGTTTCAATGATTACACCTTAATAAAATGTTGAATAAGTTTGATAGTCTTCCTGCTCGATAGTTACTAAGTCTATTTACACTGCTAGCAATTTATTTCTGTGAATTAGTTCTACGAATAGAATTAGTTCTAGAAATTCCTCTAAAAATAGCCTTTATTTTCTTGTTAGGTAGTAAACGAAAATCTTTTCCAATCCCTGAGCGGTGCCCTTAAAGATGTCCACGAGCACGTCACGCTGTCCCGCAACATCGATGGCGCTAACACATGCCGAGTCCTCTAAATGTTTAACCAATGGACAACCGAGAAGGTGAAAGCGGAAAGTGTTAATGTTTTGCCCAAAGCTTATGTTGAGGCTGCAACTTTGGAAGACGACGAGGTCGCATTGACCTTAAACGATGGTTAAAAGGTAAACTGTTATTTCAGTACATGTTTTAGCGATTTCAATTAAAACCTAGAATTCATTTCAGCAGATTCTAACTATGTCGTCGCTGTTGTCGGTTTCAACGCAAACACGGATTTGGCTGTCGCTTCTGGTTTGGAAATAGATTCCAATTTTGGTGGTTATCGAGTCAATACCGAGCTCGAAGCACGATCGGCCGTCTGGCTGGTAAGAATCCTTGAACATTTTATTTCATATTAATTTTATTGCTTAAAACTTATTGTAAATTTAGTGCTTAAAACTTGACCAACAATGACTGCTCTGATGTTGTTGTTAGATAGTAAGTTCTTGTTAAATTAGATTTTAATTACTGGGTTTGCACTTTATTTTTTATTAGGCCGGAGATGCTGCCTTCTTTTGTGATATCAAATTGGGTCGTCGTCGTAGGGAATATCATCACTTTGCTGTTGTATCAGGGTGATTGGCTGGAGAGAACAATACTGGCAAGGAAACATGGATGAACAACTGCAGTGTACTCTTCCCAAGTGCATTCTTCTTCGTATTATCAGTACGCAATCGGGTAAATATTCTGTTTTATGGAGTTTGTGTCAATTATTTGTTTTTTATCTGTTTATGTACCATAATGAATATTAATGTTCAAATTATTTACCGCATAGTTGATGATGATGTCGTGCTGTTGCCGTTTGTCGTATCGTTGAAGGCTGGGTCGATCACTGGTGTACCAATGTCTCCTGGGTATGGTGGATACCAAAGCACCACACCGCTGCCTTACTACACAACGACAACATTCGCACCAACCGGTTACTACACTGAGGCTCACAATTACTACATCACCAAGGCTCCAGAATATTACACCGCAGATAACGCTTCCCCGAGCTACATCATCAAAGATCCTGAGTACTACACCGAGGCTCCCAAGTGCTACACCACCAAGTCACCGGAGTACTACACGTATGTTGCCCCAGCTTACTACACCGAGAGGTTTCCAAGAATTATTTAGTTCCTAGCTACTACACCGAGGCTCCAACTTATTACACCACCAAAGCGGTTGAATACTACACCGAGACACCCAATTACTACACCACCAAGGCTCCAGAGTATTACACCACAACTTGTGCTACCCCGAGCCACTACACCGAAGCCCCGAAGTATTACTCTGCCCCAAGCTACACAACTGCAACTGAGGCGGCCAAGTATTACGCAGCCCCGACTAACTACACAGCGGATGTTCCTTCGTACTACGTTGAACCGGAATACTACACCGAGGCTCCAGTTTACTACACCACAACCTACGCTACACCTACTACACACTACACCGAGGCCCCTATGTACTACACTACCAAGGCACCCGAGTATTATAAAACTACTTACGCTGCTCCGACCAAATACACCGAAGCTCCGAAGTATTACTCTATCCCGAGTTACTACACCACTAAGGCACCTGAATATTACACCACACCCTACGCTTCTCCAACTTACTACAGGGACGTTTCTGAATACTAAAGTCGAATTTTCAATTTTAATAATTATGTTCATATTTGTCGGTCATATCACAATAATTACTAGTCACTGGGAATTGTTGATCTTTAAAGAGAAATAAAATTTTGTTAACCTGGGTAATCATTTTGTACGACTTGTCTTGCAACCTAAAAGCCTTTGACATTGCGACGTTTTCTGATTTTTATTGGATCTTTCCTATTTCGTATGTTGGTGGTGACTATTGCTCTATCCGCTCTGCATTCCGACATGTTCTAGTGTTTGGACGAACTTTGTTTACAGGGCAAGATTCGAAAGAAACGTACTGTGGTGTTAACTAAAAGTTTTCGATGTTAACAGTTCTGTTTTTAACTTAAGTTGGGTTAAAAAAAGGTGTTGTAGATAATGTTTGGTTTGTCACAGCAATTTATTTGAAGAATCTGAAGGTGATCAGTCACAAAAATATACAAGTCTTTTTTATTTACAAGTTACGAGACATGGCAAACAAAAAACTTTAAAAGGAATTGCTTTTTTGTCCCACCTCCACCCACAATTCCACCACATTTTACAATCACATACATAAATACATACTCTTAAGTTAGCCCGTTGGCTGCCACGCCATACAACCCGTAGGTTGTACTCTACTACTCTACGCGCCACGTCTGAAGGATCCGTGACCAAAGTGGGACTTGCCATTGCTGACAAGTCCGGGCTGACACGGTGACAGGAGAATCCATCACCGCATCGACAAGGGGGAACTTGGTGCATTGCCAAACAGGCGCCTTTCGGCGCGGCCCATGCTAAGGAGCGGGGAGAACAAAGGCGTGGCAGACAACGGGTTAACTAACACAAACACAAACATATTACCAACATCAAATGATGATCCGCGCTGACACTTTGGAGATACCGGCGACGTTATGGTGTCCATCTTCTCGAAATTTCCTCTGCATTACCTGAATAAAGAGAAATTCAATTCTTAATTACTGACAGGCAAATAAAAGTTACATAATACAGAAAGAAACAATAATCAGGTTTTTTAGCTCAAAGATTTAAATATGCAATTTTTTAAAGTTTAAATCAAGCTTGCAATGTTGAGAACTGTTAACAGAACAAAGCTCACTTGCTAGTCTTTTAAAAAAAAAATCCGGAAGTATACCGGAAGTAACCACAGCGCCTCAACCATTGAGCTGTCGTCAAAATAAACCACATATTCGTGATCCCCATGAAATTTGGGGTCGATTAGGTGGGATTTAAACGAAATCCAAAATTTGGCCAAAATCGAGAATTTTCCTGAACTATAGTTCAGGAAAATTTTCGAAACCGGAAGTACGAATACGTAAAAAACAAAACATGAACTTTACCACAAATTTTACGAGGATCACGAATATGTGGTTCTTTCGTACGTCAGATGAATATTTACTAAACTACAGACTGAAATGAGTAAACCGGAAGTAGAAATAAAAAATCAAATATCGAAAACCTAACAAGTGAGCTTTGTTGGGGGAATAGTTATCGTTAGTTATCACTAAATTCTTCAACAAAATAACTGCCAATAAATGTTTAAAAAGATGTGCAAAGTAATGAAACTGACTGTTTTGACAGCTGCACATTTTCAAAAAGCCATCTAGCGTTAGAAATAACAAACGTCCAAGTAAAACTTTGTTTGCGCGCAAAAAGGGCCTGATTTTGGAATTATTACACAGACACAGAGTTTAACGCAACTAGACTATTGGTAGATAACCTAAGAAAATAAGTCAATTGTCCGGTACCTGGCCATAATCCCGAGGTAAGTAACTGCAGGTGTGTAACAGCAAAGGGTAGCGACCACGGAAGTTTTCCAACTCGTCGGTGAAGTAAGACAAGTTGTAGCAGCAAAAGCAGTGAAGCTAGATGAGTGTACGTCGGGAAGATGAGGATGGAGCAAAACTTGCTGGAAGTCTCTCTTCCGTCATGGACAAAGGTACGCATTGGCTAGGATCTATTACGTGCTCTGTAAAAAAAAATGTATTGCATTAATGAAAATATAACAGTTAATAAAGCATTTCAATCTTTACCTTAAGTAACAAGCTCACTGAAAGTTTCATGATAAAAAACCGTAAAAATGGAAATCACAGCAACCAACAGCCTTACTCCTCAGGTTTAGATAAATTTCCTGATGCTAAAGAAAGTGTCATTATGAAGTATTGCAGTAGCGTGGTGATAGGTTATATTGATGCTTACCTTTATCATATGGGTGAATGGTGATGAATTTAGTAAGGCATTTGACGTGGTGTGGTTGGTAGCAGTAATGGGGAAATACCTCGTCTCCGCACATTTGTATTCCACGATATTTGAGCTTCACATATGAGTTTTAGGTTTTTGACAACATGATGGGTCTATTGGAGGGAAAGTGACTGAGCGCTAAGTCAACTTTTTGGAATGACTGACAGTATGCATCTAAAATTTGAAGACAAAAGTTGGTACAGTATAAAAATAAGGAAATCAGGTCAAGATAAACCTACACAAGTTACGAAGTTCAATTTGATATAAGAAATCACAGGAATATAATCACAGGAAGTATTAATCAGCTACAATTTGTTTCGCACTTTTCGCCTCGTTTTACGTTGTAAAAACAACAAGGGCAACACTAGCGACATCTGGTAATGAGTTTTGAAATTTGAAT
This sequence comes from Daphnia pulex, assembly GCF_021134715.1. Classification (NCBI taxonomy): domain Eukaryota; kingdom Metazoa; phylum Arthropoda; class Branchiopoda; order Diplostraca; family Daphniidae; genus Daphnia; species Daphnia pulex. The sequence continues at coordinate 2,176,441 of NC_060018.1, read as the reverse complement.
CCTAATTTGGTTAATATTATTAAAAATACGTAAATACCCGACAATAGAACCCCACTGACAATAGAACCCCAATATTTTATTTAAAATACTCGACAATAGAACTCCAGTGCTCGACATAGAACTCCACTACGCGACAATAGAACTCCGATAATTTCAGCTGTGACTGCGCAACCAACTTAGGATTCTAAACTCATTACTAGATGTCGCTAGGGTCGCCTTTGTTGTTTTTACAATGTTAAATGTGGCGAAAAGGGCGAAACAAATTGTAGCTGATTAATACTTTCTGTGATTATATTCCTGTGATTTCTTATACCAAATTGAACTTCGTAACTTGTGTAGGTTTATCTTGACATAGTTTCCTTATTTTTATACTGTACCAACTTATTTCTTCAAATTTAGATGCATACTGTCAGTCATTCCAAAAAGTTGACTTAGCGCTCAGTCACTTTCCATCCAATAGACCAATCATGCTGTCAAAAGCCTAAAACTAATGTTTGAAGCTCACACATAGTAGAATACAAATCTGCTGAGTTAAGGTATTTCCCCATTACTACTACCAGACCATTACAATTCAGATTTTTGTGTAACATAGGTATCTTTGCACATGAATCATAGGATCTTTTCTGAATCTTGCAATTTTGGTGGCACACCCTGCAATAGCATGTTTGTTGTTATGGATGTTAAATTTACTTCTGTTTAGAAGGCAACCCAGCTAAGAGATAGGTACAGTTTTATTTCTCTTAGGTAAATTTGTAAATAATGTAGAGAATTTCCTTGTCCCATTCCCACTTACAGTTCAGAGACATGAAGCGTGTGAAGTGAATAACCTGCCATATGTATGTACATGTACCAGATCTGCTTGATGAAAGTCAAATGCTTCATTAAGTTTATCACCCATATGATAAGGTAAGCATCAAAACCACCTATCACGCTACTGCAATACTTCATGACACTTTCTTTAGCATCAGGAAATTTTTCTCAACATGTGGAGTAATGCTGTTGGTTGCTGTGAATTCCATTTTTACGGTTTTTTCATCATGAGCATTTCCGTGTGCTTCTTAGAAAAGGTAAAGATTGATATGCTTTATTCATTGTTATATTTTCATTTATGCAAAACATTTGTTTTTACAGAGCACGCAGTTTCTGTATGGAATCGACGAATCGTGTGGTCCTGGCACGAAGATTCTTGTGCCAATGCTGACCTTTGTCCATGACGGAAGAAGGACTTCCAACAACAATCTTCTCCATCCTCATCTTCCCGACGTACACTCATCTAGCTTCACTGCTTTTGCTGCTACAACTTGTCTTACTTCACCGACGAGTTGGAAAACTTCCGTGGTCGCTACCCTTTGCTGTTACACACCTGCAGTTACTTACCTCGGGATTATGGCCAGGTACCGGACAATTGACTTATTTTCTTAGGTTATCTACCAATAGTCTAGTTGCGTTAAACTCTGTGTCTGTGTAATAATTCCAAAATCAGGCCCTTTTTGCGCGCAAACAAAGTTTTACTTGGACGTTTGTTATTTCTAACGCTAGATGGCTTTTTGAAAATGTGCAGCTGTCAAAACAGTCAGTTTCATTACTTTGCACATCTTTTTAAACATTTATTGGCAGTTATTTTGTTGAAGAATTTAGTGATAACTAACGATAACTATTCCCCCAACAAAGCTCACTTGTTAGGTTTTCGATATTTGATTTTTTATTTCTACTTCCGGTTTACTCATTTCAGTCTGTAGTTTAGTAAATATTCATCTGACGTACGAAAGAACCACATATTCGTGATCCTCGTAAAATTTGTGGTAAAGTTCATGTTTTGTTTTTTACGTATTCGTACTTCCGGTTTCGAAAATTTTCCTGAACTATATATAGTTCAGGAAAATTCTCGATTTTGGCCAAATTTTGGATTTCGTTTAAATCCCACCTAATCGACCCCAAATTTCATGGGGATCACGAATATGTGGTTTATTTTGACGACAGCTCAATGGTTGAGGCGCTGTGGTTACTTCCGGTATACTTCCGGATTTTTTTTTTAAAAGACTAGCAAGTGAGCTTTGTTCTGTTAACAGTTCTCAACATTGCAAGCTTGATTTAAACTTTAAAAAATTGCATATTTAAATCTTTGAGCTAAAAAACCTGATTATTGTTTCTTTCTGTATTATGTAACTTTTATTTGCCTGTCAGTAATTAAGAATTGAATTTCTCTTTATTCAGGTAATGCAGAGGAAATTTCGAGAAGATGGACACCATAACGTCGCCGGTATCTCCAAAGTGTCAGCGCGGATCATCATTTGATGTTGGTAATATGTTTGTGTTTGTGTTAGTTAACCCGTTGTCTGCCACGCCTTTGTTCTCCCCGCTCCTTAGCATGGGCCGCGCCGAAAGGCGCCTGTTTGGCAATGCACCAAGTTCCCCCTTGTCGATGCGGTGATGGATTCTCCTGTCACCGTGTCAGCCCGGACTTGTCAGCAATGGCAAGTCCCACTTTGGTCACGGATCCTTCAGACGTGGCGCGTAGAGTAGTAGAGTACAACCTACGGGTTGTATGGCGTGGCAGCCAACGGGCTAACTTAAGAGTATGTATTTATGTATGTGATTGTAAAATGTGGTGGAATTGTGGGTGGAGGTGGGACAAAAAAGCAATTCCTTTTAAAGTTTTTTGTTTGCCATGTCTCGTAACTTGTAAATAAAAAAGACTTGTATATTTTTGTGACTGATCACCTTCAGATTCTTCAAATAAATTGCTGTGACAAACCAAACATTATCTACAACACCTTTTTTTAACCCAACTTAAGTTAAAAACAGAACTGTTAACATCGAAAACTTTTAGTTAACACCACAGTACGTTTCTTTCGAATCTTGCCCTGTAAACAAAGTTCGTCCAAACACTAGAACATGTCGGAATGCAGAGCGGATAGAGCAATAGTCACCACCAACATACGAAATAGGAAAGATCCAATAAAAATCAGAAAACGTCGCAATGTCAAAGGCTTTTAGGTTGCAAGACAAGTCGTACAAAATGATTACCCAGGTTAACAAAATTTTATTTCTCTTTAAAGATCAACAATTCCCAGTGACTAGTAATTATTGTGATATGACCGACAAATATGAACATAATTATTAAAATTGAAAATTCGACTTTAGTATTCAGAAACGTCCCTGTAGTAAGTTGGAGAAGCGTAGGGTGTGGTGTAATATTCAGGTGCCTTAGTGGTGTAGTAACTCGGGATAGAGTAATACTTCGGAGCTTCGGTGTAGTTGGTCGGAGCAGCGTAAGTAGTTTTATAATACTCGGGTGCCTTGGTAGTGTAGTACATAGGGGCCTCGGTGTAGTGTGTAGTAGGTGTAGCGTAGGTTGTGGTGTAGTAAACTGGAGCCTCGGTGTAGTATTCCGGTTCAACGTAGTACGAAGGAACATCCGCTGTGTAGTTAGTCGGGGCTGCGTAATACTTGGCCGCCTCAGTTGCAGTTGTGTAGCTTGGGGCAGAGTAATACTTCGGGGCTTCGGTGTAGTGGCTCGGGGTAGCACAAGTTGTGGTGTAATACTCTGGAGCCTTGGTGGTGTAGTAATTGGGTGTCTCGGTGTAGTATTCAACCGCTTTGGTGGTGTAATAAGTTGGAGCCTCGGTGTAGTAGCTAGGAACTAAATAATTCTTGGAAACCTCTCGGTGTAGTAAGCTGGGGCAACATACGTGTAGTACTCCGGTGACTTGGTGGTGTAGCACTTGGGAGCCTCGGTGTAGTACTCAGGATCTTTGATGATGTAGCTCGGGGAAGCGTTATCTGCGGTGTAATATTCTGGAGCCTTGGTGATGTAGTAATTGTGAGCCTCAGTGTAGTAACCGGTTGGTGCGAATGTTGTCGTTGTGTAGTAAGGCAGCGGTGTGGTGCTTTGGTATCCACCATACCCAGGAGACATTGGTACACCAGTGATCGACCCAGCCTTCAACGATACGACAAACGGCAACAGCACGACATCATCATCAACTATGCGGTAAATAATTTGAACATTAATATTCATTATGGTACATAAACAGATAAAAAACAAATAATTGACACAAACTCCATAAAACAGAATATTTACCCGATTGCGTACTGATAATACGAAGAAGAATGCACTTGGGAAGAGTACACTGCAGTTGTTCATCCATGTTTCCTTGCCAGTATTGTTCTCTCCAGCCAATCACCCTGATACAACAGCAAAGTGATGATATTCCCTACGACGACGACCCAATTTGATATCACAAAAGAAGGCAGCATCTCCGGCCTAATAAAAAATAAAGTGCAAACCCAGTAATTAAAATCTAATTTAACAAGAACTTACTATCTAACAACAACATCAGAGCAGTCATTGTTGGTCAAGTTTTAAGCACTAAATTTACAATAAGTTTTAAGCAATAAAATTAATATGAAATAAAATGTTCAAGGATTCTTACCAGCCAGACGGCCGATCGTGCTTCGAGCTCGGTATTGACTCGATAACCACCAAAATTGGAATCTATTTCCAAACCAGAAGCGACAGCCAAATCCGTGTTTGCGTTGAAACCGACAACAGCGACGACATAGTTAGAATCTGCTGAAATGAATTCTAGGTTTTAATTGAAATCGCTAAAACATGTACTGAAATAACAGTTTACCTTTTAACCATCGTTTAAGGTCAATGCGACCTCGTCGTCTTCCAAAGTTGCAGCCTCAACATAAGCTTTGGGCAAAACATTAACACTTTCCGCTTTCACCTTCTCGGTTGTCCATTGGTTAAACATTTAGAGGACTCGGCATGTGTTAGCGCCATCGATGTTGCGGGACAGCGTGACGTGCTCGTGGACATCTTTAAGGGCACCGCTCAGGGATTGGAAAAGATTTTCGTTTACTACCTAACAAGAAAATAAAGGCTATTTTTAGAGGAATTTCTAGAACTAATTCTATTCGTAGAACTAATTCACAGAAATAAATTGCTAGCAGTGTAAATAGACTTAGTAACTATCGAGCAGGAAGACTATCAAACTTATTCAACATTTTATTAAGGTGTAATCATTGAAACTTTTAAAGACGAATTTCGTTTAGAATAAAATGTTTACCTGTGGCAATAACGCACTTGTCGTAGGTGATGGTACGGCCATCGTCAAGTTCGGCTTTCCGACCAACAATGTCAAGTTAACGACGCGGTGTACACGTACGAATGTGTTGTCTTTACTATTCAATTCGACGCGATTGCAGTAGAATTCGTCTTGCTCGAAAAACAGACAAGGAAGGAAAACAAGTCATTAATACATGTTCCACAAAATTCCAATAATAAAGATCTCACCTTCATTCTTTGCCGTTCCACTGTTTGAAGCGAAGTTTATTCGAAACTTCAGGGCTGCCGTGTTGGGTGTCGGAGAAGCTAGCTAGACTGATTTCTGTCGTACTTGGGCGTTCCAGTGTAGAATTCGACAGCTTTGGTTGTGTAATAAGCTGAAGCCTCGGTGTCGTTGGTTGGGGCAGCATAAGTAGTTGCGTAATCTCAGGTGCCTTGGTGGTGTAGTACTTGGGAGCCTCGGTGTAGTACTCTAGCGCTTTCGTAGTGTAGCTCGGGGAGCAGCACAAGTTGTGGTGTAATAATCTGGATCCTTGGTGGCTTAACTGTAAACCCAACTGTGCAACCTCGGTGTAGTAACTGGTCGTTGCGTATGTTGTTGTGTAGTAAGGCGGTGGCGTTGCGGTTTGGTATCCGCCTTATCCAGGAGACATCGGAACACCAGCCGTCCACCCAGCCATCGACGATACAACAACCAATAGCAGCACGACAGCATCAGCCAGACTACATGTAATATTCAACAATAACGGACAGATTATCAAACAGAAAAAATAGAAATTGATACAAAATTCCACATAGAAATACAGAATATTCACCCGTGATTGTGACCTGATAAAGTGATAATACGACGAAGAATGCAGCTGCTGCATGGTCGGAGATGCTCACTCGATTGACTTCCGTTGCCTTTTTTCTTTCCTTCTAAAAGATTTTCTCTCGTGGTCGACATCAACGATACAACACCCAACAGCAACACAACTCCATAACTAACTATGCAATAAAATAAACAATTGGATATTATTTTTCGAAGATACTAGTCGTATCAACAACTCAAAACAAGATACAATAGACTTACGAATCAAAATTAAAAATGAATATTTACCCATAATTGCGAACTGATATTACGACGAAGAATGCAGCTGTTGCCGTGTCGGAGACACTCACTCGACTGATCCCTGTCGACTTTTCTCTCGCCTTTTATACGACTTTTTCTCACCCCTCCTCTCAAGCCTTGCGGCTATTTTACCTTCTTGATAATGATGCAAAACGTCCCATTCTCACCCAACCTCTTCTCCACTGTATGACACCTTTTCGTAATGATCTCCATGACCTTCGATTGAAATGCAAACTGGCCTTTATTTCCTTCTTTAGGTAGACGTTGCTGGGGATGGGTCTACAAAAACCAATATCAAAATGAATACCAAACAAATAGCTTACCCTTTCGGCTATTCTACCTGCTTGATAATGTTGAAAAACGTGTCATTCTCACCCAACCTCTACGCCACCCCATGCCAGTTTACGTAATTATCTCCGCGATCTTCGAGTCTGAAGGCCATAGAAACGGCCTTTTTCTTTCTGCAGGTTGACGTCGCTGGGGATGGGTCTACAAAATCCAATATCAAATAAATATCAAATTATAAATGATAATGGCTTAAACTTTAGTCACTTTATACCAATTGACATTTGAGCCATTTGACTCATTTATTCAGTGAATGAATAAATCTTCAATTTCGAACCGTTTGAACAATTGGCTTTTTTGAAAATATTCTACTGCAATCTTATCTCGAGGTTTAGTTTGTACTTAGTGCCCGAAACTGCCTGTATTTCCGCTTTCACGATTTTGAGCAGTTTTACCGGTCCGGAGTTCATATTGGCTGATACGGCGGTAGTTGCGAAGTCTGCCATCATCACAACTTCCACATTGTCCACCTTGGCAGGTGAGAAACCGCCAACGAAATCGATTTGACGTTTGGTGAGTCTAGCGGCGTCAACGGTCAGCATCGCGACGACCAACAGGATCGTTGTAGTCAGGAAATGCGCCATGGTTCGTGTTTAGTATTGGCGATTGGGAGACAAAGATTAATAAAACAATTGATGCAAGGATACTGCGACTGGCGAATGAAAACAAAGGTAAACAAGACAGGTGTTTTATAGGGCGTACAATGCCTTTCATGGCTAAAGCTAGTCACGAAAGTGAAAGTAGAACAAAACCCGGAGAGAAAATCTCAAGTCTTTGGGGAAGTCAACGTTGTGCCAGCAAAAAAAAACAAAAAACAAAAAAAAAATCGCATTTCAAATCGCCTGCAGAGATTTGCTATTGCGATGACGTTGCATCCGTTATTATACCGTGGACCAATCATATTCAGCCTCAACAGCACGAAGCATATCACCTGTGTTTTGTTAGCAAATTTTTCGGGGAAACCCCATTTTTTAGGGTTGAATTAATAAAGAATATTACTCATAAGGGCATATGAATCATCAAATGGGATTGTGAATTGAAGGTCATGGCATCAACTGGCTTAGGGAAATACCCGAAAATACCCGCGGAATATGGTATTCGAAACACGGGCTTTTATTTCATTTACACAAACTCTCCTGCTATTAATAAATGCGCATGACAGATTGCACGGGTCTAGGTTTTTCCACTTTTTAGCAAGAAACGAAGAAAGGTAAATCAGGCTAAGAGTTGGCAACAAGCCAAGGCTATTACATGCGTGACGCAACGCATCATACTAGCTTCCGTTTTAGCTTTAAAGTACCTGTTATTCGTGAATATTGGGTTACGCTGAAGTGTCAAAAAAAGTAATATCCGCTTAGTACCTAATGTGCCGTACACAGGATTTACGTAACACGTATTTTTGTTGTCGGCCTTGCAACGCTAAATCTACGTAGGAGGGGAATTTGAGTTTTATAGTCTAACTGACTTCAATGACAAAATTCAGTTGAAGACAGCAATCCGTGCCGACGTGCTATTCAAGAGGCAATTGTACTGTGAAAGTTCGCGGGTCACGACAGCATCCCTTTTAATTGGATCCCAGACAGAGAGGGCTCATTAAGCGCTACGTCTGTTTCAGGATCACCCCAGTCCTTCTTTAAAAAATGAATCAAATATGTTTGCTTTAAACCTTGACCAATGAATGAACCTGTTAGAAGAATTCTGATGGTACTCTCGTTACTGACAACCAAATTTTCTGAAAACGAAAAAGTCTATGTTGATAACTTTAATGCTGTGTAAAAAAAAGCAATACAAATTAATATCTTTCGTTCTTGAACGATTAATTGAAAATAAACATTTATAATGCATTTTACTAGACCAAAACATGAAACGTTCACCTTCCTACACTTTTAAAAGGGTCCTATATTTTTTCGAACGATTCGAACAAGGGACTCCTGAGCGGCAATCTAGAGCTACAACCACTAAGCTATTACTCCGCCCCATGAAAAAAAAAAAAAAAAACTGAGCCGATTCCTTTTTAGAGGCATGATGCTAACTTTTGGAGAAAGTTCAAACTGGATGTGCAACCATAGCATGATCATTACGGCGCCTAGTATCGATACGAAATTTCCCGGGTTCGATTCCTACTCTCTCTACATGTCTTGCCCCCCCCCCCACAATAACGCACTGTTAATTTATAAAGAAAAACGCTTGAGATAAACAGTTCAAGTTAAGCCACATTGATTATCACCGTAATCATGTCCGCCATTGTACTTGAATTGTTGAACTCGGTTCCATTTTCCTAACTGAACTACCAATGATTGTGCGCACCTTCTCCTACATTGAATACTTTACAACATCCTGACAGACAGACTTAAGATAGAAAAACACAAAGAGAAAATAAAAACTTAGTTAACTGTACCGTTGGTCGTTGATTCAAACCGATTCCCGGAGCCAAATGGAACGGGATTAAAAGTCATTCCACGGCTGGTCTTGATTTCGTCCTGAAGGGGGAAACGATGCGTAATTAACAATTCAAATGTTGTCACTTGACTCATGTGAACTTGAAAGTGAGTTGTTGAACTCGGTTCAGGAGTGTGACACAGTGACACACTGATGGGTGCAGACATTGTGGATAACTGCTGGCCCATCATTGTCTGTTGATCGTCATTCAGTTGTAAATCTGAGATGACATTCAGACCTACCGAAGAGAAAGCTTTATTTCCCCAGTAAGGTTATGATAATAATAAAATGGTTATGATTAGTAAATAGTGTGACCTCTTGAATAAAACTGCTGAAGTCAGCTGAAGTATGTCTCGGCATTCCTTTCAGAATTGGTCATGCGCAGTGTCCTGTTTTGAAATATCTTCATAGTGCATAGATGGTAATGTGAAGCATTCTCTATTTATTGGCCTTTGCTAATCTGTTATTAATTAACGAATGAAAAAGTTAAGAGAAACAAAAAATGGAGCAATAATTTTGATAATCACATTTTCAGGAAGCGTGGGTGTATAGAAATGAACTGATTCTGTCATAGAATTTGGTGAATCGAGGTAATAGTTGATCGTAATCGAGGTAATAGTTGATCGTATTGTAATAGATGAATCGAGGCCTAGTTGCTGTTTCCATGCTGTTACGAGCCATCATTTTCCTCATTAAGTTAACATATCCAACGCATCTCAAAATTTGTTGATGCAACGTACACCAACAGAATTTAATAAAACTAATGACTGCGTTTGCTCTACTTGTCGAAAAAAGAAATATTACATAAAACAGTCACAAGATGAAGAGAATCTCAAGTTTCTGTTAAAAAACTGCCACTCAGAGTAGTAGACGACAAGCAATCAACTTATCAAGTCAAGCATGATTGACATGATTGATTGAGGGCCAATGACTTGAATGCCCTCTATCGAGAATCATGAACTATAAGCCATTCTCGCCATCTGTTGAAAACACCGACACTAACCTTTTCACACCCGCACACCGTAGGAAAAAGAAAAAAAAACCTTTGGATATAAATAAATTTGGATAATAAAAAAAAAGGAAAAGAGGAATCAAACATGCAACACAACACACATACATACATGCAATTGTATAATTTTTCCCGATTTTAATAATGAGGCTAGAGATTTGAAAACAAAAAAACAGTGTCTTAAAGTTATATAGTATATCACCGCCTAAAGAGTTTAAGAACTGAACAAGTAGTTCACACTTGGGTATTGATTATCCGGCTGTGTTATTTTTATGTGTCCACAACTAGTTCGTAGTTCCTCCCCAGCGAACTATAGCAATCATCATCAAAGGGTGTATGGTAACAAGTTCAGTGCTTCTGTTGACATGTCCTGTTGATTGGTTATTGCATTTTGTTTTATGAGCTCGGCTATTGCTGTGTTATTTTTTTGGATATACTATTCGAACCGTAATACCGTACCCCCATCCATCTAGAAATTAACTCAACAAATTATTAAAGCATTTTTTGGGGTTTAGTTATAGATAGAACGCAGTTTCTCAGGGCCCATTATAGGGCATATAATCAAGTTATTGGATTGCAATCATCTTTATTCTTAACTGAGGACCGCAGAAATATTTTTCATTAGGCCTGCGCTTGAGTGTTAAAATTGCGCTGAACATTTAGAGCTGTGCATTTCTCCTTCTAATAAAAAAAAATCTAATTTTGAAACTATGTCGGCTTCCGTCCCGCAGCAACCTCGCAGCATATATTATTTTTTTATCTTGCGCAGTTCGTGACTTGTCATCGGCTACTGAATTAATGTCACCGCAGATTATTGATGAACATTGCATTTATACGTCGCGTCTTTATCGTGATTTTACTGCCTTACAACGTCTAGCCAACTATTTAAAAAACCTTCCGCTGTTATTAAACTGCGTCTAAGCCAGAAGTGACTTTTAATGAAGTTGTGTGTGGTATGCGAAACCACACATGTACTGACAATGCTTCGGTTAAAACTGCGGATGTTGCAAAATCACGTTTGATTGAGATTCAGCTATTCCCGGCGGATATTCTCGTCTTCGCTCCGATAAGACGTCTTACACGACCACTCTATGTTTCTCACCATATATATAACGCTCTGCACTTCCAGCATCTGAGAGGTTGCGTCTATATATAGTCATCCCAAAGGGATTTATACACAATACGTGTCATTGCAGCATGGCGCAGATATCACTTGGTCCTCACGTTCTCTTGCCTCATAAGTCATATAAGAAAAGAAGTTCTCGCAACACATATATGAAGTGTATACGCGTACACAAAAGATCGACATGAAGCGTTGGTGTACAGTTATAGACAGCAACATACTGCCGAGGGTATTACATCCCAGAGTACATAACTGTATGATATTAATTTAATCCAATCTAGTCAGATTCTATGATCTAATTGAACGCAGTTAGTCGCATTGCATGATCGTGAGCGTATAATTTTTATCGCTGTACTCTTAGAGCGGTTTCAACGAAATAAAAAAAGAGTTCATTTAGTAGACTCGTCGTAACGTATTATTGATTGTCTGCTCGGCCGATCTCAGCTGGGAGCCAACAATCGAATGATGGATGAACAATGCAGTCATAATAATAAAACATACGTCGCAATTATATTTTTCTTGGCCACTCGACTTTTGTCCGCACTGCTCTTCGTTTGAACGTTCTCCAGCTCCACGGTTGTCAGGTAATAACTGCGTTGTTTGGAGTGTGAAATGTCATAGAGATTATCACGTTTTGCTTCGTTTGATGAGTGCTAGCTGGGTTCGCTGTAGCTGACCCTTTTCCTATTGATCTGTTTGTACTGCGATGGAAACTTACACGGTCCTGCATTTTCTTCTTATAATGAATTCATAACGAAGAATCCTCGTCTAGACAAAAGCAAAATGTTCCCCTGTGAAATATCCAGATGATGAAGTTAATAAGTTTTTCCTTATTATAGGATGACCTAATGCGACTGGAGTCTCATTGGTACCATATTTGTACCCATTTTACCACAAATTAAAAACATTTATATATAGGCGAAAATGGGACATTTCAATTGGATAAATGTGTTTTCCTTCCGGACTTCCGGCATTGCGAATCAAAGTTGTAAATACGGATGTCTTAATTTCTTTTTTTTCGGCTTCTTCTTTTTTCCCCCACCGCACTCTGTCTGTTGCAACTTGTAATCGTACACGTTTAAGGTTATTTATAGGTGGCCCAAGGTAATTTTAGAATGTCTTGTACTTGTTTACACTGGACGTGAAAGTTCCGTGTTGATGTTTACTGACAATAAGCTGGCAACCTCTGGTCCTCACCCCATCCACAGTGTGTCGCTTATTATTTGTTGTAAAACTAAACAATAATGTATTTAGTGAAATTCACTTGGGCTTGAGTAAAAAGTGACCCAGCAGCAACAGACCCAAAAGCAGTTGTTTCATCTCTCATCTCATCACACTTTATCGGTGTTTTATCAAAACATATCGACTGCATTTTTCATCATAGGCAGCATCACAGCAAGACAAAAACATCAATCCTTCTGGCAGCTGTCGCTCGCTGTTTAAACATGCATGGCTAAAAGGAAATACAGACTATTTTTGTTGTGCGCTCGCTATATACTGCGCCTCTCTGCACTGTACCTATGCGTCATAATACGAGTTCAAATATGCGTGTGACTTGGTGGAAGCTGATTTTTTAAAAGGGTGCTACTTCTAACCTTTCGATTACATTCACGTGTATATTTTTCTCGACATCAAAAGAATTTCTTGAGAAATCAATAGGGCTCCATGTGAAGGCGACAAAGAGAATCAACGGGAAAAAAAAACAAAACAATATATGCGCCACCCCCACCTGTCACCGAGCCCAAAATGGTACGTATACACATGTAAGCCGTGGAGAAATCAGCGAAAATAAAATCAAACAAAATAAACAAAATAAACCGTATAGTAAAAAGTATCCGGATTTTTTTTTTTTAATATTTTACAGATTTATTGGGAAATTCTTCACAGCGCACAAAGAAAATTCCTTTCCGCTGTGGTTTCGTTATATGCTTTCCATAATGAATCTCGTATAGATGAATATACAAGAACGAAGCCATTCGTGCTATTTGCAAAATTAATCATATCTTCGTGCTCCTATACATCAGTAACTCATCTATAGTTCAGAAAGGGCAATGTATACAATCTACCCCCCAAGAGCAAATTAGTTTCTTTGTACAAAATTTTATCTAGGCCCATCTATATATTCCCAGCTTTTTTTTGGGGGGGGGGGGGGAAGTAAAATAGCGTTGTCTCTCTCTACCGGGAACATAAAATGAGAAATTGAACGAGAGACTAAAATATGAGAAGCGAGCGCAGCTTCTTTTTATAACCTTTCTTGGAATATAGGCCTACAGCCCAGCAGACCAAAACGAAATCAAATCAAAAGGAGGAAACGATGAATTCGTTGAATCAACTGAGTGGGCAAAGTTGAATCCGTTCGGTTCAACTTGTAAAGTTAACGAGCAGGTTCCACTCCCTCCTGCACAATTGGACATTCTACCAGAAATTTCTTAATAAATCATAAAAAGGATATATGCATTGTCCTCTTCCGCGGAAATACCAATTGGACGGTGTATCTCCGCATCAGCTACTTACTGGAAGCTGTATTATTATTTTCCGTTAGTTTATAAGTCGGCTGCTGTCTTTCTGGGAGCGTATAACTAACACTCAGATAAATGTGCCTTCACTCGTTAAACAACATCTATTATAAAATGTTTAAGCATACAATAAATGATTTGCGAAGGAAAGCGGAGGACGATGTATGGAGGCTCATCTCTCCTCCGTGTTTGCAGCAGCACGCAAAAAACTCAGCAGTGCGCAAGTTTGGAGCGCATGCAATATGAAGGGCAGCCGGCTCCGTTTCTCAACACTCAGTTGGCTTCTACCAACTTTCCGGTGCGCTTCCGATTCATTAATCGTGAGCGTGTCTCGATCGAAAGATCACCGAGGCTAAACTTCTGCTTTATCATAGTATAAATCACCATTTTCATTTTCATTTGAAAAAACTTGGTTATACTTTAAGAATTTAATCAATCAATTATATATCTCTGTGCTTGTTGGCTTTGAGGGAAAGACATTTGCCGCTTCAATTCCGACCGTTGCGCATTCAAAACGATCTGTGACAAGGAAATCAAAGCGCGATGTCGGCCAGGTGTTTCTTCGGAGTCTTCTTGTTCGTCTTCCTGACGATAGGAATCATTTGGGCCGAATCGGACCCCCTTCCATCCGATTGGGAAGAAGACATCCCCCAGCCGAGATGCGGATTGTGTCGTTGTGAAGAAAGTAATTTCATCCAGTGCAACGAAAAGGACACACTGGAAGACATTTCTCACATTCGAGTTCCAGTTGACTATAACAGAAACAGCTTCCTATTCATGTAAGTAGTAGCTATCGATCGCAAGGATAATTTTGGAAAAAAGTAGCAACGTAAATAAAAACCCAATTATATAGGTAAGACAATTTAATTTGAGTTCTCCAGTTCTCCTCCTTATCAAAACAAATAAGCCGAATAAAAAAAAGGTATTGGGTTTTGAAAGAAAATTGCGCAATTTTGTTCCAAAACAGCGCAATTATGCCTTTCTTCTCCATTTTCTCCAGCACTTATCTTGTGAGCTAAGAAGCCAAAATGTAGTACCGACTTTCCCGCCAAAGGTTCGCAATGGGGCGTTTGTGTACAACGCAGTTTTCATAATAACAAACGCTGTAAAAAAAGCGTTGCTACCTTTGACTGTGGCCAAATGTGAAGCAATCAATTCCTAGCTTTCAATAAAATAGTGTATCCTGGTGACACGACGACGAATCCAAAGAGACAAACGGAAAAATACAATAGGCTTGTTTGACAGTGATTTACACGGAATGTAACCCAAACAAGTAACCGAAGAAAGCGGGCGTTGCCCTGTCAACGCCTGAAAGGAAAGTGCAGTAATAGTTATTGTCTAATATTTTTTGAGCTCGGTCGAAGCGCTCAAGCACGGCTTTATAATACGTGTGACGCAGTTGAAACGGTGTGGTGCGGATATATAAAATCAAAGAGGAACGCACTTCATTCCATCGGTAATTCCACCCGAATCAAAGAGAAAGAATGAAGGTATTCTCTCTCGCACTATAGCTCTCACAAAATATAGCAAAAATAATTAATCACGACGAAACAAGCGTGTTTTTTATAGCAGGGTGTTATACTATCCAAACGGACATTCCACGTCATAATAAACGTTGGAGTCTTCCGTGCGACCGTAGCGCTTTCCACAATATTTACAGAGCAGCTTAATCAGAATACTTATAATTCAAAATGAAAACAGCCATAACTAGAAACGTAAGGTCATAAATCTGAATATGGACACCTGATCGTGCCGGTTATTTCTGATGAATTTCTTGTTCATTAGTTCTCCTTCTCGGAGCGTACCACGTCTATGCTAATTGGTATAGGTCGTGCTCCATCACGAACCAGCGTACTAATTAATGTCCTAATCAACCAATGAATCCTGATCGATGGATCGATGCTGCCCTCTGTCTTACAGCATCAGAGTGATGTATGAACAGCAGAATGATTGTTTTATTGTTTTATTTTTTTCTTTTAAAAGAAAGCATTAGCTACTGCTGTGTGTAACTAACCTTAACTGACCATGGCGCTACTACGGATATCCTATTCCCGTATATACTATGCAATGTCCAATTATTATTTCCAAAAATAAATGTCGGTCTCGTATTGCTTTCCCGTTGAGTAGGCATCTAGATTGAAGACGTCAGTCGTCATCACGTATTGGAACCGGATTTAACTTTGTCTATGTATAAAAGGCCGTAGGGGATGACTTTTTGTGTCATCTTCGTTCATGTACGTGCTTTCTGATTTTATCGATTGATAAACATGGAGGTGTATATAGTTCACGATGACGTCCGTGCAAGCCTTAACTTTTACTTAACAATTGGAGCTGTCAAACAATGGGGTCGATAAAAATCGCGTACGCAAATATCAAGCTCACAAGTCTCGGGTGGCTACGGTTGTTTTGTTTTTTTATTATTCAATTTACGCCACCGTATATTTTAAAAGGACTAATCCTTTGCATTCATCAAACAAATGTTTTGTTGCGCTGGCCTAAGGCACTGAGCTTCTTAGCTCGGATGAAGGTGAAGCTACAGAAATGCCAGCACATGACGTACGTATATGATGTAAAAACGCTTGTTGCTTTGATTTTACGAGAAAAGTCTTGGCATGAAAACAAGCTTCTCTCTATTCGTATAGCAGGGATTTTTCATGCCAAATAACACTTCTTCGATTTGCAATATTGGTATACGTGATGCGGAAATATGCATAATTACCCACAAAAGATTCGGGTGGAAAAAAACTTTTTCCGAAGAATGAACATAGTCACACAAAGAAGTTTTCAGGCTCTTGAGGACTCTTACTGGTAGCATTCATGGGGAACCTTTTGATTAGATTTGAGTTCGTTTTGTACAGCAGGCCTATACTAGACTTCATGGTATCCTATAGTCAACCAGCCATTTATGTTTTTTTTTTCTCTCCAATTGGAGCAGTGACAGTGTCAAAGGACCCATTTGGAAATATTCGTACCCAATCACTTGGATATTTGATTTCGGGGCCCATCGATCGGAGTGCTGTGACGCATTCGGTACAAGTCGACGCCGGGAGGGGGTGACGCGAGCACTAATATAGCCTCAAATTCACTCTTTCGACTGCGTCTTATCGAATGGAAATATAGCGCTTCGATATAGCTCCTCTAATCATATTAACTTCTTGTCCTGACGCATATAGCCCACTCAGATAATTGAAGTATAGGCCGGAGCACGAAATAATGCGACTGCGGCATTTCTACCATGCAGCTTACGTAGCCCCTATACATAATTCAGGATTCGCAACTCACTTTCTTGGAATGGCTAATGTCGAGTCTTTTAAATTGCGATTATTGTTCCAAAACAATTGTCCAGTCTCTATATAATCGGAATAGAGTTCAGCGCGCGGATTAGATTTCAAAATCCTTCCAAGGATCGAATAACCCCTTTAAATTTTTAGCGCTCAAGGGCATTACACTTTTGTTTTTGTTAAGGCGAATAATTCGATATGGGCTACAAATAGTTCTTTCATTCGAGATTAATCTGCGAGTGTTCTAGTATGGCATCTTGCGACTTGACATTTCAAGAATGTTAAATCACATAAGTCACATCGTAGCTGCAAGTCTTGACCATCTATCTCTAATTTAAATTCGGGAATTCACGGGAATTCCGGGAAATGGTTGGCTGTGTATTATTAAAGTGTGTGAACCAAGGAATGCAATTAGCCAATTATTAACATATTCCGATTCAGTCACCGGGAGATGCATGCATGGAGAGTTGGAAAAATTGCTTTGCATGTGCTCTCGTTCATACCTGAACACGTATAATCAAGACTTGCCCATATCGCCAGTCATATATAGTACAACCTGTTAACACAAGATGTCAACCCTGAAATTATCTGAGCGGAATAAGGTAATTTTTGCCTGAATAATTAGTCATTGGGGTCAAATGAATAAAGCTTCTACAAATTGTGTGTCTTGGGAGGAAACTGATTTTCGCAAACAATAATTAGTTTTCCTTAATAGCCAAGTTTGTGCATTGTGTAATGATTTGGAAACTCACATCCTTTACATTAATAGGCTAGTTGCCAGCAGTTGCCCAGTGGCATTAGAAACAGGAGAGCTTACATCAGCACTCTCGTTTTAAGTTGTCATTTAAGTGCGGCACTTATTCTTTTATTACATTTGAGAAAGAAGACTAGGTATAGCGACTGCTGGCGTGTTTGGAGACTATATCGTGTTCCGATCACAGAACAAATGTCAACGCCTTGTCAAGTGCCGTATACTTGCTGTGTTATCCAAAACGGGGACAGTTGTGTCTTTCTTTGCTCAAGTAACTGCTGTAAGTCGAATCATTTGGCACGTATAAAAGTGAATTCGGAATCAACAAGGCACATTTTCCTTTGACAGATGAATCTCAGCTTCCGGTCAAGGGAAAAGTAGAGTGCTGGTCGTTCCCCAAGTAACTCTCGTGCGTGCGCCCTGATGCTCGAAGCGTATGGGAGGTTCAACGTCGCCACCCTATACAAATCGGTGCTGTAGATATGCACTGCTGAAATACATATATATACTGTCGAGGGAAACACATATAAACCCACGACGATCAATCATTCGCTAGCGCTAGGAGAGCGGATGCGGTCGTCGCGGGAACAGTGATCCCAACTTCCCATAAATATAACTATGGAAACGAAATTTTCAAACCTGATTACAGTGTTGACGACGATTTTCGTCGCCGATTTGATTAGGGAAACGTCTAGTTCGATTTGCAAACTGTGTTGGTGCAGTAGCGCGTCGATTACTTGCGAAGAAGCCAATAGTTCGTTGTCACGTTTTTACAGCGAAGAATCGGATGAGATACAACTGTTAAATGTCACTTACATGTAAGTTAATTTAGAGTGAATTTTTTTGTCATGCATCATCCGCATCACTTGGGTTTTATTCTGATTTCGAAAATTACATGATGCATGCCTCACGTGTGTTCATTTCCATGATATTGTTTCACAATATCATTTTCTTGATTTATGTGTGAAGCTTTATTATTATTATCACCACCAAAAGTGCTTTGCTGTAGAACCAATCAATAAGTCTAAGTGGTTCGCGGGCTCTGTTTTCACTCACACATACTACATATTGCGCGTTTTCTTCCTGTATTTCAGATACATTCAAAATCAGACAAATCTGACGTCTCTCGAGAAATCTTCTTTGAAACCCTTCAGTCAACTCATAGAATTGTGAGCCAAAAAAAAATGTTATTATGCTGTACTCGTTATTTTTAACCTTATCATTTTTCTTTATTAAATGAAGAACGATCATCGATTGCGGTCTTCGTTTCATAAGTTCAGATGCTTTTGAAGGCAACCCATTACTGAAGAAATTGTAAGTTATTTTTTTGTTTTAATACTAAGATGTGATAGGGATACTTATTGGGCAGACAAATGAGAATAATCTGATTATCTTTTTATTCAAAAGAAATTTTCAAAACAATCAGCTCACCGTGGTACCGTGGACATTGTTCGTTTCCTTGAACAACCCTGAAATGTAAGTCGCTCTAATTATTTAGAACAAAAGGAGAATTTCTCAAAAGTCAAAGATTTGGTTTTCTATAAATGTTTCCAATAGAAATTTGATCAAAAACCCATTGAGTTGCGTCTGCGAAAATAAGTGGATCTTGGAAACCGCCCGGAATTCCGCGGAATCTAAAACAACCCCGTACGTGGCGGGATGGCCCCGAATCAAATCATTTTCTCTTCAAAGTTTTATTTGTATCGATTCCGGGGGCAGCAGTCATTCACTACTAGAATACACTTTCGACGAATGCGGTAAGTGCTTCTGGTTTTACTTTTGTGCTTATTCATTTTGGCCTAATGCCTCCCAACTCCCATCCACCTGATGTTAGTAGACGTATAACTAATCTTACTATACCTAATTCCCTTCTATACAAAACATTGGCTGTATGTTAGATGTACCGGAAATCTTTATGAACAAAAGCGATATTCAACTCAACGAAAAAGAATCACTCGCCATCGTATGTGCAGCTGCAGGGAAACCTTCTCCCAAGGTACTGCAGGGTTTTTGTGTGTACACGCTATAGATCCTATTTACTATATAAATAGAGTCCGACCTTTATATATACTATACATTAAAAGCGCCACGTGCTTGAGATTTCTTTCTTTTTTATTCTTTTAGTCAAATGCTTATTCATTCTGATTTTATAGGTTGCATGGAACACTAGCCGACTTGTTTCCAAGGTTAATCTCGTCGGCTCTGGATTGCAACAGGCGTTGACTATAGAAAACGTTCGAGGTGACGATATGGGTAGTATTACCTGCTCGGCGGAAAATGCAGTCGGAAAAGTATCGCGTAACTTCTCTCTAACCGTGAATTGTAAGCGGCCGTCAGTTATATATTCACACAGCTCGGCATTCTTTTAAATGTGATTGTTTATCTTTTCAAGCGGCACCCATTATTGTCAAGTTTGAGATCCGCCAAGGTTTCTACTGGTGTATCGATTACGAAATTAAAGGATATCCAACACCCAATCGAACGTGGTTCTTCAATGGAGCGAAGCTCCTTTACTCCAACGATATTACAGACGTGTTTCACATTCCGAGCGAAAGGCTAAAAGGTGACCAGCAAACGGATACATCAAACGATTGTCCTTGTTTGCTCCACGCAATCATTGGCTATATACTAACGTAACTGTATCTCGCTCAGGTTCTCTGGAATTTACAAGCACTAGTCTCAATCGACAAGGGCACTACACTTTATCCGTTTCCAATGTTTACGGAACAGCCAATCAAACTCTGAAAGTCAACTTTCATCAACAGTTTGCCGACTTTCACCCGGGAATTCCCGGATTAGTCCATCCAATGCAGCTACCCCCTAACTTGCCTCTACCATCGTCAATCGATCGTTCACATTCAAACGTCAAGCCTAAAGAACCGCCGCCTTCATCAGCGGGAGAAATTGAAGAAACTCATTTCCTTTCGGTTGACACATTAATTAATCGAATATGTTCATTCACACATGAATCTTAAGTTTTAAAAAATGGATCGTTTTTAGGTTCAGATTGCCATGGCGACCATCGCTTTGGTGGTAGGCCTGACCGTGACTGGATTCCTAATCGTCTGGGCTAAAGTTCGTCCGTGCAAGAAAATGACGTCCGACAATCAAAGCAGTCGCTACAGTAAAATGTTCTGCCTGCTTCACTTTTTCCACGGGTAAATAATAAGATTCCTTCAATTTCATCTTGCAAAAAATCTTTCCCATCATAATTCGGAATAATTGCGTTCAACGGTTTAGGCCTCGTAACGCGACAGAAGAAAACAGTCCAATGTCTGCCACGGTTTTCAGAAGAGACACGATCCCCATTCACGCGACCATGGCCGAAAATCCTCACTACGAAGCCCATCACTTCCCGTCCAATAGCGATTCAAAAGAGGATCGGGACCAAGTCTCCATGCCACTGCTCGTCTTGGACAGGAAACCGGAATACAAAGTCATTTCGTCGTCCTGTTTGCATTCGCTCAAAGACTTGGGAGAAGGTGTTTTCGGCAAAGTTCACTTGTCGACTTACTCCTCGTCGTCGCAAGACCAGGAAGCCGGAAAGTTTCTCGTCGCTGTAAGTTGTTGCTGTTATTATTATTCCATTTTCTTAAGAAAAATGACAAGCCCAACATGAGTAACATTGTAAGATCGAGTAAAAGGTTTGATAAGGGAAATAGGCCGGTCTATTTCTGTCTTAATCGGAAAATCTTGTGCGCATTCAACTTTTTTTTAAACACAAAAGTTTGTCGATGCAACAGGTGAAAATTCTCAAGTTTTGCGGAGAAGAATCGGCCAAAGATTTCGACCGTGAAGCGTCGCTATTGACCCAGCTGACTCACAAAAACATTGTCCAATTTCACGGAGCCTGCGTCGACGAAAAACCCTGGAAAATGGTCTTCGAGTACATGGAAAACGGAGATTTGAACCAGTTTTTGAGGTAATATTCCGGTTCTATATTTTAAACCCACGTACGCCCTGTCCTTCGGCTATCCAAACGCATTTTATAAGATGTTCGATAGTCTAATGTCGTGGATCAATATTTATTCGTATGCTGTACGTCTTTGACTGCAAACAGAGTCCGGGGACCCGACGCCCACCTCTTGGAAGCCCGTCACGACCCAACTTGTATAAATATTTCTGGTCGCCATACCGAAGACGACGGCCCCATGGATCCACCGCAGAAGCTTAGCTTGCTTATTTTGCTCCAAATGGCCAGAGATATTTCACAAGGGATGGAATATCTCGCGTCGATGGTAATAACATTTTAATATATAAACGCATCGTATTGGCAAACGTTTAAATAAGTGATGAGAGGCTCGATCCAATTTGATTCACAGCACTACGTCCACAGAGATTTGGCGACGCGCAATTGCTTAGTGGGTAAGAATTTAGTGGTCAAAATAGGCGACTTTGGTATGTCCAGGGATATTTACAGCTCCGACTACTATCGGGTAAGTGCGGGATCGCACCCTGAAGAAAGAATGAGAAAAATTACAGCTTGTCAAAGTGAAAAATTGATATTTCCAAGGTTGGTGGACACACTTTACTTCCAGTCCGGTGGATGCCTCCAGAGAGTGTTATGTACCGCAAATTCACGTCCGAGTCGGACGTCTGGTCATTTGGAGTGGTGCTCTGGGAAATCTTCTCCTTTGGCAAACAGCCCTGGTACGGCTATTCCAATCAAGAGGTATAATGCGCTCAACCTGTTTGACTCGTGTCGTCATAGTAGCTTAGCCTTTTTTTAACGTGTTAACATCCGTTACATGGCAAGTATTTATTTTTTCAATTTTTCATCAACAGGTCATACAGCTAGTCACAGGAGGCCAAGTACTTCCAGTAAGTGATATTTTTATTTTACATCGTTCAGTTCAGAATGTCATCAATTTTTTGCAGTGTCCTCTTGCCACTCCTCCCGATGCGTATCAATTGATGTTGAATTGCTGGCAAACACAACCCAATCAGCGGAGCACGATGAAAGCGGTCAATGAACGTTTAGTCGAGTTGTGTTCACCTTGTGTCAAAAATTCTACCCTCTATTTGAACGTCATAGAGTAGGAGTCGGACGAGTCCATCAAACATTTTTAATTAATAGCCAAGGACCACAATTTAAAGTTCATACTCCTCTCAAGTCTCAGTCAATCCCCGAATCTAACCCTACTTCATATAAACGGTATTATTTTTAAAAATTGTATTTTATTGTCCTCTATTTATTTGTGAATATGAATACAAGTAAAATGGCATTATTCTCACCTAAAGTTTTCTTTTTCTTCTTACATCCATTGATTTTAGAAGTGTTTTATTTGTGAACGCTAGATGGCAGCTCGAGTAAATTTGTATTGAAAATTTTTGTTTTCGAATTCTGAACCCGCTGAACCATTGGGTATTACGTATAAATATATGCGTCTTAATATGCGCGATAAAAATGTTTTGACTTAGCTTAAGGCTGTGTCGGCAACAACATGTTTTCACGTGTAAAAAACACGTGGACGGTGGACCTCGTTTTATTTAAGTAAATAAATAGAAAACGGTCAGTGCGATGTAAAATGTCTCACGACGGCATTAACGCAGTCGAAAAGCACGCTGTAATCTTAGAAGAGATGTTTTCATTTTGGATAAACCAATGATGGGTTATCAATAATTTGCTCAAGGTAACCTCATTTTTTTGCGTACGTGCTGCGTGTCACAACAGGAACATGTTTCTCTAAATCATATTTGCATATTTGTATACAGTAACCGAGTGATTTTGTCTCCCATGGTCTCCCGCGGTTGTTGTGTAATCGCTTTAGCTTGCACTTTTGCATGCGTCGTGTTTGTAGCTGTGTTAGCTATACAGTTGCTGATGCAAATGTACACGCAATGACGTTCGACCGCCCTTCATGGTTGTATAAAGGCAGCATGGTGGCTGGTTGTTGAAGGGCAAAAGAACAATTTAGGGTATTTGCGATTCTTCGAAGAAAGGTACACAACTTGAACGGATTCTTCTTTGTTCTTTTTAACAAGTTTCTTTTTTTATACCTGACAAGTTGAGCGAATAATAAAGGTTCTAGCAAGTTCTAGCGTTCAATGACTGTATTTGGCAACAAATATGACTGTGGTTCTTGTGGCAAATGTTTTTTAAAAAGAAACTATTCAAGGCAATGCTGACCCTTCCTTGAAGAACAAATGGCATAAGCAATATTATAGTCGATTATAACCAAAGACAAGGGCATTCAAATAAATTATAAGCCTGGAGGTTATTACGTACTGAAAACTTCCGATTCCCGTTTAATAAGTGGAACGACCAAGGATGGGGTCGACAACAAGACGGTACTCTGACGAATTTCACCCAGCAACAGAGTTTGAAACCCCTCAAGTCTCAATACTAAACTCGTTTTAGTGGTCATATGAAGGTTAAAATGTTATCGAAATTTCATCACGGGGATGTATTATATTTTATAAGTGGGTCAACTAAGAGACCGTTACTGCTTTTTCGAAATAATACATATGAAATAACTACAATTACAGCAGGTTTATTAGTGTGCATTAACGCTGATTGTATTCTTCCTCTAATGACTTCATGCTCGAGACAATAACCAAGAGTCACACGACAAGAACAAACGAACATTGTACAACACCGGCGATTAAGAAAATATATGAGAAAAGTACTTGAGCTGAATCACAAATAATGAAATATTTTAACCCTCCACACATAGAGAAAATTAACACCAGAAAAATTCTTTATCATAAACATTAAGCAAAAGAAACTAGGAATTTTTTTTTGTTTTATTGGACAGTCCGTCGTTGGACGAAGACTTCTACATGCGTCTCAGCTGACGTAATAACGGAGAAGCCTGTCAAAACAAAGAAACAACGAAAAATGATTACACAGTGATGATGAAATTGTGATGAAAAATTGACACATACCTGAGTAAATTCACCTGAAGATCATTTGGATTTGGCAGAAACATTTTCAGCTCGCTTATTTTTCTCAGTATTTTGCAACTTGGTTTCTATCTTACGAGTGTGTCCATTAGGATCGAATCGGTTGGTGTGTTGCTCGGCCTCCTGCAACGCAACAGACATATCAAAGCTTAGTATATACAACAATACCGTAACAAAGAATAACAAAGGAAAAAAAGAACACAAAGAACGATTGCTTATACCTTCTTTGTGCGCAGACGGCCGCTGTGATTCGAGTAAAGTTTGTTGTCCTCGGAGAAATTGTAATGCTCGAACTCGTCGAAATGAGTCTCTGACATGATAATTATTACAAAGTCTGAAATAGACTGATATTAAAGATTGGGTAATTGTGACGGCGAACGTAGACTAACAAGCAACGACTCAAGCAGGCTGGCTTTTTATACTACGACACAAGTGCGTAGTTGGGGTCTTCCCTTCCTCCCAGCCTTGCTCCAATATACAAAGAAATCCCGAGAAACAGATTTTTGAGACAAGTGGAATTACCGACGTTTTCACAATTTTATTGTGAGGTATTTTGTTCATATAAATTCGTCTTGTGTTTTTTTATTGATCAGCAGAAAATATCTTAATATTTTCCATATTGTCCATTGTACTTACTGATTAAGTCAATTTATGACTTTTGATTTTTAGATCCAGCTGCAGAAAATAGAGTCGCCATGTTTTTCTATTGTTGACGTTTTCGGATAACGTTTTCGGTTAAATTTTTCGACTAGATAGTCGGCTTCACATATCCGTCTTTATAAAAAAATTTACGATTTTCCTGCTTCAAGATTATTTTTACATCCATCCATAACAGTTATATTTTAACTTCAACTTGATCGGTTTTTGTTGATACTTAATAAGTCCGCCAGGTGGTGCGGCGGACCCTCGTCACCTGTTTCAATTTGAATAATTTGAATCAAATTGTGTGCAACTGTTAAAGAAATAGGAACGTTACTGAGCTGTTCTGTTTTAGTCTGCAAGAATATTTTATTGCACGTGGTTTAAGATCTTCTGAACTTCCTAGGTTTGTAATGGTAGTTTTAATCTTGAATTTAACAATAAATTAAAGTGAAATTAATTTTTAGAAGAGAATCCAAAGAAAAAAAATGGAACACAGCGTAGAGAATTGTCCGATCAAAAAAGAAATGGATAAATTGGAGAAAGATTATAGTGAATTGCAAGCAAATTTGCAGTTGTCGGCTGTATATGGCAAAAGCTTGCTGGAAGAAAATAACACTCTTAAACATCAGATAAAAAGCATACAGTCACTTCAAGAAGTATAATTAAATCAAATTTGGAATATCACAAGTATTTATTTAACTCGTTTATTATTAAAAAGGCATCTGTTCAAGAAAATCATAATCTAAGAATGCAACTTGAAGTGTCCCAAAAGTTGACGAGTTCTCAAAACGCAGACATGGAATCTTTAAAGGAATCACTTCAGATAAGTGAAGAACTTAACAAGCAACTTAAAGCATTGGATGAAGAACAGCACAGAAAGGAGTCAACTCTTGTTTCTCAGGTAAATGATCATACCTATAAACTTAAAATAATGTATTTTAAAGATTTTAAATTGAAATAATAGATGGCTAACATTAAAGATCAAGAAGAGGCTCATAAAGAACAGTATGAACATCGAATCAAAGAACTTCAAGCAGAGAACCAACAACTAAAATCTGCTGAGCGAGTCCCTCTGGTAGTAAGCTGCAATCATGAAGAGGAAATTTCTCAATTGCAAGTATGCATTTATTCAGTTAAACTAGTTGACTTTTATTACGCACTCACATTTCATGACTAAATCCTTTTTTGGAATAGATGGATCTTGAGTTAACTAATCAAAGCAAGAATAAAGTGGAAGAAGAGTTGATTTCTAAACAGAGTGAGATGCAGCAATTCCAATATGTGGAAAGTCAATTGAACAAGAAAGTTTCAGAATTTGAATATGAATTATTAACCAAAGAAAAAGCACTAGCATCATCTGAAAAACTTTTAGAGGTAATTTTACCTCAAATAAGCACTGTGTGAACTACAACTCAATATTTATAATCATTTTGAATTACCTATTCTGCAACTTAGGAGAAACGCATTGAAATTTTAGAACTCCAAGCATTGCTTGAAGCCGAACGAGTATCACAAACCAACCCAGAAAAGCGCGGCAATTCGATTTTTAGCGAAGTGGAGGATCGTCGACAGCAAGTCGAACGTCAATTGGCCAAATTAACAACGCTTTTAGACAAGGAAAGGAGGAAAAATCAGGATTTGCAAGCGGAAATCGTCAAAGTAAAGGTAAAATGGTTACTTTGTTTTGCACTGTTACAGGACTGTTAATGTTGATCAACTGGTCATCCAATTTCAGAACCAAATGGCCTTTCTAGCGTGTGCTGGGAACAATGCTGAGCCTAGTAAAAGCGTTGAACAGCTGGAAAATCTACTGCGATCTACTACTTCCCAAAACAAGGTCTGAATATTTATATGTAATTTTTAAAAATATTAAAACACATTTGCTTCCTTTCCATGAGATAGGATTTGTTGAAGAAAATTGAAGATTTAGAGAGGAAAGTCCAGTCTTCTTGTCAACCTGTTCCTCAATTAGAAGATTCTAAGAAGTGGATGCAAGCCATGCTCTCCCAGAAACAGTAATCACAATTATCCAATATTTGACTTCTGTACAGTATACATTAATAACGTATTGTTCGTGCTGCTTGTTACCGAGATTTCCTCCTTGCCCTCCACCTTGTAGCTAGAACTGGCACTATTACCTAACAATCTTTACTCTTGTTTTTTAGAGAAGAAATTGATAAGCTGCGAGCCGAAATCCGTGATCATATCCGTTCATACTTATGCCAAACTGACCAAATGATGCAACTTACCAAACGATTGACGGAAGCGGAAAAGAATTTGCAGCGAGCACGAGGTGAAGTGTTCAGACTTAAACTGAAAATCGAAGAAATGCAGAGCAACGAAATTGCTCCGAGCACCGCTTCGCCTAGTTACACTGTCCCCCCGATTCTTGTGAAGGAGAATCTTAAATTTCTCATGGAGAAAAAAGAAATTGTCAGCCAACCAGAGAAGCCGCTCAGAGAGCGAGTGGTCCTCGAAAACCAACTTGAGCAGAACACATTGAATTCGTCGTCTGGTGTTGATGAAACGACTGTTGACAAAGAAAAAGATGGCTCTGAAACGGTAAGTTATCGCTGCAAAGAGCAAAGTAGCTTATCGTTTGAGTGAGCTAATTAATTATACGGCCGTCTTATCTAACATTGCATAAGCATAACTTAATTGTGTTGATCATATCTTGCAGTTGGATATTCCCATCAAATTTTCTTATGACGAACCAGCTGAGACACTAAATAATGTGGAGGCACCACAGTGTGCTCTTAAGCGCCAAGTGCGTATGAATAATGAAGTCCACGTCATGTATGAAGATGGCGACACAACTCTGGAAAATCTCGCCGAAGATAAGTTCACCGCTGGCGTCAAGACGTCTGAGAAACCGGTCGGCAAGCCAGTTGAGGTAGTGGACGTATCGACAGCTGCACCAGCCATGGAATGCAATCAGCAATAAATCATCTAGGTATATGCCAATCAATATCTTATTTCCCAGAAGCCGCCATTTGTATTAAAAACCTTTGGGTATTGTAACGAACGATTAAAGCAAAAAAAAAAAAAATACCGTGCCAAACTCTTACGTGATCTCATTTCCTCCGTTGTTGATTCAGAACCAGTTGGGTTGGGGATGTTTCCAGGAGACGGTTGGTTGACTGGGGTTGACAATGAAGGGCCAGAAGATGAGAGTGATTGAGTCGCGAACAAACATCAGCCGGGCGATGTGTCTACATCATCACAGCAGCCGTCGTCATCATCAACAGTCGAAGGGAGGACAATCGTTGCCTTGAAGATGACAGTCGCCATAGAATATTTACTTACGGTAAGAAAAAAGTAGGGATGAAGCTTGGGGGGAATGGTAACAGGTCAAACTGGAGTTGTGTGCGGCTCTGTGAAGTTGAATTGGTTCGAGTTTTGACCGTTTGTAGACGATGGTATGTACACTAAGATTGAAGGTTTCTTGAAGAGCGTAATGCCCGTTCAGTGAACGTGTAATAGAAAATGAAGTTATACGAGAAAAATCAAAACCAACAATCATGTGGCAAATCATTGGAGCAGGCGCGCGCCTAGCAGCTAGCTCGAGAAGATCGCTCGGGAGGTGAGCGTGCGTGTTTGTATGTGCATGGTGGAAGGAGGGTGGTGAAAGAGGGAGGTGGGGAGAGATGAAAGAGGAGGGACCAAGAGCTAGAGTGCCAACCGTCAGTGAAGTTCTCAGTCTCAACATTCCCTTACTAGACAGCGGAGGTCCTCTGTAGACGCTGAACCATCATCATCACACCCAACTTCAGCGGGTCCATCGCACGCTCAGAAGGTCATCCGCCCAATAGTCATCCAGCATCTCGACGTTCAAGGTCGCGCTCCATCCAGATCTTTTTGATAGATAGATAGAAGAAGAAAAAAAATAACGAAAGAAAGAAAAAGAGAGAGTAAAGAGCACCCCTCGTTTTTTTTTTATTGTTATCGTTTAATTCCTACATCTATTTAAAAAAGAAAACAAAATTCTGTACCTCGTCTCTTACCTTCTCTCTCTCTCTACTACTCTCAACTGCAGGTGATCAATCTTGGAAAGAAAAGGGCGGAGGGCCAGCCAGGAATGGGACTCATTTGCATCCGGCTGAAAGGGCTGCTTCGTTCACTAGCAACCTAGCGCTCGCTTGCTTCTTATCCCGCACAGTTGTTGCATCGTGCCGTTGTGTGTGCAGCACCTCTTCAGCAACTCTTCGCTTTTTTGGGGGCCCACTCTCATATATAGATAGCAGTTCCTCCAGTCTGCTACTTCCATTTTTCGTTCTCCTTGCCAAAAGGGGAAAAACAAAAACTATAAAAAAAAGAAACTTGAAAGCAACTGCAACAAAAAGCCTTGACTTTTCGTGGTCTCCACTGAGTTGCGACTGCACCTCAACGCCAATCGAGACGTCATTTGTGCGATCCGCAATCCCAATTTGATTCACGATGGAAGGCTCCGAATCTCCCGCACCTGGACCTGGCGATCGTTTGCTGTAAGTCCAACCTTCTTTTTCGTTTCTTTCTTGTTTTTTTGCGGGGATTTTTTGCAGCGTTCTTTTTGTTGTTGTATGTTGTTCACGATCAGTTTATAGTTTGTTACTAAATCATGCAACGCGCAAAGGGAGAGGATATAGAGAGAGTGATGAACGCATGAGCGACGTTCAATCCTCCTCCGTTTTCCGCGTTCATGACTTTTCCGATTCCGGACGACTCGTTCGGCGAGTCTCGGCCGTGATTGACGTGTTGATGTGGCCGACTAAATGCGTTCCTGGTGTTTTGTTGTGCCAACGGGAAGAAGAATGATGTCCGTCACTTTGCATCACTGTTGGCCATCTCTCTTTTCCCTTCGGCTTGCGGTGCAATATAGCGTTTTGACGGTGTCCGATTTACACAATTGGTGGAGGAACAGTTTGAATCCCCGGAAGAAGGAAAAAATATGTTATGCAGCTGTTTTTATGGGATTTTCTGTATTGCTCGCGCCGTCGTGGCTACACCAATAGAGATAGAGAGGGATCTCTCTTTTCTTTTTGCTTATTCATTTTCTGGAAATATTATAAGCTGCCCCATCATCTCTCCAGGCAGAAGGAGGATTGAGCGAACGGGGGGGATCCTGAACGTTTCTAGATAATTGAGAAAGTTTTGCATCTTTCTTTCTCTCTCTTAAAAAAAAAAGTGGAAATAATATTGTCAACGAAATCCGGCTTCTTCATCTTCTCAAGTCCATACTACTATGCATCAGTATACACTATGGACGGATGAGACGAAGAAGAAGAAGAAGGAAGCGCTCGCCATCATCTTCTTGCAGCCGCGATTGGATCAGCATCCATCATTCGATTTTGTCGTATGCATCCCTGACTCTGTATGGTGTGGTGCTATCGCTCTCTTTCTCTCTGCTATAACCATTTGACACGCTCTGGCGAACATCAAATCTCAATCAGAAGCTTTCTCTCCCAGTCTCTCTCTCGGCTCTTTTCTCTGTAGGTGTTTTCCTATTTCGCCCATCTATTCCAGGGTTTTAGATTTATTATTTTTCTTTTTGTCCTTGATCGGAAATCCCTTGTAATCAAGCCCCGGAACAAGAGAGTAGAGAGAGACGGAAGGAATTCTGCCGAGACAGCAGCTGAACTCAGTGGCCCGATCGCGGTCGGTCGGTCCCGTTGGCACAGTTCGACCTCCATGACCATCGTGTCGTGTCCCCGCCTTTAACAATATGCTGTAGACTGATGGTATCCATGTTACGGGGCATGGCAACGTCTAATACTAAGAAATGGAAAGGAGAGCCTGCGGGAAAGAGTCTATCTCTCTCCCCATCTTTATGATTATGATTATTATTATGATTATCTCCCTTATTTTTTGGGTGTTTCTTGTCGTCGTTGTCATCGCTTCTTTATGTTCCTCTGGTGCTGTAGCATCTTTGGTGCCTGTCACTGTATCACACGGCTTCTTTTTTATTTGGAGCGCGATTTTTGCATCGTTTTGGGCACCATGCCCGTCTCTTTCCAGTCCCGTCCCGAGCAGTTGATCAACAATACGGTTGACGCGATTAGGTTTGCCTGACGGCCTTCTTATTTGCCCGCCCGGCTCTTCGCCGTTGTTTCTGCCGCCGAGGCAAAGTCGAAAGTCAGTCCCCGGGCCCAGATTGTGTGAGATGATGATGAGATGGAACTGGAGGGAAAAAGGAAGGCGACATTAAGAAAGAGATTTGTAATTCATTCCACCTCTCTCTTTCTCTCTCTTTTTCCCTCGTCTTTTTTCGGGGTGATTCAATATTGTCCTGGCTCCTCCTCTTCCCTCCGAAAGAAAAAAGACTTGCATGTGTCTTCATTTGGCAGCAGCAGCAGGACCAATTACACAAATGCGGAACAATTGAAGTGCACTCCTTCCTCAATCTAATTTGAATCAGTGACATTTCGTGTAATCATACACGGATCACCAAAGTCGGACTCTACTGCTTGCTATACAAATAGGGACCAGTATCAAGCGAGGTACAATTTGAGCATGACCAGACTACCACCCCCATCTCTCTTTTTTTGTTCGTTTATTTGTTTTTTGTTCCGGCTGGATATTCCGGCTGCATTCCAGCAGCGATATGGAGGATGCGCTTATCTGTCTTGTGTAGTAATATCGCTTCATTCCGCTGGAACTCGCCCGCCACTGCTTGATATCGAAATCATAGCACGTAGTGGTTTACACTACTACGTCCACTGATTTCTTATGTTTTCCTGATGACCAAAGTCGCCTTGATGCCCTTTATCTTTCGTTTTTTGGGGTTTTTTTTTAGCTCGTCCTTTATTGCTTTTTCCCCTGTGTTACTTGCGTCGTATTTTCCTTGTTGGTTTCCCTGCGCGCCACAGTCCCTGTTCATTTCTCGGTTGAAGCTGTTGATGGTATACGGCGTATAACATCACTTCCTCCAACCACCGCTCAGCCGGGATTGAACGTGTCAAAAGCTATTCACCATCTGCACACATCGTGCAGATGCGCCGCCGAAACTGGATGTATAATATTTATGCCTTTGCCTCTGATGATAGTCTCTCCTGTCGAGCTGTTCCGCAGTACAGTGCGGCGGGACTTTGGTGTCAAAGCAGCCAACATCCGCCCTCCAAAAGTTTAATCGACCATGTGTCCTGATAAAGAGTTGTCTCCGCTTTTTATATCAAAGAAGGAAGCTGCACACTGTACACAAGGAACAAAAAGGCCCATATATTCACTCGGCTCTCTGCTGATGGCGTCGCCCGCAAGTATTTAAGCCTTTACAGTTTCAGAAATGGACTGCGACTCGCCGTAAAACATTAGAACCAGCAGCAGTCGATATTTTATTATTAGCCTTAGAGTTAGAGCGAGGAGATTTTTCGCACGGAAGCTTTTCTCCCCTTTTCGTACAACCCTTTCCAATCTTGATGCCCAGCAGCTCGTGCAAAACTGCTCAGCGCCATCCTTTTTTTTTTTCTTTTCTTTCTTTTTTTCTTATTTTAAAAGAAGGAATAATTTGAACATGAACACAAGGAACCGGAGAGGGTTAGAGGGAGAGACTAAAAGCAGCAGCAGCAGCAGAGAGAGAGAGTGTGTGTGTGTGTGTGTCTGACGTTTTGTGATGTCGTTGTCTATTGTCAACCGTTGCGCGAACGCTTGTGTGAAACAAAAGCCCGAAAAGAGACGAGACATATATTTATAGTCAGAATTCATTGGGCCCTTTCAACGGTTACACTACAACCGCGCCTTGTCTACACCGTCGTTGTCGTCGTCAACACATCGCAGTAGCAGCTGTCTTACGCCGTCAGTTAGTGAAATGAAATGTCTCTGGGCTGGCGGATGCAAATGTCACGCTCGATTTTCACACATTGGGGGTCTGGGGGAGTCTAAACGTTTGGTGGGAGGACATAGTAGTTAGTGACGAGCCAGAATCTCAGCAGCCGCCCTTGTCGCGCGCCGTGATAAATTGCCGCCAAGAGAGAGAGGACAAGTCCGGTTCTGAGCTGTGTTTATGATAGATAGTGCCCAGGATGCAAATAAGACCGGACAGATTTTTGGCCGCTATAGCTGGGTGGCCACGATCATTTATCGAGAAGGGTGGGGGTTTTGGCCTACATGGGAAAATGTTTGGTGATTAATGTCCCCTACCCGTCCAGGGCTATTTTTAAGTCGATTCCAGTATCGTCGTTACTCAACCGAGACAGAGTCCTCAAATTGGAGATTTTTGTGGAAAAATATAACCCCTCCCGTTTGCTTCCTGACTTCCTCCTTCCTGGTTTATGAACCTCTATTGATTTGATGCCTCTGACAATTTAAAATAAAAAAAGAAAGAAGCTCAAGTTTGATTGTCGAAGCTGGGAATCAGATGGAAAAGACAAGAAAATTCAACAGAGCTTTTTTGAAGGAGGATTTTTTTTTCACGACGTTTGCTCACCTATTGAAGTGCTCAGAGATAGTGTATCGCTTTTGTTGACACTGGGGATCGAGAGAAAAGGGAAATCGTGTTTGTTTCGTATCTACTGTATTACTTTCGGCGCTCTCCACCTCCCGACTTCTTCTCTCTCTTTTTTTTTATCCCCCCCCCGTTCCTACTTTCACTTCCTGTAGTCTATCTACATGCCGTTTCAATTGTATCGACCGTCTGAAATCAAAAGTCGACATTGAATCGCTCAAATATTGGAAACCGAAGGGAAATGTATGAAACGGGATATCTTATTGCGATTAAGTTTCTATTGTTCGTAGCCAGAAATAGAAAAGAAGAGAAAGGGAAAGCGATAAAGTTACCAATATTTTGAAAGGCTTGTAAAAAAAAAAATCAATTTTTTAGCTCCGTGAAATGCGATCCCGCACGGCACGGCGATCGCGGTCGACCAGAAAAGAAAGACGGCAGAGAGTGAGCGATTCATTGAATTTTGTCAAGAACCCTTGAACAAACTCATCATCAGCTGCATGGTCGGAAATCCTAGCAACTAGATACTTATTTTTTTCTTCTTTCTCCAGTGCTCTGCACAAAATGAGATGTCCTCGAAAAAGTGAACTTTCATTCCGAGCGCAGTGATGAAACGGCACTTTTGGGCGATAATGGCGAGAGAGATGAATGAGGATATGAATGACTAGGCTTTTCCCCCTCTTTATTATTCGCTCTCCGGCAGCTCCTTTTGTGTTCCATCTCCGCATGTTGGACCGTGCCTTGGGACGGACCTGTTCGACAGGAAAGTTGCCGGAGAACCGCCCTCCCATTTAGTCCATTTTACAGGTGCGGCAGGAAATGAGGAAAAGCAATCACGTCCCGATTGACATGGATAATTCAGACAAACCTTCCTGTTGCTCGGTCGCCAGCGTCTTTCCAACCCCGAAATCTGTGCTGCGCTAATGCAAAATTAACTTTGATCGATCGCCATCGCGGCGCCAGCCAGCCAGCCAGCTAGCGCCAGCCAGCCGCTATTAACTCTCGCCGGTGTCCCACCTTGAGTTCATCTGATCCGACGGTCAAATGAAAATTATCGATCGCCTCTTGGCTGACGGATTTCCCGAGTGATTGCAATTAAATGCGTCCCGTTTGAAGATTTTTTTTCCCCCCCATTCTCTCCCGCGTTTATTTGATGACTTTGGGGGCGAAGTGCCACGGCATTGTGGGTAAAAGCCACTCGAAATACATTGGAGATTCGGTGGTGTCGACTTGAAATCCGATCTAGGACCATCGAGCTTGTGCATGTATGCTAAAATCCGTTGGGACCACCACTCCTGGCGTAGCTCATGTGAAGCTGGAGGATTTGTAGCCCTCCTTAGCCGCCCACGATACTCGTCTTACAACCCCCAAACAGCACTAGAGATTAAGCTAGTAGTAACGCAGCCTCTACTGCTCCTGCCGTACTACTTTGTCCTGGACTTTGATTGGGAATTAATTTTCTTTCTTTTTTTTTGTTGTCGTCGTCGTCTCTCTTTTTCGCCCACTCAACTCGGCTGCCATTACTATCCAATTTCAAACGAAATATCGATCTGTTTATCATCTTCTCTTCTGCTGCTGCTGCTGCTCGGCCTGATGACGAAGACGACGGGAATTAATTCCTAATATCCCACTCCGGTTTCTTTTCACTGAGATTTCTAAAGAGACCATTGGATCTTAGCTCCGGACTATGACGTATATGGCCGTTGTGTAATATCCCACGCTTGACGGAATCGTTTCGATCTTGATTGGCTTTGCTGGCGATGTCCGCCGATGTATTAGTGGCGTATATATATACGGCGGCGACGGCATCATACGCTGGAAATGAAATAGGTGGTGTATATATACACTGTCTTATATGGAGTCTATTGGATTGTCTTTTTTCCCCCCATCTTTCAGAGTGTGTATAGGCTCTTCTTATAGTTTGGCCAGCAACGTGCGGCCTGGTTTATTTTCCTTTTTTTCTTCTCTCCCTTATTTCTTTATTCCCGTGAAATTCTTCTTCCTCTTCTTCAATATACGAGCGGAGCCTGATCCTGCATGGTCTCCATGGATCAAGATCGACAAGAATGGAATCATGGGCCGCAAACACTCGATTAGCTGGGCATGTAGAAGAAGTGAAGAATAGACATATGGGAATATAGCGTCCGGGCCTTCGCGTTTTCTCATATCATATTCTTCTCTCCCCTCTTGTCGATATAACTACGTAAACCCTAGACGGGAGCAATCTTATACAGTTGTTGTGTTTGTATATTCTAATCTTTGGAATTTTTTTTTCTTTTTCTTTTCTTTTTTCGGAAGTGAAATTTACAATGTCCATAAAATATCCCGTGGGTTTTTATTTTATTATTGAATTCGATTTTGGGAAAGAAAAAAAAATTTTTAAGTAGTAGGAATAGTAAGAAAGATTATCCTTAAAGTACACGTATAGTATTTAAACTCTTTGAGTTCTATACTTACACTCTTCTTTTGCTTGGCTGGCTGCTTTAGCCTAAACGTGTGTATTGAGGCTCTCTCTTTGGTCAGATCAGATCGATGTCCATTCAAGCATATCGAGTACTCGCGCTGTATATTATACAAGAGTAGTGCTCGCTATAGCTTCTCCTTCTTTCTTTTAGTTGAGTTTTTTTTTCTTCTCTCGCTGTGGCACGTTTGTTTGCTGCGTGATGCATCTTTTATGCAGACTCTTTCGTCTTCTTCAGCCTGATTTAGCGAGAGAGAGAGAGAGAGAGAGAGAGAACTCGATCGTCTCAGCTCCTTTTTTTTTGAACACATGTGTTACAAGGATATGAACGACGGAATAGACTGCGGACCTTCCGGACCTTGAGGCCAGCGGCATGGCCCGCTCCACTCCATCAGCCCCATGGGTTGACGCACCAGTTCACTCTCTCTACTCAAGTTGGGGGGACTATAGGGCCGAGACATTCGACCGAGGTCCTCAACGTTTGAAAGACATCTCGACAGTTTGAACAAACGAAAAAGAAAAGAAGAAGAAGATGCTGATGGTTGAATCGTTATCCTTCTTGGCAGCCGTTTCTTGCCCATTTCATCCCAAACGTGCACCGTATCGCATATGGTTCTATTAACGATCGAATTTTGTGCCCCGGCTGCTGTCCTTGTAGCTCCGGTTTCAAAGGAAACGGGAGAGAGTGGAAGAAAGCCGTCCACTTTTGCCACGTCAATCTGATATATCCCTATTCATTCGAATATATATATATATATTATAGATATATTATATGGCTACCAGCCCACGCCCTCTTAAACTCGTTGGCAAGTTGTTGGAAGGAAGGAAAGAAAGAAAGAAGAAGATCTCTTCTTTTCATACCACTTCTGCGATCCAACTCATCATCGCCTCGACGATGCTCACCCCATTTCTGTGAGGATCCTTTTTTTCTTTCTTTTTTAGTCATTCTATTTCGATTCCCGTGCGAAATAGACTGGCCAGCCTTTCAAATCATTCGCTATTGGAGATTAGTTCGATATTTACTGGTCCTAAAGAAAAGTCAGTTTTTATAATAGTAGTAATTCAGTAGTAGCTCGTTTTGCGGACTTTCAACAAATATTGAAATGGGTCAGGTCCCAATTTTCCAAAGGGGATCGTTGGGTGCCTTCGAGGATCAATATAACCCTCACAAACGGAAAAGAGAAAGAGAGAGAGAGGAAGATGGAAGAGGTTATTCGAGCGGTTTGGTCAAGCAGCGACGTCACGGAGTTGGGGTTTTTGATTGTTCCCTGTTGAACTGGACAGACGAAGAAGAAGATGGAGAGGGTTGAAGGCAGCGGCCAAGAGGATCTCGAGCAAATAGAGGCATAACAACAGACAGCTTTATGCAGTGCATCGCTGTTATAGTATATATATAGATAGTCTATATTGGGCCCTGGATAATCATGCTTTATTTCGCCGACACTTATTCTCTGACTCTCTCATAATTCCAACTCTTGGAAACTGTTTCCTTTTTTTTTTATTCTCCCTCCAAGCTCCTTGCGATTTTTTTTTCTTGTGGATTTTTGTTATAAAATATATTTTTCTCCGTATTTGGCTCCGATTTGGCTCTATCGCGAGCAGGAGCTGTAAGCGGCCGAGAGCCTCTTACCGCGTCCCTCTGCTGTCGAGTGTTGATAAAGGCATCAGGGTTGAAAGAGCCGAGTCCGAGTCCGAGGAGAGGCCCGTCGAGCGAGCGAGCCGACGAGTTTCCAGCGGAATCCCCTTGAATGCTCCGCTCGGCTCCCGTTTCTGCCTGTCTCCACTGGAAACTTCTTGGCGTAGAAGAGCTTAAGCAATGCGCACCGATAAAAGCTATATCTCCCCATATAGTCGGTCTTTTCACCCAACTGTGGGAAGGCTATAGTGGCGACTATAGAGTTGAGACTGTCTCCTTGGTGATTCTTCTTCTTATTTTTTTTTATTTTTACTTTGCTTCTCTTTCCGTTTTCATTCCTTCCCGGCCCGGTCATCATCAGCCGTCAATAGCGAGGGCTGTGTGTGTGGCCATATGATATTAGAAAGAGAGTTGAGAAGAGCTTGTGTGTACGCGTTAAAGCCTCTCTTTTATGATGAGGATGATCAACTGATCATATTCCCATTTGGCTAAAGCGTGTATCCAACCCACGATGGGCCGGGAGGAAGGATATCCGAGACACAATGAGACGGAAAGAGAGAGCATTTCATCGCAGCGTGGATTGCCATTTCTGCGCGATCTTCTACTCGCGTTTAGAAAGGCTTGATTTCATAGACGAGTTGTTATGGTGCTGAGCTGGGCGAGCGTCTCAGAGTCGCGCTAGTACATCGTACGTACCGCTAGGTGTACACAGTGTATTATTAGTGTTGCAGATTGATTGTCGTCGTCTTCCTCGTCGTCGTCGACGACTTAGTATAGTTCGC
Source organism: Daphnia pulex (assembly GCF_021134715.1). NCBI lineage: Eukaryota > Metazoa > Arthropoda > Branchiopoda > Diplostraca > Daphniidae > Daphnia > Daphnia pulex. The sequence continues at coordinate 2,137,949 of NC_060018.1, read as the reverse complement.
TTATTAGCCATCCGCGTTGGCTCTTTGGCTGCTCCTTTGCGTTGGGCGAGAGCTGACTTTCTCGTGTCCCTTGGAGATTGTTAGACCCCCTCCCGCCCGACGTCGAGTGAGCGAGCGAGCGGAGATTACGCGGAAAAAAGACTCGGGAGAAAAACTTTTTCAACAACGGCGAAACATAAGGGCAAGACATGTTTGGCTTTGTCCAAGAGGATGAAGTACACACCCAACAGCCAAGTACTAACAAACAAAACAAAATAAGACACACAAAAAGAAAGAAAAAAAAGTGTGCACACGAGGGTTTACAAATGGGACGCGGGCAGGCCCCAAAAAGATTCTCTGCCGCTCCTTCTCCTATGATTTCGGTATGCGATGCTTATTCAGCCGAGATGTTTCCTTTAGTTATTTTTTTTTTCAAGTATTTTCTCCCGCCTTTCATATTGGCATTTTTTTCTTTCTTCGCGAGTAGCAGCAGCAGCACCGGCCCGTCCATTTGGCCCTTTTGTATAGCGAAAAAAACCCGGCGTCTTCGTTATTATTACTGTGCACACGTGAAGGATTACGATACGCTCCGTTCGCCTTCTATTACGATGGATACTCGTGTATGAAATTGGATGCCCTCGAGTCTTTGGTTCGGTTCGGTTCTCCTACTTTTCCTTCTTCTTCTTCTTCTTCACGTTTCCTTTTCAGATTTTTCGTTCCATACAGCCCCAGCGTTATTTTATATTCGTGTCCCCCCCCCTCTCTATTTTTCCGGCCCAGCACATAACTGTGTTATTATAAGTCCTATAGAATCTATCCGTTTCACCTTGTTGGCTAATATGTTATTTGATCGTGCGACACAAATCGTGTAGATATCAAGAGTCGAGACTGAAATAATAGCATCGCCGTTATTTCTCTACCGGCGTCGTCTTCGAGGCGACGTGAAGAATTTTTTTTTTTCTCTTTTTGTTTTGAATTTCTCTCTGTCTCTCTCTCGTTTGCTTTAGTTCATTTTCACAGCAGTTGAGGTTTATTTAAAAAAAAAAATCCCGTTTGTAAAGCTGCACTCTTTGATATAGTTGTAGCTGGCATCTTTCTTTCCTTGTGTGTATATTTTTTTAAGGAGAAGACAGTCTAGTCCTAGTTGATGTATCAGTAAATATCCAGTAGGACAAAAGAGGAGAAGAAAGGAAATGTCAAAAGGGAGGAAGCAATATCTGTGGTAGCCGAGGAAGAGGAAGTGCGCTCAGTCTTATGTAAATGTCGGAATGGCGGGAAATAAGCCAGTTTTTATTGAACGCTGTGTGAGAGAGAGAGAGTTGCTCTATAGGGATGAAGGATGGAAAGATGAAGAGATAGAATAAATAGTGCCAGAGACATCACAGAGGGGGAAAGAAGGGGAAAAAAAAAAGAAGTAAAAGAGGCGCAACTATTGAAATAAACCACAACAGGATTCCGGTGCGCCCGTGTCTTTTTCTTCATTCCGAGAATGAAACCACCGACATCTACGGCGATCGACACGCAGCCGATTCCGATCAGTGCGTGCTGCTTCAAGAGTAACAAAGAAAGAAAACGCACCGGTGGCTTACATAACATGTCTCGATAGGATCGGGAAAAATCCAGGAAAGGATTCAACTACATTTCCTCCTTGTCTGGATGCACTTTCCGTAGGCCCCTCCCGTGTTCCTCTGTAATCTTCTTCGTCTGAACGCTTTCAACGTTGAAGCTCTACTTTTGTTTCGTTCCAATTTTGTTGAAAGTTTAAAAGTTTGAAAAAATGTTTTGAAAAAACGAGGCGATGACATAACGGATAGCCGTCGATTGCGAATCTCCTACACTGCTGTCCGTCGTTGGATGACGTCTCGATTTCCCCGCGACCCCGATTTCATTGAAAGCGAAGACTTTGAGTTGTTCTTTTGTTTCCCATGTCTATATTTAGTTGCGCTCTTTCTTCTTATTGGCTTTGTTACAAGCTCGGGAGTGTCACCCTTCATTTGTCGACGACGCGCGTCTACAAGAGGCCTAGCCTAATCTTAACGAGCCCTTATATTTGTGTTGCCTCCCTGCTGGTTCCTTGTATATTTTGTTGCTTTCGTCAGACGTCATCGACGACAATGTCGTCGTCGTCGTCGTCACACTTTCACGCGGAGAGGGGTAAAAACAACAACCAAAAACCGAGTTACATGCCGAGTCACCGATGATGTCGTCCGCTCACTCTCTCTCTTTCTTGTCGGGGAGGAAAAATCTGAAGACAATCAGCGCGTGCGTGTGTGTGTGTGTCGTTGAGTCTGGAAAACGTCGATCGCCAATAATCGGAGCAGCAAAAAAAAAGGAAAAAGATGGATCGCCCCCCAAAAGTTTTTCCTCTTTGCTGACCGGGGAATATTGAAGACACACAAGATCGATGGCTCACACACACACACACACACACACACACTAGACAACGTACACCCCGGGAATCAAAGGCAACCGGATCCTCACCGTGAATAAAGGGAATTGCGCATCCATCCGCCTCGCCTCCTCCCTTTTTATTTATTCGCCCCGTACGTACTGCATAGTTTTGCAGGACGGTAAGATGGTGTAATATATTTACGCATCGGCTCGCACCCAGTGCTGTACTCCTGTTGACACGGAGCATATAGAGACAGCGGGAACGGGGAAAGTAGAGGAAAACTGAACGATCCTCTCTTCCTATATTCGTCTTATTGGCCTTCGCCAGATCGTTAGTATCTCGTCACACTGCGTTGGCTTCTTCCTTTTTTCTTTTTTGATGGGCGGGCTGCGGCTTACTATTCTTGAATATTCTCTTGACCCGCCCCGCAATATGCTCGTTGCCCTTGTGTTTGTACGACGGAACAAATCTCTTCAAATTTTTCAGTGGAAAGAGGAACGCACGTAGAGAGGGTGGTCGCCATGGCAACGTCAAAACAGGTAGACGTGCCATTTATCAAAGTAATATGTTTATTATTGCGGTCATGGTAACATCCTAGGAAATGAAAACAAGAAAAAATGAAGAAAAATCTGTAAAAAAATTAAATGCGTTGTTCAGCGCTCAAGTCGACTGTCAGGCGGAGCAATTTGCGTTGATATTAGTCATTCGGGTGAACATCGGTAGAAAATGAGATGTAGATTTTTCTTTTCAAAAAGAATTAATAGGAAAAAAAATGAGCGCCAGGAAGGATGTTCTTGAAATGGCAGGAATAAGAAAAAAAAGGAAAGAAAAAGCCAAAAAGGGGTTTGTGAAACTACACGGAAGTTAATCGGGTGAAAGTAAATATGGAGCGGGCGGGAGTCACCACAAATTGGATGGATAATCAGAGGAGGAACGTTCTTTGGCGGAGGTGCACACACAGGTCTGGTCTCTCTATCTCTCCCCCACGTGCATAATGAAGAGGGTCGCCTTCTTTCTTATTCGCTATTTTTTTTTCTTTCTTGAACTGCGTACGCACATTACACGTCAAGACATTGTGGAGGGAAACAAACAACCGCGGAACGGTTGCATCCGAAATGTTGAGCAGAGAGAGAGAGAGTTGAGAAAGTCAGAAAGCTCGTTATACAAGAACCTGTCAAGGCCACCAGGTTCCTTCCTTTTTCCTTATTTCCTTTTCCTATATCCTAACATCGGTTGCTTCGTTCGCTGCACGCGGACGAAGCGACTTCTTTTGTTCCTTTTCTTCGCCATTGTTCACCAATAACTAGGCGAGTTCTTTTCTTCCCTTTCCAACGTGTATAGATTCCCCTCTTCTCTTTTATATTCTCTGTTCAGGTTCTCTCTCTCTCTGTTTGCCATTCTCCTTTTTCCTGATTCTTCTTTTCTGTCTCTCTCCCAATTTTTATTTTTTATTTTGTCGAGATGGCCATTTTTTTTTTTTTTGTTTGAAGATATAGACGTCGTTGGGATAGCCTCAAACAAGGAGGAGGGGAAGAAAAGACCCCTGTTGGATAGAGAGAGAGATATAGCCAGCGTCGAGAAAAAAGAGAATAAAAGAACCAACTCAGCTGATTGTCACTGAACTGCTGCTCCTGCTTGCTCCTGTTGTACACGTCAGGTCCTTTTTTCTGGCTGTCCTTTTTGTCCCTCCTGTCAGAAAAAAAAAAACGCGATCCTGGCACTTATTATGACTATCGTTGTCGTAGGAACAGTTTGCGCTCCTGTGGACGATTGTGGAAATAAAAAAGGGGAATTCATGATGTCATCAGGTGCCTCAATGACATCAACCGCACCTCAATGGCCTGTTGGAATTGTCTATTGAGTGTGTCGGAATCTTGTTATGATGGAGAGAGAGCCTCTTTGGATTCACTCTCGCCTCTCGAGAGGACAAATGTACAGCCACGCAGGGGAAAATGCAGGGCGGTTATTATGACTCCCTCCTCATCTCTGTCATTCAGTTTTTCTTTATTTTTTCTAATCGCCATGGAGTTGCAGTTTCCCTCTTAGCTACGACCAAAGATCCTCTTCTTATTTTTCTTCCGCTGGATGTATCCCGAGGAGGAGGGGAAGGGTGCTGGGCGACGGAGCGGAACGAAAGGAGGGGGAACGCGCCATTGTGATGCGCTCGGAGAAGGGGCTGCACCGAGGGCCTTGATTGGACTCCGGCGGGCGACGTGTTTCATCCGGATGTAATATCGGTTCGCGAAGCTTGCCAGTCGCCCCGAGAGAAAGATTGAGAGGGACCAGGCGCGTTCACAACACAAACGCACACACACACACGCACGGTGGGGGAGAGGGGACAGGCAGGAAATATCCCTTAATGAGATGATCAATTCCGTTCCGTTAATGTTCTCCGTGATTACTCTCTCTCTCTCTCTCCCTCCCTACTCCTCCCGACTCATGAATAGCGCCGTCGAGTGTTTTGAGTGTATGCAAGACGAGCAACGGTCGTTGTCGTCGAGAGTTTGAACGCCACAAAACACATCAACCATCTCCCGTAAACCAAAAAAGAAATCTGAATAAATATCCATCCGATTTGGGCGCGTCCATCAGCTTTGATGTCATCTGATAGGAGTTGATCGAGCTATGATATATCGCCTCGCTGGGTGTAATAGTCCCGAAAAGCCATCGTCCGTCGGCTGAAAGAAGCTCTAGTGCCCGTTGTGTCATTATGACATTAACGCTATGAAAATTCAAAACAGCCGACTCTGTGCACTCTTGTTTTGAAGAGGAAGTCTTCCATTTTTGTGGATTTTATTTATTTATTCTTTTGGAGTCTGTGAGATTTTGTTGACAAAAGAAGCGAAGTTGACGCCCTTTTGCTTTTTCCTTCTTCCATCCGGGAGTGTGTGGGGCGGGCGGAATTTCTGAAGAGACAGTTTGAGTTGCAAAGAAAAAGCTAGGCGGCGGCGGCATAGGCGAGTTGTTGTTGCGGAAATCAACCAACCAAGGACGGCTCTGACTCTTATTTATTTCTGCCTTTTCTTGAGCGTCTTTATCATCTTCCTCTGTCGTCTGTTTATCTCCAGCTCCAGTCTCTAATATATACCATACACATTATATACATACAGCATATAGATAGCAGAGAGAGAAAGAGAGTAGTATGCATGTTGGATGGATGGATGAATGCGTTTTCAACGGAGATGAACGACGTCGACGACTCTACATATATGAAGTCGACTCGCTTCATGTTTCGTTTGGATCTTCGCCTCCTTTCTGTGTGTGTGTGTGTGTGTGTGTGTGCGCGCCAGAGTCTTTATGCCTTTTCTCTTTTTCTCTCATCTTCCGACGCAGACCGTCAGCGAGGGACGACAGAAAAGAAGATTGACAAGAGCCTAGAGACCGAAATTGAGACTTTGGGGGAAACTGATTGATCTGATGTTGGGTATTAATGCCTCCCCCCCCCCCCTTTGCTGTATATTGCGTCAACACATCAGGTTCCTGGAGAAAGAAAACAAAAATCAAAACAACTTTTATTTTTCTATATCCGGCGGCCTCATTTCGTTTGTCCCCGTGTGTTTGTTTTTGAGAGATTTGATCGTACGATGAGACTCCCGGCGATCCCGGTGTCCAATATGTAAGAGCTAGGGATATATGGTGTTGCTCAGCAGCATGCAATGTTATTAAGGAAATGAATCGTCTAGGTTACAAACTATGTGTGTGGATGTATGTTGTAGGGAGCTCTTGTTTATTTCTCGAAATTGTCTCTGGTCCGTTTCATCTTTCCGCCTTTTGATTTTGTCTGAATGCCCACCAGCACTTGTTTCAGAGTAAATATGGACATCGTACTCGACTGGACCCTCCCTGAAACCAGTCAACTCTCAGCCGTATTTTTCTTGGTTCGTTGTATGCATAATACCACCGCCGCTTTGACAAAATCCTCTTTTCGTTGACAGTGAGCCCAACGGTTCAAAGTTAACAACGTGGACGTTCAAGAGATTCTTGAGAAAAAAAAAAGTTATGGCAAGCCGAGATCGATTTGAAACTTGCTACTTTTACTGAGCGCATTTGACCTTTTCTAGCGTCGTTCCCGCAGGATTAGAGTCACTTTATCAGCGAACCTTCAGTCGCAGAGTAACTGCGTACAGGAAGGGCTGTTGATATATTGCAACTGGCTGAAATCTAAACAAATCTAGCTGTACTGCTGTAGTGAAAGGAATTTCAATTGACCACTCATTTCCTTGCAGCTTTTCTTCACCCTTGTTTCTGCGTAATCACTTCAGATCGCCATCACCTGAGCGATGTCTGAGCTGTGATCTATTTATTTTGTACTATTTTATCCGAAAGAATTGATGTGTTACAGGCAACAGATTTTTAAATGTTTTTAAAAAGATTGTATTAATCTGACTGAGAAAAAAGTTTAGCAAAACTTTACTTGAGCCGTTGAGCGATTTTGTGTGTGAAATTTCAATTAGCGATTTGAGGTTTTGGGTCGTGAATAATCGGAGTCGTTCTCGGGGTAATAAGGTTGATTTTCTCGAAAATGGAGTTGAAATCAAACTGCATAGTTCCGAACCAGTTAGTTCCCACAATCGATTTATAATCGTCCCTTCTAATGAAAAGGGGGAGGATTCCTTCTCGCCCGTTGTACTTGACTGTAACCATGCAAATGCCAATAGACGGAATCACCTTTTGATTTGCATCGAACATCTCTCTCGGAGCAGGACGTAATGGAGGCTTCCCCAGCGTCTTCCACGTCGCTTGGCTGATGACGGACACGGTCGCTCCCGTGTCCAACATCATCTGAATGGTTTTCCCTTCGACATTGAGGTTGACGTGAAAGCTACCGGTGTTGCGACTTTGGATCGTTTTCAAGGCTAGCTGGCGCTGTTCAATCGAGTCTGGTTGGCATTGTGAGACATCGGAAGAATTAAAGATCCGGTTCCAGTCCAAATGTAGAGAGGGAAACCAAACTCTGCCTAGAAGATTGGTCGTGTACGAATGCTCCATCACGTGAAGGGGCAGCTGTAAACTTTTGCCGGCGTAGTTCACATTGGCCATGAACTTGCCCACAAATGGAATATGGGACCCCGTAACACCCCGCCAAGGCTCGGTTATCGGCTCCAATTTCGGCTGGCCCAGCTGCTCCCAAATGAGCTTGCCAATGATCGAAATATGACTGCCGGAATCAATTGTCATGGTTACCGGTTGATCATTGATCTTGATTTCCAGGTTGAATATTCTTTTCGTAGGCCGAGTAATCATTTCCGGTACTTCAATGGCGGCGGACTCGGCGCCCAATTCTGGATTGCAGGGGTTCGTTTGATTACTTTCGATGTCTCTCTTCGTGGTTTCTTTTGGTATCACGTCGTTTTCCACACAAGGCTTTGCCTTAGTTACCACCGATCGAATCGGGGGTTCGCAGATAGCGGCCGGAACAGGTTCAGTCTGGCAAGTTTGGCGTTCGCAGGTCTCAGTTTCTGGAAGTCCACAGACGGTGCTGCTCTTCCTGGGTTTCGGCGCATCCTCAGACTGGTTGAGCTTTTGAATTGGTGGGTTCTGGCGGGAGTTTTGAGTTTGAATGCCAGAATTGAATGACTCGCAATTTGTAGTCATCGGTTGGTTTTGGGGATTGACGGGCAAACGGGTCCCCCCGGAAGAGTTGTCGGGTTGTCGGGAATGACAACTCCCTCCGTTGGGATTTGCCAGTTGACGGAATTCTGGCAAATCTTTTTGGGATTCGGGGATTATTTGCCCCGGGGCCGTAAAGGGTAAATCCATTTGATGAACTAATTCGATGATTATCAAAAAGAGACAATCGGATGAGTGATTGAATTACTCGTGGATAATCAATGCAGAAGCTTATATGACCTAGAGCCGGGAGGAACCCGTTGGCAAGTGTCGTTTAGCATCTGTTTATCGACATAGATGGAAACGCCAAATGGTGACTGGGCGCAAATTGATATTTTCGTCGAGTCAAACATTTTTCGCGTCATGTTCAAATTAATTAGTTGAAATGTTGGAGATCGCTTGAACGGCAAATGAAGGAGATTGGATGGGGGATACGGCGATCAGAGGACGACAAGTAGTTCTTTGACAGGCAAGGCCACCTAGTTGTATAGCGGGCCATTAAGAGTCGCGGGCATTATGCATTAACACAAATGGGGCTCGAGAGACGAGTACGAACATTTCGACATTGACACACACGTCATGATGACGACTTGAAGACTTGTTAATTCACCAACTCGAAGATGGGGTGGTTTTGTTGACATCGTGACAATACGCTGCTGGAGTTGCGAGTTTCTTAATAATCCGTACCGGAACTGCATCCACGCTTCAGGTCCTCCTTCCCTCTGGGTACGGTCGCTCCTTTTTTTTAATTTTGTTGGCCGTCATATACTTATGTATATATCCGCTGGCTTGTAGCGCTGGATTTGCGCATCAAACTAGCAGCACAGCAGCAGCAGTGGCCACTCTTCTCTCTCTCTATATATATATATGTGCTATTTGATTTGAGATTCCTAGACTTACTTTAGGGCTTATAGAGTCCGTGACATCCTGCTTCCCTCTTGTTGGTCTGACCAGAGGATCTCTGTCTATTGCTCTGAGCAGCATCAGGAAACACACAGACGGAATATAAATCCCTGGGTATTGTTTGAGATCCTCTTGTCTCTCACCCCTTGAACTTTTTTGGCAATATGATCAGGCTGGGTCTATAAAAAAAAATACAAAATATAAGGAAGGAAAATCCATCTGGCGATTCGCCATTATTATTGATCGACATGATTCCTTCTTTTCTCCCTTCTTATTGTAAAATAATGAAATCGTCGTCAAGATGAAAGATGTGCTGCGCTGGCTACTTCTTCCTTCTTCAGTCGCTGATCGTTGCCTGGCCTGGAATGGAAAGATGATCGATGTGTCCTTGCCGCACATTTTGTCCCGTGAACAATGTCTTTAACACATAAAACGGGAATCCCAAATGGATTGGAATCGCGCGCACGGGATGGCCCGGATGTGTTAGCGGTTGCCCCGTCGCCGATTGATGTGCCACAGCAAAAGAATTCCAATTCTCCGCACGACGTCAAACTTCGACTCAATACCCCCTCCAAAACGCCCACACCATCCCATTCTGAAGGCCCATTGATTTTTTGTCTCACGCTTGTACTTTTGGTTTTTTTTTTCTCCTCAGCTCTTTTGTTGCTCGTTAAAAAATGTCTTCGTGGAGAAAGAATCGGAATCTAAGAATGAAAACGCCTTCAATAGAAGCACAAGAGGCGATACACATCTGCTGTGTTCTAGTCTAAAGAATGGGAAGGAATCCCGATCCATTCACGGGCCCGTATAGACTTTATATGTGTGTCGCTCTCGCTGTGCTCCATATGTGCATATAACCAGGGAATCCAGGAGATGCTACAGGGATGCCCGGAAGTATCGAAAGCTCATAGCTCCTACTTTTCTTCTTCTTCTTTTCATTACCGTTCTCCTTCCCCCTCTCGTTGGATCTGTGCTGCTCAACGCAGTTCTGCCAAGCACATGAGCAAATAGTATTTAAAGAAAAGTCGAGCAGGATAGGAAGAGACGTTCACTTCATGGTGATCCTGATGGCTCTGTGTATGACGGAGGAGCCGATCTGGTTGCTCTTTTCATGGCCCACTAATCAAAAAAGCTGCTGGGCGTTCAATGGCTCGGGGAAGGAATGAGTGGCCGTCTCGGAAACGGAAAGAGAGATGGAAGGACCGTTGCAGAGGATAAGATATATATGAAGGCCCTCTAGTCAGCTGGATGAAACAGTCAACATTGACAATGCCGTGGGATGAAAAGTCCTTTTTTTCTTCTTCTTCTTTTTTAGATATATTTGCTGGATCTCCTACTCTGCGTGTATCGAGGGTCTCTCCAGTTTTTTCTATTCCCGTCTTTTGAATTCTCTCGAGTCTCTTGTTTCTTATTCGCTCGGAAATTTGCTGTGAATGGAGCGTGCGGTGAAGCCGGCCGCCGCTAGAGTGCACAATCTTCTTTCGATGATTTCAAAAAAGGGCCCCCGCTCAACGAACGAACAAATGCAACGAGGGGCGGTTTAATTCTACTTGACGCAATCTGTCTATCCACATTTCTATGTTAAGTGCGAAAAATATGTGGCAGCTGCAGCAGCAGCTTGTGACGTCACTAACCGCTTTACACCCAAATGCGCTGCGCTCGGCTTACAACCCACTGGCGTCGACTGGAAAAACAAATAACACAGTTTTCGATTTCTCTCTCTCTCTCTTGTATTTATTTGATCGGGGAAATGTGTATGCCACGCATTAATATTAGCGTTGCAGGCAGCGGTGGACGTACGAAGGAGAAAGTATTTTAAAAAAACCGAAGAATCGGTGTAAACGATGTGGTGTGGTCGCGTCGTTTGATGCGATCGTCACGCCCCCCACTCTGACTCTCTTCCACATCTCTCTCGGTCGGTGGCCCTGCTGCTCTGCTCTCTCCTTTGACTTTGGTTGTTGTCAACCTTGGGACCCGCTGACCGCCATCAGTCTCCAATTGGCCGACGGTTAGACCGGTTTTGTCCGAGCCTTTTCTGATTATTCAAAAGCGTCAAGTGCCGTGTTAACTCTGATTTGGTTACGATTGTTGTGCCAGTGCCGCAGCCGGAATCAGCCGCCTCTATCGCTCAGGTGTTTATTATTGAGTCTCACTTTTATATTTTCAAATCAATTTGCCCGTCAATGTTATTGCATCGTTTATTTGTTACCCGTTGGCCGACGTTGTGGTTGCTATACAACAACAACAACGTCCCGTGCCCGGTGTGTGTGTATGTGTCCCGCGATCCAACAGTTGGGTGTCGAGTGACTTTAACAAATCAGGAAAACCACAGGGACGAGACGGAGACTATTGTCTCTGATATCAGATCCTTTAGAACTTTTGTAATTTTTGTATTTTTTTTTCGGGTCCCGATATTGTCCACGTTCGTTCGGCTGGCACTTTTGAGGTTGTCGTTGTTGTGTGTTGGAACGTTTCATGACACTGCAAGCGGGAGCTCTATAGTGTACAGTCAGACAGGAAAGAATCAATAAATTCTATGGCAACGCCAGTCTCTCTCTCTCTCTCTATACATATGGATGTAGAAGCGACGCACTTTTAGTCGAGGAATCGAAAGCGATCGAGCGTTCCGCCCCAGTTAATATCAAAGTGCGTTTTGTTTCCCATTTATCGAATGACGGCCACCCGTGAATGCGCAGAGTCCCAGTTGCGAAATCATATGCAACATGGTCGATAAGAGATGAACCACTCTCTTTAGTATGTGCCAACACTATTAAACTAGTTATAAATCTATGCAAAGGGTATTTCCCTTTGTACGTGTGAAGGGTCGTACAGCTGTTGCGCAGGTTATGTGCAGCGTTGGGCAACGCTGCAGCTGGAATGTTGCCTCAACGACGCGGATACTTGAAGCGGTTGAAAAAAAATAAATAAAATAACAGTGGGAAAAACACATTTAGAGAAAGAGAATGGCGGCAGTGTCCATTTGCATACTTGTTTGGAGTCGAAACCTTTAGCCAGTTCCTTCTCTCTCTCTCATTGCCCATAAGGTTCTCTCTGCGGATAATTTTGTATAGAGGCCTCGTTGATTGATGATTATGTTTCACGCTTTTATTGCTTGTTTTTGTTCAAAGAAAAACAAATTTTTGTTTGGCTTTAGCGGGTCCATCGACCTCTTTCCTCACCCCCAGCGGCGTTTTGGCGACTGGGTCCCAACTAAAAATACCGGGCTCAGCAATCTGCATGGGGAAGATGCAAACGTCATATTCCTCCCAATACAGAAATAGGAAGGGACTTTGCGTGAAATGGAAAGCGTCTCCAGTCAACGCAACCTCTCACTTGATGACTTTGAGAACTCTCCAAATCCTTTTTGCAAACTCATGGCGATCGTTCTACATTCGGGACTGGGAAAAAAAGATGAACAGTTGCATTCACGAAAAAAAGGTGTTTAATGGATGCACGAAAAAATGTGGTCCGTTTGAAGCGCCCGGTTCCATTGAGAAAGGAGATGAGGCGAGAGAGTGAGGAGAGGCAACAGCAGTTCGGGACGGGTTTGATATCTCCCCGACAAACAGTGACGGCGGATGGTTCGAGTGTCTCAATCTCACTGGCTTTGCGCTTATACAAAGTGTCGACCATTGCCTCTGACTCCCGCGTTCGGGGCTCTTTGGCCGTTATCGACCCGATGATGAAACGAGTGCGAAAACGGTTGCCGCTGCTGCACTGATTGTTGATGAACGCGCACGTCATCGATGCCATTTCGATGCGGATCGATGGCCGCAAGAGGAAATTTTGAAGGGGGGGGGGTTGGACCAGATGACGACATTCCTAAATGACTTGCAGCCTGCTGTCCCCCTTCTCTTGTACTATTACGGCTAATGACTATTGTTGGTAATTGATGACTCGGTACTGCGAATCCAGCAGCAGCTGCTGTCACGTCCAAATTTGACCGAGTGCGTTTGTTATTCCTTTTCCCCTTTTGTTTCTCCGTCTGGTCTGTTGTCTGTCGACACTCTGGCGAGTGGTGCGGGTTCACGAGGAATTCAAATAATGCGGAGAACTCATCTGTATATACTCTTGTTTGTTTTTCTCTTATTCTATTTCACTCTCTCTCTCTCTCTCTCTTTCTGCGCCGGTGATTTTGGTGTCCATGGTTACTCCGTCTTTCTCCGGGGTGTCTTTGGCATTGGTTCTCTTCCCGTCTGCTCTCCTCTCTCTCTGACTATTTTCCCCCCATTTCTGTCCGCAACGCGAAACGTGGCCAATCAACGCACAACAGGCAGTCTTCAGAGTCTCACCAACACGGAGAGTCGTCGGGCAAAGGCCGCGCAGCCTGGCACGCCGTCTTCAATCCGGATCGGCCGCAGAATCAAGTACAGCACGTCCGGTAGGTTTTTTTTTCTCTTCTTCTTTTCTTCGCTTGTCTTTTTATTTTCATTTTCTACTTTCCTCTCACTCTTTTTCGTAAAGTGATGTTTCCGTATATATATACATATGTTCCTCATGTTCTGTTGATAGCCGTCGAATTGATGGACGAGTCTCTGCCGTGTTCCGGCCCAATAAGCGACGGAACGCCAAGTGCTAGAAGGTTCATGAGTCGACGAACGTGCCAATGATTCAATCACGATCAACTTTCGGAATTCTTTTTTTCCCCCTTTTTGCGATGTTGTGGATCGATATTGTTTCATTTTTCAAGTTAGAAGAAAGAAAGGCTTAAAAAAAACACGCAACAATAGGTGCCCGTTTGTGATAATCGAAAGAAATGATCGTTATTGTTATTTTTGTGAATTGTGGCGTGGAGGGCGAGCTTGTGCGATTATTTCAAACGAGAGCGTGTGTGATCCATCGGGTAGCTCGTGCTAGAGATGAAATGAATTCTCAAGTATCTAGGAAGGAAGAAAAACAAAAAGATGATTGGTCATTCAGAGGGAGGAAAGAAAAAAAGAAAGAAAACGAGAGCGCATCATCAGTTGTGCAGTTGAGAGTTAATTGACAGTTGAACATGGTCGGATGTCCGTCACGGATCGCACTGATGTTACATGTATCATTTACGGCTAGCCCGAGCGTCTACACTACATTGTAGATATAATACTGAACAGCCCACGGCACAGCGCCTATACCACACACGACGAAATTGAAACTCGACGAAAAAAGAAAAATAGAAAAAAAAAGGCCGGCTCTTTTTTTAATTTTGTCTATTTTTGAAAATATCTTTATGACATCACTGGATGAACCCATGTTCATTTTCATTTGACGAACGGCGAGTGAAAGATATAGAGGAGGAGAGTCTAGATATATAGGCCACATCTATAACGAACTGTTGCTCAATTGGTGTCAATGATGTCGGTGCCCGCAAGAGGGAAGTGGATGCTGGGATGATCATTCCTTTCTCTCTCTCTTCTCTATGCGCTTATTTCTTTATTTCTTTCTTTTTTTTTTCTTCTCTTCTCGTGCGTTGTCCTTGATGATTCGTTTCTCTCCCGGAGTTCTTTCACTCTTCTTTCCATTCTTGTTCGCCTTGTGACGACGGCGGCAGGATATCACATATACATCGCTCTTTCTCTCTCTCTCTCTCTCTCTCTATGTTCGTCGCAAAGGCAGCAGCAGCAGCAGCATCCACAAACTATTTTTATAGCCTTTATAGAGAGACGGGAGCTTTCCGTCGTTCCGCTTACAGTTGACGAATTGTGGGGCCATTAAAAATGCTCGTTGCTGCTGCTTCTCTTGTCCCTTCCCATTTCTTTTCTCTTCCTTTGGCTATCCGGCCTCCTCATTAATGGTAAACGCCAACCAACGGGAGAGAGAAACGACTATTACGTAAATAGATGTTTGGAAGGGGAAAAAAATACCCCCCAAAAAGGGAAAGAAAACTTAGGAAATTATTTTGTCATTTAATTCCTGGCCCGGCAGTGTGAATCCTTGATTGAATCAAATCATCATTCGTTTCATTTTTCTTCGTTTTAACTGCCTGATGATTTCCAAGTCGTTAAAAAAAACCTTTTATTTAATGCGAGTACAATTAGACGCAGTGTATTCGGCAGTTATGAATGATGTGGCCACACGGACGCACCCAGCCACCGTCATTATTAACGTTTCATTATTACATGTATTACGTTGCCCGGTATTTTATTACCATCTCCGCTTTGGCTGATCATATCATGCGAGTGAAATACGTTTCGGAAATGGAATCAAAAGGATGATAAATTGTGTAGCACAAACAGTGTAGGGAGATGCAATACAAGACAACAAAGAGGAAGGAGAGAAGTCTTGTAGGGAAAGAAAAAAAATACTTGTAGGAGTTCAGACAGCCCTAATGAATATCACATGAATCATCAGCCGGCCCGGGGTCTCTATAGTTTTTGTATAGGTCCCTAAATAATCTCGTTACTTCAATGAGCTTTTTCCCCCCTCCATGTCTGTTTGCGCTTGTTGATTTTTGAAACGTAAAAAGACATTAGAAAATTATTTAAAAAATAAATAAAAGGAAAACGAGGCTCGCTGTATTAAGACAACTCGATGGTGGGTAGGAATTGGAGACGGATTCAAACTGAACCAAGAAACAAAAGTCCCAGGATTATTTGAGAGAGCGAGCGAGAAAGCGAACGCTAGAATATATATAACAACAAAGGAGTTGCCGGGATAATCACGCAGAGAGTGGGGGATCAAAGCGGGAAATGAATGTCTGGATAGAGAAGGGAGCAGCAGAACCGGAGAAGAGGGAGAAAACAAAAAAAAGTATAGCGATGGGCGGGCAAACGAACAGGCGACAACGGCGGTTGTTAAGAGGCTTCCTCTCTCTCTCTCTCTCTCTTCTTTTCTTTTACTATGCTATCTTGCGAGTCTTGTTTCGTGTATATAGTGTCTATACAACTGCTCCCGGTCGGCTTTCAATGCTGGCCGCTACTCGTTTTGTTATAAGTCGGCAACAGTCTCAACCAGTGGCGTTCAGTCGCTCGTGCTTCTTTAACAAAGTTCGGTCACAAATCGCGCTCGATCTCGTGTGCTTCACACACACAGCCAATCAGCTTTCTTATCCACCCTCCCTATACACATACACCCCGACTGCATAGTTGTAGAAGCACTGTAGAGACAGGTGAAATCCTCAGCCGTTCACAACTTGTTCGGCTGTCGTCTAGTGCCCAAGTGTTTCCTTCGTCCTCGTTCGACGGTTTGAAATAGTTGAAAGGCGGACAAGAAGTTGAGTCAACCGTCATCCATTTAAGTGACAAGATTTTGAAGAAAACATAATAATAATCATGACGAAAGTCACCAGCGAGAGAAACGAAGCCCGACCGGCTTCTTGGTCGGCCGGGGCGGCGACGGCGGATGAAAACGGAACGGACGGCGGAGCGACGGCTAAAGTGTCGGTGGAAGACGAGTCTCGATCGGGACCGGCCGCCGTGGCCGAACGCTACATGTCGGTTGTCCGCGACTCGTGCGGAGTCGCTCGCCAATGTGCCGCTCGCACTTGGCAGCGATGCAACAGCACCATCGCCCAAGCCGTGGCGTAAGCTTTTTAGTTTACATTTTTGGTTTGGGGTTTTTTTGTTTTTCCCCTGAATTCTTTTCTATTTTTTTGATTCTGTGTGTTGGCTCTCTCGGTTGATTATGATCTTGACCGTCCTCCCCGGCGGGTAAAGAAAGCGGACCACGAGCCTCTGAGCGATGACAATTACACATCCCACTCTCCGACTTTCATTTCTGGCTGCGGAGGTCCATTTCATCTTCTTCTTCTGCGCGTCTGATTTTCTTTTTCAATTTTGAAAATGAAATCCAGCCCCCTTTTTCTTCGCCTCCAAGCAATCTGACTAAGAAATGAGATACCGTTGATGTCTATTTAGTTAAACAGACGCACGCCAGGAACGGATTAAATGTCGTTCTCGCCAATCCGAATCGCAATCGGAATTGATGGGGAGCTGCTCACCGTTCGCTTAAGATTTTCCCCTGACATCTCCATTTCCATACGCAGTGGCGAAATTGATCAGTCGAAGAAAATCGATGATAAAAGAGTATTGATTCAATATAGAAAGGAGAAGAAGGAGAAGACTGCCTGTCTTGGCTCCTTATTATTCCGTCTCGAGACTAATCAGATTTTCGGTTTATCCTCCTTTACCCATCTTTCCCTTAAAGCTAGGCCTCTCTCTCTCCCTATATATTGACATTTTCCAGGCCTTTTTTGTTCTCTTCTCCCTCAACCTAAAATATCAATAATGTAGTGGTCCATCCATCGTGTATACTGTATAAGCACTAGACAGGCATCCGTACGGGTATTGTAGGTCAAGACTCTTCGTTTATTGCGCCATGCCAGCCAGGATCGCCGGAGCGTGGAATGCGCTTTGAATGTCTTATATCATAGCCCACCCCTTTAGATTTACAATATCATCGGCTGCTCTCTCTCTCTCTCTCTCTCCATCCCTTATGGTCCCGAATCGTTGAATAATGGATTTTGACAAGCGAGAGAGAGAGACAGGTTCGTGATGGGTCTTTGTTGGTGGGGGGAATTTTACCTTTTTTTATTATTATTATTTCTTTCTTTATTCAATCTTATCTTTTATATCCTGGCGCGCGTTTTCTTTTTAAAAAAAAATTTGCTTTGAATAGAAAGAACTTTACCTTGCGGGGCGCGCTTCCAACCCATGTCGAAAGTATACACAAACAAGAACCACAACAACTGAATAATGGGGTAGCCAATCACGGGCATTGTCGGAAATACCGTGTAGGTTTTTCTTTTTCATTCGCGTGACAGTGTCTTTGTGGTTACTGAAAGGCAAGGCGTGTTGTCGGAAATAAATATCCGGTTTCCCGGTGAGAAAAGGTCGCCAAAATAGGTCCGATGTGTCTTTTATCGGATGGCGAAAAATCAATGCCCAAATAACAGTGTCTGTCATGTGTGAAAGAATTTCCTACGACGCAACAAAACGGTGAAATTGATTTCTCTTTTTTTTTTACTATTGTTTGGAATTTTTGCAGGTCAGCCTCGTTGAAAGGTCGACGAGGTGAACAACGATCGCGATCCTCATCACCGGAGACGGGCGTCGGCTCCGGCACCAAAGGATCCAGCGCGACCAAAGGTCGTCCATTCGCCAAACCGATTTCGCGAGCACTCAACATGAGCGTGACGCAAAAAGTTGTCGGCTGCCTCAGGAGCAACGTCCTGACAATCCTCAACATCGCCGGCGTCTTCTCAGGCGTCGTCCTCGCCCTGGCACTCAGGTCGTCGCGCGAAGAGAAATGGACACAACGAGAAATTGTTTATGTTGGTTTTGTAGGTGAGTCACGACTTGGAGCCTGTAATCACGGGGTGGAAATTCGTGTAGTATTGAGTGTTTGCCCATTCTCGGACATTTTCCAATCGAGTCTCATGTCTCTAGATGGCGCAAGGGTGAGCAAAATGAGAGCGAATGATCGGCTTACTCAGCCAGCATCAATTGGCTCTGGCACCCCGCTCTCATCAACGCCAAAGAACCTGATGAAACCCAAAGCCTCTTATGTTTGTCTAGTGTCCTACACACACACATAAATTGCTTGTGTAGACAGACTGTGTGTGTGCGAAGCATTTCTTTTTTTTTTGGTCAGGATAGAAAAAAGAGTTACCGGGTCACGCTTGACGTTTAAATAAGAGCCGACCGCGTTCGCTAAAGCTGACAATCTCAGAATTGGCGAAGCCAATTCGAAACTCTTTCAAGCCTCCTCGTTCATAGGATGCATGTGTCGCTTCAGCGGATATTCTCAGACTATTAGATTAAATGGCGACATTTCCATTTCAAAATTTGGTTACGATTTTTAATTGATACAATTTTTGTTTGTTTGATTAGGTGATTTGTTTTTACGAATGCTTAAGTGTCTCATTCTGCCACTGATCGTCTCATCAATGATTTCGGCCGTCGGCTCTCTGGACCTTTCCGTGTCGGGACGGATCGGTACGCGAGCCATCGTCTACTATATGACCACCACCGTCAGCGCTGTCATTCTGGGTATCATCCTCGTCCTGACTATCCATCCGGGCGAAGGATCCGATAAGGGAATCGTTCGCGGCGGTTCCGTCCGTCACGTCACCACGGCCGACATGCTCATGGATCTCATCAGGTAGATAAAACTAGCGTCGTTGGCATCGCTCACGGTATAACAATTCAAACTTGATTTCTTCCACATTTGGAGCGAGTGATGGATTTGCATTCAATAGTATTCCGTCATTCCTATTGTCCCCTTGGAAAATTTTTTGAAATATCCCCAGACACAAACAAGTCTTTAAAAAAAAAATTTTATTTACATTTTCTGAAGGAAACAATTGATTGAATTCGTTGATTTCTCATTGGTGTGTTTCTTTTTTGTTTCTTCTTTCCCTAGAAACCTGTTCCCACCGAATTTGGTCCAGGCTTGCACCGCTCAGGTTAGTAAAAACAAATAATTTTTGATTCAATTTAAATTCGTGACGGACCTGGAGGCTGCCAGCAATGAAATAGTACAAATAACGTTTATTATTATCACGTAAGAACAAAAAAAAAAAGAAAAAGGGAAAAGCCACAAAAATGTGATTTGTTTCTTTGTGGCCGTCAAGAATAAGAGAACGTGCGTAGAATGAGAAAGTTGAGCATGAGAAGTGCAAGCGGGAGTGTAAGCTTCGTCATCGACCAAGGAAGAACATCTGCAGACAGCCGACTGGCGCCGTTGCACAAATCTGTGCCACAAAGGCAGAAAATGGTCCGGTCTGCGCCGTCGTCCCGTCCGCACCCAATCCTGTTGGGAACCTCGTAAGCGTTCTCAGCAGGAGCGCATCCTCGAACTTCGCCTGTCATTCCGAGTGGGTTAGAAGAAAGACAATTAATGGGACCGGCGAGGTGGAACGGAATTTCATGCCCCATCAAATTGACTGGCACACGTACGTCAAAAGATGACGAATAAGGGAAAATGGATTTTTGATTAAGTTACTTGACTCGGTCCCGTCGTCGTAGTGGGTGATCGTTTTGCCGCACAGGTGGGGCGGAGATGCGGGACATTCGACTTCGAATTGGTGCCACATTGGCGCCTTGGCGAATACGTGGCAAGGAAAGGCGTTCTCGGCATCTTCGACTCCGCACTGGTAACAGTGAATTCCCAGACAACTACCTGTTTTTTTTTAATGCAAAATCTTCAGAACAATTTGACGTACACAATTAAACTGAGGTCGTAGTACATGGAAACCAAGCAGACAGCATTAGGAAAGTCGTCCAAAAATTTCGCCGGATTCTCATCCTGTAGAAACGGCACGACGACGACGACGTACTAACTTTAGACGGCAGAAATAGATTTGCTTGGACCTTTTTTGTTTTTCTCCAATTTGTCTTGTTTTCAATTCTTTTTTTGAACTCCGTGAGCTTTAAAAAGTTCTCCCCGATGGGGTGGGTGTGCTGCAATCTCCTAAGACTTAACGGACGAATTTTACATTGCTCAACGTTTCCAAGTCTAACTGAAAAAGGCTAGTGAAAAATTCTGGCGTTGAAACGACGACGACCCGCCACACACGCACAGTTGGGGTCTTCTCTGTTACTCTGAGCGGATGCGTTGCGATAACGAAGTAGAGCAAAGAGGAAGCGGGAAAAAGGAGATTGACGGGGCACGGCTGCTGCTGCTGCTGCAGTTATATACAATCTTGTCAGTGATATATGGCGCACAATAGCAATAATAGACGAAGAAACCAGTTGATAAAAGCGATCCGACCGGCGAGACCGACTTTCTTTTCAATTCAGAGATGACAGCAGCAGCTCAAAAACTCAAACGAATAACAACTGAAGGCTCACTAAATTGTGCCTTATTGTTGATGAGATCTATTCGCAACGGACGGTGGAACGGCCGCGGCCGAAACTCGTCGCGGTTGGCACCAACTGAGTTGTCTAACTATACACGCACACACACACACACGGATACTCTGGGCTTTCCTCCTTGGAACGGTCTGGCGGCATTTTTCTTCAGTGCCAAGTCGCTCGTCGGCCACCAACATTTTTTTTTTTCTTTCTTTCTTCTGGTGTGTGTGGGTTGTTGCTTTTTTCCTTCTTTTTATCTCCCCTAGCTCGTTTTTCCAATACAAAGTGGTCCCAACCAACAACCGCTTGATTCTCCAGTCTAGCCGCAAGGGTTCTCGTTTCACTTTCGACTTGTTCCACAACACACGAAACCCTGTGTGTGGATAGGAAAATCAACCGAGAGATTTCTGCCATGACGGAGATAAAACCGAGAAATGCGCGAGAAATATCAAAAGATTTATTTTTTTTCTTCTTCTTCAAAAATGGGTTGCCTTAACGAACTGCGTTTTGACCTTCGTGGCGCGACGACTCCAGAGTCTGCGTATAGCTCTTGACCTTATAAGGTATCTAAAATACCCCAACAATCGCCGACACAAGAACAGCACATCCCTCCTCCTTCTTTCACGAAGAAATGATGAAAAACAATTTTCTTTCACTTGAGCGAGTCGCAAAGGCGGGGATTAAACACGAAGGGGCCCCCAGAAGGACGAAGCGGCTCCTCGAGTCCTTAGCAATGCCAATCTGTGAACGCACTCTATGGGCGCTTGATTTATGTCAATGTCAAAACAACATTGACGACCGTCTAAATATTTATAGGCAAAAGGGAAAAGAAGAACGATACGACTTTGGTAGGGGATCTAATAGACTTGTAGTGTTTCTAATCTTATTTATTCATGGGCTGTGAAATATCGTTATCGCGTTTGTCGACTTTTCCAGTAATAATATTACACATCCCAGTAGGGTATTATATTAGGGCTATACTTTTATCTGTGTTGTTAATTTTCTTTTTCTTTTATTTCTTTCTCTCGTTGAAACATGTTTGCAGTATAAGACGGTGTTGACACCGCCTGCTGACTATTTGGAGTCTCTAGCCAATATGACCAACTCCAACGGAACCGACGCCGGTAACATGACCGCCGGAAAGCCAAGTATGAAAGAGGAAATGAGAAAAAAAAATATGAATTCGTTGCGTCGTCCAGCCCTGTGATTTATGTTTGCGTTTTGCTTCCCATCTTCCTTTTGCATAAAAATAATAATAAACAGAGAACCTCTACGACTGGAAGATGTCATCCGACTACGAGGACGCCACCAATATCCTCGGACTCGTCGTCTTTTCCACCGTGTTGGGCATCACGCTCGGCCGGATGGGAGCCAAGGGCAAGCCGCTCCTCAACTTCTTCGTCTCCATGAGCGAAGCCGTCATGATGATCACCGGCTGGGTCGTTTGGTAATAGGATCTACCCGCCACTTTTTCTTTTTAACACCGACCAATAAAACATTTGAATTCACTAACGTAACTTACTTTTTTACGATATTAGGTTGTCACCAGTAGGTGTCATGTTTTTGGTGGCCTCCAAGATGTTGGAAATGGAGAGCTGGGAAGTCATGTTGGGACAACTTGGCATGTACTTTTTCACGGTGATGATTGGCCTCTTCATCCACGGTTTCGTCGTTCTCCAGCTAATCTACTTCATTGTGACGCGGAAATTGCCGTTCCGCTACGTCGGAAACCTCTCTGAAGCTCTGGCCACTGCTTTCGCCACTTCATCGAGGTCAGTTAATAATTCTTGGAATAAATCAGTTGAGAGTGAAAGAGAGAGAGGAAGAGAAAAGACTTTCTATTGGAATGGCGAAGATGACGGGGCAATGTGTTTCGTATCTCTTGACAGCTCGGCAACTCTACCCGTGGCGCTGAAATGCTTGGAGGAGAAAAACCAAGTGGATCCACGTGTGACTCGCTTCGTCATGCCAATTGGCGCCACCATTAACATGGACGGAACGGCCTTGTACGAAGCCGTCGCCGCCATCTTCATCTCGCAAGTGCGTGGTATTCATCTGACCATGGGCAACGTCGTGGCTGTCAGCATCACCGCCACAGCTGCTAGCATCGGCGCCGCTGGTATTCCTCAGGCCGGAATCGTCACCATGGTGATGGTTCTCGATACTCTTGGCCTGCCAGCCGAAGACGTCTCCCTCATCATGGCTGTCGATTGGTTTTTGTAAGTCTGACTGGCAGCTTCCGACGAACGAAAAGGGAAGCTGCTTCCCTTGTTCGTATTTGTCTTATCTCTATTTCATCCGCTTTCTTATCGGCTAACCACAACAGGGATCGCTTCCGGACGTTTACCAATGTGCTAGGAGATTCTTTGGGAGCCGGTATTGTGCACCATTTGAGCCGTCATGAGCTGGAAGAGATGCCGATCGAACCTGCCAGTGGTCGAAGAGAGTCTGATATTGAACTGGACGGCCCGCTTGCTGGTGCCGATCTAGAGAAGGGCGAGTCGAGCAACGGTGGCCCAAGTTCCAGGAATCCCAATGTTACCTCCGCCGCCGTGGAAGTCGAATGGCAGTCGACGTCCATGTGAGTCTCGGCCCTGCCCTCGGAGACTTTGATCTAAACACCGCGCGCGCTGGCGACACGGCCGTTCTAGAGATGATGACGAGCTATATCAATCGTCATTGGCGATTTTGTAGCTAAATTTTGTGGCACCCGACGAGAAAAAACGACACTTGTTTTCGCATTTTTCATGTTTGGACATTCACATTTTTTTTTTATTATTATTTCATTTTTAAATTTTATTCTTTTTTTTGTTTGTTTTTTTCAACGACGTTATTCTAGAAATTGATTTATAATGAAACACACTGGTGAATTTCATTCTCTGTATCCTTTTCCTAAATGATGCTTTTGGGTTTGGAACTTTTTGATACGTAGAGTTTAAGATCAACGTTGTACTGGTATCTATTGAAACAAAACTAAACTAAAAAAAAAAAGAAAAAAAGAGACAAAAACATTTTGTGCAACGGTACGCATTTGAAAAAAAAGTCCCTTCTTTTTTAAATGTACATCCAAAACATATAATGACCCTTTTGCCCATGTGTTGCCTGCGTTTCTAAACGACTCTGTGAAGAGCGAAATTCCTTCTTCCTGCATTATTATAACCTTAAATTTTTTCGTTCCGTTATATTTTATTCAATCATTACATTGAATAACACATCGTAGACAGGTGTTTAATATTAATTACAAATTTTAAGAGATTAAAGTAGCTACAATTTTCTAAGAAATGTTGATCAAAGAAGAGAGTAAAACGAAAATATCTCCAACGGCTAAGAGATGAGAAAACTTTTTTTTTTATTTTGAATTATTACAGTTATTATGTATCCGGGAATTTATTCAGACTGTCTATGTCTACTGTTTTTATACATACCGTGTATACACACATCCTAACGCGGGAATAAGTTAGTTTGGTAAGAAACAACACTATTTTGTTTTTTGTTTGTTTTGATTTTTTTTCAGCAATTAACAATCGAAATAATTTCGTAAAAATTCTCTTACCATTGTTTTATGCATGTGCACATAATAACAAAATGAATGTACAAGGATAAAAGCTAAAAAAATCTCGGTGTCCGCTTCGTGTCAAAAAAAAAAAGATGAAAAATCTTTCTTTCCTTAATTTTTGCTGTTTGTTTAAAGAGAAAGAAAACTGGTGGCTTTTTTTGTGTTTTCAATGGATTCCCCAGCTCTTTGATATACATACGCATATATATATACCCGCTACACGAAGTGACTGTACACATGTGTAGAGGGGGGGTCATGAAGAGGAGTTCTCTCCGAATTCTTTTTTATAAATGCCATTTTTATCCGCCGTAGGTAATCCATGACCACAAAACATTTGCTCTTGAGTTTCATTTTTAAAGCCCCGCCACAATATAAAGATCCCGAAACAAATGACATGATTTTATGCACACCGAGAAGAAAGAAACAAGCATATCATCGCTAGATTCCATCAAACCCCACCTTCATCCCTTTCTCCCTTAGACAAAAATTAATAACAACAAAAAACGCTAATAGAATGACAAATTTGTTTTGCTCCTCTCGATTTTATTTTTGTTTTGTTTACTCAAATATCTCAATTCATTGGGTTGCTACTAATGCCGTTTTTTCTATACGTGTTAATTGGATGGAAATTGTTATGCACCCCTTTTCCGACTTTTCAAAAAATACTTCTCCAATGGCGTGTATCGATGTATGTCACATAGGCCAATATCTTTCGACATGAAGACAAAAAAAAAAAGACTTGTACTACTGTTGCTTTAATTTTGATTACGATAACCGTTGCTATATACGAGACGGAAAATTTTCGATTTAATATCTCTATCAAATCTCTCTTAAAATAATACTTTGACGCGGCCCGTTTGAATGTTTTAGACAGAAACTATTTGCCGTACCATAATCATCCGTTCATTCCCTATTCCTCCCACCTTTTGTCTCGTTACCCTTTTTACTGGTAATTTCGAGCTCCACTTCCCCCCTGCTACATAACTCTGACATCTGTAGTTGTTGTTCTATTCAATTTGATAATATAGCCTGTTGTAGTGTGCGATTTCTTGCATACATACACTGTTTCCCGTTCATCGTTTTCAATTTATTACTCCTGATAATTAAGTGACATTGTGAATATATCACATCATCAATCGTGGCTCTTGAATTCAGGTTTCCCATCAGCCAGTGATGGATACTTTTTAATTCTGCAGATTACAGCAGGTTTATAGGGTGACAAATGAATATGATCACTAGGCTACTCAACCAGGCTACGTGCTACTATGATTTGCATTAGTAGATATGGGTAAAATATTAATTGTTTAAAGTAATTAAATAGCTACATTAAAGAATACAGTAGTTTTTATGTAACAATTTCATATTAGTTGACAGATTGTGTTTTAGATATTTTGAATTGGTTCCAAAAGACCAAAATAATGCCGTTGCCAAGTGTTCATATTTCTCCTTGACAATTAAATTTACTTTCTACTTTCTAGTTATAATCATTAGATTACTAAACTTACTAAATATTGATACGAAAAGAATTCTATGAGTACACACTTTTTTTTACAGAAAAATGTAATTGAAAAATGTTTTATTTTTGCGTTGATGATGCTTGATCAACCAGGCAACATCTTTCCAGGCGGACGCGACGCGTTGGCGTTGCAGACGAGTTTACAATTGGAACTGCACGTGAAAGTTTAAGCATTCGAAAATGAACTCTCTGCTAGTTTTGTCAGAATTCATCAGCTCTGTCGAGGTAAGATATTTCTATCATTTATAATTTATTTAAATATTATTTAAATGTTAAGGTGGCCAATTTTTACTTACGGTTTCTTTCATTGATGCTTCTTTTCTCACAGAATGCCGTGCGCAAGTTTCGACGAGTATCTAATCTTCAATGGCCACGTGGTGAAATTTAAAATCAAGGTATAATTTTCGTTTTTCTTTTTTCGAATGTATCCTGTAGTGATGAGTTGCTTATTGGTCCGTGTTTATGACTAAATGATTTTAATCTACAGTAAGCTCTGAAGCAATTTTATCTTGAGACTTGGTACGTTACTGTCATACATTTTCTGATGAAAATTGTTTGTGTGAACTTGTTCAGGTGGTGTGAAATTTATTTCTGAGAAATGAAATGAGGGTAAATCCTACAAACGCCAGATTGACATGCCTGCCTTTGAAGCAAGGGTGCTGTTCTAATAGGTATGTAGTTTTTTTTTCTTATATGCTAGTTAAAATTATGATGAAAAGTTAACTATAGAGCATTGGGTTCTGAATTTCGGTGATTATTGTTACATCTGATCAACTTAGATGTCTTTTTGTAAAACTTTGATTCATTATGTAGCATTAAAAGAATTATTTTTGCCTTTGCAGTGCTTTGATTGCTGAATTTTTTTTTGGATGGTTGAATTCTGCAACATACTAGCGGCTGATCCATGATTGACAGGTGAATATAATTCATTAATTCCATGATGCATTATAAGGTTCTTTATGTTACTTGTTGAGCTCTTAAAATGGCTATGCAGGCGTCAAAGAGAACCGACATTAAATTCCAGTATATTGATTGAATAACATTCAGATTTTGGTGGCTTGAAAGAGTCTGCCTTGCTGAATGTTTTCAAATATTGGTACATTATCATTTGAACTAAGTTATTACTGTTGTACTGAATTTCCTGTCTTATCTTACAACAGCCTTTCTTGATGCTTCCAACCTGAATTCAATGTGATGGTTGCTGGCTGCTCAATGGATTGGACACTGTAAACTGGATCAAGTCATGTTGTCAAATTATTGCATCATTTCAAGTGTATTAAGTTTCTGTGTTGTCTGTTGAATGTAGACCGGTTAAATCTCCGGTGGCGAGCTGGAGGAATACACTGCAGTCTTGAACTAGTCTTGAACTCGTCGTTACTACACAGGATATCAGAATAATCTTCAGTTTAACGATTGAAACAATCGCTGCATTCCCCATCAAGTAAGTTTCTGTTTTATTGCACACCACGCACATGAGGTTTAGAAATAGTCGTGTTATTCCGAGTGTTAGCGAATGTTCAAACTTCAACCTGAAGGTTGGGTTTGAAAGGTTTAGTTTCTCACGATCCTTCTTCACACGCGATGTCTGTACACGGTCAAACATAGCTTGACAGATTCTCCAAAAGAGAAGAAAAATAAGTTTTACAGATGGTTAGCTTAGAACATGCTGGCAAAAGGACTGTCGGCCGAGTCAACTACCCGCAAGTGCGTTGGTCGTTAAAAGGCAATTTTATGGCGATTAAGCTAACTAGCTCAATTGATTACGATTCTCTGTAACAAAATTGGATCTCGTGGCACGGGCAAGACGACAAAAAAGAAAACTTATGTCCAATGTGAATATTATTCAGTTAAATTTTAAAGGTTGGGATTCTCAAATGTAACTTTTTGTTTCTGTTTTGTAAATCTTAACAGTCTTGTTTCGAGATCTATTTTCAACTTGGTAAAATCTATATTTGTTTAGTTTTCTTACTTGCGTATCCCAATGTCTCTAGGGTTACTGTTGTTGACTCGGGGACTTCGGTAATGATAGAGGGAATAGACTGGTACCAGAATTTTGATCCATTAGAACGCAGTCGGGTTTACGTGTATTATTAATACGGCAACTTATTAGAGTACAGCACAGACGAATAACTCTTTTACTGAAGATAGAATATCAATCATGCAAATGACAAATACGTTTACGGCAGTTATGACTGCATTTCATGCATTTAAATCAGTCATTATATTTGTTCTTGAATATTTTGTTTGTGTTTCATCGATGGTTTGAGTACTTTGAGTAGCGAATCGTTTCACTGTCATAGGAAAACGGCCGTTTGAACAACACCAAGAGTGACGACGTCGCCCAATCGCAGAAACTTTTTCTTCTCCTAAATTTCAAGTAAATTTGAAAGAAATTGCTAGATAATTTATAATTATGTAAATTACCGCCATCATTAGAAAAAATCCTTGCTTTCGACATGTTATTCGCGTTGGTCATGGTGTCAGTTAAATCTGCAGCTGGAGGCTGACGCTCTTCTTGTCTACTTGAACGCGGTGTGGAACGAGTTCTTCGACGTTGAATTGAGTATTGGGAAGATGTAAAAATCGGAATAGGAATCTCGTGACTTGCGGAGCTTTCTGTGCCTCCCTCTGAGCCACTTATTAGAATTGCGGTAGGAGCGGGGCTAGCGTTGTTGGGCAATGAAGTACTTTTACTGGTCGAGTCGTAGCCAATTACAGCGTTGCTCAAACTTGAGGAGAAATGGTTAACTTCACCCAGATTAACAGTTTCACCAGCTTCCACCTCTACTTCTACTCGTTTTTGTCGACATCGGGAACACGAGCGACTTGCCGACCTTGTCGGTGGTTGCTGTAGAGTATAAGAAACGTAAATTTTCTGTTGAATGGAGCGAATGTAATTGTAAAGTTACTTGTGCTCGAAAGTGTACCAAGGCCGAACGGAGCGATGAGGTGCCAATAAACTCTTTCTGACTCAGACTGCGTTTGATGGAACCCCAATTTGTCTTCCAGCAAGTGCACCCTCTACGAAAACATAACTGTAGCGACAAATGGCGCGTGACGAATAGGAAGACATTGTGTGATAAATCACCAAACATTGTAAGGCTATCACCTTTTTGCAGAGAATGTAGACCCAAGGGTCTATTATCTGGTTAATGGAAGCCAGTCGGATAGCCAGCAAGTCTCCAGCATGGTCAGATGCCGTTTTGTGCTCGTAGAATTGGTTTTTTAATATCTGAAACTAGATCGAAACAATTGATTGCTAGGATACTCGTGATATACTAGGTTTGCGGGCTTAGTTTCATTACTTGTAGGGGTGTCCAGCACAAAGTAAAGACAATAGT
Organism: Daphnia pulex; assembly: GCF_021134715.1. NCBI lineage: Eukaryota > Metazoa > Arthropoda > Branchiopoda > Diplostraca > Daphniidae > Daphnia > Daphnia pulex. The sequence continues at coordinate 2,108,878 of NC_060018.1, read as the reverse complement.
GATGGCAAGGAGGACGAACATCATTTGCACTTCTAGTTCCTCCTGCTGTGGACTGCGGTGGGTCCGACGGAAACGATCCGCCCGATCCGCCGAGCTTCGTTGACAGCGTAGTGCCACCAAAGTGCCTGAACGAAAATGGAAAGAACCACAATTGATTCGTATCTTTTCGTCGTGTCATATATTTTTTTTTAACTTATTCTTGTTGAGATTGAAAAGACGTGCGTTTATCGAATGTTTGCTTTCATAGACCGGGCATATTTTTATTGGTACAGTGGACTGAGGGATTAGAAAATCGATAGCGCTGAAGGCGTCGCTTTGAAATATTTAATGTTTCAATCGATACCAAAGGGTTTTCATTCCATTTAAGTAGAGTAACCCCAAACAGGCACTTTTTAGAAAATCAATGGCGTAGAAACACATCCAAGTGACGTACGATATTGAAATAACTATAAAAGAATGTCCTTTATAACATAACCGATGGGATGTTGGTGAAGAAAGCCTTTTTGTGTGAGAATAGTGACGTGTGAGTGATGAGAATACCCTCATAAATTATTTACTTACATTGCACTCCAATGTTGCATATGATCATAACACCAATAAGAAGTAAGTTGAGGACAGCGAATGTAATCGAATAAGCTGCATCGATTGCGTTTTCCGGATGAAGGTTGAGGAAGCACCAAGTTCCCGGATATTGAATAGCGTACTGGCCAAACCCAAAGATAGGAAGGGCCGAGAAAATGATAGCCACAAGCCACAGGCTCAGTAATGCCATTCTGGACAGAATACAGAAAATTGCAGAACTTTTTTTAACTTTAAAAAAATAAGGGCTCTGATTACAAACCTAGCTCTTTGAGGGCTGAAATGAAGCATGTAGAAGTATCCGTGTCGTATTCCAAAATACCGTTCTAGCGACATAGCACAAGCAATCTTTTCACAAAGAATAGGATATGAATTGGTATACTTGCGACTTATTATAGTAAAATTTTACCATGGGAGTTAAGATTCCGAAAGTCACCATGGTGAATGCGTGGTAGTTGCACATCATCGGCTGAGGAAATCGCCATTTGACAGCGCATGTTTTGAAGTAAAAGTTTTCATCAATCAATGATTGATGAATTTAATGGCGTCATCCCTCATAACTTTACGACTCATCGTCAAACGCGGTGGCGTTCTATTTCTAAAAAAACAGCGCATCTGTTTCCTTTCTTTTGCTCAACTTTTAGTACGGCCCTATGGCTTTTACGAACGTCAATACCCGCGTCTGTATTTTTCATCACAAATATCGAAAAACGGAACGTGATGCTACTATACGCCCACAAAAGTGTATAGTGTGGGTGTTACCCAAAAGCCTAGTTTAAATTCTTTTTGATCGCGGTGGCTTACAGAAGGCCGGCCATGCCGACCCGTATTTCGCTATAAATTCAACATTTTTATAAATCTTGAGGCCAACCGGCTAACCCTCCTTTATTTTGCAGGCGAGTCTCGAAGGCAGCGAGATAGATTTCCATCGGAATGATTCCGTTGGAATATAAATTGACCCAATGTTTAGATTTAGCCTATAAGAGGCTTTGGCCATCAAGATTGCATACCATAGTGCCTCAGTTGGTACCTCTGTACCAGAATGACGCAATGTGAGATTTGTTCCTAATATAACAATAATAATATTTTAAAAAAAGAAAGATTAGTTGAATCTCTTACTCCGCCAAAGTAGTAACCGTGACTATAAACAAGCAGAACGGGAAAGGTCGTAAGGAATATCCCAACAAGATCAGCGAAAGCCAATCCAGCGATAAAGACGAAGAACACTGTCCTATGTCTTTCCAGCTTCATTTGGTGTACAGTAACCAGCGCTATTGCATTACCTATACATAAAAAAAAGTCCAATTACTTTTTAGATTAATTATCTTATGACACCATGAAAATGAGAAGCTCGTGTTATGGTCTCTCGAGATTTTTCTCATTTCCTTTGTCCTAACCATTCGTTAGTTAACTGCTATTTGCGGAAGGTGAATAAATACAAGCCAACTAGGACTTCGTCATGACTAGAGAAAAATATTTTTCTCCGTAAAAATAGTGGATTGACTTTCTTAAGGCAATACGATCGTTAGCTTTGAGTCAAGAAACTCTTCAAACAAGGGCTAGAGTTACAGATCGATAGAGTAGAGAAAAGTACATTCATGAGGCAGGATTGGTACCAATCTAGATTAAAGTGCTCTATAGCGATCAATCACAGACTCACCTAGAATACCAAATAGAGACGACGTTATAGGAGATGCGATGTTGGCTCCTGGAGAAGTAACCGATGTGCAATTGTTGAACTCACATCCCACCTCTAATTTGGTATGCATCTAATAGAACAGAAATGATTACCGTACGATTATTTTTTAATTGTCTTGTTGGTATTTATTTTAATTTTTTAAAAGGGAAAAACAGTTTTTAGTAAGGTAGCACATACGGATTCAATGTTTTGGTCTTTTTTTTTCTTTTGCAGAAATAGAACATGAAATAGCACTCGCGGGGGTGTAAAGGCAACCAGTCGGAACTACGCTATTCACTTGAGGATTGAGAATCGAACACATCTTATACGTTCAATTGGGGAAAATAAATAGATCCGGTTTTGATCAGAAACTTTTACACGATCCCGGGGGACGCGCAGATGTGTATCGATTGACATTTTTCCCACCGATTGGATTGCACTTTATTAATTGACGTAAAGCATCCAAGTAGCCAATTTTTCGTCTTTACCCTTGACAGGTTGCGCAATGACAGTTACTCTATTATCAGCAATATCTAAGATACCGTACCGCCATTCGCTAATTAGTAGTAACAAATTCTTTAAAAAAATGAAATAAAAGACATTTTCACGCAGGGGATGTGTAATGTTTTAGAGAACTGAAACACTTTTATGCTACAGTGCGTAACATGATGACGCACTTGATCTACTGCATTAATATGCAAAAGAGTTCAAAACACAACAAAAATCGTATTATCAAATGGAAATCTAGAAGTTCATGCACTCTACGATACACGGAACGGTAAAAATGTAGCTTAATTTACGTTCCTTACTATGAGAATGCTATGTTTTACCTTTTAAAATTCAATGTGGGAAAAGATCTAAAATACTAGGGTTCACCTGTTGCCAATTGAGTGTATTGCTGAACACTGAGTCGACAGCGCGCAAAAGTGGTGGTTTTTATCCACTCGGAAGCAAAGGCATAAAATGTGGCAGATGCGCAGACAGGCTCTCCACTATTTGTCCTATCGAGACGCTAGAAACTACTACCATCCTAGGAACATCAGTTTCAAAACAAATAAGCACAAGACGTAAACAAGAAGAAATAAAGTAAACGTAAGAATCCGAATGGTCAGAGCTCGACCATATAACTCCGACTTTTTCACGTTTCTCTAATCTGTTCATAGAAACTAAATAATACGCCGTGTTGTTATTAAAGTTTTTGGTAGACAATCAATGACCAAACAATAACACTGTTAATGAAAAAAAAAACGGAATTCTGTATTAAACGCACTTCAAAATTTGAAGTATTTTACACAGAAAACTATACATGTTAGGAAAATATCGTTGAAAGTATCCAGGTTCTTACAGAATTCAGTCAAGGACATGGGAAAGAGACAAGGAAGAATTCAAAAAGCTTTAAACAATGCTTCTAAATTATTTACAGAAAGCATTCTTGAGGCTTCTACAAATAGTCCAATTCTTCCGGAATTCCAAATGCTTTGTTTAATTGGTTATCTTCCATAAAAAACTTTGATTTGCACCAGGATTTGACGGCGAAAATATTATCTGTCCAACGGTTCGCAGCCTCCAAAGAAACCTGTGAGAGCAATTGCTATAATATACTATGAAAGAAACTGCCAACACAAGAAAGACTCACCTGAGATTCTGCTTTTAGTTTTTCAAGTTCATCAGGATCAAGTTCTTGGTATTCAATCAGACTTCTTTTCAATTCAGCGTTTTGTACTTGTGCTTCCTTTAACTTTTGTAATAATTCGTCTTTTGTATCATCATCCTGTTGTCCAACCTAAATTACGACAGTCAGTTAAGTCTAAGTGCACAAAAACAAAAAAGATAGAAAATTATCTAATGACGCCTCAACTTACTCTTTTTTCTGCCAACTTTGCTTCAACATCAACTCTCAACTTCTTCAGTTGTTGACTAGAATTTTCCAGTTGCACTAGTTTCTGTTTTTTTGCATTGATTGCCTTACTAGGAAAGGCCCAGAAATAAATTGATGTGCCAATTTTGTCTGTATCAACCATTCCATCATCCACCAAACTTTGAATCACATCTTTTACTGTTCCTTGTACAATTCCTTTTTCTTTTGGGGCAATTTTTTCTAATTCTTTAAGCTGGAAGAAGTCTTTCTTTTCATAAAAAATTTCCATCATGCCTTTACGTTTCTCCTCCAGGCTAAGTCCACGTTTTTTGGATGTCATTTTAATGTCAATATTTTAACTGTTTGACTTAATAGCTTCTTTTCCTCAAATTTATATTGTAATAAGACGAGACGACACGTTTTCTTGACGTTTAACTACTACTCTTTAACCAAGTGAATTTTAACTGAGAAATTCAAAAAATCTTGTGACGTTGCCAGTTGAGCCACCTTGAGAGGCATTCACAGATAATGCAATTTTTTTAAGTTTGATTCGTACGGACTTCGTATGGATTTTTTTTTATTTTTTCGATTCATTTTATTAGCAACGTGGAATTTTATTATTGAAACTGTGAATGATTGCAAATATTGTTTATGAAAATTTTGATCTGTCGATGTCGTCGCCGCACCATGGGTTTTTTCGGTTTCGAGTTCTGTCTGCTGTAAATTTCCGAAATCACATCGATCAAAACGTGAGCCCCCTTGAAATTTGACTGGAACAAAAATGACCAGGTAAATAAACTGAATGTTTTTGGGGAAGTAATTGGTAAAGCATTCCACACAGTGTTTTTAAAAACAAACTCTATTATAGCTTACCTTAAAGTCTTAACAAGCTGTATGTGTGACTGCCACTGAATATCCCGTTTTGCATGCCGATGACAATTACAAAGGATTATTTTATTTCAGGGCAACAATAGAACTGGGGGATGTCACACCTCACAACCTACAACAACTGAAACGATTGAATCAAGTGGTATTTCCAGTTTCCTACAACGACAAGTTCTATAAAGATATTCTAGAAGCAGGAGAATTGGCTAAGCTAGGTACCACATACTTGATTTTCCTTTTATTTCTCCTTACATTTATCACATTTTATTGTGCAGCATACTATAATGACATTGTGGTGGGAGCTGTATGCTGTAGGATCGATATTTTAGATGGATCAAGAAGATTGTACATCATGACCCTGGGATGCCTAGCTCCATACAGGAAAAGGGGTATTGGTGCCAAAATGTTGGAACATGTCCTAAACTACGTGGAAAAGGATGGGGATTTTCATAGCATTTTTCTGTAATTATATTTTATTATTGAGAAAAAAAAATATGTTTTTAAGACTTAACTTTTCAAAACAGCCATGTTCAAGTTAACAACCAAAGTGCAATTGACTTCTACAAGAAATTTGGCTTTGAAATTGTTGAAACAAAAGAACAATACTACAAGAGAATTGAGCCAGCTGATGCACATGTGCTGATGAAACTTTTAAGGCCACAAAGAAGTCTTAGTGAACCAGAAAAATGAATTATGATAGGTTAAGCTAAGGTAACTGATAATACAGAAATGATCATGTCACTTTACTAATAATTGTATTGAACTGAAATTACTACCATTCAATCTTACACATTTTACAGCTTAGCTCCCATAATTTGTTAATGATTGTGGAATTTGAGCTAGCTTTAAGTTGACTTTGATAAACCTTGCAGTCACGATAAAAAAGTCCCGTTTCATTTTCCGTTTCCTCTGATACTGCACAGTGGATCAGAGTTTGAACGCCCTAGTAACAATTCAATTTTAGGTATGTTTAACAATATTCTGTCGGCATGAAGTACTTACAATTCGAGCAGGCTTCATAAACCAAAATGCAATCGGTATAATGGCTATCCATGAATAAAATGGTACTGATGAATAGCGGAAAAGCTGTTTGGATTGCAAATTTTCATTATTAGACGTTTAGACGGTGTACGCAAATTTAAGCAATTATTTTGCATGTAACAAATAATAAAATCAGAACTTGCCTTAGTATAATTCCACCCTGGGCAAACCGTATAAACATTTACTCCGTGATTCTGTAATATGCAACAAAGTTAAATTTTGTTTAATTCTTATTAGTGTATGAACCAGAAAGAATTACTGACTTGGAGTTTTTCGGCTAGCTTTGTTCCAAATAATACATTTGCCAATTTTGAACTGCAATAGGCAGCATTAGGACCTCTCTTTCCTTCTTCAAAGTCCTTTGTACCTTCAAATGCTTCCCAATCCATTGATCCTTGCTCATGTAATTTTGATGAAACAATCACAATTCTGGGTAATTTTTATAAACATTTAGTATAATGTAATGCCTTCACTTTTATTTTAAGTAAGAATACCTGCTTGGGGCTGAAGCTATTAACCTGTCTACCAACAGATTTGTTAGTAAGAAATGGCCAAGATGATTTACTCCAAAATTAATTTCAAAGCCTTCAGTTGTTTTTATCCCCATTTTAGTTGGGATAGACACTCCAGCATTATTGATGAGTATATTTATATGATCATATCGTTCAAGTAGAATAGCTGCACACTTCTTTACAGATTCCAGTGAACTGAGATCCAACTCAACAACATCCTGAATATTTCAAAACTAAACAGTTAGAAAATGAACATATCCTGTTCACATCACAACTCAACCAATTGAGCTCCAAGGTATTGTTGTTTGATTTCAGCAACCACTTCCCTGGCTTCAATAAGATTACGGCAGGCTAAAACAACAGTTGCTCCTCTGTTTACCAAATCTTCAGCTAGAACTTTCCCTAATCCAGATGTGGCTCCTGTTATAATGGCCACTTGCCCATCAAGCCTTTTGTTTGTTTTACATGATTCCCACTGATTTTCCCTCCACCTAAAATGAATACTTTTAAAAGAGAAGTGAATTTTAAATAAAATCTTTACCGTCGTAGTGCAAATAAACCTCCGAGAGTTGCTCCGAATCCTAGACTGGTAGTTATGATTCCCATTATAAATATAGGTCACACGAAATGCGTTTGTTTCGTAATTGGTGCAAATGTTACAATTAGTCAAAATTTCTAAAGCTAAATATCACAGAAATGAATTCGAAAACAGGTTTGAAAAGCGATGTGAAGCTTTCTCCGTCGGGAAATTCCTTAAAAGCATCTCCAGGAGTACAATTCTTGAAGAGGTACTTATTTTAGAACATTCTGTCAAATGTCAATTCACGTTGTCTGCTTATGTGCTTAAACCCTCAGGGTCTATTGAAGTTGGACGTCACGTTGGACGCCAGTCTATAACTTATATTGAATAAATTAACTAACTTTTTCAACGTACATAGGTATCACAGTTTTAAAAGACATAATTAATTGTTTTTTTTTCAATAAAATTAAAATCGTTCGTTTTCAGCAGTTTATGAAAATGCAAACGAGGAGGCAGCACCGAACAGCTGGTCTCTTCTCTTGACACAAACTCATAACAAACCTGTCTGCTAACCGTAGCAGCTTCATAGTAGAGAACCTCCCCTTTTTTTTATTAGTCCTATTAAAGCTAGCGTGATTGCTAGTCAGTTATCGAATCGCCGAATTGTTCGAACGCGTTCAAATGTTATCAAGTGTTTATTTTTTCTTGGGAACTTATGGCCTCAGGAACAATATTTCCTCGTCCTTATCTAGTCTACAGCTTCGTTAACATTTATCATTGATTTTCCTGTAAAATAGTATGACTTAAATAACAAAGCTGGTTTTGAGGGGATGCAGACTAGAGATAACCTGTTGACTTTTTTGAATTTTATTTTTTCATTTCATTAAATATGTTAGACTGTGCAGTCAAGAAAGCTTTCTTTAAGTTGGATTTACTCTTTAAATGAAAATGTCCAGTTGTCTCAGTTTAGAAATGCTGGAAGTTAAAATTTTAAGTATTTGGAGTGGGTTAATTATGGTAGCTTCAATTGTAGTTTGGTTCTTTACAAACAGCTTTGTTATGTTCGGGTTCTTTGCAGCTTCATTAGCTACTTCAGTCATTGGTATGATCTCTGTATTTTCAATTGTGATTATGATGTCTCCCAACCACTCTTCTAGCTCAACTGATAGTCCAAAAGAAATAAGGAAATTCCAAGAAAATATAAGAGTAAGTACCAATTTATATCTACAAAAGTTTTACAAAAACATATAATATACAAATTCACTGTTTTTATTTTGTAGGAGATGGCATTGACATTGCAAACTGTCAAAAATAGTCTTTCCGATAATCCACTAATAATTATGAACAGAAGTGTCAGTACAACATTGCAGAATTTAATGGATTTGATTTTCAGGGATTTGTTAGATTCTATTCTCAAAGACATTACTCTTCCAACTTCATCCATGAAGTATGATTTCCCTTACAATCACATCATTCATCAAGTTTTTAGAAATATCTTCTTAATTTAATGTTCAAAAGGAATGATGCTTGGGAAGCCTTGCATAAATTTTACTGCAAAATTAGCAACATTGATCCAGTACAATTAATTACACAAGATGTTGTTGTTCGAGTTACGCGTCATTTGGAAAAAATTCGCCTCGCCCAATCGAATCCGTAAGTTAAAAGTTGTGTTTAATGGTTAAATTTCACGGTGTTCATTAATTCCCCCATCGGCACTTTCAAGGGAGAATATGCGAGATAAAATGATATCATATAATCTCTCATCTTTTCTACGGAGCCCTCAATCGGAATTGGAGTTGGTTCGAAAATTGGCGGACGTTATGATAGTGAATCTATTCCCACGATCCTACGTTGACTGTTTCCTTCTACGCCACGCTCTTGGAGAATTACTTGCTTGCCAAGGTTAGTAACGATAATGGTTCACGTCTAAATAAATATTCATTCACATTGATTATTTTTCTTCAGTTTTGCAACCAGGCATCGACAGCTTGTGTGATCCTGATACAATCAACCAGCAGTTAGTCTTGCACCTTCACCGAAAGCAAATGATGAAGAAAGATTACGCTTACGCAGCTAGTTACGAAGATTTTGTTTCTCTTATTGAAGATTGCGATGATCTGGAAGAACTACGTCAAATAAGGTGACTATCGGTCACAAAAAAAAAATAATAATCAATAAAATCAGACATACTCGTCCAATTTTCACTAATGTCGTTTGATTTTGCAGATACAACATTGCAACGGAAATCGCTCAAGCTACCACCATTGGCTCTATGCGACGTTCTAAAGGAACAGAGCCTGATCAGGAATTCTTGCTCTTGGGTTCCAACAAAATTGATCTTTTACAAGTAAAAATAGAAATGATATTCCATATCTTTCTACATGTCTCATTAATTTTTTTCGTCTTTTCCAGGCACGTAATTTAAAACGATACATTAAACAATTAACCTACGCAAAACTCCAGTGCGAAAGAAGACTTCGCGTTTTGGGGGCACCGATGAGTGACTTTTCTCGTACTTCCACATCCAATTCTAATTTCAACGATGAAATGGTTCCTTCTTTCAAGACCGTTATGAGGAACAACAACCTACGTCGACAACTTGAACTTTATCTTATTCAGCAAGGAGAAACTCAAGTATGCACATTTTTTTTTTTTTTTAATTCGTGAAGTAATTGATCAAATATTTGTTTCAACATGAAAAATGACAGATTGGTCTTCTGAAATTTTGGTTGGGCACTCAGGAATTACGGAGGCTTGATCGCAAAGCAGCTCTTGCATCCGCAGCTCACATGTTTTATACGTATATTAATGGTAGCAGTCAAATAATCAAACTAGAGAAAGTATATAATTTCGTATTTTTTTATCGATTGAATTTTACTACATTCCAAACTTTATTTCTTCATAGAATTTGGTGAAAGGTATGGAAGGGTTTATTACTGGAGACAAAGGACCCGAGGCATTTTTTCAAGCACAAGATCAAGTATGGAAGGTGCTTGAGGATCGTCATTACCCGTCGTTCCTAGTTGTTCTCACTTGTCAGATGACGGGTCGTCAGGGTTGCGAGACGGATTCTGCAACAGATCCGCTTAGAGAGCGCCATTTTTCTTGGAAAGAACCATGGATCGCTGATGATGAGTCAGAGGACACAGCTGGCGTTATGGAATGGAGCGAACAGACTCAATTTGCTAAAAGTCGAATGGAGCAAGTTGATGCACGTCTCGTAATTAAACTTCAGGTATCTAAGTTTCCCTCAGTTTCTAACATTGCTTAAATTAAAAACAAGTTTGTTACGGAGAACAGGCAATGACTAGTTTACGCAGTATCGCTCCGGATAGCTCGTTGGTAGTTGCTTTAGAAAAAGAAGTTGAGTCTTTACAGACGGAACGCCGTGAAGTCGAGAGTTGGCTCAACCAGGCCGAATCCTGGGCTGCTCACATGGGGCAATGGAAAGCGACAGTAGGGATGCCCCCACAGGTGCTTGTGTCATTTATGTTAACTTGAAAATAAAACTTGGGGCCATAAAGTTTGTCTTTGTTTTAGAATCCCGAAGAAAAGGAGAATGTGCGATTTCCAATCGAATTGCACTTGGAGGATGAAGCAGCTATGATCGCCGTTGCTTCAAATAACGGATCGACGTCAAGTATAAAAATGATTTGTTGCGACATCTTGTAGTGTTTATCTATAGACAGCCGGCTTGTTTTTTTGTTTTGTTTTTTATTGCTCTTGGCACAGGAAAAAGAGTGGCTATGTCGTGGACCGTTTGGCGCCAGGTGGCGGAATTCTACGCGCTGATAAGCAAACTGAGTCTTACGTGTCCCTGGTTGAAAACGTCTCAACTGCCTGCTGTCTCGGGCAAGTCACTTTTTGGCAAGCTCAACGATCGAGCTTATTTGGAGCGAGCTCAAGATAAACTCCAGGGCTTCCTCGACGTAAGTCCATTAACTGTATTAAAAATCCCCTTTTCTTCCTTCTTTTGTTAAACTTTGGGATGGAATGAGAATATGAGCTTTAACAATGCGAATTCCTTATAGACGGTAATGGCTGACGACCGTCTCAACAAAAGCGAAGCTCTCTTTACTTTCCTGCACAATACTCCTGTTTGCCTCCGCCAGGCGCTCGTCGTGGACGCACCCAAAAAATCGAACCGGTTCTCTCTCGCCACGCTATTTAAAGGGTACACACAGAAGAAGGAGAAAAAATAAAGATGTGCTAGACTGTAAAGACATATATACTGTTCGCCCACAGGGACACGCCCCGAGAAAGTGATGATGACGCAGAGCAACAACAACAACAACACGATAACAACATGGCGACAGGCGCGGATGAAACTGACTCGCTCTTCCAGTCAGCCTTCTCTGACGATACTCGTGATGGTATTGCCGAGCCAATTTATCATCTGATTAGCGAAGTCTTTGAACTTCGTGGAGTGTTTGGGTGGCTCCGCCGTACCCTAGTCACGTTTGTTCAAATCACTTATGGCCGCACCATTAATCGGTACTAAGTCTGCAGATGTAATCTCTATTGCCCATTTATTTTACTGGAAACATTTTTGGACTCATAGGCAACTACGGGATGTGATTTCTAGTCTTTTTACCGATCAAGCGGTGCTTGGTTATGTTCAGCTGCTAGTCAAGACATGGTGGCCAGATGGATCCTTACTCCCTGCCGCACTCCTACGAAGTATCGACGAAAAGCGAAGAACCAAGTAAGTTATAACGCGACAATCGATCTATAGCAGACGTGCTCTCCATCGCCAAGTTTTACCCTGTTAGCCTAACGTGATAACACTTTGACAGACTGGAAGTTCGAGACTTGCTTGTAGCAAACATTCCGGACGTCTTCAACCAATTGCTAGGCCACAAGAATGCCAGACGGGGAACCCTGAAGGTCTTGGACGCTCTTCAAGACGAGCGTCTGAACAAACAACTCTTTTACGATATCTTGGAAGTGATATTGAAAGATGGATTTCCCGAACTATCTTCCCTCTAAAAAGAAATGAATCGTCGTCCAAAAATAAGGTAATCTCCTGTCGCGGATGATTTATTAGCACACACACAAATCTACAGCACGTTACACGAATTATTCAAAGAAAGAGACCAAGTCTGTAGAAACGCAACAAAGTATAAGCATTCCGAAAATAAGCAGAATTTCCAACATAGATATTCCATTGAGTCCCTAGCTCCAAATGTCCTCTCTCATCTCTCATATATATCATATAAATTTATACGCGTCGGTAAAAGAATTGCAAAAATCTGTATACAAAAATATTATAGTATTAGACAAAATAGGCCTAATCGTTTAGAATTATTAAAAGAGAGAGAGAGAAAAAAAAAACACTAGCTGTTACCGTGTATTGTGGGTGTGTCTGTGTCTGTGATGGATGTATACATTGTGTCTACATGTCTGTGCAATACAGGAAACAATTGGAACAGAAATCTTACAGATGTAAACACAAGAAAAGCTAACCGTAAACGATGATTCAATCAATTGTTCACAGCAGGGCAGTTGTTCTGAACAGGCAGTCGAAAAGGACGAAGGAAGAGGATTGGCGTCATACTGGAACGGTAAAACTTTGTGACGTGTAACAAGTAAACGGAGGGAGACAAGATCAACGCCAACTGAAAAACGGTCGATGACAAAACGATTAGATGAACACAATCATCGATACAGCTGTCGAGAAACAATTGGAACCTTGGGAGTATCTTCCCTTCATCCAACTTCCATCCATCCAACAGGACCTCCTCGACTAGGTAGAGTAGCAAAAAAAAGCGGAAAAGATGCTAGAAGGAAAAAAAAAGGGGTAACAGGGAATGTGTCAATGTTAGCTCCTGGGATCTGCAGTTCTACTGATCTTATTCCAGCTGGCCTTGTCTTGGTGACGTGCTGCAGATCCTTGCAATCCGATCGAAACTCAATCTTCTCGCGACGTTGGGCAAAAGAGATTGGAAGTGTCATGCTTCTGCAATCTCGTAGCAATCCATTTCATTCCAAGCTCGATTTCCCCGTCTTTCCTCTCTTATTTATTATTTCCAGGCATTTCTCGTCCTTAAGGATTGTGTAAACACATCTCCGATAGCGTTATTCAATCGGTGTTAGAGGAGCTCTTCGTTCAACCTAATTTTGTTTTTGTTTTCTTTTTACTCCTGTCGGAAAAAGCTGATTTATTTTCCTCGATTTGAGATCTGGGAGCTTTCAACCATATCTGGCTTTGATCTTTATTTATTTATTTAGAGCTAAATGAATGTTTTTCGCCTTTAAAATGACGTGTTACATGGAGGCAAATTGGGTCTACTCGAAGGTGACAGCCTTCGATCGGTAGCACCATTAGCGGTCGCTGGGCGTGACGCGACAGGGCTCAAAGCGTAGCCGCTGTGACTGTCAGAATTGCTTCCGTTTCCACCGCCAAAGACCGGCGACGCTGGTTCCAAAACGGGAAACAATCGCGACGGCTGTGATTGACTTGAACTACTTGTCGTCCGTGATGTGTGGCTGCTAGTTGAACTGGGATCCTGCTCGGCTGACGGCGTTTGCTCAATCTTATCCACATCGGCAGCGGCTCTCTGGTAGAGTCGCATAATTTCTCGCTTCAACTGCGCCCTTGTGGCCCGCGTCTGTCCACTGGTCGTTTTGGCGCTGCTCAACGGAGATGCACAATAGACGCTGCTTGACTCGGTCATTTCGTACACACTTGAACTACTTCCACTGTACTGTTTTGGTAAATCCTTTCTCTTGGTAACAGATGCAGCTCTATCTCTCCTCAGGAATTTGTGCGCCCTCTTGGCAAGACTGGAGACGGACCCGTTGGCGGATTCTCCGGAGAGTGTCTCGGGAGTGGCGATTGGCGCCACTAATCGATTACTGTACTCTGAAACCAGGTCCTCGCCATCGACTGGATAGTGTTGAAGAGGATTAAAGTTCCAGCCGGCTGCTGACATGGCCGGTAAGTTACTAGTTGTGGCTCGCCGGACTTGCGGATTCATCCACGAAGGCGGTTGCAACATGTAGCAAGAATTGGCAGGAACGCTACTGGAGTAAGGCGTTTCTTTGGCGTCGGGCGATCGCTGGCCAATGGTGGGACTCCGGTCGATCGACGTCAAGCTATTGTTTTCCAAAAAGGAATGCTGCGGCATCATCACTGGCGACGGAGTAAAGCTGGCTGCCGTCAGAAGAGAACCGTCGACGATCAGGCCCGGTTGGTAATCGGCTTGGTCATCCTTCAATAGAGGTTCCGACGTGACTCGTTGAGGTTTGGACGGCCCATGACACGAGAGAACCTGGGATGGGATGGGCAGGATGAACTCTTCACTTGTCGAAGCATTAAGGACGGAAGAGTGAAGCTCGGACATCATAACAAGTGGCCATCCGCCGAAATGAAAACAATCCCAAATAAAAGAGGTAGGAATCGAGAAACTGAAAGACGGCATTGTCCTCTACTGAAAAATCAAGCAATCAAGAAGAAGAAAGAAAAAACAAACGAAATCAAAAAACAAAAATAATGAGAACAAATTTTCTAGTTGGCAGGAAAAATGAAAAATAGATTGGAAACCGTGAAAGACGGACGGGCGGTGCATGGTTGTTGGAAGGTGGGAGTGGGACCTACTACGGATTCTGGCCGCCATCTCGCTCTACACGTTGGTGGTTGAACAAGGCACGCGGGAGGAGACGATTTGCCTCTGATACTCGGCCAGCTGCTTCTCGTGCCTCAGCACCTAATAATCGGAACCACCAACAACAGAGGATTTTGTGTTGTAGGCCACGGCACAGCACGTCAAACAAAAAGAAAAATGCATGCTCTATCACGAAAGAAATCACAAATTCCCAAACCAAAATGAAATGGACATTTCCAGTCAGAAAAAAAAAGTAAAAATAAATCAATTCTATTCACTCAACTAAAAAAAGCCAAATAATAATAATAAGAAAAAATTCTAAAAAAATAAATTCCAGGTCTGCAGAAATGCCTTTCTCCCCTTTTTTTGGCGATCGCAATTTCCATTAACGTACGTTTACGGTATACAATACCTTGTTGATGGCGCTGAGGACGGTGTCGGGCATGTGATCGTGGACCATGACGGGAGAGATGAGTACCTCGTTGAAATCGATAGTGTCGGCCCACAAAGCCTGGTAAATAGGATCCGGCTGGTCATCTTTGGTCGTCGCTGGACAACCGGAGCTTCGTTCCGATCTATCAGTGCGTGTTTTTGTCCCGGTAACGCCCAACAGCCCGCCCACGAAAAGAGAAGAAAAAAAAAGAAGAGAGAAAATAAATTAGTCGACGAGAACCGCAACTTGGCCGTAAATCGATAGAGAAAGGGGGGGAAAAAGTGCTCTATAGAATTGATCTAGAGAGTTAGTCTAGGGCGTAAAGTCTCCTCCCCGTTGCTGCTTTCTGTTTTCCCTCGTGCGGATACAGCCGGTATAATCAAATAAACTCTCAGTCTGTAGATAGAGAAACCCAGTAAACTTGGCGTGACAAACAACAACTTTTTTTCCTTCTTCTAGTGCCGCCGCCCTCTCTTTACTCTTTCAACTAGTAGAGGATGAAAGTCACCGGAATGAGCCAGACGACGCCAGCAGACACCTAAAGAAGCTTTTTCGGTCATCTGAAAGGAGTTCGTTCGAGCATTACTGATCCCCTTTCGGGAATATCCTATACACTATTCACCTCAAGTTGGGCTTCGTCGTGTTCCATGACTCCTGCTAGTTAAGAGAGAAAACGTAGTACTATACTCGTGCCAAATCGAACGGAAATAACAACTCCCAACTCTTTGAATATTTACTCAGCCACCTACAAACGGAATCTGCTGCTGTCTCCCAAGAGTAAACTAGAGTACGCTCAACAATTAAAGCGGAAAGCCAGAGTTCTTCAACTTGCCTGTCGGATGCTTTTGGATGTTGCCTAACGATGTGAATGATGCGGCCGGGCGGATACAGTGGCTGATGAGTCGACAGGGAGATATTAGTATCGGATGGATGTTTCGTTAGGACGGCTGTTGTGGAAGGCACGTCTTTTGAACCGCCGCCGCCTCCTTCTTCGATCGAAACGACTGGACTGTTGGAAATTTTGACAGAGGCATCTTTATTCCGCCGTCCGCAGCACAGCATGCTGGAACCCAGAATTTTCCATTTCGGATTCGTGCTCTTGTTGATTGCCGTCATCAGACTGGACCTCAAAGTTTCCAGCTGATGGAGACCCAGCCGAGGGACGACATCTTTGCCAACGACGATGGATGTCACAAACTCTTTTGTGAATTCAGCTGCCGGTAAACTAAAATGTACACCAAATTTTATTGATTGATTTTGTTTTCTTCTTCTTCAAAGGCTTTGACCCAATTTCCACCTTAATAGTCCGCCGGGTGGTGAATAGGCGTAGCAGTGAACATGGGGATACTCGTGGCGGAGTAGCAAAGCCAAAATAGCTGCCGTTCCAGCGCCTAAAGAGTGACCGACTAGAACCAGACGAAAATCCGGCGTGCCTCTTTCCGGATTGTGAGCAAACGCTTTTCCTAGCAAATTCTCCTTCTCCAACTTGTTGCGAATGTATGTGGCGGTTTGCACCATACCCTTTTTTTGACAAAAACAAGAAGGTAAACAACCAAACCATTTATTAATTCTCCTAATAGAACTAAATGAACCGCGGACGTCCAGTTTATGTCGGGTTCGATAGCTATAGTTGTAAATAGTTAATTCGATACCTTGTGTCCAAACCAGTCTTCTCGTGTTAACTGGAGAGGAATGGGTTCCGCTTCGGCGTGAAGATCCGTTATCACGTCCTGTCACGGGACCCAGAAAACAGAGAGATTCAAGATTTGATTTATATCTTTCAACGATCGGTCACCCAATACCTTCATGCTGATGGTGCCTCGAATGCTGACCACGACGCTCTGGTGGTCGTAGTCAATGGCGACGAAAAAAGGCGTTTCCGCTACGTCGACGTGGAAGGAAGCGAAAATGACTTCGTGATCAACGCGGCCGATGGATTGTTTCAGCGCTGCCAGGTGACAACCACTGCACGTGTCTCCCACAATGACGGGTAGAGTTTCGCCACTCTCCGACGAGCCTGTCGAACCACTTCCACAACAGCAGCAACACCTTGCATGGCGATACAAACCGGGTAAAGATAATGTCATAAATCCTTGTTCATCTCAATTGAATTTTCCCGGGATAAACTCATTTGTTTCTCTTTGAAAAATTAGGAGTTGAAAAACAAAACAAAAAACTGTTGGAACGCGATCGTGTTATTGGATTTCGCATGTCAATCCCATTAGTGTAGCAGCTGTACTAGTTGGATTTGCAGCAGTAGTATCTCTCTACCTTGTCTGGACTGCCATGTATGGTTTCTATCGAACTGCAGGACCTTCCGGAATTTATGGACGTTCGTTCTTACCTAATGTTAGATACCAGGCGGCACAATCCCGTCTTGGAATGGCCTAGCAGGTACATGGGCCAGCCATAAGCAGCCAGGGCGAATTTCATATAATGTTCCGTCAATTGGAAAGCTTCCAGTTGGTCGGGTTCGTGCAAGGAAAGGAAGCGTGTCCGTGAAGTGACGGCCACTCCCGACAAGAACTCGTAAATGTCGTTCTGGTCCTATATTCAAAATGAAGACAAGCCAACAAAAACAAATAAAAACTACTAAAACCTTTCCGACAGATGAAATACAGCAACGACAAAAATAGTTGAAAATGGAGTATAGACTTAAAATTGAATAGGAATAAAACAAAAATGTCAGCAGGTTTGTAATCCGACTCCACACATTAAATTCCCATTTTCCTTTTTCTTTTATGGATTTGTCGCATCTTACGTTGTTGTTTATTAGTGACTTTATTGCCTGTAATGGTGTTTAAGCGTTCTGTGGGTCATAAATTATGTGTTTAGGGATCCTTTTTTTTCCAAAAGTCAAACCTTGAGGTTATTGTCGACCTTGCTCAAAGTCTTTTGAGTAATTGGAGAAACAGTTTCGTAAATACGTCATGTCGATCTCTCTCGAATCGATTTACGTCCGTATTGTGTGACATGTCAATCAAGTGTCTGTTGTTTTTTATTACCTGGGTAACGAGTGTCTCTTGTAACTTCTTCTGTTGTTTCCTGAGTAAAACCAGACCGGCTACAATGTCAGTCGGCACGAGATCCAGGTCCCGGAAGAAATCCGTCAGCAGTCGGGCGATTTCCGAAAAGGAGTCCTTATTGATTCGTGTACAAAAGAGTGTGAACAAAAGAGAGAAATACAAGAAGTTTGTGAGACTTGATTGAAAGACGGCCATGTGTCCAATGGTGACCGACAACTCTAATATTGAACGACAGGTATAGACTGTGTTGTGCAAACAGACCTGGTATTGATCAGAACGACCCATGCAGCAGAAGAGGATCTTGCATCGATGATTCCACGTGTCCTGGTAAGTCCTCATCACTTTCCTTTATAGACATATAAAAGTTTGGGGGTAAGAACTCGAAACAAAAGTCGTAAACATATGACAAAAAGTTGACGGGTGATTCACGAGCGTCAGCTGACTCGGATCATTTCGTGAAATAAGAAACAGTGCAATTTGTCAAGATGAAAGAGACGTCTATTAGGTAGTACCTCTGTCTCCAGTTGGGTCTGTGATTTCCCGATCGTTTGTAGTGGTATTTCGTCTCGCCTTCTTTCATGCTCCGCTGGAAGCGCGTCATCTTGACCCAAGAGCGTCCGGCCCGGTCAAACGTGCACCAAATGGTGATGAGCACGCTCAACGCCACGCACAAATCGCAAATAACCGAACCTTTATAGTAAGAGAAGAGGGCGGGGCCAACAGATCAAAATTATAGAGTCCCACGCTCACGCAATTTTGTTCCGGTTGCGTGATTAAAAAATGTTTTGCTGTTATATATACCTAAGAGAACTTCTTTTTCCATTCCTGCCGGACACGTGATGTAAGAGCCGTGGAGCCACACGATGCTAAACGACGACCAAACCATTTCGGCCACTAAAACCACTGTGTTTTGTTTTGTTTTTTTGTTTCCCCCCACATTCGTGTTGCAAATTTGACGAGTGAAAAAGAATAGAAATCAGAAATAGATGAGTCCATTTATATGAGAGCGTGTCACGACACAAGTCGTTCGAGACTGGTTCGTTTAACATTTAATTGAAAAACTGAAAGAGAGCGTCTAAAAAAAACGAAAAAAAAAAGTGGTTCGTACGTAATCGACTGTAGAGCACGTACTCCATAAAGCGGCGTGGATGGACGTCCCACATGGTTCCGCGTAACGCTAGTCGGGCCATGAAAATTTCCAGCAGGAGCGAAACGCCCAAAAGGGCCGTTTTGATGATGAGCAAGAGTCGTAGAACACTTTCGCAGGCGTGATCTTCTTGCAGTGCGTGCAGCTCAGCGACAACGACCACTTCCTCATCGTCACCACCATGGCCGCCGTCACCGCTGGCGGAAGAGGACCAAGCGTCGTCCTCAGCATTGCTCTGGTTGGCCAGCGACAGTAGAAACGACTCGTTGCTGAACCGGACGCCGATAGTGTCGCTTGTTTCGCTGCTGCTGCTGCTAATGTTCCCAGTGTTGCGAACATGACCGACGGATCCGTTGTCAAGTCCCAGCGTGACCGCAACCACAATCAACCTGCCGGGATTGAGAAACGGAGTGGAAAAAAGAAAACGTAGAAATGATTAATGAGTTTTTTTCCTGTTTTTTTCTCTCGCTCCCGGGAATGATTTCCCATTAAAGATTTTCGGGTCGGAAGCACCTTCATCTCTCATTCCCGCAGATATTGAAAATAGAATAAAAAAAGTCGTTGGGTATTTATCTTTTTAGGCGAATGAAAACATTTCACTTAATGGGGGGCTCCTTCCGACCTATTTTACGATGGCTGCTGGTTGGGAAAAAGAACGACTCGTATGTATTTACTGGGGGCACGAGATCGTTTACACTACACACGCTACTACTGGTGGGGTGCGCTCACGCCAACTTCTTTCACCGCATTCGTGACATTAGCCATTCTGTTTCTTGTTATATCTTTTTTTCTTTGGCTTTTCCTGCCGTCGCCCTATTCTTTTGAAATTCTTCGGTCCTGGGACATTTGCCTTCCAAGGCGCCGTTTATGCGCGTTTATGCCTTCTGGACTGTTGAAACGGCTCCAAAATGTACCCTAGCTATACGTCCTTGCTCGCTGTGCGGCAATTGATAAACCAAATCAAAAATGGATGCCGATCACTATAGTAGGATGCTGTTAAAATGTCGACCAGGAAGGGATCCTCTCAACATTTTGTGTTTGGAAGGAGGAAAAAAAAAGTTTCGTTTGATATCTTCTAAACCTTTGACTATTCCACGCTCTTATAAGATGTAAGAAAGTAACTTTTCCCTGGTGTCCCCCCGCCGCCACCATGTCCCCCGTTGATAAACCTCTTCAACGATGATGAATGTTATCTTACGTGAGTTCCACTCACGAGATTGACATCATCGCAAATGATCAAAAAAGCAAGCAAAGGCCATCCGGTGGATGGCGAGATAGATGGGGGATAGGCGAAATGGACGACGTCTTGTGTGTTAGAGGAATGACTTTCGCATCGTCCATTGGAAAAATAATGGAGCATCCATTGACCGGGCGGTTGACATATCAGTTCAGTCTGCTCATCGCTAGAGTTGTCTTCCACCTTAGCTATATAGCGCTGCTGCTGCTGCTGCTGGTTTCCCCCCTCCACGTTATTTTCTCTTCTGTTTTGTATAAACACATCGGGGACCCAAGGCGTCCTACTGACTGTATGATGAGGCAACGCCCGTCCCGCCTCTACTAAACCTCCCCCCTCTCTCTCTCTCTCTAGCTGTATCTTCACTCGGCGCGTTTTATTGATCGCGGCAGCAGAGCGCCGCAAGTCCAGGCTCTTCTCTTCCACTCGGCACTCCACAGAAAGAAAAAAAAATGGGGGAAAAAAGAAAGAGATGGAAGAGGGATGATAGCGAGCGGGGGGATTCTGGCCAACAGCAGAAACAACATCCGTGATACCCGAAAAATGGAGCGCATTATCCAATCATCCGAAAGTCGAAAAAATTCCGCATTTCTCTTATACAGCCATGTCTGTGTGTCGACAATTGAGTATAGATTGTCCGAAGAAAAAGAAAAAGCTATACGCGACACTTGCGGATTATATTGGAAGCGCTATTGGATTTTGCTTCTCTCAGCACGTAATCAATTTGCCCTTCCCGCCACCGACGATCCCTACCCCCCGATATATATAATAGGATCGTTTGCGCTGCTCAAAGGAGGAAACAAGAGAATTCGGTATTTGTTGTTCTTTGGATGCATATTGACTCTGGAATGCGGTAATCACCTCGCAACTGACGCCTTCTATTCTCAGATCTCTTCTTCTTTTCCACCCCACCGTACTTGCTCGGCTTTTTCTGGTGGTGCTGCTGTGGCCTCTCAATTTTTTCTTCCTTTCTTTCTCGGTTTTTGCTTATTTTGTGTACGCCATCAGTTCTTTTGCTCTCGACGTCTTTCTGGGTCGGGACCAACAAATATTATAAATAAAGCCAACATAAAAACATCGCGAGTGGGAAAGAGCCAATGGTGTTGTATACTCAAACGCGGATGTGTGTGTTTATCTATTATACATACTATGTGTGTGCAGCCAGTTTGTGTTAGCTTTAGACACGTTTTTCAAAGGTAAAAAGTAAAAAAAAACATATGGGTTTTTTCTTCTACATTTTCTTCGCTCTCGCTGAAAGTTAAGCGAAATCGACATGTGTAAAGCCGTCCGAGCCAACTGGTGCAAACATGGGGGGTTCAAACACTCGTACAGCTAGAGAATCAGCACTCGGATGATATGGCAAGAGTTTCTGCACGACACCGAGTCGAACTGGCTCACGCCAAGAGTGACAAACAAGTGCACAGCTGCTTATTTGTTATTTATTATTACTCTTGATTAGTGCACGGGAATGTTTTGGCGACAAATTCCCCGAAAGCAGCGTGAAGTATTCAATAATTTTCTTTTCTTTTTCCGCGAAATGAATCGACCCCGTCAAAGCCAAATCCCAATTAACACTTTTCAAAAGAAAGCAGGGGAAAAAATAAACTTACCAAATGGCGTGGAGTAAAGTCAATGAGATTCCGGGAACAACCAGATCGTCGCTGCCGACGCCCCATCTCCGCTGGAAGACGATAATTCCCGGCATGAATGAATGATTGAATTTGCCAACGTTTTTAGAGGATTCAAAAGCACTGGGTTGCCGAAACTTTTTTGGCGACGCCGGTCGCCAGGGACCGCTTAAGTATTAATATTATTGTTATTTTTGTCTTGTCCTCTGCCGAGTGATGAATGTTCCAGATGATGATGAATGGCCACTCGGCGTCACGTTGGATCTCATCCGGCGACGACGAGAGACGATGGGCGCACAAAAACTGACGGGCACACAAACACGAGACACACAACTGGGGAAAAAAATTCTCAAAATGTTGGCGGCGACGGGCGGCAGAGGCAGCGACGCTTGTGTGTGTCACGCCAGTTTTGCCTCTTGTTGTTTATTGGACGCGGCGGTCGTAATCCCGCGTTCATCCGCTAGCGCGGATCGGCACAGTTCTAGCGGCAGACGTCGGCGTCGCCGGAATATAACGTCGTTCGTTCACTTTTGGCCTTTATCCCCTCCCCTCTAGCTATACACTATACATGACTATACCACCGCCACCCCGTCGTGTACACCGCCTCCTCCCTCTCCTTACTCAACACGAACGAATCCCTACGCCATCTCCCTCCCTCTGAAAATCTCTCCTTCAGACGGGAGTCTGGAGGGGAAAATAAGCTACCGACATGTTACGCATGTGCACTGTGGCGTATTTCTCGGTGGCTCGGGATTGCGGTACAGACCCGTCAGAGCGCGCCAGTGTTCGGGGCCGGCTACTACTACACCCCTCTCCACCCGATATAGATCATCATCTATACCATCGCGGGCGCGTCTTGATGAAGAGAGATTGCGCGCGCGCAAGGATGAGAGCGTCCGTCCGTCCGTCCGTGTATACTATATATCGCTATTACTGCTGGGACGCACACTACTAAGCTACCCTCTATCTTTCTTCACTCACCAAAAGTTCCTTATTGACTGATTCCGCTTTGTTCGTTTTTCTCCTCCTTTTTTTTCAAAGCCAATTGCAGACTGATTAGATCATCGCTGCTGCTGCGATACGCATCACATCGGCTCGGTCTATTATAGCAACGGCCAACGAATGACTCAAAACATGAAAATTTTTTTTTTTTTTCTTTTTTTCACATATTATCTCTTATCCGCGCGCTCCTCGCGGATAATGTTGAGATTTCGTTCGCTTGTGAAATGTAGCGGGATGGAAATTCACGCGGCTTTGAGATCTTTTGGTATTTGGCGAAGTCTTATTGAATTTGCATACTGCCTTGAGAATTGGCTTAAACCTGATTCGGTCGGGGAATCTCCCAGCAAGTTCTAATCAGGTTTCAAAAATGCTTCCTGCTGCACAACCAAAGAGATGAAGGGCGCATGTTTAATCAATGACGATATGCTAATTCAAGGCTGCGCTCTCAATGTTCGCCTACTTTCTTTCGAGTTAAGTTGTAATCAATAAAACTGCTGGTTCACTTGATATGGTACACGTATACGTTGTTAATAAAGAAACGATTTGCACCTCACTGCTATTCGAATAGAATCTGGGGCGACGATATTCACTTAACTGATCCCGACGAGTTATTTGGCTCAGGATTACAAATTGGTCTGACTGCTCCTGGACGAAGAAAGATCACTGTGTGATTCTGCAATTCGGTGAGAGGGGAGTAGCTATGCGGAAAGTGCGATGGCCAATTGAAACGTGCGCTGATTCGTTGATCAACCCTGGACAACCCGATGGAAAGTGCTGATCTCCAGGATCCGTTCGCGTACCTACTTGACTCTCGTCGCCTCGTGTATCAAACAAGTTTTCTTGAGCTTCTAATAACGCGCCCGGGTGTGTTCCCCATTTTCTGGTCGGGCGAAAATTGAAAGTCTTTGTCCGTTTTCCCATTTTATATCGGAATGAGTACTATATATAGAAGTATAGTTGTGGTATTGATTTTGTTGGTAGGAAGTAGACACCGATGAATAGAGGGGTGGACGGGGGGTAGAATTTACTTACCTCGTTCTATTATTAAAATGAGCTTCGTGCGTTTGTGCTTAGCTTGTCCCTTTCGTCTTTATATTGGGTTCTGTTTGAAACTACAATTCTACAAACTATTGTGCGTGTATTTACGGCCGCGGCACAGCATGTTGGAGCTTCCCCGCCAAAGGAAACAAAAAGCCGACGGCTGACTCGAGTTTCAAGGATGACGAGAGAATCCTCCGCCAATCGATACGACATAGTAACGTGCGCTAATGGTTTGCGATGGTCGAACTAACTTTGGCTTGTTGTTTTGATTCTTTTCTTTTTTTTTCCTTTTAGCCTTTTCCTGTTTGGGCGTGTCTCTTTAAAAGAAAAAGAAAAAAACAAACCATAATTGACAGATGGCGTCACGCACATGAAAGAAACATGCCAACCTTCACGCCACCACTCGTTAAAGAAGGGGAAATAAACAAGAATGATTGTATTCCGATAAGAAATAGGGGATCATTCGGTAAAGAGAATGGAAAATAATTCAAACCGTTAGACTAAGACTTTCTTCTCCGTTTTCAAAAGAGTAAAATGGGGATCAACTCTTCGCTCAATGGCGCAACACAAATTAGATGAGCTTTTCGTATATTTGCTGCTGGATTCAATGCGGGATGAACGAAGGAAAAGAAAAGTAAAAATGGGGGGACGGAAGGTAAAGACGAGCCGACTGCGCATTGTTGTCTTGCTGCCGCTATCTTCTCTGCAATGCCGATGACAAAAGGTGATCGATCGTCTACGGTATTATGTTTGATATCATATCATCTGCCATTGAGGAGGGATTTCGCTTTCTGTAACCACTGCATGAGCTTGGCTGAATCGCCGTTTGAGGCTCAATAGCTTTCCATTTACGAACTTCCTTTTTTTTGGGTGTGTGTGTGTTGCACCGGTAAACGAAATAAGTCCCACCGCTCATCTCGTTACAGTGTATAGTTATAGTTATAATAGTAAGTAGCCTATTCATTTCCAAGTCCCCAACTTGCGAAAACTTATGGAGGAGCTCTGGTAATTGGTTAGTTATTCATCGGCGGGATATATACGGCCACCGATTATGGTGATAAGTAACTCACTGCATCCATCACGATTATCAACGCGCCTGGTTGTCGACGTAGCGATAATCATTTCATCACGTCTGACCGTTAAGACTGCCGACTTGCGGGCCATGATTGAGAGGCCCCATGCGACGAACTGATGCCTATATCTTCCAGCAGTTTATGCCCGGCTGTACAAAAATGTCGATCACGCTCGCGACCGAATCAGACTTGTTTTCACAAGCGAGTCCACTGGCTATCAACTTTTGTTTTGAAAAGATTTAAAACAAAAATAAGAGTTCAAGATATTTAAGGGAAAGTGAATTATTTTCCATTCCATTGAGTTGATGGCGTCGTCCGAATGTACACTGTTGATTGCCAGACCTTTCAGCCAAGGAGCCATGGCAACAGCCCAAATCTTGGTGCCGTATCCGCAGGATAACGTCGTTTTTTCTTCGCACTATTACGCGCTGTGAAGATATAGAAGATAGGGGGCCGGGAATCGTCGGCAGATGATGGCACAATCGAGTCCAATGCCTTCGTACACATACAACCCGCTTGATTTTTGTCGACTTGTGATGAAATCATTCCTCTCCCATGGTGAAAAGGCGAAGTTCGTCGTGATACATGCAGTATAGTATGTACACAGTAGCTACAGTGGGATTTCATCTCTCAGTAGTTGCTGGCAACCGGGAAACGAATTGGAAACGAGAACACACAGTTTATGTCGTCACGACAACAACTCCCCTCACGAGCCAGACTATGCATGCCCTTTATGAACTAGCTCTTTCCGCTCTTATTCCAAAGTAGTGTTCTTGGTACCGACGATTATTGTTCCTAGATTCTTTTGTCAAGGCAATTTTCAATTACTAAGTTGGGTTCCTTGTGTAAATGTGAGGCAACTTTAACGTTATGTGGGTTATCTCGAAAATGAAAACCGGACCATTTGTTTGTTCACATCTCCAACGATAAGAAAACAAAAATATACTCCCTGACTTTTCCTCAGCACATGTTGCATCAACATGTCAATCAATGTTGAAATTGTTCTAAATAAAATAGTTTATCTCAAATGGATTTCGACATTATCTATTTGATGCTCAGCAATACAATTTGTTACATCGGTAGATAGCCCCTCATTTGACAAGTTGAACCGCAGTTAAGATTATGTAACGTTTTCAGGTCGATTGAGAAGCGCAGACATTTCTATTTTTCGAATCGGCATATATTTTTATTGGACAAAATTACTATAGATGCCACATTCTCTCGCTTAAGTCGGTCATGCACGCCCAAACTCACAGCAAACGAGCGCGTTTTCCAACTCGCGGTTTTCCAAACCAATTTGACTAGCTATGCCATGAGAATTTATAGATGTCAAAATAATAAAAAAAACTTACTTTTTTTAGGACAAAGCTCTTTTTTTAAAGCTACAAACGGGATTATACATACTCGAGCGGTTACGCGAAATTATTGAACACATCCGGTCGTTTTAATTATGGGCTGACCCGACCCTTTTGAGAACTGAAACAACCGTGCGTCTTTTCCCTTTCGTATTTCTTGTTGTTGAAACCACATTAAAACAAAAGCATGATGAAACAAACTCATCCCCTTCCTTATTTTCAATTTAATTGAGCCACAGTTTAAGTGTGCCGTTTCCTAGAACAAGTTGTAGGCTAACTATGTGATAGCGAGCGCTCACACTTTCACACTAACGTGCGCGGTTTCACGATCTTTCAGAGCCAAACCACGAACTAAATTGTGTACTGTACAATTGTTTCTTTGTGTATTCATACAGCATGACTGCAAAACAAACGGCTTGCAGCGGAATTTTTCACATCAACGGAAGAAGAATTGTCAAAATTTTGGTACTCTTATTGAAGATGGCTTTACTTTTCTGAGCATCAACAGAGTGAGGGAGATTGACATTAACTATGTTTTGTCCTTCACCTCCTTTGACGCAAAGACAGTCGTCTGAAATGACAGACAAAGAAATGTTTCCGATTTCGCTCTGCCAAATTGGAATCCTGGCCAATAGTATCTTTGTTCCATCCCGTGTGGCGACTAAAGAGTAGCGCGGAATCGCATTTTTTAGTTGTTCCGTAGTACTAGTCCTGACGGCGACGTGATCAACCTCTTCAATCAATTTGGGACTTTTATTCCCCTTCAACTGGGACGTTTTAGGTACTTCCTGCACGTATGGCTTTTCGCTCCGTTGCTCAATGCGATGCGATTGTATGGATCCAAAACAACGGCGATTTTTCAAAATATTCCACCCTGTAGAATGCAAAGTTTTTTTGATTCCATAATTGAAAATTTGTTTTTCCTTGGGTACCGTTTTTATCCAGTTCCATTTTGTACTTATCCTCTAGACCTTCCATAGCAATAGTTACGAGGAATGTTTGAAAAAGCAAACTACTCTCCACTTTTGCGAAGAAAGAGGAATTGATGGCTATGTCATAGGCTACACATGGTTGGCCAGCTGTATATAAGAAACAAAGTTCATTGATTAGAATAGAAGAATTTAGAGAGAAAAAAATATATATTAGATTACATTTATCAACTTCTTCATGGCCTTCCCCCAAGCTCATAGGGATTCGAAAGGTAGAAGGCTCGTCTGAATCCAAGATGCGAGTAAGTTCTGATTCTGTTACATCAACTGGAGAAGGGATGACAGTAGTGTGGCAAATATTCACAAAAATCTTCTGAGATGTTATCACATTCTTGGTTTTTACACAAAAGCCTAAATGAAGGTGATGGCATTTTAATTATATAACATAAAACCATATTGAGTTTCTTTTTGCTATGTACCTGGCTTCGGTTTGACAGTTTTATAAGGAAGATCATCAACTGGTTTATTATCCCTTTCTGAAATCGCTGCAGTAAGCAACTGCTGAAACTCTTCATCCTCATTCTGTAAACATAAAACATAGTTAGTGAAAAAGACATGTTAATTTATTGGTTATTTTATACATTAAATTTCAACTGGGAATGGATGATGGATTCATCTATTTCTAGCCGCATGGAAGTCGTTGAATTTAGATTCATTTCAATAATCCAAGAGCTTTCTAAAAAAATCTTCGATCAATGAAAAAGAAATGAATTGTTATTGAATTCGGAATCCGCGTTACCATAACAACCTGTCGATAAAGTTGAGAACTATTCACCTAGGACATCTGTTGATGAAAATTGATAGGTCTCTTAATGCACCTTATATAACATATGTTATGTAATAGATTACGAAATAACGTGAGACTGCACCTATTTGCATAAAGAATACAATTTCAAATTATTTAGTATTTATCATTGTGAAATCAATTGTTTGAACCTGATTTAAACGAATTTGTGTTTAATTTATAACTGATAGATGGCAGTGAATGCTATCAAAATACTAAAACAACCAGTAGGATTTTTCTTGCAAGCAGACGGTTTGTTGGCTCAATTGTCGGACTGCTTTGTAGGCATGAGTCGACATTTCCATCCAAGAGAAACTATATATTCGTGGGTTTGTCTCGTTGGTCTGTTGATTCGCGTTCCACCAGTTCTCCTACTCGCCGGTCGATCCGTTGTTGGTCGAAGCGAGGAAACGTGCTTACTGTTTTGCTCTCGCATTGCAAAATCACTACATTGTTGAGAAGTGAAGAGTAGAGCACAAGCTCGCCCGCCAAAACATGGGCGATAACCAAACTGACCAAACATCGCCGCTGGATTCTTTCTGCGGATCCACATTCTGGGTAAGTTTCCACCTCTAATTTATCTTTAAAGGGGTTTTGTACTGATGCTTCTGGAACACGACCTATTTTTCCACCCCTCACATATTCACGCTCTTTTATGGCTGTTCAAATATCTAGCAAGTATGTATTCGAACATAGAGGGTTTTATACGTGTCGGATGGCAGTCGTAAACAACAGAAAAGAGACCTTACGTTCAGCCTTACATTACCGGCGTGTTAGTTAAAGGCAGCCAATTTTTTTGAAGATAATTATGTATAGCAATTTTATTTCTAATGAAAGAAGTTGGTGCATTTTTTGACATCGGCACGTAAGGTGTAATTTGACACACCGAGTTTGGTGTTATGGCCTTCGATAATTTATATTAAAGTATTTTCTTTGGATGTGAAAGTTGAAGGCAACAGATTGTCCCCAGCGTTTACGAAACAGTTCGTTGTTGAAATGTTGTCTCCTAGGTCTAAAAACTGCTGAATCATGAATGCATAGACCAAATGATAATAAAACACGACAGGCACCATCCGTTATCTTTTGAATACAAGAGAGGCATGCTCATTACTACGAGAGGGATTTTTAAAAAGAGATTTTTAATAGAAGCGTTTCATGATAGAAGCGATTTTTTTGATAGAAGCGATTTTTGAGGGCGTTTCAGTTTAGTAATGACGCGCTAAATTTGATAACTTTTTCCGTCGATGCATATTTTTACTAATTAGATTTAGTTAGTGCATTCGTCATACTGATAATGTGTGGAGAAAAACCGTAAATTTCAATCTTATCATTCAGGATCTGGATCAAACCTGGAATACAAACAACCCAAGTTTCACAGAATGTTTTCATCAAACAGTGCTTTATTGGATTCCTTGTGGCTTCATTTGGCTCTTAGCACCATACGAAACATACCAAATACTGTATAGCAATGCCCGCTATATACCATGGTCTATCTTCAATATCAGCAAAATGGTTATATTGCATAGCATTGATTTAAATGATAAGAACACAATAATTAACCATTCATTTCTAAACAGATCATCAACTTGCTTCTGATCATACTTTCAATTATCAGCATTATATACGCGGTGATCCAGAGTAACAACGATGTACAGATTTATACAAATGATGTGTATTATGTAACTCCTGCAATATTGGCAGCCACATTTGTAAGTATCCTCGAGTGTCGTGAATGGATTGTATATAACTGAGAAATCTTCTTTTTCCTAAAGGTGTTGACCCTAGGGCTAATGCTGGCAGAGAAGAGGAGAGGCATTAGATCATCTGGACCTTTGTTTATGTTTTGGTTTCTTCTCACTCTTTGTGGTGGGTTTACTTACGCTGATCGCATTAAATCCATCGTTGACAGGGTATGTATGGCTTCATTTTGTAGTTTATTGCGGATGATAAATTTAGTCATGTTTTATACAGATGGATGGTTTGGAGACATATCCGTTTGTCTGGGAAATGGTATATTATCCGTTTGTTGTTGCAATGTTGTTTATCAATTGCTTCGCTGATAAGGAACCTATGTACATGGAAGGAGAGGGAAAATCTGAGGTAATTTGCTTGGTTTTTTGTCCTTTTCATCCAACATTTGATTTAATGTTATCTTTTCCTCCTATAGAACCCTTGTCCCGAAGAAGGCTCTTCATTTCTGAATGTTATTACATACTCCTGGTTGGATACATTGGTCTGGAAAGGGTATAGGAAACCTCTAGAGACGGGTGACCTGTGGGACTTAAACAGCCGAGATAAATCCAAATCAGTTGTCCCTCGGTTTGAAAAACATTGGTTAAAGTCCCTCAGTAAACAAGCAAAGTAAGACATGAGATATTCTTTATCTATTTGAATTATTAATTCGAGCACTGTAATCTATTCTATGCTGCAAAGATATTTTTGGGACAATTTTGGGTAAAACCTTCTTCTTCCGAAATCCTCTCCTACGTCACAAATGTTTTGTTTGCAAAAAGATGTATTATTAATATCGGTACTTGTTCGATTCTTAAAACTTTAGAAAGCCAAGTGAACCCAAAGCAACTTATGGAGCGGAGAACGGTGGTGTTACTTTCAAACCATCTACATCGTCTAAAAAGATTATTTCGATTTTACCTGCCCTATGCAAAACTTTTGCACCAGAGTTTCTTTTAGGAGCTTTACTGAAACTTGTTCAAGATCTCTTGGCATTTGTCAGCCCACAAATCCTCAGGTTTTTTTGCTTTCATTCTTTTATTTATTTGTTTATTTTTTGCTTTTTTTTCAAATCTAAAACCGTAATCTTTAAATTTGCGTATTTTTTTTTTTTAGTTTGCTTATCGGATTTGTAGAGGACACAACACAGGAAAGCTGGAAAGGTTATTTGTATGCCGCAATTCTGACCATCACTGCCATGACTCAAACTTTGATCTTGGGTCAATATTTCCAACGGATGTTTATAATTGGTATGCAAATCAGGACTTCTATCGTATCATCCATTTATCGAAAGGTACTTGTATTATGTTTACGGATGCATGCATAATTTTCTTTTATTTGAATTACTTTTTTACAATTATTATTCTTTCACCTATGTAGGCGATCAAAATTTCGAATAGCGCTCGCAAAGAATCAACTGTCGGGGAAATTGTCAACTTGATGTCGGTTGACGCACAGAGGCTCATGGATCTAACCACCTACCTCAATATGCTCTGGTCGGCTCCGCTGCAGATTGCATTAGCAATTTATTTCCTTTACCAAATCCTTGGTAACGAATATACTTTCTTGCTTTACGAAATTATTTTAAAGCAAATTGTATGTTTTTTTAGGTCCTTCGGTTTTTGCAGGTTTGGGGGTTATGATTCTTTTGATTCCTATCAACGGAGTGTTGGCTAATGCTACAAAGAAACTGCAAATTCAACAGATGAAGTACAAGGACAAACGCGTCAAGATGATGAGTGAAATTTTAAGTGGAATCAAGGTAAAATATTGTGAAAAGGAAAATGTTAAGTAGGAGGAATGGTACATTTTTTTATAGAAGCAGTTTTTATACTGAGATGTTCTTTGTTCAAGGTAAGTTAGTGAATGTTTTTTGTTGGGAAACATAGGCAAAATATAGAAAAATGTGGCAGCTTTGTGAAAGTTTGATTTTGTGTAGAGAAGAATGTAACAAATCAGCCGACTGCGTAGCATAGGTAGTCGCCGCCACGCTGAGAATAACAACAATGATATATATTTATCCCTACCTTGGTCTTTGTGAGCGAGTTACACAATCATGGGGAAGAATATTTTAGACCTGATTGTGTTCTCTTTTTATAAGTCCCCAAGCAAAGTACAACGTGCACCTTTATCCGAAGCAATATTTGTGAATATCCGTATTTTTTTTCTCACAACGTTTTTTTTTCTATGGTCAAAAATGATTTGAAAAATGTGACGTGAAATTTATAATTGCCATAATTTTCTTTTCAGGTCTTGAAGCTTTACGCCTGGGAACCTTCATTTCAAGGTTTTTCAACGGTTTCTTAAAATTAATTTAATTAAATAAACTTTAATTTTTAATTCTTTCATTAATTTTAATTCTTCATTTCAAGCACAAGTCGAAGACATTCGAAACAAGGAGATCAAGGTTTTGAAGCAGGCGGCCTACCTTAGCGCTGGAACATCATTTCTTTGGACTTGCGCACCTTTCTTGGTTCGTACTTTTTTTATACACAATTTTTTTTCCATACAACTTTTTTCTACCCATTCTTTAGTAGTTAAACGACATTTTGAAACGGAAAAACGATTTACAGGCCTAATAAACTACAAATGTTTTATTGCCAGACAATAACTGTTTGATTTCCTCTTCAACAGGTTTCTTTAATGTCTTTTATGACATTTGTACTTTCATCGCCAGACAACATATTGACTCCTGAAATAGCCTTTGTTTCTCTCTCGCTGTTTAACCTCATTCGCATGCCACTAACTAGTATTACCACTATTTTCACTATTTTTTTAAAAATAACATTCTACACTATATTTATTACTCTTACTTAACTGTCCTTTCCCCTGCTTGGTTTATTTAGTTCTTCCTATATTGATAATTCAGTTCATACAGGTTAGATTGATATTATCGTTGAGACTGTTTCGCTTCCGCCGTCGTCTGATCGTTGACCATTTGTTTTCTTGTTATTTTTGGGTGTCCGTTGTGTTACCAGCTCGTTGGGTTAATGTATTCGTTATCCTTTTCAACATTTTCTAGGTTACATTGGCCACATTTGCAGTTTACGTGACGACAGATCCCAGTCACATTCTCGATGCCAAGAAAGCTTTCGTCTCTTTGACTCTGTTCAATTTGCTCCGTTTTCCCATGTCAATGTTTCCAATGCTTGTCGTGTCGTTCGTCCAGGTAAAATATCGTTTAATTTTTCTAAATTGATTTTCTTACATTGTCCAGTAAATTGTAAAATTTTGAGTTTTGTGCTCTGACGCATTATCCGATAGCTAATATCCGGGAATGCGCTTTAACCGTTGTTACAAAAAAGGATACATGAAACTTGGGCGTTTATCCTTGTTTTAGGATAAACGTCTTGATTTCTTTATTTTCTCCCTATTTTAATTTGTGTCGCTTGCTTTTGTGAGTTTTTCGGGCTGCTGATTTTAACTGAATATGTTTTTTTTGTCCAAGTTGCTAATATCTTTTAATTGGATTTAGGCAAGCGTTTCTATTAAACGTCTGAACAAATTCATGAACGCTGATGAGCTGGATCCCGAATCAGTTTCCCATGAAACTACAGGTAATGTTTCCCATTATTGTTTCAAATGGACCGCTAATGAATTTTGTCGATAAATTATTTGCAGCAAGTGCAATCAACATTGAAAAAGGTTCCTTTGCATGGTCCCAAGGCGAACAACCCATTCTTAAAGACATCAACATTGAAATTAAACCTGGAAAGCTTGTCGCAGTCGTTGGACAAGTGGGTGCAGGCAAATCTTCGCTGATTTCTGCAATCTTGGGAGAAATGGAAAAACTTGGTGGGAAGGCTAATACAAACGGAAAGATCGCTTACATCCCACAACAAGCCTGGATCCAAAACTGCAGTCTACGCAATAATATCATGTTTGGCAAAACCTACAATGAATCAGTTTACAACAAAGTGATAAACGCCTGTGCTCTGAAACCTGATCTTGCCATGCTTCCTGGTGGCGACAGCACAGAAATTGGAGAGAAGGTAATACAATCGCTTCGGTTATATTATTTTTGCAAGAAGTAACCTAAAAATAAATTTTATCCACAGGGTATCAACTTAAGTGGTGGACAGAAGCAGCGTGTCAGCTTGGCTCGTTCCGTTTACTCTGATATGGATGTATACCTTTTGGATGATCCTTTAAGCGCCGTTGATAGCCACGTAGGAAAACATATTTTTGACGAAGTCATTGGCCCCAAGGGACTTCTGAAAGCTAAGGTATCCCTTCAACTACCTGAGCACCCTTTACATTCAGTTTTTAATATTATGTTACTTTTATAATAGACACGATTGCTCGTGACTCATGGCATCACTTTCTTGCCTCAAGTAGACCAAATTATTGTCTTGAAAAACGGAGAAGTGTCTGAAGTGGGTTCGTATAAAGAATTGCTGGCCCAAAAAGGAGCTTTTGCAGAATTTCTCTTGCAGCACTTGGAAGAAGAAGGCGCTGATGAAGATGATATTCCCGACGGTCTGTTGCTTTTTCTAAATCGTTCAAATCAATTCCAAATTTCAAACGTCAACTTTTCCGTTTTGTTTATCGTAGAACTCGCTGAAATTAAACAAGAACTAGAAAACACAATGGGCAAGGAAGAATTCGCCCGTCAAATTTCTCGTCAGCGCGCAACATCTGAAACTCAGAGCCAGAATAGCGAAAATGCCGAAAGTAAACCCATGATTGCCTCTCCGGATCGTAGCTTATCCAGGCAAGGAAAAAATTCTCTTGTTTATTTCATATTTTTACATAAATTATTTTTTTAAATAATTTTTGTTTCTGCAGAAGTAACTCGACCACAAGTATGGAAAAGAGTGGAGGAAGTTTGCGACGACGTAGCTCAGCCAAAGATCGAAAATCTGTCGATGGTGGGGCTCCTGCCGCGAAACCAAACAACACCAAACTGATTGAAGCCGAAAAAACTGAAACGGGCAAAGTAATTATTTATTCGGCTTTTATCTTTTCTTTTTGTTACTAAATTATAAAATTAAATCTACCTTAGGTTAACAGCCAAGTGTACGTCCACTATTTGCAATCCATTGGCGGATGGTTGTCGTTCATTACTTTGATTCTGTATATCATTTATCAGGTACTTCGATACATCGTACATTTTTCTTCGCTGCCATTCGTTAATAACCGTACTGTTTATGCAACAGGGTTTTGCCGTATATTCCAATATTTGGTTAGCTAAGTGGTCAGAAGCTGGAAATACGACTGTTGGAAACCATACCGTTGAACAACAAAGAGATATCTACTTGGGTGTCTACGGCGCGCTTGGTTTGGGTCAATGTAAGAATCATTCCTTATTTTTATTTTTTTACTCCTCCCCTATTAAAATCACAAATTTCCTGAATCCACGACCAAGGGGTAGTAGTCAATACCAGGTAAGCTGATAGATCGTTTAATGTGTTTTGCCTTTGCTTATTAGTTGTCCTTTAGATCCCATTCAACTAACATCATTTTGTAATTGCTATGGGTACTCGGACAATTACTTTTGAACTACTAATCTAGTGTTTCCCTTTTAATGCATGACTAGCCTACTAACACTAACGATTTGATACTTATTTCATTGACATCTTGTAGCTATCTTTTTGCTGATTGGAACTATCACGATATCCCTTGGTTGCCTTCAGGCTTCCGCTATTTTGCATGAGGGTATGATTGCCCGCACTTTCCGCCTTCCTATGTCGCATTTTGACACGACTCCGATTGGTCGTATCGTCAACCGATTTGCCAAAGACGTGGATGTTGTAGACAATCTCATTCCATCGAGCATCCGAACTGCACTTTTATGCTTTCTTTCGGTATGTTAGAGAATGATTTGTACTTTGCATGTGGCTCCTGCATCCTGCATACTTGCTGGATGTTTGCATGTTCGTTGAATTGGTCAAGGTAAGTGCATTTAGTTCTAGGCACTCTGACTTCTCCAGGTTTATCGAGGTAAATAGCTTTTTATGTTTAATTACCGTTGCTTTTTGTGTACATGAACTTCCCAATGCCAAGTGTGTTTGTTTGAATCCTTCGAGTTGTGGTGACAAACCTGTTTGTCTCAACTTGTAGCGTTCAATATGTTGTTGGGGTAATTTTGTGTTACTTGTTGCGTTCAAGTTCTCATGTACGTTTTGGCCCTGTTGTATAGCTTTGGTGATGATGGTAGCTTCTGTTCTACTGGGCCTGGCAACGTTACGTGCCGCGAGAACCTTGCATATCCGCCTGATTGGCGACGTCCTCCGTCTGCCTATGGTATTTTTCGATACAACTCCTACCGGTCGACTGCTCAATCGTTTCAGCAAAGATGTCGATGTTTTGGACAACACATTGCCATTCATCTTGCGTGGCTGGATCACTACAGCGTTACAAGTACTATTTTTTTTTTTGAAAATTTTCCGCGCCTAGTAGACTCTTCTTTTGCCATTTCATCACAACGGGTCTTAAAGAAAAGGTTTGCTTTAAAAAAGGTCTATGTCCCTCCACTCGAAGGATTCACTCATATTCTATACTTGTAGAAATGGGAATTTCAAGAAAATTCAAAATGAATATTTCTACGTTTTCTAATGCGATGGAAAAGTTGAAGTGTGAAGTTAAGCGAATCTGTTTTGCTGAATTTCAATTGATTTTTGTTCCGCAGCCTTGTTTTCTTTCAGCGAGGTACTACTTTATTACGCGTTGGCGCGTGCATCTCGCGTCTTGCACGAGGCTTGTCTAAAAGGTGTTCTTCATGCACCAATGACCTTCTTCGAGACGGTGCCTATTGGAAGAATTATGTCACGTTTCTCGCAAGATATGAACGCTATTGACAGTCGCATTCCCGCTGTCTTGGTTGACTGGTTGTACTGTTTATTGGAAGTAATTTGATTGAATCCTTCGAGTGAACACCCTTTATCCTCCCTTTAAATTATTTCTCAGCCATGCGCATCAATAATTCTTAAAAGCATTTTTAAAATAATAAACTTATTGCATTTCTTAGGTCATCAGTACTATACTAGTTATTGGTCTCGGAACCCCTATCTTCTTTGCTGTTGCCGTACCGATTGGAGTTCTCTATTACTGGATTCAGGTAATTCTAAATAAATTTTACTTATTATTGGCAGTGTCTTTTAATCTTGTTTAAATTTTTTTTCCCCTCAGAATGTTTATGTGGCTACATCGAGGCAACTTAAGCGTCTAGAATCTGTTTCAAGATCTCCCATTTATTCACACTTTGGCGAAACACTTACTGGTATAGACCTTACTCACGTTGAAAATGTGTGATATATATTTCTAATAATGCGCATCTGCTTGATTTAGGTGCTACCGTTATTCGAGCATATGGCCAAGAACATCGATTTATCAAAGAATCCGAGTCTCGCGTGGATCTTAATCAGATTTGTTATTACCCGAGTATTGTTGCTAATCGATGGCTGTCGATCCGTTTGGAAACTATTGGTAACTTAGTGGTTCTCTTCGCTTCTTTATTCGCCGTTATCGAAAGAGAAAAAGGAACTATGGACCCCGGTTATGTTGGACTGTCCATCACTTACGCCCTTAGTGTAAGTATACGAAGCAGAGAAAACAAATACGCAACCAAAAGTACATTTGAAGATAACATTTCTAGATTACACAAACACTCAACTGGTTTATGCGGATGACGTCCGAGGTCGAAACGAACATCGTGGCCGTAGAGAGAATCAAGGAGTACAGTGAAGCTGTACAAGTATGAGGAATTCACTTAAAACTCTTTATAAAAACATCTATAAAAAAGCGAAAATTTTTTAAATTAGGAAGCTTCATGGGACCACGGGAAACGTGAACCACCTAATTCATGGCCCGACAAGGGCAAGGTTTCGTTTGAGAAATATGAAGTTCGCTACCGTGAAGGACTTGACTTAGTTATCAAGGGAATTACTTGCGACATTCAAGGTGGTGAAAAGGTAATTTAACTCGTTCTCTTTTGCAAAAAAAAAAAAATGATTATCATTACGATTTGTTATAGGTTGGCATCGTTGGACGTACTGGAGCAGGAAAATCCTCGTTGACATTGGCTCTGTTCCGTATCATCGAAGCCGCTTCTGGGAAAATAACAATTGATGGATTGGATATTGCCGACCTGGGGCTTCACGCTCTGCGATCTCGGTTGACTATTATTCCTCAGGTACCATGAAGCACAGGTTATTTAGGCGAATAAATGTTCTAATGATTAACAATCACATATAGGACCCTGTTTTGTTCTCGGGAACGTTGCGCATGAACTTAGATCCGTTCAATTCTTATTCTGATGATGATATTTGGACTGCGTTAGAGCACGCTCACTTGAAGACATTCGTCAAGTCGTTACCAGCAGGTCTAGAACATGAAGCTTCAGAGGGTGGCGAGAATTTAAGTGTAGGTCAACGTCAGTTGATTTGTCTCGCTCGCGCTCTTCTCCGCAAAACGAAAGTCCTTATTCTGGATGAAGCAACGGCTGCCGTCGATTTGGAAACTGACGATCTAATTCAAGTACAGTAAACTTATGAAAACTTTTGCAACTGCTTATTTTATCCGCTGTTTTTCTAGGCCACGATTCGTAAGGAATTCAAAGAGGGTACAGTTATCACCATCGCCCACAGATTAAACACGATCCTGGACAGTAATAGGTAACATAATAACAGTAGTTATAGACTACAATACCTTCAACAACAGCTAACTCAACGTTTTACGCAGAGTAATGGTGTTGGACAAAGGAGAAATCAAAGAATACGCGCCACCAAATGAGCTACTGGAAAATAAGGAGTCGATCTTTTATGGCATGGCACGAGATGCCGGTCTGGTATAAAAGTTTACATTCACCGTATTATTATAGGCAAAGATTGAACTTGTGTTGACAAAAATGTTATTTTTGATGAAAAATCTTGGGTGTGTGCATGAGATTCCCGTGTGAACCCTTGAATTCAATCAGTTATGTTCATGACAAGCCCCACATTATGGGTCTTTTTTAATTAGCTGCTATGTGGTCCAATTTGTTTGTTATGCCTTCAGAATGCAGCAGGCCAGTAGCATGTTAGTATTCTTTTGTGTGCATCCTACCCCTGTGACTAGAGTATGATCAATGCATTCCTACCATTTGTTCACAAATACAGATTTTGTTTTGGCATTTGAATAGCAAAAGTTTATTTCATTGGCTTAAGAATCCACAAACCATCATTTAAATAATGATAATTTTCCACTCCAACTCCTTTGTTAACTGATAATCTGTGGAAGAACAAAGTGCTATTATTTTGACAAGTCCCAGATATTAAGTGACTTACATATCCTCAGTAGACATTGATGTGATGCCCACAGCTAAAGCATGTTGTTTTCCTTCAGCCATGATTGCCTATAAGAAATAGTCATCAAAGCTTAACAATGGCAAAAGCAATAAGTGAATGCATGCTAGATTTATGTTGGCATCTAAAATGTAACATGACCTAATAAAATATGCACATATTGGCAGTTATCAAAGATTACCACAATGGATCCCTTTGGACAAGGAGTCATTCTAGCTCCAGGTGAAGTTAAGCCAGGGCACATGATATTTGCCCCACTAAGGACAAATCTGATGGCTCCCTTATCTACTTGCTGCCAGGGTAAGATATAGGGATCTAAAATAGGAAATTATTAAAAAAAAATTATATATTATAATATTAACATTTAATTATTTTACATTTGTGCAGAAGACGAAGAGTAGGGACCCAAAACCCTTCCCTGTGTCTAAAGAACAAAAA
The DNA here is from genome assembly GCF_021134715.1 of Daphnia pulex. Lineage (NCBI taxonomy): Eukaryota > Metazoa > Arthropoda > Branchiopoda > Diplostraca > Daphniidae > Daphnia > Daphnia pulex. The sequence goes on along the minus strand of NC_060018.1, from coordinate 2,069,033 downwards.
GTCTCCATTGGCCCCTACTAAGACTTCAATGTGTTCATGGCTGAAATACAAATGCACAAAGTAATTCAGCTTGTTATTGAAACAAATCAAAAAATGCCTACAAACCATTTCATCAATCGGAATGGCTCTTTCTTGGGTAGCACATCATTGATACAATTCTCAATGTATGGGTACTGTTCCAATATTTTAGACCTAATTCCTTTCTGAACTGACGTTTTAAGCTGCTGAAACCCAGATATGTTTTCTTTCTCGTCGAATCTGTAAAAAAACGTAAGAATTAAATATTATAACAATTTGCAACTAAAAAAATATGAATTACTTCTTGAACATTTTTTTGAAATCTACTAATATATATACGAATTTTGAGTAAATAATCTTTGAACAGATTTAAGCTAGGCTAAACGAGGCAACACACAGACCAACCAGCAAAATCTGCGAGAAAAAGCAGACGATTTTTGGGAGCCGGTGACGTGCCATCGTTGACTCGTCTGAATTCCACTAGATGTCGCCAAGACAAGTTTTTTTTAAAAATCTTCTGAAACGTCAAAAACACGGTCTATTTCTTTATGTCTCTTACATTTATATTCATTTGTTGAATGATATAATATGGATTACAACATCCATATTTTTTTTGGATTCAATAAAAGTATGTGTCACTAGTCGCAATTATGACTAACTTACATGAATGACCTTGGGGTAACTAGCAGCCGTCAATCCGTCATATAGTGCCCCTAGCGGCCTGACGGTGGAATAGCTAAAAACCTCATTTTGAGCACCGTGGCACCGGCCAGCCTGACGATGCAGAACAGAGAACACCTAAAACCGCAGAAGACGTCAGAATTTTCTTTAGTCGTAACGACGTAACCTAGAAAAGTCGGTTAGGATTTCATTTAAGAATGTGATAAAAAGTTTAAGCAGTTTGTTTGTTTGATCGCCAAAATGTTCGTTGCGGTGTGTTCTTCGGTGTTCATATGGCGTTTCAAAGAATTGTGAGTTTGTGACTAGATGCCGCGCGTGCTATCAGACTCAGTTCTTTTCATCTGTGTTCCTTGATGTTGTGACATGAATTTGTTCTTTTAAATAAGTAGAAACATGCAAAGAATGCAGCTCTCTGTGAGTGTTTGTGATTCTGGCTTACTTGCAACTCAATTTACTCATCCCCTTTGCTTCATGTTGGTTGGGGTAATCAAGTTGATATAGATAGCTGTAATTTTAGTGAGAATGTGGATCATAATGAATTGCTAATCAATTAGTGTACTTCGTGAAGACGAGATATAAATTTGGAGGTGAGATTATTAAGTGAGTATCAAGGTTATTTGCCTTTGTTTTTCAGTTCTTTCAATGGATTGTCAACGAGCTAGAGAGGACATTTTTTCCTGTTAGTGTTAAACATTTCTTTTTTCTGACGCTAGACACATAGCCTTTGATCATTTTCCGCTCAGTTTAGTAACGTTTACTTTGCACATCTCTGAAGAAATTTCTCGCTGCAAGGAAATTTTGTGTGATAGCTGTTTATGTTTATGAGTTTATGTTTCAGCAACAAAGCTCACTTGTTAGTTTTTAATAATAATGTGCTTTTTTTGCTACTTCCGGTTTCTAAATGAGTCCGTAGTTCAGTAAATATTCATTTGACGCACAACATATTCGTGATTCTCGTCAAATTTGGGGTCGATTTCGTGGTTTTTTGCGTACTTCCGGTATACCCCAAAATCGAGAATTTTCCTGAACAGTAAAAATTCCAAAGACATAAGAACTCCTTTTTTTAAATATTATTAAAAATACCCGACAATAGAACTCCAGTGCCCGACAGTAGAACTCCACTACGCTAAATAATTAAAGAATTTTTTGGAGTTCTATTGTCGGGTATTTTTAATAATCCTTTGGTGTCCATGCATATTATGCAGTGTTGAAAAGTTGAGTTAAAAAGTCAATGTTGTCTGATGGCTGTCGATCTTGTTTTATCGGTTGCAGTTTGTCGATATGTCGTCTCTTGCTACCTGTACCGGCGTTGAGGTAATGCTTGATGTTTCGTTCAGTTATGGACTTTTAATTAAAATCACTGTTCTTTTTTCAATTTAATAGTTTGCTGCCGTTCCATAGACTTGATCCATTGGTAAAACTGGGGAGAGGTGGCTGAAATTCAAGACTCGTCAATAAATTATGTAGATAGAAATAAATTACAAGTGCATATCTGGACTCCCTTCTTCAGTGGCCCCGTTTCCCTAAATAACCACTAACCAACGCCCGCCGGTGGTCACTCACTCGCTGCGACAACCAGGAGGAAGGGAGATGTTTGGTCGAACGGGGACTTGCAAGGTGCATGATTCGATGAAATCTGTTGAAGGGTCATGAGTCTAAGCCGGAAGCCTACTAAATATGATGCATTGCTCTCATAATAACTGCTCTTCAGCTCTCTTCGCTCTTTTTCCGGGTTCTCTAAACCACGGCCGGGTAATCTCCCTTGGTAGAGTCAGTCGGGCAGTGTCTCCCCCTGCTTGACTGGCTGCAGTTTTTACCGGACGGTTTGTTTTTAATAAATAAAACAAGTATAAAAACCATATAATGTTTTCATTTTATAAATTGTTATTCATTAATTAAATATATATAGATAACAACTTGATTAACAAGCATATTTATACAACATTGTTTATTAAACAGACCGTCCGGTACAAACTCTTAGTTAGTACTATTGCTCAAAAACTGATACTCTTGAATCAGCAGACTCGAGAGTTTATAGCGCCGTCAAGGTAGATATTTCTGAATGGTACCCGTCTTGTCACCTGCTAATGATTCATGTTCTTGGTTTGACAGAAGCTGTGTTGTGTTTGTTGATCGTCTCCACCATGCACGCGATAATCAAGACCAGCAACGTCTTGATCAAGAAGAAGAAAAGAACGGAGAAGCAAAGAACGACGATGTAAATAGCGGGGTGGGTACCGCTAAATTCATTCTTAGTTGAATGCCGAATCGCTAATACCATTGTTGGTTATGGTAGAACAGTTTTCCATACTGGTACGCTGTATGACGTCGAGCATTGCCAAAATGGAAGTGCTCTTTGAAGAACTGAGCGTCTAAATCTTCTTCAGTCAGATGAAGGTAACAGATTCGGAAATCGTCGAAGAAGCAGAGGACATCACAGCTGAAAAAAAAAAACGTGAGTACCCGTACTATGGCTCGTCCCGGTTTGTATTGCTTTGTATAATCTTTAGTTGAACGCTAAATATTTTAGAGGCTAGCTAAGAGAATTTGGCTAGATCTTTACAGGATTAGTGAATGAGATTTTTAAAAGAAATTGTGCCTGTTGCACATCGATATTATTAGTCTTGATTCTTAAAGGTGGCTTGGCTAAACTTTCGACGGTTAAACTCTATTTAATAAAAAGATAACATAACGTTTAGCTAATGATCTTGCATTCTTGACTAAATATTTTCAGGCAACTTTTGAAATTTTTGTGGGCACTGATTTGCAGAGTGCTCGTGACCAACAGATAAAATGGCCCAATCCATATTGCAAATTTGCAAGCTGTCTTCCAAAACCATCCAAAACCAAGGAATTTCTATTTGCAAGGTAATTATTTCAACCAATGTTTCTTTTTATTACTGTGGTAATAATTCAAGATGATGAAGTCTAATTAGGTAGAAAACCTTTCTGAAAAGTTTAGGAGCCATTGTTAATTTCAATTGGTATAAAGTGAGTTTTAAGCCACAATCATTTGGTTTTAATTTTTATATTGGTTGTTGTAGACCCATATCCAATCCCCAGCAACGTAAACCTGCAGAAGGAAAGGAACGTAAAACTTGTCATGCAGTGGTGTAGAGGTTGGGTGAGAACGGGATGTAACCATTTGATATTCATTTTGATATTGGTTGTTGTAGACCCATCCCCAGAAACTTCAACCTGTAAAAGGAAAGGGCAGTCCGCCTGTCCTTCACATTCGAAGGTCACGGAGATCATTACATAAAACGTGTCATGCAGTGGTGTAGAGGTTGGGTGAGAACGGGACGTGTTTCATCATTTTCAAGCAGCTACAATAGCCGCAAGGCTTAAGAGGTGAGGGTGATCAAAAAATCGTATAAAAGGAGAGAGAAAAGGCGAAGGTAAATCAGTCGAGGGAGCATCTCAGACACGGCAACAACTGCAGCGCTCTGTCTGTCAGTTCGCATCCATGGGTAAATATTCTGTCTTTAACATAGAGTTTGGTATCAATTCTTCTTTTGATTATGTATGCCTGTTATTATGTAATATTCATGTTAAAATTCATAATTGTCTAGCAAACTATGGCGTAGTGCTGCTGTTGTGTGTTGAATCATTGATGGCTGGGTCGACCACTGGTGTACCGATGTCTTCTTGGTATGGCGGATACCAAACCACAACGCCGCCGCCTTACTACCCAAAAGCAACTTACGCAACGACCAGTTACTGCACCGAAGTCTTCAAGTACTACACCACTAAAGCACCGGAAGCACAACTTACGATTCCCCGATCCACTACACTGACGCCCTGAAGTATTACTCTGCCCCGAGTTACTACACCACCAAGGCGACGGAGGATGACTACGCCTGCTGCCCCATCCTCCGAGGCTCATACATCCAGGCTCCTAAGTATTACTCTGTTCTCATCTACTTATTGCACCGATTTTCCTAAATACTACTCTCTTCCCAGTTGGTACACCGAGGCTCCCGCTGATTGCTACACCGAAGCGGCAAAGTACTACTCCGCCCCGATCTACACAACCATAACTGAGGCGGCCAAGTATTGCGCTGTCCCGACTTACTGCACAGAAGCTGCTCTTTCGTACTACGTTGAACAGAAATACTACACTGATGCTCCAGTTCACTACACCACGACCTACGCTACACCGCAGCCCCCAAGTACTACACCGAAGAAGCCGCCTACAACAACGCATGCTGCCTAGTTTACTACACCGAGGCTCCCAAGTACTACATCACTAAGGCACCGGAATTCTACACGTCTATGTATGCTACCCCTGCCTACTACACCGAGGCCCCGCGTTACTACAACAGTGAAGCGCTCAAGTACTACACTACAACCTGCGCTTCCCCGAGCTACTACACCTACGTCCCGAAGTATTACTGTGCGTAAAAGGAGTCTTCAAAAAAAAGAAGTGCCCGAACTGCAGTGCCCTATCTGTCACCAACTGCTTTCCTCATCGTGTAACCGATTCGCAATAATGGGTAAATATTCTTATTTTTACATTGAGTTTTGTATCAATTAGATTTTTTTTCTATTTGTTAATATGCCTGTTAATATTTAATATTAATGTTTCAATTTATTTACTGTTTATAAACTATAGTGTCGTGCTCCTGTTGGGTGTTGTATCGTTGATGGCTGGGTCGACTGTTGGTGTAGCGATGTCTCCTTAGTATAGCGGAAACCAAACCGCAACGCCGCCGCCTTCCTACTCAACTTACGCAACGACCAGTTCCTGCACCGATGTCTTCAAGTACTACACCACCAAAGCACCGGAGTTTTATACCACAACTTACGCTGCCCCGAGCCACTACACTGATGCCCTGAAGTATTACTCTGCCCTGAGTTACTACACCATCTAGGCGACGGATGACACCACATGACTACGTATACTGCCTATCCTACTACACCGAGGCTTCTAAGTATTACTCTGTTCTCAGCTACTTATTGCACCGATTTTCCTAAATACTACTCTGTTCCCAGCTGCCTACACCAGGCTCCCGCTGATTTCTCCACCAAGACGGTCGAATACTACACCGAAGCGGCGAAGTACTAATCTGCCCCAATCTACACAACCACAACTGAGACGGAGAAGTATTGCGCAGTCCCGACTTGCTACACACAAAGCTGCTGTTACGTGCTACGTTGAACAGAATTACTACACCGATGCTCCAGTCTACTACACCACGACTTACGCTACACCTAGCTACAACACCGCAGCCCTAAAGTACTACACCGAAGAAGCCGCCTATTACATAACTACGTACGCTGCCTAGTTTACTACGTCAACGAAATTAAGTATTGCCCTGCTCGAAACTACTACAAACTTCATATTTATTGCAATTTCCACGACTATCCCACCACTGCTCCGACCTATACACCGAAGTTCTGAAGTATTTCTCTGTATGTGTTGAAAGATTGCTGAAATACAAGATTGATTGATAAATCACAAGTTTCTATTTTCTCCTTAAGTACCTTTCCTCTTGCTGATAATTGCATGATGTGAGAAAATATTTCTGAGTGCTATGTAAACTAACAAACAATTGATCTTGCCAAATACACCAATAACAAATCAAACTCTTAAAACATTTCAATCTCTTTCCTTTTTATATAAATTATCATTAAAATTCAAAGTCCAACTATTAATTGAAAATTCAAAGTCCACCACCTATTATTTCTGCTAAGTCCAGACTTTTGTTTTTGAAAAAAAATTTAAAAAAATTCCCCTTACAAAATTTTTAAAAAATTTCCGCAAAAAAATTTACTAGAATATTTTATTGCATGCAAAATTTATTTTTATAATATTCATATACATCATATACATTTTTCCTGTGGCCCCCAGGGGGGGGGGGCCTGTCGCTTTCTCTACCGCGATAATAACATGATGCAAGTTATATGCAAGTTATTATTTGTTTGGTGCAGAAAGCTTGTTTTATCTAGCAGTTCTCAACTGTTTCAAACCTGACATTGATCAGGTTGCCTCAGTCGTATACTGCATGATTGAATGAAACTCAAAAGACAACAGATCACACTTTTAACGCAGCAACACAAAATATCAATGGCAGAGCAATTTCATATGGCATGGATGAAAACACAAACACAAAAATGTTTAAGTCAGGAACCCAGATGCCACAGCTCAGCTACAACAGCACAACAACTTCTGGATTACACTGCAACCGCATGCTGCATACAACGGTTCAATCTGTCTTTGTCGCACCTTTCACCATTTGGCTGCAACCAGGTAACCACCAGCGTTTGTTTTACCTGTTTAAGAAAAGAAAATTATTTTCGAGAAACACAACTGTGTACACATGCATACTCATTATAACAAAAGAATATAAAGAGTAACAGAAAACTACACAGTCCAACAGAATAACTGATATCTGATTCAAAATTTCGATAGTAGTGGAGCAAATTGGTCTTAGTCATGTTAACTAAATCTGTAGTACTTTTGCAAGACATTTTATCTAAATAATTACTTTTTCCTGTTGAATGGGGTGAGACGTAAGCCAAAGAACAGGCAGCGAGACACACGAGGCACGCCATTTCGGAAATGTACAGGCACTTCCCAAGTCTGAGTTGAATGATTTGGCAAATTGGTTTCTATGTGCTAAATCACCTGAAAATTTTCACATCAACATTTTACATTCAATAACAATAGGAAATTCACAATAAATACCTTTTAATTTTCATCGTGAGAAACGTCACAACCAACTTCTGCTGCGTCTTGGATATAAGAGATATTAACTTAATCAATAATCAAATGAGGCTGTACATCAAGCATTACCTCAACGACAGTACAGGAAGCAATACAGTTACACCAGCACCACAGTCTGCATGCAACAGCTCACCACACCGTTCACTAGCTGACTGCACGAAATTCATGTACACATTGGACCATAACAAAGAGGCTCACACCTCAAGAGACTGTTAATCCTACTTGGGGAAAAAACTCAATTACTATCAGAAAACAAAGTGACATGTAACATAAGAAAATAACAGAAACATAGTTAAACTAAGCAATCTCTGAGAACTACTTTTACAAACATTAAAAAGGAATCAACAGTTGGCAAGCTTTTAAAACAGTCTTAACTGAAAAATCAACAGATGTAGAGCAAAGAGCTAGTCATCAGCAAATTAAATGGGTAGCCTTACTGTAAAAAAAAGTTGATCAACTTAATTATTTTAAATTGTTCGGAAATGTTTCTGCATGTGAAGAAAGCTACAAACGGTACAGTTAGCAAACCTGCAAGAGGAACACCTTTCGCCAGCTGGCTGCAACAAATTGCACTGCACAGCGCATTGGACTGCAATGAAGAAGCTCAGACTTCACCATGCTGTTAATAGAAAAATAAAAACTCAATTACTATCAGAAACAAGGTCAACAAATAACTAAATGTTTAACTTAAGGTTTACACCAAAATGATCACTTTTACTGTTGTGAATATATTTCTACATGTGACGAAACGCACAACCGATACGTGCAACAAGGGACGACATTTTGGGAAACTGCAGTTACAGCCTTACAGGCCACATGATCAGGTGGAATTGCCAAGTATAACTTGTAGACTAAGTTATCTGTAAATGCACCACACACAAAAATTACATTTAATAGCCTTAAGTGAATAAAAGCAGAAGTTACCATTTTTATGACGAATAATGCTAGGAAAATAAGTTGAGTAAGTTGAGTTGACTTAGGTCGAGGCTGTCAGATGTATGGGGTCGAGGCTAGGTCGTGGCTGTCAGACTGTCAGCAGCCATCTTGAAAATAACGAGCAAGGCCAACATTGCCATTTTCAGTTTTTGCAATTAAAAACGTCCGCATCTGGCATCTCTGCAATTGCAAAGAGCCAGCCAATCAGCCAAGCCGGCAAAAGTCCGAATGTGAACTGTGAATTCAAAATTAATCAGCTTAACGACTAATTTTTAAAGGATTAAAATTAAAAAAAAAAATTGCGTTAGAATCTTGAATAAAGAAAAAGTTTTATCAGATCCGAGATCGACCTGACAAGTCTATAGAATGTCTATGATTTAACAAATCACGCCACTTAAGCACACCTTCTTACCTTTATTCATGCTCCGGTTTTGGTAGTCACTTTTTATGTAGCCTTTTTATGCAGAAAGAAGAATCACAAACCAAGAGAAACATTCATTTATACATGAACTATAAACAGATTCTACAAACCGGAACATTTAGATAGAGACCACTGCTGTTATTTATTAATTTATGTTTTAGGTTTATGACTATCTGAATGGCTAATACTGATCGTTCTTTTGAATTACGTTTAGCAAACTGAAAAGGATGTAGATGGACTTATTCTATGATTTTTATCCCGTCCCGAATGGTGTTAGCCATTAGGTGTTACTAGTTTGAGCGGTAAGCACCTGCGCGCGCGCAATAATATGCGCGGAATTTTTCTTTGCACGCGAAATCTAAAATGCGGGTCGAAAATTTATGCTCGCGAACGAACATAAAATGCGCGCAAGGCAAAGGGAAAATGCGCCCTTGGTTACCGCATTGTAAACTATCCTAACCTTACCTAACCAGCTAACCTAACTTAACCAAACCTAACATTTTCACCTTCCCCGCGTTTTAGTGCGTTTACGCGAAAAATCAAGAAATTTTCGACATTCATTTTAGTTTTTCGCACACCAAAAATAACTACGCGCATATTAGTGTCCGCGCGCGCGAAAACTAGTAATACCCCTCAAGACGGGTACACAGTCCATCTGCGTCCTTTTCATAATGCTAAACATTGTTCAAAAGAAGGATCATCAGTGTAACACCCACTGATTCATTTGATACCCCACCTTTCATTTCCTTTCCAGTCTGTCGACGGGGTTCCGTGACCAATGAAATCAAACAAGTAATCAATTACGAAATTGGGGAAACATGGCGAAAGTAATCATGAATTGGAGTTGTTTGCCAGACGTCAATGGGGTATCGAGCCGATCCTCTCTTGAACTTGGAGAACCCACCAGGAAAAGAGGTAAAATTAAACTAAGGTTTGCGCTTCAGATCAAGAATTGACAAACGTGCCAACCATCATCAGTTCGAATCCATCGTTATCTAAAAAAGAAGCCTATCTATAATTTACAAAATTCAACATCGAAATCACTATCCAAAGAAAATTAAGCCACAGTGCAAATCAAGCCAAGACGTTGCGACGTCATCGGAGCTTCCTTTTGCCCCATCATCCTTGATCATTCTTTAGGCTTCGTTTTAACACATTTTTTTCCAATCGTCCTGAATATCCGATCAATCTGCCCTATTAATTTTTTGTTTACGATAATGTTACGATTATTGCCTGCCTTGACCGTGTTAACTGTACATAATCTGGTTGTGCTTACCTCTGCTGTTTGATTCTTTTTGAAAATTAAATTAATACGTGTAATACATTTATATACACCTTTACCCTATTTTCCTTCAAATGTTTTTTAAAGTTTTTATTAGACAAATTAGACAATTCCAGATTTCTTAACGACTCATCCAGTCGTTTAGTACAAGTAAGCTTTTTAAAAAAATAACCCTTTCATTATTTCAATGAAAACCAAAAAATTAAAATGAGACTGATGGACAAAGAAAAGTTGCTTAGTCTGAAGCGAAAATCATAATGAAACAAAAATGAAGTGATTGCGTTAAAAATAATCGCTGCGAGTTTCTCGTTTTAAAATTTACTTAAAGGACAAGCCTTCCGAAGCTAAAATTTCAGCAACCTCGGGAATACGAACGATGTACGTAACCTCGACGCGACTAACTACACTCACAGTTACCTTGCTGTTTTTTGGCAGGATGTCACTAAAACGAGTAACCAGGTCCTGCTTTACTTCTTCCATTGCATCTGTTCCTTCAAGGATGGCATGTTGTGCAAGATAAGGCAAAAAGTCGATAAATCTCCTCGGAATACGTCGAATGTCGTCAATGTCGATGATGTGGGTCTCTCCATAGTCAACTTGCATGCACATGTATCGACTACCAGCTGGATCAGCAATCACGTCTAAACATACTGATCGGGACCATTTGCCATCAGGGTAAAGTGCAAGGCAAATTTCGTTCAACTTAGGTCCATGTCCACGAGCGATAGCTTTTGCATAATCTTCCATTTCCTCCTGAACGCGGGAAGAAAATGAAAAAATTCTTATTTTTATGATCTGCAAATAATGGATGCACATACTATACCTCTAATTTTGCAAGTTTCTTCGATATCTGTTCATCTGCAGCATGCATCATAATCAGCTGAGGGCCGTCTACACACGTGACTATAGCTTCAAAAGATCCTTCTTCTGGCAGATCCATAAAAATACCATCGTCGTAGCTCAGATCACTCAAGGTATTGTCAACAGGGGCAACTTCTCCAGGTATATAAACATCACCAGGAGAGGCGATTTCAAGTTCAGGCATCTGGTTTGATGGGTGGCTCGTGGCATTGGTCAGTTGTTCCAGACAGTCAGCTATCTGTTCATTAAGAACTTCTCCATCTTGCATTAAGGTGCATTCTGTCCATTCAGACGTCGACGGCATTACAAACATCTTATAAAGTTTGTTGATGCAGTTTGTCAGCAACTCTTGAACGGTCGTGGGAAGAGAACCAGCAGGCCGTTCCACGCGGGCAAGAGAAACTCTTTTGGAGCAGGCAGGATAATCATAAAAGCAATCAGGAAGCACTCGGATTCCACTAAGGGATACTGTAGATGATTTTCCAACGTCGACAAAAATTATACTAATGGCTTCTCCATTAATATCGGTAATTCGAGCTCTGTATAAATCGCCGTCATCTGAGAAGATAGCAGCCACACAGCTTCCTATAGCTGGAACAGTTGGTAACTTCACACTGTAGGGAAAATATCCTTTGAGTTCTTTTTGAATCTTGGTAGTCAATGCTTTTGTTTCTTCTGTGTCCGCCCGAACGTAAATACAATCAAGGTCTTCAGCAGCAAGCGGAATCACGTTGCACGAGAATCCAACTTCCCAATTCGGCGAAGAGATGTAAGGTATAGGTAGAAGAGACAATTTTGGAGCAAGAGACACTTTTGGAGCAGGAGACGCTTCTGGCGCAGGGGACACTTCTGGTTCAGCCAAGAGTGAGGTCCACGGTTCTATCTTGACGATACAAGTTGGAACATTTTCTCCATCGAATTTGGCCAGAGCTGAGCCATCGGCCATTTTGCTAGTAATCTCTAGTGAATGGCTGCTATCTGGAAACAAACTTTCTTCCGCATATTGCTTCGTTGGCGAAGCAAGATTTCCAACAAGACTCAATCTGATAGCCAACATTTCATGTTGAAAACTCGCCGGAATAGGCTTCACTGAGACAACATTTTCGTCTTCATTTCCGAAGTCGACAAAGAGAACATTGTAGGAAGACTTCAGAACTTTGGTTACGCAGCCACGGTACCACTGGCTATCAGCAGAATAGACAGCGGCCACAAATGACCCAACGGTTGGCCTGAAATCGGGAATAGTTTCAATGGTGTCTGCAAACGAACTAAAATCAAAGATGGGCAAATCTTCCTCGCCGCGAACAAGCATTCCACTGAAATGGTCGCCTCCGTTTAGTGGCTTGGTGACTTGGAACATAACTTTTGAGCCAGCTTCAATAACTTCGATGACAGAATGGGCCTTTGGTGTCAATGGAGTGGAAGAAACTGATGGCACAGTTTGGTGGATAGGTAAGCTATTCGGACGAACGGGAACTGAAGGCATTGTTGGAGCACATGGTTGTATAACACAGGCATCATGTCGCAAAGCAGCTCGTGTTGGGGAATGTCCCGGAAATGATGTCTGCGAAGGTACCGTTAAAGTAGTTGAAGCCAATTCTTTTGGAGCAGCAGCTTGAACTGAGGCTTGTTGACTTCTTACTAAAGAAGATGTTGTGGTGGAAGTATTTGAATTGGAAGTACCACGGAACTGTGAGTGAAGGATTTGCGGCTTTTGTACCAACTGCTGGAGAATTGGAAGTGAAGGAATTCCATCAGCAGACGGAATACGATCCAACTCATCTGAAGCCTTTAAAATTGCTCTTTTCACGAGATTTTCATGTAATAGGAGAGAAACTAAATCAGATCCATCTCGGTTCTTCAGCCTAACACTCATAGCATCTGCATCCAACTGGACACACTCCATCAAGAAGGCTTGGTTTAATACGATGTCCTTGAATTTTCTATTGGTGTCCGTGTCCCAGCTGCTCCCGTTTACAGGAACAACGTCAGCCAATTTGACTTTGATGGCATAAAATGGATACTCACTGAGAGAGTGTTCCATCATTCGACAAAATTCAGAACTGTTGGGCATTTGAACCGTATTACCAAAATCGACGTAGCGGATTCCAATGCCATCCGATAAGACTTTCAGAATCTGGGCCCGGTTCCAAGAACCATCATCAGGGTAAAGTGCGACGCAAGGCATTCCTTCCACAGGGTTAATCAAGGGATTAGAAATAGCAGCTGATTTGTTGATGCTTTCCATCAATTTGGTGAGTATCTCTCGGAATGCATCATACTGAATGAAGAATTCGGATGGTGATTTGACAAAGCAGACCGAAACTTGCTGGGGCTTGTCAGATGGCAGTGTCAGTTTTCTAGAAGAAAACTCTGCTGCATAGATTTTCGCCGTCCTGGAAGTCTGAGGTTGTGACGCTCTGTTAGGAGACGATTCATTGGGAGTTCTTGGAATATTAGTTGCCATAGGAATATTGCGACGTTTGGGTATTGCTCCCAATAATGAATTATCATACTGACGCTCGCGTGACACTGGCTCACTGCCCACGGGTGATGCGCCGCTTCTCATATTGCTGTGTGGATGGGCAAGTCTGCTGTTTCTGCTGAGATTATTCAAACAACCTTTTGATGGTTGATCTTCGGGTGTTGTATGCGGGATGGCATGTGGACTACGTTCGGAATGAACAGGCACATCACTGATGTCCTGCACAATTCTCATGTCAGGAGAAATTGTTTTTGATCCAACATTGATATTACGATGTATCGTCACTGACAGATCTCCAGGTCGATGAATTGAAACCCCAGATGAAGCCCCAGATGGGTCTATTGGATGTATACCCTTAACTGTGCACGACTGAGGTCTGGTCAATTCAGATGCAACGGTGTGCTGCTGTCGTCTATTTCCTTCCAAGGGAACGCTACGGTCTTGCTGAATAATAGCTGAAGCTCCAGCGCTTACCCGAGGAAAAGAATTGTTGGGGTATTCTCGAGCACTAGCTCCCACTCCATTCCCAGAAGATGGATGCAGTTGGGTCGCTCTATTACCTTTGTCCGAATTCAGATTTGCCGGCTCCAGCGCCCTAATTTCGCCATAAACATAATACACCCTATTAGTACGTGCAACAACAGCTATCTAACGCATGAAATTTCACTAGAACTTACGGTGGAGGTCGACAAATAGACTGATGAGTAGGCCAATCACTCCCTTGGCATGCTCGAGAGCAGTACCGAGTCTTACAAATAGTGCAAACAAGGGGCGCTTCTGTTCCACAAACAAAACAAGGCAGAAATTCTTCAGTCGGGATTGTTGTAGAGTTATTGGTCATTCGAACAAGTTCTATTTATGAAGATTTCAAAGATTAGCATATTCTTCAATAAAAATTTTTTTATCACATACCCATTGAAGATTCTATGTTTCTATGAACAGGAGATTGCTTGGAATGAAAAGTTTGTATCCCTACACCAGAGGTTTGAAACATTGGTGTCTGTCTTTCGAAATCCGAATCCAGCATGAGACTAGCAAATTGCTGATACGGCATTTCTTCACTTTTACGCGACATGGCATAGGCCACCTCCCAGTTGAGAGGTGGTTTTCCGTCTAGCTCAACGATCGCGTTATCTGCTTCACTACAATTAGAGAAATAAAGATATTTAAACAGAAGATTTACATTTTATGCACAATTTAAGATTTACCATTGAGTTTCAAACTCCACAAATGCAATAGGTTGTTGACATTTGTTCCTGGTCCTGAATACAGAAAGTGGCTGACCGTAATTACTAAACGTGTGTCTGATTATTTCCTATGAATAAAGAAAATGTTATAAATAGGACATTTTTTTTTCTTAAATAGTTACCTCTGTAGTATGAGGATGGATTCCGCTAACAAAGAGCTTGTAGGATACTGCAGTTTTCCTAATTAACAATACATACATTATCTTAAACTAGTTTTTGCGTAGACAGTCTCTTTCATTAATCATGATTGTGTGAACTCTATCATCAATTAATTATTTAAAAAGAATTACTTAAATATAACACATACCTCATAGCATAAGGCACATTGGGAGGTAAATGTAATCTTGGTCCTGAAGTATAAAAGTTATCAACATAATCATTAAATCTTGGGTCAAATTCATCCCATTCTCCATTGCTTCGATCCACAATCCTTATTGGAGCTCGCTGAGTTCTTCGACTCATTTTGAAAAATGATTTTGTCTGCAATCTCCTTGCTTTCTGGTTAATTTTGTCCTACAAAGAATTAAAATATCAGATTAATGCTTATCGTGAACTTAACATATAAAATTTTGAGAAATAAAATAGGTAGAAATTTAGACACATGCAACAGGTTTCTGAAGTCTACAACAATGAAATCTAAATACTATATCCCCATTACGTCGTCATCTATTAATAAATTACGTAGAGTCACTGGGTCCACAGATAAAGACCACCTTTAACTGGTCGTATCTTATCGTGGTCTTTATCTGCTGTCATTACTTCGGGGAAATGTCATGTTGAAAGTAACGCTTGAGCGTTACTTTTGCAATTTAAAACGTTACTCTTTTGCAATTAAAAACGTCCGCATCTGGCAAAGAGCGTATCAGCCAAAGCGGCAAAAGTCCGACTGTGAACTGTGAATACAAAATGTTCAGCTTAACGACTAATTTTTTAAACGATTAAAACAAAATTGCGTTAGAATCTTGAATTAAGAAAAAGTCTTACCAGGTCCGAGATCGACCTGACAAGTCTATAGAATGTCTATGATTAACAAATCATGCCACTTCAGCACGTCTTCATACCTTTATTGATGTTCAGGTTCCGTTAGACTATCTGTTTGTGTAGACTTTTTATGCAGAAAGAAGAATCACAAACCAAGAGATGTTATAAAAAATAAGTTGTTTGAAGTTTGGGTTTCAGACTTTCTTTATCGTCATGCAGCTAAAATTCAACCCAGCTGGTGAAAAACACATTTCCTGTAGCAATAACCAAAAAGTAAACTTAAAAAATCAAAATCTTCAGTCTCCCATCAATACACTCATTTTACCCACGTCAAACCAAACTTATAAATTGGTCAATTTGCTGTTTTTCTTTTTCAGAAAATTAAAATATCTTTTCTTTAGTTCAAAAGCAGACGAGATAATCTTTCTCTCATTTCAGTTCGGTCCATGCGTGGTGATTTACGAATTTGGACAAGTCAACAAGTCCTAGAGATAAAATATTAAATACTTTCAGGTTTACATTGTTTAACATTCACCTTAACTAGATTTTCTTGTAATTTTTAAAGTTTGAACCCCAGTTACCACAAATTTTCCTCGAATTATTCACTATGACAATCCCTGGTCACTGTGTAACTGTTTTCTTCATCACAAGTTCGCAGCGTCTCACAAATCACACTCAGCCACTCACAAGTCACAACAAGTCAACAACCCCTACCGTTCCATCTATAACAAAAAAATATGTCTGCTACTCAGGCCACTAGTGCCACCTGCTGGTGGACGCATGGAACTCATCGTGAAGTATTGGCTCGAATTTCAACTGCGACAAGTTCGTGTTGCGAATAAGAGTCATGCTCGACGATTTGGATCAGAGTATTTCATTCAATTATCAACTAATAAAAACCTTAAAGTTGTTTTACACGTTTTCTTGCGCTGTGCTATGCGGTGCTATGCTGAGTATCAGCGTCACGACTCACCACGATTCACTGTCTTTTGCTGTAGCCTAATTGATGCTTTGAGCCAACGAGAGCCAAACCAACGGAGAACGCCGACGCCGAACGGCCCAAGTGAGCTTGACTTTTTACTTTTGCACTGCAAACGAACTTCCGTCATCCGTGAGAACTGGGAAAATGGTGCCGCCAAATTTAAAAGATTCAAAATAATTTCATTATACACGATAGATGTCGTATCGATAGGCAGTAGTATCATGCCCCGACATCTTTCGTGGCAATAGATTATTACAATCACTAGGTGGCGTAAAGTGAGTAAAATGTCGAAAATAAAAAATGATGAAGAAGATTGCAATTCCTTAATAGCTTATCAGTGGTGAAAGGAAACGCTTACAAAAACATTGAAGTGCAAGCGAAGATGGAGCACATCACTGCACACAAGTTACGGTGTACTTGATAGCCCTTGAAACTTAAAATTTTGTTGAACTTGTTGATGGAACGCGTGGAATGTTGTTGGTTCAATCGATCGATTTTTTATTTTCAAGTTTAATGGACACGAAGGACCCTAGAAAAAGGAAAAGCGTAAAGCCGGACAATAGAAACCGAATGAATGGGATAACTTTTTTTTTTTAAGAAGGCTTCTTGTAAAGATGTTCTTTCTTTTTTTTTATTATTTATCTATGTCTTATTATTATTACTATGTCGAGCACGACTGCGTAAACAAACATGCGCTGGCATTCCGCATTTCCTGACCCACCCACCCACACACACCGGATTCATCAAGACTTATTCCCGTCTTCCGATTCATTCAAATATATTTCCGTTCAATGACCGGGGTTTCCCTTTTAAAAAGTCAAATTCTAAAATCTAATTGCCATTAAATTTAGAGTAGAACAAGATCACAGACAAATAAGTAGGCGATGGTTGGCTTCACTGCTGGCTGCTTTTATTCTGTAAAAGATTGTCACTCGGAAGCCTCGTTTAAGCCAACCATGTCCTTGTGACCAAAAAAAATAAATTACAACCGAAAGAAAAAGAAAAATGTGGTTTCTGCTAAGCAAATGACAGATCTCTCCGCCGTGTTGTTCTCATTTCGGCGCTATTATTGCTGTTAACTCGGCGCGGGGTCGGTGTTCCTTTTTGTCGCCGTTAGACGGCTTCCGAATCCTTAGACGAACCAGCAGTGGCTTTCTAGCTGCGCGTCCCTCCGCCTTTTGACGGCCCCACTTAAGAGTTATAGGCGCTGGGCAAAGCAGAAGAAGCATAGTAGTCCAGCTTGATTTCTCCTGTCTAGCGGTTTGACGAGAGCCCTACATTATTCCCATTTTGTCTAGGTTTTTTGAATATTTTTTTTGTGTGTTACTGTGTGTTTTGGGGCGACACACAAGTAGAAAAGAGCGGCACGAGCCGCTTTGGTCGTTTCTTGGGATATTTGATTTTCAGTGGCTTCCACGAGACACTCAAACGGACGGAAAATTC
Organism: Daphnia pulex; assembly: GCF_021134715.1. Classification (NCBI taxonomy): domain Eukaryota; kingdom Metazoa; phylum Arthropoda; class Branchiopoda; order Diplostraca; family Daphniidae; genus Daphnia; species Daphnia pulex. Next base: position 2,050,966 of record NC_060018.1, on the reverse strand, counting down.
TATTTTTTGAACCGAATATCATAGGACTCTTTCTCTATTTGATTTTCGGCTCTTCTTCTTTTATTCAAATACAAAGTCGATGAGATTTTTTGAAGGTAAAAGTGAAGGGGGCTGTTATGATGGCCATTATTCTAGATTTATTTGTCGGAAAAAAAAAAACGTTCCATGAAACTAATCGCGTGGGCGGATATTGTTGCCATTACCGAAAAGGTGAGATGAAGATGACTCGCCGCCCTGTCAAAACGATATGCGCACGTCAAAGATCATTTGTTACACTTGGTTTAGTTAGTTCATCAACAGCAAACGAGTTCGTTGGTTTAAGCCGCGAATGTTCAATTCCATGTGAGACTGGCCACATCGGAAGGAGTAAATAACTTGGCTGTCAGGAAATCCCAGTTATTATTCAACTTCAAATTTTTTCCATCCATATTCGGTGGTGGGGGGTATACTGGGCGGGGGTTAACCCCCCTCGCCATGTTATTCTATCTGGACTAAGAAAACTGGGAGAGAGTGAAAAAGGTGTGCGGGTTATTATTGGTTTCTACCCTCCACTCGAAAAAAAGAGAAATCTGTTGACTAAGAAAACAAGGTAACTGCCATCCGATTGGGATGATGGTTCGAAAAAATAAATAAAATGAAAAATTCTGTTGTTTCCATCTTCAAGTGTTCGGTCAATATAAATAAAAGAAAATTTTCTTTTTCTGAAGTGGTGAGCCCCAGGATTCGGTTTTGTTGTGGTAGGCAAGCAATCCAAATTTTCACCTTTATTTTTCATTCTTGGTTTGAATTTAAAAAAAGAAAAGAAACTAAACTGGTGGGGTAAAACAGACAAAATCTGGTGTTACCGAATTGATTAGCATCAGCCGGCCTGTTTCTCTCGACTCACATACATACACTGTATATTTAAGTAGGAGAAAGAAAAGATATGCACTATGCAGCCTCTGCGGGTTAGTGCCGATGCGGGCCGAGTGAACATGCGCAGGATGCGCTGCTCATCTTTCTCTCCATTTCACCCCGATCGATTTGGCTCGAAACATTTTTTTCCCCCCGTTTGCTCAACCAAAAAGAGTATATACATCTAAGCTACCATCATAAATTATAAAATCGGATGCGCCACAGCGTACTGCTGCACTAAGTTGATTAGAATCGAAGTGCTGCCGAGGGGACCGTTTAAGTTTGTCTCGTAGATGATAACTCGATCGCCCTTAGGTTTTCCGTAGTACCGCTATAACATTTTGAAAAAGGCGCTTTCGAGCTCCAGTTGTAGTAGGCGGAGGGAACCTATACCGTGTATACCTTATTTAGCGGAATTCGGTCTTACATACATACAGGAGGGTTGAGATGATGAAATGGGGAATTGTTTGGACGTGGAGTGGAAGGAAGTGGACGTCTCACGTCAAAAGAGAGCCAAGGATATAATAGCATTAAGCAAAGTTTGAAGTTGACTGAGGGATAGACTTTATGCAGGGGAAAAAAGGTAGATCATTTCGTCCGGCTAAATCCCCCCGCTGGTCATGACGGACGTCGGCCAGGAGCGCGTTCCTCCGGAAATGCGTGTTACGTTGGCATGGCAGCTCTTTATTTTTCAAGTTCTCCATCCGGATGATGAATTCCGGGCATCTCCCCATAGATACATATATATAGTACCTCTTTCCGGAATCCAATTTTCGGCTCCCTTTTTTCATTTCATTGTTGTGATTGCAATCATTTTCTTTTGAGCTTCCGTATATCAAAAGTGAGGTCTCAAATATGTGTAGCTATAATAAAGATCTTAGTCAACGAAAGTTGATTCCGTTGACTGAGCGGCGGTTATTGCAGCAGCGCGAAACGACTTTTTCCGCTTCCACGTTCTCTTATTCAATGTTGTTTTTTTTTCTTCAAAGGAATTATGAAATCGTAAAAAAAAAGTGCATTGCGCATTTTTTTTTTAGGAGATGGGGGTGACCATATTTCAAACGTTAAATCCACAAAATATGGCAACAAGACAAAATTAATGCGGCGATAAAAAGCGACAAATAAAATGTTGGAACCGGTCGTTTTCCTTTTTTTAAGAGTTTATTTATTTCCCTGGACCTTGCAAGCCACTGCCGACTGTGTCTCTATTTCCTGGATGAAAAATAAGAGAAGGAGAAAGAAGTAAACGGTTCACGGGTGGTATACTGGTAGCGCTGCCGCGTTTACCGAAGAATAACCGCCGAATATGGCTCGCGGATATTGATGGCATTCGTAAAAAAAAATTAAAAGGGGGGGGGGGGGGAAACAAGAAAGAAAAAGAAAAAAAAAACTTGTTTTTTAATATTTTCCCCCCTTCTTTTTAAATGGAAAAGAGAAGAACAAGTCTTGTACGTCGGATATGGGAGCTATAGGCATCATCCAAGCTGGCGTCCCTATAATATGCGCGCTAAAGGTAAAAACTAAGAGTCTAGTCGGAGAGTTCCGAAATACCGGAAACATCAGATGGCAAATGTGGGATGTGTGTAGTGTGTCTGTGTACCTACCAGAAGGTAAAGGGCAAGAGGGGGGTTTTAAAGGTACACCAGGGGGGTGAAGAAGAGAAGAGAAAAATACAACAACATAAAAAAATTTCCCCCCTCTCCATTTTGTCGTCTGCTGTGTTGTATTTACCTCTGGAGGAAAAAGAAATTTAAAAAAAAAAGATGTGTCATAGGGTTTTAGGTGTGTGTGTGTGTAGGGGCATCAGATAAGGTCCTTGGTCTTATATAGGACGCGCTTAACGTCAGAATAAAGTCAGATTATGTGCGGAGAGGAGTTCTTTCTTTTGCTGTCCTTTGGAAACACAGGGAATAGTTTTTTTTTTATTCCTTCGTATATATACAAAACATCAGGAGAGGGTCAACTAAACAAAAAAAAAAGTAGGGGGCGCAATCAAGGTGACGCTGTGTTACCAGTCTGCTTGCCCCGTATGGCATAGCGCAGGTAAAATAGCCCGTTATACAAGTCAGTCCCCCCCCCCTCTCTTATGTGGCTAGAAGAAGAAGAAGGAATACCGAGAATAAGAGTTCAAAGCTCACAGGTATACAGAAGAGAGACGAGTAGCATATGCTTGCCATTGCCGCCCTACTGCTGCTGTTGCCACACCACTCAATAATGTTTTTTAAAAATTTCTTTCATATTTTTCGGTATTTTTTTTTTTTATCTTCTCATTTCTCCTGAAGCGGCTCTTTTCTTATTGTTGGTGGTGTAGGAAACCATTTAAAGGTCCTCGACCACCAGGTCCTCTGAGGTCCGAGTTCGCGCTTTACATATGTGATGCGTGTTGGCCGCCGCCTCCCTCTCATCACCTGTAGCTAACCATAGATAGTCTTACATGTCTGCGTTGTGTATAGTACCGCACCGCAACAATTTGTCTTATTTCTTTTTTTCTTTTTTTGAAAAAAGAAAAGAAAAAATTTACTTTTCTTGGAGGAATAAACATCCGTGCCGCGCTTATATGTTGTTTACGCGCGTGTGTCTGGCGTTCGGTGCTGACCGCAATCGATGATAATTTGTTCTACCCCCCTCCCTTCCACCTTTTTTCCACCTTCTTCACCTTTTAAAAAATGACCGGCCAAAAGGTCCTCTACCTTCATTAAAAAAAAGAAGAGTAAGAAAAAAAAAAGAAATTATCGGATGAACCCATTTTTTTTGTTTTAAAAAAGGGGAATTGTTGTTGTTTTCGTCTTGTTGGGTGGTTAGGAGGGGCGAATTATTAATTGACGTAAATGAGGCGGCCTGAGCAACGGATAAGAAAATTGCATCAAAGGGGGTATTTAACACTTGGCAATCAAACATTTTACGAGTGGATTTTGTAAGTTTTGGATTTTTAAAAAAGAAAAGTAGTTTAACTCCCCCCTTTGCGTGTAATAAAACAGTATTTTTCCAAAGAAAACGAATTTTTTTCTTTTCTAAACAAGAAAGTTTTTTAAAATTTAAAAATTTTTGAATTCGTTGTTTTGACTTTGCCGGCGAAATGACTCCAATCCATCATCGACAAAAGTTGCCAGAAATACAAAAAAAAATGCAAAAGATATTTGAAATAAGAGAAGGTATCTAGAAAAACGCTGAAATTAGTAACGCCTACATGGGTTTACGATCAGCTTTTTTCTTTCTCTCTCTCTCTCTCTCAAACTTCAAAAGAAATTCATAAAATAGTTGAACGTTCCATCTTGTTTACGACGATCCCGACAGGTTTAACATATACACACACCGAAAAAAGTCAGCGCGCGCAAGTCAATGGAGACATCTGCACACACGCGCGTGAGGGTTTCCCCCGCGCTCAAACCGGCTCAAACATCAATTTCTACCTTTTTTTTTGGAAGAGAGACTGTTTTCTTGCCTATTGACGGTGATGAAAGAGCTCATTAACACACACATACTATATATAGGTACACTCACAAGAGTCTGATTTTTTTTTTAACCAGCCCATGTATAAGAGAGAAGGGGCAAGAATTATCGACAAGTTGATGGGGGATCCTTACACAAAACTGGTTTTGTCGGTCAAAGAAAACCTTTTTCCAACGGTCGCGTTCAACATGGGTCTTTGAAAAAAAGAAGGGGGGTTGAAATACTTTTGCTCGTGTTGGTTTGGCTGTGTGGCCGAGTCTACATCTTCCCCGGTGTAGGAAAAAGTTCCCCTTTTGTGCCGAGTCAAAAGGAGCCAAGGAGGGGTCCATTGGCTTGTACACTACATCGACATCAGAGAGAGTGAGAGAGAGAGAGGGTTGAATGGGTGACATCACATATAAGAAGAAGTCAGCACCTTCACGCCCTCCTGCCCCTTTTCATTGTGCGTACAAAAGGGAGAAATACGCCGAGCATCACGCCAAGAAAGAAGAGAAGAAATTCCCTTACTAGAGTTCAATGCTCAACTTGATTAGGTCCTCTCTTTTTCCACGACGACCCGGAAATTTTTTCGATTCCCCAAAAAAAAAATGTTTCCCCCTTTATTATTAGCTCTCGTTTTTAACATTTGATTTCCCCCCCTTATGTGACGCAACCAAAGAAGAATAAGTAATACACATTTTTTCGAGAGAGAAAAAGGGAGGACACAGAGCCGGAGAAATGTGTGATTCTTTTATGTAATCAAACCTCTCGCCAGCAGTTTTCTATTATATCATTGCCCGCCAAGTCCCTTGTGTGAATGTATGAACCCCCTTACAGCTGAGGATTCAACCCGCCCCGAAATTTCCATAGGTCAATAGAGACAGGAACTTGTTTGGTTCCTTGAATCTCTTTTAAAAAAAGAAACCATTGGGGGGTATATTATATGGATGCGGATGAACCAGTTCGGAATCGTTCGTTATACGGGGACGTGAACCATCCCTTTTTTTTCTTCTTCTCCTCGTTAGGATTGTATCAGTCCACGATGATTTTTGTTGTTGTCGATGAATGAAATTTGAATTTCAGATACACACTCATGGTGTTATAAGCTTTCCAGGCGCCTGTTTTGGGAGTTTCTCATCATTAATTTCACGTAGTCTTGACACCTAATTCTACGACTATACCACCGGTTGAGTCACATCGCCTCTGACTTCACACTAGTCCGAGTGATTGTGGGGACTTGGGGGCCTTTTGGGTTTTTAATTTATTGATAGAAAACTGTTAGAAAACACCAAAAGAAACAAAATTGTCAGATCATCGAGTCGATCGCGTGCCATCGCCGGTCTTCTTACCTGTGATATTCGTTAGTTTACGTATAGCCTGCGTCATGAGAGATCCAGTGATTGGGATACGTTGTTAACAATCTCGGTTTCTCTAGTTGGACAGTTTGTTTTCTCATTTGGTCGAGAAATGAGTGTGTTAAAAAAAAGAAAAAGAAAACAAGTTTGGCGTTATTCCATCTCTAGACTATGAAATAGATTTGAATGAATTCTTAATATATATTCCCATTCTGTTTTCTGGATTCAATTCATTGGATCTTATTAGCCCCATGCATTATTAATAGCCATGTTCAAACGTGTGACGTGATGTACTTTCAGTCTCCCATCACGGAAATTGATTGACAACTGCACAAATGAATGTGTCGTCCCAGGCCACGGGAGGAGGATATTACCACATGAATCGAACCTACTATACATAACGGGTCGACATATAACTTTTTTTTTTCTCCCCCCTATTGCTAACTGTAGGCTATCGGGGTCGATGTAGTTTTTATACGCCGATGAATCGCGTATGGTAATTTTTATCTTTTCTTCCTTCAAAAGGGGGGAGGAGAGGTACAGAGGCGAAAGGTAAAATATAAGAAGAGGGGGGCCCTGGCCATTATCGGTAGCAGGTCGACTGTACAATTGAGGTGTGGGCACTGAGCCGCGAGACGTACTGCAAGGAGAAGACACAGCACCCATCGAGCCTTGAGGAATAAAAATAGAAGAGGGTACACACACGTACAGTAGTATAGTTCCTTTTTATTCTATACATCTGTATGGTAGGGCTATATGTAGATGGACACCATTTTGATTCTGAGGAAAAAGAAATTGTTGAGCCAGGCCAAGATAGATTGGCAGGTCTACCCCCCTTGGATATCTACCATTTCTTTTTTCTCTTATGGTTTGTGTGTGCTGGGTGCGCCTATTTGAATGGCACTGGTGAAGCGTGTCTGGAGGAACGATTGTGCCCTATAAGGAGGTGCTACAACGAGCAGTAGCAGAGAGACACCAACAGACAAGAAGGAAAAAAAAAAGTCCAGGGTTGAGAGACAACTAGAAGAAGACGGGAGTATATGTAGAGGAGACCCCTGTTGATTTGAAAATCTACAGGAGCCCCCCCTTAGTTCCCTCCATCTATAATTCATTGGAAGGAAAAAGAAAGAAAAAAAAGTTGGGTCCCCCGGATCCAGTAGCCGCTTTTTTTCACTTGTGTGTACAGTATGGATTTCTCCGTCCATTCTATTCCACGTATACATGTATTTATAGGCCTATAGATCGAAAACGTCTTGGACAGAAATAGCCGAACCGGCACGGGCCGCCGTATCCATCTTCAGAAGGGAAAGCACCTTAGCTATATCAAAAACATTCTTAACTTTTTCCATTGCACGGATGGATGGCTGGATGGATGGGGGAGTTGAAAGGGCGACACATTCTCTCCCTCATTGTTTGCGTGTCGTTTCGCTTATAATATTTTTTCCTGCGTATTTATTTTCGGACTTGCGAGTTTGTTTTTTTTCTACCTTCGTCGCGGTCGGTTACGCGCGGATTACAAGGGCGAAGAGGGCGCGAGCCATTGGGAGACGTGTCGGGGGGGGGGGGGGGGGGGGGGGGGGTCGCCCATTCGTCATCTGTTCAGCGAAGGTTCAGCGCTTCTTTTTTTTAAAGTGGGGGGGGGATTTATTTATCACGCATCTCGTCACCGGGATCATCCGACTGTGTTTTTTCTTCTTTCCTACTCTCTTAAAAAATAGAAAACGATGATCTTCTACCCCTGGTGGCTCCTGAAAATGTACAAGGACCGAATTCAATGGATTTGGGTTTTACTGTCAGTCCCGCAGAGTGTCATTCGACATGCTGCATTCATCCTCTATTTTTCTTTTTTGGTCATTTTTGGGATTTGAGAGGTACGAAAAAAAGGCGGGTGATTTAAACGAGCCGATGCGCTACCTACCGTGCGCATTATTACAGTGTGCCATATGGGACTAGACATGGCGGCTTTTCTCTCCATTTATTATTATCAGCTATTTTCGCTATTATTGGATCGTTACAATGCGACGTAGAGGTGTGAGCCTCCGGCGGGGTGAAATGGGAAATGATACGGCAAGTCGCTGCCGTTTTCCCATTTTCTATTCTCGAAATTTTGAGGTTAAAAATAGAAGAATGGAAGGACATAAAAAAACATGGCGAATCGAATTTTCCTCGGCATTGGGAAACCATCATTATAGTACCGGGCTGTGATGGTGTGTCCCTTACCTTTCACCGATAATGAATTTTTGGTGGCATTCTCACCGACAGAAATTCACACCCCGACGAGTTGTGATAATTTCTGTGACGCCATTTTCCAATTGTAGCCCCCCATCGAATTTGAGTTGAACATTTCTACGTTTCCGTTCCCAATGGGAATCGTAGAAAAAAAAAATAGTTTTTTCTCAATAATTTAATGGGTCCCTCTCAAAAAGTTTGCGACTGCTGTTTAGACCTCGCCAATGCTTGTTTTCGTCCATCAAAGAGGGAAACAACTGTTCAAGGCCGCACGTCCGTCAGATGAAGCGTGAATAAACACAACAGCTTCGTCTGGTGAAGTTTGAAAGCGAATAAAAATAAGGGGGAAAATATAGAAAGGGTCAAAAACCGCAAATCGCCGCGACACAAGATGATACGCCGCGCATATTCATACAGTTCTTCTTCTTCTTCCACTGGAAAAGAAAAAAAGGTATAAAGCTCACACACTATAAACACCGTTGTAGACACAAACCCCGGGCCACTTTCAAGGAAGGCGAAAAAAAGGGTTGGAGGTCCGCCTTTCCATTCTTGAACGCTCAATTGTCGATCATCAAAAAAACGAATTTGAATAGGCACACCTTTTTTTTTTGCATCCCCTTGTGATACGTGTTTTTCTTTGGCAAATGCGCAAAAATACTGAGGTACGATGAATGGAGAGTTTCAGCTGCTGCTTACCGAGCCGCGCTGTTATTCCGTTTTTTTTTTCTCATTCATTCTTATTCATTGTAATCTGCTGCAGCTCTTCTACTCAGGTGACCTGCCCACACACGTACCCGACGACATTACGGCCATGTGCGTTTTGAATACGAAAATATCTGAGGCGGGTTATAGTAAAAAAAAACCTGTCAAATGGGAAAAAGATACAGACCCCGGCCGACTGGTTTATCTAACGAGGTGGCGGTAGGTCCATCTTGGTAAAATTTAAAAAAAATATCTTGTTGCGTGTCTAAAGTTAAAATAATTTTGAATTTGATTGTCTACTCACAGACAAAGTTGTGAGGTAAAAAAAAACAAGCCTGATCTGCATTGTTCTATAAATGAGTGACTGAATGAACCCTAACTGAGTCAACAAAATCGGCAGGAGAAAATAGTTGAGTCGGATATCACGATTCATAATCAGCACCACCATATAGACACCAAGGAAGGCTAGAGATAGATTTTTCCTACCTTTATGCCTGGGAATTACAGTCAGGCATCCACAAGTGAAATGCCTCCATCCGCAGAAAAGTTGAATCCACCAGGCGGGATAGGAAAAAGGGGGTCCTCGTGAATACACCCACACTCACATGGGCGTACACGAGGACATTTTAAAGAAAGGGGAAGAAGAGGTTCGTAACTCGGCTGGCATTGGTAGTTTCTCCAATGGGATGCTGTTTATCTGAATAATTAAAAAAACTTGGTCACGAAAAATATTTACAGAAACAACAAGGAAGGAAAAGTTGAAAATAAGACAGTGGGTAAACCCAAATTTTTAATTTATGGCAGAATTTAAGGTTTCCATGTAACACACTGCATTGATGCAAGGCATGCATCATTTAAATATCTAGCAGGTCACAGGTTAGTAAAATTTAAAAAAATTATTACCCAAGTGATGATACCGAGATTGTTGCTGATGCCAGGTCAATAACAGCACCAGCAAAATTTGCATAACTTGGTGTTATGATGGCTGGCTCTGGTCTCAAATCAAAAGGAACAGGTTACTGAGTGCAAATAACACATTTCCGTGCTTCGACAGGGGGCTTACATGATAAATGCTAACCAGGAACATGAACAACATTTCACAAGTTTGGATAAGGTTTAGCTCTTCTATTTAAGCTCCCTTAATCATTCTATTTGAACTCTTAGTTTTATTTACCTGCTATAAACAGCAGTGTCCTCTGTAAAAAGCCACGACCAGAGTTCACACTACGATCACATTTTTGAAATGTTATTAATTCTTGTGCTATTTTTCGTGTAGCCACGTTTTCCCTTTCCCACGAATGATTGTTTGGTCCACCATAGTCATGCCATAGATATAATTAGCTATCAATATCCTTCACTAATCACTAATCAGAAAACACCTCACGTCTATCTATTTCGAAACTTACAAAAAGCAGACGACTTATTTCTAATTTGTAATTTCAATCTAGACATTTTAATCGATATAAACAATTAAAAAAAATCGATCAACGATCATCGATCAAGGCGGTTTTCTCAACCGCATTCGAATCACTATATGGATCGTGATTATTTTAGCAGTTCGTTTCAAGAAATTAATTTAAGCCCTACATGAATGGCACATCTCGTTTCTCTGAAGAGTTTTGATGTAATTTTATTTTAATTCTCCGTCCAGCGCAATGTAGGAATTATTATCTGTAACATTTTGGATTTTGGGGACGTTTCGATGAAGTTTTGATATACGTGTAGAGAAAAAGAGCCTCATTTCGTCTCGTTTCACTCATTTATTTACTAGACGAGGGGAGTAACAGCTTCACGGTTGATGTGATGATGAGAGGCTTGGCGGTGTCCTCTGTAAATGTCGGATGTTTTGTTATTATTTGCCAGTCCACAACCGGAAGAACTGGCCTGGGGGGCTCTTCAAAATTATGTTACCTTCATTTTCCATCCTTTTCTTTTATATTTATACCTTATTGTGCTCTAGGACACGGTGGTACGAAAATGGCCAATTGAATGGCGTCTGTGTTTCTTCCTTCCTCAACTTCCCCCCCTCTCACCTCTCAACTTCTTCACGACCCTCTGACCCTCGTCGGTGTCCACCACAACATCAACCCGATGGACAGCAACGCGGACACTTCTTCTCTCTCTCATCTTCTTGGATTTCATGAGGCGATGGATTTTTCATTCATTCTTATTCGCTTATTATTCACTATTATATTCAGGGTAGATTTTATTCTTCCTCCCCCTTTTTTATTTCATATGTGCGAAATAATCGGCCGATAACCTCCAACCCTTTTTTTTCCCCTTTTTACTTCCTATAACAGAGAAACGCGACTCCTGTGAGGTTCCGCTGTGTTGGTTTGAGGAATATCTTCCGAAGGTCAAGCGCCCTTGTTGTGAGAGTTCCTCTCTCCTGACCACATCTCTTTTTTTTATTTTATTTTTCGCTTGGCAAAGTGTTAAAAAAAGAAGTTGGAAAGGGTTATATAGATTATCTCTCTGTGTGCATTTTTCTATTCTTTTCCTTGTGTTATATTCCGGTCGCCCAATAATAGGCGACAATGAACCGGCGCAGATTGGGGAAGAGCTTGTTGCTCTCGTGCGTTGTCTACCGGGCGGGGCGGGGGTGGTCGCCGCTGGTGGAACAAACACCAAAGTGAAGTGAACCCCATCCAGTCTCAGGAAACCCGTCAGAGGGTCAGAAAAAATATGAAAATAAAATAAAAAATAAAAAAAACCAGTGGTGTGTGGCAGATGCTCCATCGGCAGTTGTGTGTGTGTCCCCGTTGTCCAGCCGTCCAGCACCGATCGTCCGTTCAAACACTTGAAGAAGAAGAGCTGTGCACAAGTCGAGGAGGGGCAGTGGTGTTTATAGTCCCCTTGGGCAAGCTGTTGTTGTTGTTGTTACCATATTTATAACCATAACCCAGCGTCATGATTCGACGGTCTCTATATATCTATCTGCTGGGCAGCGCTCACAAAGTCTGGAGAAATTACAACACGCGTTAGTCTTTAATTAGACGAGAGATATGATTGCCAGCTTCGAACGATAAAATTATAGATTACATCATCCCCGCAATGGGAGTCTAATTTCAATTCATTTGGTAGCACCAATTTGTACATAAAAAGATAGGCTAAATAATAATTTCAATAACAATAAAATGTAGATTCTATTTCCCTCGACCTACTCCAAGTCCATCTGCATATACAACGTCCAAACTCGTTTTGAATGGATGGACGACAGATAAGTCTCTATAGTGCATATTGATGAAGACCTCTGCTATAGTTTTGAGGGGGATGAACCTCATCTGCTACTACCCCAATCTCTTCTAGATTATTCAATTCCCTTCAAACTTAATGTAGACGGAGCCGAATATAATAGCCACCATGGTAAAATCATCATAATAAGAGAGGGGTCGAATATATATTTCATCATCATTCAACATTAAGAGTTTTTTTCTGCCCGGCGAGGTACAAGGGGGAGTCCAAATAAGTGAACATATGCTGCCATATATATCGGCCGGGGTATAGGGCCGTGTGTGTAAAAAGGAATTAGCGGTTGAATAAGTGATGTGTGCTGGAATTGTATAGACTATACAGGAATTAAAATATATCCACATCAGGCCGGCTCCAACATATACTATATATTCTAGGGGGGTGAAAAGATAAGAGAGAGAGAGAGAGTAAAACCGGCCCCTCATCGGTTTCTCTCTTATATACACATACAAAGAACGCGTTTGGATATGTGGAGAAATGCAAGTCGTCGTCTGACCGCCGCCATCTGTCGCGTGGCGGCTGTTAGTCTCTCCTGTTATATTCTCCCCCGCTCATAAGGTAGTAGTCGTTTTTTTTTTCTTACTTGTGCATTTATCTACTGTATACTATAGCGTATTTTTTTCTCTCTCTCTCTCTCTGAATCCCTATAGAGAGAAAACAGTAGGTGGCTCGTGTGTAAGTAGAGAAAAGACGGGACTGCCGGCTGAGGGTGCATTCGACACACAAACATACACATGCAGGTGAGGGGGTGGAGGAATTAAAAGAGCAGAAGGTAGTTTTCCAGCCAGCAAAAAGTATTACTAGTGCTGTACAAAGTGAGAAGGGGAAAAGTCAGTTTTTTTTTTCTTCTTCTTCCTTCCCCACCAACTTTTTTATTTTAAAGGTGAAAATACTGGGTACATATACTAGCTACTACCCCGGCGGAGTCGACAAATGCTGTGGCCACGCGCCGTAAAGTCGCATCACGATGCCATACACATACACATACGGACAGTAGATGCGCGAGGGGCTTAAATATATAGGAAACATCAAAAGGTTTCTCTTTTTTTCTCCCTAGTTGTTTTTTGGTTTGTAATATTCTTAATGATGGCGTCAGCTGTTTCATTTTTGTATAGTAACGAATTGTCGATTTCTATTTCACAACTTGTGCGATTCTCTAATGTATACTATACAGGGCATTGCTGCGGTACAGTTGTACAGAGTTGGTCGATTGAGAGATCCCAGTTGACAGCTGCTCTGCCTCCCACAGTGTTTCTTTCACAGTTCCGGTGGTTTCCACGACAACACAAAAACAACATTGAAGCGTGTTCTCCTCTATCCCAGTTCGAATTTGAATCGGCTTTTCATCAAAGAGTTTTGAAAAAAAAATTCGATTTGAATGTCCAAATCAAATTTGGAAGCTACTTCTTCTCGGACGGAAAAGAAGAAGAAAGAATCAAGAACTCGACGGTTGGGGATTTGATCGATCACGAAGAAGAAACACAATCCTGTCGTCGCCGTGTGTGCTGTGATGGATCTGTGTGCGTTATACAGGGGACACCCAAACACAGGGGGGGATTTGACCGAAACAATACGGGTTTGATTAGCGCCATCCGATGACAAAAAAAGGCGTGACCTTTTCCGATCGTCGACCACAAAGAAAAATAAGAGAGCATCCTCCTGTGGTGTGCTCCTGCTCGCTGCTGTGCCATCCATATCTATATCCATAGTTTGGGGGGTATATTTATAGCGCGTGTGACTTTGATGGATCATCAGGCGCTGCTCTATCCGCTCTCCTCCTCCGCTATAACAAAACATCAGAACCAAAGTTCCGGTCTCCTATTATTCTCCCTGTCGGCCTTGTGTCGTTATTTTGGTTCTGTACAAACCGTTTGGGGGCTTCTGGGTCAGAGGTTAAAAGGTTTCATCATCATGAAGACTGAGAGCGATACACAAACTGGGTAGGCGTGTGCAGCACACAGTGGGTTTTTCATATTTATTCGGGGGTTGGATCAAATTACAAATGGGCCAGAGAGATGAGGTCATGGTTGATCAGCATAAAAACCAACTGTACACATATTTTTTTTCCCTTTTTGATACAGTCTAGCGTTTGAATTAACTTTGGGTCGGGCGCAATTAATTCTAACGGGATTTTCTACCCCGTAATGGAGATGGCCCCGCGCGCACAGATGGTCAAAATCTAATTGTATGATAGAATACAGAAGGTTGGATTGGAGAGTCGGTTGGAAAAGTCAACTTTCGCCATGGTTGATTTGACTGGGCAGTGTGGAAGTCGGCGTGGGGTCGAAACCGAATAAACGTCGGCGGCGCTGGGCCTGGTTATTAAATTACAACCCAAAACAAACTCTTCTCTTTCTCCTTATCTTTTATTTTGTCTGCTGGCAGTTCTATTCACTTGTGTAATTGGATGAATTGGCTTTAATTAGGGGTGCAGCGCACAATCTTTGTTTGTTGTTGTGTGTGCATTTCTTTTGCTCTGGTATTATTACGTTTTTGGGCTGATGGAAATATTTTCTGTTGCGCACAGCGGGAGCGTCGAAGATTCAAAAGGATTTGTCTCTATTATTTGTGTTTGTGTCGGAAGGATCAGCGCGTTTTTTCTTTTCTTTTTTGATTCCGGCGGCTCGCGATGAATGCATTTGACTCCATGAACAACATCCACATTTCATTCGTGTATTATAGAGAGTCAGTCTGCTTAGTCATTTATTTGTCTCCCCCCATCCCCCTTTTCTGTATGTATTAACTCCCCCACTTTTCTCTCTCTTCTCTTTTTTCCCGACAAATATAATCAAACAGAAAATAACCCTCACCTGGTGTGCTGGTAGAGTCGTGGAGTCATTTGTTACGAGGCGAAAGGTGTTCGAGCGCGGGCCGGGCGCTCCTTATTCCCGTAGATATGAATATGATGAGGGCGCAGCGCGAGCGCTTAAATCGCCCGCCGAAGCGTGCCGGCCCTGTCTGATGCTGACCGTCTCCCAGTTTCCCCCCTCAGAAAAAAAAGTCGATAGATTTCCATCTCTCTTTCTTTCTTATATTTTATCGTCCATCTCTTTCTGGGAATCGATTTGATATCAATAAAATTTGATCGTTTGTGTATCACTCGGAGAAATTTCTTTCTAAATTTTTGGTGGTTGTTGGTGAGGTAATAGCAGGGGACTCCCTCTCGCTCTGATGTCGAAATCGGTTTCAATGTTAAAACCGCAAGAAGAACTAGACACGCGTCGGTGGTCAGTGGAAAGGAAAAAGAAGAAATTTTTTATTTTTCCAAGATGCCCGGGAGAGCGCAGCTATGGCGGCGGGAGCGTGCGCCCAACCAACGCACCCTTGGCCCAGGGTTAATTGACCGCACAAGCTATATTTGCTCATATTCTTCTTTTTTAAAAGAAAATGAAAAAAATACAAGATGTGTGCCCGACGTCTGTACTCAGTAAATGACTTGGCTTGTGGCCCGCCTGAAGCGTCGCTCTCGGCTTGATTGGCCGAAAAATCATTTCCCCCCTTATTTCGTTGGGTTATTTTAAAAAAGAAAATGAACTCGACCACCGCGCCCCAGACATGACCAAAAAACAGGAGCTAGTGAATTTTTACGATTTGATTTCCAACGACGAAGAAAAACAAAAAATAGCGGCGGCGATGCGGGCCGATACACATCTCGACGCCTTCCTTGTCTTCGTCAAAAGGAAAAAGAATAGCCCCCGAATGTTACATGTTATAATATCTATTTTGTACGTGACCGTGCGGCGTTTTATTAGAATTCAATCGATTCCTTGTAATCAGATAAGAGGCAAAGTGAGTCGACGGACAATAAAACGAACGGATGATATTCTTTTGCGTCTTATTACTATTTTATTTGTTTGTTAGTTTTGTTTTGTTGTTTTTCAGTGAGGAGGTTGACGCGTTTGTGCGGATGCATGTTGGAGGTCGTTCGGGATATTCCAGAATTTCCCACGCCCGCCATCCCTTTCCTTCTTGTGGTCGAGTTGAAGTCTGGGCAGCACATATAATAAAGGTAACAAGAGAGAAAGAGCGGCTGCCGTTGATTTGGTAACGCGGATTTATGCTCCACCAGTTTTTTTTTCTTTTTCTCTCCAGCCCGAGAAAAATGTGAAATGGCATCATCTTTCTTTTCTCTCTCGTCCGTCTCTCTGCTGCACACCCAGATGCGCTTCCGCGCGGCCCAACGAGTTTTACCGAGAACTACCAGTCGAGTCCAGCCCAACCGCCGTGTGGACTTCTTCTAGGAATATAATTCCACCAATTTTTTGTCAGACATTGGAAACAAATTGCGGGCGAATGATGATGCCAATGATTGCGACGCGCGAAGAGGAGTCTTATTTTGAGCACAGGTATTAGCAGACTATAGATTTTCTCGAAGGTGAGTTTGCCGCGACGTGCGCTAGTCGAGCTGAACGGGCGTTGGCAAGGACAAACGGCACGCGCCAACAAACTCTCGGCCGCAAAAGTGAGACCGCGCACCGTCTTACTTCTTCTTTGATCCACGTCGTTGCTAAGGAAGAGATTTTGAAAAATAGAAAAAATGAAAATTTGAAAATTATGGAGGATTATCTCGGCGGGTGAACCGTAGAAAATTCCTGTCGCCTGTATATAAAGGATGTGTAATGGTAAAAGGAGATTCGGATCAGGTTGAATTAAATTTTTCATTGGCAGAATATCTCTCTTTTTTATGATTCTTTGTTAATGCTTTTATTTCTCTACGTTCGTTTGTCTTCCGTTGGAGCATCCAGTTGACATCCAGTTTTGGGTGGAACTTTGGCGTTAAAAATTGAAGGGAAAGAATCGAGCGGGAAAATTTTTTTCAAAAAAATAAAGAGGAGGGTAACGTCAGCCGGACAGGTATGACGAGCATTACATCAGCACACATCATATACGACCAACCCCACACATGGAAGTTACCCAATTCAACCTTATTATAACCCAACCCCCCCCCCCCCCAAACAAATTGTATGAACCCTCGGTATTTCTTGTCCTTCTTCTTATAATAGCGCTCGTAGAACACTATTTAATTAAACCTAACGAAAGTTAAAAAGAAATGATTGAATCTACTATTTTATTTTGGAAACAGAATTCCTGTTTCAATTTGCTCAATCGTAACTACCATATCCGAACTATGACGAGTTGATTGCATTAAACAAGAACTTTGATCCGGTCACGTAATATCTAAAACAAGAAATCAGATTTGATTGATATCTCTTTGGACTTTGGGAAGTTGATGGATAACTAAAAAAAAAATAGGTTCACGTTATTACGTTATAACATAATTTCCTCGTATATTTCCGTGGGTGATACGCTCAGTGTACCGGGGACAACAGCACGGGGATAAGGAAGAAAGAAATCAAATTAAAATAAAAAATAAAAATAAAAATACAAAATTGTAACGCGACATCGGCGGGCGCTCGTGCCGGGACTCGTGCGCCGTATAGCAACTCTGGCGGGCGTTGAGCGTCGTGTCGTTTAACCGAGTCGCTCACCTGTAACTTTTAGTTTTTTTTTCTTAACTTTTGGAGACGGGAAAATAGGAGGTAGAAAATTAGTAAAAATAGAGATGCTCAACGAAGATATATACGGCAGTGAAACGATATATAGAGAGGGAAAGAATATTAACTTCCCCCCCTTCGTCGTCAAGTGGCTGCCACATCCTGCTGGACTGGACTCTCTCTCTTCTTATATTTTATTTTATTTTTTTAAAAAAGCAACTTGGGGTCCATTTCTTCCTTCTTCTTTTCTTGGCTGTTGTTTTTGTCGACTTCTTGGACGGACGGACGGACGGACGGTCGGACATGGGAGGGGAACAAGTGTTTTGTTCCGCTAGCCCATCCGACGTGTTCTCCTTATTTTCTATCTCTGGATATTATTAGAGAGGCTTCTCATTTTTATTCCAGTTGTATTTTTTGTTTTTCTGGTCCGGTCCGCAGCTTGGCGAGACGACCTCTCACCTTTATTCTTTTATTTGTTCTTCCTTTGTGCGTCTCCAACTGACTTTTGCGTCATAATGGCCGACCGGAGAGCGAAGAAAAAACATTTGGAAAAAGTGAGGGGAATGAACGACCAGAGTTATTAGCGTCTACGTGCGTGTCAATAAAAAATGGGGAAAACGGTGACGGCGGCGGGCGCATCCTTGAGCGAAATACACAAACAGGAACGACCTCGGTCGATTGCCGCATCGCTAATTTCCCTACGAACCGTCGTCCCGACTGCTGTTTCAATTGTTCACGTATACCTTTTATCGCACGAAAATAGCAGCTGGTCGAGATAGTAGCCTACCAGTCGACACTCCTACGCTCTCGCCCTGGAGGTGTTGTGCACCTCACGACGACTGGGGGGTCGTCTGCCGACTTGTTGCGACATATACATATACGTGTACAATCACCGGCATTCGACTATGACAACTGTTGCGCGCGTACATGACCGAAAAGTCAAACCAAAGAAAAATGAAGGAAATGAAGGAAAGAAAAAGGAAAAGGAAAGAAAGAAAAAGAAGAACATGGTGAAATGACCGTTTCTAAGGACGCCGGTGCAGGCAGCCATGCATGATGGCCGCGTCGGTTGGCGCCGTCTCAACATATAGCTATATCCCCCTCTCCATTTTATTTATCAACATTATATTTTTTTTTTAATTCTTAAATTATTAGTTTTATTTTTCCAGAGTCAGGAAGTAGAAGAAAAATTCTTTCGGCACGTTTTAAAAGTCATCTGTTTCTGTCCCGATACAAATAGTTATTTTATAGATTGATAAATCGAGTTTTGTGTTACATATAGGCCTACTGCTTCTATAAATATGTAGTCTATTTATGGAAATAACCCTTTTTATGACGGTGACTATTATTACAATCATTCTGCTGTCGGTTGCTGATAGCATATAATATTCAGTCATATCGGTGCTGTTACAGTTTATTTCAAAGAGGAGGGCTGTATCGATTTAAGTATGCGGGGAGACTTGGAGGCACGCTCTAGCCGCTAGCACATCGACCCCCGAACGGACCCGAAACCAAGCATTATGAAATATGGCAGGAGATTAAGCCGATTTGTTTTTGGGCTCTGCTGCTCTGCTCTGCTCTGCTCCCCTGTGAAAGACGATTACCGTTTTTGTGATTTGCATCTTCGTGTCGGATGTGTGGATCAGTTTCAGGGGGTTCTGCCCTGCGCTTGCTGCTGGACAAATAAATGCGCAGCCCATATCTTTTTTCTTTTTTGGTAGGGGATGATTGAATGCTGCGCTCGGCCCACAACTTATTGATGAGGGATCGACGAGAGCCAATCGTCTGTTGGCTCGTGCTTGTCCCAAAACACAAGCGGTTGCTATAGGCGACTCTTGTGTGTGTTTTGGCGCGCGCGTCTGCAGCGTCGCTGGCGTCCAACTTGAACCCCCCTTCCCCAAAAAGAAAAGAATAATAACGAAAGGTGGGTGGATGGGGGAGAGAATAAGAGAGCTGGAACATAATAACCGAAATTCGTGGAGGGGTTTTTTTTTTAGAAAATAAAAAGAGGGGGTGTTTGGAGAATGGAAAAACCGACGGACCATCTGCCGCTATTTTCAAACAGTCACATGCGGAGAGAGACACAGGAGGAAAAGCCGATGGAACATTTGAACTGAACACACTCCTTTTTTTTCCTCTTCTATAGAACGCGCGCGCCATCACAGAATAACACTGTAGCAACTTAACCCCCCTAGCTCTCTATCTATAGACTCGTTCAAATTCTCCTTTTGTATAGAGTTAACTTATACGTAGATAAAGTATATAGTTAAGTTTTCGTTCGTTGAAAGCCTTTTTCGAATTCGATCGGAATTAAATGTTGTATTAATAACGATGCACCTAGAAGAGCTTTCATATTTCTTTTGATGGGGAGCAATGGGGAGCTGTTGGAATTCGGCAACTTGTTGATTTGATTCACCGAATAAGGCGAGAAATAACATTCCGCGACGAGACACATTTTTTTGGCGTGTCAGGGGGTCGTACGGAGCGTGACGCAATGTCGAAATAGTGAAAGGCTGGATTTTTCCTCCAATTGTATGAATTTATCATTCCATCAATCGCTCGGTGTGTGTGTACAGTTATGCGTGGGGGGGTCTTTCCCTTTTTCTCTGGCTCAGCTGTACGGTACCACCGGCACACGCTTCTGCCACGCGCGGATCTATCCTCCATTGAAACCTTTTTTTCCTCTCCCCCCCCACCCCACCCCCATCACCTCCTCCCACTTCTTGTCCCCGGACGACAGCGCCGATGGTAATAGATTGAAAGAAAAGAAGAGATATAAATAAAAGTACGATTTCCTTTTTTGAAAAGATTATATAATCCACGTACGGCGGAGTTGAGAAAAACTTTTCGTCGATGGAGAGAGAGAGAGACTGGGAGGGGTAGCAAGGGGGAGGAGGAGGAACCGTATCGTTTGTAGAGAGAGAGAGAGAGAGGGGGGACGACATGGATGGATGCAATTCAGCGCCGCAATTCAAAACTTTTTTTCAATAGGAAATGGAACTGAATACGACCCGGAGGACGAAAAGTTCTACTACGCGATGGATGGCGGAATGTTTCACGCTTATATCTACGCAGTCTCAGCAAAGACATGTTAAAATTAAAAAAAGTGGAGGATGGGGGGCCCCGATATATAACGACGCCTATAGACGCCTGGATCCCCCCCTCTCTCTGCTCTCTTTGTCATGTAGGGATAGAGGGGGGGGGGTTGAGAAGCGAAAAAGAGGGAGGGGTTGCCCAACGGTTTCCATCCGCCACCCGACGACCGTTTTTGTTGTTGCGGCAATGGCACAGAACGTTATTCGATCGCAGCGGAATCAGTCGCGTGCGCGCGCTTTGCTGGCCATCTCCGATTTCCGTTTTTACCTTCAACTTTCGCTCTCGTCCAACCCGTCCGACGTCGGTGCAGTTTCAAATCAAAACCACTCCGCCACCGCCGCCGCCATGAGTCAATCAACGAAATTCAACGTCCTCCAACCTTCGTTCGGCAACAACAACAACAACCGACTAGTTCCGCACCCGAATCAACATTCCGTCGAGGCTACGAAAGCGGAAGCGTCGCCACTTCAACGATCCACCAGCGTCCGCAAGAGTTTCAAGCGTCGGCTGCCTCAACAGAATCTGCCCGTCCGCGACACTTCCCTGCCGCCCGTTTCCATCAGCCATCAGCCGTCGTCTCCGTACGTCAATAATAGCGTCCCGCCGTCCGTTTCGTCATCGGCCGGACGGGTCGGGACTAAAAACAGTTTGGGACCCGACCCGCCAGCTTCGGTGGCCCGTCGCAACGCCCGCGAACGCAATCGGGTCAAGCAGGTCAACACGGGATTCGCCGTTTTGCGCCAACACATTCCGGTTCTGTGCGGATCGGTGATTGTTTACGGCGGATCGCCTCACTGCTCCGAGCCGCTGTCTTCATCCTCTTCTTCATCCTCCTCCTCCTCATCGCCTCCGGCCAGCAGCAGCAGCAGCAAGAAGAACAAGATGAGCAAAGTGGAGACCCTGCGGTGCGCTGTCGAGTACATCCGCAATTTGGAGAAGCTCCTGGCGACGGGCGGTGGCTCGGAGTTGGAACAGGATCAACTGTCCATCAAAGAGGAGCCGCTGGATTGCCTTCCGTACGAGCTGGATGTCGCTGTCGGATCGCCGTCGATCCAGGAGTCGCGCGAAAACATTTCACCTTTGGAGATTGCCGGTCTCTCGACTTCGGCCAACGACCTGTCGGGTTTCTACGACTCGAGTTCGTCGCCGGAATTGCAGAGTCCCGACGTCCAGCATCAGCAGAACCAGCGTTTCCTATTCCCGTTCCTGCTGGAAGCTTCGCCGACCGGTGCTGATGTGCCGACTGGCGAGCAGAAACGAATCAAAACTGAGCAGGATCCGGCTGCTGAATCGGCAGCCCTGTTCAAGCAGGAACTCCTGCGCTCCCTGTCGTGCTGGAACAGATCGGATGTGGAGCAACCACTGCCGGAGCTTCTGCTGGATCACCCGGGGCAGACGGAACAACAACAGAACTCGGCCATCCAAAACATATCGGATCACAGTCTTCTGGAATCCCTCAACAGCTGGTGGGGTTCTAGCCTGTAGACAAAGCCGCTCTAAATCCTCTCACCCCCGCTTCCATTTTACCTTCATCCATCCATCCATCGTTTAAGAAAACAGCCCCCCTTATCTCGCCTTGTATTCCTGTACATAACAATCGCTCCATATTATTTGCAATCTGGTCCCGCACATCAAAATCAGATGTTTCATCCGAGCAATGAAATGTCTATAATAACCCACCGTCTCATTCCTTGTATCATACCCACACAATTGAATTATCCATTGGCACATCTTTTATACGTATTTTCGATTTTTAATAAATAAATACAATTACTATTCATGACTTTATGCTTTTTGAAATTTTATATTGAGAGATAGTGCCCACTGGCAACGAATTTCATATCAGAACACAGAAAAGAATGCTGAATGAAAAGAGGATAATGAATTTTGCTGAAATATCCATGCGGTTATTTATGGAGCTTGTCGTTGGATTGAGTCGTTATGAGGCTCCGGTTTAGCTGTTGGCAGAGTTAGTTCCTTTACTTAGATGTCGTCTGTTCATCGCGCGCGCGCGTTTGATTTCGCGTCTGGCTTGTTTTCTGGCAGCAACTAGAGACTTGTAGAGGCGACTGATCATTCGCGCGGACTTCGGTGCGCCAATTCCTAGCGACACGTAGATCAAACTCTTAAAGTAATTTTCCCAGTCTCGCAATGTGTTCACATGCTGTTCATGGATTGCGGAGTGTCTGCTTTTCATCACGACTTTAAGATGACTCATGTCGAATGGTATTCCATCTGCTGGCGCTATGAAATGCGCCGGAGAGCATTTGACATTGGCGACTTTTAATTGGACGTAACTGTCCACGATAGAGTTGTAAGCCAGCAGTTTGTGTTTTTTCATGAAGTCGCGCATAGGGATGGCAAAGTGTTCTGCGATTGCGTCGAATAAAACGTCTTCAATGGCATTTGCCGCCATATCTTTAGTCTTAGACCAGTTACTCTTCTTATCCAACTCGAGTTTGTGGAAAACGCTGACCATCGACCTCTGTCGTTCTTCTGGGTTCGTTCTTGGGAACTTTCTGGTATTATGAGAAAAGAACTTACGCGTTCGCTTAAGTTTCAGAGCGGTCTTTTTAGCTCCGATAAAGCCGGCAACCTGGATCCATGCCGTTAGAAATAACTTGGAATTAGCCTTTATTTCAGGTAAGTTGGAATGGCATACGCTGTTTCGTCCTTTGATGGCATTTTTGATGATCTTACGGACAGCCGTGACACTTTTCCCATCCCGGAGAAGTTGACTATTTGAGCCGTGTCGATGATTATAGTCACGGAGTTTATTTAGTAGCTTCTGGCTGTCACATGCGCCCATCTTTCTGCCTAACTTACGACAAAAAAACAGCCTCAGTGCAGGACAAAGTAGTTTAGTCATTGGTCGAAATAAAAGTTTCATTTTGCGAATGGCCTGACGTTCATCCTTCTGCGTCATCTTCCTCGTTCCCGTCAATTGTATCTTCCCATTTACTTGCTGTGTTTGAGACATATTGGAGATAAATTGCTTTTTGTGTTGTATTAAATTGCCAATTTTAATACAAATTAAGGTGTGATGTTTATTCAGATGAGTGACGGGGCTTATATTTGGTTTACGGCATGCGGAAAGATTTGTCAAGGGTCAATCGTGACTTGTTTTGTGTATTTTGAATATTATCTTATTTAAGTGACTTAAAATAATCATCGTTTCCGTAATTGTACTTAATTTTCCCACATTATTCAAATAATTTTTTGCCAAATAAATGTTTCATTCATTAATAAATTTCTATTTTCATGATGGTTTGGTGGCTTTTTGTTTCAGCCGCTGCTGCTTTTTTACCCCAAGCGGGTGAGTGTGTTACTAATTATTGAAATGTAGGGAAATAGGTATATAAAATAACTTGTATAACTTATAAACTAGAAATTCATCCTGATAAATAGATAATGTAACATGTATCGGACATAGTGAGAATTAAAATGAGACCAAGATGGTGTTATCGGGTGGTCTACTTTAGGCAAAGGGAGCGATTTACATAATTTTGATTTCGAGCGTTGTGTTAAAACCGCTAATCGATTCTTCCCGCAAATTTTTTAATATATCTATTTTTAAAATACTAAATTGATTGGGAACTTTACAACAATTGGAACACTAACTAATGGCAACAATATATATTTATTTTCTATTTTCAGTAATAAAAACACACTATTTCGCAGTAACGAAAACTTTGATCACATTCAGAACACATTTATTTATACGATACATTCATTTTTTATGAAAAAAATTATACATAGAATGAGAAATATTGATATAAATAAAGTTCATCTAAAAAAGTTCGATAAAAAATTCAAATACGGTGAAATTTCCAATTTGACCGTAATAAAATCACGCGGTTGCCACTTGAATTGACTTTCCGCAGACACCAATTAAGTTAGATGACAGGTGGGTGAATCGAATAAGGCGTCGCTTAGTGAGGGGGGAGGCACTTTGGTCTCCGAGTTCGATTCTCCTGGTGAGGACAGTTGCTCCCACACCTGGTTTAAATTACAATTGATTGTGGAATAGACTAAAATCATAGGTATCAGCAGGGCCATATTTCGTCCTCACCTCGGGTGTCTTTATGTACTTGTTCGAAAGGACAAGTACAAGAAAGATATTGCATAACTTGGCTGTTCGGTAAAGGTCCTCGAACGAGCCAAGCGCTGCTATAATATAGTACCGAAAAGAGGTATAGCGTTTATTGTGACTCAGATGAATTTAGTCTTATAACCCCACTTTCTTATTTTTATAAATGCCTTCCGATGAAAGATTACAGAACGTCAGTTTTTTTTAACATCTCCCGAATTTTTCTTTATTTGTTATTTCTACCTAATACGGATTCGTTTATTACATCATTTTTCTCATACCCTCACATAGTCCTCTGCTGAAATTCAATTGATGACAGCGCTCGCGCTAAGTTAATCATTTGGTTAGGATTGGATGACATCATACACAGAAGTCTTTTCATATGAAATGTTACTATATATATAATACCTTTTCTCATTTCGTAAAATATTGACGCCCGGCGACGTTTTCTGGCGCTTTGTTGAAGAATAAGAAGCTAGACATTCTTCTTTCGAGCTGCGCCACACACTTTCTGGAATCCTTTTTTTTTTCTGTGTGTATATTATTTCATTCCATCTTTTCATTCTTTCCTTCATGTTGCCGTCGTCATTGATAGATTCCACCTTTCTATTTATACGACAAAAATTTTATTTTATAAATACATCTTTTCTGATTTTTGATCCATGACCAGAATAGAAAAAAATAAAAAGTGGACTCTAAAGGGCGGCACGAGAGAGAGAGAGAGACTTCTATAAGCCCTTGGCTCATAAACTTTGGACCAGCAGTAGCCGGAGAGATGTAAAAGACACATAGTGTCTGTATTGTACATATAAGGTATACTCCCCCCGCAGAAAAATGGTGAAGCCGACACGATCTATAGGATTTTCTCTCTTCTTTCACATCAAGAGAGAGAAAAAGATGGGGGGTTTTTCAGAATATACTTT
This sequence comes from Daphnia pulex, assembly GCF_021134715.1. NCBI lineage: Eukaryota > Metazoa > Arthropoda > Branchiopoda > Diplostraca > Daphniidae > Daphnia > Daphnia pulex. The sequence goes on along the minus strand of NC_060018.1, from coordinate 2,025,501 downwards.
TCATCACAATGGATTTTTGGCTCGCATCCCCACAGAAGAGGGGGTCTCTTCTTTGTGTGGGCGCAGACTGGGGCCCTCTATAACAATCTGAAGAGGAGAGGGGGACGAGCTTCTCTTGTGCGTGTCCACCACCTTCTGATAACATTTATATAAATGCACATTTTATTGCGCAACTCTACAGAATTTCGAATTGCTTTTTCCCGCACACAAAATTGGAAATTTCATCTTATTCACTCAGTCGAGATGATTATTACACATGTGATTCGACCCTGCTGGAGCTATTCTAATTGATTAGATACTCATATAGCCTTGTGCATCGTCCCGCGGTTCCATTGGGGTTCGTGCATTCAAAACTCTTGAGGTCAAAAAGTTTTCGCTCTCCTTTTCATTCATTGACCCGATTCATTTTGATTCGCTCTCTTTATTCTACACAGCCTAATAAATTGTAATTCAATTTTCGGTTCAGTGAACTGGGAACTCCGCCGTCGGATCGCTTGATCTCATCCCCCCCCCCCCCTCCCGTTTAAATTGAAATGCCTTTATATCTACTTTATATTATGTTTGGATGAGCCTGAGATCACGTTAGCCCAATCGTACGTAATAATACACAAAACATATCCGCTCATCAATATTCAACTTTGTTTGCCCGTTCGATCTTATAAAAAAGAAACTGATGGGGAGGGGGGACAACAGCGGCGGATATCGTCGCCTTTTTTTCCGTTCCATTTCTTTAGACGAACGGCCCATACGTTTCTTACATGATCTCAAAGGAAAGCAGAAAAAAATAATCAATAAATACAAAGTACAAAAAAATAAAAAAAAAGGCCGAATCATTGTGAGAATGACAATCCTTGAGAACTGCTCGAAATTTTTTATTTATTCCTTCTTACTTTTTTCTTCATCATCCTGTTGCCGGTTATAACATCCATTGAAAATCTGATGTGTGCTGTGCTGCTACTCCGACGAAAGAAGGGGGGATAAAACCGGAGCAACATTTGAAAAGGAATCCTGATCTGGATCTACTTTTTTTTCCAGACTGAAGGGGGAAGAGAATTTACTTTGTACACATAACCCGGATATAGTGCACACACACACACACTCACCTATGAAAAAAAAAATCATCGTTTTCGTTAGGTGAACGATAAGGGGGGAGAATCTGCCCTTTGAATAGGGAGAAAAAATGGGGAAAGAGCCTCGACAAAGAAGAAGAAAATGAAATTTCCAAGGGGTCCGCAACTCAAATTTACTTTTTATTTTTTTTACTTTTTCCTTTCTTTATTTTTCCTTTTTTACTTTAGAGATAGGCTTTTCTTCAAGCGAAAATAAAAGGGTAGGGAGGGGATGGGGAGGAGGGGGGGTTTGTTCGCGCGCGCCCTTCTTTTAGCACGTAAAGTAAATTTCAATTTTTTTTTCCTTTTTTCACTTTTTTTTCCTTTTTTACCTTTTTTATTGTAGTAAATTTGAGTTGCGGACCCCTTGGAAATTTCCGAAAAAAAATAAAAGTTGGGTGAAGTGGTGCAATGTCGACGATATTACATAAGAGGAAGAAAAAAGATTAGGCTATTACAGAGGGGTATTTTTTGGGGTGACCCGCACACCGTAACCAGTTTGCCATGTTTCTCACCCATCAACACAACTCGATGGTATATAGTATACAAGATAGTATACTTTCGTAGTCTATTTAAATGACATTATTACAGTATAAATTATTTTTTTTTAAACTCGAAAGAAACTGTTGAATGTAGTCTGGTTTACTATTGATGTGCTGTAACATATTGAATCTATGGAAATCTTCTTTCACAAAACCGTTGAATTATTGAAATTTGTTGCCTCCCCTGTTGAAGTGAATTTTCTATCGATAAATATTTAACGGTCTAGGAACTTTTGCTGAGAAGTAATTGTCATGGACGTATCAATGTGTTCAGGTTTTTTTTTCATTTCAATTTAATCTAGAAGGATAGTTTACACAGAAATTATGAATCCCTCCTACTGTCAATCCAGACAAAGAACTGTTCGTGAGACAGATTTATTCGCGCTGTCAGTTCTAAAGAATTGAATTTATTTTTATTCCCTTTTTTTGGGTTTAATAAAGACATTAAAACAGCCAAATACTTAAAACTTAAATTTAAGTAAATAAATTTGTAAATTTTTCTTCCATTTACGAAACTAGAGGAAAAGTGTTCAAAATTCGAAACGCCCTCCACATTTTCCAGTATCCTCCCCAGCCTCTTTTGGCGAATCTGACGAAAACTGACAACGTCCAAAAGTTTAGTCATTCCGATTTCACGCGGTTTGATTCAGAGGCTCACCAATTTAGTTGATTTTTTTATCATGTGCTACGAACAATTGACTTGCTTTTCACGTCTGAGGTATGTTTGTGTTGTAGGTGTGTTTCTTTTAATTGTGATTACGGCCCACCAGACTTTAATTTGGCTCATTACGTACATGACAAAACTGAAAGTTGAAAGTGTGAATCTTCTATGAACTAGACTTTTGCCCTGTTGGTAAACGACCACCCACACACACTCTGTGTAAGTAGTTACAGTGAAACGTAATCAGTTCCTAATCATCACCAAAATACGTTCGCCATTGTCACCTTAAACAAAAGGAGACGACATTTTGTGTGATACTTTTTGTCAAACGTATCAGGTGCCAGACTGTCGGGCGTCCATGACTTTTTTCCTTACACACGTGGCCGTGAAACTTTTTGATGTGTTTGCGCGGGCATTTTCAGGTAGAAAAGCATGTGGAAGAAGTCATTCCGTACTACGTATACACAAACAATCGATGGCTGCAACTTGTCTCCAATGGCTGGGGTGTGTACTGACTGGTAAAGTGGTAATGTAGCCGCCTAATAAGCTGTGCATCGTCGTCAAAGTGGAGTAGGGTGTCGGTCAATATCAATTTGAATGTCTACACAAGGTGTCTGCTTACTCTGCCGTACCACCTATGCCAAAATCTCCTATACAACCCTCAGAAAACAGGAGGGTTGACTCTTAGATAACGGGGGAAGGTTTGACGCAGCTGTATTTTTCTGTTGGATTTTCGTAGGTTTGTTTTAATTCCAGATTAAAGAACTGAACGTCTTATTCAACTGAGAAATGGTCAAAACGAATTGTTGGTGAGATGCAGATTGAATCAATAAAATGGGGTAAAGGAGCCGATGCTTGGTGTAGTGAATAATGGTGAACATGGTAAAATTCAGAGCCTCGTCATCCATAACTTAACTTTACAAACGTCTTAATATAACGGTAGAACCTGTAGTTTTTCTTGGATCTCCTGCTGTTTGGTTCAATCAATTCTTCCTATTATCGACGATTAACATCTCATGCCCCACAGCAACAATCCTTAGATTTATTTGTTTCATTTATTTATTTCAAATTTTGATATCCTGTTTTTTTCTATATAGATTCGGGTGGCATGGAGAGATTTCGTCGGCATCAGCATCACCTCCCTGGAAATGATCCAACGGAATACAAATGAAGAAGAAGAAGCTGAAGCTCCTATTCTCCTTTCATCTATACTGCCTGCCTCAACGTGCCCACTTTGGTCTGGTTGGCGCTCCGCCGTGACCCGAACCCCACGTAAAAGGTCTCACTCGTTCGGTAAGTCTATATTTATGCTTATCTTTTACTCTATCCATATTTGAATGCGTATCGAATGTGATTCACCCTTACGTGTCTCTTGGAGATGGTCGAAAAGTTCGTTGGGGTCTGACTGGGAGAGTAGAACGGGCTAGGCGGACAAAATGGGGGCATACTTTGGTATTCCACACCAAAGTGTGTATCTTAGGTGGTATTGAATTAATTTCAAGAAACCTGTCGAACGACTCTGTCCGTAATCTCGAGTCATTAAGCGATTTTTTTCTTTACAATAATTTTAACGAAACTGTAAATTTTATTTTTCTACACCTGGCTAGTATTTTTCAAAAGGTTGTGATGGCTATTCCGATGTATTTCGAAGAACTCTACAATTCCTAAATTGTAATGCACCGTTGAGTGTTTCGCATATCCTATTTCGTTTTTTCATTTTTCAACTAAACAATTTGGCCGGTGTTCAATTGAGAAAGAGTAGGGTCCGTTTCCGCCGACTCGGCTTCAAATATAGACACTCTCGACGCGTGTCAACAAAACTCAGGTATACCACGTCCGAGTACTGCACACAAACACAACCAGCAAAAGTTCCATACTACTCGGTTTCCTTTACTTCCTTCCTTTTTTATTTTTTACTTCCTTTCCTTCCATCATATTTTTTGTTGTGTGTGTGTCTGTGATGCCGGCCGGCGTAGCTCTTGATGCTGTTCTTTCGGCTTAACCTTTTCCTTCCGGCTTCCTGATGGACAGCGGAAGCGACGATTAAAAAACCATGTCCATCATCTGCTGCGGCTCTAGAGTTTTTTTTGCTTACTCTGCAGTAAAGATACAGGCGTGTTATCTAGCGTAATATCGTGACAGAGATAAAGAGAAATGGAACCCCCCTTTTACCGTTTTTCATTTATTATATTTGCTCCCTTCGTGCGGTGCCGCCGCCGCCGCCGCTTGCTCCATATTGCGCGGATGTGGCGTTTCGTGTCCGAGATAATATTGAATGGCTGTACGTCATACTAGCACAATTCGATCCAGTAACCAACCTAGTGGGACATATATAAACTGACAAGCGATTCATCGCCTGGTTTCCTCTCACCTGCCCCCCTTTTTTCTCTGTTTTTGTTTTGTTGCCCCCTCATTTCTTTTCATTTTTTATTTTGTTTTGTTTCGTCGGGGAACAAATAAAAAAATAAAAATGGGAAATATGAAAGAATAATGAATTAAGGGCCCACGGGTTCCATGCCATGTCATGCCACCACTTCTCATAATTATTAACAACATACATTTTTGAATTTCGAAAAATTATAGAAGATTCAATCATCTTTTTGCTCCGTTATATGAATTTCTCAATATCTTTTGTGCAAACAAAAATCTGTCTGGGGGTTTTTGTTTTCAATTGTTGATTCACTAGAAAGAAGTGTGTGGGCGCAAACCCGGAGTTTGTTGTCACCATCGTTATCTGTCACAATCACTGCGCGATTGACTGACGTGCGGCGGCCGTTGAAGCGCGTGCGGGAGAAACGCTGCTGTGTCAATATTTTGCCATTGTATGGCACTTTGCTGGTGTTTCGGTTAGGTTTGGGCGACTGGTCGCCGCCCGTTTCGTCAGCTGTTGGCGGTTCGGTTGGCCAGTCTGGCAGACAAACGGACCACACGGACGCCACCCCTTCATATTTGATATCGCCTATATTTAAGAAACGAACTGAATCGAGATAATCACCGGTATCTGGGGAAACAAATTACATGCAGCTGCTTCGCCCACTTTTACCTATATATTTTGGGGTTGAGCCCACCCGTGATTTTTTTAGATCAATGGCGATCGAAAATTTCATTAAATTCCCCAAATTCGCCTGAGCAGAAATGTGTAGTGTACACCCTTTTTTTCAATTTTTTTTTCTTCGTTCGAAAGGGCTGAGTGAAGCACGCGTGCCGTTATAGTATTATCTGATTTGTATGTGCATCCCCTTTTCTATTTTCGGAGACTTCCGGAGACTTGATTACATAATAGAAAAGCGCTCGCATTCTCCATTTTTTTTTTACGTAAGATGTTCTCCTGTTGAATAGGATAGAGGGAACATTCAATCGACCAGTAGCAACTCCCTTCTTTCTTTCATTGTCAATTTTCTCTTTTGAGGGGTTCCGTTTATTTGCCGTCGTCGTCTTGTCGGGCGGCCCAGCAGCGTCTTGGGGTGATTACACGTATGATGCGAAACGTCACGCTCGATTGGCTCGATCCAATCCATTGTTCATTATTTACTTCAGACCGTAGTAGTAATAGGCTACTTTTTTGCTTCTTATTAATTGAGTTCTTTTTGTGAAAAATAGAGAAGCTCTCTGTTAGCTTCGTGTACCCAATAAGATTGGTCGGTATGTTGTATTGTAACTACGTCATACGTCATCAGCACCGAGTGTAACAAAAACAAGGAAGCAGTTGGGGGCCTCTTGAGGCTCCCCGTCGGTAGCTATTGTCTCCGTTCGCTTCTCGCTTCCACCTTTCTTTTTTTGTTCTTCTTTTAACAAATAAAAATGGAGAACGGAAAGAAAGGAGAATATTTTCAATAGACAGCCATCTACTCAATACTCAGATAAAGGAGATGATGATAGTCTTTTATTTTTGGGGAAACATTTCTTTGTTTTCTTGTTTTACTTTTTGCTTTCTTTTTGTGTTTGTTTCCGACTCTTGAATTCTTTTCGATTCTGATCGAAATCCTCAGGGGGATCACATTCGAAAGAGGCTGACAGGATGTCAAAATATTGACGAGCAAGGAAACTGTTGAGACAAGTGATGTTGTTGGATAAAATTTACAAATGTCGTTTCCAATTACACGGGTTTACACATTTGTCAATTGTGGTCGCATGGGAATGCATAGTCCATCAATTGAGGTGCCTGTTATAAATTCCGTTATTCAGATAGGCATGGAAACAGCCAGAATCGTGACTTCGGCTTTGTTTTATTACGACTCACTTCGTTAGTCGAGTTATGAAATATTTTGATAGTTGATTGACTTTGAACCGGTTGCTTTTCGTGAGTCCAAAGTGCCTTCGGAAATGGAGTGACAAATGTGTTTGTTCTGATAATCTTCCTTATTGATTGATTTTGATTGCATCATGTCCAAAGGTTCGTCTCTAGTAAGCCGGGCGTGCGCAAGCCAGGTGTCAATGAAGGTACCTGGTCGTCGTGTCGCCAAACTTTTTTCACAGATTTTGAGCTTTGAGTTTTCCACAACTATTCTTTCGATCCAAAGTTTATTGTAGTCCATTTTATCTTATCTTTTTACTTCGTTATTTCGAAACCCGAAAATCAAGTGGTAGATTTAACTGATTTTTAACGAGATTTCTGGGTTACAGTGGTTTATTCTTCAATGGCAGGATTGAGACTTACGGACAGAGTTGGGGGGTTGAAGGGTCTAGAGATGGAGAGCAGAGATGAGGTGGAGGGCTGATGCCATAGGAAGAAGAGCAGCTGATCGCCGTTATCCTATCGCTGCCATCTTGATCTAAGAGTACATTTAGGCTGAAAAGCTGAGATGGATTCCGGAATTCAATGACCTGAATCTTTACTGCTTTTTTTTAAGATGAAGGCTTGACTGTGTAGTCTGTATACTGTTCATCCCTTTCTGAAGCTTTCGTTTTACTTTGCATCTCAATTGAATGAAATGCTGCTGTGTATAGGCGCGCGCCCACCTTGGAAGATTTTGTCTTCGTCTTTTTAAGTTTTGGCTTGGTGGACCCCACTGTGTCTTTTTGGTTCGGCACCTCATTACAAGAAGGGGGTTTTTACACTCTCTGAGAAATAGAAAGAGGAAGAAAAAGGGGGCCAATACCAAACCGTCGATTACCGCTGGTCAAACAGACTAACCTGAGAGATGCGAAGCGACTGATTTGCACCCCAAAGAGATTTATTGATTTTTTCGTTTTCCCTTCATTTATTGCCCTTTTTTTCCTTTTTCTTTTGTCGTTGTGTATTTTGCGGACGACTGGAAGAAGAAAAGAGTTTGTCCTTTTCTTAAACCAGCAACAGCAGTCATACGTGCTGGCAGATCTTTATCATTTCATGCTCTTTTACATATATGACGGGGTGAGGGGGGAGGAAGTTTCGAATGGAACGCGCGTGTTTGATGTGTTTTTTTTTGTTAAGGGAAAAAAAGAGGAGGCCACAGGTTTGTGTGTTTTGGTGGTGGGCTCGATATTATTAATCTGTCGGCCGACTCCTGCGCCTGTGATGATCATTACTCAAAGTTCGCCTCTTTTTTTTCTCTCTCTCTCTACCCAAAAATTCGTTTGTTGTTGCTGTCAAATGTAAATGGTTTACAGGCTAAATACATAGCGGAAGAAGGGTCTCCGTGTGTGTGTGGGGCTATAAAGTCGATTCAAGGGAAAAGAACGGTACCGTCTAGCTTGACATTGTGTGTGGGTAGATCCGGATGTGTGTTTTTGTCTGTTTGCGGATAGATGACTTCTTTTTCCTCTTTATTCTTCCGTATATGGCTGTAAGGGTGAGGAACTGCGAAAAAATCTTTGTCGTCGACTCTATTCTTCGGTCGACGATTTTCAATGTTATATCGTCGCCATCACGGACCATACATCACAATCTCGACAATAATAAAAAAAAGAAGCCTCAATTTGAAAAGAAGGTATTCTTCGCTTTTGACGTTTGTTTGCTGACTTAGTCAAGATTCTTTTGTGGCGGAAATCAATGGGCAGGCGCGTGTTTTATTTTCCTTCCGCCGTCATCCGAGACTGATGCTGCGTGTCTACGGCCGACCGTCGTGTGGATTCGTGCAGAAAGCGGACACGTTTATCGCATCAGGTATACCAGACTGGCACTACCCATCGTTGTAGATATTTGTTTATTTTTTCGTGGGGCTCTCCGTTTTCGACCCTTTGTTTAGGGTGGGACAGGGCGAAAGAAAAATGAAAAACCCATTAAGACCGACAGACAAGATAGAATAGATAGACGTGTAGATTTCTCTGAGCTCCCTTCATTTGTTTCTTTCATAATTTGTTTCTTTTTTGCCTATTTTTCTAACAAAAATATTGACACCTTAATTGGCTTTGCTTGTACGCGAACAAGTGAGGGTCGTCTTTGGGTTTTAAACGTTTTCGCAGACAGAAAGGGGGGTGGGGAGGAGATTGCCGCAACGGCGAGAAAAGTAAAGTCACGGGGGCGTTATGCTTACGCGTGTATTGCCTTTCCAACCCGCATCTATGCGCACTTTGCTATCTTATCGCCGATATTTGACTAGCCATTAAAGAACACGGGCCATTCTCTTTCGTGTTCCTTTTTACCATCAAACACCGCTCACTTTAGTCAGGAAGGCTATTGTGGCCCCATTGGAGTCCACTTTTCCAACCGTCGATTTTTAATATAATTTTCACTCTGACGTCATATTTTTTTCTGTTTCTTTTTGAAGTTCTCAGCAGCTGATTGAGTTGTAACACACGCGAGTTTCTATTTTTTAATTCAAATTCAAATTTTTGTTTGGGGGGTTTTCTTTCTACGGAAATTCGTCGCGCAACGTCACCTGCCCTCTTGTTTTATGTATTCATGTCAAATGGGAGAAATTTTTTAGAAAAATAAGGAGACCAATTCTTGAATATGAAAATGAAATTCATTTCTAAGGTGTATCAGAAAAGGTAGAGACGTCTGGCAGCAGACTAGCTTATAGCCTAATAGTATTCCCCAGGACGGGAGCAGGAGCGTACGCCAGCCGGTTTATGTACACACTAGGAGCAATGCGAGAGGGGAAGCGAGAGGAAGCAAACGTCTGATGATATTGTACTTTATTATCTTTTATTTCTATCTGGGTATAAGGGCAGGTGGTAGTGGTGGTGGGTTGCGTAGGGATATGGATAGACGTAGCAGCAGCAGCAGCAGCCGCCGTAGTAAACTAGTGCTGCTGGTGCTGGTATCGGTTGGTGGCGACCTGACCCTGCTGCCCGCGTGCTGGCCCGTGGGCCATCAGCTGCTGACCGGACCTTCGACTACCTAATATCGTCGCCACCGCCACCAGCGACTCGTCGTCTCTTATGGCAACCCTCCATAATCCAAACACACGCCACAGACACACAACAGAAGAAAAAGAGAAAAGTTGAAAGAAACGAAAAAATTTAAAAAGAAAGGAGAAAGAAAGAAAGAAAGAAAGCTTTTGTCATCGTTTCATTATCACGATTGCGTGCATACAGAGCCTGCTGTTTCGTCATTGTCGCCGGACAAAACTGAAACACGGGCCGGGTTTTTTGTTGTCCCTCTAGCTGTCACTCGATTGACGGAATTTTGACGTCCAGATGATATCGACTTTTGCCTTGTGTGTAGGCCACCTTTTCTAGATATGTTTTTCTTTTGTTTTGTGGTTTTGAGGTTTTCCAGTTTGTTTTGGATGTTGGGCCAATTCATCCAAACGGAGCCAAGGGTTAGGTTGTTTGTCCGTCAGTTCGATTTTTTGTTACCCGGCTATCTTGGGCAATCGGGGAACGGAGAAAAAAACTTCAAAAAACCCGCAGCAGTTGATTTCAGCAGCCGTCGATGTTGTTGTGCAACGAGCGTCTGCGTATACAGCAGCAGCACCACATATACAGTCGGTAAATTTGACAGGTGCCGTTTATGCAAAAGTGTATGGCGCGCTGACCATTATGGATCGATCGACTCGTTGATTGATGATGGGTGCTGATCATCGTTGGCGTGCGCCACGTAACCTTCATCTTCCCTCATGTTTTGTTGCTGGCTTTTCCATCTAATGCAGAAATCGATAGCTCTCTCTCTCTTATCTCGAATCCTGGAATTGAGAGAAGCAGCAGAGGCTGCGCTCGTTATCGCGCCATTTTTCTCGAGCTCGTTACGTCTGTCAATTTCCTGTATGAAACGGCGCGCCGTGTTTGTTTGCCCAGCAATCATGCGGGACGGTAATATCCTGCGTAATAGCGCGCCCAATAACTGGCGGGCGAGATGATCGCTACTATATTTTTTACCCATCAACAATCAATCTAAAGACTGCCTTGGCCCCACGCTTTGCATCTGACAAATCAAGGCCACGGGCACTTTTGAATCATCGAGAAATGGTGTGGCAAAACCCCCAGTACCCCGGCAGCGCGTGATTCACGATGAAAAACTCTGAAATTTGAATGTAATCGCCGAGATATCCGTAATTGTCGAACACACACCAAGTACCGAACATTTTTCTCGTTTCCGATCTCTTGTTTGTGCAGTAGTTATTTCAAGGTGAAATTCTCCGGCACCCAGCATCATCATCATCACCACATATTCACTGGACACGGATCAAATGGAGGGGTTGTTTGTTTAGGCGCTATTAAATAGTATCGATCCATGCAGGTGAGAGAAAGGGTCAGGGTGGCAGGTGAGGGTGGCATGAGAGAGGATGAGTCGTACAAAAAAAAATGTGTACAATAATGTAAAAGAGTTGAGACCGTGTTGATACTACCCACGGAGTAGTTATTATGGAGTCGCATGGGGATGTGTCGCCGCCGCTGCTGCTGCCGCGCAACAACCCTAAAAAGTGTTTCCCTTTTATTTCTCTCTTTAATATACGGGTACCCTCATCGTAATAGGTGTGTATAAACTCGGATCTTGTATATACACCGCCAAGAAGATTGTGTGGGTTTTTCTCCTCCGTCTCTTTCTGGTTGGGTCGATTCCATTTTGTATCGGTTTGTGTGTCGGGTGCAATATTAACCACTACCCCCACAGCCCCTTTTTGTTTTCTCTCATCTTCTTGGAAATGGTTTCGATACCTGTTGATACCTGCCCTCATATCGAAAGCAACCGCTAACGCTAAAGGAAAAATCGTCTTGTTCTTATTTTTCAATTATTTCACGGATTGTCGTAAATGTTATTGTAGTAGAATCTATATGTGTCGGCAGACGGTTGACATCGGATACTACCCCAGTAGCGAAAAAAGGGGATTTGTGGGGATAGGCGATGGGTTATTCAAACGTGATGTAGTTAAGTAAACATTCATTGAGATTCACTGGAGCGTCGTGAGCGAAATAATGTTTTCCCCTTTTGATCGTGTTGTTTTCATGAGAAAAGGGAAAATATCAGTTAAAGATTAAGAATAACAAAAAGAGGGAATTAAATAAATAGAAAAGGACGCGACGAAAGAGATGTGTGTTTATACAGTACCTTCCAAACCAAAATGTCCATCCCTCAAAACAAATTTAGAAAATAAACAAACAAGTCGTAAGACGGGAGGAGACAGATCAGTCCGCCTCGCTCAACCTATTCATCAAAATGCACACATCTATTTTCTTCTCAGTCCGTCAAACAGAAGCCGCTGCCGGTGCGGCGGTCGCTCGCGCCGCTCAAATGGACAATCAATGGTGGCCGCCCCCTTTTCTTCTTTTTCCTCCGAGACCAGCATCGGCTCTTAATCAGTTGATTATAATAACTAAAAATTGAGGAGAGACCGCTCTATCTCTTTTCTTCCCCGCATTCAATCGAAAGAAGAACCGCTACACCTTCCCCATATAATCGTATTCATATTTTTAAAAAGAGATATATGAAAAGGCGGCACTCAAAACTCTGGCGTGTGCTTTGAATATAAATAAAAGTAATAATGATAATGGTTAAGTTCATAGGCCTATGGATGCTCCAGTTCGGTACGGCTCAATGGAGTGGACAACATGTCGCGCGGGGTCTTTGCGGCCAGCCCCGAATTGACCTAACCCTTTTTTTCTTCGTTTGGCCTTTTTCCGCTATCTCAAGCGTATATCTATCCGCAGTGTATATACTATAATGTCCGTCGGCTGTGGGAGCAACAGAGGGATTTTTATTTGCTGTATAGATTCGCGGTTTTCTAAGTCTTCTTTTTCCTTCTTTTTATAGAAACAATTTTTGTGTTGGTTATTTTTTTGAAAATTTGTCACGTGTCCATCGCTTTTAATAGACCAGCGCTCGTCTCTCTATTGTAAGAATCGAGTGAATCAAACCACAGGCTCCATTCCAGTTTTCTCTTTATTCCGTTTTTCCCTTTTTTTTATCTTCTTTTTACCTTGGGATTTATTCAAACGGAAAAACCACAGCTGGAGTGCCGCGCAGTCTTCGAGGGCCCTGTGTGTCTGTTAGGTCAAAATAGGTCGAAAGTTGCTGTGTGGTATGAATGAAAGAATGAATGAAATGAACCGTAGAGGAGAATGGAACGTGTATGGGCTAATTACGATTGGGAAAGAGACAGCAGACAAGCATGAGGTCAAGGGTATGTGTGTCCAGTCGGTTTTGGCGCAGGGTCTCAATGGGTGAAAGTATTGGAACAAGAGAAGAAAGCGAAAAGAAGGCGTGTGTCGGACCTTGGAAAATTTGCAACAATAACTGCAGTATCCACCATGTACACATATTATAACCAAATAGTTTTCATATGGCGTTTGGGGCGGAAGAAGAATAAGAACACAAGAGTCAGGTCATATTGGGTCGGTTGGAAGGGGAGAGAGAGAGAGACATCCAGAGGTGTAGCGACGACCCGCATATAGCCATCCGCCCACCAGGTGTGTGTTCCGGTGCAGCAACAGACCAACACCACACTGTCTCTTCTTCATGTGTGATGTGTGTGAATGAAAAAAAAAGTAGGGTATCTAGGTCACATCCTCTCACTCTTTTTTATTTTATTTTATTATTATATTTAAATCGTTGGGGCACTGCTGCTGCTGCTCTTGATGCAGGTTTCTGGTGCGTACCACTTGATGCTCAGCAGCTGTCTTTGCTTTTCACACCTTTTTTTGTATGGGCTCATCGCAGCAGCAGTAGCAGCAAATGTCATCAGCTAGGGGTCGGGATTGGTCTCTATGACGCGCTACTTTCATCCTGTAAACACCAAGTCACCACCAATATGTCATCCAGGAAATTTTTTTTTTTTAGATTTTCATATTGAATCCAACGTGTTGGCACTGGGTGGGGTTGGTATGGATCATGTAACGAATCTTGAAAATAGATATTTTTGTAATCATGTTAACTTGCTTCTTTTGGAAGAGGGGGAGGACCGTTATTAATAGTGATTTGAGATTGTCCTAGTCTCAACAAACGCGTTACGAATGTTAAAAAATGAATTCTTAAAAAAATCTTGAATGGCGTTCTGAAAAGAAGAGGAATACAAGTTGCATGGTAGCGGCTGAGCCTGTTGATGTATTTGATGCTTGTCAGCCGGAATTGTGTATAGGGGACTGTATCAATGGGATACTGCCGCCAGTATCAAAATCTCGTTTCACGCTATCTTACGTTCTTAGAGAAGGATGAAGCGAACAAATATGAATGTATACACAACTTGAGCGTTGTCTTTTTTCTTCTTGTAACAAGGAACTTTGGAGCATGCTACGACCCGACACGAGTCTTTTTTTTCTCTCTCGGATGAATGTCTATCCTATACACAGAGATACTGCGTTCCAATCGTCCGACTCCCCCTACAAAAAAAGACCGCTCGCTTCCAATCATTAATCATACTTTCAACGTGGACTGGGGTTGCGTTGTGTATAGGGCTCTCTACATAAGGTCAGAAATCGAATGAAAAATTTTCAGGGAAGGATAGAAAAAAAAACACGACGGTATAGTCATTTTTGTTGCTTTTCATTCATGATCGGCTTCTCCTTTTTTTTTGTTATTCCTGGACAAAAATATTTATGACATGTTCCATGCGCGGCTTGGCCGTGTGGACATTGGTGGTGACGCGCGGTACATCTGTTGTCGAATTTATTTTCTGACGGAAAATAAACCCCGACTCACTTGCTGTCTGCGCGGCGAGTGTCGTTTCCAAACAAAGATGAACTTGAAATACTTAAGATATAGTAGGAATAAAGTTCTATTATGATCATTTTTATTGGAGTTTGATTGCTGCCCTGCTGGTGTCCTTTGAGCGCAATACAGATAGAACGATGTGTTGTTAAATTTTGGTTCCTTTGCGCCGAGGGACGTTGTTTCCATACATCAACTTGACACTTGTTTCTTCTTTTACGCTTACGTAACGAAGAAAGAAGTGAGTTTCCTTTTTATTCTTTACTTTTGTTTCCTCTCTTTCTGGAAGAATAAAGTGCTCAAAAAAGTGTCGTGTTGTGCGGCTATGCCGACCGTGGCAACAGGTCGGCACAATTCCACTTAGTGGAACCTGTTTTTTACCTTGGCTGTTCGTTTTTCTTTTTTTCTTTCCCTTTCTTTTAACTTGGTAGAGAGACAAGTGGGAGCCCCAATAACGGTTCCGTTGCCAACCTCTTGGGGGTCATCTTCTTCTGGGTCCCTTTTTCTTGACGTCAGGTGAAGACAATCGGCGAGCAGGTTGCGTGTTGTCTTATTGCAAAACAGGTTTTTGCCGGCCAATAACAAGAAACTTTGTCGAAAGAGACGGGATCCTAGTGCCCAGAGAACAACACGGTCGACTGCTGAGTTTTTCAGGTGTCGAGCGATAAATTACGGACAAAGGTATTTCGTCATTTGTCTAGTGCTGGCACTTGGCGAAACGCCGACCCATCGTTGATTGCTCCGCTTTCCAAGACATTGCTGACATTTTTATTCAAACTATAGGATGATAATACTCTCGTACCTGTTGATTTCGCCCCTCCTCGACCGTGGGTCTTTACGTACTCGTGCCGGCTGTTGAAATTTTCAGATAAACCCAATTTCATCTATCACCTGCCTCATTTTATTAAAGGAAATGTATCTTTGATTATTTTGAGAATGTTAGTGGCATTCATCACTTAAGCCAAGATGCATTTCATTATTTTTTTAATAGTTAGGGTTAAGGCCAGTTAGGGGGGGTTCTTTTCCGATTGCCTTCTCAGTTTCCTCTCATCGAGCCGGTTGATTATCTCTCTACTTATTGTCATTAATATCAATGGCATCAGCATCATTGAGGGCAGTCTGGAATCCTTTAGTCAACTTAATTTATAGTGTCAGGGAATGGGAGGTGCATCAAACTTGGCGCCGTTCCATGAACTCGGACTTTGTGGTTGGGCACATGGAATCCCTTATTTGGGATGCCACCCAATCCAATTTGGGCATCAAACATCGGGTCCTAATATAAGGTTGGCATTACGCCGTAGCTTGACTTGCGCGTGACTTTTTTTCTTTCTTCTACAACCCCATCCTCCCTGTAAAACAGATGTTATGGTATGTCCATCTGAGAGGAAACGTAAGTTCTTTGATTGACTTTCCTGGTCGATGTCTATATTTTTGACTTGGATCTGGAAAATAGACCGTAAAGCATTCCCCCTCAAAGGCTTTCCTAAGTAATTCGTAATATATTCCAAAAGAGTCTCACCTGTACCCCCTCTCATTCTTTGCTTCTTCATCTGTGTTTCGATAATGCCTTTGAATTTTCCAAATTAAATCGAAGCCGCCTCGCTGCATTTTCGAACGTGGACGCGGAAATTCAATTTGTCTGGTTTTGTTTGTGGTCTGGTCATCATGACCTTTTCTAACCTTTCCCTGGTAGGCTAAAACCTTGAAAGATTGATGCTTGCTTTTATACTAGTGATTGGGTGATCCTGATTGACTTTCCTAGTTCAGATTTTACTTCCCCTAATACCTTTCTCCAACCGCTTCAAGTAGTAACTCTAAGGCATTTGTCCCCCCCGCATAACTCGGTCAAAAATTTTCCCTAGCGATTTTGATTTATTGGTTTCGTACGTTATCGATACCTGATGATTAAAAAGAAATTTTGAAATGAAAATTGAATCGTCATAAATGGGAAAGGCTTCCATCATTTCTGTGGATTTGAAAATTTGATTTCATCTTTTTACTTTTCTCCTCGATAGGCAAATGAAGCAACTTGTCTGGTTTCTTTTTTCTCGGTCCGTTTTACCTCAGAGCAGCCGAAACGTTTGATTGATTTTCCAAGTTCAGTTTTTAGACTTGGGGTCAACAGTGCATGTGAAATAGGGCAATTCGAAATGACTTTTTTTTCTGTGTGTGTAAAAATTATTTCAGACGTCTTATTTTAATCTTGTCTCATCGAATTATTTCTATTGCTGCGTCTAAAAATAGGACGACTTTATTACCAGCTTTATTACCGGCTTTTGTGTGTCAAGGTGTTTGATCAATCTTGTCGGCCACGTATATAGTCTTATTCACTTTGGTACACAGGAGTCTTTGTTAATTCATTTTTATCAGACCCATGAAGATGGGTTGCCTATCGGTATTTCCCAGGTCTCCGCGTATACCGCCTTTACCACCGATATCACATGATAATGGAATATGCGGGTCACGCGTGTCAGTCTTTTTCAAGTCCTCTTTGTATCTCCGCCTTCTGCCTGCTTCTGCCCATGTGGCGTGCTAGAACTATTGGGTTCACATTTATTTTTTTTCCCTTTCCTTTTTCCTTTTTCCTTTATTTATTTTTTAAATAAAGGCAATAATCAAAAAATTAAAGAAAAACAAATAGCAATTGCACTGCAGTAGAGAATGTATTCATTTTTATAGATTGAAAACACAATAACTTGGCATCGATGCACAATAAATTTGGAAGGCGAATGGTTATTTCTTTTTTGTAACGTTGTGGGCGTCTCCGCATGAGTGAAAAACGGCACAGTTTGGGAGTTTGGGAGCTATTGTATAATATGTACATCACTGATATTTTCTCTCTGGGCAAACAAATACCGCATATAGAAAG
Source organism: Daphnia pulex (assembly GCF_021134715.1). Taxonomy (NCBI): domain Eukaryota; kingdom Metazoa; phylum Arthropoda; class Branchiopoda; order Diplostraca; family Daphniidae; genus Daphnia; species Daphnia pulex. The sequence continues at coordinate 2,008,310 of NC_060018.1, read as the reverse complement.
AAAACGAAACATTTGTTTAAAAGGTAATAAAGCCATCAAGCAGGATCTCTGTGTCAATCAAACGGGAAACTCGGACTGGCACCAACTTCCGGATCCGTTTCATGGACAAAATGTTGGAAAAAAAATTAAGTTTTTTTTTTGTTTGTTTGTTTGGTTTTCTTTTTTGTTTCTTCTTCCAAATTCACTGAGCATCACGAAAATAGAGTCGAGGATGTACTATACAATATGGTCTATGTATAGCACACTATGAGGGAAACAATTGGCTTCGGCATCAGCACTTAACTTTCAAAAAAAAGGCACAATCAAGAAGTAAAAGTAAAGATTTCAAGAAAGGCCAGGAAGAAGACGTCGATGAAAAGGCACGCTCGTGTGTACAATATACAATTCAAAAAAGAAAGGAAAGTAAAGCAGGGAAGTTCTTGTTTGGAAGGACACAGGCACTTGATGGCTGGCAAGTTTGATATGCAAATCATTCTTAGTGGATTCGAACAAATTTTGGACGGGGCTTCAAAATCCAGTTCGCATTTTTTTTTTTTTTTTTTTTTTGTTTTGTTAACATGATGGAGGGCACTAGGTTTGGTCTCTTTGACAGATGAGAAGAAAAAATGGGGAAATGTCGATTATTGAACCCAATTTTGTGTTTTGTTGGTTTTTTTGTTCGGTCCGTCTTTGGGGCGATCGGCTCGGTCCGTCTGCCATGATGTCGGACAGCACTCCGCGTCGTTGTTTTTACGTATTGCTGCTACATGTACTGGTCTCGGTGCCAACAATTGAAGTACTAATATCACAGTGAATATTTTTGTGTTTTTTTTTTCTTTTTCGAAATTCGCGCGTCTTTTCCGAATGGATTTCTGTTGAAATAAAAAAAGAAAACATTAGATATGAAATCGAGGCAAACATTTTCACAGCTCAAAATTTTCCATTCGTCCCACCCTATTTCTCTCTCTCTCTCTCTCTTATTCTTATAAATCCGTTTGAATGCATTGCTATACATTCGGGCTTTTAGACCTTTATAGTATTTTTAGAAGAAGAAACTTTCGATATATATCTGGCGATGAAAAGAGGACCCGAACCCCAACGTGACAATGGATTCCCCCTGTGCACACAGTAGAGACCGGAGATCGACCCATGGGGTCGAACTGTGCATACACTTCTCACTACTTGTAGACTCACACAAACTCTTAAATCTTTCTACTTGTAGCTCGCAGAAAAGAGGGACATAGAATAGATATATAAGAGAAAAATCCCTTCCCAATATAGGCTCAGCTCCGATCTACCATGGCCACAATTGTTTGGAGGTCGAAAAAAGGGAGAAAAAAGAGGGATGACCCAATAAGTTTTTCAGTGTGACCAAGACTTGGGGATGTAGGGGCAGAAAAATGCGTCACAATTTCTTCTTGCATTGTCCGCGTGTTATATTTATATATCTAGTATATAAATACAAAGTCCGGCAATGTCAATAGGAAATGGTAGGAACACCTCTTCTTCCCTTCTCAAACACTTCTACTTCCTGCATCACTAGGGAAAAGGATCCATCAAAAAGCTCGCTGCTTTTGTGCTCAAACGGAATAAGAGAGAGGAGGAAATCTCAAAAAGAAATGTTCTGTTGCCCCAAAACGGAAATTGAAGTAAGAAATTTACCTGTGCGATCTATTGGCTTTGCTGCCACCAAGAAATGGCATCGAGCAGTTCGTCTTCGTTGGGTGGATCGACGGCTTCCGTGGCAAAGTCGGGGGCATCGTAGACGTCGTAGAGATCGTTGGTAACGCCGACAACCATGTTGTTGTGGTTGTTGTTGTTGCCGCCGCAGCCGCCCCACTGGGACGAGGCGGTGTAGTAAGAGTGCTCGGAGCCGTAGCACGAAGGTGTCGGTGATGAGGCGTCGCTGTAGTTTGAAGGTGATAGTGACGTGCTGACGGAAGGCTGGTGGTGGACACCGAAGGTGAAGCTCTTTGGCTGCAGGTGAGCGGGCGGTGACATGTTTTCGGACGAGGAGCAGGCGCTGGACGAAGTGGATGAGGCAGAGTCGCTGCATCCGTCCGAGTCTAGCATTTCTTGCAGGCTGCGGATGTACTCTACAGCACAGCGCAAAGTGTCGACTTTGCTGACCTTGCGGCTTTTGCTGCTGCCACCTCCGCTGGACGATCGGCCGCTGTCGCTGGCTGTGCTGGCCTCGCAGAATGAAGTTGGGATGTGTTGGCGCAGAACGGCGAAGCCCATGTTGACCTGCTTGACTCTGTTGCGCTCGCGAGCGTTGCGCCGGGCCACGGAGGCCGGTGGGGCCGGTGGTAGGACGTAGCCCAAGCTGTTGAACTGGATGCGCTTCTTGGCCGAGCTGCCGGCCGAAGCACCGGCGACAGCGGGCTGGATGGGCCGCTTGTTTGCACCGCCCGATTTAGTTGGCGTCAAGTTGTTGTTGTTGTTGTTGAACTGCATCATGACGGCAGGAGATGAATTCATTGGCGAATACATCATCGTTGGTGGGGACATCTTCTGTGGGCTGCTCATCATCATTTTTGTTTCTTTTTAGAGAACTCGGTTAACAGTTTGTGTGTTCACTTTCAGAAATTGTTCTGTCGAATGGGAGAACGAAAGAAACACTTGAGGAATAACCGCTGCGAATTTGGGATAAAACTGGATCGAGTTAGGTTGGATGTGAGTGTGTGCAAGTTGTTTGTTTTGGCTGTCAAAGGCACTGGCAAAGAAAACGGTGTGTGTGGAGAGAGAGGACGTAGGAAGGAGGACAATCCGTTCAGCTCGGGAGCTTCGTCCCGAATGACTGTTTTCCAGCCACAACTGCTTCCTCTTGTACCCTCCGCTGTTGCTGCTCACCGGTCTCCCTCACAATAACACACACCGAAACGGGGGGCGGAGCTTAGATTTTGGACTTGTGTTATTTTACTACGCTACCCCTGTACCCCATGCTCTTTCTCCCTGACAATGAACCCTATAGCCTGGGGTAAGATAAGCGTGTATTTTTTCCCCACCACCCTCTTTTTCATTTCCAATCCACCCTCCCCCCTGCCTGACCCCACCCACCATCCGAACCAACTGCAACAGGGTAGCAAGAAGCAGCAGGAGTGCTAAAGGAAGAGAAAGAGAACGGCGCGCGATTCAAGCGCGGCTGCTGCTGGCGTCGCGTGTATGTGGATTCTTCGGCGCGTGTCCACTTTTTCTTATAATTCTTTTCTTTATAACATTTCCTTCTGGAAAACTTGTTTTTTTCTTCTTGAGCCAGGAGAAAAGAAAAAAAACAAAAACAAACACCCTCCCGTGTACTGTACTGAATTCAACTCGATTTATTTCTTTTTCTTTCTCTTTTTTGTTTTGTCTGCGTATTTTTCAGAAACAAAAAAAGAAAAACCTGGGCAACCGGTTTTTCGATTATCAATTTCCCCCGTATCTTGTTTTCATCATAAGTGTGCATTATACACCATAGGCTCCGTGTTGCGATAGTTATTAGTTATTATTACAACCGGTAGTGTGGATTTTTCTCCTTGGACCCGCCCCTATTTTTTCAATGATTGTAAAAAAGTAGAAAACGGTTCGAGAATATAGGGGAAAAAATGATAATCGTATACAATCGCTTCAAATTTCCATTTTTCATTCGCCTTTATCTATATTTTTAGCCTAGCTTTTTTTATTTCTGTGTGTGTGTGTGTGGGTGAAAAAGGCAACATGCCTCCATATTTAAAGCCCATAGAGCGAGCTCAAACAACACAATTGATTGATGGTAATCGCTACCAATTGTTTTGCGATTTTCTCTCTTTCTCTCCTCTCAGCTGGAGTCTGCAGCGAATGGACTGGCTACTGTTCTGTGTACACAGTAAAAATAGAAATAGATTTTTGGTGGTCGTGATGGGTATCGCCGTCTCTTCCTATTCTTCCTTCATCTCCACTTCCTATTGTTTTGGCCCCCCGAAATCTGCACCGGGGGGTGTGAGCTTGTGTCGAGAGACAAGTGAGTCGTCTTGTACACCATCAGCTTTTGCTTGTACCTTTACCAATCACGTACGAGATCTGTGATTAACATCTCCATTTGCAGTGTGGTGTGCTCCATCCCGAACACACCAGCAGGCGCTTCCGATTCTATTTTTAAATACATCTGCACAGTGGTCAGCACTATGCTGTCCTTCATTTAACTTGTTTGTCGTCTCGTTCCCGGGACATAAGCCAGAGAGAAAACGAAGAAGCATAGCGCTGGAATAAATTAAGCGACCAACACAATATCAGCGGGATATTGGTCCCACCAAAAAATGATGGTGCCAATGATTACAATGTCCGGCCCAGCATGAACGACCTTTTTTTGTCCTTCCACTGTAAATAAACCATCGTCGTTTACTTATTTTATTTTCGAAATAGTTAAAATTTTGTTTTGCCCAGAGAAGGACACCGATCGGAAATGCTGGAGAAGTAACAGATGATCCAGGGTGTTTGTTTTGGTTCATAAATCACGCCGTTATTAAACTTTTGGGCAGTTTAATACGTTCGCAGCAGGGCTGTTGAGGGAGTTCTTCATTTTGAATTTTATTCCAATTCTTTTCATTTCTTAAATGAAATTAGTCGATGATTTCTCCTTGCTTCTTTACGACATTATTTTTTTTTTGTTGGATTGTTGCAGTTCGGAACGGCGTAAAACACGTGCAAGTTATGGTTGTTGTTATTGTTAAAATTGTTATTATATCACCAATATATAAAACTTGTCGCCGTTCGTGAGCGGCAATTCGAGCTGTTAGCTGAGGCTATTTGACTGTTAGCCGGAGGTCTACACAACTTCACCACGTGTGGTATATAGCTGCTGCTGCAGCTATACACACGGTGGCACGCGAGGTGCTCGTTAAACGCCAGGCAACCCATCAAACCAACGCCGCTCTCTTCCATAAAATTCGAGTTATTTTTTTCTCCCTTGACCATTTTTTTTTATTTATTTCCATCTCGCTGGTTGATCCCTGTGCGTTTGTATGAATTGCAGTTTCAAGATCAGAGAGAGAGAGATGTATTTATATACTTAGGAAGAGGTCTGAAAACAAAACAAACAAAAAACCGGAAATTATTCCAAATGTTCCAGAGAATACGGCTGTAACTCGATCTTTGTGTTCCAGTGAACTTTTAAGATTATTTTAACGATGCGAGAATTCCAATTTTATTTTCGATTCTTCTGGATTTATACTGTGCGCAATGTATATTACATTCATAGGCTATGCCATGTTAATAGCGCTTGTGTTCCAGGCGTTGCTCCTGCTGGTCCCCCCCAAAAAGGCGATGAACTCCAATTACGTTCTGCATTCGATCCAATCGCATCATTCTCTCCAGACGCTTATGTGGTGTAGCCTATTTCGAAATTCAACCGAAAACAAAAGCCTGTTGAGAGAATCGACTCATAAAAAATCGATCCGTGGGGTTGAAATTATTGCACAGTTTCCTTTTTTTTGGCCAAAACAAGAACGAAATTGTCACCTACCACCGAAAAGAGCGTTTATAGTCTTCAGAGGTGTCTGCATGTCCATTATTAGGTGTTGGCGCAGTGTGGCGGGAAGTACAAAAACAAAAAAGCGGCGAAAGAAGTTAGGGCGGTCTCTCTTTGTCACATGTGCCGACCCCGAGGGTTTGTTTGGCAATTGGAACCATCATCGTCATCATCTGGTTTGCTCAGCTTAAGATAGATAGGTAGAGATAGATCAAGCGCGCGCTAGAACTCCGCACACTCCACGCTCAAGTTAATGGAATTGGAGCAGCCCGACGTTTTATGACTTAACGCGCGGTCGCTGCTATCAGTAAGTGGATGACCCCCGTGCGCACATACACTGTCATATAGGTAATCATATTCCGAAACTAATTGCTCTCTCGTCTTTTTTGTTTTTGTTTTTCACTCCCCTGACTGGATTTGCTTGACTTGACTCTGCCCAATTTCGAGATACGCATCGCTTCTAAACGCTCTTTAATCTCGTGTTTAGATTTATAGAGACTTTCTAACGCGTTTAAAAGGAGGAATTAAGCTTCCCACACTGTTTCGCGGTTTTGCCAGAGCAGCGATGCGTTCACTGGAAGATGTTTTCATGAAATAAAGCTGTACACCGCTGTACACAGAGGGTATACTTTTTTTTAACTCTTAAAAGCCCCGTGTTTTGACGGACTGCTTGCACAACTTTGGACAACAAACAACACCAAAGCTAGACTAGACGGGCCTGTTTATGAAATTGGAATCATTTAGCCAGCTTGAATAGATTGTGTGCTGGATAGGTTTGACAGCTTTGCCAAAGCTTTGCCATTGATATTCGGAAACACGGCCTCTCGAATGTGAATGAAGGATTGGCGCATAATCGCCCATGGGAAACCGCAAAGTCTTGGTTTTGGCATTGATCAAGTTACACAATGTGACACAATGAGGAGGAAAAGTTGCGTATTATGCAGTTTAGCGGCCTATCCTGTTGGTGGGCAATCCTTTTTGCGTCCGAGAGTTGCGACTCAGAGGGCGGTCTTTCTAAACAGACTGGGATCATAGCGAGAGTAGGCTTCTTGTTGCATTCGTACTCTTGTCGGATTTTGTGCAATGGATCGAGCGAAAAAGTAGGTCGCCATATGCTGTAACCAGATCTATGGAGGGCCTTGTCTACCTTTTGCATTCACGTCTCGATGGGCCTCGCAGATAAGATGTATCGCACTCTTTTATTCCTTTTCACTTTCTCTAGGGCTAGCAGAGCCGAGCAGAGCTGTGCATCTGGCACAAAACTTGTACTTTTTTTTTTATACTACTCGATATTCCGGTTGCTATAATTTGATTTTGAATTCGGTGGATATTTTTATACATGCTGGTTGGTGGAAACAAGTTTCCACAGTTATCATTCATGTAAAAACCTTGCATTAGCTACCGGAGTTTGCGAGCAAGTTTTTGTCTTGTAATTTCCATTTGTATCTTGTTGATTCGGTTGCGGTCCACTCTACATTCGAAGGTTGGACATGTGCGTGGGTGTTATCAGCACACTCAAAGACTCACTCCTGGTTTGAATCACTATACAGCAAGTACAAGTTGTATAGTGTAGCGGTGATTATCAATATCCTTAAAATAATATTTTGCAGATTGAAGGAAAAAAACGAGTTGTTGACACGGCGGGGGATCCGGGTGGATTATAAAAATAGAATTGAGAAATAGAAAAAAAAGGAAGACGAAAAAAGAAAGGAGTGTATGGAGGACACAGGAAGAAGAGTAGTAGGAGGAGGGAGTGTGCGGGATATAGAAGAAGAAGAATGTTATTTGAGAATAGAGCCATTGAGCTGTGTGTTTGAATGGAGCAAGAAAACCGCGCGTTTCTCTCCGTGTTCTAGCCTATTGTCGATGAGACTTTTCTCTCCCCTTTTCCCTTTTTTTCTTTCGATTCTGTTGTCTTCGGATAGCTTTCTTTCATCTTTTTTTTCTCTTTTTTCTTTCTTACTATACAATTCGAGGAGAACTATTCCTCCGAGGAGGTTGGTCAGGTGTCCGAGGGCATCTTGGGCGATTGCATTACAGTCTATCGATGAGCTTGTCGGATCAAAATCCGGTGGATATTGGTGCTGAACTTGGTTTTCTTCCCCATCTAATTACGAACTGCATAATAATTGGAACCGGAATTGGAGGGAAAAAATGTCGGTTGATGTATAACCCTGGGCAAATAACAGCTGATGGAAAATCGGTTAGTTATTGGACAAGTTCAAATATCAGCCAACCGACGTATATCTTATACACGTCGAGTGTCTGTATATATAGATTCAAGACCCCGGTCACTTTTCTCTCGCTCTCTCTCTAGCTGGCTCCCCATGATTCCTCTACTTCTTTTGATCCCTTTGAAATTCTCTTTGAAGACGGGACTAAAGGTATAGCAGCACGGGGGGAGAGTTACACACGGTTTTTTCATGAATGGTCAACCTCTTTTCTTTTCTTTCCTTTTTTATTTTATTTTTTCCTTCCTCTTGTTCTCGCTTCCTATACACAGTACCGGAGTCTACCTCTTCTTCGGACTTGAGGGTGCACTATCGCTGGGTTGGAAATCACCTATCAACCTCCCACGCCACCTCCTCTTTGCTGTCTTCTCCCTCATCGGTTGTCCCTTTTCTTCTTGTCCATCCCACCCACCCCCAATTTTATTTTTTCTTCCGCTGGTCGCGCGTATACCTTTCCCCGTTTTTATTTATGGCAAACGATTGAAAAGCGCAGGTTAGAATTCGGTCCGACGGGGTATACACACACGACGAGGTACAAGGGACGAAAATGGATAGGGAGAAGAAACAGCAGGAACGCCGTTGCCATTCAAACCGTCCGGAGTTGTAGTAACAACTTCCTGTAATTTTGCCAGTTCCTTTCCACACTTATTATATTCGGAAACTTTTTTTTCCTCTCTTCCTTTTTTTGTTGAGTCGACGTGTCGTCGGCCCTGCATACTGGAGAAACATGTCTATTGTATGGTCAATATTTTATTGCGGAGAATAAAAATCTATCGACTGGGGCGGTCGCTTCTCTTGTTTGGCTCGTCGTAAGTTGGAAGCTGCTTCTGCTGCTGCTGGTAAAACGGCTATTGCCAAAGACATTTGGCGGTAACGAATGGGCCATTAAAATGCATAGCTTTGCCCACAGGAGCCTGTGATCTAAGGCAGTTGACTATATAGCCAACAACCCATTCAGTCGATTGGAAATTCCCTTTTCAATGAAGAAGTAGAGGGGGGAAACACCAATGCGATGTTGTGTGTTGTTGATCGGTCTCAATCAGCGCGTAACGAAGGTAATGTTCTCATTCAATCGACCAAGTACTTGTTGTCTATTTGCTTGAAGACCGGAGCGCGTTCACTGTAGTTTGCTCTTTCCGTTTCCGACCAATCAACAGTCTATTGACATGAGATTGCTTAACATGCCCTCTCCATCATGGTCATAGTGATGAAGCGGGTCGCAGATTATGATCATCTCAGTTATGCAGGTAGCGTTTCTTTTTGTCGGAGCAGTCAACGATGAAGAAGAAGAAGATGAACCAGTGAACCTACAAGTGAACTGCACATTTGTGTGACCCGTTAGAACGATGAAGTCTTGTGAGCTTGACTACATGCAATTGTCCGGTCCATAATAGGACCTTGCATACCATAGCTGTTAGACAGAGAAACCTTTTTCACTCTTTGTGGCCCCCTCTTTTTTCTCTCTATTGAACTTGTAACGTAGTAAAAGCTTGCCGCCCAGCAACAGCTTCTTTTCAATGAAATGCGGAATGGACCAAATCATACGGACTGATTTTCAACTTTCGGGGCCTCTTTTGACCTGTCAGTGAAACTGTTCATTTATTCCAATAAAAAATTGCGATGCAGGGGCAGCGCATTCCAGAGTAGACTTTGACTTTGATGCGATCAAAATTTATTTCAACCCAAGTTGAGTTGATGTATGCCAGTGGATAATCGTCTACCTACTTTAACCATCCGCTACTTGTTAATTTATTTCGTTTCGTTGGGGAAGAAGAAATGGACGGTTTCCGAAGTGGGTTGAAAATCACGATGCATCCGGTTGTTCCGTACATCCTAGGCTGGACGTCCGTCACACCCGACAGAACTCTCTAACTAGGTTGGAGTTATATTCTTCCTTCTGATAACATGGACACTGTTGGCCAGCGTTTCTTTATTCCGTCTAAAGTCTAAGACAATGAGGCATGGAGCAGCACGGTCGCCACTGAGGAAGCGAATTCCGTCAGACGGGCGAAGGAAGTGTATGTAGACAAGGCATTCGTCTATTGTTATTATTGTTATTATTTTTCTTTAGTCAACACTTATTACCTCTCTCTCTCTCCATCTACATCCCCTCTTTCCGAACCAATGGAAATGGGGGAGAAAATGAAAAAAAAAGGAAAACGTTTAAATAAAAAAGCGAAACTTGGCTGACCAACTAGAACGGCCTTCATTTCGGTCGACATCGATCACGCGTTTCAACTCCGGCATTTTCGAGCTGAATCTGTAGGTGACGACGCGTGACCGCTCCATCTCCCCTTTCATACAAAATCTTCCGCATCGAACCTTTTTCTTTTTCTCTTATACTGTTTAAATAGAAGGGAAAAGAAGACATCACCGAAAAGACAAGGGCTCGTTGGGAATTCGTTTTTTTTTTTTTGTGTATCACGAATAGAGAGAGAAGAAGCGGTCGCCAATTTGTATGGCCAATTCGACTCATGCTGTGACTAAATGCATGCATGATGAATATCCGATCCGGAGAGAAAAAAAAATGTAGATGGACCTGAATGAACGATTCAAACCCAACGCAGTTTTACCCTGGGAAGCATTTCCAATCGAATAGTGTGAATTCCGCGACGATCGGCCCTCATCCATCATCTTGGCTCGGACATTCCAAAGGTGGCCAACGTCTTTATAAATAGGTGTATACAAACTATCCGTACGGCGGTCGGTCCCTTTTTAGCATAGTATAACTCTGTTAATTCCTCTGTGCCATGAACCGGTCGGTTTGGGATCTTGAGCGGTTGACGGAAAGTAGATCAGTGATCTCTTTATTCATTTTTAGAGAGCATTTTTAACAGGAAATAAGGATCCAATTGGATTAGGAATTAAAGCAAAAACACCAAAAGACACTTTTCCGCTGACGGTTGGCGAGCGCTGAGCTATATTTGGAACAGATTGGGAAGAAATGCACACCAAAGATTTTTCGGTATGCATGTATAAATAGTCGAGAAAAATATAACAAATTTATAGGCTTTTTATTGCTTTGAAATGAATCCCGCTTTATTGAATTTTGGGAAGGAAAAAAAAAACTGAGAGATTGATTGAAATTTTCTGGGTTTATGGAATATAGTGGCAGTGTAGATCGCTTGTTTGGCCTTGCGCAAGTCACGCTCTGCACATTTATTTCCATCGCGGCATATAGAACAAACCGCATCGCAATTCAAGCACCAAAACACGTGACTTGGATATTTCTATTTTCATTCCTTGTTGCGAGGGGGGGTTGGGGGAATGTCCCCCTCCCACCTTCATCTTGCACATTGTTCCCATCTCACCGTGTTATAGCATTTAATGTTTGAAGAAGAAGAAAAAAATACTGAAAAATCTGTTTCATTTCACCTTCTCCTCAGCGACTGAATCTGCGGTTCTCTCAGCTTCTGTCTAGTTTTGAGAACAATTTTTTTTATTTCCTTTTTGGGTTGTTCCTTGAACGAAAAATGTTGGCTGGAATTTCGGAGATGACGAGAGGGGAGAGCTGGATGAAGGAGGGTGAATGTATCGAGATATAGAAGAGGACTTTTTGTAGGTTGGGCATATATAAGTTCTTTTATTCGCGACCAAAAGGGACAGAAATATTAAGACGCCAGTGTAGGTTGTGTCATCGTCGTCATTCTTTGGCCCGGCTGTGTATCAAAGAGGCTGTGGAATTTGATAGCTTTCAGTTTTTCTTCGTGGCTAGGTTTCACTCTATATTGGTGGGCCCAACTATGGAGGGAAAAAAATAAAAATACAAATAGTTTATTTTTATTTTTTCTTTCAGGTTATTTGTACGCCGTATATGTAATAAGAGGCATAGGGATCGAGCGGGAAGATCAATGCTTGCAACATGATCCGTTACTGTAACATATGATTTGATTTTCTTGAATTGTAAAGGGGACGATAAGACGATCCTCCTTGTCCTTTACTCAACAGACAAGGAGAAGGTTTGAATGAATGGAGAGGAATAATATTGGAGTCCAGAAAGGATGAGAATTTGTCAATCGTTCCAGCGGAAAAGACGAGACAAATCTTGAGAATGTACAACCGTATGGTTATACAACACATAGCTACAATAACGATGTGCAAGTCTTCTCAGTTGATCATGTTTTTTTTTCTTCTAAAGTTTGAATGGTTACTTTATTACAAAAGAAGGCACACAGTACCGCCCCGGTGAACTAACGTTGCATTACATTCTCTTTGTATAGGTAACGCTGTGTTCTGTGACTGTAGTTGTTTCGTTAAAGCGTTAACGTTTTAGCGGAGCCCATCAGTCACAAGAGTTGTCGGCTCGGAAGAAGAAAAAACGAACCAGATGTGTATGGAAGAAAGATAATAATGTCGGATGTAGTGCTGTAGGGCAATAAATTTGTTAAAATGTATGGAAATCGGCAACCAGCACATAGGGTTAAGAAGTTATGCGGTAAAACGTAATAGATATAGACTTCTTAGCCTACTTTTCTTCAATGCGGGCTTGGGCCTTATCGGCGCTACACCGTGAAATCGAAATATCTTCGCCCTTGGTGGGCCCACGCGACGTTTGCCTGAGAATTCCCCCTTGTCCACCACGGTTCCTTTATACACACTGGTCTAGTACCTGGTCAAGTATATAAATGCGCGTCTGAACATTGAACCGATACCGCAAACTTTTTAATATCGTTCTGGAGCATGCAGCGTACTTTATTGAAGTGGTTCAAATAAAAATGAACATTTATGGTGTCGGTTCTGCGAGTTACCCCACGCTCGCCACACATTCCACGCGCATTTTCGTGTCCATCTAGTATACGTAGTCGAAAATGTCCGACTTGTTTTTTTGCAATGCGAGATCACTCTTTTATATTTGTAACGCAGCGTGGGCCTCCCACCTCCAGTTTTTATTATTTTACTTTAGTGGAAGGCTTGTCTTCTTGGCAGGAGGTTGGCCACTTGAATGGGAGCCATTGTTTCGTTTCCTTGTGAGCCCAAGGTGGGAACAAAAGATGCCGGACATGGGGCAATCGACATTAGTCATATAGAAAACAAACCATCTTTCTTTCTCGCCTTGAATGTTCTAATCAAGCCACAAGATCTATCTCCTTGGCCGTACGTGTGGGGGCCAAACAGCGTACGTCTAGCTCGTGCACCATTTCCCATCACGGGTGTATAGAGAGAGGTGACCAGAAAACACAGCGGGGTTGTCCGGCACCCGCCTTTTTTTTCTGTTCAAACCTTTTCCTTGATGATCCTCGCTCAAGAGGCTGTTTGTTTTCCTCCTTGTTCTAGTTTCTTTTCTTCTTTTTGTCCTCGTCTTTAAACGTCTTTTGACCAACGGACAAGACAATGATGCGACACTTTACTCGTCTTTCACTGCTGGGCAGGAGACAACATCATGTGGAGTGGACCACACCAGAGACCCCCACCAGGAATCGACGATTTTCAAAACTGATATCCATGATGTAGAAAACACATAAAACAGTATCGACGTGTGCTATTTGAGAAAGAGAAAAAATGCGCATTTTTTGGTTTTGTTTTCAAGTTGCGAACGAACTTAAAGTAAAGACGTTATTTGTCTTTAAGAGAAAAGAAGGGCGTAGGAGGACGGATGTCTCTTGTCCGTATAACTTAATAATATTGATTCTTTGACGGGTGCTGCTGTGTAGATTGTTTGCTTTTGTTTCAACCATAGCCCGTGCGCTCCGCCTGTCCGTTGAGTGATCCGCAGCGGAAACAAACCCTTTTTTATTTTTCTCCCTGTCGTTTCTTTGACTTGGCGATTGTTATGATCACCTTTAGGGGTCATTGTCCAGCATCCGCAGCAGTTACCTTTTATTTGAACTGTGTTGAAACGGCAGCATATGTTTGCGCAGTTGCCAATATGTCCACTGGGCGCCATTAGTTAACCGTTCGAACTTTGGTCCAATAGCGAGCGTTATTCTACCTAGACGAACATTGAAAGAAAAGTCGATTTTTCTCCTTTTTTACGAAAATAAATGGACATGTTGAAGTTGCGAAGAGCTGGGGCGTGATGGGTCTAAGTCTATTGGCAAAATATGGGTTCGAAAAACGTGTGAGGTCCCTTGACCCGTGTACGGTAGTTTTTGGGGGGCATCCATTATTGCGGCAGGAAAATAAAAGGAGTGCGACATCAGAGCCCTGACGTAGGCGGTGGTCTGTTGACGCTCGCTTTATCGCCCGTAATGTCTCCCAACTCACTTTTGCAACTCTATACCCTCTCCGCGAGAGACATATTCAAAGGAAACAGAAGCACTTTTCCATGGTGTTAAGAGGTCGTTTGAAACCTACGGTCTTCTGCTTAATGGTTTTTTTTTTGCCCTCCTAAAACCCGCTATTTTACTATCTTGCATTCTCAACTATTCGCTCGAGGTTTCTCATTGAGTTTAAACGCTAAACGCCGCGCGCGTATAATGGGATAAACTGCCAAAACAGCCAGAGACCAAAAAAGAAGAAGCTCGAGTGATAAAAGGAGGAGAAGGGAAACGGGGGTGGGCTTGGCGAATTGAATCTTTCGACGGTTTATGATCAGGTTGTATACGTTTGGTACATTAAAATGGAGAATAGCCGGTCAGCACATCTCTCCCAATCGTCTAGTGGTCTACCGGATATGCGACTTTTCCATACGCGTCTGACTTTTGAAATTCCGACAAAAATTGTTTGAACTTTTCGGCACTTAAGCTTAGAAAGGGAAAACATTCGGAGAAAGTCAGCACACACTACACTGCCATACGTGTTTCTGGCGGTAGAGTCCGAGATCAAACTGTGTCTAAGTAGAGCAGAAGGTCAACGATGATTGCCTTTTCTTTCCCGTCTGCTTCATTTGCTTGAACAGGTTGCCGTTTATAAGTTAACTTATTTTCCCCATTTTTTCTTTCTCTTCTTAAACAGGGAAGGATGTTTTGCATCGTCAGAGCACAAACTCTCTACTTCTCGCTTGTTTTTTTTTTGTGCGGAGGGGTAGTGTGTCGCTTTTCATTTCGTTGCCGATGGTCACAGTCGATTGACCATTGGTAAACTAACCGTCGGCATCAGGAGCCTTTTTTTGTGTGTGTAAAGACCAGACGCCATATGGCTACTACACGGTGGCTACGAGGCTTTGTGTAAGAATTTACACTGCATTTAGTGGCCTATCTCTTTTCTAACCGAGTTTGTTTCACTCAAGTCTCTGCTGGCGCATCTTGCGCTTTGATAATAGAAAAAATAAAAATTCTTCCCTAAAGAGGGGGGCTATGAGCGCTGCTGGTATACGTCTCGGTTACCACGCCAACTATTTGTGTCTATCGCGGAATATTTTTGGTTTAGAAGGATAACAATACTTGGGAAGGTTTAGCATGATCTTTTTCGAATCTTTTCATGGTGTATCCTTTTCGAGCAGTGCATTGTAATTTTTTCACTTTTCCTGGTGCTACTGATGTCTTGAATGCAAGTCTCAATAGTGAGACCACTTCAACCTTGAATAGGTCCAACGGGTAGCAGCAGCAGTCAGATTTGGTGCTTCTTTCTTTCATTCAAACAATCCAGCGATGGTCTTTCGGACCAAAACATTTCATATCTGTGTTCAGTAGAAAAATTTTTAGAGGAAAATAGAGAAACATAAGTACAGTTTGGTAAAGTAATGAAGTTGTGGTTATAAATACAATGCTTGCATTATAACCAGCTAAACTACAGTCTATGCCTACACAGGAGATCCCAATACGAGTTTGGTGGTCCTCCTTTGACTGGGAGTTTCACAGCAGTCTATTTTAGCGTTCGCTCCCCGTGATCCCATAGTTCCATTCTTTGGCGATTGATCGATGCTTTCCCTTTGAATTCATTCACTCTCGACACTTAACAAGTATTTTATAGAGATTCAGCTTCTTTATCTCATTCACGAACGCTTGTATGGAAACATCAGGTCGAATTCCATATACACCAGCAGACTTTTTGAGCTCCTGGTGTGTCACTTTCCAATGGCCCATGTTATTTGTGTTTAAAAAGAAAACACTTTTATTTTCGAAAATATTCTTGTACCTTGACTTGCAGTTGACCAAATATGAAATTTTTCTCGAAATATTTTTTTATTTGACTTGAAAAAAAAATAAAGAACCGTTACGAGTTTAGCTGCGTTTTGAATTCTGATACGTTCATAACGGAAAAAAATTGATGGAGAGAAATTCCCAAGGAAATTCCGTGCCCATTCAAAATAAAGATGATATAAATTTTTCTATAAAGCCTAGTCACAACAGAGCCGTTGAAATTTGAATACTTGGAATTTGACGAAGGCTCTGGCCAGCTTTGTTTCCCGTTTCACCAAGTTTTATTTACTACTTCCCCCGTTCTCCGAGGAAGTTGAATACTTTGAGTATATCTTTGTTTTCGGATCTAGAAATGACCTATCTCTAAGAGAAATCATTACCACACGCGCATCGTTAGTCTTGCTGGGGCTGACAGGTAGTCGTTCTTCGTTCATGTGTCGGCCAATTGATGGAGGACCAGTATAAATTATGAATGACGGTCTCCATTTGCTTTCCTTATATGAACATTCACGCAAACCGGTAGCAGGCAACCACCTTTCATTTCTCATCTCGGAAGACCTAAGCACCTGGTGAAAGGGTAGACAATTAAAGGAGCGTCTTTATTTGTGTCTGTGCCTCTGTGGCCTACGTGACACATCCTTTCTTCTTCCCTACATTGCATCTCTTATCGGCTTTATATTATTTGTCTTGGTCTAATCGTGAATCCTTTGTAGAAAAAAATAATCTTAAATCATTTAAAGTAAAAATTGGTATTTGGGAGGGGCGGGGTCTTACCGGGGGATTATAAACCAAAATGAAATGTTATTATTTTCAACTAAAACTTATTCCCTCAACTTATTCGGTTATCGTTTTGAGCGGTTTGGATTTTGACTTTTTATCATTTTTTATTTCTATCGATATCGCATTAATCGTAAGCATGCTGATTAATCAGAAGAAGATTGCACAAGTGTCGTCTGCAGTCTGCTTTCATTTAGTTTTGAGAGTGAGGCTGGAGTGAGGTCATGAATCATATGCCAACAAAGTTAGTGAATGTAAAGAAAACGGAACGAAAACTCTTTTGAAAACGTGCGTGGCTGCAAGAAATAATAATAATAATAAAAAAAAAGAACAAATCAAATTACGAAAATGTGATCGTCTCGTGTGATGTGTCTGGTCTCTGGTGTCGTAGCTCTCCATGCTCTCCACTCGATGCTTTTTGGCGGGTAAATAAAACTAAGAATAGAAATGCAATGATTTTATGGGAGCTTAAATAGTAAAGTTAAACCTGTTCTAAATTAGTGAAATGTTAGTCCCTGACTCCCTGTCTAGCACATACAAGCCCCCTGTCGATGTATGGCATTTTGTTTCCACCATGTAACCTTTTTCTTTTGTGCAGATTTGAGGCCATCGTAACACCATGATACACAAGTTCTGCTTGTGCTGAGTCTATCACCAGTCTGTCTGTATTACCTGTCATCACCAAATATCTCAGCATCACCGCTTAGGTAATGTTTTTGGTTACTATTATTCCTGCATTACCTGCATCAATGCAGTGTATTACATTTAAACCTTGAATTGACCCATTTATTAACAATTAGAGATTACCCAGTGTCTCATTTTCAACTTTTCCTGACTTTTGTTGTGGCTGTTATTCTGTGAATATTTTTCGTAACCTATTTTTCTTTTTTTATTTAGATACACAGCATTCCATTGCATTGGAAAAACTACCGGTGTCAATCGAGTTACGGATCCCTTTTTTCCCCTTTCTTTAAATGTCCTCGTGTACGCCCATGTGAATGTGGGTGTATTCACGAGGACACCCTTTACCCTATCCCGTCTGGTGTAATTCAACTCTTCAACGGATGGATGGAGCAACTGACGTAGATGCCTGGCTGTATTTCCCAGGCATAAAGGTAGGGCCCAATTTTTTTCCCAATTTTTCCTTTTTGGTAATTTTTGGTGGCGTTGATTATAAATCGTATCGCAGTTATGGAATACGTTTATTCCTGAGCTATAGGCCGTTGACTGCAACTGATTTCTCTCTCTGATTTGTTTTTTTCTCAGCACTAAAAATCTCATTTGTCGAAGGACTGCGCAGATCAGGATTGTTTTGGTACCTTTTTCTGTTGAGTAAATCATCACATTTGAAAATATTTGAACTTGAAACACTTGAAGCAAAGTGCAACAAGACCATTTTTGATCAAGAGGGACCTGCCGCCACACCGGCACCTCCTCGTTAGTTATAGTAGCGTAGGTGATTTATATAGTCTGGAATGGACGGGGAAAGAAACTATTACAACATGCCATTTCAAATCATTACCTTACTATTTCCGGACTGTTAGATTACTTGTTGGGTGAACAGGAGCGCATCAACAAACCTTGCAAGACACTAATGTGCATTAGCTTCACGCCTTGGGTATTTATTTGACTATTATTTTGACAGTTATGACTGTGGATTCCAGCAACAAATTTGAAGTACTGCAGTCATTCAAGGAGAATATTTTCTCCTCCTTCTAGGAACGTAATGCATTATGAATGACCTAGAGGCACGCATATATTATCTGGGCAGATTGCACCAGAGATTGTTTTCACCTATGATCATTTTTCACCCACATGGGGAAAGACAAGCAGTCTGCCAAAAGACAATACATTATGCCCTTGTTTTTCCCTAGTTTTACCTTCATAAAAAAACCTGGTAGCGGGGATGAGATGGCTTACATTGATTAAAGTACCACCCATCACTTAAACTCTTTGTTGTTTACATCACAGTACCGTGTACGAAGTAAAGTCTCAGCTTTTGCTTAGCCTCCAACTAACTCAATACTGTGCATCTTAATCAATATTTGCCTCCCTTCTTTCATGGATAATTAGACTGAAATTATCCGAGTAAAAACTTGTAATAATTCTCTGCTCATAATTGTAGCTGGTAGGCAACACCTGCACCTCTGCGTTCAGAGTGGAGACCCATGTGTGATGCAACTTACACAAGAAGAAAGGGGGGGGGGGGGGCAGGTGCGGGGCAATGCATCTAAGAAAACTGGTTGGTGTGTTGTTGTTGCCTTTTTTTTATAGACGTATTTATTGTTCTGTGGCTGCTGCTGCTGGTGTTGACCTCGCAAGTTTCTTGTAAGCCTTTCGAGCTCAAACCAAAGCAGCTGCTTTTTTTTCTGTTTTATACTTGTCCAGCGTTCGGACTGGGCGTGTTACGACGATTTGTCGTGTCGCCATCGGTACTATGGCGATCTATTTTTAATGTTATGGTTTTTATTGAAGAGTGTTTGAAAATCGTAGGCAAATGAACAAGCTCGCGCCCCACGGATAACATCATTGTGGGTTGTTTGTGAAATGCACACTACTTTTGTCGAATCTTGAAAAACATCGCAAAAATAAGGAGGGTTCTATATGGCCAATAGAAGTTCGATCAGGGAAACCGATCTGTTTGTTGTGTCCGTGCTATATAGTTGGAGAGAGAGAAAGGGAGGCTCGGATTTGTTTGTCAGCTTATTCCCGAGTTGAATAGGCAGATGGTCAGTAACTGGAGATACTTGAAACTCACAAAACTATTGTCCGTGCCTTTTATTTAACGAACAAAAATAGGTCTTTGCCTCATTGTCCACTTAGGAATGAGCTCACAATGAGAGTGAGATGAAGCTGCAAAAAGGCGCTTTTAGTTGCAAGTGTCTCTGCTCCATGTTAGAGCATCCATTCTTGTATTGGCATCGGCTGAATGAGGATCAAGAGCACGTGCAAATCGAGTCTATTGGTCAGCTCAGTGCAAGTAGGAGAAACTACAGGACTGAATAGAAATATGAAGCGCGACCACCAAAAGAGTGGATTCTACTTGCTCCGATGTCTTCTCCCCAGTAGCCACTTCATTATCTGGACAATTAAATGGCCACCTATTGCTCGCTTTTATATGAATCCATATGTACTGTATTTTTGGAACTTTCATTCATTCAATCGCATCCTACAGTTTCTACATATAGCGAGGCTCTGTACAGGTTGGAAAGTCTTGGCTGATTCATGGACGTGGTCTCACACTGATCCAAACAAACAGTTTTGGAAACCATTCATGTTTCGAAGTGCGCTCTTCATGACTCCCTTTCTTGTGCTTATAGACCCGCGTATTGAAATTTTTAAAAAATACTCAAAAAATAGGGACCGCCTATGAAAACGGAGGTTACAGTCACCTGAGGTGAACTGCTTTTCTAAAGAATTGCTTCTGGAATAGAGAGAAAACTTTTGAATTGTGTGGCATGAATGAACAAAAAAAAAACATTTGCCCATTTTTTTTTTTACCCTAAACTTTGATACACATTAAATAGAAGGAAAGCAATCTTCAATTTTCTTGCAGAAGGTGCAGACCACAAACTATAACAGATGCTCCGTTTCTTATGTTACTCTTTGTAAATTCGTACGGCATGTGTCTTGTCACAATTGAATTGTTACTTGATCCAGCACTCATCTTTGGGCATGAAAGCATTATGAAATGTGACCTTGCACGGCAGCGATCCATCTCTTCTTAGATGAACTTGGGATTCTTGCCTATTTTGTTTTGTCTCAAATGATCCGTTTGTTGTGCGTTTTGTTTGGTAGTCGTGCTTCTTTCTGTTGAACAACAACAGTATAGGTCCTACATAGTGGATGGCGTATAGTGGGGGAGGGAGGGGGGGGGGCATTGCAGCTAATCGATGGAGAATATGTATTTAAAAAAAGCGCCGACGAGTTTTAGCCACCAACCACCCAAGAACCATTGACCATCTGTCTTTGCCACCTTGTGGGCCCAAGCCGATGCTGGCTTCTACAGCCTACGCTTATACCGCCGCCGGTCAACCGATGCTTAATTGGCCGTGACTGAGCACTGCTGGGGGTGATGTTCAAATGAAGAAAGAATCAGCGCTCAGTCACGTATGTGGATTTCAAAAGATTTGCCAACTAAATTGCATCTTGCCAACCATTTGTGCCGAACATTCCCATTCAGCATGCTGCAAAACACTAGGGACTTATTTTATACGGTCATCACAGTTCATTGTTCGACGATAACTTGTTGTTCGATTCTGCCAAACTTTGATGTACTAAACTTTATCGATTTTTAAACAGATTGAATTATTTCAGATTTATTTGATCAACAGTAGCTACCATCGTTGCAGATGGTAGCAGACTCGTAATTTTGGGTGCGCGCAATTGTTTACTTTCCGTTTTTGTCATGCGTTGGAAAGTCTTTTTCGGACACGTGACAGATGCAGTTTTTACAAGTGTCACTCCTCTATTTGCCTTCGCTTTCGGTTTTTAACTTTTACCTTTCGCGGCGGTCCGACTCAATAAAGGCCGACACTGAGATCGCAGTTTTAAAAACCATTAGCGAAATAAGGCACGGTAGTGGCTTGTGACCGTGTGCCTACGTTTAAAGAGGGCTTCGACATCCCCAAACTAATACCTTCCCCCCAGAGAGGGAAAGGAAAAAAAAAAATGAGACGTGGATATATACCACCGACTTTGCTAAACCAACTGTACTGTTTTCATTTTCTGTTTCACTTTCTTTGACTTTCGAAGGGGAAAAACCCGGTAGTTTACTAGGTTGACAAGACTAGTCCAAATAATTGCCACAAATGGAATTTTTTGTTTAAAGTACAAAGGGTCCTGTCAACCTGCCGAAAAAAAAATATCGTTGTACCATGAAAAGCCTTTCTTGGTACTGAAGCACACGTATTTCGGTCCACACAAAAATAATAACCGAAATTGCTATTACAAAAAAGTGCAACCATTCTTGTAATGACCCAATGAAAACTAGTGCAATAATGGTTACAAAAATTCACGCTCGGATTCCTCGTACTGCGAACACAGCTTCTGTTTCTAATGAAGCCTCGTATGTGTCTTCTTCTCGAATATCAATTTAAATGACTGTTCTAGAATTGCCTAACGTCAATTTACTCCTGTAATTAGCAGCGAAACACATCCTAAGAATTAGTACTTCTCATGGCAATGAAACTTTACAATTTTTCTATTGTCCAGTCGAGCTGTTTGTTAATGACCCAACAATAGTTTAAGCTATTGCTTGTGTTGTGGTTTGGTTTATTTTTTTTTTTTTTTTTAAACATTTATTACGCATGTTTTGGTGTTGATTTGCTTTTATTGTTTCTCCGTGTTGAAAATGTTCACTGGCATGAAGTGCGTGACTGGTTTCTTATAATGTTTTTTTTTTTTTTTTTTTTTATTTGGGCGATATCTGTGTAACTGTTTATAGTACTGAATTCTGCGTGGTTAAACAAAATGCCATAAACCATCGTGTCTTCAGTGCGGAACAAGCTATAAGGGACTAAATTTAAAAAGCAAACAAAACCTCCCGTGTGCTCGACGGGGTAGAGCAAAGAACACCTTTTGTTATTAAGATACATATCTTATTGAAAAGAACAATGTAAGCGTAACCACTGTTTTGGAATTTTACCATTTTTTTCGCCAATAACCAATAACCCCCACCCACACAGCCTTCTGCTCCGCTCCTCTGGAGACGAGAAGCTGGGAGGTTGGAGACAGAAAAACACGGCACTATAGAAGAGGGGGGGGGGTGTTTTTTTTCTTCTTCTTCTTCACATGACTAATGGCACATATACTCCAATGTCTTCAGCAGACTCCTGTCATTCCAGAATAGGGAAACGAAAAGTTCAGGTGACGACTCCATGCTAGCAAGACAAACCTTCTCAGTGGGATATCGTGTCTCCCAGGTGCATTAGTAGGTCAAACTTAGTTTTCCTCCTATAACCCTGTTCAATATACCCATCGATGGATGGCCAGGTTGAGTTTAAGTCATCTGTCCATTTTTTCCTCTTTTGGAATATCATTAAAAGACACTCAGAATTTACATTCGAAAGACATTAAAGGTGGAATGAAAATCGACGAGTAGTTTGTGATTGCGAATCGTTTCTGTCTGATTAAGAAGATGTTGATCTTGAGAAATTTACTCTTACTCTTTATTTTATTTTTTATTTTATTTCTTCATCTTCTTGAAAAATTACGAAAAAATGTTTTTCATCGCATAACGTTTAACTTGTTATTGAGTTGTGGAGTATGTAAACCCTCCTCAGGTATATTGTAGCCTTCGGCCTCTTTTACTTCTCGAGTTCCCTTGCGTCATCTCACTAAAGGTCTGCAGTGCATGTGTAGTTCAAGATTTGTCATAAACATAGTTACCAGAGATTTGTTAAGAAAGAAACTTAATGGGAGAGAGGTGATATCGAGTTACGGTATCCCAGTCGCCTGTATCTTGTCGTCTATTCAAACTTTGAAGTTCTTCAGAAAACCCGATGGAAAACGAGAGTAGAGTACAAGGAGGAGCTGCGAGGGTCCTCCGCGGCAGCTACTTTGACACTTCCAAGGGAAAGATGACGATGACACAATTTCTCTGGCGCTTTTCATAATGCTGCTGTTTGCCGCAAATAATAGACTAGCGCGCCATAGTCCCTCTTTCCCTCCTAACTCACTTCACAATCACAAAAAGGCCCTTCTTTCCAACAAAATTCTTCTCCGCAATTTTGACCAAAAAATAGCTCTGAAGATACCAAGAGTAGTTCAGTAATAGAAAAGAGAAAATGGGAAAAATGAAATCAAATTCACACACTATGCTGGGCAGGAAAAGATAGCGGAGGGAGACCAAGAAACATCTTAGTCATGTATTTTGATACAAGAACTGCGGTGCGATTTGCTCACTCAGAAATAAATGTGCAATGCATGACTTGCAAGGGAGCAAGTTTATCAAAGACGCATCATTCCAACCAGATCAAAACCATATTAGGCCATCTTTTATACAGGAAGTTCTGTACCGGTATTAAATCAATCATAATTTGAAGTAGTCGGTTTTTTAAGGATAAATGTCCGTGATGCTAATATTTTTTTTACCATCATTTGCCATGCTATATTAGACATCAATTGCTGAAAAAAAATTCCAATATTTAATTTTTGGTTGACCATGTACCGAAAACTCCCAGTCCGCATAATAGGCTAGAATAAGACTTTTTTGGATTTGCTTGAATTGCAACGAGGGGAAAAAAAACCACTGGTGGAATGTCCAAGTGGTATGATGGATGAGTGGAATCGCTACGAGGAATTTCTCTATTTTCTCCTTGAAAGAAATCCGCTTTATATTGTCGCAGATTGAACGCATCAGCCACGCTATAAGAACCAAAATACCACACATACGGGATGTGGCCATTAAAAAAATAAGAAAAATAATCCAATAGATTTAAAATAAGAAATTTCTTTACTTTAAATAAAAGTGTTATGAATTTCTAATTAAACGCTTTCTTTTATATTCTATTTCAGGTGAATTGAACCTCAACCAACTCAGCATCCATTTTCACCGAGGAATCAACGAAAGGTAGGAAACTTTTCGGTTATAGTTGGTTCTCCTCTGCTGCGTTTGGAAGTTATTCGTCATTGCCTACTTCCTGTTCCTTGCGATCAAGATTAGTCGACGTATTGTTAGCTAGATCTGCAAATTCCCAGCAACGTCTGACTATTGCATGATGTCATTTTCGACGGAATTCCTTACTGCTGTGAACTCGCAGTTCATCAGAGCGATTCAGAAAGCGACGGCACGTTGACAGGTCAAAAGCTAAGGAAACGGTCCAATTCCTTTCCTTTTGTACGCAGCTGAATGGCATCTCAGCCCATCTTGTTTGAACAGTGAGAGGCTGCTACATGCAATTCTAGGGGAAAAGCAAATATGTACTACCTCGTCTCTATCCTCCGACTGCAAGAAAAAATGGAGGGAATATTTTGAGAACAATTGCGTCACCGAATTTGAATGAAGGCTTGCACGTCAACTCGACGTCGTTTCAAATATTTTTGCCACCTATACATTGTGCCTAGTCCATTGTTTGTACAAAAGGATCAACCGTTGCAAGCTACTGTCGCCAGAATGATGGGCACAGATTGCTACAATGCCCATATCTCGCGGAAGCGAGTCTTCTTTGACTGCGTATTGTTGCGACTGATGGGAAGCCATTCTGTGCCGTCGAATACACGCACTAGGAAGGAAATCAAGAAACTGTTTTTGTATACGAATGGGAAGCAATAACGATCCTTCTCCAGTTAACGTATACCTGAAAAAATAAATCGAACTTTTCGAATACACAGGGGGTGTTACCTAACTGGCTTCCTGTGGCTATAGTGTCGGCCTGGCAAAGTTACAAATTCGCTTCATATTATTTGTTGAATAACGCTTTTCTATTTCTTGAACGACCTATTGATTTGAGGACATCTATCTTATCCCGTTTGTCCTCTGTGGCCGTCAGTCGTTTCTTGCCGCCGCTGAGTGATAAATCTGCGGTGGCAGTTTGCACTGCAACATGTCAACGAGGTAGAATAGGGCATTGCTCTTCAAGTATCATGTTGCCGATACTTTTTATTCCCCGAAAAAGTTCTTCTTTCCTTTTTTTTTTTTTTTTTTCAAAATTGTCAGCATTGACAGACAGGCCATGTCACAGTCAATACCGGTCAGTCTTGAAAAGGCGTACAATAGAATCGGAAATAATAAGAGGAAGGAACTGAGTCGACTAAACAAAATTGCAGGAAGTTGTTACTGCCGACTGGACGGTCGTCGGTCGGCAAACGCGTTGACCCTCTCCTTCGACTCTCGAACTAGTAACCTGTGCCTTTCAATCGCTTGCCATAAATAAAGAAGTTGCTCAGGTAACATGAGAATGGGCACCAAGAGGAGGATGGACGGACAGCAAAGCTAGGAGGGGCGGCTTGGCGGGACTGGGAGCGATTCTCTGTGCCAGTGTTACTTTTCGCTTGCCTTTGCTCTTCGATTGAAATACAAAATTGGAAATAGGACGGAAGTTAAAAAAGAGAGGGGGATTTTATCACAGAAACTAGTGAAAAGACACATTCACCATTAATTTCGGTGATCTTCTGTATTATTTCGTTACGCTACAAGTTTTATACGGTATTATAAAATTTCATAATTTATTGACAACTGCTCAATTGATTGCTGTTTTTTTTTCTGGTTCTTGTAAAAGAGTACGTACTGCAGCGTATGGTGAGAACTTGGCTCTCTTGAAAAAGGGTACAATGATCAAGAGGAAGTAGGCCTAGTCTACAGTAGGTATCCGTGTCAATCGTAAATGAGGCATTGGGAGAGATACACACGGGCATCTTGGGGCCATTCACGGCTCAACGAGTCTATTCTTGGCCAGCAATCCTTTCACTTTCTCCAGTGCAAGGTTATACTGGATGTCAACAGTACATATGGCCTTCCTGTAATTCTTCATATTTGATTCTTTTTCTTTTCCTTTGATGATCGGCCGATATTCTCTTTTGTGTCGTCTCGAGAACTCCCTCTCCGATGCGACAAATGCTATTTCAAGGATATTAAATCCTCGTTATCCCCGGCTACCGGAAACGTAACTTTTTTTTATGACAATGCTTCATGTCTAATTGTCGATTGAGCAAATAGAATAACCGTGTTCATACGCGCAGAATTGAGTAGAGCAGCCGCTGCTGCCGCTCGTTTTTGTGTCGAGGGGGTCGTGAGAGTTCTCTACGTAGACGCGAACTGCTTAACCCCGTAAATTTCAAGGCGGCATATGGAACCTAGTAACCCATCCTAATAGTTTCATTTTCGATTGTTGACTGGGAATTTCTTTTCTTTTTTTTTTAACAAACGGCTTCGTGTGCGATCCCCAATGAAAAATGAATTTTTTCTTTCTCAAAAATCCACTTATAAATTACATTGAATCTTGAATGCTGTTTTATTCGCTCCGCACTACCTCCCTGCTGTCTGTTTTGAAGGAGCGAATAAGAAGACAAACTGGACTCGGTCGCCATCTGGCATCTATCTTTGCTTTAAATGGTAGGACCAACCTGAAAGAAGGCTGAAAGAAAAGGGTTTGTCAATGTATCATAGCTTCTCGTCTTACTTCTGATCATTTTCTTGCCTACTATCAGATTGCGTACATAATGTCCGTGTGATCTGCTAGTTCATCAAAGAGATTAATTTGATTCCGCGTCAGGCCGGTTTTACTCCTTTGTTGCAAACCGAAAGCAGCGTTCAAATTTGAAAATACCGCCCTTTCTTGTCTTTCTTGCAACAATAAGCGTTGAATATACGAGACTCGTAACACAAAAGCTCGTGATCCCAAGTGGTCCCAAACCGATTGCCGTTTTCTTTTCTTTCGTGCAGATAATTGTGTGAACTAACTAGTGCTTATGATAGCTTGGGATGATGAGAACGGGTTTAGAACAAGTTCAACTCTTTGCCAAGCTACCGAGTTACAGTATCGGTTTCGGCAGTTTTACTAGACTGGATTGCCGGAATTTGATACTAGTCGAATTTGTCAGTATCAAATTACAAGTCCAGAATGGTTATCGTATTTTCATTTCAGATGCCAAATTTAAAAAAACCGAGATGCAAGCTATTTTCAGTGGGCAACAGATGGAAGCACTAGGTTTTTCTTGGGATTATTTGAATTTCTCCTCGGGTGACTCTCGCTTTTTGAATGAGAAAAGCGTTAATAGGAATTCTTATAGCAAGCATCCTCCACAAATTATTATTTTTTTTTTTCGAAATACTTGATTTACTAAAATGGAAATCTCCCTTCGCCCGACGCCCGACCTACATACTCGGATTAATTGCCCTGGGAAACGCCATATGAATAAGGTTTAGGCCTCCATAAGTCCACAGAGTTATCACTACACTTAACGCAACAGTTACGACTGGGTTGTTAAAGGTATAAATAAAAGAATTACTTTTACAACAGCCTTATGACATTGGTCGCCATTTGAGTGAAATTACGGAAAATTTTCGTTGAATTGCGATTAATGTTTTGGAATACGCAGCGTCGGATTTTGTGGTTAGCCGAACATTTCGTTGAAGCGAATTCATTTGAGTTAAAAAGAAAATCACCTCGTCTATTTCTAATTACTTTTGTATCATCAAATTTTCTATTTACTCGGAACAAAAGTTTCAATATTCATTTCCAATTCCCGTGCGCACGCTCCCTTTCCCATTGTGAGACGCCGCTGGAAAAGAAAATGTAATAGATTAATGCCGCAGTCCCTTCATCCGAAATGCCTTGTCTAATGGTTAAATATTGGGCTGTCTGTGCGTGGAAACAATTGGATGCAATCAACAGGATATTGATGAAGATTGGTTAAGGGCCCGATTCTTTTAATTGCGTTCGTGACACTTTATTTGCCTACTTTTAATTAGAATCTTGGGTTCTCCTCGAATGGCTCGTAAATATCTGCCATGTAAAATCATTTTGTTGTGAAACGACACTAGACAGCATTCCCCAAACACCCGTTGTGGGTTCAGAAGCTCTTCAATTATTCTGCTCTTTGTGTAATGAGATGTAAATAGCTGTTAAAGCGGATGCTCTACGCGAGTTGGCCCAGCGAGTCAAAGTTGATGAGCATTCTTTCTTTACTCAGAATTATTAGCTATATAATACCTAGAAAGTTCCCCCTGCGTTAAGTTTAAATGCCGGAGCTGGCCGGGCCGCACTTTCGAAAATTCGACTCCGGTGGTAGTAGCACGACGCCAGACCCTTTTGGCCTTCACGATTTGGCGACGAGTCGTGTTGTGAGAATGGCCTTTAAATATACGTATCTAAACGCCATTTATTGAAGGTTTTGATGGCTGCTTTAATGCTCAATATTTATTTTCAATATAAGGCCTCATCGGTTCTTATCCCTACGCCCTTTGAAAATGATATTCTTTTGTTAGGTAAATAAGAGGCGTATTTCCACGACCATCTCCTCATTAACAAACTTGTCGAATATTCTGGTGAAAACCAATCATTCATTGATTATTCATCACCGTCGACCGTGTCGTCTATTCAAATCGTTGTTCGCCAGTCGTCGTTGAAATAAATAAAAAAACAAATAATCTTTTCTTGGATTTGTCGATTTTCCATCCGAGAAAGGTTACAGTCTATTTGTCAATCAACTGGAGCGCAGTAGATACGTCAATGCCGCTCTTTTATTTTGAATGTTTAAGCCTGTTTCGATATTTTTGGATCGTCTTTGGATAACGTTCAAACCTCAAAAATCTATTCTTGTGCATATCGACCGATATGGTTCTAAGATCGGTTCGGCACTGCAAGATCGTTCAACACGGAACGAAAGACAGCTAAAAAAGTCAGCAGGATTTGCTATAAAAGATTTGGTACGTCTTCGACGAAAAATAAACCATATAAACAGCGGTCATGAATCGCTGTGCCTGAATGAATGTGAAAGTTATTGTTGCGCGTTTCGCCCTCGATCTGGATTTTGGATCAAGTTGCTGAGCCTCTAAGGCATCGCTCTTTTTGATAATAATATTTAGCTGATGGCTCTTGAAGCGTTTTTCCCCGGACCGTAAACGTAACTCTTGTAAGAAAGAAATAGAAGGTCGGAGTGGCGAAGATCCTCGTGTGTCTTTAAAAAAAAAACACAAGCACCGAACCCGCAGAGGCTGCGTCATCGAGGTCAAGAGCGCATTGCATGTGCCTCTCTTTTAACATCTCTGGAGCCCAACGTCTGCGTGTGCCGATGCCGGTTGGATGCTACGGGAGTCTCCTCTAAATCCTCCTCTGCGTGTTATTATTTTCCTTTTAGTTATTTAGCCAACACAAGGACATCGACTAGTCAAACTTTTTTCAGGCAGGGAAGTTCGTTTGTTTGCAATCCAAATCACGATGGTCTAGTACTGTAGTTAGGTCGGATAAAGTAACAACCGGCAACAATCCAACGTCTCGTCTCAGATTATTATTATTTTTTTTACTTGGTGAATGAGCGTCGACTACGTTGCCCTTGGAAGCGCAGCAGATTCCGTTGATCGGCGCATACACAGGTTTTTTTTGTTTTGTTTTAAGGCTAAACAGAAAACAAGGAGACCTCCTACCACTGTATACAATGCGGAGATTTGATTTACTGGATGGTCGGCTAGAGGGTTCAATCTACTGCTGCAACGTGAGCCAGCGGCTTGGTTGCTTTCAAGTTCCTTTGTTTTCTCGTGATTTTTGACTTTGAATTGCTGTTCTATACGCTCTCATGAAGATGAAAGCTATCTTCAATATAATTGGGAAATCTCAAACTCCCCTCGTTCCATCCGGCTCGAGCCCTTGATGCTTTGGTTCTCAAAATGATCACCCATCTCAACAACTACTCCCACACGAATAAATGCAATATCTGTTTTATGCATGCGCACGCGCTTTAGGTTTTTTTTTCTTCTTCTTCTTCTTCTTCTTCTTCTTTCTTTTACGACGAAGGGAGGGAACAGCTTTTTTTTCTTTCGTTTTATTTATTTTCGATGTCTGTGTATTCTCGGTGATGGGCAGGTAAATATTCCTCTCCATATACTCGTCCAATCGAAGACGGACTCGATGGCAAGATGCATTGGGAGCTAGTCGAAGGCCGGTCGTTTGAGAAAGCTGAAATTTCTTATTTGTTTGCGTAGGCTATATTCCTACACAGACTGCAAAAGGTGTGGTGGAAGAAGAGTAACAACTGCAAGAAGATATACACAGAGAAAGTTCCCACGCCATTTTGATCATTATTCCCCCTGCTATTGTTGTTAGTCTTCCTGGCCGATTATGTCAAAGAAGCTTAATTGGCCCATAAGTTTCTTGTTGTCGAAACAGACAACAAAAAAGACCAAAACACAATTCCGGGCAACAGCATTCTTCTTCTTCTTCTATTACAGTAAAGTACAGTGCCGGAGAAAGCCACACAGCTCCTCAGGACCTTTTAATGGAAAACGACAAAAAAAAACACATTCTGAAAATAGTACACATGCAAGTCGTGTGGTTTACGGGTTTTTTCCCCGCTGTCAAATTAACCAGCTGTTAAAGACTTTTATATTTCCCTTTTTTGTTAGACTATATTTTATTATAATCAGGTACCATTTTTTTCGTTGTTCGACTCGAGAGGCTAGTTCCCCCCAAAAAAACAAAAAACATAATAGCCGTAACCAATCTTCAATAATCAGCTGCTAGTCTTTACTTTGTGTGAGTCTATATCTGTAATTGCCGTCTATAGAAAGTATAAGCAAAGGCGCTTCGTTCGGATTCACTTGAGCGAAATGTTGTCTGCGGGAACTGCTGCGCACAGTGTGTGTGTATTTTGTTCCGCCAACGTTCAAAAAGGAAAACGGGGGAAACGAGTGAAACAAGACAGAGGAACAAAATGGAGGGCCAAGTCGTTATCACGAATCCCGTGGGTGCAGCAAGGCGGGAGATATTTAGAAGAGGTTAGATCGCACGATGGTGTGGGGACTTGGGCGATATAAACAACAACACAGTCGCTTTATTAGAAAGGCGATCCGTGATACTATTCTGCTGCTGCTGCTGCTCGTGGTGGTGTGTCACTTTCGTGAGATATTTGCTTCGTGTGAACTCGTTTTTCGCCTTTCACAGTCTCGTACACACCACCAAGTTACAAGAAACTTCCTCGATTCAGATTCGTTTCTTTCTCCCCCAACCGCAAAATTCTCGGAGACCTCCGCGTAATCAATTGTTGTAATTTAAGTCGGAGAAAATGCGCAATTGCGTAGACGCACCGGATGAAAGTGGCACTAGTAGCGATTTTGTAGGCTTTTAGACATTTTTTTAAAAAGAAATATTTTTACGTTTCGTCCTATCGTAAATTCTTAATGCGTGCCTTTGGATGGATGAGAATGTCAAACATTTTTTTTTTTTTTAAGTGGCCCCAGTGATTCAGCGTTATGATCGGCGGGGCTCGTTCCCGCAGTGGGCTGTAACATAAGAAGTTTTCTTCTTTTGGCTTATACTCGAGCGCTAGCTCTACCCTTTCATTGCCTTGTCTCTGGTAACCTTTTGACTTTTTCTTTGGCTTATTCCCTACCGTTATTATTTCGTTCCCCCTGTCGTAGTTCTTTCTCTCTCTTTCTCTGGTTCCCACCCCGCGTGAACAATTCAATCAGACGCTGCCATTGAGACGGTAATGAAAGACGCCAAACGGTAGAAGTACCGCGTACATACCGGTCTCTGTGAAAGCTTCTCTCACCATCAGTGAATCGAAGAATTAAAGAGCCGACAGTAGTTTGGTTGACCAAAGTAAACATCGCCTCTTCATTGATCGCAGTTTGTTTTATACATACAAGTTGTCATCTTTTCATCGGCGAGGTTGAGGGTCTTTTATTTGATGTTTCCTTCGTGACTACCGCATTTTCAGTCACTTTGTTGCTGTTATTTTTGGTACTGCCCGACGGGATGACCGTGCGCGAAATGTTATTTTCTCTTTCAAACTTCGCTCGCCAATGGCGCGAGGTTTGAAAATGTTAATGCGTTCGAGAACCCTCTGTGATTCTATCGAAGCATGACGCGAGGAATCTTCCACTGCTCGACGCATGTAGAAAAACGAAATAAATTTCTATTGGGTCTGGCCAACATGTAACTGGCTAGTCTAGTGTATTATTCAGGCAGACACATATTAAAATGAGACGGTCCGACGGCCGTAATGGAGTTGCGTTGGCAGAAATGACACGAAGACGTCGAAGCAAACAGCAGGTTGTCCCGAAGCTGAGCGATAAATCATTTCTTTTGTCAGTTTCCCAAGACGGGATAAGAAATAAAATGATATAGGTCGTGTCTAAATCCATTCCATATTTTTTATTGTTGCTCTTGTCCACTTCCAACAGTTTATAGGTTCATACTTGCCATTTAAGTCGTATTATAGAACGAAGAATTTTAAATTTTTTCCGCACCCTTGTTTCTCCATTTTTGTTCATTTCTTCAAGAATTTTGTTTTTCCCCTCTTTTTCATTCAAACTTTTGTGGCGTCCGTTATTCGTGGCTAATGGGCCGGGAAAGTCAGACAGCGCTTGAACGCCTCTCAATGAAAAAAGACAAAAAATATAACGACACGTAACCGCAAAGTCTATATGAAACGAAAATAAATGACCAGCTAGACTTGGCCCGTTTCGTATCGGGCGACCCATTATTACAATGACGAAATTCTCCTCTAATGAAGAGCTACGACCCTTTCATTGGAGTCACTTCTCGAGAAAGAATACGAGAATGGGGTAGGGCCGGCCCGGCCCTTGGTTGGTGTTCACATCGACACGTGTCGCCACAAAAAATGCGCTGTCGCCGACAAACAAGAAAGAAAGATCAAAATCCATCGAGAAAAAGAAAAAATTCAATACTCGGATGTCTTCGTGAAAGCGAAAATTTCTATCGAGTGATATTGATCGTTCTGTCGTGGTCGTTTATTTTTGCCTTCACTGTTGACTTGGCGAGACGTAAAATTTCAAAAAATGAACGGCGTAAAAGGAAATGCGCATAAGTATGTACAGTAGACATGGGTATATTATGTATACACTACTCACACAGACCTTAAAAAAAGAAAAAAAAGGCGGCCGAGAAGAAAAGGGGAATATTATTACGAATGCGCAATGTATAGCAAACGGGAGGGAGACGCTCGGGGCGCGCTGCTTTCACTCTGAACGGAACCATAGTGCGTGAGCCCAGCATCATGTGGACAACGACAAGGGAAACGAAAGAAAAGAAATGAAATGAAAAGAAATCAAACAAGAAAGAAACAACTCCCGCTGCGAAGTTTGCTGCCCTGAGAAATGCTAGTTAAGTTACGTCATCAGCTGGCCATATCGGCACTTTACGTTTCTTTTTGTTTAAGCCTCTTAGAACTTGTTCTTTTAAATTATTATTGTTTGATGCTTTTTCGACCCGATCGTTTTCCAAAATCAAAGAAATCATTTCCATGTTCACGAAACCCGCAAAATAACCAAAGAAAACAAAAAATTTAAATACCTTTTTTTTCTATCGTGAGAAAAGGGGCGTCTCGACGTCTTACCAGCCGCCAAAGACGGGAACGAAAAGAGACGGGAGACGAAGCGCGTGGCAGACGGAGAAAAAAAATAATAAAAAAGAACGCGGAGTAGACGGAAAAAAATAAAATGATATCGCGTTAAACGTAAAAAAAAAAAAAAAGAAAAACAAAAAAGTTCGAAATTTTTGGATTGTCGAATCATTCCCGGTTGGCTCACGTCGACAAAGCTAAAATGCACACACAGATTTTATTATTTTATTTTTAGCAGTTTCTACTTTTTAACAGTATTCCCGCGCTCCCCATTTTTACTTCTATACGATCTCGCGACTTTTTGTTTTCTTTCTTTCTTTTCTTTTCTTTTTTTGGGAGCTTCCGTCTCCTGTTCGGTTTTTTACATAGACGACAGGCGGACCGGCGCAGAAAGAAGCACACACAGACACATTTATTTTAATCCGACGGCGGCGTATTGCCGTCACGACACAGGAGAAAACAAGGCCGCCACTGCTGGGCTGCTTCTGCTGTCCGCCGTAATGGACGACCCACTCGGCGTTTTCTTTTATAAAATGCTCGTCTCCTCTGGGTTCCTTTTTGGGGGTAAAAGAAAACAAATTTAAGAAAAAATGGCCGAGCTAGAGAGCTAGAGCTAGAGCTAGAGAAACACATGGCACTGATATATCCCTTATACGGATGGTGATACAGACTGTGTATCATCATCACGGAGCCTCCCGCTGCTCACCTGTCACACAGCTGCATATACGGTTTGTCAAATAAGACACAAAAGAAAAAATAATGCGTCAAGCTCTTTGTTTGCCTGCGTGGGGAGCGGAAGGATTGTATTTGAAACGGGGAAGAAAAAAAAAAGTAAACCGGGAGAAAATACATACCGTAGTCATTACTTCGTGGGATGTGGAAAATGTTGTAACTTTTGCCAAGAAAAACCATTTCTACGCTCCGCTGGGTTCTAATGACTGGGCGAGTAACAGAAAATGTGTAGCTTAAGCTTCTCTTTCTTTTTTTTCTTTCTTCTTTCTTCTTCGAAAAGAAACAAAAAAAAGGTACGACAAAAATAATTGAAGTGGAAGCCATTTTCCCAATTGTAATCCTTTTTTCGGGTTTTTGTTTGGTTTGTTTCTACGAATCCGCGAACACACAAGACACACACGAAGCTATGTCGTATAGTGTGGTAGCTAAAGAGAACTTGCGGGTTTGTTGTCTTCTGTTTGCCCGTCTCTCCACTTGGTCTTCTTAACGCCCAACCTCTTTTCACGCCCCCACTGGAGGTTCTCCAGTTTTGGGGTTGAGTATCCTGTTGCGCGAAAAAGCCGTCGTGGGAAACCGTCGTCATCCAGCGGAACACGTACGGTTGACACCCTGAGTCAAAGCCGTGGATAATATTCGCGGCGCGAATGATTTCTTGCACACCCGCTCGCCCTTTTCTTTTTTCCCAGTCGTGAAGGAAAATCTAGCGGACTCTTTTATTTTGACAATCGCCATCTCTATTTTGTTATCCAAATTTTGTTAAAGCCTTTTATTCGGTCTGTTCTATTTCTGGCAATTCACCCACTCTGTTTCAATTGAATGTCGCATGATAAAAATAAAGAATCTAACGCGGGCTGGTGACCAGACAGTTGCGACGTACTGCGCCACTACCCTCCTAGCTATATAACCGAATGATGAACGACTTTGAGTTGTTGTGTTAGATCGTCCGTCCGTCGTAATTCTCGATTCAGCGCCTTGATTTCTCGATGGTGTCCCGGACCTCCTTTTTTTCCCATGTCTCTTTAAGTCTTTTCTTCTTCTTCTCGAGTTCAACGCAGTGGCACTCTGGACACTGCTGGCCTCTTTTGTGACGTCTCCAATAGAGAAAGAGACTAATGGAACTTGGGGCAACGAACGTTATGGTCCGAGTCTACTCTGTCTTTGTTGCCTTTGAAGACGAAAAGAGACACGGGCGGATTTACACCGTGCAGGAGGAGAAGAGAAAATAAGAAAGAAGAAATGGAGAAAAACAAAATTATGGAAAAAGTTAGAAAAAAGAGGACGAAACAGACAAGAAAGAAAAAGGTAGTCGTTTTTATTTTTGACGAGGCTAAAATAAAGAAAAGAAAAAGAAAAAAAAAAACCTGACGGTATATGTCCGTGCGTGCAACAGTGTTAACCACCGTGAAGCGTATTACGTACATACAAGTACGGAGCCCGGGACTGAACGGAGCTCAGTCTCGAGTGGAGATCGCTCGTGTGCGGACGTGTGTGATATTAAAGCCGGAGCTTTCTTTTTTTTTTCTTCCCCTCTCCTCAGCCACCTGTTTTATGTTCGGCAGTGCGTTCCGGATGTTCTCTTGAAATGGATAGGTCGCCGATGTCGACCGTTAACGAAGAGTCGACGTCGTCTGCTTCGGCCGGAATGGCGGAATCGGCCAAGACCAACGGCAGCAAATCTTACGCGTTCAAACCCGGCCGCAAATTCGGATTGACTGGCCAACGCCAACATCACCACCACCCACAGCAACAGGTTTTTGTGAATAGCTTTACAAGTGGCGGCAGTAGCACCGATGGAAGGCGGATGTCGGTGCGTGAAGAGCAGCGCAACAGCTGGATGTACTCTTTGTCGGAGCAGGAGATGGAGGACAAGTACAACGCCATTTGCTTGGCGATACGCACGGAAAATCTGACCCTCGGTCAGCGATTGGAGCACCAACACGCCGAGCGTGACCTCGTCGAAAACAATTTGAGTCAGGAAGTTCGCGTTCTCCATTCGCTGTTTGTCGTAAGTTTCGTTGTTTTTTGTTTGCGTTGCGCAGGGTCAGTGGTTTAGAAATCGTCCGGCGTCGCCCACCATCAGAATTCTGTGACGGACGTCGGGAGTGAAAAGACCGAGTAAAGCAACACGAATTTGTACAGTAACAATAATCGTAACTGTCGAGCGACTTCCTGCCCGCGATGCCTTTTGCAATTTCGTGTCAGCACGTCCCGACAATTAGGACTTCACCGTACAGGTCGGGGATGCCTAGATACATGGGCCAGCTAGCTATACACAAACAAACCAATTTGGGAAGGGCCAGAAATAGAGCAATCAGCCAGCAGCACCATCAGCAGCCGTCTCGAATGCGCATTAGCCATTATTTAGTACAAAACTTAATTTCGTCATCACCTTTTTCGAAGCTACTGCATCATTAATCTTTTGTTTTCATTCCAATTTCGCTTCGTGCCAGTCTCTTTTGTCTGTAGTAACTCGTTTTGCTTTGAAATTCAGGTCGTAATGACCTTGTCTTTTAAGGAAGTTTTTCTTGAAACTCGATTCAGCAATCACGACACTTAAAACGGGGAATCCAGCGTTGAGTACCATCAAAATTAAATCAAATTTTGTTTAAATTGTTTTGTTTGTCGTATATGTGACGGAGCGAACACAATTTAATCTTAATTCTCGTCGCATGAATTCGGCCGTAACGCCAACAAGTTGGGCATTTTGTTATCTCATTTTGTGACTTGTTTGAAAGAATGGACGTAAAAAAGTTCGAAACGGTCGGTCCTTATATTTATAAGAAAAGATGTTGTTGTAAAAATAAAAGAGTCGTAACAGAAGCAAAATTCTCCGCTTTCGAGTTAAAAGAGATGATGTACACCGTGTGTTTTCGTTTTGTTTTTGCGTTTATGACGACGATCGGTCGGGACGAATACAGTCGGTAAAGCAAGAAGTGGCCCGTAACAGCCAGGCCAGCCCTTACAGCTTGAGCAGCGGCGGCTGGAACGAGATCTTCATCAAAGTGGCCAATCAACTGGACGCGGTGCACAGTTCGGCGACAAGGATCAGCTCGTCGGCTGAATCGCTGGGCGCCGTCGAATACGAGGCCCGATTGAGCGCCGCCGTTCAAGTCCTTATCCTCTACGTCGATCACATCAAAGTAACGTCGAGCAATTACGATTCTTTCTTTGCTTTCACCTCTTCGATTTCTAATGTCCATTTTCGTTTGCAAATGAAGCGCAAGTGGGAAAAGGAACACCACGAGCTTGAAGAGACCAAGCGCATCCTCAAAGAAAGTGGAGTCAACGTGGCCCAATGTTTGGCCAATCTTCCCGATCGAGGAGGTGGAATTGCCAATCAGCAGCCACCGGCTGGTGGACCGGTCAGTAAGCGACGAGCGAGTTTCCCAGCGGCTCCTTTTCGCCGAATTTCTCTGAAACCGCCTCCGTTGGTCATTGCAAATTCCCGAGTGTCTGAATCGTCGGCCGCCAAGGACCTGCCGGTGTCCAACGTAGCGATAGTCGAAGAGCGGGAAGACGCAACGGATTCCGACCACCCGCCACTTTCTGCGTCTTCAATCAAAGCGGGCGACCAGCAGCATCGTGAGCAGCCTGGGACTGTTTCGCCCATCCCGCCTCTTGCGTCGGCTCATTTGCCGGCGACGCAATCGACGCCGCCGCCGCTAACAACATCTCCGGCGGCCGCGGGAATCCCGAGGATTAGCGCTAAAGCAACTGCGTCGACTGCTGGGCCGGGCGTTTCGGTCACGATTCGAAGAAGGGGGTAATTATTTGTTGCTATTATAGTCGCCCGGTTTGATAGATATATGTGGAACAGGCCACTGGCATTCGCAGTGGGGAATGCAGCCGTGATGATGTTTGATTATGGTTTATTGTTGAACGAAAAGGGTTGGCGGCCTGAAAAGCCACAGCTGGAGCAGCGGACATACCACCAGCGGGTTGTTAGACCGTCGGGAGTCGGGCGAATCTTCTGGACGTCTGACGGGAGCGAAATTCAATTGGCTGTCCAGGGCCAGACAATGGACCCATCTGCAATTGATCCAGTGGCGCAAGACGGCCGCTACGTACACGTCGTCCTACACCGAACAGTGGACTACTCTGCGCCAGAAGAAGCTCCAACTGTTGCGTTACAGTGTCTCGGCTTGTTTCCTCTTGGCCGCCTTCGTTTCCATTATCGTCACTTTTGTTCCGTCCTCTGTTGGTTCGTCGTCTTCCAATGCCACAGTCGTACCCGGCCAACGGGCTGCCCGGTGAAATAGTGCGTGTACATTCGAGCTTAATCTCATTTTCCATCGTTTTGTGATTGGAGGGGCCGGCCGGCACAGTCTATTGTGTGTGTGGAGTGCGCCTTTTGAATTTCCTACTCTAGCAGATTTGTTGTGGCCCTCTTCTTCTATATATATATATTATCTTTATGTCTAATGGAGTGGGCGATAAATTGGCCCCGGCCGAGCGTGTGTGTTGTGTTAATGTCTATGATTAAGTTGGAAAGTGGCAAAAGCAAAGAAGAGGAAGAAGAAGAAGTCTACTACAGTTCTTTAATACCAAAAACGTCCAGGCTCGGAAGGCCTGACCTATTTGGAATAATGCTGAAGGAGGAGGCGGTTGTCTGGGAGGGAAATTCTATAGTACAGTTGCTGATAGCCATAGCTTCTGTAATTCTAATAACGGCCACAATGACGACGCTGAAATTTATTCATGGCTCTTGTGGCTTTGTCCACAGTTGATTCACTGTATATAGTGTCGAGAGCCGAGTCGAGTTTCGAGAAGACTTGACGCGATAGCCTTCTTCTTCTTTTTTTCTTTTCTTTTTTGTCTTGAATTCCCTCCTTTTCCTGTTTATCTTCTTTTTATTATTGTCAGCCATGGGAAAAGGTGCGCTCATCCAGCTGTTGTGTGCAATCTCGGAAGCTTCTTATTCAAGCGCTGAGCTGGTCTGTCTGGAATCCAGAGAAGGGAGGGAATGATGTTGTATCTACAAGAAGAGCAGTTCTATAATGTAATCACGCAACGTGAATTGAATAAAAAGAAGTTCGGTAAACAATGATGGACGTAGATGGGTATCACGACACCTTCCGGGATGAATCTATTCATCATCGGAGTTTGTTTCGTTTTTTTTTCTTTTCTTTTCTTAACTTCTCATAACCAGTAGATGAAAGCCAAATGAAATAGCAATGAGCTTATATATTTCTTTTTGTTTTTCGAGCTATCGATCAATTCGACACGCACCACCGAAGCCAACAGCCAACAGGCAGGTGTGTCTGTGGGAAGGGGGATGTTGATGGCACGACCTCGTACGCCTAAGCCCTATAGGCTAAATATCATCCGAGTCACGGTGGCCGGGGGATTTCTTTCGGATTAATTTTCTGCCGATTTTTTTTTCCTCCTGTGTGATGGACATATGGGACGTTTCCAAACTTTTCATTTGCATTCATCACGATCCGCCCTCCGCTAACGAGTTTCTCACACAGCCAAAACTGGATATATATGACGTGCTTAAAAAAGCCATTGTACGCAATAATGATAACGTTATCATTACCTTACTATCACATGAGTGTATTTGTCCATGTGGCTGACATTTGACGAAGAAAGAGTACGAGAACGGAATACAGAATTGCATTTGAAAATTAATCGAAAATGAGGTCGCTCGTTTTTTTTTTAAATTGTTTCTTTTCTTTTATCAATTTCATCATCGTTATTTTTTTCCCCAAACACTGACAACTCAATGTTGAGCCTTTTTTTATTATTATTTCTAGATAATATTTTTATTTGTGTGTGTGTTTTGTACGTTGGAAGCATTTGGAACGAGTACCATGACGCGCCGATATATTTCTGCTGGCTCATATCCATCATTCCTTTTTCCATACATCTCTCCTTTACATTTTTTTTCAAAAAATACAATACTGTATGGAGAACGGTGGGTATTGTGTACACGGGAGGGCCTAGTTGAGGGACCGCCTCATCATCGCTAAAAATCGCGAGCGAAACAGAATTACACTTGAAATTTGTTTCACGTATAGTAGGACCCCAAGTCCTTCTCACTGTTCTGGTGCTTCGTAGGCAGATTTCCAGATGTCGACCAGGCACGAAGCCGAGTGAAAGCGATAAAACAGTGTCAATGGCAGAGTGACGTGACTGAGCAGCGTCCAAAGTAAAGTGGGTGCCCTGATCGCGTGTCGTAAAAATTCATGTCAATATTGAGTCGAGATGAATGCGTCCATTTGGCTCCAATAACCAGCCACTCACCGTAAAAATGGATGCGGTCCATATTGGTCTCGTAGGATTTGATTTCCAGCGTTTCCATAAACCACATGGACAAATTGCAAACGATGAGGAAGGTGATGACTTCTCGTCCCGGTCTAGACGCCTGCATTTCGACACTGCGGCTGCAGCGGCGCAGGCCGTCGATGATTGTGGGCGTTTGCAGGATGACTTGAATCACCTTCGGGAATGACCAGTCGAAATCGAGGTCGAGGAAATTGAGTTGCACAATATTTTTTTGTTTTTCCAGTCAGGGTTTTCTATAAGTTATTTTCTCTTTATTTGTTTACCTAGAGGATGGCGACGAAAAGTGCCATGTAGTGGAATAGGCCATAGCGGGGACGATACTGAAAATGCCATAAAGGAAGAAGGAAGGAATGCAAATGAAGAGGAGCAAGTCGTCGAGCTGGGAGACAGGATTGGCGTTGATGTCCAATACGGCGAGTTGGCGGCACGCCAAGCCAGCGGCGCAAATCATTAGAATAAGCAGCGTTGACTCTGAGACAAGACCGATCCATATGCCCTTTTTATTAGACACCATTTCCAGCCAAATGAAAAAAACGAAAAAACGAAAAAGGACGTGATGCTGATCATTTTACCTTAGTTTACCTTAGTTGAAAAAATGAGAACAAAAGGATATTTAAAAAAATAAAGTAAATAGGAATTTCATACGGTGGGCACGTAACGGCGATCGCTAAAGGCTAGGAAGAAAACGATAATGCTGACGGCGGTGGCGACCATGACCACCAGTCCAGCAAACAAGCCTCGGTTGGCCGAAGAGCAATCAGCGTGAATAACCAGATGATTACGTAGTAGCAGTTGATGGTCGTAATGGTTGTTACGACTCGGAGAGGTCGACCTGCTACCGTCGCCCGATCTGTAAGTATCGTCCACTTTGCCAACATTTTGCCACATTATGAACCAAATTCCAGCTGCGACAGAAAGAGAAAATAAGAGTTTTAGTTGGCAGCTAGATCACTCGGGGCTATGTGGCAATAAGAGATTCAATTCGAGATACTCTAAACGTAATTGCGCTGAAAGTCCAAAAAATGAAAAAGAAAAAGAAACGAGGTAGTAGCACACCCGTCATAGATAATGCGTACCTACTAAAATGCTGTACTCGATGCTAAATGGATAAAGATACGGCGAGAAGGAGAGAATGAGAGCGGAGAAGTCACTGCCTTCGGCGCAGCGCATTGCGCTCAGGACGGTGCCATTCCACAGCATCCCCATCAGGTTTGAGTTGCTGTTGGTGTACTCTGCGTTCGTTAAGGTGAAATTTGTGTCGGTCACTCTATAGCCATGATTATATTTTACATGGAATACACACACACCGGGCACAAATGATAATAATGACACGGATATGAAAGCAAGAGCGTGAATTTATGGCCGTAAATTACAGACTACGAGGGATAGAAGCGTGTACACATATAGATGCAGTTATAGCTTCCAAAATAAGAACACAAGGGGCATTTAACTTTCGCAAAGTGAAATGCAGTGAAATTGAAAACGGCCAAAATCTAATATGTGTTTTTTTTTTCATACCTTCTCCAGTCAGATTCATTAGGTAGGACATCGTCGTAATGGCGGTGTCACTTTCGGGTTTCTGTTGATGATCTTTTAGGAGTCGCCGGTGGTGTAGACTGTCGACCGTTTCGTTGCGAACACTCCAGAACCAAAAGAAGAGACTGGTAGCCATCGAGTGCATGAGGGCGAAACTGGCCAAGTCGTTCCATCGATTAATCATCACCTGTAGTGTACGTTTTAAGTGCCTATTAGAACCTCCGTTCATCTGTTTGATTGCTTTTGAACGATCTTCTTTGGCGGCCAGCAAACTGACACTACACCTTGTACGTGTGTGTGTATACATTACGTTTGAGTATTTGAAGAGAATGAAGAGCTGGTAAAATGAGTAAACGGGCAGCAGCAGATAAAGGATCAGTGCGGTCGTGTCGGCACAGTCGCGCTGTAAGAGAGAAGAAAAAACAAGTCGCGGCAAACGAATTGCAAGCGCTGTTAATCCAAACGACTTTTATGACCGTGCTGTAAAGAGGATTTAATGTACTTGTATCGTGGGATCTTGGCTGGTGAAGTGAAGTATTTGCCGGGCGAGCATCAGGCAGCTGTGTATTAAATGTCCGAAACAAAATCCTGAAGACAAAAAGAGTGAGAGAGATACACTTGTGTTAAATTAGTAATCCTTTTGTATTCCTTTCTTTTTCGAGCGCTTTCATTATCATTTTTTTTTCCTGCTCGTTCTTTTTTTTATTATTATTATTATTTAAAGTCTTATGATGGCATTATGGTCTATTCTTTTGATTGCCTGCAGCTCCTATTTTCAAAAAGAAGCTGCCCGAGTGACGGCCGCGACGAAATGTGTAGCCGTTGACAGCTGAAGTCGTAGAGAATTTTTCGCTATCCAAAGAATGGCAACTCATGTAATCCGGCTCGGTCCACGATGCGGGTTGTTGATGGTCGTTGACAGCGTTCGTGTGTCGCCGCAAATCGATATGGAGAACGACATACCAAACCAGTCCAGGAATGAGCAGATAAATGCTAAAGATCTTTCCCCCATCAACCACAAAAAACAAAAAAAAAAAGAAAAAGTGTCCGCAATTTTCATCACAACTAACGTTGGAAATGTTGAGCAAGTTGTCGACCTACTTCTCCGATGTTTTTGTCGGGCAAAATCAAATCGGCCACACCAATCACCACGCCCACTGTGACCCTGCGCCCGACAGGTTAAAAAAAGGCAGGTTTTTTTAGCGATGATATGAGAGATGAAAGCCAAGAACATTCTCATGCTTTGTCGCAAGTCTATACGTACAAGAAGATGCAGTAGATAGCGCTGAGCACGACCGAAAGGTTCCCTCTGACAATCCAATCACCCCCCACGAAACAAAAATACGGATTGTATAGCATGTGTTAAGTATAAACAACGTGATTTGTATATCCTTGAGCAGCACAACACGATGACTCTCGCTATGCGTGAGCAAATTCGATGATAGTATGTATAGTACCGCAATGGTGTAATGGTTTTCCCGAGAGGGGGCGGGGTGTTTGACCTCACGATGGTTGGCCGCTGTCGGGAGCACGTCGCTGGAACGACGGCAGCAGCAGCAGCCCTGAAAGAATAATCTTGGAAACTCTGCGTTGAGTAACGGCAACTC
This sequence comes from Daphnia pulex, assembly GCF_021134715.1. NCBI lineage: Eukaryota > Metazoa > Arthropoda > Branchiopoda > Diplostraca > Daphniidae > Daphnia > Daphnia pulex. The sequence goes on along the minus strand of NC_060018.1, from coordinate 1,964,626 downwards.
TCGTCGGTCGCACTGGCTCCAGCCATGGCCTCGAATTGATGGACGTCCAATTCATCCTGCCCGAGAGAGTCAAATGTTGCCGAGAGCTCCTCTTCGTCGCTCGTCTCATAATTCAGCGGTGGCCATCGACGCTCTACCAATCGGGGAGCCGAAGAAAAAGAAGAGGTTAAGAGAATAATGTTACTCATTATTTTCGTCCAGACTCAGCGAACTCAGCAGTTCGACGAGACTCACCATTAAAGTCAACCTGAAAGATGGTCGAGATTGTCGATGATGATTGGGGTACCTTCACCACAGTCTTGCTGCCGTCCTCGCCCACCTGTCAATTCAAATAAATTCCCTGTTCCTGACCCTTCTCCGTTTCTCAACATGGATGGCGAACATTTATAGTATTTGTGGCATCTCGGACGCTACTGTGAGGGACTATCTCGAGCAGATATCGCTCTGACCAGCTGCGACGTCAAAAATGCTACGATACAGGAGAAATGCAATCGGCATTGCAATCCATCGCCAACCAATCGGCAAGGATATGTTGAAAATCTCAAACTTACGATAATGCCCTGAGGTCCAAAATTCAGCAGTCTTTCGCATCCGTAATAGTACGCCCAGCATGGCGAACTGCTTTCCTCGAAGCACTCATCGGCGGTTCTTCGAAGCACTCGATTGAGCATTGCGAATTCCTTTTTGCCATTAAATTACGGCTCACAGCTCTGGAAGCCTTGTGCTACTCTCGTTGAAAATGAAGATTGATGATTGAAATCGGTAAACACAAATACGATCCAGTCGATGTCTTCTACTGATCTGAATCAGTTGAGTGGTTTCAGACCTTTATCACTTTTACCAAGTCGGTTCGTCCTTCCCCATTTTTTTCCCTCGTTTTGCAACAGTAAAGTAGCTGTAGCTGTCCGTGACTGATGACGCGCAAGAATCTCAGATGATGGCTTTTGCTTATAGCGTGACAGAAAATGGACGCCGATCGCAGCGAACCAGTATAGGACCGAGTGAAAGTTCCGTCACTGCATTTCTTTTTGCTATAAAAAAACAAACAAGACAAAGACAAAATAGTTCCCGTTAAAGGACTCAATTCAATTCATGGCTTTTTTCATGCTTGCGTAACATAAAAAGCGTATGAGGGGTCCTTATCGGCGCAGAAAAGATTTAAATGACGTAAAATATTATATTCTAACCATCAAATTTTGATTTTCTACTTGGTAGTCTAGTTCTCACAGAATTGCGTACTTTCTCTCCAGGAATTCGTGTAAAGATAACTAAAAATATTTTTGATTTGTTGCGGGTATAAACTTTTTGGCAAAGATGTAAGTCAGCAGGGAAGAGCTAAGCCGATTTGACAAAGAAATTTATTACAGCCTTTTTTTGGGGGGAGGGGGGATAAAGACACTACGATGACACATTTTCTTTTATAGACCATCAAGTCTGTACAGTGAACTAAATATCTATTATACGATAGCCTACTTTTCTTGAATTGTTTTGCGGAGCGACAAATCATCGCCGATTCTTAAAACCAAAGGAATTGCTTATGGAGACGTTCAAAAGAACTGTCGAAGACTATACTAGAGAATAGTACATTGTTAATATAAAACTGTTCTTTTTTGTGTTGAGTAATTTGGGAGAGAGAATAGCCAGTATTAGGCTCTTTTTTTGTGAAACCCAATATTCGAAGAACACGGAACCATTCCAATCGCACCACTCTTAACCCATTTTAAAATTCACAATTATATTTTTTTTTTGCTCAATACCTGGAAATGGATGAACCACAAGAAACTCGTTAGCGTGTCTTGTTCTCCGAAACGTCATCGGCCAAAAAAGGTAAAGGTGGCCTCTAGTTCCAGTAACTTCACGGGCCAAGTTGACCCAGACCTTCCTCGTTAAATCAACCGCAAACCACAAAATGATTCAGGTAGTCAGGCTGATTCTGATTCGGCCGTCATGATTGGCGTGGAGAACAAGATAAGCTGAAACACCTGAAATTGCGTCCACGGTTTTTCTTTCTTACTTTGGTTACGCAAAGGTGATCAACAATTCTCAAGAAATTGGGGAAAGAGCTGTTTTGTTCTGTACATGCCTAAAGTATACGCCGTACAAATTTTTGTGGTGTTTCTAGAATTTTATTGGCAGCTTTTTAAACAACCTCCATTCGTGTCTGCTCGTAATTTAAATGCCATCAAACTGATTGACTTAATTCAGAGCTTCTACTTCATGGAACCCAAATAGACAGAAGTAATTCATAGCAGCGCATTGACGGTACCGGTAATGTACCGAAAAGGAGGCCGACGGTTGGAATTACAAAGCGGGTGCCATACATCAGCAATTTTATACGTCAAATTCAACATCTGGTCTTGTGAAAGACAAAGAAACAAAGTAATTTGGGATCCTGTAGTGCAGTATCACTTCAAGATACCATATAAGGCAATCTTCAATTATTCGTTGAGGCCAAAAGAGCTAGGAACCATTCCTCTTGCGTTAATTTTGTACAGTAGATACGATACTTGTGATGGTAGTACTATGCCATACTTATTTACAACCAACAAGAACAAAGTTATTCGATTTTGTAACCTGTCGATGATTTAACCCCATAAGATTCGGTTAAAAATTTTGTTTTACAAATGGTGACGTGTACAACCTACAGCGGTACGCATGCTGTCAATAGCTATAGCTATAGTTTAAACTACGATCACTAGATTAACTACTAAATCTGAAATAATTACTAAACATTTTTCTCCCAGAAAGATTACAAAGAGCAAAATTAAAACAAAAATAACTAGGAGAATAAAGCTGAATAAAGTAAAATACAAATACTAAGCTAAGACTAAAATTTGCGCTTTCAAATATCAATAATTATAAATTAAAAACTGGCAACAAAGCATGTTGTTGTTTTTACAAACTGGGGATTCGTTGATCAGCGACAGGAAGAATGGATTCTAAACACGAAGCTCTGAAGAGAAAAAGAATTAAAAGTGATGAAGCGTCATCAGACAGCGACACCGAACCGAAGAAACCTCTCTGTAAATATGGTGAAAAATGCTACCAAAAAAATCTGAATCATATACAGAAATTTCGGCATCCTCACAGAGACAACGTCGTCGTTAAACCTAAATTAGAAGTAACTATTTCAAAGAAAAGAAACTGTATTAGTTAATCAAACATGTTTATAATTATAGGATGAGAAGGGGGAAACAACTGATGAAAGTGTGATTGCTTCAGGCTCAACTGAAATTGTAGAACAAAAACAAACTGGGATTGACGATAGCAATAATCTCTTGGCAAATCAGGAAAGTGAGCCCCAGAAAACTAAATTGGAAGCTGATGATGAATTGCCACCTTCACCTGAAGATGTGAAGGAAAATATAAAGCTTAAGTTCCTTGTTGACATGCCAGATGATTTTTATGAGTTCTGGGCATTTTGCCAATCTATCTGTTCAAAAAATACTTTAGGTAAGCTACATAAATTAAGGTAATATACAATTATTTAAATTCTGAGTTAATGGCCATCTTCAGAAACATTTAAGGATTCTCTTGGACTAGAATTAGTTGGTCCATTTCAACTACTTGAACAAAACTCAAACAGAAGTAAACCAAAGGAAAAATGCGGCAATTCATTGACACAGTGGCGATTTTATTATGATCCACCTGAATTTCAGGTAGAAACTAAACTAAAAAAATGATCCTATTTCCAGATTATAAGATCTTTAACTTTAATATCCTATTTCAGTGTGTAATGATTGATGACCTAAGCAAAGGATTTCATATAGGGTATTTCCGTGACGTCCCAAATGAAATGCCAATGTTTGTTGGTTCCAACACGGAATCAGAAGGCTGTGTTTTAACTCCCATGAGCGATAATCTCTTCTCTGCTCTAAGGTATGCATGTATTGAGAAAAGAAAATTGAAACGCGCAGACACATCACTCTAGGTTATATAATTAATTACATGTTTATATGTAGTCAGATCATATCTGCGAGGATTAAGAAAGCCGACCCGTTTAAAAAAAGCCAACTGGCTACGTTGAAAAAGCAATTAGAAGATTGGGCAAACAAAAATGATATCATAATTGAGCCCCAGAGTGAGATTGTAAAAAAGAGAAAGAAGCTCATGGTTGCTAAGACGTTTTACGAATGTGGCATTGTGGTTCCTGTAGATAAAAAAACACAAGTTGGTTATAGAAAAATACCAGAGACAGATGGTAAGAAGACTTCTTTTCATGTTAATTCATGTGAATTAAATACCGAAACTTATTTTTTTCTCCTTCCTCAGCTAACATAAAAAAAATTTGCAAAAAAATTGTTGAAAGCCCAAATTTGTCTGAACAAAATAAGAACAGTGATGCCCTTCAAGAATTGGTGACTTATGTGCAGTATGCTAACGATGAATCGGACTACGGAATGGGCTTAGAGCTTGGATTAGATTTGTTGGCCTATGGAGGAGATGTTTTCCATCCAACATTACTTCATCTACTGAGCGTTGCTTACGAACTGCTGGAACGCCATGAATTCACCGTTATTCTCCAGGTAATCCGATAACAGTTATTTACCTTGTCTTATTAACAGCTGTATAATTATTTAAAAAGGCACACATGAAAGAAAGACGGCGATTGGCCAAGAACGATGCCGTAAAATAGATGCACTTTTGTACGGTATTTGATTTCAATTTAATGATTATTTCATAAAATGTCTGGAGTGAAGAAATAAATATAATTTTTCTAAAATTTTGTATATTATTTCTTCTCAGACCATCATGATCAGGATACCATTAAAGATTTTGTGTGCCTTCCTTTTTAGGTGCAAACTAAAGCGAAGATCCCCCAGCAAGTTTTGAAACATTTGTTAGTATGGATTGGTTTAAGAAGAATTATTTCAGTCTAGCAAGTAGCAACCCTTGTCTCGTTTGACAAGACTCGCGAGCATTCTCGAAGCTGTTGCAAACAAAAAAATAAATTAAATTAATCTCCGATTTGAATGTGTTAATTTAACTAGATCGAAAAAGAAATCTAGGGAAACGAAATCAAGAATTCAAGATGACTGCAAACTACTGTAAAGTAATCAAAGAAATAGAAAAATTTAATTAATTACCTATTTTTACAAAAAGAAAAAAGAAAGAATTTCGGGTCGCCATAATTCGTCATCGTCATCGTCATCGTCTGCCCATAGGGGGCTAAAATGCGGGATCCGCTGTGGATGCCACCAGGGGGCACCACTGGATTTCAAATAGTCATAGGCTAAAGTTGTGCAAGTTTATCTAGATTTTTATGCTTGTTTTATTTTAAAAATAGGCAATAATGAATTAAATCGAATTTTTATATGCAAAAAAATTAAGAAAATGTTCCTGTATTCTGAAACATTCACGCATAGAAAACATCAAACTAACGTTAAAAATAAAAATAGACGTTAATTCCGAAAAAATAGTCGGCGGATTGTCGTAGATAACTAGACATCCTTTAACAAGTTATAAAACCACGCTTCAATCAGAACCTCTGAGAATCTAATTATAATTAGGATTTTGCAAATAAAATAGGGTCTTATACATGTGTATACGTTTATATAAGAGGGTACACAAGATACGGAAGCACATAGAACGGTCAAGTCCATCAAAGCATGTGATATTAAATATGATTATATGCGGTTATATATTATTGCATATAATTATATATATTTTAATATATAATGTTATATATAAATATATAAAGTCGTATATGCACGTAGAACGGTCACGTCCATGAAAACATGTGATATTAAATATTATTATATGCGGTTATATAATATTGCATATAATTATATATATTTTAATATATAAATGTAACAATATAATGTTATATATAAATATATAGTCGTATATAAATTCAAGGTATTCTCCTATCAAATTAAAGAGATAATTTTCCAGAGGTGACATGAAAATATAATAACTAAGCACCACGTATTTTATCTTGAACGGATCACATCATCGCACTCATAAGTCATAATGTCAATATATAGTTTTAAGTATTTAATGCATTACACCAATTGCATTAGCATTACGCTAGAGCTAGACATTCAAAGATATTTGTACTACCATGTTCGAACCACAAAAAACTGTAGTGGTTGTTCGAAATGCCAAGTAGAAGTCAAGCGGCTCCCTCTGGTGGCCGATTCATGATTTCCACAACACATTCCGCAGTTTAGTCCCTAAAAGACGATGACGATGACGATGACGATGACGAATTATGGCGACCCAAGAATTTCCATGTCAACTTTTCACATATTAATGCTGCTGCTTCATCCTTCGTAATTCGTATTTAAAAAGTTGAAAATATTTTTTATTCCGTTCATTTTTTATTGCATTGTAGAAATTGCGACGTTGCAGTTAACTGTTTCACGGGATAATTGACGTCTTAACCGTCTAATCCATCTCATTTATTTGCTCATTGACTTTGGTAGAATTTGGACCTCACCTCGTACTAATATCTAATACAGCATATATTCACACATTTTCACCAGCGAATTATAGGTGAATTATAATATTAATTATTATACAAAACGCGTGCTGTCCGCATGGTGAATCTGTCCATTCACTGACTGACACAGTGACACGTAATTTATTAATAGACGACGTTCATTGTTGTAGACTTCAGAAACCTGTTGCATGTGTCTAAATTTCTTACTATTTTATTTCTAAAAATTTTATGTGTTTGCTGTTTAAGTTCACCGTAAGCATTATCTTAAATTACAATTATTTGTAGGACAAAATTAACCTGAAAGCGAGGATTGCAGACAAAATCATTTTTCAAAATGAGACGAGTAACTCAGCGAGCTCCAAGAAGGATTGTGGATCGTAGCAATGGAGAATGGGATGAATTTGACCCAAGATTGAATGATTATACTGTCGATAACTTTTATACTTCAGGACCAGGGTTACATTTACCTCCCAATATGCCTTATGCTATGAGGTATGTGTTATATTTAAGTAATTCTTTTTAAATAATTAATTGATAGAGTTCACACAATCATGATTTAAGAAATAGACTGTCTGTGCCAATACTAGTTTAAGATATGTATGTATTGTTAATTAGGAAAACTGCAGTACCCTACAAGCTCTTTGTAAGCGGAATCCATTCTCATACTACGGAGGTAACTTTTTAAGAAAAAAAAATGTCCTGTTTATACCATTTTCTTTACTAATAGGAAGGAATCAGACACATCTTTAGTAATTATGGTCAGCCACTGTCTGTATTCAGGACCAGGAACAAGTTTCAACAACCTATTGCATTTGTGGAGTTTGAAACTCAATGGTAAGTCTTGTATTGCACACAAGATATATTAATCTTCTGTTTTAATATCTTTATTTCTCTAAATTTAGTGAAGCAGACAACGCGATCGTTGAGCTAGATGGAAAACCACCTCTCAACTGGGAGGTGGCCTATGCCATGTCGCGTAAAAGTGAAGAAATACCTTATCAGCAATTTGCTAGTCTCATGCTAGATTCGGATTTCGAAAGACAGACACCAATGTTTCAAACCTCTGGTGTAGGGAAACAAACTTTTCATTCCAAGCAATCTCCTGTTCATAGAAACACAGAATCTTCAATGGGTATGTGATCACGAAAAACATTTTAAGACTATGCTAATCTTCGAAATTTTCATGAATAGAACCTGTTCGCGTGACTAATCACTCTACAAAAATCCCGACTGAACGATTCCCGCCTTGTTTTGTTTGTGGAACTGAAGCGTCCCTTATTTGCACTATTTGTAAGACTCGGTACTGCTCTCGAACATGCCAAGGAAGTGATTGGCCTACTCATCAGCCTATTTGTCGACCTCCACCGTAAGTATTTAAGTAGTGAAATTTCATGTGTTAGATCACTCGAATTTTCTTACTAGTTAGCTGGCTAGCTAATTGCACGTACTAATAGGTTGTTTTGTATTTGTGACGAAATTAGGGCCCTGGAGTCGGCAAATCTGAATTCGGACAAAGGTAATAGAGCGACCCAACTGCATGCATCTTCTGGGAATGGAGTGGTCGCTAGTGCTCGAGAATACCCCAACAATTCTTTTCCTCGGGTAAGCGCTGGAGCTTCAGCTATTATTCAGCAAGACCGTGGCGTTCCCTTGGAAGGAATGAGACGACAGCAGCACACAGTTGCATCTGAATTGACCAGACCTCAGTCGTGCACAGTTAAGGGTATACATCCAATAGCTGGGGCTTCAAATCATCGACCTGTGGATCTGTCAGTGACGATACATCGTAATATCAATTTTGGATCAAAAACAATTTCTCCTGACATGAGAATTGTGCAGGACAACAGTGATGTGCCTGTCCATTACGAGAAATGTCGCCTAGATGGAAAAGGTTTGAACCTGCATGCAACTCCTGAAGTTCAACCATCAAAAGGTTGTTTGAATAATCCCAGCAGAAACAGCAGACTTGCCCATCCACACAGCAATATGAGAAGTGGCGCATCACCCGTGGGCAGTGAGCCAGTGTCACGCGAGCGTCAGTATGATAATTCATTATTGGGAGCAATACCTAAACATCGCAATATTCCTATGGCAACTAATATTCCAAGAACTCCAAATGAATCGCCTCCTCACAGAGCGTCACAACCTCAGACTTCCAGGACGGCGAAAATCTATGCAACAGAGTTTTCTTCTAGAGAACTGACACTGCCATCTGACAAGCCCCAGCAAGTTTCGGTCTGCTTTGTCAAATCACCATCCGAATTCTTCATTCAGTATTATGCATTCCGAGAGGAACTCACCAAATTGATGGAAAGCATCAATAAATCAGCTGCTAATTCTAATCCGCTAATTAACCCTGTGGAAGGAATGCCTTGCGTCGCACTTTTCCCTGATGATGGTTCCTGGTACCGGGCTAAGATTATGAAAGTCTTATCGGATGGCATTGGAATCCGCTACGTCGATTTCGGTAATACGATTAAAATGCCCAACAGTTCTGAAAGTTGTCGAATGATGGAACACTCTCTCAGTGAGGATCCATTTTATGCCATCAAAGTCAAATTGGCTGACGTTGTTCCTGTAAACGGGAGCAGCTGGGACACGGACACCAATAGAAAATTCAAGGACATCGTATTAAACCAAGCCTTCTTGATGGAGTGTGTCCAGTTGGATGCAGATGCTATGAGTGTTAGGCTGAAGAACCGAGATGGATCTGATTTAGTTTCTCTACTATTACATGAAAATCTCGTGAAAAGAGCAATTTTAAAGGCTTCAGATGAGTTGGATCGTATTCCGTCTGCTGATGGAATTCCTTCACTTTCACATCTCCAGCAGTTGGTACAAAAGCCGCAAATCCTTCACTCACAGTTCCGTGGTACTTCCAATTCAAATACTTCCACCACAACATCTTCTTTAGTAAGAAGTCCACAAGCCTCGGTTCAAGCTGCTGCTCCAAAAGAATTGGCTTCAACTACTTTAACGGTACCTTCGCAGACATCATTTCCGGGACATTCCCCAACACGAGCTGCTTTGCGACATGATGCCTGTGTTATACAACCACGAGCTCCAACAATGCCTTCAGTTCCTGTTCGTCCGAATAGCTTACCTATCCACCAAACTGTGCTATCAGTTTCTTCCACTCCATTGACACCAAAGGCCCATTCTGTCATCGAAGTTATTGAAGCTGGCTCAAAAGTTATGTTCCAAGTAACCAAGCCACTAAACGGAGGCGACCATTTCAGTGGAATGCTTGTTCGCGACGAGGAAGATTTGCCCATCTTTGAATTCAGTTCGTTTGCAGACACCATTGAAACTGTTCCCGATTTCAGGCCAACCGTTGGATCAATTGTGGCCGCTGTCTTTTCCGCTGATAGCCAGTGGTACCGTGGCTGTGTAACCAAAGTTCTGAAGTCTTCCTACAATGTTCTCTTTGTCGACTTCGGAAATGAAGACGAAAATGTTGTCTCAGTGAAGCCTATTCCGGCGAGTTTTCAACATGAAATGTTGGCTGTCAGATTGAGTCTTGTTGGAAATCTTGCTTCGCCAACGAAGCAATATGCGGAAGAAAGTATGTTGCCAGATAGCAGCCATTCACTAGAGATTACTAGCAAAATGGCCGATGGCTCAGCTCTGGCCAAATTCGATGGAGAAAATGTTCCAACTTGTATCGTCAAGATAGAACCGTGGACCTCACTCTTGGCTGAACCAGAAGTGTCCCCTGCGCCAGAAGCGTCTCCTGCTCCAAAAGTGTCTCTTGCACCTATTCCTAACATCTCTTCGCCGAATTGGGAAGTTGGATTCTCGTGCAACGTGATTCCGCTTGCTGCTGAAGACCTTGATTGTATTTACGTTCGGGCGGACACAGAAGAAACGAAAGCATTGACTACCAAGATTCAAAAAGAGCTCAAAGGATATTTTCCCTTCAGTGTGAAGTTACCAACTGTTCCAGCTATAGGAAGCTGTGTGGCTGCTATCTTCTCAGATGACGGCGATTTATACAGAGCTCGAATTACCGATATTAATGGAGAAGCCATTAGTATAATTTTTGTCGACGTTGGAAAATCATCTACAGTATCCCTTAGTGGAATCCGAGTGCTTCCTGATTGCTTTTATGATTATCCTGCCTGCTCCAAAAGAGTTTCTCTTGCCCGCGTGGAACGACCTGCTGGTTCTCTTCCCACGACCGTTCAAGAGTTGCTGGTAAACTGCATCAACAAACTTTATAAGATGTTTGTAATGCCGTCGACGTCTGAATGGACAGAATGCACCTTAATGCAAGATGGAGAAGTTCTTAATGAACAGATAGCTGACTGTCTGGAACAACTGACCAATGCCACGAGCCACCCATCAAACCGGATGCCTGAACTTGAAATCGCCTCTCCTGGTGATGTTTATATACCTGGAGAAGTTGCCCCTGTTGACAATACCTTGAGTGATCTGAGCTACGACGATGGTATTTTTATGGATCTGCCAGAAGAAGGATCTTTTGAAGGTGTAGTCACGTGTGTAGACGGCCCTCAGCTGATTATGATGCATGCTGCAGATGAACAGATATCGAAGAAACTTGCAAAATTAGAGGTATAGTATGTGCATCCATTATTTGCAGATCATAAAAATAAGAATTTTTTCTTTTTTTTCCGCGTTCAGGAGGAAATGGAAGATTATGCAAAAGCTATCGCTCGTGGACATGGACCTAAGTTGAACGAAATTTGCCTTGCACTTTACCCTGATGGCAAATGGTCCCGATCAGTATGTTTAGACGTGATTGCTGATCCAGCTGGTAGTCGATACATGTGCATGCAAGTTGACTATGGAGAGACCCACATCATCGACATTGACGACATTCGACGTATTCCGAGGAGATTTATCGACTTTTTGCCTTATCTTGCACAACATGCCATCCTTGAAGGAACAGATGCAATGGAAGAAGTAAAGCAGGACCTGGTTACTCGTTTTAGTGACATCCTGCCAAAAAACAGCAAGGTAATTGTGAGTGTAGTTAGTCGCGTCGAGGTTACGTACATCGTTCGTATTCCCGAGGTTTCTGAAATTCTAGCTTCGGAAGGTTTGCTCTAAATTAAAATTCAAACGAGAAATTCGCCGCGATTATTTTAAACGCAATCACTTCATTTTGTTTCATTATGATTTTCGCTTCAAACTAAAGCAACTTTTTCTTTGTCCATCAGTCTCATTGTAATTTTAGTTTTCATTGAATTAATGAAAGGGCTTTTTTTTAAAAAAAAAAGCTTACTTGTACAAACGACTGGAGGAGTCGTTAAGAAATCTGAAATTGTCTAATTTGTCTAATAAAAACTTAAAAAAACATTTGAAGGAAAAAAAAGGTAAAGGCGTATATAAATGTATTACACGTATTAATTTAATTTTCAAAAAGAACCAAACAGCAGAGGTAAGCACAACCAGATTATGTACAGTTAACACGGTCAAGGCAGGCAATAATCGTAACATTATCGTAAACAAAAAATTAATAGCAGATTGATCGGATATTCAGGACGATTGGAAAAAAAATGTGTTAAAACGAAGCCTAAAGAATGATCAAGGAAGATGGGGCAAAAGGAAGCTCCGATGACGTCGCAACGTCTTGGCTTGATTTGCACTGTGGCTTAATTTTCTTTGGATGGTGATTTCGATGTTGAATTTTTTAAATTATAGATAGGCTTTTTTTTTAGATAACGATGGATTCGAACTGATGATGGTTGGCACGTTTGTCAATTCTTGATCTGAAGCGCAAACCTTAGTTTAATTTTACCTCTTTTCCTGGTGGGTTCTCCAAGTTCAAGAGAGGATCGGCTCGATACCCCATTGACGTCTGGCAAACAACTCCAATTCATGATTACTTTCGCCATGTTTCCCCAATTTCGTAATTGATTACTTGTTTGATTTCATTGGTCACGGAACCCCGTCGACAGACTGGAAAGGAAATGAAAGGTGGGGTATCAAATGAATCAGTGGGTTAAGTGCATTTGGTTCAGACGAAATTAGGAGTGTCTTTGAGTTGGGCCAGCTGTTGCTTGACTTGGTTGAAAGTGGGTCGCCGATCAGCGTTTAGGTCCCAGGCTTGTCTCATCAAGTCATGAATCTCTTGCGGACAACCCTCAGGTTTTTCCATTCGGTAGCCCTTTTCCACGTGCTTCACAACGTCTGCAAGAGGCTAAAACCAGAGACAAAGAACATCGAATAATTGAATCTATTTGCTAAGAAACAAATAAGGATATAAACTTACAATACGCGGGTAAGGGACTCGTCCGAAAGAGTAGATTTCCCACAGGAGAATCCCAAAACTCCACATATCCGACTTGTTGGAAAATTTCTGTGATAAATATGTGGAATGTTAATGACGAAATACGTGGTGAACGAAACCACAAATGTGACGATTAGAAAATGCTGTTACAACATTCCATTCTATTTTGAGATAGAAAGTTGGAAACTAGACAAAAATTTCTTTAACAATTTTGAACGTATCTGTAGTTGTAGCCCTGTGTGTAACTATTTGATGAATCTTCCTAGTTTGTTAAAAACAAAGGTAAAAAAATCTTCCTAGTTTGTTAAAAACTGAAAAAAAACTAAGTACTTCTGCAAAAGGTTTCTTTACAGCATTTAAATCATTGGGCATTAACTGAGAAATATTTGAATTAGATAACCCATCTCAATAAGCAAATTCGAATGGAAACTATACTTACACTATGTCTCAATGCCTCTGGTGCTGTCCATTTGATGGGGAACTTGCCTCCCTCTTGATTGTATATTTCTTCGCGAGCCAATCCAAAATCACAAACTTTAGCATCTCCGGTCTCAGCGACCAAGACGTTTCGGGCCGCCAAGTCTCGATGAACAACTTTTTTCGATTCAAGATATTCCATTCCTGAACAGGTATCACTACGGAGGTATAAATGAATAAATGAGGTTCGTATAACAATACGACAAGAAAGTAATATTACTAGGCAAATTTGATTTGATCTCGTTTGGTGACATGTAACCGGCCTCTTGAGCGAAGGTAATCTACTAAACTTCCTTTACTCATAAATTCTGTGACCAGGTAGAGGTGCTGATGCTGATCGTTGAACACCAAGCCAAGTAGTTGAACTAGATTCGGGTGACGTAAAGATCTATATCCCAGAATTGAAGATGTTATTATTTAAGGAAAATTTGTAAAATGTTTCCTACTTACGTCATTACTGATGCTTCAGCAAGAAATTTTTGTGCTGCTTTGCTTGAATCTTTCAATATTTTAACAGCTACTTTTTCTCCTTTAAAAGAACCTAGCATCACATCACCAAATTCTCCTTTCCCTATTGACTCCTTAAGCTATTTAAAGGGGAAAACTAATTTAGTGAAAACTGGCTAATGTTTGAGGTGTTTTTTTCTTCTTTTACTTGGAGATCTTTTTCTTGAATGATCCAGCCTGCTTCCTCAAAGTCCTTTCGATCAACACAGAAGTCCGTTTTGCCCTGTTTAGCAACACTCCTCTCAAGACGGGTACAAAGTCCATCTGCATCCTTTTCATAATGCTAAATATTGTTCAAAAGAAAAATCAATATTAGCCATTCAGATAGTCATAAACCTAAAACTTCCTAGTTTTAATTAATAAAAGCAGAATAGAGCTTACTTCAACAAGCTCTGCCAAGGTAGAAAAGAACTCCTCTTCATCAATGGTCAGTTTGTTATCTTTGTATATGACTCTGTAATGTTGAACCTCCCCTTGATAACTGACACAGAGAGTGTAGTCTCCAGGATAATTGGTAGACTCACGAACCAAGAAAAGACCATCTTCTCTTGGTTGTAGCAGGTTTTCTGCTTGTTCCCTTGAAATTTTCCCATGGAACCAGCTGAAAAAGAAAAACAAGCATAGTTAATGATCAACAGCATGATATTGAATGATGGTAATGGGAAAGGCTGTGACACTTACGGCATTGCATGAAGTTTTACTTCTAGTTTCTTGTTCATTTCGTTGTTTGAAGGCATTCACTAAGAGTAGTTCAATTTCACACTTATACCTTTAAAGGAAGATAAAACCGTTTCAGACACACCTCAAAGGCAACAAAAATATACAGTGGTGCACACGGAGTTCAATAAGTACAAGTTCGTTGTTGGACGGCCACCGGCTGTAAACACCTGTTATCCTCTTCACTTTATGGTACTTTCATGGGGATCAGCACATTCATAAGTAAAAAGTTTTGATGTCTTCACTTAGGGGTATATGACACATTGTTCTAACCGAGCTATTGAAACGGTTACATTCATTTAATCTGACGGGGCGAAACAAGAAACAGGCAGGAAACAGACTGCCGCCATAGTGTCGAGCACCTAGTGGCTTAAGTTTAAACTAAATGGACATGTCACTCTATCTCGAGTTCTTTTTGGGAAGTATTCGTTACCTGCTAATAACTACGTACGGTATACGTAAAATATAAAATAATTGAAATAAATTTTCATGGTAAGTTAAATCACTGTTCGGAAACCTAACCGTAAGTAATATAATGTAATTGTTGTAACGATTGTTGTACGATGTGTTTACTTGATGGTCAATTTATGAGACAAACAATTTATGAAAATGGGGATTCAAAAGTGTCATCATTTATTAGTTTTTAATCCAGTGTCATTTAATTGAACAACACAGTTAATAGCGATATTTGGTAGAATAATCTTTCGGTGAAACAACCAAACCTCGACCTTTTCTGGCTCCACGATAGACTGTTTCCACAATGTCAATCATTTCTTGTTTATCTTCTATTGCCCAGTTGATTTTATTGTTGTTACCAGTGCCTAAATCTATCATAATGTGTTTGTTACGGAAGAAAAACATGTTTGTGCAAGGATCATACAACTCGTACCTATATAGAAAAACAGTGAAAATCATTATTGGGATTCATTCATACAATGTAAATATGAAATTACATCTTATTGAAGTCAGGAACTTGGGTGATATCCACTAAATAGATGACAGCAAAGTTCTTGACTTTCTCTGCAATTTGATAAAGCACTTCATCCATTTTCATGCAAGTTGGGTCCCAATCATGACCAAAACGAATAACCTGTAGTAAAGCATGTTTAAATTGATAGTAATATTAACTAGAGAAAGTTTGATTTACCACTAAACGGTCCTCTTCTGAAAGAATTGCTTGATCTACTTGCCAACCATTAACAAGATGCTGTAACATGTAAGACATATTGTTTGATTGATAAAGGTCGTGAAAAAAGAAAAAGCTGAACAGTGCTTAGAAATAGATCTCGCTTCACGTTTTCAAACCTTTCCTTTCAGAAACCCGAAAAAGGTAAATAATGCGTCTGTCAACTTCACGAGTAACACGACATCTGTGTGTGAAATTTTCATCCACTTTCTTTACAAATTCATTCCCAACTCCCAAGGAATATAAACATATTTAACAGTATAAAAATGTGTATAGTTAACTATAAAATATTTAAAGTTTTACTAATAAAACATTTTAAAAGTAAAATAAAATTTATTTCTAATAAGGGATTATTCTTAAGATCTGGCAAGTGGCAATACTTTCGAATTCCCCCCCTGGCCCCCTTCCTCTTATCATTTGTTTTCAATTTTTCGTTCAGACTTCATGGCACGGGGTCGCCTTCAGAAACCCGAAAAACCAGTTGTGCTTTTACGTAAAATCAAATCTCTTTTTACATAACCTGTTGAAAACCGACTATGCTTTCAATCTAAACGAATTAATAACTCAGCCATTCCTTCAAGATAGCCAATAGTCTCAACACCGGCCATGATCACAATAAGCATTGTTATTACCATCTTTATTTTGTTGAGCATGAGTTCCATTCTTGGTATTCTTGTGTTTGTTGTTGATACTAAGTGGATACCAAAGATTATAATTGATCTCTACTCTTATGGGAAAAGTTGTGAAGGTAAGGTATTTGGCAGTTCAATCAGAACTATCCTTATTCCGAAGAGGTATTAAAGTTACTACTGCTGATTCCTTTACAATTAAAATTAAAAATTTATTTTAATCTGCTAAATTAAGTTGGTTTACACACTTTTATGTGTTTGGAGTATTCTATACATTCCTGGTTCTCATAACAATGATGTGGAAGATTGTGTTGAAGAATCAATTATCTACGCTTGTAACCTCATACATTAGTTTTGTATCACCATACACTCACAATCCTTTAGGTAACTGAACAATTTTAACAAAATTTTATTCATTCTGTATTGTTAAAATATTGTCTATTTATAAAGCTAGCCCTGAGTTATCACTATTAGCTGCTGTACTTTTTTTCCTGCAAACATCCAGGAGGTTGTATGAATGTTTGTGTGTCACTGTTTTTGCTGATTCAAAAATGAACCTTGGCCATTATTTAGTTGGCTATCTACATTATTGGGGGTGTGCCACTGTCATACTTTCATACTCAGCTGACTATTCCAGTACAAATGGTAGGTGTTACCAACACAATATTTTCCCATTACATGATAATCTTTTCTTTAATTTATTGTTGAACAATCTAGATTTTGTATGGATACCAAATAGCAATGATATCCCTTTACAACCCATTTTTGGCATAATTTTGTTTACTCTTGCCTACTATCATCAATATATTGCACATGTATCCTTAGCAAATTTAAGGAAAGGTAAAGAATTTTTTTGATTCAAACTTATAATTCAGTGAAAGTTTCATTTATTTTTAGATCCAAAAAATAAGCAAAAACATAGTCTTCCTCAAAACGGACTTTTTAACTATGTCTCCTGTCCAAATTTTCTCTGTGAAATCATTATTTATGTCTCTCTATACATTATACTGGGCTTTAATCATTATCCCTGGGCACTGATAACATTTTGGGTTTTAACAAACCAGGTATGTTTGATAAAATTTTCTCAGAAATTGTTGCTTAACCATGTAAATCTGGTTAATTTTTATCTTTTCATACTTGCAGATCATGACTGCTACCATGACCCATAATTGGTATAAATCCAAATTCAAGGAATTTCCTAAAACAAGAAAAGCAATTATTCCTTTCATTTACTGATTACTTTGGAAAACGACGTCAAAAATTACAATTCCTTTAAGGCATAATGCATTTTTTTTCCTATGATTAAAAAAAATGTTAATTAAGTACCGTAGTGATTGTTGTAATAATAAGGCAATTCCAGAGTCAAGGTACAATTGAGCGAATATTGGCTGCTTTTAATTACACGGCATGTCGATTCCGAAAAGATCGCAACCTGGTCTCTGATAGCGCGCCAGTACGTTCCCTACCACACGGTCCATTTGTGATTTTTCATCAGCCCGGTCGAATTTTGTAGCCGGTGACGATAAAGAAAGTCTATAACTCAAATCCCAGACAACTTATCTTTATCATGTTCTTGCTTTCTGATTCTTCTTTCTGCATAAAAAATCTACGTAAAAAGACAGTCTACCGAAACCGGTGCATCAATAAAGGTAAGAAGGTGGCGTGATTTGTTAAACATAGAGATTCTGTAGACTAGTCAGGTCGATCTCACCATCTCGGATCTGGTTATCACAAGTTTGTTTTAATCGCTTTCAAAATTAGTCGTTAAGCTGAACATTTTGTCATAGTTAAAGAAGTTTTGAATCCTTAGTTGGTTTCAATATTATTAAAAATACCCGACAATAGAACTCCAGTGCTCGACAGTAGAACTCCGATAATTTGAGCTGCGACTGTGCAACCAACTTCAAAACTCATTACCAGATGTCGCTAGTGTCGCCTTTGTTTTTGTTACATCGTGAAACGAGGCAAAATGGGCGAAACAATTGGATGCTTATTAATACTTATATTCCTGTGATTTCATATACCAAATTGAACTTCGTATCATATGTAGGTTCATCTTGACCTAATTTTCTTATTTTTATGCTGTACCAACTTATTTCTTCAAATTTTAGCTGCATACTGTCAGTCATTCCAAAAAGTTGACTTAGCGCTCAGTCACTTTCCCTCCAATAGACCCATCATGTTGTCAAAAGCCTAAAACTCATGTGTGAAGCTCACATATCGTGGAATACAAATGTGCGGAGACAAGGTAATTCCCCATTACTGCTACCAACCACACCACGTCAAATGCCACACTAAATTCATCACCATTCACCCATATGATAAAGGTAAGCATCAATATAACCTATCACCACGCTACTGCAATACTTCATAATGACACTTTCTTTAGCATCAGGAAATTTACCTAAACCTGAGGAGTAAGGCTGTTGGTTGCTGTGATTTCCATTTTTACGGTTTTTTATCATGAAACTTTCAGTGAGCTTGTTACTTAAGGTAAAGATTGAAATGCTTTATTAACTGTTATATTTTCATTAATGCAATACATTTTTTTTTACAGAGCACGTAATAGATCCTAGCCAATGCGTACCTTTGTCCATGACGGAAGAGAGACTTCCAGCAAGTTTTGCTCCATCCTCATCTTCCCGACGTACACTCATCTAGCTTCACTGCTTTTGCTGCTACAACTTGTCTTACTTCACCGACGAGTTGGAAAACTTCCGTGGTCGCTACCCTTTGCTGTTACACACCTGCAGTTACTTACCTCGGGATTATGGCCAGGTACCGGACAATTGGCTTATTTTCTTAGGTTATCTACCAATAGTCTAGTTGCGTTAAACTCTGTGTCTGTGTAATAATTCCAAAATCAGGCCCTTTTTGCGCGCAAACAAAGTTTTACTTGGACGTTTGTTATTTCTAACGCTAGATGGCTTTTTGAAAATGTGCAGCTGTCAAAACAGTCAGTTTCATTACTTTGCACATCTTTTTAAACATTTATTGGCAGTTATTTTGTTGAAGAATTTAGTGATAACTAACGATAACTATTCCCCCAACAAAGCTCACTTGTTAGGTTTTCGATATTTGATTTTTTATTTCTACTTCCGGTTTACTCATTTCAGTCTGTAGTTTAGTAAATATTCATCTGACGTACGAAAGAACCACATATTCGTGATCCTCGTAAAATTTGTGGTAAAGTTCATGTTTTGTTTTTTACGTATTCGTACTTCCGGTTTCGAAAATTTTCCTGAACTATAGTTCAGGAAAATTCTCGATTTTGGCCAAATTTTGGATTTCGTTTAAATCCTACCTAATCGACCCCAAATTTCATGGGGATCACGAATATGTGGTTTATTTTGACGACAGCTCAATGGTTGAGGCGCAGTGGTTACTTCCGGTATACTTCCGGATTTTTTTTAAAAGACTAGCAAGTGAGCTTTGTTCTGTTAACAGTTCTCAACATTGCAAGCTTGATTTAAACTTTAAAAAATTGCATATTTAAATCTTTGAGCTAAAAAACCTGATTATTGTTTCTTTCTGTATTATGTAACTTTTATTGGCCTGTCAGTAATTAAGAATTGAATTTCTCTTTATTCAGGTAATGCAGAGGAAATTTCGAGAAGATGGACACCATAACGTCGCCGGTATCTCCAAAGTGTCAGCGCGGATCATCATTTGATGTTGGTAATATGTTTGTGTTTGTGTTAGTTAACCCGTTGTCTGCCACGCCTTTGTCCTCCCCTAGCTCCTTAGCACGGGCTGCGTGCGCTGTTCGGTCTCGTGGTTTTCATGCCGTGGGGTCGGAAAGTCGCACCAGCCCAAAACTTGCCGCAAGGCGCCTGATAAGGCAATGCACTATAGGGACTTTCCCCTTGTCGATACGGTGATGGATTCTCCTGTCACCGTGTCAGCCCGGACTTGTCAGCAATGGCAAGTCCCACTTTGGTCACGGATCCTTCAGACGTGGCGCGTAGAGTAGTAGAGTACAACCTACGGGTTGTATGGCGTGGCAGCCAACGGGTTAACTTAAGTGTATGTATGTATGTGATTGTAAAATGTGGTGGAATTGTGGGTGGAGGTGGGACAATAAAGCAATTCCTTTTAATGTTTTTGTTTGCTGTGTCTTATAAGTTATAATAAAAAAAATTTTTAGTTCAGATTTGTATATTTTTTACAACTTTGAAGTTTTACATAAGTTATAGGCAATAGACTGATCAACTCCAAACCCTTCAAATAAACTTCTGTGATAAACCATACACTATCTGCAACTCATTTGTTACCCCAACTAATGTTAAAAACAGCTGGTAACATCAGAAATTTTTAGTAAACACCACAGTATGTCTCTTTCGTTACTTGCCCTGTAAATGAAGTTTGTCCAAACACTAGAATATGTCGGAATACAGAGCGACTAGAGCAATAAGTCACCTCCAACATGCGAAATAGGAAAGATCCAAAAAATATAAGAAAACGTCGCAATGTCTTAGGGCTTTTAGGTGGCAAGAGAAGTCGTACACAATGATCACCCAGGTTAAAAAAAAATTGATTTCCCTATTAAAGATCAACAATTCCCAGTGACTAGTAACTATTAAGATATGACCGACATATCTGAACATAGTTATAATATTTAGGGACGTCCCTGTAGTAAGTTGGAGAAGCGGAAGGTGTGGTGTAATATTCAGGTGCCTTAGTGGTGTTGCAACTCGGGATAGAGTAATACTTCGGAGCTTCGGTGTAGTTGGTCGGAGCAGCGTAAGTAGTGTTATAATACTCAGGTGCCTTGGTAGTGTAGTACATAAGGGCCTCGGTGTAGTATCTAGGTGTAGCGTAGGTTGTGGTGTAGTAAACTGAAGCCTAGGTGTAGTATTCCAATTCAACGTAGTACGAAGGAGCAACCGCTGTGTAGTAAGTTGGGGCTGCGTAGTACTTGGTCGCCTCAGTTGCAGTTGTGTAGCTTAGGGCAGAGTAATACTTCGGGGCTTCGGTGTAGTGGCTCGGGGTAGCACAAGTTGTGGTGTAATACTCTGGAGCCTTGGTGGTGTAGTAATTGGGTGTCTCGGTGTAGTATTCAACCGCTTTGGTGGTGTAATAAGTTGGAGCCTCGGTGTAGTAGCTAGGAACTAAATAATTCTTGGAAACCTCGGTGTAGTAAGCTGGGGCAACATACGTGTAGTACTCCGGTGACTTGGTGGTGTAGCACTTGGGAGCCTCGGTGTAGTACTCAGGATCTTTGATGATGTAGCTCGGGGAAGCGTTATCTGCGGTGTAATATTCTGGAGCCTTGGTGATGTAGTAATTGTGAGCCTCAGTGTAGTAACCGGTTGGTGCGAATGTTGTCGTTGTGTAGTAAGGCAGCGGTGTGGTGCTTTGGTATCCACCATACCCAGGAGACATTGGTACATCAGTGATCGACCCAGCCTTCAACGATACGACAAACGGCAACAGCACGACACCATCATCAACTATGCGGTAAATAATTTGAACATTAATATTCATTATGGTACATAAACAGATAAAAAACAAATAATTGACACAAACTCCATAAAACAGAATATTTACCCGATTGCGTACTGATAATACGAAGAAGAATGCACTTGGGAAGAGTACACTGCAGTTGTTCATCCATGTTTCCTTGCCAGTATTGTTCTCTCCAGCCAATCACCCTGATACAACAGCAAAGTGATGATATTCCCTACGACGACGACCCAATTTGATATCACAAAAGAAGGCAGCATCTCCGGAGTCCGGCCTAATAAAAAATAAAGTGCAAACCCAGTAATTAAAATCTAATTTAACAAGAACTTACTATCTAACAACAACATCAGAGCAGTCATTGTTGGTCAAGTTTTAAGCACTAAATTTACAATAAGTTTTAAGCAATAAAATTAATATGAAATAAAATGTTCAAGGATTCTTACCAGCCAGACGGCCGATCGTGCTTCGAGCTCGGTATTGACTCGATAACCACCAAAATTGGAATCTATTTCCAAACAAGAAGCGACAGCCAAATCCGTGTTTGCGTTGAAACCGACAACAGCGACGACATAGTTAGAATCTGCTGAAATGAATTCTAGGTTTTAATTGAAATCGCTAAAACATGTACTGAAATAACAGTTTACCTTTTAACCATCGTTTAAGGTCAATGCGACCTCGTCGTCTTCCAAAGTTGCAGCCTCAACATAAGCTTTGGGCAACACATTAACACTTTCCACTTTCCCCTTCTCGGTTGTCGATTGGCTCAAATATTTAGGAGAACGGAGAACTCGACCTATGTTACCGCCATCGATGTTGCGGAACAGCGCTACGTGCTCGTGGGCATCTTTAAGGGCACCGCTCAGGGATTGGAAAAGATTTTCGTTTACCAACTAACAAGAAAATAAAGGCCATTTTTAGAGGAATTCGTAGAACTAATTCTATTCGTAGAACTAATTCACAGAAATAAATTGTTAGCAGTTTAAATAGGCTCTTAAGACACTATCGAGCAGGAAGATTATCAAAGTTATTCAACATTCAAAAGGTGTTATCATTTGAGACTTTTAAAGACAAATTTCGTTTGGCATAAACTGTTTACCTGTGACAATAAAGCACTTGTCGTATGTGATGGTACCGCCATCGTTAAGTTTGGCTTTCCGACCGACAATGTCAAGTTTAACGGCGCGGTGTATACGTACGAATGTGTTATCGTTGCTATTCAATTCGACGCGATTGCAGTCGAATTTGTCTTGTTCGAAAGACAGACAAGGAAGGAAAACAAGTCATTAATACATGTTGCACAAAATTACAATAATAGAGAACTCACCTTCACTCTTTGCCGTTCCACTGTTTGAAACGAAGTTTATTCGAAACTTCGGGGCTGCCGTGTTGGTGATTTCTGTCGTACTTGGGAGATCCAGTGTAGAATTCGACAGCTTTGGTAATGTAATAAGCTGGAGCCTCGGTGTCGTAGGTTGGGGCAGCATACGTAGTTGCGTAGTCTCAGTAGGTGCCTCGGTGTAGTACTCTAGCGCTTTGGTAGTGTAGCTCGAGGAGCAGCACAAGTTGTGGTGTAATAATCTCGATCCTTGGTGATTTAACTGTAAACCCAACAGTGCAACCTCGGTGTAGTAACTGGTCGTTGCGTATGTTGTTGTGTAGTAGGGCGGCAGCGTTGCAGTTTGGTATCCGCCTTATCCAGGAGACATCAGTACACCAGTGGTCGACCCAGCCATCGATGATACAACAACCAATAACAGCACGACGGAATAGTTAACTAGACAATATTAAATATTCAACAATAACGGACAGATTATCAGATAGAAAAAATAGAAATTGATACAAAATTCCACGAAGAAATACAGAATATTTATTTACCCGTAATTGCGACCTGATGATGCGACGAAGAATGCAGTTGTTGCCGGGTCGGAGATGCTCACTCGATTGACTTCTGTTGCCCTTTCTCTTTCCTTCTGTTAGATTTTCTCTCGTGGTCGACATCAACGATACGACACCCAACAGCAACACAACACCATAATTAACTATGCAATAAACAATTGGAAATTATTTTTCGAATGTAACTAGTCGTATGAACAACTAACAACAAAGATAGAATAGATTTCCGACTCAAAATTACCCATGATAACGAACTGATATTACGACGAAGAATGCAGCTGTTGCCGTGTCGGAGATACTCGCTCGACTGATCCCTGTCAAATTTTCTCTCGCCTTTTATACGACTTTTTCTCACCCCTCCTCTTATGCCTTGCGGCTTTTTTACCTTTTTGATAATGATGCAAAACGTCCCTTTCTCACCCAACCTCTACACCACTACATAACACCTTTTATGTAATGATCTCCATGACCTTCAATTGAAATGCAAACTGGCCTTTCCTTCTGCAGGTGACTTTGCCGGGGATGGGTCTACAAAAACCAAAATATCAAAATGAATACAAAAAATAGCAAATAGCTTACCCTTGCGGCTATTCTACCTGCTTGATAATGTTGAAAAACGTGTCATTCTCACCCAACCTCTACGCCACCCCATGCCAGTTTTACGTAATTATCTCCGCGATCTTCGAGTCTGAAGGCCATAGAAACTGGCCTTTTTCTTTCTGCAGGTTGACGTTGCTGGGGATGGGTCTACAAAATCCAATATCAACATAAATATTAAATCATAAATGATAATGGCTTAAACTTTAGTCACTTTATACCAATTGACATTTGAGTCATTTGACTCATTTATTCAGTGAATGAATAAATCTTCAATTTCGAACCGTTTGAACAATTGGCTTTTTTGAAAATATTCTACTGCAACCTTATCTAAGTTTCAAACACATAACCCTTGTACCTGCAACCGGAGGAAAAAATCTCAAAATAGAGATTTAAAAAAAGGTAAATTATTAATTTAAAAAAAGAAATACAAATCGAAGCTACTCATAAAACGGTTGAATAAAATTAATAAAATAGGAAATTTGACGAAATTGCTAAAAATCGATAGACTGTCAGAGTTCGTCCGCTACGTTCACAACGCTAACTCAAAAATGAACTTAAATGATGCTAAATAACCATCCAGGAGAAGCGGGGAAAAAAAATCGTATTTCCACAAATGATTTAGGAGAATCTAAAGCACAGATCGAATGATTGATTGACAATACCTGAACTCTAGGCCTATGGATTTTGTAACCGCAGATTCAACCATGCGATCCTACTAGCAGCTTTTAACATAAATGAATAACATTTACAGGAGTTATCCTTACCCTGTCTTTTACATCGACAGGTCTACCATCTTGAATAGTTGATGACCGCCGGAACCTATCGCGTGTCGTTTGGTGCTGCATGAACAAAAGGGAAAAAATTTACCCTGTTACATGATCAACGCGTTTCTACCGCAATAAAGTATGCGCAAGTAAAACGATGTTTTGACACTCGCTTTGTTTTCGTTGCTAAGCAGTAAAATGTGTTTAAATTCGGGTTTTTCTCTTCACACCGAATAGATGGAAAGGACTCGGCTCGGATATATAAAGGATCGTTGGTTACACACAAATACACATTATTCTCTACGAAAGCAAAAGCTTCATGTCGTATCTAGCATTACCTTTTTTAATATTTTTTTTATTTGGTTTAGCGTTTCGTTCATTGACTCCTTGTCACCAAAACCCCTCAATGGGCAACACCTCCGCGTCATCTGGGTAATACAAACAATTGAATTTGTAGCTTTAGCAATTTGACTAACGTGTAATTACGTACCCTCGTTTAAGCCTGGATGGAATGGCAACCCTAAAGGATTCAGGATGGTCCGGGCCGCTTGGAAGCGTTGTTCTAGATTTAAATCCTTATTTTAACAGACCGTCTGGTTCAAACTGCAGCCAGTCAAGCAAGGGAAGACACTCGACTGACTCGACCAGGGAGATTACCCGGCCATGGTTAAGAGAAACCTGAAAAAGAGCGAAGGGAGCCGAGGAACAGTTTTTAAGAGAGCAATGCATCATAGTAGACTTCCGGCTTAGACTCATGACCCTTCAACAGATTTCATCGAATCATGCGCCTTGCAAGTCCCCGTTCGACCAAACATCTCCCTTCCTCCTGGTTGTCGCAGCGAGTGAGTGACCACTGGCGGGCGTTGGTTAGTGGTTAGTTAGGGAAACGGGGGCACTGAAGTAGGGAGCCCAGATTATGCACTTGTAATTTATCTACATAATTTATTGATCCATCTTGAAATTCAGCTACGCCTTCTTAGTTTCACCGGTGAATCAAGTCGAAGGAACGGCGGCTAACGAATCAACTGAAATGGAAACGGAGATATTAACTTAAAGACAATTATTAAATGAGACTGTACATCAAGCATTACCTCAACGCCGGTACAGGTAGCAAGAGAAGACATATCGACAG
This sequence comes from Daphnia pulex, assembly GCF_021134715.1. Lineage (NCBI taxonomy): Eukaryota > Metazoa > Arthropoda > Branchiopoda > Diplostraca > Daphniidae > Daphnia > Daphnia pulex. The sequence continues at coordinate 1,938,554 of NC_060018.1, read as the reverse complement.
AAAACAGCCGATAAAATAAGCCCGACAGCCATCAGGCTATACAACACTGCATATACAGCATGGACACCAACATAGGCAAACGACACAATCAAGTATTATGTTGAACTGCAAATTTACACAAACTCCATTTCAGCGCATCTCTCAACTGGAAAATGACTGCAAAACCACTGTACACCAAACAGCAACACCATAGGCAGCTCAAACATCAAACTGACAATGGAAACCTACAAAGCACAGGAAAATTAATAAACCAATAACATTTCGTAATGTGACAAAAAAGATACCAATAATTATTTACTTGAAATGTACACTAAACTAGAGTAAAAGAAATCAAGATGATCAAAGATCATCACATCATGAAGAATTCATTTCAAGTTTGTAAGAACGAAGGGAATTTATGTTCTGTTTCATCAAACAAAATTTACAACTCTTTACAAGAACTTTCCACAAAAGCTCTATTTAGAAGCATGATATTGTCACTTGTTTCCGACATCAAGAACAAATACTTGATTTATCTTACAATTACATTATTACCATTTTAAGATTTTTTGTTTCCATCACATTTTTGTATTGCAATATAGTAGAGACCCTCTCAACGACGCATCTTCATGGCACGGCAGCAACCACTTGGAGAAAGGCAAGATCTTCGACATATGCTTTTGCAAAATGAATTAAAGTAGATTAGAAAATGGACTTTTCGAAATGCCAAAACTCTTACGATTCACTTACTTGCTCAAGCATTGTTTACTTCGATTCAGCCGTCTCAAAAACAAATGGCGGAATTTCGTCACGCACTCACGAACAGACACTCCGCCAACTGGTGGACACAATTTACACACCTAGTAACAAGCGACAAATTTCTTAGGATAAACGAACGACTGGACGGTCCAATAAGGTTAAGGTTAAATGAACAAACGACACAATCACCACAGTCTGCATGCAACAGGTCACCACACGTCCACACCATTCACCAGCTGGCTGCACCAAGTTCATGTGTACATTGGACTGCAAAAAAAAAGAACTCAATTACTATGAGAAAACAAAGTAATCTTACAGAAAAAAAATGACAGAAGCATAGTTTAAACCAAACAATTGCTAAGAATCACTTTTACAAATATTACAAGGAAATCAAAACAGTTGTCAATCTTTTAAGTCTTAACTGAAAATTCAGATAGCAAAGAGCTATTCATCAACAAGATAAATGTGTAGCCTTTCTGTAAAAAAAAAGTTGATCACTTTAATTATTTTAGTTTGTTCTGAAGTTTTTCTGCATGTGAGCGAAAGCTATAACCGGTACAGGTAACAAGCCTGCAAGAGGAACACCTTGCGCCAGCTGGCTGCAACAAATCCATGCGCACATTGGACTTCATTGAAGAAGCTCAGACTTCTCCAAGCTATTAATAGAAAAAAAAACCTCAATTACTATCAGAAACAAACCATCAAATAACTGAATGTGTAAACTTAGGGTTAAAAAGTTGACATAATTACTGCAGCTGGATGCAACAAATCTATGTGCACATTTAACTGCATTCTGCAATGAAGCTCAGACTTCACCAGGCTGTTAATAAAAAATAATAGCTCAATTACTATGAGGAACAAAGTCATCAAATAACTAAATGTGTTACCTTAGGCGCCTTAGGGTAATAGTTGACCCACATGATTACTTTAACCGTTCTGAAGTATTTCTTTCTCCATGTTACGAAATGTATAGCCACAGACTAAGAGGATATTTTATAGCCGGTACCTGCAGCAAGAGACGATATTTTGGGAAAATCTACAGCAGTTCCAGGATGTCCACATGATCAGATGGAATTGCCAAGTATAAATTGTAGGCGGTATCTGTATGTTATCTGTATAATTCACCACACAAAAATTTACATTAAATATTCAGCCACTCACTTTATTAGGCAGGTGATACTGGTGACATAGTCTTCCTTCACGTAATGAAGGCAGCCATTTTGAAATCACTTCCGCCGATGTCAATTTGTCTTTTCGAAATTTTACTATTATTTGAAACTTGATTACTTGAGTTTTGGGACAGCTCTGTTTGGGAGTTGGGGATGAAAAAAAAGCAAACAAATTATTATAACTTTACAAGGAGTAATTTTTTTTAGAAAAATCTTTCACTAATTTAGAAATATCAAACACATGACGGAGCAGCACGGACTACGTTACACAATCGAGTATCGAGTCGATGAAACGTTTAAACTTGAAAGTCGAAGCAATTGTTGTTTATTTCCTTCCTGAATTTTGTGAGTACGAAGGTCAATACCGATCAAAACATTTACTTGCTGGTGTGATCTAACTCAACAAACTATCGCTATCTAAATAAAAATCCTGAATTCTGTGAGCACGAAGGTCAAGAGCGTTCAAAGCATTTACTCATTGACGTGAGATGTATGTCAACAAACCATCGCTATCAAAACAATCTTAATTTAGAAATACTGAAATTTGATAATTGCAGACTTGTAGTGACTGTGCCTCCGCCAAAGTCTTCTGATTGACTGCAAAATTCAGAGAAAATGTTGGCAAACTTAATATCAGTGATTTTAGTGCTTGTCTGTGTTCACGTCACATTTGGTGCCTTCAATCCAGCAGGTAACCACAGTATTAAATGTTGTTGGGTTGTTGGAATTTAAATGGAATCAACTTTATTAATTTTAGACTACTCAATACAAATGAGTAAAATTAAGGTGCTGACCCTCAACCATGGGAAAATGACCAACAGTAGACGGGTTCCAGCTGTTCCTCAATTGAAATGTGTTGGAGGAACTGCTGGCTGCAGAGCATTTATTCCTCAAGTAGTCTTTTTCACAATCTGTTCTTGTTTTGTCATGCTTTAATTTTGATTTGTTGCCCAATTTCTTTCTTTTATAAGGTGGTGCAGTGTGAGAATCAAGGATCGGATGGAATTACTATTCAATGGGAGTGTAAAACAGACATGGAGAATGCTTACCGCTTTGGAAAAATTATGGTCATATGTGAAGGATATGACTATCCTGGTGATCAGTATGTTTTAGTTGGATCCTGTGGAGTAATATTTATTTTTACAGTTCATTCAAATGCTGTGTTTATTAACAAATTGTAATTGCAGCTTGAATATAACATCGATTTCACTAAAGAAGGAATCGATAATCATCCACCTATTTCAATCATCGATATCGGGCCACCACCAACCAGCCAAGGAACATCAACGGAGCTGTCGTCTTTGACCATCTTTTTTATCTGCTTGGGCGTGTTACTATTTTTAACCGCGATTTTTGGATTAATTGCATGTATTGTTTGCTCTGAAAGATCTAGCTCATACCATGTGCATTCTGATGTGCCTTTCGTCAGACCTGTTCCTTATCCGGTTTTCACACCTAGACCAATTTATAGACCTACTACAGTTTATGTGTCTAATTATCGAACTTCGACAGCCGGAAATAGAGTCGCTTCAAGCAGTGGAACTCGAACTGCCTCGGGATTTGGAGGTACGATGAGTCGTTAAATATTTTCAAGCATGGTCATGTTTTCAAGTCACTAATAACCTGCCCATGTGCCCAACAATTTAATTCCGTTTCTTTTCTGCCACACAAAATTTCCTGCTCGTTTGATATATGTTGACTTGCCTGCTTTTCCGTGGCTGTAATTTCACTCAAAGCCGTTCGGCAATTACAAATTGTTCTACCTAATAAACAGCCAATATAAATTTAAAAAGTTGTAATTCAGCAGTAAAATTTACAAAACTAACTCGTCTTCTTGCTTGGATGACTTATTGTTAGTTTAGAAACCTAGTCTACAAATATACGAATCCTGAAATCTGCATTATCGTGTAAAACTAGAGTAAATTTAATTAATTATAACCTGAACTAAAAAAGGAAGTTGATCGTCCCCAATTTCTGGGTGGATATTGTCGGATTGTCGGGTGGGATAATGATAGCATACCCTGAGAAAATACCCATAATGACCTTGGAGTTGTAGTCATTATGTTAAATATGTTATTTGCAAAAGGTGATCAGTCTGTAATAAGCGACAACCAAATTGCAGACATCTTAAGTTGAATTAAAAAGAAAACATGGCACTTACGTCTCTGCCTCTCTGGAAAGAATGCTGTCATATGTTCGCCGTTATTTAAGACATTACAACAGACGTTAAAATAAAACATTTAGTAGTGAACATGTGATAGAAGTCGTGTATAAGTGATAGTTAGAAATCACGTATACAATTCAAAGTCGCAATATTTAACTTTCTTAATCAAACCCGATTAAACCAAACACTAATTTTTTCGTGCAGTAGCTTCAGTACAGTAGTTGTGCAATCTTCTGAAATTCCGACAAATAAGGCGAACTACATATTGACAAGGTTATCACATTTGAACACGAGAAAATGAAGAAACTTATTATTGATAACTGATCACAAATGGATTCTTGAGATGCAGTTTAAGATCTTTGAGGAACAAAACCTTTTTGATCGTGTTGAAAGTAAAACTGGGATGCGGGATCCCGTTCACAGTTACAACACTCACGGGATCACTTAACCCAAGAATAGTAACGTCGCGAACATTCAAAGAGGAAGATTCGATATTCCAATTCACAATAGAGGATTTAATCATGTTAGAAGAAGCTTCAAATTGAATAAAATTAAATTGGGATAAAAGGTAAGCGTCGTTTGTGTCTCCATCATCACAGTAGAGGTCGCCAGCCGCTTGTTTCGTCTCATTCAACGCCACTAATAAATCAAAAGGCTTTACGCGAGTTAGTGCGGTGGTTACCTCTGGTGCTTGAGTGGGCAGGATATATCCACCTCTCAACAAAATGGGTATGGTATCTAAAGGAGCAGGAAGACCAGTCCATTTTCCACCGGCAGAGATTAACTGGAGATTATAAAAATCATACCAAAGACTGCGTGGTAAATACACTTCGATAATCTCAGTGGACTCTGTTAACACTGGTGCGACCATCAAGCCAGCACCCCAAAGAAATTGCGTATCGATAGTGTAAGTCTGCCGGTCGGAGGGAAATTCGAAAAAAAGGGGACGGGCTACAGTGCGCCCGTGGGCATGAGCGTGCCAGAAGAGTGTGTACAAGTAGGGCAAAAGCATGTAGCGAACCATTAGAGCTTTTCTCGACGCTTCTACGACAGCTGGACCTAAAGCAACTGGATCTTGATCGATCCCATCGTCCGTGTTATGATTACGAGAGAATGGATAAAAGGCTCCCAATTCCATCCATCTTTGGCAAAGAGCGGCCGTAGTATTACCGTTGAATCCACAGATGTCTGCTCCAACCAAAGGAATACCAAACCTAAAAATATTTGAAAAATTAAGCGATGTACTGAAAATGGAATAAAGAATACCTTCACGTACATATTGTAGTTTAAAATACTAGTGATGCTGCGACGCAAGTTGGTCCAATCAGAAACAACATCACCACTCCAATGTCCTCCATAGTGACCTTGGCCAGGAAAAGTCGATCTAGATATGATGAATGGTCGCTTTCCTCTTATCTGCTTCAATGCAAAGTTGGTAGCGATTGTTTCGGTAAGGCCGTATAAATTGTGGAGGTCGTAATGAAGCCCACCATACCTAAAAAGTGAATATAAATTACCAAGAGCATTTGAGAAATATTGATAAAATATTGAAGAAAAGGAGAAAACAATCTTACTGTCCAGCTGACATGCAAAGGGTAAGAAAACATAGTTTATCACCAACGACAGCCGGAGTATAGGGTGGATTATCCCATTTGGTTGCTGAACACCCATCAATAGTGCCAGAGTAAAAATTGGAAGGTTCGTTCATATCAATCCACGCTCCGTCAAATGGAACCTAAAATATGAAATAAAAATTAAATCTGCCTTCCATTAAGTAGTAAAAAAAATGTTACCTCATTGTGAAAAGCTTTAAGTTGATTGGTCCAGTATTCTGTGGCATTCGGGTGAGTGAAATCCGGCCAAACAGTAGAAACTGTGTTCCATACCTTCCCTACAAAAGGAAGTGCATCTGGATCTGCCGAATTTTTCACAAAAACGTTCATCGCTATTCCTTCGTCGTAGGGGGGATATTCTAACTTGGACTCTGTGTTGCTAATGCCCGGATCGATTAATGGGATATAATGCATTCCTACAGAATGAACTTCACGCACAAATTCTGGCAAGCCAGCAAACGTATTTCGGTCATAAGTGAAATCTTTCGCTGTGTCCATGTAGTCTAAATCGTTCCATTGGACATCGAAGGGAATGCCGGCTGCTCGGGTGCGTTCCCAAATTTCTCTAGTACGATTCAGAGAGCCATAATTGTAACGACAGAGATGAAATCCCAAACCCCAATAAGGAGGCATGGCTGGGCGACCTATTACTTCAGTATACTGTTCAATAACCTAAAGATGAAGAAAATACTTTCAGGATTAGGCTACACCTAAACAATTACTTCTTTTTGGAGATTTACCTCTTGAGGAGTCGGTCCTAAGAAAAAATAGAAATCTATGATACCTCCCAGTGCGCGAAAAGTGATAGCTGGTGTAGGTTGTAATATCACTTCCATGGGATCACTATTTTTGAGGAAAACTCCATGACTTAACCCGTCATTTTCCATCACGAGGTAGAACGGGTGAGATCCGTAAAGATTTCTTCCCTTATCCGGAACGGTATCGTGGTTGAATAGGGCAAATCTTTGCCAGTTAGTGCTGTGACGCAGCGAATCTTGATGTTCTCCCAATCCGTAGATATTGCCAGAGGGAAGGAAACTGGATATTTGCAGAAACTGATTGGCATATATAAACCCTCCAACGCCAACTGTTGAAAAAATCACCTAGGCACAGGAAAAAAGTTATTAAATCAGTATCTAGTCTGTAATACCGTAACGAAGAAGTCAAACTTACTTCTTGATTTGATTTTCTCGCAATACTAAATCCTGTTATGTCCGTGTTGACAGAAAATGTATAATCATAATCATGCACAGACAATACATCTTCAGCTTCAAGACTGTCAAGAACATTGACCTCGTATCGTTTATTCATTGCGTCGACTATCTTGACTCGTAAACGATTATTAGTCTCAAAAGTTGCCATTAGTTTTAGTAAGGGAATTTCTTCTGGATAACCAGAATAACCAGTTTGTTTGAGATACCCAACCTGAAAACCAAATTTAATTCATTTAACTTAAGTCAAAATGATTTAATTGCTGAGTTAATTGTCCTACTGTTGTAATGCTAAGACTAAGACTACAACACTTACCACTCCATTGACTTTGCTGTTGTTCAACTGTGTGACATTTATGAAAGAATACAGAGCATAATTAGATGGATAGTAGCAGAATGGCACAGACTGTTTATCAGTGAATGACCAACAGCATCCTCTTTTCAAACACAAGTTTTCATCAGCATTTCCTTGAGGGAAACAATCAAACTTTAATTCATCCTCCACATCATAGGGACAGCTGGAGCCTGTTATGTTTTCAGTCCTAATTGTGAGTTTAAGGTTAGTTAAGCATTGTGCTCACAAAAAAATGATGAATGATGTGTAGAAACCATATTACTTACACTGATATTAAAAACTCTAATTCTTCCAATTGATCAACCATTACAGTTACTGTTTCCTGTCGCTGACTCCATAGAGCATCAACTAATTGTATACAAAATTTTAAATAGTTCTACAGTGATGACAATACTAACAAATTCGATTAAAATGATTTCTCACCATGCAGATCAAGTAGAATCCATAAAAGGATGACAAAAATTCCCAAAACTAGAGAAAGGATCCAAGAAATCCAAACAGGAAAAATCCTTGCTTTGTCAACAACTTCAAAATCATAAACAAAAAACTAAAATTACTATGACACAGAACTAAGAAATTATATATTTAGTTACCTTTGCTAGTTGACTCTACATGAAAGTCAAGAACCTCATTCTCAACCAGACATTCATGATTTTTCACCTTTTCACTTTTCCAGAACCCTAACTTCATTTTGCAATAACTCGTCTAAATATATATGAACGATCACAGTTCACAGATGTGATATGTGATTGCAAGATTGACAGCTTCGAAAACTCAACAGTCGTTTTCGATTGCACGTCCTCCCAAGATGCCAAAACGCCTATTTGTTTTTTATGTTGTTTACAGGTTACAACGACATCTAGTGAGTGACTACATCGTCTTCGTTCGCTTACAAATGCGTCCAATTCCGCATGTCCCAGTTTTCCGTTATTTGTTTTCAGCAGAATCACAATCAAGGTGAAATGTGTTTAAGCCCTTTAAGGTATGCCATTCGCGCCGCATTTCATGGAATGTATGTATGGACCTCGGACAAGACAACGTCGAGTTGAGCATTATTCTTCAGCTCAGAGGAAATGAAGGGAGAAAAGGAGGAAGCAAAGCATTACACTCGCTATTTTATCACTAGTGGGTCGGGACGTACATCAATCTTGTTTAATACACTAGATTCAAACGTCATATCGTCAATTGCCAACATCCTAGAACAATGATGGCTTAAAAGGAGTAAGCTTGGGAATGAGTAAATTGTGAACATAATTTTATTGATGAATAGCTATTGTAGTACAATAAAAGCTGTTTCGGGTCTTTAATGGTATAAGACAAAATCGTAAAAATTTTGCAAACAAACCGTAGAATTCTCGATATTTTTGTAGCATTAATAAACTATCCCGCACGTCGATAGCGGAAATACAAAATTTTATGCTGTCATTTGGGGAACTTTAAATCGGTTGCGCTCGTACATTTCTCGATCCATTCGTCAAATCGAGAATTCAATTTTTCGCCGAAATGGTTCTTCCAGTCGCCAATTTGACCTGGTGATTGATTTAGTTAATAGGCAGGCAGTGAAGGATGCAAAATTTACTTGGTACAATTTTTACCTTTTCTCATGAAATTGCCTTCTTTCTTAAAATATCCCGCTTCTTGGAGTTCTTGAGCATTTACCGATTTATTAATTTTGAAATTATCAAATTTTAAATGTTCTGTCAAAGCAGTGATTTGATCGATTGACAATTCTTCTTTTCCAAGGAACTGACATATTCTGTGAAGTTGGGCTAGAAGGTCCTATATATAAAATCCGTTATCATAAGCATTTCGAAAGCTTAATTTGAAAATAAATTAAATAACTGACCATTTTTAAATCTTCATAAAATAGAAACAGGAAATTTGGGTCATTTCGCTTTTCCCAGGCTTCAATTACATTAGTCCAATATGGTGCATACAATACTAAGAGGAAACAGTTAAATACAAAAATTGGAATCGGCGGTGTTGGTTGAAATTTTGGGCCATTTACCTTCGTCACGCATAAAAAATTCTGCGAATTCTTCTATCGTAAGATTCGTGTTCATTATCGGATCAAGAAGATGATGGAAATACCAAGATACTATTTAACATACGAAAATAATATAACATAATATAAACAATATAATATAAACTATAACATACCTGCGACATCTATAACATACGAAAAAGTATAAATACGAAACGAGTATAAAATCGAGTACGAAAAAAGTATAAAATACGAATCAGTAGTATCTTGACGGTGATTTCACAAAGGAGCTGAATACCTTTAGGATTCCGTGCGACATACACAACTTTACAACGGTTAACCAAAGTAGGAGGCAGGCAGGACAACGGTAGATGAGATTTGATAAAACGAGGGGATGGCAAAGCGTCAATAAAGTTGGGCTCTATTATGATATCCGATGTCGCTCCCGTATTATTTTTAGACATTTCTAAATATTTCTGCAAACTTTCGTCAGTTCCTAACGACCGATCTCTTTCAAAAATGAAAACGAAGGAAAGAAAATTATTTTTAAAGTAATAAAGAGACCCGTTCGTAATAACTAATAAGACATTTGTTCTGCGGTTTGTCACTTACTCTAAAAACGGCACCCGCTCGCGAAGTAACTTTTTTGCTCCTTGAAAATCACAGTCATTCGCGATTAACCAAACCATATCTTGTGTCCATGTTGTACCTATTTGACAATAAATCTATCTGTTATCTTCTTTGCGATTAGAAAGTCGTTTGCGCTCTTCTGTGGTGACTTGGTTTACGCTGTACAGCATTGTTATTTATTTTGAATTGAAAATGTTTTTCTTACCTGATTTTGGAAAAGAAAGAATGAAGACATCATCATCCCGCAGCTGAAAATCGTAATACGTTTTCCAATCTTTTTTGTAAAACAATGGCATCAACAAATTTCCCGGTTGACATCTCACAAAACCATCGCTGTAACCAGGAAACGCTGCAAGAAGTTTCGCTTTTGTTTCGGCATCGGGAAACTCAAAATGCAATGCCATTTTCGCGGGATAAGTCAGGGAATGGGGCGCTGGCGCAGAGTACCGAGAATAATTACCACCGAGGGAGATGTAGCGGAGAAAGTCTGTCGTGCTATGCGTGAGACGCTAAACTCGAGACTGAATCAATATTGAGACTTTCCGAGAGGCTTGAGAACGTTGAACTTTGATACAACCCAAGCTACAGCGCCACCATGACCACAAAAGGCGTTCTTGAGTAGCACTACTGTTATCGATCTTGTCTTTTCTAGTGGAAGGTTCACATAATGTTAACGTCAACCGAAGCTTTACCTCAGAAAAAATGCTAAACATTCTGCACGCTTTGTCGAAACACGTCACATTTTTTTCATTTCAAGTTACCTTAAGAAGTTCTTTTTTTAAAGAAAACCAATGCTTTCTTTACTGTGGCAGCGATATTTTTAAGTTAAAGATTATTAAACTTGTTTTTTTTGTCACACATACAGTTTTTTTTTGCTTCCCGCTTAAAATCTACACATAATATTGGAGCGGGCGCATTCTTTTTTTTTAACTAACCGAGAATACTCGCGTTCATGGCAATCGAACAGTGAGGTGACACCAAAAATTGTTTTACATTAATTATCTCCTATGCTTTGAAGTTTTATTATTTAAAATTTCAAAGAAAGCAATAGTAAGTAAAGCGTGAATAAGGGAAATATGTGCGGTTAATGTTCAGGATCGGCATCTTCAAACTGACCCATGTCTGACTCCATGTTCTCCGCCTCACCATTATCATGATCTTACGAACAATTGAGGTGCACATTGAGAAAAACAATAAATATTTGTCGGATATCAATTAAATGAAATTATATCAGATTTACCATTTTCAGCTGTTTCTGCTCCATCAAGGCAATATTCTCCTTCCTCAGTATCTTCAAAATCTCCTTCTAAATAAAAAAAAAAGTTAATACAATAATCTGCAAAACTTTTGCCTTTTGTCAAATATTACCATCTGAAATTGAATCATTAGGATCAGGATGGAGTGTTTGACATATTGTCATGGCATGGTACATGGCATCAAGAAGTCCCCGATCTTCTGGAATAAACCTTACTTCAGACATATCAGTTTCAGATTCCTCATCCTCAGAATCTTGATTATCTAAAGCTTCATCTTAAAAATATAACTTTAATCAGACAAACCTGGAAACATGAACACATCTCACATAACATTTTCTCAAATGATATTTTAAACATAAATATAGAATTGGGTATTACCGGGTTCATCAAGCCTTGAATCCAACATCAAGTACAAGCATTCCTGTGGAAATGCAGAAGGATCTTTTGAAACAGCATGTAACGATATGTGGGGGTATTCCAGCGAAAATCCCTGGCCAGATGTGGCACTAACCCATGATACACGACTAAATGGTTTGGAATAGGTAAAATTATTTTTCCGTGACTCTTGTAATCGAAAACTTAAATAGAATATAAATATAAATTAACCTTTCTGCAATATATAATGTTCCTTGGCCCAAGTCTCTGGTGTTGATGAAAGCTCCAGTATTAGGCTGAACTAATTTGATTCCTTCGGTAGGCGGAGGAAATGAAGATAATACAACCATTTTTTAAGAAATTTAACGAATTCAGAAAAGAAGAAGAGCAACAATTTGAAAATGAAATATGATTCGAATCACGCTGTCAGCAGCACAACGTTTTAAAAAAAAATTGTAGGCTGCAATGAAAACGTCATCTAGGGACTAAATCATGAACCACGAACACATCACCTGACTTTAGCTGTCACGAGACTCGAGACTGTCAAACTTTTTCTAAAGGCAATTGCAGCTGCTGTTGACCAGACAAGAAGGCAAGATGAAAGTGGCATCAATTGTCGGCGTATTTTGTCTATTAACCTCAGGTAATTATTTTCTAGCGATTGAAAACTACAGCTTTTGAAGTGTTTTGTTGCAATGCAGTCCTGGGAAATGGAGAGTTCAGCATCTTGCACAGCCCTAATGGAGTCAACTTTAGGGGAGATGAACAGCTGAATACAAGTGAATTGCCAAAAATTATTTCCACTGCAATGGGGCACACAACACCTTTTGTAAGTTCTTTCATTCATTTATAACTTTGTAGATTAGGAACTATATGTTTGGTTCCAAACGAAGGAGTGATATTGCAACTTGATGTATCTATGATGAAATCAGTTTGAAGCAATACCATTATTTGCTGTTTTCAGGGTGACTCGTGGAATGGACTTACAGTCTTGAATCCATTTAATTACCCAGAAGTTTCAGTTGCTGTTGTTGTTGAGGGTGTGCAAAGTCTCCAGTTGAGTGAACCCAGATACCCACTAGAGATCACCTCTACTCTTGATCAAGTGAAGGATGATTTCACTTCTATTCTAGGCCAAGTTGTATTTGACGAAAATGACTTATATTCTGGTGAAACCCAGAAGATTTTGGCACTTCAAAAGCTCAACAAAAAGGATGTTGCTGTCTTGCAGTTTCTTAAAGATATTGATGTTTTGATGGATTTAAAACATAAGGTATTTTCATTAGTTAAAAAATAGTGAGAGGTTTTTACACACAATACATTATTTTCAAAAGGTATTGGCAAAATCCGTCTTCAAGACTGTTTGGATCCGCCTTAATGGTTTGGATGATATCATCAGTGTCTATGGTCAAGACTCTGAGCAAGCTTTGGAAGCAGTTACTATTTTGAAATCTGCTCTCGGCGAGCTTCAAGATGCACTAGAAAACACTTATGGCGATCGAGTATGACACAGTTATATTTGAATTCGAAAAATTTGTGTGTAACAATTTTTGTCTTTTTATAGTTTATCCTAACTGCCATAACCATTGAAAGACTTCGCCTTCGAGAAAAGAGGTCTACGACTTCGAATGCCAAAGCAAATAGCGTATGATTTTTTAAAATTTTATTTTCAAATAATAGTCGAGGGTTAAAATAACTTTATCCTCCTTCTTTCAGGAACTGTATTGGAAGTTGAATTTATCTAAACGCTATGGATCGGATTACTCATCCATTTTTAATATCCTTTTATGGACATCCGTTTTCTTGATTGCTGCTCTTATTTCCACCGCTGGTAATTGATTAATCTGAGTTCGATTTTTGCAATCTGCCATAACATTATCCCTTTAATTTTTCAGTGTTTATTTGCACACTCGATCCTGGTCGTGACTCCATCATCTATCGGATGACGACACAGCGCATCAAAAAGGAAAATTAGAGAAGTCACATTCCGATTTATTTGTTGGCTTGAGCCTCACTGATAATAATTTAGCGTGTAAAAAAATGTTACTTTGTTTGGTGTACATTTTCTAGCTTTTCTTTGTTCATGTCGTAGCCATAACTGTTCGTTCTGTGTGTGATTACACATTTAAACGAAGTTTTGTTTTCCCGTCGAGTTGAGTGCTTTTTCGATGATCCGAGTCATCGTCCAAGTAAGGAAATATTAACATTCTCCTCTGCTGTGTAACTGATTGTGTTATGGGCACGCGACATCCGAATCGCTCTCCTCTCACTTTCACCACGGCGTTTTGGAGAAAGGATTCTTACTATCTCTAAACGAGTTTCCATCGAGAGCTTATTTTGGTCTGTAGCGTGTTATTAAAAAAAACAACGTGTTTTGTATTCGTCGGATGCTTTCTGCAATCCCTTGGGCTATGTCCTACTTTTGCGCAGTAGTATCAGACTTTTATCATGAGCATCTACCATGGACAATCGATAGAAACGACTGGTCTTTCTCCACATTGATAATAACTCAAGTACCTTGGGTAAATAACAAAAACATGAACAATCGGCCTCGGGTATCATTAATCACTGTTATCGGTCACAGAAATACAGAGAAACGAAACGCTATCCCCCCCCCCCCCATGGAATCTCTAGTTGGTAAGAATGGAAAATGTTGTTTTAATATTCGGAATATTTAATCACGGAAGACTGGCTCTTTTTTAATTAACCATTATTACGCTCAAGTTGCGAGTTGACTTGATAGTTTTCATGACTTTTCCATGTCTAAGGGCCCGCGTAGACAAAGAAGATACTTTCTATTTAACATCCAGTTTTTTTTTTTCACTTGAACATTTGCCAAGGTTTATAATTCCTATTTTCTGCGCTGTAAATCACGAACCAGTGTTTTTTCTGGGCTAAAAGTCTCACTACGCTCTAAAAGTCAGTGGCCTTTTTTCCTGTTTGGAGAATTATATAAATTTGCACGAATTTAACGAAGAAGAACGCGATTATGTCGACCGATTCAACTTTTTATGGGTTAACTAACGCAAAGTGAGGTGAAGCTGAAAAAGAATCGGACGACAAATTTGGGCTTTCATCGTGAAACTAATACTTTGGGCGAAGGTTATTTTCATAAATAAGAAAAGTAATGAGGGAAAGAGCATGGGAAAGCCAGAGTGTCATGACTGTCATCGGCCCGCGAAACAATATTTTGCGGTTCTTTGGAACCAGAACGACGCCGAGAAAAACATATTCTCGGGAAGTTTATGACATCAACCCTCTGGGACTTCTATAGAAAAGTCACTTGTGGCGCAAATTGCTACAATCACAGTGTGAGAGACTTAAAACGGAGGTAAAACGGGAAGGCTATAGGTGGTTTTTTGTAGCACCTGCGTGTGTGGATTATCCTGAATTAGGAAAATTTAATTCGGAACAATTTGCTATTACCGGGGGAAAACCTTAACGGATCGCCATCAAACCTATAGGCCAAACTAGAGCTTTTCTGGAGGCTTAAGTAATTATTCTTTGAACAAAGCTTTAAACAAATTTCTTAAAAATAAAATAAATGTTTAGGAAAGAACCTTGAAAATTCTAAGTAGAAAAAAAGATAAAAAGGAAACTGAGCGCGCGACGAAGTGTTCTTACTCATCCCCGCTTTGAGGTATGAACTCAAAAAACAAACAATTTACCAATAATTTCCCGAAATGATGTAATATCAATTTGTCAAGCTTTGAATAAAGCTCGAGCGTAGCCCAGACTTTAGTATGGATTTTCCGTATGCGCGTGCTTATTTCTACTTCTTTCGTCCCAGTTTTTGGATTCGGCTGATTGCATCGGGAGTCGGTCATGAATGATATTAGGGGTAAGTCAATCTACTTACCATCATCGTGAAAGATAATAATAATAACACAGTGGAGCTCGGGAAGCTCGTAAGTGATGATCTGTTTAGCCACATCTAGTCCATAAAGAAAAGACTGGGGGCGAAGGTGTTATCCCCATTCGAAATCAAATCGGGATATAAAGAATCGAAAGCTGTCGTATCGGAAAAATGACATACTCTTTCGTCATCGCGCACAAAACTGGTTAACCAGATCCTACATATAACCGGAGAAAGTTCCTTCTTTCACTGGCTTTTTTGTTTCTCTCTCTTTTAGCGGTCGAGGAACTGAACTGTTAAATAAGAAAAGGAGAGCAAGCAACTGAGTTTGGCAGTATTTCTGCTACCGCTGCACCCTAATCCTTCATTTGACATTTGGGGCAAAAACAAAACCTTCGGATCCGATGACGAAGCCGTTCAGCAACTTACTCACGATGAAGAATATATACGAATAAGAGAACTAGGAACCGATGCATTGCTATTGTTGGTGAAAGGTACCGTGCGTACGTGCCTGAATGGTGTCTGTAGCTCCGAGCCCGCAGAATAATAATGTGAGCTTCTCCAACATTCACCGCTCAGTCTTTGTCCCACCTTCCAGCTCGCAAGACGTATATCGTTAGCTGGTCGCTCTCTCTCCCTCAAGCCACTGTTAAAGCTGTTGAGGTAAGCGCTGTTCTTACACGAAAGTGCTCCAATCACGTATATCTAACATAGTTAAAGAACGACTTCAATTGTTCCCTTCAGCGATTGAAAATCAACATGAAGCCACCTGTGATTGCCATTTGGTTGTTTGTGTTTGGGTGTGTCGGGGCAATCCCTGCGTCCAACATAGTCGTAGAGAAACCGGAAATTGACGATATCTTCTCCTCAGTCTCCAAAATGGAAGCTCTAGTCTCTCAAGAAAATGCCATTGTCAACATGCTCGATTCATTTTTGATCGATGCCAAACAGCGTATCTCCATCATTCAAAAGTAAGTCCCGCTAAAAATGTTGCTAACATTTTGTGATACATGTAAACAAAAAGTCATGTAAAACGTGGGTTCCATCTTTCGGGGAGAGATACTTTTGAGGACGCCGAAAAAACATTGCGCTCAATTCGAATAATACTACCTAGATTCTATATATTCCATGTCTGCGATATAGCGGTCGCATGTTACATCTAGCACATATACCGTAATACCCAATGAAAGTGCCCCAGAAAAAAAGGAAGAAGAAAGAAAAACCTTAATGGGAGTGCATCTACCAGCACCTTAATAATACCGGAATGTGGTTCATTTGGGGCGATTCATTTCGTATATAACAATAACAGGTTGTTTTTGTGCAATTCTTTTTATCTTGATTGCTCCTTTGTTGCTCAACTTTATCAGTTCCAGTACGGCAAACAGCAGCCTATTAACCGGTAATGATCGGAACACTCGTTTTTTTTTTTGGGAAAGTAAATTAAAAAGATTTCTCTCAAGGCCAGTATAATTGTCCCGTTGCTTTCCATTGATAAGCGCAGGCCTATACAATTAAAACGAATATTAGGCTTCACCTTGTTAGTTAAGGAGAGAAGAAAAAATAGAAAGTCCTGACGACTTTTTCGCCGCCGTCCTGCAGGCAATGCGACTTACTTTATGATCCTTTTCACTTTCTCATAGTTACGTCACCACATATCGGCAAGTGATGAGTGGAGATCTCAGTTCTTCAAAGCTGGTTGCCAATCCTGTCGACGCTTACCACTTGGTACTGTACTTTATCTATTTAAACAAGTCATTATGTGTGTGTAGTTTTCTCTTTTGTACTTATTCGATTTTGTTTTTTTGTGTGGGGTCTTTAGTTGAAACGCCTCACCATCGACTGGGACGTGGTGGAGCGGGTCCTCGAAGCCGAATCCAACTCCAGCCGCAGTGAGTGTTTTGTTTATCATTTGCCACTACATTTTTTTGGGTTGACAAAGACATAAATCACAAAGGCTTTACGGTGGTTGAACTCGTTCCCTCTTTTGAGGTGTTAAGAAGCCGTTAGATTTTCATAGCGGTACGGGTACGATGTTGCTGCGTATATTTGACTTGACAGAGGAGGGACACGGGCTATTAACTAACGAACTCGACGGCGGAAAATTGTTCCCTACGGCCTCCCTCTATACATTTCACAAGCGGCCAAAAAAAAAAGTGATGTGTTGGTCACGAGTAGGTCAACTTGTTGCGTGAACTAGTTACACGCTGCATCATCTATATGGTGTTGTGTTAGGGGGCCGCTGTTAAACATTTTTATGAATCCTCAAAATTTTGCTGACGAGTAGACCTCGACACTCAAAAAATTGAGGATGGTAATTTGTGATTTGAAATTTGTCCAGCGCAGCACATGTTTACTAAGTTGAATAGATAGCGGGGACTTGACCTTGTTCAACAGCTGGTTCCTCTTGGTACACTGGGACATTCACTTGAGAGAGAGAGATAACAAGTTATATGATTGCGATCGGGGAACAGTACGTGTGTTTGTCTTAAATGAAATCGTACGAGACGAGTCAGCTGTTGGTTTATATACGTAACAGAGTGATTCCAAAGTAACAATTTGCGGTCGTGTTGCCGTGAAGTCCTTAATAATAATGGAGATTATCCCTATTTTTTTTTACGACGCCGCATCACTTTTTAGTGCGCACACAATGAAATCTTATTGTGGGCTCTTTCCTCTCTGTTGGTCTTATTCTTAAGCCAAGTGTCTGCTGGTTTTCCCAAACAGATGAGATTGGTGTTGTTACAAAGTACGTCAATACACACACAAGATTGTAATGTTATTTGGATGTGTGCAGATGCCTTGAATCACGTTCTAGTCTTGCGTGAAACGTCCGTTTTCCCGAATTCTGAGGATCTGCACGGTGCGGCGATTGCTCTCGTTCGCCTTCAGGACACTTACCAGCTAAACGTGACCGATCTGGCCGATGGCCACTACAATGGAGTGGATCATTCTAAAGGACAAGGTTTCCTTTTTCACTTTCTATTTTTTGTTGGTTTTTTTTTTTTTTTTAATAATAATTTTTTGTCGTGATCGTTCAATCTACCGATTTCCCTGATTTCTAAATTGAGAACCTTGCTGTTTGAATTCAAGTTTTTTTTGGCTGAAAAATTTTTCTTATAAAACATGTTGTTTTTCTGGTTACGTATCGTGTAGTCTTTCAAAGCCGGAGAGATTTGAGCGGCCGCGATTGTCTTTTCATGGCGCAACACGCTTTTGCCGATGGATATTACGACACAGCTTTACAATGGGCTGAAGCAGCCTTAGGCCAATTCGCACGGAAGGGAGATAACTACGGTTCAGAGCTAGAAACTTTCCGCAATGAGGTCAAACATTTCGTGGAGTTTGCCAGTCGTGTGGTATGAGCAATGATGCTTCGTTTAGAACGGGGTTTTTCTTTCTGATAACATAACATTTCGTTGGGCGATGTTTAATTTTTGTTAGCACGATGACGTCCTGGAACGACAAGGACCTCGCGGCGTCAATTGGCAAACCAATAGTCATCCAGTAGATAGACAATTTCGCTCGGGCACCAGTGAAAAGTACGACAGTTTGGCTGAACAGCAATTCACTCCCAAGCTGTACCAACATCAGTAAGCTACTAAACTGCTTTCTCCTACTTACATTACTATTTATTAGAGATAATTTCCATAACCTGTTTCAAACTTTTTCTATTTTCAGGTCAGAAGATGAGGAAAACGAACATTACGAAAGACTCTGCCGAGGAGAAAAACTCCGAGTTCGTAAAAAGTTTTTGCAATATCTTTTTTAATCATAAAACGAAATGACTAACGTATAATATTCCACTTTTCTTTTATATCACCCTTTCCATTTCCTGCCGTGCGACAGTCGGCGAATATTGAGGCCGGTTTACGATGCCGTTTGGTGACTAGAGGCCATCCAGCTCTGCTGCTTCAACCAATCAAAGTTGAAGAGCAATCTCTAGACCCGATGATTGTCGTACTTCACGATTTAATAACCGAACGCCAAACGGAGATCCTACGACAACTTGGAGAGCCCAAGGTCTGAGATTTTCTAATTTTATATTATACGACATTTTCGGATTTTTTTAACAAATTTGAGTACCTTCGTTTTATATAGCTGGCCACTTCTTTGCACCGAGGAGGAGAAGGGAAATTCGTTCGCAGCATGATCCGCACCAGCAAAAAGTAATTTATGCGCAATCATAATTTTGGATGAAATGACATCACCATTTTCTCATGACAGTGCTTGGCTTCAAGAACACGAGAATGCTTCACTTCCAGCTATTCGACACCGAATGGAATTAGCCACGGGACTCATCTACGGCCCTGAAACGGCTTCCGAATATTTCCAGGTAATTCTTTTTCTTTTTTTTTAAATTAAAGGTCAGGTCGATCGAAAATCGTGAAGAAAAACGGGACTTTTTCTTAGATTGCTAATTACGGCATTGGTGGCTTGTATAAGACACACACCGACAATGTCATTCACCCGGATGTCAGGCCGGAAGATCAGGACCCTTGGAATTTGTATGTTGGAGACCGAATTGCCACCTTGATGGTCTACGTAAGTTGTGAACTGTATGGGTTGTTACGGCTCTGTAAAACGGAATTGTGAGACTTGTTTTGAAAACCTGCAGCTGTCGGATGTGGAAGCCGGAGGTGCGACTGTGTTTCCCAGAGCTGGCGTCACTTGTTGGCCAAGAAAGGGCTCGGCCGCTTTCTGGTGGAATTTATACAAGAGTGGCGAACCTGACTTGACCACGGTATACAACTAAATGTTTGAATTTTATCCAGCACAAAATCTTATTCCTTTTTTGTATTATTTCCATAGCGTCATGGCGCTTGCCCTGTTTTACATGGCAGTAAGTGGGTGTCAAATAAGTGGATCCGCCAAGTAAGTACACTTTAAAAACAAAATAATTAATTTTTTTATAAATCTTTTCATCAAATTCCTTTCAATATTTTTTGTTACAGTACGATCAAATGTTTGTTGCCAAGTGCGGTCTTCATCCTTTGGAAAAGTATGATTCCCTGCTGATGTAAAGATTTCGATAAATGACACATAGTCATTCATATTTTTTATTGAATTCTTTTGGTGAATGTTTTTGGTAATCTTTTAATTTCGAATTCATAGCTCTCTCTTTTTACGAATTCCTAGCTCTCTATATTTAAGTCAAAAATTGATATCAAGTAAAAAAAAGTTGATCACTGGTTTTTCCTGGCAGAAAGTAAACAGGATTCAGATATTCAGATAATAATATGTTACTACACTGCATGTAAATACAATGTAAAATGTTTTGACGAACCAATGTGTTTAAAAAGGTCTAAAAAATAAAATACAAATAGAAAATTAAGTTTGTCTTTTCGTCATTCAAAACTAAAAATATTTTGCGCCATTTCCGGTATTTTTCCAATGTCCAACACGAGACTTGGCAACCTTCTAACATTTGAAAATTTCGATTCGTCTACTGAATGTTCTCAAAGAACAGAATAAAGAATTAAAGAGTAGATCGACGAGTTTTGTTTACACGTGCACGTGTATATTTGTTAATAATTACCAAAGGTTGAATGAAAAGTATCCTGTAAAGTTTAACAAAATTACCATGAGATCCTGGTTTCACGAACAGGTAAAGCTTTTACTTTTTTTTTATTGGTGTCAAACTATTGTCGTAAATATTTCGTCTCTGTTTAGTGTGAAATTAACAGCATTTCTTAACTTTACACATGTGGTTTTTAGTTATTAGCTAGAGCAATAGCATCAGCAGTATGGACCACTGTTTTACAAGTGCCTCTAGTTCTTGGACTGAAGTTACTGTTTAGTGGATACCAAGGGTTGTCGAACTCTTTTTCGTTGTTCCTGCACTATGGCTCCATTTTCAGTCTCCTTATGATTCCACTTTGTATCTGTGGATTTACTTTCACTCATCTTAAATGCTACAGAGGTATATTCACACACATTTAATACTATTAATTGTTTCTTGATTGTTGATTCGTCTCTTTGTTACATATAACAGCTGAACCTTTGGTCTTTTCCACACGATGGGCTGTTCTGAAACAGTTATCAAGCCCGTCTTTTCTTCTTCTCCTTGCTTGGTACTTCAACATTACTGGAGTTCTCATGAATTCATATTTTGCAATGGCTCTTCCTTTCCTGGGATCATTGAGTACCCAATGTTCTGAAAGGTAAAAAACAAAAAAAAGTGAACTTAAAATAATAAATTTTGACTGACAACTTTAATTCTCAGACAAGAGTGGTGCCTCAATGAACCCCATTTGTTTGGTGTATTCTTTGGGTGCTGGCTTGGCTTATGTGAAGCTGGGGACTACTTCTTTTCTGACAGAAGAATTGTAAAGGTACCCCACGTCCAACTAAACATCAAAGTAGCTGTCAGGTCCAGCATCTCTTCTCTCATCAAGAACTCTTTGAGTGTTTCCTTCAAGAGATACGTTGTGTATATATTTCTTTACTTGCTCTTTGGGGGCTTCGTTCGCTCCTATATTCTCACCGTGACGAGGCTTGCAATGGATGAACCTCTGGATACATTTGTCACATTGATAAACATCTCTTTGGCACTTCGATGCGTACTCATCGGATCGGCTTGTGTTTTTACCATCAGACTTTCTGATTTGTTTTTTCAATTGTATCAGATCAAGGTACGACATATCTATTGTATGAATTTCATTGTGACATCGTTCAACATTTACATCTGATTTTCAGCCGATTTCTTTTCCTCTTCTTCGCCTGGTTGATGAGACGACACCTTTGCTTCAAGAGTCTCTGTCTTCGAATACCGCTCTACTTCGATTATGGGCTTGCAGAGACTGGAGCATCTTGGCCGAGCATAGCCCAGAACAGAGATCTGTGATTTTCTCCGTCAGCCAGCCAGGAAATCATCCCCACAACTGGAATAACATATTTTCAGCGATTCAACCTCAGTGTCTCCATTTCATTTCACTGCTCAAAGGTGAAAGCAAAACTGCCAAGGCAGAGAAAAAAGAAATGCCCGCTCCACAATCTCCAGCACCTTATGACACGTTTAGTAGCCCCGTACGAATGCGCAGCATGGCTCTGACCTCTCCATCTAAGGTGTCGGATTCACCTTCTCCACCCACATCTACTTTGCAATGCAAAATCCAGTCTAAAATGCAGGAGGTTGGTTCAATTAAAAACATGCTACTAAAACTTCATTAATGCCCGTCTGAATTTGTAGGCGCTAGAAAATCTTAAAAAGAAGCCCGTCATTAACTTTTTGTGGGGAGAGCTCCCGGATGCTAAAAGAAGGCAAACGTTTGCTAAAGCTGAGCCGATCATTCTACTTGTTGAAGGTATCTTTCCTGATGCAAATTTCATGGACGAGTTTCTCTTACTGCCATTTTTATTCAGGACTTTCACATTTCGTGGCGGCTTCTTTCGTTGAAGATAAATTTGGAGTAGTTCAAAAAGATCTACCTGAAATTCTTTCTATGCTTCTGGACCTGCAGGCGGTATGATTTTTTATTTTTTACATATTTATTTATTTTTTAAATTGTAAATTCATTTCTTGTATCGAATTCTTCTTTTTTAGGCTGTTGAACAACGCGGACCACCTAGTGGCGCGATAACCAAGCGAACGGAAGCTTTTACCAGTTCTCCAACAGATGTCCAACTGAAATATCGTCTCAAACGGGCAATCAAATCATCTATCTATCGCATTGTCGTTCGATTTCAGCTTCACATTTTGTAAGTATATTGAGGCTCATTATTTGTGGATCATGCAGCGTAATTTACTTACATGACGTATGACAATTCAGGAATGTTCCGCTGCCGCCTACCCAGAAGAGGATGTTGGAACAATACTTGGAATTTCTCGTCGGCTAAAAGTATTGTTTGTATTTTTCTCCCTTCCTGATTAAAATAACCTTTTTAAAACTAATGTGTACCCTTCATCAAAATGTGTGTTTCATGTCCCCAAAAGGTGAATGTACTGGATCAATTACGAAACACATAAACTGAAACGGTGATCCATGAGCTTCCAAAGTAATTTGTCTGTTTGATATAATTTTACCGCTTTTGGGAATGCCGACAGTTGGTTTGGATTATTGCAGGTTTACAGTGGAGAAGATTCTAGACTGGATAGTAGTTCGTAATAAGTGAAGACCTGTGCGCGTGATTAGACTTACTCCTACGCTTACTCGTAGAAAGCAATCAGCATACCAGAGTACATAGAGTTTCGGGAACAAGAATAGCGATTGTGGAGAGGGGAAACCGGCATAATCAACTGGCCTCGGCGTAAGTACGGCTTCAGGTGTATACCTCTCTCTCTCCTCTTCTTCTTCCGCTTCATTAATGTAATATGAGGGGTCCCCCCGCTAAGCTACAGATGCTCGCCCTCGTATCGTGACCGTGGTCGTAGTCTTGGCAACGGCCACTCTTACCTTAATAACATGGATTTGGCTTTCAGTTCCTAGTTGTTGAGCATTGCGCAGTCCTTTTGGTCCCCTTGGCGAATTGATGAGGGAAAAAGAAGAACACAAATTCAACCCACATGTGTTCATTAATGTGGCTGAAGCCCGGTGCCGATTCGGGCACTCCCTTCTATGGAGAGGAAATTGACGTCAGAGTTCGCAGCCAACTAATAATTCGACGTGGTCGACCCTCTCTGCTTTGCACGAAAATCCCACGCGTTATCGAGGAGGAGGAGGAAAAAAGAACAACAAACAAATCGCGTCATTGATGTGCGGATAGAAATGCGTCGGAATTTTTTTAAACATCCCTTTTGCAGTGGGAGGGAGAGAAGAAAACACCCTGATTGGCTCCATTGTACATACCTAGGGCCGATAAGCGAGAGAAAGGCAGGCCGTTTTCATAATGTCCTAGAAGCGGCATTTCAATGGCGGCTATTTCCCAAACTTCTTGATTTTTTTTTCTTAATTCCATTCGTTAACAAAGACGATTGGAGATTTTTTGGGGTAGGCTCCCTACAAAGGCGAAGAAGAAGAGCTAAAAGAGAAAAAGAAACATGAATGATGTGAGCCAGCGTCACAAAATATAACTGCTCAACTGACCAGTCGCAGTGCCACACTCCATCAGCGTCAAAGCGAGTTGTGAGATAAGGATCGGGGTCCGTCCTTTCTCAACAGCCGTGACCGTGTTGGCGATTGTGTTACCTGCGACCTGTAGCACACACACACACACGCCTGAAATGTTTTTGGTTGCTATTGTATTTTCTGGGGGAGAGAAAGAGAGAAGAGCTCTCCTTATTCTTTAGCAGCTCGTGAAGAAGCTCACGGGAGAGTTGACCGTCTCTTTGTTTCATCCGGATGGCCGACGGGGGGTGGCCATGGAAGATGTCGGACCTACCTATAGGTCTCTCGTGTGGATTGATTGTTGTTGGACACTGGGCTAGGGCGCTTGAATGAGTGGAATAATAACAGTAGTCTCGGACGCCTGCCGACCTTTTGCCCAATGGGACAGGGAGAAAACAGATAGACGGTCAGGTATTCTGTTTCACATCGTGACAAGAGTCAAAGACATTTGTTATCCGCCATCGGTCCGGATCTCAGGACATGCAGAGAACTCTGAAGGAAAAAAGAAACGAGACGGGCCTCTGTCGAATTGATATCGCATGGCTGCCAGTAGAGCCTCATCAGGAACTCTTGCGTCAGTGATTGAAAAGACCGTCAATGGTCGTCGTTCGCAGCGAAGGTCGCGGTCATGTTTACATTCGACTCTTGTTGTTATCCTTTTCTTACGCTTTTTTTCTACATATTTTCCTACCATTTTGATTCTTCCCTTCATTTCTTTATTCATTAGATGCCGTTCCAGTCGATATTTTATGCTTGAAAGAGCGACGCTGTTGATCACGTCGAATTGATAACGAAAACAGCAACTACAAAAGAGAATTATTTTTTTTTTGTATTTATTCAAAGAAGAAGAAGAAGATTGTTGGGCTCGACAAGGGAAAACATGGCGCAACACGGCACCGAGTTGTTCGTTTCTTGTATCCATTGTGGGCGCAAGTTGCATGGGGCCTCGTTTTTTTTATTATTATTCTCTCCTTCTCTCTCTCTACTTGTGTCCGTCTCTTTTCTTGGCCGGGCTGGCCTATTCGATTCCGCCCATAAATATTTTATCTAGCCAAAAGAGGGAAAGGACTCGAGGCGGAAGAGCGCTGCAGTGTGTACCCCATAAGGAAGATACAAAATAGGCCCCACAAATGACGATGGAAGTTTTGAAGTGTCTTATAGGCAAGAAAATGGGGGGAGAGAAGAATATGTTGGCACGCTTAATCCGAAACGGTTCGTTAGTCCCCAATAAGTTATTCGTTGTTGAAAGACGGCATTAGTGCGCGGGCTAGCGAGCAAATGGCTCCCAGCGCACACAATAGGATCGAGAAAAGTATAGATGCTGGGAGAAGAGAGGGCGCTATTCTTGTATGCAAATAATTGAGCAGCAGAGAGGCTAAAGAGTCCATGCGTGTAGTACACTATACGGGGAAACGGTGTGCAGAGCTCCAGCAATGAGTACAGCCTTTTTCCCCTATTCCGCCGGCTTCACGGTGTATTCTTTTTCTTCTTCTTCCGAGTTTGTTTCCCAACTCTCAAAAAGGGCCAGCAACAGCCTAGTATTTTTTCTTCTTTTGTGTTTACTGTTGGGCGCTTTAGTCTTTCGTGGGTACATGTTACCTGGCCTCTCTCCTGCTCTATGGAGAGCCCATGCTAGGCCACTAACACAACAAGAATGGATCTCTAAATCTCTCTGCGGGGCTTTAAATATACAACAAAAGTGAGTCTTGTCCACGGTTTTTTTCCGCTTATGAGGAAACCGAACTTTGTATTTTTCGGGTTGAGATGTGGGCGCGCCGATGTTCCTACCGCTCCTGCTGCTCGTCGTGGTAGATGGTTCCTAGTTCCTAGCTTGTGTTGTTGTTGCGGCCGTCTATGCGGACGTTCCGGCAGTCGGGGCCAGTCAGGGGGGGAATATATAAAGGGAAGACGTGAATGGACAGTTTTTTCTTCTTCCTTCGAAGAAATAAAGAAGAAACACTCATGGGAAAGAAATAAGTAAAGAAAGGGGTGGAATACGATTTTTATTTTTTTCGAAGGGAATAATGTTCTTATTGTCAGACACATTTTCTTTTGTGAGCAAATTTCTACTCTAAAGAAAAAAATGGAACGACAATGAAAACTGTTAAAGAGATTCCCGGTTATTGAAATTTGAAAACACAATCTAGCACCAGTTGAATGTGTACCTTGTGCTCGCCTTATTATTTGTCTAGTTTATTCTTTTTCTTTTTTTTTGAAATATGATGGATTCGAGGATAAGAGAGAGTAAATCAGCAGAGCAGCACAGGAGGAGATGTGACCCTATATACCACATGCACATGTTGTTGGTGCATGTCTGCTGTGAGTTCCTTTCTGGTGACCGTTCGTGTGACATGGGCAAAAGCCACGATTACTCTTTTCTATCCCTCCCTGGTTTTCCTCCCTTTACAAGATATGGGCTCCACCGTGGAAATCGACATCCACCTGACAGTCCAGCTAGCCAAGGTGAGGGCGACCCCCTTTATCGGCTATCAATATCAATCTACTCGGATGTTGTCTATAGCTGCCGTATGAGCGTTGAACGTGTGTCTCGCCCTTATTTTTCCTTTGGGGTGGAAAGAGAGGGGGCTTTTTCTTTCTCTCGTTCGTGACGAAACGGGTGAACTTGAATTGTTTACCTTTAGAGAATTTGAAACAAAAGGAGAGCGGCTTCATTCTGTGTATAGTAGGAGGAGGGCTCTATTCTTTTCCAGTCTCTCACCTGAAAGCTATAAGCGCATTCCCCATTCGACCGTAACTCGTTATTGTTCTTCACTGTCGGACGACTCTCCGTAGGAGGCCTATAGGTAGAGACCGGCCCTTATATCGGGGCTTACATCTCTAGCAAACAGCAGCACGGATGAGATGAGGAATATTCTTCCACGTTTCAACAGACGACCCAAAAAGAGAGAGAGGTTAGTTCTTGTATTTAAAAATGTGTTTGGCCGTCCTGCAACCGGCAGAAAAAAAAGAGGGGGGAAAGTTAAAAATGAGTTTTGTCTCTTGAAAGACAAGAAGAGACATTTTGATATTTGAGACTATGAATTATGTTTCGTCTTTCCAAACAACAGAAAAAGAGAAAAAAAAGGGTTTCGTCCCAAAACTCCCACATTTTGGTTCCTTTTTCTCTTCTGGCCTCTAAAAATAGATGCATCCTTTTCGTCCAACTCGTGTGGACTTTGGTGTGTACGATAGTTTTTGATGATGGGTGCCCCTCTCCAAAACGTCACATCTAATGCTGACGCCCGTCCAGCTTTTTTTTCCCTTCAAAATCTTCCTGTTGGCCAAGGCCCGTCACAGCGATTCAACAAGCTGAAGAGAAAGAGAGATTATAAACGTTCCACTATATGATGTGTGCACACAACACACACTCTTTTTTTTCCTTCTCCCCTGTGTTGGTGGTGCGTGTTTCGTGTTACACGACCGCGATAGATCGAGTGGGTTGGAACTAGCGTGTGTAACATGTGTTCTGATGTGTTATTTTTTATTTTTTTTCCTGTGATATTTGTATACAATTTTTTGTTGTTGTTGTTGAAGGGGTGGTGGTGGTGTCTAACCGAAATCGTCCTCTTCTATTTTCCCGCACCGCATATTATTTTTGTTTTTTTATTTTTCCGGGCCCCATTCATTTTGGCTAGTTGCCCTCCATCTATCACTTTGGTAACAACAACAACAACCACAAGGAACTTTTGTATACTAAACTGGGACTTGTTGCTGTTTTGGAGTCGGCGTGATGTGTGAACGATGACTTTGCTGCTGGTCGTCCGGCAGCGACAAATTTCAAATCTGCTGCTATGCGCGCTTTGGACTCTGTTCATCTTGAAAACGGAATCTTCGATGATGAATGATCCTGTTCAATATGTTAAACTCCCTCCCCGTCTCTCTCTCTTTGATATCTGCAAGATGACCCTGGAAATCTGGCGTATCCCTTTCAAGTTACACAGAACCCAGCAGCCCCAGCCCCCGGACTGCCATGGTCATGGCAATGTGTGTGGTTTCTGTAGATGTACTTGATCTAAACTCATTTCCGGGGAAATTGTTTTTAAATCGAAAGTAGAACATTTAATTCTCTTCCTTTCTTTAATGGAAAAATTTCTTTTTTTTTTTAATAATAATAATACAGACTGATGATATTCAATTTGACCTGTATAAAAATAGGGTCTTTTTAAAGGGGGGCGTAGGTTTTTTCTTTGCCTTTCGGTAATGATCCCAATCGACGTCATCCTTCGTGTTACATAAGGGCGGGTTCTTTTTAATTATCAATTTTCAACCTCTCCCCCCTTGTATTCTTGTGGGGAGTTTCTTTTCCCCCCTTCTCTCTCAACCCCTACGACCGGTTTCTTTTGTTATACCTGTGGCATCTGATCCCCAAATCGCATAATATGAACGCAGACACATTTTCTCCGAGTGATTATTTATTTTGTCGGCGAAGAGGGACGCGGACGGTGAGGGCTTATTTCGTGTGTGTGTTATTTTTTCTTCTTCCAAGACGTTATTAATCTGCTTAATGGATACGACATCGCGTGTCGGAGCCCCCACTGCTGTTGCCACAGCTGCTTTTCTTCTTCTTCTTCTTGTTTGTTTCGGAAATCATCTAATTCGACGAAATAACGCTTTTTAGAACGTTAGATTGGTTGACCCACCCCGATTTTCTAACGTCTTTGATCACGAACCCATTTCGTCCGTTAGACATTTTTACGGCGTTGGTTTTGTTTCTTTTCCAAAGCGGTGCCGATCATCCATCCACCACCCTCTTGCTGGCACGAACACAAGTATTGAATTCAATTTCCCCCGCCGCATGACCGATTGTTTGTAAGTTTAGTAGTGAGTAAATAGGATCTAGTCTGAGAAGTATTCGTCGAACAAAAGAGGGGGGAGAAACAAAATATTGAAGAAAAATGTCGCCATGGTTCCCACCGCGAGAGTTGAAGCATTCCATATCCACAAAGCAAATAAAAGAAGAAAAAAGGGAAAAACAAGCCAAGAGGAAAAGAAATAAAAGGGGGACCCGACGAAAATGTAGACCGAGAAAACCATCTGAAAAGATTCAAAGATTTCTCTCATCTCCACATCCTTGAAGGGGAGAAAGAAAGATAGATATGCCGGAGACGGAATCGTCTATCGTGCCCGGTTTGTCACGGTTCGTTTCACGCGGAAAGCGCAACACTTGAGCTAGAGCTCTCCCTTTTCACAAGTTGCCGTCACACAAGTGCGTTGAGTGACACACGGCTGACTCGGTTGTATATACGCAACGGCCAACAGGCGGTGATGGCCGTGTGCAATGTGCACATGCTACAATCAAGCGAGCGAGATTGCAACTCTCTCTCCATGGCTTTTAACAAGGCGGAGGCAATGCAGCATCAAATGTGAGCCAATTATCTGATATGATAAGGCACTTGGATTTAGGCTATACTGTGTGCAACATGTCAGCCGGCTTCTACTGCATTCGATTCGAATTCAGTGTGCATTATACAGTTCAAAGACCTTCACTTGGGAACAAATCGCATTTCCAACTGGTGCCACTTTATGTGTAGGTGTAATATACGCTCTAGTTCTGCCTATATACTATCAGGCATTTATAGGCTCGGGACTTGTTACGTAGATATGGAAGGGACTGGGGGTGGGCGTTGTTTTCTTTCATCATTCCTCAAGTTCTTTCTTAAGCGACTATACTGGGTGAGACAGATGCATCAAAGAAGCGTCATTCATTCCGGCCAGAAGAGCAGCAAACATGGACCCACGCAGTTGTGTGTGTAGCGGAGGCCAAAGTATTCCTTGACTTGTCTTTTATCGGTATCTTAAAAGCACTCGACATCCGGCGAATTCCTTGTCCTATAAAAGTCAAGGAGCAGTCAAGCAGCCGGTCTCGATGGGGTTGGTTTTCTCTCTCCTTTATTTCTTGTCTCGATTTTCTTGACGGCCACCAAAACCCAAAATGTGAAGTTTGATATGAAAAAAAAAGAAGAAGACAGAATAAATCGGCTTTCATTTGACTCAGCCATATCCTGCTTCTGGTGGGGGACAACACACACGATCTTTTCTAGTTGGCCTTTGCCACAGGCAGGCTCCCAATGTTCTCCGTCTCTCTCGAGCTGTCCTATTTTTATTTTTCAGCTGTCATCAGCCCATCATACATATATCTAACTAGCTCTATAAATGCGCCGCATAAACACAACCCACACATGTGCCCATGTGCGCAGTAGCTGGATGCATCCGCGATGGCCCTAGTCGACATTTCAACAACCAGCAGCAGATTGATTGACACGATTTCAATAGCAACCCCCCTCTCTCTCTCTCTCTTTTCTGCAGCTTCTATACACACCATCATCCGCCGAGCCTCTTTTTCTTATTTCGATAAAAGGCAGCAGCAGCTCAGCTATAGATCACGAGTTTTCTCGGCGCTAGAATAACTTGAAAAGATTCGATGAGGTCGAAATAATAATCTAAAAACATGATGGAGATTTCCCTTCTTCTTTTTCTACTTTCATCGATCGATGCTTTTTATTCGCCATAGAGAGATTCGAGAGTGCAGCACTCTCGGAGCTACCGTGACGCCTTCAACATTCTCGGCATTTTCTTCTTCTACTTCTTCCGTATTCATACACGTTTTTCTTTCCCTCCGCACACACACACACACACCCGTATCTATGTATATACTCTGCTCTTTACATTCGATTTGGGGGAAAAGATAGATAGGGAGGGAAGTGACAGGTCAATACAATTCCTTCCTAGGGAACGATTCGTTGCGTGATACGGTGGCTGCCGCGGCTGGATGGCGGAGAAGTAGAATCCCCCCCTCCAGTTTTTTGTTCAGCCAATTTAATCGGAGTGGGATACAAAAAAAGCGTTGCCGAAAGTGCGGAGAAACATATCGAGCGTTTGTGACGTCATATTCGTTAGTTGTGCACTATGCACGTCCTGAATTTATAAGCGAAACTTGTTTTCACCAGCCCAGGAAACAAACACGGTGCCTCCGGATGGATGAAACCGACGCTGCCAACCAGCCAACTGCTTAAGGTAATTTCCTCTACACGTTGTTGTCTGGCTGGTTGGGTGTAACTTCTCCGATCTTTAGGTGCAGCGCATCCGCCAGGCAATGGAAACAACACCAACACACAATAAAGAGAAAAATCTGGAGAGAAATTCAAATGAAAGAAGAAAATCCGAATGCGTTTGCGTGTGAGAGACATTATATTACGAGATGGGGGAAAATATTCGTTAAAAATCTTCTTCGTCTTTGGCTTTCATTTTCCTGTGCTGGTCGTCTAGAGCTCTCATCTCTTTTTTTTTCTTCAACGAGATAAAACTCCACTCGACATGCTACAGCCATCGTGCATCAGTGTATTATATTCTTCCTTTCCCCCGGTTGCCATCGTCTTGTTAGGATGGGTGCTGTTTTTTGTTGTTGTTGTTGCCCTCAGTTCCTGTGCTGTTGGTACATCATTAATCTCCAAACGACTTTTGGAGAGAAACAGCTTTAAGGGAAAGAGATAGAGAGAGAGACTCGAGTTAGATACAGTTGGGGAGCGAGTGATTGCATTCTTCTTCTATTTGGTGGTGGTGTAACTCACTGAGCTGCAAAGATTGCTGGAGATCATTTGTCATGGGGCCACCAGACACCTAATCAGCCAGAGATGTTGCAGTGGCACGCCAGTCACATTTCCCTGCTGCGTATTTATATGTACATCGCTAGTATTAAACGACATCAAGACCAGTCGGAAGTATACATTTATTTCTGACGGATAAGAGCAACTAGTGGAATTATTATATTATACGGTGCATTACTTAATATAGTACTGGTTGTTTTTCTACCCAGTACGCAATTCGTTGTTTTTTCTCTATTTGAACCGACTGCAATTCATCCTATTACAAGATCCTCGTGAACTCCAATTGACCGTTAAAGCTTTAATTCGGCTTAAAACCAGATGTTTTTGTTATATGTTTAGAGTCCTATCTGGGAGTGTAATCGTAGTACTTTTCCTTTTTTTTATATCCCCAATCATCTAACAAAAAATACATAATACTTTTTTTTGTTTGTTTACTCTTAGCCCCATTTTAATAATGCTTGTTAAATGAGGATAAAAATGGCCGATCGGTTCTATACATCCCGCCGAAAAGAAGAAGAGAAGGCCGTGTAGCTTCCGACAGCCACCAGAGGGTCCCCGTGTAGCGCGCGCTTTGCCATACTTTGAAAGGGAAGCCCGCCACTCAGACGAGAGTCGACTGTCGAGCCGAAAGGTTGTGTGTTAACCGTCGTCCTGTCGATTTTTATCTTTCTCTCTCCAGTGCGTTTCCCTCCTCGTTATCAATCCGCAATTTTCTTTGCCATCACTCGCAAGATATTATTTTGCATCCAAGTTTGGCATTACATTTTCAATTGTGTGCTGCCCACACGAAAAGAGCCGGTTATTTTACTCCATTTTTTCGGGTTTTGTCCCAGTGATTTTGTGATTTGAGTGTGTCATTGGTGCTGATCATTTGAAATTGGTGTGTTTGTTTCATGGTCTCTGTCCGCTCTGATTTAATTGGATAACATATCGCAAAGTGTGTCTCAATTGCATCGACGACACGTGCTACAGTGCTAAACTTGAGGAATATTCCATTTCGTTTTGGGGTGAAAAATTGGAACTTTTTTTGGAGCTCTCTGCTGTTCCCAGCAGACCGCCGCCATCATCATCATCACGTCGTTAACTGGTACGTAAAAGATAATTGGCGCGAAAGTATATCTGTCCACGGTTTCCATCTTTTTTTGCGCGCGGCCATTTGTTTCATTTCCATTGGTGACAAGGGTAGGGGTAAGAAAAAACGATTGAAAATTCATCTGGAAAATTTGAATAATATGTAGCTCAGTAGAAAGGGGGGGGACTAGAAAAAAAAGTAGAAGGCTTTTGGTTGTTTAGTTTCTTTTGAGGGTTTTGTGTTTCGTCGTGGAATGGAATCGGATTGATTGCATTGCCGTGTAGCAAATGACCACCAAATGGCTCCAGAAGACAAATGGGTTGCCGGGATCAAGAGGGAAAAAAGGAGAAGACATAGGGTTGGTTGTTGGTATAGTTTGGAATTTTCGGTTTTGTTTTGTGTGTGTGTGTGTGTGGAAAGAGAGAAGAATAAAAAAGGGGGAATTCAATCAAAAAAAGAATAGGAAGAAAGCGCCTTCTTGTTTTTCTTTTGGGTACGGAAGAGCCTTAAGACGGTCCGGCCTCTCTCTCTACACGCACCGACACACCACCATGCACCACACCACCCTGCTTAAGTTTCTTTTTTGTCTTGTTCCTTTTTTGATTTTTCATTCCATGGCCAGCGCCCCTCTCATTTGCATGGTGATGGAAAGAAGAAGAATTCCTTGTTCGGGATCTTCACATTGAGCCTTGTGGTGGTAGAGTGTACCGTAGTAGTGGAGAGACCCAGTCAAAAAAGCCTTGAGAGAAAACGGCGTCTCATTTTCTCTCTCATCTTTATTTAAATATTCACTTCTTTTTTTCCCCCGTTTGCCTCTGAATCGCCGTGTCTTTGATTTTTCATCTTTTCGGGGGATCACAATCAGAAATGGGGACAAGATTTTCAAGTCTAATTAATTTTTATTTCCATCTTTTTTTTCCGACTTGGACGATAATTTAGAGAAGGGTGAGCGCCATCATAAACCGTCGTTGTGATGATGATCTCTCAAAAAAGAAAAACACTAGGAAAATGAAGGTAGAATAGAGCTATGTAGAGGGGAGAGAGAAGAAATCAAAGCATCATCTTTGCTCGGTTCTTGTAGATATAAAGTCGGCGCAATAAAGATGTGCCCTCCCTATATATACGGTCCTCCTCCTTCTTTGTTTTGTTTTTCTCGAAAAATCACTGGAGGGTTTTTCGAACGCGAACCGGGACGACGACAAGACCCACAGAGGAAAAAAGATGTCGAGTTTGAGATAAAAACAAAAGTTTGGTTGGTTGAAGAACGGGACAGAGAAAAACACGGGGGTTGATGGTTTTTTGGTGGTAGAGGGAAATGACAAGCCTGGAGCCAAGTTGTGTCGATCGGACCAGCAGCAGGTGAGATGTGGCTACGCAACATGTATCTCTCTGGGCTCTCCTCCTTCTCTCATCCAACAGGTAAATATTAACAAGAAGAAGAAGAAGGTAGCCCCAGGCTTTTGAAACGGGAGACTTTCAAGTGGGGGGGAATGCGCGCATTAGTCCTCTTCTCTTTCTCTCTATCCAGCCCTTCTTCTCTACATGTTATGCCTTGTGTAACATTCGAAATCAAAAGAGAGCCTCGGAGCATCTTTTGTGAAGAAGCTGCGCAACACTTCGCACATGTCGGCGAGCTTACAACTGCTGCTGGTATACTCTTGTCGCATGTATTAGAACCCCACCGTGGGGGGAATAAAAAAAAAAGAACTTGACAGTGTTTGGTTATTTTGTTGGGTGGGAGCGAAAGGTTTTTTCACCGGTACTTCTTATGATCCTGGTGAGATTTTAAACGGCAGAGAGTTGCCCGTCGATGGGCCGAGTGTGTAACAAAACACAATTGAGCGAGGAATATAAAAGAGACAGACTCAACATAGAGGTGAACGATAGTTGGTGGGGGGGGGGGAAGAGAATGAGGACGAAAGTTAATAAGATTTACCAGGCCTTGGGAAATACCAAAACTTTTTTTTTCTGCTGAAGTGAATTCTCCCCTTTTTCTTTTCTTCTTTTTTTTCGATATTATAGACGTAAGAGTTAGACAAGACAGTGTGCTCTGTGTATCAATAAATAAGTTGAGAGCTCGTGAGATGGAAAAGGAGGATCGCTGGTCCATTCAGAAGCGTAAGATGAGCCCAATGATGAAAACTTGGACGTGTGCGGCAAGGCCCAACAACAAAAGCGAACTGCTTTCTCCTCATTTTCTTGCGTCTTTTCTCGATCTAAAGACCGTCGACTCATGTATACACACCAACTACTAAGCTAAGACTTATTACCGAGTTGTAGTTTAGTCTTCTTTTCTTCTTATTTATCTATTCACTTCATCCCCCGACAAACTCGAAACTCTCAAAGTCCCAAGCTTGCTTTCTCTCTGTGCTGCTGCTATAGCCGGTGCCTAGTTGATTATCTATCGGGGGGAAGAAATACCACAACTTGCGTGCATTACTTTGCGCAATGTCAGCTCGGCTTTTTGGGCGTTGATCCGCGGGAAAGGAGGGAAAAAATGTTGCAACTTTCTGTGTTACCGAACAATGGAATCTGATACTAAAAAGCTGGACGAGCTTCATGTGTCGACTCTCTGCGTGTGTTACGCAACACACACAAACATTTCCTGACAATATCTTCATTACATTTGTTGGGTTATTGCGTCAGAGGGCCAGCCGCTGTTGACAGCAGGAGTTCTCATGTCGTGTAGTTACGTCTAAGAAACCGACGAGAGAGGAAATCATCACCATTCTGTTCACTAAATTGAGAATGACATTGATTGGATGATTTACGAGGAGTCAACCATCAAGGAAGAGCCTTAAAAATTTCACTTGAACTCCATTTTTTTCTTCTTCTTCTTTCAAGATTTTTTTTTCTCCTTCCCTAACTGGTGGAGGGGGTTGTCTGGGAGACTATGAGAAGCCCACACTTAAGAAGGAGAGAGAGGGAAGCGCACAATTGAGGGTTGAATTTGTAATTAGAAGGTACTGCTGTTCTCTCTTGCCGCTAATGTTCCAGCAGAGAGAGAGAGAGAGTCGGGATGAAAGAGAAGGGGGCATTTTTTGTTTTCGCTCGCGGTCGGCGCACGTTGTGTTGCACTCACGCGAGCCCTGTTATTTGGCCATCGGTTAATCGTCTCGCCATGGATTAATATCCAGGCCGCGTGTGGCTGGCGTGAAACAACCGTCCAGGCATATAAGAGACAGGCAGACGGAGGGAACTTTTTCTTGTGTGGTTCATCATCATCATCATCATTTCCCTCTCTCTCTCTCTCTTCTCGTTCTTTCGCTTTCTGCTGTCGTTCAACCTCTGCGCGACGGCTTATTAACTTCGTCACCAAAGGGGGAAATTGGCGTACCACAACAGCAGAGCCGAGAGAATGAAGGACAAAAAATGTTGTGTTCGTTTGACACTCTTTGCATGCGAACGAATTGCGCAAATAACAGATGTTTCATCACACTATGAGAACGTCGTTTCGAATGAATGTAAATCGATCACGCCCTCCCCCCTTTTTTTCTTTGGTTTATAAAATAGACTTTATGCAAATGCTGTGTAACGTTTGATTAACATAGCAAAGTGGACTGGAATGACGACTTTCACTCTCGAAATTGGTGCAAAGATTATGGCCTTTTATCGTAAATGTCGTTTTCTTGCCCACTTATTTAGTCGCTACTGTCCACAGTGGCACTCGAATTGAATGAGTCATCATTAAAACTTTTTTTTCTTTTGTTCTTTTTTTTTCTTTTCAGGTGTCTGTGATTGTGTGCTTCTCTCTCCCTTTAATGGTGCCGATGGATATCTGTGTCGATGAACTGGCAGTGCTTTTATCATCGTAACCTTGGCCAAGGTGTCCGCCCTGTCTCGTCGCGGTAAATTCTCCTCAAGAAAACGTGTGTGTTGCAATTCCAGGAATAGTTCAAAAGAGATAAATCGAGGCACTTTGGAGCGTGAACAAGAACAACCTTTTTTTTCTTCCTAAACTGTGTCAAAGTGAAGCATCTCGAAAAGATCGAAAAATGTCACCCGAAATGGTCATCTACTTCTTGTTGCTGCTCATTGAACTGATCTGCCAGACGGCCGCATCTGCTAACCGGCTCAGCGACATTTACTGGAATTCCACCAACCCAATGTAAGTCTCTTTTTCTCTCCTTCAGTGTGTGTATCTGTACGTATGTGGTGCGTGACTCCGACGTCGAGCCTCTTTTTTTTTTTTTTAAATGTTTGATATCCTTTGAGAATTGAAGAGCAGAGAGAGGAGGAGACTCTCTGCACACGTAGTATTGATCCAGCGACAGATCAAACGGAATGCAACTTATATAGAATGACACAAGAAGAGAGGGAGAAAAATAAGGAGCTGTTATATCTTTTGCTGGAGGGGGCAAAGTGCTGGAGAGAATCAGGGACGACGATGATGAATAAGTTATCACGACTACCAGTTGGGCCTCTCTTTCCCGGCCTCGATGGATGGACGAATATATTATGGGCGCTATGAAATCTTTAAAGAAAAAAAGAGAGGAGCAACTTTTTGAAAATAGGGGAACAAAGGAAGGCAACTGTTGCTGCTGATGCGCACTGTGCGGGAGGCGATGTTACGTTTTCACGAGCAGTTTGCTTGGAGAATGAGTTATTAGATTGGCATTGCGACAAGTGGACAGCTGCAATGTGTGAGGGTTATCGTTGTTGGCTAACGAGTGCCCTCGGTCGATGCAGTCATTCTCGTTACTTTGACCGTCATTCTCGCATATAACCTTTTTGTTTTTTTCCATCTCCAACCCTCTCTCATCTCTCAAGTTATGGCATCACCTGTCCTGTTGAATTATTTACAAGATGGAGTAGGTGGGTGGAGTTATGGGGGGGTTATTTCTGGACCGCGTTCTTCTTTTTTGTTTTTTGTTTTTTTTAAACTCCACCTGACTCCTATATAGCCCTTTCCATGGGGTTTGCATTCTACAGTGGATGCATGTGTGTGTATATCAACCTCTTTTTCGTCTGTTTAGAGCTACTCCGGGAATTTCTCCTTTGTCTGACCACCTTGTGTTTTTTTTCTTCCTTCTTTCCTTTATTTTTATGAGCTCTTTAATAGCGCCAGGAGGTTATAGGAGTTGAGGAGGGAACCCGCGGCGGGAGAGTCTCCTTATTTTTTCTCCCCTATTTTTTTTTCGTTATTTTAATGGCTCCTTATTTTTTGAAAGAAATATTTCCCTCTTTTCTTTTCGTTTTTTGTTATTTCTTTTTCTTGTACGAGTCCGAAGTGGTAATTAGGAAGAGGACTAAAAGACCGAAAGGAAATAACTGTTTAGTACACGTCACCTTTGCTTTTCTTTTTTTGTTTTTTTCGGGCGGAGGTGGTGCGCCCGTCTGGATGTGCAAGTGAAACGGAACGTTGCATTTGCGCAGCGTCGTCTTCACTCGTTCGTTCACCAAAGAAAAATGAAAGAGAAAATGAGAGAAAAGGTGATTATGGTTAAGAGCGCGCGGCTTCCGTTCGCACCATTGCGGCTGTCGGTTGTTTTTATTTCATTGTCTTTTGCTCTGCTCCAAAACGTAATAGTCTCCCTTTTTTTTCGTAACCCTTAATCTTTATAGCGTCTATTGAATTAGATTACTTTTGAACTGGTTTATGTCTCGCCGGTCATTTTTGGGAACAATCGAAAGTTTCATTCTTTCATTTCTTCACTTTTGTAGAAGCAAGTCCAAACAAAACAAAATGAGTTTTGGTGGAAGTTTTGGGGTCTTTCAAAACAAAAAAAGGAAACTGGAAATTGATGTATTCGATAGCGAGGAACTGGTGAGAGCGTGCACACGATTAAGGAGGAAACCGTATGTGTCTATGGTGTTTATACACGCGCCATACATATCGACAAACTATTTTTCAATCTGTTTTTTCGTGGGGGAATTTATCTAAACGAGTGTTTCGTTTTCTCTCTCTCCATCTGGTTTTTTTTTATCTCTCACGATATGTTGATCGAGTTGAAAATACCCCCACCCTATTAACATTATTGATGATGGGGTTTGGGATCTTTTTTCGATTTCTTCTCGGGTTTCGTGCTGTGTTTTTTTTTAACTCTCTCACCCGTCCATCGTCTCGACAAGGAACTAGGACGTCTTCCTTTCTTCTCGTTTTTTTTTCCCGTCTGTGTGTTGGATGTTACACACACACAGCCTGCTGTGTACAGCTCATTAAAATATTCGACTCCGCCTTTAGCGTGTTGCCGACTCGTCCGTCTTCTTCTTCTTTCTGGCGGAGGAGAGAAGAAGGAAAAAAAGAGAAAAACCCTTTTGCCATCACATCATTCTCCCGACCAAAGAGATATCCCACCGCGCGCACAGTTTGTGAATATACTCAAGACCCGATCGCTCACCGAGACTGATAACTAGCAATTACAGCGAGGAAATGAGTAGAAGAAGAAGAAATAAACTATTCTCAAATTTTTATGTTGGGACTGAGGGGAGGAGGATATTTCATCTATATATAAAATACCAATGTCTTTATGGAACGATATTCCATAGAGCGTATAATCACAGTAACGTGACTGGTAGAGTACCGGTACTCTACTGCGCATGTGGCGCCCCCCCAACCCTTTTTCAACCCCCATCTTCTTTTTCTCAATATTGATGAAAAATCGTCTCCCTTTTTTTGACTCCTTGACTCGGGGTTCTTGTTGACTCCGGAGGCTTTATGTTTTCTTATATTTTTTTCTGGCCTATTTTTTCTCCCCCCTCAACTACTTTTCTTGTGTATATGCGTGTGCTGGCGGTTGATGTCATATTAAATCGTTCTAGGCCTCTTTCTCTTATATAGTCCCTTGTCAAATATTGACGCGATGGAAAGAACTGGCGGACGGAACTGGCCATCCCCTCCATTTTTATTTTATTTTCGCTCACTCTGAAATTGCTGTCGAGAAAATAATATTTTGTCGAAAGAAGTTGAAGAAAAAAAGGCCAACTTTTCATTTCATATCCCTTTTTTTCTCCCATCTTCAATATGCATACACTGTATAATATATATATATAGTAGCATGAATGTGTTTTGTGTGTAGTACGCGTGACGTAACGTGACTTGATCGATCGACGTGCCCGAAACGGTTTTTTTTTCTATCAAAGGGCAATCAAGCGGCAAGGTGGCAAGGCACAAATGGCCCTTTTCTCGTCAGGAAATGCGTTTGCTGCGCTGGCCGCTAGCGGCTAGAGGCTCCTTGTTTGTGCTGTGCGGTAAAGATAAAATGTTAATGAAGTCCGGTTCGATCGATGACGTTTCGGTATGGACGTCTCACAGCTGCCGATGATGAAGGTGGGAATGGAAAAGAGGGGGGCCTCTCAAAATGGAAATAACTCTACGGCGAGAGCAATCAAACTTTTAGGCGATAGCGTTTCCGTGACGACGTCGCATTAAAAGAACTAATTACAATCTATGAACACTTGGAAACGGAGGAATTCCGAAATGGAAGGGATGATATCCGGGTTGTAATTCTTTTTGTTCTGGGGCAGGTTGTTGATATTATTCTATTATTATTATAGGAAAATGAGATTCTTAATTATTTTTCTTTTTCGGGGGGTGTTTTTGTGTATCGTCTTGTTGCACACAGAAGGGCGACCCCCCTCTTGTGCCGGTTATATCTTGTGTCTATTAAGAAAATGCCAAGAGAGGGGAAGGAAGGAGAAGAAGAAGTCGATTAGTTCCGGTTGTTTGAGTCGATTTGCCGGCTCTTGGGGGCTGGTATGGCATCACCCCCTGAGCTCTCTCTCTCCTCTTCTTGCTCTTTCTCTTCTCTACATCCTTTAATACTTGAGAGGCTACCACCGATCCTGTTGGTGGGAAAATCACGTCCGAGTTGTTCTCTCGTGTCGTCTCTCATTGCGTATTCCGCCTCGTCCTCCACAGATATATCCGCCGCATTTTTTTGTATTTTTTTGTGGGTTGGTTAGTGTGGGTGGCGGCGGGGGGATATTTGTTTTGTTCTCCGGAAGAAGAAAGGGAAAAGATAAAAGGTAACGGAGCCCACAACAAAAGACAACCAAATCTTTTGATGTTGCCAGATTCTCTCCTTGGTGGGTGGCGTCCGCAGGCTTCAAGTGTCGTGCATTCAATGACTCCCGGTTATTGCTACTGATGCCACTCGTTCGGTCTATTTGACACGGATGCCAAATTTTTTTTCGTACCGGTACTTGTTGTTTTTTCTTTTTTCAAACACTTAATACGACCGTTACTTTTACTGGGCCTCCAGTATTTTTGGTCAAGTGTTTGGGAATGTGTCCTTCTTTTTCTTATAAAAGTGTATTGGCCCTCTGAAGAAGAAGTGTTGCGGCGGAGGACGGTGAACTCCCGTCGCAGCACGGGGCCCCGCGTGTGTGTGTGTGTGCGAGGCGGCGGCGGCATTTGCAACGGCCGGCGTGAGCGCGTACCGGGCGGTCCCTTTCCATTCTCGATTGCGGTGTGTTTCCTTCATCCAGTCATCGTCGGTAATGAAGTCGGCAACACCGACCGGTCGTCCTATTTTTATTTCTTTTTGAACGCGGGTACGGCGGGACACGCGCTCCCGTCACATTTTGATTTTTCGCATCGCGTTCACATTTCGAATCGCTTCATTTATCTACCCGCCGCCGCCGCGGCGGGATTGCCATTGCGGACCTTTTTAGCTTCAGAAATATCGTTACTGGCTAATTCATGCGTCCGCGTTAACTTGAATTTCTTATTTTATTTCTCGCTCGACTCCCGAACGCCAGCGATTCCTTTGCAAAGAGACACAAAAGAAGTTCTTCCGCTGGGGATATTTTTTTCCAGCCACTTTTCTTTCTTTGGTTTTTTTTTTCCCGCTTGCAAATGAAATCGAAAGTCATTTCGTCGTTAAGAGGCCCGACCGACCAGATGGTTATTACGTTGTGTACAACATAACGATGTCTATACGCGGGAGTGAAAAGATGCCGCCGCCGACGAGACTTGAAACGCTATTTTCACTCTCTGTCCCGCGGAATAAAGAGACCAACATTTAATAATGTTTGATCATCGTT
The DNA here is from genome assembly GCF_021134715.1 of Daphnia pulex. Classification (NCBI taxonomy): domain Eukaryota; kingdom Metazoa; phylum Arthropoda; class Branchiopoda; order Diplostraca; family Daphniidae; genus Daphnia; species Daphnia pulex. The sequence goes on along the minus strand of NC_060018.1, from coordinate 1,896,495 downwards.
TGCCGAGCAGTTGACTTTTTTTTCCCTTCCTTCTTTCGTTTATTTATTTATTTTTTTTTTCGCCGCCAGAATCCGGCAGAGTAGGCCTTTGATCTGGTGCGTGTCGGAGCGTGAGCGTTCCTTTTTTTTCTGGGATAAAAGGGACTATCTGGGGATTGGGCGATGGGTTATTACAGCCAGTGACTCTAGAATATTGAATGTCTGTCTGTGTGTGAGCGTTGGTTAGTGCAGTAGGAGTAGGAGGCCTATAGTGCATTATAATAAGATACGCTCGGACTCTCTTGGCTCTCTCGCAACATAACGGTTTATGTATATAGGGCTGCTCCTCCATGGCCTGCAACGGTTGTTTAGTCAAGCCATAGGGGGTAGGTAGTAGGTAGTTTGGGGGTGGTGGTGGTGGTATAGTTGAAGAGGGTAACAAGAGAGTTGCATCTCTTTGACGACACACAAAAGCTCCAGTTGCTCCGGTTATATAAGGGAACGTTTGCGTCCCTGTGAAGCTCCCTCTTCTTTTTTTGCTTATACTTGCAAAGGGTGGGGTGGACGACATCAAGTCCCTCACTCTCTCCAACTCGACTACCACATTACCCGTGTCCGTGGGGGCTCTTGTTGACGTCGACTTCTTTCTCTTTTTTTTTTGTACCCCACCATCTTTTTTTCTATGCGCTTCTGTAGCGACCGTATCGAGGTTGATCAAGAGTGCCAAAGTCTTTCATTGTCACCATCTTCCAGCAATTCCCCTCTCAACTGTAGCCATAGCTCTTTGTCCTCTTTTTTTTAGTACACACGCCCGCTTATGTACATAGCGACCACACGCAAATATCCGGCCGTCTCTTAGCCACAGCCATTTCTTTTTTTTTTGGGAATAAAAAATTTTCCCCTCTTTTCAATGGCGTCGTATAGAATGAGAGCTATCTAGCTATTATTATGGCATGCTATATCACATAATATATACCTGGTCCTGCGTCATCAATAGAAAAATGGGGAGCTGTGCATGGGTTAAGAACCCGGAGCTGCTGCTGCTGCTGCATTTGAATGTGACGTCGCAGCTGGTGTGAGGCTGTGTGTGTCGCCTTCATTCATTTTCGAATACAAATGCCGCATCAGACAGTTGCCAGCGCACAGCAGGTTCTTGATATCTTCAATAGGCGATCTTCTACCAACACCCTTTTCTCTCGTTCGCTTGTCTTGTGTATCGTGTTATAATGAACTTGAAGGCCTCATCTATTCACCCGTAGATTTTCTCTCTCTCGAAATCTTTAAATAAACATTGCCGGATTCTATCTTTGAATTCCCTCAGCTTTTCTTCCCCTCCATTTTTGCTCCGGGTTTGTTGTTGTTGGTCAAATCCAGCCTTGAGCCGTCCAGTTCAAATTGCCCCCACGCCACACACACACACATCATCCCAAGCGTTAGCTGATTCAATTGAGATAAGACCTTGTGTGGCCGTCTTAGAGACTCATAATAGCCTTCTGTCCCTGCTTGACTCACGCAACATGTTTGACTTGTTTTTCCAGTTTTTCCCTACACACTGCGTCTATTATCCACACACACTTTTCAGTCCAAGCACAAACACACTTTCATGGCGTGCTATAGGTATAATAATCCTCGAAGCCATCAATTCATTTAATTACCACCGCGGGATGTTGCCGGCACACGACGTTTGCTGCAAACGCCACAAACATCCCCCCGTTCTGTTACTTTCCGCTACGTGTTTGCAAGTACACAGCGACCGGGGTAGGCTGGTGTGATGCTGTGGCCAGTCCGGCATGTTGTCGTTTGCTGTTTTGTATCCATCAACTTCACGCGGTCCCCTCTCCAAGCGAGACGCTGCAATGAAGTAGACGAGAGTTTAGCGGAAACGTGTGGAAATCCACAAACAGATGACAATTCGTGTCTTCTCGGCTCGAATTCTCTTGTGTGTGGCTGCTGCTGCTGCTTGTTTTCTTGGCTTGGCAGTTGTTGGCGAGGGGAAGTGCATAAGCAAAGAGGGTATAGCGCGCGATGATGTTCCGGGGTCCCCTGTTTGTTTGTTTTCTCTTACCCACTCGTTGTTGAACACGTTGCACTCGCCCCCCGTGTGTTGTGGCACATTCCTATCGTCGCACACTGCTAGATAATACAGTGCAAAGAGTGCTGGGTTGGGCGACAAGTTTAGGTGGGGCCGCGCCCGATGTTGTTGTCTTAACAGCCGAAGAAAAAGAAGCGATAGACAGCAGTGGGGGGGAACAAACCAATCTTCAGGATAAACACGACTGCAGACTGGACTTTGTCTCCCTTGGCTTTTTCGTCTCTTCTAGGAAAAAAAAAGCCTTTACCTTTTTCCCGAGTATATTTATAGAGGGATATTGTTTGTCTATTCTTTTGGGCCCTTTCTCTCTCCCTCTCTGTTTGCACAGAAGTTGGAAGAGGGGTGCGGTCCGGGAAGCTTTTTCCACGTAAAACTTTTGACTCCCGAAGTCTTCTTGTCCAGCCTTTTTTAATATATCGCCAACCGGATACGGTCGTTGAAAACAATTTTTCGCCATTTCAATTTGCCAGGCTATCATCACTTTTTTTAAAAATTTCTGTAAAGGATTTCAACGCCAAAGATTTTAAAAAAGAAAATGGGAGGGTAAAAGAAACCTGTCGTTGATACGGGATCTATTCAGGAAGGAAAGAAGGGAAGTCTGTAGAGGAATCGGATTATCATTCAATCAGGAGTCCCCGAAAGGAGGAGGAGCTAGAGAAGTGTATCCGCGAAGAGAGGAGAACTCTTCTGAAGAGACTTCTCTCTGGAGATATTGACTTGTACCGCAAGGACGTAATACCTTGTCGCTAATACAAAGCTTTGTCAAGGCAACCTTCAAGTCATTTTTGGACGACGTTGTGTGTGTGTGTGTCTGTATGTGTGTTTTTCCCCCCTCTTTTTTTATTATTATTATTTCGAGGTTATTTTTTCTTTTCATTTTTTCTTGATATGATTGGCTTCTTTCCCCCTCACATGACTCCCTCCTACTCGTCTGATGCTTGATGCTGCAACAATCCTTATTATATAGCTTCTAAGTGATTGAGCCGACTTTTTTTTTCTTCTTCCTTTCATATAGTAATAAGGATTTTAGGTTATGTGGCCTGGAATGTTGGGGGAGACGCTCTTCTTCCCTCTTTTGTGTCTCTTCGATACAGAGACACGGTGGGTTTCTTTCCCGACTTGATTGGATGTGATTGTTGGATCGCTAGAAAAGGAATTCGGGAATTGTTCAAAGTCATAGATCTATTCATCCGTCGTCTGGGAGTTAGTCATCATCTTTTCTCTCTGCTCTTATGCGGCCCTCATCATACATACGTACACACTGTGTCTGTGTATGTGTGTGTGTGTGGTATCAATAGCCTCTCATTTAAAGGCATCGTGGATGGTCACGATGCAACGGTACGTGCAATGCGAAAATCAAGGGACGGATAACAAAGAAACAAAAGACGTTGTGGGTCGGTCGGGTGGGCGGATGAAAGAGACAATAATCTGAGGGAAAGAGGAAAATGATGTTTGAAGAAACAGATCAATGTGTGCTGACTATCGTTATTCCTTTTCCTCCTTTTTTCACGACGAGTCCCTCCCGTTGTTTCAAATTGATTTACGGACGCTGTCTCGACAGATAGAAGGCAGCGAAAGAGTGTATATAGACGACCCTAAAAACACGAAAAAGAAAATCTCATATCTCTCTTTCTCCTTTCCTTGTTCCCAGCGCTCCTCGCTCATTCCCGAAAAGATGAGCCCGACTGATTGTGTGTGTGTCCTGTCCCTCTTGTTTTTTTTTTTGAATTTTATTATTATTTTTCCGAAGAAAAACAAATTCCGTTTTGGCATTTCTGTCTATTCTCGTCGAGCTGATTACATTTCCCATTGGGTGTAGGCAGCACAAAGATGGGTAAAACAACAGCAATCACTATAGCTAGCTACGACTACTAAACTAGGGAGAATGAAAACAATGACGCTGCATCGGGGCTGTTGGATGAATTGGCCAAATCTTTGCTCTGGTTGGTCTTATGCGCTATACCAGCGCTATCTCATTAATAATCAATGCCGATAGCGCGGGAGGAGGGCGGGGGGATGTGTGCCCGTCTAGTTTGTTGCGTACGTGACGTTGAAATGCGGTCAGATCACAAGGGGTAAAAGAACAAGAGCAGACGGAACACACATCGCCTTGATATCTCTCTTTCTCATTTCTTTGTTCTACCGAAATGTAATGACACGTTGCTATATATGTGTATTACTGGGTGCGGTTTCCCACCCGCTTTTCCATTTCGCTTCTTTTCTTTTCTGTTTGATGCGAAACAAAGCGGACGCTGGGACCCGCCGAGACTTTTAAGAGATAAAGAGAGACCGCCCCGCTAATTAAGACTCTTTTCTCTCTCCATCTCCTTTTGTTCTCTGTCAAACTCTTTCCTTCTCATTTGATCATGTGTCGATCAAGAGCCCGACTAGAACAAGGGACTCTTTTTTTTATTATTATTTGGGGAGATTTTGTTGACGACGATCATCATCAAATGAGGAAGAATTTGCAGTCGTCAGTGCAATGAAAAATTCATCTGCTCCCTCGATGCAATCTCGTAATATTCCAGAAATGAATTATTCCGGGGCCACGGGTGGAATTTCTCGTTAAAAAACGGTCCTCCTTCTTTTGTTTTGTTGGTCCTGCGTCGTGTGTTTCTTGGCCATAAAACTGACGAATGTTTCCCATCTTATCTCCCGCGTCTCTTCTAAAAGATAAACACGCAGAAATGATGAAAAACATACAGGAAGGGTTTTCTTCTTTTGACTTGTTGTTTTGGCTGGTGAGAGAGAAAAAAAGGGACAAGTTTCAAAGCTGATTTAAGAAGACTTGTCCTCCTCTTTCTTCTTCTTATTCTCTGCGTGGGTTCCCTTATTCGCCGGCAGACCTGCACACGATGGACAATGCGCAACTTTGTTATTCGTTCCCCCCATCTTCTTTTCGTATAGCCCTAGCCTCTTGACGTAACCAACTTGAAGGAGTTGAGCGAACCGCGTGAATCCTCGACGGGAAGACAAAAGCCAAGCGACGGTGTGCACGCACGCGCACTCCCCACCCATCCGAACCACCCCCGACATGCACTTTACACACACACACACACACACGAAACTTTTGAACGGTTTTTGTGTGTCCTGTGTGTTGCTACGCCTCCCTCCTCTTTGGCTCCTTCTTCTATCGCCGTGAGAAACGCATGAACGTCTATTACCACCCGCCGTCACCACACACACACACACACGAGACTTGTACACATACCTTCCATGAAAAACTATTACGTTAGCTCTCTTTTTTTATATTATTTATAGCGTTGTTGTACACGTATGTCTACCACTTGCACGTTTCGTGAGTTAGCGCTGATGGGCGCTCCAGACTTTTTGACCCAATAAAATCAGCTATCCCAAAAGAAGAAAACGGGTCTGAACGATGTTGTTCAAAAAAGTCGAGAAATGACGGACGAAGAGAAGAAACAAAAAAGAGAATTGAGTAAAAGAGAATAAATAAATAAAAAGTATTGCACGAGGGACCAACTTATTTACGACCGGTTTGTCCTCGTTGATAGTTCGTCTACCTGTCTGAACGTGTAGCGTGCCCGCAGCTTTTTTTTTTTATTTTTCGCAGTTTGAAGGAAAAGAGAGCTAGAAGAAAAACAAAATGTTGGTAGAGAGATATATCTGGGTCCCGCGGTACGACGGTCTCTGTCTCGCCCAGTTGGATCGGCAATACGTTTTCTCTCTCTCTCTCTGATGTGTTTTTCCATTGGCGTATACTGCCGAGCCGCCACTCTGGAATGGAGCGAGTTCTCGTGATAACGACATTATACGACCGTTTTAACGACGCTTATTAAAATAGCGCAAGAAAAAGTAACACAACAAAACAAAAATGGGGAGAGGAAAACAAACAGGACGAGCTGCGCTCTCTCGCAAAGTTTGATGCCGCTAAATTCGCCAAGAGAGTTCGGTGGAGATGTGCCCCGCTCCGAAAGTTGCACTGGGTGAAGGAGGAGAATGGAGTGTGTGTGTGTGTGTGTTTGTGTTGGCCTTCGTCGGCCTGAAGAGCTGCAGAAAATGCAACCAAGCTTCAAGTTGAACGATAGTGCCATAGAATTCGGGGAAAAGAAAAAAAGGAGTTGTGCGACCCAACCCAGGAGTAGGTCCCTGCGACTAGGGCCCTGGGAAATGAGATCGAGAGATAAGAGAGCCGCTACTTGGATGACCGGATCAAATGACGAAGGAGATGAACAAAGACGAGTCAGGAGAGAGGAAATTGCATTTTGTGGAATATCTACACCGACGTCTGTTTCACTTTTCTCCAAATCACAACTGTCTGAAATCTCTCTCTCCCCTTCGTCTGACTTGATTGCCTCTCAGCTGCCGATCGGCCCAAAAAAAGAAAATTGAATTTGTTGCGGAAAACTCCTTTCGCGAATTTTGTTTCTATTATTATTCGTGCGATTACGGTAGTATAAAGGCTTCATGATCTCGACAAACTTTTCCACTCTGAAAGGTAGATAAATAAGGCGCTACTACATCAGGCAACAGTGCTGGCGCGTTGTTTTTCTATTTCTTTTTTTCTTCTGCCGTTTTTTTTTCCCATAAGAGGGAAGACCGGGACGCAACACATAAACCCTCTTAGCCCTTTTCTTTTTTCTTCTTCTTCTTTCCGACGTGTCCGTGACTTTTGTGTTGTGACCGGCGTACGGCGCCGGTACTGTCAAAGCCAGTTGCTCATTAAAAAAAAACAAAAAAACACAAAAGCTAAAAAAATAAGGAAAGAAAAAGAGTAAAAAAATAAAAGAGGAAGCCCAAGAGTTTGTCTTTATATACACACTGCCCGTCTCATCCAATCTGACAGTTGCCGTTGATTTCCATGAAATTTGGCTCCCGACCTCAACAGGAACAAACTTGACTATTAATTTGATTGGCGCACACTTTTCGCTAAGTGCCTTGTGCGTGTATCGCCAATTGCATCATGACAGCATCAGCTGCTGTCCCCCGTCTGTCATCTCGTTGATGACCAGGTTGATTGTCGTCCCAATCTTGTTGATGATCCAATTTTCATGGCCGGCAGGTGAATGTCTGTGGCTTTTCTTTTCTTTATTTTTTCTGTTGGAGAGTGGGACATTAGCGGACAGGCACTGGCGGCTTATCGATTCGAATCAAGCCAGAACTAGCTCGCTTTTACATCTGGACTGGCTGGACTCTTCATCCGGTTTATACTGTACTATTACAAGCTCATGTTGGTGTGTGTGTGTGTACCGTACAGATGATTCATTCACGAGTCAGCTGCTTTACCAACAGACGGGCCGTTCTCCACTGAATTATTTGTCAGAGTACGCCCGCGTTGTGGGACCAACTGCTTTTGATTATTTCATGTCCAGCGAGAAATGGAGAAATGTCGCTTTGAACGGCGAGTAGATGACTCATTTTTTTCATTTTCTCTTTTTGGAGGAGACTTGGTTATGTTCTCCATTACTTTTTCTAGTTTTCTTTTTTTTCCTCTTGGCTTTTTTTCTGGATGATTGATTGACGTGTGGTCTTGTAACCCTGGTTTGCCTCTTATACAGACGCCACCCAAGTCATCCAACTAGGCCGGCCGCCCTGCTGGCTGAACTGTAAGGCTGCTTTGGCCTTCAAGTCTGGGCAGCATTATGCTTGGTTGAAAGGGACTTTTTTTTAGATGGTACTCCCAAAATTGGATCGAATCCCAATGCCTTGTAGGGACATGCGTAGTTTACCGAAGAGACAAATGAGAGTTCTTAGGACCCCTTCCGTATAACGACAAGTGAACCAAACTTGAAAATTCAACGAGGATATTTATTATTCGACCTCTTCCTATTTGGGGGGTTTCCATTTGACTTGAGGAGATTCGTCGGTAAACCCAAATAATAACAAGAAGAAGCACTTTTTTATAAAGAAGCAATCAATGACGCCCTGTTTCTGCTAAGCCAACGGGGTCAAATTTATTCGCATGAGAACCAAGACTTTTTTTTTCTTTCTCATTTGCAAATCCGATTCTTTTTTTTTCTCCCCTGTCACTTGCTATCACACAGCAACTACAAACTACAAGGTCTTTGAGCTGCGACACTAATGACGGTCGCAATCACACGCTGTAAGACTGCGTGGGGTGACAGACAAGTGTAACAGTGAAAGAAAAAAAAATGAAATACGTCATTATGCTGTATGTTTATCCATTCCGGAATTTCAAGCTGCCAGAGTCCGCCAGTTTTAAATTGGTGCCTGTTTGCGTTGGAGGTTGTCCCATTTCTGTTTTCTTTCTTGTCACAACACACATTCAGATCCATTTCTCTTTATTCTTGTTTTTTTTTCTTCTTACTTTTAACTTATTTATAGAACTTTTTTCGGCTAGGCATTTTCAGTATTGTTGTTGCTGTCGTCGCCGTCCTCGTTATGTACCTTATCCCACCGTTTGGTTGTCATCGTTCTGTCCTCTGTTATTTTTTTCTTCCTTGCCTCCCGTGATTCCATTCGCCGTGATCGGCGGTGGAGGTTGACAACAGGAAATTAACTCACGGCCGTGTTATTGTGCTGCTCCCGTCTCTCTCTCATTAGCCGCATCTCGACATGAGACTCCGGGAGCGAGAGAGAGAGAGTGGCATTGACGCCACGGTCTTTGCCACCGCTTTGTGTACGTGGCAAACGCCAATATGCCGCGTGCAAGGAGCTCACGGGATCTCCCTGTCGTCCCCCCCCCTTTGATCCGCCCACATTGAATCACAGCCCAGCAGCAGTTTGCTGCTTTTTTTCGCTCTTTTTTATCTTACCTACTGTTATACAATGGGAGATGACGGGAAAGAGAAAAGGGGGAAGATGAGACAACCCATCCGGAAATGCTGTTAGATCCGGTGACACTGTTCCGCTTGATTGACGCCAGTTCTACCTCGTCTTGAAATCTAGAAAGATGGAAGAAGGGAGGAGGGGAGAGAGAGAAGTTTGCCCGAGTTGTCGAGGAAATGTAGAACGGCGTGTCGTATTTCACGGCGACGTATAAAGTGCTCGTTCGTCGGGAGCTACTTTACTTTTTAAACCTGTTAATGTCTCCTTCTTCTTCTTTTTTATTTTTCAACTTTGTTTCGTGAAAGAGCAGAGGCTGCGAACCTCAAGATTCATTCCCCAAAAGAGTTTCAAATTTAAAATCAATGCCCCTCGAAATTTCCCCTCTCACTCTCTTCTTCTCTTTGCTGATCTCATTATTATTAAAAACGAGGCAGAGAGAAAGAGAGAGAGAGAGGACTAAAAGACGGGCTTATAGACGAGATATATTCTGAATGTAGTGCGCTGTGAGCTCATTAGAAAAGGCTGCTGAAGGCCCTTGATGATTGATACGATACCCCGTGGGAGCCGTGCCATTTCAGCGCCACCGTGTTCTGTAATGTTGCGAGGATATTGAAATCGTTCAGTTTCACATCTTCTTCGAGTCCCCCCTTCTTCTCACTCCTGCACATTTGAAGCATCCGTCAATAATCCATCGTCTAGGACAACCCCCTTCTATACGGTGGAACAAAAAAAGAGAACACATTAGGGGGGCTGCCGAGTTTTGAGAGTCCGGTTTTGATCCCGAGTGACGGAACAGATGCCCTTGCCTGGCAACACGAGCGGAGTAGTTAGGATCGGACGTGTCTGCTCGTAGCGTGTGCTCGTCAACTTCGGAGTCTATTGCAGTGGGCAGCAGCGAGTAGTTGGGGGGTAATGGGCATCTAAGAGGGTTGAAGGGATATAAAAAGTGATTGGTCACGAATGAGCTGGGAGACAGCGGAGAGAGTGGAGAGGCAGCGAGATTTGAAGCTATTTAAGCCCAACTATGTTATGCGTTTGTGTGTGTGTGTGTGTGTGGATATACATTTTTTAGACGTAAAAGGGAAGGAGTGAGTGGGTGGGTATAGATGAGGATCCTGGCCTCTTCCCCGAAAGCCTTATTACCCCCCTCTTGTTCGTCCATTGTTGGGGATTTACATGTCGTGTAAGCTGATTTCATGCTACCGGATATGCCTAATGGCCACTCTGAAGACTGACCAAGAGACCCGACAAATAAAAGAGGAAAGAGACCATCATTCTCCTCTTCCATTTTTAGTACGGGGGGGGGGGGGGCTTGATGGGAGAGTGACAGGGGATACTTTTTGACTTCTGAGAGAGTTCTTTTGGTTAAAAATGGGAAAAAAAATAATAACAAACAAACGATGACATAATCCTCCCTTCCACTGCGTATGAAAAAGTCTCAGATGACCCGATCCAACTCATAAAATAAAAAGGGGAGAAAAATGTTGGGCAGGAGCCCATTTTTTGTTTCCTTCTCTTCCGGAACTCGATGGTATGAAAATGAAACTGATGAGTTGGTCTTGGTTCGCCGTCGTGTATACATTTCTTGAAACGAAAACGTCACGCCGAAAAAAAGTTTGTCCGTTTCTTTGCTAAACAAACGTCGGTCCTCGCCCGAGTTTGATGAGTTTCTTTTCTATATTTTCCGACTCGTCTTCTTCTCCCACTTTTGCTTTGACGCTTTTTCACCTCATTTAAAAAAAGGAGTTTCTGTCGGCGTGGAGAGGGCACGTGTCAATGCGGAGAAGACGGCGAGAGCCACAAAAATAAAGAGGGTCGGAAGAAGAAGAGCGAAAGAAGCGGAAAAATCGATGACTTGGGTCATGTCTGTGAGTGGAACAGTTGCAGGTAGTCCGCCAATGATGCGGGGGTGTGTATAGTAGTAAGCTATATACCCTTCGTATGTATATGTTGCAGGTCTACAAGCAAACTTTGTTGTGTATTCTGGTCGTGTTGGCTCCTCTTTTGACTGGGAGCCTCTGCTCGTGCGCAAGAGTAGAGCGGAAGATGTTTTCCATTCTCAATAAAATCGTCTAGATTCTCTGTATGCAAATGCCTAGCCGAATGTTAGGTGGAGAGGTGGAGTGACTGAATTTGAAAAATCGAGGGTTCGGGGAAGAAAAAAGATGAGCTGGAACGGAAGAAGAAGGAGAAGCTTGAGATTTTGTGGGTCTCTATTGTACAAAAAAAAAGAGAGAGAGAGGCAAACATTGTCATTCCCCATTTTGTATGTGGATGGAACGACGTTACGGATCATTGGCTTCTTCTCGTTTCCTTTTGTTGCCTTTTTCATGTTAGACGTCGTGCCAATAGTAGTCGACGTAGCGAGGACTACCGACCGTCAAAATGTTCATGACCGATCGACGGCGACCGCCCTAGACTTTGGTCTCTCGGATGCAGACGAACGAACGACCCCCCATTGTAATATGCACACATACTCCCGGAAGGAATCAAATGACTGGTGCCGTGGCACCAGCAACAACCGTATCATGGCAACACTATGCCATATACATCAGTCTCCAATATTCCCGACGTTTGTGTTTCATGTCGAATGGCGCGTGTGGGGTTACCAGCAGAAATCGACGACTCAAAGATCAAGCTAGGTGAAATCTTGGGAAATGCATTGATATCAAATAGATAGGAGAAAAAACAGAGGTGAAAGTGTGTGCATTGATATTTTAGAAATTTTTTGAAGAAAGAAAAAGAAACGGGGCTATAGTCGTGTGATAAGGAGCCCGTCAAGTTAGGGTTAGGAGAGTTTTGACGAGCTAGGGGGATGTTGGATATAGCGGGGGATGTGACAGGCCCCATCACTCCTGTCACCCGGCGTTATGAAAGTTTATACATTTTTTTTTACGTCTGATGGCAAAGAGTGAATGATCCAATGGTCTCTTTTCCCTCGAATTCAAGTCAAACCTTAGATATTCCCTCCCCTCTTCTTCTTCACGTCCCCATATGCTGTGCGATGTAGTTGGATAATAATAAAAAAAGCCACCAGCAGTGAAACTAAACGAGTTTGACGTGCGCCAAAACAAGTTCAAATGGACGGTGGCGGGATGAAGTTTTGAAAACAAAACCCACCCTGAAAGAAAAAAAGACATTCCTCTTAACGTTGACTTGTCCTATAGCCTCCCCATAACCAGTATGTATGGAATGGAAAGGCGTATGTGTGTGGATCTGCGGACTAATGCAAGTTAAGGCGAATGCGGGTTGACTCAATTTCCGGCCTTGTCTTCTGGAAGGAAACGCTATTAAAAGATAAAACATTGCTTGCTCCGAGTTGACGTAGCAAAGTGAAAAGACGGATAGAAAAAAAGAAGAAGAAAAAGATAGAAATAAGAGGATGAAGATCCATCCCCCGACTCTCTCCCTTCTTATTCGTATAAATATATATAGAGTATACGGTATCCATGTTGACGAAAGGGACATACATACATAGTGTAGTATATTATGGGAGGAGGCCTTTGCTGGATTGAGAGAGGGGGGAGGGGGAGAACTCGGGGCTTGTGAAGGGGGGATCGCTAGGTCGTCTGCTAGTCTAGCAAACGTCAGAGTTTTTAGTCTCCAATCAATCACCTTTTCTTAGTGTTCTTTTTGCCCTACATTCTCGCCTGTGGTCTCCTTTTGTTGACTGAAAACCCGTGATCTCGGTGTAACAGGGCAATAATTTTTCTGCTGATTGTAAAATTCTGTGTGCTTGATCTTGCTGTCCCAGCCACCAACATGAGTCAGGTCGACGGTGGCGACATCTCTGAGCCTGGCTCGGCAACTTCGGCAACTTCTGCCATAACTTGTGGCTTTTGCCAAAAATCGTTCAAAGGGAAGAAAAGTCGGAAGTTCTGCTCCACGAACTGCTTTCAAGATTTCCAAAAAGCAAACAGCAGCAAGCAGTCAACCAATGTCGCAAGTTTTCTCACCCTAGCCAATAGTGATCAGGATGTTTACTCAACTCCAAATACAGTCTCCAAGCCTAAACGTCTGTTGTCTGCGGATTCCAGCCCAGATGTATCCATGTCAGATCCTAAGAAAATTCGTTACGAAGACTACAGCAGCCTCACCAACGACTCCGAGCTTTCTCACCTTGATGCCCTCAACAGAGAAGATATTTGCAAGAAATTAATGGCGGCTATCGACTTTATTAAGACCCAGCATGAACGTATCTCCAAGCTGGAATCCGACCTGGTGGATGTAAAGCTCGCCTTCGCGGATGCGATGACTCTTCGATTCGTCGACCAGCGTGCTTCCTTGACTTCTCAACCTGCCGTTCCGGTTCACTCGGGCAAACCTCTGTACTCACAAGCCGTCCGAGGCCAGCAAGCTCCCGTCCTCGTAGCAAGTTATTCATCCAGCGCCATGCCTCCTGACCGAATCTCACTGGCTGGATTGGAGAAGCTCCTTGATTCCGGCGCTGGTGGCCCGGTTCCAGCGTCAGTCAGGCAAAAGGACAACAACATTTTCGTCCGGCTTAACGACCCAGCTGACCTTGATCGTGCCAAATCTATTCTGGAATCCAAGGCTGGACCTGACAGTGTAAATATTTTTAATTCTGTATCTCGTCCTACCAAACTGTACCCTGCTGTTGCCTTGTTTGTTGATTTGAGCTACCTGCCAAGTTTGAAGGATGAGTTAATGTTGAGGAACTTTGGGTTGAAGGGTAAAATCGATTCGGTGTCACAACTGTTTGCTAAGCCTAACTCTTCCAAGGGCCATGTCAAAATTCTTTTCAACTGTAAAGAGACTCGTGATCTTGCCATCCTTAACGGTGTGGTTGATTTTTTCAACACCACCGCCCGTATTGTTGAAATTCTTTTAGACCGAGAGGTCCGCCGATGCTTTAAATGTCAAGGATATGGCCATGTTTTGGCGACATGTCGTGATCCTAAGCCCAGCTGTGGTAAATGCGCTGGTCCACATCTTACTAGAGACTGCTCTAGCAAGGTATGGAAATGTGTGAATTGCAAAGGTGATCATCAAGCTGGTGATCGACATTGTCCCTCCCAAATGAAAGCCGTGGCAAGATACAGGATTAGGATGGAGCGTGCTTAATGCCTGACAATACTGTAAATCCTAATCGCCTTTTCAGATGTTTGCAAGTAAATCTTCGTCATTCAAAGGTTGCATCTGCCTCCTTGGCGGAGGTGATTTTAGAAAACAAATTTGATGTAATCCTTATTCAAGAACCTTATGCTAAGAACAGTAATTCTCCCACAGTTTCAAATATTCCTCCTGGCTATATATCGTTTCACTCTCTCTCCAAAGATCATGCATATGGGTCGGCTGTTCTTGTCAGGCTCTCTCTTGCCACTACCTTCCGGGCAGTTTGTCGCAGCCAGTCCAACCACATTGCGGCCGTTGATTTGTACACTCCATTTGGTACCTTCCGTTTTATTTCAGCCTATCTTCGTCCATCTATCAATGACGTAGTGACTCAGTTTATCTCTGGCATCGGTGGCATTCTTAACAAGCTGTCGATCGTCGCAGTCGATTCTAATGCCTTGAACAAAATCTGGAACAGCAAATGTACCAACGCTAGAGGGACTGAATTGGAATCTGTAATTTCAGATAACTGCCTGCAAATCTTAAATCAGCCTTTAGACCAACTTTCATTCGTTCCTGCTGGCACCTCATTTCTCGATCTTACGCTTGCTGGGAGCTCTGTCAAAAGCTCTCGTTGGTTTTTTCCATCTATTCCTTCCATGTCTGATCATCCCTACATTTACTTTGAGATAGATCAACGGTCAACTTCCTCTAACCCTTTCAATTCAGTAAGAACTAAGGTCCGTACTCCTCATATATCCCGTATCAATGTTGAACAATTTCGTGGCAAGGTCTCTGCTGCTATCAAGCTTCTTTTAATGCAATCCTGTGTAACGACTCAAAGCATCGACTTATCGATTGAAGAGTTATGTGTGCTCATTTCCTCTGCTGCTCGTTCCTCCAGAACAAGCAAATCGCTTGAGCCTGGTGCTCGTAATATGCCATGGTGGTCCAAAGAACTGTGTGGTCTTCGTCACAAAACACGTCAGGCTTTTAAGTTGTGGTCAGCCCAACGTACAGAGGTGAATAAAAATTCCTTCAAAGTCCTGAAAGCTTCTTACCAGCGTGAGATTCGTAAGGCTAAACAAGGTGCTTGGAAGCTCCTCTGTAGTTCCAATCCAGGGAGCAGTGACCTGTTCTCTGCCCTGAATGCTGCCTCTGGGAAGTTATCTTGTATTGGTCTCCCTACCGTGATCTGTGTCGATGGCATTGAAATATCTGAACCCCTGGCAATTTTAGAAAAATGTGCCCAACACTTCTTTCCTGAGCCTCCCCCGTCTGAAGACGTTCATCTCCCTGCCGAGAAACTTGCAGAGTCGTATTCCTTTTCATCTCATTCCCCCTCATTCATCTTCCCTCCAATAACATCTGAAGAACTGGCATCGGCAGTCACATCTATGAATGTTAAGTCTTCTCCTGGACTTGATGGTCTCTCCACAGCCTTGATCAACTCCTGTTTTCCATTGATCACCGACCATCTTTTAAATATTATGAATGCTTGTTTTTCCCTCTCCTACTTTCCGACTTGTTGGAAAGCTGCTAAAGTTGTCGTCATTGGCAAACCCAACAAGCCTGCCTACGATTCTCTTAACAGTTTTCGCCCAATAAGTGTTGTAAATACCTTGGCGAAAGTTCTGGAAAAATTGATCTTGAGCCGGGTCAGGTGGGTGGCGTCTACCTGTCAGTGGCTAAGTCCTAGTCAACACGGCTTTATTCAGGGTAAATCTACTGAATCTGCAGCACACTCCCTGATCTCTTTTTGTGAATCTTCTAACAAAGCCAAGTGTACTACAGCCTGTGCCTTTTTAGATATAAAAAGTGCATTTGATGCGGCGTGGCATCCTGCCATTATTTCAGCCCTTGATAGTCGTCATTGTCCACGTTATCTGACCCAATTAATCGTGAGCTTTCTCTCAGACCGCACAGCGCTTTTCTCTCTAAACGACTCTTCTCTGACGGTAAATGTTGGCCTCGGCTGTCCTCAAGGTGGCGTTCTGTCACCCTTCCTTTGGTCTGTTTTAATTGATGATGTGCTGCGTCTCTGCTTTCCCTTCCTTTCTTTTAATGTTGGGTTTGCTGATGACCTTACTGTGGCTACGGCCCACAAAGATCCCACCATAGCTACTCGCAACTTGCAGATCATGTGTGATCAGGTCAACAATTGGTGCTTGAGCAAAAAAATGTCACTTAATGCTAGTAAAACTGTTTTCATGCTGGTAAACAAAAAATTAATAAACTGCTCGCACCTCAGTTTGACAATCAATGGGTTGTCCATATCCCCTTCCACTGAGACCGTCTTTCTTGGCCTCACAGTTGACTGTCGCCTTAAGTGGCTAGTCCACGTTAATCAAAAAATTGCGGCGGCCAAACGTGTTTATTTTTCTCTAAGAGCGGCATTGAAATCAACGTGGGGCTATGACAAATATAGACTGAAATTTTTATACTATTCTGTTGTTGAACCGTTCCTGCTGTATGGCTGTTCCGTTTGGGCTCCTATGCTCTCTTCTAAGAAAAACATAAAGCTACTCCGCTCGTTTCAGCGTTCTGTTACCCTTCCGCTTTCCAGTGCCTTCAAATCTGTCTCGACAGAGAGTTGTCTTGCTCTCTCCAATATCCTTCCGATCGATTTGCGAGTGCTTGAAACCACTTACATGCGTTACTACTCTAACTCCACCGGCTATTTCTCTCTTGCGTCCTCGAAGTGGTTAACAAGCCGTTTGCCTGGCCTTACAACGTCCGCCAAATATGATTTGCCCATGCTGCACTCTCACCCATTACTGCCTCCCTGGGAGCCCTTTTTACAACCTTCACTCCTTGTTGAGGGTTGCGAGTTGCTAGCCCCTAATGACAAATCTGTTTGCATCTTTGTCGCTGCTACAGCAGTGCCACGCGGATCGTATGGTGGTTGTTACGTGGCGACTAGCCATGCTGAAATCATAGATTTAGTAAATGGACCTGTTCCTTCTACCTGCGCTTTTCTTGCTTTACAGCTTACGGTTTTGAGTGCGATCACGATGGCTTCCCGTCTATTAGAAGAGGGTCTCAGTGTCGATATAATTGCAATCGACCCTTCTGCCTTTACGTTCACTCGCTATTTCTCTAAACTTTCTGCAATTCAACGTCTTTGTCTAGACATGCTTGTCCCCTACCGAGATAAGATACGATTGTTTATTTGCCAACTCTCAAAGTCTGTAGGCCTTCAGCTTGCCATCGCTGGCTGTCAACTTCCTGGTGACAGTCTTGACAGTCTTTATAACCTTCCCAGATTACTTCCCTCTAAATCTTCAGCTCGACTCACGATTAAAAAGATAGCCGAGGAATTGTGGGATTCGGAATGGCGGAGCTGCTCAAATGGAAAAATGACTAGGGAATTTTTCCCAACGATTGAGTCCGTCAGACATATTCCAACTCACCAGCTCTGCCGTCAGATCGCCCAAGTCCTTACCGGCCATTCTCTACTTAAAGAACATCAGTTCCGCTTTAAATTTGCCAACTCTCCGGTCTGCACCTGTGGCAGTCCTACGGAGTCAGTGGAGCATTTTATTTTTCACTGTCCGCTCTTTTCCAAGCAACGTCTTCCTTTTGCTGCGACTTGCATCTCTATTGATGGTTCTTGGCCTAGGTCATTGCATTCCATTCCATCGAACCCCATTTTATGGGAAGCCTTTCGGCAGTTTGTACGCTCAACTAATCGCCTGATGTGGAAAGAGGTGTAGGGTGTTACCCGTAATTGCTTGAATATTGGCTCTGGTCTCTATTCTCCTCCATTCTTGTACCTTACCGCTCTCGATGTTCACTCTTGGCCCTAAGATTTACTTAGGTTGCCCAGGAGGTCATCTCGCGGTTCTTATCTTGTGTAAATTGCGGCTCTGCTCCCCTGCTGGTCAGGAGAGTGTGAGCCCTTGCATTTAATTGTACATATTGATCTTATGCCCAATCTCTAACCTCAAGCTAGCCAGAGATTTTCCCGCTGTAACTGTGTTCACCGCTCTCTGCTTGGTGGAGGCTGTACCGGTGGCCGTCGGCTGATGGTCTTGAAGGTGCAACCAAACCGGGTAGACTCCAAAAAGCCAAGCAGAGCTCGCGGATGATCGCCCGCCCAGCGTGGTGTAAATAGGCCCAGTTTCCCTTTTCGTGTTGTCTTATTCGTGTTGTTTTATTCGTGTATTAGTTTTCGCCATGCACAATGTTCCCTGTATATATGTGTTGTATCTATATTGCCATGAAACTGTACAATACATTCGAGCGACACTCCTGCAGGAGGTAACGCTCAGTAAAAAAAAAAAAAAACAAAAAAAAAAAAAAAAGGGGGGATCGCTGGATCCCTCCTCCACTCACAGACACACACCTTATTGATTAAAGATCCTGTGCGCGTCGAACATCGAAAGAACCGTGAGAGAGGAGAACATGAAGTACGTTGAAGAGGGTGGGGAGTGTATATCTTGTGATGATTCCAAGCTGGATATAGCCTCTTCTTCTCTCTATCCATCCATCGCAAGTCCAGTTTCTTTTTCTTCTGTCCGTGTCGTGTGCAAGAAGAGGGAGAAGAAGAAGAAGAAGAAGTCCTTGCGTGTTCTTTGCCTTATACTCGCTCCCTCCTGTTTATGGCCAAGGAGATTGGGGGTTGGGCAGTCGTTTGATTTTCCTGTCGATCGGCCGCTACTTTTGTCCAACCGGCTATATAGAGTGTAGCCAACGGGGGGCAGGGCCCATTTGGCACCAGATTCCCGTGGACCTTTAGACTACTCGCTTTTTCAGAGGGTCAAATTTTCTAGACATTTTTTTCTTAAAGAGTAACGTTTTCTTCTTCCTCTTTTCCGTTCCCGTTTTCAGCCCGTTTTTTGACGTTTTATTGAGACGTTACCCCTGGCAGAGGGAGCTATTATTTCCAACAAGGCTGTGGAGATGATGGTGGAGGAAAACAAAAGGGTAAAAAACCAAGCTCCATCGACTTGATATTATTGCTGGGCCACTAGGTCCGGCCGGAATGTCGGTCTTTAGTTCCGGTTCTTTCTGCTCGATTGGCTCATCCAAGTTGGGAAATTGTGGAAAAAAAAGAGGAGGAAAGAATGAAAGAAAAGAATACATGTCTAAATAAAAGAGAAGAGAGAAAAAAAGAAGAAGAACTTTTGTCTGATGCTGTGGCTAATTGTCGAGTCTTGATGGCAGCCTCTCTTCAGCTCACAGAAAAGAATGGCATGATAGTCGTGCCGTTCATTATCGATAATCGAAACTTGAGAGGACGCAGAAACTTTTTTTCTCCCTATTGATTTCCCTGAACTAGAGATGCACATGTCCAAGTTATTTTTGATTCGATTCTTTTTTTTTTCAATGCCATCGCAACAGTCGACACTTTTAGAACTTTTTGGAACAACAAAACCCGGTGAAATCAGGTCATGTGGGAGTGTGCTGCTAATCCTTTTGAGTTGCTCTTTTGCCCTCCGTTTCTTTTTTTCTTTTGGTCGAGATCCGACACAATGATGATAATGGCCAGCTTACGAGAACGCCCTTTAAACGGCTGGGATCTGTGCGCTCCTCTTCGTGAAAGTAGTGCGGAAAAGATGCGCGCGGTCCCGCGCAAGTTTTTAATCAGTCCAACAGAGGGGAAACAACTAAACGGGGCAACCGGCGTCGTCTAGCGAAGAACAGCTCATCTAAGGGCCTTTTTAGAGTGGGGTCTGCGGCTCAGCTTTAAAAGGAGACGGGCCAAAAGAGAGAAGAAGAAAAATAGAGAAGTTCGAGGGTCACTTTTATACATACACACACAAAACGTCCATCTTTCTTTTTCTTTCTTTTTTATTATTGGTCGACGTTTTTCACTGGATTACGAGCCGGGCGCTTGAGTCTTTCTCTCTGTGTGTGTTATTGATGCTGGCCAGAAAAGGAGATGAGCTGACGAGAGTGTGTCGTAAACCAAAAGAAAAGAGATGGGCCCCGAGGAAATAAATATGATGCACTACTATTTACTTCTCTCCTATACCACCAGGCTATGGGAATACGTCATACAAACGCTTTAGGGAGTGTAGAGAAGACGGGCGAAAGGATAGGGGAGGAAATGAAGAAAAAAATGAGATATAGGAGCCAAGGAGCAACAACAACAACAAGACAGAATACACAAAATAAACATTCCGAAAGACACAGGTGGGTGGGAACGTGCCCAGCAGACGTTGTACCCCATTTTCACGTGTTAAGCAGCAATAGGCTTTGAGGCTCTTAATGAGATTCGCCTTTAGTGTCGCCGATTGGCTGATCCGCGAAAGTTGGCCTAAAACGAGGGCGCCACCGGTTGTTTTCTTTTGGTATTTAACCGGTAAAAAAAATAAACAACAACTGCAACGCTAGCACGACAGCAGAGAGAGAAAGAGAAAAGAAAAAAGGCCAACGCCAAACACATTGTCATCAAGTGAGGGTAATTGACGTCGTCCGATTGATGATAGTATGATGGCGACAACGCCCTGCCCGGGCTATAACGGTATCCACAACTCTCTTGTTATTGTTGTTGGGCCTTTTTGCAGTCCCGTTTTTCTTCCTATTTTTATTTTATTTTTTTGATGGCCTCTTTTTTCTTTTTCTTTCGGTGTGTGTTGGGTGCGTTGACGGTCGATTTGCGTGCTTTCCCGCACTACAACGACTTACTAGCGCCACTAGGCAACTTGTACGGCGCTCTCTCTCTCGCACACACACACAATGTCACCCTTCATATTGCATAGTCGTTACACAAGTCTACATAAAACATAATAGTGCGTCTAGTATATCTACAGACAGACTCACTTTCCACAGTGTCTGATGTATATTCGGCATCGAGGTAGTTGGATAGAATGAGAGCCTTCCAACGATCAATAATATATAGATCCTACCGTGGAATGGGGACGACGCCAGTGAGCGACGTGTGCCCTCTCTCCCATTCTGCGAGAGCGTCAACTGTTACAATAACGCGCGTGGCTTCGGGATGAAATGTGCCTTGTGTGTGTGTCTGTGTGTATACATACATACAGGTTCCTCCTCGGATTCCATCCACCCATCGAGTGTATACACAACAGTTGCCTATATTTCGTTAAATTTTGGATGCGAGCGGGAGACACGATACAAACTCGAGGGGGGGGGAGAGAACATTGTGTGCGTTGCCGGCTATCTTTTCTTATTTCTCCTTCTCTGTGTTACTCTCTCTGGCACAGTTCTGGAGGATGGATGGCTATGGCCTCGAATGGAAGGAGGGAAAAAAAAGCAGATTTATTCTGGAGCACGGAACGCAATAGCTCGGCTCGTATTGCCATTTCGCTTCACGGTCCATTAAACGGGAGAGCCGAGAAGGAGCGCGTGCGTCTGTGCCGGCAAGACTGTTAGCCCAGCACCAGTTTTTGTTGTCTCTTTCGTGCCTTATTGTTTGTTTTTTTATTTTATTCACTGTAACCTTTTTCGGGCCGTTGAAATCGAACACGAATCGAATCAAAAGTTTCGGCCAGAGTAGAGAGCTGTGCACAACGTACAGCTACTCGAAGAAAAAGATGGAAATTTTGTTTGTGGTTTGCCTTTTTTGTGTGTCAAATCCATATTCTATTTGGGATTCTGATACCGTTAGAACTCCCCCACCCATTCCACCTTTGATCGATCTCGTCCAGTCGGTGGGAGAGTGAGAGAGAGCGAGAAACAATCAATGATGGAATAGACCACTGCTGTCCAGCCAGAGGCGAGTCTATTGATTGATATTGTCTCTTATGCGTATCAACGATTTTTGGGGTGTTTTCTCATCATCATCATCTGTTTTGTTGCTGCGCGTCGTGACGGGCTCACGCTCATTTTGTTTTTGGAATGATTCTTTCACGATGCTGGGCTCGAAAGGAAATGAGAAAACTATTGCTGCTGCTGTGTGGCATTCGTCTTGGGTCATTCTTTGCCTTCTACTACCATATGTAAAACACGATTGCCCTTACAAGTTTTGAATTGGTATACAGCCCGAGGATGCAACACAATAACCGGTACAACCAATAAACATATGCTAGATTTTCTTTATTTTTATTTTTCCTTTTCTCGTTTGGAAGAGAAGAGATCCGGATAAATATCTTGGGGGTGTTTTTGCTTCGCTTGACACGAGGAACCCGACAGCTTGAAGTTGATGCTCTAACGGATGATAAGATTTTGGAGAATAATTCAAAAACTTGTCTCGGGTCTTGATAGGCGAGTCGATCCCAGAGCAACTGCCAAGAAACATGCGGTGCTGAGGAATTGTCAGAAGTGAATAAAAACAAATAAATAAAAAGGGAAAAAGAAAAGATTGTGGGGCTCAGTCGCCCATGGCAACCGGCCTGACAAGTATGGACATACGCAGAGTTCGGCGAAGAAGCCTGTACAAAACCATCCTGAACATATAGACACACAATCCAAAGGAGAAGAAAAAAAAAGTAGAGAGCCCTCAGCTTGGTCCTGTTCGCCTCTTCTCTCCTGTCTGTATGTCAGTTTATTTCTTTTGTAACAGCGTCTTTACAATGCTTTTTACAGACATAAGAGAGGACAGACTATGGTGGGGCGGAAGCGATGTGGAGCAACTGTTTCGCCAGTCATCCTTTCTCTCTCTCCCTCGGCCAAGTCCTATTGAGTACATAAATATAAAAAAAAATAGTGTGTATAGAGAAGAGCTCAGAGTCTAGAGGATTTTCAAGTATATGCTTTGGCCACTGTTACCACCACTACTATTATTATATATATATATGTGTGTACCATACGTCGTTTCGGGTCTCTCATCTCCTCGAGTTGCTGCGATGTCAAAGTAAACTGGCTTTTAACCGACATCCTACTCGGAAACGATGAGCAAGGGATATGGCTGTAGGAATTTATTTTCTTCTTCTTCTTTTTTTTTTTTTGGCTCGTTCCATTTGAGTTTGCCCATCTGTTACAGCGTTTGCCCGGTCGTTTGGCACGGTCTTTGTCGCCCTGTCGCCAAAGATATGCGCCGGAGCGACCGAGGGCGCCGCGCTCCCAGCTCAGAATTTAGCGCGTCACCGAAGAATGCGACGCTGCCAACCACGCGCGGCGCCCCAACTGAGCTCACATGGGAGAAGAGCATTTCTTATTTTCTTTTTCTGTTCTCTTTTCACCTTCAACCGCCCACAACTGGTGACCCTGTCCAGGCGAGAAACGATTCCAACAATGCCGCCCGTCTCTCGACAGTTAAAGCGGCCGAATAATCGAATAAGATAAGACCGGTCGTGATTACCGAGCTCGTTAACATATCCTTCCTGTGCGCGATTGAGATTTATCGAAAGAATTGTCGACATTTTTCATCGGTTGATGGATTTGTCTCACCTCTTTTTGTTGTTGTTGTGGCTGCGACAGTTATCTTTTTGATTACTTTTTTTTTCAAATCGAATTGTTTTGGCGCCTTTGGAATTTATTCTTTTGCGCGCCTCGTTGGAATTCCTCCTTTTTCTTTTTGCCCTCCCCTCAGTTCCACGGCAGATGTGGACAGACTTTTTGTTTTATATTTACGAGCGACCGGAACCTTAGCGCTTGGACGGCGATCCGTGAAATGTTTGGGTACACACTGTTCGACGCAAAACAACTCTCCACAAATAGGCGAAAATTCTACGCTTGCCTCTATTCTGATGTGTGTTATGTAGTGTGAGCGTCTTAATGGGCCGGGAGAGCCGGAGCGAAACAACATATTTGCGGAAAGATTTCCCGATGATGATGGGTTCGACAATTGCTTCTCTCACCCACCCCCCTTTCGTGTGCTTGCATGCTGTGTGGTGTGTGAATGTGTATGCAAGCGAAAATTCAGTCCCACCTACACAATCCCCAATAGGGTTTTGGTTGCTTATTCAAAACTGGCTTTTAATGGCCCGGAGAGTTCTCTCTCGGCGCCTTGTAAAGGGGAATAAAAATAGGCAAAAAGGGAATTTTTTTTTTTATACTTCACATTTGTTATTATTATTTTCATTTTTTTTTATGGGTGTTTGCCTATGCGTAACGTGTGTAGCCTACATAATATTCTATACGTTGGCGGTTATTATGCCGACGGAGTAGGAACGCGTGCCAGCCGCCCGGTCTGATGATTTACCACCATATGAAATTATCTTTATACATAGGCTACATTCATTCGTAGAATGCATTTATCTATTTATATGTGTGTGTATATAATATAGATTGTAACTCTCTCCCCCTCTCTCGCTCTCTCCGTCCATTCATGCTGGGATTTATTGATTCAAACTTTTCTCTCCCCCCCTAGTTCTTGCTTCTCTCTTTTGGCTATTCAACGTCCGTCCATCCTCTCTCTCTTTGGTGAGCCCAACGGCCCAAGTGTGTATTTATACATACCGTACATCGAATAAATCTATAGGAAAAGGGCAGAGCGTGTCTAATTTGTGCTCTCAAAAAGTCTGGCGGCGCTATAGCAACGAATGTCTCCAGTTGTTATGTCCCGAACCCTACGTAGACGACTCCGCCCTTATTATTATTATTATTATGTTGCATTCGCGCCACAAGGTGATGGTTGGTCCCTCTTCAGAGATTTTTTTCTTTTTCTCCTTCACAGTCTTTCTTTCTTTCTTTCTTTCGTGCGATGATTGCGATGGATATCGTAAAATATCTCCAGCGCATTTTTGTGTGTCGAATGCCACCCCGTTTAGTTCCAAACTCGACGTTCAGGATCTCGTCGCCGCCGTATAGAATTCAAAAAGCGCTTTATTTATTTATTTTTATTTTTTTGCTCCTGGTTCTGGCGTCGTTTTGAGCTCTCCACCCACCACCCCCTTCTACTTCTTCTTCTTTTTTTCTGTTGTTGTTGAAGTTTACGACTTTGCGTCCTTTTTTTTTTGTTCGGGACTCTGGGGATCGTTAGTTTTGCGACCCCCATCGCGTTTGACAGCGTGAAAGCGTATATATCTTTCGCTTTTTTTCCCTTCTTATTCCCTTTTCTTTTCTGTCGTGAAAGTCCCTTGTACTCTCCTTGCCTTGAACTCCGCCTACTGCTCTCAACGCGCTTCTGGGAGGATATAATATCTCTCCGGGATTGCTTCGAGTGCCTATTGCGCGGCTATATCGGGATGGCGATGGATCCTTCCATTCTTGTTGGTTTTTCTTTTTCTTTCCCCAACTGGAAAAATTTCTATTAATGTTGGAGGGCAGCGCGCAGCAGCTAGTTTTTAAAACATATGAGCGTGAACACGCTGGCGCGCACTTGGTGGAAAACCTGTAGACCCTGATATGCCAAACTTTTGTTTTATTTCCCCGGGATTCACTTTGCGCTCTCCCGAAAGCTTGGTCGAATCTTTCGCTTGGATAATGTACGAGAGAGCAAATACCAAAGTTTAACTTTGGCTTTCTCTTTCCTCGTCTAGTAAAGGTGTATATAACTTATTACTAACTAGCTCCGCTAAAAAAAAAATAAAAAAGTTAACGTTGACTCTTTTCTCGTTGTACCGTACGTACAAGGTTCTTAATAATGAACTGGTTTATTAGTGGGCAAAAAGAAAAAAAAAGGGGGGCCAAGTTAAAGGTTATGTGTGTACGGAGGACTTGTACAGCTATAGGTTTAGCTATATATATACACGGGTAATATCTAAGTCTCTTATATAAGAGTAAAGATTGTTTGGATGAAGATAGAAAAGAGGATCATGATTGGAGGTAGTTGCCCGGTCTCTTTTTCTCTTTGCGCGCTGTTGTCGTCCTCTGGGTCTGTCTAACAAGGACGTTCCAGGAACAAGAAGAAGATCGAAGACATGGCTGCTGGGTGGGGTAGGAAATGGGGGACTGTACACACACACGTAAGGGAGAAAGTGAGTGACAGAATAGAAAAAAGAGTGTACGAGGGAGAGAGAGCCGAGGATGTGCCAGGGGAGGCAAGAGAGAGAGAGAGAATGGATCGTTCATTAGTGAATGCTGTAGGTAGATACAACACAACTGTGTATGGAGTTCCAAATTCAGCAATTACCGGCGTGTACAGTGCACAGACTCGTCGTCGTACGTTAACTGTAACGCGCTGTGTTAATGCGGGGCGGCTGCGATGCTTTTTCTTCCCCCCTCTCTCGTTTGTGCCACTCTTGCTTAGCACTTTTCCGTCTCTTTTGTGATGCCAACGCGACTTTCATCATTTTGTTTGGATGAGAGAAGATGGTCTGACACTTTGGTCCCGATCCTTCCCCGTCAGCAGCGCAGTTTTTTCTTGTATATCGGAGAAATGTCGCAGGAATCTTCCAAAGTCAATTAGATGTGAAAACCTGCCCTGTGTCCGTCCGTCCGTTTTCTGTTTCTACTTTTTTTGGGTTCATTCTTTCCGACTTTGTATCTTCTTTCTTCTCGTTTCCAAATCATTACGTAATGTTGTTGCCGGGGCAGCTCCGCCCGACATGAAACATCAGGTTTCTCCAGCTGATGAACCCAATCAGTTTGCCGCTCCCATCTGTTCCTCCTGTTTTCTCTCTCGTTTTCGACCTTTTTATCTTTTTCTCCTTTTTTTTCTCTCCCCTAAGCATTTCAAAGGGGGGAGAAAAACAGGGAAGAACCGACTGTTTTTCACACAAAATTCGGATCGAAGAACCATAAGTCCATAACGTTCGACACTCTAGCCGGACGTTGGGAATATACGGCAGCGCTGCATCCCGAAGCCTGCTGGAACTGTAATATAATGACACAGTAAATGAGGGGGACGTTGGACCAAAGAGGGTTATTACCTATAGAATTATATATGATACCGTATAGGCAACGGAGTCTCATAGGCCTTTAATCCCCCTCGTCTCTATATCCTCGTGTGGATGTCTAACATGGCGGATTTTCTCATCATTGGCATCCGCGCTATTCTAACAATTTTCTCCCTTTTTTTTTACTTCCACCCTGATTCCACGTTCGATGAAAACCTACTGACGTCCGTGTCGTCATGATGAAGGGATGGCTTCTCTCACTACTGACTCCCACCAGGAGCTCTATAGCTCCTAGTCTGTCGATGAAGTGCTGGGAGAATTGATGATCCGAACCGCATCGTTTGGCATCCTCCCTTTGCAACCCCCTCCTGTAAGCTTTTGCGCCTTCCGAACCTATATTTTTTTTTCTTCTTCTTGTTGTCTATTTTTTTTTTTCCTTTCCTCCCTCCGCCGAGTTCTTTATTGATGATAGCGGGCAGACAACACGCGTGTCCGCGCGCTCCGGTCCTGGCAAAGTCAACGGGCGCCGTCGACGAACGGTTCCAGCCCATATATCTCGTCTCGTCCTTATACACAACGGGCCGGGTGTGTGCCGACTGTCGACTCTCTCTGACTATTTGTATAATTTACATAAGAGGATCGCCCAACAGCCAGCAATAGCCAACGGGATTTGCTTCTGAAAACGATCCACGGTTTTTTAGGTAGGAGTAGAGGGGGCTGAACTTTGCGCTTGAGAGTACGCAGAGAATTGCATCATGACGTTTGAGAAATAGATGGGGGGACAAAAAGAATGAAGAAGGAAACTGTTATATGTGTAAATTTGAAGCACTTATTTTCTTCTTTTTCTTTTTTGTGGAGCGACCATCTTTTTTTGTATGTGCCCCGTGTGGTGTGTGTCCTTGTGTGTGCGCGGAGAAAAGAAGAGCTGATTCATGCATTCATCATCCAGGAGATTTCTCAGCCAAATAGCGCGTTTAGATATCATCATTATGCTCGTTTGATCAACGTGATTACGGCGATTGGGGTAGGGAGAAGAGCCAAAGAGTTTTGCAGCGCCACGCTTGTCTCTCTTTGCTCTGTCGAGTCGTTAATAGAAAATGTAATACAAACTGTGTGTGTGTGTATGTATCTTTGAATGGCTCGGTGATTTTTCATGTTTTTTCCACGTCAAAGTCGCCTCTCGCACTCGTTGAAAGATAGGAGGGAAAAAAAAAGCCTGGGGTTTCTTCTTTCCACTTCTTCTTGTATGTGAAGTACACACACGGGTGGGGTAGTAGCAGCAGTAGCAGTGGTGGTGGTGGTAATTGATGATGCTGCACTTATTTACTAGGCTAAGAACGTCGAGATGAATGGTTGTACCCGGGGCTACTACTTATACTATATAGAAAGAGAGCTCGAATGCAGCTGACAATTTCCGTCCTCTTCTATTTTTTAAAGAAGAAAAAAAAAGAAGAGAGGGGATTTTGTGTTGTAAGGCCAACTATTTTTTCTCCTTTTTTTTCACGTGGAAGCAGACAAACATCTCTCTCTCATTCTATTTGTATTTTCGTCGCTGGCGGGATTGTCGTCGAGCCATTAATCAAGTCGAGGTAATGACAGTCTAGTTTCCAGGCTCAGCAGCTCGACAGATCCCCCCCCCCCTTCTAACCGTTCGTCTCCGGGGTGGTATGTAGTATGTGTATACCACCTTCATTTCGTTGGGCGCAGTTCAGCAGTTATGCCAGAAAAAATAGATCAGAAAGTGAAAGGGAAACTTGCCATACTTGATTGAAAATTGGCTCCATTTATTTTTCGGCTAGATGGGAGGAAAGGGGAGAAAAATAAAGGAAGTCAACAAGAAATAGCCTCCATCTATCTCAGCTCCCGTTATATAGCTGCTACTCCTTTAATAATATAATGTAATGTACATAATAAGGCGGCAGGCTGCCGCCAGAAGTTTTTTTTTTTTTTCTTTCCCCCCGTTTGCCATTGAGAGCAAAGTAGAGAGTTTCTGGGTAGGTTATACATTAGATATAGGTAACGCGGGAGGAATAAAAAATAAAAAAGAAGGAGCTAGGAAGAAAAATATAAATAAGTTGGGGAAAGGAAAGTCCTTTTTTCTTCTAATCACGCTGATCTTTTCAGGACTTTGCGATGAGAAATGAAACGTCAGGGCGTCTGCTGCGTGTGCCTTGATTGTCTGCCTCTTAACTCGATGAGTTTCAGTTCCCCCCCGGTTTTATTTTTCCTTTTCGTGTTTCTCGGCTAAAGGACTTTAATGCGATTGAATCTGACGTCTAATAGTAACCAGCTGCAACTTTGCCAGTCGGACAGACTGAGTCCGGAAGGCTCCGCACGGCTGGCCCCGGTTATCATTTCACCGTGAGAGAGAGAGAGGACGTGATCCATTGGCCACTGGCAAATGAGAAAAACAAAAATTAAAAGTCGAGCTAGTTCTAATAAGAGGGGGGGGGGGGGAGGGGGAGGGGAAACCTTCGTGATGTTTTTGTCTGTTTCATCATCATCGATGCGGATGTAACTCGGAAGATCTACATAGCACCAAAAGAGGAGATGGGGGAGAGGTTTCCTTTTTTGTTTGTTTGTGTGTCCAGCGTGCATGACATGTCGACTTTTGAGTTCGATCCCGTATCACCCTCCACCTACGTGTAATGCACGTACGACATTACTGGAATTGGTGGACGGTACATATACACACATATATCTGTGACATCAGGATACACTTGATGCTCAAAAGATAGAAGACACACGACGCCGCTGGTCGTTCGGTCGGGTGTGCGTCTCCTTTGCTCTTTGGCGAATGTCTGAGCTGTGTGTGTGTATACAAACAGCACGGGGTTGGAGATACGCGGATGTGCGTAATGTACTTTCGTGTACACGCACTTGTACGTACGTGTGTGCACGCCGGTTGGTTTCCTTCGTGAATGTTTACTCTCTGCTGCGCTATTGCTCTCGCTGTCTCTCTCTTAATTGGTTCTACCCCCCTCCCCCTCAATCCCGCTCTTGATCTCTTCTCCCTCAATCGTCAAAGGTACCCCGAGGATCAAAGAGATTGTGTTACTTTAACGAAGCTATATAGACGAGAGGGGAGAAAGAGACGAAATTGAAACAAAACAGCGAATACAATCAAGAAACGACGTCGGCGGCGTCGGGGGGAGTTGGTGGAATGAAAAAAAATAAGATTTCTTTCCCCCCCACTACAATTGCAAATAGTTCCCTCCTCCTCTCAACAGAGTGGCGTAATCCAATGTAGAACCGACATGACACGATAATCGATGAATGGCTCTGATGATCGATTTGTCAAGTTGCTTCTGTCTGCTCCTTTCGTGAGTTTTTTCGTATTCCATCTCTCTCTCTCGTGAGCTGTCGGGAATGTCTTCATCCGACTCTCCTTTACTGGAGGTGAACAATGGTGGAATGTTGACCATCAATATGCCGCCATTTTCACGCCGGCGGCATGGAGTCATATTGAACTACTATTGAGAGGGAGCGGGAGCGAGAGAGAGATCGATCGATCACGACATCACGTGGAGCGTGAAGTTTTTTTTTCTCCCCCCCCCACCCCTTTGGATATCACTTTTTCACTCCTTTTCTTGACCGTTGGAGTGTTGCTGATCATGTCAAACGCTCCAATAGAAGATTGCTACCGAGTGGTCGCGCCGTCGTGAGTGGGTGGGGTGGAGAGTATATAGGAGCGAGCGCGGGGGGGTTCGGGTGTGGTGCTGCTCCCTCGGGCGGCAGTCCGGCAGCATTTGTGCTGCTGGAAACCTAATTGAAAAGTTGCTGAATTGCTCTTGTCGCCGTCTGAAGAGAGAGCGCAGAGAGCAAACACATATACAGCTGCTGCTGCACACGAGCCAAGAGCGTATTGACGACGACCGAAATTGCGACGATGATGGTGGGAGTTGGTGGGCTGAGAGACTCTCGCCTTTATATCGCCCATCCACTTTGGCTAATTATCAAGCAACGACATTAGAATATTCTCTACTAGTCAATCCGACGATTTATTCCCCTCCGAAAGAGATAGAGAGAGAGGACAAACTCGCTTTTATTTCGATTACTTTTCTGCATGGAAATCGGGATCCATCCATTCCTCTCTATACAAACGACAATAGAAAAGAGAGACCATAAAAAAAAAGGGAAGAAGACCCCCTAGCTGCACGCGCTCTAGAATGTAAGGCTTTTGATTCATTTTTGTCGTTTCTTTTTCGCTCTTTTTTTCATTTTTATTTTTTACCCCCGCAGTTTGTCCTCGCGCTTATATTTGTGTGTGAGGGGGTAGAGGCTTTCACGATCCGGATCATTTCATTTCCGCTCTGTTGACCCTGACTTTCTCCTATTCTTTTATATATATTCTCTTTCATTATATTTCTGCACTTAACTTTATTACGTACGATCGGTCCCCCCAACCATGCGCCGCTCTGTGACCTTTTTGGCAACACTTTGACATTGGACGCGTCCATTTTCGGGCGCTATGGCTATACTGTGGCACTGCTAGGATTTAGCCAACACGCTGACCAAGAAGCACATAGGCCTCAAAAGGCGAGCAATGGAAAAGGGTTTTTGACGTCAGCTCGAGAGAGGGAAGGATAGACGGACGGACGGACGCTAGAATGCCCTCAAGTGCTGCATGTTAATACAAGGCTCAAATTGACTGCTCCGGACTGAAGGGGGGACTGTCCATCTGCCACTGCAGTTCTTGTTTTGTTGTTTTTTGTTGTTGTTGTTAGTGGGAGTGAGTATTTTCTGCGCTTGATTGCGATTCAATTTCGCTAGCCGGGACTGTAGTACACATAGATGAACTGTTACCCAACTATATTCTTGGACCGACTGGGGGGCTCTCTCTGCCGTCGCTCCAATGGGTCCAATCATCTCGGGCGCTCACTCGCGGCTGCCGCCTGCAGCGTCCAGGAGCACGGACATGTACACACGATAGTATATCTATATATATATACTGACTATTACTGCCGCTACTACACGAAAATGGCTACGGGGGAATAATATACAGTCTAGCGACGACTGAATTCTCCCATCTCTTTCGATCCTTATAATAAACCCCTCGAACTGGATTATTCACCTATTCTCATCAAGTGTGCGCACGTTAGCGCCAAGTGATTTCCAGATGTGATTATTTAATTGTCAGACTGACTGACTTTTGAATGATTTCATTGCTCGTTGCCAAGAAAAAAGGGGGAATTTTATTTGAACCGTTTCCAACCGGTTTTTTTGCGCGTAATTTCATTCGATTTGTTATTTTGTCGTCCGCCATCAATTCCAGCCCCAGTAGGTAGTCTCTGTCGCGTACGCTAAGCAGCTCAGAGCGGCGGCGGCTATAGTACATAACGGCGTGAAAAAGGAATTTAGAGGAAGGAAGGAAGGAAAGGGGAAAAAAAGGGTGTGGGAGGGTGTAGAGGAGGAGGAAGCTCTTTGACTGCCGTGTGTTACTCGGCCCCGACTTTGAAATCCTTTAGCCATTAACACCTTCTTTTTCACTACTTATTTCATGCATTTCCTATACAGCGCGCTCGCTCGTCCAGTATAGCACCAACTTTTTTTTTCTTTCTAAAATAAGAAACGAAGAGTTCCCCTAGAAGACTACGTAGCGTGTGTGGTGTTCATGAATATTGATTCGGCGGAAATAACAAATATTTATCAGGTGTTTTAATCATCCACTGAAATTGCATTGGAGAGTCGCTCGAAACAAAGTGTCTAGTTCAACTAGGTAACACGGTTCGTTTTTTTCTGGGGGGGTTTGTTTCCGTGTGCGGAGAGCAAAACGGTCGGTGAATCCAGTGACTGAAAAAAAAAGAGTGTACATACAAAGTGCCAAGTTTACTTTGGTACCCAAAGGTTTTCTCTCTCTTCCACCCTTTTGGCTGGTGATCCTTACCGTATTCACGTCGAAGCGGGAGGGGTGGGTGGGGGGGACACGCACGCAACGTGACAGCCGAATAAAAAAAAAAGAGGAAGACGAATAGACAGCGCGAGTTGCAGGTTGTTTTACCGCATACTGCTGCGCACATATGAGCGCTGTCCGGTAGTTATAAGTGCCCAGCTCGCGTCGTAGGTGTGTGATGGTATTTTCCTTTTTCCCTTCGTTCCGCCTTGGCAATCCATAAATCTCGGGCCGCTCTCTCTCTCTCTCTTATAAGAAAGAAACCATGGAGGGCCACTCTCGAGTAGGCACACACACATCTACATACATATAGAGTGTACTTATACTTTACTATTGCAAGGATGAACGAGTCCGTTCCTTGCTGGTCTCTTGATATATTACACGGAGCCAGGAGCGCACCAGCAAATGTAAGAGAGAGAGAGAGAGAAAGAGGAGAAAAAGAATATTATATAGATCTTTCTCTACTCCCTGCTTCTCTCTTCTTTTTTTTCTTTAGCTGGATGTGTATAATACCGTACTGATGCTGGGGCGGGGGGAAAAAGGTTATACAGGAGGCCTCTTTATTCTGTGGATTGCTATTAAATCATATACGCATCAGAGCAGCTGTGAGCGCACGCATGCTGCTGCTGCTGCCCCCCGTATATATAAGAGAGCTGCTGCCGCTCGCTCTCTGCCCGCCATCTAAGAATAAGTCTTTTTCTATCTTTATTTCTTTTTATCCCCCCTTTAGCTGCATAGTAAATATCTGTGTCTAGAATTTTCTTTTTAAGAGCATTTTCACGGGTGATTTGGCGTTGCCATGGACACAAGTCCAAAGTGGACGAACTGGCGCCCACTACTACCCGCTTACTGTCCTACCTACTCTACCATCAATAATAAAGATGGTGCATAAGTAGATCAAAGTTTTTGTCTGAACTGTCGTGAAAATAGCCTTTTTGCAGTTATCTTTATTTCCAAAACATGTCGGCCTTTTTTTCCTTTTTTGTCTGCATTTTGTTTCTCTTCTCTTTTTCTTACATGACAATTGCCGCTGATATATTTATAGTTGTTGGGGGGCACCGTTGTTTTAATATCGTATCCTTCACGGTCGTTGGTCGTCGGGATGTGATGAACTGTATCCCAGACAACGTTATTTACCATCCGAAACACCAAGACACCCAACGCCCACCCACCCAAAATGCTTTTCGTTTCATTCCGATTCCTCCACGCTTCTCCTCACTTTTCATTTTCGGACGTTGTCGCCGTTAGTAACAAGTTTCATCTTCTTCTTCTTCTTCCTCCGCCTCCTCCTTTTGATATGTCTTGTGCAGAGCCGGGGGTTTGGGATTGTGTGTCGTCTCAACTTTTAGTTGTCGTGACATTTCGTGTTTTCCATCATCGTGAAGAGATGAAACGAAAATCTGATGGCTGATGGGTCTCCGGGGGAACTTGTTGTTGTCGAGCATCTCTTCTTCATCTTCTTCTTCTTCTTCTTCTTTATGCAGCGCACTAGACGTATTGTACACATGTACACACAAAAAACGCCCGTGTAGAAAACACACGTCTAATAAACCCAACGCAGCAGAACGGTGGAGTTGTTTTTGTATGTTTCCATATTGTATCATCCTTCATACATATATATATATATTATATGTATGAACGAATATGTTTATTTGTTTTCCCCCTGCGTGCTGGGTTTTTGATGGGTTCGCTTCGCTGTTCTCTGGGATCTTGTTTTACAAGTTGGAGATAAGACATGAAGGATGCTAACATGGATTTCGCTCATGGCGTCGTTATGGCAACTTGTTTGGTTCGGCTAACGCTCAAGCAGTAATAAAAAAAAGAAAAATCGTATTAAGGAAAGATTGATGCCGTCCTGAAAATGGATCAGTGGATGGTTATAGATTTGCGCTACTTTTTTAAAATGAAATGCCTCTATTTCTTTTTTCAATCCTGCATTCTTTGTTATCTTTATATGCTTTTACAAAGTTTCAATTCGCAATCCTGTATTTGATCTCTAAAACTAATGTGATTTATTTTTCTTTATTTTTTCTAGGTAAGTAACCTACACCATTTGCCATTCTGCTATTTGTTCGTGTGTCGGGAGGTGCGTTGAGTTGGCCACTTTAAGGTAAGAGGCGACTGAGCTGCGATTCATTTAGCGACGGATGGATCACGCTAGACGGTCGTGAAACGCCGCCAATAGGGTCGGTCATCTTTGCCCCTCAAATTTGGACGAGGTGGCGTAATGAAGCCACGGGGAGTCAATTGATTAGACGTGGTAGAATGTAATGCTCCTATTACGGGTCGACGTAATTGCTGATTGGATTTTAGCGGTGGCCATCTGCCCAGCTTTCAACGTTGTTCCGCCAAAATACTTCGAGCTGCAGAACTGGTCTTGACGATAGTGTACTATTTGGGAAGCCGAAAACATTTCCCATCGAGTCCTTTTTATCATTCCACACTCTTTTCTCCCCTTTTTTTTCCCTTTGGTCCTCAACTTTATTCTTGGACATTCTGTTGGAACTTTGTCTGTCAGGGAATCTAAGTGAGCGATAATCATCCGAGCACACACACATACACATAGCACGGACACCGCAAAGCGAGAGAGAGCCTGGGAGAGTACTGGATTCTGAGAAGAAGAAGAAGAAGAAAAGTTGAAGAGTGAAGCTCGATGTGGGGGGATTGGCAGCTTCATTGATGTGTTGACAAGGCACGTTTGCGTTGTTCTTCTCTTTTTTCCTCCTCCTCTAGGCAAAGGAGAAGCTGAGGAGGATATTTCTCCCTCTCTCTCTTTTGTCTGTTTGTATATCCACCAGCGAGCGCCCAGGCTTTTGTTCTCTTTAATGGCCGTCTCTTTTCACATCTTTATCGGTACACATACGTACGTATGTACTACTATTTCGTACAGTGGGTTATTCTCTCTCTTTCTCTGTGTGCCCAGTAGTACATATTCGTGCGTATGAAAGCTACGAGAGGGACAGACAGTTTCGTATTACTCGGCAAACCAAAGGTTTTTTATTCTCTCTCTCTCTCTTATCGGGCGCTCTCTTTGCTCCGGCTATCCAGCCCGTATCGGATGACACTTAGTCTTATTCCGGTGTGCGTGTGTGGATACGTATATACCGAACATCTTTTTTCTTATTATTATTCTCTCTTTTATTCTTTAATATTATTTGAATTGGAGCGTATTGTATAACTTCGCCGAGACGCAAGGGCGCGCGCAATCTGCCGCTAGTACTTCTTGTCCAGTGTTTTGGCTGCGATCGTTAGAGCAGTGGACCATGGAGCCGGATAGGAGCATATCATCCAGATCCGTCCGGAGTATAGGGAGAGAGCCCCCGTGTTGTGTGTTTGTGTTTGTTGGGAACCAGAGGGGAGGAGGCCAAGAAGATCTGGCGTCATTAGATATTATACCTGGAAAACCATGTTATACCATCAAGGCGAGCGCCGACTAGTTTTCTCTCTCGCTTCGCGGCCATTGTGTCCCGCTCGACTCGTCTCCTGCCACGAGTTCACATGGAATGGAAGGCGAACGTGACCCGCAACATCTTGTCGCCCTCGTAGTAGTAGTCGCCGAGTGGGAGCAGCGGAAGTATTGCGTCGAATTGTGGAGGGTGGAGAGATTGGGGGGAGGGAGAGATGTTCAATCAGAGCGGGAGAGAATGCTGCCCGTATGCACTTTGCGCGATCAGTCTTGATCAATTCTGCAGCTACATCACGACTGCTGCCTCTACTGCCGACTCAGTTTAATTAGGATCGGACAAGAGAGAGAGAGAGAGGGAGACGTTTTCAGGAAGTAGAAGGCAAATCCGACCGGTCGTTTTTAATCGAATCGGGATACGAATCAAAAGACTCGCAATTGAATTATCAATACATCACATCACCATATTCCGCTTTGAAATCTGCTTGCGTGCTAGCGTGCTGCTCCTTGTATATTGTCCGTTTATTACCGTCGGTTCTCAAACAGATTGAATGCTCGACTTTTTAAAAAATATTTTTTATTTCTTTTCTCCCCCCAATTCAAAGAAGAAATTGATGAAAAAAAGAAAAAGAAATGCTACCATTTTTATTTTTTCTTCTCCCGAGTCGAATCGGAGTACAGTTTAGTGGTGGCGAGATTGGAGAAGTGCACCAGTCTCTTTTCATATGCGCCACAAAAGTACTACGGTCGCGAAGGGAGAAGAAAAAGTAAGGGAAAATCGTTCATATATCGAACGCGACCGGCGTGAATAGTGATAGGCTTTCAAAAGCGCCTGCTACGAGTACACGGCCAATTATCAGCCAAGCAAGGGAGGCCGAGCTTTGAAATTACTCGCGCGAGATTGCGGCCTTTATGTGTTTGGATAGGAGAAATGCCGGGATCCTGCAGGCCAGAACACACACACACACACAAGCGTACACAAGCGCACACATTCATTCTGTCCTGTCCTGTTCCTGTCGTCTCTGCACATATCTCTCTCTCTCTCTGGTTCTTTCCCGCTCTTCGCGATTCATCCTTGATTCCTTCTTTCCCATCGGATGGAATGAAGATGAGGCCAGCAATGTTATATATATAGCCAGACTTGATGGTCTTTGAACGATGGTCTTTGAACGGAATCTTGAAAAAGTTGAAGACGGAGACGAGAGTTATACAAGATAGAAGGGCTAAAGAATGGAGGAGGAGAATCGACTGGGCTGCGCGGATTGGATTCATTCAAATGGAAATTGACGCGGGGTGGGTTGGATAGTAGTAGCAGTGGGGGTGTGCCATCAGATGTGGGGGCCTTGTGCCGGAATCATCGGAACTCATCAAAAACGTCTTTCCCACTTGCGCAAACCAATTAAAAGCCCCAGCCGCGACCTTTGTTTATCAATAGACAAGGAACCTCGTCTATAATCTCGAGGAGAAAGAGATGGGAAAAGCCTGGAAATTCGTTGATCAAATATTCATATTGGCAAGTGGCTCGAAACGCCTCGAAACTCGTAAGGAGGAGGCCTCGGTTATTGTGGGAGAGAGAGGGGGGGAAGGCTCTTCTTGTTAGACTAATATCGAAAGAATAGAGAATAATAATAATAATAAAAAATAGGAACTTTTTTTTGTGTTGGTTTCGGCGCCGCACCATTATAGACTCTCTCTCTCTCTCTCCGCTGATTGGAACCTTTCTTCGTTCTCAACGAGCCTTAGCTAGCCTCTTGTGCTTCTCGTTATTTCTTTATACCTCATTCTCTCTCTCGACGTATGGGGTATATTCCTCTTCGACATGATTTTCATTTTTATTTTTCTCTCTCCCCTTCTGGCTAACGAACGGAAAAGGCTCTCACCTGACCGAGAGAAAGAGAGAGAAAGAGGATCCATTTAGCTATTTTTCTCCTGTAATGATTTGGTTAAACGTTTCGACGCCATCTACCGTGATGCCAACGAAAGAAGGACTTCCAAAATGGTCTTGTATACTACGCTTGTTAATTCCACCATTGCCTGTGTGTAGCAGCCTATAAAGTTAAAACGAAATCTTGGCGGAGGCTCCTAGTTGGTTGTGGGAATAAACATTCAATTGAATGACGCCCAAGTGACTATTTATAGACACCTGATTTCCCTTTTTTTTCTTCTTCTTCCCTCTGCGCACGGCCTGGGTCCCATTTTATTATCTCCCATCTTTTGGTCTTGATTGGTTTTTATCGGGGTGGTTCTTTTTTTTCCTCTGTCCTGTGACTTGTTGGCCGTCGCAGGAATCGTGAATTATCGGTTGATAACATACAAGGGCGTGTCGTCGAATTGGATAACCTCGTAGCCTACATCTATGGGCCGGATCGAAGCCGCTCGCGTCTCAAAAGGGTTTACACTCACCGGACAGGTTTCTCTATAGGCCCCCCTGGTCTATCGCTATCTAATCAACGGCAACGGAAAAAAAAACAAACAAAAATGTCAAAGCTTTATGGTTTTCCTTTTTTTGTTTTTTTATTCAAATGAAAATTCATTTATGAGAGTGTGTGTATAATGCGTATAGGCTGTCTAACATGGGGAGAAACAAAATAGGCTGCAACAGCTGCAGTAATTCCCTTTTTTTGATTCCGCGCTTGTTGTTTCTGGATTTTTATGGATATACAGGGGGGTATAACTAAGTTGACCAGCGAACAGAGCGAGCCGGCAATAAATCGTGAAATAAAGGAAGGCGCCGTGCCGCAGCAGAGCCAGAGAGAATTTAGTACAGCGACTATTTTTCCTTTTTCTTTCTTTAATTTTTTCTTTTCACTGTGGAACGCCTTTGGATTGGAGATCTAATCTGATCTTGGAAGCTATTTGATAATAAGCCTATGGCGATATGTAGGCCTATACATATGCACTCTTGATAGATTGAAGGGAGGGACGAAGACTCCAGGAGAAGGAGA
This sequence comes from Daphnia pulex, assembly GCF_021134715.1. NCBI lineage: Eukaryota > Metazoa > Arthropoda > Branchiopoda > Diplostraca > Daphniidae > Daphnia > Daphnia pulex. The sequence continues at coordinate 1,857,725 of NC_060018.1, read as the reverse complement.
TAAGGCGACGACACAAAAGATTCAGGGAAAAAAGTTATGGACGACCCAGACGAGAGAGCACGAAAGAAACGAACGAAAGAAAATAAGGGATTTTCAGTTTTTGCTTTTATTTGATTTTATTTTCTATTTTTGGGGGGGATCCGGCAACGAGGGCGACGACGCATATACATTGAGAGGCTCGTACTGAACTAATATGCAAAGGGAAATCGCTTAGCTCCGCCCTGACAGATGCAGCATACAGATAGAGAGAGAGAGAGAGAGAAGTGGTATATAGCAGCAGCTGAGACACAGAAATTCAGCAGCAGGAAGAGCTCCCGGAAAGCCCAAACGTATTGAAATGATATTTTAATGTGATCCCGTGTATTATGTAGATCGGTGCCTCATCCTTCCCCCTCTCTTGCATGAGAATTGAAAAAAGTTTTTTTTCTTTTTTTTTGGCTGTTCTCTGGTCCTTGTTTCTGTAACCTACGGTTACGTGACAGAAACCGGGCCCCCCTCTGCACACATCACCAGCGTTTGACGGAAAGGGGTGCACGTAACAGAAAGGAAGGAGAGGTTGTGGTGGTGTCAGTTGAGAATATCTGAGAGATGACTGACTAAGCAGCTCAGCTGCCGCTTCGTTAAGTAAAACAGTCAGAAGGGGTGTGGGGGAAGGAAGTCTCATGCATAAGTCTGAAAACGGGATCGCTATAATTGACGATGAATAATATCGGCCATCGTCATCAAGAAAACACTTTGGGCCCGATTAATTCCAAATGATGCAATCCGCATCCAGCAGCGCCCTCCGTCACATATCTACCTCGCTCGGCTATTGTCCAAATCTACCGAATATCGAACGGTCGCTGATGGTTTCCGACATAATGCGGACGTGGGTTGTTGGTCTACGTGGATTCGCTCGATTTTTCCCCATTGTTTTATTGTTAGCTTCTCCAGCAACACTGCGAGCTTCTTTTGTTTTGTTTTGTTTTGTTTTTTCTCTCTCTCCTTCTCCGAGGCGCCTGAACGTTCGGGTCACGAGGATGTTACACACGATGGCAGACCTGATTGGAAGCGACGGAACATGTTCTCTCCACTCTCCCGGTCTCTTTAGCCCGTCTGTGTGAGGGAGTTTGCTATCTGCAACACCCGAAACACCAAAGGGGTGGAACCTCTAACACACACACGTATCTGTACATGTGTGTGTGTGGTGTGTGCCGAGAGATGCCAACTTGAGTGGAAACATTTGAAAATCCACAACGCCAAGTCGACTTAGATCTTTGGTTTCTTGCTGGCTCCGATTTTTCTTATTTCCTATTTTATTTTTTGGTCCCATTTTTTTGCGGGGCAGACCTCTCTCTCTTCTAGTTCTACTTCTACTTCTTAGTCATTCACTCTCTTTTCACTCTCTAGAAACAAAAGAAGAGGAACTAGAGAAAAGATCTCGACTCGCAAGGGCAGCAATGGGGGCCAGCCCTGATCAAAGACTCTCTCTCTCTCCATGTGTGTGTTGTGTGTTGTTCCCCATCTGTGCATGAAGAATTGTCAGCACAGAGGGATGATCCGCAAGGCTTTTCCTTACTAGAAAGGACACGCTTCGTCCTGCTTGCTTCTTTTCTTTTGTGATGTTTCGAACCATCACGATGGTCGGACCAAACAGTCTCTCCCCATCCACCCAGCACCGGCACGCATATACATATACAACACAGTGCACACACAAGACAGACATCAACCCTCTTTTCTCTCTCCTTTTTTTGTCTTTCATAGTCCCTCTCTCTCTCTCAGTCTTGATGACTTGACGACAATCAGCCGGCGTGTTTTAATTACGGGAGCATCCAGCGCTAAAGACATAGGGGTGTATATAACAGGGACGGAGGAAAGAGAGGGGGCCTGCACGAAAGAGATGACTCTTAATGACTCCTCTCTTTTTATTTTTTATTTTTCCGCTTTTTGTTTCTTGCTTTAGCTTAAAAGAAAAGGGGCGAATGAGACCAGAAGGCTAGAAGAGAATTGCAGAATTAGAAAGAGGAGGAAGAAGAAGCTCGATAGATGGAAGAGAAGAAGAAAGGGTTGCTCGAACACTATGGCAGAAGAAGAAGAAGAGCTTTTTTGCCTCGTCTTGTAGATTTTCTGTGTTTCCCCTTTGACGGTGATAATCAGTGCAGGAGCGGACGGTGAAGGATGGAAAAATAAAAAACGAATCGAGCCATCTGCGAAGGGCGGCGGCCACACGGACGTTTTGTGAATCAATATGATGTGTATGCCTTACGTCATAATGATGATGATCAAATGCTCTTCATCATCTTAGGAGCGGCTGCTGCTGGTCTCTCCTCGTCTTACAAAAGATTCCCTGTGTCGAGATTCGTTTCGGGAGTCAATCCTTTGGACTGACATTGCCGGAGAGGCGTGGGGGCAGTACTAGGGAAATGCGCTCGCGATTGTTCTTCTCCGATTAGGCCCAATACTTTACCCTGTGTACTACTTTGACTGTCAAACAGCTAAAAAGAATAGAGACGACACGCGACTCGGCAAACAACAAAAGACCCTGGAAATGATAATAATAATAAAAAAAAGCTAGGGGAGGAAAAAAAAGAATAGGTCGCCATCGACATCGAACGACGACGGAAACGCACGTCCAAATAATATGCATGCATGTATATAACTGGTAAGGCCATCAAAGCGAGAGTCAGCGAGCGAGTTATGTCGAGCTGTCGTTTCTGAGGGGCCAGCAGCAGAGTTCACCGAGGAGGAAATTATTCCAACACGTGTCTGTCTTACTATATCTGCGTGTAGGAAATAATTGGCCTCGTCAACCTCGATAAGGCCGTGTGTGGGGACGTCGAAAATAGACAACAACCAAGGAAGAAAGAAAAAAACCAATACGGCAGACACTGTTGGCCAATTTTTGTTGTATTCAAGCACAGCCCCCACCACCCACCCCATCGTGAGCATCGTCATTGTCGCACAGCTCGTCGACCGTGACGACGCATTTTCCCCCGTTGTTGTTATTGGGGCCTCTGATGTCTGAGTGTTAGGCCTTTCGATTTTTTTTTCTTCTTCTTGCAGCACCCAAATGGTTTCTCTCGCGGGAACGTGCGGCGTTGTTAACGTTGAGGCCGTTTCTCTCCCCCCAACCCAACCCAAAATATAAAAAAGGAAAACTCTTGTTTCTTTCTTTCATCGATTTCGACGGTACGAATGTCGTGGCGTCGCGGGACTAGGGTATATCTACATTTTTACATAAAGGCTTGTGTGTGTGTATAGAGCCAAAGAAATCGCTTCAATTTTCTTATTTTCTCTTTTTTCTTCGATATCGATCGCGGGAAAAGAAAAGTGAACTGTGTGGAAAATAACAACATTTGAAATGATTCGAAACCATTTGAATTCGTGTACAGTACAGTACCGTGGCGTGTAAGCTCGGCACGAGTGGGCCAAACCGAAATACGATCTAGCGTAGCCTGAAAGCCCTAAACGGTCGATATATAGGCTATAGCTTTAAACATCTAAATCAGCGGGTTAAACGCATGCACTCTCTTAATTTTAAGCCTTTTTCGGATGTGCAAGTGGAGGGTGGAGAGGGCCTCTGTTGAGGGGGAGAGGGAAGGAGGGGCTGATGATATGAAATATTCACGACAGATTCGGTCAGCTAGAACAATGTGACATTTGCAGAGAAGGCAAAAGAGGAGAGAGAGAGTGTGCGCCGCCGTCCATTTACTTACGCTCTTCTCTAATGCTAAGTTTTCATCTCCCTCTTCTTTCTCTCTGTCGATGCTGCCACTGGGTCGTCGCTGGCTGGCTGGCTGGCTGGCTGTTGGGAGGGTAATAATATAAAGGATATGGTGCGTCGTCCGGACAACGGTCGATATGTCAATGACTTGATACGATGCAGCGGGCCGTTAGTATCAAATGCAGCATCTCTCAGGCCCCCCGCTTTTTGTGCCCACGGAACGGGAGAGAAAGGCAGCACAGCCACACGCATACTGCTGCAGTTGGCAACGGAAACGGCGGCAGTCGTTTCTGTGTGTTTGATTCAAATTTGATGAGACGTAATATCCAACCAGTCCGTTTAGATTAAAGGAAAGAAAAAAAAAAGGAGTCGAGAGAGAGAGAGGGAACGCGGTTGCCAACTACTTTCCCACGTCTGATAGACACTGTGTTGTATTCACGCTTTATACCTTTGACGTCGCCGTTCTCTCGGTCTACTTAGCGTGTAGGTAGTGGCCGTCGTAGTAGCTACACTGCGTCCCATTCTTGATTGTTAAATAGAGCCTTGTTATAGGTCTATTGTGGAAAGTTCTTATTATTATTGGGGAATCGACTATACATAACGCGTGGGCATGGAACCCTGGGAAGACAGGGGCTCAGCACCAGGGTGTGGTTGGTTGGTGTACATAATAAGACGGGAGAGGCCAAGTCAGTTTAGCCCTGCCCGACTAGCTCGTTCGCTAGCTAGCTATAGCTAGCTAGAGAGTTACCGGTTTCCTTCTCTAATGATCCATCCCCGGAGTCCATTGTTTGCGATTTTCTACCGTCTAGTGGCCCCCGCTCGACTCCCGCGGCTATCTTTAATAATCTAACGCGCTCGCTTCTACATGTGCATCGCTCACGATATATCTAGACCTCCCGCTCGCTGCATAGACACTCTTTCCCAATCTAATATGTGCCCTATGTGCTGTACACACACACATGCATATGTGTGTGTGTGCTGCTGCTGGGAGACCATTGTATGACGAACGATCTCGTACTCTTCTCCACTTCTTCTGACCCAATCTTTTGTGTGGCGTTTTATAGACTTTCGTTACACTCGGTCTCTCTTTCATTCCTTTCCTTTTTATTTTTGTTCTCCTCACTCTTTCGTCCGGGCGATCATTGCTGATACATCCAATGCAGCGTGGGAGAGGGCAAAGAAAACGGAACGAAGCGCTAAACTCTTGTGCGTCTGTGAATGTGGCGGTATAATCAATTGGATCGCAGGGGCGCGACGGGAGCAGAAACGCGCATCTCTACGCAGTTGATGGAACGGTCGTTGAGAACGAAGCAACAACAGAAGAAGAAGAAGGGAAAGAGGGAAAAATAAAATAACGGGCGCAGGAGCATTCGTTTTGGTTTCCCTCTTTTTCTTGTTTGTTTGTTTGCGGAGAGGAAATAAGCTAAGTGACGTTTAGGAAATTTGTGAATTTCTCGCCCTGGATTCTGCCGTTGATTGACTGGCCGAGTGACGACGAAACACCGAACAGGAGCCGTGCCAATGCCAATGACAGACGAAAATAAGAAAATAATAAAAGAAAGGGGGGAAATATAGAACGCAGTCCCGTTTCTTTTTGCCAATATCGATTGCGGCCTGTTGTTTCTGACTGATGAGGACGAGTCAACCCGAGAGGCTTACCAAATGCAAGCCCTTCCTCTCTCACGGGCATCCTCCTCAGCTACAAACAAAAGGCGACGACCATCAAATGTCCTAGTTGCGTAGTTGGGTCTAGGCATAGCGAAGAATACCGTGAATCGCGTGAGCAAAGAAAGGGGTGTTGGGGGGGTTGGAATAAGGCCGGCGACAACGAAGGGAGTCAAGTCAGTCAACTCTTTGAGTCCACTATGAAGAAATTTTGTTTTATCTTTTTACGTTTTTCTCATTCGCTGAAATCGAATTAACATTTTCTTGAAAAATTTATTTTATTTGCGAAAAAAAGTTATCGAGGGTAGAAACTGCTTAGCCCTTTTGGAAATGATAGGACGTCGTCTGCTATTCATTTATTTCAAGTCTGTGCTTCGCTCGTTCAAACGTGGTCGAACGTTTCGTCATTCCTTTTTTGGTGCAAAATTTTCGATTCGTCACTGCAAACATTTGTGGCTATTGACTTTCAACGGATAATGAACTGACTTTGTGACGAATGAAACATTTAAAAGACAGTGGTGTTATTGTCTCTTCTCGAAATCGCCATCATCTCTCCCGACCACGTGTTTCGTGCGAAAAGCAAGGAACTTTTACGGCGAAAAACCTTTAACGAATTAAATGTCAGCCCACGACATCGCCACACCGAGCTCTTTGATTCATTTCCATCCAACAAATGTAAGCTTTCTTTATTTATACTCTCTTTTTCCCCCATGTTTTCAAGTCTTGAAGAAGTTGCAATGGCGATGTTCCAGCTGATTTCAATATTCGCTTTTTGCTAGTCGTTCCCCATTTTCAACGATGGCTTTACTCAGCACAGGCATATTGATCGAAAAACTTGTTGTTTCACACTGTGAAGCATTTCTGCGAATGCAGGATGTCAACGATACGTGCAGAGTTAAAATTCCTTCAAATGTAGGTCTTTCACAGGTAATACAAACCTGGTCGTGAAGAAGATGAAGCTACCGTATGCAATACATGCAAATTAGCAAAGAGTTCCCAACCCAAGAGGCTTCACGGGCATCCTCCTCAGCTAAAAACAAAAGACGACGACCAAATGTCCTAGTTGCGTAGTTGGGTCTAGGCATAGCGAAGAATACCGTGAATCGCGTGAGCAAAGAAGGGGGTGTTGGGGGGTTGGAATAAGGCCGGCGACAACGAAGGGAGTCAACTCTTTGAGTCCACTTTGAAGAAGAAAAACAAACGCCGTGATGGCCGTCGGAAGACGCAATGAAAGACTACAAGTGGAGAGAGTGAGAAACACGACGGGAGTAAGAGGGAGGAGTTGGGGACAGCAGCAGGGACGCGGATATTGATACACCGTCTATGAATATATGGGGCGGCTGGCCGGACGGGCCGGCTGGTGGATGCGAAATTGGATTGGGATCGGATCGGGAGGGTCTCGCCCGGACACGGGAGACAGAGAGAGAGAGAATTTAGACGGGGCTCGTGGGTGGTAGTCAGAAAAAGGGTGAAAGGTTTTAGGTTTTGAATATTGTAAAGGTTTCTTCTCTCGACTTCGTGTAGACGGGGGGGGTTGAAACTAATTGACTTGCGACGCCAAGAAGAGAAAAGAGTCTTATATATTCTTCGCCATACCTATCAAGTGAGACTAGCTGATACTCTTTTGTAACTCTTTGAGTCTTCTGGGAGGGGGGGGGGGGGAATCTGAGGTGTTAATTCCCTTCCTCCAACTCGTCGACCTTTGAAACAGACGTCACTTGAAAAGGGGAAAAACAATAGTGACAGTTGGGGGAAAAATAATCCTTATTCAATTAGTTTTAGCGCTCGAATACATGCAAATGACTCGTGCATTCAATCATTTGAATTATAAAGGCAGATTCTAATTGATCTAGATCCTTTATTTATTTCTTCGTCCTCATTCGAGTGTACATTTTCGATTTAGACCGAATTAAAAATTCCTTCGCCGTCATTGAAACGCAGTTTAAATTTCGACCGCTAGGTGGCGTCTGCGTGGACGTTTTGGTTGAAATCAAAATTTCAAAAGTCGGAAAAAAACACAACAAGTTCTAGCGCGTTTCTGCCTCGAAGCTGTTTTTATTTGATGCAAGATTAACTAAAGGGCTTGTTCTTTTTTTTTTTTCTTTTTGTTTTTCATCTCCCGACAGACTCAGAAGTCGTAAAACCAACGGGATGCGATGAAATATTTCCAAGGAAAAGAGAAAAGAAAAAAAAAGAGACGCTTGCAAATGAAGTCGATGGCCTTTTCATCTTTGCTTTGTTTTTTCTCTCTCTCTCTCTAACCCCTTTGGACGGTCTTTCTAGTCTCTGGTTGTTTCCCTCCCAGATCGTTCATCATCGCGTAATCTTCCTGTTCTTCTTCACCACCACCACCGTGTTCCTTTTTCGCTTAGCATTTCTTGAGAAATGGCTACGCAGTTGAGGTACAAAAAAGAGAAAGAAAAAAGGAGAAGAATTGAGGGAATGCAAAAACAATGGAGTCGACTGTGTGTGTGTGTGTGTGTTGAACATGGCACACACCACGGTCTTCGGCGGAGAAGAACATTAACATTAACGAACGGCCATCTGCAACCAGTGGACTGTGCTAGTTGATGTCCAGAGGGGGAAGAAACGCCAAGATGAAATGTGAAGATTAGTTTTAGCCATTTTGACGCTTGCCACTCAGTTCCTGTCTCTCAGGCCATTGGCCCCCTTTGATTCACGCTTGTTCTAATCCTTCACGCGCCAAGATTGGCGATTACAATCAATTGTGAAACGGTCAGGGTCGTGATTCGCCAAGAGTTTTCCTGACGGGTTGTCTTGATGTGGTGTGTATCGTGTGTCGGTCGTCCCCATGTTAGAAATTTAAAGAAAGACAAAAAAAAAAAACACACACACACACGGATTTTTGCGCACGTCATTAACCAACACCTCCATTTACGGCCACCGTATCGCGCCATTTTTTTCTTTTTTTCATTTGATTTTCCGAGAATTTAAATTACCCCGAAAGAAAACAAAAAGGAACGCGATAATCAGAGCCAATGAATTCTTTTGGGGTGTTACACCGGGAATGTTTCACCGCATTCCTATTAGATGGATCCCTTGTGTAACACTCTGACGAGTCAGAGCTGTTGGCCGGCCAGAAAGGAAATCGAGTAACACCCAAAAAAGAGTTGCATCACTTCACCGCGCCTTGTTCATTTTTGGGCTTTCCTTATTTCTACATCTTTTAACTTCTTTTTCTTCCTTTCCGTATTCCCAGAAACGTATATATATAATAAGTATAGCAGTCAAACGGCCGGGGAATTCCGCGTTTCTTATACCCCCTCATTTCACCCATAAAAGGTCATGAATTACGTCCCCCTTTTCATATGATATGAAGAAGAAAAATTCCCAAGAGGTTTTCTTCCTATTCTTTCCCTTTTTTAAAAATACATTTAATTCCCAAACGAGAAAAAAAAAGTCACATAAACTTCCATTTTATTCCGATGTGAGTGGGAGAATGGAGAAGATAAAGAAGAGAGATGATGATTTAAGAAGTCTAAACACATTGAGAATTGAGCCGCTCCGGCGCATCCCCACGTTAACCCAGTATAAATATTTTTAATAATGCCGACTTGTCTCGGCAACACGGGTGGAAAACGCGCGGTTAAATATCAAGAGGGAAGACGGTTAAGAAGTTGACACGGCGGATGATTGACTTTTTTTTTTCTTTTTTGTTTGAATCTCGAGGAGGTTTTTCTCTTATTCCGCTCCGCCGGAGTGGAATTGGTGGGTCTCCCCCCATAATTATTTTTTCTTAAATAATCTAATAGGCTGTTTTATTTTGTTTTATTTTCGAGGAGATTTATGTTTTTTGTTTTGTCGATTTTTCTCCTGTCTCTTTCTCTTTTGGTTATAATCCGCTCTGTCTAGATTTTAATTAGCAGGTAGTTGGTCCATCGTCTGGATGGTATAGACTTTTCTCTTCTTCTTCTTTTTTATTTTCCATCTGGTTGCGTTGCCGGATCCCAAGACGTCGAGCAAGAGAGAATGAGGAGGAGGAGGAGTGTGTGATGCTGTCAGTGAGAGAAGACGATGCGATTGAACTTGTCACGCTCACGGCTTTAACGGGGCGGGTCCCCCCTCTTTAAAGGAGAAGAAGAAAACTTTTGCCTCTCTCCATCTCCATTGCTGTCTCTCTTCTTTTCTCTTGATTTTTCTCGGTGAACGAATGGGTGGGAAAATGGGAGGAGGGAGGTGTAGATGCAGCCGCAATCGCAAGAGGATTTGGTGGGTGGCCACCTTTTTTTCTTTTTTTTTTCTGGTTTTCATCTCTTGTTTCACCTTTTCTTTTCTCTCATCTCCTGTCTCGCCAACCGCACGCACACAATCATCTGACAAATCGAAACGAGGCAGCGAGCCGCCCGTCAAACAGCCAAGCGGCCGGTCAAATTCCAACTTTGAACACGGGATTCTATGTGTGTACTCCCATAACTTGTTGTTTTTTTAGTACAACAGAAAAGAACGAAAGGGATTTTCAACGAGGTGATAAAATTAACGAAACAATTTCATCCATTGGATTTTTCTTTTCCTTTTTTTAAATAAAAGGAAAAAAGGAAAAGTAAAAGGGACTTGACTCGAGATGATCGGATGACCGAACCGTTTGGGTTTTCCTGGCTCGTTCCATTCCATTGGCGGGTTATTGTTGCAGTGAGGTCCCGTCTATTATTTTTTTTTTCTTTTTTCCTCAATGGCTTCAATTCCTCGCATTTTTTAACGATCAGTTTGACCCCCAAGTGGCGCTCGGTCCGTGAATCTCATTGACCTTTATCTCTCGCCCCCAAGAGTTCACACCTCTGCCGAGATAAAAATCGACGAGACGAGACACGCGGACCAAAGGGCGAAAGAGGATGAAGGCCCCTCCTGGCTCCTTACATCATCATAGACGCCTCCTACTCTCTGTCTCTCTCTCTCGTCGGGTGGCTTGGCTTGAGACTTTTTTGAGAGCTGGACACTAAAAATGTTTGAGACTATTTCTGGAATTTTGAATGGCGTTGGAGCCTGGAACACACACAGACACACGCGCAAATGGACAAGGGGAGGTCGAGCGCGGGCGACAGGAGACATGACACAAAAATGCCATTGACTTTGGGCTGTGTGTAGCGGGAGCACAACTGACGTATTATGCACCTATAAATAAAAATTGTGTTCCGTCGTGAGTTGGTCTTGACTCTTGCGGTTTGTGCGCGTCGTGGCTTGGCCCACGCAAGGGGGGGGGGGGGTTCGTCCCGGTTTGTTTTTATTTTCCATCTTCATCCGTCGATCAAGTGCTGCCATCTCGAGGTCTGTCTCGTCGTCAATAACTCTCAGCCCCGACGGTCGTAAACATTTCATCGCGATTATCCCGAAAATGAGAAACGCTGATCGGTTTTGGAAATCTCACGCGTGACGCCTCCAAAAAACCGAAAATGGGAAAAAGTAAATGTTCAGGTTCTTTTCTTCCGTTTTTGGCATTCTTCTCGTGCCCGTCTAGAGTCTCCGTTCGTCGTCTCTCGGCAACGGGCCGAGGGAATTATGAACGCGGGTTGGCGGGGGGTGGAGCGTCGTGTCCATTGGCGACGCCGTTTGGTCCGTCGTCTTTGTCGTGTGTGTGTTCAATTGCAAATGCACGTAGTTCTTCCCTTTTACGCGCTCGCTCCAACTCTGCGGAGAAAATCTAAAGAAGAGGAGGAGGAGATGTGGATGCATGAAATGCGGAACGGAGCGAGAAAATCGCCATGTAACGAGACACGACCGTGCCCGTACACAAAACACGAATCGAGAAGAAGAGAAGAAAAAAAGGGGTGGGTGGATTCTCTCTTTTTTTTTCCTGCTGGACGGACAAAGAAAGAAAAGAATAGAGACGAAGAAGAAAAGAGAGTTAAGTGAAGGCGGTTAACCCGTCATGACCCGTTTCGTATTCGTATAAGAAAAAGAAGAAAAAGATAGGGAGGGAGTCTCTCGTTCTCTTTCGTGAATCTCGATTATACATTTTAATACAGCCGCAGTGTCTGTGTGTGTGTGTGTGCGCTTGGTGTAGTACAACACACGTAGATTCTTGAAATACGATTCCGCCGCCTCCTCCTTCTATATTTTTTCGTTTTTTTTTTTTTTTTTTCCTGTGATTTTTTCTTTCATTCTCCTTCGTGTTCTGTTCTTTCATCCGCTCTCTAACTCTATCCGGATGCTGTTCACGTGAGATAGCGGGGCCGACACACAGAGGGGCCAGCCAGCCACAGCAGCAGCAGCCGGAGCTTTTGCTGAATGCCATTACCGGGCACATTCTTCATCGACACCTCCTCCCCCCTTTAGTCTGATATCATTTTTGAATTGAACGTTTCATATCTATAGTCTCTCTCTATCTCTCTCTTTTTTCATTTTATTTTACAAGCGCGTATAGAACTATAGGTATATGTACATATTTGGAATCTCAAGGAAAAATCATCAAAGAGGGGGAAAAGAGAAAGAAATTTTGTTTCTTTTTTAATTCGTGATGGCCGACCAAAGGGTTTTTTTCTTCTTCTTCTTCGGATGAGAGACAGTGACTGTGCTGGCTTGCATTATAAAACAGGCCGTGTAGCAGCAGCAGCAGCACACGAACGACATGGGATGATGGCCGACCGATGGGTCGGTTTTTTCCCTTCCATTTTTATGACTCACAGACACTTTTTTTTTCTTCTTCTGTTGTTATCAAAAGAATTTCTTTATCCACCACCACCACCACCACTACCCATTTAATTTAACTTATTTTCCCCACATGTGAGCGCGCGCCTGCTCGTTGGATCCGCTGGGAAAAAAAAAGCTCTCTGCTTGGTAATGGTTATTGAAACGGCGTGTAATAATTCAAATCTTTTTCCTCTTTATTTCTTTTTCCCTCTCTGCCGTTTGGTTCGTGGAAGGGCAAAAAATGGAGGCGCTGACGTGCTCGATGAGAGGCGAAAAAGGGCGCCAGGTCAAACACGAATCAACCGTGAACAAAAAAAAGAAGTTTTCTTTCAAAAAGACAAACGACGAGACAGTTCTCTCTCTGCTTTTGGATGACGTTGGGCCCGTGCCGGCCCGTTTCGGCGCGTCGAGAGATAAACGAGTGCATCGCGTCATATAGTTTTCTCGGCGCTGGCAACAAACAACACCAAAAGTTGTTTGTGCGACCATCCGACAGTCAGTCAGGCATCAGGCAGCAGACAGTGTCTCAAGTTCTTAACTGCACGGCACGATATTGGTCGGTTGCGTCAGTTTGTCAGCGGGTCTTGTCTTTTTTGTTAGCGGTACTTATATAAGAGAGAGAGAGAGAGAAGATTGGATTGGAGCCACTGCTCCATCACGTTAGCAGCTCGCCATACACGCTCTTTTATCCAGGTCGTGATCTCACGCACTCTCGTAGCTCTTTTCTCTCTCCAACTCTCCGTCTTTCTTTAAAAGAGTATACGCACGCTGCTGCTGCTGCTCCTCCCGCTCGCCGAGGCTGGCCTCATTGTATTATGTATGTCCTTTTCATCTTTCCATTAATGATTCTTTCCTTTTTTCTTTTTTCGTTCGACTCTTTCTTGTCTCGAAAAATCCGTTAGAGGCTGGCTCCCCTGATTGTTATTTGATTTTTCTACTCTTTATTATTATTTTTATTATTATTATTATTATTATTATTATTGTGATTATTATTTGACGCTTTCTTTAGTTCCCTCTTTCACGCCCGTTTTCATTTCATCATTTTTTTTTTCTTCTTTCTTTTTTCTCCCCCTTTTTTGTTTGAGCCATGTGTTCAGTCAGTGCTTCTATAGATGGGCTGTAGACCCGCTCGGGTAATAGCAGTTATTGTTGCACAGCACTCCGTGACTGGAGCCCCAGAGCTCCCGGTTGAAATCAGGTAGTACACGGCGTAGTACATACGGTTGTTGCGTAGTTGACGGATATGAGCCGAGACCCCCCAAAGAACCGATACATTCCTCGACATCGGCAGGCAGACTCTGCCAAAGAACATCCATACACGTCCATTGCGTTGTGTGTCGGGAGATAATCAAAGTCTGGCAAAAGAAAAGAAACGACGAGCTAGGCTGATATGTCTTGAGCACATATCCAGCCCTTGACTATGGCCCAGCCACTGCGCAGCATCCATAGCAAGCCGGACGCAACTCGCGCGGTTGCAGGTGAATGGGAAAAAAAAGAAAACGGGCCGGGGTGGAGGACATCAAAGGGGAGAAAGGCGAAGAAGAAGAAGAAGAAGAAGAAGAAGAAGAAGAAGGAAAAGAGAAGAGGTGCCAGTACAGCTATAACTGTCAATGCACCGACAATTTACAATGGTTGCACGGGGTCTCTTCTTCTTCTTCTCCGAGTTATCTCCTCTCTCTCTCTCTCTCTCTCTCTCTTCCAAGCTGAGAATGCGTAGAAGAGTTGGTCACATTCCGTATAATATCAGAGGCGAAAGAAATCAGAATTTAAGCAAAGACGGAGCCCGAGCTAAGGGTTCCGGCTCTCCTTGTTGTGTATATTATTATGATTATGATTATGATTATTATATACATATGTATATGTATACTGTATATATCTATATGTGAGTGGAGCTTCACCTCATTCACTTGCAAACGATGCCAGCAGCATCACCCGCAGTCCGCACGGCACACGGTCTATGCTAATGTCCGTGTACGCGTTCGTGGTATTTTCGTCCATCCAGAGAGACTCTTCTATTCTCTTTCTTCTTCTTCTATTTAACTTATTTTCTTTTCTTTTTTTTTTTTTCGCTTTTGGCTCAGACTTGCTTATACTACGTCGTTTTCGATCAGCCTCACAGATTAAAGGCGGTGTTTTATTTGATGATTAATCTGCCGCACGGCGCGCCGTTGTTCCATTACCCATTCTCGTCCGTTCGTCCCGACTTTGGCCGCTCGTTGTTTTCTTAAAGGTTTTTCTCAGCTTCGTTTTTGTTCGTTGTTGATGTTTACTTTTTCGACCGGTTTCCCCCATATTATATGAGAGGAGAAAAGAAAAGAGAAACACCAAGATTTGATTATCATTTACGATGGAGGACCGACTCCTGGATAATTGCTGCTCCGCATTGGATCCGCATTTCAAGAAAATGTTCTTTAACGAACCAATGGGGATCATAAGACATGGAAGATAAACACAGTAGCTGGACCCACCAGCCCTTTTCTTCTTTCTACTACTACTACCCCAACTGTTGATAATCATTTTTCTAAAAAAAAATAAAGATGGTGATTATTAGGCCGGAAAATAGTTTTCTCTCCAGATGTTTTTCTTTTTCGAGGGGGGAGTCCTAGCAAGTTGATTGTGCAAGGATTTCATACAAGGATCGAATAGGGTTTTAAATTGGATGAAAAATATTTTTGCTTTTCTTGTTCTCTTCATTCTTTTGTTTCTCTATTTCTGGCTTTTCGTCTGAATAATCAAATCCTTTATTGCGTTTGTGCAGGCCCCCCTCCTTTATATTTTTCTTACTTTTTGTTTTAATGGCCGTCCTTTTGGGAACAGGAACTCAACTCTTATGTTGAGATGCCTCGGAGCCGTGTCCGAAACCGTCGTCTTGTGGCCTAGCTGGTGAACTAGGCAGCTAGTCAGCTCTCTTCGCAGTCGTAAAATTCCCCACGCAGTTATATCTTCTTCATTTTATGCGCTCATTCGTCGCCCCTATAAGAAAGAAAAGATCCTTCTTCTTCTCCTCTTCATTTTCTTTTTTTTCTCTTTACCTTTTGCTGGTCTCTCTCTTTCCCGTGTTTGTTGCTTTGTTTGCTCTCAACCATTTCCAGATATGAAAACGTATCATATAAAGAGCAGCAGCAGAGGCAGCGGATGATGTAGACTGGCGGGCAATAAGGAATCATTGGCCCCAATCGGATGGACGAGAAAATCGAACTTCTCTCTCTGCGTAGCTCTCGTATTTGCCTCCTCGACTTGCATATCGTATCGAGGCCGAGAAAACGAATGGTCGATCGAGTTCAATCAAGTTCATTCATGAGTTTGAATTCGCGTGACGGTCTCGGTCTCTCCTTGGCCTCTCGGTCCATTCCGGTGGATCACCAGGTGGTGGCCGTAACAAAAGCGCGTCCCACCATCCTTCCTGCATTTCTTTTCTTTCTCTCTCTGCTTTTTTTGGCATTCTATTCCTGGAAATCTTGTTTAGTTGCCTTATATAAATAGAAGAGGAGGAAATTCAATGAAGAAGAAGAAGAAAAAAAAGTCTGTGAAGGAGTGGCGGCACAGGGAGTCGACAAAAAATATGCGCCCGATTCAAAAGGGAAACTTTTTTTTTCCTACCTTCAACAAAAAATGTGAATAGTAAAGAAGAGATATGGATCGAGTTGACTGTGCGACTCGCTGAGACAGCTGGACGTGCGCTCTCTTTCATTGGACGTGTTCTGTACTGTGAAGCATTGCGGACTGCACACATAGACGTGGTGGACATATACACACAAAAAAGAGTGTGTCGAGGGTCTGCCGGTCGATTTCGTCGCGACTATTATCGATTGACTAGTCGAGTGAGTGCTAGTTCATTCATTGACTCTTGAGCCGAGTCGATAAGCGAGACCATAAAGAGATCAACCGTCACAATAGTTTCTCTCTTTTTCCGCCATTCTGCCTTTATTTCGTTTTTTCTTTTTTTTTCCTTTCCATTTTCTCTTTCAATTTCCCCTCCCCTCCGTCCCTCATCCATAGTGCGATTGACTGTATAGATCTCTCACGAACAAGAAAGGCGGAGCGATGTACTTTATTTGATAACAATTGACCTTTCTGCCGTGAAATTCCAATATACCGCGAATGGGGCCAATCCCCAAAAATAGAAGAAAAGGGAGGGAGGAATGTGGAAAGACACCAGGTGACCACCGGATCTCCGGTCACTGAAGCTGGATGAAATGCGCCTAAATAATGCGCTAGATATCTGACTTTGTAATTCCAGCAATCGTTGATTTTGTAATTTAAATGTGTATTGATCGCTGTTCTTCGTGTTATCAAACTTCATGTTTATTAATGTTGCCTATTTTTTTTTTCTTTTCTATTTTCTAGGTAAGTAAACCTACACCATTTGCCATTCCGTTCCATTCTGCGAATTGTTCGTGTTTCGAGAGTTGAGGTGCGTTGTGTTGGACTGGCCACTCGGAAGGTAAGGGGATACTGGTCGAACGGGATAGCCACGGATGGATCACACAGGATGGTCGTGAAACGGGTTCATTGAGTTCGGTCATCTTGCCCGTCAATTTTTGGACGAGTTGGCGTAATGAAGCCACGGGAGTCAATTGATTATACGTGGTAGAACGTAATGATCTCCTATTATGGGGCGATGTAATTGTTGATTGGATTTAGCGGAGCCCATCTCCTTTTCCGCACTGGGTGCACTGCGTAATTAATGTTATTCATGTTATAGACAGCTCTCTCGTATATTTTTAATCACGTATTCCACGAAGAAAGAAACTCTCCTTCTCTTTCTCTGTGTGGAAGCGCTTAGAGAGTACGGAGCCAAGTCGACAGATGGCTCACGACCACCAACTGGTGGGGTTTTTGTTTCTTTCGAAAGTCGAAAACAAGGGACTAGTTGTATCGCTTGTTTGGACTCGTTCTATCTCCGCCGTGGTCCGCATTTTTGTTCTTTTTTTATTTCATTTTTTAAAATAGCCTCCTGAACCGTTTACACGCATCTGAGTCAAAGAATGCGGCCACGACCGAATCGTCGCGGCGGGCATGTCCGGTAATCGCTCAATCTGAGCTCTAAGTTTTTCTCCAAAGGAAAGAAGGCCAACAGATGTCGCTCTTTTTTTATTTTCTTCTTTAAAGAATTAAAGGTCCTTTAACTATTCCTCTGTGTGGCTTACATACCTCTCTCCTCGTGTAATCTACACAAAAGAGCAATTCACAGCTCGTAATCTGTGCTTGTGTTCTTCTTCTTCCTTTTTTTTTTTTTTTTACTTGAAACACTTCTCGTGTTTCTCATCGCCGAATAGCACCGAGTGAGATTTGTTCTTCTTCTCCTCCTGTTGTTGTTAATATCTCTGCTCATTTTCCCCCCTCAGCGTCAGAAGACAAATCGCCAGGTGCAATTAGACACGAGTTTTGTCTGGGTTGGTTACCGTTGTTGTTGTTGTTGTACTGCGGTTTAACCAAACAAAAAGGAATGTGCGCTCGTACGCGCATACATATACGCCAGACAGGAACACATTGCATGCGGGAGAAAACAACGAAAAATGAGGGAATGGGGTACAAGTTTTTTGTTTTAAGAAAACGCTGGAGAAGAAATGAAATCCTGCTAATTGCCGGTTTCGGAAGAAAAACTCTACTCTGCGTTATCCCTCAAACCGACTAGTAGAGGTCCGTCCCCCCCTCACACATTGACTGATCGTCCCCGTGTACGGACCCACCTTTTTCCTCTTCTTCTTCTCCTTTTTTTTTCATTCTTTGGAAAAATCAGATGCGGATGCATCCATACACACAGAGTCTAACTTTTTTTCTTTTTTTCATTCTATCGGCGTGGTTGCAACGTCCGTAGGAGTTTTTCTTCCCACGATCATCCCGGCCAAAAAAAAAAAAAGAAACGAAATATAATAAGAGGAATAAAATCACAATGTTCAATGCATCGGGAAAAGGTTAGCCTTGTGCATGTTTCATGAAGAAGAAGAAGAAGAAGGAATGAGAGGAGATAGTGTATGCCACTTTGAAATGATAGGCAGCTTCGTCCTCGGTAGCCCCATGAATCGACGAAACCCGTTGATTACATACTGTTGCACTGTGTGTGCGGAAGAATGATATTAAAGGATTAACAAAACCAAAAAGAGAGAGAGAGAAGAGATAGAAAGGGATAAAATATCTGGGGAAAAAAAGAGAGAAAGAGATAAGATAAGGCAAACGGGAAACTGATGATGTATATTCCGGTGTGTGTCTGTGTGATGCTATCGGAGCAAAAACGCATCTGCAATGGAGAAGGTTTCCCCCTTTTTCCTCTTCTAATTGCACTGAAGGGGCCCCATCGTGAAGCGCTGATAGATGAATGTCATACAAACGGACGTGAGACGGAGAAGAAGAAAAAAAGATTTTCGGGCCCGTCTATCGCTGACTCTCTGAGAGACAGAAATGAATGATACTCACCGCACACAGGGACAGGCTGCAATCACATAGGTAACCTCACCTGACAAAGAATGAGAAGGAGATAATATTTCTCTCTCTCTCTCTTATTTTTTAGCCTACGTACAAATTTGATGATACAACATCCGCGTCCTGTTTGATTTCATTTCTCGTTGTTTCGCTTGCTGGCCTGTTTGAATCGTTTAATATCCCCTCCAGTCGCCCACAAGATAAATAACCCACTGATCCAATCCCACGCGCGTCTTTCTATTTTGATTTCATTCCTTTGGGAAAGTGCTGTATAATCATATTCGTTCTTCTTGCCATTTGAATTTTGGCGTTGGGAAACAAAGGAATCGAGGATTTCCAGCAGACGGAGCGATTCCGGGTCGATTGCTCACGTCAAGTTTTGATTTGAACCGGAAGAAAAAAATATCCCCCGTTATAGCTGTGGTGATTCAGATCTTTTGGCTTTGGGTACTTGGGGGTCTTAACTTATTGCCGTTCAGCACTTAGCAGCTTCCGATGAGTCTCGAACTCGGCTAACTGCTGCTGCTGTGGTCCTCGACTTTCAACATGGACTTTGACTATAGACGACGACCTTTTTGTGTTTGTTTTCACTGAGATGACCACGGTGTTCATCTTCTTTTCTCTCTTTCTTTCTTTTTCCGAGTAAATCCTTTGCACCGGAAAATCCATTTCCAAGGAAACACAAAAAGCCTATCGTCGTTTATGGTAGTACCGTATTTCTTGTTGGTAAATTCCGGCGCGGATGGCTGTATAATCCGCTGGCCAGCTTTGTTTTGTTTAGTTTATTTTATTTTGCCTCCCCCCTCAAATTGACGATAAGCTTCAAAAGTTCCCTAGCTCATTTCTCTCGCCACTCATCTCTGGAAATGGCTATCTATCTTGACACATGGATGGTCTCAAAGGGATTAACTTTTTAATGGAAAGGCGACTTGAAGTGGACCTCATCGGCTGGGCTCGGACTTTATTCTGAGCCTATAGGCTCAAATAAAGTATCTATACAACTATACGTAGAAAATGAGGTGTAGGACGGTGTAGGATGGAAGAGACGGGCGGCAAATCCTGGGAGGAATTCAACTCTTTCTGGAATGGCTGGATCCTTCTTTTAATTTTCTTCAAATTTTTTCTCTTGATTTCATTGTATTTTTTTTTCTCTTGAATTTCTAACGATATCAGAGTCTATGATCGCTAAGATGCCATCAATTAAATCCCCCCCACAAAAAAAACGTAAACTAGATAAGGCAAAAGTCTTGGAATATTCTTATACCCTCGACTCTGGGAAAATGTTACGGAAAAAACTCGAAATTCTCCTATAAGAAAAGATTGAAACTGCGTTTTGTTCAGGATGTGTTGCTAGCGGATTGGGTTCTTTGAAGGGCGACTGGGGGGAGGGGGTCAGAAGAACAGAATTGGAATGAAAAGAGAATAGAACGAATGCGCGCAAACCGTAGAATTACCCAATTATATAGGAAACGGTTGTAAATCTCACTCAGGTAAACTCTTTCACCTGTCTCGACTCGTCCGGGCACGTATACACAAAAGAAAGAGTTCAGACAGCGATCGCTCACGAGCCAAAAAGAAAAAATAAACCTCTCCCACCTCCTCGCTTTATTCTGATTCTCTTTTCAACTTGTTGAACAACCAAGAACCTTCTTGTTTTTTTTTTTCCTTATTTCGGGTCGGCGAAGAGATGGAAATCTGCGCTTTCATAGAGTCGTTGATTCTTTTTCCCTCAGTGTCCTATTTTCCCTTCTCCGGTTTTTATAACCCCCACCAATCGTCTTTTCGTTAGACTCTCATGGTGTGTGTCATCCGAACCCCTCCTTGGTTATTCTCTCTCTATGGCTGGCGTGATGATGTCGATATCGCCGACTAATTTGGTATTTCTTTTATTCATCGATTTGGGAATGCTGTGGACGGGACTCATCTGACGCATGGCGACGATATTTTTATTGCCTCTTGCTTTTCTGACTTTGTGACATGGAGAGAAATTAAAGATGACAAAGATGTTGGATGGGTCGTCCAGTCTGTCCGTCTATCCCCCCCTCCCCCCAATAATATGTTGATAGTGTATACAGTAGGTGCCGAGGTTATAGGGAAAAAAAAAAGATAAGAAATGGAGACACGCACACGACAACACACGTCCCGGAGCGTCGGTGTGTTGTGTGTCGTGTAAGCTCATCATCAAGCACCTTATATTTTTATTTTATTTTTCATTTACGAGCCCTGGTTTTTATTCGTTTACGACGCCATTTGCCTCGCAAAATAACGCTCCCGATGATGAAGGCCTCTCCCCCCTCTTTTTTTTTTAACTCTGCTTATAACACAGCCCACGGGAAGAGGAGGAGGAGGAGAAGGAGGGACGATGACGAGCTGGAAGGGTTGCCGTTGTTGCTGGGGCTCGCGTTCCTGTTGTTTGATCCGACACGGCGTGTTTATAATCACGTCGTGTGCGCGCGTTCTCTTGGCTTCTTCTTCTTTTTTTTGTTTTGTGTGTGCACTGGCCATCAAAAGGTGGGCAGCAACACAAGCGAGCCGAGTGTGTGTGTATATGTAAAGATGGACACAAAAGAAACGAAGAGGAAAAAAAAACTTGTTGTTGTTGTTGTTGCACCATCAGCTCAAAGGAAAACTAAAAAAGAGAGAGCGATTCGAGGGAATTTACGACCCCCCCCCCTCCCTTTTGCCTGCATTATCTGACGAGCAAGAAGAAGAAGAAGAGGAATCGAGATTTTGATCTCGATTTTTTCGATCTGTTGACGAGTGTAGAAGAGTTTATTCTTTTAACGGGGGGGTTTCTTTCGGGAATTTTATAGCCCCCCCCTTCGGTCTTATTGAGTCGGCGTTTCTTCTAGCTCTCTCTCTCTCTGATTTTTTATTTTGGTTTTTTTTTCTTGTTGGAGAGGCGACGGGCGCAATCGCTTGAAGGCCAGCGCACACACGCAGACACAGCAGCGGACACCTCGTCGAATTATTGATATGGCAGCCGCGATAGAGAGATACGCGCTCACGTCTTTCAAAGAGCCTTCAACTTCTTCTTCCTTTTTTTTTCTCCTTCTCTCTCTCTAGTCGACGCGCGTCCGCCTCTCTTTCTGCCTTTCTTTCGTTCGTTTATTTCACCATCTCGAACCGTTTGCCTGTCGTTCTTCTTCCCCCAGCAAATCCTTATTGAGGGGAGGCCATTTGAAGTGCTCGTTGAGTCCAAACTTCGCGGGACTAGCCGTGACCGCAAGAAGAAAAAGAAGAAGAAGTTTCTTTCAAACTATCGTTTTCTGCCATCTAAATCGAAACCATTACTCTCTGGTAGTAGACAATGTCCCTCCGTTTTCCATTTAGCCAATCTGCAAAGTCCTTCCACACACACACACACACAAACTGTTAGTATTTATATCTATTTACACAATTTGGAGTTGGCTCCGGCTGGGCATTTGTCCTTGTTGGTTGTTTCTTGCCATTTGTGTAAACGGCAATCGGTTTGGGTCAGCAACAGCAGCAGCAGCGAACTGCTCCGATGGAGAAATATGGCAGGAAACCCACCGCAACAACTTTTAAGAACCCAAATTCCAAATCGATGAACTCACTCCGGTTATGTACTACCGTGATGGTCGGTTGATGAAATTTCTCTCCTTTGGGACTCTATCCATTGGATTTATCGACCTGTCTCCCCCTGTTTTCCGTGTGTCTGCCCTCTCCCTGCCATTGCAACAGTCGTTTGTGTTTCAGGTTTTTTGGGACAACGTTTCGACGTCGTTCCAAAATAACTTGATGTCAAAATCACAAACCGTCAATGTCGAAAAAAATCACGGGGAAAAATATATATATAAATAAACGCGCGTGCGAGGTTTTGTTGACCTGCAGGAAAAACGGAAAAGTAAATAAATTTCCGTCGATTTGTCAGTGCTGGATCGGTAGCGGTAGGGGGGCCCCAAAGGGGGATAGATGGATGGGAATATGTCTAGTCTTTTTTGGCACGGCAATCCCCATATTTTTAATGCAATTTACTTTTCTTCGAGAGTCAATTACTGGCGGTGTATAGTAGGCGTTCAAGCTTAACTCGTTCTACATATCCAGCCGCGTGAGCAATGAGACAGTGACCAGCATGGGAGGGACTCGCCCTTTTTTTTCTTTTCTTTTCTTTTTTTTTTCGGCTGTGATGTTGTTCGGGAATTTTCAATCTCGTCCGGAAAACGGGGAAAAAACATCGGGAGTCGGAAGAAAATGTATTCACGATCACGTTTTTCGCTCTCGTGTGCCACGCAGACGGGGGGGACTTGACATATGTAGCCGCTCGACATTCTATTACTCAAATCTGCGCGTAGATGCGCCCGTCGCTTGGCGTGCGCACCTTGCGGTTTTTCCAATGCGTTTGTGGGTGTTCTCGCCAAAAAGAATTCCAAACTGGTAGCCTTCGCCAGCAACTCGGAACACTGGAACGAAAATCGAGACACTTCTTCTTCTCCTTGCGCTCATGCCCAATCGGGTTGTCGCTCGTTTATCTTTCTCTGCTCACTGGTCACTGGTAGAGAGAGAGAGAGAGATAAGGTAACAGACAAACCAAAGAAAAACAAAAGCGAAGCAGCTGTGTAGTATATCGAAAGCCATGATAACGGCGATACCTTTATGTTTTACAATCTTGTTGCCGTTGTTGTAACAGCGTCTATATACGTGTTGTTATATACATATGCATCTTTTCTTTCGTGGGGGGGGGGGACGATGGAATCGAAAGGTGGAATGGAAGGAGGATGACGTCTTAGGAATGAAGTAGAAAATTATTTGGTATTTTCTTTTCTTTTTTTTCTTTTTCTCCTGCGGGAGGAGAGGTTTTGTTGCCGTTGAGAGAGGGTGTCGGTGGTAGCCAGATCAATTTGTTCGTGTCATCCTGTTTTCCTCCTTGTTAAATTCCCTCCTGAAGAAGAAGAAAATAAAGAAAAAGAGTGGGGGAGAGGAGCCACCTTCTTTACCTTCTGATAACAACAAGGCGCTGCTGCTTCTCTGCGCTGCAACGGAGAGCCCAAAAGTTGTGTGTCGTCTTTCAGAGCCGCCAGCCTATAGGAGAGCAAAAAGAAGACTGTGGAAAAGAAGGAACGCGGCCTCTCGTCTCTTTCTAGATTAGCATGCAAGAGTGGCAACTTGTTGGTTTTCTCAAGAAAGTTTAAGTTTTGTTTCCCCCATTTTCTTTCGCCCAGGATGCGTGCGGCTCGCATTCTTAAACAGTTTCGGCTGTCCTTTTTTTGAAACTACTGCGCAGAGTCGACTGTTGGTAACTCCCGCAGATCTGGAACACATTGTATTATGACGCAAAAAACAAAAGGAAAATGAATAAAGGAGCTGGTTGGATGATGTGCGCTCCCGATTCCTTGCGATGGTGGTCTTTTAGTCGTAAACC
Organism: Daphnia pulex; assembly: GCF_021134715.1. Classification (NCBI taxonomy): domain Eukaryota; kingdom Metazoa; phylum Arthropoda; class Branchiopoda; order Diplostraca; family Daphniidae; genus Daphnia; species Daphnia pulex. The sequence goes on along the minus strand of NC_060018.1, from coordinate 1,833,906 downwards.
CGTAGCGTGCTGGCCTCCCTTTGCTTTTTATTTCTGTATTTCTTTTTCGCTCTTCTCGCTGACTCGTCGCTCTATGAATAAATATCGAGCGGGAATATAAGTGCACGAATAGGATGAAGAAGTTGATGACCGACAGTTAAGGGCGCGCTTTATAGCCGAGCGAGAGATGGGACACGCCTCAGCCGCAGCATGGAAGCTTCCTGGAACACGTCCTTCCATTCGGCTGAGTAGAGAAGGAAAAAGAAGAAAAAAAAAACCAACTTGGGCCAAACGGAAGATCACTCAATGCCTAGTCTTTTTTTTTCTTTTTTCTCTATGCCGAGTTTGTCTAGAAAAAACTGCTGACAAAGTCATCCCAGAAATGCTTTTGCTTCCTACACTATTTTATAAACATAGGTGCATTTTTATATTAACCAGCCAGCAACCACTCCTGAATATAAAAATTTACGTACCTTTTTGTAATAAAAAAGAAAAAACAAGTCGAGTTCAGTTTCTCTCTCGTAAAGGGCGGCCGATATTGATAGAATTTGAAATTTTTTCTTCGCTCTCCCGAACGCAGTCGATAAAAATCGATATTTTTGGCGATTTCAACGCGTCACCGGAGTAGTTAAATCAAAATGCGTCTGCAATATTTTGAACAAGGTTTCCAGGCTTTTTTCTCCAATTTCACGAAATCTTCGGGGGGAGAGGTGGGAAATGAAAATGATTTCTCCGGCGATGTGACTGACACACTCGACACACATGGACATGTTTTGGGATGACGACCGCTATGCACTACTACTAGAATTTTATAGTGTGGTGACTGAAGAGTGCAATGGTCAAATCTCTTGACAGTGTCATTTTTGCTTTTTTTTTAAAATAAGTTGGCAGCTCTTCTTCTTTTTTTTCGAAACTCGACTTGTATTCTACTCCAGACTTTTTCTTGTCGCCCGTCAACAACTTGCGCTGCTGATGCCCTTTGCTTGTTGGCGTTTTCAATGGTCGCCACACTTGACGATCGTGAAGGAGAGAACTCCCAAAGAAAATGTAATATTAAATGGTTTTCCTTTTTGCTATTCACGGGGGTAGAAAGAAGAAGAAAAGAGGCTCACCCTCAATTCTGTTAAGTAAATTCCATCCATTAAAAAAAAGAGACTTTGAAGTGGCGTTGGGCATTTTTCTTTCCCACTTTTTTTTTCGCCTTCCAGTGTGTCTTTTTTTTCTGCCAAAATGTGACGAGTTTAACATGAGAGTTGACTTGCTACCACCTCCAAGAGCTTGTCCTCTCGAGTGTCTCATTTCCTCTGCCGGTTCGCGCCCAGTCAACACATCCAGTCTTTCATTTCTTTGGCCCATCTGTCTGCCTGAGCACTGCCTTTTCATCCTATTCTCATAACATTCATTGTGTGCGCGTCCATCGATGAACCGGAGGCAGACCTCCTCCTTGCTATTGTTATGACCTTTTTTTTTACCTATTCCAATGGACTTTTGAAATGCTCATCTCAACACGGGACAAAAACAGACGGACAGACAACGGACACGGCTGTGTACAACTGTACCCAATTGCATCCGACTTCTTCTTTTTTTCCGCCCTTGCAGACAACTGACTGGAGTGTCAGTTGTTCCACGAACCGAAAACGCGGACGTCAAAAGTCCGAGTCTCGTCTGAGATTTCACATTTAATGCGAGTCGATTGGGCGCGATCTTGTTGCCAATTTGAAACGCAATACCAACAACAACAACAAAACAACAACGAGCAGCCAACAACAAACTTTGGTTCTTTTTCCAGCGCTTCACCGGTGTACGCTTACGGGCACACTGGACGATTTTCTGGGAAAACTATCTCAGCTGGGAGTGCATTTAAGTAGTTGTTTAACTGTGTACGGGGGTGGTGTGTTTTATTTTGTTTTCGTTGGGGGGCCTGCTGGAACCTGTCGAACGCCATCGACGGGGGTTGTTTTTCGAGCTTCACGCTGGGCCCGTTTAACCAGACGCACCACAGAGATGCTGGGCATCAGGGCTGGGCTCTTTCTGCCGGAGTGGGAGGGAGGATGAGCAGTAGTATAGGCCCTGTAGTATTAAGAGAGGGTGAGAAGAATTTTCTCCAGTGGATTTCCCATTCTGTTTTTCCAAATACTTTCCGTTTCGTGTTGACGAATCGGCCCCCTAAAGTCACTGACAGCTGGGAAACATCGACAGGAAAGAGGAGGACACACCCTTTTGATTTTTTGGGGGATTTTTCCCCTTTTCTCCGTTATTGTTGTTTTGTTTACTTTGTGGAAGTTTCTGTTTGACTTTTTTGTTTTTACTCGACTGAATCGTAATGCCATCATCATTATTATTCTCTCTCTCCCTCCGGTTCTTTTTATTTTTCTGGAAGAAAATGGAGATTTGAAATCCAGAAAAAAGTACGACAGCACGCGCGCTGGTGGCTTAAGACGGAAGGAGATATTTCAACAGTTAATGATGAGCATTTTGTAGGGATGGTCAAGTTGACTGTGTACACAGTCGGGGGGTAGGAGAATGGAGAAAAAACATAGGGACAGACAGACAGACAGCCAAAACAGAGTCTTAAGATATGAATGAGTTGGTATTATTCCATCTAGGAAATTCTATAGCGCAAGCTGGAGCTGCTGCGGGCCGGAACTCATCCCAGATGAGCAGGTCTGATAATAATAACACTCTCTGCTGAGACTCTCTTTTTCCTTTGAGATTCCCCCTTATAGCTGGGCGCTGGGCACTCTCGTCCCCTGCTGATCGGACTTGTTAAACTCCCGCCGACATGTCTTAATGGTCTTTGTTGAAAACGCTTCGCCTTCGCACGTATATTTATAAACATATATATATACGTGTGTGCATTATAATAGTGGTCGTGGTGGTTGGTGGTGTGGTACAGTATAATAGTCTGATGTTGCGTCAGTCTCGGCAGTTATATACCCATCTCTCTCTGTGTTTGGCGCGGACGAGAGTGTACCGTTCGGTACGGTATCGTTTTCATCAGGTGGGCCGTGGGCGCTTGGCCAGCGCAGCGCCAGCCCGCACACTGGTCAATTGGATATTATACGAGCGGATGGTTCTCTCTCTCTCTCTCCTCTTCACCTTGAATGATTTGATTTATTTATTTTTTCTTTCTTTTATTTTCTCATTTTTTTTTTTTTAATAATAACTTTTTTCTCCCGATTGGGAAAGGAAGAAAAAAAAAGTAGAATCGTACCCAGCGAGCGCCTATTCGGTTTTCCCACTTTTTCCCCCTGCTGATGTCGTTCAACCGTGGGCCGCAGAGTGTGTAGATGCTGCGGCCATTCGGATTTGCATAACTCTTTGGCAGCGAAGCACTATAATGGTTATGATCGCTCATATCTTACGTGTTTGACAACTCGGACGTGAACGTCTTTCCCAACCAGAAAAGAAAAAAAAAATAGAAAACAAATCAAATAAAAATTTCATTTTTTTTTTTCACACACACACACACAAACAGATATATATACAACATGGATGAAACACGGACAGACAGACACATGTCCGTGGCTGCATTGTTTCTCATTTAAATAGAAATGTGATCCTGTTAGGAGCGTAACAAAGCGCTGCGTTTATGGTTGCGACTCTCGCTCTCTATGGTCTTGTGGGAAAAAGAGAGAAAAAAAGCTAAAGGGTTCTTTTTGTTTTGTTTTATTTTGTTTTATTCATTTGCACCGATGGTTCATCATTTCATTCCATTAGGAATAGGCAACAGGGCGCACGGCGGTGAAGAGTGAAAGCTCCAGAGAGTCCGAAACTGATTTTTTTTTCTTTCTTATTTTCTTAAAATGTCTATTGCCGTTCATAAATCCATTTGGAAAAACAGAAACGAAATCATAAAAAGGCCCCAAAAACAAAAGAGAAAAGGGAGAACAATATTTAGTGTGTCTTTTGGGGATTCGCCGCTTTTGATGGACGCTGACCCGGTCCGCTCGACTTGGGCCCCCCATGAAAAATCAAAGAAAAAAATATATAAAACCCTTGAGATTCACCACACAACCACCGCCGCCTATACCACAGCTCCAATGCATTTACCAACCTCGGCCCAGAGTCTCTCCCCCATCGAAGAGTCCTGCGGTGCGGAGGCGGCGAATGGGACTCTATGCATCCATCCATCCGTCCCGACCGACCCTTCTCTTTTTTCCTCACCCCGATTTCTGTGAGTGTATGATGCACATAGTATACACACTACATATATATATATCTATATATTATTCTATCTCAAGTCAAAAAGATAAATGAAAGAGTACATAGCAAAACGGCGTGGGATCCTTTCGTCCTTTTTTCCCTTTACGGTTCCTCCGGCGGGGGTTGTTTTCTACCTCATGATGGATCCAACGTATAGACATACATCCTACACACACACACACACACACTCCTACGTAGCAATACTCTCTCTCTTTTACCTGCGGTTTCGTTGATAGGCACCAATCATCATCCGCTACAAGAAGAAGGTTTTTCTTCTTTTTCCTTCATCCCTCCGGTGTATTTTATCCATTTTTCTCTCCTTCGTTTTTTCTTTTTCTTTTTTTTTTCGCCAGCCCCAGCATCATAAGACAGGTTCTATCTCATGCCCAGTGACGGCCAAACAGCTCCCCTGGTGATCGCAAAACTCGCACCCTGCAACGCGCGCTCGCGCTCGCTCTGGGTGGATTCTCGCCCGCCCGGACCCCGGGCACGCGGTTCTTATTCTTCCACGCTCCATCATCAAAGTGGAGCTTCTTTTTCATTTGTGATGATGTTAACGTTTTTATTTTATTTATCTTCTATTTTCTTTTTTTTTTCTTTCTTTTTCTTTTGGGTGGTGAGTCGTTTGCTCTCCTCCCACCTTCCCCCTCATGTCCCCCCGCAGCCACGAAAATCATCACAAGTGAAATTCCTCCGGATTGCGGTTGGAATGTGTAACAGAGAAACACAACCTGTCTTTCTACCAGCGCATTTTTATTTATTTTTTCTTTTTCTTCTTCTTCTTCTTCTTGCATTTCATTTTTATCGGCGTGGAATGTTTTTTCGTATCGCTGGGCCGCGTGTCTCTTCGTATTTTTCCGTTTTCCATTCCGATCTCTGAGACTGTGTGACCCTGTCAGAATTTCTTTGGGTTGCTTTCTCGTTATCCGCGGATTCCTAGATTGAAGCGCGCGCGCTTCTCTCTTTTTGTTGTTTTGTTTGTTTTTTTCACGCAAAGCATTCTTCCATCACGCCGACCGGATAGTAAAATATTTCATTTCCCTTTTTAGGGTTCCATCATCACTTTGGGAAAGTAGAACCTATCCCGATAGCCCAAAAAACACGTTGATAGAACCCAAGTAGTTGATTAAATGTCCTCCGACTAAACCCAAGGAATTTTCCGAATAATTCCGTTTTTCTTTCACGTCGTTGACCAACACAGGAGACTGATGCAAATATGAAATGTGTTGCCTTTTGAAGTAGTGCCTCATATGTCCAGTCCTCTTCACCGACCTCTGAAGAGCGAACAACACAGGTAGTGAAAAAAAGGGCCAAAGAATAGTTTCCTTTTTTCAGAGGAAGTTGATGAAAAGGGTTTTTTTTATTTTTCCATTCTCATACGTACTCCTACTCCCCAACTGAGGATGCATTCTTTCAATTCTTTGACGTCAAACGTCAAGGTCCAGTGAGACGAGAGCGCATCCCTTTCAGAATCTAGGCAGGTGGAATCGCGCCGAGAGAGCAACAGAATTTCACCCTCTTCTTCTTCTTCTTTTTTCCAGGAGCCCTAATACAGGAGGCTTTATGTACTGACTTGCATTGGATAAAAGAGTTGGTCACAGGTGTGGTCACGCCGTATATATACAATTTGATATTCTCCTGTCCCTCCCTCCCTCCCCGCTTCTTCTGTTGTAGCTACATACATGTTTCGGTGTTGAGAAGGAGAGTGGATGAATCTTGACGTGTTGTTGACATGTTCAAGTGGATGCGTCTCTTTTGAGGACCAACTCGGCCCCCCTCCTCTATACACATTTCGGTCGTTCCGTTTTCTCGTTGATGGACAATAGATACAACAAATCGTCGAGTGGTTGTTGCTTCATGTTTTCACCAGCGCTCGGTAGCTCGGAAAAGCTTTTTTTTTGTTTCCATTTGCCCGTCTCGCTAGTTCCTCTGTCCCGACTGCGCTACCGGTGACGTTGCGGCTTTTGCTTTTCCTGCTTTCCATTAGATTTCCCTTTTTTTCTTTTTCCTTTTTTTTTTTAAATTTCCTTTTTCTTCATTCGAGCGCACCTGTCGGACGTTTGAATAGATACGCGACAACAATGTCGTTCAACAACTTTGGCGATCTTGTTCAATCACTCTCGCCCTCTTTTTCATATTCCCGTTGTCTTTTACTTTTTTGTTTGTTTATGATGATTGTCGGTCGCGATTAAATTATCCCGCTCATAAATATGTAAAGACATTGGTGGCCATTATGAACGTCTAGTTAAAGATCTGTCAACTTCGATGAGCGAGAACGTTGTGTTGTCCAAGTCGTTAGAGGCAAATAAATGTGGTATGTACAAATCAGTTATGGGAAACTTTCAAAAGTTATTACTGCACTGTACATTATCCTTGGTGTGGTGGTCCCCCCGTTGATTTTCGGTCCTCTTTTCTTTATTTCTTTTCCGTTATTTTTTCTTTCCTTCGAATTCTTCATTTCTAAATATACCACACGGTACACACACCAGCGGGATTCCACACTTTTCTCCAGCCTCCTCTTCTTTGACGCTCGTGAATAAGCCAAAGGCTACTTTTATTGTCGGCTATTGTCATGTAAAAATCGAAGCGTCAGACCCCCACGATCAAACGAGAGAAGGGTCAAAAAGAAAAAGAAAAAAAGACAACAAAGTATCGACCGATAACTTGAAAAAAGAGTTGGGAATTTTTCACCTTGTTTCTTTATTCGTTTCTTTTTGTGTGTGACAAGTCGAGCCTATTCCCCCCGTCGCGGTATTTTGATTCATTCTTTTTTTGGAAGAGAAATTTCTAACGTTCATTTCCCACAACATTTCACCTAACCTGCCTGATGGCTGTACACTTAAACAAACACTTAACGAGCGTGTCGGACACGATCAAAACGCTTGACTCTCGCTAACCATCCGTCGCAGCCCAGAAGCGGCGGATATCATCCATTTGTGTGTGTGATAAGTGGGAAATGACGACAAGGAAAAAAAAGGAAAAAGAAAACTGAACCCGAAAAAAGACACACACTCTTTTAGCTGAGCTTTCCCCATTAACGCCAGAGAAGGAACACAATCGAGAACAGTTGGTCACCGTCACTTAATTTTTTTGTGTCATCGTCTCTCTTTTTTTTTAAACAGCTGACAAGAAGTAGTTCTCGTCGCACTTATCACATGTGTGAACACTCGTCCTTTTCGTATCCGTTTACTTTTCATATCTTTTTTTGTTAAATTCAATTAAGTATTTTTTTTTTATTTTGGTATTTTTTTTTCAAAAATAAAATTTGGAAAACAACCAAGAAAACAATAATTTCCTTTTTTTCTTGTTGATGGTTCGGCTTGTCGACGTCTACCGTTAGTGGGTAGTACCACCACTCTTTTAATCTCTGACTCGGCAACATCTCTCTTTTCCCTCAATGTTGTCTGTGTGTTTCCCTACTTCTTCATCTTCGTTTTTGAATTCTTATTATTTTTTTTCTTTTCCCATCCATTCTTTCTATTCATCGTTTTTTTTCCTCTCTCCTCCTCAGTTCCATAGTGTCTAACATATAAACGTGGATTTTCTTATGTGACGAGTGGGAGGAGTTGCACCTATCAATAGAGAAATGAAAAGAGACTTGCCCTTTTTCCATCGGATCCCGTACAGCTCTTTATGTTATATTCATGTAAACCTTTCTATCGTTTTTGATGTTGTGTAGTAACGAGTTGGGCATGTCCGTTCTCTCTCTCTCTCTCTCTCTATCGGTATTCTTCGGAAGGCATCGATACTTTGAGAGAGAAGATGCCAGACGATTACGTCTTACTTTTCATTCCCATTCTTCTTTTCTTATAGAGCCTTTTATTCTCTTTGCATGCGCCCGTCATCTTTGAGAGACTATTGCCTTTTTTTTCTCTCTCCTTTAACATCTCTCTCTCTAGCTCTTCCCCCCACGATCGGAGAGAACTGAAAAGCTGATTTAATTCCTCCTTCTTTCCTTAACTTTCATCTGATTGGGAACGCTAAACTTGACGGCGCGACAGACAAGAGATTGAAAAATCTCATTTGAGATTCCCGTGTGCGGACGCGGGCGGGCTCGTGCGAACGCAAAAGAGAAACGACAGAGCGGCGCAGGCGCGCGGTGACTTTGCTCGAAAGGAAAAATTAAAACCAGTCGACCAGCAGAGCGAGTGGGCAGCAGCAGCCCAGCCAAGCTGCCGATCGAGTCGGCGAGGTTTTGCCGCGAAATGAGCTAAGAAACCGGTCTTCCCCTTTCGTCCGGGAGAGAAAGAAAAAGGTGAAAAATACATGAATTCCGTCACGTCAGGAATGATTATTGGAAGGGAGATGTTTTATCAGAATAGAAAAGGGGGAGAAAATAAAAATGTCTCGAGGCTTCTTATTTTTTTGCTGATGAACCTCCGACCGACCGAGAGCCGATCGAATAAGAAAAAGGCGTATATTTACAGCAACGATTCCGACGATGACGGAATATGAACAGACGCATTTTTTTTTTTTTTTTTAGATTTGAAAATAAATAAAAAGCCGCGCGGCCTTCCCACCCCTTACTCTTGTGGGGTTTTTTTTTCTTCTTCTTTTTCGGTGTGCGGGATCCGTTTTTTCCCGCGCGGTCCGATCGTTTGGCCTGACGGTACGGCAACAAGGCGGAAGATAAATGGTCGCACAGGGTGATGGGTCAAACTGGCCCTCTATCTCCCGCAACACAAACACAATTCTTACGAAAGGAATATATCTAACCGCGAGGCAGGCACACAATCATCATCATCATCATTGGAAGATGCAAAGAAAAGGCAAAGAATTGATGACTTTTTATATCCATTCCAAGTCCCGTCTGACTTTCTCTTTCCGATTTTTTTCTTTTCTTTTCTTTCGTAAAATTTCCCCTCTGGTTTGCATAATCCCCCGTTCAGAAGAAAAAAAAGTCGCCTTCACGCCGTGTTTGATATCCCGCTGACCCGGGCATCCCGAGGACTCTCTCAGGAGAAAAAAAAAAGGAAAAACAACCAAATCTGCGCCGAATGTCAAGTGGGGGAGGAACAAGAAGAAGAAAAAGGAATGAAAAGGAAAAAAAAAATAGTAATAAATCCCGAAATAGCTCGTTGGCTCCAATAGCCCGTGCGCCATCATTTCATGAAAGAAGAAGAAGAAAAAGATATGAATAAATTAAAGAAATTCCGATAGATGTAATTGCTCTTGTCCGGTTGGGGGTTCTCGCTCTTTTATTTCTTCACACAAACGCACAAGACACCCCTCCGAGTGTAGATAACCTCTGGCCCCCCCAGCTTGAATATGGGAAAAGAGTTTGGCTCTGTTGTATTAAATGCGAGAGTCGAATGGAAGAACAGACCACGGCAGCCAGCCAGCCAGCAGGGCCCCTTTTCTCTCACTTAATGTCCACTTTATGGGCAGATGGCTGCTTTTGGGTGTTGGGTCTGTCGCCGATCGGAAAATAAACCAGAAAAATATTGCAACGTCCAAGTAGTTCTGCCTATTTTTGGCCTAATCTGTCACGATCAACATTTGGACGCGCTGTCTATATAACCCCCCGTTAGTTATAATATTGTGAAAGAGCTACTAGCCTACTACCACCAGCACTGCTAACTATCTGTTTGACGCCAACCAGCGGCGAGATCCTCCTGTCTGATGTGCGCTGGCGGCCGGATGCGTTGGCCAACTCCCCCCCCCCCCCTTTCATATACATATTATTCCTTTCCGTAAAGGAGCGACTCGACTCGCGCTTCTCTACTCCAGACTTTAGTACGGCCCGTTGTTCGCATTAAAAGGATCGAATCTTTGTTGGTCTCTTTGATTTACGACTCTGCTCTCTCCCACCTACTACATGCTGAGGAGGAGGAGAGACCAGGCCCCCTTTGATTTCCAGTCGAACCGATTTGTTCAGAGCTCCTCTCCAAACAGTCAAAACTGTTGCGCGCTGGGCCGGGAAAAGAAAGCAAGAAATGAAAACAAATTCTACAAAAACTATTGTTCCTTTCGGGTCCATCTTGTACATGGGGCATTGGGGCTCTCCTCTTTTTTTTCCCCTCTAAGAAAATGAATAGCTTATCTAATCTGTTTGCACGTTGTGGCCGGCTGCTGGCTCAACTGTCCACTAAAAAAGAAGGGAGAAAGAAAGAGAAGCAGCAAATTCAAGATCCTCGAGCTATTGCATTTTGTGGCTATGTTTAGCGCCCCAGTCGATGGGTCAGCAAACCACAGCGATGGTTGGCGCAGATTGCGGGAGACCGCGCGCTCGCGCCGCCCGCTCTTTTTTTTTCCTCACCGTGTTGGTGGTCATCATTTTCATCTTCCAAGTCTTTTAGCTCTCTCTCTTATAGTCTTTAATATTTATTTCTACTCTTTTTTTTCTCCTCTTCTTCTTCTTCCTTTATGTTCATTTTTTCTCTTGTTTCCACTCTGGTTGTTGTATTGTTACTTTATTTTTTGGTTGTTTGGGTTTGTTGCTGCTCGCATGTGTTTTCTATTCTATTCTTTTTTGTTATAGTCCTTGTGTGTTCATTTTCTATTTTTTTCCTCCGTGCCATCAGTGTGGATGGCTTCTCTCTCTCTCTATTTTCTCGGACACTTGGCAAATGGTTGTTGTTATGAGCGAGTTCGTCTCGCGGGGCGTTGTTGCTTTTTCAACCCCCCGTCTTTCTTGAAACCCGGCCGTGTTTTTCTTGTATTACCTTTTGATTCTTGCTTATACATTTTTCCTTGTTTTGAGATGACTGAAGTTTCGAGCAGAACCAGGGGCTAAGGGAAGGGCTAGCGGGGGGAAGAGAGAAAAAAAAAGTCAGAAGGAGACGGAGAAAATATTCTTCCGAGATGAAAAGTAGTAAGTCAAAGTCGCTTTCGGTATTATATATATAGGGAAACGACCACCCGTCGACCCCGAAAAAGTTCCAGCGACCTCAAAGGCCTGACAAATGCCTTTTCTCTCTTGTTATTTTTTTGGTATCCCCCTCCGTTTCTTCTTTCTGTTTCGTCCCGTCTTTTTTTTCTTTTCTCGTTTTGTCCAAGTCAAATGCTTCAGCGACTGCTTGAGAAAAGACTGAAAAAGTCCAGCACCACCATTCTCCCAAGTCCAAATAAATGAGTCTGTATGCATACAAACACACGGGGTGACCACAACAACATACTGTACATACCACAAAAAGAGAGAACATTTCTTTCCCTTGAAAAAACACAATTAATTCCAATCAAAACTGGTAACAATCCTCCTCGTCAAAATCAACAACAACAACACCGCGCGACGTGTTTTGCCGGTCAATGTAGAACAAGGTTAGAAGTTCCACCTTTTCTCTGCTACCACAGCCAGCAGTCGATTAGTTTTTCTTGTTTCTCTTGAAAGACTCGCGACGTGTCCAGTTTTATGGCATGTAGAGAGAAAAGGGGACTCATTCGCCCGCAAACGTGTGTTATGTGTGTGTGACTACACGATGGCCCTTATCTCGAATGTGTCAATCCAGTTTCCACATGAGCTACTACGAGTCACTCGTAGCACCGAAACTATTGTTAGTCGTCGAGACGTGAAAGGGGCGAATGTTACCTGCCAATCAGTTTGGGGGGCTGCCAATGAAGTGTTCAACGTCCTTCCTCCTCCTCCGCGCAGTCACTTCATTTCTTTTCTTGAGACGGGCGAGAGATTTTGATCAATGAATCAGAATCAAAGAAGGCAATAAGAAGAACGGGGAAAAAAGAAGGCTGTTTGGGAAGTTTGATTGACTACTTGTCCGTCCGGTTGTTGCCTGCTGGCCGATTCCCTGGCTGCAATCGCCTTTTGATAATTGCTCTTTTTTTGTTGTTGTGGGTCCGTTGTGGGTCCGTTGTTTCGACAACATGTCGTTTCAGATGTGACCTTTAATGAATTTTAATGATGTTTTCGCGAGAATTAGTAGACGGGTTTCTGTTTGTTTTTTTTGTTTTTCATTTCTTGATTGCTAATCCGGACTCTTGTTGTTTGATGAAATCAACTTTTAAATTTCTCGTGAGAATATTGATACGACTTGTCGTTTCTCACAAAATGAAAAATGAAAAGAAACGAAAAGAATTTTTTCCCTTTTTTTTTCTTCCTCCGTTACAAGAGGCTTCTGAAACAGCCAAACAAATGTGTCCAGTAGAAGGTTTTTTTTTTTTCCTTTATTTTTAAATAAATGGTGGCATCCGCCATTTGGGAGGATAAACAAAAGGGTTGGCACTGAGTAATACGGAGAGAAATGAACACGAACTCCTTCTCTGGTTTTTCTTTCTTTTTTAGGGGGTTATCTTCCAAAAAGTTCCCGAGTTTTTCGTTAGTTATTCTCGATTTGTTTTAAATATTTCTTTTTTATCTTCTCATATTTTTTCCCTTGTTCTTTTTTTCCCTTCTCCCATCTCTCTCGCGCCCGTTGAATTATGATGATGAATAGTGTAGTAGTAGTAGTAGCTGCCGGTTTTTTTTCTCTCTCCCTTTTCTCTCTCTCTCTGCCTCGACTTCTTTTACCGCGATAAGCTCGCGCGGGATTCTAGACACTCTGTTCACGTCCGAGCCGAAAGGAGTTGCCTCCCTTTGATTGCCATTGGTCGGGGCTTGCCGTTGGTTTGCCTTCTCCGTGTTGGCGGCAGCAAACAGTGCGACAGCCGAGCTACCAGTAGGAGCAGCGCTCACACACAAGAGACTCCCGAGTCTCCTACCCGGTAGCCCCGAAATGCAATTAACAACGAGCCTCCTTGTTGCGTAGCGGAGAAAAACAACAACTATTTCCCTACACGTCGGATCGTATCTCTCCTCTCCCTCTCTCTCTCCCTCTGTGGTGATGGCCGCGGTATACGTATACACGTACCAGCAAAAGACTCCTGAAGACTTTCTTCCGTGAGTCGGCCAAGAAGGCGACGGTCCAGATTTGGTCCTGCGTTATGAATCATCCGAATAAAAAATAATAATAAAAAAAAGGGCCCCAAAAAAATGTGTTTGAAGATAAAAGTTAAAAATAACAAAAGAGATTCGGGAGAGTCGAGAGTGTGTGTATGTTGCCCGCGGATGTTGTCGGCGGGTGTCGATAACAAACACACACACACACACACACACATGCCGCTCGTTGTATAGAGTCAGTAGAAACCTGTTGATTCTCGTTAGGGCTGGGCGGGATAGTGTGGCATCCGGATGTTTGATAAAAAATTACACCCAAACCAAGAAAACATCAGATTGATGATCTGTTTGTTTGGGGCTTTTACAACTTTTGAAAAGTGGACGGGAAAAAATACCGGAGAAATTGCTTTTCTTTGAATGTTAAACTTCCCTCGAGTCGGTTAGCAGTAGTAGGTCAAATGCGGGGGAAAATTCTCATCGTTTTTAAACGCATGTGGCGTGCGTGAGGCCATCAGACGAGTACTCGAACAGACGGCACTTCAAACTGGGAAACGATTATTGGAATTGGGAATGAAAAGCTGGAAAATAGAAGAGACGTACGCACTCAAAAACAAAGCGAATAGGTTAGCTCGCTTCCTATTATTACAGTGCATAATAGTAAAAAAAGAGCTCATCAAGAGAAATTTGTTTTTCTTTCTTTCATCATTACTCTTAGCTGTCGAGATGGCGGAGATCAATTTTTCCTTTTCTTCTTTCCTTGCGCTGACAACAAGTTTTCATTTTTTTTTCTCCCCTCAATTTTTTTGGGGAATTTCTGTTGTTGTTGTTGTTGTTGTTGTTCGTTTTTGGGAGTCGCGGGCACAGATGTGTCGGCGGAATGCAAACGCTTCGACCGCAAGGTCCGGGCCGCGATTTTTTCTGGGTGACGAATGGCGCATAAGCAACAGACTTGCTCGTTTGTTGCTCTGGTCACAGAAAATACCGTATCAAATTGCTGCAGCAATAAGGATATACAACAACAACAGCAACAGCAACAAGGACGACGACGGAGGGATATAAATAGTTCCGCGCCAAAGCTACTCCATGACGGCCGCTTATTTCTCTCCTGTTTGAAATGTCAAAAGCCTCAAACAAAAAAATAGGCTTGACAAGTTTTAAACGCTGGGTTCGTGAAACAACAGCGTCTGGCTCATCGGTATGCTGATATACCTCCGCGTGCATACCTTGAATAATCCAAACCCGTTCCTTTTGGTTTTACTATTTTTTGTTTTGTTGTTTTCGTCCGGTATTTCTCATCTCCTTTTACGCGCTCGGCCGAATTTTCATTTCAAAACTTGATACGAAAATTTATTGAACCTGATAGTCTTTTCATCAAAAGTTTTTTTTGTGTGTGCTGATTGCGTCACGGGAGCGGCGGGTATACGGGCGTCCCAAAAAAAACAAAAAAAAAAACGTTTTCTTTGTTTGTGTAAGGGGGTCCATCCATCTATAAATGATTCTATTCTTAGAAATCGTAAAGAGAATGAAAAGGAGTCTACGATTTGTTGTGGAAGTAGTAGGTCAAAAAAAGAACAAGAGGAATCTCACATGAAAGCTACATGATAGAAATGAGGATGAATATAAAGAAAAGGGGCAAAGAGATTTGTTGTAATAGTTATTGGGTGATTGTCGGTTAGGCCCCGTTTGGTTTATTTTTTGTTATTGCCAGCTAGAAGGAGAGAGAAGAAAAGCTCTTTTCTCTCTCTCTCTCTTCTTCTCCGGCCTTCTTCAAAAGGCTATGTATATATATATATATACGTATATATAAACACACACACACTCACTCACTCTGCGCTATAAAAGCCAGCTACAAGCAATTATCGGCGCGCCCCTTAAAAGGCTATCTCTCTGTCTTTTCTCTCTCTTTCTCTCATACACCGAGAGGCGTTTACGTTTTATACATTTCCCCAGCAGAAGAAGAAAGAAGAAGAAAATGCTTCGGCTTCAGTGGAGCGAGACCTGGGCCGGAGAGAGAGAGAGAGATGGGGAGAGACGTTGATTTTTGTCGAGAGTGCATATCCACAGAGAGAACTGGAGGAAAATTTTCAAACCCAAAAAGAATAAAATAGAAATCAAAAGAGTATTTTTTTTCTTTTTTTTTAAACTTTGGCTAAGTCCGAGCTCTTCTTTTTTCTATTCTGTTTTTTTTTTCCCTTGTTCGATTTGCCCAAGCCGCTGAAGCGCGTCCGAAAGGAACTGGGGGGAATAAACGAAAATGTTAATTGCTGGCACCACCTCCAATCCTCCCTCGTTGCCTTCAAATATTGAGACAAGCGCCATCACTGTCGGCCTCAACCACAACCAGAGGAGCAACTCCTTTCGGCCAGCATCTCTCTTGTCTTATCTGGGAGAGTTGCGAAGCAGTTCAGCAGCGAAAAAAACCAAACAAAAAAGAGCAGCAACGGCTCGAAGTTGGAAGCAACTTTTCCGAGTGTTGCTGCCTCCATCTCCTCCCACCTACATATTTCTCGTCGTTATCTTTTGTTTTGTTTTTTGTTTTCTTTCCTTTCATTTTCTTTCTTGTATTCTATTGTGTTTTCGCCTGTAGCGCAGCAGCTCCCATTGTTTTACATGTGTAGGTACAAGAGCGAAGTTTAAAGAAGAAAAAGAAAAAAGGGTCGAAATTTTCAAACAACCTCAAAAAAACCGCCCAGTTTTTGGGGTTATCTAGCTCGTTTCTTTTGTGTGATGGGAAATAATTACACAGCATGCGGTAGTGGTGGTGGTAGTGCTGGCGCGCGCGTTTGTGCGGGACTGGTCTATACACATCCACATTACTTGTGTGTATATAAAACATTGGACCAATTAACTGGAGCCGAGAGAGAGAGAGAGAGAGAGACGCTCGGGCTGCACACACACTCGACTATAAAGTTAATAAGAGTTGAGATATTATCGGCCATCTAAATGCTAACGGCACGCCGCCGTCCGCTCTTGTCGTCGTCTACACGATGGAGAGAAGACGATACTGTTCCTCATAAGCTCACACACTACAGACCCTGCGTCTAAAAGGCGCACAGTAACAACACCAACAACAACAACACCAACAGCTTATAGACAGCAGAGATGGCCCGGCTCCGATAGGCTGGCGATATTCACGCGTTGAATTGTCATGGAAATGGTCTCGGGTCCCGCCGCTCTCTAGCAGCAACCACCGACCGTGAGAAATATACGGATGGAAAAAAAAGGACCGTGGAAACTTATACACATCCGATATCTCCCCTACATCATGTAATTTAGCAGCCGAGTCTATTACATTACTAGCAGCACCCTTGTGCGGTCGAGGTCCGGAGAAAACGAGCGAGACGGGCCGAAAAATCGGTGGTGGATAATTCATGCATGTTGAAGCCATCAATGTCTGGCCAGTTTTGGGTGAATAGCTGCGCTGGGGCCAGAAAGGTCCCGACACCTTCGGTTATCATCTCTTTTCCCCCCTTTTTTTTCCACCACCACCTCCACCTCTCATAGCCCCCTGTTATATACCCAGCACCTTAAAAAAAAAACCTTCCAGCCAGAAATTTACACACACAATACGTTTTTTTCTTCTTCTTCTTCTTCTTTCTCGCTCTGCTGGCTCATCTGTATATATGTATTCTATATGTATATGTAGATATGTACATATACATAGAGAACCAAACACTTTTGGTTGGCGTAGCTGTGAATTTTACGAGACAAGGCCCCCATGGTTGCCTCCTCGGAGTCCTGGCACTCCGGGGTCACCTGGAGTGGTGGTGGTGGTGGTGGTGGAGGGTCGCCACAAAACTTGCCACAGCCAAACAACAATCGATCCGCCTTGGAATATAGGCAGGCCATACTATATTATATAGTGTTGTCTATAGTAGTTTTTGAATAATGTATTACTTGTATTTATATATTCCCGGACGTTGGTGTTTGGTTGGTTGGGCTTATTCCGTGTCGTTGGACCCTGAAATGCCTTTGCCACGAGTCAGCCAAACGGCCCGTGGATCTCCCCCGACAGAGTCGATAGTTTTCCTTTCGGCTTCAACTGTCGATATAAACTACCCTTTGCGGAACGCCGTTATAATACGACGCGATGGTTGTTTTTGTTTTTGTTTTTTTTTTGTGCATAAGGGGCCCGGGTGTCCGGGTTGGTCCATCGGCGGTACGTGGTGGTTGAGGGTTAGATCCTGTTTTCCGGGGTGCGATATAGAGTCAGCGGGCCCCACACTATCTTCGTCAAGCTGTTTGATGGCCCGGCTCGATACCCGCTGACATACGGGGGTCTTAACTACCGAGTTGATCGCAACAGATGAGATGCCTGGTTGTCACGCTCCTTTTCGTCGCTCTCGGCTCTTTTCTCTCGCTTGCGGCTTATTCGATTTTTTCTCTCTCTCTAGCTCTTCGTCGTCCTTTTTGTTTTGGTTGAAATATATTTTTATGACACCACTAAAACAAAATAAAGGAAGACAAAAAAACAAGTGTTGAACCAGCTATAAAAAAAAGGGCAGACAATAGAAAAAAAAGGGGGGTGGGTGGGGGAACGAAGGAGAAAACATGAGCCGCTGATGTTGTTGTTGTTGTTGCTGCTGCTGCTGCTGGCGTTGAGCCGCACTCCGTCGGTTCGGTCGGCAGAGAAACTGCGTGTACAAGATATTTATTCAAAGACTTTTTTTTTTTTTTTTGCCTTGTGCCGCGCTTCATCTTGGACTTTTTGTTTTTCTTTCTTTTTTTTTTGCTTCGTCGTTCATAATCATCGTTTTGCCGTGTTGTTTTATCTGAATTTTGAATGACTCATTCGACAAGCGATTTGACTGGAGAAACAAATTGGCACCGACCGATTTTTCCTTTTTTTTTAATACTTAAGACAAAGGATGATGTCTGAGCTCTTGTGATTAAAACAGTCGTTAAAATTCAATACTTGTAGGGAGAAAAAAAGAAGATGAATTTTATTTGGCTGATGCCTCTTTCATTCTAATCCAATCGCATAAATTTTGAACTTTCAATCATGATCCGTTACTTGAACTCTACAACTTCATGTTTATTAATGTTGCCTCTTTTTTTCTTTTCATTTTCTTTTTTCTAGGTAAGTAAACCTACACCATTTGCCATTATATGCGAGTTGTTCGTGTGTCGAGAGGTGCGTTGAGTTGGCCACTACAAGGTAAGAGGCCACTGGCCGGACGAGATTCATTTAAGCAACGGACGGATCGCACGGGACGCTCTTGAAACGGGTCCAATGGGGTCGCTCATATCTTGCCCGTCAATTTTCGAACGAGGCGGCGTAATGAAGCCACGGGAGTCAATTGATTAAACGCGGTCGAAAACGTAATGCTCCTATTATGGGGCGGCGTAATTGTTGATTGGATTTTAGCGGCGCCCGTCTCCATTTCTCACGTTAGACCTGTGATATCAAATTTAGCTATTGGGAAGCTTACAAAATCACCTTGATGGTCTACAAGAAAAAAGCTGTATAAATTGAAAAAGAAAAAAGAAACACTTCACGGAATTGTTCCTTTTTTTTCTTCTTCTCCTGCCTTGATCAATGATTCCCTTTTTTTATTATTGGATCAATCAATTGTATATCTCTATACAATGCATGTACTGCGTGCTCTATTGAATGCCGGGTAGAGATGCTGACGCGGCAGTTAGTTGATATGAAAAGGGACAAGGGAATGAATAGGACGACCGGTGGCGACATTGAAACTTCACCGCGTTTCGGCCTGCTCACCGTCGAACCTCATCCAGTCTCTGTGTGTGTGTGGTGATTTGAATGAGCGGCCGCCGTATTTGTGTGGCGGTTATTGAGGGGTCCTATAACTTTGGCTTCGCAGAGGAATCGGGGATAGAGGAAGGTGGGGGGGGGGGGATGGGAGAGAGAAGATGGGAGGGCGGATTCAATCAAAGACACGCAATGCCCATTTTCCCACGTACAGTCCGATTCCATCTGGCCCGATAGCCTAGCTGTAGCTAGAGCTGGCAAGAACTCGCCCATCACGATGATGTTCGTTGCATATGGCGGCGAGGGAACGCCTCTTTATGTTTGCTCACATTCTTAAATGTACTGAACTGCGCGCACACACACACACATCTACAACTGAGAGAGAGAGAAGCCCACTTTTTTGTGTTTGGGGGGTTCTCTCTCCTGTGTGTGTAACTGGAGATGATTGTAGCAAGCCCAGAGAGAGAGAGAGAGAGAGTCCTACGGCCGGAAAATGAGGGACCTTTCATCTATACTTTTTACATTGTACACATTGTGTACGTATACAGTTTGATAGGCCTTTTGATTTGCCTCGCATCAATTCCTCTTCGATTCTTTTCTATATTTTTTCCGATCGTGGACGCCGCCAGCATCCAAGTGCTCCACTTTTGTGATATTGCCGTGGTTGTATAGTTGCTAGTTGCCTTCCGTGTGTGTCAGGGTCGAAACCGTAACACAAAAGAGGAAAAAAAAATAAAGGAGCCGGTTCATGAACTGAACGTTGAAAATCTACGATAGAGCTAACTGTTTTTCTTGGAGCAGCGCACTATATGCGCCTGTGGGAGAGAAAGAGAAGAGAAGAAAAAGATCTTGGGTTACCTTTCGCTTCATTTCCTCCCTTTATTTTCTCGAATCTGGTCGAAATGATGATCTGTCCAATGGGCTCCAGTAGTGTGCATGATATTGGGAACCCACATCGAGACTCATTTCCGCGCGCACGACTTGATGCGAGCCTGTCTGCTGTCTGCACACATGTCAGAAAGAAGGAGGGCATGAGAATTTGCAATCCGACACAACATCAACAACACACAATGCAGGAAAGGGAAGAAGAAAAAGAAAAATTTCCCCTTGGACCCAATTCTTATTATTATTTCTCTCTCTCTGAGTCGTCTATTCGTGTTGCGACCGACGCGATGAACTTGTTGACTGTTTGAAACTCGAGAAGAACCGACCGAACATCATCGCAGGCCTCTCCCCTTTGCTCCGCCGTTTTGGAGCTGGTTGACGCAATCGTCAGTTTTATGCCAGAACACGATAGGAAGAGACGCAGGGAACAACTACAGTCTGTGTTGTATTGCGAGCCGATCTGCTGCTGCTGCTGCTGCCCCATCAGCAGCGGTGCACACGGGGGGAATGATTGGAAACCTGATCGGTCACGAACGTCAGGGGGTTGGCATCACTTAGTACACACACACACACACACAGGCCCCCTCCCAATTAGCTGAGCCAGCGGGACACTCGATCGCCGTCCTCCAAATAAAAGAATGTAAACTTCAGCAAGCGCTCTTGGGAACACAGACGCAGCACATACACATCACACACACGTAGGCTAATATTATGCGCTGCCGCTGCTGCTGCTGCTGCTGCTGCTGCTCCGCGAAATCAATTAAGTTGTGATGGCAAACAACCAACCTCCCCTCCTCCCCACCCAAAAAAAGAAAGAGAGAATATTAAACGGTTTGGAAATCCGGTCCGATCGAGCCGAGGGAACATGAGGAACCCAACACGGACTGAAGAGAAAAAAACTGACGGCCCCGTATAACATATACATACACTCCCAACAATGCAATTATTCGGGTTAGTTAGTAGATCGCAACAAATCAGGTTGATTGCACTAAATCACTAGGCGACGAATCAAGTTGGAAACTGTCAGCGCCTCAATTCCAAAGTCCATTTTTATTTTTATTTTTATTTTTTTCATTTTTTGAATTGGATTTATTATCTGGCTGATTACAATTCTAAAAGTAATGACTTTCACGAGACTATTAAAAATCCCCGAGGAAATCAAAGACTAGGAAGAATGAGAGAGAGAAATAACGAAATTCAAAATCTTTTGGGGTTGTCGCGCCAACAAATGTAGAAACGAATGTGACTATAGCACCGGAAATAAGCCATCGCCGTCCATGGGAGTGAGAGAGAGAGAGAGAGAGACGTTGTGAAGGATTGTGGTCGTGAAGGGGGAGGAAGAGGGAGGAGGATGTATATGTAGGGCGTGTGGTGGTGGGCCCCGGTGTGGCACCACTATTTTATGTTTACAAGACATTAAGTGCAGGTGTTGAATTGCATCGAGCATTCTCACCTGTCTCCATAAATCATAGAGTATTCATGGAAACTCGGGAATGACCCTCAACTTATTTCAGCTCTTGAGCCTTGCCCCCTCTGGGCTTTGGCGTCGCCTTATTTTCACTCCCGAGACCGAACGGGTTAAAATATTTCTCCTTTTCTTCTTTTCAAATATCCATCCGAAAAAATATTACACGAAATGCCAACCGTGACAGAAAGAAATATTTTTTTTTTGTTGTTATTTTGTTTTGTTCTGTTGTTCCAGTTTTGCTCTAGTCCCGACGTCCCTTATTTTCATTTGTGAGAAGAGGGGGGCTGCTGTTGTCCTGTTGATTACAGGTTTTCGTTTCGTGTCTCCACGCCCAAGTCGACGTTTGACAATTGGCTCGCGATCCAATCCTCCCACTTGCTCGCTCCACCCACTTTCATTCATATGTGGTACCTTGGGGTTGCTGGGAGGAGCTGCGTGTTGTTGTCTTGTCTTGTTGTGTCCCCCCATGCGTATACAAACACAACACAAACACACACGTATATACATATGTAGATTGAAAAAAACAAAACGTGAAAAGTTGTTCAACTTTGTCACTTTGATTGACGTGTAAAAAAAAGAAAAACTTGGCAAGGAAATCCACACCTTTTATTTTATTATTTTCCTCTTCTTGTACGCCGTCCCCTCTCTGCCTTGTGCACGTCTGTTGGGTCTCTCGGTTGGGGACCTGACACGTTTGGCGCCTCTCGAAAACGGTTTCCCACGGATTTCCTTCTCTCTGTGTTTCTATATTCCCTTGTTATAATAATATATTCACTCCCAATTTTATTTTGGGGAACTTGATAAATCATGCGGTGCCCGGGCACACTGGAGACACACAAAAACCATCAGCTCCGTTTTTGCATTGATTATTTATTTGAAAAAAAGGTAAAATAAAACAAAATTCGGGAGGATATGGTGGGTGTTATCTACACTTTCTCTGTCTCGCTCATTCCCCCCACTTGGAATAGTAATACGCGGATTGCATTCTGATGTATTGTTATTATCGTAAAGGATCGCCGAGGCGAAGAGATATATAATATTTTGTCGATTCCTTGCAACGCGTCTTTTTTTTTCCTTTTTTATCCTGTTGTGTTTTCGGCTCCAATGAGAAAGAGAGAGAAGGAAAGAATGAGAGGGAGTTTCACAGTATGGTGGCCATCACGCTGCGACCTGGTGGCGCGCCGTCCACACCGCGGGAACACCATGACGAGGCGTTGAAATCCGAAGCGCGCGGGGCCCCGTTTGGTGTGGCGGCGGCGGTGACTCCGGCAGTCGGCGGCGAGATGGTGATGCTGATGGTGTCGGTTCCTATATATAAGACGAGAAGAAGCTTTTTGATAATACCATTTCGATATGCTCGATGGCTCTGCCCAGGTGATTTCAGCGCCCTTTGCCAAAGACACCAACCAAAATATTTTCATGACCATAGGAATTTTAACTTTCTTCATTTCAAGTTTTGAAATTTCCCGCCTCCTACATTTTTAGATATATTTTTTTTTGCCCTCCACTGTTCGGGAGTCACCGTTCAAATTTTTGCGTCGAATTTCCGAGTCGGTTAGATCAGCGTGTGAAATCTGAACGTTTTTCCAGCTTTCTCGACTGGCCGACCTTGTGTATGCATGCATAAATATATTCATTGGGAATTTGTGTGGGATAGAGATATAGCTAACCAGACATTTTGTTTTTTCTCTTCGAGATCGTATCGCAGCGTGATGTTCCAAGTTCCAATATTTTGGGGAGGTGAGAGAATAACGAATGAGGGAGAGATGATTTTGATTTTTTGGTTGTTTTCGGTTGTTTTCTCCGACGGATAGGGAACTCAGCGTGAATTCGGCAAGTGTTGCGTCTCTCATACCAACGAAATAAAACAAAAACCCCCAAAAAGAGAAAATGATTCCATTTTGGTTTTGGGTTTATTTTTCTTTTCTCGATGGGAGCCATAGAAGTCGTGGTAAGTGGGCAGTAGTGGTAGTAGTAGTAACCCACCCTTTGCATCACACACACAAATACCCCAAACGTGATATGGCACCATTGTCTCGCGGGCTTCTTTCGATCATCATCTGACTCATGCGACGACCGACCCACTCTCTCTCTCTCTCTCTCTCGCATAAGAGGCCCTATTGATTGGGCAAGGACTGTAAAGTCACGTTCATTATTATCGAGCGTGAGGGGTGAAATGGCTCCCACTGTCGAACGGTATCGGAATGAGTCGGAGCTTGGAAACGAACAATCAAAAGAGAGTAGAGAGAGAAAGAGAAAGAGGGGAAGAATCTTATTGTTATCATTATGTTTAGATGTGTGTGTGTGTGTGTGGGTATAGTCGAGAGTGTGGAAGTGGAAAATAGAAACAGGACAAAAAGGGGAGAAAATGAAACAACTCCCCCATCCTAGAGTGTATTTCTCTTCTGTTTCATTCCTTTTGGTTTTATTTTTATTTTTATTTTCCTGACTGCTGCCGTTGTTTTTTGGTGGTGGTGAACTGTGTGGTGCCGATGATTTATTCGTTCCACGATGGGGCGGAGCGCTCAGAGAGAGCGAGTCCGTTTATCGTGCATTCTTTCACGTAGAAATTTTCGACGACAGCAGACGAAGAAGGAAGAAGACAATTCGGGTTTTTTGGGTACGGGCGCATATGACAGCTCCTTTTTTGTGTGTTCTTCTTTTTGTTTCTCGGCTTTATGAAATTTAATTTCAACCCCCTTTTATTTTTATTTTTTGGAAAAGTTCGGAACAAGATAAAATTTTTTTTTGATTATCGGGCGTGATAATAATTTCCCCTGTTTTCTTTTGGGTTTTTTTTTTTTTTTCTTGAGCCTCTCCTGCGTTAAGTTTGTTTGATTAACGAGGACTGGGACAATTCTCATTTTTCGAATGATTGAAGAGTCCGTTGACAAGAACGTGCAGGCAGCGCAGCGGTAGGAGCAGTAGTCATAGTAAAAGGCCAGCCAACCAAAGAAAAAAGAAAAAAAGGAGTCTGAGGGATCCTTTTTATATTTTTTGTTTTGTTTTCTGTGTCACGAGACCTTGGTATCTGTTGTGTTGCGGCCGATGTGCGCTGCCAGTTTCCTGCCCATCTAAGGATTGGCTTCTTCTTTCTTTCTTCTCATCTCTGCTGCTGCTGCTGACTGTCTGTCGGTGGGGACAGACTTTTCCAGCAGTTGTCGTCCTATTCCCATCTCACCTCTCTCTCTCTCCGTCGTCTCGTCTCGTCTTTTCCTTCTTTTCGTTTCATTTCCAGTCACGATTTTACGGCGACATCCCTCGGAATTATATGCTTATCTCTTGTGGGCTCTGACCGCGTTGTGTTTTGGCTTGTATAAAGCCCCAGCTCAGTCAGCAATCCAACTGTTTTAGAGGAGCCTCTTTCTTCCTCTTTTCGTCCCCCCTTTGCGTCGCGCGTCTTGGGCCGATAATCTCTCCCAAAGAGCAGGGCCGAGTTGAAGAAACAAAGAAGAGAAATACTTACAGGCGAGATAGAAGAAATTGGAAAAGCAAAAAAACACACACGAGAAAAAAGCAACACCCATTTGCCTGATGGATCTTATCCATAGAAGAAGAAGAAAAAGACAAAGAATAAAGGTAGAAGGAAAAAAACCAAAGCTCATCAAGTGCGGCCATGTATTATAAGAAAACTTTCAAATCACGTGCACTATTGAATTATAATCTCTCTCCACCCCGAAAAGAAAAAAAAGCTCAATGTGTATACGTGATACTGTCTTTTTGGAGAGAGATAGAAAAACCCCCCACAACCCCCCCACGCAAGACCGGTGCAACCTTCCCACCTCATCATCAAGAGCCATCATCTCCCATTATAATATAGCACTCGGCCAATTAGAGGTGGAAGATTACCCTGTCTGCTGGATGGGGTCGGGCAGTGATTATCGGGCGCGCATCATTGCAACAACAACAGGAAAAAAATTAAGGAGCGCCTCAAGATACCTGAATCGAATTCATCAATGATGCGATTTCCTGGCCGCCTCCACACACCGGCCGCCGCCGCCGCCGTTGTTGCTGTTGTTGTTGTATCTACCGACACGGACAAGTTTTTTTTTCTCACGCGCATCATCAACATCATCAGATATTCTCTTCTCTTTTTCTTCACTCTATTCGACTCGCCCCTGTGAACATATCGAACGCCGCTTGATGATCTCCTGGCTCCTATAGAGAGTCGTACCTATAATACCCCATAACCAGCTAATGATAACGTACCGCTGCTACTGGACATATCACGCGGGATGCATCTCGCTCTTTTCTCTCTTTTTCTCGGCGTTGTATTTTCGATAGTTAAACACAATCCCATGCAAATCACGATTCCCATGCTGCTGTATAGACGATGAGAGTCTAGTTCCTCCTTCCCGTCATTTTTTGTGGATTATCTCTACCCCTTTTGGGTTCGTCTGACTGGAGAATTTTTTTTTAAAATAAGGACGGCGATCGAGGCCAGCAGCAGCCAATCGACCGGCTGCTGCTACTGCTGCTGCTGCCCCGTTAAATCTCCCCCCGACCGAAGGGCAATTTATTCACACAGCATTTGCGTTTGCTTACAACAACTGTAGCGAGCTGGCTGGGCTCGAACTGATGTCGATGCGTGACTTTCCCATCTCGCTTTGTTGCGTGTCTTACGCCGACCGCAATCCGGAGCTGTAGCAGTGACTTGACTGGCGGGCATATCGCAACGATATGAGATGTGGCTGCTGTTGCATTCGATAATGTGCGTTCAAACGGGAAGCCCAAAAATCAAATCAAGGAGCCAGCCAAAAGATCGATTTCCTTTCTTCCCACTCGTCTACAGCGGTGACGTATGATGCTCTTTGCTGCTTGGCCGTTTGACCCTATCCCGCCGTTGACTGCGCCGATTTGTTACCAGTGCCGCAGTTAGTTGAGTGCACCGACGCAGAAGAATTAAAAAACCCCGAAAAATAAAATAAAATCCCACAGGGTTTTGGCGTCTTTTGCATTATGCAAAAATACGAGCCAACCGAAATGCCCGATGGGTTTTCTTTTTCTTCGATAGAGAGAGAGAGAGAGAGAGGATTCAAAGATGCGCGAAATCATTCTAGTCGCGTCGTTTAAATATATGCCGGACCCATTGGCTGGCCATAGCAATGGCGGTCATCTGCGTCCATTTCTTTTTTCGGTTCGTTTGGTCTCCCAAACGAGATAACAAGTTGAGACGGTCACTCTTCTACACTTTGTTGCACATCACTTTTTGATTCCTTCTCTCTCCGGAGAGAGAGAAGCGGAAAGAAAAGGACCAAAGGCAATTGATCAGTCTACTAGATATATATGGTGAATATCAAAGAGCATCAGCAAAGCACCAAAGGGACTCTTGAGAAAGTCTCCTATCCTCACGAGTGCTGTATTAGATGATGAGAAAGTAGAGGACCAGCATCTTCTTCTGCTGGGAAATCATCGACACACACACACACATTCCTCGAACGTACATACTCATCTCTTGTATGTGTGTGTGTGTGTGTGTATATACTTCGCCCTCTGTCTCTTTTTTTTCTTCCTACCCGGCCCACCGATGATTACCTGAAGAGTTAGAGAGGCGGGCCGTATGGGTTTCTTTTCTTATATCGTTTTTTCCTTTTTTTTTTTTTTCTTTCGAGATGTTGTTGTTTTGATCGTAAAAATAAAGGAGAGGTACAGCCGACAATTATTATCCGTTACTGGCAACGAAAAGAGAAACATTGGTGGGAAATGTGTTTCGTCTCTCTAGATGCTGCTCGCGTCCTTTCATCATCATCTCTACACACAATCAGCTAGGCTGAGGCATTTCGAAAAAGGAGAGAAAATTGGGGAGAAAAAAAAAGGGAAGAAAAATCATTTTTGGTGTGTGTGAGTGTGTGAAACGGTTTGGGACTTTGTGGCCGGGCCTGGAGCAGATGGCGTAATGATTAAACCAATAGAAAAAAGGGGAGAAAAAAACGCAATGGGCGTCAATGCATTTTTTTAAATAGACTCTGGCCAATAAAATATTGAATAATGCATTTCCAAAAATTCCTTCGAGTGAATTTCAATCTGCCGTCATTTTATGCGAAATAATCGAGAAATTTTCCGCATGATTATGCACCTTTTTTTACGCCTCAAGGAAAAAATTATAGAATAACTATCGGCGTGTCTTCGTATGTTTATACATATATTTTTTGAAGAAGAAATCGTATAGATTTTAAAAACTTTTTCTTTTTAAAAAAAAGGACGTATGGAGATTCCATATTCTTATATCTGGTGTGTTATAGTCGTCCAGCAAGTCGTGTCACCTCTAGGGCTGTGGCCCAGGAAATGATGGATGAAGTTGAGTAATGTACACACCGTCAGATACATTCCAGATGTTTCCCCTTTTTTCTTCTTCTCGTGACCCAATCGGTTCCAGTTTTTGATCCACGAGCTGTGTCTCCTTCCGCGAGATTAACTTGAACGTTTTAACCCTTTTTGACATCTGAAACAAACATTTTTCCACCTTCCCATCTCTTTCTCGCTTGTTACATCATCATAATTTTTTGTTGTAAAAGAAAAAAAAACATAACTCGTTGGTTTTCCGTCACGATTCTAAAGTGCACCTCTTAACACGTTTTTATTTCGCATATTCTTTTGTCTCCGTCGGTAATTCACCACGGCAGCATTACCTTGCAATTTTATGGGGGGGATTTTGTCCCCCGCAGACCGGCAATCACGCGCTTCTTACTTGTCAATTCAGAGAAAAGTTGATGACGGTCTGCGACATTTTGACGACTCCATCGTGAAAAAAAAAAAAAAAAAAACGTGAGAAATATTATTCCGAAAATGTGTTCTGCTAGCCCAAGGATTCTTTTGATGGTTTGATTGATTTCAATTTGTTGTGTACAAGAAGAGAAGACTCTGTCGTTTCTTATTCATCCCACCTTTTTTTTCCCTCTCTCTCTCTCTCGGCAGGGAGGAGTTGCCAAGGCCCATTAAAATAGCTTAGTGTATATTTTCTTATTCATCCTCTTTCCTCCTGAGCCGCTTGTATATATGCGCTGTGTCTCTTCTTCTTTTTTATGGCGGCCGTGGTGGTGGTGAGGGGCTATCATCACTCAACCTCAAATGGC
Source organism: Daphnia pulex (assembly GCF_021134715.1). Lineage (NCBI taxonomy): Eukaryota > Metazoa > Arthropoda > Branchiopoda > Diplostraca > Daphniidae > Daphnia > Daphnia pulex. The sequence goes on along the minus strand of NC_060018.1, from coordinate 1,805,752 downwards.
GATTCCAGTAAAGTGCTTTTGCACATTCGACACACCAACAAATAAAACGAGAGAGAAAGAAAAGGGCCTCTATGCGCTGTAGTCCCTGTTGATTGTTTGCGTAATTCCATTATATTTATAGACCATCTGTCGGGCGACACGTATTTTATATTTTTATTTGAAGGGAAAGAAGAAGAAGAAAAAAAAAGGTTAAAGGCGATGAGGGACACAGACACACAAAACACCCATATCCTGAATGGGTGTGAATAATAACCACTAACCACTTGAATGAGTGAAAGAATGAATGAATGTCGATTTGAATTTCAACCAAAATTGTCGTCATCTTTGTTGTAGGTGTCGGATGACCTCAGCTCCCACCACACCGATTGTCCTGTTTGCACAGAATAGGATAGCGGCGGATGGTTAGAAGTATAGATGAAGGAAAGATGGAAGAACTCATCTATACTAGTGTAGAACTATCTCCCCCCACTTGGTGCCGGATAGCGCACGTTATTCAAATATTGAGTCAACCCTTTTACATCCTTGTCTGAGCTCATCAAGTTCTGGTTTCCGGTCGCCCAAACACACAGGACAGGGGACGACATGTATACACAAGAGTTGATCAACTATCTACTCTCTCGTCTGTCGCCCTTTTTTCTAGCCCTCAACTTTTACTCGTCTGTTTGGAATATTTTTCCGAACCCTTTTCCGTCCCATCCGCCAACAAGAGAAGTGTGCCTTTGATGGTATATTTCTATGTTGATTCAATTGGTCGATGGCAAACAAGAAAGCGCACTTTTCGCCGACGGCTGCGGCTGGTTGACCTCTCGGCCGAATTTTTTTTTTCTGTTTGCGGAAACCGAAATCTTCAATTCCGGCAGGTCACTTCCGTCGGACTTCCGCCTGACTTCAACTTTGCTTACGCCTTTTGTTTTTGGTGCTGGCGATATCGATATGCCAGTGGCATGCGACACACACACATACGTACAAGTCATGTGTGTCGTTCACTTCTTCCTCTTTGGTGGGTGCGTCCGTCCGACCAACTTTCAAGGGTATAAGTCTCACAAAGAACAAGTTTCTGACGTAGAAAAAGCAAAAAAACTTGTAATCCGCTGGCTGGTTCTCGGACGGAATCACCTTAGTAGCATTATATAGAGAAAGGGGTCGAAAGTCCGTCATCAAGGGGAACCGAATCCAATTTGGCAAACTACAATCTCCCAATTTTTGTTTCTGTTTTCTTCGTTACCCCCGTATGTTTCTATTACGCTCGCGATAAGAGCAGTGTTAGGAGGTGATGTGTTTTCGGCCAGCGGAAATGAAGCCCCGAGAGTCCGGCAGCAAACCAGCAACCGCCATCAGAAAAAGTTTGTCAGCAAAGAGTATAGACGCCCACTTCTTCTTCTTCCAAAAGGGGAGAAAAAGACTCTCTCTCTCTCTCTTGGATGCTTCAATTAAAGCATCGTCATCTATCACCTTCTTTTGTTTTATCCTTCAAGATAGAGAGTGTATTTCCAATGGAAGAGTAGAACGGACAGGATCACGCTCGTATATCGCAAAGGGAAAGAAGAAGAAAAAACCGTTGGAGAACTTTTTTCCCCCCTCCATTGTCTCATCTTCACTCGAACGGAATTGCGCGCACTCGTTCCAGCTCTCCGACCGCGCTGGTCTTTGAGATATTATTTTTATTTTTTTTCCCGGACAACATTTTTGTAAATTTTTTTTTTCAAAAGAAAAGTCTCTCTCTAGTCTTTGGTGAGAACTTAGCGGGAGCTAGCTTGTGCGAAAGAAGATGAGGGACTGCATGTATAAGAAGTATTCTAATATGTCAGAAAAAGGGGTGAAAAAGATGATGAAGGATATGTGTTAAAACAAAAGGAACGGACCTCCTGCTTGCTGTGTGTCCCCTCGCTAGAAAACGCTCAAGACAAAAGGGAGAAAATAAAAGGAGTTGCGGGATATATGGACGACGGAAACTCGATATCCTCATGTAGGGTCTTGTTCTTCTTCTTACGCGCGTATTTTCTCCCTTGAAAATGAGATGCAATCCAATTAACACTGTAGAGTCGCACTATCCAACCCCCTATGCTAGAACCCTTTTGAATATTAAAGAGAGACTTTAACAGTCTTTATTGTTATTTGATGCGCTTTCTGCTCACTATCGGCGATTTTCCCGCAAGCGACTAGAGAAATTCGTGACGAACCGGGCGAAAAATAAAAATCTAATTCAAATAAAATGTCGGATGGAAAACGAATATGGAAAGTGGAACGATTGGCGATTTACTCGTTTGCATAAGGAGAGAGTTTGTTGAACAAGCGGTCGCAATCGCTCGATCTAACCGCTGGCCTGATTATTCCCCAATGGTTTTGAACGAATGAAATTGAACGCGCCATGGAAAAAAGAAAAAAGAAAAAACCTCTTCACGACTGTCAACCGAATTCTCCCTTTGGAGATTGTAATATATATACCAGCGGTGGTAACTCTAAAGATAAACATCTTAAACAGTACTTGTTGGCTCTGTGAGTGTACAAGCGGCTTGATTATCGTCTCGAACTTTATGGCGGAAGTTATGTGATGGCGAACGCGTGTCCGCTGGTGAGAATTTCGAGCCCTTTATTCCCTTTTATATATTCCTCGGCTCCGACAAACACAAATAAAAATTATTTCGGGGGAAACACACATCTGCTGCAGCTTGAAAGAGGTCACTTGCCGAGGTCAACACATGTCGGCCAAAGTTTCCCAATATTCCGATACTTAACACTCTCTCCTCTTCGCCTATATACCAGTCAGGTCCGAGGGGGTATAGTATAGGAGCGTGTCCTGTTCCATTCGCCATCCGACAGTCAGCAGGGGAGGGTAGTATGTGTGTACTGTACTCACTGCTGTGTGAGCTTGGCTTAATTAAATATAAGAAGAGAAAATGGTCATGTTAATGGAGTACACATTCCTCCACTTCTTCGGGGTCTGAAATGAATTCACAAGTTTCCGAGCCTGCTGGAGAGAGAGGAATATAAGGGGGTTATACTAACGACGACGGGGGGGTTGAAAGCTGTACCCCTCCTTTTTCTTCCGTCTTGATGTGTATACCTTGTTGACTGTATCATCTGTTCCTCCGGTTGTAAGACCCAGTAACCAATGATCTTGACTGTCTATATTCCCTTTTAGGTCCGAGCTCAAGTTTTTTTTCTTTTTTATTTTTCTGTCTGCTCAAGAGGAAACCTCCCGCTGGTTCCGTCGGGTATAGACGGGACTCTTTAATAATCCACATCTCTAAGAGAAAAGGGAGAAAATATCTTTGTGGTCTATAGACAAAAAGAAGAAAAAGAAAAATCCTTGTGATTGACTCTGAGCGGTTCACGTCAATATAAATCAACGTTTTTTTTCCCTTTTCGTTTCAACAGTTTCCCCCCCCTTCCCGACTGTGTACGATCCTCGTTGGCTCGTGGTGGTGGTTTATATGTATTACGCTGCACGTCTATAAGACAATAACGCGCGCTGGGGGAATAGAGAGGGAAATCAAGTGGTGGGGGAGGGCCAAAAGGAATGAAATTATCTTCAATGTCTTCCATAAGTCGGTGCCACTCCATCATCCGTACATGAGAAGAAGATACGCGATGATTGAGAGCTTTTGGAGAAAAAGGCGCATCTTCTTCTTCTTACATTTTCCTTGGCGCCTCGCAATAAATCAAACGGTTTGATATGGTTCCGCGGCCGTTTATTTCATTCCTGCCTTTTTGCCTTTACACGAAATTCCTGGCATTCCCACCATCGCATTTCTGTGTGTGTGTGTGTGTGTACACGGGAGGAACGCCTCCTCCGCCGTGATCAACTACATCTCTTACCCGAACAAAACAAAAAAGCGCGTAGTACTTACTCTTTTCTTAAATACCTGACGAATAGTTTAATGACAACCTGCACAGTTCAGCGCATCCGTTATAATATACTGTTAAAGTTTGGTTTTTTTTTTCCCCTTGTGCCCAGCCTACATGTCTACATATTGTTTGTGTATTATCTTCTTCTTCTTCTTCTTGAGGACTATGGACAAGGTGGTTAAGAGGTGGTTGTTGAAACAGTCAAAAGAATCAAAGAATGGCTGCCAGGGCTGCTCTCTGCTCTGCTGGTCAATAACAGTGATCAACACCCCTGTTGAGTCGAAACGTTTGGTCGACAGACACAAAAGAGATTGAAAGGCTTTTTTTTTTTTTCTTTTTGGCTTTGCTTTGCTTTTCTTTCTTATATTTTTCTACCGACCGGTTCGTTTCGGTTGACCAGACTTTAGGGAAATAACCCCCGCCAATCAATCGATGGTCAAAGGTTTTTTCAAGTCAAAATGGACGGGGGGTCACACATACACACAGAGAGTATACAACAGAGTGAATGGAGTTTGGTGTATAACTTATATTCCCCAATCCTTCTTCAAGGTTCCCTTTTATTTTTTTTCTTATGTGTACCTTTTTTTTTTCCTTTTTGACTCTGAGAGACTCCCTTCATCTTTGGCTGGCTTATACTATATTTTTATTTTTTACTTAATTTTGATCCGGACCGTGTTGTTCCCTTTTTCTTTTCTCCAGGCTGGCCGGCTAATGGCATAGCCAGAGCACCGCCTATGTAGTATCCGTCTATATTCTATTCTATTCTATTCTATTCTACCGTTTGCCCATATAGTGGTGGGGAGCAGAGCTCTATGGAAAATCCGCTTTCTATTTCCAGCTTCTTGAACATGAACCCGGCTGTGCGTGTTTGGCTCCTCCTTCCGCCGGGGTAGTCCCCCTGTGCATTTTGCTTCTATTTCACCATCTTTTTCGGCATCTTCAGGGGGTCAATAATTAACGACTTGAAGAGTGCTCTCCTCATTTCTTTCCCCTCCGTTTGCTCGGTCGTCTCTTCGGCTCATCGCTGGGGCTTATAGAAGTCCTGGAGTCCTGGAAGTCAGCGGGCCGGCATGCGGCTTTTTCTTTCGACCGTCTATATCCCCAAAACAAAAAAGAAACTGGGTTGGGTTTTTGGCGACGGTTGACTGGCTTTTGTTTTTTACTTTCTCTCTGAAATGGAGAGAAAGATATAATACGGCGGTGCAGCAGATACTTGGACAATTATACCGATATATGCTGGAACTTGTGATGTAGTAGTAGTCCCTTCATCTCTTTCACTCTTATCTTCTTTTCTGAACACAAATTACTCGTCGTCATTCGAGTTCTTCTCTGTGTGAGTTTGAGAACCGCTCGTTTGTTCATCGACTTTTTCTTTTTATATTTTCTTCCCTCCGTCGGTTCTTGAGATGATCCGGGTCTTGTGTGAGTGCAGTATCCGACCGCGACTCTCATTACGCTGGTTGCCATCGCGATCCATTGAGGCGTCAATGACATGCCACGTTATACTTACTGACAAACCCGCAAGTTCACAAATTCGAACCCCGGAGTCGATCGAATCGGCGCCCAGTGTGTACTGTTCCAATATTTCAGGATAAAAGAAAAAAAAGAGAAGGACAAAGTTTTTTCCTGACTCTCTTGAGAAATTTCCTGGGTGGGTGGGGGTTCACAGTCGCTGGCCGACGAGGAGAATTCATAAGAGAGAGAGTCGATATGGTTTGTTGTTGCTCATTCTTTTGTTGGGTAACTCGCTTTTGTCTGCTGATTTGTAACGCACTGCAAGGCTCTCCCCTGGAAGAAAAGAAAAAAGTTTGTCAGACTTGGCGGGGGCCGAAAAAGGGTCTCTCCCTACACCAGTACACCCCTGTCAGATTGCGCTGCGCTTCATGAAATCGTATATAAGCACACCAGAATGCGCTTTTATTTTTCCCTCCTTCTATCATTGGATATATCCCCTCCCCCGAAATGTTGTACATGTGTGTGTACATTGAGCCGAAATGATGGATATCTTCGTGTGTTAGCTGCCATGTCGGAGACATGCCGAGCGACATGGCCCTTGCACCTTTTCTTCTCAGATTTTTCCTCCTCTCTCTCTCGACTTTTTCCGGCTAACCCGAAAAGCGAAAAAGAAGAAGAAAAAGTTATTGAACATGTACACCGCATATATATGTATATAGTATATATACGTACCTCTCTATACAATATTGAAAGGAGGGAAAATTGATTTCCATTCAACCGATTATTTATTCCACAACACCGAAGCGGCGTGAGATGATTTTGACACGGCTCATTGGTCCCGCGCCAAATGTTGTGCGAGTCCTTCAACTTGGGGGCCAAACGGATCTCTCTCTCTCTCTCTCTCTCTCTTTTATTCAGCAGAGAAGATAACATGAGCGTCGATAGAGATAAGAATGTGTGTAGCAAGCGTTATATTCCATCTGTCCAGACTAGCACCGAGTGCAAAGACCTGCCCCCCTTTCTTCTTCTTCTTCTTCTACCAGTTTCTTCTTATCTCTTTTCGTCCATCGATGAGTGGAGTAGAGATTCAGCTTTTTTTTAAGTTGGACCGACAAGGAAATAAGAACGAATATATATTTACACACACACACATCTTATATGACGTCAGCCCTAATTTTTTTTTCGGCCGCAACCAAAGACTGGTGGGAGCGGCATTTTCGAAAAATCTTTTCAAATCGCAACAGAAAACCAATTTTCCGCCAGAGACAACGGACAAATATAATAATCATAAAACAAAAGATATATTAATACGTGTGTTGTGATGAAGACACACTCGCCTTTCGGTTGGTAACGGCAAACTTCTTATTAATCTTAATCGAGCGAATCCGAGTTGTGTGTGTTTGCTGGGTTCGGTTTTCGCTGTGCCCAATCGTCCCATCTGCGGTTTCACTTCTCCGTCTCTCTCTCTCTCTCCCAAACAATCTAATGTGCACGTACACTCACTGGTACTATACTACTCTAGTCGAGAGAGAGAGGGAGAAAGAGATTCTTTTTCGAGTGTCGTGTGTCATCATCATCACCCGGAGGGATACACGAGAATCACGATCTGCTTAGCTTAGCTGCTGCTGCTGCTGGCCCCCATATGTGTGCGCGCATTGTTGCGAGGGTTTTGTTTGTCTATCTCTCTAAGCTCAGAGGATATATATCTATCTTTTATATATATTTCTTCTTCTTCTTCTCTCCTTTCTCAAAGTTGGCTGCTGGTGTGTTCTAGTACATCATCATTTCAAGTCTTGTTACTGGTTCATTATCATCAAAGCTTTAACTGTATAGTCGTTTGGGGTCGGTCGCGGCTTCATTGTGTTTCGGTGCACCAGGAAATGAATGGATAGTAGTATACCCCCTCCAATGTCTTTCTCTCTCTCTAGTTCTAATCATCGCCTTGAAGTAGTCGCTCCGTGTCCCAATATAATAATGTCCGCAAAGGGGATATGGCGCATCGAACCCCCCTCTCCTCCTTCCCAGATGTTGATCTGGTAAATGGATACCAGTCTTCTTCTTTCTTGGATGGTATATTTCCAGGTAAAATGAAAAGAGACACTTCTCCATTAACCCTGGCCCTTTATTTTTCTTTAAATTTTTGAATTATTGAAGACCGAAAAGAAGTAGTCACTTTGTTTTCTTCTAGCTTGTAAAGAGTGTCGCTGGAAGAAGAACTCACGTGCCTACACGCTCACGATGTCGTGACCTTATTTATGGCCGTCGGTCTGCCGGTGAAACGAAGTAAAAACAAGGGCCACATCTTTCTTTCTCCTAGCTCCTTAAATTTGTTAGGAGCTCCCCCCTCTATTTTCTTTTCGAATGGAGATTAAAAGAAAAGGGGGGCCTTAATTTTTTGTCGTCGTCGTCGTTGGTTTTCTTTTGTGCTTTGGCCATGTTATGTTTTTCTTTCTCTTTTACGACGGTAAAAATTTACGCGTCCTTAATTACATGGCCATTTCGGATTGTTTCTTCCTGCTGCTCTCCCGTGTGGCTGTGTGTGTGTGGCTGTTCTTATACGACTTGTCTTATAGGGCCAAATGGATATCTGGGTTTCCCTCTCGCAATAGAGCACACGTATAGACACAAACACACAACAAGATCGGCCTAAAGTCATACTTAACCACCGTTAAAAAAAATAACAAAACCCACCCCAAAGCCAGCCTATCATATATAGTTAGCTTCATGATACGATACATATTTATTGTACAGCTGTTTTTTCTTTCCATATACTATACTTTGCAAGGTGTCGCGTCCCAGCATTCTATTTCCGAACCGGCGGGGAAACTTTGCTCCTGTGATAATTTAGTGAAAAAAAGACCGAAGTTTCATGCTAAGTGCTTTTTAGCCAAGAAGAAAAAAAAGGGTGGCTTGGGGGGGGTTGATGAGAGGCAAACAGATGAGCAGCTCGGGCGGCGGCGGCCCCCTATATATAGTGTAGAAAGCGTAGTAGACATTAGGGCACGCACGGGGGGGAAACGCTGCCATCTCCTCAACCGTAATCACCGGTGTTCGCCTACAAAGTCGTAAAGGAATTGAAACAAAACTCAAAAAAGTGGGGAAAAAAAAAAGGAAATGGCGTCATAGTTATTAGAGCGTGTGCAAATTACAAAGTCGTCGTCGTGCCATCCCAGCAACAGCAGCAGCTTGATGAAAAGGTCACACACAATAATACGCCCGGCTTTTTGTTTTCTTCTCTTTCTCGGTGTCGTATATTAGAGGGACTAATCATTTGTGATGAGACTTTCACCTTCGGAGAATGTCTGGAAAAGATGGCGCAATCATTAGACGCAAATTCTCGTGCAACAATCATCATTGATTTCATTTAATTCGGCGTTAAAGCCAAGGTGAACGACGACCGTCATCTCATCCAACAAACAACATTGAAACGAGTTTGCTCCACTTTTTTTTCGGGTTGTTGCTGCTGTCGCCTACCTTAAAAGAAAGTTCTTCTTCTTCTTCTCCCATCGCCATTTTGAGATGGGAAAACGCGGAGAGTGGAAAGTTGTTGTTGTTCTTCCATTCGACGGCCCCCTTGTTCTTTTTCTCATTTCCTTTTGGCGTCGTGTATTTCGACAGACGTGCTCTGCGCTCTTCATTTTGTGTCCGTCACATCTATATGTACAGGCCTCTTTTGTTTTTCTCGCCTTTTTTTCTCATGATCCATCCACATCCATCCATCCTCGGAATCCGCCCACTAGAGAAGAGGTTCAAAGTTCATTGCTGGCAAGGTCGAGACCAGTGCGTGTGTCTAGGGTTACCCTCTAAGAAACTTGTATATAGCAAAAAATAACACACGTTTTTTTGTTTTGTTTTGTTTTGGTTGAAAAATGTAATTTGAATAGCGTTGGTGAATATCGAATCATTTTGGAGTCAGATCGAATCACGCGGGACACGTTTCGTGGAACGATTCACAAAATCAAATGAATGATGTTGTATCAGGTGAAACGAAAGAATATCTATCGCTCCCTTGATTGTATCGGCAGATATAATATCTCAAGGCTCTATTTTCAACCCAAAAAATAAAAGGAGATGAGGAGCGCGATAAAAGCGGCTGGGGTGTCGGAAATGGACTACAACACACACACCTGAGCAGGAAACTGTACAAGCCCCACCATTTTAAATAAACGTTCTGTTGGCGCTGGCGGATGAGGGCCTATACACATATAATACGACCGTTTGAATGATGAATCGAATACCGGCCAGTTGTATTCTGAAACATGTGGAGAAATATTTGTGTGTTAGTTGTCTGCGTTTAAAATAATAATTACCCTTATAACCAACGAAAAAAAATGTTGTTTTCTAATCTCATTTTCTTGTTTGTTTTGTGTCGTTTTATAGGTAAGTAACCTCCTGGCCACACACAATCTGCTTGTTGAGACTTAGATCGCAGCCGGCTCACGGTAACATTTAAAAGAAACAATGTATTATGTATATAATATCGGCTGGAAAAAAGTTAAGACGAGAACATGAATGGAACAAAACAAAAAACGTGCTTTCCGGACTCGGGTCCGGGTCCTATCACAGCAAACGGTAAGAGAGAGTTCATCCGCGGGCCGGATAGAATCATTCAAAAAGGAGAAAAACACCGTTGAGCGACATGACGGTTTCTCACAAATTTCCTTCGTTTCTCTCTGCGGGTTCCATCTGCTTTTTTCTTTTTCTTATTGCCGTGTGTGTATTATTTCATATATGTATATAGGAAGGCGCACGGCAGTTTAACGGCATTATAAGCATTTCAATTCGATCATCGTCTACGTATGAAGAACCGAGCGCAGCGCTGTGGTTCATATCATGACTATATCATTAGCTGATGGCGGTAATTGCTGTCCGTGAGTGATCGTTGCCCGTCTTACCAAATCCTGCCAAGAGTTCACCGGAGACTTTATACACAACTCGAATTCCTCATTGCCTTTTGCTCTCACTCTCTTCACGATGATGATGACCTTCTTCTTCCCCCTTAAACTGGCAGAGAGTCGCTGCTTCTCTCTCGTTTTTTTTCGACTGGTTGCTTGTGTGAGAAAAAACTTTTTTTTTTATTTTATTTTTCTTCTCTCTCCAGCTCGGAGAATGAAAGAAAGTTTGCTTCCCCCCTCTCGACACAACCCAAAAAAAAAAAATCCCTGCAGACATTCACAGTTTCCATCCGAGAGTCAGAGTCGATCCGTCACAAGAGAAAAGGGAAACATCTGACCCGCACGTCTTGTTAATAACACAGGACTCAACAGCCTTAACTTTGGCAATTGATAGATTACAGTGGTTCCACCATCCAGTAAGACTGTGAGCACCGGCTCACAGGTATCCTTCTATATAGCAGCCTTTTTGTTTTTTGGCTGCTATAGCACATATGATGGCTACTAATTGGCTGTTTGCAAGCTGATGGGTCTAACCACAGATGTGTGTAATAATATTCTATAGCTCGGTCCATCATCGCATGATACAAACTCTTAGACAACAAAAGAGTTGAATTTTTAACTTCTTCTTCTTCTTCTTTTGACTTGATGGGCATTTTTTCATTTTTTGGCGACGACGAGAGTAAAAGTTTCTGTGAGGCTACACCAAAATGTGTAGCGTGTGAATGGACACGGTTGTGAATTTCCTGGCGCTATCGTGCCAACTCCTCTAGCAGAGACATAACAAAATCATCGGTCGGAATTGAAAATATTTTCACCCAAAAAATCGTACGGGGGAAAAAACGAATCTAAAGCGCTTAATATCTAAACATAAAAGCTTTAGGGAGGAAAGAAAATTGTTTCTGGGCAAAGCAGGAGGGTAAAAGGCGTCAAGTTACACACAGGCGTCAAGTTGTAAACAGTGAAGAAGAAAAAAAACGGGAGGAGAGAAAGGTGACGAGTGTTATTCTTCTTCTCCGGGAGAGAGAAAATTTTGTTTCGTTTTATACCGAGAAAAAAGGTGCACGCATGCAGTTCCCACGGCAAGCCTTTTTTTTCTCGAGTGGGCCTCATCGTTTCTTTTCTTTTTATATGATACACATGTAATTCCTCCCCTCATATAAATAGATTGCAAGTTATATTATATATCTAGGTTGTGTTTTTCCAAGGGGGCAAGGAAGGAAGGTGATGGGGGGGTACAGGACCATAAAATAAGAAAAAAAAAAGACTTTTGACTTGATTTTTGTTTGTAACTTTTTCTTTTCAAAAAGAGGGGGAGGAGGAGAATGTTCCCTCAACATACCTGTTGAATTGACTCTTGCAATATAGCTAGGTAAAGGGAAAAAAGAGGCAGATGAACTTGAGGAATTCATCTACTAGCTCATAGAGAGTGCTCCAGGCCGTTCTTTTTTGAATGGTCCCCCCTCACAGAAAAAACAAGATCTGTACCTTTTTTTTTCTCTTATAATATTCCTCCAACTACGGTCTCTCTCTACCCTCGAATATTGCCACGTCTATTAAATATATACGCGTATAGAGAGGGGGAAGAAGACCGAAATGGAGAGGTGGTTGGCTGGCCAGGCGAAATGGAAGGTAGAAATATATATATGTGCTCGACTGCTGCACAAACCCCCCGCATAGTTTTTTCTCTTTTTACCCTAATGCTTTTCCATGGTCTACTATATCTATCTTTGTGGTTCGCCGTTTATGGACAGCTGATCGACCATGTCTCTGGTCTCTTAACTTGAAAACCCCTTTTTTTCCCAGAAGAAAATCCTCGTCGGAATTATGATTATTTTCTTTCTAGAGTGTCCCGTTAGTGCACAAATATAGTCGCATGCGTGTAGAATCCCGGTCTATACACATTACCAAACAAATAGGCCTATTGTTTCTACCTGTTGGATACACACACACGCACCAAATTTGACTTGGCGCATTACCCACCAATGAGAATCATTTCGAGTGCTACCTTTAGCTTTTTCTTTCTCTCTCTCCCCCACCCGGAGAAAAGCGGGGATTATAAGGGAGAGAGAGAGAATATAGGTCTCGACAGGAAGTGGTTGGAATTTCTTTCTTTTTGTTTAAGAAGAAAACCAGCCCAATTTTTAGTTTATTTTTCTTTCTCTTTGAATCTTCCGCTCTAGAATTCTTTGTATGATCAACTCTTTTTTTTTCTATTTTTTATCGTCACCAAATTAGACACTGCCCTCCGTCTAATCATGGCCAGATCCGTTGAGGGCCTAGCACGTTGTGTGAATTTCATTTGAATCAATTTTGAGGGAAATCAGAGGTCTCATTAACACCTCCGCTCCATTTCCCGTTTGGCTCTAGAGGACGTGCCAATGAATAAAGCACATCCCTCCCCCCCTCTACGTCGTCCGCCATTGAATTGGATGGAAAGAAATTCCCTTTGACAGACTTAAATGAGCCGCTTTTCGTGTAACAGAATGAATCGACACGCAGTTGTTGTTTTTCCAAAACCAATAGAATTAAATGACTTGAGAAAAAGGTCAATTAAATCTAATTCTTTTCAGTTTAAAATAAAAAGGAATAGGCGAGAAAACTAAACGCGAAAAAAAGGGGAGGAATTGACAAAAGACGATTGAAAAGGAATGACCATGCTGCAGGTAGACACACAATAATGAAAAACTAAATTTTTTTTGAAAAGGTGGGAGGAAGAAAAAAAAATTCCAAGATGGCCGTTTGATATTTCCAGAAAAATAATCATTTAAAAAAACAAATTCTAGATCGAAAAAAACAAACAAACAAAAATGATTGTGAAATGACATCAAAGTCTAGTCGATTGGAAAGCTGTAGCAAACGGCGGTTAATTTTATGATGCGAGTCGCCCAAGAGTCGTCGCGCAACCACCATGTTGTATAACCAGAAAGCATCTCTTCTTCTTCTTCTGCTGTTGTATGGAAGAATGTTGTGTGTGTGCGTCAAGGCATCCCCAGAGGCGGGTAGAAGAAGAAGAAGAATCCCGCATAGTTTTGCTTATTCGATGAGCAAGAAATCAATGTGCCTCGGGGTTTGTTTTATACAGAAAAGAAATGTAAGCTCCTCCCCTTTCATTCGTCTGCTTCCCTCCACACCAGAAGAAGAGGAAGGGTGGAAAAAAGAAGAAAGAAGGGAGGGAGGAGGGAGGAGGAGGAAAGGATAGGGAATAGTGCTGTCTGCTATGGCGGCCATGGGATAGTGCCCAACGGTGCCGAAGGGCTAGAGCTCACACAGTCGTGAGATGTGCACGGTTGCGGACGTGTTTTCCCTTCGCTCCTCACATTCCCCGCTTATTTTTACAAGCTAGTAAAAGAGATACAACATCATTTCTCTTCTGAAATAAGTGCTATTTTTCATTTCAGGATTTTGTGTGCTGTGTTATATTCTCTGATCGTGTGTCAAGTGTGTTTTGTCTGTTCGTTTCCCATTCGTGTGCGATGAAGAAAAAGTCAACCAGACTTGAATAAGATCGGATTTACACTCTCTCTCGAATTGGCTTTACAACAACTTTAAGACCAGGAATTTATTTTTTTGAAGGACACACGTTTATCTTGAAAAAGTTTATTTCTTCTTTATTATTTTTTCGCTCGCCGATTCCACAATTTCCACCAACAGTTTATCGATTATGGTCATGGCCTTTTTACAACCTGACGCTCGGATTGGTTCACTCTAAAAAGCTCAAAATTCGTTTTTGTTTTTTGGTTTGCTCAAGTTGAGAAATTTTTGTTCAAAACAAGCTCAATCATCTTCAATCGGAAAGTGTTTCGTCGGAAGTGTGTTAGTTGCCCAAGTTGCCTTTTTCGATATCCTCCCCCCCAAAACACATCAGCAAGATGGTGCGACATCATCAACGGCTAGCCTCATCATCGGAGCGGATCGAAGATTCGTCCTTAATCACCACCGCCGCCACCACCTCCACATCGTCGTCGATGATGTGGAGGAGACGTTACGGCTGTCATTGCGGCAGCGTCCGGTGGCCAACTTGGCCTCCCATGCTCCTTTTGCTACTCCTCGTTTCGGTTGAAACGCTTTCTCTGGCCACCGTTACCACAGCTACTCGCATGCACTATATCCATTGGAATACCACCAACCCCATGTAAGTAGTCGGACTCTTTTTTCCAACATTTCACCATCTCGGCATTCCATAAGAGTTGTGTCAGGCGAAATCGACCGGTTTTGTTAGCACACACATCCTAATTCGGTTCAATCAGAAACTCTTTTCGATCGGCCGCACCTTTGTTTCTTGACCCTCTCGGTACTACACTAGACGTTACCTGTTAGAAAAAAGAAACAAGAAACTTTTACATGACTGAAAACAACTAGGAAAATAATGGCCCGACACTGAAAAGGTTGAAAAAACTGGTTGGCATTTTTTTTTCTTTCTGTCAGGCAGTTCTTGCAGGTTGTTGTTGTTGTTGCATCCCACCTGGGAAAACGAAAAAATTTGCATAACAACAATGAAATATTACAGACTATGTTTAGACTGGACGCCGGACCGTCACGCTCTCGAGACTCTTGTTGTTTGCCGTCTTATTGTATGTGTGTGACGTCATATCATGGAAATCCGTCAGATTGTGTTAGTCTGTGGTCTTCGTGTGGGAAATCTCGGTATACAAAGTTATAGGGGGGGGGGGACACAAGAGAGGATGGATGAGGAAGATAAGGTTTTAACTGTGGTTATAGACGGGTTTGTTTCGCGGTTTGTCGGTTGGTTGCGGTCGCTGTATTAAATTTTGATACATGAAAAGCCAATCGGTTGAATTCACCCCCTATCTCTGGGAGCTTATTTTTGGATGAAAATGTTGGTTTCAAAAGCGAATGGTATTCAACTGGCACTCGAGTTGTGTGTGCTAGGGCTCGGGCGAAATAAGACTCGAGATTTATGAGAGATAATTTACCGAACCCTGTGTGACGTCAATGTGTTTCTCTGCTGCTGGCCTCTCGTCCCCGTTTACATTTTTCTTTCTTTTTTGTCGTTATCTTCTCATCTCCACAAGTGGAGAAAGAGAAAAGGAATAACGAGCTGCTAAATCGGTTCTGGTAGCGGTTCGCTTCTAGTAGCCTTAGTTACCTTTTGTTTTGTGTTTCTCCTCTTTTGTTATTAAAGAAAAAAGAAGAGGCACCTTTATTTTTAATTTCTTTGCCCTACGACCCGTTTTTTTTTCTTTCCTCGACGACTAGTAGTGTGTCATAATAACAATAATAGGCTTGGCTTGGCTGCCAACTGGAAAAGAATT
Source organism: Daphnia pulex (assembly GCF_021134715.1). Taxonomy (NCBI): domain Eukaryota; kingdom Metazoa; phylum Arthropoda; class Branchiopoda; order Diplostraca; family Daphniidae; genus Daphnia; species Daphnia pulex. The sequence continues at coordinate 1,790,280 of NC_060018.1, read as the reverse complement.
AGGCTCTAGACAACGTAAGAGGTACCATTTTTTTTTTTTCGTTTAAAATAAAATGTCAACTTTTTTCTTGTTTGTTACGCACTGCCTCTTTTCTCTTCTTCTTCCGTTTTGCTGCTTGGCAAGACACCTTCCCAGTCCAATTAAGACCAAAACTCCCCCCTCATCCGGTTTCTCTTAGCAGACTTTCTAAATATTTCCGATGGGGGGCGGCGTTGGCAGGGTGTTAGTTTTCAAGTGACGACGTCCTGTCATTGGAAACTATATTTTTTTTTCCTAATTCAATCTGTGTTTTTTTTTTATTATTTGCTCCGCAACAAACAGCTTCTATTCTATTTGTTCGTTTAGCCGTTTGATGGATTTAAACAGATAAAGAGAACAGTCCGGCCTTTTTTTTTTTTAATTCTCTCCAGCTCTTCTATTCAATTCTGAACGTACAAAAACACACTCTTGAGACGCTTTTCCATTACGGGCATACGCCTAAGCTTCTCTCCTGACAGATTAAAATGGCGTGTGTGCGATAATGGCCTCAGCATTCCTACGGGGATTTTCGATCCAGTCTCTGCCCTGCCCTGCCCTGCTGCTGTATATCTGTTTTTATAAGCTTCCTCCCTACTTCAACGGCCAGAGCTTTTGGTGACACTTTCAAGTTGACATGTAGCCGCTAATTCTCTTCGGCATATGTCACACGAAGAGCCAGACGCTACGCTACGGTCATCATTTTCAGTTCTTTCTTTTTTGTGACTTGATGATGAGTCTACAAGTTCTTTCATCTTTTATTTTTTGCTTTTTGCTGGTGCCATTCGCTTCTAATTGTTAATGAGGTGTCAAACAGTCGCACGTGGTGGGCCGAAAAAGTCTGACGAAAATTCTTTGAAATCGTTTCCTGCGTGGCCTTTTGCATTGAAAGAAATTGACAAATGACTTTTTGGCTTTTGTTGGTTTGGATTGAAGGACGGGCTAATTACTTTGGGGGATAAATAAATAGCACTGGTGTGTTTTTCGACAATGGACAAACAAGAGGAGGACGGTCTTATAGGTAACAGAGGAAACCGAGAACGAGGAGCTCATATTTTCTAACTCGAACGCTTTTTGTGTGATTGTTATTTTCATTTCTTTTTGTTCTCCCTGGCAGTCGTTTTCTTTCTTTTTTGTCTTGCTGTTTGTTTGTATATCTGCGTGTGGGTCTTTCGTCGATGACAGAAGAAAAGAGAAAACGACGGGGTGGGGGGCTGGTAACCGACGACGCCGTGAAGAAGAAGAACCGGAAAAACCGTGTAAAATGCCTATAAAAATAAAATAAAAACCGGTAACATTATCAACGAAATGGCGCAGGGGAAGAAAAAAAGGTACAAGAGAAAAGAGAGCCTACAGCTTATACACAGTTTGTGTGTAATCAACACTGGAGGAACGTTTTCTTCTTCTTTTTTCTCCTATCCCCCCTTCACCTAAACAAATCCTGGGCCCTTGTTACAACTTGTGGACCTTTTCATTTTCTTTCTGACTTTATTTGACGATGAATTTTCAGTTTTGACGAGCCGTCGTTAAAAGCGCACCGTGCGTCACAATAGGTAGAGGGGGGAGAGAAAATGTTGTGAAAAGGAGAAAAATTCCTTCAAATATTTTTGTGACGGAATAGAAAATGAAGAGATTTCCAAATTGCCGAGACAAGATTGTGACAGGAAGTGGCTTTTTTTTTTACAGTGTGCATTTTAAGTTGACAGATATGGTAAATCTTTTTGTTGATTTGGGGGATAGCCAGACAGACAACGACCTTTTGACTTGAAAAATAAAAATATGCCATTGGCGAAAAAAGAAAATTCCGGAAATCTTCTTGCGGATTTGAGTGGAATATGTCGACTCCCTGTCAATCTCGAATGAAATGTCACCTGTTTGGTCTGACTCTCTTGTGCTTCGTTAAGGCTCGATTCTTTTCTAGCCCTTTTTGATTCCTCTTCTTGTTTTGCTTCTGCTGGGAAAATGCGGAGGGGGGAAAAAGTCGAGTTTCGACTTGTCAAGCGCGTCATTTGAACCCCCCTCTTCTTGTAGCTACACAAAAGCTTGGTGGTGGTGGTGCCCACCCAACGAAAAGAATATATATATTCTTTCTCCGCATACCCCGGTTACTACCTCGTTTGCTTTTTCTTGGTTATTTCTCTCTCCTCTTCTTCACGCAGTGTGTCAACATGTTTCCCCCCTTTCAGGAATGGCTGGCATGTTTCCAACTTCTTTGTAACCTTCTTCTTTTTCTTCCCTATTTTGCTGCGATTTTTGAACTTGGCTTTGGCAGGTGTTGCTAGTTAAATGCGAAAACGTTGGTCTAGGCAACCGGATGTCTTGGGGAGGATTCAGGATCTTCTCAGAACCTCATTCATTTTATAGTTTTATTTTTTCTTGATGCTGCTTTTGTCTTGCCACTCAATTCCAAGAAGATGGTGGTGGCTATTAGCGCTGTTATCCGATCGATCAGTAAAGATGCATCTCGGATCATTCATCCCGGACAGTGAACGTTGTTTTACCTTTCTCTTCTTTTTACCTCCCACTACCACCCTGAAGAACTTGTAATACGCAATCGGCGTCGATGTTGCGCCCGCCAAAAAACCTCTCATCCTTTCCATCAAAGATGAAGAAGAAGAATAAAGTAGAAAATCCTTTTTCTAAACTCTGCGTGAGGCCCTTTTTTTTTCTTCTTCCCCCTTTCTCTCCCGTAAAGCTCTTCGGGTTGTTGTGTGTCTGTGCGGCCCCGTGGCGAAGTGAATCCATCAAGTTGTTGTTTGGTAAAAAAGAAGAAGAACGTCTTTCATTCCGTTCAACGAACGATCAGAATAGATAGGAGAAAGAAAAAAAGACTGAACATTAACATTCCATATAGAGAGGAATGCTGTATCTTTTTTTATTCTTCTTCGTCAACTACAAATGAGGTGAAAACACTAAGTCTGGTGGACATATCGCCGGGGATTGGTCAAGAAATAAAAACAAAATTTCGTTTTCGGGGGGTAAATGATGAGTCGCTTTGGGAGTTGGACGCGCATCTACTTATATGGGGCCATCCGAAGAGATAGATTCTCAAAATTTTGGCTTGAGCGCTTTATATTGTGCACTTGGGTGCCATTGAAATGCCATTATCCCTATTGGGTCCAAATGGTTTTTGATTGATTTTTACCTGAGGCTTTTTTTCTTTTTCTTTTCTTTTGGGACTCGATATCTTTTTAAAGGTAAAAGACCATCTGTGTGTGTGTGTGTGTGCATTGTGGCCTATGAGAGAGAGAGGCCGAGGGACACGAGACGAAGAATAGAAGAGATTGGAAATAAAAGAAAGAACTGTCTGCCCAAGAGAAAGAGAGTGCTCTTTTCACTGGACGAGAGAGAGATGGTACAACAAAAGAGTCCAGCCAGAGGTTTTTTTTTTTTTCAAATCCTCTAGAGTAAGGAAGGAGAAATATAACTGTCTCTCCTACTGGTACCAAATTGTAGAAGAAGAAGAAGAAACGTTGGGCCTTGTATCGCAGTTGGGGTTTCCATCTCCTTGGTCCTCTTGTCTATTATAAGGTATGGAGTTTGACCCCGAGACTCTCTTTCCTCCTGCAGAGCTTTTTCTTTCTTGAAAGAGGAACCTTTTGGCTACTTAATCTCCCCCCAGTTGACTCCCCCCTCAACAGCAGAGAACATCCCCCCTCCTTGAAATATGAAAAATATTATTTAAAAAGATCTTCCAGTTCTTCTCCAGGAAATAATAAGAAAGGAGAGATGTTTCATGACCCCCCATCTTGCGTGTAAGAGGGGGTAGTCAGGAGGAGGAGGAAGACACCACAGGATATCAAAAAAAGTAAGGGGGATAGATGGAAGAAGAAAAAAGTTGTACGGGGAATTGATTTATTCCAGTTCGATTATTATTAGATGCATTTCTTTTGTCTTTTCGAATCAACCAATATATCGTTAACAGTTTGAATAAATAAGGGAGAGAGAGAAAATAAAACCTTACAAGTTTTTGTGTGTACACCGTCGTTTTGAATATGCCGTGATGATGAAGGTGCCGCCATCATACCTTCCACCATCTTTTTTCCCCATACAAACTCGCCCATCTCTTTCTCTGTTGGAGGAATAAAAACATAATATCGCCCCGAAAAACCACAACTCCACTTGTGGTGTGTGTGTGTACGCATCCATGTCTTTTTTTTCTTCTTCCCCTTTTTACATTATATGCAGGCCAAAGTAGTATCACAACAACATGGTTGTTGTTGTTGTTGTGTCTGGCCATCTGCGCAGTCTCTCTCTTTTCCCTGCACCCACAGATAAACCCGCAATCTAAGCATTTTTCTCGTATTCGGTTTTGATTATCCAATTCGAAATTTTTCCTATCCCGCATGAACACACACACAATAACGGACAACAACAACAAACCCACACATTTTCTTGAATTATTATTATTTTTTTTTTCATTGAATGAAAGTCGAGACGATGATGATTTAAAGTTTAGCCGGAAGTCCGGAAGAAAAAAAGTGACAAGAAAGCGGCGAATGTAATCAAGCAAAATGGGCGTTGAGAGGGTGGTGGTGATGGTGGTGGGGGACACTAACATGTGCGTACCCGGTGCTTGGGTGTTGTTTTATTTTTGGTTTATATGACAGTTGACACTCTGACCTCTTTCTTTCTTGTTTTATTTTTGCCGCTAGTGCATAGTGTGAGTAATAGCTTTAATATATACAGACACACACATTTTGCGATAAAGTTTATTTATTTTTGTACTACAAGTTTTTTTCTTTTCTTCCCAGCCGCCGGAATTCTCACTCTTCTTCATATTTTTTTGAGCGAGGGGGGGAAAGGCTCTTTTGTCGATGTGTGCGCGCGGATGTGGGCCATTTCACAGCGGCAGGTTCAGACTTCTTGTGAATCGGATGCTGCTGGTTGGTGTGTGTGTGTTGCTTCTGCGGACTAGCTACAATGCCCCGGGCGGGGTTCTCTTGTATGAAAGAAAAAAAGGGCTACCTCATCTTTTATGCGCCAACACACAAGAGGAGACCAGCTTCTTCTTCTTCTTTTATCTATCTATACATCTAATATCCATCCACTTTTTCTCTCTCTCTCCTTCATGTCGAATGTTCCAGGCAAAAAAAAAAAAAAAGAGAAGGGGCCCCCCTCTCTTGGTAGGTGCGTGTGATTCACGCATCGTGATTGGAACATGCCTGCCAGTTACAGTGTTTATTCCTCCTTTTTCCTTCAGATACCCTCTGGCCATCTTCTTCTTCTTCTTCACTTCTGATGATGATGATCATCATCATCATTTCCTTGTGTGTCTGTATGTGTTGGGGTCCGCTATGGAGCCCCCAACTTGTTTCTTTTTTCTTTTTCTCCGTTATCTAAGCGCATCCGTGTCTGGTCTCTGCGGTACGTTGATCCACACGTGCGCGTCGTCCCTTTTTTATTTTACCGTTCGTGTAAAAAAACAATGGCAGAATATTTCGGCCCTTAATGAATATCTCTCCCACACATAGCGAAACAGATTTTCTCGGTTTGTGATGGATGAATTGCCAAAGACACGAGACACACACACACACAAAAAGGGAAATTGGACGGGGATTTTTTTCTTTTGTGGGGTGGAAGATGTTGTGCTATTGGGAAAATGTTGGCAACTTCAAAAGTTGAACGTTTTTTTCCCACGTTTTGTTACCGTTTTTCGTCCCTTATTTTTACAACCATTTCTCTTCGCCTTTTTTATTATTTCGCGTCTTCTCCGGGCATCTATATATAAGAGACACGACACACAAAAGGTCGTTGTGCAGGTAGAACCGTTTACGTGTAGGACTCGCCTCCCCGCTCTTCTCGTGTGTCGTACATGGGCGGGGCTAGACACAGGCAGAACAACTGCGGATGGAAGAAAAGAAAAAGAAAACTTTTGGCATTCATTCATTCGGGTCACAGTCGAACGCAGCAGGTTTTTCTCTTCTTCTTACCAACCGGTTAGCTTTTGTAGGGTTGGGTTTGTGATTTAAAAAAAAAATCGGTAGAAGCGCGCAATATACACGAGAAATAAAGAAAGAAAAGAAATATAATATAAATAAATAAATATAAAAAAAAGCGACTCTCTCGCGATGCGCTCAGCGATGACGTTGATCGAGTACCGCAGACTTGTCTCTTTTTTTTCTTTTCCTCCTTCTCTACGCAACCGAACTTTTTTTTGTGTGTTGTTCCTCTCCTTTTATATCTTTATATTATGTATACATATATGTGTGTGTGTGTGTACAGTGAGTCTATATCCCCTCCCGTTGATTCCCTTAAACTGATAAGCTTCTCCGTGCTTTTCTAACGTTCACACTTGATGGATCGGAGCGCGAGAGACGTTGTCAATCCGTCGATACGTTGCGGTCTGGTCCTCTGGTTCTTCTTACCTCCCAAAAGAGATGTTGTTATTATTGGGACCAAGAGGGGATTCTTCTTCTTCTTCTTTGTGAAAGGGACCTCTCGTGTGTGTGTCGCACCTGGTGGTTTTTTTTTTCACTGGCAAAGGCCCAGGCGGAACAACCGTTGTCGATATTTTATGTGAAGCGCCGAGAGGACCCCGAGGTAGAGAGAGCCACAAGTTGCGTGTGTGTGTCTCTCTCCCCTTCAACAAGAAGAAGAAGAAGAAAATGGTGGTGGTGTGGTTCGAAGCCGTTTAAATAAGAAGACGAAGACTCCCTCCGTATCGTGATTAATGGTTGGAGCCATTAAGGACAGAGAACTTTATGGGTATCGATGGGGAAAAACATACGGCCACACATGGCCCCCCCGCTTCACGCTCCTCCGGTACCGATTCCTCCCTCTCTGTTGTATACAAAATCCATCTTTTCTCTTTTTTGTGCCTCCGACTTGGAAGAAGAAGAAGAAAAAAGGAGGAGGAGGAGGGTATCCTGATAGTTTTTTTCTGGAGACGTATTAACATCCCATTTGCATTTTTGTGTTTGCCACAGCGATGGTTATCTCCACTCTCTCGTCTGTTTTCTTTTTTCTTTCCAACAAACCAGACCCCCGCTCTCTTAATTAACTTTTTTTGGGTTGTTGTTGTTGTTGTTTTCTCATCTCGTTCAGAGTTTCTTCATTGGTAGTTCTGGCAGTAGTTTTTTTTTTTTTTTCCGAAAACTATCGGCGGCTCTTGTTTCTCTCCTCGTTTCTCATCATCTGACGGTTCCAATTCTCCCAATGGTTCGGGTCGTGATTGTTTTTTTTTTCTCTCTCTCTTTTGGGTTGCTACTCTCTTTCACCTTGACGTTAGTTGCCATATACTACAACTACTTTACCTTCGACTCCGCCCATTTCTCTTTTCAATCAATTGGGAAGAAGTTCCCAGAAGATTATTTTTATTATTTTCTTTTTGCTCTTATTTTACCTTCCATTTTGGCCGAACGCGGTTAATTGCCAAGCTCTTTGAGGTTGGGCTCCCAATTAGCATAGATATTTTCTTCATTTCTCTGCACAAGTTTCGACTCTCTCTACTTCTTTCTTGTGTCGGTTCCTTTTTATATTTTTCTTGGGCCCAACAAAAAAAGAAAAAGTCAACTGATGGCAATCGTGCGGGGCAGGAGAGCTAGGGTGTCGTGATTCGTCATGTTCCGCATAATATTACAACTCGGAAAAAGTTTTTCTCTTCTTTCTACTACCTCCTATCTTTTCTTTTTTGATTTGTTGTATCTTCTCGGCAATTGTTTTGAAGGTTTTGTTGTTTCTCTCTCTCTCGAGGGCCTTTTGGAATTCTTCATTGAAAGTCGTGCATCGATAACCCTCTCACTCTGCTGGGGGGTTTCGGTGGTTTTTTAAAATTTCTCGGGTCTATTTTCTTTTGAAAAATTGTTTTGTCGAATTAGTCGAGTCGTCCTTTTTTCTTCTTTTCCGTTGATTGCGTGGTACCTCCTCTTCTCAGTCTCTTCTCGACATGTCCGTGTGCCGATGACGGACTCATTTGGGTGGGTTTTTCTTAATGAAATTTTCCTCTTTAATGATGATGATGGATCGCGTCTCCTTTAGTGGACTGCTCTCGGTTACATACAAGAGAACTGGTTTATGCGGCCGCCGAAGAGAGTCTTGACTTGTCGTGATTTCGGGATCCCGAAAACAAAAAATAAAAATTATCTTTATAGTTTCTGATGCCGATCGCCTATCTCTATTGATTGGCCAAGCTTCTTCCTTTCTTATTTCTTGTTCGTTTTTTTTTAAGTGTCTCGTCCCGATTTCTTTCACCTTGACGTCATTACAGACTCTTTAATGTTTTCTTTTCTCGTTTGTTGGCACCGAGGAGGCAAAAGGAAAGAGAGAGAGGAGGCCCGTCGAGGTGCTAGACTACATTTAGTTTGTGCCCACGGGGCAAAGAACGGATGGCGAATATATTCAGTAGATAATGTTCTTTATTAACTAAGTATTTATTCATTCCCCGGGATAGATTTAAAAGTCTAATGAATGGAATGGATGAAGGCGGGGAGAATGGCCGAGAAACGGAGAATAAAAGAAAAAAGAAAATAATAAAATAAAAAAAGTGTCTGGAACATTGGCATATGCCTGTGTTGTGCAGACACAAAAGAAATGAATAATATCCAAACGGACACGACTGAGAGGAGGTGGGCAAATAAGTCACGTCTCGTTGAATCCGCCCGATGGAAATTGACTCTCGATTATTTATTATTATTATTTTTTGGGTTTTGTTTACCCCTTTTTCCTTCCTCTCCTTTTTGAAGAGAGAGAGAGAGAAAAAAAAAAACTATTATAACCGGCGCTCACCTTGACGAATTAGCAACGGGCTCTACAGACCGAGACAACACAACAGCAGCAGGAGATAGAGCGACAGTGTGTGTGTGTGTGTGTGTGTCTACAACAACCCAAAAGAGTCGAACGGAGAATTCCGTTTCCTTTAATGAGAGGCAGCCCGAAGCCCGAAGCCAAAAGTTGACTTTAGTTGTCCAATGTTGTGATTATCTCTTGTTCCAGAGGGCTGGAAGAAGAAAGAAAAAAGAAATACTTTTCTTTCTTCTTTACCTTCTCTTTTTTTTGGCTGTTGTTGTTGTTGTTGTTGTTGTTTGTGTAAGATTCCTTTTGATTTTATAAAGAGATGTAAGAGTTTCCTTCGGTTGGCTTCACGCTCGGAACGCGCTGGGGTTTTATGAACAAGAAAAAAAACAAAAAAAGAGACTGGCGAAACCGACAGCCCCACTGATTATGACGTTTCTGTTAATGAATCAAAAAGTCTCGGTCCCTGCTTTTGGGCTATTTTTTCTCGGGTGATGATTGTCGTCGTCGTCTCCCCTCGGTTTGTTTTGATTTACACGTCGGCGGGGCCCCCCCATTCAAAATCCTTGTTGTCCTTGGTCATTGTTTTTGAGTCTGTCGGGAGTGAACGAGCTCCGTCACCATTCGACGAATCTGTCTGGCAGGGGGGCGCTAGAAGAAACGCACCAAAAGGAAAAAAATGTCTTCATTCGGATGCGTCGGCGTGATTTACAGCCCTTTTGTTGTTGGTTGTTGTATTGAGAGATTTTCTAGATTGGCCTCTCTCTTCTGGCTGGGCGTTGATCCGCAAAAACCGCCATCAGGATGGCTCCTTTCTTTCTTCTTCTTCTTTCTTCTCTCGGCTGTATCTTAACGATTTGTTATTTATTTAAATGAATTTCCGTCCGTCTGTCTGGCTTGTCTGGTTGGTTTTTCTTGTTGTTGCGCTGCGAGACGATCGATCGATACGCTGATGGATTGCATTGACGAGTCCCGTTTTCTCTCCCGATGCCTCTGAGCCTTCCAACGAGAATCTGGGGGTGTCGGCACGTCCTTTAAATGATGAATATTTATGACAATCGCCCCCTTGGCCAGTGGCTGCAACTGGAGTCGGTTCAACACCCATCATCCGATGGCGATGCCATGGAGAGAAAAACAAAAATAGGAAGAAAATTCTTTCTTTTTCTTTTTGGGTGAAATCACGCTCGACTTTGAATGTATTATCGATTCACCATCTTGTTATTATTATTACTATCATTAGAAATTTTTAGCATTGGGATTTTTTATTGTTTGATTTCTCCCCCCTCTGGGTTAGGAAATTGTAGGAGCGCAACACCTGACGCGCCAACATTCCTGTAGATCACCTCCGCCTCCCAAAAAGAGCCCCAAAACAACAACAACAACAACTCTGGACAGAAAAAAAAAAGAAATATATAAGACGCTCCTCCTCTTTAATGCTCGCTGATTGCCCTGGTAGAGATCGTCCAAAATTTCTTCTTTTTTTGTTGAGTTTTCTCCAGGAGCCTCTTTTATTTTGTTGCGTGTGCACATGCGGGGGGGGGGGGTTGTCATCATCATCTTCTCCCAAAAAGAAGTTGAGGGTCCTTTGGTGCGTGCTGCTGTAGTGGAACTTGTTGCGTGTGCCGTGTAACAAACGGACAGCGAAAGAAGAAAAAGGCCCAACTTGTGTTTCTTCTTCGTTAGGAATTCTGAGATTATATTCTCTCCCCGCGTTTGAATCGAAGAGTGCGATCTTTATGACGTCTCTCTCTCTATATTTTTCCCCCCTAGGAAATTCGAAAATATATATATATATGGTAATCGTCGCTGTGTGTTTGTGCCGCAGCCTATTCGATTGCCTTTTTGCTCTTCCGCCATTTATGACGGGTTACAAACGCTGTCGGGTTGGAGGTGCTAAAATACAATCGGGGTCCCCTTTTCTTTTCCGGGTGGAAAACAACAGCCGAATAAAAAGTTTGAGATAACAAAAAATAAAAATGTGAAATAAAACTAAAATTAACCTCTGTCCCCCTTTTGTAACCTCCCCCTAGAAAATATATCTTAACTCGTCGGTTTGTCCCGTCATAAAACGCTCGTGGGCCATTGCCGTTGTGATGCGACAGAGGAATCCTCATACAGGATCGTTGATGATTGAGCGTCGTAGCAGCTCGTAGGTGTATAATAAATACAAGCTGGTGGCTCTAGTCCTTATAATATCTCTAATGTCCTCCTTTTTTTTTGTAACGCGATCCGGAATCCGTTCGTTGTGTTGTAGTCGTGGTTACGTGTATGCGTGTGTCCGCTCAACCCTTTTTTCATAGCCAGGCCCCCCCCCCCCCTTCTCTCTCTATGTGTGTGTATTTTTTTCCGTCTTCCTGGCCCAGCCCGCCCAGCCCGGTGAGACGAAACCCTTGCAAAGACGAGCGCTAAAATATTAAAAAAAAAAAAATTGCTTGGTTTTCTTTTTTGTTTTGGGTGGGGACATCCTCTTTTACCCCTTTTTACACGAAGGCTAGAGAGAGAGAGAGAGTAGGAGGAGGAAAGAAAAAGAATCGATCTTGTTTCTCAAATGCAGCCACGAAGAACTAATTCAATTCATTTCTGATCCGCGGACTGTAAAACACAGCACACGGCAGCGCGCAACCCTTTTCTTACATGTTCCCTGTTTTTTTCATCCCTTTGAACAGGAGAGCGAGAACCCTCCTAACAAACTAATCGAATTAGAAATATACACGACACGTCGAGGGAAAACTCTCTGCTCGCCGATATGTATATCAAACAAGTAGGAATGTATGCCAACTAAGTAAAAGCTAGAGAAAACATGGGCACCCTTTGTAATCGCTTCCGCTGACTCGCTTCGACTTATGAAAACGAGATAAAAGTGAAACAAAAAAAAGAAAACAAAAAGAAAAAATTATCCTAAAAGTTTTTTAAACAAATTATTTTTGTTTTTTTCTGCCATTAAAAAAAGGACGAGCCAATTGTTTTTTTTGTTTCTCTTTCGGTTGTGTTGTTGTTGTTGATACCGACAGACACGCAGACAACAGTGTCCAGGTCATTAAACACAGTCAGAAAACAAAAACGAAATTTGAAAATTAAAGACGACGACGACGACGTTGACTTAGAAAAAACCCAAAAAGAAGACTACGACGGAGGAAAAAGTTGCACACGTTCAGTCCGAGCTGGAGGCGCACGGCTATTAGGAAATTTACGCGTCTTCTTTGTGTGTGTGGGGGCTCTCTTTTAGCTTTGGCCCTATATAATCCTTTTGTCTAAATAGTGGTTAATGACTGTGGTGTAAAACAAAAAGAAAAAGAAAAACGCTTTGACCTGTGATTAGGCAAACATAAGAGACGCCAAGAAGAATATTATAGGGAGTGTTTCAATTTTTTTTGTTTTTGTTTTTATTATTTTCTTGCCAAATTGTTGTCCCGTCTTCTGCCGGTGGTGATGCTCAGGGTGCCCTGGTCCCGCCAAAAAAAAAAAAAAAAAGTTGCCTCGGCATTCCGACCGACTGAACTTCCCAAAAAATGTCTCTCCCACTCTGTGCGTTTGTGGGACACACGAAAAGAAAACTAGAAATGTCTGCACATATTTTTAAGGCCCTTGTTTTGATTATTTTTGGGCCTATCAGTGACGAGAGCTTCTTGTCGTTTCATCTCTGCATTTTCTTTTTTTGTGGGTGTATATATTATGTACACACATCGATGGAGAGAGAAATAAGACGCCTAGGTCCATCTTGTTCTTGTCCACCACCGATCTCAATCGTTGGCCGGGGCAGAGATGATGGAGCTGCTTTCTCTCACACCAAAGATGGACGAGTGTACACCGGATAATATTATACACACGGTATCTCTATGTGTGTGTGTATATATATAAAAAGAATCAGAAAACGCACAGACACAATTTCTTTTATCAAAATAGAATTTCCTTCCTTCCTTGTTCATCATCATCGCCTTTTTTTCTCTCTCTCTCTCGAGCTGTTCTTATCGGTCACTGTGTATCTTAGCACCTTGAAGCCATTTATAGAAGAAGAAGAAGAATTCTTTTGCCTTTCCAACTCTCTTGATCTTGTCTCGTACCCCTACTACCATCGTGTCTCTTGCACGCTCTCTCAAACTCACGCGATCCATTGTGTTTCTTTCTTTAAATATTCGGGGCTTCTTCTGCTTCTTCTTCTTATTATTTTTCCCAACAACTCCTCCAGTTAACCTGACGAGAGACAACAGACCTCTCTCTCCCGATAAAGGGGGGCGAATAATTTTGTTTGTTTTTTTCCTTTTCATTTGATCGCCATAAAAGAGAGAAGCTGACACTCGGACTTTGTTCGACTTTGTTCACATTTTTTGACAGACGACGACGACGACGACTGTCCAATATGGCCATCAGTCGTGTGTTTAGTTCTATCGCACATCGGACGTGATTGATCTGTTTCTCGTTCACGCGTTTTACGACCCCGCTTGTTTCGTGACGCTGATCCAACAGAGTCTCTAATTAATATTCATTATTAAAAAGGAAAAGAATAGGAAAAGAGTCGGGGTCAGCTCTCGCAGCAGTAGCCATCGCACGCACCTCCCAGCCTCACCGAGGAAAAAGGGATGTATATTTTCGAATGCGAAGAAATCACGTTAGTTCCAACCCGACTTTCGAAAAATGGGCTTTCGTGTATAAACCTGTATATGGCGTTTGATGTTGGAATGATTGGGACGATTCATCATTGCCTCACTGTGGGTGTTGATGGGGGGGCTTGAACCAGTTAAGGTCCTCCTGATTTTGTCTGCCCGGCTCGAGGGGGTCAAGTGATTCGGATTTGAGGCTCGTTTCTCTCTCTCGCCGAGACCCATCCTAACTTGTCTTGTCTGTGTACATTCTTGAAGACTCTTGAGTTTACGATCTAATTAATTGAATCAGTCGGTCTGTCTGCGCGCCGACACAAGAGAAGAAAAAGAGCCGTTTGTGTTGCTGTAAATGCAGATGAATTGGGCGGGGTCGCCTCACTTTTTTTTTGGCTTGACTCTTTTTTTTCGCTGATGATGGAGAAATAGACAAAGAAGATGGTTGCCTGCGCATTCGGTGTATCGCTAGCCAAGCAGGCCAAACGCACAAATTGAACATTGAAAGAATCGCAGACGCCGAGAAGAAGAAGAAGAAGTAACGGGACTAACTCTTTCGGTCGGCTTGTTGGACGAACGTGTCCGCCGCTTATAACCGGGGCAAACCTCCTTGTGTGTGTATTTTTTTTTTCTTTTTTTCTTTTTCCCCATTTAAGGTCTGAAAACATTTTTACGACATACACACACGGGCCGCGGTCACAAAAGGCCGCTTATGCATACGAGTCTCCTTTTTTTTTCTTTCCCGTTTTTGTCTTTTTAAAAAAGTTGGCCGCCCTCGTGAATATTTTTCCAAAGGGTGCGGGGTCGGGGTCCCTTACGAAACGGGAGGAAGGGAGGAAAAAAAAAGAAGAATAATAATAATAATAACAAGTGTAACAATTGTATTTTTATTCGCCAGTTGGTAATAATGACCGTTGATGAGAGGCAATCTTGGGCGCTCCAGCTGAAAACATCAGCTGTTGTGCAGAGGGCTGCAAGTTTCCAATTTTTGTGCCTGCCGGAATGAGTCGGTGGAAAGTCGTGGCCTTTTGCCTTCCTTTTGAGCTTATTTTTCTTTTAATTTTTTGGGGAAGGAATATCTGAAAAAGCCTCGTGTCTTGCAGTTGTTCAAACGAGATTGGAAGTCAAACGAGCCTTTTGGGTGCTGGAAAACTCTAGCCCAATCGACTTTTAGGAGATAAACAACAAAACGAACATAACTCGAAGTAAAAAAAAACGAGAACGAAAAGAAGAAGAATGAGATAAAAATGAATAACGATCGAGAAATGGAAGTTCGTGAGCCAGCCGGAGCGCCTCATTTTGTATATGAACTCGCCAATGATTGGGAACAGGTTTAGATTGTTTGCTGCGGTTGACGTGATTCCTTCAACTAGACACATTGCCGTTCATCAAAAACACGGGGAGGGAAATAACCCAAAACAAAACAACAACAAAAAATTGACAACTCACACACGATGTTGATTGAAACGTCAGTCTAAGGCCCGGTCGGGACAGGTATCGACAGCGTCCATCTTCTTCTTCTTCTTTTGGGTTTTTGTTTGTTTTCTTCTTCTTCTTGTTCTTCCTCGGCATGTCCGTGACTTTGGTTTCGTGTCGATGCCCGAGTGATTGATTTCTACAGGAGGACCAATGGCGTTTGAATATTTTTTTTAAATTTCCCCCATTTCTTTTGGGGGGAAAACTAGAAAATTTGGTCGCCTTTCTTGCACCAGTTTGTCTGTGCTAGGGGGAAATGTCGTTTGTTAAAGCGGACGAGGAACATTTTGAGGTTAGTCCAAAGCAAGTGGGGGAGGGAGAGAGAGAAAGGAGTGGGTTGTTGGTCAGGTGATTTAAAGAGAGGGGGGATTCGAATCAGGTATTTAAACGTTTTTTCGGAAAAGCCAAAAGAAGAAAGAGAACGAGAAATGAATCGATTGGCTACGGCGAGAGAGAGGCTCACAAGAAAAAGGAACTTTTTTCGGTCTCCCCTCTCTTTCTCTCTCCTGCTGGTAAAAGGTGAAGCAGAAGAAGCAAAAGAAGAAGAAGAAGAAAGAGGGGAATGTTTCTTGGCGTTGCGGGGAGCCCTTAAAGTAGAAGAAGAAGAAGAAGAAGTGGAGGAGAGAGAGAGAACCACTCGATAAGAAGAAAAGGAGATGGAGGAGGAAAAAAATAAAATGGGCGGCCATTTGAAAACTCTGCTGGAAGCCATCGCGCTCCGGCCTTGGCGGATGCCTCATCCACTCAATTCTCCTTCGTTTTTTTCTTCTTCAACAACACAACAACACACCACACACACACACTGGACGAACCACTTGTTCCCTGAGGCCAACTCGAGAAGTTATCTCGAGAGAGAAAAGAATACAGAAATACACGATGTTTCACCTTTCCACCCGAAAAACAAAACAAAACATCGACGCGCTTTCGATTCGAAATCAAACGGCAGACAACAACCCAACAAAAATTCACTTTTTTCCCCTTCTTTTCTTTCGTGTGTGTCTGTTCTGTTCTTGCACATCTTCGTCATCTGGAACAAAAACATGCGACCACTTTCTATTTCCCATAAAGCGATCGATTCGAAACGATTTCTAACCGATAACATAAAAGCCTGTGTAGAAAGTGCACGACCTCTGATGAAGATGATGAAGACTTTTCTCTCTCTCTCTCTCTCTTGTTTTCATTTCGCCCACATTCTTGAAACGAGAAAAACCGAAACATTTGGCAGTTTCCAATCGAGTCCATTTGACCAATCGGCCATTTATCCGATGAGAATTATCTTTGATTGGGAGAAAGTTGTGGCCTGAACTGAGATGATCGGGGATCGTTGCTTTTTTTCTTTTTATACGCGGAGGAAATATAATTATGAAGAAAAATAAGTTAAGAAATAAAATATTATATGATAAGATGTTGAGTGTGTGCGCGCCAAACGCTTCGGGGGCGAATAGGAATGAGAGAGAGAATTGTTATATTACCTTTTTTTTCTACCTGAGTCTGGGAGAGTCTAGGAGAAGAAGAAGAAGGAAGAAAACAAAAATCCCCTCGTCTTCTTCTTCTTCTTTCGATTCGTGACTTCCATTTCACGCGCGCTTCAGCCCCCTCGGTCTATTCGTCGTCGGGATATAATTTGAAAATGTGTTGTTGTTGTTGTTGTTGTGTGGAAGAAAGAAGAAAGTTTTTTTTTTTCCAGTGGTGAGGGGCTAGAGACACGCTTCCATCCCCCTATTTCGATAAGACAAAAAACCAAGAAATGAATAAGGAAAGAGAAAAGAAGAGGGCCTGACTACTTTTAAGGGCGCAACTAGACAAATACCTATTTTTAACGTTCATTCAACCAGCAATTTGGCTTGTGTTGCCTATATGGTCTTGTCTGTGTGTGCGGAGAGGCAGTTGAAATTGGTAAAAAAAATCTTGTTGAAAATATTTTTTTTTCCAATCTTCATTTGGATAACCAGCCCCCATCCGCATTAGTGGCCTACTAAGTGTAGTGTCTTGACCTTTGTGTGTGTACGATAATGCGTAATTTCTTTCTCGAAAGATCAAGGCAGTTTTTTTAATTCGTTTCTTTTGTTTGTTTTCTTTATAGATTCCGGATAGACAATACAGATCACATAATCGACGTGAACAAGAACAACATTCCGTTCGAGTACGACCAGGTGAACATCATATGTCCAGTTTACACGCCGGGGACGCACGAGGACGACGCGGAAAAGTACATCATTTACAACGTGTCGAAGGAGGAGTACGACACGTGCCGCATCACCAATCCAAACCCGCGGATCATTGCCGTCTGCGACAAGCCTTACAAGCTCATGTACTTTACCATCACCTTCCGTTCATTCACGCCTCAGCCCGGAGGGCTTGAATTCCGACCCGGACAGGATTACTATTTCATCTGTACGTTTCCATTTGATTTGATTCGCATTAGGATTTTTTCGGTGTTCATTCAAAACGCTTTCCCAGCGTTTTTCGATGATTGCAGTTCGTTATGTCTATAACCGTTTTCTCCTTTTTTTTTCTATAGCGACGTCGTCCAGAGACGATTTACACCGACGCATCGGTGGACGGTGCTCATCCCACAACATGAAGGTGGTCTTCAAGGTCTGCTGCAAAGCCGAGGATTTGGACAAAGGTGAGACGATTATTTCTTTTTTCCCTGCTTAAGAAAATGATGATTTAACGCCATATGTTTTTTTTTTTTCTTTTTCTTTCCTTTAACCCAGCAGGAACAACCGCAGGACGGCCGGCTTTGCCCAGCACTACGACATCGACGACCATGTCCACCATATCGACGAGCGTTGCCGTGATGAACAGCACGACCACTCAGGCGCCAGTTATCCCCACTCGCATCATCACCACTCAAGTGATGCTGCCGTCTGTCACTTCTCCTCGCATGCCACCACACTGGAAAGATGTGGAAATTCAGAGTTTCAGTGTCCGGACCACTACGAAAAAATCAGGTAAAATCAATATTAAATGATTATCAACAAAAAAAGTAAAAAATAAAATAAATGTACGATTTTTAACGCTCTGTTTGTTTTCCATCAATAGATGATTTCGATAAATTATCCAACGAAGTGGTGAAGAATGAAGAATTGACGTCGAAATCGAGCGGCGCCAGACGGCAAGTCGTCCTCAGCCCGCTGTCTACTCTTATTGCGGCCGGTCTTGTAACCCTGGTCCTCTTCAGGGTCCGATGAAAAGAATAAATACAACAACCACAGCAGCAGCAGCAGCAGCAACAACAACAACAACAAACAAGAAGAAGTAGAAACAAGTCTCTCCTCTCTCATCACCGTCACGCTCGCTCGCTTTCCCGACTTTTGCTGTCACATCGATACTCGAGTCGTGTCGTTCATCCTCGCCAGCAAAACATCAAACTAGACATCAAGGAATCAAACAAACAAAAAACAATGAAGGAGAAGAAATGCGACCAAAACAACAACTAAACACAACCAAAAGAAAAAACAAAACAAAATCGTAACACTAAAAAAAAAGGTGAACGGGACCATTTCGTGACATAACTCTTTTTTTTTCTCTGTGTGTGTGTGTGTTTTATTCTTCTCCATAAAAAGAGAGAGAGGCGGGATTAACGGCGACGCGCACTACGTTTTTTTCGGGGGGGTTGGAAATTCCTTCCTCAAAAGGTGACCACAGTCTCCTTCTTCGTGAATTTTTGTGTTGTGCAACATCTTTTGGGTTTTCTGCTGGCCGTCGTGAAAAGAGGTGGGAAATCCTGCATAGTGAAGAAGAAGAAGACCAACCAAAAAAAAATGTGTAACAAGGAAAGCCTCTCTTGTCTGCCTCCTCCTCCCCTGTTGTTGTTGTTCGTGAAAGGAAATCGGCGACGTGTCAGTGACATTGTTGAATGACATTTTGCGAATGCGTTTCTTTTTGTTTTGTTTTCCATCGAGAGAGAGAATGTGACGTAATGCGAGAGAGATCCCCCCCCTTCGTCCCAAGTGCCATATACTGCCCCCCTGACCGCCCTCTCTCTTATATTTTCTCCCGATCAATATGTATGTAATTAAACAAAAAAAAAGAAGAAAAAACACAAAAAAAAAATAATGTTGACTTCCACCCTCCCCCGTTCATCGTTAGCAATTTGTATCGTTGTGTAAAATCGTGATCACTCCTCCTCCTCCTCTCTTATTTTATAGATCATCCAAAGTGTGTCTTATTCATTTTGCGAGATCTCTGTGGATAATATTTGCTTTATATTTTTTTTTGGTTCGTTTAGTTCCCTTTTTGGGTCCCTCCGGCATCAACAACTTTGCCTTCTTGTCCGTTTGCGTGATGACAGCAGTCGAATGGCGTCTTATAAATACGCCCTTTTTGTTTTTTCTTCTTTTCTTTTTTGTTTTTTCTTTCCCCCTGTGTGTCACACTGTTGGAATCATCATTTTTCAAGTTTCTCCGACACTCCACCATCTTTTTATTTTCCGAGAGAGAGAGAGAAATGTAGAGGATACCAGAGACTTTTTCTCCTCAACAGATGAGTCCTCCTCTTTTGATTTCTTTCGGAGAAGAGAAAGAAAAGATGGTGGAAAAGATAAGCAAAGTGCCAACAGCGCTCGGTAGAACCAGTTTCTTTTTCTACAGGCTCTCCTCCTCATTCCTTTAACTCCGATATCATCCAAAAGTCAAAAACTATTTCCCCCCATTCTCTATATACACTCACTAACACACCGGCGGACTTACATCATACTATTACCATCATTATTATTGATTTGTTTTCCCTCCAAAAAATTTTTTTTTCTTCGACATTTTTTCTTCACCCCTCCAACTTTTTCTTTTGTGTCTCTCTCTATTGAGGAGTGGCTTGTCCATAGTGTACAGTTTTATGTTTAATTCAACATATAAGTACTCGAAACGTTTGATAACATTTATTTTTGACAAGGAAGGTGAAGAAGCGTGGGAGTAATTTAACACACACACAGACGCGGAACAAGGAGAAAGAAAACATGGCTTACATAAGATATTGTCTTTTCGTATGTAAATAAATGTACCATAGCTCGCTGTACAATCACATATAAAGTTAAAACAAGAAATTGAGTTAAAAGCGATATGCGGGGGGGTTTGAAAACCAAACAAACAAAAAAATCAAGATCGTTAGTTTTGTAAAACAGATATCAGAAAAAGTCTCGACTCGGAGAAATGTGGCGTCTCGTGTTTTGTCTATTAGCCGGTTTTTCTCTTCGCGCTATCGTTTCCTTTCACTCCCCCTTGTTTCTGACATTACGGGAGGGAGGAGATTTGCGTGAGGGATGACGTTCAGTCGACATGTTAAAAAAAAAAATTAGACGTGTTTTTTTTTCTGTTGGTGTACATCCGTGTCAAGATATTTATTTTGATTTCGATAATGAATTTTTTAAACTTTTCAGTTCGCCCCCTTCCGATTAAAAAAAAAAAGAAAAAAAAAGAGGAATTTTGTTTGCGTGCGTGCGTGTGTGTATGTGTGTGTGTGTGTGTTACTAGCCCAATTTTTCTTGTCCTTGTGCATTACACATTTCCCTTTATAATCCTCCACACAAACACAAAACACTCCCCGACTTTTGGGGGTTTACCGCTCCTCCCAAACATTCTTTAGTTTTTTTTTTTTCAATTTCTCTATCGTGTACTCTATACTGTAAAGCTGTATACCTCTTGTTTAGAGTATCAAAATCGACCATTTACATACAACAACAAAAATAACTAAATTTCAATGAATATCCAAATGTAACCAGGAGCAACGGACCTTTTTCGACGCGCCTCTTACTGTTATTTTTTTCGAATTCATGTAACAACAGTCCCACACGTCTGTTTCTCTCCTACTTTGTTTTGTCTCCCCCCCCCCACCCACCCACTCCCGTGAATGTTGAATGGGTTTATTCCCGCTCCCAACTGATCCCGAGGTCTGTGCTCCTTACCTTTTTCTTTCGTCCCTCTACTCCCCCGGATTCTTTCAATCAGAAATTGTGTGCCGTTGACTGAAATTTGGGCAAAAAGTGCTTTCGATCATAAATTATACTGATAAAACAATGAGCTGATTTGTTTTCTTTTCTTTTCTTTTTTTTTTTTAAGTTTGGACCTGTGTGGTTCGTGTAATGGAATCTCTGGTTTGACAAAAGATTCCATGTTTCAGTGGAACCGTATTCCGAGTAATCACTTATCACAAAATGAAGCAACGGAAAATTCTCTAGTCCCTCGAGAAAAACGAGTCGGATTTTTTTTCTTCTCCCAGTTGTTGTTGTTGTTGTATGAGAGAGCGATGGATCGCGCTACCTGGTGACAATGGAACATCAAGTCGGACCACTTTCGACGACCAAGGAACCAAACACGTAACGCTAGTGGTTCGTGACTCTTGTACACACTCTCATAGGCACCGACAATTAATGGGGGCTGTCAAGAGTCCAGGGGCTTCCAAACTTCCAAAGCAACTGGGCATTTCTTCTCTGTCTAGTCCAGCCCCGGCTAACTTGGAGACAGACAGCAGCCAAATGGTACCATCAATGTATTGTGTTTATATATGTTGCTGCTACCTACAACCGGCAAGAGGGCAGTCAAATTCAACTCGGAAAACCAATGATCGTCGGTCAAGAGTTTTTTTGTTTTTTCCAACTATCAAAACTCGAGAAGGCACTATAAAAACATCCTGGACATCCTTAATTTTTGTTTTCTTTCTTGACTGGGAATACGGAGAAGAGACAGGAAAGGAATGGCTTGATTTGATAAGACGAACTTGCATCACTCACATGGCTGGAATCTTCTCGTTTAAAATTGCGTGCAGTATAAATAGAAAATAAAGGTGGAAACAAAAATACGTGGAAAAGGGAAGAATTCGAGAACAAACACGGCAAGATTTAGATCGACAAGAACTTTCACATTTTTCATTCAAATTTAGTTGGAAATATTTGGCAACGTTTAAGAAATTTCCGACCTGTCAAATTCAGTCGTCTGCAGCAGTCATCATCTTCACGAGTGCTCTGTTTATACCTGTTTCGAAACGTTTTGTTCGTCGTAGTTATCTACTTAAATATTTAGACGGTTTTATTCAATTTACGTGGCTGAAAGTGAAACTCGAAGCAATGCAGAAATCCATTACGTGTTTTTTTCCCCCTGTTTCCTCGAGTATCCAAACAATCAGCAATCGGAATTCCTTTGACAACGTGGCCACCCAAATGACACTTGGAAACGAAAGAAGCATATAAGCTGCTGGTAAGTCCATAAGTCCACTCACGTTTCTAATCGAATATGGAAGCCTCTTTTTTTCTCCCCACTAAATTATTAGAGTTGGTTTCCCTTTTGGAAGAAAGTTTGGTTGGGCTATTTTCGTGTGTCTTATCTCGCTCTAGTCGTGATCCCGTATAATTGATGGATCTCTGTCCTTTTTTTGACGCCATGTGGCCTTTTCCACTTTTTACCCCTTTTTTGGTTTTTCTCGGTTACCTTTTCCGTTTCCAACCGTCCAGCAGGCCCCATCCCAACACGCAAATAGTAACAACCGTCTAAGATAAGGGCAGCTGCAAGATAATTCTTAATAAATTATTCTAAAAAAGTTCAAGTTGAAAGAAAGAATAAAAGGGCGTCGATGACCAAGCAGAGTTCCGTTTCTGAGTGCCGGCCTCATCATCAGCAGACAGAAGCGCTAAGAGAAAGAAGATGATTCGGAAATATTGTTGGGGGTTGTATAAAATTCAGGTAGAAACAAAAAGTCGACCGAAGATGAAATGTAACCAAGTTTCTCGGTTCACACAATTCATCATATGGCTTGTAAAAGGTGTGCTTGGGCGTTTTCCAAGTGTGCGCCCTCTCTCGACCGATGACTAAATTAAGGATTTCAGCGCTATCGAATCTCATCATCATGCATAACGGATCAAAGCAGAAACGGGATAACTGTACCTGAATATATAAATCTAAGAAACTCCTCATATTTTGTTCTATCGTCTCCATCGGCGTTTCACATCTCGTCCAATTCCAGTCCACTTTGCTTGTTATCTTTTTATGTGGCTACCTTTTTCCTTGTAGACACGGAATGGGTCACCCTCTTCTATTGCCCGCGTCTTTCCACACGCTATAACCCCGATGTTGAGACAACCGTTACGAAATTCCCTGTACGATCATCCAGCAAGTCACTGTGCCAATCGATTTCGTTTCCCAATCAGGCCGTTCCAATCAACAATGGCGTAGCCAATAATTGTTTTTTTCTTCTTCTTTTCCTTTAAGGGGAATCTTCTTGTGGATAGCTCGGTGAAAAAAAATCAAAGGCAATAATTTCGTTTTCTCTCTATTGCTGCCGCTTTATTTCTTCCGAGAGTTTCGCCCAATCGCCAGGCTCATCAGTACAAGAATTCTTATAAGGTAGAAGGAGATCGGAGGTAGATTTATGGCCGCTTCGTCGTGTTTTTTTTTTCGCATACACAAGTGCAATCAAAGGTATTTTATTTTTTATATCACGGGCGGATCCAGGAGGAAAAACATCCTGAATAAACTAATTAGTAGACATGACAGAATTGGGAAAGAAGAAAAACAGACTCCCAGGTGCTGCTGGTTCAAGCAAGATAATTTGTATTTGTTTTGTTTCGAAAGCGACCATAAAGAATGGTAAGCATGTTGTGTGTCTCCTTCTTTTTGTGTCCGTGGCCATTCGAGGATGTCCATGCTGCTGCTGCTGCTGCCCGTAGGGTAGAGGAGGGGGTTGACCATTCCGGTTCCTTATCTCCCCAGCATCGTTGTGCAACAACGAAGAATGTGACTATGACGTCCAACTCTTATAACGAGCCGAGAAAGGGAAGTTCTTCTTTGGTTCCTCCACTCTCTCTCAAACGATTTTTCCATCGTTGGTTGATCAGACTGAATCTTAGGTAGCCGCTCAGTAAATCAACTCCGAGCCGCCCAAAAAGAGTCGCTCGAGTTACTCCAGAGACGACACACATCGTTTCCATAACGCCTTCCGTTCGTTTGGGGGCTCACATTCCTCCAGACTCATCCATCAAATAGAAGACGAAAAAAATAAAAATAAAATTTTAGAATTTCTTGGATGACGAAAAGATTCCATCGTCGTCGTCTCTCCCATGTTTTCATTCCCTTATTCAGTTTCAGAATTTAAAAAAAAAATTAAAAAAGCCCGCAGTTCGTGAATGTTTCTTTTATAGATTGATCATTGTATTGACCTCAAGACAGTGACAGTTTTTTTTTTCCTTCTTCCACACCGCAGGGATAAAGTGTGTGATCAATCCCAACTCGTTTGGTGGGGGGACGGATCAAACGCCAAAGTATCAATTATTTTGATTTTCAGCCTTTATTGATGGTTCCTGTCCATTCCGGGTCTTTCTCGTTATACTCTTCCGGTCGGCCAGGACCCATATTTCTGTACATAAACTCTGAAATACCCCAACCAGGGACGCCATCGACTTGGAATGTGCACATTCTTTCGTGAATTTTTGCTTCCCATTCCCAGCCTATGTAGAAAATGGGGGCGTCCACCACGTTGACTTGCACGCTCCACCAGCGATTTGCTATTATGTGCACAAGTGACATGTCATCAGACGGCAAAAGATTACATGCACTTTTTTGTTAGTATAAAAATCACCTGCTTTGAAGGTGAAGTGGTAGTCTGTTGGTGGTGAGCCATTCTCTCCTATGTCCCAAATATTAAGGCCGACCTCATCGACTGGGAATAGACGTCCGTCTGCCAGATAAACATAGCCCAACTCCAATCTAAGTCATTTTTTTGGGTAAATCATTATTCATTTAACATTTGTAGTCACCATTTTTTTGTATAATTAAAGAGTGTGAACGCTTACACTGACGAAGTGCACGGCTGACTGACGATTCCGACATTAATTCGCGTGCCATCTTGTAGCTTCATCGTGTGAAAACCGTAGCGGTGAAGCAATTTCCATTCGCGCTTATTGCCTAGTAGGGAACATATTTTTTAATAGTGATTTTACTCACCAGTGCTTAGTGTTTCCTTATTTACCGTATGAATGATCTCTCATCGAGTCTATATTGAAAGGGTAGGTTTTTCCAGCGATTTTGACGGTTCCGTTTGTAGCCCCCATTTGCTCGTAGTGGGTTTGATGAGCTCTGAATTTGTAAAAGTTCTTTACGTGTCATAAAAGCAAAATGTTTAAAATTTCCTCTTTTTACTCTTTGAGCATTTCAAAGTATTCGCGACTCCAAGGTTCACGGGCAAAGGCACGGGCAATGGCTGTTGAAGACATATCAGTATCGAAATCAAATTGTATTAAATTTGTGCTCCAAATCGCATCGAGTTCAACGTCCACCAATTCGTCAGTCATGTTTCTCCTGCCATAGAGATCATTGTTATCTCATCGGTAATTTCTATATCAATAGAGGAAGAGATAACTCACCTCATTTGGCCTTTGTAACTCATTTTCCACTTCCGCATCGGCTCCAGCGGTTCAAATTTCAATCCTTCTGCGCCGAATTCATCTTCTGTTCCAAACAGGGTCGAATCTGGTAGTTTTGGGCTCGTTAATAGCCCCTCTCCCGGAACCTTTTTCAATTATTTGAGTGTTTCTATTATTTATTTTTTCTAGTTTTGCCTAGTTTTGCCTATCAATTTTTGGCTTAAAATATCTTACCTTGAGGAAAGCGAAGCCATTGATGACATGGTGAGGTCTCCGAGCTGTTGCACCTATAAAATAAAGGCCGTCTCGATTTGCCCCTTGAAAGTAGACAGCGTCTATAGCCTAAAGGACACACATTTTCATTAATAACGATTGATATTAGGCATGTTGTTGAGATTCTTCCAATAAACAAACCTTTGGATGATCAGATAATGTTTGAGTAGTTTCCATCTCCTTTATGTCAAACTTGGACTTCATTCCAATGCCTCCCGTCAATTTCTGATCAGCTCTTGCTCGCCTGCTTTGTCTCTGTAATAATTCAAGACAAAATCATCAAATTGACATGATGTAAAGTTTAAGCCTTTCTTTTTTATTGATGTTTTATGATTTCTCCGCCCACAGTAAAGACAAATTTTTGATGGAACTATTTTGGATGCTGAGAGCCAGCATTGTTGTAGCTTGATAGAATCTTGAATAATCTACTGGGGCTTGAAGAAAAAGCATTACGAGTTTTACCTTTCGGAGAGTAACCAGAAGATAAAAAGCTACAAATTTCAGATAGTAAAACTTTCCCGGTTGAGAATAGATGCCAAATATGGGCGATGGTTCCGGTTTCAAGAGCCATTTGATCACAAGGCCAATAAGCACTACTGTCAGAATAGTAATAATCATTCTGCTTACTGTCCTGAGGAAAGGCTCTCAGTAAACTGTTGTTAGTATATCGTTTAATCACCGAATTTATGAGACCACGTTCAATCGTGGGCTTATTGAGGGAGATAACATTGACTACCCCCTACACTTTGAACGTCTCACAAAGGGCAAGCAGAGCTACTATGCAAAGATAAGCCGAATCACAGTTTGCTTAAAAATGTTATTATGTTTTCTGTTTTTTCATTTCTTTCGTCCGTTGCCGAGCGGAAACTACCTTCAATTCAACGTGTTGTATAGGCTTTCCCGATGAACGCTTGTTCGATGGAAAACCTCTCGGTGCACATATAATGTTCACTAGCTATAGTAAAAGCAAGAAGAATTAATTATTATATTAATTATTTCGTTAGTTCGCAAGGTAGAGGACTTTTTTTAAAGTAAATATACACCAAAGTAGGCGGAAGGAAGGGTTGCCTTTTTCTATTTCATTCAAGTTATTTAATTTCCCTTGTTCTATTTTTGAATCACTGGTTGCATTGAGGCGATGCAAACGAACTAATTGACCCATAATTTTTAAAAAAAGTTAGCAATGACCGATGAAGTAACTTTAAATGATATACACATGTAGATGATATAACCAATGTGTAGAATTTTATTTAAAAAAAAACGGGAATGTTGCCTGCCATGCCATCTAGCGGAAGAACTTGTGGTGACGTGCTCTTTTCTGCATTGTTGTTTTGCCAGTTTGGGGATGGGGGCGATTCTGTCATTTTGTTACTGTTGTAGTGTTGTATACTTGTTTGTATACATACAGCACGGACTAATTTGAAGGTTTGAAAAATAGACCGAAGAATCTAAATGCATCGCGTTGAGTAAACTGTTGAGATCATATTTAATGACTCAGTGTTCAAGAAACTTAAATCTGAAAATTCTTTCTCTTACAGTGATCTTCATTGGCTGGTTACCACAATCAGTGAAAACTGAAACATTCGCTTATGCGGAACAGATATAGCCACGTGGTTTTTGTCTTTCGTGCCATAAAATGTCACCCATTATTTCTACCAGGGCTGTACCAATGTTGAGAATGAAACAGGTAACTTCACTATTGACACTAATTCTCGGTTTTTTGTGACAGTAAAACATTTTTTTTACTGCTTGAAAGAGTGGCTTCATACATTCTGAAAATTAGTAGTTTAGTACAGTGATGAGTTTATAATGTGTGATGCAAATCAAATGTGCTAGCTTATTAGTCCAAGGAGTTGTGTTTCTAGTGCATATTTCCTTGAATTTCTCAAATTATGTAGCTTAAAATTTTACAGTTTGGTTAAGGCTTGTTTACATTACAAAGTAAAATAATACAGGAAACTTTATTAATTCAGTCTTCCTCCCTTCACAGTAACAGAATTTTTGATTAAGTAAACAGTCATGTCCACAATCTAATATTAACTTCTTAACTGTATGTCTTATTATCTGTATGTACTGTTGCCTAGGTGCTGAAACGTCGGGAATCACTTGCAGACAAGGTACATGAACGGATATCACCGCCTTGAGTGCCTTTTCCTCAGTGTAGAAGTTGAACTGGCGTCTATTATCACCTTGAGGATTTCGTCTGTTGTGATGTGTCATGCTGCGTGGTGGCTTTTTGGTGAAATTTGACAGGGTGAATATTACGTGAGTATGAAAATTATTTGTTACCTTTGTTTGTTAGTTCTTTCAATTTAGTGTCTGAGCTAGAGCGGACATTGTTTTCATGTTACTTTTTTTAAACGTTTCTTCTTTCTGACGTTAGACGGCATGGTCTTTGATAATTTTTTACCTGTCAGAATCTTACTTTGCACCTCTCTGAAGAAATTTCTCGCTACTACTACAAAGAACTTTTTTGTGATAACTGTCAGTTTCTATTTCAGGAACAAAGCTCACTTGTTAGATTTTTAATAATATGTATTTTTTTTCTACTTCCGGTTTTCTCATTTTAGTCAGTAGTTCAGTAAATATTCATTCGACGCACAAAATAACCACATATTCGTGATCCTCGTCAAATTTGTGGTAAAGTTCATGTTTTGTTTTGTACGTTTTCGTACTTCCGGTTTTGAGAATTTTCCTGAACTATAGTTCAGGAAAATTCTCGATTTTGGCCAAAATCTGGATTTAGTTTAAATTACATCTAATCGACCCCAAATTTCACGTAGATCACGAATATTTGGTTTATTTGGTCGGCAGCTCAATGGTTGAGGCGCTATCGCTTACTTCCGGTATACTTCCGGAAAATTTGCATAAAACTAGCAAGTGAGCTTTGTTCTCTGCACAATTCTAAAGACTCCTTGCCAGCTAAAGCAAACAGAAAAGGTCTTTTTGATTTACTTTTGTGACTTTTGTGACTATCTAAAGCCGGTCCTTTAGATAGTGAGTTTTGGACGTGTCTAATAGATGGCGTGAAGGAATATTGTGTTGTCAAATGGCTTATGGCGTCTCGTCTAAATCTATCTTCAGCTACAGCTATTTTCTTCGAAAGTTACAAATGGACACATAGGTTAATTCGAGTAATTTCGTTTGTAACTTGTCGGTGATGTGTTCTATTCCGTGTTCATGTTGGATAACCTTAGTGTTTCTCTCCAACTTACAGGAGGAAACGTAGCCTACCGTTGACTATTTTGTTCAAAATGTGCCATCGAAATGACACAGGTAACTACCAACACTAGCTTTATTACAGTATTGTTGAAAAACATACAATCTTCTCATCTTTTATTAGGATTCATTATAATTATCTGCTGTAAGAATTGGACTTGCTAGATCACCCCATCACGGACAAATCTCTCATTCCATCTTCTAGAGAACCTTGGCTAACTGTTTGGTGGTTTCAAGTGTAAGTTCACTTGTCATGTCAAGGAACTTTCTTTGTTGCAGTTCAAAGTTTTGATCTGCACTCACGTCTATGGTTATAAGACGATTTCAACTGCAGTATACTGATTACTGTTAATTATTCTTTTAGATAGTTTATTTTCATAGTTTTCAAGTACATTGATGACACAAATTATTAACAGGGTGACTTAATTTTCTTATTTTTTATTTACAGGTTTGAAACTATAGGTTTCTAAATTTGCATGACAGACTTTAAGTAAAGTCATGTTGAAGAAAAAGGACTGACTGACAGTCAACAATGTACTACCTTGTTTGGTAACCTGTTGGCTGCTTCCCTTGAATCTCCCTTTTTACTTTCTTAAGCTTGATTTGAGGTATTGCTTTCTGTCGCTCAAATATTGTTGAAAAATTATTCTCAAACTAATAAATGTTCATTCTGTCTACAGGGTAACTCCTTCGCTACTTATCATGGACTTCATCCATTGGTGATGCTATAATTCAAGAGAATGCTGTCATTCAAGACTGAAAAATTGTGTAGTTGTTAGATAAAACAAGTGCATGTCTGGGCTCCCTTCTTCTTTGGCCCCATTTCCCTAACTAACCACTAACCAACGCCCGCCGGTGGTCACTCACCCGCTGTGAAACCAGGAGGAGGGGAGGGCTCTGGTCGAACGGGGACTTGGAAGGCGCATGATCCGACGAAAACTTTTAGAGGGTCATGAGTCTAACCCGGAAGCCTAGTATGACTAATCGCTCCCCAGTAAAACTTGCCTCGCACTCTTCTCTCCTCTTCCATTTCCAGGTAATCTCCCTGGATCTACGCCGACACTGCATGTGCGAGTTTTAGCAAGCAATCCGCCACCCAATTTGACAAAAAGTGATAGTTTGTTTTCACGGAAATTTCGTCAGACGGTTACAAAATTTCTAATTCAACAATCTCATGTAGAAATTTGCATCTAGTCTACTGGTGCAAATTGCGATTCTTTAAGCTTGATTATTTAGGAGATGTGTTAAAAAACCCACAATTGCTTTTAACGCATCACCTAAATTAATCAGGCTTACAGAATCGCAATTTGCACCAGTAGACTAGATGCAAATTTCTACATCAGATTGTTGAATTAGAAATTTTGTAACCGTCTGACGAAATTTCCGTGAAAACAAACTATCACTTTTTGTCAAATTGGGTGGCGGATTGCTTGCTAAAAAGCCTCGCACAAAAAAAATTGTCTCGAACCGGACGCTCTGTTTAATGAATTATTTATTTTGTAAATGTTCCAGAATAAAAATGAGGTTTATGAATTATATAATTGGTTTATTTCAATAATAATATTTACATATTATAGATATTTGACATTTGTGGGGAAATGGGGGTTTAAGAAATGGGTGTTGGTGGAAGTTATGGGGTTTAAGGGATGGATGTTGGTGGAAGTTATGGGGCTTAAGGAATGGATGTTGGTGGAAGTTATGGGGCTTAAGGATTGGATGTTGGTGGAAGTTATGGGGTTTGAGGAATAGATGTGGTTATATAGGTAGGTATATGGATGTGATAGACAAAGGATCTTATGTCAACCTTATTAAAACAAACCACGACTTCTTCTAGCTAATGAAAATCAATTGCCCCCCTCCCCCCAATCTCCTCCTCGCTGGTTTCCCAATCGCGAAGACATGTTTATTATTTGTTCAACGTAAAAATTCCCCGTAGGCCCGTATTACTATTTTTTCATTCTCAACATATAAACGGTTAACTTCATAGACGCAAATATCAATTAAAACTGGATGTAACTTTTGTGCACAACACCAGCAGTCCGGCACCAAGGAACAGCAACAGCATAACTCGATGCAAAAAAACTTTCACCAGTATAGGCTGCAACAACATGCATATTGGACAGCAACATCACTGCTACGTAAACATAAACCTGTGACCAAAATGAAATTAATGTTTGATCAATGGAAATTTTGTATAAAATAAAAAAAAAATCACTTCAAATGGAGTTCACCCAAATATTCTATGGCAAAACTATCTGATAACTATAGTTTAAACAAAAATTTACATGAAACTAGATTACTCATTTAATTCATTTGAAATTTGTAGTGCTCTGCAGCGAAACAAAAACATTCTTCTACAGTATCTGCCTATCTTGTTAACCAATTCCCCTTAAACAATCCATAACTCAATTTACATATGATCAAAGGAAAGAGCTGTTGACATGATGAAATCCCCAAATGTTAAAATTAAACAATGTAAGCAATTATAATAGTCCAAGCATGATACTTCCCAAGTTAGAACTTATAATTTTTATCAAATTACCATTTCAAGGAGTCTTCTTGCAGTTCTACTAGATGTCCAATATTTCGGCAACCACAATGCAGCATGATCCAGCGTCAACTCAGATATAGCTGATCCCAGAAGACTTGAAGCATGGGACTCTCCCACACTCCAGGACAACATCAGCACCAAAGACTGCATGCAACAGCTCAATTTAATCACACCTTTCACTGGATGACTGCAACGAATCCATGCACACATTAGACTGCAACAAAGAAGCGCAGACTTCACCTGGCTATTGAAAAACAAAAGCAAGTTACTAACAAGGAACATAATGTCATGTGACATAACAAAACGACAGAAGTATGAAGTTAAACTATACAATCAGAATTACTTGATAAATCTTACAAAGGAATTGGTAGTTGTCAAGTTTTCCAACTTGAAAATAACAAATGTAATCAACATTTCCATAATGGTCTTAACTCATAATTGCAACAGAGAAGCAAAGGGGTCTACTCTCTAGTCATTAACTAAATCTGTAGCAATCAGTTGAATGCAAAATAAAACAAAAACAAAACAAAAAAAACAAGATTTCGCAAGTTACAACCAATAATATCAATCAAATTACCAATTCAAGAAGTTTTCCAGCAGTTACACTTGGTATAGCACCAGCTCGATAAACTGCATGCAGAAGCTGCAACTCAACCATGACTCGATCACACCTTTCCCCAGCTGGCTGCAACAAAACCACATTAATGATATACAGCCATGAAGCTCAGACTTTGTCGTGTTCTAAATTTCTGCAACAGTTGAGCAAAGGGATCTCCATCTCCGACCTGAAAATCAACTAATAAGAGTAAAACCTATTGCATTATTGCAGGGAGATTGATCAAAAAAATTACTTTACTAGCTCTGAAGTGTTTCTGCACGAGATGAGACGTAGGCCTACAGCATGGCCTACAGCTAACAATGGCCGACATTTCGACAAAATGGACAGCAGTTTCGACCCACGTCATCACATTTCGCCAAGAGAAATTATATGCCAGGTTACCTGTAAATTCAGACAGAGACGTCAAAGATTAATTAAATTTAAGAAATCCAAACTAGCATTACCAATTACATTTAATGGCTAAAAATGTAGATAGACACCAATCAACTTGGAAGACACTTTCAGTCAGAGTCTCGGAGACAAATGGCAAATATTTCTTCCTCACGAAGACACTCGCGCCACCTGGCGGATGGGGGGACAATCCGCTATTATGGCGACCGTAGAACTCCACCGACAATAGAACCCCAATATTTTAAATTTAAAAAAATTTCTTTGTATGCGGCATTAGAACTCCAAAGACATAAGATGATAAGAACTCCTTTTAATAAACCAGTGTTGCGGACGTTTACTTCCTGAAACATACATTTTTAACGTATCTATTCATATTTTAGACCTTGTTCAATTGTTCGCCCCAGTGTCTTGCAAGAATACACACCCAAATCGGATCAATACGAGAACGTGAAAATGGCTGCAACTGGCCTTCGAAAACTTCTGAATTTTTCGGCGAATACCATTTTGGTTCGAAATAGAATTCAAGTCAGAAATATTGTTACTACTGAGACTGGATCAATCCTTGAAGCACCTCAAAAAAAAGGAATACTGGGATTTGCTGGAGTGGCAGTTGCAGTTACCACAGGAATAACCATTGGTTCACTTATCAGTAAAGATGTGGCCAGCTTTCTGGAAGAAAATGACCTTTTTGTTCCATCTGATGATGACGATGATTAACAAAATTCAATATGTTCAATGCCCTTGATTGTTAGCAAAAAAAACTTACACAAATAGTATTAACTCACACAAGTTTGTTTAGTACATTTCACATTTTTATCAGTTACATGTTTGTTGCAATAATATTATTGTAATTAAAAGCAAAACCTATACACTTAAGCAAAAGCACGCTATGCTTACAAAATCAAACAGGGAGTTTCCAGGTTGACCAGCCATGGAAGCACTTAGTGAAGCATTTAGTCTCTTTGAATTTCAGGGTTAGAAACAACTGTCGCGGTCGTTGAGATTGCTGGACTCGTAAATGTTGCATGTACACCTAAAACAATAATCTCGGTAACGGTAAGTAACAAATTGGATTGAATTACAATGTTTGTTGAGTATATTACTTGTACTGCTTTGTAAGTAAGTTTGACCTCCACTTCAGAACTTCTTGAACCAAGCCAGAGGAATACTTGATCACCATTATCTAACAGCATGTTATCTTCATCTGCTAGATCATCCTATAGATTGAATTTAAAGTTTATACATTATTCCTTTAAAAAAAATCATTTAAAATACCTGACAAAAGTCTGAGCACTTTTCTGAGACAGCAAAATAGCCTCGTTCGTTGGAACATC
This sequence comes from Daphnia pulex, assembly GCF_021134715.1. Lineage (NCBI taxonomy): Eukaryota > Metazoa > Arthropoda > Branchiopoda > Diplostraca > Daphniidae > Daphnia > Daphnia pulex. Next base: position 1,756,727 of record NC_060018.1, on the reverse strand, counting down.
GAAAAAGTCTGGCGTAGTCAAGAAAATCGGCTTGTGTGTCGTACGGTTTGCGCTCTCCCAAACCAACCCAGAAGAAATTATCGGGTTCCTCACCTTCATTTAGCACCTGCAGACTAAATCTTTCCTAAAGGAAAATTTTTTTGTATTATTAGCCGATTAAAAATAATGTAGGGCACTTGTGTGCAAAATTTTCAACTAGCTAGCATGCGTATCATTCCATTAATATTTTGACCAGTTAACCACGATGGCCGATTTAATCCATGCAGTCGAGAATCATTGTTGCTGTGAAGCGTTGGCGGTCCTAAAAAGTTCTATAACCTAATAACAAGCCACGCGACACGATTCAAGCGGGGTGGAAGTATTTTTGTCTTTACACTCGTCTGGGATTGAATGGTGAGATGACGGTGGCTGTCAGATCGAGATTTCCCCTAAGTATCAAGCGTAAGTCGACCCATCACGATTTGGTCCCCTGCATTTTTCTAAAGCTCGTCCAAATTAATCACAAGGTTCTTTCACTCAATAATACACAAAGAGCGACTCCTTTTGTTCCGACTTGGAAAACTGATAACGGTAATTTTGAATTCTTCTTACCCCATCATACATCTCCCGTGCTATCTCTTCCGTAATCCGAGCCTCTTCCGGATCAGCTCTATTTCCAACCCAAACGTAGACAATTCCACTGCGATCCTCTTTATCAAAAGGCACTTTCAAAATATAGCTATAAAATATTTAAAAAGAAAAAAATATATAAAGCAATTAACAAATATGATTGCGTAATACCAAAAACACGAATTTAAAAGTGACGAATCCGCTTGAATTTGTATGCATCTAGTGCAAAGTGTAGAACCAGAGCTACGGATCTGGAAAAACTCTGTAGGAACAGTCCAGTCGTCTCCTTTGACTGGTTTTCGTTTGCCTCGATGAATAACAAATTTGCGATGAAAATGAGCCAAAAACTTTAAGTTCTCCTGCTTGTTGTCTCGTTCGTACCACCTAACAAAATAATAATTTTGAGACCAGTAATTCGACTAAAGTCATGGTTTAAATACCTCTAGCTTGGTACCAAAGAGAGATTCAAACTTTTTCTGCAAACTGAACGTAAACGTGAGCCATCCCATATCAGAAGCGTCCCTTCCCTGCCAAAAATAAACGACACACTGAAAGTCATCCTGAGGATCGTCGTCTTCATTTTTCGCATCTGGATCCGCATCGGTTGCAGGAATCTAATATCGACAGAGAAAGACATAGCAATCCCCACTGTAGAAATGCCCAATGTCTTCCTCTGGTAATCGAACAAACTTCTTATTTTCCAAGACAAATGCTTCCATGGCCTAAAAAAAACAATAAAATGATTTTAAAATACTATGAGTTTACAACATTATTTATGTAACGGTACCTCAAGGTCTTCATTCCAATCGTCTGATAGTTGTTGTGCCTCAGTTGCTGACATAGGCGGTTGCCGCGGGGTAAATAAGGCCGAAATATCTACCTGAAATTTTGAAATTCTGAAGCGAAGCCTGTAAGCAGAATGAACATTTATTTGGATGACAATCATTTTCAAAAAGATTGTATAGCGACAAAAAGCAATACCTCAAATCAAGAGGGACAGTGTAAGCCGTAAGGACCTAAATAGGGAGATTCAAGGGTAGCAGCCATTTGGTTAGCAAACAAAGGACCTTGTTGACTTTCTTGAAAGAACAATACTTTTCATTAAGACTGTCATGCAGATTTAGGAACCTGAAGGTTAGAACCTGTAAATAAAAAAATAAAAAAATAAATAAATAAGTAAACGAATTATCAAACAGTTTTAAGTATATACTCACGCAATATTTTTCTCGCCAAAATCATCATCTCGTCCAAGGAAACGCCATCACACATCGCGAACAGCCAAAAATCTGAAGGGTAAAACTCCGTGCTGTATTCAGAGCAGGGTAGTAGAAGCCGGTTGGGTAGTCGAATGATTCTGGCCGCCTAAATGATGTTCATGTAGGCCGCATCTTCTCGGTCATTACCTAAATGGTTAAATCAAGAAACAAAATGTAAAGAAAATTTAAATTCAGTGACATGGCAATGAAGTTACACAGGTAACACCAATCAGCTTTCCTAAGCAATCCAGAAGATGGAAAGAGTCAAGTTCGATCACAAAACGAATGATCCGCGTTGAACATCCGCGTGTGGTCATTGCCTTATTTTGGAGGGATAACCAGATGCCCCACATTTGGTCTTATAGGCAACATCTAAATAAGAAACCAAACAATCGTTAAAATTGCTATTAGTATGACAACTTCTCTAAATTCAATGTAAACACAACTTACAATGATGATAGCATGATCACAATATTTAACCTCTTTTTTTGTTGTTGACAAATAGGGAGATTCAAGGGTAGCAGCCAACGGGTTAGCAAACAAGGAATCTTGTTGACTGTAAGTCCTTTTTCTTGAAAGGACATAGCTTCTCATAAAGTCAGTCATGCCAATTTAGAAACCTGTAAATAAAACAAAATTCATATTAGACTGCAATTAATGAAGTGATTCGAAGTAACACTACAAGTGAACTTACACATGAAACCACCAATCAGTTATACGTATCCAAGATTCTCTAGAAGATGGAATGAGAGATTGGTCCATGCTGGGGTCGGTGATCTAGCAAGTTCAATAGAAACAGCTGATAATTAAGATTAATCCTAATAAAGCATGAGAAGAATATATGTTTTAGCATGAAATAAAGGAAAACAGAAACGCACAAGTAATACTTTTTGTTAGCGACTCGCACGCAAGGAGGGCCTGATTTCGGAATTATTATTTCAGACACAGAGTTTAAAGTAAAATAGATTATCAGTAGATAATCTACATAAACAAGTTAATTGTTTGGTACCTGGGAATAAATCCCGTCGTGGGTAACTACAGGTGTGTCCAGCGGACGGAAGGGACCACTGTTTAAAGTGGCCTAACTCGTTATCAATTGACTAGGTCGGGTGAATGTGAATCCTTTCAGAACACACCAAAAAATACTCACAATAGGATTTTGCCTTTTCTCTGAAGAATTGTCCCAATTTGACAAGGATTTCCCTTGCCAGACAGTTTGTTAATTACCATTTTTAGATAAGATTCGTGACTTCACATTAAGAATATTATAGAATTTCTTCATATTATAGAAATAGAAACCACAACCATACGATGAGTAAAATCGACACTACAGAAATGATCCTGTGAAGTATGATGTAAAATCGACACGACACGACGACTTTTTTCCATTTTTGTTTTGACGAGAAGACTATCGAGGTTGCCAAATTGGTTAAGGAGAAGTGTATTCGTGAAATTCCGTTTGCCCGTTTGCAGCCAGAATTGGTTATTCATTTTTCATTATTCGCTATTTATAATTATCCACTCATAGAAACTACTAACGAGAAATAAATGACAAAAATAAATTCATTCAGCAAAAAAGTGAAATTCAAAATGTTTAATTTTGCTTTTTAAATAAATGTCGCTTATCATCGATTCATCGATAGTGGCATTGTCTACTGTGGCATTGTCTACTATGCCCCTATTTGTACCTCTGGTTTTTTTTCAATACGTCTTCAGTCCACAAACAATTTTCACGCTTCGCCTGCTACAGGTAGGCTAGCACAGTCTCTTTCATGGCAGCTACCGCACACAGCACCATGTCTGACGAAGAAATTTCAGCAGTGTCTAGAGAAGGTAATCATCGATTTCAATCTGGTCTTATTTATTCATTACTTTATAAAAAAAATCAAAATGGATGTTCGTGCATTTCTCCTTTCAATTTAAGTGCCATATGTTGCTCAACGAAGTACCTCGAACACGGCAACAGTAATCGACATTGGAGGAAGTAGTGGAAATACGAGTTGCAAGATGTGTCACGTAATAAGCTTGTCACACATATTCTTGACCGCACGCGAATAATTATTTTTCATTTTCTATCATATTGTTCACAGAATGGCTGCATTAAATCGCATTTTTCGTGCTTTGGAGTCTTCTGTGCAATTGTGTGTTTCCCTTTGGGTCTCCTTTGTCTGTTTTGTACAAAAGAATACCGGTATAATCCGAACAGAAAATTTGTTTTTCCCACTCAACTAATCTAACAAAAAAAATATCAGGTGTACCAGCTGCGGGGCTTGTGTTTGAGACAGCGAGTGGGCGACACGTCAGCCCTTCCATTGTGGCCATTTTTAATTTTAAGTTGCTTTAATGAGTTTCGTTACCACTCAGGCACTCACCAGTTCATATGTTTAGTGAGTCGTTCCTCTCCTTACCGGTTTAAATAATATGTCAGTCCCTGTCTCCCCTACGTTCTCTTTTTAAATTTCTATCTAAATATTTTTAGTTTTTTGTGCCCTATTTCGTGCTATATTTCGTTACCACCATCAACTCTTATTGTTTTCAAAATCCTGTTTCGTAAGAAATACATTTTGTAATTACGGTTAATCGAGTTCAATATGTGTTAATAGAAACTTGTTAATCAATAGATAATTAATTAATTATTTAAAAAATTAATTCAACCCACTGTTTGATAGATGTTTCCTATTTGAAATTGCTGGACAATCAAAATCGAACACTGAAATCACTTTTGACACAGTGAAGCAATTCGACACTGTGGCCTATATTTTACTTACTTTTCTGTTTAAAAATATTTATGTTTCTTGAATTTCGTATAGAGGTTTAGACCGGTTTAGACAACGAACTTGCGCAAAATACGAACAAAGATTTTATGTAAGTTACTTCAGCATGTTTTACTTCTGCAAGTATTATTTTTAATGTGTACAGTGTACAATCTCATTTAGTCAATTATCAGGATTGCCCGACTATTTAAAGACAATCACGTTAATCCACAGATGTAGAAGTATTTCATTAGAAAAATATTTTGATGTCTAGTTAATTCCAAGTAGGCCTACTGTATATTACAGGTTACAGCACGACTCCACAATGTGAACACCGTTGTTCCTGTAATCCGAAAAGACATAGTAGACCTAGCGGGAAGAATAAGATGGCAAGAATTATCCCTGGACAAGTGAAGTAATACTTCATTACCCCCACCTAGTTATCAAGTAATAAAAAAGAACAAAAAAAATTAGAAGGTAATCACTAATTACAACACAGAATGGAAATATCTCAAGAATATATGCTAAGATTGGACATCAAGACGAATTTGAATATATTAGCTTGTCTTACTCGACACGCAGGACATCCACCTACGTTGATGACTCGAGCTTCTCCGATGATCGGAACTGAATGGTAAAATAAAAAAATATAAATAACAAAAAAATTAATATGCTAGAATTCCATATGATAATGTGTTAACCATTAACGAAAGGCTGTGACATGGCTCAGAAGAGTAGAATGCTCACTCAGCTGCCAAGAAATCGATAGAGGATAGACAATTAAATGAATAGACGAATACATGTATCTCAACCGAAATCACTACGTTACGAAAATAGATGACAGACGACAGAGCGTCCACTTGACGTCTACGGTTCACACAATCGAATGAGATGCGATGGGAAATGTACTTGGTATATTAGATGACTAGGATCAACGTTGGCCATTCGAAGCCTTCCATCTTTCCAAGAACAAAGGATTGAAATATTCCTTGGAGTATTCGTGTTTTGGCAAGAAAACAGAAAAGTAGCGTTTTGAACAACAACCCAAGTTTTATCGACATAATTGCGACACAGTTTCTAGAACGAACAATGTTTTTTCTTTTGTCAAGAAGGATACAAGCTCTAGCATTACGTAAGTTTTTCCCTCTAAAATGCAAAATAAACCGTGTCGATGTCCGTCCGTGTCGAAACGAAAGATTAAACACATCCGTTGAGGTTATTCGAACTTCCTTTCAAACGAGAGATTTCCTATTGCGTGTTCGCCTAAAGAAGCAAACGGTAAGATTGTTCAAAAATAAAAATCAGTTTACAACCGACAGTGAACTTCGAATCCTCCGCATGAAACCTCGATACCATTAACGTAGCTTATCAGTGATTTTACTTACGAGGATGGCCAATCACTTTTTCATCGTCTGGATGACAGCTGCTCTCTTCCTAGTCATAGTCACTTCAGAAAATCCCGGAATATCGATCCTAGGCGAGCTATCATCCTTGACTGAAGGGCAAGGTAATCTAAAAAAATTCCGTAAGATTAGTGTTTTAAGTGATCAAATAAACTTGTGTTAATTTATCGAGTACAGATGTGGACGAAAAAAGTATCGACACTTGGCTTCATGGCGAAAATGACGAAATGACTTATGAACCAGTTAGCCAAGCGGGTATGATAAAGTATACTATATAATTAAAATGGTGCAGCTATTTCCTGAATATTGCTTTTCTCTCAGACCCAGAATCGGACAGCGATTCGTCTGAAGATATCTCGAAAGTTTTTGGGCCGGTCACCCAGCGAGGTATGAACTGTTTTAATATTAAACAGAACCACCTTGTGATTAACTATCTAATAATACATTTCAATAAAACTCATCCCTTAGACGATTCAGAAACAACAACTGTCGAAAATTCTGAAGCAGAGGAAATAGATAAACTCTTCTACCAATTTAGTAAAATAAAGACAATAATACAGTGAAAATTACCAAGTAAAAATTGCTTTGATTAGGAATGTTACATTTTCGAATGAAGACTGTAAACGAGAGCACGGTATACCTCGAATGGACGATTATGAACGCCACCAATGGTTTGGATTCAAATCGACTTCTCAACATATCAACAATAAACAAGTAAGATAAATAGTCTCGATTTTTTTTTTCGGATTGTAGCATTGTTAATAGAAATGTTGCGCATAGAATAAGCAGCAGCCATTAAGTTCTATAATATTTACCGCAGATTCAAAACCGAGTTGCTTGCTATGAACCAAAGAGTTTCTATGAGTAAGGAAATCTGTCACAAGTACTCAGACTTGCTAGGAAAATGCAATTTCACCATTGCTGTAAAATCTTGTTCCAATTACCAATTTCGTCTTGGTGGTGAACGAAATACAGAAATTGTGACCACTGGTAAGAAACACGTTCAAAAACAATACACGTGGAAGAAATAACGTTTTCGATAACATTTATATAATTTAGTTGGTGTCGACCCTTCAAGCTTGCGTGAAGACCTTTCGGAAATGAGCAATTCACCAATTAAACTGCGTTGGAAAATCACTTGCGACAGCGATTTTATGGTACCAGTTTTCGTGACACTTGCCGACATGAAGACATCAGCACCGTAAACAACCAAATAAAAACAAACGCGTTCCAAACAATTGTCGCTCACTTGTTTTACCATAGGAAGTATGAAAAACTGAATGCGACATGTGAAAATAGAACATGCGTGACAACAACGGAAAAATTACGCACCACTCCTTGTTCCAAGTATTCTTTAAAGATAGACGGAAGCGACCTCCGGATAATAAATACTCCTCCAAGTAAGTATTCATCTTAACACAATTAATAATTCTAAGGAAGCTACAGTAATCGCTAGCAAATTCATTGTGTGTTAAAAATAAAAATGAATCTTATGTTGCAATAGCTACAAAGAATTTGAGTGCGGAAGCAATTCCATGGAAAAATCAATACTTATTGCGCTGGTCTATCACTCCCGTTAATTGCCAAAATGATCCCGTCTTGCTCATGGCAAAGACAAACTCGCTCGAGAAACCGTAAGTCCAGCATCAAATTATTAAATAAACCTAAGAGAAATTCATTAAAATTTTCGGAAACATTTTTTTTTTAAATGTTCGTTGGTAAGCATTAACCTGCCCTTCAATTGGCAGGTCATATAATAAACTCGTGTTGAACGCTTCCCCAAATGACTATTGTCATAAAGGATTTTGTGAGTACGCGTACGAAGTAGAGCCTTGCGTAACACACTGGATAAAATCAAGCAATCCGAACTCCTCTCCTCTGAAATTACTGCGACCAAGTGAATTTTTTTTTCTCTATAAAAGTGTAGTTCTACAGGAAATTTTGACAAATAACGCCCATTGTCTATTTGTAGGAGTGTTGGATTTCGCAAGCGCATACACCGGTGACTTGGACGATCCAGTCAGTTTGTCTTGGAAATCAGGGTGCCTTTTTGACGAGACAACCTTTTCGATAGCATTAACGGACGGAGCAACTCAGCAGTAAATAGATAACACACTAAATATAAAGCTTGAAATTTGCGAATTAATTACGTGTGCCTCTAAATCATCGGACATTAATTTAGGAGGAATCTCAGCAATGTTGACGCCCAGTGTGATGACGATTCTCAGCAGTGTAGCGTCAATTTATCTAGAGACCGCAACGAGTTACTTCCATGCAATAGATATGACGTGGAGATAGACGGAAGTAACGAGATAACAACTTTCGAAACACCACCACGTAAATATTCAAAGAAACTGATAAGCCTTCTAAATTCAGATTTACTTCAAGCGTAATTATTTTTATTTTCCATTTTAGCGCCCACAGCCTTCTTACGTCCATTAGCATCTACCTACACTACGAATGGAACACTCGTCATCTCCGTAGCTTTTGAGGGAATACAACGAAGCTGCGGTGAATGGAAGAATTCGATCGAATTGCAATTTTTAGATCTACCATCAAAGGCCAAGCTTTTACCGTGTACCAACAACGAAAATGGTATTCGAAAAAACTGTACCGTGGTCATTCCAATAGACCCACCAGATATTATATGCAATCCGGTACACAACATCGGAATTCGACCGGTGTATTGGAGATCGGACGCGAACGCCAGTTTGTACCGAGGCAGTTGGTTAAACACAACGTTCACACCTATTAAACCTGAATCGTGGGGTGATGAAGAAAGGTTAACTGACCTTGTTGTAAGGGCTAACGCAAGTCACCAACTTATGACGTTAGAATGGAGAAATCCTCTTTGTTTTCGAGGATCGGCAACTTATCCAACAAACTTGACAATCGTCTCGTCTGGCACTAAAGAACCGCTGGAATACCACTTGACAATTGCTTCTCAGTGCGCAAGGTCGAACAGTGACCTGTCGAAAAGTTCAATTACCATTCACGACGGGGAAATAACATGTTCTGACGGAAAGAAACAGCCCGATAAAATAATCAAACCCTTCCTATTGACACCATGCACTAATTACTCCGTTACGGGGAAACCACTGAAAATTGGCGATCCGGAACCCCTTAGCGAAAATTCAGCAACGAGCACTTTCATTACCGAGTTCATTCATCTGCGTAAGTGTAGACACTGGTTTGCAATGTTACAAGTCACTAACAAAAATTATCTTCAATTTCAGAACTAGAAAGCTTGTCACCCGATAATATACAAGTGTCTGCATCTCATTCGATAGGCAAAAAATGGGAATTGAAACTTGGCGTACAAAAGAAATACTGTCCGTGTGACGATCGCATAATATCGGCTGCGTTCAACGTACCTAACGCTAAAATTAAACAGCAGAGTATTTCGTGTAACAAGAGCATCAGTTGCCAAGGCAAAGTCGAATTCAATCATTTAAACTTGTGTCGACCTCTTGCCGTTAATGTCGGGTTAAAATATTCAAAAACGTACACGGACCAGATATTTTGGTTCAACAAAACCCTTCCTCCGTTAGTGGAAGAAAATGGAAACAAGAGTAAGACTTCCACGGATAGTCTGAAAATAAAAGAAATCGGTCGACACATGTTGCAACTACAATGGAAAGATCCTATTTGTCTGAACGGAGTCGTATCTTCTTGGAATATGGAATTTCGCCAAGCGAATGGAAGTCTATTTCGGACCTTGAACATTCCGTACAACTGTTCTGATACGAACGGACGCAACGAACTCTCAAGAGGTCACAAAGTTTACTTAGAAGGAGGTCAAGTTGTGTGTGAGACGAATCGGAAAAATTACGATATCGATCTTTTTCCATGCACTAATTACTCCGTTATTGTAACGCCGGTTGTCGAGGGGCTATCACCTGTACAGCTGGTGGAGTTTTCACAATCAGACAACTTCACTTCGCTCTTCAATCCTTCCAGTAACAAAACTTTAAATATTTTCGTAACACAATAAGAAGTGACAAATTATGTTTCTTAACAATAGACTTGGCAGACGTAAAAATTGTTGATGTTACATCAAACAATTTCGAATTCTATTGGACCATACCATCGCGCTGTTCAAATTCATTCGAAATAAATGTGGAAGTAAATGGAACCATTTTATCCATCAAGTATGTTTCTACTTCTAGACACTAAATTAATAGTTTACCATTGGTGTTTGTAAATGGATTAAAAGGCCGTGTCTGTTGATAGGCCCTCAAACGACACTTCAGGATCTAATACTACGGTTTGTGACGAAGTCGTATGTCGAATGACTAGGAGTATCAGCCCAAGCAAAATGATGTTGGCACCTTGTTCCGATTACACCGTTCGTGTTGGATCAACCGATCTCAAGTTAACTACACTCCCAGGTATTGTGACTTTTTAAAAGCTTATTTCGAGGAATTCGCCGTATTGGGAAAATGGGTAATTATATTTCGAATAAACGCTAATTATATTGTAGGGGATAATGAGTTGAAGATCTCCCCAGAAAAGATTTCTGTAACGACAGCTATTACTACCAACAATAACCTGGATATTGCGATGACATTTAATACGTTTGATAAGCGCTGTTCCGCACGGCTAGTTGCGATTGAATTTCAGCTTCCGGACGTCAATCCTCCCATTCAACATGTTCTACTTTGCGGACTTACGACTAGCAATAGAGATCCGTCATCAACAGTTTGTTCAACACAAATCGCAATTAATAGAATGGACAAGTGCGAGGCGCTGCAGTTCAATTTCCATCCGAAATACGAAGACGTTTCTTTCGCCGATAAAGTAAGCTGGGCTAGTATGAAGCTAAATCCCCTCTTAAGAAGCGAAAAAGAAATGACGGTACCTGAAGTCAAAGTGATCGACAGCAATAAGCAGCAAACGGTACTGATGAACTGGAATGACCCGGAGTGTTTGCTGGTTAATTCTTTGTCATGGGAAGTTCGAATCAACAGCACCGCCGATGACATGTACCTCATCCGATTTCCGTCTGAATGCTCCTTCGCTGATAAAGAGACGACATCTTTTGAACGTAGTGTCAAGCTAGAAAACGGACACTTGTTACAATGCAATAACTCGTACAACACCTTTAAAAGTGAGAAAGATTTTACCTTTTTGTCGTGTTCGAGTTATTTGGTGGCGGTAATTCCGGTCCATGGCAACTTGGGATCGGTTGAAGCTTATGCCCAATCGAAATATCTTCACATTCCACTCGGTAATTTTTACGTTGACTTAAAATGATTTACAAATTTATGTTAACATTTTTTTACTATTTAATTCATAGTTGTCAACGTACCGAATGTTACAAATGTAACTTCTAACAGTTTCAGCTTGGAATGGTCTTTCCTTCGCGAATGTATAGATTATGTTGATATGGGTCAAGTGTCGACGACAGTAGAATTGGATGGAACTGAAACTGAAATTAAGTAAAACTCATTAAAAAAATGCAGTTTCCGTTTAATTGAAATGAAATTTCTTATGGGCAATATTTTTCGTTCTTTAGTCCGTTAACTCTTACCTTGGAATGTGACGAAATGAAATGCACAAGGCTTTGGACGAGTCCTGACAATCTAACTTCATGCACTGTGTATACGGTCTCAGCTGGCTCCGTCGTTCAAAAAGTTTCAACTCTGCCAGATCAAGCTCGCAATTCATGTCATTCTTACGGGCGTTCTACTTTCCGGGACACCTCAACTTCAGTTACAATAATAATCTGCCTATCGATGTTCGGCTCCATTCTTCTTGGCGTTATCGTAGGAATTGCTTTCGGAATCCGCAAACGGTAAATATTAGTGTTATATACTCATACGAATTTATTTTGTTTGGCCAACACTTGTTATTTTTCATAGTTGCGATCAATCGGAACGTGACGAACGTTACATCCAACGCTTTCGGGATATTTATATATAGTCTTTAAAAATTAGTGCCCATTGATATTGCGCCCAAAAAGCCAGCCCTCATTTGTTACACAATTTAATTTCTGTTTAAAGGAGTATTGAATCCGGAAAGTTAGACCTCAAGAAACAAGAGAAAAAAATCAACGCCCGACCAAAGGCTCTATCCGTATCTGCTGAGTCTCATCTATCGGGCGTGGTCTTCTAAACTGTGAAACCGAAGCTGATTTCCTGATGCTGCATTTGAGCGGAGGAAACCATCATTTTTTAGCATTTATTACATGTTTAGCCTAAATTCTTTAAACATTTAACGTTTACGTTTACTTCTCATTTGTTTGATGCCTTCCAATAAATTATCAAATTATTCGAATTCAAAAAATTTTTAGCTTGGAATTCAACATTAATACGTTGAAGTGCTTCTTACAACTGATTCGTAAAGCTATGTAATACATTAACTTGAAGAATCGTAGTAAGTTTTCTTTATCATAAAATTCTAATTCTTCTTACTTGTGACCTAAAAAGAGGGAAGAAAGAGCTATTACTGTGAACAGTTTGCTGTGCTATTACAGTTGCTCTTAAATTCAAAGAAAGCCTATTATAAATAGTATTCGATTAAAGCTTGAGCGGAAAGGATTGTTATAGGATTTTTAAAAAAGCAATAATAGTACTTAAATTAATGTCGAGCCAGCTTCAACAATTTTCTATGCAATCTGATAAAAATCCAAACTGGTTAAAATATTCACTATGCGAATTGCTTGGGCTCAGTAGGTAACAAGAACTTCCGGGACGCAGTAAACAAGGTAGGTCAACTTATTTTCTCATTTCAAAACAAAAGAACGTGAATTGTAAAAGATTTTACTTTTCACGACAATCTGCTTCACTCAGTCGAATTTCGGCTAACATTTGAAGGGATGATTAAATTATTCATTAGATCAAATCAATGGCAATCATGATAAATAGTATTGGCAATCTTCTGTAGAAGAAAATTCAGTTTTTTTTTTTACACGGCGAATTTTTTGGTTCACTTATCAATAAAAAAAATGCACGACACAACTCCGGTGGGTGGAATCAAAAGAACTCGTAACTAGGAAACCGTGAAAGCATGCGTGCTGAAATGAGGCAAGCGCTGATTCTTTAATGACCCAGTCTCGGTTGTTCAAGTACATATTCAGTCACAAAGTCAGTTTTTTTAGCATTTACTGTTATCCGGCCTTTATGTCTTCCAGAGTTGTTGTTCGTTCGTCCCATTTTCACCCGGATCCCGACTTAACATGTGGCGTACATGTGGCGTAAATGTCCACAGGAAGGAAACATCTCGCACTTGCGATAGCTGAAGAGAATCCCCTTCGTACGATTGAAAGGCGGGTCCTTTACAAAGTTGCCTCAAATAAGCTACTGTACAAGAAAACAAACAAATATTAATCATCGGTTTGACGATAAACTTTGACTACACTATCGGTAGGCGGCGGTTGTATTTCTAGATTAATTTTCGATAGTTCCCACCATACATTTCCATCCCACAATTCCCGGTATCCCGATCCTTATATTCTTAGTTGTGAGTGTTTATTCTCTGAATTGATTAAACGAACACACAAAAAGAACACACACGACGAGTCCGGATTTGACGAGTCGGCAGTTTCTGGCACACATCTACCGTCTCATGTTATTTGAAAAACCTAATTGCCGGCCTATAATTGGTTTGAAAACGTAGACGGGGAAACGAGGAAAACCCAAATTTATTAGGAATATCAATAAGAAATCTCGGAATCTAGACTTTATTTCACTTCGCAAAAGATTGTACCGCTGTTTCTTCTTCTCCTATTTTTCGGTACGTTTCACACAGTTTCATTTCTTTCGCAATGGAATTTAGCGAGTGTGATCGATGAATCCTGTCGTGTGGGGGGATCATTTTCTCGGTAAATAGGCTCTGAAGGGCGAATGTTTACGTGCGGTCGATGTCGGGACAACACCGCTGTGGTTTGACGACATTTTCTTTCTCTTGATCTCTTTCGTTCCCCATAAAGACCCGTACTTGTCTACTTTCGTTTCTATAACATGCCCGTTCTACTCCAATATCCCCTCGGTCCCGTTCAAAGGAAAAAAAAAAAACGACTCAACTTCCAAGTTCCCAGCATGTGTTATGGAGTACGGTTCGAAAATAGTCAAGACTGTGTCCACAAAACGAACGTTGCTGTGTCACTAGTCCATTTTCCTGGCTCTCATTTTCGCTTTTATTATTTTAATTATTGCTATTTGACCTGCAGTAGTGAGGAGAGAATCCAGTCAACTCCGAGGACTTGTGCGTGAAGCAAACAACGCAAACCACGGGATATGACAGTTTTCTTTTCCTGAAAGATTTTAACTACAACGTAGCGCAACGACAAAGGTAATGCGGCGGTTGCCTTGCCAACCATTTTACGTGTTGGCCACAACCGCACAGTCTTCGATTCTTCAACGTATTGAACGATCCAATGTTTGGTTTTTGAGTGTTTCATTTTGTATTAGAGACATCCCAAAAAACGTACGGTGAACTCACGCGAAAATTCCCGAACGGAGATATATGGACAATACAATGGATGCGGATGCGCTACACAAGATAACGTGATAATTTGACGCCATTGTTTAGGTCGTCTATACTTGCCTCACCACACGACCTCTAGATCGTAAAATTATTGTCTATATGTACACAGCACCTTTTGAGTAGAAATAAATTGAAAGCATCGTCACCGAAAGAAACGCCCCAACTCATCAACGGTTCCCCCAATCAACACACACTAAACCAATAACAAATAAGAGGAAGTAGGTGAAGTGAAAAAAAAAATAAAAATAAAATAATAAGGAGTATTAAAGATCAACGACGATGTTCAATGCTTATTTTCTGCTTGTGTGAATGATTCCAAGTGGAAGATGCGATGATAATGACATAACGACCGAACAATGAAGGGTTGATGAAGCCAGTTGACTTCAAATTAGATGGTAATTTTTCTTTCCCCCTTTTTTTTACACGACGATAAAGTTCCCGCCAGACGATACAAGGCATCACGGTTGCCAGAAAGTGTTGGCTGTCGCGTCGAAACGAATGCGGAAGAAGACGAAAAATCCGCCGATAGATAGAGTAAAAGAAATAGAAAAGAGAAAATGGTAAGAAAGCGAACATCGCAAAGTCATTGAATACGAATCCAACAGATGAAAAGTAAATCTAAATGATTACGGGATACGTAAGTAAATAAATAGAGCTTTTGATCTCTCAAGTGCTTCATTTATGTACACTGTGAGTGCGCGAGGAAAAAAAACGGCGAAGAGTCTTTGCGATTTCAAAAGAAAACTCACCTCGGTAGTGCATGTCTCGGTGCATCGTGGCGCAGGCCTTTTCCCCTCGCTGGATAAGAAAAAAAGAAAACGAATCGAATCAACCTGAGTCTGCGATCCAATAACAAACCAACTAGAATAGCTGCAGTCTTCCCTGCTGTGCCGTAGCAAACCAACTCTACAATACATAATTACCACGAGTAAACTTTAGTTATGGGGGGACACACAGAAGTGTAGATCCACGACGGAGACATTACGGAGTTGAGAGAGTGGACGAATTCGCAAGTTTGCACATTGTTTCAAGAGCGCATCTCTTCCGTCACACCCCGGAGAACTTTGCCGACGCAAAGTGACTTTGATCGTCAATAGCTACTGTATGTTTAGAGGAATCACTCAACCATCAAGAAACGGGCGGGGAAGAAAACCAAATCGGATTGGCTCTCGTCTTGCATTTCCGTCTGGCTTCTCTTCCCCCCCCCCCGTCTCCGCTCTTTTCTACACACTTTGCAAAGTTGCTAGACTCAGAAAGCGTAAAACTTGATTAGCTTATCAACAAAGTCACAATCTTTTCCCCTCTTCGAGTTCTCACTCCCTCCCGATCCTTCGATACGTTGTTTTGATCGGTAAATAAGAGCGAAAGCATATAGAGAGCGACGAACAAGAACCAGAATGGGGAGGGAGAGTAAAATTGTAGCCGAATATGAACAGCGCCCGTTCCCGATCGAATTGCTTTCCTTCGCCCTCTTCACATCCGAAATCTGTTTGAACTCGGAAGCTTTTTCCAGGATGAAACAGACGGTCATACGAAAACAAAGAAACAGGAAATGAGGCAAAATGGAATCTGACATCCTGTTTCTACAAAAGCGCTATTTAGGGAGTGATCCTATTTCTATCGACATCTACATCTCGCCCGAGTGGCAACAACATACAAACAGAGAGAGAGAGAGGAGACCTCTTCTTACCTCTGATGAAGTGAAGTCAATATTAGTGCGAACGGGTCGATGATGAGTGGGTTGGATGGGGCGGTAATTGTTGCCCATGGGATCGCCAGTCACAGACAAGGACGGCGAAGAAAAAGATGAAGATTTGATCTGGTTGTGATTGGGATTGGGCGAACCCCGCTTCAAGCCCCTCAAGGCGTACAACTGTTGTGAAAAGACGACAAACAAGTGCTGATTACAACCGGCTGTTGTCATTCACATTTACAGCGAAAGAAAATAAGCAAGACCTGTTGTTCCGTGATGTAAAGAGGCCGATTGAACACGATCCATGTGGATGTTTCTTGGCACGCCGGAGTCGTGGCTGACCCTTCGTACGTGATGTAGTAATCTGTCGGTGGTAAGAGCATTTTGAGACTCAGCGCCGGCATGGGCCGCTCTTGGCCCGGTTGGAGCAATCCTCGCTTCATCTTTGTCGGACCTGCGTTTTTTCCGAGTTCGATCGATCGATCATGTAATAACAATAATCAAATAACGCAATACAAATATTGATATGACTTACCAGGTCGCTCGATTTTTGTTATGTGTTCCATCAAGAGCCGAAATTCGTTCGTCTGTAGCGATGCATCTCCGATCTAAGGACAAAAAGGAAACCATTTCGTCATTGGAAATAAAGAAAAGAGAACAATAAAAAAAAAGAGAATGCCAAGAAGGAGTTCAAGCGGCTGACAAATTTCATACAAGAAGAGTAGAGACAGTTGATTTATGAACTTTGGGGCAGGGGCACATCGGGAAAACCGCTCGAGTGGGTGGTGTGGGAGAGAGAGCGACCGCATACATATATTTACAAACGTACACCTAAGGAGTAAGAAAAAAGAAAAAGGGGGGCCTTGTGTATGTGAAGCGGCTGGGAGGAAAGATGTAGAAGGAGCGGTCGCAGTGGCGGCGGGGCGTGTCGGGTTTAAATGATCAATTGACAGACGGAGCCGGGAGTTGGGCGAGTGCAAAGGGAACCCACCAAGGCACTCGCTTCAATGACTCCCCGGTCCCGAGTGTCGCGGCGGTCGCCTTAAATATACGAGAAAAAGGGACCCAAAACCAGGCAAAATAAAAACAGCCGGAAATGGGAAGGGCCCCTGGTGTAAGAGGCAAAAGAGACAGGGAACTCTAGAGAGGTAAATAAATAAGAGAAAAGTGGAATCATTTCCCAGAGGTGAAATCCTTCATGTCAAGGATGGCCAGCCAGCTGCCGTAAATCAAATGGTGAAATGCCATTCTTGAATTAAAAATCCAACAAAAAGGGAAGCCAAAGTATAAATATCAAATAAAAAATATCTGCCAGAGAGCTGCCAAAGCTCTCTCGCAAGTAGGAGGTGGAGGTCACACCCTTTCAAGGACTGGACTGTCCATGTCCAGTAGCGATCATGTTTCCGTCTACCTGCGCACATGTATTCTCCTTGTCAATTATTCAACGGACATCGATTGCGGGCAACGTCGAAGAACTTAGGGGTGCCCAACAAGTCAAAACCATCGCCGCCAAAACACCCTCAAAGAGCAGCGAAAACAAAACACGTCAAAGACAGAAAAATCAATGGAATTGAAACTCGGATGGAATCGCGTTGGCAGATCGCGTTTGGCCAGTTAATTAGAAGCTGGTTTCAGAGACGGCTTGAAATGAGACAGTGAAACAGTCGAAAACCACCGCCCAGGTCATGAGAAACGGTAGACGTCCGTCAGAAGAGGGGAGCGAGAAACAGTCGAGCGGGATCGATTTGGGTTAGTATAGGATGCTGATTTCAATCCAATCGATGAGACGCTCACGCACTTGACGTTGAATAGATTCACCTCCCATATGCCTACTGCTCTATACCGTCTGCCAGAGCCCTCCATTCTTATCGCACTGTCTATGTACATACATCCGTAGTCCTTAATTCCCATTCTCTCATCACTGATGGGAAATAGGAAACGAAAAAAGTCCAAAATAAGAACAAGATTGATCGAAATTGGATACGTAACGAAGAAATAGCTTGTGTAGCTTAGATCATAGTCTACGTCTATCTCGATCGGCCATCTCAACCCTGCCTCCACTTGGGTCAATTGGACTCGCCGGCATAACGAACGTCCATCGCGTGCGGTAAACTAAAGGGAATAAAATACAAAAGAAAACAGCGGGACCTTCCTACATGGACTTCTAGCGCACGAGACGCCTTTGCGTGCGTAATGGCACACCAAAGATCATCTGCCAGACAGTTGTAGAGAATAGCAGCATATATGAATAGCATTGAGCTATGCATAATACCATTTAACTTTTACTGATTCAAAGAATAAAATAATAAGACAAAAAAAAAGAGAGATAACAACACAAAAGCATATCTAAAACTGTTAGAGGCGGATACTAGCGGTATCGGGAATCTTTAAACTTTCAATTCGTAAAATTGCTAGTAATGTACCTGGATGAGAACGGAGAGTGCAACGATGCCGTGCGGCGACTCGAGCGCTTCGCTGTAAGTGCTGTAAAGTTGAGTGTTGAATCCAAAAACTTGCAGCTAGATCGTCAAAAATTGATTCGTTTAGAGAAGAAAAAAAAAAAACACGGTCTATTATAAACATATTCAATGTGCAGCGACTGAATGTTGTAAAACAACATTGATGACGTCCACTTATTGTATTTACGAGGCCAATTTTCTAAGGACTTTTGCCGACGATAACTGCCCTTGACACTTACTTCAGCGGGAAAGGCCCGGCCGGCGATCATGTGCTCCGATCCCGACTGATTATTGAGTCCAAAGTGCAGCGCCATCTGGTGCCACTCATATTTATATGAAAGCGGTCCTCCTGTCAAGTTGATGCTCGGCTTACTACTATTGTCCACCGTGAAGATCAATCCCTGGCCCATGTTGCTCAAATAGCCCGCCACCTGACCAAAGATGATAGAAGTTAGATCGAATTATAAACAAGCAAGCATGTCCAAGCAACGGCGATAGACCACGACACGACCACGAACAAACGAGAGCTAAAATAGTAATAACTTCCTGTAATGAGCTCGTTAATGAAACGATCTATGTGTTTGTTGTGTGCGGCAAAGTCGGGTGCAGCATCGAATATAAAAATCGTTTCGATTTACTCACAACACGCAAACACGGGGGCCTAAGTAACAAGAATGGAAAATCAAACAGCGCAGTGCGGAATTGTGGGATATGAAAGCTGGGAATCTTGCCATTCCAACGCGAAACGCAGGAACGCACAGCAACCCAATGAATAATTATCAGCCTCGGTCTCTCCTTTCAGTCGAACGAACAAGGGCTCCGTAGTTGCATAGGGATAGACGAGGTGGGAGATGGTGTAAACTCTTGAAACTAATGATATACAAAGACGAGAGACAAGGCGTTCCTGGTGATGTTCAAAGTTCCCTCACCACCACCACCTATCTATCTCTGCATTTCTTTTCCTTCGTGTGGTAGTTATAGAGCGGTAAAGTCTATCTCGATTCCTCTCATCTCTTTCTTCTCTTTCTCCTCCGACATCATAATCACTCAACACACTCGTCATTAGCCTTTCCCGCCGCTTCGGGAAGCCCTTCATTCACTTCAATTGCGGTGGTGATATGACCCTGCAGACTATAAGACGCGTGCAGTGCAGCGAGAGATATAACGCTAATGCTTCACATTATTCAAAGTGATGTGGTGGAACTCGACGGCCTTTCTCAGTGTTGATCCGCCCCGCCCATCTTGATTAGTGCATTATGGGCCCCCCTTGATCTGTGTCGGTCTTTTTCCCAAGGCTAGTCTCAATCTCGGCTCACTAGGAAATGCACATTGTAAATCGAGCGATGGCTGGTGGTCCAGTTAACGTACCGCGTTCTTGTCGATGTGAAGCGGCCGCAGATTGGGATCGAAGAGCAGCTGAGACGGCTCGATGTTGATGGGAGACTGGCGGCGACCGCGGTTGCACATGGACCATTCCGGATTGATCAGACCCCAAAATGCCGGTCCTAGTGTCGATATCAAGACAAAATCAAAATGGTTTATTCAAAATGGGTTAGATAAGCACGCATACATAGATGAGATTGATACTAGAACAGTAGATGAATAACACGAGATAAACAGGAGCCGATACAATAATAATAGGCTAAGAAGAGAACCACGGGTTCCAGCTATAGGGGATCGATGTCAATACAGTTTGCTGGCCTTCGACTATTATAGGAAGAAGAAAAGTAAGAAAGGGTCCGGAATGGATGTAGTGGAGCGTTCGATTTGCTTTGAGCGGAATCCAATTTCGAATCCAACTCTCCCCTAGAGATTGATCAAGTCTGATTCGATTGGCGCCATAGCAACTGATGATCGTCGTCGAGTCGAGGAAGAAGCCGAAAAAAAAAAATGGCAAGCAAAAAAAAAAAAAATAAGAAGAAAATAAAAAGTAGAAAGAATCGAATCGACATCCCTTTTTAAAAAGAGCAAGAAACAAGGGAAGGAAAGACAACCTCCCACGGTACAGAGTACACCCAACTTACATCTAAAAGAGAGAAGGAGGGAGAAAAAAAAACTGATTAAATTCGATCGCACACGGTTGCGTCGATGGATGGTCGACCAAGCGATTGGGAAGCCAAAAGCCCCAAAGGCCAAATATATAAAAATAAATAAATACAAAAAGCCGCAAAGAGAACTGCGGACAAGATCCTCCTGTGTTCTCCAAAAGAGAGAGGGAAAAAAAAGTGAGGGGAATCCTTGCCGTTGAAAATGGGTGCCGATGAAGAGGAAACGTTTGCCTTGTCCCGATGTAGTCACGATAGCGTAGGAGAGAGAGAGAGAGAAAGAAGGACGATGTGTAACTGTAGTAGGGGCGGCAAGAGTGATCTCCGGGGACAGATAAAAGCTGAGAGGCTTTCCTTGCTCCTTTCTCTCCACAGTGTCGATCCCACTTTGCTCCTTGGCATTCCCGTTCGTTTCTCCCTTAGCTGCTATCTGCTCGGCTACGCTCACGTCGCTCACATCCACACAGGCACAAGAGTCAAGTCGCTCTCCTTGCGCGTCCCTTTCCGTCTCGAGGAAAATGTGGAGGCCCTTCTTCTGTTTTTTCCCTGTCGGAGTGACGCAAGTCGTCTCTCGTGTTTCTTCCATTCGCCCTGAAACCCCTGCTCCGTTAGTCGACGTGAAACGCCCCAGTTAACGAGCCATTGTCAATGTACCGCACTATCCACTATGCTTTATGTTTTGTGCTGTATGCGGCAATAGAAATAGACGAGACGAAATACAAGAGAAATACGGCCGTCAGATATAGAAACTAACACAAACACCAACAAACATTGGAAATGGGCGAGAAGAAAGAACACAGAGAGTGGAGGGGGGTGTTAAAAGAGAAGAAACCTTTCAACTGAAGCCCACAATATTGATTCCCGTCGCTGATATACACAATGAGCCATACAACCAATTCTAGAAATTGTAGTGCGCCAGTAGAGCGCAGTTAAACTGGGGAATAATAACAATTTCGACCCAATTTTCTCTTCTTTTCTGGTTGGAAAGAACCCGACAAAACGAACAGCGTTGGCCTGCGCGTTTAACTCGGCTTACATGTAAATCAATTGCACAATACATTTTACGTAACGATGGAGTAAAAAAAAAATGTCTGAATAGAATAGGATATACTAGGAAGGTCAATTAGATTGATTGGCTCACCTGAGATGCCTTCGTAGGTCCACCAATCTTCCCACGAAACAGCTGAAGCCCCTGCGGATATTTGTTTTGTTATGAACAGCAGCGGCGGCAGAACCATGTGAAAAGAAGAAAAAAAGAGACGTGTAAGAGTGGGGAGGAGGAAAATAAAGGAGAAATAGAATCAACAATAGAGACGCTTTGGTAATGGATGTCGATGCCGGTGAACGGCATGAGCGTTGAATAACATGGAATAAGAGATAAAAAGGTTTGACGGGTGAAAGGCTAAGAGAGAGAATGCGGCCCGAATTTTACAAAAGAAGTTTCTGGTTAAAAAATACAAATAAGGGAGGCAAGAAAAAGAAGAAGAATTTGCTACTTTTCTTTCAAGTCGAGTTTACTTTCATATGAGGCTAATTGATGTCTAACAGCCGGGTTTCTAGAATCTCGTCAATACTTTCAACTTTTCAATTCTTCTGCATCTGCTAACAACGCGGATACCAAGTCCAAAGAGCAGAGCACACAAAAGTATCAACACTATATATGTATATATAGATCCCTTTTTTCCATAGAGGGTCAGTGATTTATTATTTAATTCACTCGCCGAACCGCAATGACTTATGAGCCAACGGATCAACAGCGAATTTCAAATTCTAAACAAAAAACGAAAAAATAGCCGCACTCACCGCAAGAGGCAGAAAGAAAAGAAAACCAGAAATGGAAGAAGTAAGAAGTACACAAAATAACGAAAAAAAAAGTTTGTTTTAGTATTCGGCACGTGAACCCAACGTTCTCCGAATTGGTCAAAGAGGTTTGGTCGGCCTGCTTCGTTTCGGCGGTGCTTCCCAGTGTACAGTAGAGTAGACGGCGACCGGTTAGAATCGTCAAGCATCGCTGATTAGCTTTCTCTTGCTCCTCTACCATCTCAGCAGCCCCACCCTCATCTCTTTTCTGTTTCTTCTTCTTCTTCTTTTACGATTTTTTTTTCTCTCTCTCGGTTCGTTCTGTAGTTTCGTTACTCCCTTGTTACAAGAGTCAACTCAGCGCAATTTCGATGTGCATTAAGCTCGAATCACCGGTCCGGACTCTGTGATTTTCCCCCCGTGGAGGTTTCGCCGTGAATTGGTGAAGGGGGGAAGAAAAAAAGAAGAAAAATAAATAAAAGAATGGCGAGAGAAAATAGCCACCCCAATCGTTTGCTCACTGAACTAACTACGCAACAAAGTAAAAGCTGTAGACGGATGGCGAGTGAAACTGAGATACAGCAGCTCAGTACGTAACCTAAACCTAACCGAATCTACCATTCCCACTTTCTGCTTAGTAGCTTTTGTTTTTCTTGTTTCTCTTTCTTTTTTTTTACTGCCGAAAGTAAAAGAGCAAAAAGGCAAGCCACAAGAACTGAATGGTCAGCCAAAATTACTAACGAAGTTGCCGCTTGTGCAGGAAGCCATGGAGCAACGGAGAAACTGGGAGAGCAGTCAGGTGGATAACTGATTGATTCGTTCCAGGTAAGAGGTAAGTTGTCGGACGATACGGGGGACGGAGATCGGCTGCGTGAGGTAGAGAGTGGTTTCAGCCCCAAGTATAGATGATCGCAGATGTGAATCATGACAGGTGAGCAATGATAGGCTATAGTAGATCCTATACTAGCATTCGCTAGTACCCCACTCACCCACTCGGCTTATCATTCATACACTGACTATCTAGGAAATGGTAATCAAGAAAATGGGATCCCCTTCAGAAAGCGTCGTGGGCAGACCGAGGGCTTTATCCTCATCGTCAACAACATTTTGTATTCCACCTGCTTAAATAGTTAGCTATGATCATCTCTATTTCTTTTCCTCGTTTCTCCGTGCTCATGCCGGGTTCATATTTGATTGACGGTGCATCGAGAAGCTCTCGGCAGAGTAGAAATAAGAGACAAGATGAGCGACTGGCTCGGCAAGCGGAGCTACGAGGCTCATGCAGCAGCAGCAAGGGCTCGTTATCCGGTTAAGCGTGGATTGGCCTGGTCTGAGACGCGTGCAAACGCCGCAAGCATCACCCAGCGACCGTCAAAACACTCGGAGATTCAACGCGCCGTGACTCGCTCGTCGTTACGTTCGTCAACGACGAATCCGTCGTTATTAGCGTCGGCCCAAAAGTGAATCGATTTCCCTTTGAACGCGGCTCGGCAATCGACGGATGACGAGGTTCAATTTTGTATTTTCCACTTTTTCACTTTTTTCAGCCGAGAGATAGATCAAGCTCCCGATTTCCCTTTCGTACAGTGGACAATAACGCGGCGTCCAAACGATTCTTGAGGTTAAAGTACGAACTGATCTCAAGTGGGATGGAATTGCCTAAAGGCATGTCTATCATTGGATATCGCCATCGAATTGACTCTTAAGTATGTCGATCTCAGTTTTGAAGAATACACCTGCATAAAGGCGGTATTATTAGCCTTTGATTTTCAACTAGTCTGGAGTTGGGATGCTTTTGAGTTGCACCGAGAGTCTACATCCAAGGCTATATATATACACACACGCATGATAAAAGTTCCTGTCTATTGCGACGGGACTTGACGATCTCCACGGATGAACGAAATTGCCTAAAGATCCCATCCCGATAAAACCCTTAGCCCTATTTCCAGCTTCTATGCTCAAACTCAGACGTCATAGGCTAATTTGAGTCATGCTCTATTCCGGAATCGATGGAAAGAAGGCGTCATTTAACTTTAAGCGTTACCCTGATGATGAGAATAGTTGGGAACTCCGTTTTCCATTACTATTACCGGACAATTGACTCTCAAATTGAAATATAACGGACATTTAGAAATGAGGCGCGTTTTGGAGAGGGGCGGAAAGAGTAAAGTAGAACCGGTGAGCTGCCGAACTAACGGTGCTGGGGATTTGCTGTTGTTTGCTTATGGACACTCGACTAGCTGCTTTATAGCGTTTCGCTGCATTGACGACGACTGCTGGATGCCTCTTGGCTCCACTGTTTACCGGGCCAGAGTGAATAGCCGGGCAAAGAGGTTGAGCCATCAAAAGCAGTGGGGAGATGGCAAGGCAAAAGAGAAAGGTAGAGGAGAACAGACAGAGAGAGAGAGAGAGAGAAGCTCTCTCGACTAATGAATTCATTAGCTGATTTGTTGTGGCAAGTTGTTGGCGCGCGGCGAATCGCGCATCAAAAAACACACACGGGCAAAACCTCCGCGCTCTCTCTCTCTCTATCTTCCTATATACGAATAACAACATTTAATACTATTTGGCACTTTGACGTTATCACTCGGAAATCAATGGAATAATAACATATATACATGTGTGCACATCGCAGTTAATTGGTTGCACACTTGACGGATTCCCGGAAAGCTACGACTTGTTTTCAGGGCAAGAAAAAGGATATCTGGGTCAATGTACATTTCACCATCAATTGGCTTGTTGACATTTCGAGATGGATCATGGATGGATGCGTACCTTGAGGCTGATGATGAATGAGAATCCAGGGCATCCAGAAACCCTGCAGGGCTGTAAGAAACAGTACAGAAGACATGTAGGACTTGTAGAATGATGAGGAGGAGGAGGAAGATGACGATAATGACGAGCTGGTCACTGCTGTTCTCCTTTCAAATCGCCCGCCGAATCCCAGAAGGCGTTGGACGACTCCCATTTCTGGTTATAGGCTTGTTAGACTAATGAAACACAATGATGGATGAGTACCAATTTTGTTTTTGTTTTCGTTTGCAAATGCCGAGAAGGTAAAGGAAAAACAAAAACTGTCCAAGTGTAAGTAGTTGTGGCAAGAGTAGCTAAACTGTGACTATTATAAAGCAATCGCAAAGTTGCAGAGTGTAGAAACGGACTTAGTGTATAGAGGGAAGAGAGAGAGAGAGTAGTACGTCAACGGCCACTTCTGACTGGCTTCTGCCACCTTGTTGACACGCAACGGCGGTATATACATCTATAAACGCCGACACGGCCGCGCCGGCCGGGGCTGAGCAGCAGTGTCTTCTCCTTCCTGTGGATGGAATTGTTTTTGACCTCCGATGCGCACGCATACCTCTTCTCTGTTTCTCCCCCCTTAGTTCTCCTTAGTCTCCATGTATATGTCGTTCTCCTATTTCCCTTTTTGGCTTTATTCTCTCTTTCCTCTTCTTCCTTTATGCTGCTACCTGTACGTACGTTTGAACAGTGAGCAACTGTTTGGTCTTTTTTTGGTTCTATAGTTAGTCTTCCAATCCCCCAGTCTGATTTGCACACGTCACCAGTCATCTCCTCCCGTTCCTAGGTTGATGTTTTTCCTTTATTCTCGCCTTCAGTTTGACGGGCACCTATATCGCACGCCGTTTTCTTCTGATTTGGTTTCGAAATTTTGCCTTTACCCTTTGCTTTTCCCCTCGTTTTACGCTGATGGAAGATTTCGCCCACCACTACCGCCCTAAAAAGAATTGCATGTGGGTTTGTTATAATAAGCTAACGAACGAAGGATGCTGCTCTCCGTTCCGTTCGACTGGTGTCGCCTAGCTTTTTCGTTCATTTCCTGCTTCTTTCATTCCGCCCACCTCTCTCCGTTCCCGAGACATGGTTCTCCCCCCATTTCCATCCATCGAATTATATACGCGAATATATTCTCGGCATTACTTCCGACCGACTCTTCCAGCTGTATACACACGCCGTATATCTTAAACTTAATGCCTTCCACTTCAGTACGTCCCTTACGATGCTATTCTCGGCTCTATTTCTAGTTTCATCGCCGTCATTTTTCTTCCGCCAGACAATTATTTCATTCAAAATTAAGCTATCAAAAGGGACATTTTTATTCTCCCCCCATCGGGCTGTACCAATTAGTCGGACCGGAACTACAATATGAGCGTCAATTTCTGGAAAAATCAAGATGTAAAACTCGAGAATGTCGCTATTCATTGTCTTTTCGATTTGTTTCAATTTAATGTTTCAACAAAAAACTTTTTTTTTTCTGATGATGATGACAAATCAGCAATCATTAGCGAACCGAGCTAATGAGATGCGCTATCAGCGCCTCTCTTATATTTCATCCTATCTTTGTTTATCCTTGATATTTATATAAGCAGAATGCAGACGACTACACCCCGTTCTTTCCCTCTATCTTTTTTCCGTTATTTTACACGACAAATAACACGGGAGAATAAGATTGGAGGAAAGGAGGAAGGAACGCCAACAGCAAAGTCCTGGCTTTTCGCTTATCGATCTGCAGGCCAATTACGTCAACGCTAAAAAAATCCTTATGTTGATTGTTGTGCCTTATCTATCTCCTTATCTTATTTGTATTCTGATGCCCCGGGATTGGTTCCCAACCAGCAAAAAAAAAACAAAAACAAAACAAAAAGCAAGAGAGAGAGAAAAAAGCTCCCAGGACAACGCGAAGATATCAAATTGGATCATTCGAGCTCTACCGCTGGGCTCATTTCTCATTTGACTAATTTCTCATTTGTATTCGCAGATTTAAATCGAGAAGATTTACCCAAAATAAATGTTACGATTCAGAAAATATTGTGATTGCCGCCTGAGAAAAAGAACACCAGGCTCCCGACACCTTTACACACCCGAGTCACTCCACTCCACTACTACTACTACAGCAACTACTACTACTACTTGATGGATATCGACGAAACAAATGAAGAAGATGAAAGGAATGGAGAGAAGGAGCGCACAAACAAAGCCTCTGCCGAATTTTTCTTCTTCACGTGTTGTTTGCTGAATCATAATCAAGCCGACATCAAGCGAACTGCGAGAAATCTCTATACATCTAAGCCGTACTATATATATCTACCGAGCTCGAAATACATGTACGGCCGCATCAAAAAAGACCAAAAGGAAAAAAAAAAAAAAAAACAAAAGAACAACCAGAAAAGGGTAAAGCAAAGGTTTGTTGTTCTGAAGAGTTCAAAGATGAGCAGAAAAAAAGGGCAATGCTTTGGACATTATACAATGGGAACGTTGATTGTTTCCCGTATAATATAACCTACACCAGGCGAAACAAAAAAAGAACGCGAGAGAAAAGGTCAGAGAGCCCAGTAGCAGTTGAATATTCGACTTATACTTGGGCAGGCAAAAAAAGGGTCGATGCGATTTTCTCTGTCTAGATTTAAGGCAAGTGCCTATAGAGTGCCTTTATGTGTAGTGAACAAGTGACTTAATGTAACCTACAAATCCTTGGCATCAAAGATCCGCAGCGAAAAACAATGGGGGAGGCTAGAAAATACAGACAGTTTCCGTCTGGTAGATGCGTCCGAAATTCCCATAGAGACAAACCGATACGATACGACAAAAAGGGTAAATCAATAGAATCGCATAGATGGAATAGCTAATCGATACTAAAACAAGAGTTTTAATCCACGAATCTACTGTCAAACTGTCAATTTTCAATTCTCGGTTGCTGCTGAAGTTTGACCAAACGTCGGGCGCATCACGCGAATAGCGCCGGGAATAAGAAAGTGGGAAGAAGCAGACATCTACCACCGAGTTACGATACAGGAGGTGAGGGGAGACTGGAGAAGGATGTGGCACTTGGCCAAACGGCGACCCATCAGCCCCAAACAGCAGCAGCAGCAGCAGCAGGTGGGACGCTTCTCACAGTGCTTGATATTCATTTTGAAGCTTTTCCTTCTACTGAAGAGTCGGTCGGCGCCCTCCTCTACACGTCTCTCATCTCACGATGTGCTGTCCGCTTGAAAACGTCACCGCTTTCTCGTTCCATCCACTTTCTAGTGCACCGATGTGAAGGTCGCCAGCATTCTCATCGATTTATTTTACTTCATTGTACAGAGAGACCAGAGAGGCCATGGGTGATGTCACCTTCAGTTATAGATAAAAATGTGTCTCCTTCACACGGATCGGCTAAGGAAACTCTCGGTGCCAAGCCGATCTCGTCGGAACATTGAAGGCGACGCGAGCCGACAGAGTTGAGCGACAACATCCAAAAATGCTTTTCGTTTTTTAGGGAAAGTGGATTCGTTCCACGAAATGCATACGACTATAGCGGATAGAATAAATACGGCGGAGATTCGTGATTAATGAAGCCTGATATCATCAACACGAGATGCTCTCATAAATAATAACCGGCACGAAGTGCAGTCCATCCATCAGGAAATAAAATAATCATACGGGAATCCCACATCTAGTTCCTAGTGCCTTCGGTTTTCTTTTTTTTCGTGAATGATTGAATGCGCTGCGATTCAGACACGGATGGCGCTCGAGCGATAAACAACAAATGACCGAAAGCAATTGGCTGACAATTGAGATGAATAAAGACGGAGCGTCATCATTTTTTCAAATAAAAACCAAACACCTTTCGTTTCTAATTTCTTATGGAAATTTAAAAGAGAATAAAAGCGGGTGTGATCCGATTACAGCCGCATCAGAGCCCTACTTTGAGGCTTTTCTAGATTGTGACAAAGAGAAAATAAACGGCATCAATGCGAACGTAGAAATTAAAAAGTAAAACGTGACTAGACGAAAAGGATCAAGTGCAGTAAACCGACAAGCAGCAGATTTCCTTTCTTTATTGAGTAGGTGGTCACATCACGAGATGCACGTGGTATTTGCGAGACATTCGATCTCTTTCGAAAAGCATTCCCTTCAAAACATATTATTCAAGGTTTCGAAATCACGAATTCCGTGAATTATTTAGTCAAAAGAGCAACGGATCTGCAGTTCAACATCCAGGTGGTGTAGGCACACCCTGTGGACGCACATGAAGAAAACTGGAGGAGTTGAGAGAGGGGACAGGGCAACAACAACCATCGATTGACAAGCGGATAAGAAAATGTCAAAATAATATATACGGTAGATATATAGGGAACCCGATGTATCAAATAAGAGAAAGACACGCGAAACGGGTAATGTGTACAGTGGCCTGTAGGCCATCCCGCCTCTCTCGCCACCGCCGACCGACACGGCTGTGTGTATCGCCATACTTGCCTGTCAAGGATAGAGCCTTTTCGTTATAGTGGCCACTGTACTACACATCGGCCGGACTAGCATCGTCCAATTTGAAGTAGTTGGTCACGCCAGCGGCCTCGTCAGTCCGTCCGTCCGTCCGTCGTCGCTCTCTTTTCATCACTACGCGAGTCCTCAACATCGGCCAGCCAGCCCAGTACAACACGAAATCCATTTATTTATACATTCCAAAGCCGTTTCTTTATAGTGAAAATAGCCAGCTATAGATATAAGCATACACACGTAGATATCTTTCTCTCTCTCTCTTTTTTTTGCTCATACCCCCCATCCGACTAGGACCTTTAGTTCGGGGTGGAGCAGACCCAAAAAGAAGCAAGTGGAAAAAAGGGAAAAAAAAAGAAATGGCTAGAATATAAGGCAGGTGCTTTACGATCGTCGTGCGGTTAACGAGGCCGCTGGAATTCTGACCCGGTCTCTTTCTGTGGCTCCAGTTTGCATGTTGAATGGCTCCCGTGAGGACAAGTCGTTCGTTCCTGCGGGATCTTCTCTTCTCTGTCCCCTCTCTATTTTTTTTCCTCCCCTTGTCCATGTATATATTATTCCTTGACTGTTCCCTATATCCTCCGCTGCTAGACTAGACCGCGTGGGGGGGAGTGAGAGAAAATAGGGACAACAACAAGAAAGAAAAAAAGGAAACGAAATTGGGGAAAAAGAAAAAAAAGAAGAGTCTTTTGCGAGTATATCCATTCTAATGAGATACCGACACGACATTTGACCAGGGCTGGTCACTTTCAAACCCAACATGACGCGTTTATACTTATATATATATGCTAACATGAGGCTTCTTCTTCTCGTTTCGTTTCTTGGTTTTTTTTTTTTGCTTGTTTGTTCCTTTTGTTTGTTTCTCTTTTACTCCCGTCGACATGTTCCTGCTTCACATTACGAAGCATTAAGCGCAGTGCATAATAGATGAAAGAACAAGGGCATTTTTTGACGGTAGTAAACGAACGAAAAACGTTCAGGTTCGACGACAACAAGAAATCAATAAAAACAATTTATCACATTCGTCCATTTGTCAATCTGATACCGACATTTGGATACCGTAATAATTTGGGGCTTTCGTGTCTTCCGTGGAATTTTTAGTACCACCAGGAGATCCGAACCCCCAAGAGGAATCAATCAATGAATTATCGTACAAGGTACGACTGCAATTAAAGGATGTCTGGCACCGTAATCCAACGGGGTAGGTAACCACCAAAGGCATAATAACGTCGTCGAGAAACCAAGAGATTCCATCAGCAGGCACTAAACCGAGAGAACCAACGAGCTGCTGCCACTAAAACGTGGATTAACGACATGGCGGGAAATGGGTGGTTGATGGTTTCCGCGTGAGGCTTCACCCTCTTTCACGACCGCAGCACTCTAATCTTTTTTGTCGTTGCGTGATGAAATGGGACTCATTTGTTTATTTTACCGACCGGTTGGCAACTTCTTGGCTTAGACAAATCAAATCAACGGCCTCCAGGTCTTGATGGGACTTGAAAGTCGCGCCCGAAAACTTGGCCCATCTCTTCTTCTTCAAACTGTTTGTGTGTGTCGCCAACCGTGTCGGACATTAGTAGGCTAATAATCTTTTTCGGTCGACGAGGGCGGGAGAGGGAGCCAAACAAAGTGTCAATGCGACTGTGCCAAAAGTGCTTCCATGCGTACAGGTTACCGCGAACAAACGGGACGCCGCGCTTTCACCTAATTACACACACTTATAACAACGGCAACGAGTTACCAAGGACAAGGCTACAGTCGGCACGACTTGCCACCGCAGTTGCCAACGGAAAAAAACCCCTCCCCGTCAGAGCCCCAGGAATATAGAACGCCCCGGCAAAGAGCCTCGTTACAACTCTGAAACTAACTGCAACTAGCTAGACACAGCTTTTGCTTTGCTGTATACAATTTAACAGGAGTACTAGTAGTGCCAGTAGTCGTACAACAGTGTATACATACAGGGAGCCAAAACTTGCGAGATGAGGCAGGGAACCGAATCCCGGAGATTGCCGGACGAGGGAAACTTGGCACTCTTTGTGTATCTGCTGGATTCATAAGAGTTTCATCCGAAACGGGACGCTTGGGCCTCTTTTTGAGTGGTGTAAAAAGATGTTGCTCGTAGCCCGTCTCAAAGTCAGAGACTAGTCGGCTAAGCTTTTGTAAGGGGAAAAAGAGAGAGAGAGATGTTGTACACGCAAGCCATCACCATTACAAGAGCAGAGAGAGAGAGAGATGAAAAGAGAGAGAGTCTGAGCATAGGTATATCTCCTGGGATCCAAGGGCGTAGGCATTTCGGGCTAGCACAGCCCCCATCCACCCTCGCACATCGCTTTCAATGCGGTGCGCAATTCCAACACATCATTTGCATAACAAAAGTCAATCAATGCGCCTCTTCTCTTTCTCGCGAAAGATGTTGTGCATACCCAGTCACACACACAGAGGTACGAAGTACATGCAACTTGATGCATAATCTATATGGCGAAGCCAAGCTGGGAAATAACCACGCCGCTACATTGACAAATAGTATAGTCGAAGCTAAAAGGAAACGGGGGAAAATAATGATTCCCAGAGTTTCGTGTCACCCGTTTGATTTTTTTTAGTTTGGCATTCAAATGGGTGCGGCAAAGAAAAATGAATTTGAAAGTGGGATGAGAAAAAACCTGAAAAAGAGAGAGAGACCCCAAACAAGAAGGAAAGTAGCGCTGGGGATAAAAGAAAAATAGATAACAATAGAACCGAATGTCGACTAGTTTTGTGTCTGCAGTAACAATCTATACAACAAACAGACAACACAGAAGAAGGAGCGAAAAAAAAGTTTGGTGTTTCGTCCAGAGGAACGAAAAGCCAGCAAAGCAGTGCGGCCGTTGATTGTGTCGATTGAAAAGATGGGGGAAGACGAATAAAGTACCGGGTGTGTAGTGAGTAAAAGTTTTTCACCTTTGCCAGCCCTCCCAATGGAAAAAATAAAGAGTTTCTACAGTGGCAAGAAAAAAAGCCGACAGCCCGATGGAATAGAATAACGCTGGAACGACTTGGGACACACAGAATATACAAACAATTCCATCATGTCACGGGACATGTGCCGGAGTCATCGATCAACCTTCCCAGGATCAACTCTGACCGTTTCCCAATCTATGTCCTTTTCATGTACCAGTACCTACTACACCTTGGGTGCTGTAATCTACGCGCAAGTTACATTAGATGTTATACACATATTATTAGATAATGCATGTATGTACAGTCGTGTGTGAAACTATGTGGAATGAATTTGTGGGGCGATGAGGTGGTTATCCGAGCTAGCCTTCCACCGCAGAGTCACGTTCGTTTGCTGCGAGGAGAGAAAAGAAAACGATGGGAACATGACCAACTGCCTGCCATGTCTATCGACTGGCAGAGACTATCGTGTGTCGACATCGGCGCGCGTGAAAAACAGTGGTCGGAAATAACGACGAAAGACGAACACCTATAGACACAGGGTAAACAGTTTTCACCTGGCAGGCACACGCCCATCCAGCACCACTAATGCAACATTTCTCTTTTACCAAACTCATTATATTAATTAGCAACGACTTTTTTTTTTCTCTCCCCGCAAGAATATTCAAACTACAATTTGTTGTCCCTTTCTTCTCTGCACACGTGTGTGCGCCACCACCCCTACCTATTTACGATATCGACTGATGACGTCATGAATGAATCATAACATTCGTTGTACATAATAATAAGAAACAAATCTAACGTCCCCAAGTTGACCTTAACAGGGCCAACCGTTGAAAGAAACTTACAGGGAGGGACAGAATTTTGATCAACAATCAAAACGATCGGATATGTAATTACAAAACCTTGTTATTCTCCCTCCCTCCCTCCACTCTCCCCCCACCTCCAATTAAAAAACCAAAAGGCGTTGGGTATATGTTACGTTTGGAGTCTGCCAGAAGTTCTCGGTACGGGTATGAGATACTTGTGATAAATGGTTGGCCCTTGACATCGATCCTTGCCTTTTTGCTTACTTCCTTCCTTCCTCTTTTTGTTCCCTTCTTTCACTTTCTCTCCACCCTCCTGGGCATGACTCTCCACTCGAGAGTGCCGTCCAACACGACACCGTCGGTTAATTAGAGCTCGCGTGACGCATATAACCAGAGTGGAATACCAGACGGAGTACAATAGAGAAAATCGGGAATCTTGCAGGTATATGAAAACAAAAAGAAAGGATGAGTCCAGAGACGCAGGATCGAGTTCAAAATAATCTCTCGACGATATTCTACAAGTATCGAGGCAAACAATAAGAGAAGGTAAATCAAATAAATGGAGATTCTCTCGATGGCTGTTTGGCCTTCTAGTTCAGATCACGGTCAAAACTCTCGGCCAACGTCGGTTGAACGGGAAGGGGGTAGTGAAATAGAGTGTCCTGTTCACTGCTCCAGATTCAAGAGATGTACAAAGAGTCGTATACATAGATTCAAGATATCATCCGATACTTGAGCAAAAGAGATATGAAAATAATGGAACAAGAACCAAGTTACTACTGCTGTACGCAGCAACCGGCCAAGATCAGCAGTCAGGAAAAGTGGACTACCCTTGAGCCATCACGTGGCGTAATATTTCTAAAAAATGTTTCAAGATTTCTCGACGAGGGCAAGAAAAGAGAGTGGTACGTCACATTTCAAATGCAAATCCCTATGCTGTGAGTACACAACGAAGAAAAAAGCCGACCATCCCCATCTTGCAGCCATTTCTATGATTCGCCATTCTTTTTCTTTCGAGGGGGGCGTGGTTGTGTGTGTGGTCGTTGGACGAAACACAAAAAGAAAAAACGACAAAGACATAGGAGAGATCTAACGTTTGCTAGAGCATATACGAATAATAAATCTTACCTTTTCCTCCATCTCGAATGGCACGCGGCTTCAGACGCAGCAGAAAAATGGAGCGATGGGCGCGTGGCTTGGGAGTTTAATGGTCCTGGAGGGGGTTAGAGCTCGCTGTTCCTGCTGCA
This sequence comes from Daphnia pulex, assembly GCF_021134715.1. Classification (NCBI taxonomy): domain Eukaryota; kingdom Metazoa; phylum Arthropoda; class Branchiopoda; order Diplostraca; family Daphniidae; genus Daphnia; species Daphnia pulex. The sequence continues at coordinate 1,721,951 of NC_060018.1, read as the reverse complement.
TAATCTCGAATTGCATTTGACCAGCATCAGCTGGCGATGTCTGTTGGGTATTTGAGTCCACTTTGTTACATGTATAGTATATACGCTGTTGCATTCAAAACTATTAGTATCGATCTCTCTACATTCCATCCGCGTGGACACTGGACAGTCTCACTCTCACTAGTCTCAGCAGTAACCAAATGACTGGTGCGCTCTTTTACCGCCAGATGTCCTTTTCCTATTTTCCATGCAGCGTCGCCAGATGTCTAGACTCGAGCTGAAATGAGAAAAAGTTTGAAAAATAAAATAAAATATATTATATCCTGACGACGATGACGATAATAACATAATAATAATCATTAAAAAAAAAAACATGACAATGATGGTAATATAATAACAGAGAGGCAACAAAGTATTTCTTCTTGTTTATTTGTTCCGTGCAGAAAGAAAATGGCGCCCAAAAGAGGTAGGCCCAAGCGGCCAGGAGCGTAACAATTTCTTGAGAAGAATAGGCCACAAACCGCTGGTCTTTTCGAAGCGTAGTTATTAGGAATAAGAAGAATAAAGGAAACAACTATAAAATCGAATCCCGCCGATGAAAATAAAAAAGAAGAAACTGTTTTTCTTGTTTCCCAATGGCCGATCGAATCCCGTGTCGTCGAGATAAACGAACGAAAGGAACAATGCAAATTTCCTGGAATTGCCATCAGCGGTTCCAGGCTATTGGAGCTCCTGGCCGCGTGCGCTGGACGTCGACTGTAGTATAATTAGCTCTCATCATTCGACAATGACTTTTTTTTGTGGTGGAAAACATTATGTGTGTTGTTGTCCGTTTCAAAGTGAAGTGAGTACGCTTGCGTTATGTTGTCAAGCTGTTGAAAACTTGAAAGACCTATTAGATTATATTTTGGGGAATTTTTAAGAATAGAATATAATGAAAGATAACCCCAAGGTGGAGCCCAATCGAGTCTAACACAAAAGCGCCGAGTGCGAATAAGAATCTTGTCTCTATAGGCGCGTAATATAAAATCAAGTCGACCGAGACTACGCCCATTACACAGACTGGGACGTTTTCAAGTATGTCACGTGCCGGAGCAAACAAAATGGGCCAAAAAAAAAAGGGAAAATACCATTTCGGGACTTTGAATTCAAAAAGGAAATTCTGAAAATCAAATGGGCGGTGAATCTCGCCGGATCTCGTCATCGACTGACGAATCGTTTTAATGGCCGTTAGCTGATACGTTCGTGAAAAATAAATACCGAGGCGACATCGTTAAAGGAATAAAAAAAACAGCAACACGCCCCGCTCACTGCTGGACAACAGCGGACCACCGAGAAGGGAAACCATTAGATGAATGTACTGCCAGCACATAGTACACTGGTGGCCAACATGAAAACAAAAGAGAATGCGTAATGTTTAAGTGCGTGTGTGTGTTTTTCACTCGAAACCCATTATATAGCGACGACTATGCTGCTGTGTCAAAAGCAATTGCGGTATTTGTTTTACATAAGGTGCTGTGTCTACTTATATAGCGGATTGCAACTGAGCATTAAACGGCCGTGGTGTACCATATCCAACGGACATTGGAATTTCATTTTGAAAAGATTGGAAAACTTCCCTCTTTGATTTCGTAAAATTCCCATTTTTTTCGTGAACAAAGTGTGAAACTCTAGGGCTCGTTAAGGTCTACTGTAGACGTTCGCCCATCTTTTCTCCGGGTGTTATGGCTCGGAAGACGAAATAGACACAAACGACACAAACAAATAAAGCATTAGATACACATGCACACCAGCAGCAGCAGCATCAAAATATGGAACGGTAAAGAGTTTTTTTTACAGCCGGTCGAGTCGGAAAAAGAGAGATCACGTCGTTTGGGGGGGTTTTAATATTATTATATTCGTCTTTGATATCGCGTCCTCTCTCTATATAAATGTAAGACGACGACGAGGAACAGATCGCGTCGTCCAGCAGCAGCAACTAGTCACCTGTCGAGTTATCGTTTTCGACTCGTCATTAAAAAAAAAGAGGAAACAAGAAAAGAAAAGGGGAAAGAAATAAATGGTGATGGGAGTCGAGAGTTAACAGCCGTGAGGAGACGGGACAGACGACGATTATGCGCGGTGGGTATTTGACAGTTTTGAGCCCCGAATTATAAAGGCAATATTATGATGACATAGGCGCCTTCTCATTCGATTTCAAACGTGCATATATAGCTACAAAAATCTAATAGCTTTTTGTGAAACTAGAACCGCATTGGAACTGAATTTTGATTGGTGATTTCCGAAGCTTATTTAAATCTCCAGCATTGGTAAGATTTGATGATGTTACACTGGCGGATATGTGTTGGAACGAAGAGGAGGAATTAGCTCAAGAGACGATTTGGTCGGTAGTTGATGCACGGAACGTACTATATACATCTAGACTCTGTTGTCGAGCGTTTAGAAGTCTAGAAGGTGCTCGTAAAAATGATGCTAATCTAGACATTCTTTTCTTTCTTCCCTGGAATATAAGAAAATTGAGGAAGAAGATTCGGCAGTAGGAGAGAAGAAGAGAGAAAACAAAAACGTGGGGGAAAAAAAAAATAAAGAAGACAAGAAAAATTAAGTAAATAAAACACCAGGTGGGACACATATTTAGAAGATGAGTCGGCGCGGTGCGCGGTGTTGTAAAAGTCGGCGGCCGTGGGGTGGATATATAGGAGGACCGAGGTACGGCGGAGAGCATCAGAATATTGCGTCCAGCAGATCCAACACTATACGACGGCTCCTCCTGCTGCCTGTCCGCGTTATATTCTTAATGAGTTTGCTTTGGCCACCGATGTCTACTCTTATAACTGCCAGTATATAGGCTATACTATACTAATAATAACAGTGTAACTCATCTCCCGGTGTGTATGGGAGTATATGGGCTCTCTCTCTCTCTCGATCTTCTTTTCTTTTTCGAGCTTCTTAGATTCTTTCTTTTTATTTTTTAATCTCTCGACTTATAGTGTAGTAGATAAAATCGCCTGTGGGCGCGGCGGCGGCAGCCATGGTGATGTGAGATGATGATGAACTCGCATCTCTTCTCCAGCACGCTGCCCCAGCTCGTCTATGTACATCGCAGCAGCATCAAGAAGGAGAGAGAGATGATTACTCTGCGTTATTCTCTGATGTGTGCTGGGCGCTCGCCGAAGACGACCGCGCGCCACAGCATGTGTGATAATGTCTTCATTACCGGGGCATCATCATCATCAACGGACGCGCCGCGTTCTTAATGAAATATATCAAGACAAAAGTCGTAAACATGTCCGACATCGGGGCCCGGCCACGCCAGTTACTACATATCGTCGGCTATTTCTTTTTTTCTTCTTTCTCTTCTGTTTTTATAAAAGAAAAGAGGAGAGATAACATTAACGAATTTCGAAGAGAGAGAGAGAGAGACTAAACAAACGGCCGTTCGTCGTCGTTTCTCAAATTATTTACCTTTTGTCTCGCACAAAAGAGAGAGATTCCCAACTGTTGATGTGGCAACATCAATCAAAAGTCAGATTAAAAAGTCTACCTCAGAATATTAGCACCACCATAGAGCCCTACACAGCACTATATAGCAACATATTGTGTAGGCTATATCTTATGTATAGCTGCCGGCTCTCTATATAGCAAAACATAACAACCTAATGGAAAAAAAAGGAGAATCATGTGAACTGTACGGTGATCATTTTCGCATTTGACTCGGCGAGGATGGTGTGAAGTGCGGATCAATGGATTGAACATGAAGGCATATTCACTGGACGGCTGGGTCACCACCAGCTGTCAATAATAATAATCCATAATGACACCTTCTTGTATAGGCCTATATAGTGCTGGTGACGTTGATGGAAAATATTACAGTGAAAACAGAGTCTAAAGGAATAAAGGCACAATTTTAGCCGTGATATAGTCGTCCAGTCAAAAGAAAAGTCCTGAATTGAAGGAGACGAAGAATGAAAGGTCCCAACTATTACAATAAGACGACCCAGCAAAAGTCAGGTGAAATGTGCCCATTCCGGAATAAATGCTTAACACAGTGTGTATAGTATACACCGGAGAGGGAAAAAAAGGCATCAGCCATCCAGGAATGCAATGCAGCGGAAAATTGGTACTTGCTGCTGTATGTGTGTGTGTGTGAAGAGAGAGACCCCACTCTCTCCGATGTGTGTGTATAGATGGATGAACAAAAGAGAACCCCGCTGTATGTGTATGTATATCCATCTACTATATCTATCTCGGAGATTCGTCGACTTCTCAAACCGGGCGCATCAGTGGAGATGATAAAAGGGCTCGACGCGCGATGAGAAAGTCCAGCAAGGTGTATGACTCGGCTGGAAAATAAAAAAATAAAGAAAAAAAGAATTCTTTGATTTCATATTTTTTCAAGACGAAAAATTCCCGCCTCCTCTCTCTCTCCTTTTTGGCTGATGCTGGAGCTGTCCGTCGCTCCACTCCGCCCCCGTTGCTGCTTCCATTACACGGACCCGAGCCGCGAGAGAGTATTTAGGAGAGAAAATAAAATCCTATTGAAGCCAATCGAGAGCCTCTCTTTTGACTTGGTAACTGGTGGGTGACCATCCACATGCAGGATGGAGCTAGGAGGGATATAATGTGTGTAGAAGAATATGTATTTTTTCGCCGCTCTTTTTGATGCGGTGGTTGAGTATCTATCGAAGTGGCGAGCGGCTTGTCGCCTCTAGCTGCCATCAACACCTCCTCTCTTCTTCCCTTTTGGGTTGAGGGTTTAGGCAAGGCTGCTCTTATTCTTTTCTTTTTTCTGGTCGCCTTGTTATTGACAGCTGTAATAGCGGCCTTTTCATTCTTCTTTCGCCTATTCTTTTTTCATTTTTTTTTCAATTCTTTTCTTCTTTCAAAGTGTGAGTCCGCGCGTTCGGCATTCTCTCAATTTCCACGCAGTTGCAGCGACGACGAGCGCGCGGCTTCAAACTTTGGAGTTTCCCATCTACTTCGGACGACCAATCGAAATCATCTGCCGATGATGATGATAGTCTTATCAAACGGATGAGAGAAAGAGACGTTGCATCATTCCATTATCCTCTCATTTTTACAGCTGGGTCTCGCATCCATCCGCGCCGCCAATAGCTCGTTATTATTAGATACATACACTGACGTTGTCCCTATATGTTTGATCAAATCAAAAGTGTAAATGAGCCTATAGAGAGAGAGAGAATCAACTTTTGAAAAATAGTACGTCGTCATCATCTGAATATATAAAGAACTATGCGCGCACAGAATCTACCCACACAGTGAAGCACGTCAACTCGCGCTCGGTCTAGTTATACATGCACACACACCTTTTGAACGCGCGCGGACCGCCCGAAGTAATTCAATTTTTATTTTTAGTAACGTTTCTCTCAGCATCTCTAAACACACAATGACACACAGAGCTATGTACATGCGATGACACCTCTCGAAAAAAGAAAAGAAAGAAAAGTTCTTATAAGTTTTCATATTCTAGCGCTCATCATCTTCGGCCAACAATACAAATAATACGCGCTACACCAGAAAAAGCGGATCTCTCCTATATAGAGGTGTGTGTGTGTGTGTGTACACTGTGATGAGCTGGCCAAAGCGCACAATCAGGCCGGTGCTGTGTGTGATGGGGCGGAGGCAGCAAGTTGTGGCGACAAGTTAAATATACGGTAGGAGGCAGCGCTTTAACAATTACGACAAGACACACGTATACTCGAAAAAGATGATGGCCGGCCGTCTATCTATATTATACTACACCGGCCCGGTGTTGATGATGCTCCCTCCTTGCTGTGGTTGGTCTGTGTGTTCTATTGTTGTGTATTATAAGGACACGGCACACATTTTTCTACGCAGAGAGAGAGAAAATAACATCGTCGGATTACTCTGTTTCGGTACGGGCTTTTCCATTGTTGTGGGGCCCTTTCTTGATTTTTTCGGAGGTGCATTATCGTTCCACAGTCTCAGCGGGGGGAATGAGGAGAAGAGGAGGAAAATAAAATAAAAAAACTCGTGTCATCGAGTTCGCGTTAACCTTTTTTCTTTTCTTTTTTTTTAAGATATAGAAAATAGAAAAGAAACTGGGAAGAAGAAGAAGGAGGATATAAGAAGTAGAAGAAGAATAAGATGGACTGCCGTGATTATATCCGCTGCTGGGCCTTTATAGCCGTGAGATAAGAAAGTCAGCGTTAGGAGCAATCGAGCTCTATTAGGATGGATAGTATATATAGGTAAGGTATATATATACGTATACACATATGTGTATACTCTTTAAGGGGCTTACCTGGAGAGGTTGGAGCTAGAGAGAAAAGATGCGGCCGGCTGATAAGCAACTGAATTAGCATTGGAGAGACTCAGCCGGTCGGCCATCTTGATTTCGCACTCGAAGAATCGAGCGCGCCTCTTCCATCCGTCTATTACGTGAGCGCGTGCATACGCCGGTGCGTGAATATGTTAATGATAATGAAAAAAAAGGGAAATTCAAGAAAACAAAGTTGATGCAGCAGCTGATGAAATTCGCCGCGATCTTTGTTCTTCTGATTCTTTTGAGATTCTGATCAATTCAATTCTGAATCTTTTTGATTGGATTTCTTCTGCCTTTTGAAATTTATAGAATAAACGGACTTTGAATACGTAACATGAGAAAAAAGTCAAGTTCCGTGGGTCGCTGACTTGCCGTTGCTCCTGTGCTCACCTGGACCGCGCGCGTATCCAGCAGCCGAGAAAGAGACGCGGGTCGACGCGGGTTTAGAAAAAGGAAGCGCCCAGCTGACACTCTCGTCGCATCCCCCTGTGCTACTATATGTATACGCCATCCAGCCGTCCGACGTGATGATGGATGGACGAAACGGAGCCGAAGGAGAATATACAAGAGAAACAGTTAGATTACTCGGAATGGAATATGGGCGACATTTAAAATTTTCACGGTCTTCAAAAAGTCCCCTCTTCGTCGTCCGCACACAACATTTCCACAACACACACACACGTGAAATGAATGCATTAGAAAGAAAATAAAAGAGAGGGGGGAGAGATGTAATAACGTGCTGTCTCTTATATACAAATATAACAAGTGGTTTTTAGAGAGAGAGAGGTACGAGTATGAGCATCCGCACAAGTGTGTAGCCTATAAGCGTTGGCAAACAGCGCAACAGATGCTGCTGCTGCTGCTGCTTCTCTCATTGAATCAAAACATCGAGTCAGTATAAAAATGTGTGTGTGTGATGTGTATTTGTCCTGGATGTGGTCGCATGATACGAGATGATGTGCTGAGAAAGCTTAATGCCCTGGAAAGAAAAAAAAGATGAAGGGGAGAAAAAAAATAAGTTTCCCCATACGACGTCAAGTGCGCATTCATCATAATTTGTTTCTCTCTCTCCGCCATTGAAATTGTGTCGCGCATGAATATGTTATCGTCCGTTTTTTTATTAAGTTGGGTCTAATATTAGATTAGACATTCTACGAGGCCTTATGGTTATAATATGCATTTCGTTTTAGGTTAATCTAATATACAGTCGAATGTACTCGTCGGCCGCCGTTACGTGAATAATGAAGGGCGATGCAGCAAAGAGTTCCCAGATATTCTATCTAGTATCGCGTGATGATGCCACGGATAGATCTCGTGGGTAAAGCGGTTCCAGAAATACAGAACTAAATAATAGACGCCAAACGATATAATAAACACAACTGGTGCGGCAGATATAATGTGTTTTCATTTTTATTTTAAATTCCACGAATAAGACAGCGACACACAACACAAAGCAGTTTTCGAATCGCCCGCCCTTGTCTAGCTGCTGATGGGATCACTCTACTTCCGTCTTTTTATTCTCTTATTTTTACAGTCGTTTTTTTTTTGTCTGTCGCGGTGTTGGAGGGAATTTTTTCAAACTCAAATTCTTTTGATTCGCCATGACAGTTTAACAAATTATACTTATATAGCTCCTATTATTATTATTATTTCTGTAGGTATAGTGTAATTTATCAAAGGCGTCGTCTTTTCCGGTGTCGTAATTTTCGTCCCATTCAACCGACAACAAAATATGGAAACAAACGAAATGCCAATTGGAATTTTGTTTTCGTGTCTGGAAAGAAATTTCCTTATCTGATATTTCACACAATTCGGGGAAAACCGGCGGATCACGTCGACATGCCGACCGCTGCTTTTAAATAATCAGAAAATTCCCCAAAAGTCTAAATCGACACACAATAAGATTCTGTTTGGTGAGAAATAATTGGGCGTGTAAATGTTACTTGGTCTTTATTGAATCAAAGGAAATCGTTTAATTTTTGTATTTTCGGCAACGATGACGCAACTTGAAAAGGTTTTCAAATTGTATTTATTCGAAATAGGTTTGAGTAATTGGACAGGAAGGGAGGTGCGCTCTAAAGACGAGGGGTGAAGAGTCGCTATACACATAATAGAAATGCGACTACATAATATATAGCTATATCTATTATGCAGACATTTCACATATAATGAGCGGAAGTGGCGCTGCTGTTATATTGTGTGTGCAGATAAAATGCCGCATGCGATGCGGTGGCCTATGAGCTTCTATATACCACCCAGCTCTTATTTCTCTTTTTTAACTTCCATTCTAATTTCCATCCAGTCAATCGGGAAAGATATATCTTTTTGAGCAGTGTATACCCAGACCCGGACGGTGCGTATTAGAGTGAAGTGTGTGTGCTGCGGTGCCTTTCGGCCAGGAGATTGGCTGGCGTTCATCCAACGCAGGGCCGAGCGCAGCCAATGGCAGTCGAGCGGCACCAGCCGTCGCGACGCCCTCCTCCTATTCAACATCGGCCGAGCGGATCGAGGCGAACACAAACGCCATTTCAGTTATCGTCACGATCCGGCCATCCAATCTAAAATGCCCATCCAGTCTCCTATAAATGTTGTTTTTTTTTTTCCCGGAGTTTCTCAACCGTTTCCTCCATTTTTCTTTTTCATTTTCCACCTTGAATAAAAATAACTTTTCTGATGGCGTTGTCTAATGTTGTACACACACAGGAGCGAGTATATATCCGCCAGCACATCTCAAGAAGAAGAAGTTGTTTAGTATACAGCAGTTGAAATCCATAATCATTTCCCCGGGTTTATTTTTTATTATTATTATTCTCAGAGAAGCAACAACTAATAGTCAAAAAGTGATTTGGTCAAATTCCTGTGTATAGATGATGACATACGTATCTAAAATGGACTCATGCCAAGGTTCGATGTTTTTTTGTTTTTTCCCCCTTTTTTATATTTTCGGGGGGGTCAACGATATGTCGTTATTTGAGGGATGCGGGGAGACGGTTGGCTCTGCTGATGTCGTGGGAGAATCTCTGGTGAGGAACCGATCGTTCCGCTTCGCCACTATGGGCATTTGGCATTGGACAATCAGCTGAGCTCATCAGCGCATTGGGGGGAAACGTCAACGAGCGGTCGCAATAAATTCTGTGCTTTCACTCTTTCACTTCGTCTTTTTATCTCTTTTCTTTTTTCTTTTCTTCTTCTTCCTTCAGAGTGAACCTGATGCTGGAGAAAAGGAGAAAAGAGAGAGAGAGAGAAGATAGAGGCATCGGCGGCAGCAGCATCACAGTTGTCATCGTAAAAATTGGCTAGAAAATGTAGTTTGTCCCTCCTACTACTACTCCTGCTCTATACCCCCCTGGCCCGAAAATAAAATGAAAATATAAAACCGATAGAGTCTTCAGAAAGCACAAGCACAAAAGGGCAGCCAAACCACACAGGGAAGCAAAAAAAAAGAGACAAAAATCTCTGCCGACCGGTTATTACATCAAGTCCTTCTTAGCTATAATACCCTTTTTTCTCTCCCCCAGCAATTCGGTGATGTCTTCGTTTTCTGCCTGTCTATCTAGTCCTTATTTTTTTTCTCCCTTTTTTCTTGAAATTTTTACTGTTGGTGTTGTGTTGTTCCACTCTTCATTTGCGTAGTTTAATATCATGGGGGGAAATATTTGTCTCTCTTCGATATTTCCGAAAGCTCGAAGAAAAAGATCTGGACGTGGAAAATCCATTTGCGGTGACTTGCAGCGAGACGAAATGCGTCCCAGAACATATAGTGTTGTCTCTCTCTATTTCTACTGCGCTGCTATCCTCTTCTTATTTCTTGAATCATTCCCCGCGAGCTGCTGCAGTTGTAACCGATGAGCTCGATAAACTTCACCGGTCGTTAACAGTTTTCTTTTTTTCTTCTTCTTCTTCTGCTTCGGATGAAGACGTCACACAGGTCCTCGCCTTCGACTAGCCTCCGACATATCACAGGGCAAAAAGAAGTTAAGAAGAAGAAGAAAAAGAGTAGAAGTCGAAGATAAAGACTAGATAAGTCGAACGACAACTTTTTTTTTTCTCTTTCTTAGTGCTGCTGCTGGCCTTCTATATAGCCTATATATATCTATATGTACACGGATATAGACGGGGGAGGAGGCTGGAAGAGAAGAGGGTTATATGGTCTTTCGAAAGGGGAAAAGAGTAGTTGAGCGCGCGCACGTCTAAGCACCTTGGAGATGGTTAAGTATATCGTCAGACCTAATCTTTCTCTCTCTCTCTGAGAAAAAGAAGCAACCAGTATGGCTACATGGCTATACCGAGAGCCGCTCTGGCGCGAGGAATGTTTTATGGGCTTTCAGAGTCGTCGCGGCGCAACGCAACTGCTGTGGCTGGTGGGCAAGCGCGCGGAATCAGTCGAAGTTGAAAGAAGAAGAAGAAGAAGAAGGTTTTTCCTTTTTTTTTTCTCTGGCCCAAAAGAGAGACAAACACATTGAGGGAAAGAAAAGAGCTGGTGAATTACGACTTAGAAGCTTCTGGCTTTGCCATGTAGAACCATATCACGATATTATACATACAGCTAGGGTCTATATAGCTCTCTCTGCTGATGGAATCGTCAAGCTTCTTATCTATGTGGTCTTTTTTTCTTTCCCCCCCGTTATTTCTTCTTCCATAGCTCCATTTCGGTTGTAACATTTTCTTCCTTATAACTTCTCTTTTCTGTCTGGTCGAGTAGTATTTACGGTGCGCGTGTGTGTCTATCAGTGCTGTAATGGTCGAGCGCTCAGTTGAGTCGATCTTGATCATCTGCGAGACTCTCTCGTCCCTTGCGCTCAGGGAAACGAGAGGGTGGTCATTAGCTCCTGACTTAATTTATGGCTCAAATCAAAATACACACACAAACGGCTCCTTTTTGGAACTTTGCAGTGGGCGAATTTCAAAACACAAGAGATTGGCGTTTCCCTTTTTGTCTATTGATTGGTTTTTCACAGGGCGGGCCGATTCGATTGGTCCGATTGCCGAAATGATCACAATTGTTATTGCGATGTTGGCACGGAAGAATGATGACCTTAACAATCGAGCCATCATCAGGATAAAGAATGGTTCGACTCGAGATGATGGGCTTCTAAACGTTGTGGGATAAACCTGTGTAATTGGAGTAGTATATACACCGCAGATATATAGACACGCGCTCCCAGGAGATGGAACAGGTGAAGAACTCAGGTAGTAGATGGGACCTCCGAACAATGTCCGAGGCAATTTCTTAACGTTGGAATTATATGGCCTATATATAAGTAGTATAACTTGTAATAGAGTCGGTTTCCATAAATCAGTCACGTCAAGTCAAGACGCTCTTATTTCTTCCCCTTTTTTCTTTCTTTCTTTTTTTCTGCTGAATGCTGATGGACCGTCAATTGTTTGAAGCGCAGCACACCTCTTTATTCTTCTCGAACGAGAGACACTATATGTAGCCGGGCACAGCTGCTGGTCATCTCCGTCCTTTTGTTATACACAAGACGACGAATAGCTAGAGCCCGCGCGCCGTTTTCTAAAATAATAATGAAGTGGACCAGCAACCGACCGATCTGACCGCTGCTGGCGATGGTCATCTTTATGATCTATCAACCAGAAAAACGAAAGAGAGAGAGAGAAGACACGGCAGCGAGCAGATGTATCGAAATAAGAGCTGGAAGACAAAAAAAAAAGAAATAACAAAAACACAAGAAAAATAAAAATGGGCGGTTGCATGCCAGAGTATCATCACCTGCGAATATGTATGTCCAAGAAAAAAGAGCTGCGGTGTGCCCATCAGGAGGCGGGCATAGTAGACCGAATAAGATATGAGAGGGGACCCCATATTCCATCATGCGAAATGTACATAATAGGAAAACAATGATGATGAACCTGTGTGTGTGATGTGACGTCACAAGATACACGAAGCGGCGGCCGGCGAGCAGCTGCCCTGAAAACGTCAAATGGTTTCTTCTTGACTTTTCTTCGAACATTCACCTGCGCTTCTTCGTCTCCTATAGAAGAAAACGGCCCGGTGAAACAACACGCGCGACACAACTTTCTTCCATTTATCTCGAAAAGTTTATCTTCCTTCTCTTTCTCTCTCTCTCCTTTTGATGAAGGGAATAACGAAAACAGACTACACATTCACATAAGACATTACTCGGTGGATAACAGTGGGACACAGTCTAAGCAACGACCGGCCGGGAGGAGGAGGAAATCACCTGGTTATATATTCCCCAAACTCGATTCAACAGATGTTGCGTTGTGGTGTATCAAAATGATTAAAATAAAAAAGTAGAAGAAGAATCGGTTGGTGGACCGATGTGTCTCAGCAGCAGCGCCGCCACTTAATATTAAATACATTTCATAATAGAAAGACATTCTGGGCCTTCTTCTTCTTCTCAGATGTCGTTAAGAGATGGCAGAATAAAATGGAGGATATCCAAAGAAGATCACCTGCGAGCGCGCGGACGGCGTGTGCTGCTGCTGCTCGCCTGTGTTGATCACGCGTGATGATATCCGCAGCTGCTGCTGTGTCGTCCTCGTCATCACCTGGCGTGTCACTTTCGTTTGAACCGACCAAATGGGGAAACATTTCAAACAACAAAAGAACAAAACAAAACAAAAATTGGCCATTTTTCGGCCCATGGTTCGGTCCGTTTTTATTTTATTTTTTCTGTTTTTGTTGCCACAGATTTGTAGTTAGCAAATTGGTTGGTCATCACTTCCCTTTTTTCCGCTATGTTATTATACCGTGCGGGCTGGAAAAGTGGTGGACTGTTTATATATTTTCCAGGTAAAAAAAAAGTAACCGGGGTTCCTCTGTCTGTTCATTTAATTTGTCAGTTCAACGTCGAAATCCGTGTTAGCGCGTTTTGTGTTATGTGTGTGTGTGTACATATACGTGGCTAAATACGGATGATGATGGATGATCCGCGGTCCCCCTGTATATGTGCGTGTGTAAGCAGCAGGTGGAAAAATGACGACGGGGAGGAGGTGGATAGATGGGCAAGGAGGATGAGTGGGGAAAAAGGAAGGCGGGTGCACAGTCGAATGAAAAGGTAAAGCAAAAAGGGGCGGAGTTTTGGGTTCGCAGGGACACCGACACCGAAACCGAAACAAGTTTTATTTTTTTTATTTTTCGTTAAATTGTTCGTATATTTTTGCGCCATGGATTTCCGTTGTGTCACTCGATTCATTTTGTAATTCCCCCCGGAAAAGAAAATCTGAACGAATCAAAATCGACAAATTCTTTTTCTTTTTTTTTTAAATAATTTTTTTGCACGCCAATTATTAATGGAAATTGGACGGGATGGTGGCTGATCGACAGAAAGAGGTTGGAGAGCCGCCGTCGAAGGTTAGATGAGAAAAGAAAGAAACTCACGCGCGCCGTGTGGAGGCAGTTCTTGTTTGATTCGGGCGTTTTGTCCAGCCCATACAACTACAACATATAGCTATATCCTCCACGGACTGATGCTCACCTGGTTGTCTCCCCTTTCTCTCTCTCTTACAGTATGTGTTGTAAAAAGAAAGGAGGGGGGATAGGAGAACCTACCTGTGTTTGACAATAAAAATGGGAGGCGGAGATGGTGGGCGGCGAGGTGGGCTAGAGCTATCTCCCGCTGGCTCTGCTGCTGCTACACACTAGACTACAGTAACTGTAGGTAGGTAGGTACCAGGTAGGCAGCAGCGAGCCGGGTCACACTCAAAAGAGGAGGCGAGTGGGGCGATCCGGCTCACACGTCCACTTGTGCTCGTAGCGCTCGCATCACCACGTTATTTGCTTCTTCATTTTTGTCATCGTTTGATTTTGAATTGTTTGTCAAAGCAAATTCGACTCGCTCAGACTGTACGTTTTAGTATTTTCTCGTCAAACATCTTTGACTTGTATACCAGTGCTTCATCGACCAAAATAAGAAAAGATTGATGACTTAAAAAAAAATTTTCGAATTGTTTTTAGACCAATTGATTTCGGTTGTTGTTGTTGTTGCAAGAGTGAATGGTTCAACTGCTCGACACGAAGGTGGAAGGCTTCAACAGTTCGGGTCAATCAACGCGAGTTGAGAGTTGGCCATCATCAGCAATCAACAGAATCGGATCGTTATCGGTTCCGGTTTCTTCGCCCGACTCGGTTCCGGCGTCCGCCTCCGCCAACAGCATCCATCCCGTGAGCCGGCCGAATAGAATGCTAGTGACAGACAGTGCGCTGATCGCAGCATCCACCACTCCGGCAGCTTCAGCCTCCGCCGTGTGGAAAATGACGGATCTTCCCGCTTCGACCGGCAGTTCTTCCCTTCCGCTCCCGGCTCATCCGCATCACCATCCGCACCACCTCCATCCAGTCGGCGCATCGGGTAAGAAAAAACATCGCAAAGAATTTCTGACATTGATTGGTATTTGTTTGAGCCAAAAAAATGCCTAGTACCGCCGGTAAAACAAGACATGATTACCAATGCTATTCGCTCAAAAGAATTTAGACTTCGTGCTAAAAATTTAAATTTTCCACGTCGAAGCCGGTTGTGTATATACCTATTTATTCCGGCTCATAACACAAAGCCCAGCTGAGTTTGCCGACTGGCAACTGGTTTTTTTGGTTTAGTTTTTTGTTGACAAAATAGACGTGATCACCTTGGAGAGCGATGGCATCGGTTGTCTAGTTGACTCGATGCGCCGACATTGTGAGCGCACCGATTCTAATCAGTTTGACAGAACACGAACGAGAAATATTCAGATCAATCGGTGCTGTGCTGGGCGCACTACGTCACACAAAAGACGGGAAAATCATCGTGTCACTTGTTGGCACTTTGCTTAGACGATCTAACTGTTGCTTCATGAGGCTTAATAATGAGTTACTAGTTGTAGAGCAGCAGATGTTTGAAAACCTGTAACTTGTTGTCGACCTCGACGTCGTATAGTGCTACGTATCTAAACCGTCACGAGATCTGTTGATAATCACGACGACCGAAATTCCGTTTGTTTCAGCTCCGATGGTCAATTTACGCGACTTGTATGCCTCGGCGCCTCCTGGTTTGACAACCGGATTGACGGCGTCGACGGCGGCCGCCCACCACCAGAGGCTCCTCGACTTGTCGCGCTACTCGTCCGGCCTCATCCGACCGGCTTACGATCTGGCCGGACATCACCAGCAGTTTCTGGCGGCCGCAGCCGCCGCCGCCGCCCACCACCACCAGGCCCAGCACCACCACCACCACACCCAGCAGCAGCAGCATCATCATCTTCCGGCGGCGGCCATCGGCAGCGCCGCAGCCGGCGGTCTCTCCTCTTCCGCCGTCTCCAAACTGTTGGCCGCAGCGTCGGCTTCGTCCGGGCCGGCAGGTCACGGCGGCGTCATGGGCGCCCGCCCGTCGGGCATCATCGGAGGATCCAAGCCCAAAGTGGCAACCCCCACCGTCGTCTCCAAGATCGAGCAGTACAAACGCGAGAACCCGACCATCTTCGCCTGGGAAATCCGCGAGCGGCTCATTTCTGAAGGTAAACAGAAAACAAAAAACAAAAAAATTACCAAATTTCCGTTGCTGGCCCCCCACCAAATATTGATTTGATTTCCAACTGTGAGCTTGTCGTTTTGTGGCTTCGTTTATATGTCCCGTGTGTTTTGAATTCTTTCGCTGAACTGATTTGGTTCGTGTGCGCAAAACAATGAGCATTAAACCAAGCGTTTTTATTTGCTGTTGGCTGTCCAAAGGACAAGTGACGCGGAGAAAGTCTCATCGGCTATATAGACCTGCTGTGTGTGTGTGTGTTGCTCGGGTTCGTTCAAAAAACGTGATCAAAGGGCGTTAATTAGGGCTGGGGATCATGAGCGAGCACCTGATGAGGAGCCTATACACACACACAGCCACAACAACAACAACAACAACTAAAAATTTGGAAAAGCGAACGCGGACTTGTGCTGCTGCGCATGTTGCGTCCGTCTAATTAAACTCTATTGTTCTCTCCCTGCACAGCCGACCGGGCTTCGTTTTTTGTGGCCCCCTTGCACCATCATCTAACCTTCCTCCGTTGATGATTTTTGGCCAGCCAAGCGTTTTCCCCCCTCGCTGATGACGAAGGCTAATAATATCTTGCAACGATTTTCTTTTTCGTCTGAGGCCCCACCAGCTTTAAATGCTTTGACACGCTGTCCTAATTCTCTCTTAATGTAAAAGCGATTTCTTTCGGGCCGGCCGTTCACGGGAGGGGGCGATTGTTGCAAGTTGATTATAGGCCTAAAAGGTCATTTGTGTGCCGAACCCCAATGTTTCCATCGAAGCGAAGATAGAAATGTTTTGTGTCGATCACAGATTTGTTTTGCTAACGATCCGCATTCAATTTTATTTGTTTCGAAAAAAAGGTGTGTGCACTAACGGGACTGCGCCTAGCGTTTCGAGTATTAATCGCATCTTGCGGAATCGGGCGGCCGAACGGGCAGCGGCCGAATTTGCCCGAGCCGCCGGTTACGGCCTCTATTCGGCTGTTTCGGCCGCAGCTGCCGGTGCTGGCGGAGTGCCGGGACCGCCGTATCCTTTTCCCTGGGCCACTCCGCTCCATCATCACCACTGGGGACCGTCGAGTGCTGGATTGACTCCGCCGTCAGTTTCCCATTCGCTTCCGCCGGCGCTCACGACGCCACCGGCAGCTGCCAGCAGCCCTCACCGACCTCAGCATCCGCACGGCAGCAGCAGTGAGAGCATCAGTCCGCAAGCTTCGCCCATCCATCCTCATCATCACCATCAGCATCACCATCACCAACATCACCAGGGGCTCGGTTCCCTTCCGGCCGGATTTGCCGCTTTCGCCGCAGCCGCCGCCGCCGCTGCCGCCGCCGCCAGAGAATCCGGCGCCACTCCGCAAGGATCGGCGGCCGATTCCGTCCAGGGATCCGTTTCGCCGACGGGATCTCATCGAGCCCGTCGATCATCTCACGGTAATCCATCCATTTCAATTCCAGTTGCCCTAGGCCTATCATTAATCCCCTAGGCCTATAGCAGTAAATACAATGTCTAATCCAATAGATTCGGCCTATGGTGGTAATCGCCGCAGTCGCAGTCGCAGCCCCAGCGAAAGCCGCAGCCGCAGTTTCAGTCGCAGCCGTAGTCGCAGTCCTCTGCGTCAACACTCGGCCGATGCTGGTGCGGAAGATTCTTCGGTGCGGGCGGACAGCGTGACGCCACCTCCGTCGTCCGCTCACCTTCCCGGCCGCGGCTCCTCTTTCTCCGCTTCTCATCACCCGTCGCAATCTCAGCTGTTGCAACAGCAGCAACAGCAACACGCGGACGCTGCGGCTAGCCACCACCAGCAGCAGCAGCAGGGGAAATTCCGCCGGAATCGCACGACTTTCAGCACCGGCCAGCTGCGAGAACTCGAACGCGAATTCGAGAAAACTCACTACCCATGCGTGGCGACGCGCGAACGTCTGGCCAGTCAGACGCAACTATCCGAAGCTCGAGTCCAGGTCAGTTGGCAACATTTGAATTTTTCCCTCCCCCCTACCTCCCTGTATGTATGTGACGTTATAAATCATGTCATCTTCTTAAAGAAGTCGAGTATAGATTTATAAACATGGGACAATGTTACCCAACCGATCTCGAATTAGCTTGGCGCTTGTTTGATTTCCCCGCGGGTATTTCAAACTCTCGGCTATTTCGGGCATTTTTTTGGCCGTGGTTACTTTTTTCCCCATTTTGAAAAAGTTGGTATTTTCCACTCTGAACGTCCAGCCAGCGTTATCGCGATGGCAAAAGAAGAAAAAAAGTCTTGCAGCGGCAACGAATGAATGATTTGAACGAACCGATGGGATAATCAAACACCACCACCATCACCAGCGACCAGCGCTTATATCAGCGAATAATGTTGTTCGAGCTATATAATGCCAACTCGTCCAGCATGCGTGCTGTGCTACTTATACGGCGCGCTAGATAGCTGCCTGCTATAATTGTATATGTAAAAAGAACCTGTCCGTGGACAGATCGCGGGGCGTTACAACTTGAACGAAGCCAAAGAGATTGATGACTTTTATAGACGAAATGGTCGCCCGAGTGAGAGAGAAAAGAGAAGAAAATAAAATAAAATAAAACAATCAGAGACGTGGAATATCCAGTTCTGGTGGATTGGTTGTCGACATCTCGAGTCAGCGAAATAACTCGAGCATGGGTCAGCAGCTTTAATAGATTGCTCTACGTATATAGTACTTAACAGCTTTCGATATGTATATATGTGTATACGCAACGGTTGCGCATTGTGATTTCCACCACACACACACACACCTGTGTCGTTAGTTCGAATTAGGAGTCAGAAAAAAAAATAAAGAAGCCAAGTGGAGCCGTCGGCTATGCTATTATGGGAGACACGGACACACACAAGAGAGCGGAGAAAACAACCAACGCTCAAAAGCTATAGGGGAAAAAATAAAACAACATTCAGCCAAAATATACTATAGCCCAGCTCTCTTACATACACATTTCTCGTCTGCCTTTCGTTTATGAATAAGTTTTATTTGTCGAAAAGAAAAGAACATGGATACGAATGTTTTGCCGATAGAGAGAGAGAAAGAAAGACGGCCAGAGAGAAAAAGAGCGCCGCGCTCTGGCCGAAGAGGACGTATAATAGGCGATCAACTCCCAAATACAGAAACTATACGACAAGAGAGCCCCAGTTATTAGACATTATATAGTAGGATAGTAGGAGTAGTAGTACTGCCTTCAACTCGCTCGTTCGGGTTTCGCCGAGCTGCTTTTCTATTTCGTTCCTTAATAATTCTTGACCGGTTCAAGGATCTCGTCCGCTCTCGCTCTCTCTTCATTTCTCACCTTTCATTCTGTCTCATTTGTTTAGTTCCCCCCCCCCCCCCCCCCCGCTTATTGTTCATCAAGGTAGTAGACGGTATTCTAATACTGCCAGTTCTTTTCTGCTGGACAATCAGTTTGGCTGGCTTTTTGGCTGTTGTTTTATTATTTTTTGGGTTTATTCCCGTAACACCGACTGGATAACGAACGGAGAGAGAGTGAACGAAAGAGCGTGAACTAAAACAAACAGGTGGTGCAGGTCCATTAGAGTTTTAGTAGCTCGGCAATATACATACATACAGAATGAAGGGGAGAGAAAAGAGAATTATCGACATGAGAGATTCGGCTGCTGAGCTATGCTCGCAACATGCCGTTCGCATAGCATTCAAACTGTTAAGATTCTTCCCGTTCGTTTGAGTGATTTGACATGCGTCGTTGTTTCTTTTTTGATTTTGGTTTCAAACGGCAAAAACGAGGGAAAGAAATGAAACGAAAACAAAATAGCGAGCGACCGAGCATTTGACGCAATGACAATTCCGATGTTGGAATGAAATGTGCTGCCGGCCAAGGGTATAACAGTAGTGGAGGAATTACAGTAGTCACGTCGTCGCTAAAAAAGAAACAAGAAATAAAAGAAAAAAGAGCCAGGGAACTTCTTGTGGAACGCGTTGTGAAATGCCGAGCCCCCCAGAGTCATCATCTGATCCCCAAAAAACGTCCGCCATAGTATACATGTAAAAAGCTGTGTCAAATACCTGTATACCATCATGTGTTGTGTGTGTGTTCTCTCTCCTGCTGCTGCTGCTGGCATGCTATGTTATATGCCAGGGTATACCAGTATGTACACAACAAGCTAGAGAGTCCCTCTCGTTCAACTTGCTAAGCAAATCATGTTGACGGATGATGAACTACCGATGCCGGCCAGCGAACGTTTTCGCTTGGCCTGGAATTGTTGAGTAGAGAAACAAAAGATAAAAAGAGATAAATATCTAAGAAAAAGAAAGAGAGAGAGAGAGACAGAACATTTGAGTTTGATGAAAGACCGTGGGGACTAAAATGGCTATATTCTCTAACCAGGTTTGGTTTTCTAACAGACGAGCCAAATGGAGACGCCACCAGCGGATGAACCTGCTCCAGCCATCGCAGCATCCGCCAGGGTCGTCGTCGGCGGGGCCGCTGGAGTCGGGCCAACCGGGCCAAACAGCCAACAACAGCCAGCAGCATCCGCCTCATCAACCGGAGGAGGAGGAGGAGGACAGGTTGCCGGTGAGAGTAACGAGCAGGAGCCGCCAGCATCCGCCCAGCATCCACCGCCACCACCACCACCAACCAGTAGCGCAGCACCAACTCTTTGGCATCCGTGGGCAGCGGCGGCCTACGCCCGTCTCCATCCGAGCTGGATCGCCAACCAGCACCAGCAGGCGCAGCAGTTGTTCGCCGCTGCAGCGGCCGCAGCCGCCGCCGCCGGACGAGACATCCGCCGACTCCACAACAAATGATTTGATCCGTTTTCATGATGGCGACTATTACTCGACGACGGGCGACGACGATCATAGCGACGACGACGGCAATTGCAGCGACAGTGAGCAAGAGAGTGACATTAGCGTCGTCAGTCATCAGCACCGCCTAGGAGGAGGAGAAGAAGAAGGGCAACAAGAGGAGGCCCTCGATCTGAAAAAGACCAGGAGCACCATTTCGCCGTCAAGAGAAGGAGCAACAACAACAGTATCCGGCCGATGATTAATGCTGACGTGTGTGTGTGTCGGGCCCAAAAGCTCAGCTGTTTTTGATGACGGCTCTTGTGCTCCCTTTGGCTGCTGGTCGTCATCGGCCCCGGTCCGTCCGTCGGTCTCCCCCCCTTCTCAGCTCACTTTTTAAAATTTTTATTTGGGAAAAGATAAATCCAGTAGCACAAAACTGATGGGAAGGAATCCGTCAGCTTGAGCTTCTCTCCTCATGACAGCGCAGAATGTCCGACATGACTTTCTGGCCTCGGAGAGTTTCCAACCGACCGACCGACCCGACGACGAGCGCCTTATAAACTTCTCCTTTCAAACAAAAAAAATAATCATAAAAATAATAAAAATAGAATGTCGTTGATTTTTCTTTTCTTTCTATTTTCTTCTTTTTCTTTTTTTTTTGAATTTCCCGCCCATAATTGGGCATGTCAAAGTCGCAGCGCGCGTCCACCTTTATATAGTAAATGTTGTTTGATTCTTCTTCTCTTTTTCGTACTATTTTTTATTTCATGGTCTGTATATTTATAATATCCATAGGTGTGCACTGTGCAGTGTGGGTTTAATCTCCTGTTTGTTTGCGCACGCCCACACATTTTTCTGGGGAGGCAGCGTCGGCTTAAACGGCGAGCTTCCTTCTTATTTTTCTAAATCTCTCACGATTTCTTTTATTTCTTGTTTAGTTATCATTATGTATGCCTTTTTTTTGTTGTATGATTTTTTTTTTGTCCGTTCTCCTTTTTGGCCATATGTTTAACAGACAATGAATCATAATGCAAGCCGAGCCATGCGGCAGCCAATTCGGCGAAATATTCGCCATGAATGATCGACTTATTATTATGACTACCAAAACACACACACTCGCACAGCAGTTGTATCCGCATTCGTTCGTGTCTCCAGTCATTTTGTGTTTTCCATCCACCCCACTTTTTTTTATCTCAACCGCCTTCTCCCTCCTTTCACCTCCTCATTCTTTCAATGAAGTTAAATACAGGATTTAGACGATGAAAAGGAAATGAAGAATTTCTCGACAAAAATGAATCGAATGCCCCCAAAACGCCCCAACAATGTAGGCAATGTAAAACATAACAATAAAACTCGATCCGTCGAGTCTTGCCACATTTTTCCCGTGTCGTCTGAACCCATCCAGCGATGAAGGATGGCACACACAAATCTCTAATAGTCCTCTCTATATGTACGTGATTGCGAGTCCCGACAAAAGCATACCTCCCCCACCCGAGTCGAAACTTTGAAGTCTTTTGATTTTGGCTACTGCTGACGTTATATGTTCACTCGACTTTGATTGGCATACGAGGGATGGCTCCTATATTTACTAGACTCTGTCACGAATCGTATAGATATCACCAGCAGCCATCTGTCGTACGTGTAATAATACACAGGGGCAGTCGGGAGAAAGAATATAAGCCAGGACTATCTAGCTCCGAACGCGTCTGAAGCGACCAGCTCCCCCCGTCTGTGTTGGATAGACGCTGGCCGGGGCCGTTTTGCTGACTCCGGTCACGTTCCATCGACGGAACGGGCGCGCATATTCTCAAAG
The DNA here is from genome assembly GCF_021134715.1 of Daphnia pulex. Classification (NCBI taxonomy): domain Eukaryota; kingdom Metazoa; phylum Arthropoda; class Branchiopoda; order Diplostraca; family Daphniidae; genus Daphnia; species Daphnia pulex. Next base: position 1,699,604 of record NC_060018.1, on the reverse strand, counting down.
GCAACAGCAGCAGCAGCAGCAGAGTCCAGCAAAGACAACGGGAGAAGACAGCATAGGCTCCTTCGTGAAAGGATGAGCAGAAGAAGAAGAAGAACTTTGAACCCGTCTGACTCTTTGGTATAGGACAAGGGGAACCCTAGCGTAGAACATAAGAGAGTATAACAGTTGACATTAAATAGTCTGAAGCGGATCTCATTTGGTATGCCTTCCCGTCATCATTGGCATTCTTCCCTTTTCTTTTGATTTTCTATCTTTTTTTCTTTCTTTCTATCCTTTCATTCATCCGTTTGTCCCCCCCAGTAATTTCATTTTTTTAAACAAGCGGCTCTGCATTTACATACGTTGTGTGTGTCGCAGCTCAGCCCCGCGTTGGCTGAGCGCCGGCGGATGACACGGGGTGGTGCCATGTCCAAGAGTGTCCAATGAATTGTACATCATTTCGCATCGGTGGATTTGGAAAGAAGGATAGAAAAGAGAAAGAAAAGAGTCGACTATAACGTCCATCACTTGATGTGTGTGTGTCGGTCGCTGCTGTCCAAGCGCCAGTCCAAAAGGGAAAACGAATTAAAGCGTGGGAAATGTTGATGAGCTAAGAGAGGCGTCAGCAGTTTGACTTGATTTCTATACGTGTGCTGCTGCAGTGTATATATACACAGCTCAGACAAACACGCTCAAATAAACGGCTATACACACACACACACAGCAGACAGCGGCCTGGCTGCTGGCCGACTGGTGGTATATAGTCTAGCCATTATATGAAGTATTGCGACGGCAATAATAAGGGCCGGTCGGGACGCGGCGTCCGAGTTTTATCGAGCGAGCGGGGGATCCATAAAAAGTGTTTACTCATTAGCCGGCCCTATTGACTATAACACTATATATAGGGCCCGGGCCTCAGCGTATAGTGTTGCGCATTTATATGTCTGATGGGAAAAGATAATCTTTATTTAAAGAAGAAGAAGACGAGGCTATAAGAAAAGAGTGAAGTCGAACGGCAACGCAACACATGTTGCCGTTTTCTTCTCTACCAAGCGCATTTTCCACACAAGATGGATGTGATGGATCGGGCACGGAGAAGATTCTCTCTCTCTCTCTCTCTCTCTCGGATAGTTATGTATTTTTCCCCCTTCGGAGTGGACTGGACTGGACAGGTGGACGATTTGTCACGAGCTCATACGAATGGGAGCGCTAGCTCTCGACTGCTGCTGCTGCTGCTTCGCTTCTTTTTGTTTCGCTTCTTTTTCTATCTGCTGCTGTTGCTGCTGTGTTGAAGGCCCCCCTGGCGACCGGATTATTGAGCAAGCCGGCTCGCCCCGACGCGATTGGATCGCAGCGGGGTCTTTAACAAAATAAATGGGATGCGATTACAAAAGTTTTCGTTTTTTTTTTTTTTTTTTTTTTTAATTTGGTTCTTCTTCTTTTTCTTTTTTTTAAATTTCCTTTCTGGTTCGAATCAAAAGTGCATAGGGAATTTATTTCTTTATATATTTTTTTTGGTCGAGTCGACTTTGGTTCTTTTATTTTACACTTTCGGCGAGCAAAAGATCATTAAGGCCCCTAATATTATTATACATTCGTATTTTTTTTGGCCTTTTTTCCGCTCGTAAGCTTCAGGAGAATGTCGATTCATTAAGGCGATCGGACCTGTCCAGTTGTTCTTATTCATTTTCACTGGATTTTCCTTTCACACCAGTTGAAAAATTCGCATCCTTTATCTCTGTCTGTTGCTCGACGAATATGCGGACGATAGCCTTCATTCAGCCTTTAATGGGCGAAAATACAGGGTACGTTTACAATGTGTATGGCTTGACTGTTATGCGAACGTACCCGGTGTTAATACCGATGAGTTGCCTCATCACACGCCAGCACGCACTACAAATAATGGGGGCCAATCTAACCGGTATAATAAGTACACCACTATTTTCGTCGCAATAATACAGGTTATTCCTTCTTGGTTTCCAAAAGGACCTGTTGGAAGGTCTTTATTGTGGTGTTTTCGGTTTTAAAGTAATCATCTACTTTTCTTGCAAATTTTTACTTTTATCGTTAATGTGTAACCTGATGAGACGAACTACTAGATAACTAATAATCTCGATCCGTTCAGCAGATGTCGAACGCGAGTAAGAAAACCGCTTTATTAATCGCTTTTGAGCGGTTTTGATTTAAGATTTGGGGGTCGATTATTAATCTATCGATATGTAAACCAGGGTTAATTAGAAGATGGTGTCGTCTGCTTCGTTATGGTGGTAACAAGTTTCGAAAAAGAGGTGCTAGGTGTTTTCTGATTAGTGATTAGTGAAGGATATTGATAACTAATTAACTATATCTATGGCATAACTATGGTGGACCAAACAGTCATTCGTGGGAGACGTGGCTGCACGAAAAATAACACAAGAATTAACATTTAAAAAATGTGGTCGTCGTGTGAACTCTGGTAGTGGCTTTTTACAGAGTAACTTAATACACTGCTGTTTATAGCAGGTAAATGAATTCAAGAATACAAATAGAATGATTATGGGAGTCTTAAATAGAAGAGAAAACTCTTCCAAATTTGTGTAAGTTCCTGAATAGTATTTATCGTTTAATGGCAATTTGTTTGCTCTATGTATTGTAACCTTTTCCTTTTTGCACATGCAGATTTGAGACCAGAGCCAGCCATCATAACACCAAGTTCTGCCAGTTTTGCATGTCCTGCTATTGACCACAGCAACAATCTCAGTATCATCACTTGGGTAATGATTTTCGTTACTTTTATTAACCTGTGACATTCTGCTAGATATTTAAATGGTGCATGACTTTGCACCCATGCAGTGTATTATTACATGTAAACCTTAAATTCTCCTATTTATTAACAATTAGGGTTTACCCACTGTCTCATTTTCAACTTTTACTTCCTTGATGTTTCTGTAAATATTTTTCGTGACCCATTTTTTTTTTAATTATTCAGATAAACAGCATCCCATTGGAGAAACTACCGATGCCGACCATGTTACGAACCTCTTCTTCCCCTTTCTTCAAAATGTCCTCGTGTACGCCCATGTGAGTGTGGGTGTATTCACGAGGACACCCTTTTTCCTTTCCCGCCTGGTGGATTCAACCGGATTCAACTTTTCTGCGGATGGAGAACTTGTGGATGCCTGGCCGTATTTCCCAGGCATAAAGGTAGGAACAATGTTTCTCTATTCTTCCCTTTTTCACTATTTGATGACGGTTATTATAAATCGGTATACATAGTACGGAGTAGGTTAATTCCTGAGCTAGGCGCTTGACTAGGATTGTCAGGATTGTTTTCTCCCGTTTTCTCTTGCCGTTTTTATCGACTCAGTTAGAGTTCATTAAATAACATTGGTAGAACGACTGCAGATCAGGCTTGTTTTGTACCTCACAACTTTATGGATGAACAGTCAAATTCGGAAATATTTTTCAACTTTAAACACTTAAAGTAAAGTGCAACGAGAACATTTTTTGACCACGAAGGACTTGCCGCCACACCGGCACCTTCTCGTTTCTTTTTTTTTTCCTTTTAATTCCGGCTTACAGTAATGGAGGGAAATTTCTCTCTATTAATAAAGTCTATCGGTTTTTGAAAAAATTGTGATTGGACTAATTGATAGTGGTTCCCATTGAGAGGCCTATACAGCCACTAAAAAAGCGATCGCTCGCTACAGGAAACGATGTCGATTCTTTTGTCCTCCACCACTTCAGCTGCTGACTCGATGTCGGTGAATTCCTGACCGGTTTGTTGTGCCCGAAACAAAAACGTCAAATTCCCCAATGGAACATTTTCTCCATCTCAGGTGTACAATAGTTTAGACAAAAGGAGATCGCAACTTCTACACTTCATTGACCGTGAATATCATCCGGAGAGCTTCTTGTCTAAGTTGCTATATCAGTCGACTCTCGATTTTTGTCCGATTTGTTTCGTTTGTGTTGGGCGCAAAAGAGAGAGAGAGAGAAAAGACGCGCTATTGAACACCTTCCTGTCTCCCGCCGATGATAAACATTCTACTACGTGTAATAAATAATAATAAATGGTTTTTGAAAGGAAGGACAAGAAAAGGAAGAAAGAAAAGGAGCTCGCAATAGAATGTGTATAAGCTCTCGGTTTGTTGTGTCGTTTCACAAAAGGTTTTTTTTTTATTTTTTTTCAAAAGAGAAGAAGTGCCGAGAGAGGGCGAAAAGAGTGGGAGGGAGGCTTGACCGCTTGAGGTTCATGAAAGGTAATTGATCGTGCGTCAAGGACCTGGTCAAAAGAGAATTCATCACCTGACCAACGAGCAGTGACCAATACAAAAAAAGAAAAAAGAACAAAAAAATTCGGAAAAAAAAGATGAAACAAATTCGAGATGGTTATTTTTCTGCCATCGGCAGCTTTATTGTTTCCAATTGTTTTGTATTATTATGTGTACCATATTTTGAAAACACGGATTGATAAATGAAGGCGATGGGCTGTAGCGCCATTTTCTGCTCGACACGACCATCGTTATTTCACCTCAAGTGGTGGAGGTGATGGCGGTTTTCGGACGTGTAAGGGTGGGAGGGGGTTAGAGGGAAACATTAACAAGCATTTCCCTTGGTTGTTTCTTGCGACGGAGATACATACGACAATAGGCCGCCGCGTCCCTGCGCAACGCAATGATGAGATGGCCGAAATTTTCCAAATAATAATTCAATGCCTCGACCAATACAAACTCATTTCAATGTGATTTGGACCCGATTGAAAGGCACGCTCGATTGGATTTGGCGATTATCTCCTTCCTCGTCAAAAGACATTTTAGGAGAGAAGGAACAAAAAAAGATAAGATAAGAAGCGCCCAGCCTATTCCCCTATTTATACACGGCCATCCAATAGAAGGGACCGTCCAATCGTCTTGTGAGAGGTAGACGCGACTATGCTACTACGTAGTATATATTTATACAGTTTCATTTTCTATTGTTGTTGTTGGGATCAAGAGACACAAGAAAGACTCTAAGGAAAGAAGAGATGGGGACCCGAGAGTCTTCCTCTATGTCTACGTGTTGTCCCGCACGCCTCATCCCCCCGCTGCTCAACCGGCTGGCGATGACTCGGCGCTCAGTACCCAAAAGTGTTGTGCCCGTGCAAAGATGAGAGCGCCCTGGACCACTGATCCAAGAGTGGCACACAACAACAACAACAACACACATTTTTTTTTGTGTTGTTGTTGGAGGGAGGGGGGATAAGCTTTTGTGTGTACGCAATAATAGTCGGAAGAAACAGGGAAGACGATGGTGAAGTAAAAAGGGGAAAAAGGAAAATGAAAAATGTGAATGCGCGACTGCGCGCTACGGGGGAACACCATTCGATTTTATTGTTGAAAACAAAACAAAAAGAAAAATCGATCCGTTTTTGTTTTTTTGTATTTTGATTCCTTTGTGACTCTGGTCGTGTGTTGACCGTGTCCGCAGTTCTCTGCCATGGCCATCAACTTTGGGGTTAATTACATCGACGTTATTGTTCCTTTCTTTTCCTTCCCAAAAGGTCAATTATACAAGTTCCCCTGCTTTTAACAGTGTTTCACATCATCGACACTGTGTGTAACCCCCCTTCGTTTCTCAGAAGGATCGTCCGTCTGTTGATTTCGTGTCTTTTTATTTTTTTCTTATTATTGAAATTAATCAACTGTAAGTTGAGGAGAGAATCGAAGGAGAAAAAAATGGATAGACACAACCACCAGAACCCCCAAAAAGCAGATTTCTGCTGATTAATTCAACGACACAACAAAAGAAGTCCCCCCAGCATATCTCCGTCCCATTTGTGGTCGGTCGTGAATAACGCGGAACCGGGGCGCTCTCGAACCCGTTCGATTGCCCGCTGACTTGTCTCAGCTCTTTTTTTTTTTTTAAATTCTATTCTTTTCATAGAAATTTTGAAGTTAATAATTCAACCCCCATTTATACTTTGTTCCTCCTTTATTCTTTTCTTCTCATCTCCACTGGGGTTTTAGATTTGAAATATTGAACACCATTTCTCAAGTAAAGATTCGGATTGGATATTCTACATTTTTTTTTTTCAAAAATATTTTGGGTATTTTTTTTTTGTTGGTCTTGTTCTGTTTTGTTTCGCGGCGAGCGTGTCGAAAAAGAAATGAAAAGAGGCGGAGAGTCGCGTCTTTGATGAAGCGTGGAAACATTTGTAACGCGGAAACAGTTTTTTCTTCTTTTCCTTTTCGGTTTCCTATACCACTCGAACATTTTCTAATGGAACAAAAATATTTTTCTTCCCCCCATCGTTTATTCTCTCCCCAAAAAAGAAAACGAACGCGAGCCCAGCATGGAGGAATCCCGAAACAAAACAAAACAGAAGAAAGAAAAGAAACAAAACAAAAAAACTCATTCCGGCTGCCGGAATTTGTTCTTCTTAACCCACCCTTCAACTTACTGAGTTACTTAATCAAAGTCAATTGTGTCCGTTGATTTGTTCAGCCAAAGCTGTGCCCTCGATCCTCTTACAACTTACATAGCTTATATACGTACCTAATGCTATGTATATAACGTCTAAATGTTTATCGCTGTTTTAAGCTGAAGAATTCGATTGCGTTATAGGAATTTAGTCAAATCTTCTCCGTCTGTTTTTTTTATTTGTCTTCTTCTCTCCCGATTGCCTTTTATTGACACTCAGACTGCTGTGAATTTCTATAAGGAAGTTTACAAAACCGAACGACGTACGACGATCGAAGGCCTCTCGCTCCTGGTCTGTCTGTGTGTGTCTCTCTACAAGTATAGAAAAGTATCGCCCGTCAGCCGTGATGAATTGTCCGTTGTATTTCGGGTCAGTCTTGTAGCGCTCTGACCATCGAGGGGTCGGCTTCTTCGTCTTCTTCGTCTTCTTGGTGCTACTATTCTATTCTGAATATGTTGCGCTCGTATTGATTGGGAATCAGTTGTTATTGATAACACGTGAGAGCGTCTGACCTGATTGATTGTGGTCTGTTCTCTGCCGGCTGGCGGCTGATACGTACGTGAGCCAACACAAGTATTTATTCCGATACGACCAAAACAACAAACAAACAACAACAACCTAAATATACACGTAGAGATGGATATTTTCTTCTATATAGCGTCGTATTATTGTTGGCCGTTGCATAGCCTTGTAAATCCAATTTTTCTTCTTCGAGACTTTGAATGCATTTCCTTTTTGAAATGATCAAATTTATTATTAGAAAAACATTTCCATTGGTCTCCTTATTTTTTTTCCTGGTCCCCTTGGTCTTTTTCATTGAATTTGATTTAGTTTTTTTTTCTTCCTGGCCGCCGGCCTTTTTGATTTTTCTCATCCTGGGAATTTGAATGCGCACTCATTTTTATACCCATCGTATTATATATATCTTATTACAGTAACACACACATGTACATAGAAAGAGAGAGAGAGAGACCTCTTTCTCCGGCTCAATGGCTCAGACAGCTTTTATCCAAACTGAGGGCTTTATGTTCTTAAACTGCCTACATAGATGACATCGTATGGCTGCTGCTGCTGCTTGTACGACTTGCCCTGCTGCCGTGCAACCACCAGCCAGTCCAGAAATCCACAGTGAAAAGGGTCTGATGATAACAACAAAAAAAAAAGAGGGCCATCCGTAAGATATTCGACGCTCAAACTCAGTGGACTGAGCCCAAGTTATTGCTCGACTGATATTGCTCCTTCTTCTTCCCTCTATGTGGATTTAATCCATTCAATAGGTGCGCGTATAGACGAGTCTGAGGGAAAGGCGCATTGAAAGGAGAAAAAAGTAGCGGCGTCTTCGGTTCGTCTTTCCCTTTTTTTTTTTTTATTTTACGATGATAAAAGAGTCACAGTCCAACGTCGTCGTTGAATTGAAATACTTTGCCAGTCTGAGCATTTTCAATCCGCTTGTTGGCTCTCGTACACCAACCTGCCCGAAATAGCCTAATCGCCTAAAGTGAGAGAAAATTGAATGGAACTGATCCAGGACGACTGTGCTGGAGTATAGAATATATATACCCCATTACTACCTACTGAGCGCCGGGATAATCTTCTTCTTGCACAGCAGCTCTCTCGCCGAGAGAGAGAGAAAAGCAAAGAAAAAAATATCTGATGGGCGCGCTGTTCAATGCTGTGTGTGTCTTATTTCTCTATTTCTGGTCTTGGTATAAAGATGGTCGGTCGGTTGGGTTCTTTTCTCTTTGTTTGACGCAATCCAGTTTTTCCTTATCGGGTAATATGACGGTGGTGTATATAGAGAAATTTAATGGGCAGCACGGCTATAAAGTTGCGCACACCACCACGACCGGGGCTGCTGCTGGCTGGCCGCGCCACCATCAAACAGCCGCCGCCGTCATAACTTTTGATGGCAATGGCGCGCTAATACTACGACTTGGGACTACTACACACACACACACACACACACACGGGCAAGTCACAAGCCGAGGCGAATATTATATATATACAAGCCGGACCAAAGTCCAGCCAAACATTCAACGTTGGTCTAATCAAAGCTCCTAATCCCGCCAGCACATAGCGAGCAGCTATATGTGCTCTCTCTCTTATTTCTTTCTATGGAATAATGACTTGATTTGGTAACTTTTTTTTTCATCTCCTTGTGACTGGCTGCTGCTCATCTTCTTTTCTTCTTTAGCCTTTTCCGTCTTTAGCCTCAATTTTCGGGTCTCTGGCCACAGCCAGAAGCCCAGAATCCTGAAGCCCCTCGCTGTGATGAGAGACCGTGTCGGATGATGCTGTGGCCTAGCCACCAACCAACCACTCGTCGAGCTCGTCGAGTGGGCTCTTTTGTACATATACTTATTACTTTATGTATACCACCGTGGAATAACACAACGTATGTAATACCTGAGCAATGTCCATCACGGCTCACTCATCACGCATATATGAGGCCTTGGGTGCTGAATAGCCGCAGCGCCGAGCTGCATACCTTCACTCAGGTGATGGCACAATGCGAGAGCACCTGCGGGGCCCTCGCAGGAATGAAGGAAGAAGAAGAAAATAGAGTCGAGCTCTATTCTTGAGGCCTTTTTGCTACAGAAAATGGCCTCCTAGCTGCCGAAGCGGTTCGGCGACTTTGTCTACAACCATCAAACAGCAATTAACGTTTTGGACGTGTACAGTCCACTGGACAAAAGAGGGCAATTACCTTCTCCGCCTTCTTTCCCCCCTCTCTTCTTCACTCGCGGACGAGTTTATTCTTCTTCCAAGAGAGAGAAAGAGAGAGAGAGAGCTGGCCTTCCTAATCAAGACGTAATCACGCGCTGGATAACTCCGGCCGCATTCTTTTCATCGCTGTATCTACGAAACTAGTGTATACGCTACACGAGTGGCATAACCAACGAAAGAAATTAAGAGCATAAGCACACACATGTGTATGGCCTATGTGATGAGCTGGGCATGATTACATGAGAAATCTTGCTCAAATATAATTCCCAGGTGAATATGACCGTGGCTAGGCGCATCACATGCACTCAGGGAAAAGAAGGAAAGAATAAGAAAAAGAAAACCCTCCCCAAAAGAAAAAAAAGAAAGAAGAGAGAACCACAAATTATATCGTGAAAATGTGTACGGGAGCCAAGAAGAAGGAACAGACGGTAGCAGCTAGCAGCGCGCATAGGTTTTGTCCATCCGGCAGGTCGACTCTGTAGCTGGCCATGTTGCTGGTTGTTGTGTATAGCGGCGGCATCATTTAAACGCGATTCAAGGTTATTAATAATATTCCATCTCTCTCTCTCTCTTCAGAAAGTTTTTCCCCCCTGTGTGTATGTGTTTGGTGTCTTTGTGTGAGCGAATGTGTCTGCTGTGTGGTGAATCTATTGAACAAATCCAAAAGAGATGGGGATGCTGTCTACCAGTCGTCCATCCAACACCTGCTGCTGCTGTTGCCTACTGTTACATCTAACGATTGTACAAGTTGCATTTACCCCGTTCTCTCTCTCTCTAGCTCGACTCGATTTACGACGCAAAATGTGTGTATAAATATGTGGATGATGGAAGAAAAGAGCTGAATTTATATTTCTTGGTCAGTCGCGGTGGACACATTTTTTTTCTCTCTCTCTTCTGGACGCGCGGGCGAAATAAACTAGTACTAACAGAGTTCAAAGTGTGTTGGGTGAGCTATATAGGAGGGGAGAGTCAGGTTGGGAAATTTATCTGACAGATTAATAACCCCCGAAGTGGGGAGGTGCTTCCACTTTCTTCTTCTGCTGCTAGCGCGCTGAGGATGCGCCCAGCAAACGAACGTTTTCATATAAAGGGGGTATAATGTGACGCGCGTTTCGACGGAGCCAGTGGCGATGATGATGATGATGATGCTGGGGCTGCTGGGCATGAGGACAAAAGACGTAAAAATATATATATATAAAAAAAGGGAAGCTCAGAAAGAAAAGAAATATGTTTTTTCTTAAAAAAAAGGCAGCAGCAGCAGCAACCAAACATTTCAAAGAACCGAAGTATTTTTTTTTTCTTTTCCTTCAAGAAAAGAAGTTGCTGCTGCTCGACACCTTTCGTTTCGGTATTTTTGTCCGTTCGGGAAATATTATTAAAGGTTCTCAATCTCCTCTATAGCTCTGCGCTCTATACGCCGGTGCATGAGTTAATTGTTCATAAAAGCCTATCACAAAAAAAGATAAAAGGCGGCTCAGCAAGCCGAACAATCTAACTCTATACTACCGAGTACTACTCAAACTCTATGCGGCTTCTATTAGATCCAGGCCCCCTTTTTTTTCTTTTATTCTTATAGCATCACCTTCATTATTTCTGAACAATAATAAAAGCTCATCTGTGTGTGTGTGTTGCTCAGTCGGTTGACCGTCTGTTCCGCATTTTTTCTTCCCACAAAAGAAAAACAAAAAACAGTTGCGGAATTTTATTCAAAATAAATTATTACCTCAACTTATATACGTATGTTTTGATAAATCGAATATAGCTATAATATAGGCCTGTTTTCCGGACTTGTCTGATTAACATCAAGACTTAACAATTCCGAGCTACTGCCTTATTATATCAAGTTCCCTTTTTTTTTCTCTCTCTCTCACTAATAACGTCCTATCATCCAGCAATAAATGTTTGTGTGCCGGAAGAAGATGGAGCGAGAGAATATATAGTTTCAGTAACAACGAGCGATGTATAGACAAACCAAAAGCCCTGCTGAAAGTTGTACCTTTCATACAGAGCGACGTGTGGTTGTTGTTGACAGCGGAAACGAGCGTTTCTTTTCAATCCGCTTTTGTTCCGATATAGAAAAAGACGTGATGAGACATTTTCACGCACCTTTTGGCTCATATCCCTTCGTCTCCTCCCCTAACAGACATTGACATTCATCCTCCTCTCCCCCCCCTCGTAAACACAGACGTATGCGTGTAATAATAATGCACACCTTTTTTTTTACCGACATCTATCCCATCAGCAGTGGCTGCTGTTGTACTTACATCCTCTCTCTCTACACCACACAACACAACACATACTATGACTGTATATCCCATTAGCCTTCTATTCAATGTCCTTTGTCGCCCCGTATCGGCATATTGACTCGAGATATATTCGTCACAATTTTTCCCCTGTGTCTACATGAGATCCACAGGTATATGGCCAGCGTTTTGAATAGGGCCAACAGGTAGTGCACAGGCCGGGAAACCAGAAGGTGAATGCATATGGAAGAGGGGAGCCGAGGTTAATAAGCGAAAAGAAAAAAGAAAAATGTGTAACAAAAAAAAAAGTGGTTGGTGAGAGAGGGGAGGATTTTGAAAGAGACGACAGACAAGTGTCACCAACAACACGCTAATAGCGCCTATCTGTGTACGTACACCATATACCCCGGAAGTATATCGTCTATACATTTGTCATCAATGTGTCACGACTAATTGAAATTCCCCTAAATGGATCGCATTCTTTTATGGCCTTGTATAATATTTACGTACCTTATGGCACAGACCTTGACGTAATGAGTCTGGACCGACAAATGTAAACTGGTCATCACATCCCTGTGACAATGAATATCCGGATCACATGCATCTCGCACATGTCCTCCCCGACTGAAATTGTTTACTTTTCTCTTTAGTTTAATTTGCTGGCAATTAAAAGTAGCGCAATTTCATTGGAATTTGAAAAGAAAGTTGAGAGGAATGTGGGAATTTCAATATAGCGAATCAATTGACTACCATAGAGCGGCTAATTTGAATAAGTGTTTCGATTGATTTCTAAATCCTTTTCTGCTCCTTTTCCGGCCAGCACTTTGAAGAATGTTTGGAATGGGACTGACCCACATGAGATTGACCCAGTAGTAGCAAAAAGGATCAAGCACAAAAGGCAGCAGCCCCATCCAAACACCCCCCACCATCAACATATTTTGACTTTTCGGTGAGGGGGGCTGATAATCCGACAGTCGAATAAACACTATACCGATCTTTAGGCCTGTACAATAAAGCGCTAAAGGCCGAATAATAATAAAAAGAAGTGCATTGAGAAGCGCTGTCTTTCAAATATCTTTCACCCCCCAGCAGTTGGTGTTGGCCATTGTCGAAATTGAAGGTACATAAAATAACAACAATACTCGGGTGATCTCTCTCTTTCTCGACGACGTCAATACATACAGACAGTTCCGATGTACTGCTACAACTGCGTATAATAACGTCGACATCTTCTTCTTATTCTCCTGATATAGATTTCCGAGGGTGTGATGATAAGTGACTGAATAGCGCCTACGGTATTCCTTCCTCGCCTCGCCTACACACGCTGTACCTGTCAGCACCGTTTTTATGTGTCTGTTCTGGTTTGACACACCAACCGGATGATGTGATGAAAAAGGTAAAAAACCTAAAAAACCTAAAAAAAACCTGAAATGAAAGCTACTAAGCTATGTATAGTTTAGTGACATTCATACGTCAACATATTTGGAAGTGCCTCCTGGTAGCGGCTCTTCCGGCTGTTGGTTCAAAACTGTACCGTATACTTTTTCCATGAAAGAATAAATTCCGCAGATGCTATTTTGGCTCACACAGTGTGCAGTAGCCTATAGTGGGATCGAGCCATTATTGTCAAAGAGCTTTAAAGAAAAGAAAAGGTAACCTCTAGGAAGAATTTAGTTGGCGTTGAATCGATTATCGTGTTTAGAATACACGGACCACCATCAGATGACTACGCGCTATGCACGCCAAAAGCTAGGAGACTGTTGAATGTAGCAGTAGCAGAAGAAGGGGGGGGGACTGTTGAATCAACTCTGATGAATAGAATTAGATGGGTTATTGAAGCTCCCAGGAGTAACACAACAGTGTACATTGGGCACACAAATATTATGATCACCCGTTCAGAGTCGACGACGTTTGCCATATAGACTCTCTCTCTCTCTGCTGCTGCTTAAGAAAACAAAAAATTGAATGTGCTGTGGTGGTGGTCTATAGAAAATAATAAAAGAAAAAAAAACGAACGTCGTGGGTCTAGTTGCAGCATCTAACAAGTATATATAAACAGTCGCAGAGAAATGTGAATATAACTCTCGACAAACGCTGCTTGTTGGTGGTCGCCTCTATACAGAACGAGAGTCACACAATTCCCCGAGATGAGCCAGCAAAGACTTCAAAAATCATCATCAAGTGGCCATTGAATATCAAAGTAGAGAAGAAGCGTCGCATCTCTAAGAGCCGGCCAACGCGGGGCGATATAATCCCGCCGTGGCAACCCCTAAACCTCGCCGTATTATAACAGGATAGCGCATCACGGCCGGCCCCGTTATCATATAGAATGCCTTGAAAAATCAAGCTCTGTTTGTTCAACTCTCTCGCTCTTGCCTTTTCGCTCAAAAGCTCCTCCTCTTTCTTTTTCTTTTTTTTTTGTCAGTTTGCCACAGAATAAAAAGCAACAGCAGCCAGCAAGCAACAGCCTTCTCTCTCTCTCTCTCTCTCTTTCGATCATCGACGACGACGTTGATTTCGATTGTCTGCCAAGAAGAAAAGTTTCTGCTTCATCACGCAGAACTATACACGACCCCGGCGGGAGGACGAGCACAGCTAAAGAGAATAATAAAAGATCGCACCATCATTCTCCGATAGGTCGATCAAACACGGACTCTAAAATAGAATTCAGAAATAAAAGAAAAAAATATGAAGAACAAGAATAAGAAGAAAAAAAGGACCAAAGCCAAGCCAGAAGCGAAAAAAATAAAAATCAGTTTTGCTGTATGTACACTTCTTCTTCTCCTTGACTCTTGACAGAGAAAAGTTAGTTATCCGCCAGGATAATGGAATCTCCTTTTACGGAGTTGAACAACAAGTGGCAGGTCGAGTCGGCAACGCCAACCAACTCACACACAGAAAAAGCGAGAGAGAGCTTCTTCTTCTTCCTTGTATTATTCTTTTTCTTTTTTCTTTCCCAACTTTTCTACCTCGACTGTAATTACAGACCTGTCCGTAGCTCACGTGTCAAATGGCCGCAAAAGTCCCGACCGGGCTCGAACCGTCTTGTCTTCTTGTTGGACCCCACTGGTGAGCGCCCCAGACTCAGGCAGGTAAACCTCGTCGGCGTGCGGCTCTCCATTCATCACACCGAAACTTTTTTTTTTGGTTTTCTTTCTTTTTCCCTTTTTTTCTCTCTCCTACGCCAGTTTTCTTTCAACATACTTGAATAATCAACACTCGCTGCCAGTTGTACTGTACACAGACGGACCGACCGCTGCTGCTGCGCTTTCGTTCCTGCTGTTGTTAAGACTTCCAAAAATCTTTAAACCGTTCCCCCCCCCTTCCTTTTGCTGGCCTCACTGGGATTTTTTTTCTTCCTCCTGTCAGTTGACGGCTTAAGGGTGGCCAATTTTCAAATGGATTTCCAAAGGCAGCGCAGAGTAGTAGCCGCCTCGGTACTATGTCTTTTTCACCATCCAGTAAAAATAGAGACTCCTGGTTATTGCGTCAGTTATTCAAATGCACGTTATACGCTGGGTGCGCGTGTGTGTGTGTTTAACGCATTGCAACGGCCGAGCCGAGTGAGCTGATGTGTACTTTTGTCTTATCTTGATGGATCGTCAGTTAAGTTTACAAGTTGCTCGTCAACACGGACAAGATTTTGGGTTGTTGTTCTTTCTCACGCCATCGACTGGTGCCGCGCGCAGACGGGAATTCACGTTGAATATTTATGAATTCACGCGTGATTCGATACCACTAAATGCAGTACCAATCGCAGATCGATCCGATTGGCCACGGTCAAATACTCCCGACTCGGAATTTTTCTCGAAAAGTAATTTTCCCTTTCCATCGCGTGAAATTGTTGTTAATGTTACTAACATTTGTTGATTCGATTGAATTGCACCTGGAACTAATTCGAAAACGAACCAACCACGGCCGACCCGATAGCCATAGATCATTGTCTGTGATTACAACGCTCACGAATAACTCGGGAAAATTGTTGTTTGGTTTTGAGTCGCGAACGGTGTTTAAGCGAACAAACAGAGTCACGTGATGGAACAGAGTTGTCATCCTCATTAGTAAGCGGCTTCTTCTTCTTCTTCTTCTTCTTCTTCTTTACGACGTAGAAGATGGCGCTTTTGTTGCCGTGGCATTTCCCCCCGACTCTTTTTACAACTTACCGAGCGTGAAAATGAATAGGCGGGTGGCGGCGTCGTTCAATGTCGTCGTCGACGTCGGCTCAACCCTTCAAAAGTCTGAGATATATACGCCGTGTTCGCTGGCTCATCTCTTATTTTGCCTTTTCTCTTGCGCCTCGACTCGCCTTAATTTATTGAACAGCCAGGCAGAGCCCAGATTCCGCCCTAAAATGTTGCCTACTACACCCATGTTTAGCAGTAAGTATTTATATTACCTGGCAACTTGATTTAATACTTGTATAGCACCACACCTTGGCTGCCGTTTTCTGCCACCTATTGGTCGGCAGGTAAACCCCGCCAGGTAAAAATTACCCAAAAAGAAACAAAACAAAAAATCCTTTCCGAAATGAGAGAAGAAAGTGTGGCGATGGCTTAACATTCGCTTCGTTTTATTTTTCCAGTACAAATCTGAAAATTGACCGCAAAGTTGTGAAAGTGACAGACGGACACGGACATGAACAGAGAAAACGAGCAGTTCTCTCGTTTTAATTCCCCCCCTTCGCCGTCCGAAGGAACGAAAACGAAGAAAAGGTTGAAAAGGCATTTCTCGGATACAAATATTAGGACTAGTCGTTAAAAGGAAAAGGGGTTTTTTAATTGCGCACGGAGAGAATGGACCGCGAGGGGATTTAAAAAAGAAAGAAAGAAAAAAAAAGAAAAATCTGATCTGCTCCGTTATATTTATTGCCATCGTCATTACGGGAGTAAATAGAACGCGGCCTGAATCCTTGATGCCCATCCTGTTCGAAAACAGAATCAGACAGTCCCGCTGAGTTGAGAGATGAGGAGTTTAGCGCAAACGAGAAGCAGAGAAAAAGAAAGACGCAATTAAGTCAGATGACAATGTGAAGGGCGAAATAAGAGCGAGAAGAGAAGAGAAATAAGAGCGAGAGCGATTTAGGAGACGCCGATGAGCACACGCAGCAACTATTAAAGACTCGAGGATTTATTCCAATTTTTATCAAAAACCGCCGCTCCGGGTCCCGCCGGTCACGCCAAACAACGGGGCTGAGTTTAGGAGTGGAGAGTGCGAGGCCAATTAACACCACCCAACGGGTTGCAACGGACTGGGGCTGCCGATGCCGGCACGCCGGACCCTTAAAAGAAGAGGCTCATGAAAATAAATAAATGGAATGAGTCCGGCAACAGGTGATTTCGGCTTGCTGTGCCGGCCCGCTCCATTATCCATTGCCGCGCGTGATGTGTGAATTCATCCATTCGAGAGCGCGCGGGGAAGCTGTCGCGGGAAAAAATTTGAAGAAATAAAAAAAGGAAAAAAAAAAAAAAATGTGCTCGGCACTCTTAACCGACGCAAAGCAAAACGCTTCAATCATCCGCAGAAGAAGCGTCCGCTGTCCGGTTGTTGGGGCCCCCTTTTGTTATAATTGCCCAGTTTTTTTCTCCTCTTCTCCTTTCCTTCCATACATCTCTCTCTTGCGCATGGCAGATGGCGCCTCATTCCACGGCAAAATAAATAAATATTCAAAAGAAGAAGATAAAGAAAATACGTTATGGGGATTAAAAAAGACACAAAAACAAATTAAAACAACAAATTTATAGCGGAGAACCGAAGCGTTTGGATGCTTACACTCAACACTGGTCGGATCCCACGTATGAAAATGTATTCAATAAGGTAAATTATAATAAAGCGTAAAGGACTCAAATTATTGTTCCAAAAAGAAAAAAAAAGGTTACTAAAGTATATCATTGACTTGTATAACAAGCCAGAAGGAAGGCTCCATACCGAAAGAGCTTCTTAAGTTCAAGTGTGTAAGAACGTGGAGTAAACAGACGATGAACATGAATGATAACAATACTTTTGACAGGAAATAAAGAGAAGACGGCGGCAGGAAGATGATGTTAAGGTTATTGTGTAAAAAAAAATTTTAATGATTGGATCCCCAAATTACTAACAAAGTTAATTCCATCACAACAAAAGGTGATAAAATGAACATCATTTTTTACTCAATCTAGTATAACGCCGGGAAAAATCCAGCGCAGAAAAAAGAAACAAAATGTGCCAAATTGCACCCTATTGCCTAAAGCATTAACAGTATTTGTTATTCTCTGACGAGATTCGCTCTTAATTATCCAAAGAAACGCTAAACTTGGTTCCTCTCAATATTGCCCCTTGAACCAAAGTAATTTTATCTTTTTAGAAAAGAATTAATATGATTTCGGCCCATTTCTTTAACTTGATAAAGAATAAAAAAACAAGAAACTTTGTTTTAAGAGCCTGGAAATGAATTGACGGAGTGTTGCGCTTTACTTGGACGTGTTGACCCCGAGCAGGTATTCACCGACGCCGAGATAGTAGACAGTCTGAGCAATGCCGAAAAGAGGAGCGATGACCAGGACACGGCAGCCACCGCCTTTGAAGAAGGCGCGATATCCTTCTTCACTCATAATTTTCATCACGGCGTCACCAATGCCGTGATAGCGAGGGATTTCCGCAGCGGGGATCCCACTGGGTTGATGGAGGCTGCGTGCGACACCTCCTCCTCCTTTAGCCTCGCCACTCGCGTTGAGGAATGCTAACTTATGCGGATCCCTAGATTGGGAATGAGGTTTCATCAACACGGAAGACGGTCCAGGAGTTCCTTTACCTCCGCCTGGAACCTCTTTCGATTGACCCTGTGCCTGTAAACGCGATTCAATCCGTTATTTACTTTTCCAATCATCATTTTCTTTGGCGAGTTAAATCACGTTCATACCTGTAGACGCGTTTTAACGACATCAATCGGGTTGACGGCTACAGCGGCAAAACCTCCAGCAGCGCAACCTGATATGAACGACCAGTAGAACGGAGCCTCACAGGTGACCAAGTCGGTCCCTTGCTGGTTAGATCCTAGAGCCTTCAAATGCGCAAACAGCGGGAAGTAAATGATTGAGAAGCTGACGTCGCGCATGATGGTGGACAAGCAGCCACGGTACAAACCCCGAAGTCCTGTTGTAAAGATCGACAGGTTAGATAGGGTCTACTAAACGTTTTCGTACATTCAGATTACCTTGAGAGGAGATCAGGTCTGTGGCGAGGCGTAGGGCCGACGTTCGAGGCCCACTGGTGCTCTGCTGGGCGCTCAACTGCATTTTTATCTTAAGGAGTTCCATCGGAGTTGTTATCACAGTCTGACACAAACCAGCAGTTCCGCCTGCAATCATTTCCCTCGGCAATGTTAATTTCCTGGGATAAGAACGTTCAGTATGCGTCGTTCAAAAATCAATAAACTTCCTGCCTCAATATACCCTTGCTTGTTCAGTAATACGTAACGGAAAGCGTCGTTTGCAGTCAGTTTAATAGCTTTTTCGGGAGTTACTAACAAAATATTAACAGCAGAGCCTAATGAAGAAACAAAGAGTTTATAAATAAAATAGGTATGCATGTAGAAACAATGGGTATGTATACCTCTGTACATGCCCAAGTATCCACTGGCTCGGTAAGACTTTTTAAAGCAATCTAACCTGTAGAAATGAATATGGTTTTTTTTTAAAGGAGATTTGGGTAAAATTACAAAAGGAATTACATATTCTTATATTGTTTTTCACCGGTTGATGAGTTCTGGTTTTGGAGTCTTGTTTTGACTAGATCAATTGGGTAAACAATGGAAACACCTACAATTCCAGCAATCCCGCCATTGAGAATTTTGCTGAAAAGACTGAGATAAAAAATCTGTTAGGATAATAATGACTAACAAGTAAGAAAAATTACTTACGGGAATTGAGTTTTCTTCTCTAGAGCCATTTGTGCTGATACTTCTGTTTTCTGTATGCTTTACGTTGAATAATATGCTGATGCGATGAAATATCTGCAGAAAAGTAGGAAGGTGAGCTTTTGGTTGGCAACAGCAATTACCACTACTGGTTTTAAAAAGCCTTAGGGTCTAAACTGAAAGATAATGATGTATAATATTGACAAACAAACAAAATACGTTCGACGACTTCAACCAAAGAACAATAAACGTTGTGCTATCTCAATAAAGATAACATTAAACAATCGAAGGCGATTTCTGAATAGAGTAGAAACCTATAAATCTGGCCCAACAAGGCATTTAAAAATTAGGACAACAAAGCAATACATGTACCAGGTGAAAGGAAGAAATTTAACACAGCCCGCACAGCCTCGTAGACGTTCATATAAGTGCAGACTAGTTGTTGTTTAGGGCTAAAATGTTCGTCTGTTCCAAGCGAAGCTATCTATCGATTTTTAGCTGCTATCGCAATTCCAAGAATTTAGCCGTCAATACAAATAGGTGGTCTTTTTCAAAAATAGGCTCACGCAAACTCAAGGACCTCTCATGAAATGTTGATCCAGTTTAAAAAGATTTTGCCACAGAGCGGGGAGCGGTATATTTTTAACCGTTGAAAAAGTGAAAGAAGCTGACGTTGCAACACCTACCGTGAAGTTATTGGATACACAAAGCGACCTTCTTTTTTATTATTTAGCAGTTCTAGCAAGTCTTCTGTGTAGACGTTAGTAACAGTGGAATCCGAGACGTACGTTTCCTTGTTTATTCAACTGTTTACTATATCCTTTGGACACGGCAACGGACAATCAGGCCAAACCCAAAACTAACTAATAAATCTATGACTAGAAGCCAGCAGAAAGATGGAAGAAAAGAAGAGATAGTTTGATGATTGACATGTGACAGCGAATATATC
Source organism: Daphnia pulex (assembly GCF_021134715.1). Taxonomy (NCBI): domain Eukaryota; kingdom Metazoa; phylum Arthropoda; class Branchiopoda; order Diplostraca; family Daphniidae; genus Daphnia; species Daphnia pulex. The sequence goes on along the minus strand of NC_060018.1, from coordinate 1,679,373 downwards.
TCTCGAAGATAAATTACTCGTCACGCAGTCGTGAACGAACGTGAAGTCGTGAACGAAACATTAGTCTGAAAATGGCGGACCGGGAATTCAGGATGTGATGCAACAGCTTAAAAAACCTCTCACGCAACAGTATGGCTTAAAGGGGACCACAGCAAGCGTAGGAGTCACATATATTACTTGTGAAATATTTCTGGACCCGATGGGAAGCGCCTTTCCCGTATGCGTGAAATCGCTTACATCATCCGAACAAATACTAATACAGCTTCTTAATGGGCGCAAACACGCATACAAATTTTCCAGGGCAATTGGTTAAAAAATTGGTCAGTGAATTTGAACTTAAACACTAAAAACATGCAAAGCCCCTCCCCCCCCCCCCCCCCAAAAAAAAAAAAAAAAATTAATAAATTAAAAATTAGAAGTGCAGTACCGTATGAAAAACACAGGCAATAAGAGCGGTAGCATAAGTTTTGGGAAACCTGCTGTCGATTTTTAAATCAAAGAAATGGACTGTAAAACTTGTTCGTAACTTTCAACTGTAAGTTTGTCCAATCAGTTTTATGCTATACGTTCTTAAAGCTGCACCTGCATCACACGTTATGGTTTAATGAAAGGCGAACGGACGGCAAGCCAACACTCACACTCGAATTTTGGTACTCAAAATGTTGGACGTCAGCTGATATGGCACGCCGAAAGAGTCACAAACAAAATGTTTAAATTTAAAAAAAAAAAAGTTTCGCCACAACGCTATCTAGCGGTAAAATATAGAACTGCATGCAAAATGCAAAATTCCCTTTTCTTGCCCCAATAGGCCAATACGCGAAATTTTCGCTTATTCGTCAGAACGTGACAAGTTGTATGAGTCAACAATCATCGTTAAGCTAGCTTCGAAAATTACCAAAGATTCATAGGTAAACTCGAGTGATTTCGTCTGTTATAACTTGTCGGTGATGTGTTCTATTCCGGGTATATGTTGGATAACCTTAATGTTTTTCATCAACTCACAGTCAGAGTAAACGTGAAGTCATGCAACCTACCGTCAACTATTTTGTTCAAACTCATTGTATTCTACTGAATGTGTCATCAAAATGATACAGGTAAAAACCAACACTAGCTTTATTTCATGCTAAAACATATATTCTTCTCATGTTTTATTAGGATTAATCTTAATTATCGGCTGTTTCTATTGAACTTGCTAGATCACCGACCCCAGCATGGAACAATCTCTCATTCCATCTTATACAGAATCTTGGGTAACTGATTTGTGGTTTCATGTGTGTAAAAGTTCACTTGTCATGTTACTGAACTTTATTAATTGCAGTCTAATATGAATTTTTGTTTTATTTACAGGTTTCTGAATTGGCATGACTGACTATATGAGAAGTTATGTCCTTCCAAGAAAAGGACTTACAGCGTTACAGTCAACAAGATTTCTTATTTGCTAACCCGTTGGCTGCTACCCATGAATCTCCCTATTCAACAACAAAAAAAGAGGTTAAATATTGTGATCATGCTATCATCATTGTAAGTTGTGTTTACATTGAAATTAGAGAAGTTGTCATACTAATAGTGCTAATAGCAATTTTAACGATTGTTTGGTTTCTTATTTAGATGTTGCCTATAAGACCAAATGTGGGACATATGGTTATCCCTCCAAAATAAGGCAATGACCACACGTTCAACGCGGATCATTCGCTTTGTCATCGAACTTGACTCATTCCATCTTCTGGATTGCTTAGGAAAGCTGTTTGGTGTTATTCTGTGTAACTTCATTGTCATGTCACTGAATTTAAATTTTGTTTACATTTTGTTTAGCTTGATTTAGCCATTTAGGTAATGACCGAGAAGATGCGGCCTACATGAACATCATTTAGGCGACCAGCATCATTCGACTACCCAACCGGCTTCTACTACCCTGCTCTCAACACAGCACGGAGTTTTACTCTTAGATTTTTGGCTGTTCGCGATGTGTGATGGCGTTTCCTTGGACGAGATGATGATTTTGGCGAGAAAAATATTGCGTGAGTATATACTTAAAACTGTTTAATTATTCTTTTACTTCTTTTTTAAATGTTTTTTTTTTTTTTTTTCATTTACAGGAACCTGAAGGTTCCTAAATTTGCATGACAGACTTTATGAAAAGTAATGTTCTTTCAAGAAAGTCAACAAGGTCCCTTTTTGCTAACCCAATGGCTGCTACCCTTGAATCTCCCTATTTAGCTCCTTACACAGTCCCTCTTGATTTGAGGTATTGCTTTTTGTCGCTACAATCTTCTTTGAATATTATTGTCATCCAAATAAATGTTCTTTCTGCTTACAGGGTGATCCTTCGCTACTGATCATGGACTCCATTGGTGAAACTGAAAACCGACGAGAGAATGCTGTGATCCAAGACTTGTGTGTTCTACCGGAATTCCTTGGTTCATGGCGAAACTGATCTACCTCCGCATTCTGTCAGGAGCGCTAACAGACGACGTCGTCGCGATACAGGTATTTTATGGAATTTCTTAGAAGCTTTCTCTTGTGCATAATTTCCAATTAACCTTCGTTCTATCATGTACCATTTTCAGTTTGTATTTTCTAAATTGTCGATAGAGTTGGCGTAATTACTTACGTTGTCGTCATATTCTTTGTTCTTTTGTTCCGTTCCTAAGGTTCAATACCTTAATGTTAATGTGGGACACATTTTTTTTTCACTTAATTGCCATCCTTATAAACCCTACAACAGAACCTAGTTTTTGGAATATAGCGGGAATTCAGGGTCAAATATGATGAATATTTTCATAGTTGACCGTTGTGTCTCATCTGTTCGTGGTGACCGCATGTAATTGATTTACTGACGAGATTTCAATTTGTTCGCAGGTGGAGACGACGGTGAAATCGCTGATAACGATGATGGATCAGATCACGAATTTGCCGAGGGTGGGTAATGTTACCCGGTTTGACTTCAGCATTTGAGTCTTGTGAATGAATGAAGTGAATTCGTAGTAACATAACATGTACGTGTAAAAGTTTCATTTCATTTTTTGATAAATTTCCAGTGTTAACGCATCTTATCTGCGATGATTCTAGGAAATGTTAGTTTTTATTAACGTTTGGTGAGGTGCTTTGTTATTTATCCTTTTGGCTACTGAACTGCGACATGTAAATTTCCATTTTAACAATGGATCCTGCTGTTAGATTACGTACGATCGCACTTGTAGGATTCTCTAGGATAAATAAACACAGTTGACAGTTGTGACGGTTGTGAATTGATTGCTGTCTCGTTTGTCTGCTAAATTAAAAAACAAACAAAATGTGTTCATTCAAAAAGAAAGATTTATCACAGGTTAGGTAAAGTGCAGAATGACAGGAATAAAGCTAAAAGGGTGATACAGGTGATTATTAAAACAATCAGATGCCCAGTCCCTATTGTGTGAGGATCACATGAGCCTGGAACATGCTGTTGTTGTGAGACAGGGTATAGTGTTTCACCATCCGTTGTGATTGATCTTACATTTGCTGTTGCCTTGTAGTATGTAACCTAGTAGAATGCCACAGTGAATAGAAACACATTCTGAATAACGGCAGGTTTACCCTACCAACTAGGTGTTTATCCTTTCAGCAATCCACTGTCCAAGCACTGTTGCCTAGGTGCTGAAACGTCGGGAATCACTTGCAGACAAGGTACATGAACGGATATCACCGCCTTGAGTGCCTTTTCCTCAGTGTAGAAGTTGAACTGGCGTCTATTATCACCTTGAGGATTTCGTCTGTTGTGATGTGTCATGCTGCGTGGTGGCTTTTTGGTGAAATTTGACAGGGTGAATATTACGTGAGTATGAAAATTATTTGTTACCTTTGTTTGTTAGTTCTTTCAATTTAGTGTCTGAGCTAGAGCGGACATTGTTTTCATGTTACTTTTTTTAAACGTTTCTTCTTTCTGACGTTAGACGGCATGGTCTTTGATAATTTTTTACCTGTCAGAATCTTACTTTGCACCTCTCTGAAGAAATTTCTCGCTACTACTACAAAGAACTTTTTTGTGATAACTGTCAGTTTCTATTTCAGGAACAAAGCTCACTTGTTAGATTTTTAATAATATGTATTTTTTTTCTACTTCCGGTTTTCTCATTTTAGTCATTAGTTCAGTAAATATTCATTCGACGCACAAAATAACCACATATTCGTGATCCTCGTCAAATTTTTGGTAAAGTTCATGTTTTGTTTTGTACGTTTTCGTACTTCCGGTTTTTAGAATTTTCCTGAACTATAGTTCAGGAAAATTCTCGATTTTGGCCAAAATCTGGATTTAGTTTAAATTACATGTAATCGACCCCAAATTTCACGTAGATCACGAATATTTGGTTTATTTGGTCGGCAGCTCAATGGTTGAGGCGCTATCGCTTACTTCCGGTATACTTCCGGAAAATTTGCATAAAACTAGCAAGTGAGCTTTGTTCTCTGCACAATTCTAAAGACTCCTTGCCAGCTAAAGCAAACAGAAAAGGTCTTTTTGATTTACTTTTGTGACTTTTGTGACTATCTAAAGCCGGTCCTTTAGATAGTGAGTTTTGGACGTGTCTAATAGATGGCGTGAAGGAATATTGTGTTGTCAAATGGCTTATGGCGTCTCGTCTAAATCTATCTTCAGCTACAGCTATTTTCTTCGAAAGTTACAAATGGACACATAGGTTAATTCGAGTAATTTCGTTTGTAACTTGTCGGTGATGTGTTCTATTCCGTGTTCATGTTGGATAACCTTAGTGTTTCTCACCAACTTACAGGAGGAAACGTAGCCTACCGTTGACTATTTTGTTCAAAATGTGCCATCGAAATGACACAGGTAACTACCAACACTAGCTTTATTACAGTATTGTTGAAAAACATACAATCTTCTTATCTTTTATTAGGATTCATTATAATTATCTGCTGTAAGAATTGAACTTGCTAGATCACCCCATCACGGACAAATCTCTCATTCCATCTTCTAGAGAACCTTGGCTAACTGTTTGGTGGTTTCAAGTGTAAGTTCACTTGTCATGTCAAGGAACTTTCTTTGTTGCAGTTCAAAGTTTTGATCTGCACTCACGTCTATGGTTATAAGACGATTTCAACTGCAGTATACCGATTACTGTTTAATTATTCTTTTAGATAGTTTATTTTCATAGTTTTCAAGTACATTGATGACACAAATTATTAACAGGGTGACTTAATTTTCTTATTTTTTATTTACAGGTTTGAAACTATAGGTTTCTAAATTTGCATTACAGACTTTAAGTAAAGTCATGTTGAAGAAAAAGGACTGACTGACAGTCAACAATGTACACTACCTTGTTTGGTAACCTGTTGGCTGCTTCCCTTGAATCTCCCTTTTTACTTTCTTAAGCTTGATTTGAGGTATTGCTTTCTGTCGCTCAAATATTGTTGAAAAATTATTCTCAAACTAATAAATGTTCATTCTGTCTACAGGGTAACTCCTTCGCTACTTATCATGGACTTCATCCATTGGTGATGCTATAATTCAAGAGAATGCTGTCATTCAAGACTGAAAAATTGTGTAGTTGTTAGATAAAACAAGTGCATGTCTGGGCTCCCTTCTTCTTTGGCCCCATTTCCCTAACTAACCACTAACCAACGCCCGCCGGTGGTCACTCACCCGCTGTGAAACCAGGAGGAGGGGAGGGCTCTGGTCGAACGGGGACTTGGAAGGCGCATGATCCGACGAAAACTTTTAGAGGGTCATGAGTCTAACCCGGAAGCCTAGTATGACTAATCGCTCCCCAGTAAAACTTGCCTCGCACTCTTCTCTCCTCTTCCATTTCCAGGTAATCTCCCTGGATCTACGCCGACACTGCATGTGCGAGTTTTAGCAAGCAATCCGCCACCCAATTTGACAAAAAGTGATAGTTTGTTTTCACGGAAATTTCGTCAGACGGTTACAAAATTTCTAATTCAACAATCTCATGTAGAAATTTGCATCTAGTCTACTGGTGCAAATTGCGATTCTTTAAGCTTGATTATTTAGGAGATGTGTTAAAAAACCCACAATTGCTTTTAACGCATCACCTAAATTAATCAGGCTTACAGAATCGCAATTTGCACCAGTAGACTAGATGCAAATTTCTACATCAGATTGTTGAATTAGAAATTTTGTAACCGTCTGACGAAATTTCCGTGAAATCAAACTATCACTTTTTGTCAAATTGGGTGGCGGATTGCTTGCTAAAAAGCCTCGCACAAAAAAAATTGTCTCGAACCGGACGCTCTGTTTAATGAATTATTTATTTTGTAAATGTTCCAGAATAAAAATGAGGTTTATGAATTATATAATTGGTTTATTTATTCAATAATAATATTTACGTATTATAGATATTTGACATTTGTGGGGAAATGGGGGTTTAAGAAATGGGTGTTGGTGGAAGTTATGGGGTTTAAGGAATGGATGTTGGTGGAAGTTATGGGGCTTAAGGAATGGATGTTGGTGGAAGTTATGGGGCTTAAGGATTGGATGTTGGTGGAAGTTATGGGGTTTGAGGAATAGATGTGGTTATATAGGTAGGTATATGGATGTGATAGACAAAGGATCTTATGTCAACCTTATTAAAACAAACCCCGACTTCTTCTAGCTAATGAAAATCAATTGTCCCCCTCCCCCCAATCTCCTCCTCGCTGGTTTCCCAATCGCGAAGACATGTTTATTATTTGTTCAACGTAAAAATTCCCCGTATTACTATTTTTTTCATTCTCAACATATAAACGGTTAACTTCATAGACGCAAATATCAATTAAAACTGGATGTAACTTTTGTGCACAACACCAGCAGTCCGGCACCAAGGAACAGCAACAGCATAACTCGATGCAAAAAAACTTTCACCAGTATAGGCTGCAACAACATGCATATTGGACAGCAACATCACTGCTACGTAAACATAAACCTGTGACCAAAATGAAATTAATGTTTGATCAATGGAAATTTTGTATAAAATAAAAAAAAATCACTTCAAATGGAGTTCACCCAAATATTCTATGGCAAAACTATCTGATAACTATAGTTTAAACAAAAATTTACATGAAACTAGATTACTCATTTAATTCATTTGAAATTTGTAGTGCTCTGCAGCGAAACAAAAACATTCTTCTACAGTATCTGCCTATCTTGTTAACCAATTCCCCTTAAACAATCCATAACTCAATTTACATATGATCAAAGGAAAGAGCTGTTGACATGATGAAATCCCCAAATGTTAAAATTAAACAATGTAAGCAATTATAATAGTCCAAGCATGATACTTCCCAAGTTAGAACTTATAATTTTTATCAAATTACCATTTCAAGGAGTCTTCTTGCAGTTCTACTAGATGTCCAACATTTCAGCAACCACAATGCAGCATGATCCAGCGTCAACTCAGATATAGCTGATCCCAGAAGACTTGAAGCATGGGACTCTCCCACACTCCAGGACAACATCAGCACCAAAGACTGCATGCAACAGCTCAATTTAATCACACCTTTCACTGGATGACTGCAACGAATCCATGCACACATTAGACTGCAACAAAGAAGCGCAGACTTCACCTGGCTATTGAAAAACAAAAGCAAGTTACTAACAAGGAACATAATGTCATGTGACATAACAAAACGACAGAAGTATGAAGTTAAACTATACAATCAGAATTACTTGATAAATCTTACAAAGGAATTGGTAGTTGTCAAGTTTTCCAACTTGAAAATAACAAATGTAATCAACATTTCCATAATGGTCTTAACTCATAATTGCAACAGAGAAGCAAAGGGGTCTACTCTCTAGTCATTAACTAAATCTGTAGCAATCAGTTGAATGCAAAATAAAACAAAAACAAAACAAAAAAAAACACAAGATTTCCCAAGTTACAACCAATAATATCAATCAAATTACCAATTCAAGAAGTTTTCCAGCAGTTACACTTGGTATAGCACCAGCTCGATAAACTGCATGCAGAAGCTGCAACTCAACCATGACTCGATCACACCTTTCACCAGTTGGCTGCAACAAAACCACATTAATGATACTACAGCCATGAAGCTCAGACTTTGTCGTTTTCTAAATTTCTGCAACAGTTGAGCAAAGGGATCTCCATTTCCGACCTGAAAATCAACTAATAAGAGTAAAACCTATTGCATTATTGCAGGGAGATTGATCAAAAAAATTACTTTACTAGCTCTGAAGTGTTTCTGCACGAGATGAGACGTACAGCTAACAATGGCCGACATTTCGACAAAATGGACAGCAGTTTCGACCCACGTGATCACATTTGGCCTAGTGAAATTAAAATTATATGCCAGATTGCCTGAAATTCAGACAGAGACGTCAAAGATTAATTAAATTTAAGAAATCCAAACTAGCATTACCAATTACATTTAATGGCTAAAAATGTAGATCGACACCATACACCAATCAACTTGGAAGACACTTTCAAGTCAGAGTCTGGGAAACAAATGGCAAATATTTATTTCTTCCTCACGAAGACACTCGCGTCACCTAGCGGATGGGGAAACAATCCGCCGTTATGGCGACCGTAGAAGGTAGAACTCCACCGACAATAGAACCCCAATATTTTTAAAAATTTAAAAAAATTTCTTTGTATGCGACAGTAGAACTCCAAAGACATAAGATGATAAGAACTCCTTTTTTAAATATTATTAAAAATACCCGACAGTAGAACTCCAGTGCCCGACAGTAGAAGTAGAACTCCACTACGCGACAATAGAACTCAAATAAATTCTTTAATTATTTTCATGTTCGACAGTAGAACTCTATTGAATTTTAATAATTTAAATGTACGACTATGGGACTATGGCAGAGAAAATTTCCGCGTTTTGGGGCAGGAAATTTTTTTTTGCATTTTTTTTGTGACCCTTTCGGCGTGCCTTAAGCTGAATTTCAAAATAACCACGAGCACGTCTAGTTTTTTGTAAATGTGCTAAAACACGTATGCTATTTAGCGCTCAAAATGTAAACTTTTTCTTCTTATAAATATAAGAATGATAGCTATCTGAAAACTGATAGGTTGGCTATCGTGGTTGGACTTTTACCTATATACTACTCTATTATAAATTGTTGAATTATACGAAAAATTTTGATTCAATCCGAAATATCACTTAGAGCATTACACAGTTTTTTCACATAAACTTATTTGTTTCACAGAAACATCATTATTAAAAGTGGCCCACAGTTGACAGTTATTCGTGGCTCATGATTAAATTCGACGTAAAAGAGGAACGCTATAATATAGAGAAAATCAACACAAACTGTATCACACGAACTCTCATTCACAATTTTTCGAGTAGATAAACTGCCAATATATAAAGGACTTAGTGGCGGTGTTAGTAGCGAAATGCGCCCATGCGAGCCACACGTGATATGAAGTGTTTCATTGTAGCCTCTTCGAGTTTGGAAAACGTTTCCGTTTGGACGACAGCCGTTAGATGATGGACAGCGAATCGTAAACAGTACTCTTCAAGGTCCTAAGAAACTAAAATGGCTCATCCTTGGACACAATGTGGTAATTATCGGTGAACAGTAATAATACCTGTGCCTCGTACTTCAAGCCAGTCGCAAATAGAACAGCCACGTTCTCTGTGTTAACGCTTTGGCGGATCAAGTGTTGGCACCGTGACTTTAATTCCGTTTCACAATAAGCATTGGCCAAATCAAGCAATCCTGCAGTGGAATGACAAAAGTAAAACATTGAAAAGAACGGGATAAAATAATGAAACGGACCTAATGCTTCTTCCACAGGCAGATCGACTTCATCAGTATATAAATATCTGAGGAAGCAATAGTAAACTGGATAAGAGAACTGTTCAATTTCAACTGTTCTGTAAATGAAATAGATTAATTTTTAGTGGAGACAAACACGGAATAATTATAAAAATAGAGTCGTTTACTCTTTGTCAGCTTCGGCCCATGTGTTGTGTTGAAACATGGCTCGATAATATTGGCAACGAATTCTTAATATAGCTTTATGCACCCAAATGGAATTCCCACCTACTTTAAAGCATATATCTCCTGTGTTCTATGCAGTTGGTATAATAAGTAGAATAATAAATTTTTTATAATAGACGTAAAAACGGCAACCAACGGTGTTTCACCTCATCGTTGAAGGCTAACCGAAGTGTTTCGGCTAAAGGTGTATCTTGTCGAGCACGAAATTGTAGCGTTCTCCATGTTACGGAAGGAGTACTATAGCAAGCAAAGACTTCATCCAGATGCGTATACGGAGTAGGAGATGGAGAAAAGATGCTGTGACCTCGACAATGGCCCCACATGAAGATTTTGCCATCGTGAAACATTGCTGCGGAGATATGAGATAAATGGCAAGCGGCAATTTCGACTGCCCTAAGTTAGAAATACGATTGTCATTGAAATTCATGCAAACATTTGATTCTCAACATACTTTCCCAGCTCAGGGGCAACTATCACAGGAGAAAGGTGATGCGTTTTGTATCCTGTGCCCAGTTGTCCATAAGAATTGGCTCCCCACGCGTACAATTCTCCTTGATCGGTTAAGGCAAGACAATGGGCAAATCCACAAACAATCTGAAGGAATTTTAAGAACGGAGGTAAAAGAATGTAATTCCGAAGGTCTCTACCAGAAATTATATTTACCTGAGTGATGAAGACTTTGTGAAGGTTGCTAACGCGAACTGGATTGTGTTGATTGTTATTATTTCCAATACCCAATTCACCGTTCCCGTTGTAACCCCAACCATAAAGCTATAATTTTAAAAATCAGAAAAAGCTAGTTGTCGTTTAGTCACTTTCCTAGGACTGAATCGTTCTGGGATCTGTTACTAACATCACCATCATCCAATAGAGCCATTGATGTAAGCTGTCCGCAAGCAATAGCCACCACTTTATGTCCTCCAATTCCAGAAGTTACTCTTCGGGGAACACTCTGCCCCGTGGTAGTCCCAGATCCGCATTGCCCCCCGTTATTTTGGCCCCAAGCAAAAACTTCTCCTTCACTCGTTAAAGCCAAGCAGTGGTGATTCCCGCACCCCACCTTTCAAAAAGGGTTTATTATAAGTAACAAAACAAATTTGGTTATACTGTAAATATTCACTTGAATCACAGTTTTTCCTGCTAGAACTCCGCTCACTAAAGATGGTGTCAAAGTGTGGTTGGTGTTTCCATTTCCTAGTTGTGAATAGGTATTGTAACCCCATGTGTACAACTCCCCGGAATCAGAGAATGCTAGCAAATGAAGACCAGATCCATATGCCAAACCTATATGAGTTTTAAATGTCACCAAAAGCAATATGAGTATATAACAACAGCAAAAATGAAAAGGAAAAATAGGGAAAGGTGTTTCGAACCTTTGATTTTCTTTTTGCACAAACTTTCTATTTTTCTGGGTTGCAGTGCACTTGCAGTATCACCAAGACCCAGACAACCTGACGAATTGCATCCCATGGCATACACATCATCATCAACTGTGACCATTATGACTTCACTTCCCATGTTTCCTATAAATGAAGAGACAAAGATGCATGTTTATTGCCCCCTAAAGACAGTGAGAGGTAAAATAAAGGGATTACCAAATATGACAGCCATTTTCAAATTACGGAGAAACTTGTTGTCCAATAGACTCAAGACGGTCCATTTGGTGAGATCCATCTGCATGTGAATATAAGCAAGTGACAGAGATACAAACCATGTTTTTGAAAGATTACACACATTTCACAGTTTTATGGTTGGGGACTATATTATATTATTCAAAGCTTATTAGACCTTTTTCACTAGCAATGTAGAAATGTGTAGTTGGGCAAACACACACAGACTTGACTGAATATATTTTTAGAATGACGAGGTACTGCGTATTGCCCTCCCAACTTTACAGCTGCTTTCTTTGTTTTGATCGTTTTGATTGTTACCAGGAAAATCAAGGTTGGATCACTGCCACCTGGCGGCAAATTTGGCATTTAAATGATTAAAACAAGAACTAGGAATAATCAGAATCCTGAATAATTAATCGCTGCAAATGCTTCTGAAATGTTCGGAATCCAAAACCGTAATTTATCTGAGTAATCTGAAATATTAAGTAAAAAATTAAACAACATTTACACTGGTAAAGTGAGCGAACTTATAACTATTGGAATTCTATGATAAATTCAACAACATCAGAAGGGAACCAGCAACTCCGCTTAGTAATGAATACAGCTCATCAATGAAAAACTTGCAATATCAATATTTGATAATCCAAATATTGACTAAATGAACATTAGTCATGCTAACGCTGCCAACCATTTCGTGTCAGATAGTTTATGGCAAACAGGGCTGGTGCATTGGGCTCGTAAGTCGCATCGCCAAGATACTGTTATTCTATTCTAATGTGTTTAAATCTGTTGATAACGAGAATTTGAAAGAATGAGCATCATTGTACATTGCCTTTACTTCGACAATTTTAAATTTTTATTTGGAACTTACAAGTTTCTAATTCAAACAAATTGAACCAAGTAGTCGATCGTCCTCATAGAGAACTGAGATGAAATAACATTTATATTACCGATGTTGTAATCGTAAAGGTGCAGTACATCATCCATCAATGATGTGCATGACTCCAGAAAGCGACCAAAGAGACGAGAATCGCGAACTTTGATGTCTCTGAGGATCGAATGTCTGGAGTTGCGATAAATTAAACAGCGGAATCTGGAATACTAAATAATAGAATGTTAGAATTACTACGTTGATAAAATTAACAAACGTAAAACCAATGGAACTCTATGATATGTTATAATGTTATGAAAAGCGGATTTCTCTTAGATACTCGGCACAATAATGAATAAGGCTCATTATTTAAAAACTTATGAAAATATTCGATAATCTAAATATTGTCTAAATAAACATTAGTCATGCTAACGCTGCCAACCATTTCGTGTCGGAAAGTTTACGGCAAATCGCCAGCACTTGTCAACACTCATCAAAAATTTACACAGTTCGTGTTACACTCCTGCGATGAAAAAATTCCAAATGCGCAATCCCATCGTAATTTAATAGTCGCCTTTATTACGGTACTTCAATTTGAATTTCAAATTCCATTCTCGTGTGATTTTCGGCCTTCCATTGTATTTACTTCTACAGTGCGCATCGATGCTTTTCATCGATACAACAGCCTATATTAAAACATAGTTACATAATCAGAGAGAAGGAGAAAGGGGAAAGATAATGTCCCTACTTATACAGCTGCTATCTTTGTTTTGATTGTTGACAGGAAATTGGAAAATCAAGGTTGGATCACTGCCACCTGGCGGCAAATTTGGAATTTAAATGATTAAAACAAGAACTAGGAATAATAATCACGGAATCCTGAATATAAATTGCTGCAAATGCTAATAACTACATATAAGGACTTAAGGAGAACTTCATAATGGATGAAAGATCCTACATATATTACCCGAAGCATTTGCAACTCGATCTCTTGTTGAGCAAACATTTTCTGTTACATTTGAATATCAAATTTACTTTCTACCATTTTTACGCCCATTCGTACGTTTAAATGTGGTGACAGAAACATTCCTCGTCGCAATATCGTGACCAAAGGCATGGAAATACCCAGCCCGGCCCTTTCACGGTCCCGACGGATAAAAGCTCGAATCATCTCCTAGAAAATATCGCACCATACATACAAGAAAATTGCAAATGCGAACGAACGCACGCTCTGGCTGTTTAACGATGTAGCCTTCTATAAATTTTTTTATTGACATTTTCCACGATTCACTCGTATTACGTTATACCGCCGGGCAAGTCACAAGAGTCACAAAAACGATACGCAGGCCCAAAAGTTTTCACGATTCTGGGTTAATTAGAAACTCGGCTTAATGACGCTATTGATCACACACACACACACACATGTATGTGTAGAGAAAGTTTCCTTGATAATAACATATACACAGTACGTGCTATAAACCTCGTGATGCATGGATGAAAACATCATCAGCGCAAGGACGCGCGCGCTTTCTCTCCAGATTTTGCGGCGTATTACTTTGGGCAAGTGGCGGCCGCTGTTTTGGCTTTGAATGCTGGAATGCGTTGCAAATCTCTGCCCGCGGACCTGCTGCATACACAACAGCGAAAAGGTTATTAACGTGCTGGCTATTAACGGTCGTTGTACCTGCTAACGTGTTTCCAACACACAATGTAACAAGAATCAGCAAATTTCCCGAAGCTGAAAAATCAGCATCTTCAGATTTCCCGATGGAGTTTCCCTCAATGGCTCGTCGCAATCACATCGAATGTAGCACCAATAAAATGAAAAGCCCACGCATCATGTCCGAGTTCCTCTCCGAGTCAATAATATAAAACACCGCCGCCGCCGCCGACTTTCATCGACGAAATTATTCGAACTGTTGAGGCTGCTGATGGTATAAGCGTGCGCCCATAGTCGATTGCATTTGGCAGAGCTAGACAAACGAAACGTTAGATAATTTATGATCAAAAACTGCGCAACACAACACACAATAATGACTAGTATATACCACATACATGTTTCACTGCGGCACTCTCAACACACTTTCGAGGAGGTTAACGATATTCCACGGAATTCATTTGTCCGCTGTGTATTTATAAGCGCGCGAGCGTGCAGCAGCAGCGCAGTGTGTGTCTGCTGTACACTGCTGTATATAACAGTCGCTCCTTTTTTGCTTATTTACCAAGCCCCTTTTTTTTTACGGATGATTACACGGGAAAGAAGAGGAGTAAGGAAGCAGCCAGCAGCTAGACACACACATCAGAGTGCACATGTATTCTTATTCTTATATTGATGCCACAGACGAGCCTCATATAATAAACATAATACGCAAGCGAGCTGACGTTTTCTTCTTTCTCCGCAGTGATGAAGTATTGACAGAGCTCTCGGCTGTAGATATGGCCAAGTTAAGAGAGAGAGAGAGAGGCTACATGGATGATGAATGATCGCATCTATTGATTATTGATGAGACTCGCACACAAATCATTTTTCTGCAGGGCTGACGCAAGAGAAAGCTAAAAAAAGAAAAACCAAAAATTTCAAAAAGAAGAAGAAATAACAAAAACACATGAACATGTCATATTTAACGTTATGGTGATGATAATTCGGCGCTATGCGTTCGGTAATGTCCCGATCCAAGATTGAACATATCACGAAGGGAAAAACAATTCCAAGGGGAAATGCTACTGGCTGAAAGCAGTGCGCTGTTTTCGTGTTCACGCTATACATTTCCGCATGTATGTGTGTGTGGGTGGGTGGCCTTTAAAAAAAAATCGATTGGCCAGATATATATATGGAAGCAAAAGGGGGGAAATACCAACACAAAAATATAATAATATATATAAAGAAGTGGACCAAAGTTTTTTCCCCTCTCTATGTATAGCAGCAGACCAACGGTCAAACTTTTGGCTGGCGTGAACGTGTGTGCCACTGTGTATCCAACACACAGACTATGGAGGAAGTTATTACAACAACTTGGATTGTAGTGTATAGTAGTAGGTTTTTTTTAAGCCGTTGGGCTTATAGAGACTATCAAGCCTTCTGGCGCTGGCTCCTTGATCGATATCACTATTTTTCTTCTGCTGAAAAGCTTCCACACGTATTCTATTCGACCTAGACGCCGGCGATATAGTGCGGACAAAAAAAAATCATTTCCTGTTGGACTTTTGCTCTTTCAATCGCCGGTCTTTTTCTTTTCCTCTCCCGACAGCAGTCGCCCGGCCTGCCGCGCGCGTTATAAATATTGTCATTAATATCAATGCATAAAGTTGTTCAGACTTTATGTACGCGAATCAGGCATTTTTTTTTCCTCTTGGGAAAAAGAAACTAAAAGGCGACGAGACAGAAAAGGAAATAATCAAGACAGGGAAAAACTCACATGGGAAAGACAAGAAATGCGAGTCTGATGGCTAGCTTCCAAATTGCTCTTTTGATGGAATATTTAGGCAATACATTTCAGCGTGTTATTGCGGACGGCGATCTGTCTCATTTTTATTTTTTTGTTTCTTTTTTTTGCACGTCTTAGAATGGCTATTTGTCATGGCTGCTGCATGCCGGGGCAGCAGCAGCGCAGTGCTGCTGGTCACCAGTGGATGTTGACAGGCACTTGACGGGTTGAAATGACCGCCGCGCTGCATTCATTTTATAGATGTCTACTCGTGTGTGTGTGTGTACAAGGGCTAGCAAGCTGCAGCACTGTCTTTTGATAAATCAGCGATAGCCTATGATACAAAGTGCTGCCGAGTCCTTGGCACGATTGGCCGCGCGCATCCCAAGGTGCGCAGGGCCCGGCGGGAGGGAGGGATCACGCGGGACTTGTCTAACAATTCAGCGCGGGCAATAGGGGGGCCTCCCCATGTCTGGATTTCGGGAGCTTCTATCACGATTGCGCCAATAGGATGGATCAACTATATGTACGAAGAGAGAAGAAAAACAAAATACAGAAAAATATTCGGCCGGACGAAATACCTTGGATATGTATAGGACTCTGCTGCTGTGTGTGTCTCACACATCAGACACGATGATGTGAGAGGCTTCATCAGTTCACTTGTCTCTGGTTCTCCGAACAGGATCGTGACCCACATCGCTCTCTAGCCGCTATTACAGTCCAGCAGCCAACCCAAGGATCTGTGTGTGTGCTCTTTTGTCCCCTTGGACTCTTACACATTCGCATCATTTCTCTTATATAATACAATTACACCTATTCTCTCCTCCCCCCAGCGCCCCACGATGGATAACGCAGTAATGGAGCGGACAACACGATCAATTAGGCCTATCGTTTAGCGCATAGAGAGAAGAGATAGCGAATCGTTTCTATTGATTTTCGGCTTTACAACACGTCGGCGGACCATCGATCATGTCCACGCACAGAAAGTCAAAGTGAGAAAGGCAGAAAAGTCTTTCTATAGTCGAGAATCAATGGGATTCACCGATAACTTGCAACTACAACGTGTGTGTATACAGTCCCGAAGTACTTACTGCCCCACACGGTCGCCAATAAGTCGTGCTGCAGGATTTTATGGACAGTTGTAGATTCCCGTTAAATACCGACTGCTGCATCGCGCCGCCATCGTTGATGTAATCACGAAATTCCTTTGATTTCTTATTATTCCTTTTTTTCTTCTTCTTCTTCTTCTCCCCTTCAGTTCTTTCATTATTGATTGCAGGCTCAGCTTTTGTGTGTGTGACGTCTTAATTTTTGTAGTGTTTCCCCCCTCTTTTCTTACAGTCGTCGTTGTCCTGGCTCCTATTTTTGATTTCCTGTTGTGTGCTGGGTGAATCGGGAAGACTTTCTCTCCCTATTTTGATTGCGTTTGATTTCTTCGCGCTTTTTTATGGTGGTGGAGGGGGGTCTTCGGTAGTAGTCGCTGTCAGCCGGATCTTGGCGGCCCTCCATCGCGGCCATAATAGATATACGTGGGACGTCAGCCGACCACTTGGGATATAGATCCTTTTGCAACCAAACGCGCTCACTCTCGGCCCTTAATTGGCTTCGTCTACAGGGCAGCAGCAGCATCAGCGGGAGAAAGGCGGACCACTGATTCATTTGACGTCGAAAAATATAACAACCAAGACTCTTCGTGCTGCTCAACGGCCTAGCAACGACGACTAAATAGTCAACGGGAAAGAGAGGCTAAAAGAGTCCAAAAGTGTCTTCATTGTCCCCGAGTGCACTGTTCATCCTTATTGATTTTTTTTTGCCCGGCACACAACAAACTCCGGTCCTCTTGCCGAACCCACAGCAGCGGAGAGCCAATCCGGCGAACGTGTGTTTGTATATGTACAGTACACACACAGGAGCTGCTCTATCCTACTAGGAGAGTTTGCCAGTGAGCTGTGAGGACAATACGAGTGAAACCGACGAAGCTGGAGCCGATCACGAGTGCATAGACGACGAGAGAGGGAGAGAAGAGGATTCGAGAAACTCATGAGACAGGACGTCAAGTCAGAAGCGGATCGATCACGACCGTGATCTTGCTCTGCCGCAGCAGTGATTTTTATTTCCTTCGGGCTCAGCCACCGCACATCCGCAGCCAAAAGAGGATCAGTTGTACATACTAGATCATGTCCTCGCAGCAGCAGCAGCAGCACCGCAGTCCGTGGCATGTCGACGTCTTCCGGACGCTGACTCGGTTCAATCTTCCGAAACAACTGCCGCGGCGTCCGTCGGTCCCGAAAAGTTGGACCTTCCTACCGCGCCAATGGCCACCAAACATTCCCGGTCTGGGCATCAACATGAATCTGCTCCAGCAGACGGTCTCCTCCTCCTCGGTCGTCGACGAGCTATCTAGGCGCTACTCCCAGGCACCATCCAGCAGCAGCTACGATAGCTGCATGTCGACCGTCGATCCTGCTGCTCTTGGCCGGCCATCTTTCGATCATATGACACACTATGGCGTGCAACCGCACGATTTCGACGACGACGACACGTCCAGCTGCTCTTCCAGCTCTTACAGTGAGTTATTATTATGTTATTTGACTTGATTATTATATTAGAAGATAAATAATTGCGCGGTAGCTACACATAGCCGTTTTATTGTTCGAGAGATCGCGGGATGGGTTAGCCGCTTACGGGCGGAACTGATGCGGATGCGTCTCGCACAATTTTCACTTTCTTTTGTGTCACGTTTGTGCTCGGCCGAGCATCGCGACCATTTAATGCTGGAGATTACGTCAATTTAGAATTGAATTGCGACAGTGCTATAGAGCATGCTGGGTGCCAGCATTTATTCTATTTTTCAAACGAAAATAAGGTTTAGTCGCCTTTCAGAGTCATCTGGGCGGACGTAACTTTAGAATCCGGGCGCGCTTGTTTATTTGATGACGAGAAAGTAGAGAAGAGCATCAGAAAGCGAATCCGTTAAAATTCCGCTGCTGCGCTGATCTGGGGAGTGATGATAATGATTAAATTGCCAAAATATAAAGTATTAAGCGATATATCATTACATGTATCCTCCCCCAAAGGCTTGGGGGGAGAGGTTCTTGTGAAACGAGGCTGCGTAATAAAGAAAACGTCACTTATCTATGCAAAATTATCCTCGTTTGACGATTTATGATCACAAATGCAAATATTTAATTATGAACTGGGTTCATCTTGCATTGAATCGACGAAAAAGACCTATTTGAACGTATACATCTGCATACGCGACTCAGCATAGCAACATAAATAAGATCAATTTCACCAGTCAAGTTCAATGATTTCGGGCATTTATTATTCACCTGTTGATCGGTGTTAGTTAGGTAGTAGTAGAGTCTTGACATCAGACATATACTTTGAATGAGATTGGGGGCCGTTCGTAATCGACAAAGTATATTTGATTCATTGACTCACTCTAGATACATGATAAAATAAACTCTGAATTTATGGAACCATGGTTGGAGGCTGACTATGATGAAAACGAAAAATATAATTAATCTGAGTAAGATTCACGTCAATTGAATGATTAGTAATATTTTTTTTAAAATGTTCATACAAGTGATATAATCGCAGCTCACTATCAAGATTTAAAAAATTCCGTCCCGATTTGGCGCCGGGCACAGAGAAGAAACAAATCGACACCCCAAAAGGGGGTTCAAAAGATATGACAGCTTCTTTTATATAGCATCAAGGCCGCGTCGTCATTTATAAAAAGAAACAAAAATAGATTTTCTGCATCCTTGTTGTTTGTTTGACCAGAACGAAGTGGCGTACAACACTGGCAGCTCTAACCGATTCCATAAAGAAATTAAGAAAATAAAACCCCCCCGCGTGACTTTGGGATGATCGTATTATCCATAGGTCAAGTCACATGGCATCGGGCTGAGAAATGTGATTAAAGTTCTCAGTTATATTACAGCTCTCTCCGACGTCTTTCATGCCCTTCAACTTTTAATGCCTTTTTCTCTTTTTCTTATACCGTGAACTTGAGAGCTGAGTCAAAGATGCCGGTGCTGTGTAATAACGTCCGTGAGCGGGCGGGACGCCGGCCGTTGCGCCCTGTTGAGAACGAAAACAAATGCCACTCTTTAATATTATTTCCCATTTTGGAAAAAAATACAAGTTTATCTTTTCTTTCCCAGGGCATATAATACGGCCTTGCACTCGCGTCTCTTTTCATAGTATTTCCCACTCAAATTGAAATGCCAACAATAATTTTTCAAATTCAACCAAAAGAATAAAAAAAAGGAAAGAATATAAAACCGACGCTCATTAGCCGGACACCGTGATGGAGTCGATGCACACCAGGCAGCACGCATTCTCCGGGGAGGAACCCCCCCTGTGGCTTATTATATTCTGCGCCGCTGTACAGGTTCACACAGCACGCGAGTTGTGTGTGGCAAACGATTTTCCATCCAAAGCGTCCCAAAAGAAAAACTTGGGAGAGTTAAAGGAAACGTCTATAATAACTAACAAACGAACTGAAGCAACGTCATTTTTTTGCGGAAGACAGCGACGAAGAAATAAACGACTCTTGTCTATTTTTTTTTCTTAGAAAAAACACAACAACAACTAGATGTACAGTTAGCGAAGTCGAAAGACCGGAATTCCAAACGGGCCATTCAAAGTGGTGGTCGTTGTTTTCCAGATTGCTCCGCGTGTCCTTTCTAATCTCTTCCTACTTGACCATTTCCCTCCTATATTTTATTTTTTTAACTTTAAATAATATGTACACTCTATTGGCTTTATAATGGGCTATTTACGGTATAACGACAGACCCGCCGTGTGTTGTTGAAACAGGACCGAGAGAGCAGGCGGAAATGTTACCGTCTAGCGTGCCGGAACGGTGTGCCATAAGGAAGGAACACACGTATAGCGCATAACTTGCGCTATACGTGTGTGTGTTGTTTGCCAGCCAACAACAATCACACTATACAGGGTGGAGTCGCAGTCTCAAAAGTCAAAAGAGAAAAGGGGAACACTAGACGTCTCTATTCCGGCGACAACTGACGGATATGTGCGTAGGAAATCCGAGCTGTATTATCAACTAATGATATCGTTCTTATATGGCTTGCGCATGTTGTTCTAAAAAGGCCCTGCTATTCTTTTGAGCTCCTTTATTTTCTCCTCATTCTTTTGTGGAGCCATAGAATACAAATGTATTATTCACACCAAACTAGATGCGCGTATTACTACTATACGTACTAGGAATATTATTTTGGGGGTCTTTTCGTTTCCAGGGCAAACCAAAAATGGGGATGTATAGCAACAACAACTCAACTTTCCTTTCTTCTCTCCAGGAAAATATAGCTCGTATAAGCTATATGACACTATATACTACTACTATGTACGTAGCTAGAGGAGCTAGACAAGGAAAATAGAAAAAGATTGATCAAATTTCGTCTAGAGCAAAGCGATCGTCTTGAAGCCAGTCGTGGACACACTCTCGGGTCACGCTCCCTGGCTGGATATCGTCCATCACGTTTTATATATGTGTACAAATCCTCTCTTCCTAGTCCTTTATGTTGGTTTCTCTAATATACCTTTTTTTCTCCTTCATTTCTTTGCTGATACCGTTATGAAATGACCACGACATCCGCCAAGAAACCCCTTCGTCACTGTCCAGCCCTTAATCAATACGAGGATTACATCATCCGCAGACAATGCGTGCGCGCAGCACACACATCTACAAAGGGCAAGGACTCCCACCCACAGATCACGGTGCACTGCGCTGGTGGTGGTGTCCATTGTTTTTCTTCCGTCTCACCAACATTATTACGTTAGATTCGCCCAGCCCTGCTATAGAGAATAGGTCAACAGTCTCTTAATATGGGTGTGTGTCGTTCTCATTTTCCCGCTTTTGTCCATTCTTGGCCATCTGGAACCGCACTCGGCACTGCGTTTCGGACTAGAATAAATATGTTATTATATATGGTCCAACAACAGCAATGACACACACACAAATCTCTTTATTTCTTTTGGCCTTTGACGTAAATGGCAGATTTGTTCCCAAGTCGGTATGGCGAGGGATTTTTCGTGAATGGTGTCGAACGTTCTGTGCCGTAGACTTATAGGTCGGGAGTAGCAGCAGTGCTCAGCAGCAGCAGCAACTCGTCATTATATATTATTTCTCCCGCCGCCGTTTGTTTTATGTTTTCTTAAAAGGGCTTTTATTTCTCGCTCGGCTGGCGTTGTCGCATGGCACTGTATAAGAGTCTTAACACGCTCTCACGCACACACACTCGCGGAGCGTGCAACTGTTGAAGCCGGCCCAGTCCGCCCTTTTGGGTTATAGTCGAAAAATGATGAAGATGGTCGAGCAGCGACAGCTTCTAGAGAGATGTTTAAATACCGCACAGTCCGTCCCGCGCAGTTTCCTATGCATCTATATCGTCTTGACTTTCCATTTGACGAAATTGGACGCGGGAGCATCCAGCAGCAGCGCGCGCTCTGTTTCGTTTCTTTTAAGACGGGAGAGACGCGCTTGACGTGACGTGAAAACTCGTCTTTTCAGCGAAAAATAGGGACTTGTTTTTTTTAATGGTCTGCATACCTTGCACAGCTGCCAATGACCTGCCAAAGGCCACAACCAAAGGGTAGAGAGACTCTACGGTTGTATAATATTGTATTATTCACGCTGGAGAGATATGCGGGACAAGGATGTCTCTCTCTCTCTCGAAATCAATTGCAACTTTTTATTTTTTTGAAATCAACAGCATCCCTCTCACTTTATTGTGTCTCTTGATGCGTTTCAAAATTTTGTTTAAAGGTTAAAAAGTTCTCTCTCCATTTTTCGTGTCCGTCCTTTTATTTTTTCGACCCAGGAGATGAGAGAGAGTCACGCAATAAGCGTGAAAGTTCTTCCATTTCGTCGCTCGACTGCCTTTTTGTGTTGTTGTTGTTGCTGCTCTCCCACAGCATTGTTTTCCTTTCGGCCCGGTTGATGTAGGCCGATATAGAGTCTGTACATTTGAGAAAGATCAACATGTTGCCAAGGCTGTTAGATACTAAGTCGGTTCTTTCTTTTCATTTGATAAACGCGTCGTAAAGGTTTCGACAAGAATGGAAATGCTCTTATAATGGACAAATCAACAGAGGATAAAAAGACATATAGTATATATTCCCATTCGATATGATGGACACTTTTGGCCGGTTTTTCTTCTTCTAAAAGGCAACTCCTTTTTTCTTTCTCCGTGGTCATTAACTAATTAGAAATCCGACAACATTCTTCGCTCCATACGCAACTGGGGTTTATCCCGACCGTTTTTCCTCTTCTGGCAGAGTAACAACCAGCAACAACAACAGCAAGAGAAAGGGAAATAATAGGCCTATTGTCTCTGCATATACCCACAAAGTCGTCGACAAACATTGGATGATCCATTTCCATTCTTCTTCATGACGACATCAAAAATCTCCATTTATACATATTTTCCAACCGGTTTCATTCGTCTGCGCATTCCCGACAAACAACTTTGGGACGTTTGCAGCCGGAGGAATCATTGTCCTTAATTAGGTAAGAGACTCACGCACGAGCCCGGCTAGCAATGTCGTGTCTCTGACATCTCAGAGAAGAGGAGGACGTCTGCAAGAAAAGAAGAGAACCCCCCTTTTCGTCGTCGTGTATCTATTTCAAACCGCAAGGATTTTTTTTCTATTTTATTTTTTATTTCAAATCTCGTCTCTCCGTTTTGCACGATATAATATGCTTGACTGACGTGACTGCGTGAGTCGTCAAGACGGCCCTCCCCAATTTCTTCAGTTAGTTTGTTATCTCATACCTTGTTGAATGAGGCACCGTTACGAGCACGTCCGCTTTTCTTATGCCAATATACAGTTGCTTGGCTTTGTACACATGCATTTATTTTTCTGGCAGGATAAGGCGATTATCAGTCTAACCTCTCGAGCGGAGAATAATAATCAGAAGGAAAAAAACACAAATGTCATTCTCTCCGCTGCTGGCTGACGTATCCTACGTAAGTAACTGTGGGGTTGGAAACTGTCATCTGGCGAAATTAATCTGACCAAACTGCCATTGGGGGAGATTGACAGTGTCAGCCGCTCCCGAGTCTCTGCTGCTGCTGCCGTTGTCTCGCCGCAACGAGTTAATTAAAGAATTTCCGAGCAACTTCAAAAGCATATCGAACTGCAGTTCGACTCGACAGCCCGTGATGTCTTAGAGTCATGGACGAAAATTTAATTAAAATGGCTAGATAGAGGCTCCGTGACTGTGTGCGCTGTTGGGGCATGCCAGGAATGAGAGAGGGCGAGTCTATTCACCTCGGCTGGATGTGTATGGGCTGCGTGAAACGACGTCAAAGCGAGAAAAGATTCGTGGATGTACAGAGGAGGAGGAGAGGCTGCTGAATGGACGCTAGCGCAGAGTCACAGTCTGAGATATTTGGCTATCATCTCTCTCTCTCTCTTGCAGCCGGCGTGATTTATAGTGAAACCAGACATTCTCCAATATAAACGCCCTTTTTTCTTCCCCCATGAACGGACGACAAAAGACACGACGGTCGAATCCTGCGCGAAGGAAATGATAAGAAGAAGAGAAAAATCGCCATCCGGCTGTTGGTACGACGCAGAGCATCTTCCTTTTGTTTTTATTATTTTGGTTGTTTCTCAGACCGAGACTTTCCTTTTATATTTCTGGCGGTGGCGGTGGTGGTGGTGTCGTTCGCCCGCGTGTGTTTATCCCACCGTGCAGCAGCAGGACTAAGTATATGCGTTGCATTGGCAACGCCATTTTGACTTTGGCTCAAAACAAAAAAAGTTGCGACAACCCCAACGTGTGCAAAAGTAATAAGCCGAATAACACGTTTCCCCTGGAGATGGTATTTTTCATTTTGTTCTTCTCTCTTTCTTCCCTTATTTTCGAATAACCGAAATTGAAATATTTTTCCACTTGTCGAGCGCGCACGGACCCTCGCTTGGCGCATGTGGTGGCTGGGCTTCTCTCTGGCCTGGCGCACACGACGGGCTTTGAACCGCGTTGGGGTATGGCCGTTGTTCAGCATCGTGAGAGTTGCCAGCCCCTTCGTTCCTCCAGAGGAACTTCAGTTCAGTTGCCGACGTCCACAACGACGGATCGTCTTTTATTTCGCGAGCTTTCTCATTGTGTGTAGTTGTGTGTGTTGTGGTTGCGTGAGCCGGGATAGTCTCACAATTGACTTTTGCGCACCTCAATTTTCTTGTTTAGAGAATTTTATTTGGCGTCATCATTTTTGTGATTGGGCTCTCGCGAGCGCCATCAGTCACGCTGTTAACTCAAGAGAAAAGAAGAACTCACTATACTATCTGCTGCTGGCCCATTCAAGCGCCCAGCAATTCCAGTGATGAAGATGGATGGCCGAATCGATTTCCAATGACGTCGTTACGTGTGCTGCTGCTCAACCCTTTCCAGACGAAACAACAAAAGAATTTGAATGCGCAAAGAGTAGAGAAGATAATAATCGAAAGTGCCAGCTATATATACTCCAGTTGATATCAACTGTGTAATTGTGAGTGTCGCTGACTGTCGCGGTATCAGTTTCGGGTGTTGCGTGTTGTGTGTCGTCGAGTTCACAACTGGATGAATCAATAAACGACTTTCAATCCGCTCTGCCAAAAGCAGCAGCGACACAACACAGTTGCTGTCATTTCCAGTAGACGAAGAAGTGAGCCCGCAGAAAATAGCCCGCTCCCTTTACGGACACACACAAACAAGTTCCTTATAAAACGGAATTTCATACGTGTCCATTGTTATCTATTGTCTTGGGTCACTTTTGGTCTTTTTGAATAGAAGAAGAATAAAAACTCGTTGGCCAATAGGTCGGACACAATAACGATCGTTGATAAAAGAGGTTCCCCTTGGATATTTTTTGGTCAGCTCAAGTGTCTTAACAGAAGAGAGCCCCGATGTCCTTCTATGTCGCAACATAAACTAGTTCTTGGGAAAGAGTGAGAGAGGATTATCGCCCGTATTGCCAATCTTTTAAGCGTGTAGAATCTCTACCAAGAAGAGGAGAATCCCACATGAACCAATAAGGTCGCCATTACTTTGATTCGAGTGGACATTCTCTTTTTTTTTGTGAAGGAGGGCCTTGTTCTTTGTGGCGGTCAAATAAGGAGAGATCTATTCAAATAGTCGTTTGTTGTTTAGTAACAAAAGGGCTGTTGACCTGTGCTGGTCTACCTCTCTCCGATTCCAATTGTGTCGCCCTTTTATATTTAAAATTCTATTTCTTGGTGGCATCGCCTCTTTATCGACAGTTGGATCAACAAGAAAAAGCACCTACTTAACAGCATCCTGTGCATGTGCGGCTGACTTGTTTTTTAAATTCAACCGGAGGAAATCTATCTAGACAAACTCATTCCGTTACACGTCCGCTTTTTTTTTTCAACTTTACGGGCGTCGAAGTGAATGGAACTGGGCGCGAGAGAAATAACAACAACCATCGGGGCGTCTATTTCCAGTGTCTAACAAAACAACAAAGAAGAAGCGAAATCGCGTCGTCCGCCTTCCGCATCGATTTCTCAACGCTCTGCCGCCGCCACAAGAGCAACAACTCCGGGATCGTGAACTGTTTGCTTGATAGTCTGGTTGTTATACCCGTCGTCTGTGTGCGAGAGCGGATACATATAAGAGGCGACGTGACTGACTTTATTCTTTTGTTTCCTCCGCCGGAATCGATCCTCTTTATAGCGGGGCGTCTGGCTGCTGGCTCCATCTTCCTTATTTCGCCATTTCTTGGTGAATTCAAAACTAAAAGCGAAGGCCGTCATTTATATGCGCGTGCTGGGCTTTGTGTCCCCCCAAAAAAACGATCCTGTTGTTGCCATAATTCCGGAAGAAGACGTCGTTGCTCATCAGCAGTCTCTTTGTGTCCAATGCGCCAGCAAATCCCCCAGCCGCCGCCTCCGCCGCCGCTCACATAATAATTGAAGTAGAAGAGACAAAAGTTTTGAATCGCAAATTGTGTGAGCGCCCGCCCGTCTCTCCATTGTATAAGAAAGAGAATGAGACGGCCATCATAATGGGCAACGCGAGATCGGCTTCCTACTCGTACCACCAGCCGCTGGAGCAGCAGGAAGAAGATCGGCATCGCTCGCTGCCTTCGCCGCTCCAATCTCAGCTGCATCCGCATCTGCTGTACGAGCAGCAGCAGCAGCATCCGCGCCGGGCGGAATCCTCACGCCGACACCATCAGTCCTGCTATTGGGGCAACGCTTCCGCCGTCCTTGCTGCAGAGAGCGCTATTAACAGATCCGCCGGCCGGAATGGAATTCCGGCAGCCGCTGCCATGGCACGCGGATGTTCGGATGATGGATCGCAAAGGAGAAACAGCAGCGACGCAACGATGGCCAGCAATGCTGATGACAATATGACGAGCGTCTTTGGTGGTTGTTCAAGCGAGACGGGCGAGCCGACGCCTTTGCCGTTCGTCCGTCACCGGAACCTGCCGATCCGGCTGCCCCGGATCAACAAAGAGTCGTGGTCTCACCAGTCCTTTAGCAATAACACACTGAACAAATGTGGCCGTCACAAAAGCCTCTCCTGCTCAATGATGCACGGACGGACGACGACGATGTTGCCGGCCCAGAAAAATGCCACGACTCCCGTCTTTGTCAACGGCGGCCCGGCTGGCCGCCACAGCGTCCGTTCCACTCGGCTGAGCGGCGAGTCGATGAGACTAACCCAACCGCCCACGCCCTTGCCCATAACGCCTCCGGTTCCAACGTCTAATCTCTCCCTTCGTGACGACGCCGATCACGCTGCGGGTGATCAAGACGGCAGTGGCAGCGTTGGCGTTGGCCGGTTGCGAGGGGCCGTTAGCTGCGCCGCTCTACTCCTCCAGTGCAGCGATTCCGGCGAGAAAATCGATCGATCGATGCCGTCGACGACGTCGCGACGCTTGGGGGAAGCGTCGAGCCATCCGCGTGATCATATCCAGGTCTGTGTCAACAATAATCAAGTGCCGGCCATTCGCAGCGGTTGGCCGGCTGTCCAGCAGGCGGACCCTACGACTAGTAGTACTAGTGGAATGGCTGGAAATAGCAGCAACCCGTTCCGGCGTCAGTTCCTCAGCATGAGATCGTACCAGAGCCACCAGAAGCGTCCGCTATTGGTGACACGATCCAATTCGGTGCGGGCAAGGCCTTCGGCGGCTTCGGTTCCGATTTTGACCGAGTTGGACGGCCAGCAGTTCTTGCTCAACACCTTCAAAGCCAAGCACTATTTAGAAATGGCCCGCATCAAGAAGCAGAGCGTCGAGCAAAATTTGTCCAGCGCTTCTTATTACGCGGTCAATTTATTGCCGTCGTCGACAATTGGGCCGGCGTCGAACGACGATACGGCGCATCGACAACAACAGTTGGAGCAGCAACAGCAACAACCAACGACGACGACAACAACCTCCAGGTCGGGATTGCGCAAAAGTTGGACGTCGATTAGTCAGGAGAGTTTGGGCGATGGGGAGGAAGAAGAGGACGGCGGTTACACCACGACATTGACCGTTGGCGACAATGGCAGTTTGCACAGTCGCTTCTCTGATTCGTCGTACCTGACCATGTTGACGGCCAACACTTCCCTGTCCAGCGGCTACCACGGGCCGGCCTCTTTAATGGGCGACCCGCATCCGGCTTCCTCCTCCTCTCCTTCTTGTTCCGACGAGGTGGAGGAGGAGGACGATGGTGAGGACGACGCCATTCATCAGCAATACCACAACCACCAGCAGATGATGATGTCGCATTGCGATGGAACGACCTCCGGCATTTTCTACCTCGAGTGGCTACGCCAAGTGACGGGCAGCGTCCCCGCCTACGTCGAGCTCAAACAGGGCCGTTTGCACTTGAAATTAATACAAGGTCAGTCTCGTAATAATCATCTAACAACACCAGCCGCAAATTGGCGTATAATACGCTACAACAAATTCCTTCCGCGTCTGTATATAATTCCGCGTGAATTTTTTGCTTTTATCCGCACATTAACGACGCTAATTTCCGTCCTGTGTATGTATATCTTTTAATGCGACTAAAGTCGAGGAGGGGGGATCTGCGGCGTCATTTGACATGCAAAGAGAGAGAGAGCGCACAGCACGTGCTGTGTCTTGTATAGTTTCTTTTTCTTTTTTGGTCGTCGTCTATACGTACATTTTTCTTCCTGTTGTTTTTTCTTCTTTTTCTGCTTGTTCTTTTTCTGGTCATCTTGTTTTATTACAACCGCGCGGCTGACCGACTCATTCCACATGAACGACTTCCGCGTGTATTGGCTGTGTTCAACAACTGCGCCGCTGTGTAGCTACTACCCTCGTGAAAGAAAAAAGATATTTCTTTTTTTTTCCTTTATTGCCTTATGGCTTCGATGCATTACATTTCGTGTTTCCCTAGCACGAACGAACCCAAAAATAAAAAAAATTGTTTTGATATCCCAAAGTCCGAAAGGAAATCTCCCGGTGCAGCGTGTGGACCCTACGGGTTGGCATGGATTAGCGCGTGAAGAAAAATCACTCACGGGGTTGTAAAAAAACAACCGAAAAAATCTAAATAAAAAGACGCCGGCGAAATCTAAGCGAAGAAGAGAGTCCGTGAGGCGAAATAAGTCGATAGAAATTATAGTCACACACACAACAAGAAATAGAAAGAAAAGAAATAAGCCGAAGGAAACTATCAGATGAGAGAAAATAAGGTTCACGATGGCGGTCTAGAGCGAAAATATAAAAGAAGGTATAACGAATAAGGCATCAGAGGACTAGGTGCAATGTTGCTGCCGCCCGCATCATTAGGTAGTAGCGCTTTTGGCGTGAGTCTCTCTCTATATATCCTATAGAGTTGCGCCTCTATATAACTCCCGCAAAATGAACTTCCGTGGAAACAACAACAACCGAAAAAAAAAATAGTTAGAAAAACTTCGGCCATCTGTGTCCGCTTTGCGCACTCGCCCACTCAATCAGCACAGCACAACCGCCGAGCTTATAGACTGTGTGTGTGTGTGTGCTGTACTTACACGGTACATTCCATTAGGCGTGTAAATTATCTTTGATGTTGTTGTTTTTCTCTCGCTTTCTGAAAATGTTGTTTTGTGGCTTTTTTTGGGTTGTTTCCCCATTTCTCAAGGCTACCTGCGGTCGGAAATATAATTGAGAGAAAAAAAAAGAAATAATTTTTTAACTAATATAACATTTACGGATGCCTCGCGTTTTTTAACACTCTTATATAGCTAGGCTAGCGCTGGATATAAAACGTCATTCCAGCTTGAAAGACGTTCGAAAAACGTTTAGACATTCCGGTCGTTGTTCTCCCAGCCATCTTCTTTCTTTTCTTTTGTTTTTTTGTTTTTTTCACCTGCTGGTTTACGATGGGGAAACGAAAGAATTTTTATTAGTACCTTGAACTTGATACTTCCCGTTTGGGGGGCTTGTAGTACATCTATCTATTCGATGGTTTATTATATTTCACTATACTCCTGTGTCTTTTTTTAATAACTCTGTCATCTCTATGCGCGTTGATTGGTGTCGAGAGAAACCCCCCACCCGCCTGCGTGAGCGCAGATGAAGTAGGTTGTTGTTGTTGTTGTGTGCCCATCTTTTTACATCTTGGTTGCAACACAGCCCGGTGTTAATGCCTTGTTTAGATGTTGTCCAGGTGTGTCGGAAGGAGCTGGGAAATGGCTGGGAAAATGGGACAGTCCGTATAGGAATCACATCATCCTGTGTAGTCTATACTTATGTATACATGTTTCTTTAAGAACAGTATATCTAACGTTTGATGGTAACAGTTTTTGGGGGGACCCAAACGTCCCACGCGTTCCCGCGACGACGAATGACCGATAAACATAAAGTTCCGATTGCTTAACGGTCGGTTGATCGCCTTTTTCTTTCTCTCGATTCCCGTTGATGGCCAACGGTAGCCAGCAGTATAGCAAAAACTCTCGGCACAAATGTAACAATGGGAAATTGAGCTTCATCATTCTTATTACATTTCAAATCGGGGGGTATCATAGTAGTATATGGCACGTAGTCTATTCCATCGAGACGGATGGACTAGCTCTGAAAATACCAGAAGAAGAAATAGGAATCTCTCTCTCTCGAAATATAAAAGAAAAAGTTCCGCATTCGGGAGAGAATAAGATGACGACACGCTCCGTGAATATATATTTTTGTTGCTGTCGAGAGAGAGAAGACGCCCCTTTCTCACTCTCTATGCGGCTGGGAAAAAAATAAAAAGAAGACGACATAGCAAACCGAGGGAGAATAAGGACAAACAAACGACCGCCGTCACCGCTTCTCTCTCTCTCTGCCTGTTTCATTTGAAAATTATTACAGTATAGCACATATAGCGCGCACTTGGTGTGGGAAAAAGAAACGAACGTTATCGGAACGAAAGTTTTATCACTGATCTCTTATGTTTCAATTTTTTCCTTCCCCTGAAATATTTAGAAGAGAAAAAAAAACAAACCAAAGCCACTCTCTCCTTCAGTCCCGCGTTTATTATAACTGGTGTGTCCTTTTCTTTAACTCTCTTTCAAAAAAAGTATAACGAGGTGAGGCCACCATATTCGGAGAGAGTTGTTGTTGTTGTTGTGTAGCCCGCATTTGACTTCCATTAATGGAGAACCAGTACCGGCGTCACGAGAAACGGCGGTAACTTTAAAAAAAAAACTGACTCTTTTATTTTTGTGTGTTTTCTGGGAAGGAACAGTGGGGAGGCTAAAGGTTGTTTTGCGCAATTCCAGCTTGATCATCATCTGAACAAACCCCCCCTCACAAAAAGTAACATGGTATTACGTACACAACAGACAGGCACTCTATTCCCGGAGAGTGAAGTCTGGGTCAGCGTTTGAGCTGTAGCGCGGTCTCTTTTTATCGCTTTTGCCGTTTCGTCTATTCGGTCATTCATCACGATGTCAGGGCGAGATGCAGCCAACAACAACAGCAAAAAAAAAACAACACGCAGAAAACGTTCAAGCGATGATGATGGAAAACGAACGCGCCGGCTGCTTTGCGCTCTCTGTCAACGTGAAGTATATATATATGTACGACGATCCGCTTGACGGGCTGTGTGAGTTCGCCTTGTTGTTTTTGTTTTCACGATGAGGCCAGTTTTGGCGCATTTTTCACAAACGGGTTCCGTCCCTGTAAAAGGCAAACGGAATGGCCAGCAGATTCGAATCGTAATATGTGCTGGGGACGCACAATCGTGATGCGGGGTATTGCGCTACTTTATCTCCATTGTACATACTGATAACGCCAGCATCGAATCACATTAGGACACTTTTTTTCTTGTCCGTCATTTTTTTCGTGAGTGGCTGTCAATCGATACTATGCACAATCAATTATTTCAGACTTTGTTATAACCGTTTTTTTGTGCTGCTATGTGTCAAGGACACACCGGACAAGATTATTCGAAAAAAAAACTGACGCCAGCATTCACTTTACAGACGAATAAATGTCAATAAGGCGAAGGCCAACAATGTCAATAATTTAAAAGAATTTCTAAACATTCTACTAAATGTTGTTTAGTGTTAAATAATACGACCCAGCTTCTCTATTCGATGGCGCATACCAACATTTTCATTCCGCCGTCCTTGGCGTGCTGAAACCACGTATATATAATGAAATTATGCCAATATAATTGGGGTCGAACAAGAAGCATTATAAGTATAAAAACGACATTCTTCTTCGCCTCTCCCTTGACCACAGAAAATAGATTATCACGAACAAGATGATGGCCAATCAATCGATTTTACAATGCGGCTGATCACTTCGGCCATATAACAGTATATAGGAAGACAAAAAAATTTAACACAATTATTTTATATTTTTCCTTGTGCCTTGAGACTCGGTTGATAACTCAATTAAAAATTGCGCTGCCTGCTGTGAGAAAGAGAAAAGTGGTTTTCTCTCAGTTTTCTCGTCGTCCAAATTTTGGTTTCCACGAGTAATTTTTTTATAACAAACTAGCAATTGTTATCTACATTTTTCGGTTGTGAATTGATAATTTCTTTATAACGACCAATATAGAATTATCAAGGCAATAATATGATTATTCGAAACATGGAAAGCCAAGCGATTGTGGTTCGCTGTTACCTGGCCATATGTAGCGGCCAATCCTCTTGGACCCTCGTTACCATATTGCAAATGGCCAACCATCCATTTTCCCGATCGTCAGTCATATTATATTCACTACTGTGAATTGTTATTAGTGGATATGAGACCCCAGCCATATTATAGCCGGAGAGACTATATATTTATAAACTTTTTTTCCTCTTTTTTATGTTGATGGATGGCTAGTTGGATCATAACTAACGCCACTACGTGAAGAAAATGCTAACGAGACTTTTTTTCATTCATGTCTTGTGCCGATGGCGATTCGCAGGTATTTTCGAATGAATATCGATGGAAACGCCGACGAATCAGACTGAGAGAAGTATCCAATATAAATCGTTGTCCAACTGCTAAATTTCACCTTCTTTGTTGAACGGCCCACATTCTATTTACAACGCCATGCGCCACTGAAGCCAATCAACTCCCCAATGAGAACCAGAAGTAACTAACAAATATAAAATCTTAAACGGCAAAAAACATTCTCCCGATCCCATCGTTAACCTCAAAAAAACATCTCGCCTTTCTTAATATCGGCGACGTTCAAGTGAACGGAACGCCAGCAACCGATGACCAGCAGATTTCCTTTTTTATTTATTAACAATTTCCCCAACGTTATTGGCGAAAAAAAAATAAATAGAAAATCTTTAAAAAAGATTGTAGCCTATCTTTTTCGTTCATCGTTCAAATCCGAAAACAGGGATGGTATTAATAACTCTAGGCAAAACTTCAATCGCGTGATGAATTAGAATTCAAACCGCAAGTCGAGTTATTAGAAACTAGACTAGAAATCTCTGATTTATATATTTATGTTCGAATGAATAATTTCATTTCATTATCATTATCGTTATTACTTAATGTTCTGTGAGAAAATTTTTAGCCAAGAATCGACGGGCATTGAACTGATGTTTTGTTGCAAGCCTAGCCTGTAATAATCGGGCGAAAGTTTTCCTCTTCCAGCGCAACAAACATTGTTTTTTTTTTTTTCTTTTGTCGAGTGGTGCGCTATCTTGGTTTTGAAATGAGCGCCATTGTGGGCGTGGTTTGCCATCCCTCCCCCATCCGGCTCACTCGGTTGTGGGATTTTGTCGGTAGAGTCGACTGTCATGGCTGCCCCCACAACCTTGACGTCCTTCGTTAGCGTCCTTCAACGTCCTCTTCTTTTCACCTCGTAACCGGTTTCAATTAAGTTTTACATCGTGGAATTCGTGTTGATAAACATCGTGACATTGTGCCCGACGTGATTGTGCTATTGAAACGATCGTTACTTTGTCCAACGGCCAGGTAATTGGGATTTTCTCTGACACCAGTCCGCTGGTTCGTTTCCTTTCGTAAGGTCTGTTTTGGTGCGTTCCAAACCGAACGATACTCGCCTTTATCAACAACTTTTTCTGCTGCTGGCCAGCGATATTTCTCTCTCATAGCCGAGAGGCACCAGTGTCCACACCCAAATCCCGTTCGTTGATTTCTGCCGTAAGCTCTTTCCTTTTTTTTTTGGTTTAAATTAAAATTCTTTTTGAATTGTTTTTGGGGCTTATTTTCTGAAATTCAAATTTTTCTTTCATGTTTTTCTTTCGTAATAACCAGCAGTTTGTTTGAATGCAAGGCTGAATTGTTGATAATTTTTTCTTTCTTTCTGGTTGTTCCTCCTTTGTTTGGTTCTGGCGAACAACGGTGCAATTTCATTTCATCTTGACAGGCCAATAATCGTGTCTTGTATACTCGGTCCTCCCTTATTCGCCTGTCTAGTGTAGTGTGTGTCTACTCCCGAACAACGTCCATTCCATCTAAATCTTTGCCCTCCCACTAGAAGAAAAACAAAATCTCCTTTTTGCTTATTTTTCTGGAACGTGTCATTAGTTATGGATGCTGAATCACCGTTCTGTTGTTACCACCTCTTCTTTCACTAACCTCTTGAACTTTTTCCACGCCAACATTTTCTCGCTTTTTGTGTGTTGTTCGTTTTAAAAAAAAAGAAGATTTACGGCTGCCAAATCTTGTGTCACATCTCGGGCCTCCTCCTTGTTTCTTTCTTCGCCATTTTGTTTTCCATATCTCCTTCTTTTTTTTATTGAGATTACTATACATTTCCGCGAGTAATTCTCGATTCCCATCAAAGAGAAAAAGCACAGCAGCCAAGTCGTCAAACTGTGTAAAAAAGAAGGAAATAAAAATGGAAGAAGATTGCCGGCCTTTGGGTTCAGAGGGTCACGATGTCGTCGACGTCGATGACGACGCCACTTCTGTAACGGACTCTGAGTTGTCGGTAGCTTCGTCGAGTCATCGCCATCAGTTGGATCATCAGCGGGAAATTCTGACATCACCGCCAGAGACGACGACCCACGAAATCGATAAGAAACGAACAAAGAAAACGGCCCAAAAAAAGTGCCCGGCAACCAAGAAAAGCCCGTCCAAACCGGCAGCCAAGAAAAAGAAGAAAACGACGACGACGACAAAAACAACTGGCCAAACGGTGACAAGTCACGTCGATCACGCAGCCGAAACAGCCGGCGATAGCGGGTCCGAGTCCAGTTGCGGCCTGGAGGCCAGCGTCGAACAGGTGGCGGATCGTTTCGCCCAGGGCTGCGAATGTCGCGACGGTGACTCGTGTTTCAGCAACATCAATCCCGAATCGGCTTATCGACATCGGCTCAACATTGCCGAACTGACCCGCAGCGAGCACGACATGTACCTCATGGGCGTCACTATGGCCTCCCTATCCAATCCGGAAGAGACGGCCCGACGCACCGAACGGAAACGTTTACACACACAGTATGTCTTCCAGGTACGTTTTTTTACGCAACATCCTACTACTAGTCACATTCATCGTTACGTATACTCTCAAAAAAGACAATTGCAACCGCGAAATGGCCCCCCGAGCCCAAGGCTGACCATCAACTTGTTGATGTTCAGGTTAATTGAGTTTGTAACGGCGCCTTTTCGTTCCATTTCTTTTTCTTTTTGTGTTGTCTAATTGTCTTGATGTCGATAACGACAGGGCAAGAAAATCTGCCTGGAAGCCTTCTTGTACTTGGAGAATTGCACGCAATACCAATTGAAGCGGATTCGCAAGCACATCATGACGCACGGAGTGACGCCTCGCGTGCACGGCAATCACGGCAAACGGCCGCACAATCGCTTCTCGCTGGACATTTATCAACAGGCCACCGCCTTTCTGCAGAGTTACATCCAGCGAGCCCAGAACAAACAGTCCGGAAGGAATAATCAACCGACCAACAAAACCAAAGGCAAGGAGCGATCCGCCGCCGTCGTTCTTCCGCCCGACATCAACTACAAAACGGTTCACTCGGCTTACAAGGAGTACATGGAACATTTCGAACCCGGAACCAAATGGCTGGGATTCTCGACGTTTCGACACTTTATGA
Source organism: Daphnia pulex (assembly GCF_021134715.1). NCBI lineage: Eukaryota > Metazoa > Arthropoda > Branchiopoda > Diplostraca > Daphniidae > Daphnia > Daphnia pulex. The sequence continues at coordinate 1,643,003 of NC_060018.1, read as the reverse complement.
AGCGGCAATTTCCGCTGGTCAAGTTCAGCAGTCCGGCGACCATTCCATCGGCTTCCGAGCCGCTCCACTCGCCATCTTACGGCGGGACGTCTTCCGGCGCTTCCAGCGAGCCGAAACACCTGGAACAGCCACCGCCAGTCGTCACCACTGATCGTGTTGTTGTTGTTGTTGCGGAAGACTCGGCCGTCTGCCAGAAGACAGCGCCAGTGGCGGCGCCTGCGCCAGCTACTCCACCTAGTCCAGCGGAGGAGGAGGAGGATGTTCCGCTCGAATGTCGGCCGGCTCCAGTCTGATCGATGAAGCTTCGAGATGGCGCTGCCATAGACTTTGTGTGTGTTGATATCGCTCCCCCCTTCGCTTCTTCTTCTCTATTGCCGAGTATGTACTATACGACATGCGATGCGTGTGCTTATTGCCCGCGTTCCGAATCTCCTGGCTGCTTTTACGTTTTGCCCACCGCATTCTGTACACCATCTTCCTCCGACTCGGAGCTCACATCTGTCGTTACTCCCTTTGCTCTTTCATCGATTGGTTTCGACAGACAACAAAATTTGAATTGGTTCAGGAATTGTCTTAACCGCTCTGCCATCCTCCTGTGTGCCCGTGATTGTATATATAACTCTCCTTTATAAGTGAGTCTGTGTGTGTGTGTGTCTGTGCCGATGTACCAGATTTTCTGCCATGAACTCGAGGACATGGGTAATTCTCTCTTCACTTATTTTTTGGTTTTTCTTTTTTTTTAGTTTTCAGTTTTCTTTCTTTTTTGTTTGTTTGTTGGTCGTAGTAGATCATCTCTTGTTTGACTTCCCCTAGCGGGAAACTCTTCTTTTTGTTTATTTCTATTTTGAACTGGAACTTTGGGAGGGGGTTTATATCTTATCCGACTGGCCGGAACACACGAGATTCAGTACGCAGTAGGCGTTATCGATTGATGGGATCTCGGCTTTTAACGGAAGCGCATTAATTTGTCGCCGGATAGGACAAACTGCCATGTCAAGCGGCTGTCTAGTTGATTGCGAGCCTTCCACAATTCCGGATTATTTATGGTTTGCGGCTTGAACCAAATTGAACTTAATCTTTTTCTTTTTTTAAATTAGAACTTGGTACAATACGCCCGGATTCGCTGATTGAAATCAAAAATGTCGCCAGACAGGATATACTTAGTAAAAAAAAAAAAACCGACCACAATTCCCGTTTATTTATTCCGGTTGCGGGGATGGGGGGGGGGATGTGTTGTGTTTGTGGTGCATTTCAGCACGAACGGAAGTTTATAGCTATACACACATTTGTGTGCTGTGTGTGTTCGATTTATTATTGTGTTCGCGTGAGTGAGTGAGTGGATCGTTTGCCACTTGGAAGCTGAACGGTAGTCGAATGCAAACAACAGTCGAGTCTCAAGTCACTTGGTGCGTTTAGATTTATCCCGCTGGATAGGTTTTTTTTCTTTTGTACGGTAGTTTTCCTTGTAGTAGGCGCCACAGCAGTGGGAAAAAGAAAAAAGAGATGCCAACAACCGCAGATGCGCCATCCCACGACGAGGAAAACGAGAGAGATCGACTATCTCTGCAGAATCACGTAATCCGTTTCGGCAACGAGGCGACGTCGGATGAAGTGAAAGAAACAATCCTGGCAGAAACCTCAGCAATTCAGGGAGGCGACGATGGTATATTCTTATATATGCAATCCAGCGAAATCTTATTTCTCTCTCTCTCGGTGTACACGCCCAAAAAGAACCCCCTTTTCACTTTATGACGTCTCGAGACGTCATTGGGGTTGCTCCTCGTTTGTCCGTACGTACGTCGGGAGGTCAAAAGATCACGGTGACAGCTTTCAACCACATCGACCTCTTTCGTGTTTTTAGAGTTTTGTTTTTTTTGGAGAAATACTTAATTGTGACCAACATAATTACCCAAGTGGCGTCTTTCGACTCTAGTTACTCCACTTCCTCGATGGCCACCCCCCGTTTCTTGTATCTATGGTCCCTTTTTCTCTATCGTACTAGTCACTTTGGACTGGCGGCTCAATGTTAGTGGTATTGATCGCTGACGGGCGTCGACGTAACGGTGAATGATATTACTTATCTCCCTAGAGAAGAAGAAGAAAAGGGAACGAAATTTTCCTGGAATGGACTCCACCTTCATCTTGTGTCCCTTTTCTTTCTTTATGTTTTGATGGTATTTTAATTCAGTGATTGATCTCCTTTCGGGGAGCCAACGGAGAAAAAAGGGTACTGCATAACATTCCGTATATCTCACCCGTTTTTACTATATACCTATACTATATCCAGCGTATCCAGCCATCCGATACGGCAGCCCGTCGTGTCCAACACACATTTATCCCTCGAGGGCTCGGTTTATTTTTTTGGGAACAGGTTCCTTTTTTTTTCTTTCTTTCTCTTTTGTGTAGACTCTGTTTTTGTGAGTGTGTGTGTCGGCGTGAGGGGAGCGCCGTCGCACATTGAAGAGAGGGATGCTATAAGCATATCTCTCTTCTATAGCCTCTCGGCACTACTCTAGCCTTTTTGGCTTTTTCAGTTATTCTTAGCCGACTTCATATCTGGAAAGAGAAGAAGAGCTATAGAAAACGAATAAGCCATACCATAGTTGAAGGTATAGCGGTGGGGGGGGGTTCGTATTTTCCTTTCCATTATTATTCCTGGTCGGTAGAACGTGCTGAACTAGTCGAGCGTGATCGGTCGCTGTTGACGGCCGCATTTTCTTATATTCTTCGAGTGCTGTGTTTTAAATCTGAAAAAAACAAAAACGTTTGTGTCGTGGAAAATCTGATGATTTTCTTGTCTGTTTTGTCGTGTGGGTAGTGTGTGCACTGATGGATCGATTGTGACCTCATATCTCTTTTCTCTCTTGGGTTAACCATTTTTTCGCAGATGATGTTATGGAGCACATCGACGGAGCCGTCAAAGTCAGCGAAATCACCGAACTTTTGCGCGCCGAGTACGGCATCGTGACCGGTAAGTCCGAATTTTAAATTTACCTTTGCGTGTCTTCCCAACATCTTTATAGAAGCCGCAATAGTTCATCCATTCTCCGTGCTTGTCTATATTGTTTCATTATTTTTTCCACACCATATTTAGTCATAGAGTCGGTCCACCGACCTACGCCCTTTTCATTCCTACTTTGTAATGAATAAGTTTATTCGGTCGGCTTTATGCAAACTATACAGCAGTATACAGATTGTTGTACACAGAGAGGCGAGGCCATAATATTCGAATAGTAGAACGTGAAAAAAGGGGGGTGGTCGGGATAGAGATGGGGGAAAAACTAAAAAGTTGACTCGTTCCGACCCACTTCGTGTTCTTTTCACGTTATTAGTTTGACATTGTGCCACGTGTGTTTTTTTGTTGTGCATCTAACAAAAAATAAAATATAGGTGGACGTTCCAGAGAGGGTCGCCCCATCATCACATTCCCGGACAGGTGCAACTTTGCCACCCTAACTGAAGATAATTACAGGAAGTTGATTGTTTACCTGACCTCCGTACCCGCGTAAGTTTCTTCCACCCTTAGCCGGAATATCCCCACTCTGGCGTGTCGTGGTTTTCTCCTTTTACGGATTTATTTCGATGATTATCTTTAATTCTTTTTTTTTTTTCTTTTATTTGAAACTCGTGCCGGCTGGAATCGACGCCCCACAACGCACTCTGCTCTCTTTTCTCTCCATCGGATTGAACCAAAACGTCGTTGGCGGTTTCAACCGTCTTCCTTCTTGTACACACCATATCCAGGTTGCACGATGCAGATTTGGGTTACGTTCTCATCGTCGACCGACGCTCAGATCGCTGGAACGCTGTCAAAGCCACTCTATTGCGGCTTTCGGTATGTTGTGGTGCTGCCATTGTCGAACTGACACTCGTCTTTTGTCGCATACAGTAGTACACCCTGTCATCCGTGTCCATTGACATTTTTCCTACTTCATTTCGTCTGTGTGTGTGTGAAATCGTCAAAACATTCCGCGGTGATGTGGGAATTCATTAACGCCCCTTTGATGCACTCTCCGCATAATAATGGAACAATTTTCATTTTTTTCCCCAAATTATTTTGTTTTGTTCTTTTTCCCGTTTTTGGCTTTCCTTGATTGTTATTAAATTCTCTTTTGTTGATGCAGAATTTCTTTCCCGGCCTGATTGCCGTCGTCTATGTTCTGCGGCCGTCTGGCCTCCTCCAGAAAGCCATCTCAGAAGTCAGCAATAAATTCTTCCGCGAGGACTTCAAATTCAAGGTATGTACTAACATCTACACGCGCTTTAATGATAATAATAATGTCTAACTGTAGATTACATCTGTTGCCTTACACGCCAGCAGATGGTATTGACGTCATGATTCTTGTTATTATGTAACTTGTCTTCGTTTAGCGGCCCTTTCATGTCGTCGTGTTGTTCTTTATTTGGCCATGTAGGTGGTCGTTTGCAGCTGCCTGGATGAGCTGCACCAGCGGATCGATGCTAGTCAGTTGACGATTGAGCTGGGCGGCTGTTTGTTCTACAATCACCAAGAATGGATCGATACACGAGTCGTAAGTTGTTTGGTCTTCAATTGATTTCCGATGGATTAATTTCGTGTCTCTTATAGTCGGTGGAGAGCTTTTCGGCCAACACGGCCGACATTGGCGCAGCCCTGCGCAAGTTCTCACGTCGGCTCCAGGACACGGAGTTGCCCAACGATGTGCAAAGCACTCAGGCCGTTCTTCAGCATCAGGGCCAAGAGTACGCCAGTCTCAAAACGGAGTTGAACAGCGCCAACGCACAAGGCGAGACCCTGCTAAACTTGATTAAGAAACCAGCTCCTCTGGCCACCCCTGGACGCAGATGCGAGCCCTGGGCTGGCCAACTAGTCAACATCACGGCTGTCGAGAGGTAACATTTTATCACTTTGTTATCATTGTCCCCGTTTGAGTTCCGTATAGCCTACAAAACCGGATAAATGAGAAACTGTTATCACTCGTGCGAATTTGGTTGTTCCCAGGCTTTTAATTCAAATGGACGAGACGCAAAGGACGCTGGACGAGTTTTGGAACAAACACGCCTCCCATCTGAAACTCTGCCTTCAACTACGCCAGTTCGAACTCGATTTTAGAGAGTTGCAGGTAAACAACGAGAGATTATAACAAGGCCGTAATTTTTGTTTGTTTGTTCTCTTCACCTGGTTGACCGCTAATAAAAAAAGGGAGAGAGTTGACAGTTAAACATTCTTTTATAGATTCCGTTCACATTCTGTTTCTCCTTTATATGGCTCGTATAGATCGTGCTCAACGAGGATATCCAAACGATTTCGGACTTTGAGAGCGACGGAGATACAGTGGCCGTCATCGACGCTCTGCTTCAACAGACATTCGATTGCCGAACACGTTGCCAGGTAGTTACACGAGTTGTTTTTCGAGAGAGAAAACGCCCTTGACCGTCGCTAAATTTTTGGAACGTTCACTCATTTTTCAGTTGGATCTGGATCGAGCCGACGCGCTCTACAGTCATGCGTCTAAATTGATGACCGATTACGCAGACAGTCCCGTCGTACTCGATTCGGTCCGCCCCAAGAGCATCGAACTCCAACGAATGAGCCAGACTTTACGCGAGCTTTTTATTCAACGACTGGAATCACTGGAACGCTCCCGCGACTTGTACCACCGCATCGAAAAGGCCAATCGCTGGTGTTCCCAGGGAGTCGATCTACTGGCCTCGCAGCAACTGGAAAAATGCTCTTCGCCCGAATTCGCCGCTCAGGCCCTGGCCGACATCGAAGATTTCTTTACATCGGCTTCCGAGTTCCGTGATCCCAAACAGTTCCGCAACATGTTCCAGGACATCATTACTCCCGAAACCAAATCATTAATCAACCAGGTATACAAGTCTATAAAATTTTATTTTTCTGATATTTTTATTCACCAGACAATTTCTTGTAGGTGATCCAGCGACTTCAGGACGTTCAAGTCATGTGTGATAGACGAACGGTCGGTCTCAGACAAATCGTCACTCGAGCTCGAGTGATCCGCCCTGTCCAAACTGTGCCGCCCGAGCCGTCGTCTTTGGCCCGCTCGGCTTCTCACGGTAGCGTCCAGGGACGCAAAGAATCGACACACGAAGTGGAAAACATTTTGCCAGCCGTCAGTGCCAACGTCAAAGTTCGCCACGTCCTGACCGAGTTGCTGGAAACGGAACGGGTTTACGTCAACGAGATTAGCATTGTTTTGAAAGTAAGAACAACAAAGAGACTTGATTCACTTCATGAAGAATTGAATTGACACTCTTGTTTTTCATTGCAGGGATACAGGGATCAGTTGCTGGATCCTGATCCTTACCACTCTGGACCCTACCAAGTTCCTGTTCAGTTGGTGGACAAAACGGACGTCCTTTTCGGCAACTTGCCAGAAATCTGCGCCTTTCACGGGCAGATTCTCCTGCCAGACTTGGAGAGCAGCTTGTCTAGCCCACAGCTAGTCGCTTCCTGTTTCCTAAGACATGTATAAGATTCATTACTCTTGACGCCAAAAAGGATCCTGTCGCATTCCACTCGGAGTTATCACTCTGATCTAAAAATATTTCTTTCTCCCAGACGGAAGACCTGCACTCTCTGTACAGTTTCTACTGTCAAAACATCCCACAGTCGGAAGAGTTGCGTCGTCAGGTGGGCGAGAACAACCCCTTCCTTCGCCAGTGCCAAACCACCCTTGGACACAAATTACCACTCAGTGCCTACCTGCTCAAACCCGTTCAGAGGATCACCAAGTATCAGCTCCTGCTCAAGGATCTGATGAAGTACAGCCAATGTCCTGTAGGCTCCTCTGACGACGTCAGCCGCGATGATAACGATCTCCAATCGGCCCTCGACGCCATGTTGGCCGTTCTCCGTTGCGTCAACGACAGCATGCACCAAGTGGCCATCACCGGTTACCAAGTAAAGACACAAAAAAAAAAACTTTTTATTTGTTAATGTCAAAGTTGTGTTGGTGCATATTTTATTACGCGACTTTCTTGCGCGAATCAATAGGGAAGTCTGGCAGAGCTGGGCCGGCTGTTGCTGCAAGGAGGTTTCAGCATGTGGGCTGAGGGCAAACGTGACCGGCTTCGTGAACTCCGGCTCAAACCGATGCAGCGTCACGTGTTCCTGTACGAGCGAGGCGTCGTTTTGTGCAAACGCGTCGGCAAAGAATTGGACAAGGCCACTTATCAATTCAAACACCTTCTGAAGGTAAAAGACCACCACTTAACTTTTTATGACGACTAGCACTTGCTTCGGTTCACACAGTCTGATGGGTATCGATCCGTTGTATTATCCATCCATCTTCGGTATAAACACCACCGATGGGGGGAGCTATAAAGAGAGTGCTGGAGTTGGAACTTTTTGTTAATGACTGATGATGGAGTTGGTTCCATTTCCATTTTATTAAAAAACAAAAAAAAAACAAAAGAGGTTGATGGTTCCCCGCCCCTATTTTGGTGAATGATGTGCTAATTGAACTTTGCTGATTCATTTTGCGTGATTGCTTGCGGGCATTTTGCAGATGTCGGAAGTTGGTCTGACGGAAACGGTTCACAGCGGCAAAGGCAGCGACGCCCGCAAGTTCGAACTTTGGCTCCAAGGTGAGTGTGTCGGGCTGAAAAGACGACACTGTTTTGGTTTTAAGTGGGTTTGGCTCCCCCCCTTTTCATCATCCATTCCTTTTGGGGCTTTTTGATTGTCCCGCAGGTCGCCACGAAGTTTGGGTTTTGCAAGCTCCAGCCCGAGATGTCAAAGAAACTTGGATTACCGAGATCAAACGCGTTCTGCTTAATCAGTTTCATCAGCTGAAAGGTCAGACGATTGCACAGACATCCACATCGCGTACAGGCGGATCGGCGTTATCATCGATTGGCTCCGGCCACCCAGTCGTCGCTCCGGCTGGCGGCGTCCAGAAAGCCATCCAGCATTCTTCATCCATATCCAACGGCGCATCGCATCCATCATCTCCCTACGGTCCAAAGTATGCAATCAACACCGTTTTGACGTTGATTATCTTTTTATTTTTGGGGGACTAGACGAATAATTTCGACTGTAATTTTGTTTACGTCAGATCCCTGCGTCCGGCGTCTTCTTGCTCCTCCTGGGAATACAACAACAGCACAGCCGGAAGCAGCAGCAGCAGCAGTGGCGTCAGCAGCGCTGGCGATCGGAGTTCGATTGTGGACACGAGTGCCTCGAGTACGACGTCGAGAGCCTCGTCTGGAAGCCGGATGCTCCGCTCGGCCACTGTCGACGAAGATGACGGATGGAGCACCGATTTCTCCCTCAGCGATGAGGACATGGGCGAAACGTATCTCGATCACGTCGAGGTGAGTTTTCTTTCAACATGAAATGCGAACGATAATTCACGGAGGGGTTCATTTTTTTCCGCCATGACTTTTATATTTCACTCAGCCACTGCGACGCCGTTACGTTGTGCTGGCCGACTACGCCCCTCTGGGACCGACCGAGGCCGGCCTTCGGGAAGGAGATATCGTCGATCTTGTTCGCGTGGGATGCGCCGGATGGTGGTACGTCCGCCCGTCATCAGGTTAGTGCCTTTTCCCCATTTTCATTTCTGAAAGGGCAATTGCATATATTTTCAATTTCAATTCAAGTGGGCAACTCCTCGTCGCAAGAGGGATGGGCGCCATCGGCGTATCTGGAGACGGCCCCGGCACCCACCATCAAATCACCTTGTAGCTCCGGGACTCCTTCGCCGTCGGTCAGCAGTCAAGACAGCGAACACGATCATCTACAATGAAATCAGAACAATCCCAAATGGAAATGAAAACCTTTGGCAGCCCGCTGCTGTCGCTTCAGTTCAAATTGGCCAATAGCTTTCGTTTCATCCTTTTTTTTTTAAAATAGTTTGCTGTACATAATAATTACGTCTACACAGTTTTTTTTGTTTGTTTTGCCAATTTTTCAGCCAGATGATGTGTCTATTTCTAATCGATTTTTATATAAGAATTTGATACAGCCTATTTGTAACATTTTCATCATTTTTCTCCTTTCATTTTTTTTTTCCCAACCAAACAATCCTTCGGCGTGTAGAAAGTGGATGGCGAATATCCGTTACTTATATTGCTCTCCCTCTGTTTTTCGTGTTACATAAGCTCTACTCGTGTATGTAGTGTACCTGAGTCCTACCTCTTGTATCTCATACTGCTACGTAATGCATAATATAAAAAGTATGAGAGATACAAAAACAAAACCAAAAAGCTACACAACATGGCGAAAGTCCTTCATACTGGAAAGGAGCGTATCTAAGCGGTCACGTGAACCAATTGCTCGGCAGCGTTCGCCAGGTGAGTCTATGCTACTGCTGCTGCCGGGGCGGCAAAGTCACGCCAGATGCAGCTCAGGTTCGTTGTTGCTGGCCCAACGGTACGACGTAATGAATTCATTGGATTGACGTCAGAAAATGAGATTCTCCAAGTATATGCATCAAGAATTGATGAAGACTTTGTTTAGACAGGGGAGGGGGAGCTTTCAGAGTTGTTGCCAGTGAGAGAGTTCATGGAAAGAGCGCTCGGAAGGTGATTGCCTGCTGCTGTTGTCGGTTGTCTCCCCATCCACGGATGCCTTGAGTACACTTCCCTGTTTCGGTTGCTGCTAGCTGCCTTGTGTATAAAAGCCCTGGGAGATATACTGCAATATTCGTCCGACCGTTGAAATAGAAATAAGCTCTCGACGACCGTTAGAGCGACGACTGAGAGTCCCGGCCAGACTCTATAGATAATAGTTTCGATTCTTTTATACACGCATCTAAATGCAGCGGGATCTCTTTCCCTCTCTCTCCATTAGAACTTGCACAGCTCAAGGGGCCCCGAGTCCCTTTCCAGTTATAGTCGTTTCTATTCTATATTGATTTGATTCATCGACTGACGAAGACACGTCTCGGAAACAAGGCGGCGGAGATATAGCTCGTCCAATTTTGGAGCCTCATTCAATTGTAATGGGTTTTTGGTGCCCTCTACGACTCTCTCATCATTTGGCTGCTGGTGGCGATATTATCCAATGAGCGGGGACCCAAGAGTCCTGCGGGCGGCTCGTCATCATCATTATATTATCTTCTCGATGCAATACGCATCGGGGGCAGCAGCTTGTGGGCATGAGATATGGCATTTAAAGGGCATATTGCATGTCATTTGCCGACGTCCCGAAACCCAACTTTGTCCAACTATATATCCAGCAGCCCAACTGATTTCTAGGAAAGTGGCACGGTGTCGTTATATGGCTAACGACGCCAACTTAATCCACTCTGTGCTGTAGCCCTATGATTCGAAATGAGGTTTATGAGAACAACCGTGTCGTCATGTTTGATTCAGGTCAATGAACGCGGCAATTTGTGCGAATCATTTAGAAATTGACAGTAATTGCCAACCTAATGAATTGATTATACGGGAAATGTTGGGTTATTTAGGTATAGCCATCGTTTCTCAATGGACCTTATTCTTTTGGATCGAATAATCTATACCGAGAGCCAATCGAAAAAACAAAAATACCCTACTGTTGAGAGGTTCTTTTATGTCTTGTTTTATTCATGAACGTCTTCCATTCAAAATGGTTGGCATATGCAAATGTTTCCCAAATCAGGTTTTCTTCTGTTGGTTTTTTTTGAAATTACCATCTTTTGAAGACTCTGCCGTGAATTATTTCGTTAAGCAAATCAGTTTACGTCAAATGCGCGTGTATTTCAGGCCAAAGCACAATGGAATGGGTTTGGATCTAAAAGGGCATCTGCAGAGATGACACTGAAACAGTCAAACATTTTTGGCAAAAAAAAAATTTAACAACACAAACCGGTATACAGTCAAGATAGTGTATATAGTTTCTGGTTGTTGCTGTTGTTACATATATTTATATCTAATTCATATGTGATAATAATTTAACTTCCATTGTAGCTTTGTTGTATGGGTTTTTTCTGTCGCGAAGCGACTCTCACTCCCCGGTTCAATACACTTGGCTTGTTTGTTTCTTTTCTCTTCAAGGGTAATCGAGATCTAGCACGATCTCGAATCCCGGACTAAAACACAACAAACATCCCGGTATGTTACATGCTGGCTGACCGAGATCAAAATGAAGATGGAATTTTGTGGTGATTGACGAGAGGAGGACGTTGGGAATGTATAGAGACGTTTTGCATACAGATAATACAAGAGAGTTACAGCAAGAATATAAGATTTCCGTAGACGAAGAAATGAAATGAAGAATCAAAGCAATTTTTGGTTAGTTTAAAGTAGAGAAAATAAAAAAAAAACACGGCGCAATCCCAACGAATGAGGAATAAACAACGATAGATATTATATAGTTTAGTTTATAGTTTAGATCATATGATGATAAGTCACCGAAAAATTTAAATTCTGTAGACAATTGACTTTTTGTTTTTTGTTTTTCTTCTTCACATTTCAATCGATTTTTGTTTGATCTAGTTGGGGGACAAATGATAATAAACAGCAACACACGATAGGCGTCTGAAAGGGTATATAGCACGAATTCCATCCAATATAATGAGATATGATGAAAAATAGAGAAACAGGGGTTAGAAGGTGTGTGTATCCGGTCTGATCTTGTGCCATTAATACCAACTGGTCATTCGATATCAACACGAGATAATAACAGCAATCAATTCATTAGTAAGTATAAAACAAAACAGAAAGAAACAAAAGACAGAAACAGAAGAATGGGAATTTTCAGGGGGGGTTTTAACTTTTCTGTGTTCACGGTACCTTAACGAGACTTGTTGTTGCTCAAACTCTCAGACTCCGGTGAGGTTTTGTGGTGTATGTTTTTTCGTTCGTTTAGCGACGTTTCCAGAACTCGGCCAAGCACGAGTCGCGACGGCACAGAGCTTCAATTCGAGCAGCCTGGCCGGCCATCGGGAAGAGGTAATCAGCTTCCATTTGGTCCAGTTGGCCGAGGGCCGACAGGAGATGACGTGATTGCGATTGACACAACAGGTCGGGGCCGCACAGAGCCAAGACGCGATGCTGGAACTCGCCGTCGCATGCCGCTTCGTTGTCCGACTGGTGATTTCGTTATACAGCAAATAAAAAACAAACAGACGAAATCAATACAAAATCAATAACATCGCACTCTATTTCAACTGACTTAATTTTCTAACGTAGCTATATCACAAGGATCAGACTTATTAAATCGAATTATTTTCACGAGAGAGGTTCTTCTTGTTCTTCTGTGCTTTTAACGAGATTACATGAAATAAGTCGGGGCCAACTTGAAACTCGTTTCTAGAATCACTCAGGTCGTTCGGTAGTAGTATGCCGCTTGTCATCACAGACGATGCCAATACTGGAATTGTAATATCATTTGGGAGGCAGCAGCCCATGGCAACGTGAGTCAAAAGTATATATAAAAAAAAAGGATGAAGAAATAATGCGGGTGCAGTCGCCTGTCACGTTCTTCATTTCGACATTCTTCCAGCAGCATCTAATAAGGATGCGACCAAGGCAACGGAATTCGTTGGTCGTGGGTGTATGCAATATCCATCCAGCAGCTATACAGCACCCAAGTGTTGAGCAATGAATCGATACAGACATATATTTATGACGGCCTGGGAATAAATGGAACAACACTTGGCTCCCGTTTTCTTGGATTGAGATCTTTGAGCAACACACGCGTGTCACAATAGGCAGAATAACAAGGCTGTGCTATTGCTATAGTAGACGGCGGGGGCCAAACTCCAACGCTTTTGGGAATATTCGTTATTTTTCGATTTCTAAGAAATTGCGCCTTCATCTTACGACGTGATTGCGCACTCTGAAACGCACTCAAAGGCGTGGTCGCGTGGGAAGAAGATACAGCTGGTCGTTCGGGACCTAACTTGACAGATATATTTTTTTAAAGAAAAAATTACTCTGCGATTGTTATGTGTGTCTGAAGTTAGAGGAACTCTAAAGACTACGGCCACATTCGCCTGCAAACAAGAAGGAGGTCCGTGTCTGTAGCGTATGAGAAGATGGCACAGATCGATTTATTTTGCACAATGGCCGACCATTACATTACGTGGAATTCAGATTATTCTAGGAAACTATGGCAATTTAAAATATACCTAATTATCTTCTGTGCACCCAAAGGCAGCCTAATAACGATACCCCATACGAATGTACAGCTAACTGAGTAATGTATGCTCTCAATTATTTCGAATTACTTAAGAAATCTGTTTGCCGACCAAATTATTTCGCTGCAGATATACTCCCTCTCATTCTGAGCTTAAGTTTCAACATGGTTTCAGTTCCTACATGTATAATTAGGTAAGATAAGGAGTATTAAGCTCCAGGGCTGTCCCAAAAGATGGTTAAAGGAAAGGTAGACAACCGTGACATTTCTTTAAATAAAAATAAAGTTTTTCAGTCCCAAGTTTCAATGTTGAAGTTCAGGTATACAAATTCATTGTCTGACATTTCCTGCAGCGAGATGTAGTACGGGCATCTCAGAAGAAGTTTCGATTTTTCTCGTTCATCTTGTCTTGTCAGAACTTGCCTATTTCACGAATTTTTCTGTGTTATGCCAATTATCATTTAAAAATTTTTTTACGCGCACAACTTTTTCGTCTCGAGTCACCGTCTGAACCCGAGTACTTTTGCTAAGTTTAGAAATGTGGGAAACTAACACAATGTATTATCTATTTAGGAAATATATTACGAAATAATTTAGTATCAGCTATAAATAGCAACATCGATTTTGGGTTCTTTAGTTTCTTTCTCTGATTTTCTCGAATGTGCAGGATTTTAATTAACGAAGACAAATTAAAACAGATAAGAGGAGTTACTCTATAACATTAGCCGGCTTAGCGTTCTCTTATAATATCCATTTCCTCTCATTTTTGGTTAATTAAAACAGTGACTTGTGAAGAGCTTCAAGTCTGGTTGAAAGTTAGCCCAACATATTTGTGGATTGAATCAAGAACTTTATTTTCTTTTACTACTTTTCCGGAATGTACAAGCTTCAATTTTCAGTCAAAATGATTCCCTAGCTCCCTGTCAATCGGGTCTTTGGCTTCATTATCCGTCTATTAAAACTGCGCAGCATCCGTGCTTCAGCAGTAGTTGGAGATCGTGCACTATTTTGCTGCGCTTGTTTCATCGATTGTGCCAATTCAATTAGTCGAAGAAAAAACAGTGTCCCTTCGCCCTATACACTCCGTGACGTAAAAAATTCAAGTGTCAGTGAGATCGAAGATATGTTTCTTTTTATATCCCGCGCCAATCGCAACTCGTTTTTGTCTTTTATTTCTGTCTAGTTTGACATCGATGGAACACACGCGGACCAATCAGAAAGAGAGTGTCGTAACCAGAAAATCGTTGTCGTTCTTTTTTTTTAACCCTTATATACAAACTCAATCCCGCGTCGTTAACAAAAGATATCGTATTTCGTATCAAGATTGTTTAAGTGAAGTCTTTGACTGCTGGTTGCCATGGGAGATGTATACGTGTGGACTTGGGGGCTAACCGTTTTTGGAAAGCAATTCGTACAGTTTATACGTGCACGAAAAAATACCGTTCTTTCTTTTTTTGGGTCCCCTCAACAACAGGACAAAGAATTGTCCCGTCTCCATCAAAGAGCCATGAGCCCACGGAACCCGGTCTTGTCATAATAACGACAATAGGCGACTGCCTATATAGCTTGATTGCTTCCCTATCACAAACGCAGACAAGAGAAGAGCAGTTGGGGCTATATGCTGGCGAATAAGAAAAGAAGAACGTGCTCCGGATCACTCTGTGAGGCCTTCCCATCTCCCCACTTTTTTTCTTTTTTGATAGGATAACACAATGAACTACATCAGAGCTCTGTGGGTTCTCATTTGATGTACAGTGCACGTCAACCCGGCGTGTAAGTAGAAGACAAGCAGAAATAAAAAGGAGACTATCGAGTCCAACGAAAGAGAAAGAAGATCTCTTGCCATGACTTGGACGAAAAGATGAACCGTAAAAAGGGGAATAAAGAAATGGTCGTGATGCAACTGCAAATTGGCACGATCAATCCAAATGGTGCACGTCGTGCAGTCCTCACGCTCCGCTGATTATAGATCGACACCCTCCAACGGCAACGGTGCAACAGACAAAGTGCCGACTTCCACTACACCATTCACTTGCTGTCTAACGTCTCGATTTCGTCGAGTGCTTTGATCTCTCACACACGATCGTCTTGATCAATTTCTGAGCGTGATGGAGGGGTGAATATAAGGTCAAAAGGGGGACTTACACAGATGAAGCAAGCTTGGTGTCGATGACAGGCATCACTCAAAACCGGGCGGTATCCACCGTAGAGATGCGACACCATGTTGCAAGTGCTAACCACTTGTTCCGCAATCACGCAATCGTCGTCCTCTTCTGCCACATGAAAAATAAACAACAGGTTTAGATGATTTCACAACTGTGAAGAATATCACACAGTTCATGTAAATAATTTATAAGATGAAATAAACATAATAAGATGAATTTTCGGTAAAAGTGTACAATAGACTATCCAATTAATATACCAATTTGCAATTTGCCAATTTCACTCAGTCAAGTATTAGAAATAAGGAGAACTTACTAAAAAATGCCCAAACATATCCGAATTGTCCATCAACACACTCGTGAATAAAAAAGCGGGAAACAGCAGCACAGAACAACCTTCTCCATTCGAAATCCAATAACAATGGAAGGTCCCGTTCCCCCGATTCAGCAAGGGCTTTGTTGCAATTCCAATAATATTTTTTTTTTCAAAAATAAATACCACTAAAAATGTTTAAATAAAATTCTTTAATTTACTGTCCATCTTCCATAATTCAAATTTAATTGTACTCTTTTTATTTTCTTTCTTGAATTTTGCTCATCCCCTCTTTTTCCACGTTTTCACCCACCCTCGTTTTCACCCACCCACGTTTTCACCCACCACGATGAATTTAATTCCAACGTATTAAAAGTTTAATCTAAATTATGGAAAGATTATCAGTAATTCAAGGAATTTTATTTGCAAATTTGTTTTGCATTTATTTTTGAAAGGGAAAATATATTTAATCATTATTGAAATTGCAACACAGCTCTAAACCCGGTTGAATCAACAGTCATCTCATCAGGGACACCTCATTGTTAGTATTATCGTCTATGTAGCAGGTTGCACATTTTCTTGTCCCATTTTCGCGCCATTTTCCAACGACTGCTCGCTGCTTCGATGGCGGACATTTCTGGACAACAATTTCGAGTAAGTTCCTCTCTATTTCTAATATGTTTTATGGGAGCTTTATTATGAAGATTGAATTGCTTTTATCCACTAAACGTTAAGTTAAAGTTACAGCGTTTCATGTTAATCGTAGCAATTTTTTGTGGTAAATTCGTGACTGTTCATGAACCTGACTGCATTCGGTATTTTAAAAGTATATAGTCAATTGGGTAGGGACACTTTTACCGAATTTTCACGATATTGAAATTTTTCTTACCGTTCGATTCGGCTACGTTGAAATTTGAACGATGACGACTAGAGCGTTTGACTGCAAAGCGTTTACGGCGTTCGTCGTTTTGCGACATATTCTTCTTCTTTTTCTTGTTCTTCAGCTTCTGGTTAGTTGAAGAACGTTTGAATTCATCACGCTCGTCATCCTCTTCTTCCTCCTCTTCTTCCTGGTAAAGGGCCTTGGCCACTTCTTCCGTTAAACGTTCCGTCATTTGATCCAACTCGTTTTCGTCCAAGTTGTCGACCAACTCGGCCACCAGTTGCTCCCGAACGCGGTCAATGTTGTTGCGTTCACGTCGTTCTTCGATGACTCGTATGGCAGCGTCCAAAACATCCTCGGCGTCGTCGGCATTATAACCTTCCACCGGTCGGAAGCGTTTCTTCTTTTTCTCCCAAGAGGTACTGGTGACGTTGTTTCGTTTCTTCATGCCCACAACGTGTCCGGCGTGTTGGTCGTCCATCTGTCCGCGCTTACGGAAGGCTAATGAGCCGGCCATGCTCTTGTAATAATCAGACTCGAGGTAGTTCCTCATTGCCTCTTCGTTGGCTTCACCCTGGGCTTTGCCACTGCGCTTGTCGTATCCGAAATAGTCGTCCCAGTCGACGGATTTCTTGCGGATGACTCCCGTGTGCACTTGAGCGTCTGACTTGCGCTTGACTGGGCTCGAGTTGCTGTTGTTATTGGCTTCGGCGGAAGGTAAGGCCAATGGGGCTGTTTCGTTCTTGTTGTTTTCCTCGGCCGCTTTCGCCTCCGAATTCCGTCGCTTGCGGAGCATCTGAAGAGCCGATCCAGCTTCTGGCTTCTTCTCTCCGCTATTCTGCAGGGTAGCAATCGATCGCTTGCGAATCACGCTGATGGCATTCTTGGTCTTCAAAGGATGTTGAACTCGTTTGGCAGTCTCCTCCGGATTGTTACGGATCGGCTCGTCTTGAATGTTTCCCACCCGGTGAAAGCCTCGACCAAAGAATCGATCCTCGAACGGAACGTTTTTATCCTGCAGTTCTTCGTCGTCGGCCGATTGGTGTCGCCCGTACGAAGGCTCGTTACTTTCTTGACCCTGCGAGTGGAGAAAGCGCCAACGGAGCGATGCACGCGGTAATTTCCTCCAATCTGATCCCGAGCGTTTCTTCTTCTTCTCACTTTTATTCAGCTCTTCAGAGTCAGCACGGGAGCGATCCAGCTGAGAAAGTAGAGCGTTAATCTCGTGTCGCTCCAGACCGTCATTGAAGAGTTTCCTGAGTTCCGTGCGGGAGACGACCTCGTCAGAATCGTCTTCTTCGTCTTCATCACCTTCCGAACCAACTAAACTTTCGTTAGCTTCGTTATTATCTTCCGGCCCAGCTGAATGCTCGGCCATCTGCTGGTTGTCGTAGTCGTCGCTTTCTTCAACTTCGCCCCTTTCCCGCTCTTCCAGCAGTTGATTCATCAGTGAATTCATTCTCTTCCGGCGTTTGTCATCCGCAGAGTTGTTGCGTGGCCGGTGAGCGACAGGAGCCATTTTCTTCTTTTTGAGACTGCTGGCTGGCGGATTCTCTCTGCTTTTATCGGCTTCGTCCATCAAAATGTTCAAGGCGATTTCTTTGGCCAAATCGTCCAGGTCAACGGTGCTGTCATCGTCGGCTGCTGCCAGGTAGGCGGCCATTGAATCGCTAAACTCTTCCTCGCCGTCCATGTCGTAGTCGTCGCTTCCGTCGTGCATGGATCTTTTTATCGTGTTGGGAAAGCGATAGTGAGTCCGTCCATTGGAAGACCTTAACGATGATCTTTTGCGGGCTTCTCTCTTGGCCTTGCCTATCGCCTCGATGGCCGGGCCTAGGTCGTTGTCGTTGTCGCTCTGATCGTTAACCTCAACGATGGGCCCATCCTCGTTAACCGGCGCGCTATACACAGCCAAAAGCAGACACGAGAACCAAAGCCACAAACTAATTTGTCGCCATAATCCAACGGCGGCCATTTTCTTATCGTTGTTTTTTTTTTTCCTCCCTGAAAACGAAAAGACGCGTGAGCGTGAATGCATTGCAACATATTTGTTTTCCTCCCCTCTCCGGATAACTTTGCAATATTCTTAAATCTACTCTCGTCGAAAACATTAGATGTAGTAATCCGGGCTTTATATATAGTAAAGACGACGTGTCTCTTTATCATTTTCGTAGATATACACACAGTACTTAATATATATATATATACCAGCAGATGAGAAATGATCCAGCTCGACTCGATTTCATCCCTCTTCTTTGTGACATTAAGCCTCAGGAACCGTAACGGAGCAACGACCTAAACTATCGTCTGAGAATGGTATAGGTTGCGCGTGCCTGCTATACTCTGCTCGGTGTTACTCTATTCAATTTTGTCCAATCCTGATTCTTGACGTCCCTCCCCTTTCACGTGGGATCCTGGGTGTTTCTAAAGCAGCCCCCATGATTCTCTTCATCAAAGTCACTCGGGTCAGCCATAACAGAAAACAAAGACAAAATGAACGAGTGGCTCCCGTCGCGACTACATTGTTCAAATCCTGTCTAACGGTTATATACGCTTCCTTCTTCTTCTTCTTCTTGGCACTTCCCAAAACAACCACCCTGTCCTTCCACCCACCGTTTGCGCCGAGCACCAAAGTCCCCTCGGTGAACAGCACACTGAGCGGCCTGGGTGGAAGATAAAACGATCCAATCACGCCGACAGCCGGACATTCCCAACTGCGCCGCTATATACGGCTCGTTGATGGATGAAAGTAGCCTTTCATGACCGAGTATACGGTCCTCTCTCCGCTCTCCTGCTGATGTAGCTGTATATTTAATATATACTTGTTCCCGCTGCCTTATGACTTGCGCCATATATGAACAAAAAAGTCGTATCATGCTGCAAAGTTATTAGATTAGCCACAGCAATTTCACCATTTTCGTCTTGGATATTTCATTTTTTTTTGCAAACTCCTGGGAGTAAAGAAATCTAGTGGAAAGGCAGTCAAACCCCAAGTGCAATCAGAAATAATAATGGAATTAAAGATGGTCGCAAAATGCGTTGGCTGGTGTGTGTCTGTATAGGCTGGCATGAAACCGCGCCCATCACGTTGATATTGCGGCATCTCGGTAATCAACTTTCATTTGCGTTGACTTCTAGCCGCCAGGCAAAATATGGTCCAATCAAGACGGCTATATACTCGTCTTCCCAACATGACGCAGCGCCTTGATTGCATTCTTCTTGTTACTTTTTTTTCCTTATTCCACCGCAGTATTTTGTCAAGGGAAAAACTGATTTTCTTTGTGACACGATCGGATGGATCGCATGTTGTGTTCTCTATACGGATCCAATTCTTTTATTTATTTTTCTTCGATTTATTCCCGAGCGTCTAGGTTATTCGATCGATCAAAAACATATTTGAAGAACAGCCGTCGCCTTGACGAGGTCTATTTGTGTCTAAGTTACCTCCAACTTTCTTGGGCACTCACTTGAACACAGGGGAAAAAAAAAAAGAAACTCGACCCAATCCATTTGATTAATTTGTTTTATCTTTTTCCGGTTTGTTTCTTCCTGTCCATCAACCGATGCGCTCGATGAGCCGGAAAAAGTCGATGGAAAATTGTCAGTCGGATAGATTTAAAAGTCCAAGAAGATGAGGGGAGATGCGTAGAATACAAGAATTGAAACAAGGCAAAAAGCGATTCGTTCGTCAAAGAAAGTCAAACCGAGAAACCATACTTTTGGATGGAAAGAACCTGGCAACCACAGAGTAGTAGTATACAGCTCAGACACACATGCACAGGCACTGTGCCATCAGGTATAGACGTTGACGTCAGAAAATCAATGAAGCTACAGGCGAAGGTAGGGAGGACGAACCGGCAGCAGCAGCGGAGAAAAATGGAGAGTTCGGGTTACAGCGGGAGTAGAGGGCGCACGCTAATCGAAGGCGGCACCGTGTATACATATACGTTTTTGTGTGTGTGCGCGCTCTATAGCTCTCTATGGTGTTTCACTGTTTGATGCGCTCAGCTGATGTATGCGTGTAGGCGTGATGCGGCATCACAAACCAGCCTTTTTTTTAAACTGTGCGATACTTTTAGCGCTAGATGTTTTGTTTGTCTTTCTCTAACGCGTTGAAAATATAAACAAAATCTTGATCTATTACACCCTGAAGCATTCACGAGGGCCTAGAGTGTTTTCGAGAGTGGGGGGAGGTTTAGCAAGTCGCATCGATTTATGTATACTCGTTTCTCTCCAGTTGATTACCCACGACTGTCGAGTCTATACATGCAGCATGCGCGAATCAGGATGTGTATAATCAATGTCCAGACAAAGACGGACAATCAGGGGAGCGTGACAAAGTCTATATAGATTCTCGCCTGTTATGTCATTCTGCTCTTGTCGAGATTATTCAATGCTGTGCCCATATAT
Source organism: Daphnia pulex (assembly GCF_021134715.1). NCBI lineage: Eukaryota > Metazoa > Arthropoda > Branchiopoda > Diplostraca > Daphniidae > Daphnia > Daphnia pulex. Next base: position 1,622,160 of record NC_060018.1, on the reverse strand, counting down.
AATGCATCTCGGCTGGCTTGATTCGACTTGTCGGGACTTACTGGTGTGTACGCATAGTTTGATTTTTACATTATGTCCCGCTAATATTCAGAGATGTCGATGGATTTATTGAACGCGTTGTACCTAAGAATACTTGTGCTCGGTTGCTGAGGTAACCTTAGTTTCACTCTTTGCACGATTCTTGTTGTTATTTCGGGAGCGGGCTGCTGTTCGCAGTCCTCTGTTTTCCTACGTGTTCGAAGAAAGGGCGGGGTGGGCGTAATGTAAAAGAGGAAATGGATTTGCTGGATCATTCACGACGCAATCTGGACAGAGTTTGCCGCCCCCATTTTTTTTGTATCGATACATATTTATAAGAGCTCATCTGATTTCAATTTTTTCGTCTCTTCATCTCCGCATCTATGTATGCAGCGATAACTGAAAGACGTCACATACGCTAACAACAACGACGAGGGAAACAACAACTTAATCCCATGTCAAATGCAACTTTATCCTTTTCGTTTCTGTCACATGAGTCGCTTTGAGACTTGAAAAAAAAAGAACCCTCGGGCGGGGGGTCTCTAGTAGTATTAGTACACGCACAAGAGAGTATGAGATAAAGATCTCTGCTGATGTTTAAAAAAAAACAAGTCCAGCGCAGAACTCGGCGACGGCGCGTGGCAGCATCCAGTTATTTCGACTGCCAGGACTGTAAAGTGTAGCATCAGAAAAGAATAAGCAGACAAACCCAAGCTGAAAAGACTCTTGTGTGTCGGCAGCCCAAATATACGGCCGCCAGATTGATGGTAGCTAGCTTCAGTCAATAAGTAAATGTACGATGTATACGGGCTTGACTTTTCCCTCAGTGTATCCTTACACTGGAGATGTATGGTTGAGTTGCTGTGAGGACAACAAAAGTCACAAGTGGCAGCAAAAGTTCCGACAGACATCAAGTTGGCAGAATCTCGTCTTTTGATCGGATTTCTCATCGGCAGTCTTTCGAGTATATTGAATTTGTACTTGGAGCTCATCTTATACAGGCGAGTTCAAACATTTGATTACGGAACCTGGTGGACAGCGGTGAGAGTCTATATGCGGGACTATTGACTGAAAAAAAGTCAGGACAGCTACGGAAAAAAGTTAACAAAAGCAAGATTATCACTGGATTTCTTTCTGACCATCTCGAAAGTAAGATTCAAGAGTAGATGAATGCCCGCAGCCCTCGGTCATTTCTTTGCTATACGCAGAGCCTACGCATATAAATATCAATCCCGACGGGGATCTGAGAGGCACGATCTCTGGAGAATCGCCGAATAGCCGTCAATGGCGTGGGCTGCTGTGTTATATGGTGCGTGTGCTGTTGACTGATGAACAATCGGCTTACATTAATTTTATCAGCCAACCAATTCGATCCAGTGAGTGGAAAGGAAGAAGAGAGATTCTATATGGCCATATGGGGAAAAAATGTTCCTCCTTCTTTTCAAAATGAATTTTCCCTTTTTTACAGTTCCGTTTCTTCGTCTCATGAATACAGTACTCGTCCTAAATCTGTTAACTTCCGTATACGCTTTGATCTAATCAATGTCTGTTTGCAGGAAGACGATTGTTAACTTCCTGTGGCCATTTCAAACTGATGCGCCATCATCTGGAATCTGAATCGAGTTCTACCCGAAGGCTGGTGGATATCGTCTAATATGCTGAGCGACCAGAACCCACTTCATAAATAAAAGGTAAATAAAAACAAGTTGCTCTCAATCCCCGAAGACCATTATCCAAGTTAACTTGCTATTCCATCTCATCGTCGTGTAGTGTATTATTCAAATGCGAAAAGATGGTAGCGCGCCCACGAGCGTTTTTCGTTTAAGATCCATTAGACTTTGTGATGATGTGTATAGTACCCGTTACAAGCGCGAGAAAAGTGAATATGGAATAACAAGAGGCAGCTAAAAGTAGCTAAACAATGATGTAGCTCATTCAAGCTCAGTGTTATCATATGAAGAACCGTTAAAGGAGAGTAGGCAAGGCATCTAAGCCACGATTTGTTTTTCTTCGCCGTCTTCTTTTTGTCTATTCCACTTAGTGGTGCGATACGGAGAAAGAATATAAGGGACTCTTCCATACAAAAACATTGCGTTGAGCTCTGATGGAAGTCGAGCTGAATACAATCCTTATTCCCATAGTTCGATGGATCCCTTCGAGCAGAACATCTCCGTTCAAAATTGTTTTCTTTTTCCAAGTCGCTCATTTTTCTTTTTTTGTCCCTGTGTTGGCTGCTGTGTAATGAAAAGAAAGAGTCTATCATCCTTCTAGCTTTCCTATATGGATTTGGAGCGTTCCTTATACATATAAATATACATTTCTCTGTCTTTTTTGTTCCCCCCTCGATCCTTCCTTCCCCCCCACCTCCTTCTCCATCTTCCTATCTGATAAATATTGAGATCGGGAAGGCGAGAGAGCGCAGCGAGAGTTAGGACGATGATCGACCCGCGTGCCGCGCCGAGTCCAAACTTCCCGGATTCGCTGTCGAGTTGAGCAATGGATGAGACGGCGTTCTCTCCTTATATATATACGTTTTCCTTCCTTCCCCTACAGAATCGTTTCACCAATAAAGAAAAAAAAAGTCCTTGCGAAAGAGCAAATAGTTGGTGGTGCCACACGCTGGTTGGTTATTATTGCGCTCCATCCAAAGTGGCAATCGAAGGCCACGGCTAGATGAAAGCCCTGCTGACGAAAACAACTCTCTATAGCTCCTTTTTTTTCTATTTGACTATTAATTACCAACAAGTTCGTTTTCTTCCGCATCCATTTTCAAAGAAAAAGCTGAATGGCGGAAGGAATGTAAGCCGCTCTTTCTTGTTTTCGATGCACGCCGCTGTGTGTGCTGGAGCGGATGGCGACTCGTTCATTCTTCAGTCCTTCTGCTTTCGGCATTTAGAAGGAACAAAAGGACGTGCAGCCTCGCTTTAGATCCCACGTAAAAAAAAAAGCCAATCCAATCAGGATTTGATGTAACACGAAATAAGAAATGAGTCTATGCAATAGACGAATATTCTTGTTGCCTCGAAAATTGTATTAACTTTCGTGTAAAACGTTCGCATAGATGGGAGCTCGGCCTACAATAAAGCGCTGAGTGACAGCCCAGTCGGATCATTTTTTTTTTTAAAGGAAGATCGATTTCACCATTTCTTTTCATTTCCCGTTGCCCGTAAAATATTTTACAACTGATGTCAATGACGTCTGTCATATCACGCAGCCCGCTAAATGGACAAGTCTATTTCCCCAATTGATATGCGCACAATATGAGGGAGTTTTTTTTCTTTTTTTAATTTGTTGATTGCTGGTGTATGACCTCATTCACTATTCGATCTGTTGTCATGGCGATCGGGAAACATTGTTGCCGCGATGAATACGGTCAATTGCAACACCTTTTAAAAGGTCAACATTTTTCTGCTTTTCTTTTTTCTCTTTTACAAACAAGCTCGTATATACCGAGGGAATAGGTGTTGTTGTTGTCGGGAAGATTGACCAGCTGGTCTCACGCAATAATGATCAATATTTTCCAAGCGGGGTCGAGCTCGTCTAGATCGGTAATCAGAAAGAACGGCAAGTGGTGGCGGATGGGATTACGTTATCTTACTCCAGCAGAACTGAGCGAACGCAGGATGGAAACCAAACACAGCAGGATCGAAACACCTGAACGATAATCAACACGCAAAGGGTGTTTTCCGCTCTCGTGGATGGATTGCAGGAACAAACGACTCCGGCAGCAGAGTTGCGAACCTGTTGCATTAGACTGGACTGCTGTTGCGTCGCTGCGTGTTGGATTTAGTTTTCCTTTCTGTATCGAGCCTTGAATTTCCACGAAAGCCTTGAACGTATAACGCGCAAGAAAAATTCATAGCGAGATGCACTGTACTTTTTTTTCACTTTGTCAAAATTTGTTACGTCAACATTTGTTAGGGATAACTGAATACTTTCCGCTTCCCGAATCCGACGATTCAATTACATATTCGTTCGACTGGCGTATTTATCTTTTGTTCTTATATACTGAACTCTATTTTTAAACATTTCGGTTTCAATTTCAAACAATAGCGAATCTAGCTAGAGAGTATATTGTTTCTCACCTTCAGGCAGAAGTGGTCAGAATGTGAAAGTTCCTGGGTTTCAAGGATCCGGAAGTGCGGGGTAGTCTTTTGATGTGCTTCCTGGTAGGTCAGCGACAATCTGGGCAAAGTGCCCGTGTTGTTCGTGAGTGTAGAGGTGAAAGAACAGTGGGCAGGGAATATATACTTTGTGGGGGATGAGTCCTGTTCCGGAGCGCGGTAGAAGTGAGTGTGTGGAGACCGACGAGCTATCACCTCGAGTTCGTGTCTTGCACCAACATGGCTGCCCTTTTATACACACACACACACACACACGTATAGACGATTGAAGAAGCGAATGGAAGGAAGACGCATGCGTGCGTGAGCTGAATCATTTGTTGATGCTTTTTGCAAGTCGGAAACGATGTCCCCAACGCCCACGAATTATTATTATTATTTTTTCTTTTTCAAGTTCCACCTCTTGTTTCGGATAGTAGCCCGATGGAACGCTATTTCACGCGGACAATGTGGATCATTCATCGCTTGAGCTTTCTCCCTTCAGTAAACGAGCAGCTCGTTGTACTCGGCGTCGTCGTAAAATGCGTTACAGACAGAATGGGAGAAGTGAATGACGCAGAAAAAAAAAAGAGCACAGGGCTAAAGGACGAACCGGTAACTGGTCCACCGTATGATCGTTGACAATAACTTTTCATCATTTCACTGGCTACTCAAAATGAATGATCTCTTTCATCTCTATTCGTATTCTGTGATAACTCATTCTGGAAGTTCTAATCTTATATATACCTGAGACGTGTACACACTGTGCACATTCTTCAGTGGGTCGTAAAAGACGACGAGAGATGTTAATTATGTATGGCTATCAACCTAGAAAAATATTTATACGTGACCGTACGATCATACTGCAATCAACACCTTCTCCAGGAATTCATTAGCAGCGCTCACGGTAACGCCTTTTTTAATAAGACATGATAATAGTAATTCCAGGAATATTGGTTTGTGACGGTTAACTTCATATTCTAACGCGTTATGGGGACGACGCTTTCACGCTGATTGCAACTGACTGGGAAACTACGTGCCCGTAATTACTTTTGCCTCAGTTATTAAAGGGCAAGATGTGCACCGGAATTATAAAAGAGTATAGGCCTAGCCCGCGCATACAAAGGAGCTGAGGAGCAAGGAAGAGAAATGAAAGTTATGGCTCATTCATGATGTCTGCCTCATCTGAGGCAGAGTCATATGAAAAGGCACAGACGAGACGGAGACGAACGACTGACTGAAATAGAAAAGGATTCCACTAGAGTTTGTGCAGTTTATCTCATGTGTAATGCACTGCTCAGCGCAGTTACCCAGAAAAGAGCCAAGGAGAAAATGCATTGCATTAAATGGGGGTATCTACACAACAATGCCTTGTCGCACAACCAACGGACGGTAAAGTCGAGGACGGGGAGTAGAACCTGAACGACATGAATGCAGCATCGATTTTTGCAACGCGCTTCATCCGGCTCGGCTCGGCGGAAGCCGAGTGACGATCGATACCCTCAGACCCCAGAGAATTTTGGCAAATTAATCATTTTCGGGCCCATGGTAGACCAATATTGCCGCACTTTATAAGGCGATCAGACTAGAAAAAAGAAACGAACTGATTAATAGTTGACTGCAGCAACAAACTCTGAATCGTAAATTATTAACGGGGTTTCTGCCTCGATATCGGTCGGTCACGGACTTGCTATTATTATTTGATTTGTAATGCATCAAGATGAAGGCGGAACATGGTCGGCGATGTTTAAATCAAAACCCGTTCTTGGAAACGCAATAGGGAGTTTGGGAACAAAAATAGAAAATCTGTTGAGTCAACAACTTGATAATCGGTTTAGTTGCGCACGTACTCATATTTCAATGGCTCAAAGCTTGGCACTTCAGTTTAGGCTGGCATATCAAAAGATCAATACTTCAATTGACGTGAATTAGGCTTGCAATTCTTTAGAAGTTCGTCGTCACAATTAACGAATACGAAGTCTTGAAGGGAGGTCATAAGACGTAGGCATAATTGCACGGTTCTGGAGCCAATCTGAATTGTACGGTGAATAAACAAGGCTAATTCAAAAGTGGAGCTCCTCATTATAATCTCCCCGTGAATTGGGTGGAAGTTGCCCTCCAACAAATGCGTGAACCATGAGTTTAAAATTTTTTTGATCACGAATTGTGTCTTTTGAAAAATAGGAATTAAATGAATTGTATAATAAACCCATCATTTTACTATTTTAGATTACGGGCGTAAAGACAGGAGAAATTGAGTCACGTGTCGGCAGAGTAAATGTAAGTTTCCTTCAATACTATACATTTTTTTATTTATTTTTTATTTTAATGTTACCAAAAGACTTGTGTAGCATTTTAAATAGAGACGCAAATCTGGAAATTGAAAAAAAAAATGGAACGGAACAAACAGCAAAACGTGTGCTTTTAGAAATGTGGCATTGGTGCATGGCCGCTGCATTGACGTAAATAAAGATTTCTGCTCTTGTAAAGTCTCTTAGAAAATCTACGGAAAACAACTTCAAAATGGGCCTTTACGGAATAAGGGCATGTTTGGCAGGCAAATACGTTCAAAGGAGCTTGTGCACAACTTGGTAAATACCGGTAGTCAGTATATGACGTCAAGAATTTAATTTATGAGTGGCTACATTAAGAGCTAACTACATTACAATACAATTTGATATTATGAGAAGAAAGCAAAATATTAATGGCACTATTTTCTTGCAGTAATTCTCTCTCACCAAATGCAACTAAAGCTGCCCCGAAAGTTACACCCCTGTCCAAGATTCTAATAGCCAATCGAGGTGAAATTGCCTGCAGAGTCATCAGGTCTGCAAAACGGTTAGGCATCCAAACTGTTGCTGTTTACAGTGATGCAGATCGTAATGCTATGCATGTTAACATGGTAACAACTTTAGAGATTGTATTTGTATTTATGTTTTATATTACATTTGAGTTTACATATTCAGGCTGATTCTGCCATCCGCCTTGGCCCAGCATCCTCTGTTGAAAGTTATCTAAGACAAGACAAGGTTCTAGAAGCTGCTTTCAGAACAGGGGCTCAGGCAATACATCCTGGATATGGATTTCTCTCTGAAAATGTTGAATTTGCAGAGCTTTGCTCTAAAGAGGGTATTATATTCATCGGTCCTCCTGCTTCAGCCATCAGAGACATGGGGATTAAAAGGTATTATTTGTGAAAGTTGTTAAAAGTTTATCATGGAAAATTCTATTCGGAACAATCTTTTATTTCACAGCACCTCCAAACACATCATGTCAGCTGCTGGAGTTCCTGTGATTCATGGATATCATGGAGTGGATCAAACTGATGAAAGATTAAGGCATGAGGCAGAAAAAATTGGATTTCCACTCATGATTAAAGCTGTTCGAGGTGGAGGTGGTAAAGGCATGAGAATTGCGCTTACACAGAGTGAGTTCGAGACTCAGCTCGAGTCTGCTAAACGTGAAGCACAAAAGTCATTCGGGGATCAGGTAGAGAAATTCTTGCATTAATCTTCCTAATTTTCTGTCATTTTTGATAACTGCATAAATTGCAGAATAGAATCAACCGTTAAAAACTAAAGAATGTATAACTCTTTTTGGATAGGTTATGTTATTGGAACGTTATGTTGAAAGGCCTCGACACGTTGAAGTGCAAGTATTTGGCGACAAATACGACAACTATGTCTACCTATTTGAACGCGATTGCAGTGTGCAGCGACGTCATCAGAAGATCATCGAAGAAGCACCTGGACCAGGAATTTCAAGTGAAACGAGAAAGCAACTTGGAGAAGCGGCAGTTCGGGCCGCCCGTGCCGTTGGGTGAGAAATTTTTCCCCGCTCTTGTATTCTCCCTACCAAACATTTCTGTATCGAAAACACAAATGTTGTTTACTTTTAGGTACGTCGGGGCTGGAACGGTTGAATTCATTATGGATCCTCAGCAAAACTTTTTCTTTATGGAGATGAACACGCGATTACAAGTAGAGCACCCAGTAAGTGAAATGATCACCAACACCGACCTGGTTGAATGGCAATTAAGAGTTGCTTCCGGGGAGCCGTTACCTTTGGATCAATCGCAAATCCATTTAAATGGTCACGCTTTCGAAGCACGAATCTACGCTGAAGAACCCAAAAATAATTTTCTCCCAGGAGCTGGACCCTTGTTGCATCTCACTACCCCAAAGCCCAGTTCGGATGTTCGTGTTGAAACAGGTATTTTTGAAAATGATTTTATTATTATTATTTCATACCCCGTTAATAAATCTGCCTCTTTTGCCGTTCTAAAGGTGTGGCGCAAGGTGACGTCGTTTCTGTTTTTTACGATCCCATGATTGCGAAACTTGTTGTTTGGAGCTCGGATCGCGCCAGTGCATTACGTAAACTACGATCCTGTTTGTCCGAGTACAATATCGTCGGTTTAAATACGAACGTTGACTTTCTGATGCAACTCTCTTCTCATCCAAAATTCATCGAAGGAGACGTTCATACAGATTTCATCTCTCAGCATCACGGTGATCTGTTCCCAAATAAGCCAGTCACTGATAGTTTAGTGAGTCAAGCGGTTTTGGCTTCCATTCTTAACGAGGTCAATGTCAGCTCAAGTCAACAAGGATCGACAAGAGACCCCTACAACCCTTTTGCTTCGTATTCGATGGCAAGGTTCAATCTCAACTATCAAAAGAATGTGAAACTAACGTGCCAAGACAACACATACGATGTACGCGTCACCAGCTGCGGAAACGGATTCTACAAACTAAAAGTCGGACAGTCCGAAGAAATTGACGTTACAGCCAAACTATCGGAATCAGACAATGTCATCAGCATTGAATTAAGTGCAAATGGCGAGATCTCAAAATCTCGAGTCGTTTTCTTGAATGGAAATGTGCATCTCTTCACAAAGGTACGTTCATTTCCTTCCAGCCTTCGTGTATTGTTTTTTTGCAAAAAGTTTCATTTGTCTTATGATCTCTTAGGACGGAAGCGTAGCATTTTCCATGGAAAAGCCTTCCTTTTTAACGAAGCTAGGACACGGCTCTGTTCAGCAAGGAGGTGCCGTGGCTCCAATGCCCGGAATCATTGAAAAGATATTGGTTAAGGATGGCGAAGAAGTTAAGGTTGGTCAACCCCTGTTGGTCATGATTGCCATGAAAATGGAGTACGTTATTCGCGCACCAGAATCCGGGGTTGTTGAGAAGGTCAACTATAAAGTTGGCGATTCAGTGGCAAAGAACGCAGCACTGGTACGGTTTGTCTCAACTGACAAGAAATAGTTTATTGCCCGTCCGTCTGTCTCTCTCATTGTCAAGTATTGCCAAGTCGCGTGTATATCAAACAGAGGTCTATAAATAGTACAAATAACCTTGTCGACTGCAAACTTTTACTAAGGTATTCTATGCTACAAATTCCACGGCCAAAAATGGCGGTGTTAACAATCATGAATTCCTCCTTAAACCGAAGTCTGCCCAGACACATTCACACGAAGGGTTCCACGTTGCCCCAGTCGAGTCGAGCATCACCCCACCTTAACAAAAGAGTAAATTATTTATTATTATTTATTTTAATGATCAAAAACAAATTGCAACTTGTCGAAGACCAGCAATACTTGGTTCGGAGTATCCTTTCTAGCGGCGGAATTGGGGCGTCAGCCGAAGAGTCATCTCTGACACGATTGTTAATTTTCAAAATCACCGGATTCTGCTGATGAAATGTGGAAGTGTGGTAGTGCAGCTGGAACCTAGAATAATATTATGGGCTTTTCATGTTCCTATTTCAAGCTAGGTGAAAAATACGGACAGGCGAAATGGACAAGTAATATTTTATTCTCGTAATTCAAACCTGTTTTCTGCTTGGTGGTCTCTAAGAAGTCCTTTGTCTTCGCCAAACAAGACTCCACTATTTTCAGAAGCCACGACCACCCATATCGGCACAGTTGGTGTTTTAAATCTTGAACCAACGTTGTAAGCCGCAGTTTTCGCTTCATTGCCCATCCAGAGAAGGAGACCAATCGGCGAGCGGATCAACACTCCAGTTTCTTCAGTTCTCTTTATCAACACAGACAAAAGGAAACAAAAAGCAAGTAAGTGATCATTCACCCTTATAGGTCTGAACGCAATCGTTGCTCGTTTTGTTTCAACTTACGCTGTCTCCGTCGTCTTGATATTGAACACCGTTGTGTAGATAGGGACTTGCTCTTCCGAGCAGAAACAGGCTACGGATGCAAGGTAATGGGAGATTGTAAACACGAAGAAAACAAGAAAGCTAGACACACTGTAGGTACCTGATTGGACCAAACATAATACTTCCATTAATGCTCATCAGACTTTTCATGGGTGTTAGGATGCCGTCACCTCCCGATGGTTTACCCATGTCTTCAGTCACTCTGTAATTCCAATAGTATTACCTTTACGCTATTTATCTTTGCGATGAGTTAGTTTATTGTGCTCAAGGATCAAAAGGTTTGCTTGATTGTTTGTTATCCCCCCCTCAACTCCCTTTTTTCTTTTTTCATTGATCGTTTCTTTTGTTAGAATTTCCCAGTTGTACATTTTCTCAGCACGCAGTTAGGGCCTTTTTTATCGAGAGCTATTGTCCCCATTTTCATTAATTCTCTTTCAATTCCGCTTTATAATATTCCCAAGCGCCGATCTATATATACGTACTGGTTGATTCCTCTCGTTAAAATGGCACTATACAAAATCAACATCACAGCTGGACCGGGATCCTCTTGAAACTGAAAGTACCCAAAAGTTTTTTTTTAAAGCGAGTGCACGTTATAGGGTACAATGATAGATAATACTCACCACGTGAATATTGCGTCTGATGGTGTGGTGTAATTCTTCAATTCTGTTCATTTGACAAAGTTGCAACTATAACGTGAAAAAAGAGAGGGTCTTAACAAGCTCCGACAATCTCGAAATCACAATTGACAAGTTTTTTTAACAAAGCTGCTCGACAAAAGTTAATGAATCTTACCTTTTCGGTGAGTCCGTCCTCGTTGAACTGTGGCGAGCCAACGATATGGACGACGTTGGGTTGCGGTAGGCAGAGAGTAGCTGATTGTTCGTTTCCAGATTTCCAGATTATGTTGGCAATTGCATACGCTAAAGCTTCTTGCTGTATCGTGACTGTCGTTGGCATTAGTGGGTTACTGGTGAATGTAAATTAATCTCGTTATTATGTTTACAGGATTATCTGAATATTTTTCTCTAAACTTTAACTAAACCTTCCTTGAAGCGATTGATTTTTAAAACAGAAATAGAAATCTTGGGAGGATTTACCAAGTTTTGGGTAGTTTGAGGATGGCCGAGTCAAAGAGAAGCGTCCGTAAGATTTGCGCCTGAATAGTCATGAGAATAGCACGCATCATGGGAAGCGTCGATGGATTCGTGATGGAAAGACCGTAGGCTAGCGGGTGGCCGTGTTCGCGGAAGACTAGTCCAGGTCCTATAACGAGTCGTAAACACATTGACGGCGAGAATGATTCATGTTTTATTTGCCTTTTGGAGAAAACATGGAAACACGTCATATTGAAAACATTGTAGTAGTCAGCGTACCTTGGTTGAAGAATTCGGGTCGTACTGAGGCGGGACATTGTCCAAAGACGACTTGTCGTAATGCCTGGTGTTTGTAGAAATAAACAGGAAAAGTAATGCCGTAAGAATGTTATGTGTACCTGCAACTGTAGGCTACACAAAAGCCGAAAATAATTTGCTTTTATGCAATATGCAATTTCCTTATTTTGTTTGTCTAACGTAATAATTTTGAATGACGAGAAACTTTAACGGGAATGGACCTTATTTTTGGGTTGGTAACGCTGGTAGTATAACTCTCGCTCTATCGACTTTTTCAGGCTCATCATTCTTTCGACTCGAGCACTATTTCGCGGAGCGCTTTTTTTCTTATTCCTCTTGTCTGGGTTTTGGGTGCAAATGAATCGAATGCACGCCATGTTCTAATGCATTTGTAGCCAAGACGCTTGGCCGCACCTATAGTATCGTTGACTATGTGGCGTGATCAAAACAAAACAAGTTTGACGTGTCGATTAATCCGCTAATAAGATTTGCTCTACACTACCCTGGTGGCTAAGACATATGCGTTTTAGCCGACTGAAATGGCGATGCCAGCAGATTCGTACCCTATTGTTTCGCATAGCTTAGAATCAATGAGGACTAGGGCGATTATACGAATCGATCGCACAGTTGTCAAGGGGGGTTTTCCTATGCTTCTTCACTGAATGGTAGACGGGAATTCCGAGCCGCTCCGAATAGCACACGCGAACGATAATAACACAACGGGGTAGTATAGTATAGGAAAATTCTTACAAGGCTGATAACAATTGGACAAAGATAAAGGGCTTTCTTCGAATGAAAGAAATTCATTTTTGTTAATGCAATTAGAAACAAGGACGATGTCATTGGCTCAAGGTAATGGCTAATGGGCATGTCGTGTGCGCCAAAGAGTGGACCCAGCGAACTAGGGAATACATTGCAGGGGCGTGCAGAGGTTATAATCAAGGTGAAAGACAAAGGTGACTTACGACAGCAACATCTTCGGTGATGGATTTTCCTAGATTATTGGCCGGAAGCACCAAGGAGAGAGTGCGAGGAGGTCTTTCGCGAGTCTCGGCAGCCCGCCCAGCGATCCCTGCAATTTTGAGAGACATGATGGAATAGCCAAACTGTTAAGCAGCGTCGTCCAACAGAGACAGCAAACAACGAACTGGGCCGACGAAGCTGGTCGGAAGGAAGCGTCCAGCTGGCAGGACTTCACCTGGCAGACTGAAGATCCGGTGTTAGTCCGACCTTCCTTCTCACTTGCTGGCTTGACGCTGTTTAAAACCAACCACAGGGTCCGCTCCGATTGACGTCGTTTTGTTTTCCCTCGAGGACCAATGTTTACTTAATCACGATTGCAAGTCGGTGCGACCACAAATCCGCCCCAACACGCCAAAACACAATCACTATTACCGCAACGTATGGGTGCATATACCGAAAAAATTTCGGACATCTCACGATCTCCACCGTTGCTACCTTTCGCCAAGCACGTTACGTTCTCGTTGATTCCCTACGACCGGCTTATACCTTCTTGAATGGCCGAAACAAAATAGAGCCAACCCTGCCCGTGTATGTTCCACAGCAGTGGAATATAAAAATGTAGCAAACGGCAACCCTGACCGAGGTATTGACCAACAACAATGATACGTGTCTGCATTAAATCTGAGAGGGCGAAAAATCGGTGTAACAATCGAGTTCAAAGTTGGAAGCGACCGCGATGGTTCAACTTCATTGAATCCGTCAATGGTTGCCAACATTTTTATTTGCGGATCGCCATAAATTCCGTAAATAGACACACTGTGTCGGCTCTTTTATTTTTAGTTCTTGATTGCTATCTGATTGAATTGGGTAGGATGATACTAGAAGTCAAGGTCGGGTAATTGTCTGTCCGGGGTCCGGGTTTTCCGACGAAGCAATTTGAAAACTTTAAGTGTTATACAAGGACAAGTGCTCAACGTTATCCTTGTTGTTTCACTTCTTATTTGAATTATTTTACTTTTTAGCTGTCTGTTAAAGGGAGGAGTTTGAGACATGGAAGAAAAGTTATGTACCAATCGCCAATCCGCCGTGAGACAATTGAGTGGTAGTTCCATACATGTATACAAGGTTCTTTTTCTTTCTCTTATCTAGCAAAGAAAACGGGGACTATTGCTGAGGAGGATCGAGCGAGACCAGCCAGAACAAAAAAGAAAAAAGAAATAATCCATCTTTTCGCGCGGATGCCGCCGTCACAACAGACTGAAGTCCCGGACCACGCCATCCAATATACATTCGACGGGGTAAAGCCATTTCTTGATTTCTTTTTGCCTTTTTCTAATCGGAAACAAGTGATGTATCAACATGCAAATAACTTCAAAAAAGATCGATATGTCTTTCTGTTGACTCGACGACGGAGCGGCTGGATACATATCGTGGGGAGGGTGGATGTAGTAAACTCATCAGTGTTTTAACTTACGAGTGGCGGTGAAGGCGAAGGATCCACCTTGTCTGGATCCAAAGTCGTAGTCGAATCCCTGTTTCATGTTAGAAGAAAAATCAATCAATCGACTTCGATTTTCGCACTTGCACAACGGACAGGCTTACCCTGAAACTCATGGCTCCAGTTGATTTCAATCAAGGGAAACACTTGGCAGTTAAAATTTTCTCGGAATCAAAAACTAGTCAGTCAGTTAAATTGTGGATGACATTGACGTTCGGTGGACTCAACGTGATGCCAAAGACAAACAAAGTAAAACCAGGCCTGCTCCACGGCCGAGGTTGATGTGGACGAATTCGACTATCAACGCCAACGCGTAAGCGTGCATTGTTGGGGCTATGACGGTACGGCGCTTATGACGCACAGCTATACTTGCTCAGCTTTTGTTTGTTTCCTTATTGGCGGAGAGCATTCCACGCGCAATGCCCGGTCAATTGATTTTCCTATGAAGGCTTTGACATGAGGAGAGGCGGGCGCGTGTGCATATGTATATCGTGCACGAGTCGTGACGGACCGAAGACTTCATATAGGCCATAGAGATATTGTTTCGGGGCGGGGGATTGGTGCACCGAAGAATTCCGTCCATCAACTCTGCGAAGGGCGCGGATAAACACGAGGTTTCTCATGTTAAGTTATTTTCGGTAAGTTCCTCTACAGGAGACGACGACGACGACGGCGACGCGAATTGAGGAGAGGACGGGATACCTACGAGCCCGCGACAACGCACACTTGATGGATCAATGATTTCTTGACCATCGTTCAGTTCTGTCCGGCCCCCATCGACCCTAAATGATTCTTTTCTTTTTACGTCAAGAGGCGTGTTCGGTCTCTTTTTCCGGCCGGCCTTCTATACCAAATGCGTTTTAACAAGATTTTTTTTTCTTAAATGAGAAGAATGGAACGACATTCATGTTTAATGAAGAGAGGTTTCGCTTTTAACTTTTTTCACAGGAATTGTTCGAGAAAGAATTTCTTTTAAACAAACAACGTTAAACAAACGGATAGGGTTACTGTATACGAATATTTTTTATTTCTTCCGGCTTAATATTTATCACTGTCGTCGTCGGGATCGTCGATCCTCATCTTGACACGTGCCTTTTTCATTATGCATGAATGTTTTTTTAATTCTTTAAACACACCTTCTAGCGTTTTCAACCCCGCTACGAGCAAGATGGGAACTTGGCTCTTACAGTTTCTAAATGGGGGTTGCCATGCCAGCGGCAACAAATAGAAAAAAAAACTTATTTGCCACCCTTTCGTTCGTAGAACTTAAAAAAAAAATGTTTCAACTTTCTAAATCCCAACTTCCCAGACACGCTTCCGCCCCCTATCGTTTTCATTCTCTTACAGATGTCCGATTTATCATTCAGTTTATTCGCGTGTTTTGATTCTAGAAATGCGGGGGAAGAATATTGACCACCTCTACGGTAGCCCTTCCGAGGTCTCTGGAATTCACTCACAAAATGAAACCCTGTTTGTAGTATGTTTTACCGTAATCAAAATTAAATTGAGATTGGATAATAATAGGGGAATCCGGCTACGAATCCACGGCGTCACGTCAGCTCAGACTTCTAATCTGATTTATACGAATAAATGGATCATTCATGGCCCCCAGACGTTAAAGTCGAGCTAGATTTCTTTCTTCCAGGCGAGATTGCATGCGGCGCCAGTATGTTAATTGTCCTCCTACGAAACTTCCTACGTGACTCGGCTGGGAGAAGTCGGTTGTCGTACAATGCGGTAATTATTCTAGCGATAAGGTTCAAATGTTTGAGCAAGTAAATCACCGAGTTTGAATCTTTTCCATAGTCCAAAATTATGGGAAAGAAATAGACCAGGTCTAATCGCTGTACACTAGTATTCGCGTTGCAATAATCGTATGCATATGCGAGTTTACATATATAAACAATTGCCTTTTTTTTTATGCCCATATCTTTTCTTCCCGAACTTTCGCCGTGACGTCCACGAAGATGATGACCATCCGTCACGCAATATCTATTTCTTTGAGCTGAGCCGAGGGGGACTCTCGAGTCAAGTTGCTGAACATACTTGAACCTAATGATCTTAAGCTTTTTGCATGAAATCAGGAATCAACAATAAGCTGGATGGACACTTTTCTGACAAAACTGTGCAGTCACTTTATTGTTAAGTACACAATGGGACATAATTTTAAACCGACCAAGACCAAATCTGGACTACGTTGTATAAACAAGGCTACAGGCTTGTCGACAAGCGGTCGATATTGTCTCTTTGATTCCTTTTCTTTTGACACCATTGTTCGTGGTGTTACAATACCACTCCGAGCTACTAGACAAGTTCCTAATATACAAGTGACGTGCATGTGAAGAGGACCAGACACCGCGTTTCCCCCGCCGCCTCCATTGATTGCTCCGACGACGAGTCGTGGTGTAATCCCTTCATTGACGCCTTCAAATTCTTTGTGGTGAATAGGCTCTCCGTCGTATAAAAAAGGTGCACGTAATGGTGTTTCTTGTGCACCCCCAACACATTCAAATTGCGTCTCCGTTTATTGGGGGAATTTGTGGGGGAGTGGAGAAATAGGAGGGGGGAAGGATTTTCTTCGTATAAAATGTTGTCTCATAAGAATGGCGCAATTCCGTTCCAGTTGACGCGCGCTCCGCTCCACCTGCGGCCGAAATAGGAAAATGAATCAGGATCGATAGCGAGTGAATATAACAGGTGTTGTTTCATCGAGACTGAAGATGGCGAAGTGAATCGCGGGGCTTTTTTGATTTGACTAACTCGAATGCTTACTTGGTTCTGATGATTTTGTCAAGCGTGCTGAGAGGCAATTCTGCATCCGTTTCTTCAAATCCGCGGGTGCTTATGTTCAAAATGGTTTCACTTGTCTGGTAATGAGAACTGGTGAAGTAATGCAACTGGAAGCTTCAAACAGAAATGAGGGTGACAGTGAGGACAGTGTCCTTTGGGTTTAACTTTTGACGCGTAAATTTTTAGATTACGTACTTGTACTCGTTTCGGTAATCTCTCATCAGAGCACGGTCTAAGCAAAATAAAAGGCCAGTTTGGTCGCAGCAGATCACCAGCCAAACAGGAAAGATTGGTGTTTTTAATCGGGATCCAAGATTAGCAGCTTGTGTCTTTTCCTCGTTGCCCATCCATAAGAGGAGGCCGAGTGGTGACCGAATTAACACTCCCGTTTCCGCAACAGCCTGCAGTATAAAATGAGGTTTAAGGTATAAATGTTGTTGCTAACCTATCATCAATTTAATTACCGCATTATCTTCATCTCCTCGGTATTGGACACCGTTATGCAAATACGGACTAGCTCTTCCGGTCATGAGCAAGCATAGCACACTGTTAGAAATGCTACCCTTAAAACTCACCAGATGGCTTCTGTTTGTCAGTCCGCTATAATTCGCCGCTCGTCCCATCAGGTCTTCGTTCACTCTTGAAAAAAAAGAAGAATTTTCCATCAAAATTTTACGGTACATTACTAGGAAATTGGTAATGATTGACTTCTTTTCATTTTCGGGTATTACCGATCCAAGCCTCTGGATAAAACAGCGCTATACAGTAAAAGAAGGACAGCCGGGCCAGGTTCTTCTTGGAACTGTTGGAAAGAAAGAGGAGAAGTTGATTTCAACTTGCTAATACAAATAAAAGTTACGCCATCGTGTTTAAGGTAATGTATACTATGTAAATATATCGGCGTAGCACGGTTACGAGTTCATCCCACTTTCCGAAAGGTACCAGCTGCAACTACATAAAGTAAATTGGAAAAAAAAGTAAAGTTGGTCAACATTTGCGTATGAATGTTAGATAGCGTGCGTGAATACTTTTTCAGTCACTCCGTCTTGATTGAACTGGGGAGACTCTGGGAGATATACACCAGATTTGCTTGGTAAACAGAGTACGCCTTGTCCACTTCCGGCCCGCCAGATGATGTCGGCTAGAGCTGCAACAAGAGCTTCTTTCTGTATCGTTCTCGTTGGCTCTAAAGGATCTCTTCTGTTAATTGCAAATTGAAAAACAAGTTATCAGAAAGCAGTTTCACGTCATATAACAAATCGTTTTAGAAGTCAACATGGAGCGTGTAATACTACTTTTCAAGGCACCTAGTTTTTAGAATTATAGAGGCCACCAGAAAGTCTTAGGCTTCGTTAATCCTATATGAATATGACCTATAAGACGTGCCCCGATGTGTGTCAAGGTGAATTACTATTTCGGTAAGAAAAAGAATTGAGTCAGTGCATTGGAAATCAATTGTCTTGCGATTGGTAACCTTGTTTCAATGAAAAAAGAAACTATCAAAGAAAATCGTCCGCACGTCCAAGTTTTGTAGCCCATCGATCAGTCGGAACCGCAAGTTCTGTTTTCTATTGACCTTTCGCTCTACCTTTACCTTTATACTTTGCGTGCACTCGACTCCAGGTGGGCTAGATGCACACGTCTGATTGGCCAATAGTTATAATTCGAGTAATGTATTGCTGTCGTGTGTTTCCGTCGAATATAATACTACACACGGACTGATGAGAAAGGCAAGCTAGACAAGAGCAGAAAGGAGTGTTGTACATTTATCTACTGTGTACGTCGTAGTGCAATTGAACTGACAAAGTTTCGGCAGTTCCGCCATATGAAACTGACCGTTATTGTTTATCCGATTCGATAGCAGCTGCTCGATATCTGTAACAGTTTGTTTCAAATATTCACGCATAGCATTCCGAGCATATAAGGCACGGAATTCGTTACGCCATAAAGTGCGGTGACTATAATATCGATCAACTACTAAATTTTACCAAATTATGTACCGTGTTTTTAAGGTTTTGTTCGGATCCGTTTCAAAGAGTATCGTTCTCAGGACCTGCGCTTGCACTATCATTAGGACGGATCGAGCCAGGGGAGTCATATCGCCGCCGATGAACGTTAGTCCGTAGGCAAGCTGCTGTTCTGCTTCGCGGAAGACCATGCCCGGGCCACGTGAGAAGAATTCCGAGCGCACCAAACACGGACATTGGCCAAAGACGATCTGTCTCAAGGCCTGTCATTGCGAGAGCGTACATGTAACGAAAGGGCAACGTTCAATTTTATTCATTAATTAACGGAAAAAGTGATCAAACTCAACAACATTTATGCATTAGTAAATGAGATATCAAAGTTGTAAACCGATTCCATCTATAAGCTCTTCCGATTTCACAATTCTCTAACGTACAATATGTAGGGCGCATATAGGGAAAGGAGCGGATGTCTAAAGCAGCACGGAAGCGTTACGGAATTGCGTTGTTCATGGGTATATAGGAAAAGGCAAACAAGGTCTTGGAAGCCATGCTTGTATCAATCATATTGCTCAACCTTATTCCTGATATTTTTTTTACCTGTCATCGGCAGTGGGGTATAAAGCCTGCACTACTTTGGCCTTATGTTGAAAAACTACCGTAATAAGTGCATTGGATTCGCTATAGTTTTCATTCTTTGTCAGAGCCGCTAGTGATGGCAATCAGTCTTGGCATCACATGCAATCTTAAAAGAATTGCCGTCATCATTGGTAACTACGTGGTAGCCTATCGATTTCCCAAAATTCATTCCCGACTTCCTATAAAAACGTACGCCCTAGCCCTATATTCTTTTATTCCCTCTTGACTTCCAAGATGAGGGTCCTCTGGGGGGTGTTATTAAGGTGGGTTTTCGGTCTTCCTGCTTTTTTCATGTAAATTTTTATTTTGATCTTGTCCGTCCAGGGTGGGTGTAGAAAATGTAATAGGGATGTTCGGCGTGTCGGGCCGTTTACTTACAGTTTCCAAGTTGAATAAATTAGACACGAACAAAACCGTGTCTTTTACCTCTCGTCTATTTTAACACACTCAATATTGTACAGTAAATTGGGGGGAAATAAACAATAGGGGGTAGGGTAACAACGACTGAATTTGGGGCCACCTATCGGGGGCCCCCAAGGCAATAGTCGCGTAGGTGCGCCGGTGTTGTTGTGCGGCGTCCTGATCTCGTCGTCGTCTGTTGGAATGGAATATTCCTAACACACTCCCCACCAGAGCCCGTAGCATCCGGCTCGACATCTTCGACGACGTCTTCCGGTTCTTCGGGAGCTGGCATAGCGTCTCCGATAGCGAGATCGATTTCTGGTTCTGGCAGAGTTGGATTTGGATCCTCTTCCGGCTCCTGGATCGGTTCCGGATTTCCAATTTCGACGTCTTCGGCGAGATCTTCTCGCAGCTCTATAGGGTGAAGACATTGAATGGCTCTATTAATTAAATTACCATTTGGAATCTTGAGCATGACAGAACGGATGAGTCCGTCGCGGCTTGGAATCAGTTCCTTCACTACTCCGGTAGACCACATGAGTCGTTTGGAGTGTTCGTCGTGGATAACAACGACTTCTCCTAGGCGGATCTTCCTTCCGGATTTTCCTTTGGAGTGGAAGTTGTCTAGTTGGAGTAGATAATCGTCGACGAATCTAGCACAGATGTCAGCGACATATTCCCTCCTGTTCTTGTCCATCTCTTGTAGTACGATGCTGGTCGATGTAGGATCCAGCAAGTTAACGGCTGGCTCCGGATCGGCACGAGTAGAACGTCTGTTGTTTAGAAATTGGTTAGGAGTTATCGGAAGTGGATCGTCAGCTCCTTCCCCAATATAGCTGAGTGGGCGGGCGTTGATTACGCTCTCGATTTCTGCTAAACTCGCTTCCAGTTCCATGTAGTCAAGGCAGGCTCGACCGTTGGAGCGTCGCAGCAGATCCTTGACGCTCCTCACCATCCGTTCCCAGAATCCTCCCCACCATGGCGCTAGGCTGGCGGAAAATATCCAAAGGGTTTTTCTGGACGCGAGAAAGTCTTGAATGATGGGATCGGCGTGAATAGTTCTCAGGAATCGGTCGACACATCGGAACGTTTGCGCGTTGTCCGAATACATCACTGAGACGGGTCCTCGTCTAGCTGCGAATTTTCGAAAGGCTAGTAAGAAGGAACGCGCCGTCATATCGGGTAGTAGTTCCAAGTGAACCGCTCGAGTGACTGCACACGTAAAAAGACAAACATAACTTTTAAGATGGTTCGTTTTCTTAGCTTTAGTTGTTGTTATTAAGATGTCTTGGATTTCGACATCTTCTTCGACTGAATCCTCTTCGCCTACGATTAGAGCTTCGATTGGAGCGTCTCCTTCAGCGGGTGGCTCCTCGATTCGCTCTTCAGTTGGATCGTCTGCTGGCGTCGGATCCTGGACGCTTGGTGGAGCTTTCCTTTTCTTCCTTCGCTGTGCTGGTTTGTACAGCAGTGGTCCAGCGAAATCGACTCCTGTAACGTGAAAAGATTGCGCATGTTTGAGTCGGTTTAAAGGAAGAGGGGCTGCTAGTTCCTGGAATGGTGGCGATGTCAGTTTTTTACATTCCACACAAGTAAACAGAATCTTTTTCACTTGCTGTCGTCCTTTAACTATCCAGAATTTTTCTTTCAACTCTGATAGTGTCACCTTTGCTCCT
Organism: Daphnia pulex; assembly: GCF_021134715.1. Taxonomy (NCBI): domain Eukaryota; kingdom Metazoa; phylum Arthropoda; class Branchiopoda; order Diplostraca; family Daphniidae; genus Daphnia; species Daphnia pulex. Next base: position 1,600,539 of record NC_060018.1, on the reverse strand, counting down.
GCATGTAGTAGCGACTCGTGTTTGTCTGTAATTAAGAAAGTGATTACTATATGTGATGCAGGAAGCAAAATTGGGGGATCGATGTTCCTATCTCTTAGGGCAAGTGATACTCTCCCATGGATTCGAACGAGACGGTCTCTGGCGTCCCAGATTGGAAAAAGTGCAGCGATTTTCTCCTTGGGCTGGATTGTGTTGTCTAACTGTAGCGATTCAAACGCCTTAGGATACCGCTCTCGTTGGAGCTGTCTGTAGATCGTTAGTTCCGCTTCATCCAGCTCCTCTCTGGATAATCTTGTAATCCGGATAACTTTTCCACTTCCTTTTCCATCTGGTCCAATTGCCTTTATCGACTCCATTCGTTCTGGACCGGGAGGTCTGAGCTTCTTTTGACTCCTGCTGAGGAATCGTGAGACCCAGGCTGTACGTCTTAACAGTCGATTCCAGGTGGAAATTTTGTCGAGATTCCAGTCGACGGAGGCTGTTGGAATTGCGATGGCTGCTGTTGTGCTGACCGTCGTACTCCTAGCTTCCGATTCCATTTCGGACTGGATTGTTTGTGGAATTTGGTCGTTGGGAGAATCTGGCCATTCCGTTTCTTCTCCTTTGAGCCAAATCGGGCCGTTCCACCAAAGAGTTGAGGTTACCAGCGTTGGCGCTGGCGCTCCCCGCGAGGCAAGATCGGCCGGATTTTGGAGACCTGGACAGTGTCTCCACCACTCGGGTTGTGAAAATTTTCGAATCGTTTCCACTTGATTTCGGACGAATGGTTTCCATTTGTTCGGCTCTCCTCTAATCCATCCTAGTGCAACCAAGGAGTCTGACCAGTAGATAGTTCTCCAATACTGGACTTGCATTGCATTTTTTACGACTTCACCTAAACGTACGGCTAAAAGTGAGCTCAGCAATTCTAAACGCGGTAAAGTTACTTTTTTCTTAGGTAGAGGTGCAACTCTCGTCTTGCTGGCCAGTAGGATGATGAGTGGATCTTCTTGTCCTTTTTGGAGTCGGGCGTAGGCTACGGCTCCATACGCTGCTTCAGAAGCGTCTCCGAAGACGTGAATTTCGTGAGAAGTGACTTTTTCGGATAGTCCGATCCATCGTGGAATTTGTAGTTCGGTGAAATCGGCGAGACCAGTCATCACTATCTTCCAAGATTTTTGGATATCGGCTGGAGCTGCTTGGTCCCAACCTATCTCCTTTTCCCAGAGCTTCTGGTAAATAATCTTTAATAAAAGTACAGTGGGAGATAAAAATCCAATTGGATCAAAAATTCTTGCCGAGATACTGAGTATCTTTCTTTTGGTGATTTCCGTTCCCACTTCTTCCACTGCTTGGATGATGGATGCTGGGTCGAATTTGAACGAATCGGATCCGGTGTCCCACCGGATTCCTAACACCTTCTGTTGGCCGTCCAAGGCTGGGGAGAGTAGGCCTACGACTTGATTCGACAGTCCTTTCTCCTTCAGGTGTTGTTTGAGGTCTTCGTTGTTGGTTGCCCAGCTTCTCATGTTGAGTTGGGCGTCACTAAAGATCTCGTCCGTCTCATCGACTCTTTTCTTGGCGATTGATAAATTGTTTGCTCCGCCGAGGTAATCGTCAACGTACAAACTTTCTTCCAGCTGTTGAATAGTTTCTGGAAAACGAGACTTTAGTGATTTGAAATGTTTGTTAATTGTAACACGTAGGAGAAAGGGGCTAGAACTAAGGCCAAAGGGCACTCTCTTCCACTTGTAGGCAATTAGAGGCGATCCAGCCACTGCTGGATCCCTGGGCCATAAAAACCTGATTGCTTCGGCATCTTCCGGCTGCAGGGCGATGTTTAGAAAAGCCTTTTCAATGTCGGCAATCCAGGCAATCTCGTACTTTCTGAAGCGTATTAGCACTGATAGGAGATCCGGATTGAGATTTGGTCCGGTCTCCAACACGTCGTTCAGACTTGGGCCGAATTTCGTTTTTGCTGCTCCATCAAAGACGGGTCTGATTTTCGTCGTTGATTTGTCGCCTCTGAAGATCGGATGATGTGGGAGATAGGTGTGAAGCTCTTCGTAGTCCATGTTCGCCTCCTCGACGAATTTGCTGTCGATGAGCTTTTGGATTTCTGCGTGGTAATTCACCAAATCTCCTGGATTTTTTCTCAATCTTGTTATTGTGCTCTCCACTCTTCCGGTGGCCAACGGGAGATTTTTCTGAAGTCTCCACTTGTCAGTTGTCCAAGGGATCGGTGTACAGTATCTTCCATCTGGCCATCTCGTTATTTTTTCGTCAAAGAAATCGAAGCGATCATCCGATTCCACTGCATCAGCGCCTTCAAGGTTCGCAAAATTTTCTATTTTCCAGAAAAGAGAAAGGTCGAAATTAGCAGCAACTTGTTCTTCCTTCTCAAACCATTTACTATCTTCTTCTCCGCTGGATCCGATTGGGGCATCTGAGAATGACGCTCCTATTGGCGTAGTTTGGGGACTGGCCGTTCCAGTCTCCTTTTCCATCGGAGTTTTGTTTGCTTGAGTTGAAAGGATTTTTCTTTTTTGGCTACTTGTCGCGAATGTTGACGTAATCTGTGGAATCGGGTAACTTGATGTTAAAATTAAATTTTGGATTACTTGAGTTCCTGTCTTCGATTTTGCTTCTTGAGATGGTCCAGCAATCATTCTTCCGAGTTTCGTTTGAAACGCGCGCAATCCGCATGGACTCTGTATGGCGGCTTCATTCGACATGATCTGGAACATCTGGTCCATTCCGACTAAAATTCCAATTGGCTGATCTTCGGTGTGTGCCATCTCGAATCTGTCGTCGGCCAATTTTTCGTTTTGGATCCAGAGGCTGTTTGCAAATTCGGATCCTACGTACGGGCCGGTATCTGAAATGTGATCCGATTCTAAAGCCATTAGTGTAACTTTTGGGGCGCCTTGCCAGGTGCCCCTTACTTGCATTTCGACGTTTTTTGTCATTTCGGGCTTGTTGGGTTCCTTTTTCTTAAACACTCTTGTGCTGATGTTTTCCACCGCTACTGTCTTCATGTTAAGTTGCGATGAGAGTGATTTCAGCACCCAAGAACGATGACTTCCGTCGTCTGCAAATAAAATCGCTCTTGTTTCGTTACCGTTTTGGCCGCTGATGATGACTGTTGCCGTTTTCAGCATCAATTGTCCAAAGCTGCTTGCACAGGCTGTGGTTGTCAAAGTTGGATCGCTGGCCACGATTATTGCTGCTGTTGTGGGATTGGTGACTCTGACGTCTCCTTTGTCGCAGAGAGCGGTGTGGTGCCTCCCTCCGCACTTGTTGCAGTTCCGGGCGGATGTGCAATCCTTCAGCGCGTGTTTGTCTCCAAAACAGTTGACGCACCTTTTCAAATCAAAGATTATCTTTTTCCTTTCCGTCAGCCCTTTCGGACATTTTGTCGGCCAGTGAATTTGGCTGCAGAAGATGCAGGGCCTTTCGCACACAATCCAACTTGGGTTAAATTTAACGTTTTTATTTTTTAAGGCGGATTTAACCTGAGGAGCTGGACTTGCTTTGGCTCCTACTGCCAATTGTGATGCTGTTGCCGGCTGTGGATTTGCCGGTTTGGGCTGTTTAGGAGCTGGAGACGATTTCTCCTTTTCCACACCTTTGATTCGGTTGAACCTTTCGGCCGCGTCGATTTGATCTCCAATGAATTTGATGACCATCTCGATGTCCGTTGATTTGTTTGTTGGCGATTTTGCCCATTCTTGTTGGAGCCTGGTAGGAATTAATTTGATTAATCTTGCTCCGAGGAGTCCGCCAAAGGAACTTGTGGGGACTCCTAACGTTTCCAACGCGCTAATGTGCGATTGGAGATTCAGCTGGAAGCTCCTCAGAGCTGGAACGTCGTTCCCGTCCTTTACGGGCTGCAAGGCATCCAGTTTCTCAATGTGCGCGTCGATTAGAACGTCCGTCTTCCCGTACATCCTTTTCAGTTCGTCGATTGCGACTTGGTAATTCGCATCTGTTAATTCAAGATTGTTAACCAACAGGTACGCCTCACCTTTAAGATATTCCTTGAGGTAATCGAATTTTTGGACGTTTGAAAGAGATGAAGAGTGGACAGCTGCGTTAAAGGATTCCCAGAATTGGGTCCATTCCAGTACGTCTCCTTTGAAGTGCTTAATTTGTCGCTGCGGCAATCGTATCGACTGTACGGCTGAAGCTGGGGCTGGTGCTGCCGTCACGTTGATTACTGGCGCGGGAGGTGCCGGAATGGCCGCCATGATTTGGGCAATAATTTGCGCCATCTGTGCTTGACTTGTTGCTGGATTTGCTGCTTGATTTGCTGCTTGATTTGCCGCTTGATTTGCTGCTTGGCTTGTTGCCTGTTGTTGGAAGAGCGCTAACAATCGTTTGTCTCTGTCCTCTTCTTTCTTTGCCTCTTGCTTTTCTTTCACGTCGTCCAACCATTCTTGCTTCTTCTGCTTGATGATTGATCTTGCTCCAGACACTTCATCTTGAACTTGGAGAAAGGTGTCCAGATCCCCATCAATCTCCTCCTGCGCGGCCTTGGTCGCTATTAATTTCTCCTTGATTTCTTTTGTTGCGCTTTGGTAGCTTTCGAAGAGACTTTTCAATCTTGTTTCTAAGGTTTCTAGTTCTTTAACATCTTCTTGGGCCATTACTTGATTTGCAAATCCGTTGATCCGGGTTATTGCTCTTGTTATGTGGCCTTTGGTGGCTGACCTTGTGTTTTTCATTGACTGAACCATTCTTCCTGGTTGTGTAGCTCTTCAAGAGCTGTTGACTGGGGAAAAGGAGATGAAATAGAGAATTAATTTAATTTTTTTTTTTTTTTTTTCGATCACTTATCGACTGATTTGCCCGTTTCCTTTTCCTGTTTTCCTTGGGGTTTCGTGGAACGGATGAGTTTCCGTTTTTTGTTTCCACTTTGTTTGAAATCCCTTGGATGTATCTGAAAAAGAATCGATTTAAATTTGGAGCTAGGGTAATACCCAGGCTCCTGCAAAAATCCGGGCTGGATGACTCAATTAAGTGAATCTGGTTTTTTTCTGTTGTTGGTGGCGCCACTTGCGGCGTGCCACTACACTTTGCGAGAGAGGAAATAAAGTTTTTTTTTTTTGGTGGCGCCCCTTGCGGCGTGCCACTACACTGAGCGTGAGCGAGAAATAATTTTTTTTTTTTTTTTTTTTGTTGGTGGCGCCCCTTGCGGCGTGCCACTACAGTGAGCGTGAGAGAGAAATAGTTTTTTTTTTTTTCGTTTGGATGCACCGATGTTTCGGGATCCTATGTAAGAGGGTTTTTTTTCTTTTTTTTTTTAAGGAAGGACAGATGGACAGAGAATATTCATTCAATAATTGTATTTAGCGGTTGTTTTGGAGACCTTTCGGCTCCTCTGTGAATGTTGAGAGAAAGAGAAAGATTATTTCTGACTCGATACCATCAGCAAGCGAAGAATGGATACGGGAGGACACACGTGCAATGAAAAGAGGAGACGAAATCCCAGTAGTTTAGCCCAGGCCGATCTATGGGCCAGAGGTTGGGACGGCGTGTTCAATGGCCGCCCCCTCAGGCTAGCCCGACAACGAAAGGCACAAAAAAGTCGAAAGAAAAAAAATGGAATTTTTGGGCATAGGTTCCCCCCTTTTCTACGTCTTTTTTGTTTTTACAATTTAGTAGTTTTAGTTTGGGCAGATTTTAACCACCCAACAACAAAAGAAAGAAACAAAGATAAACGTTTGGGGGGTCTAGAATTGTGTAGCCCCAACCGGCTTCACAATTTTGAGTTTTGAGTGAGTTGATTTGAGTGATTTGAGAGGGAGGACACGGTTATGCACTGGGTTAAAAACCGTTCGAAGGACCATGTAGAAAATGTAATAGGGATGTTCGGCGTGTCGGGCCGTTTACTTACAGTTTCCAAGTTGAATAAATTAGACACGAACAAAACCGTGTCTTTTACCTCTCGTCTATTTTAACACACTCAATATTGTACAGTAAATTGGGGGGAAATAAACAATAGGGGGTAGGGTAACAACGACTGAATTTGGGGCCACCTATCGGGGGCCCCCAAGGCAATAGTCGCGTAGGTGCGCCGGTGTTGTTGTGCGGCGTCCTGATCTCGTCGTCGTCTGTTGGAATGGAATATTCCTAACAGTGGGTATAATCAAATTTGTTAAAACGAACAATTTGATATAAAAATAATCCCGATTATTTAAGGTATATGATAATATGTTTTCCTCTACTGGGAATTATATAGCAAACAGAAATAGTATTAGATTTCAATGAAAACTTATTCTCTTATCGTTTTTGAGCGGTTTGGAATTTGGATTTTGAGGGGGGAGTTTGATTTTTTATAATTTCTATCGATATCGTATTATCGTAAGAATGCTGATTAGAAGAAAATTGGACAAGTGTCGTCTGCTGCTTTCATTAGTTAAAAGTTCGAAAATGTCAGAGATCAAGATTCAAGATTTAAATTATTTGTTTTTGATATCTGCCGTACTCCATGCTGTTTAGCGGGTAAGTAAAACAAAGAATACAAATAGAATCAGTGTGGGAGATATAGAAGCAAATTTGTGAAATGTTAGTTCCTGACCTGACTAACATTTATCAAGTAATTGCCCTGCTTTCGATGCATGGCATCAGTTTCCAGTTTGTTTACGCCATGTAACCTGTTTTTTTTTCTTTTTTGCAGATTTGAGGCCAATGCCAGCCATCATAACCACACAAATGCAAGTTTTTCTTGTGCAGGTCTTATTAACTTGTCATCAGCAGCAATCTCAGGATCATCGCTTCCAAGGGTAATGATTTCATCCAGCTTTACTTTTATTGACCTGCAACCTACTAGATACTTTAATGCTGCATTACCTGCATCAATTCAGTGTATTGCATGCTAACCTTTAATTCTCCCATTTATTAACAATTAGGGTTTACCAGTGTCTCATTTTAAACGTTTCCTGCTTTGTTGTTTCTGTCAATTATTTTTTATAACCCATTTTCTATTTTTATTTAGATAAAAAGCATCCCATTGCATTGGAAAACTACCTGTGTCAATCGAGTTACGGATCTCTCTTTTTCCCCTTTCTTTAAATGTCGTCGTGTACGCCTATGTGAATGTGGGTGTATTCACGAGGACACCCTTTTTACCCTATCCCGTCTGCTGGTGTGATTTAACTCTTCAGCCGATGGATGGAGCAACTGTAGAGGCCTGGCTGTATTTCCCAGGCATAAAGGTAGGACAAAATTGATCTCTATTCTTCCTTTTTGACAATTTTTGGTGGCGTTGATTATAAATCGTTACGTAGTCACGGGGTATGTTTATTCCTGAGCTTGGCGGTTTTTGACTGCAACTGTTTTCTCTTTCCGTTTCTGTTTTTTCTCAGTAAGGGTTCACTAAAAATCTCATTGGTCGAACGACTGCAGATCAGGCTTGTTTTGTACCTCACAACTTTTTATGTGCGCCGTCGAATATCTCTTTGGCTTGTTTGCGTTAGCTTTCAGACATAGGATTTTCAATTGACATTATTTCGTCATCTAAACTCAACTTTCTTTAAAAATATTCTAGACACGCAATCGGTGGTTTTATTTCTTTGAATCTCTTTTGAGTTTAAGACTGCTGTATGACGGCTCTCATTAACCTCAAACCGTCTCCGTCTCTAACCTCTCCTCGAAAACTTGCATGCATCTTATGATAATATCGTCTGAATCAAGAGCGAATCGGAATGATATAAACAAATCCATATCGGCCATATGTTAAATTCTCGACAAGAAGTGTGCTAGTGTTCCTTCGGAAGGCTTACTTATCACATTCTTTTTTTCGTTAGTTTGTTTGAGTGAGTTTAAATAACACGAAGACTAATACGACTATAGTAAACTATTGAATGGTTGACGCCATCCACCAGAGTCCACTTCCTACTGAACACTGGGGACAGTGATTCATTGTTCCATCTGCCAAAACTAAGTCGTCAGTCACACTTCTTTGATGTTCATCTATTATGTCCAGTTGTCAACTTCTCCGCATGCGAGTGAGCATTTGTTTGCTCTTTGCTGGCCGAGTTTTTTTTTTCCTCTGTGATTTCTTTCCACTTTTATTCATCCGGATTTTGTTGGGGCGTTGCGAGGCGTAATCGATTGGGTGGAAGACGAAAGTGGCGCTTGTCGGAGAAAAGGCCCCCATAAGAGGAAAAGTAAGTATGCAGCAGGCGATCGAGAAACTAACGGAATCGATTAAATATAGGACAACATCGCAACAGAACGCGACAACAGACAAACAAATTCGCTTTAACTGCTGGTCAAACCCTTTGGGGCCTGATGGAAACTGGCGGCCAACAAACAGAACGGCGGAATCACAACCGAATAGAATTTTTTTTTTTTTTTTAAGGGGAGAGGAATAAATTAACAGAAAGCACATCCTTACGATTGCTGTGGCCTCCGTAATGGGTGTTCCGAGAGTAGCGGGCACTGGTAGCACGTTAGGTAAAGGTGGTCTTTCAGCACCAATTCCCGTACTTCGACCCGGATATCGAGTCATTGCTGAACGATGGCCTTTTTTTCTACCAATGTGGGTGTTGGGGGGAGAGGGCGGTTGTGTACAAGGGGCACGGAATAGACTAACCCGGTTGGTTGGACGAACACGACTGACACAATTTCTTACCGATGCAGTCGTATATAACCCACGATGCAGGCCTATATAGTACCAGTTATCGACTTATCGAGAAAGCAAGTGAGCACGAAGGGAGCATTGCGCTGTCGGCAGACCGCCACGCTCGACTGTTGTTCACCGAGTGTACTCGCATACGCAACGCTTGACCTATACCGGTACACTTCTCTGGCAGATAGATATATGGGGACGTCAAAGAATAGACAGCGACGACACAATAGCCGTGGAGGACGGTGTGTCAGCCATTCGAATAGAAAAAAAAGGTCTTAAAGTTTATACGGGGGAAATGTGTAGGGTCTATTCTATTTTTACAAGCAAACGTTTTGCCATCAAACGATAGCTCCGAGAGTAATGCCCATAATTACAGGTAAAAGTCAAACGTGTCGGACTATTGGGCTCGTAGGCGCGGCATTTGACAGAGAAAATCAAAGCGGTGTAGGTTAAAGAATTTAGAATAAAAGGATGGAAATGAAAAATCACGCTATCTAGCAATTGGGAAAGAGGGGGAAGTTGACAGCACTCGTGAGCTAACTTTATAGGCTGACTCGATACAGTCACCTTATGCCACTTCTTCTTTTATACGTTTCACAGTGTCTCAGCTCTGATGTATTCTTTCTTATATCATATTTTATTCATAATGAGGCGGCAACGTTTGTCTGCTCCCATAATGTCACGACTGACTTGACATGAAAACGTCGCTACATTTCTTTGTAAAAAAGGCCATTTTGAGCAGCCAAGCGATGTGAATAACGTGCGAGAGAAATCTAGCCGGGGCATCACATATTGTCTGCATACTCGTACGACTCTTAACTGAGAGATCTTAACAATAAAGTGGAACAGCTTGCAAGAAATAAGAAGCAGCGCATTACCGTATGAATGCTCCCAAATTTGATGAATAGGGCAAATAACAAACGGCACGCGATTAGGAAGTTATAAGTTAATACCCCATTTGGAGATACGATATGATGGGTGGGAGCCATTCAAATTCATCATACTCATATCCGAGATCATTCCAGGATATACGTCTCTTACCGTGGCCAGCGATTAGGGCCCAGTCTACTATATTATTCGTATATTAGGGCTTGTTTAATTTTAGATTTAAACATTGTGTAGTCTGTAGTCTGTATCGAGAATGATCGATTGAGTTTCTTATAGTCATCAGGGTTCTTATACTCTATTTATTCATCAGTTTTGACATGCGAATGGTAGGCATACGTCATACGTCAGGAACGTATACAACAGTTCCCACGTCAGTAGAAAAATATTCTCTATGAATCTGATAACCTACATGCGCACAGCGAATTAGGATCGAATCGCATCGTTCCGACGCTTTTTCGTTGAAAAATAGCAGTTCGTTTTGAATCGTCGACTTCTCTCACTGCGCCAAGTCACGGAATTATGATGCGTAGGTACACTTTAAACTATAATCGACGTGGAAACAAACACTATCAATTTCGAGCATTGTTACCCACCCTTGTCCAGCACGGTTATAAATGTGTGTAAAGCTAGCTAGTCCCGCACCGTTGGTTCTTGTCCGCTTCCAAGGTTATATTTTTCCACATGTGTATAGGAAATCAATTAAACTCGGATTTGGACTTGGGTAAAAAAATGGGTCAGAAAACATACTTCTTGTCGCCAGAAACTTTTAAGGAAACAACCAAGAACCGAGCGATTGAAAGAAAAATTTTGGAAAGTACCTGACGCGCATATATCAAAATACCGTATCAGATTGTGCTTTCAGAGTTAGCGGAAGGATGGGTGTACATCGATTTCATGGAGTTTTTTTCAGGCCTTTACAGTGTTAGACAAATAGACACATTGCTGCTCTGAATCTGGGTCAAATATATAACTGTGACACGAAGCACCGTTGCTGCTGTGTCTATAGTACACCAACTGAAACGCTATATTGTAACTTTCAGCGCTGTCGATTTGCCGCCCTCCTTGTACGCGCATATAGGAATAGTTTCTCTGTTATACGAATAAGCCTGTCGTGTAAAACTGAACTTTTTGGGGGGACGGTGAAATATGAAAACAAGTTTCCGATATCCTATAAAAACCACTTTCCTTCGTGATATTGTAGGGAGGGGTTAAGGTCTGACGAATCGCCAGTCAACTCCCAAAACTTTCTGTAACAATACAAAAAGAACGTTAGACATTTTTTGTTTGTTTCTCAAGAGCGGCCGGCCCGCTGCTAAGAGTGGACAAACAACCTTTGCTGTCCACTGCCAAAGAATTGCGCGATTTTCCGACAACCTACTTAGCCTTAGCCAGCATGTCTCGTGTCTGGTCTCATAGACCTACACTGTCAATCGATAGCACGCGACCCTCGCTGGTATAATATCCGAATAAAAATGTAAGCAAAATGGCAACTATACTCATGATGATCAGATCTGATTGAGCCAAGTCGTCGACACAAAACAAATGTGGGGCTATTAGAAGTAGGTCTAGGTCTACACGCCGGTGTATAGGTATATAAGAGAGTCAAATATTTGAGTGTCGCACAGGCAATATCGTAGCGTGTCCAGCGAACCCGTTTGCCCTCCCCTTCTTACCCGTGCCAACGCATATACTAAAGGAGAAAAGAAAAGCGGAGTTTATCGATGTCGCCGGGAACTTTTAAATTCAATCTCGGGACCATATTGCGCTAGCTGTGATTGAACTTCAAAAAGTCTGAAGGGAAACACGTTCGTGTCAAGTGCTTTCTTTCCTTTTTCTTCAAAGCCGGCGCGTGAGCTGTAAAAAACGCCCTTGAAAGTGCACAAGTCTTTTTGTTGAGTGTGCGTAACGATGCTAAATTTAGACGGAACTGTTATACTACCACACCCAGCGTGTTTGAGACTTTTCATTCACTCCATTTCATGGTAATGGCGGGTAATTGTTGTGCAGCCCGTGGCCATCACCTGCCAACTTCTAATCCTCCTGGGCGAATGCGAATTTTGCGAATTATTCTTCGCCGTCGTCGGATAACTGCTAACCTGTAACGTTTCACGCTTTCCGATCATTTTGCAGCGTGGCGTAGAAGTCTTCCCTGTTATACACACAGCTCGTGGGCTAAATATAGAATTCAAAGTCTACACAGCGGGCAAGTCTGGCCCACAGCTATATTTCAAATCCCGCCTCCTTGTCTGCCCCATTCACCCTGTTGTTGATTGCTGAAAAACATTGCGTCTAAATCGACGGAATGAGTAGTTCTCGTTCTGCTCGAAACGCGTAGTTGCCCCCGTAACCAACAGCTACCCAATACGACAGGTATCGGCATTGTTTGATGAACGATGAGTCAAGGCCAGGAGCCCAGAAATTTGGGTCTCGATCCTGCTCAAAATGTAGGACATCCAAAACAGTGGCACAATAACGACAAAGACTTTGACTGCTCGATCCGATACTCCTCGTGATGACAAACGCTATAACTGAATGGTAGACGATATTGTTTGTTCATTGTTTGGTCGCGAGGCGGCTAAATCCGAAATACCAAGTCCCCTCGCATTGTTATGTAATCACGCCAACAGAGGACTCGCTCGTTGCCGGCGTTCGAAAAACGAATAAATCTCGGAACGTGAACGTGAAATTGAGCAACAACAAACCAGTGCATCCCGATTAAAATGCTACCACGATGGCGCGTGTATTTTCTGGAGCGACTTTCATAAATATTTTTCTTTGGTGATTTAATGGCGTCATACAAAAGTCTATAAGAATAATATATGCATCTTTATTGTTTTAAAAAAAGGGCGTTAGGCCATTCCAAGTAACACGCGCTCCACTCCACCTGCCAACAGAAAATTATTGCGTTACATAATTTCAATTTATAATCTAGGTCGTTTAACTTTTTTTAAATACTTGGTTCTGATCACTTTGTCTAACATGGGAAGTGAGACTTCTTCTTCCGGTACCTCGAGTAGCATCCTCGTTCGGATAAGAAGCACAGCAGGAGTCAATTGGTTTTGCGTACTTGTGTAATAGTGTAACTGGAACCTGTGGATATCGATAAACAATAAATTTTAAGGGTCAATGTATTCTTTTGAAATATTTTTTCCCCCACCTTATTTCTGAACGGTAGTCTCGAAGTAGATCTCGATCGTCGCTAAATAGCACCCTACTCTGCTCCGAAGCGACGATCAGCCAAATGGGGTAGATTGGTGTTTTTAATCGTGAGCCTAATTTGTACGAGGCTGTTTTCTCTTCGTTGCGCATCCAAATCAGTAGTCCGATGGGCGATCGCAAATGAATTCCAGGCTCGGCGATCATCTTTTAATCATGACAAACAATCAAATAAGGTCAAGGATGTGTGTCATCTGTGAATGAGGACTTAAAAGCAAAATCTGGCTGCCACTAATTTGGTTCGACGATAACAACTAGTTACTGGCGTGGGGCGTTTCTGTGTTGCATAATCGGGGTTCAATCGTTTCTGTTTCAAACGGCCTTAGACAGCACCAAAGGTACCGGTTCACATTACAGTATAGCTAGGAATTTCATTACTAGGGGAACACGATTCTTTTGATCTCGAAGAAAGGGAAAAAAACACGAAGCTTATATAACCTATAGCGGGACACACATTCGAATAATTGAATTTGAAAATTTACAGCGTTGTCTTTATCTTCATGGTAATGCGTTCCATTGTACAGGTACGGAGAAGCTCTGCCTCCCAAGAACAGGTTAATCACGCTAAAACTAATGTCGCCGGAATAATTCACAAGACTTGTGTGAAAGGAATTCGTCGCGCTTATCCAGCGCGCCCCCATATCTTCTGCGATCCTGAAAGTGAAAAGAATAGAATTCGATTAACGAATTTAATCATGTTTTGAGCTGTGAGACGACACTTGCATTTCTATTCTTCTTGACAGGACGGCACTGTAAATTAGTAGTATCAAAGCGGGTCCGGGGTCTTGTTGAAACTAGAAAAAGTCGGCATTTAATGAAGCTTTTAAATCGAATTAAAAACAAAATCAAAATAGATTACCAAGAACAGATTGCGTCTAACAAAATATTGAAGTTCTTCTCGGTTGTGGCACTCAAGTAGATTTAGCTGCCCATCAATTGAGAAACAAACCATTCATTCATTTCCAAAGAATTTCTAGATTACTATTACGACATTGCAGTACTTACTTTTTCTGTTACACCTGCGTATAGAAAGTGAAATAAAAAAGATTTCATCACAGCATATTCTATCAAACCACAATTAAGAGTGTTGCTAAATGAGGCCTACCATCTGCGTTGAAAAGATCAGATTCTTCGACGTGAGTGTGAGTAGGATGTGGCAAGCAAAGTACTCCGTATTGGCTCCCGCCCGCTTTCCAAATGATATCGGTGATTGCCGTACAGAGTGCTTCTTGTTGCATTGAGAAAGACGGTTTCAGAGGACTGCACATTTTCCAAATCAATGTTAAAATAACGCCATCATTGCTTAAGATTATGTAAACAGATCAAACTTACTCGGGTTGGTATACCCTGACTGGTCTGACATCAAATAACAGAATACGCAAGATATGTGTTTGTATGGCCATCATTAAGGAATTGGTGATCGGCAGTCCAGCTGCGTGACTCACCCTCAAAGCGTAACCAAGATCCCGCTCCGCTTCCCGAAAAACTAGTCCTGCGGTATTAAAAAAAAATAATTGGGTTTAACAACTTCAATTCACTTGTTTGCTTTTATTCGACTTTTCACCTGGCCCTCTCATGAAATATTCGGTCTTGATTGGCGCCGGACACTCACCGAAAACGATTCGTCTCAGTGCCTAAAAAACCAACAAATACTTTCATTAGTTTCATCAGTTTTTACGTTGATGTCACCGACCTTCAATTTATGGGTTAAATCGAACAACAAGACCAACAACCTTTGTGTATAATCGATTTGGTGTCAAGTCCTTTCTTATAATGAGTGCACGTAGACTTGCAGAGTATATATGCATAGGTATAAGACAAGGGTATTCAAAATGAGAAGGAGAGACATAGAGAGCCGAGCCCGTCTACTCCGACGGCAGTCAAGTAGAAAATAAAGTTGGGCGAATCTCCTGCCGGTCGACCGAGTCACAGGGTGTGCAGTTGTGTGTATACGCACGGACACGTTATTCCGCGTTATCCTGGACGTGGCAGTATACTGACAGCTGTCTCGCGTGCTCAGAGACAATTCATCAACGCCGACATGTCCGACAACAATCAACCCATTCAGGACTGCATCTCTCTCTCCGGCTATTTTTGTATAGAGCTTTCTCTCGCGCCTTCAGTACCTCGCAATTCGCCCACAGAATTATTATAGGATCTTGTCGACGTCAGGAGGAACGTCAGCAGAGGCCGAAACATGACGAACATGAACTTTCATGATTTCATCATTGCGCTATTCCAGGTAGACGTCATGTGTGCTAGGAATGTTGTGGTCACAGATCGATGACATTCTTTCCATATAGGTGCGATCAAGTCCTGGAGAAAGACGTCACACTCGGCTGGACCGACACGTCCGTCTCTCTCGTAGAGTGAACCCTTTCTAGTGGATCGATGCTGAAATGTTACAGCTGGGCATTTCGGCGAATGTAAAGAGGCGTGTGCGGTCGTTTAGCGGTCAAATGAGGTTCAGACCCGTCAACTTTGCCCATCAAAGAGCGCGAGATTTTACCGCAGAGTCTATAAAAAATCTATGAAAGCCGATATTACAGTTGCAATCATTCACGCGCTATTTCGTCACCAAGAGTCGCACACCGCACGCTATTTTACCATTAAAACAACAATCAGAATTTTTTTTTTTTTACGGCTAAGATTGGATTCATACTCGATCTGATTATTGGTTACTTAATTCTATTAATTTTGTTTGAAAGAAGCAAAAATGAATTATAGCTGCCGGCTAGCTTTTTTCCCCGCCCAATTTTCGCACCTTACCGCAGTTTATTGAATGTATGTTTGTTTCAAACATTCGCGTGTTCGATAAACATTCAGTTTTTTTAATATGGGAATTCTAATGTTATTTCGATACGTTGGCGTGAATTCGTGTTATTTTCACTTTCAAATTATCTTTGTACTAACCGGATGTTGTATTTCAAATCTCCCTAAATATTCTTGTTCAAAAAATGTTTATAAGAGCATCGCAAAGTGGAGAAAACTTTCACTCATTTTATTACTTAACAACCGATGTGAGTGCCCGTTTAAGAGCTTAAATGTGTCTCGCTTTTGATGATGTTGAAGTTGCGCAAACATTGCGAATTGTTTGGTCAATCTCCCCAGACGCCAACAAGTACATATACATGTATAACTTCGTGTGTAGCGTCCATATTCGGGTCTATTTTGGGCGGCTAAACACTCGCCGCCGTGAATGAGAAAAACGCCAAGACTAATGGCGTAACGGGAGGAGAGCATAAAAAGCAGAATAATAAAGAATAAAAACTTACGACGGCGATGGACTCTGTGATGGGTTTACTTCCGTTGGCTGTGACCAAGGCCATGTGCTGGATCTGACGCGAAGCGGCTCTCTCGCGAATTCCCAACATCAGACCTTTATGGAAAACAAGAATGAAATCACAGAGTTTAACATCTGTTGACATGTTGAGTACTTTGACATTGAACGCGAGCGTCCAGCCGAGATTTCGACTTTGGACGAAAGTTCTTTCATCCCTAGCGGACGCTACCAATCAATAGCGGCGATTAAAAGCCTCCCCTTAAATCAAAGAGATACACACGTAGAGGGGAACCCAATAAATATTGAAAGAGCAGTCGTGATCATGACTTCTGGGGCTGGCCAATTGACCATCGCGGCCACGGTCGAATAGTGCCGAATTGACGACGATGAGCGCGTGGGATGGGAGAGCTGGTGACAGGATGGAAGGAAGACCGCGCTCGCTGATCGGCACGCGATTCCATCGTTGTATCCGACAGACTTTTGCAAGTCATCGTCTTATTTTGTTTTATTTTTTTGTTTTTTGTTTTTTTTCCTTTTGGTGAACGACCGTACCATCAAAGCGTATCATCTACGCTCATCGCGACCGCGCGTCTATTTATCCGCGATCGCCCGACCACCGGATGAATTTCGCCATTCCGGCTGCGTTTGAGGGCGTGCTGCCAAGTCACTCGGCGTGTATACTATCGCCGTGTCAAGTTACTATGGGTAATATTACGGAATGCAAAGTTATGTTTGATATAACGCACTATATAGGCGAACGACATCGATCGCTAACAACTCGATGATGTGTGTATATGGTGAAATTCGTGTTCCATTTGGAGGCCGGATGATTGCTGTTGCCCAGCAGAGTTGTGAGTAGAGCCGGTTGGATTGTATGTATACGTACTTCGCAACCACCACCAAGACTATATGGATAGGCAATCCGATTCGACTTTGGGTTGGTCGAGCTTTCTTCATAAAACCATCTACTCGGCTCCCAAGTTGCTTGTGTCTGGCCTTGCCCAAAACTTCGTCGGCCAGCTTGATCATCGGGTCGCACTTTCTTCTTTGATAGTGTCCCACATGTACTAGATACTATACTACGCCTTGGCGGATTGAAATCACGGAAGGCATCCACGGACCACGGTCAACAAAAACAACGTCGTTCCGTGCTCAAAAGAATACTTTGAAGAAAAGCGGGAAAAAAACTTAAAAAAATAGAGGGGCATATGGGAGTTTATAGACGGTCGAGTATAGTATAAGGGACAGAAAAGGCAGTACATTTTTTTCTCTTCAAATAATCTCACGGTATTCAAATCAGATCAATATTTAACAAAAAGTAAGTCAAGCAGAAACTTGGAAATATCTGTGTCAGCAACTCCGGCATGCACTACTTGAAGATTTCAGTTATATTTTAAATCTTGTTCTTATCGCATCCAGCGTAATGTTTTTGGAAATTTGTGCACAGCTGTCATGAACTAGTTTGCGTTGACTTACGAGAGCTGTCGCCCGGAGAGATGTTGTCCGCGATATGCGTCGCGCCATTCAGCGTCCGGGATTCCTTCCTGTCACTTCTTTTCGCATTGAGGACTGGCGGGATCTTATCCAAGATGTTGCATCCTCCATTACCCACACGGGACTCTTTCCTGTCGCCTCTTATTGTGCACAGGATTGGAACGACGCTATCGCCATTGCCAATCCGCGACTCTTTCCTCTCGCCTCTTGCGCTTCTGTTGGCCTGACAAATGAACAGAAAAATCCTCAAACCGATGAGATGAGACGGCGAACAGAATTTCAACAATATATTTTTTTTTTGTTTTTTCCTTGCGCTTGATGTCGCCATCGTTTGGCCAACACCCAATTTTTTTCTAACAAGACTTACCTCAATGTTCATTTGTCAAGGGTGAACGAGTTGTGTCAAAATGGCGAAACAATTAAAACGGAAGAAATCTATTTGATGGGGGATATACAGAGATGATCCTGCGCGGCTTTGCAGTCACATCCGCATTGTGTATACTCGGGATTTACGTTGTTACTGACCGAGTAGCATCAGCACGACTGCAAAGGCCGAATGACTCTCGCTATCTAAGTTGACTCCACACAGTCTGGCGGCTGGAACTGACGCCGTAGAGAAGCACATGCAGGTGCTGCATGGCGACTCTTTTCGGTTTGTGCGTGACACTGCCACGCAGTTTACGAGCGTGTACAGTACGAGTCATGTCAATAAAAAGGGCGCCGGGATATGTACCCTACGCATTTGTAACACAAACAGCCTCTAACGTGGTCCCGGGTTATAATCACAAGCGTCATATTACATATGCTATAATTTCACCCTCCCGACGAAAGTCAGCTGTTTCACGTTTTAGGCATTTGAGATGTGAGATCGTTTGGCGCATAAAAATTTTAAAGATTGTTACGATTGAAAGGAGTGAAAAATACAAAGTCTCCATGTATTCCCATGGTCCGGTGAGCAAACAATTTCAACTAAATACCTTTCGGTTTCAGTCCGTGCCATTACACCATTTACTGCGCATTCACGCCGGTGTGATGATAAAAACGTCCTGAGCACGCACCAGCCCGTCCCTCTTATCCCGGAGAATCGGTTTTCATCAGCTAGTGATGAAAGGAGCGCGTTATATATTCGTATGCCTAGTATCAGGTCTTGGAATATTGCAGCATACATTTACGCCCAGGTAGAAAAACAACATCTTCCTCGTGCTGTCTAATAGTTAATTCAAGGTCTACAGGGTGTGTATAACCCTTGGAAACCCCGTCCTTGATACGCATCCTGACAAAACTCTTCAGGCGGGATGAGTGACCCTTCGTTTCGTGATGCAAACTATTCACGGCGCACGAAAATTTTGTAGATTGGTTCTTTTAAGAAAATTTTGGAATCGAGTATAGGGTGCATCAGGATTAGACACACAATCCATCATCATGGGAAAAACATAGCCTATAGACTGTTTATTTTTCCGCGACCTATCGTCGACTTCCGCATTGATATGGCGATCTGTTTTCCATCGATTGCAATGCTTATCTAGTACCGTGTACGTAATACGTACGCCAACAAGGCCTTTGAAGGGCATTTGAAACAAACGATTCCCCTCGAATGGGTCTCACGTGGTCTGCTTCGCTCGTGAGACTGACTCTACATTTTCTTAGTAGTTTCCAGTAGTTGTCTTTTACAATCCTATTACGTTATTTACTGCGACATTAACTTTTTAATGGCACTTTGCGTAATAAGTAATAAGACAAGACAGGTCTTACCGACAGAACTGTCCAACGCTTCATCCAACCGGGACGCTAGAGAGAATTAGAAATGTCCACTGATCAGCAATTACGACTCCTTATTTCATTGGTATAATATCTATCAAACTATGGTCTATTGAATACTAAGATGACAAATGAGAACCGATATGTAAAAGTCGCAACTGGACAGATGACAGTTAATGCCATAAAGTTGATCGTTTTATCGATTTCTTTAGCCTACAGACAACTTTCTCCTTTTTGTTTCTGTGACTTTGTTCAACTGTTTTTTTTTCCTGGTTTCTTTTATTGGAAGAACTTGAAATGATTTGCAAGGACATGTGATGAGAGGGGAATGGGTCGAAAAACAGACAAAAGGTGCAATAGAGAAGGGGACCATAAAGACGTTTCCCAATAGTAGCCTATAGTAGCTATACGTCTAGGTGTATAGGGAATCACCATCTAATGAGGGAGGGAGAGAGATTTTGTATTATATAAGTGAAAGCCGTTGGGTTCCCCGAAGAGAGAAAGCCCAGTGACAATAACCGACGACCTTGCAGCATTGAAAAAAAAAAAAGAAAAAAGGTTTTCCCCAGACATGATAACGAGGCCTTGGCTTTTCTTGATTTTAGCACAGTCTGAACACACGAAAGGGATGAGTATTGTTTTATTCAGTTCTCCTTTTCTTTAGTACCTCGTAACCCATACGAGTCGTTTGGCGAGTGCCTAGAGATAAAAATAAATAGTTTGGGATGCATCTCGATTGCGAAAGTGAGACACGGCGATTTATTGCCGAACTAGTCGCATGCCAAACTGATGGAGGAGTACCAACTGCGTAGTTTTTGGCGAACACAGTTTTCCGTGGATCCTCTCCATGTTTCTGTGTATGGCGCAATACACGAACCAAGTTGCATCCCGATACTCCACGTTCAAAAGGTAGGGGAATTTCTCTTCCCAAAAGTTATCGGAGGTTATGGAGATTGGCGGTGCCATTCAGTTTCCTTTGCCAAAAATTCCAATCGCAAGGCCACATCTTACCGCTAAAACAAAAGAGCATTTTATGCAAAGTTTATTTGCTCGTGAAAGAAACATCTTCTTTTTGAGATAAAATATTGAAATAGCTAATCTAATAATTTGGTTGAGGAACAAAAATCTATTTGAATTACTTCATCTCGAGAAAAAAAATCATTCAAGAAAAGAACAAAAAACGGACCTAAGCATTGGTTTTCACGTATAATTAGCACTGGTAGTTTAATTCATAACGTGCATGTCCCATAGCTATTGCGCAAAACAAGTTTTATGTAGTTTTGTAGTTATTCGGGTTATTCGCTATAGTCACTGGGACTAGTCCGAATAGGACATCGTTATCAATCAACTTGTTTTGCACTCTTTTCCCGGGGAAAAACCAGTAAAAACGAACAGGATGCAAAGACTGCACCGCTAAAAACACGCACAGCCTTCAGGTGCAAAACTTTGACTTTGACACCAAAATTTTAAAGTTGGCAGGTTCGACCAAGTATATCGCAATTGAGCAAACTGACATAAATTAGAGTTAATAGCCGAGTTTGATGCATGAGTCCATACAGTCGGAACTCAATAATATATCCTTCATGGGAAAAATATTTGTTTAGATGTTTATTTTGGCTGGTCGACTCGTATGGGCAAACAATGTGCATCCAAAAGTTCAACAGATCTGTGTAGGGCAAAGTTTTGTATACAGATAGGTGCAATAGCATGTTTGCATCACACTTGTGGCGCACCTGTTTCCGCTGATCAAAGTCGATTTTGAGTGTTCTCTCAACGTTACAAAGCAGCTCGATTCATTTTCTTCACAGCCACACATTGTGCCGGTACGGAAAATATTTAAATTTGGCGCTTTGAGCTGTTCCTTGTACTACAATTCATATTCTTTTGGACTTATAAGCGACGGCAGAACGGGGAAATCCACGTGATTGTATTATTATTCTACATCACGGACGTGACTGAGCAGAAAAAGTAAAAATAAAAGTCCCGAGGAAAATCACCTTGTCAAGGTAAGAAGCAGTAGCACCGGAATAGTGAATTTGTATTTACCCTTTGAAAACCAAAGTGAAACAAATTAAAACAACAACTAAAACAGAAAATAGTAGAAACGACGAGTCATCTAAGTGGATTGCATATTCTATAAGGTTAAAGGATACTCTGTTATATTCTTTTAAAATAACTAAATGGTAAATGGGTTGCACGCAGACTCTGCGCGGTTGTCGCCTCGTCAGCCGTTCAACGTTTCTTTCTCCACTGGCCTTGTGATATTCCGTTTTCAAAAAGCCGTCGATCTTGGCGGTGAAATTGTATAGCTGCTGACGTCAGCACCCCGAAATTCAATCGGGAATCAGATGTTGAGCAACAATTTTTTTTTATTACAACGTCAAGCTGCATGCGAAGGCCAAAAGACGCTAATTGTTGGCGCGTCTGTTTTATATTTTCCACCAGTTGTGGAAGGAACTGAATTGAAAGGAAGCATTTACCAAGACACGTAGTTCCCATTGTGGCAATAAAAAACTCAACGGTGGGGGGAATTTTGTTGTAAACAACTAAACTCGTCGTTATCTGACACAAATTTCGTAAAATTATTTCATATAGGTATTGTCACGATTTCTTGCAAGCACCAGAAGCGGAGATTATTCAGTTCGGGTTCTCAGGAAGCCGCTAAAATAAACTAGAGAGAGGAATAACAACGCTGCTACAAGTGAAAGGGAAAGTGACCCATCGAACTACTTATATTGTCATCTGGACAGGTAAGATTGCACATATTTTTGATGAAGTACCGTATACAGTGCCTATAGTTGTCAGCTGACGTAATAACAATAATAGTTTTTCTTTTATGACTTGCAACTTTCAGCTAATATTAGCGATTGAAAAGATTATTTCACCTTTCATTTCTGAGAAGGGAAAAATATCCGGAATTCATGTTATCATTCCTTTTACATATTTAGTGAAATTATAGCTACTGTATGCCTTATTGGGGAACCACCAACAATCAGGAAGAAGTGCTGGTGGCGAAATGTGTCTACGTAGATAAATAAACAAGATAGGGCGGAACGGGTCATCGACGCCCCACAAGGCGGATTAGATAGCTCTTGAGTCTTGACAAACTTTCGACTCAGCTTGTTTGTAAACGTTTCGTGGTTTTGGTCACAAAGAGCACAAATTGGGACCGTTGTCGTCATGGCACTAGTCTTAGATTTTCTGACAAATCCGATTTTGGTATTGATGATATTTATTCGGTTTCAGGAAAGCATCGTATTTGTCGTACCATTTGTCGCCAAATTCGACCTGCTATAGTCTTTCACTCCAATGAACCTGGATTATCTCCCTGGAAACAGCTGGGGATTTTTTTTCATCAATGTCAAATGTGAAAGTTGTTTCTTCCTGATCTTTTTGTTAACTTTCGCTTTTTAACTGACGCGTCAATCCCTCCATCTGTCCAAAGGCTAATTGAGGTAGATTATAATGAATTTATAGTGACGTTCAGCGCGGGGAAAATTTCAAAATGGCCTTGCTGATCTCTCTCATTCTCTATCGATAGCTACAGTCACTGGAGCCACGCTCGGGCCATGGTATATTCTCAATCCTCATGTTCAGCAGACTAGGCGGAGTTTCGAACCAACCTAAAGTGATAGAGATGAGGAGAAGGCTAAGAAGGAGAGGAGGGAGGACTTTGGGAGGGGGGGTATGTGGTACAATAGTCGTGGCAGGAGAAAAATCTCGAATGCCTTTCGTTAAAAAATCCGGCGTCCGCTTTAGTCTCCGACAGATAGTCAAGCCGAATGCAGGCTGATTGTTAAGCGTTGAGCCGCCACCTAAAATAGTATTCTTTTACATAACAGCACGCGTTACGTAAACTCAATTTTCCTCCAACCCCTCCCGCTCATCTGCTGTGGTGCGCGACGACGTGTGTTTATTTTCGGATTTTCACGGTTAGACTTCGTTTTCTACCAAGTTTTAGGTCAGACAGAACTCAACAGTCGAGTCAACATGACGCAAATTAATTCCTGTGCGGCTCTTCTAGTCCTTGTTCTATCCATCGTTTCTGCATCATCGGCAACAGGTAAGCTTAAAGCGGAGAACAATCAAGTCGCGTTTGACATTTGACACAGCCATGTCCTATCCTTCGATTGCGTCGATTCATTTCCTGTTAACGAATTTTATCCATACCGTTGTGTACCAGACGATCGTATTTCAATCAGTTTGTCATTTCCAGCGTCCTCCACGTCCGGCTTTGATTCAGTCCATTCAGTAAATGCCCAGCAAAATGAATTTAATTCCAAAGTTAAATGTTAAGACAAAAAGCATCCTGGTGGATTGATCTAATTGTTGAATTGGGTTTTCCGTTGTCAAACACCTTACGTATATGGCACAATTTCAGAACCGGTTCATCCTTGCCAACGAGAATGCGACGACGGGCCGGCGCGCCGATGTGTCTACGATTTCCACGTCGAGTACTATTTCACCATGAGCAAAGCATGCTTCGATTGTCCGCACGTACGGGAAGACTGCGACCGGCACCATTGCATACCCGCTGACGGAGTAGAGCGCGGTGTCATCTCCATTAATCGCCAAATTCCCGGTCCATCTATTCAAGTAAAACCTCTCCCAAAAAAACTTTCTTGTTTAGGTCACATGAAACCCAAATTTAATCAAAATGATTTACCCCACCAACAGGTTTGCGAAGGTGATAGGATCATTGTGAATGTTAAGAACCACTTGCCAGGAGAAAGCTGCACTATCCACTGGCATGGAATTCACCAGGTAATCGATCTTATTCGCTAACAAAAATTCATTTTATTTTCATTTCTATTTGTAGATCGGAACCCCTTATATGGACGGTGTTCCTTTGGTTACCCAGTGTCCCATATCACCTGCTTCTTCATTTCGATACAATTTCATTGCTGAAAATCCGGGCACACATTTCTATCACTCTCACTCCGGTATAAGTCCTCATTAAAACAACAATTCAATTAATTTGAATTTTTTAAAATTTCTTCCGGATAGGTTTCCAACGAGCCGATGGAGTCTTCGGTTCGTTGATCGTCCGCCAGAGCAGACAAAACGATCCTCACTCTTCTTTGTACGACTACGACCTTCCGGAGCACGTCATGTTGGTGTCGGACTGGCTCGGCGAGCTGGGCGTTGCAAAGTTTGTGGCTCATCATCACGACGACGGCGACAACAAGCCAACGAGCATGATTATCAACGGACGAGGACGACTTCCTAAATCCAGAAGCGAGTTGACTAGTAACGAAACGATGCCACTTTCCGTATTCGACGTTGAACAGGTTTGTCTTAACATTTTCCACAATTTCAACATTGTCAGCGGTTTTCCACCACTCGTCTTTATTTTCATTTGTCCACCATACTAAGGTCAATGCTATCGCTATCGCTTCAAAAATGTTCATTGGTTTTCCCCCACATTTAAATAATTTCTTTTTTTCCACCATACTAGGGTCAACGCTATCGCTTCCGTGTCATCAGCAACGGATTTTTGAATTGCCCAATTCAATTGTCGGTGGATAATCACACTCTATTGGTGATCGCTAGCGACGGAGGCGCCCTTCAGCCCATTGAAGGTATAGCTATGGCCGTTGATGACTAATACGGCTATGAAAGTTGCATATAAAATTCCTACAACTTATATATAAGTGCGCAATTATATAAACGCTTTTCTTGTTCTTTTTCAAAGTTGACTCGGTTGTAATTCATGCTGGCGAGAGGTACGATTTCGTCGTGAATGCAAGCCAGGATATCTCATCTTACTGGATCAGATTACACGGACTAATGGATTGTTATCCGAAAAAAATCTTCCAAGCAGCCATTCTTCGTTACTCTGGTTCTCCGGAAGTAGAGCCAGAAGAAATATTGACTTACGAAAATACCAAACGTCCCGGCAAAGTATATCCAACGCTTTCATTTATCACCGCGACCGTTTGGATCACATTCCATTTTCTTGAAGGTCTTGAATCCGGTTAACGTAGCTCCTGGCGACAAAGAAAACATCACCGTGGCCGAGCTGAAGGCGTTGACTCCATCGACGACGAGTGACTGGAGACGAGAACCGGATCGCAAATTTTACCTCTCGTACGATTTCAATCCAATCAACAGCTGGCATTTTCACGATCCCGAACACTACCCCATATTTGGAGGTAAGTTTGGGTTTTGCCGGTGGGTAGACCATCAGGAGTTTCTTTAATTCGAAATTTTATTATTGCAGCCGAAAAGAATCACCGACTATACACACCGCAAATCAATCACATTTCATTGCGAATGCCACCATCTCCTCCTCTGTCTCAGTACAACGATCTTCCATTCGGAACTCTATGCAACGAGTCCACTGTAGTCAACTGCCAAAACGAATTTTGCGACTGCACTTACACGCTGCAAATTCCTTTAGGTTCCCTGGTCGAGCTTATTCTTATCGACAAAGGTAAAGCATAAATTCCCGTCCAATGTTTGTACCTGGAATTTAGTTTTTATAAGAAAAATTTCGCCAATGTAGGTGTGACGTTCGATGCCACTCATCCGTTTCACATTCACGGCTCGGCTTTCCACGTTGTTGCCATGGAGAGAATTGCTAGCAACGTTACCGTCGAGCAGATTCAAGTTATGGACGAGAGCGGCCACATTAGGCGAAACCTCGTCGACGCACCGGTTAAGGACACGGTGGCTGTCCCCGACGGGGGTTACACAATAGTCCGTTTCATCGCTTCCAACCCAGGTAGTCCATTTCCCATCGGGTCATTTGGGTGTTTTATCCTGGCGAAAGTAGTTCAAAATATTTACACTCTTTATTTGTCATCATTTCATCAGGCTACTGGTTGTTTCACTGTCACCTGTCATTTCACATCGAAGTGGGAATGGGGCTCATTTTTAAAGTAGGAGAAGATCACGATCTCCCACCGATTCCCAAAAATTTCCCAAAGTGCGGTAGCTGGCTTCCGCCTGTCGAAGATGAAGAAATGGATCTCTCTTTGCCTAAAGAGAAAGTGCCTGTCGTCATTCAAGATCTGCCTTATAATGTCACAGATTCTAAACAGAAATCGCACGGTGGTAGGACAGTGCGGCCTTCCACTTCAGGTGATGATGGCAACGACTCTTCCTCGGACAACTCGGGAGACTCGGCATTAACAACTCATGTGCCATTTACACTGGCCAACGATGAAGATAATTTCGTAGTCCCACAGCGTTTAATCAACGGTACCCTCTCGCATCCAGAATCTCCGACTATTCACTCAACTTCTGGATCGGGACAACTTGGAAATTCGTTTCTTTTTGTGGCTTCACTTCCGATAGGTTATATCTACTCACTGTACGTTCGGCGATGATTGCCTTTTTTACTTTTGTGTACATTATCAGCCATAGCTAATTTTTGTGTTCATTTTTGACGAATTCATTATATGCAACTTGTCCTTCTTGATGCTATATATTTTTACCTAACAGATCACAAAATGGCCGAATCATCGTACTGTTTTAGACGTGCATTTTGAATAACTGTGAATAACCCCATATCCCTTTTTCTAAGAATACATTTCATATCGATTCAAATGAATTAAACAATAAAAATTGAATTAACTGAAGGTTAACTATTGTTACGAAGGGGCAACGCCGGTTGCTGGGGCGACGAAGCAGACGAATTACCCTGATTTTCAGCGTGGCATAGAAGTGAAAGAAGTCACAACTTTAGCTGACTGTTCAATATTCATGGAAAGAATAAGCAGTGATTCCAGTGAAAAGCATAAATTAACGTGTTCCACCTCGTGCTCTAAGAATGTTAGCTACTTGATCGAGGTAACTATTTAAGTATAATGGTAAAATGTGTACATGTGTAATAACTACTATGAAAGTAATGAAGCAGAACACGAATGATTTTTCTCTTTTCGCAACACCGTCCTCTGTTGACAACTTTCGTTTGATATGAGTTCCGGTTTGGCATCTTATCTATACACGAAGCCCAATCGGCCTTCGAACACGGTCACGATTTATTGTCTGTGTGAGGCAATATGAATTCTTAAGCGGGACGAGCTTTCGCTTTCGAATCGCATCAATAAGAGCGCATGATTGCTTCGTCTTCTGCGTCAGACGTGCCGAACGGCGCCTTATTCTCTCCTTCACTCGGTCAAGTGTAAGGCCTTTTGCCATTGACGTTGCAGGTAGTTTCTAAAAATCTACTGTACACCTGTTATGACGTTGTTTGCTGTCCTTTGTGCTGGTTTGTTTTGTTGTTTGGTTTATTCCTTTTTAAATATTGCTGACTTGGACATATCACTGATTTGATTTCAGATACGTTCCCCGTTGGCAATTTGAAAAGTAGGACGCGCGCGCGCGCGCGGACCGGGTGGAGAAAGTCACTTTCGTTTGACCACAAACTTCAAGAAAGGTCGACGCACTACATCGTGAGCTTGGGTTCCTGGAATCTATTTGGGCGATAGGGGCGCTGATTGTCAATGCTGCGAAGATGCGCAAGTGAGTATTTTCATTTTCAAAACACGTATTTGGTGTTTCCCTTAAGAAAATATTCGTGGTCCGTTTAGTCTTGTTTAGCTGTGATGAAATGCTGTTGTTTTACGGAATCTCAGTTTACGAACGCTATTTTTTTATCCAAATCCAGATTGAGTAATTCGGAGCAAAGGTGTGCATTCGTAGCGTATGATCTAAGCCAATATTTGGGTCGGAGGATAAAAACATTGAATAAAAAACACACGTGCGAGTTTTTAACGCCATCTCAGCTGCCGCCTGGTGGCTCGAGTCCCATTCTCAAACGTGAGGGGCTTAGAGGATGTTGCCTTTCTCCTGCATTTAGAAAACACTCCAACTAGCAAGATTAAAATGCCTTCGTATTCTTATTCTCCAGCTCCTACCAGAGAGATCGCAGTGCCTTGGATTTGGCTGAAGGTTGTGCACGTATACTCTTCCACTTGCGTCTTATTTCATATTCATTTTTGGTTTTATTACAGTTAATTTCCTTTGACGGCGTCCTCAGGAAGCGGAGTGATGCGTGTTAATAATTTGTTTTCCATCACGCTCTATACTTTCTGTTTGCTAAGTTCTTCTTCGACCCTCCACCAAGGTAGAATCCCCACTATTAGATTTTCATTCAAAGTTCTGTTTTAATTTTCTTCAATTTTGATGTTTCAGAATCTATTCATGAATGCCAACGTGAGTGCGATGACGGACCGGCCAAGCGTTGCGTCTATCATTTTCACATTGAGTATTATTACACGATGAGCAAAGCGTGTTACAATTGTCCGCTCACTCCGGAGGACTGTAACCGGCACCATTGCATCGCTGCTGATGGAGTTGAACGAGGCGTTGTCGCCATCAATCGCCAGATACCAGGCCCTTCCATTCAAGTTAGTTGTTTGTATTTTTCGTTACCTTTTAAATTTCCTGTGAACCTCTTTAAACCATTTCAATATTTTCTTTAGGTTTGCCAAGGCGACACTGTTATTGTTAACGTCAAGAATCATTTACGGGGAGAAGGAAGCGCTATTCATTGGCACGGAATGCACATGGTAGGTTACGAAAGAGCCTTATTTTTAGCAGCAAGCTGCTTCCCTGGGTAGTTCATTTAAATGTTTGAAAACCGATACTTTGTGTTGGTAAGGGAATTAAAGGGGAGTAAAGTGAAATTTAAAAACGGGTTTTCCCAGGTTTTGAATTCAAAACAGACCCTTATCTCTGAGTCAAATTGTATTACCGTTATTAACGCTTGTAACATTGAATTGACGAAAGACTATCAAGTACCTGTATCTATTATCTGTCATCCGTCTTGTCGGAGCTTGGGCGTTTCTCTTTTTTTGGCCTTGGCTTTGTTACATTCGCAAATTGAGTGATTATTCTTGCGGAGCGGGGTTTTCCCAAGGCATTGCGCATTTTTAACACTATATATTGTTTACGCCATTATTTCAAAATTACCAGAACCAGAAAACCTTGTATAAATTTTACTAATGTATGTCTTCTTTCAAACAAATAGAAGGGGTCTCCCTACATGGATGGGGTTCCTCTAATTACGCAATGTCCAATTTCGCCAGCTTCTACTTTCCAGTACAAGTTTGTTGCCGACAATCCTGGAACTCACTATTATCATTCTCATTCTGGTAAGCGAAGATAACGACCAAAATAAGTTTGAATGAAAACATCTGATTTTTTTCAGGGTTCCAGCGAGCGGACGGTGCGTTTGGTTCGCTAATCGTTCGCCAAAGTCGTTCAAAAGATCCACAGTCACCATTGTACGATTACGACCTGCCAGAACATGTGATACTCGTTTCTGACTGGCTTGGTGAGCTGGCGCTGGCCAAATTTTTAGCTCACGCTCACGATGGCAAAGATGATATTCCCTCAAGCATCATTGTCAACGGGAAGGGAAGAATTTCGAAACCGCGAGATGAGCTCACATCACAAGAATTTATGCCTCTTGCGGTTTTCAAGGTTGAGCAAGTAAGTCTTACTTTGGGAACCTATAAATTACGCAAATGCAACCGAATAAATTTCCTTTTCGCATTAGGGTATGCGCTATCGATTCCGAATTATCAGCAATGGAATATTGGATTGCCCAATCACGATGTCAATTGACAACCATACGCTACTTGTAATCGCCAGCGACGGGAATCCAGTCCAACCTGTCGAAGGTATTTCAAAATTAGATCACATAAATAATTGCCTGTCACAATCTCAAGCTCTTCTTCACAAATGTGTCCACAGTGGATTCCCTCTTAATGACTTCCGGTGAGCGATTTGACTTCGTATTGAACGCAGATCAGATGCCTTCGTCTTTCTGGATTCGATTCAGAGGAAATATGGACTGGAATTCTAAAAACGTGTTTCAAACTGCGATCCTCCGCTATGAAAATTCGCCGGATGTGGAGCCGGATGAGATTGTAACATACGAAAGCACTAGTCGAAATGGCACGGTATAACATGGCAAATTAAAGTTTTATTTCGATATTGATTACCGTTTAGTCTTTTCAAGGTTTTGAACCCAATCAATCACGCACCTGGTGACCAGGAACATGTTACCGTGGCTGAATTAAAGGCATTACAGGAGGAAAGCGAAGCTGACTGGGCACGTGAACCTGACCGCAAATTTTTCCTCGCCTATGATTTCAACGCTGTCGATAGTTGGTTGTACCACGATCCAGAACATTATCCGCTATTTGGAGGTGGGGATCTTACATAAAATTAAATCGATCTGTTTTATGACCATTACGAATTCTTGATCATAGTGGGAAAACACCAGAGATTTTTTACTCCCCAGGTGAACCACATAAGTTTGCGGATGCCATCATCGCCGCCACTAAGTCAACACCATGCTCTGTCAGTAAATTCGCTGTGCAATCAATCTACTGTGGCTAATTGCAAAGACAAAGAATGTGCATGCGCTTACACTCTACAAGTTCCTCTGGGCTCTCTAGTCGAAGTGATTTTAATTGATGAAGGTATGTTCTTGTTGCCGTATTCTTAATTTATTAATTGACACTTTGAATTAAATCAGGCATGACATTTGATGCAACTCATCCATTCCACCTTCACGGCTACTCCTTTCGTGTAGTGGCGATGGAGCGCATTGGCAATAATGTCACTGTTGACCAGATTCGAGCCATGGATGAGAACGGGCTGATCCGCAGAAATTTAGTGGATGCGCCCATCAAAGACACAGTTGCTATTCCTGATGGCGGATACACGGCCATTCGTTTTCTGGCAACTAATCCAGGTATAAGTTTGGAGGACTCTTTATATCTAGTTTGTTAAATCTTAAATAAAGCTGAGATTTTCTGTCGTTTAGGCTATTGGCTGCTCCACTGTCACCTGGAATTTCATGCTGAAGTCGGGATGGGCGTTATTTTCAAAATTGGAGAACACCAGGATTTCCCTCCGATACCCGATAATTTCCCGACTTGTGGAGATTGGTTTCCTTCGGAGAAGAAAACAGTTGATGTAAATTTCACGGTTCCAAAAGATCCGATCATCTACGACATAAACCCTATCCCCGCTGGAGAGAATGAGCTACTCCCTTTATTGATAGCTGCTTCACCTTTAATCCATCCGCACGAGAGTCGCGAATTGAGTGACGAAATATCAGCGGCATCTTCATTTCACCGGTACTATTCATTGGCTTTGTATACTATTATCGCTTATTGTCTTTCAATATTTTGCTTTCATTTGTAAAAACGCTTCGCTAGCAGCAAACAGTTATCATACGTAATAACGGGGAACTAAGTCCTAAAATGACACATATACAGTAACGTCTTAATGTGAATTGATTTCACAAATGTTTTATTTGCTTGAATGCTTATTAAAGCCAATTTTGCAAAAAGTTGTATTTTTAACATTTATAACTTGTATAGTAATCTGTTCGATTTGTCTTCTTGTGTTAAAACAAATTTATTAATTGAAGTTAAAATTTATACAAACATTTTTGAAATCATCCAATCACAACAAATCCACGTCTGTGCAGCTAAAAATAAGCATGACAGCCAACTTCTCTCGGTGTTCTCCGGCGTTAGCGGATGCGTGCCGGTTGTCACGTAGCTACCATGGTTGCTAAGTGCTTATAAAAATGTAATTGTTTTAAAAGAATCTTTCTACTTTGTACCTAATAGTTCTTTCATCACGCATACCCGGCCCTGTCCGTGTAAGTCATATGAAATGGCAATGCTGATCCATCACGTAAACAAAACTCGATGATGAATTTTATTGATTAGCCGCTGGTTAAAATTATACAGTATGGTACTGGTACCATTTTGTTATCTCCGTTCGTCTTATAGATTTTAAGACACCAATCAGCGATGCCTGTTTTCCGTTTGGTATAAATATCGTCCTTCATCTCGCTCTTCCAACCCCTTATTTATTCTATTTACCCAATAGAGAGGAGTCGGATTATTAAGTAACGTATAGCATATTTCTTAATTTACAGTAACTACTGTAAGTTGAAATGTTTATTATATTGCGTAAAGTGCAATTTCCATCGATTCAGGTACAGTCGAGTCAACGACCTATAATATACGCAAGAAATTTCCGCAACAAAAAGATATCGTTTGCCGGGTGTAGGAGAGAAAAACTGAAAAGTAATTATGGTTTTCCTATCGTACCCTGCCTTTTGTCAACACCTTTTCTTTCCATACGAAAACGAAAACTTTTTGCTGTGGATATTGAGGGGTGGTACTGCACGTGTTTCTTTGGCTCAGACCCACATTGCCGTCAGAAAATCCTAACATACTAGATGTTTCCACACCTAGGTCTGCCAAGGTGATACAGTGATTGTCGATGTAAAAAATCATCTTGATCACATTCACATCCATTTCATCTTCACGGCTACTCCTTCTGGGTGGTGGCGATGGAGCGCGTCACCAGTAGTGTCAATGTTGACCAGATTCGAGCCATGGATGAAAATGGATTAATCCACAGGAATTTAGTCGATGCTCCCATCAAAGACACGGTTGCTATCCCCGATGGCGGATACACAATCATTCGTTTTACGGCAACTAACCCAGGTAGGAACGTGCAGTTATTCCATTATCTTTGATCTGATATACTGTATTGTGCAATTCAGGCTACTGGCTGTTCCATTGTCACCTGGAGTTCCACATGGAAATCGGAATGGGACTCATTTTTAAAGTTGGCGGACACGAAGACTTTCCGCCCATTCCAGGAAGTTTCCCAACCTGTGGCGATTGGCTTTTTTGAAGGAAAATCACCGAAGTTAAGTTGCGTTTCAGAAATTTTTCTTAATTGTAGGTATTGAATTAGTTGCACGATTTCACCATCGACATTTTCTATGCTACCCAACGCATACTGCGCGTGGTATCCGCAATTGTTCTCCGGTTTTTAAACTAACATTCTTCAAACAAAACGCGATGATTTTAAAAATAGCGTAATCTGAGAATCATTAGATTATCGAATGGTCAAGTGAAATTATTTGTTTAAAATAGTTTTTTTAATCATTACAACTTTTCTTATTCAATGCTGCCTGATCCTTAATTTCGTTTATAACTTGCGTGTCCTCTACAAACTGCAGCATTAAAATTTGTGTTATGCTAGAATTCATCATTTGTGTGTCCATGTGTCTGTCATAAAAATTTGGAGCGTACAGGTAAGTTACGTAACATAGATCGCCATCTCCTGGATGTGTCTAGTGACGTTGCGTGAAAAACTAAAGACAAAAACAGAAAAAAGTGCGCGAACAAGTCACGTACATTTTATTGCCGACGGGGTGATCAAGGGTAAGGGTCGTCAATCCCTCACTTACTTTATCCCATTCAGTGACGTCACACCGTGGAGGCAACAACGATTTTAATTGGAACCAAATATCGCTCACGGGCGAAATCTACATCATCGTCAGCCTCCCTTTGTCATCGGCAGTTGTAAGCACGCGGCATTCTCTATCACTTTGCCAACGCAAGCTCGTCAACGAGTTTCACTTCTGCTCCACGCTAGCCAAAGCTGATGGTGGCAGTTGATTGCAAACCACAGACGCCAACGAAGGTAAGTCAATTCTCAATACCTGTATTTCTGCGAACATTTTTTGACAAAGATAGAATTGATCTGCTGCCGATTTTAAGGTATAAAAGAGTGTGTGTGTGAAATCGTTAGCTAAATGTGGTTGTCGTTTCAGTGCCCAACATGGTGGATCGAGGAAACCCTTTCAGCTCCATGGTTTCGTGCAAATGGTTGGTTGTCATCGGGTAAGGTTTTTTTTTTGCCAATTATCTCATTTGATACTTACAATACGTAAATTCATATTTGAAGGTTCATAAAATTTTCATTCATTATTTGAATTACTATTATTGACTTATTTTTTATTTTTGTTAAAAGCATTTTGACCATTGCCATTTCTTTGGTTGCCGGCATCATATTGGGTGTCATCGCTGTTCATTGTAAGTGATTTCCTATATTTGTATTAGTTATATTGATATGAAAAATGTCTTCTGTACTTAATAAGGACAAAATCGATTAAGTTTTCTATTGACACATTTTTCTCTCGTGTTACAGTTAGTAATGCTACTGCAGCTAAAGCGTCAACGCCGGATCCGGGAGAAAGTATGGCTGCATCAGCCGGCGCTCAGCACATGGATTTAAACACAACGATTCTTCCTGTCATAGACCCCATGTTGACGACAATGACATCTATTACAGAGCAGCACGTTGAACGAGATGTGTCTACCGTACCGCCAGATGCCTTCACACCCCCAGTAGAGTCGATCAATAGAACTATGTCAAACGCAACAACTTCGGGAGGCCAATCGAGCACTTTAGCTAGCACAAAAGCAACTATTCCTGCCGCTAGTTCTTCCATTTCGACAAATAAATTAACGGCTATTGCGGCTGCGATTACAAGTCCCGCGACTGTACCAACGGGTGTGCCATCGAATCCTTCCACTACTACTACTGCTACTACGGCTACCACTGCGTCTACTACTACTGCTACCACCACCACCACTACTGCTGCTTCTACCACGACTACTACTGCTGCTGCTACCACCACTACTGCTGAAACTGTAACTACAACAACTTCACCTTCTACATTTGAACCTGCGGTAGAACTCAAGGACTTGCCACGCAAAAATTCTACCTTGGCGCCAAGCACAGAAAATTCGACCACTACGTTGATGGTTCCTGCAGTAATTCAAACTTCCCCCTCGCCATCACCTTCACCGCTGAGTGTGATTACATCTACGTCATCAAGCACGAATCAATATATTGGAAATTCATCTGACTTGTTTGAAACCCGCCCATTTTGGCTGCAAGGACCCACAACAACGAAAAATAGTACTCTGCCTTTTACTACAAGCAGTCCAACTTTATTATCAACTAGCTCTCCGAATTTCACCACAAACATCATGATTTCGTTCAGCGATGTGGGATCCAATTCCACTTTATCAATGGATTCACTGAAGGTGCAAACTCCTAATACTACTTTGAATCAGTCAGCTTCAACTTCTTCAGCGAACGCAAGTACCTTGACGAGTTCCTCCACCACTGTAAATCTCACGTCCACCACGCAACTTTTGCCGCTTACGAACGCCACAACGACTACCACGCCGTTAACTACCACGCCGTTAACTACCACGCCGTTAACTACCACGCCGTTAACTACCACGACAGCGGCGACGGCAACGACGTCTCATTTGAATACGACATTGCTGACTTCTCCAGTTACCACATCGCCCTCAACTTTTTCAACTGCTCGATGGACGAACGCGACAACCGCAAGCACAGTCTCTTCGACTTCAAGCTCCGTTACAACTTCTCTACCCACCACTACTACTCCGACAACTACCACTGTCACTACAACTGAAGCAACAACAACGACGTCTGAAGGAACAACAACACCGATTTTTACTGACGATCCAATCGATTCAGTAGTTGTGGAGCTGGAAAATCCGTCATATCCGTGCCCTGGATCTCCGCAGACTTTGATCTATTTTGAGCAGATGTGCGATGGTAAGGTACAATGTCCTGAAGCCACCGACGAAACGGATTGCTCTTGCCGGAGTCGGATGGACCCCAGCAAAATTTGCGACGGAATCTTCGATTGCCCTTCTCTTGATGACGAAACAAGCTGTCGAGGTAATCAACAATTTGACTTCAAGCGTAAGGTCCAAAGATTGGTTTGAGTGTAATAAGAAATTTTTTATTTTCAGGTTGTAACGCTTCTCAATTCAACTGTGACATCACCAGGGTAAGACCTTTGTGTATTCCGCTGAAACAGCGTTGCGACGGAGTCGAACAATGCCCCGACGGAATGGACGAAGTAGGATGCAGCGTTCTGTCGCCTATCCAAGAGCCACTCGAGGTATAACCCATTTCTCCAAAAATAAATTGAACGAGACTTTAACCCGCTTTATTAGGTGTCGGTAGCGAAGTACAGTTCTGGATATGTGATGCATAATATCAAGAACAAATGGTATCCATTGTGCGATTCCTCTTACAACGTGACTCAGTTAGTCTCCGGCATCTGCCAGTTGACTGTTGGAGACGGTATTGGGTAATGCGTCACTATTTATTACATTTTATTTAAAATTTTATTACTATCTTGGTGTTTTAGAATGTTACAAGTGTCGAAGAGAAAATCAAATTCTTCGGCTTACAACGGCACATTTGCCATGTTAACTGGAATCGTTAACAAACCGTCGGTTATTGGAAATTGTACAGATCTTTTATTTGTTCAATGCCCATCTCCTCGTTGTGGAAGAAAGGCTCCGAGTCTGGCAGAAATCGGTCGGAAAGTGACGATCAAACTCAATATAACGATAGCTTCAACGACCAGTAAACCGAACAATTTTCAAAACGGAAATCCCTCTTTTCTTATTAAGCCTTTCATTGGCCGGTCCGTTCAATCTGGTAATCTCCTTTAAAGCAATCTCTGTCTCAAAAATGTCGTCTAATTTACTTGTTGTACTCTTGATCTTAACAGACCAACCCTCAATGGATGTGGAAGCCCCAATTCGTCGGTTCCGTAAGTCGGACCCGACTTGCCAAGGGTCTAGGTGTAGTCGCCTCACTGGCCGTTATACGGAATCACTGGTTCAACGTAAGTATATCTCGTATTACCCAATTTTTTTGGATTATTAAAGCTAGATTTACGTAAAATTTTGCAGGACGTAAGAGACGAGGCACATTGGACAGAATTGTTGGCGGTCGTGAAAGTAGCATGGGCGCTTGGCCATGGGTAGTAGCAATCATTCGCGATGGGGCGTTCAAGTGCGGTGGTTCTCTTCTAGATAATAGCTGGATCCTGACAGCTGGACATTGTTTCCATATGTAAATCACATGTTTTAAATTTCCTTTATTTTTGTTCATCAATGTTATTACATTTCTTTCACTGCAGGTTAGAGAAATCCCACTTTGAAATTCAATTGGGTATGCTACGACGGTCTTCTTTCTCTCCTCTGGAACAAACTCGTGCCGTCCTTTCAGTCTACGTCCACCCGAAATATAATCCGCTTACACTAGAAAATGACATTACCTTGTTGCGAGTGCAAGAACCTTTCCAACTGAACCAGTGGACCGCTCCCGCATGCCTACCTAGTTTGGGTTATTACCCGCGGAACGACACACTTTGCACCGTCGTCGGATGGGGAAATGTCCAAGAAAATGGACCAGAATGTAAGGCTAAATTTTAAATGGTTCTAGTTCATTTTTCAACTTACACTTTTTTAAACACATTTTAGCGGATTCGCTTCGTGAAGTCGCCATCCCTATTACACCTTGCAAAAGTGATCTACAAGTAGACCCAAAAAAGGTCTTGTGCGCAGGATTTCCAGAAGGAAAGAAGGATTCATGTCAGGGGGATTCTGGCGGACCCTTAGTTTGCCCGTGCGTCACTTTGATTTCGTTTGTTTGATTGCGCTGGCACTTTATGATCATTCTGATTATTTAGGGACCCCAGCACGAATGGCCGTTGGCTATTGGCCGGAATAGTGAGCTTCGGTTTAGGATGTGCCCGTCCTGAGGAATTGGGTGCCTACACCAATGTAGCTTACTACACTAGCTGGATCAATGGAATTCTGGGTGGGTTATCAACATTTCAATCATTTTCGTTGTAACATTAATTTACGTCAATACTGAAATGTTTTAGATGGAAAAAGCGATCAACCAATGAGGACCCCCAAACAAAAATGCAAAGGAATGATCTGTCAGCGCGGAACAGGCGTCTGTTTGTCTCCCGACTTCATATGTGATGGAATTGTAGACTGTCTGAACGCTGAGGATGAAGTTAATTGTGGCAGCGCAAAGCTTTTGTCATCAACCAGTCAAGCGTCGATCATCTCAACCGAGATTTCAACGTTGGCTCCAATTTTAACAACTACTCCATTGCCACCTACTACCCCGGCTGTGTGCACTACCGACCAATTTACCTGCTCAAAGTAAGTCCACATCAAACAGCAATTTATTCAGGCA
The DNA here is from genome assembly GCF_021134715.1 of Daphnia pulex. Lineage (NCBI taxonomy): Eukaryota > Metazoa > Arthropoda > Branchiopoda > Diplostraca > Daphniidae > Daphnia > Daphnia pulex. The sequence continues at coordinate 1,562,374 of NC_060018.1, read as the reverse complement.
AAATAACCGTTGATTGTTCTGCTAATTAGAGTGTTCCAGTGTGTTCCGATCTCGGATAAGTGCGACCAGATTGGTGACTGTAAAGATGGGACGGACGAATCGTCTTGTTCTTGTGCCGACGTTTTGAGGAGCACCGGAAGTTCTCAGCTGATTTGCGACGATCACATTGACTGCTCAGATTATTCGGATGAAGCAGGATGTCGTAAGTTCTAAAGCCTGTAACGTGTAATAAGCTTACATAATTGTGCGCTTCTTTTACAGGAAATTGTTCTGCGGGTGAATACTACTCGTTCATTTCTTCGAAATGTATGCCATACAAGGAAATGTGTGACGAACATTTACAGTCCGAATCTCATTGCGGTATTGTTACTTTATTATTACTATATTAAATTCTTTTGTAAGTAATAACAGTATTATTTTTTAAATAGTTGCCCTAATTCCACAGCCGTTTTCTGTGACGCTCGACCGAATGGGAAAACTGAAACGTGAACAGTCTGGTATAGTAGCCGTGAACAAATTGGGTCATTGGCAGCCTAGTTGTGTGAAAAATTGGACTTCGTCCGTCAGCGACGATATTTGCAGTTATTTTGGATACGGGTATTTCATAGCTTTATTAAATTAAAATAGTAGCCTTATATGACATAATCCATCTTTTAGGCCTGGGCTGTCATACACTTTCATTCCAGGCATGGAGTCGGCTCCTATTAAGAATTTGGAACCTCAGCAAGGTTTTCTTTGGAAAACTTCCAAAGGATTCAATTCTCCTAAAAGTGACGCGAAAATTGTCGATGAAACTTCCATTTCGTCGGCGCTACATTCGATTGTCAAACGACAGTCGACAACGACGAATGATTGCAAATTTGTGAACGTAACATGCGCTAATCAGTTGTGCGGAATTCGACCGAATCTTGGCGGATGGGACAACTTTCCCAATATAGAGGGTCGATTCCCTTGGCATGTTACACTGTTCCTCAATGGCCAGTATCTATGTGGCGCAACATTGGTAGCCCCTGAATGGCTTCTGGTTTCTTCCAATTGTGTCCGCAACATTAAGTAAATGCTTCGATACTTGGTAAATTAATCGATTCGCATTCAAATGTTTATTTTTGATTATAGCTTGACAAAGGATTACGTGGCCGCCTTGTTGGGTGCTAGAAGGCTAATTCCCTTCACGTCTCCGATGGAGCAGATCCGGCGTGTCGCCAACATGGTGAAAATTTCAACCACCAGCAAGATGGCTCTTCTGAACCTTGAGCGGCCTGTCGAGTTAACTGAGACTGTTAATCCCATTTGTTTGGTTCCAATGTGAGTTATCCAAATGTAAGCTCTGAAAATGATTTAAATTTCAAATAACTAAATATTTCGACAGGGACAATGTACGAGCGCTTACGAAAAAGAACCAGTGCGTTGCAGTCAGCATGAATGGAACGCTGCTCGCCAGTTCGACCAGTTTTTCTAAAATCAGTATGACTGTTCGTAGTCTGTCGGTCAATTGGACTGACGATGAAAACACTACCTCTTGCCCTTCAGTATGAAACTTAAACAAATAATGTTATACGTTCGAAAGAAAAATAATTTTGCTCCATTTACAGAGCAAGTGGTCAGGGAGCGTGGCTTGCTCCGATGGCTTATCCTGGTTTGCTGTTGCCATTTTTGAACGTGATTGCTCGAAAAGGGGACCGTTCGTCGATACTCTCGAAGGAATATGGCAACATTTTGACGCCATTGAAAGCATCACAAGTAAACATTTAAAACAATAACACAAAAGAAAAATATCTGTAACATTTCCTATTGTTCACACAGAGTGTAGCAGTCTTAAACCTAAACAGAGGAGGAAACGACAGCTCCAATTTTCATGCCCAAGTATGCACCGATTCAGAAAGGATAAGACTTCACAGTAGACTGATTCTGGTTTTTTTTGTTTATTGGCTATAGTGCCGATCTTACCGGCCCCCAGTTGCAATTCTTGGCGTTGTCCGTTGGGCACCTGCTTGGAATCTGATCAGGTGTGCGACGGCGTACCGGACTGTCGGGATCGCAGCGATGAAACGAAGGCTTGCCGATCCCCTGAAGTGACCACAGTGACGCCGTTCCTTAATGCAACAAAGTGTGCCAGAACCGAGTACGAATGTTTCGATGGTCAATGTATTCCTGGCGACATGTTCTGTGATGGTGTTGTCGACTGCAAAGGTGGCGAAGACGAAAAAGGACTTTTTAACGATCTCGAATGTCCGACCGACTTCTTCCGTTGTCTCGATCCCGGGTAAAATATCCTCGTAGACCCTAAATTGAACGATTTTAAAACATTGAAACATTTTCACTTTTCTAGACAAAATCGTAGCCAAGAGATGATTCCTATGTCGGCTGTGTGTGACGGTCAGCGTAACTGTTTAAATGGCATGGACGAAGGAAAATGTGCGTCGATAAGTGCTGAATACCCAGTTGTAACCGATAAATATGGGTAAGTCGGTGTTACATACAATTATTGGGGAATAATAGTCTGAACCATTTCCTTTATCTAATTTAAGGAATCCACTAAAAGTTTCGGCGTCTGGTTTTCTTGTCCTTCGCATACAAGGCCAATGGTTTACTTATTGCACCAACGATTGGACAGACAAATTGACAAATGACACTTGCACTGTTTTTGGTTTCGGTAAAAGCGCATCGTTTAAAGCCTTAAATTCAAATGCCTCATCATCAATAAGAAAAAGCGATAAATGCTCAACTGTGGTTTACCTTACTTGTGCCTAGTCTTTCTACTCCTTGTTACCTGAAATTCCAGAGTGTTATTGTTTTAACCCACCCAGTTTTTATGTTTGAAGCTACTTGTTCTTCAACACTTCCCCTATCCAACGTTTATTCACTACCCTTTGTTTTACGGCACTGTTATGATCGCTTAACAAAATATATAAATTGAACTTTATCTCAGAAATTTTTAAATGGGTTAAAACTCCGATAATTTTTTCCGAAACGATACTGGATGAAATTTCAAAAAAAAAATTAGTCATGTGTGCTGGGAAAGTCGATTAATCATCACAGCAGAATAGGTGAATGAAAAGATATTGATTGCTCGTAATTCATATAAGAATTATATCAGTATGAATACAATTATTTATTCTTTCACGCGCTTTATGATCGATTTATAGCAAAAAACTTTTGGGTCGCTTCTCGCTCATTGCTGCTCATTGGCCTGGCCGGCTGCCGCTCCGCTGCGCACACATTTCAACGATAAACACATTTGTGTGACATGGCAACGTTCCAATCAGTGTCGTCTGTTCTGCTTCCAGTCGCAGCGGTGAAAATGGCCACGAGAGCTGCTATGTTTACGTTTAGCAAATTTCGATATTTCCCCATTCTAAAACATGGAGTGGCAAAGTTTTCAGTTTCAAGTAATTTATTAAATGCATCTGCACTGGAACCAGGTAAACGAATTATTACTAATTCCAATTTTAGAATCAGAATGGGACATTTTTTGCTCGCAGGATATTCTCGTGATCCCGGTGAGGTTTTTTTCAAAGAAAATGTGCAAACCTTACTTGAAAGACTTACCGGCCGTGACTGTGATAAGGTGTTTCACAACAGAAAACTAGGAGAACGACTAGAACCTCCCAAGTATGAGCTTTTAACACAAGCTGAAGTTGATCATGTTATGGCAGAGATGGAGGTAAAGCTAAAAAGGAAACTTCAGATGCCACCACTTCTTAAAGAAAGGAATCCGATCAAAAAGATCTATTCCTTTAATCCAGAACTGCAAGGTTTTGATGATAGCAAATATGTTTTTATTAACATATCACAAGGAATTACAAATAGAGTAAGTTGTGATGTAAGTTGTCATTGATTGAAGTTGATTGACTATCTGTATTATCATTGCCATTTTGTAGAATCGTGAAGTTGTTGTCAGAGATCCAAATGGTGTCCTTCGAGAAGCATCCTGGGAAGAGAGACAAAGGATGTGTCAAATTTACTTCCCTGTTCCAGGACGAAAAATTAATGTACCTAAAATGTTTGAAGAAGGTAACATTCAGGTATTAAATTTTTACACAGAAACTTTCTTTATATTTCACCAAGTTAATATAATTTTTGAATTTTTAAGAATTGCCTTGATCGAGATGAATTCGAATTTGTGCTTGACCGAGCGTGTGCACAATTTGATCCAGACGACCCAGAATACATTAGCGTAACAAGAAAGACATATGACTTTGTCGATGAAAACACTAAATACACTTCCCTGAGACCAACTCGCCATTTTGGACCGATGGTGTTGCATCTAGTACTCAGCAAGAAAATGGACAATCTCCTGTTTCATTTCATTAATTCGAAGGACATTGACGCTGCTGCTAATCTAGTTCGCCTCTTTCATACAGTCGCTGATGATACCTCACCCACTGAAGTTGATGAATTCCAACTAATCGAGGTATTTCCCGAAATGCAATTTAGATTAAGGTTCTGTCCAGATTATGCCAGATTATTAATTATAATTGAAAACCATTTTCACCATTTTAGAATTATATCCAAGGACCGGCTCTCAAAAAACCGGCGTTAGAGTTGGCTTGGCAATCATTTTTGGAAATCGAAAAGCAACGACGGGAAGTTCACAGCCAACAAAACAATGCATCTAATTGATTCTTTTATAGTCAGATCATGTAATTGCTACTGTTATGGTTGCAAACTAAAAATGTTCCAATTTATACCTTATTGTGTTACATTCATCTGGACTTCCGTCCTTCACGAATGAAAAGCAATCACTTATTCCGCATGATAAAAACTAGAGAAGAATAGTTCACGGTGAACTAATAGATTAAGAGGAAACTAATCCTGCTTCTCAGTTTAAACACCAACTAACCAAACATAGGCCTACTAATTCTTACTTTTACTTCAGTACCAGCAACATCGATTTCTCTGGCTCAGTCACCAGTGCAGCGAAGTTAATAAGGTATTATTTATGGTGTGGTCTAATTGAAAATTGTTAGTGGAAATAATGCATTTCGTGAATGATTATACTAATACGAGCTTATTCATTTGTTATAGCGCTTATCTAATTCTGGCTAACCCATCAAGGTCGACTTCTTGTTAGGTACTAAAGCTATTGCTGGCCGGGCCTATATCTCAAAGGATACCTTGACTTCCCACCCTTACCTAGCTTTTCCAAGAATCCTACTTGATGTTTATTCCAAACGTATATAGGTCCATAGTCAAAGATGAAGGGTTCACTCATGTTTTGTCGTCTTTGACTGAAGAAGCCCTCCCGTTTCCTTATTGCCCTGTGCTGTAAGTCTTATTGATTTTCTAGTTGTGTCTAGCCAGTGTAAGGATTGTGAGTTACCTTTCTCAGATGATTAGCAAGGAACTGGATATTTGTTAGTGCTGCCAGATTCGCTGAGTTCTTGTAAGTAATCAAGTCACGCTTGAAAATACTTACACAACTGGATTTTACTACTAGTGATAAGAAAATTAAGAATTATTTAATTTCCGATAGATTCCCAAAACATTTACGAAGACTACGACCTGCGTCAAACGTTTAGCCAACGCTACATCCCTATCGTCATTCAACGTTTTACTTCATGCCGTTATTTCATTTACCCTTTAAAAGTCCCATTGCTTTTTCCAGTTCACCCAAGAAGCAAAGTTGATTAGGAATATTCCGGAAGGGAAAAGGTTTTTCTGAGTCCACGGACAGTTGCGCTTATCTAACCTTTGGTCATCGACGAGCACCAAACTGTTTCTACGAATCCATACGTTTCCTATCTATATTGATTGAGATATAGCCCTTGCAACATTTTCTAAAAATGATTGATTTGCTCTGGTCTATTGGCTTAGTTGTTTCTGCAACCGTGATTTTTGCCTATTTTTGGTATGAAACTTTAAAATCCAAATTAACTCTTCACGACACCAATCCGAACGCGAAAGAAAATTCCTCAACACCCCTGAAACCAGTTGAATCGGAATTTCGATCTGTATTGTATTCGGAAAACTGCAACTTAAAGAACAAAATCCTTTTGGCAACAACAGATTTTTCCAAAGTAGTAAAAGAAAGAAACGAATTGGCTTCACAGAGAGACGAACTTCTGACGGCTGTCCGCCGCTGGCAAGAGAAGTATGATTTGCAGACGCTTGCAATGAAAAGTGCGTTGGAGGAGTTTGATGCCATGCGTGAGGAGTACGAGCGGGAAAAAAAAGAACTGGTGTCTACCGTGTTAGCGCGTGAGAAAAACGAAGCTCGATTCAAGTCAAAAATTCAAGATTTGCAGGCTGCTCTCACAACAGAGCACCTCCGAGGTGCAGCCAGTTTAAACCAAGAACTGCAAGTGCGCTCTGAACTACAAGTTAGCAAATCACGGATTGCTGAACTAGAGTTGCTGAATACTCGTCAGAGAAAACGCATTGCCCATACAGAATCGAGAATAGATTCTTTTGAAAATCAACGACTCAAAACTTGTAAAAAGGAAGAAGATGGCATGTGTGACTTGATCACAACGGAACGTTCAGAGTCCCCCCTCCCGAAAAAAACTGATCCCCACTCCAAAGTCGATAGTGAAGTTGTTAAAGAAGAACTCGAAGAAAAGTTACTATCTGTGGTAACGACAAGAGATTACGGACTTGTCTTCGGGCAAAAAGGGAAAAGATCTGTAAGATGCCTATGGAGCTATAATTTACTGAATACTTCCCCACCACATGGACACAGTAAGGATTTTAATTAAAGCGGAAATTTTAATAGTCCTCTAGCCGCGGCAAAAAAAAATAAACAAAAACAATCCGGATAATTTGTCTGCCCAAGTGAAAGATCGAATTGATGATATGCGATTTTCGCCAAATGACGTATATTTATCGATTCTTCGTGGATATTGAAAAGAGCAAAGAAAATGCGTTTTCCCGGCAGAATAAGTTTACTCGAGAAAAATTGTAAGCGTAAAACTCAAAGCTGTGATCATGTGATCATTGATTATTTCCTAAATATATCACTTAAAATGTGTTCCGTTTTACTCGCTACTGTTGAAATTTCCAGTTCTAGTTTTGCTGTGTCATCTTTCGTCTATTTGTAACGGTTCCGCAAATTTAATAAATCTAAGAAAAATTGTGATAAAAATTTCGGGTTCACGCTCGGTTACACATTACATTTTACTTTCTCAACAACGACGAGCGACTTGTATGTGATGTTTATTTGATTATTCATTTCTCGTGAATCGTGATGTTAAGCTTCGGAAAGTTCGGAAAGCAATCCACCATCCGTTCCGTACCTGTTCAACGTGGTAATCGTGAGAAATCTTTTGGCTGTCGGTAGGTGGCTAAAATGGATTGTCCCCCATCCACCAGGTGACGCGAGTGTCTTCGTGAGGACGAAATATTTGCCATTTGTTTCCCAGACTCTGACTGGAAGTGTATTCCAAATTCATACGGAATTGCGGTGTCGATCTACATTTTCAGCTATGAAATGTAATTGGTAATGCTAGTTTTTTCTTAAATTTGATTAATCTTAACTTTTCTGTCTGAATTTACAGGCAATCTGGCATATAATTTCACTTGGCCAAATAATGTAACGACGTGGGTCGAAACTGCTGTCCATTTTGCCGAAATGTCGGAGCCGTACCTCTCATCTCGTGCAGAAACACTTCAGAGCTAGTAAAGTAAAGTTGTTGATAAATTTCCCTGCAATTATGCAATAGGTTTTATTAGTTGATGTTTAGGTTAAAGACGGAGATCCCTTTGCTCAACTGATGCAGAAATTGAGAACACGACAAAGTCTAAGCTTCATGGCTGTTGTAGCATCAACGTGGTTTTGTTGCAGCCAGCTAGTGAGAAAGGTATGATGGAGTCAAATTGAGCTGCAGCTGCTGCATACAGTTTATCAAGCTGTTGTTATCGCTATTGTCACAACAGGAAGACTTCTTGAATTGGTAATTTGATTGATGTTATTGGTTGTAACTTGTGAAGTCTTGATTTTTTTTGCTTTTTAATTTTGTATTCAATTGACAAGTTTAAGATTAGATTAAATTGTAGAAAATTATGGGTAAGATTTCTGGCATACCAGATTTCGTCTTTCCAAATAATTGTTTCCGTTCAAAGATAGCCATACTGTTAATCAGCTTCCACCGAGTTTTTTTTTTCAATTTTCTTCTAATCCAACTAGAATGAAAATTCCCACTCAGTATTATAAAATTTTTATAACATATTGGAACTAGTTGATGTACAGAATTCTTTCCTGGTTTCTTTTTCAATTTAATTTTATTATTAATTTTAAATGAAGTAAATTTTATTATTGGTTCCCTTTTTTCACATTTCAAAATGTTATTGTTTCATAATGTTCTTTTGTTTTGTAGGAGTTTTTGGTCAGTTGGAGCTGTTTACGTTGTTGCTGTTTGGTGTACAGTGGTTTTGCAGTCCCTTTCCAGTTGAGAGATGCTCTGAAATGGAGCTTGTGCAGACTTGCAGTTCAACATCACACTTAAATGTGTCATTTGTCTATGTTGGTGTCCATGCAGTATATGCATTGTTGAACAGTTGGTTAAAATAGTCTATGCTGCCTGATGGCTGCCGGTCTTATTTTATCGGTTGCATTTGGCGATAATCGTCTCTTGCTACCTGTACCGGCGTTGAGGTAATGCTTGATGTTTCGTTCAGTTATTAACTTTGAATTAAAGTCTTTTCTTTTTTCAGTTGAATCGTATGCTGCCGTTCCATAGACTTGACCCATTGGTGAAACTGAGGAGAGGTTGCTGAAATTCAAGACTCGTCAATAAATTATGTAGATGTAGACAAATTACAGGTGCATATCTGGGCTCCCTTCTTCAGTGGCCCCGTTTCCCTAAATAACCACTAACCAACGCCCGCCGGTGGTCACTCACTCGCTGCGACAACCAGGAGGAAGGGAGATGTTTGGTCGAACGGGGACTTGCAAGGCGCAAGATTCGATGAAATCTGTAAGCCTACTATGATGCATTGCTCTCATAATAACTGCTCTTCAGCTCTCTTCGCTCTTTTTCCGGGTTCTCTAAACCACGGCCGGGTAATCTCCCTGGTAGAGTCAGTCGGGCAGTGTCTCCCCCTGCTTGACTGGCTGCACTTTTTACCGGACGGTTTGTTTAATAAATAAAACAAGTATAAAAAACCATATAATGTTTTCATTTTATAAATTGTTATTCATTAATTAAATATATATAGATAACAACTTGATTAACAAGCATATTTATACAACATTGTTTATTAAATAGACCGTCCGGTACAAACTCTTAGTTAGTACTATTGCTCAAAAACTGATTCTCTTGAATCAGCAGACTCGAGAGTTTATAGCGCCGTCAAGGTAGATATTTCTGAATGGTACCCGTCTTGTCAACTGCTAATGATTCATGTTCTTGGTTTGACAGAAGCTGTGTTGTGTTTGTTGATCGTCTCCACCATGCACGCGATAATCAAGACCAGCAACGTCTTGATCAAGAAGAAGAAAAGAACGGAGAAGCAAAGAACGACGATGTAAATAGCGGGGTGGGTACCGCTAAATTCATTCTTAGTTGAATCACGATATAATAGGAATTCCTATTATATCGTGGTTGAATGTCGAATCGCTAATACCATTGTTGGTTATGGTAGAACAGTTTTCCACACTGGTACGCTGTATGACGTCGAGCATTGCCAAAATGGAAGTGCTCTTTGAAGAACTGAGCGTCTAAATCTTCTTCAGTCAGATGAAGCTAACGGATTCGGAAATCGTCGAAGAAGCAGAGGACATCACAGCTGAAAAAAAAAACGTGAGTCAAACTCCTGTGGTTAAGTTCTGCAGCTACTCTCAAAATATTTTGTCTTGTTTGCTCGTGTTGATTGTAGACTGCTTTTAAATTATCTATCAGGGAAGCCCTAATAAGAGGTCCAAGAGAAATTTATTCGGGTCAACTGATACCATACCACGTACTAAATCGTTAATGGTTTTCAGGTAAAAAAACCACCACAGTTTACCACAGTGGTAATAATTCGAGATGATGAAGTCTAATTAGGTAGAAAACCTTTTGAAAAGTTTAGGAGCCATTGTTAATTTCAATTGGTATAAAGTGAGTTTTAAGCCATAATCATTTGGTATTAATTTTTATATTGGTTATTGTAGACCCATTCCAATCCCCAGCAACGTAAACCTGCAGAAGGAAAGGCACGTAAAACTTGTCATGCAGTGGTGTAGAGGTTGGGTGCGAACGGGATGTGTTACATAACCATTTGGTATTCGTTTTGATATTGGTTGTTGTAGACCCATCCCCAGCAACGACAACCTGCAAAAGGAAATAAGGCACGTAAAACTTGTCAAAAAGAGGTTGGGTGAGAACGGGATGTGTTTACACAACCATTTTCATTTTGATCGATTTTGATATTGGTTGTTGTAGACCCATCCCCAGAAACTTCAACCTGCAAAAGGAAAGGGCAGTCCGCGTGTCCTTCACATTCGAAGGTCACGGAGATCATTACATAAAACGTGTCATGCAGTGGTGTAGAGGCTGGGTTAGAACGGGACGTGTTTCATCATTTTCAAGCAGCTACAATAGCCGCAAGGCTTAAGAGGTGAGGGTGATCAAAAAATCGTATAAAAGGAGAGAGAAAAGGCGAAGGTAAATCAGTCGAGGGAGCATCTCAGACACGGCAACAACTGCAGCGCTCTGTCTGTCAGTTCGCATCCATGGGTAAATATTCTGTCTTTAACATAGAGTTTGGTATCAATCCTTCTTTTGTTTATGTATGCCTGTTATTATGTAATTTTTTGTGTTAAAATTTATAATTGTCTAGCAAACTATGGCGCAGTGCTGCTGTTGTGTGGGTGAATCATTGATGGCTGGGTCGACCACAGGTGTACCGATGTCTTCTTGGTATGACGGATACCAAACCGCAACGCCGCCGCCTTACTACCCAAAATCAACTTACGCAACGACCAGTTACTGCACCGAAGTCTTCAAGTACTACACCACTAAAGCACCGGAAGCACAACTTACGATTCCCCGAGCCACTACACTGACGCCCTGAAGTATTACTCTGCCCCGAGTTACTACACCACCAAGGCGACGGAGGATGACTACGCGTGCTGCCCCATCCTCCGAGGCTCATACACCGAGGCTCCTAAGTATTACTCTGTTCTCATCTACTTATTGCACCGATTTTCCTAAATACTACTCTGTTCCCAGTTGCTACACCGAGGCTCCCGCTGATTGCTGCACCGAAGCGGCAAAGTACTACTCTGCCCCGATCTACACAACCGTAACTGAGGCGGCCAAGTATTGCGCTGTCCCGACTTACTGCACAGAAGCTGCTCTTTCGTACTACGTTGAACAGAAATACTACACTGATGCTCCAGTTCACTACACCACGACCTACGCTACACCGCAGCCCCCAAGTACTACACCGAAGAAGCCGCCTACAACAACGCATGCTGCCTAGTTTACTACACCGAGGCTCCCAAGTACTACATCACTAAGGCACCGGCATTCTGCACGTCTATGTATGCTACCCCTGCCTACTACACCGAGGCCCCGCATTACTACAACACTGAAGCGCTCAAGTACTAACTACAACCTGCGCTTCCCCGAGCTACTACACCTACGTCCCGAAGTATTACTGTGCGTAAAAGGTGTCTTCAAAAAAAAAGAAGTGCCCGAACTGCAGTGCCCTATCTGTCACCAACTGCTTTCCTCATCGTGTAACCGATTCGCAATTATGGGTAAATATTCTTATTTTTACATTGAGTTAAATATCAGTTACATTTTTTTTCTATTTGTTAATATGCAATATTTAATATTAATGTTTCAATTTATTTACTGTTTAAGTCAACTATGGCGTCGTGCTTCTGTTGGGTGTTGTATCGTTGATGGCTGGGTCGACTGCTGGTGTAGCGATGTCTCCTTGGTATGGCGGAAATCAAACCGCAACGCTGCCGCCTTCCTACTCAACTTACGCAACGACCAGTTCCTGCACCGATGTCTTCAAGTACTACACCACCAAAGCACCGGAGTTTTATACCACAAATTACGCTGCCCCGAGCCACTACACTGATGCCCTGAAGTATTACTCTGCCCTGAGTTACTACACCATCTAGGCGACGGATGACACCACATGACTACGTATACTGCCTATCCTACTACACCGAGCCTTCTAAGTATTACTCTGTTCTCAGCTACTTATTGCACCGATTTTCCTAAATACTACTCTGTTCCCAGCTGCTACACCGAGGCTCCCGCTGATTTCTCCACCAAGACGGTCGAATACTACACCGAAGCGGCAAAGTACTAATCTGCCCCGATCTACACAACCACAACTGAGGCGGAGAAGTATTGCGCAGTCCCTACTTGCTACACCAAAGCTGCGGTTTCGTGCTACGTTGAACAGAATTACTACACCGATGCCCCAGTCTACTACACCACGACTTACGCTTCACCTAGCTACAACAACGCAGCCTCAAAGTACTACACCGAAGGAGCCGCCTATTACACAACTACGTACGCTGCCCTACGTCGACGAAATTAAGTATTGCCCTGCTCGAAACTACTACCAAACTTCACATTTATTGCAATTTCCACGACTATGTCACCACTGCTCCGACCTATACATCGAAGTTCTGAAGTATTTCTGTATGTGTTGAAAGATTGCTGAAATACAAGATTGATTGATAAATCACAAGTTTCTATTTTCTCCTTAAGTACCTTTTCTCTTGCCGATAATTGCATGATGTGAGAAAATATTTCTGAGTGCTATGTAAACTAACAAACAATTGATCTTGCCAAATACACTGATAAAAATTCAAACTCTTATTTTTACATTTCAATAATATTTAAACTCCTTTTCTTCTATCATTAAAATTCAAAGTCCAACAAACTTTATTAAAAATACAAAGTCCACCCACCTATTATTTCTGCTAAGTCCAGACTTTTGTTTTTGAAAAAAAATTTAAAAAAAATTCCCCTTACACGAAATTTTAAAAATTTTTATCGCGAATAAGATTGATACGAATATTTTATTGCATGCAAAATTTTATTTTTATAATATTCATATACATCATACACATTTTTCCTGTGGCCCCCAGGGGGGGGGGGGCCTGTCGCTTTCTCTACCGCGATAATAACATGATGCAAGTTATATGCAAGTTATTATTTGTTTGGTGCAGAAAGCTTGTTTTATCTAGCAGTTCTCAACTGTTTCAAACCTGACATTGATCAGGTTGCCTCAGTCGTATACTGCATGATTGAATGAAACTCAAAAGACAACAGATCAAACTTTTAACGCAGCAACACAAAATATCAATGGCAGAGCAATTTCATATGGCATGGATGAAAACACAAACACAAAAATGTTAAAGTCAGGAACCCAGATGCCACAGCTCAGCTACAACAGCACAGCAACTTCTGGATTACACTGCAACCGCATGCTGCATACAACGGTTCAATCTGTCTTTGTCACACCTTTCACCATTTGGCTGCAACAAGGTAACCACCAGCGTTTGTTTTACCTGTTTAAGAAAAGAAAATTATTTTCGAGAAACACAACTGTGTACACATGCATACTCATTATAACAAAAGAATACAAAGAGTAACAGAAAACTACCCAGTCCAACAGAATAACTGTGATATCTGATTCAAAATTTCGATAGTAGCGGAGCAAATTGGTCTTAGTCATGTTAACTAAATCTGTAGTACTTTTGCAAGACATTTTATCTAAATAATTACTTTTTCCTGTTGAATGGGGTGAGACGTAAGCCAAAGAACAGGCAGCGAGACACACGAGGCACGCCATTTCGGAAATGTACAGGCACTTCCCAAGTCTGAGTTGAATGATTTGGCAAATTGGTTTCTACGTGCTAAATCACCTGAAAATTTTCACATCAACATTTTACATTCAATAACAATAGGAAATTTAACAATAAATACCTTTTAATTTTCATCGTGAGAAACGTCACAACCAACAACCCATTTCTGCTGCGTCTTGGATCAAAATGGCCGCTAAGCGTCTCTGAAGACACTCACGCTACCTGGTGGAACAGCTCCAACTGACCAAAAACTCCTACAAAGCAAAAGAACATTATGAAACAATAACATTTTGAAATGTGAAAAAAGGGAACCAATAATAAAATTTACTTCATTTAAAATTAATAATAAAATTAAATTGAAAAAGAAACCAGGAAAGAATTCTGTACATCAACTAGTTCCAATATGTTATAAAAATTTTATAATACTGAGTGGGAATTTTCGTTCTAGTTGGATTAGAAGAAAATTGAAAAAAAAAACTCGGTGGAAGCTGATTAACAGTATGGCTATCTTTGAACGGAAACAATTATTTGGAAAGACGAAATCTGGTATGCCAGAAATCTTACCCATAATTTTCTACAATTTAATCTAATCTTAAACTTGTCAATTGAATACAAAATTAAAAAGCAAAAAAAATCAAGACTTCACAAGTTACAACCAATAACATCAATCAAATTACCAATTCAAGAAGTCTTCCTGTTGTGACAATAGCGATAACAACAGCTTGATAAACTGTATGCAGCAGCTGCAGCTCAATTTGACTCCATCATACCTTTCTCACTAGCTGGCTGCAACAAAACCACGTTGATGCTACAACAGCCATGAAGCTTAGACTTTGTCGTGTTCTCAATTTCTGCATAAGTTGAGCAAAGGGATCTCCGTCTTTAACCTAAACATCAACTAATAAAACCTATTGCATAATTGCAGGGAAATTTATCAACAACTTTACTTTACTAGCTCTGAAGTGTTTCTGCACGAGATGAGAGGTACGGCTCCGACATTTCGGCAAAATGGACAGCAGTTTCGACCCACGTCGTTACATTATTTGGCCAAGTGAAATTATATGCCAGATTGCCTGTAAATTCAGACAGAAAAGTTAAGATTAATCAAATTTAAGAAAAAACTAGCATTACCAATTACATTTCATAGCTGAAAATGTAGATCGACACCGCAATTCCGTATGAATTTGGAATACACTTCCAGTCAGAGTCTGGGAAACAAATGGCAAATATTTCGTCCTCACGAAGACACTCGCGTCACCTGGTGGATGGGGGACAATCCATTTTAGCCACCTACCGACAGCCAAAAGATTTCTCACGATTACCACGTTGAACAGGTACGGAACGGATGGTGGATTGCTTTCCGAACTCTGTTAAGTTCTACAGTCAGGCACTGGAGTTCTATTGTCGGGTACTTTTATAATATTTAAAAAGGAGTTCTTAGGTCTCTTGAGTTCTACTGTCGCATAGAAAGAAATTTTTAAAAATGATTTTATTGGGGTTCTATTGTCGGTGGAGTTCTTCTGTCTTTGGAATTCTACGGTCGCCCTACCTAACCAAACTAGTATCTATTAACTTAATATATATTAACTTGAAGATAACTCTGACCGCCAAATGTACTCTTCATACCATAGAGATAGACCATAGACCACTCTTCAGTCTTCATAGACCATGCCCCGACATAACCATTGGCAGCTAGCTACCTGCGTTAGCAAGGCAGGCCTATATTCTGAGTATAAAAATAAACTATGCTTGCCAATGGCCGTAATAGACTAAGACGACAAGACCATGAGTATAGAGACCTAAAATTATTATTGAATGTCATCTCTATAGACAGAATTTGATTTGCCAAATATTTAGATAAACAGTATAATGGGAAATTGGGAATAGACAAACGAAACAAATTGTTCACTTAGGTTTCTTTGAATTTCAGATAATTGTATTAAGCTGACTTCACTACATCATGAAGAAGAGACAGGATAACGTTGGTACTTTTCTTTTAGATTGTTGGGCAAGTGGTGGCTGTAACACTGCCAATAGCCTGTGTTGATCCGAAGCGCAACAAGTTGCGATTAATGTTGAGATTACGGATGCATCCCACGAATTGCTCTTGAGTTTTAATTCCGCGTGGTTTGCTTGGATTGGGGTGACCTCCGATAAATAATGGGTTATTTGTGTCGGTGGATGATACACCGGCCACTCCGATTCCAGGTTCGACAAACACATTGTCCACCGATAGCGTCACTACATTTTTCGCCTTAATGGCTACGTTTAAGTAAAATCGAAGAAAAATATAATTATCAACTACGGGGATTTTCAGAGAAATTTTCACAAATACCTTGGACATAGTGCCATTTTCCATCACACATGTGATGCTCATGAGGAGGAATGTAGGTCGCAACAATAGGACCACGTCCATTGTCGACGCTGAAGATGAGAGCGCCATTAACCATTTGTAAAAGAAGGAAATCGCGTCGACCATGTACGGACATAAGAATGCCTGACGTGCTACGAGGTTTAATCTCCATGCTAATGTCAATATCCAATCCGACACGGAAATTTTCAACTAAAAGTATTCAGAGAAAAATGAGAACATTGTTTAAAGGACTGAGACTTCGTGATGCTACCTGCTTTGATGTAGCCTCCTTGAACGGCAAAGAAGGAACCAGTCTCAACTTTAGATGAACAAGGTTCAGTTCCCTCGAGGTAGCTGGGCTCACCAGCCGGACGGGAGCTTGCCCGGAAATTTCTCAAACATCCAATTAGACCTCCCTCTACTCCCTATATAACAGTTCAATTCAAAATTCATTGCACAAATACAAAAAGAACAACAGAAAAAAGGAAACAAAATCAAACCTTGAAATTATGACGAGCATTATTCAAAACTTCGGGTGAGATTCCTCCTACATAGTGAGGCTGATCGACGTTGATGGTCTGTGTATTACCGGGCGAACTTCCTTCAGCCACAACAAGGTCATCGACAACGAGAGTTCCATTTTGACGATCACGGTTGAACATGACTGTGTGCCATTGATCATCGTTGTAAGTTTCAGGACTGGAAAGTAGAGCTGGTCCCGTTCCGCAATTGAAAGAAAAGTGGAGCTGTCAAAGAAATTAGAATTCAAATATTTAGACAAATATCTCTTGGATAACTAAAATCTAAAGTAGTACTTTTCCGTCTTTGAGATACAGAGCTGTGTAGTCAATGTGGCGATTTTCTGCTGCGTAGAAGATGATACCGTCAGGTTCAGAGGTCTTGAATTCAACTGACAATTCAGACTTTTGGCGATGACGACCCGGAAGCGTGTTGTATTCGTGTCGGCTAAACTTGACATTGCCGAAGCGCGTGCCACTGTTATCATCAACATCAGGATCATCTGTTGAGAGGCAGTTAGATTAGTTTCAATGTTACAAAAACCCTATACATTCAAGAAGATCTTGATTGATTTACCAGCTGGTTGGACCGGGAGGCGACACTGGCCCATAGGAATGGTTGTCGTTTCTGGAATAGGCGTGGTAACTGGAATCGCTTCAGTTGTTGTTGTAACGACTAAAAATATTTCATACAACGATTATTTTTAAATTTCTGTTGAATGGCTCCATAATTTGTTCATTACCTTCCGCTTCCGTGGTAGGTTCAGGCTCGATAGGTTCGCTGGGTTGGGTTACCGGCTCAAAAGGTAATGATTCTATCGGATCTGTTTCTGAAGGTACTGTTTCTGAAGGTACCGTTTCTGAAGGTACAGTTTCTGAAGGTACCGGATCAATCGGCGAGGAGTCTTCATCGTCGATTCGTTTGGGTTTCAAAGGAGATCCTCCAAGGGCGTCAGGAAGAGGACACTTGGCTACGGAGGCTCCTTGGTTGCCTGTTGAGGATGCGTAGTTGATGAGCTTGCCATTGATAGTAGTATCACCGATACATCCAGAAAAAGAAGAATCGGTAGCTGAAGCACCAGGAGCCAAAGCAAACCGATCGGGTACACCACCAAAGTAAATGGGAGTGGCTGGAATCACGAGTGGACTGTTGGGTGTATCAAGTGTGTAAACATCGAAATCATCAACGACAAGACTAATCTGTGATCCGTCTGCGGTTGCAGTAACCACATGCCACTGTCCATCATTGAGTTTGGTTGGGCTTTCAGAGGAGAGATCACCACCTGGAGACGACCTCAATACTAAAGCGCCATCGAGTAGTGAGAGAGATAACCTGTTGGTTTGATCTTCGTTGGCCATGTAAAATACCAAGCCATTGTCTTGTTTGGTCTTAAATTTGAGGCTAACTTGGGCGAAGTTTTCAATGTTGACACCAGGTAGAGAGACGTATCCTGTACCGGCCTCATTGAAGGAGACTATATTAGCCACCTTAGCAGGACATCCGGAAACCACCCCAAAGGCTTCGACATTCTGACTCAAATCGACTGGTGTTCCAGAAATTTGAACTTCGTCAATGCAACCATCAAAATCGACATTCGTGACATCTTCAAATCGATGATCTCCAGGATAACCTCCAAAGTACATGTAGTTAGTAACGGACAAATCAGAATCACCGATAGTACTCGATCTCTGAGCAACATCCGCTCCATCCACCTATTCAAAGATTTAAAGCAAATTTTATTATTTGAAACTTATCGTCATTATTAGAAAGTTACTAACCTTGAGAATTCCATCGCGCAACCGTCGAACAGCCTCAATCGTGTGCCATTTGTCGTCATTGTATTTTTCGGGTGACTTCAATGTGATTGTATCATCTCCCAGATTGTATCGGTACACCACTTTACCCTTGTTGAGCTCAATTGACATGAACTCCTTGCCTTTGCCAGCCAAGAAGAGTAAACCATTATCGGCAGTCGATTTGAACTTCAATTGAACGTCGACTCTGTCGCGGAAGCGATAAGATTTTCGATCAAGGGTAGCATAACCTTCGCCATCAAAACGATAGCCAGTGCTCTCTTGCAGATTTTTCAGCTTGTCGCGTTCAACAGCTCCGTAAATATTGGCAGCATCGACAAAATTCCACAAACCAACTGCCGTGTCGCCTATCATGACTTCTTCAACTTCTCCGCGGAAAGAGGCGTAGAGAACGGTAGGTTGAATATTAGCTTTTTGGGGGTATCCGCCGATGAAAATCTTCGACAAGTCCTGATCCAAATTGAAAACGGAAAAGGTGCCCGGCAATACAGCTTCTTTAGTGGTGACTTCCACTTCACCAGCTTCTTTTTCGGCACGAACCGTGAGCCGGACAGATTTACCTGTTCGCTGCACAACAGCCTGGTACCAAACGTTATCGGAAACCAAACGATCGTTGGTAACTGATTGAGGACCTGAGCCAAGATCTGTCGTTAGGGTCAAGTATCCATTACGGATTTCGAGTGTCATGAAATCGTCTGAACGAGTTCGCCGGAGTTTCTTGCTTGTTCCGACCTCGTTACCAAGATAGGCAAGGAAGCCATTTGTGTCTGCTGTTCGGAAGTAAAGAGAGAATTGATTGGCTGTGGCCGCACGACTGAGACCTTCAGGGTTGTGCAGTTGCAGTGTTGAATTATGGTAGAAAGTAACTCCAACAGTAATGCGATTAGCTTGATCACGAGCCAATGCCGTTTTCTGACGTAATTCCGCCAATTTTGCTGACAAATCTTTACCCATTACACTCAAAACAGCTTGTTTTTCTTTAGAGCGAGTAAGGAGATTGCGAAGATCGGGCAAAACGGCGTTGAGTCGCTCAAGATTGGAGAGCGAAAATGTTGTGCTTTTGCCGACGGTGTCAATATCACGGGCTAACTGATTGGTACGGTCTCTTTGCATCGGGATTTGATTTGAAACCTCTTGGATTTTCGCTGAAGCTTCCGAGCCACCCTGCTGAGCCCCAGTGCTTGTTTCTACGGCTTTTCGGCCATTTTGTTTGGCACTGCCGGTAGGAACGATCTTGTCCAATGCCTCGTTAACAGCCTTCAAACCTTCCGCAGTGCGTTGATTGTTCTCTTCCACCAAATTGGACAGGGTTTCTGCGGCCATTAAACGTGGTTTCAGCATAGTCTGGGTTCGTTGAAGCGCGTCTCTTGCTTGCGCCAGTAGCTCTTCGGAGCGTTGATGCGATAATTGAGCTCGTTCTCCCACTCCTGCTGAGAGCTGGGTGGCGTTCAAACCTGCGTTCGTGGCTTGCTCTGCCGCCTTGATGGCTTCATCAATGGCGTCGACAATATTTTTGTAGGAATTGGCAGCTGAAACGGCATTCTCTGAAGTTTGGCGAGTGTCAGTCAACATTTCATCTAATCCGGCCGCTTGGTCTCCGAGTTTAGTTGCGTGGATCTGTGCGTCGTAAAGGATTTTTCGCGATTCGGCCAAATCAGTTTCCTTCTGTTCAACTGCTTCGTGAAGTGTATTTTTTGAAGTCATGAGGCGATCAATATCCAGCTTAAGTTTGTCAAGTGTTTTGCGTGCACTCTCCATCAAAGCCGTAGCATTATATAAAACTTGAGCGCAGTTTTTCAAATGAGCGCTCGCGGTGGTATTGCGCTGTTGAATGTCAGCCACGGCACCTAACGAAGATGAGACGCGATTTGCATTTGTCAGCTTGTCAGCCATTTTGACGTTATTCTTTGTTCCGTCAATATTTTTACTCAAATCC
The DNA here is from genome assembly GCF_021134715.1 of Daphnia pulex. Lineage (NCBI taxonomy): Eukaryota > Metazoa > Arthropoda > Branchiopoda > Diplostraca > Daphniidae > Daphnia > Daphnia pulex. Next base: position 1,541,990 of record NC_060018.1, on the reverse strand, counting down.
ATAACTCGGCTGATTAAATCGTTGAGACGGGTGGTAAGATTGGCAAGTAAAATGCTGTTGTCGCGAACAGGCAGGGCCTCTTCTTTCATCTTTCCTAATAAACTGATAGCTTCCTGAAGCTCGTGATCTGCTCCACTCTGGCGCTGTTGGAAGTTTCTTGAGCGAATCTCTTGCAACATAACTTGGGCTTCGCCGAGTGCTTTGTCAATTTGAGGTCCAGCACCACCTTCCAAACTCTCGGCAAGAACGGCAACCTCCCCGATGATAGATCGTGATTTCTGGACAGCCTCTTGGATGAGCTTCTCCACCTCGACGGACTCGATGAGAGCATTGTTGGCTTCGTGAGCCTTTTCCATTGATTCTTCCTCGACGTAGCCGGTTTTGATTTTCAAGCCACGAGAGGTAGCCTCTAACTCAACTGTGACAGCTTCCAATGGTCCAAACTGAATTTGAGAAACATCTAGATTTCCTACTTCGGCTCTCAAGTCCAAAGCAGATTGGTTTAGAGAAGCCAGTTTTTGATGAGTGAAGAAGGTCAGTGCAACCGTTTGGAATTCTCCAACAATGGGGTCCACAATCATTCTCAATTCATCAGTGACATCCAGCAGGTTGTGTGAGCAAGAATCACATTCAAAACAGCCCTGGTCGGGAACCAAAACCCAGCGGTAAGGGCAAGCCTCGCATTTATCGCCTGTGATTGCCAATTGAAATTAGTTTTTCATTAGCTTAAATTTATAATGATTTTCAAAATTACCAATAACACCAGGCAAACAAGCGCACTGGCCAGTTTCCGGATTACATCCCACTCCAATGGCAAAGTCCTCATTGCAATTACATGACTGGCATCCGGCCGGACTGTAATTCCAAAATCCAGACACACAGCGTTCGCAATGGCGACCAGCAGCTCCTGGACGGCATCGACACTGGCCCGTGTTATCGTCACATTGAGTTCCTTCTGAGGCACTCGCACAGCTGCAAGAGCGGCAACCACGGCATGAGCTGAAACCATAGTGGTCAGGAGCGCAACGATCGCATTTTTCGCCAATGACATTCGGTTGGCACTCACAGACGCCAGTAAAACTGCTGCACTGGCTCGTTCCGCACCTACAATTGAATTTTTATTAGTTTTTTTTTTTGTCAAAGATTTATTAATTTAAATGAAACTTACTCATCGCAATGACATCCTTGACAGTCTTTAAGTTCCACGGCGTCACCGTAGAAGCCTGGAGCACAGAGGCCACATGCCGGTCCATAGGCGTTATTCAAGCATTTTAAGCATTCGCCAGTGATTGAATCACATGCTTGTGGATCATCAACGTCAATATTGTTGGAGCAATTGCAAGGTTTGCAAAAATCGCCAATAGCTTCAGGTCGTCCGTAAAATCCTGGAGCGCATGACTCGCACAGGGGACCAGTATAGCCGGGTTTGCATTGACAAGCGATTTCATCGCCAGCTGGTGAAAAATCGCAAGTCAGGGCGAAGTTGTTGGATTCGATTGGAAGAGGACAAGCGCAGATCAAACAGTCTGAAGGCGTTGCTTGAGTTGCATCACCCTGGTAACCAACATCGCATTTTTCGCAATGGTCTCCAACAGTGTTGTGTTTGCAGTTGAAGCATTTTCCTGTAATTGGGTCACAAGTGTCACTGTGTCCATGACCTGGAAAAAAAATCAGATTACATTTTTTAAACTAAACTAAAATTATAGATTTTCGTTTTTACATTGACACGGGACACAGAATCCGCCGTATGGACCGGTATGAGCCCTGAAATGACCAGGTGCGCAATCCTCGCATGAAGTTCCTTGATAGTTGACAGGGCAATTGCACTGTTCCACAGCCACAGCAACATCGGCGTTGTTCGTAAGCTCCCTGACAGCGATATCCATGGTGACTGATGTCAACCGGGCTTCGCGGGTTGGGTCTGAATAAGATCCACGGATGTAGACGCCACGGACGTCTTTAAGGGCTACTAAAAGATTCTCTCGGGAAGCTGGTAGACCAGACGGAAGGACAAAGTTTCGTTCGTTGATTTCAACGCTAACGGCCAACGGTACAGATGACGATGGTGTTTCATGACCAAAATGATATAGAGTAAAATCGCCTCCGATGAGGATGATGTCAGGAGCGCTGACGGCGTAGCCTGCTGTTCCAGCGACGTAAACAATGGTGTAATTGAGGTTTCCGCCATACGAAGTCAACTTGTTGCCCAAATAAGTAAGTGGAGCCGAAAAGTAAAAGGAACCATCTTCGGGTAGGAAATCGGTGAGAACGGCTCTGACCATTTGATCGTATGACTGAACTTGGTCGACACTACGACGAGAGCCGACAAGGCCAACAACGATGGCAGCAGCCGTCCAGTCCTTCATGTCTGTTACGTGTGAACGGAAGAGCTGAGAGGTAGTGCAAGTAGAGGCTTTGCCGAAACAGAAACACTTGCTACAGCCTCTTGGATTAGATTCTTGTAGGTTGAATGTGCCTGAGGAACACATGTCGCAAGATAGCCCAATCACGTTTTCCTTACAGAAGCAGCTAGCTGTTTCTTGGTCACAGATTTCTTCAGCCGAACCTCGAACGTCGCAATTACATAATTGGCAATAAGGGAAGGCCTAAATTTATGATGAAATATTGGAAGATTAGTTAAAGATTATTAAATTGTTGCTAGAGAAGGGCCATACCCAATATCCAAAAGCACAGCGATCGCATTTACGACTGACGACATTGTGTTTACATTGGCATTGACCGGTGGAAGAATCACACTGAAATCGTCAATAGCAATATTAGCAGATTGAATAATAAAATACTGATGTAACGTTTTACCTGGAGATTGCCTTGATGGACACCCTGAGGATTGCAACTACATTCCTCGCAACCGATAATTGGATCGTAACCGTACGTGTTGGCAACACACTGGTCACAGCGAGCGCCTTGAAAAAATAACTCAAAGGTAGATTTAAGATATTTTTTAAAATGCTGATTGAATTATACCTGTTACACGTGGAGGACAGATGCAAGAACCGGAGGCAGGGTCACAGAGAGCGGTAGAGGGGCAGTCGCACGGCTTGCAATCGGGGAATCCAAAATAGCCTGTCTGGCATCGTGTACATTGACGACCAATAACGCCTGATTTGCAAGGACATTGACCACCAAAGGGGTCGCATTCGAAAGAGAGCGATCCTTGGAAATCGCATTGGCATGGCAGCGCTCCACTGTTGAATTCGGTTGTCAAAGTGAAGATGGCTTGTCGGCAAAACTCTGGCGTATTGCGGTCAACTTGGAAATTGTTTCTGCCACAACGAGCGATGAATTCCGCCGTCAAGTCAATTGGTGATTCCTCCAAAAGCGCGGGGGTAAACTCGTCGGCTGGGACTACGTATACGTAGTCCACCCAGGCGGTCTTGTTGGCGGGCGATTTGAGAGTTAGGATAAAATTTTCCTGGATTTGGAAGGCTTGGTTACCGCTGGCCTGTTTGATAACTGAGCGGCATCCAGAATTGGATGGGCAGAGAGTGGTTGGCAGTTTGGCTTCGTAAAACTGTCCATTTTGCAGCAAAACGTCCAGTTCGAATTGTGGATGAGCTGGCTGGTAGTAATGTACGATGAATACGTAGTAACCAGCATGGGGGACTTTACCAGTCACGTCTACCATTGACTCTTTCTTGTCTAGATAAACCAAACCAACATTTTCGTCATAGATTTCTTCTGGGAGAACGCTGGTGGCCTGTTGGATGGTGCCACTTTCAAATTCGACGCGAGTTGAATCGGAAGCAGCTGGGAAGTTTCCGGCAACACACTTTCCGTCGCGTTGAATACAAACTGATTTGGGTTGAACGTAATCGAGAGACCATTCTGACGAGGGTATGGCAATAATTGAATCGATGGCTGCATCAGCTTCTTCGTTAATCGAAGCGCTGCGGATGACGACATTATTATTGCCTTCCATTCCCAATTGAAAATCTGCAACTTTTCCGTCGCTATCAGTCACCACTTGACGGCAGCTGGTTCGCAGAGTGCAATCGTATAAGATGGCAACACCTTGTTGGCGACGATCCTTGGCTGTATTAACATCTACTTCGATGTATGTTCGTTTGCCTTGACCGGATGTGACGTAAGCCAAGACAAGAACGTAGTTTCCTGATCGAGGCACTCCGACATCCATGTGAATTTCCTGCTGAGTGTCACTCAGTGCAACTGCATCATTAATCAACTAAGAAATAAAAAGAAATCATTAAAAAATTTGCTTATCCAAAATCTTATTAATATTCAAACTGTACCCGAGAATCCGAGATGACAGTAGCTTCTCCAGTATTGTCATCGACAAGTGTGTATGCCGCATCACCTCGAACATTGGTGAAAGGATCAAGGCTAGCATAAGTAAATTGTCGGCACGATCCTTGCTGCTGATCAGTATGTAAGCAGGGTTTAAGAACACGCTCCTGAAGGATTGTTCCTTCATAATAAGCAGCAGGGAGAAGAGCGAAGTAATCGAGAAGGAGACTCTTATTTGTAGCAATCGAAGCTGTCCACATTCCCGGATTGAGGATGAATGGAGTCGGAAGGTTACCCGAAGGTCCAGCCACAGTTACAAATTTAGGTTCCCGGCTTGGTTCCATGCGAACTAGATAGGTTTGTTCGGCATCGTGAGAGTTTTCAGGTGATAACTTGACTTTTGCCATTACAGCGTCGTCGTTCGGGTTGACATAGCGCAGAATCATTCTGTAAAGCGATGGCTTTTCAATCATAAATTCTTGGAGGATTTCATTCTGTATGAGGGAAAAAACGACATTGAGGCCACACTTAACACAAAACATTGTCTTTAAATATAATTACCTGAATTTGGGAAAAGACAGCATAGCCTCGCCAAGAGAAACCAGGGAATTGAGTATGATCGTAACCAAATCGAACAGGTGATCGAGTGGGCGTGTAGCCATCTTCAGCTTCGTACTGATATTGATATAAAGTGGGGAAGTAGTGCAATTGAAGAGGTTCGTCACAAGATCTTCCTTGAATACGTTGACGACAGACACATTGTCCTGTAGTCTTGTCACACAGTGGGCTCACTGATCCTCCAATATTGCAACCGCAATCTGAAAATTCATTGATTAAAAGGTTTTAACGGGGGTGTTATTAACGAATGAATCAATAAATTTTAATACACACCCATGCAACCAAACGGATTATCTTCTTGCAAGTTAAAGAAACCGTCAGCACAATCGCTACAACGACGACTGGTTACTCGTGATTTACAAGAACACTGCCCATCATCCGATCCGCACACCCGCAGCGAACCGATTGTTCCAGCTACAACGCAATCACAATCTGTAAACCAAAATGATTGAATCAATAAAAAGTTCTGGAATGTAAAGAAGAATGATTACAGTACCTTGACATCCAAATGGATTGTTAGTTTGCATGTTCCAATAAAGCGGTTTGCACTGGTTGCATATACGGCCCTGAACGCGCTCTTTACATTTGCATAACTCGCCTTTGGGCACTGATCCACAACCAGCGAACGCCTCAACGACACCAGCCGGATCGCAGTTACAATCTAAAATATAAACAAACTGTCAGCCACAAATAATGGGATAATTTATTTAAACACATGTTACCTTCGCAAGCAGGATAGTTGTAAAATCCTTCACGACAGTGATCACATCGATGTCCGTCAAAGTTGCTACGACACTGACAACGCCCTTCGTCGTCACAAGAAACTCCGAGTGATCCCGATGTATCACAATTGCAACCTGATTAGAAAAACCGCGTACAATAAGTATCTGTCACGATTTACGTATTGGCTGGCTAAGTTCTGATAAAACACTTACTGATGCATTCTGGGTATTTGAAATAACCGGGTGAGCACTGGTCACAAGCACGTCCTGAGAAGTTGGGCAAGCATGGACATTTTCCGTTGGGTGTGCAGATGGTAGACGCACTTCCGGAGTCACTACAGCCGCACGGTTTGCAGTCAGGATGGCCCCAATAACTTGGTTGGCACTGGTCACACCTGGGTCCACCATATCCCGGCTTGCAAATACACTGACCATTATTTTTGTCACATACTTCCTTAATTGTTCCTCGTGGATCACAGTTGCAGTCTAACAGAAAAATACAGATTTTTGTATATTCTCATTATTATTTTTTTAAAGATATACTTTTATCTTACAAGTGCAAGTCGGATAATTGAAGAAGCCGTGTTCGCAACGTTCACAGCTACGTCCTCCAAAATTGTGATCACATTGACACTGACCGTTCTCTAAATCGCAAGCGTCGGAGATTGATCCTGGAGCTTCGCATTCACAGGCTGTACGTGAAGATCAGAGAAAATGCTTATTATTTTTATCAAATAAGACATAATTTTAAATTAAATTACGTAAGCATTCGGGGAAGTTGTAATAGCCTTCGGCACATTGATCGCAATTATTTCCGGCATAGTTATATTTGCAGGGGCACTGGCCTCCACCGACTTCGCAAACATTATCTCTGGTACCGTTGATATGACAATCGCAGGGTTTGCACTGCGGGTATCCATAGTAGCCAAAACTACACTGATCGCAATGCGGCGAGAGGAACTGCGGTCGACACTCGCATTGACCACTGCCTTCCGCACAGTTTCCAGTTGAGAAAAATTCGTCACACTGGCATGCTAAATCAAACACACAAAATTTGTTATGTGTAGAAATCATAATGGCATTGCTTGTTTTTTCTTACGTTGACAGACATCGGTAGCGTTAAGCAATTTATCATAAGGTCGATAAAATGTTGGTTTGCATTCGTTACAGTTAATGCCTTGCGTGTTGTGACGACAATTTTGGCAAACACCTCCACCTTCGTAGAATCCGTTGATGTCCAACGAAAGACCAAGACGATCGATATCTGGATTGTATTGACACTCGTCGGTATGGCCAAAGCAATTGCAAGCTAAAATCAAGAAAAAGATGTAATGAAAAACTTATTATAAAATTTGAGGTATTGGATGTCTTACGTTCGCAGGTGAAAGGATCGTACGCTTTGGACTGCTTCCAAGCTTTCTGGACGAATCCTGGACAGCATCGCTCGCATTGGGGCCCACAAGTGTTGTGTTGACAGCGACAAAGTAATTTGTACGCGTCTTCGGGATCGGTAATGTCACAAGATTCGGCATGACCGTTGCAAACGCAACGCCCTCCGATTGAAATGTCACGGATTGAATAGAAAAACTAAATAGAGAAAATTTTTAAATGCAACAAATTGAAATGTATTATAACCTAGAATTTAATTAAGAAAACTCTTACCCGACGAGTGAGGGTAAAATCGTTACGGGAAAAGCTGACCCATTGTCCAAGCAAAGTCTTGGGCCGCAAAAGCCTTAGACGAATGTTTGTTGCCTTTGTCCATTCTTGCAAAACGGTCGAGTTATAGAAATTTGTTGCAGATGGGCGATTATTCAAGAGCGAGACAACAATCTATAAACAAAAGCCGGTTATGCAATTTTGCTGTCTGTTGGGATATCTAACTTGCTATTAAATTACCTCTCCGTCCTCCAATGGGACGACTTTTGAAAACTGCGTTTCACAAGTAACGGAATCGTCTCTGGAGATAGGATCAATCGTCTCCGGTCCAAATTGGTCAACGCAATCGCTGGAAAGAATGTGAATTTATTAGAAAATCTCCATATTTCTAAACGTGTTCATTTCATCAAATTTTGGCTGTTGTCTTTACCTTACAGTGTCGGCAAAATACTGCCACGGGGCATAAGTTAACCCATTATCGGTTGAGCGTTCTAGCACCCAAACACCAGGGCGTGGAGAATTTCCCATTTTGATGAAAACGTAGGCAACGTGAAATTCCTAGCATGTTAAGATTAAATTTTTTAAATGAGGACACTCATCGATTCAAATTCTCGAATATGTGTTGAAATAGTCCAGTCGGCCAGTCACTCGACAGATGTCCGTCGAGTGTTTACATAATCTTCCATGTTTATGCTAACTTCAAACCCCATCTTGTCGGAAGCTTAGACGATGGGATGAAAGTTAGTTGAGAATCTCCTTTTCGCTATCGCCTTTTCAGTATTTAAAAAGAATGTCGTGGAATATTGACTGTCGGTTGTGAGAAAACAAATTTTGTCTACTAGTATGGGAAGTCGACAAAAATATCAGTCCCAATTGAATCATGAATCCCATCCTTTTGGTATAAACCATGAACCATAGCCAAAATAACAAATGATAAGAAGGCATTTGATATTTAGTAAACACATAAAAAAAAGTATGGGTGGTAAATATGGTGACTGGACGTTACTGATAAAAACAAGCGGGAAGTGGGTGTTCACTGAAACCGATGTCCACCCGTAGATTAGAGGCCCCAAAGACTATCGGACCGGAAGGTCCATGTTCTACATTTTTGATGGACTATCATGAGAAAACTTAAAAAAAGCGTTCCATTTCAAATTTTCGCAGCTCGACAATCATTGTTAATGAGATGAACATTCTAATGGACTGCAGAAGAATGTAGACAGCAATATACTAGCAGTCAAGAGCGCAAATGGAAACCACATGTGCACGTCTTGGTATATTTTTCTAGCTCTCCCCCCTCCTCAGCCTCACATCTTCCCCTCGGATTTTATTTCTGTTAGAGCCCGACTGACTGCTATCTCATTGCTCCCTCCCTTAGTCTCTAGCTTTTTCAAGTTCAAAAGGCCTTCTCCGATTTCTGAAATTGACCGCTGCTAACCCGATGCTTTTTTTTCTTTCAGTCCCCTACAGAGCCCACATAAAGTTATAGTACTTGTTTCTTCTCACGGAGACAAAACAGGACGGCAACACTGAGCCGTTCTTTGTCTCTTCTTTTCCTTCTTTCAAAAACTATACTCTTCTAGGTTGTTATGTAAATACCTGTCCCAAGTCGATGGTTAAATTGACAGTAGCGTATTTCAACCCGCGAGACATGGGTGGGCTCTGCCACCAGTTGGAGGTTCCATCAATGGCGTTAGATGCCGGATGGCTTCGTTTAGGATCTGTAGGATCACATGTGTCGCAGATCTATTGGTATTAAAATGCAAAATTTTAATAGATTCATATTACTTACTGTATGTCAAAAGGTGTAATGGATCAATAACTTTGTAAGAGAATTATTCAAAAACTGTACCTGTCCTTTGATAATGTTGATATCTTCCCCGGGGTCCAAGTTACTAGTACTGCTGCCAACAAGTTTGCAATATAATTCTGGTCCGGTAACATCTTCTCCGCAAGTGGCTACAAGAACGAAAATAATGTGAAATAGTTAAAACATTTTTTTCCCGATTTTACTAACGCACCGATTAAGAAATTACTAGTACACAAAATAATTCAATATAACATACCTGAAGCATAAATGCGACGATTGTCCGCAAGATTAAAATAAGGTGGAGATAATCCTCCGTCGACGACTTGAATTTTGGGAATTGGATCACGTTGAGCACCCACAAAACGAGTGCATATAACCACTATCACTCCGATCAAAAGTGGCGAGCAGTTCAGGACACCCATCTTGACTCGGCGTCCTCTGCCTTCTGTTTGAGTGATTTTTCAAACTAGCGCTTACTTTTAAGACTACCCATAAAGCTTTCGGCACAAGTCGCTACTCTGCTCGCATGCTGTGCGTGCGAGCTAGCCAAGAGACCCTCCCCCTGTTCTTTGTATCCGGCTCCTTCTGCCACTCATACATTTTCTAAACAGTTTGAATATTAATGAAATTAAAATTACGTACTCGATCTTGAAGTTCCTCTTTCTAATTAGAATTTACACTTACAGCAAAACATCGATTTAAAGGGGAAAGTATTTTTGCTTAAATATGGTATACTTACAACAGTGATTAGTCTGAAGGCCACACCCCTTTGGCCACATTAAACTATTTTCAATAAGAACTAATGAAAAAATGTTAAATGTAAAAAAATTAATTATCATAAAATAGTGATTGACTATACCTGTAAAAAGATGCTGATGATGTGTGGCTATAAATATATAGCTGCGCGGTTGTCTTCTTCACCTCGACAAAATCCCACTAAATAGTGTCTGGTTACGAATTTATTGAACAAATCATGTATAACATGGGCATTGAAGCGAGGAAACCCAAATAGTAGGTTAGACGCGTGAGTTAGGAAAGAACAGAGAAACGTCGAGTGATGAAAGTTATGAAGGCAGTCAAAAAAATCGCACATCAAAAAGAGATTCTTAAAGAAAAGTAATAATGTACATTTTTGAGAGACGGGTTTCCTTGGATCATGCGGTCACAACGCAACCAAACTAGAACAAAATATAATAATACCCCAAAACAACGCTAAATGAAAACTGTTATTAGTATCCAGGGTTATAAGGAGATTGCTTCTGGTACGCCTCTTGTGACCCCGGATATGGGGGAGGTTGATCTACAAATAAAATTTCGAATGAAGGCACAATTCCTTGTGTGAGTACCAAATCAATACTTTATAATCCTTTCAATGAATTATTACCTGAATAGGGTTGAGGCTGACCAGGATGAGCTTGGTTAGGAAGAGGTTGAGGATATGGTGGATAGCCACCAGGTGGAGGATAGCCCTGTTGTGGAGGATAGCCCTGTTGTGGAGGATAGCCCTGCTGTGGAGGATAGCCCTGTTGGGTGGGATAACCGGGTTGAGGAGCGTAGTTTGGCTGCAAAGGATAGCCTGGGCCTTGGTTCCCACCAGCTTGAGCTGTAAACCCTACAGGTGGGGGTCCTGATTGCATTCCTGTGCCAGAAGCAGGAAGGACTGTCACGTTAACATTAGAAGGCCCTGTTGAAGTAGGTACGGCAGTGGCTATATAAAAACGAGGAAAAGTTAATGTAAGGTAACCGAGGGAGAAACTTATTAAATGTTGATTTTACATCTATAAACAGTTCCGCCGGTTCTCCGTTTATAAAGAAGGCAACAAGGACACACGCAGCAACAAATTACAAAGAGGATGATCAAAAAACCAAGAACTCCGGCGATGGTTGCGATAATAGATCCAATGCTGTAAAGAAATGAATTATTGAATTAATGGATCAATATTGTTTTATTCCATCAATTACACTTCACTTCCCGAGTAAAATACAAATAGGATACGCGTAAAACTTTAAAATATTTATGTAAAATAATATGCCAAAAATACTGTTATTAGCCGACTTTAATTCTTCTGCGTAAAAATTGGAAAACAATCCGATATGAGATTTTAGAACAACCGTATCCTATTTTACGTACTTTTCTCATTTCAGTTACATTTTAAAAATGTACTTTACAGTTGTAAATTAATGGAGAGGAAGAACATCAAGCAGATTATGGGATGCATAATTAATTAATAAGAAATACCACAAATAGATTTCCCAAAAAGGATATAGTGGACAAAGATGTCTACTGTTTGAAACCAAATCTTAACATAAGCTAACCTTCGCAAAGGGTTCCTCAGGGCACTTGTTCCATTCCAATAATATAATTTTTTAAATTTCCATCACACAATGGAAATTAATAACACAAAAAAACAAAAACTATGAATTAGGATTCACTATATCAAGACATCACACAATTATCAAACTAACAAAAAGTTTAAGTAAACATACAGCATGTAAAAAAAAGTTACTAACTTGTCTATTGTAAGACCTCGGCAGCAGAACTGTCCTCCAAGGTCATCATCATCTCCACAACAGAATACCTATGTGTTAAAATTAGTTTTGTTGTTCATCAGAATTTAAGTGGAGAACTGTACCATGTCTGGAGTTTGCCCGGGTTCAGGACATGTGAAGTAGCTTTTTACTCCAAATATACTTTTTCGTTTGCACATTTTATATCCATCACCTGTTATTGCGATAATTAAAAGAAGATGTAAGAAATAAGTAGAGGCATAACTGATGGGAAAAACTGTTTTTCTTACCATTCTGTAAACAAACCACAAAGAAAACCATAAAGACAAATAGCACTGTTGCAAATCTAGGATTTGCCATATTGATGTTTCACTGCAGAAAGTTGGGAGTGTCAATCCTAATGAGAAACGTCAGAAAATTATGAAAGGAGGGTTGGATCAGCTTTAAGTGTGTTTTTTTAGAGATCCAGATTCTATGAATGGCTAGTGATGAATGAACGGATGACTAATACAAAATTTCGTGAAACTTTCACGGAATTACTTCATTCTACGTCAACCCAAGGTTTTGTCTTTCATGGGTGTTGTTGCACAAGAAACAAACAGTTGATTTTTACCAGCGAGTCTTCTGCGAAGGCCAACGCACGAAGAGTCAAGACGCGACAAGACTTTCTCTGAAGGTTGTTGGGGCAAGGATGGAAAAAACCAACAACCAACAACACATGGATCGGAAAATGTAGCTAAGCAGTAGCCAAAGGCTCGCTGCCGGCAGTTCATGTGGAAAGGCTTATGCTTATGTAGTTCAATAATTAACGTTTAAAATATCATGCATTCATGTTTCATGTTCATGCTTGAAGACTAAAAAATGCAGACGTGTAACTAAAACTCTGATTGGAATTTTGTTGTCGTGACGTAAAATGACCACTGGGAATCTTGTTTTACAAGGACGAAGTATGAAATGAGACATGGGAAATTGGCAATTCCCCAAAACTGCTATTCAACATATTTGAATAGGCTACTCTGTATATAGGTCCGCCCATGTAATACTTAAAACTTAAAATGTGAAAATGAATGAATAGATCGCGATTGTGAATTCGGGAAACCCTTCGATTAAAAATGGGAGGGACTGCCGGCCGCAATGTCGCATCCGCATTTCCGACCCCATTTTCCGATATGGATTCTATCCTAGACGAAGCTGTCCCCCACCCACCATCCGATAAAATGCATTTTCTACTCAGAGTGATAGGAACTAGAGGGTTCGTTCGAAAATCAAACGGTTTTCCTTGTTATTTTATATATTTTTGAGCGTATGGGTTGCAGGGGAAGCTCATGCGTGCATCGAGAGATTGGATTTTTCTACAAGGACGAAACCACTGACGCTTTCGCTTGATACAGCGTAACGTTTTCATAAAATTTTGTTTTAAACATTTCATATTTGAATTTTGAATTTTTGGGTTAGATATAACCGTACCAATCATAATATTTTTCGTTTATTGTAAAAAGAAAATTAAATTAATAATCATTCGTTCAAATATTTTCCGCCAGAGGCGCTAGCGAGAAGGACAAAATGGCTCAGAATTTGCCGCAACTCTTAAAGGAATACTTGGGCCCTTAATCTATAAAGTAAGTAAGCTTAGCAGACGCTTGCACTTGCCAAGATCCCGAGATTGTAGCATGTAACTTTGTTTATGTTGTTTTTTTAAAAAGCCCGTGTTACAATTGTGGATTTAAAGGATTCATTCCTATATTTGTGATGGCTTCACATCCAGTCATGGAACTTGATATTTGGAAAGGGGAATGGGGCCTACCATCAATTGACGTTCATTGCTTAGAAGTCATGGTAAGGCAAACAATAATAGGGTAAAATTTAACAAAAAATCCACGTTAGATAACACATTCTTTTTTTTTTTTACTCTTGTTAGACCTATGCCAAATTCTCCGGAACACGGCTGGTAACGAAGTCGACCAATAATCCTTTAAGAACACCCACTGGCTCTTTACCAGTTTTTCAACACGAGAATGAGTGCCTGACAAAATTTGGTGAAATATCAGCTTACCTCAGGAAGAATGTATAGGAATCTATTTTTTATATAATTGTTAATCTATAAATTAAAGATTTTTTGTTTTTCAAAATTAGAACCATACTGCAGATTTTGAACTATCTCCAAAACAGTGTGCTGAAGCATTTGCATACTCTCATCTCATTTATGAGAAGCTTGCTCCAGCACTTCAATTTGTGTGGTGGATTGATTCTAAAAATTTTGTTGAGTTCAGTCGTCCACTTTATGCCAAGCTTTTACCATTCCCTTTAAATTTCTATTATCCTGGTCAATATGAAAAACATGCTAAACAACTAATGGTTTCACTGTATCCTGAAGAAGAGGATTTTTCTGTCATTGAAACAGCAGTAAGTAAACTTGACGTAATTAAAACTGGTATTATTTGTATAACAGGGACTTTATTTTTTGCCAGGTTTATAGACAAGCTGAAGAATGTCTGAGCCTTTTAGCCACTAAACTTGGTGAAAAAGAATATTTTTTTGGACAATCGCCTTCGTCTTTGGATGCTGTAGTATTTGCTCACTTAGCTCCGTTATTGAAAGCTCCCCTGCCCAGTGCTGCTCTGCAAAACCACTTAAAAGCATGTACTAATCTCACTCGCTTCGTGGGACGTATATTGCAGCGATTTTTCCCGAAAGAAGTCAAGGGTACAGTTAAATTCTCAATGTTTCCTGCGACTATTCTTTATACATCTTCTTTTTTTGTCTTTCTGCTTTAGAGCAAGAACAGAAAGAGCGACAGCAAACTGCTAAGCAAGAAGCTCCATATTCTGATACTGACTTTCCAAACAAGTTGCGGAACATAAGTATTGCTGCGCTAGTTTCCTTCATCGCGATGATTGCCTATGCCACATCGGCCGGCATCATACAGGTAAATCGATTAATCGATAATTGATTTTAATACGTCACCCACTAACCTAGTGATTCGGCATTTTATTAGGTGGTGCCTGAAAGCGACGAGGATGAAGAGTGATTGCACTTCACGTCAATAGGATGAATAGTGTCCGTACTCATTATGCTTTTTTCAGTAGACACATGTGATCAAGTCCAGCTTGAAAAGAAAAAGCCTTTCCATACCATCAGAGTCGAATAAATCTGTGTGTATTTAGTCATCAAGCCCAACAAGTAAATCAAAACAATTTCATCGTGTTCATACGGGGGAGGATTGCCAATTTTTTTTTTTTTTATTTTATAATAAGAAAACTTTACTGTCGAGGAAACAAAATAAGAAATACATGAGGGGTGGGATGGTAGAAAGGAAACTCGGCGGACGCAATGGATAGGATACGTAAACTTTGGACTTTGGTAGATCTACACATGGGGGGGGGGGGGAAACAAGCGCTCTCGACGCGCTGTATCAGTTCCGTGATGCTCTGAATTGGGTTCGGAAAAGTGACGACGCTCTCAGCGTTTTCATGGGGCTCTCATGCGGAACGTATATATATATAGCTGATATTTCATGATGACTTGTACATTTTGTTCTTCCATGATTCTCTTTTCACCAGTCGCGCATTGTAATTCTTTCTTAAATGTTGGGAACTCTCGGGGGAAATTTGTCCGAGTCATGCCACCCGGATCGTCCAGGCAGTGTTGGGTCTCTGCACACACATTTTTATTGTTACCGATGAAATAACCCCGCCGCCGTCGCGGCACGCACTCTCTTTCGCTATCGACGATGAGTAAATTCGCTGTTGTTATTTTTTCTTGTCTTCGTAGATAGGTGCATTCAAATCGTGGGGTCGGGAAATTTGTTCTCTCTCTCTCTCCTCATTCCGCCGATGCCCATCACCTAAATAGCGCCGATGTTTTCTTCCAAGAGGTTTTTAGAAGCCGATAGTATGTAGCGTGCTGTAAACTGACGGTGAGGAGTTGAAGGGAGTACATGTACACAATCGGACAGGAAATTTGTTCTTTGTTTTTTTACATAACAGAGACAGAAGAAACACACGGGGGTAAAAATAAAGGCGGCCATCCAATTCACTCTCAAATATTTCGGAGCTACAAAAAGTTACAAATATTAAGTGCATTATATTATATAGGTACACATTTCTCTTTAACTACGGATTACTGCGCAAACGGCGCACAACTACGACGTTTACCCTTTGAAAACGTCGTTTAGGAAATTGCGAAATTACTGTATATAAATTCAACTCTGAATTGTGTGCGCTACTGTTCGTATGGTACAACTAAAAAGGGATGAAATTTCGGTAAATTTTTTGTTTTTGTTTTGTTTTTTGTGCTCGATACGAGTCGATATTAAATGTAGATGGTAGAATATAATAACTCAGCAATCGTAATAGACGGAGCGCACGTCAGCCAAAGCCGAACTGAGACTAGAGCCTGCCGCTGGAATGGTTTCGTAGATGGGCTCCGATTTCATCAAAATGTATTCGTTAGTAGCGTGGAGACCGGCGCCGTTCTCTTTGTGGCCGTCAAACTGTTCCGACGTCGACTGCTGGCCGTCGCTCAAGTGATGATTGGTGCTGCTGCCACCAGCGTGACTCAGGCCGGCGTTGCCTTGTCCGTAGAAAGAGCAGTTGACACTGGTGGCGTGATTCGCCCCGTATCCGCTCAGATACTTGTCAAACTCGGATCGATCAATGTCGCCGTCGATAAACTCTTCCGGCATCACCGACGGAAGATAATTATCGCCTAATCCGCCGTGATTAGCAGACTGACCTGTTGAATAATTTAAAAGAATAATCATTTTAGACATTTTGAGTTCGTTTGCGTGGAATAGTTTAATACTAACCGTTTTCACAGCGATGGTAATCGCGGTTGTAATCGGAGCAGGCCTCGTTGGAGTAGCCGCTGTTGGTCATGTAAGACTGGGCCGGATTGTAGAAAGAGCCGCCGGTCGACTGACTCGCCGCTTGGTTCGAGTTGAAGAATTGCCCAACGTACGGATGGCTTCCTCCACCGCCGCCGTTCTCCGGTTGCTGCTGCTGTTGAGGTTGAACTCCGCCGCCCATCATGGTCGGACGGTATGGGTGAGAGACGCTGCGCAAAAAAGCCGAGGCCGACGAGAACTTGTGAACCAGTTGGAACACGGCCCCGTTCTGTTGTTGCTGTTGTTGCTGTTGGTTGTGTTGTTGCAGTTGGTGCTGGCGCTGAAGTTCCTCTGGATGCTGGAGCTCGTCCTGTTCCATCGGCGACATCTCCGGTGTGGGAAGTGAGCCCAGGCAGTTGGACGGATGAGCGGAAGTCGATTTCGAGTGGTTGCCTTTCGTCTCCACCTTGCTGGAGATGAGCAGATAAGGTTCGGGGCTGCCCTGTGGCGACGAGTCGGGCGTCTGTATCCCGCCGTTGCAAAGATCACGGTGGGCCTGGAATGCGTGGCTACCGGACGAAACTGGCTGTCGGCCGTAGAGGGCGTCATGGGGCATCTTGGCCGTGGTGCTGGACGGTCGGTCGGCAACCGAATTCAGTTCCGCCTCGGCACCTTTCTTATTGCCACCCGCGGTTGCTGCCGCTGTGGCCCCCGTCGCCGCCGCCGTCCCGCCGCGCTTGACCTGCTTGCGCCGCCTCGGTCGGTACTTGTAGTTCGGGTGCTCCTGCAGGTGGATCACGCGCAACCTCTCGGCCTCCTCGACGTACGGCCGTCTGTCTTGCGGCGTCAGTCCCTTCCATTTCTTACCTGCAATTAAGACGAAAAAAAAAAAAAAAAAAAAAATTAGGAAAACAAAATCAATTTATTTTTTCCGCTTTTCCCGCTTTTATTTTGTTTAAACAAATCACAAATCTTTTCTGGATAACCACCAAAAAGGTTTCTTGTTTTGTTTCTGCGACTATTTAAAGAACGACGGTGTTGTGAAAGCTCTTTTTTTTGTTCGTTTATTTATTCGTTCGTCTTCTCCGGTTTTATTTGATTTCGTCACCCGATCGTGTGGCCTTATGTTATTCGACGAGGGGCTCTACACTCTGAACTGGCAGTTGACGATAAATGTGAAATAACACCGACTTGCGTTGCGTGTTATTTCGCCGTGTCTGATAACTTGATGATTTGAAATCAAATTGAGGGGCTGGCTTAAACAGTTTGCACTGGGAGAAGTCGCCCTTGTTTGAATTGACAAAAGAGAAAAACCCAAAAAAGAGAAACAAGGAAAAAAAAATTTCACAAGAGAGCTCGATAATAAAATAAAGTAAGAGCATTTTTGCGCTTCAGTCTTACATAATAAGTCTTGGCAAGAGGGGAAAACAAAAATACAGCAGTCAACGACTAGGCTCGGGGTGATATCTGTCCTTTTGTGTACGTAATGAATAAAAGAAAAAGGAGAGAGAGAGAACGCACAACCCAAAAAAAAAGAGAAAAAAAAAAGCGAAAATAAAAGAATAAGATTTCCTATTGTTTGTCCGCAAAGAGATTCATGATTATTTTTACGATCTCAACTCTCTCTCTCCCTAGCTGCTCTTCTGGGCTGCTCTTTATGGTTTTTAATCAGAGGTCTCCCTGCATTTTGCACCGGCTGTCCCGGAATATATAGGCTCTAGATGTGGTCGTTATCACGCAAACCGTTAATTACCCTCGTTATATTCGTGTTCAGGAGTCGTAATAATTTGTGGATACACACACACACATACGACGACGACGACGTCTATCTGCGCATTCACAGATCCAACCCCCGCGTGAGTGTGGAACGTGCAAGTGTATACAGCAGATGAATGCGAAAGCCAGAAGGGCGGCTCTACTAGCTGAATGTGAAGTCGGACGGGAATCAACCCAATTCAACAACCCTCCACGGATCCAAAGTGGCTGCTGCTGCTGTTGGGATCATTTACGAGCGGCTTTTATGTCCAAGTAGCTCCTATAAGAAAAGCCCTTTTATTTGGTTTTATTGCTTTTAATAGGTCTCTCCGAAACGACGACTACCGAAAAAATAAAGAACCCGACTAGAAAATAGCTGAGCTGCTGGCGGGAAAATTTACTTTTTTGAAAAAAAAACAAAAATCCAGGTCGATCTTCTTTAGAATTTCTCACTTCTCCAATTTCATTCTTTTCTGTCGTCTTTTACTTTTTCTTTTTTTTTTCATTTTAGTTTTTTTTTTACGAATAGAAAATTGAAAAGAACGAGAGAGTTTTCGGGACAAAGTTCCGATGTCGCGACTCACAGCAGCGGGAGTTCTGCACTGAACGCGGTCCTTTTTTCTTCTTCTCCCTTCAATATTACCACTACCCTATAGCCTTTTGTATTGTATCGGAGAGTCAAGATCTCTCTCTGTTGTTAAACTTCTCTTTTCTTCCCTCAAAAAAAAAGTTTCATCTTCTCTTTTTTTTCCCTTTTAAAATTTTCTATTCTCTCGCCATTTTCTATGGGCATTCATCGTCCTCCTTTTCTTCTATCGTTTCGGGATTTTTTTTCTTTTTTTTTTTCGGGAAGACGATTGCAATCTCAACCGGGAATGAGGCGACACACACCGCCGAAGAGAGAGAAGAAACGCGCAGGGCATCCATAACCGAGCGCGGGACATGTGCCATTACTATTGAAGGCTCATCAACTTGGTGCCTAAATAATACCAACAACGGCGCGGCGGTCCGAGTTGTGTTGTTATATACCTTTCGACTCGAGGTTATCAGTCCGTCTCGAGGCCAGCAAGCTGCTCAAAAGACGACGCTATAGCTCTCTTGTGTGTCATTCACTCCGATGACCGTCACCCCCCCACCATCCAAAATCGGTTGTCTTTCTTCTTCCATCTTGAATTTTTTAGTTTTTCCCGCTTGTTATTTGAACGTGACTTGAACGGAGCAAAAAAATTTCCGCGGGGGTGCGGCGTCACGACGCCAATACGGCCAATCTTTTTCCAACTTTCGGGGAAAAAACGAGTCCCGAAACAAAAAAAAAAAGGCAAAAATACAAAAGGCACGGATTTTTGTTTAAGTTCTTGTTTTTGTTAGTCCTTCAATTTGTTTGTTGTTTTACAAGTTTTCTCTTCTATTCGCCGGTCTTTTTTAAAAAAAAATTTTGACAAGCTTTTAAACTGTCAAAAGAGAGAAAGCGGGGACCCGAGTTGAAAACGTCACCACCGAACTGTGACGGTTCAAAAAACTCGTCCATTCAACCGATTCAAGTCGAGAAATGACATTTTCGCCGTCTGTTATTTAAAAAAAAAGGGAGTTTCCGCCGGCTCGCCCTAATCTTAATAAAGTGTAACGAGTTACTTAATAAGCACCGCCGCCGCCGCCGCCACTGCGGTAATAAGTAGACGAAGAAGAAAAATAATAATAAAACCTGTCCCCGCCGAGCTATAACGAAAACGGGACGTCAAAGTAGCGGCCAAGGCGCGTATCGAACTTGCCCAAATCGGGAGTTTGTCGAATCGCTGATTAGTACGGAAGAATATATTTATATATGTACACACACAACAGACGTTGCGGACAATGTACATAAAAAATGCCTAGCGACTTTTATCGGTATACATACCCGGAACCTGCCGCTTTTTTCGGGGTGTGTGAGAAGCCTGCTGGCTGCGCTGAGGAGAAGAAACAAATAATCGCTCATCACTTCATCAGTATTCCAGCAGCTATAAATTTCACACGCCGTCGTCGTTTTCCAGCTTCTCTCTCTCTGAATTTGTACACTGACATTTTCTTTTTCTTTTTTTGTGAGTATATAACATTTCTTGTTTCTCTTTTTGTGCATTTGATTCGTTGACGTCTTCATCTCTTCGATTTTTGTGTCGAAGTATTTTTTTGATTTTCGAATTGGTGGGAGGGAAATGTTCTGTGTGTTTTGTCATCGACCATTTTTGATCGATTATCAGTTGATCGATCGTTTCGACACGACTGGATCGTTTTTTTTCTCTGATTTCTTAACACATGTCTGGGTATTTCCATTTTGTGGTTAGAAGCTTCTTTTGATTCGGTTTCTAGCCTTTTTCTTTCTCTACAGTGACTTTTGCTGACCATTTGTTTATTTTTTTTTTATTCTCGTCGATCCATCGGAGTCACACGGACGGGAAAAAACAAAAACAAAATGGTTGACGAGAAAAAAAGCAACGCTGTAAGGGAAAGAGAGAAAAAGATATTGAGCTGAAAAACCGGTAGAAACCTGCCATTCCGGTCCGACAGGAATGCGCTTCATCCCTTCATCGTGATTCTCGGAAAGCGAATAATCTATAAAATCAGTCAGCCACACACACACACGCACACGCACAGCGTACAACCCCGAAAAAATGGGTTGATTATTTTATTTTTTCTTTGTGACGATTTGATTAATTGAGCCTCATCAAAGAGGCGAAAAGAAATCACACTAATCGTCTCACAGGAAAAATAAAATCAAATAAAATTTAAAAAAAAAATAAACCCCGCATAGAGTGGTGGCGTTCACGCCGGCGTGAGTCTAGAGATCCCAATAATTGGACAAACGTCGTTTCGATTTTCGTCCAAAAATGATGACCCGACAGTTAGGAGCCAAACAGCGCACCCATTTTCTTTTGACTCTTTTCTTCTTTTATTCATTTTGACGAGTTGCGTTGGATTTAAAAAAAAACTGCCGGGCCGCCGAGGCGCTGGTTCGTCATTGGGAAATAACCCATCAGGTTATAGAGAGATATAGGCCAAAGTTACGACCGTTTAGCCAGCAGGGAGTAAAGAACCAAAAATCTAAATGCCCGTAGAAAAAACCCAACCGGGCCCGTTGGCACGGCTTCGAGTCAAAGGGCCACACACACGCATCTAACATCACCTCACACGCTTTTTTTTTTCATTTTATTTTTCACGAAAAAAGAAAAAAGAGTTGCCGGCACACAGAGAGATTTAGACGGACGAGTAAAACCACCACCAGCACGTCTCAACTGCAGCCATGTAACACGTTGGTATGTATCGGCGTCCCAATCTGGTTTGGTTCGGGTTATGGTTACGGCCATGGCCGGCCAGATTGCAATCAGCCCCGGCGTATCGCATCGATATATAGTACCACCAGTGTCCTTATAACTAATACGCCATCTCCTCACCACCAACCAACCAAAAGAGCTCTACGCAAGGATATAACCTTCTCTTTTTTAGGTTGTTCTCGTATTTCAGGATTTTTATCTTCTTCAATTCTTCAATTTACATTCCCGCTTTTGGAGCGTGTGGGCGAGTGGTGTGTGTGTGGATGTGATGGACTCGAAGAGACGAATGGAGAAGAATGGACGTGTGCTGGTGGGTACAACTTGAAAGCCATTTTCAGGGGTTCCGATCCGTCAATCGTTGGGGAATAGCTCAACCGGCAATTGGCATATGTCGTATAGACTTGAACGTTGAATATCAAATCGGCTTTGGGAGATTTTTGTGAGAGCGCGCCAAAGGTGAAATTGATGCCGCCCGTCCATCACGAATGTGTGTTACGACTGTTTGTCTTTTGGCCGAAATAAATGAGCGGCCCATAGCGGCCGGTGGCCGTCGGCGAGAACGGACAAATCCAGCTCGTGAAACGACGCGGAAAAATGTAAATTCGAATCCCACAACAACCCAAAAAAAATTAGAAGACAAATAAGAAATAAGGGGAGAAAGAAACAAAAATTAAAGTAGCCCTAGTAGCCAAGTAGCTGTGGTTTGCTCTGTAATCACGGGGGGAAAGAAAAACTTGACCGCAAATGAGCGCTCCTATTTGTCCCCCTCAAACATTTTGGAAGGAGCTCTGCTCTCCCCTCAGCCAACTAAACCCGCCTTTAATTTGGCCTACCCCCCTCTACGGTAGTAATCACGTAATAGTAGACCCCGTGTTATATACAGAGTCGTCAGCCATATATACACATGCTGGACTTAAACAAGGGTGTGCGTGTTTTCACGGCGCCGACCGAAATCTCCAACAAGAAAACGACAAACAAGAAAATGAATTAGAGAATGATGACTACTAGTCTACGCATAGCTCAGCAAATCACCGAGTCTAGTAGTTTCATCTTATGATGGGGGGGCGTCTTGTTTATACGCCGCTGTGTGACGCGAAACGATCTCATCCCGTGTGGCTTTTGTAATGAAAAACAATTTTTTTAAATACTGCTCTCACAGGATTCCCGAAGAAACCGAAAAATAAAATGGATGCTGCCCCCTTTTCAATTAAGTTTCGTGTTTTACATGTCCAGTTTCATCAGCGACATGTCTCGCCTATAATTCTACACAGTTAACTCGGCGGTTCTATAATAATCACGCACTGAGCCTCGTTCTCATTTTCTTTAATGACCCCTGTGTAAATTTATTTTTTAACACTCGTAGAAATTCTATTTGGCTCTCACGTCGCTCGTTGTGCTGCTGACGACGACGTTGCAATTAAATTCAATTAGCTGATTCTTATTGCACACAGGGAGAATTATATAACGAAATAGTCAAGTCTCCGGGATTTAAAAAAAAAAAAAATATTTTAGCGTCGAGAAAAAAACAACTTTTTCTTTTTCTTTTTTTCTCTCTGCGGGTTTTTTTTAAGTCTAAGCGTGACGACGCCTTGATATCGGGCCGATGAAATTTCATCCGTTCGGATGTGCGTCGCTTACTACTCGTCTTCTATTCGAGCTGTGTGTGTGTGTGTTATACATACGTCTATCTATTCAGTGGGTGATTTGGGTGTTTTTTCATTATCGTTGAATATTCCAACGATTTCCCGCACGCGGGAAAGTTTTAAGAGATCCGAAATGGGAGAAAGATAGGATATATACAGACTGGTCGGGGTCGCTTCGTGCGTTCTCATTAAGCGTTGGGGCGCGGGATGATATGCGTCTAGATTAGTGCGTTTCAATCAACCGTACATAAATGCCGACCCATGGCCATCCTCATTTATGTATCACCCGACTCTCTCTCTCTCAAGTCTCAACTTGTATTTTTTCTTTCCTTTCTTTTGATTCCACATCTCTTTGCGGAATGCATTGCCGACACCACACGATCGACCTCATCACGAACGGCCCCGAGCTCAAAATCGCCGTCGACTGTTTCTTTTGGGGCTATTCAATTAACCTGCGAGTCGATAAATCCCGCAAGGGTTTGACAACAGTTCGTCCCGTACCGTTTCGGTTCTCCCTGCTGACGCCTTTTTGAACCTTGACAACCGTTTAATAAATCATCAACCGTCCGGAGTGTAAATTACAAAAATCAGCTGACGGCACCCCCAACAACATGGCGCCCGTGTGCCATTGGCGACTGCACATCAGTTCAGCCGAGGGAGTTGCGTCATCGCTTACGATAATAAGAACGAAAGCGCCAGGAATGTCCGAGAGAAAACTAGGACAGGTCATTTATTCATTTAACCGTCCGATGTGTTAAGTGAATTTTCACCTTGTTGGAATTTTTTTTTTAAAAGGAAAAAAGTACAAAGTCAAATGGGAACATTTCGATCGAATTGTTCCTTGTATAGAAAATATAAAGATCGAACTTTGTGCGTTTGAGGCGATCGTGACTCCATGTCTTTGATTTTCTTTTCGAAGCGGTGGCATCACGCTACTACACGCGGCCGCGCGGGTAATGAGCCACTCTTTTTTTTCTTTGTGTACTATGTATCACACGTGCCGTTACTCTGAAATGAGTGAAACAATACGTGCAACTGAACGCAGACACACGAGGCGATTTCAAATTGTCTCATTTCATTGAAGCCAAAAAACAAAAGCCCGCGCTTCCCTTCAAATTTGAATTTGTAAATTCATACAATTTCGAATGTTTCTAGTAAAACTCCCAAGGACCCCCTTCCAAAAAATAAACAAGACTCTCGTTTGGGCTAACGTCGGCGTCGAATTGAGTTAGTCCCGCATGAAGCCGTCCAAGTCGCCGCTGATTATCTCGCCAAGGCGCCGCGGAACAATTTCTGTGTTCGATTTGAATTTCTTGGGTTTTTCCCGGGGTTTTTTTCCCTTACGAGGGGCAGGGAGGCCACAATCCGATCCAGATTCGCTCATTAAATTAAAGCAGCACAAAATTAGAATATTAGAAGAAGGCGCAGTACCCAAACAAGAAGAAGAAGCGCCTACGCCTAACGGTATTCAAAATCAAAGGCTCAAAAAATCTAAATTTTGGGTTGTTTTTGTGGAACGGATATGCAACACGGTCTACGCAAATTTGTTTTTTTTTCCAAGAAAAAAAAGATCCTGAAGGGGAAAAAAAGGCATAGCTGGATGATTAGTGTTGTGAATTTTCACACCGGTGCCAACCCGACAAGAGTCCCCCCCTCTCTCTCTTCTTCTCCTCTTTCCTAAATGGTCGCCCTCGATGGCAACAACGTTAATGATCGACGATGGGAACCAGGTCAGTCGCTGGGGAAGAAAGAAAGAAAAAAAAACCCTCCCGAGTCCTGTATAGAATCAAAGTTAGACGCCATATTCCACGTCTATTCCGTTTTCTTTCTAGTCCCGGAGAGGTCGACCAGCAGGTCACCGAAAGAAGCACCACCAGAGCTCGGCTCTTCAAACTAATCTCTCTCTCTCCTTCTCTCGAGAGTCTCTTCTTTTGTCATCTTTCTTTTCTCTTATTATTGTAGCTCACAGAGTTTTATTTCTTTATTTTTTTACGGTATTAGTCTACGACGACGGAAATTATCCGCATTTTCTCTTCTTCCGCTGCGCGCACTTTGTCGTTTTCTGGATGGAAAACTCGTCAGCAGCAGTTCGACTTTGACTCTGACGGTTTCGTTTTAACTTTTTTTCTGGCGGAAAAACGAGCAGCAGCGAATGTTGTGTGAAAAGAAGTTAAATTTTAAAAAGAAAGAATATATCACGTTGGGCGGATCCACCTGAATGAAGATTAGCGCGGCTATTCTTCATCATCGTCTGCCCTTTTTCTTTTAATATCATTTTCTTCACTTCACGCGATCCTTAATAAATTCTATTGGTAAAATGTTTCTTCTTCTCTAACGAATTTTTATGATTTCAGAGAATGTTTTTTTTTCTTTTTTTACCTTTTGGGAACCCCTCCCTTCTCTCTCCCCCCCGGATGAATTAATGGGGGGGAATAGAGGGCGCCCAGCAGGTGGGCCCTCAGTGTCTCGGGGGCGAAAAGAAAAAATATCGTGGCCTCTCTCTCTCTGCTACGAACATTCAAATTGCGTCATGTTACTATACTCCGGACTCTATTTAAATTTAACTCAAATCCGAATTTAAAATTGACGAAAAATCGATGTAAATGTCTAGTAGGAAATGCTCAATGGCAAATTCCTTCAAATGAAAACGGGCAAAGCATTTAGGAAGTAAGAATTTACCGTAAGTAAAAAAGAAGAAACAACAAAACTCCAACAACAACATGAAACAAAAAAAGAGTGTCCCGTTTTGCTTCCCACGTTTTCTATATCGACGCAGATGTAGCGCGACGACAGACTGGGAATTGTCACCTGACTAGCGCCCCTTTTCACGCTGCTGGAATCCTGCAACAGGTGCCTGCTGGCGGGAGTAGGTATACAACCAGCAGCAGCAGCAGCAGCAGTCCCTTCCTATATAATGTTGTCCGCTCGTTTGGGCACGGCCAAATCGTTAAAATAAAAAGGCCCACATAAACACACTTAACGAGAGGACCACCCTATATAACTGTTCCAGATTGACCAAGTCGGCGTGACGATTTCACAACCTGGGCAGCATTGGCCAGGCGACTGGACAACAACCAACAAACATTTATTGCAGCTAAACACAGAAGAAGAAGAAGGTATACGTATGTACACCAGCAAACCGGAATTAGGCCATGAGAAAGGTGTGCTCTCTCTCTTTTTCGCTAGACCGTTCACTGCTGCGCCGCCACTCGTGTACACACGACCATAGTGCACACGATAAACGGCCAGGGAGACATATAGTGGCGGGCGAGGGATAAAACAGGTCCGCACCGACCAGCAGCGAATCATCGCTTTGATGTTTCTATTTTCTAGACTGTCGACGCTCGTCAAATGATGAGGTAACACGGCACGCACTTGTATCTACAACACGGACGTAATGCAATTGTTTAAACAAGCGTTCGTATAGTAGGTTCTCTGCTCTTTTTCTGTGTGTGTGTGTGTGTGTGTCTGACAACTGCATTTTCCTCCTTGTTGCTCCGGCCACGACCAATTTTCCTTGATGAAAAACGGCCTGGACGAAGCAACTCGTTAGGAGGATATCAAGACCAGCGTGTGGCCCGTTTAGAGATCAAGTGAATATCCAAATGATTTACAGACCGAGATGGCAGGGGGGGACCTCTTACACTAAAAGGCCGTCAGATAAAAACGAATGGCGACCCACATCTACTGCTGCCCAAATGCATGGGCCATAATTACACAGGCCAAGGTAGCGGCCAGGACCCCCGACAGTGGACTGGCCATTATCTTCCTTCGACTTCATCTCATTCTGGTCGCCAAAAAATTTAAAATTGAAAGATTTCATTTCCCTATTTCTGCTCTACTTTGTACTTGATACGGGCGGGGGATTCAAAAATAAACGAATAAGAGTTAAGACCAACCATCTCATCGTGAACCAAAAAATGACCGCCATTTACACGCCCGGCCGAATCCCATGGCTAAAAGAAAAAAAAGCCAATTCAACATTGGGTTGTTGCGGTGCCGGTTAGATAATCTTCTCCGTGTAAAATAACTCGGCAATTTTAAGTACAAAAAAATTGGGCAAAAAGGGAGAAATGCGGTCATCGGAAGTGACTAACGATCGTGCCAAAGTGTGGGATATCTAATAATAATACCAAGGCAATATAATTAGATTGAGAAGACTTACCGAGCATTTTGCTGAGGTCGGCGTTGTGAAGATCGGGATTCTCGTCGGCCAGCCGCTTGCGTTCAACTTTGGCCCAGACCATGAAGGCGTTCATGGGCCGTCGGACGCGCTGCTCGCGGGCCTTCTTCTCGTTGGCCGCCGCCTGTTTGCTGCTGATGCTCCCGCCGACGCCTTTGACCGATCCCGTCACGTTGGGCATCATCATCCCGCCCGCCTGCGTCCAGCACATTGACTGATCAGACTGGCCCATGTGGTGCAGGTAACCGCCGCCGTTCGGCTGGTGGTGATGCAGTTGGTGCTGCTGCTGCTGCTGCCCGTTCTGGTGGTGGTGTTGCTGCTGGACGTGATTGCGGGCTGCCATCGGGTAGCCGTTGAATTGTTGTTGCACTTGTTGTTGCTGCTGTTGCGGCCGGTTGTTGTAGTACACCGGGAATCGAGATCCGTTGGGATGGCCGAGATAATTGGCCGACGACGACGGCGACGGCGGCGGCAGAGGTGGCGAATTGAATTCGAATCCCGTCTGCATGTTGTTGTTGTTGTTGAGGCCCGTGTGGTTGAGCTGTTGGATGTTGTTGGCGTAAGGGACGATGCTAGCCCCTCCGAATCCTTCCATCTTTATTTTTTATCGTTGGTTTTATTCAAGAAAGAAATGGAGTTAAACGAGTTGCGAGGGTTTTCAGTTTCAATTAAATTTTCTCAAACAGGAAAAACGATCGTGAGAGTAAGAGGAAACGCCAAAAAATCCGATGACAAATCGTCGACGTACCTTCAATCGATATCTGATCGTCACGGTTAGTTGAACTGTCGAAACGGGTTTGAAAACGAATTGCACCTTTGGTTACCTAACGAGTCCGGCACATGATATGAATTTTTTCCTTTTTTTTTTTTTTCTTTTTGTCAAAGTTTCCCTTCCTTCGATTGTCGGCTATCGTTTTCACTCAGTTTTAAATATTAAAAAAAAAAATTCACAATGAACTTGATTCGATTTTTGTCGAAAACACCGGCGGGGTTTTGTAGGTGCCCCTTCCTCTCAACAACCAAAAACACAAAATGACAAAAACTGAAATTTGAATAAAAACCAAAAAAGATTTAAATTCGGCGGGAAGTTTTGTTTTGTTGTAGGGGGTTGGGGGGAGCTGAACGCGGGGAGAGGTGTAGCACAGCCAAGAGCTAAAGGACGACTGACCAACAAGTGGTTCCACCTCCCAGGGTCTCAGCTCCTTTGGCTGGCGCTTTGCTGGAATGGAAAAACGTGCGGGCGGGCTCATGGCCTCTGGCGTCACGCAACTCGACGTCGCCTATAGGCCACAACCCCTCCTCTCTGGGCTGAGTTGTTGTTGTTGTTGCAAAGCTCCGTCCGTGTGTGTGCCTGTGTGCTCTATGTTGTTGCCGTCCCCGGGGACTTTTTCTCCCGTGCACAGCACCGGGGTGTGTGCTGGTTGTTGTAGATATTTCGTTCATTTCTTCACGTGTACAACAAGTTGAGCCACTTATTCGACAGCCATTTTATTTTTCCAAACGGATTTGAAACTGTTTCGTCCGGTCGTCCAGTGGAATCCATTCACTTTGTGTGTGTTGCACAGGTGAAAGAAGATATTGACGAAATGGGACAGGTCTAAACATTGGCTGGGTTCTTGATATGTAGAAAATTGAACGAGAAACTCTCCATTTGGTCGGCTGAGATTGTTGTGTGTGATTTGCATCAGCAATCGAACAGCAGACGAACCAATAAGGTGCGGGGGGATTCGGTTGAGGTGTGTGGATCAGATTCTTCTCTCCTGGGCCAACATCAATTCCGCTATAGTTGGAATGTATCAATACATCTGAGTGGAAAAACATTTAAACACGAAGAAAAACCGTACATAATACTACACGGGTCACACCATTTTGAACGGAAACCCAACTGTTTAGTAGTTTTTTTTTTCACGAACTTAGGTATACGTGCGCATACAGGGACATTTGCATTGTACAGTTGTTGTTGTGTTCTTTTCGAGGCTGTTGAGTCTATTCCTTGTGTGTGTGTGTTATTTCCCTCGATAATTTGGTTAAGTTGACTATTTGACTTGATGCGCGGACATACGGTACGCGGTCCACAATCCTTTTGGTTCATCCCTCCAGGCGCGGCCGGAATCAAACCCAGCCGAACGTTTGTTTCCAACTATATACTGTACATATAGAATTTTTCGTTAAAAAGAATATAAAGAAGAAGAAATAAAAAAAACGGCATTTAACCGAAAATTTTCCCTCGGCAATCAAAGAAGAAAAAAAAAACCGAGAGAAAATGTCGCTCCGGATTAACATGGATGTATAAATAAACGCGGCCGCATTTTATATAAATTGCCGTTTCGATCCATCAACCCGAACAAAAAACAAAAAACCCGGCCGTTTGGCACGAGACAAAACTATTCGTCACGGGTGAAAAATACCCAAATCACATTTTTTTTTTTAAATACAAAAGAAAAATGTTTCCACACATACCGGAGAGTTAAAGACATTTTAACCAGCACGTGTGTAAGAGTGTGGTGTGTGTTGGTTGGGTTCATGAGTTTGACAAATTAGCGGCCCATTACAAATGAGGGGTTGCCTGTTCTACATACGACACCTGATTATATTATCCTCCCCGTCCAATTCAAAGCTAGAGAAATACAAAATAAATACGTTTGGAACATTTTTTCATGGACACGTCTGCTGCACAGAGTTGCTGGGCCCCCCTTCTCGTTCAACTTCCGAATTTTCTTTTCCCCCTCATCACGTAACTTTTGTGTGTCTTGGTGTCCAACTCTGAGGAATTCATTCACCACGACACGGATTGCATCCCCCCTCACACTCGTGTACCTGCGACTGGCCAAGCCATTTCGCCCGTCTAAATTAAATATACACAGACGTATTACTGAATATATATCGTTTGTGTGTGTGTGGGGTTTTATTTTTCTTTCTATTTCTGTGTGTAAAATAGAGAAAGAAAGAAGGGTGGTTTCGGACAACATGGAACGGCACTTCCGGTCGCCACTCGTGCAGCTAGGCTCTCCCTCCGCTCGTCGCTCGGGCTCCAGCCAGTTGTATGAATAATCAGGAGCGGGCCACCACCCGTCGCTACTGGACTATAGTCCAGTGCTATATTTTCTTTTTTTTCTCTCTCTTTTATATGATGTTACACACGCCAAGCAAAATGTGTGTGTTCTCTTACTGCTGGCTGCTGCTGCTGGCCAGACAACTGGGCAGTTGTAAACCGACACCGCGGTGTGTGTGCGGATGCCCGGGCTGATATGTGAAGGGGATTGTAAAAAGCGAAAACCCAAAAAACAAAACAGGGTGAGGTGTGCGAGACTAGAGAGAATAAAAGAAAAGAGGATGGATGGATGGATGGACGGAGGGGAGAGCTCATTGCGTATAGAGAGAGACTGCGTAATATAACAAGCGTGTTCCGTGTGGTAGAAATATACACAACCACCGTAACTTGGTCATCATTAAGTAGCCGAAACGAATTCGGAAGCTCCACCTATACAATCTCATCACGGACGATGTTGTTTGATTTTGTTGTGTGGTGGATTTATTCGAGCATCCGTTGCGCCGATGAAATTTTAAAGCGACTTGCGCAATCATTTTTTTTTGCAGTTGACTGGGAAAATAAATGAAAATCATTTCGGATGAGAGACTTTTTTTCCGAGAACCATCTATAATAAAGGTCTGAGATGAATCGGAATAGTTAAAAGCCGATTTTTTCGGTCGCTAAATCCGTGATGGACAGAAATGAGCATGTGCAGCAGCAACCCCTTTGGGCTGGAATTCGGGTTCGTTAGGAGCTCGAAATTCTTCTTCTTCTTTTTGTAGTTGTTGTTGGGGGGGGGGGGGGGGGGGGTTTCGTCTGCATCCTTCCTCATTTGGCTATTTAAAAAAAAAGAACAAGACCCTCTGAATCACAAACGAGCCAGTAGGTGTGAGCCTATAGGTCTCGCCTATAATATCGTATAAATACATCTTTACCTACCTATATGCTCGACGCTGTTGTGTGTGTGGCGAGTCTTGGTGGTGGTTGGTGTAGTGGCCGGGTCCGTTTGGCTGGTGCACAGCACAACTAATGGGCCGGCCCTGTCCGTGATTAGCTCGCTCCGGGCATTGCCACACACCACTGGGGGGTTTCTCTCCAGCAATCCCTTTTAACACTGATGATCGACCCCCCGCTGTTAGACAATCACCTGTTTCTTTTTTTTCTTTTTTTCTTCTTCTTTTATCAAACATTTTCTTCTTCTTCTTCTTCTTCTTCTTCGCCATCGCTTTGTGTGTGTTCTCTTCGCACCGGGTTCAATCAAGAGAGCCTCGATCAACGCGCCGTGCGCTCACGTAATATTATTTCTTTTTTTCTTTTTTTCAGATATTATTCATTTTTCTTTTTCTTTTCAAGGGGGAGGATTTTTGAATTTTTCTTTCTTTTTTTTTAGTTGGAATTTTTGTTTGGGGAGGAGGAATAAAAGGGACACAATAAAATGTTTCTTTCTTTCTTTGTCTGGAAATCGCGTGTGTTTTTTTTAGGGGGGAGAGAGAAAAAAATATTTGGTCTGATTGTTTTCCCCTCCGGTTTTTCCCGGACCTCATTTTCCTATTCCAAGTGACATGGGTATAATACAAATCTAGATGTATACAGTATATACATATGTATAATAATAGATCGGTTAACAAAATACAAGTCGACGACAATAGTTTGTATTATTTATGACGTCACAGAGATATATAGAATGAGGGAAGGACATCTCGTGCAACAGCGGCTAAATGCAACGAGACTCTTAGTATTTTATTTCTACCTGTGTCGCAATGCGTAGACAACATCCGCTCGGTTGTTCACAGTTGGTTGTTGTCTTTTTTATTTGATTGTTCCTCTATATTCCAAATAAAAGAAAGAAAAGAGATCTCAGACGAGAGAGTCTTTCGGATCGGAGAACGTCACAAAAGAAAACGAAATAAAACGCCGGCCCGAAAGAAAAAGAAAAAAAGCAGAGAGGGAAAGTTTTTTTAGATTTTTTTGTTTCCCCTTACCAATTTGTTGTTGGCTGGCCGCGTGTTGTCGTTCGGTTGCGGCCATCACACACAACAGCCGATAGCCTAAATAAAATAGAGAGAAAAAAAAATCTCAAATGTTGTTTTCAAAATGAAAATAAAACTAAGTCAAGGCTGTTTAATATCATTTCGGATTATCGTGTTTCCCTTTTTTCTCTGCGTGCACGAGAGGGTTAGAGAGCCCATATTGTCCGAACGAAATTTATAATAAAATAAGGGTCAGTTTCCAACACACAAAAAAATGTTGTTTTTATTCTTTTGATTCCCGACGAAATTTCTCTTAATTCGAAATGTAGTTCAAAGCGGAAACTGCACACGCAACTGGGAGGAGATGGTGGAAGTAGCAGACGATGATGAGAGCGCGTCATTTCACGTAGTCTGGGAGAAGAAAAGTTGTGTGGGATCTGATGAGCCCCACCGCGGTTAGACCGCCGTGTATACGTACACATATCACCCGGCATCAACAGGTTACCGTGTCACTAGCTCACTGCTGCTGCTGCTCTACACACATCACCATGTTATACTACACATCGTAGACGTTACACATATCGTACAACTGATACAACCACACCTTTCAACCTCTTCTCTCCTTTCTCTCTCCCATACAGGCCGTTCGGGAAATTCTTTTTTCTTATTCAGCAGCCAGAAATCAAATTCTGCGGGCTCTTTATTTCTTTCTTTTTCTTGCCAAGACTTTCCAGTTGGGCTGAGATTCCGTCGAGAAAGAAACTTCGTTTTCACGGAACACCTCCATATGTCGTCGAGTAGTTCATTTTATTTATTTTTTCACGTTTTACATGTGACGGGGGTTCGCGTGTCTGGCGGAATGGTAGAATCTAATAGGGCCAACATGTCATTGTGTAATATTCCGGGCGGAAGTCAGACATTAAAGTGAAAACACACGAATGATATATACATGTACAAGGGTACAACATTGATACGCAGTAGTACAATATCTGTAATGTTAAATCTCTGATGAAAATATATCTTTTCTTTAATTCTACAATAATTCTAAAATTCGCAAAATGTTTGTCTCGTTTCTTTACCTTTTGGGTTGTCCCCGGCTACCCTTTGCATAAAATCCTGCAATTTGAATAATTATTATAATCTCTGATAAAATAAAATTTTTTTTAAAAAACCTTTTTGATTACCCCCCCCTAGTGTTTCACCGTTGTGCTTTTTTGGATTCGTTATCGTTATCGTTAATCGTTATTTTTTTAATTTTTCATTCGTTTCGTTCTTCGTTTCGTTAATTTAAACGTGTCGCATTTTTCTGTTTTTGCGACCGTTATCGTTTACCTTACAATTTTTTTTTAGAACCTAGTTTTCTAAGGCCTGTTAGGCCAAATGATGTAGAAATAATTGATGCGAAAATAATGGCCTAATTCCTCGCTAGGGGATCGCTAAGTCGCTAGTAGGTGGTCATCCCAAAATTGAAAATTCCAAATTTTGAGGGGAAAAAAAGTTCCCCCTGGTGGTCAAAAAATTTGAAATCTCTACGGTTTTGATACGAAAAATTTAGCAAGAAATTAACGAAAACAACGAAAAAAACAGCCATTTCGTTATCGTTAACGAAAAAAACCAGCATTTTCCAAAAAAGTCGATAACGAGGCTCGTTAATACGTTATTTTCGTTGTCGTTATTTAAACGAGTGAAACACTACCCCCCCCCCCCTTTGCATAATTAAAAAATATGACCCCCCTCCTCCATTGCAAAGAAATAATGTCCCCCCTTCCCCCCGAAATCTTGTTTTTCTTTTTAAAATAATTACATCGACTAATGAATGAATATTTCAACTGATTAGAAAAACATTGAGCTTTTTCGTGAGAAAGAAATGGCAAGCAGCTCGGTGTTATCTAGCGACAGGTTGAGAGTTGAAATCTGTTACGGGTCGACGAATCGACGAGATAGAGGCGTTGTCGTTATATTTGCCGAGAAGAAGAAAACAGATAAGGGACGTCCAACGAATAAGGAAAAAAACCAATCAACCAATATAAGCAGCCCACGCAGAGTAGACAAGCGACACACGCAACGGCAGCAGCGACCTACATCAACGTTAGAAGGCAAACCGTCGATAAAAGACACTTGTGCGCTATATTATACAGTACGTATCTCAGAAATAATAGAAGAGACCGTGCCATTTATTTTCTGTCAAGTGTCTCCAAAAAAAGAAAAGTCCATTCAAAGTTTCTGCCAGTCACATTTCTCCTACTGTCAGAGGAAACTCAACGAGGGGAGAGAATAACGAAAAAGGCCATTTCTATTAAACTCTCGAATTACTTGTGTGCCACACACACCAGTTAAATATAATATAAGAGCAACCGGAGAAGAGCATTCGGACCCAAACGCTTGTTTTCTTAACTTCTTTCTTGTATTTGCTTTACACATTCAAATTGAAAAAAAAAGAAAAAAAGAAAAAAAAATTTCTTATTTTTCTCGATTTGACAGCCGGTTAATTATGACACTGCCTGCTGGCTGCCAACTGTTGAGTTAAAGACAACCCGAGTGTAATAATAATGACACAAAAAGGACCTACCCCACATGACTATAGCTGGGGAATGGTCCGTTTGTTGTTGTTGTACATATAATACCCAATTGCGTTTCCGTTCTGAACTTTTCTTTTCCAGATCTGATTTCAGTTTTAGGAGTATCCATCCAAAACGTTGGAATAGTCGGCCGACAGGTTCTCACGACGATGAATCAATATCAAAAGCAAATAAGCTGGGGACTGCAATTGGATGCTGCTGCTGCTGGCACTGTGATTCATTCAAACTCTAGTCAACAACTTGTTGCCATGGGAACTGCGTACAATTGAAGGGCTGGGAGAGAAAACGAAACTAAAAGAAAGAAACAACATTTTAGAGTGAAATAATCTAAGGGAGACATTCCTTCCGGAGCTGCAGCAGAGCCCAGAAAAGTCGTTTGTCGTTTCTCTTTTTCTTTTTCAGATTGGATTTACAAATTTGGCTCTAAACTAATTGAACAACGGAAGAGAGACAACAACAACAACAACCAGAAGAAGGGGGATACAGTGTAAAATATAGGCAAAAGAGAAAGAAAAGTCATCGAGACAAGACCGCGACTGGGAATTGCTTTCAACGGGGGGCGTCCCGAAATCTAAACGATCGCAGGGACACAAGACGCAAGAGCAGCGGCAGCAGATCGTTTCGACCGGGAGATGCGCAGATGGTAATGTCACCAGCAGAACAAACACGTAAATATATACACACACAAGGTCCCCTTCTTGCTGTGCACGTAGTCCAGCACCAAGTCGTCACAGGCAGAGCTGAAAAGAGTTAGATGATTATATTAGAGTTTGTGTCTATTTACAACCAAGTCTCCCGCGTTGGTTCATTCCCTTGTTTATTTGGCCCTGCAGTTTTTCCGAGTTATCGATTTGTATCTCCTTTTTATTATTTTCCTACCGACTATCTTAATGAACCTGCGAAAAAAGACAGACCCCAAAATGTACAGAAAAAGAAATCACCAACATTTAAGGCCGCGGCGTGAATGTGATGGCAAATCACCACACACATATGGCATATTATAATCAATCTTGATATCAAAGCCTAATATACCACACTCTGTCGCCTGGAAATTGTTTCTGCCCATTTACATTTTCTTGAGCCGAGAGTTTTTTTTTTCATTTGGCGGACAACCGTCCGTGTCACGAAGCCACCGTGTAGCGGATGTACCGCAAAGCGTGGCAACAGCAGCAGCAGCACGCGCGCTCTTCTTTTTCTTTTATTTCTTCTTTCATTATTTGTTTTTAGTGTTGGTCATGTCTTTTCTTTCTTTTTTTTTTTTCCTTTTTATTATTTCACGCGGCGAGTCGTTAGTTACGGACAAATCAGCCGCCGCCGCAGCGCAGCGCAGCAGCCACCGACGATGCGGCCGAAACGCTCCGTCGCTCTCGCGCGCACAGATATTGACCGCCGCCGGCGGCATCACAACGTCACATTTGGTTTAGTTTACGACGCTAACGGCGCGAGCTTCAAAAAAACCATACGAAGAGAAAAATAAAAATTTCAAGTTCATCAACAGCTCAGATCCGATGGCGAAAAATGCGTCACCTAATAACAAAACTAAAACAATTTTCTTTTTAACTTCAAAAAAAGTTTTGGGTTCTTTTTTTAAGCCATTCATCCTGTGATGTCTCCCATTTTTATACACATTTCGTTCGGTGCTGGTGGTGTGGCGGTGACGACGCGGGGGTGATGAAACGCCGCCAGAAAAGAAGGAAATCACAAATCATCAGCCCGCCGTCTTCACACACAATATCTCTTCTCCTCTGCGAGCTGACTGTCGCCGCCTTGACTTTTCTAGAAAAAAGGAAAAATGTTTTATTTTCTTTTTCTTCTTTTTTCAACACATACGAAACGAATCGTCAGTCCGGCCCCCTTTTTCTTCTTTTCCTTATTTCGCTCTTTATTTTCCAGGTAGATTTGACTGTGTGCGATGCTTCTTGTTCGTGATTTGTGCAACGACACGTAACCCCCTCCCCCCACACAAAATGAAGAGGGCCTGATTTTATTAGACACAAGCGAGTGAACCAGTTCTATTTTCCCCCTTAAAAAAGAAAAACAAATTCAGGGAGGATCTGTGCTTATGTTATTAATTCCGGAGAGCGCATCAGTCGAATAACAAATTATTCTTCTTTATTTTTCTTTACATGTTTTAGGATTTATATTGTTGATTGGGTATACAGGAGAAATAACAGGAAGGTGTGAGAAGGCAGCCAACGCATCTACTTAATAATCACAGATATCTACTATATATCGGTTTGGTAGTATAGATTTCCTCAATATTTTAAGACCCAGGAATGTCTCTATTTGTTTTAACGACCGAATGATTGAAAAAAAAACTAGACGGCAGAATAATCGACGCTGGTTATTAGTTATTTTCCCGATGGTCGCCATATTGGAATCAAATGGGGGAAACATGCAGATGAGAAAAAGAGAAAGGGATCAGCAGCAGTGCTGGTTAAATATCCGTTTTTTTTTTGGGGGGGGGGAAGTTTTGATGATGAGTTCATTAAATAAGA
This sequence comes from Daphnia pulex, assembly GCF_021134715.1. Taxonomy (NCBI): domain Eukaryota; kingdom Metazoa; phylum Arthropoda; class Branchiopoda; order Diplostraca; family Daphniidae; genus Daphnia; species Daphnia pulex. The sequence continues at coordinate 1,504,618 of NC_060018.1, read as the reverse complement.
CGACTCTCCCGGCCGACTCTACACACACATCCATTGTTGTAATAGACTGGGCGATCGTCGGCGGAGATATAGGGAACATCCTCCTTTTCTTTTGTCTTGCCCCGCCCCCACATATCTGCGTTGGGGTTGCCTTCCATCCCCCCCCCCCGCGCGATTAGTCGGACGCAGGTTCAGACTTGAATCAAATCCACACGCACACGCGGGAGAGTTTTCAGTTGTCGGCAGGGAGAATTTGTTGATTTCCTCGTTGTGTGTGCTAGTTATATTTTAAAAAAAAATAAGATTTTCGGATCTGTACTGTCTGCTGTGCTACCTCCCCGCCACCCTGCCGACTATACATGTATAGATAATAGACTCTGATGAATATGCACGCCGGTCGATGAGCGGGTAATTTATATCGTCAAGTTGCTTCCTTCTTTGCCCTTTCTCTCTCTTCCTTTTTCTTCTACGAATGAAAGAAAAGAAAAAGGGAAAAGAAAAAGAAGAAGAGGGAAATCGAATGAAGCGATGGAACTTGTTCGCGTCTGTCTATATACGCGCGCCGATGATTTATTCACGGCGGCGTCTCCGTGACGCGCCACACGACCGCAACCTTCTTCTTCTTCTTTCTTGCTTCGGACGGCAGAGATGGGGGTGGGAGCCGCCGCCCCACTCTCACCAAGTCGCAGCCAATCAGGACTTAAAATAACACAACACAAATCCAATCATTTATTCTCCCCCCTTTTCAAACTAAATAATTAAACGATCGAAACAACAGCAACAACCGAATTACAACCTTTTTACAAATTTTCTTCAAAAGAATTGGAAAGCCATTCGTGAATTCCAAAATGTCGGGATGAATAACTAAAAAAAAAAAAAAATGAACGAAAAGTTGCCAAGATATTCCAGACGGATAAACAATAAATTAAATGCAAAATCTAACGGTCGGTCGGTTATGTAGTGTGTTGCAACATAGATGATGTCCAATCTGCTGTACATAAATATTATATACGACTGTGTTATTGATAACACCTTTTTTTCATTTCTCACGTTGGTATTATTTTGGTAGGAAAACCATTTTGCCGCCATTCGGTGTATAAATGTGCCATTGCCAAATGCGGAGCGACTGGATGAACGGGCGCAACACTTATAGTTGAATAAACTCACGTTGATGCGGATTGACATTGATCGGAGAGATTGTGTGCTGGGGCTGTTTGCATTCATATTTCGTGCACAACACACACGGGGATCCGGTTGATCCCGTGGTTTCTCTTTCTAATTTGATGGAAAATAACATTTCAGGCCAAAAAAAAGAGAGCGCCAGAGTTTTTTAAAATGATGTTGTAAACCCCTCAGGGGAAAAAAAAAAGAAAAAAAAAGTTGTATGAGAAATTGGTTTGACACGTTCGTTTACATTAACATAGCGTTTACAAGACGACGAGAGATAAAACAACGACGGCGGCGGCCGCGTGCAACCAAAATGGAGCAGAAAGGAAATCGAAGAGTTATAAATAACAAATTGGATCATCAACCTCAATCCGCTTTTTTTTTTATTTTCTTTGAAAGGTAACAAGTGATTGAATTTCGGTTCGATGTATTTAACATCCGTTTAACCCACAAAAAAAGAGTCCTCAGCAGGAGGACCTACGTAGGGTGGGAAGGAGCCAAAGGGCTGCACAGTCCCACTTTGGTCCAGGGACTCTTTTGGGATAGAGAGAGAGACCCAATTGGCTATTATAACTTTTTTTGGTAATGAGCCTGCGCGCTAACAAGTTTGCCGAGAGGGAGGAAAAAAAAAGAGGGGGGGGGGGCGTGACGTGAGTGTCTGTATGAGCTGTGATTAGTGCGGGAATGGAAACTATTCGAGAGAGAAAATATCACCGGACTCTCTTATTCTTTCCCCGATATCCTAAACGAATCCCAAACGGAGAAACAGTTGATTATTCTATTGCATAACAATCGGAAGAAAACCCCTCCAAAAATTCATCTATTTATTCAAATGTATACCAGGAACTTTGGAATGATTGAAAATAATATTCATCCCGACCCCCTAGTCTGATATACCAAGAAAAAAAGAAAATTCAAAGAAATCTGAAAATCTTTTTGGTCAAGTAGTATATATAATATACAAGCCAGAAAAGTCTGTACTAATTGGGACTTGATTACGCCTTCCATATTTTGTGTGTGTGTCTTTTCCTCAATCGTGGTCCCACGCTATATTACGTCCATAAATACCATCACATATATAGTAGGACTGGGACGATAGAAGAAAATGGGCGAGTCCCGCCACCGGCCATGACAACATGATCGGAAATTTAAGCCCGGGCGCCACAAATTTATAAATACTCGGATAAATATTATTTTTTAAAAGAAAAGAACGAAAAAGAAGACAACTAAAAAACACACACACACACAAACGACCCCCTGATTTTCTTTTTCTCTCGTTCACTATAAAAATCCAACCGCGAAGGGAAGTATGTTGGAACCAAAAAGAAACAAAAAAAAAAAAGGAAAATTAACAAGGCAAACATGTGTGTGTAGTATAAGTAGTACCATGTTACACAAACAAGTGGTAGTATCAAAAACTAAATACGCGCTTTTCTCAAATTGGAACGAATGTTTATCTATGCTATACTACACAACATAGTGCGGGAATTAATTTGGGGCTTTTTCTTCCCGACTAAACGCCCGTAATGGAGTAGGGGGAGAGGTCAACCCATCACGACCGTTTTCTTATAATATTCCAGACACTACCTAGAGAGAATGAAGAAGAGGAGTGCTTGCAAGTGTGGCCAGAAAATATTATAGTACATCTCTCGTCGAGAATAATCGCATCTACAAAAAGGCTAATCAACCGTGTATTTACTTCATGCCTTCTTCATCTTCTTCTTTTTTACAGGTGTTGCGTAAGTGTTTGAATAAATAATAACGTCGGAATTTATTTTATTTTTTTTTTGTAAATTTTCTTACCGTAAGAATTTTCTTCTTCTTCTTAAAAAAATGAAGGGTGTGTGTGTGTGATGATTCATGCAGAGTGAATCATTTCAAATATTCGCTCGGGTCTCTCATCCGATGTGAAATATGTACCGCGATCGCTGCCCGCGATTGAACGGCGGCGGCGTTGGCGCGCTCACGCCGCCCCGTCAACTTCTCCATTTTCTTTCTGTATTTATATCTGTACACACAGCACATGTGTATGGGCGAGAGGGTCTCACACTCCAGCAGCCTTATATCCATCCTATCAAGAAGAATAAGAAGAAGAAGAAGAAGAAATAGGGAAGAAATCATTAGCGGTTCGGTTTGGCCGTTTGGGAGTCGCGGCGTGCCTCATCATCGCCCATCATCGGCGATTTATTCCGCTTGAATCCAACATCATATGTATACATTTATTCTTTTTTTTTTCTTTCTTTTTTTCATTTAAAAGGTAACAAATGGCATGGAGGACACGGAGTTCTCTTCTCTCCTCTTTCATTCCTCAACTCCTCCTTTCTTTTCTTTTTCTTTTTCTTTTCTTTCTTGATTCTATTCATATCAAAATCGTCTACTAGAAGAAGAGAGGAGCCAAAGGGAGAACTGGAGAGCATCAGCAAAGGACCTCCTGCTATCAAATGAACGACCCCGGCAAAAAAAAAAAAAAAAAGAGATTCCCACTCTGACGTGTCACGGTCTCTCTAGCGCTCATTTTATTTCTTTGTTTTTTTCTTCTTTTTTTTTCTTCTTTTGATTCAACGCGAGGGAGCAGAACAGGAAATTTCCATCCACTAAGAAAAGAAAAATGAATTTTGTTTTCTTTTTCGTTTATTAGTTAAGAAGAAAAAAGATTTTTTTTCAGTTTCTTGGTTGTTTCTTCTATACAGTCATCCTCCAGTTTCTATTCTCGGTCGTGTTGTGTCGTCAAAAGAAGGGGGAAATATTTGTTTCATCATTGCCTTTTGATATTTTCTTCTTATAGACCCGCGCGACTCTTTAAAAAAAAAAATTTGATCGCAACAACCCGGAACGTCAAGCGGCCAGGGGAAACATTTTATTTTATTTTTGTTTTGTTAATGAATCGTGTGGATGTGGACCGTGTCCTTTTCGTGACCCCCTTCGCTTATATAGACGATCATTTTTCTGATTGGATTGAATAACGGCCATCACACACACAGGCATTAAATTTCTCTCTAATTTCTCCCTTGGCAGACCGGCTTAATGATTCCGTCTAATCATTGCGCTTTTAATCAAAAATTCAAACTATTTTACTTTTCAATTTTTCAAAACTAAATTTCCTTTTTTTATTCTTCCAAAAATATCTAATATTTATCTCTATTTTGGGAGGGGGGTGGTTTATAAGAAAGAGATGTTAAGGTCCACGGTGCCTTTGGAATGCGCGAGCCCATCGCTTCTCAATATTTCACTGTCGATGTCACACACACACACACGCGCCAGAGAGGACCCACCTTTCACATCCTCTGGCTGCTCGGCGATGAACATCAGAGAAAGAAATGGGGCGAGAGAAGAAAACAAAAATAACCCCCGAGTCAAAAGAGATCATCGCTCAGAGCCACATCAGTTGGAAAATGCTGAAGGATACACAATATCGGATCAAATGAGCAGAGAGAGAGACGACATGAACACACGTACACACACATGTTGGACAACTGTACACACAAACACACAGGCCTACATCATATATATATATGTACACACGCCCGGTGCAACTTGCTGTGTGTGAATATACAAGCATCTTTCTCTACCTGGTGATGCACGCACGAGAGCAGTTGACGGCGCACCGGACCCCGAACAGAGCGCGGCTATATCAGTCCGACCAGATCGCACACGTTTCTCCTTGTGTTGTGTCTTTATTTGATTCTCTCCTCCGAGTCCGACTCCGACACAGTCTCTCAACTGTCCAAACTATTTTGGTGAAGGGAAAAATGGAGAGAGATATTATTTGTTGGTAAAAAGAGAGGGGAGAAAAAGGCCCAAATAACTCTCTGAGAAACTGTGTAGATGGATGTTGTTGTTGGTAACCGCTCAGTGTGTGTGTGTATATAAAAGATGAAACGTCTTCATCGACCGGGGGGGAGGGATAGTCATCATGCAACACGCGTTTCCAATCGTGTAAAAGTGTGGAGAGTTGACGACGACGATTCGGGGCGTTCCATTCGTCTTCTTCTTTGATTTTTCAATTCCGTATCGTCTCGAATTCCGATCATTTTCTTCTTTTCTTTCGATCCTTCTCTTAATCGTTTTTCGCCTATAGATCGGATTATATGTACATTTTCCATAGATTTTGTTTTTGTTTCGGTCCTTGTCATCGGCCGGGGAGTTTATGGAGACTGGAGAGAGATGGGCGGTCATGACCGGAATGTTTTTGGGTAGAAAAAGACATCGGACATTGGCAGAGAAAGAGGAAGAAGTAGAAGTAGGCTGTGTATAACGTGTGAGAATCTCCACTCGTCGCGGGGTTTTATGCATGAATGACGCAGCTAAGGCAATACATGATCAATGATGGCGGACTTTGATGGCGGCATCTTACTCATATTATCTCCTCCAATAATCAACGTGCCCTTTTCTTTTTTCTTCTTCTTACCAAAACATTTATTTTTTTAAATAAAGGAAAAGCGATCCACCCTTTATATATATCTAGAAAAGAGAGGGACAGACATGATGGTAAAAAAAAATAAAGGTGTGTAGAATAAAAAAAAATGAACAAAAATGGGAGACACGAACAAAGTTACGTTCGTGACCCCGGAACGACCTTTTTCTCTCCTCGTGAAAAATTTTTCCGTTATTTTTTTTTTCTAGTCAATTTTCGGGTTGTGATTTGTTTTTTAGAGAAAAAAAAAAGAGAGAGAGAACAACATGCGCCAATGATTGGGAAATAAATTTGACTATAAAAAAAAAATGAACGAACGAAAACGCAGAAACAAAAAAAAAAACAAGAACGTGATTATGTGTTGTGTGCTGCGGCTCTCCGGACAAGTTAAGCTTTACCGGTCTCTTTTTCTGTGATTTCATGAAAAAAACCTTATATAATCGTGGTGGCCGACCGGTTCAATTCCCCTCCCAAGAAAATATCAAGAAAGTTTTCCGTTGAAATTTTTTCGGTTGTTTTTTGTTTATTTCCAACTTAGAAAATTCTTTCCCTTTTTTATTTTTTTAAATTTTATCCTGTTTTATGGATTATTATTATTCTGAAATCTGATGATAGCGACAGGACAGAGACACTTTGGATAGATGGTCCGTACCTTTGGTATCTATCAGAGAGAAAAAAAAGAAGAAGAACAACATCCTCGCGAGCAGAGAGAAAATCAAACAACAAACTTTCCGGTGATAAATGGATGTGAAGCTCATGGCGATTTGTCATTTCCCACACACGGACCGCCGCAAACCTGTGGCTTTTTTTTTTCTAAAATAATAATAAAAAAAAGAAAATCACTTGGAACAATCTGTATGTGTGTATCTCTTAATTTTTTTTGTTTTTCCCCCTCCCATGTCAAAGGATATAAATTGATCGATAAAAATCCGCATTTTTCCCGTCCGCCGGTCTTGTTTCTTATTTCTTTGAATTACAGTCTAGTACACCAGAGAAAGACTATAAAAATCACTGTTGAAGAATAATAATAATATTAAAGATGGCTGCTGCTGTCGTCGGCACGCGTCACGTAATTCATTCCCTCTTACCTTGGCGAATTGAAAGCGTATCGCAATATCCGGCGGAATAGACACTGCAGCTATAGCTAGCCCAGCAGCAGCGGAGATGTGTGATGCCGGTTGAGATGCGTCAAAAGCCCTTGGACTCACCTCGTGAAACACGACGACGACGACACGTATAAAAAGATCAGCCGAGCCTGAAAAAACCCTCGAAATCCTTCTCGCATTTCCAAGCGCCAAAAAAATAAAATAAAATAAAATAAAAGTGGGCGCATCAAATAATTTAGTCTAGGCAAAAATCTGTTCTTCCCCTTCCCCCAAGCAACCCAGAAAATTGTGTAATTCTTCCAACTTTGTATTTGCGTCATTTCCTTTGCTCCGCGCATAGACAAACACAAACCGGATCGCCATTTCTCCTGCCATGCGTGTCCATGGGGGGGTCGGCTACAAGGATACAATCCAGCCGAGAGAAGGGGGGCCCCTTCTCTGAGGAGCCGAGAAGTTGCGTATGATATTGGATCCGAAAGTGCATGAGGAACGAGGTGTTTTTCATTGATGGGCGCTCGTAAAAAGCCGAAAAGGAATAAGAAATAAGATTCAAGCCATTCGCCGGTTATTGGGTAGAGAATGCGCAATGAATGGGATAATATGAGCTGAGCGCCAAACGGAACCGCGCGCCGGATTCTGTCGGAATAAAAAAAAAAAGATGTCGAGACGACGAGTTGTAGAAAAAACAAGTCAAGAAAAAGAGAGTCGTTGTTGTTGTTGGTCGGCCTCATTTGCCTAGAAACACATCACACTATACACTAGAGCTTAGACGCGCTCAGCTTAGCTCAGCTCTCCAGCCAATTTGGCTTTCACTGCACGACTCTGGGCGGCATCCATCCAGTGTGGGAACGGCACGCAGCACATCAGCTCCGGCCCAGCAAAGCCAGAACCCCAACAGATTCCCTCTATGGCCTCCCTCTCACCTGTACAACACCTATTGGGATGTTCCCGTCTATTTACATACACGATCGCGAGCGAAAAAGAAAAAACAGCCGTTCATTGGCGCAACTTTCAAATGTAAAAATTTACAATTTTCTCTCTCTCTCTCCCAACAAGTGAAAAAAGAAAAAAAAAGAGACTCTATCTGTTGATGAGTTGTCACGGCCCAGGAGCCCAACACACACACCCAGTGCCAACCCCGCCGTGAATAAAAACCGAAAATACGAGACTGCCGTAACGACCAACTGGGCGGAATTTAATTAGAGAAGAAAATAGAGCTGGATATAGTGCGTATAGTAGATGCAACAGGATCTGGTCGCTGCCACCTGCGATCGGCTGACCCCGCCGCATGACCTTCTTCTTTCTCTCCTTAAGACTCGTTATAACACCGACGACTCACGGAACACACACACACCGACGCTTCTTCTTCTTCTTCTTTCCCCCCCAACTGAGAGTCTTCTCACTTGTGTGTGGAAGGGAGGTGTGTAATTTAATTTGGGACAGCCCCAACAAGTTGCTACATAGGCCCCCTCTCTCTCTACTAGATATAGGCGGGTGGCCACCACCACCTATCTCTGTTAACTTTATTTTCGGAGGAGCGCGAGTTACCTCTCTCTTCTTCTTCTTGGGCTCTCCGTCGAGGCGGCGGCGGCGGCCATCATCTCAACTCAATTACAACCCATACTTATTTATTACGTAAGGATCCATATGGGCCCCTTTTTTTTTTCGCCGCGCGTCCCAGCAGCAGCAGCAGCGTGCGGGGCCGAATGTTTCACACGACCTTTCTCTCTCTTTCTTTCTCTCTCACACACACACAAAAACTCAAAAACTCAAAAGAAAAAAGGTAAGGAAAGAAAGTTGGAGGTGGAAAGAAAAACTGTCTAATTATCACGATGGAAAATTTGAGAAACCGCACAATCTAATAATGAAGCGAATTATATGATTTTCTTTTGCGCGGGGGATTTGAAAAAATTATTAGTCGCCCAATTTTTGGCATCGTTTTAACATTTCATCGTTTAATTTTATTATGCGATCCTCCCACCACCACCATCTCGAGATGGGACCAGATTTCCGAAGGTGACGAATGGCTGACCATGTCCCCCCGTGAAGATAACGTGAAAGTGCAAAACAGGTCGGCACCGAAAAACCCTCGACACGATTGGAAATGTGGGTTCCAGGGGGGGATAGACGAACGACGGGATTGGTGAGATATTATACCTCTCCGCATTTAACAATAAAAACGATAAAATTGGTGTTGGTAAATGCGTCGGAATTTCCTTTATTTTTTTAAATCAATAAAAACTGTTTTTCGATTTTTATTCCCATTGATTTTCCTTTTTTATTTTATTCAACCCCGTTGGCGTCACTTTGCGCAACCAAGAGGAATCGCCGCTGTGTGTTTTTGTTCCCTTGCAGACATTTTAGTGATCGACGGAGAGGAGAATGAAACACGAAACCCGCCGGTCTCAGAATCACGACTGGCACCATCTAGCGCGTCATTCGTGCAATATCGGGAGAGATACTAATATATACTATGTAACCCACACACACAGGAAAAAGAACCGCGATCACGCAAAGGGGGGCCGATGAGCCGACGGGACTTCCTGCCGCGGCACGTATGATGATGATTCCTCCAGCGGCGATATGATGCCCGTCACTTTCAGACAAAAAAATTCCGAAAATGCCTCATATTTCCATCTATTGTTTTCTTAGTGTATTTTTCTTTTTCTTTTACTGCTAAAAGTCTCTTTTTGATTCGGAGAATGTCGCCGCATTTTTACTCTTTTCGAAACTCTTTTGATTCGATGATGGAAATAATAAAACTAAAAGAAGAAGCGAAAAACATCGCAATCAAATTTTGATTATTTTTCTTCACCTTTTCTTTATTTTTTGTTTCACAAAGATTTGCGATAGGCGAAGACAATGCCTTCCTTGTCCAGCAAGTAGTTTGGACTGATGTGACGTTTGAGTCGGCTCCAACGGCTCGGGTTCTTGGCTTCCAGCTCGTCCATCAGCGGCTCGAGCGGACGCAGCTCCTCGCACGTTGTCAGATACTCGTAGCGCATGACGATGACGATCAGACCGCCTGGTTTGCACATCCGAACGAGATCGTGCACGGCCTGGCAGGGCAAATGGCCCGGAACGAACCCACCACAGCTCGTTACTGTCACGCAATAACAAGCGAATTAGCATTCAGAGAACAAGAAGAATAAAAAAGGCCATTATTTAAAACGTACCAACATCGTATTCGTCCTTTGGCAGAGATTCGTTGTCGGCATTGCCCAGCATTGCCTACACACGTCAATCGACGCAAATTTCAATCAATCGATTCAATTCGAAACGGAACTTTGTTTAATGTATTACCTGTGTTGCACGTTTGTAGATTCCTTTTTGGCGAAGTTTAGTGAGCATGTCTTCCGAACCGTCGATAGCGTCGATCGAGTTGAAACCGTTCTTGGCTAACTGTTATAGAAATTTGTTTTTTCCAAAAATTAAATTTCTCTTCAAATTAAAGAAATTATGCTATTTAGTCGGTGGTTCTTAAATTATTATGATACTACCTCTAAGCCGACCAGTCCAGTGCCGGCAGCCACGTCCAGCACGGTGACTTGAGAACGTTTTTCATTGGGAATGAGCTCACAAACGGCCTCGACGGCCAATCGCGGTCCGACGTAATGCTCCGGTCGGAAATCCTTAACAAAAAAAAAAAATCATTAGTTCATCGACAATAAAAATTAAGAAAAAAAAAAAAAAAAACGGAAAGAAATTAAGAAACACATAATGAACAATTAGCGCGCGCGTTCGGAGTTTATTATTATTTCTTTTTTCTTTTAGAAAGCGGAAATAAAAATTTTTGGGAAATGAGCCTAATGTTTGAAAAATAAAAAAAATCTCGCGGTGGCTCAGCACCAATTTTTTTTCTTTCTCGTGTGTGTGATTGCGGGAATGACAATGCGCCTTTTCGTTCGTTTCGTTCTTCTTCCATATTTTCCATTCCGCGTAGAAAGAAAGAAAGAAAAAAAAAAGTTCACGCCGGAGCTTCAACCACAAGACCGACTAACCGAGTTCCCACACGCCAGCACCTTCCTTCCGATCGTTTTCACCAATTCTTTATTTTGTACTTTTTTTTTTATTTGCGTAATTGCAACCGTCTAACTTCTTTTTTTGATTGCAGTCAGTGAAAAAAACCAGAAGAAACTTTTTTTTTTAAAACTTTCTGAAGTTTCCGATTTCTCGGGAGAATTTGTCGTTAAAATTGACAACGTTGAGCAAACGATCGCCAAATAGACACGAGTGCAACAGGGTAAAGGGCTTCTTTTTTTCTTTTTAGATTTAAAAGCTAGTTTTTAGAATTACGTAACAAAGAAATAGACATGGAGAAGCTCAAGGGAACCCGACACTCGAACGCGTGTCATGTAACAAGTGAAACGACGACGTCCTTTGACAAAGTTGGCGGTTGCCAAAAAGGGCGGGCGATGGGCATGGGACGGTGAATGCGATATGCAATAGTGTTGTTACCTCATCGTATTTGTCACTCCATTGTTGATAGAAACTTAAAAGTTCAGTTTTGTCATGGACAGATGAGCTGAGCGTTGCGTTCAACTTGCAGCGATCGGCTGTTGGGTCGCTGGCAGTGTCGGCCATCTTCCACTCGCAATTTGTGACTGACAGGATCGTCAACGCAACACACCAACTGCCCTGTCCAATCGATCAAAACTCTATGCGGTTACTAGGGCAATTCTCCCTAGTTTGGTTGGTTAAATCCTACGTCAAGAGATTCCATATGAATATGTCAACGTGTCTCTTTGCCGGCGGGGCAGCGATGCCCATTCGAACCTTCTGGCAACAATCTTTTCTTTTTTCGAGATATATATATATTTTTAAAGAACATTCCAACTCCATTTAAAGTGAACACTGTCGGAAGTCTGAGAAACCCGTAAAAGTGCTCATTCATGAATGCGGCGGCCTTATTACGTCGAATTATCTTATTATTATATTCTCTAGTAAAATCAAGGTGGACTTCTTTGATGAAATTGCGCAGTTGTGTGTGAACACGTCTCTTTTGCCTTTGGCTATTAAGCACTGAAATTCTAATTTTCAGAAAAACTCTTGACCGAGAATCGAATTTCGTTGTCTATTTTCATCCAATGCCACGGAACTGATTTTTTAAAAATAAATTTATGTAGAAAAAACAAAAATTGGTTAATTCTTGAAAAATATATCATGCTGTGGCATTAAATTGTGTATTTATATCTAACAACAAGTGCTCGAGGCGAATAAAATTATCAAAATAAAAATAAAAATGAATTCAAACTGAATAGAAAGTTGTGGCAACGTTGTGCCACATAGTAAGTTGTTTATTTTGATTTTTGGGTGTTTGACCTTGTAAATGTAGACAATCGCGCCTATTCGGACATTACCATACAAGTTTTGTACGGGACTGCTCTGAACATATCGTTTACATGTAGCCAGTCGTGGTTCAATGCGGCGCATAAGCTGAAACACTCTACTGATTACTGCACTGAAGGGATACGATACTAACCAGTCGCTTGAAAAATGAATTCCTTGCCAAACGCCAACCTGTTAGCGAAGCAGTTGCGGTTTGGTAATTATTTAAACTCTTGTTATTATGGTTAAATTCATTTGTTTTTTCTAATTCCAAGTTGATTTCTTGTGTGATTTATAGGGGTTCAAACATGTTACAAAAGGCTGGCTTCTCAATCAGCCAAAGATATTATCGTTCCATCTATGCCTGCAACAAGTTTCCAGCCTCAGCCTTATGAAGTAAATAATATTGTTTTCTGTTCCATCATAACACATAATAATGCAGATGCTGTTTTCAGGGACCAGATTTTGACAAAATTCGTTCCATACGTGCCAATCACCTAAACCCAGCCCTTTTCACCTACTACAAATCTCCCCTCCTTATCCATCAAGGACACATGCAGTGGCTATTTGATCACCATGGTGTCCGTTACCTTGACTTGTTTGGAGGAATTGTCACTGTATCTGTTGGCCACTGTCACCCGTGAGTCAAATTGCACCTTACTTGTTGTGCCTATATCCTTTTTTGCATCAGCTTCATACAAGTAATGATTTTTTTCAGGAAAATTAATGAAGCTACCAAAAAGCAACTAGACAAAGTCTGGCACACGACAAACATCTACCTACACCCAAAAATTCACGAATATGCAGAACGCCTTGTAGCCACTTTGCCCGGAGATTTGAAAGTATACATACCAAACTAACATTGTCTGATGCATAAAATTACGTATTTTTTCACAGGTTGTATATTTTGTCAACAGCGGATCAGAGGCTAACGATCTGGCTATGATGATGGCTCGTATGTATACTGGCTGCTACGACTTAATCTCGTTCCGAAACGCTTATCACGGAATGAGTCCCGCTACAAATGGCCTTACCGCTCATTCCACTTGGCGTTACAATATTGCAGGCAATTTCGGTATTCATCAGGTAAATTGAGTTTGAGGACATCCGATTACGGTTTTTAAAAATTTTCGTCATAATATTTAGACGATGAATGCTGATCCTTATCGAGGAGAATGGGGTGGAAAGCACTGCCGTGATTCTCCCGTTCAAACCACTCGCAGCTGCAATTGCTCACCCGGACAGTGCGCTGCATCGGGAAAATATGTCGATCAGCTGGATGAAGTTCTGCGTTATTCCGCACCAAAAGGACGAGTTGGTGGTTTTTTTGCCGAATCCATTCAGGTTTGAAATCGACTTTCTTTTTCTCGAACAAGTGGTAATATCAAATAATTTGATTACTGCAGGGAGTTGGAGGTACTGTCCAGTATCCGAAAGGATTTTTAAAGTCCGCCTTCGAGTTGATCAGAAATCACGGCGGGGTTTGCATTGCCGATGAGGCAAGTTTTTAGATATTTTTAAAATCAAGGGAATCAAGTTAAATCAACTAAATCAATCATTCAGGTACAAACTGGATTTGGGCGCACTGGCGAACATTTCTGGGGTTTTGAGGGTCACGGTGCTATTCCCGATATTGTCACCATGGCAAAAGGAATGGGCAACGGTTATCCTATGGCAGCTGTCGTCACTACACCCGCCATCGCAAAAACGATGAGCGCAGCTTTGCATTTCAACACATTTGGAGGGAATCCAGTTGCTTCAACTGTCGGCATGGCCGTTTTGGACGTGAGTTATTCTTAGATGGAAAACTGGTCTGACTCGAGGGATTTCGCTAAACTATTTTGTCTGAAATGGTATTAAGGCAATCGAAGCAGACCAAACACAGGCAAATTGCCGCGATGTTGGAACATATTTTCTCCTTGAGCTGGCCAAGCTGCGTGACGAATTTCCGAATTTGGTTGGAGATGTCCGAGGTAAAGGTTTGATGATCGGAGTTGAACTGGTGTCGGACCCGGAAACGCGGGCTCCTCTGGCACCTGCCGATGTTCTGACTATATGGGAGCAATGCAAAGACATGGGAGTTCTTTACGGCAAGGGAGGATTCTATGGCAATGTAAGACTATAACTGTACTTTTCTGATATGGTGCCAGATGACACGCTAATTTTAACGGCTCTTCTCTCTAGGTCTTCCGCATCAAGCCACCCATGTGTATTACAAAGTCTGACGTGGACTTTGCCGTCGCCGTATTGCGAAAATCAATTGCTTCTTTCCTCGAGAAATGAGTGAATCTTTGTTTTACTAAAGCGCCAAGCCTTTTCCCCCGTTGTTGATGGCAAACTTTCTAAAAGTGATTGTGGTTGTTGAAACTAACATAAATATTAATTTTGTGTATTTGCCGAGGGACATTTAACACGAGTTACAGTTACTCTAAAGGGATCCATATTAAATAACTTGGTAGAATATCATTGTTTTTCTTTCCCGAGTTGTCTCGCCTATTAGCAGCCATATAATTTGCGTGCGCAAAAATACATTGGAACAGATGCCTAACATAGACTAGTTCATCTGAATGGAAATGATCAAATGCTGCCATATTTGTGTTATCTTGAGGGGTAAATTTGAGGCAAGGTGAACGTACTGCAAGTTTAGTTAAATACTTTGTTAATTGTAGGCACTGCAAGGGAAGAGCTTGATTGTCAATTTGTCAGTTAACAAAAATACAATAAATATTTCGCGCAACAGTAAAAAGCAGTCGAGACCCGCGAAATGTGAATTGAGAGCCAGCTCAACCAGGGGAAACTGGGTAGCAGGAATTATTGCTAAAATACATTGTGATGAACACAGGGAAATAAAAGTTATGCGCCTCAACTAATGATCATAAGGAGTGAATATCGGATACATTGAAGTGCATACAGTTTTTCTTTATAATAAGCTTGTGCTTCAATAGTCAACACTTGTTGCTGAATGTTTCGTGTTCGGGTAAACCCAGCTCCACTTTATGTAGTGTGTTGGTGGTTAACAGAACTATTTTTTGCAGTTCCTGTCTGGCCCTCCTAACCACATAGGTCATCAATCCAATGCTGATAGCCACCTGATTTTAAAAAGTAGAACAACACTGGAACACATAAATTTAAAAGCTATTTTCCAATTTAAAATTACCTGTATGCAGAATACGATGTACCCTGTAGTTGCAGTATTATCGTCAGTCAGGACATCTCGCATAGATCTCAATGTACTACCCAAATAAACGTTGATTACTTGAGTAGGCAACAATCCCATGGCTGTTGCCAACATGTATCGTCCAACACCAATTGAACTCCCCTAATAAAGCAAACCAAAAATAAAGATTAATATATGAAATATAAAGATTAAATCAATTTTGAAAAAGTACGGCAAAGATGGCATTTTGAAGCCCAAATGGAATGGGGGTCAGTCTTGCAAAAGCAACAACTTTAAATGCTTGAGGTCCAGAGATGACATTGACAAATGCACGGAGGCTGTGGGAGTTGAGAAGCTTTGTAGTGATGAATCCAAGGCAGAGCTGCTTCACAATAACATGAGCAAAAAATACACCAACAGCTGCAGTGGTACTAACAACCAAGATGCCGGCCATCATACCAAATAAATACCCACATGCAAGATTGAGCAAAATATAACCCCACGTCAACGGGAGTGACACAATTGTGAACAGAGCAGTAAACATAATGCACGTAACCCAGGTGTCCTGTTTTTCTATCCACAACAGAACATGATAGATGGAATCACGAAACAGAAATACAAAGCAAGCCATGATAGCTAGTGTTAACAACGAAAGGAGACACTGGCACATCGGCCCAGAGACAAACGAAGATCTGTTGAGTGAAATCGTATTAAGACTACTGTAGTTATTTTCCTCATCCAGAGAGAATACAGCTGTCGTGGATTTGAAGGGACTTGGAGGTCCCATGTTTTACAACTTAATTGTGTTCGTGATACGACATAAAAAGAAAGCGAAACTAGTCTAGCGTAACTGACATTAAGGTGCACGTTGGAGGGGCACAAATTGTTTTGGTATTTTAGAGTTCGGTTTCTGTCAACATTTGAGAAATTTGTGATGAAGGTCACTCAACGACGATGCTCGCTTTTGACGACTGCTATTGAAAAAAGGAAGCAATAAGCGGCGCATTCAACTTCCTGGTTCGACCAAAGAGAGAAACAAACAAACGATAGATGGCGTAGGCAGAGCTATAGAATACTATAGTCCAAAGAAGACGGTCAAAGAAGTGGTCTTTGTCTATGGACATGTTATGAGAGCCACCAAGTGGTCAATTATCGCGGTCAAAAAAACATTTTGACAAAAGTACAAAGAATTTCTTGTTATATTTTATTAAAAGTTAATGAATATATGGATTATTAATTTCGAACTTTTATTTAAAATCCATGGTAAAATTAATTTCTGAATTTCGAATTTTTCGGATTTCTGGGGATTTTTTTGTAAGGGTTTGCCTTTGGTCTGGCAACGTTCTAAAGTAAAGAAGAAACCCCTTCTCGAAAAGCGCGAAAAGTGTCTGGAAGCCAGTGGAAGCCCTTATTCTCTAGTTGTTCATTTCATCCAACACAGCCGTGAACCGACCAGGCATCTATTGCTCTGATTTCATTTTAATGTTTTATGGTTTTATGCTTGATGCTTGAGCTTGATGCTTAATGCACAAAGCACAATGTTGACTTCTGTACAACGTACCCTAAATGAAGTTTACCCAATTAGCTACCCCTTTGGTAATACCCGAAGTAAAAATGTGTTGCAAGACTTCTGTTGCGAAGAAGGTCCTTGCACTTCATCCTTGAAGGTAACCAACAGCAGACTAATCTGTTAGACTGAAAACTAATTTCTGATTTGGACCACTTGCATTTAGGTTCTTTTTCTGGGCAGTTTTGACCTTAGTAACACTCTTCAGGTAGCAAGAAATGATAGGTTCGATGGCATGCAAATCCATCTTACCAACCTAAATCCATCAGTGGTAGCTCGGAACATCACTATTTTGGAAATAATATCAGCCCCTGATTTCAATCCTGAAGACGGTGAAGACTTTGCTTTCCTTTGGGATGTTTGGTATAATCTTGAATGGCCAAAAGTCACCCGTAAGAGATTTCAAGGAGTTTTGAAGGACCTGTTGAATGATTCGTTCCCTGAAAATGTCTCAGTCCCCAAAACTAAACATTCTGAAATGTTGAAGAAGGTGTGGAGTTCTTGGCTTTCTGTTTTGTCACAAACTGAATCTGAAGATAGTTTTTTAGTGAAAAAAGTAGGCTTGGAAAGGTAAATTTTTTTCAAGCTTATAACTAGATTGAAGTACTAAACCATCTTTTATTTTCCAGGAAACTGAATGTCTGTAAACACTGGGGCCACATCACTGAAGGGAAAATGGAAAACGCGAAAAATGTTGGTTTTTCGACGATCATTGATGTATTAGCTTCTAGCCTGGAAAAAAGTATTGGGCTTGAAGGGTTAAAAGATTCAGCGAGGCAGAATATCCGTGAAGAAGCTAAGCGCTATTTTGAAAAAGGTAGCTGTCGACTTGAAAACGATATCAAGCTCGTGTGTCTTAATCCAACATTGCTTGACCAAGAAACGCTCAGCTATAATCTTCAAAGTTCCCTGTGCCCCTTTGATGGATACTTGCCGCTACTTGAAGAAGAACTGGACACTTCAATCAAGAGCAAGATGATGATACGTTCCTGCCAGAAAATTCTCAAAAAGCTTCTTTCTTTTTATCGAAAACGCCTCATCAACGGGAAAACCTTCGAATTGTTCTTCTATTTGGAGGATGCCATAGAGTTCTGCTATTCTGAAAACGTCAACAAGTTCGACGTAATTGACTGCTCTAACATTGCAGATCATGTCGGATTAGCGAATTTGATCCTCGCATGCAGCGGGAAGTTGTCCGATAATCCATCAGCAATGTTGTTCACCGAAACTTTTCATTGGTTCGACTTTGGAATGGGATCAGTGAAGTTATACGTCGAGAACGCCCTTTGTTGCCCGTTGAGCATGATCCCAACTACATATGGATTGCGTCTCAAAAGCCGCATCGAACTAGGATTGCCTGAGTTGCTGCGACGTTTGATGGCGCCCATTAACATTTGCTGGCAACGAGCACCTCCCTTTCGTAACGTTGTCATGTCACCCTCTTCTGCACTTAGCGGGTTCCTGGATCAGTTAGCGAACGTTTGCTTTGATGCAAAGTTTCCTTTACAGATCACAGGTATCCCTCCCGGAGCCGGATGTGGCATGTTGCTGTATACCCCGCAAACGTTCAGCTACGTAGTGAACTCGATGATTCAACGGCTTGGAAGAGACCACTGGTTGAAGAAAGATGTCCGGTCGGCCGAGATGCATCCTCATTTTCAATTAGCTAGACAAACACTTGATTCCTGGAAAGATGGCCAGAAGATTCTTAAAATCTCCGCAACTATTCCTACTGCGTCTTCAAACAAACTGTCTTCTCTAATAGGGATTCCAAGCATTCGATTGATACTCCTGCCAAAAGCGAAGAAAGGGAACTGCTATGAATTTTTTGGACCAGATGTCCATTTCATCGACAACTTTCAATTGGAACTGGAGAAGACCTCAACCGGATTCCAAAACGTTTCAATTTCCTTTCTCCTGATTCCTAATCACGGGCTCGAAGAAACTCATCGTGCCATCATCGTTGATATAACGAATGGATCAGAATTTCTCGTCTTTGAGTCGTTTGAATCAGTGCAGGTCGAGGACTGGAGTTTTCCTTATCCGTTTATTCCTTCGAGAAACCAACGAGAGGATCCCTCTCCTGAAGAATTTCACATGGAGGTTGACAGTTGCGTCGAGTCCGAAGATCAGTTCCATCTGAAAATAAATGTTATTTCATCCAAAAGTGTCTCAGGTGGGTTTGTGAACGTTTTTGCCATTTCATCGGTTAATTGTTTTTTTTTTTTGTTTTTTTGTAGGCTTAAAAGTAGAAACGAATGTTCGGGCGCCTTGTGAATCCTGCCACGAGATTACTTTGTCACTGAACCAGCCTGACAATTTCAAGCCGTTAGTGCTTTCACTTCCTTATCCAATCCTTGTCGATGGCATCCGCGCTACCCTTAATCTCAAAAGCCGCCATGTTGATTTAGTGCTAAAGAAAGCATTGTGGGAACCATGGCCGTGTGAGTACCGACCTGCTGACAATTTGCACAACGTCTTAGATCCAGATCAACTAAAACCTTGGAAAGAAGAATCCCTCCAACATTCTTTGAAGAATCACATTAGAAACCAGTTCAACATTAATGTTGTGAATAATGTTTCCCTAATGAAACAATCCCCTTTGAATGTTGTTCGATTTGTTATGAATGTTCTGTTTTCGGATATCTCTCGTAAAAAGCCCTCTCGTTGTTTCACCATCAAACGGACGAATGCACCAACACCCGACTGGATCTTTCTAGTCCATCGTCCTGTTTCAACAACTCCGACGGGCAGACCATTCCTTTTGCTTTCGGCGTTTGATTTCCAATTGGCTTTAAAACTCATTGCTGGCGGCAAATTGAGCGAGGAAAAGAATGAAGAGAATTTCCAGCGAATTTTCCCTGGCGGCATGAAAGGAACGAGCATTCCGATTCAAACGGCTGAAGATTCGCAGCTTTTGAGATTCGTCTTGCGGCTCAACAGAACCAAGATCACACCCAGCAAATGGCAGAAAAAAAACCTCATGCTAGGAGAAGAAAGTCCATGGTTGGCTACATTCGCCTCACCACTTTATACCGATAACCCACATTTGAATGTTGAATCTTTAAATAGGTCGACTCTAGGTAGATCCGTGAATGACAGCAACTGCTGCGCCGCTTGCAATAAAGTTTCACCAAGTCTAAAACGCTGCAGCCGTTGCCGAAGCACTGTTTATTGTAGCGTGGAATGCCAACATCAACACTGGTCGCAGCATAAAATTGTTTGCAAGAAAGTTTGATTGGATTTCATGAATCGACTGTTCATCTTAATGTTAGTCTTTCTCGAATTGCCTGTTGAATTCGTTTTCCCTTCTCAAAACCAAAAGCGGTTTTTTTTCATGCTGTCTTATGTTTTTAAGCTAATTTAAACAAGATAATTTTTTGTGTGTTTTCTAATACAGAAAAGAAAAAAAATTGTTACGTTGTTTCTTGAGAAAGAATCGTTGTAAATTCGGTCGGTAATTTCGTATGCGGCTGTTTTTTATATTGGCAACACCGCTTCACAATTCTCATAAAAGTTCGTCTGCACGTTAATGGTTTCTGTAATTCCGTTCCTCGTCGAAGTCCTAACATAAAAATTTTCGAAGGATTTTCAATTCAGCATCATGATATTTTAAAAAAGTCAGCCATGTCACTGTCAGCATGTCAGCTATGGAATTGTTTTATGTAGAATGCGTTGTAAAATTTTCTTTTCGTTTTTTCTAGTAGTTTCTCTACTGCATGAGCAATCGTAATTCATTTGTTAGACACTTAAACAAGTCACGTTTTAAGGAAATGTTTGAAACCACTTTGGATTCCCAGACTGTATCGTGAACCACATCGTATGACTACAACAGTTGAAGCATGAATTCTTCTTGTGTGCATCGGATTTTCAATCTCTGTTCTGTAAGTGGTGGGTGTTGCAAGAAATTTATTTTCTCAGGATCTGTGTCTGGCCATCATCTGGCTGCTTCAACAACTCAGTGCAAAAGTTTAACTGTGAACATGAGTCTTGAGATTATTGGGTAAGGCTTATTAAGCTTTTGATTTGTGCATACTTAACATTTTCTGTAGATTAAAATTCCTCATATCTCTATCTCTTATTTCCCCAAATGTATCTAGGTTCACAAGTGTGAGTGGCAAGTAACACTCTGACTTCTCCCCAGAAAATGTATCAACTGCCAGCAAACTTGCAGATGATGGATTTGAAAAGATTATAGCTTTGAAAGCTTTTCAGTTTCCTCCAGATCTCAATTTTGGTAATCAAGTTTAAGATCTCCTTCATCGGGTAAATATTTCCTGAAAAGTCTTATTGTTTTATGTAAGAGTATGACACAAAAGAACTGCATTCTTTCTAAATGATTTAATGTTTTCATTAAAGGGTGATGTGACGAACCATTTAAATTCGGCTAGTCAACATTCCGTTTTTATGTAAGGTTAGGCTTGATAATCCCGTTTTTGCTTATTAGTACCGCACAGAAGTTTTCCCTTATTTTGATCGCTTCATTTCCTCAACCTAATTCCCTCTTAGCGCGTGTGTCTCTCCCCTACCCAATATATTACTTGTTCTATCCTATTCAATTCCGCGTACACCGTTTAAAGAATTAAGGTGGCTTTCATCCTTCTTTCATCTTTCGGTATTCTTGCTTTTTTTCTTACACAGAGATAAAATCTGTCTTCTAAAAATATTTTGGGGAAGGTCGGGTAAAGATGAATTAAAATTGCTTTTGTCAACTGGTGGTGGTGACTATTAAACGCACTGCAGATTTAAATTTTATTGCATTACAAAAAAGTAATCCATTTCCATAACAATTTTCGTTTCAGGCTTATCCGTTTGGAGTAGGAAATCTCTTATTACTCAAATATATTTACTGAATAATTATTCAGTAAAGACAGTTTATCCCGTTTCCCCCGACTCGTGTGCTTGAACCTCTAAGACGCGACTTACTTGAAAGACAATATTGCGCAAACGATGTAGGAAAAGAAGAGGGCGAGAAAAATAACGCGGTAATGTCCAAACACTGAAACCTGTTAAGCGAAGGTGAAATTGAAGTGAAATTCAGTCTATTCCGTTTCTTTTATTGTGAAATCTATTCCTGTCACTCCACTCGCATCTGATCTAGATTGCTGTATTGAGTAGCGCATCAAAACGGAGTTTAGTTCGTCTTCTGTTCACTGTCTTACTAATTCGTTCCATACACTGGATGGTACCGTCCATCAGATTGGATCTGCAGAACGCACAGTCGCGGAAGTAAGGCGGTTGTGCTGCCACATCTTTCTACAGTAAATGCAATGGCAGGTTGATCATCTATGTCATCCTCCAATTAGAATTGGTATGAATCTAAAATGTTTTCGTTCTTATTTTTTTCTTATTGACTTTTGATTCATTTAATATGTTTAACCGAGTAGAAGGTGAATCTGGACTTTCGGCCAGTGTAGCAAAGACCGGACGCCAGGTTTTGTTCCAACTCCACAACTTGCCAAACAT
This sequence comes from Daphnia pulex, assembly GCF_021134715.1. NCBI lineage: Eukaryota > Metazoa > Arthropoda > Branchiopoda > Diplostraca > Daphniidae > Daphnia > Daphnia pulex. Next base: position 1,482,434 of record NC_060018.1, on the reverse strand, counting down.
CTGGCAGCCTGTCTTCAATCCTAAAAGTTACGCACCCTTTCCAAGCCGTTAGAAAGTGATATTTTCTATGTTTTGAGCGTTCCCCCGTCGTATTAGCCAATTTTGATTCCGATTTTTTTACCGACTGTTATCTGATGTGAATTTATCGGATGAAGAACCGGAAAAGAAGTCGGAATTGGTGACTCTAGTAATGCTACAAGTTTTCCTTATTAAAGTGACGTTAACGTGACTTTATCTGTGGTCACAAAATGACTAGCAGCAACCGCTTTGGCTCTCTTTAGTCTTTAGTTCTTTACAAAGATGCGGACGTTTTTTTTTTTTTTTAAATTGCGTAATAGGAAATGGCAATGTTGTTCGTTCCTTTAAATATGGCTGCTAGTATTCGTTTATTCGACACGAGAATCGACAGCAACTGACAGCACTACGTAGAAGCCGTCCCGTCCTGTTTGTAGAAGATATACTCCATTTAAATTTTTGATTCAAACAGCAGTGTAACAGCCGAGCTTTCTTATGTAGTTGTCAGTTTTATGTGAAATGTTTGGCTGGACGCCAAATTAGAACCGTTCGTGAATGTTGAGAAATGTATCGCTTCTAGGTGTATTTGTGTCTTACAGGTGGCGGAGTGTCTGTTCGTGAGTGAATGAAGCAAGTTCGCCATTTGCTTTTGAGACGGTGGACCACAGGTGGACGGAAATGTCAAATGTGATGCTGTGTTTTTTGTTTTGTTTTTACATGTTAAAATGCTGAAGTAATTTCACACAATTCGACCAAGCTGAATCGAAAGTGAACAACTCTTAAAGCAAGTAAGTGAACCGTGAGAGTTTTTACTTTTCGAAAAATCCATTTTCTAATCTACTTGGATTTATTTTGTAAAAGCATGTCGAAGATCTTCTTTCTTCTGCCATTTTCTACGTGATAGCTGCCATGTCATAAAGATGCGTCTTTGAGACAGTCTCACTATATTGCAAGACAAAAGTGTGATGAAAATAGGAATACTGAAATGGTAATGTACTTTTAAGATAAATCAAGTAGGTTAGCATTTTGTTCTTGATGTCGAAGACAAGTGACATCTTATTTCGTGCTTCTAAATAAGAGCTTTTGTGTAAAGTTCTTGTTAAGAGTTGTAAATTTATTTTAATCGGTCAGTGCATAGAAATTCCCTTTATTCTTAAAAACTTGAAATGAAAGCTTAACAATGTCATGAACTTTGGTCATCTTGATTTATTTTTCTTGAGTTTAGTGTACATTTCAAGTATATCATTATTGGTATCTTTTTTACAATTCAAATTGTTATTGTTCTTTTGCTTTGTAGATTTCCATGGTCAGTTTGATGTTTGAGCTGCCTATGGTGTTGCTGTTTGGTGTACAGTGGTTTTGCAGTCATTTTCCAGTTGAGAGATATTCTGAAATGGAGCTTGTGGAGACTTGCAGTTCAACATCATACTATAATGTGTTATTTGCCTATGTTGGTGTCCATGCAGTATATGCAGTGATGAACAGTTGGGCTAGTCAATGTTGCCTGTGGCCGTCTGGCTTATTTTATCGGCTGCATTTTGTCGATATGTCTTCTCTTGCTACCTGTACCGTCGTTGAGGTAATGCCTGATGTACAGCCTCATTTAATTATTGACTTGAAGTTAATATCTCCGTTTTCATTTCAGTTGATTCGTTTGCCGCCGTTCCTTAGACTTGATCCACCGGTGAAACTAAGAAGACGTTGCTGAAATTCAAGATTGATCAAAAAACTATGTAGATAAATTACAAGTGCATAATCTGGGCTCCCTTCTTCAGTGGCCCCGTTTCCCTAAATAACCACTAACCAACGCCCGCCGGTGGTCACTCACTCGCTGCGACAACCAGGAGGAAGGGAGATGTTTGGTCGAACGGGGACTTGCAAGCCGCTTGATTCGATGATGATATCTGTTGGAGGGTCATGAGTCTAAGCCGGAAGTCTTCTATGATGCATTGCTCTCTTAAAAACTGTTCCTCGACTCTCTTCGCTCTATTTCCGGTTTCTCTTAACCATGGCCGGGTAATCTCCCTGGTCGAGTCAGTCGGGCAGTGTCTTCCCCTGCTTGACTGGCTGCAGTTTGAACCGGACGGTCTGTTAAAATAAGAATTTAAATCTAGAACAACGCCTTTGAGCGGCCCGGACAATCCTGAATCCTTTAGGGTTGCCATTCCATCGAGGCTTAAACGAGGGTACGTAATTACACGTTAGTCAAATTGCTAAAGCTACAAATTCAATTGTTTGTATTACCCAGATGACGCGGAGGTGTTGCCCATTGAGGGGTTTTGGTGACAAGGAGTCAATGAACGAAATGCTAAACCAAATAAAAAAAATATTAAAAAAGGTAATGCTAGATACGACATGAAGCTTTTGCTTTCGCAGAGAATAATGTGTATTTGTGTGCAACCAACGATCCTTTATATATCCGAGCCGAGTCCTTTCCATCTATTCGGTGTGAAGAGAAAAACCCGAATTTCAACACATTTTACTGCTTAGCAACGAAAACAAAGCGAGTGTCAAAACATCGTTTTACTTGCGCATACTTTATTGCGGTAGAAACGCGTTGATCATGTAACAGGGTAAATTTTTTCCCTTTTGTTCATGCAGCACCAAACGACACGCGATAGGTTCCGGCGGTCATCAACTATTCAAGATGGTAGACCTGTCGATGTAAAAGACAGGGTAAGGATAGCTCCTGTAAATGTTATTCATTTATGTTAAAAGCTGCTAGTAGGATCGCATGGTTGAATCTGCGGTTACAAAATCCATGGGCCTAGAGTTCAGGTATTGTCAATCTATCATTCGATTTGTGTTTTAGATTCTCCTTAATCAGTTGTGGAAATACGAGCATCATTTAAGTTCATTTTTGAGTTAGCGTTGTGAACGTAACGGACGAACTCTGACAGTCTATCGAGCTTTAGAAATTTCGTCAAATTTCTTATTTTATTAATTTTATTTAACCGTTTTATGAGAAGCTTCGATTTGTATTTCTTTTTTTAAATTAATAATTTACCTTTTTTTAAATCTCTATTTTGAGATTTTTTCCTCCGGTTGCAGGTACAAGGGTTATGTGTTTGAAACTTAGATAAGGTTGCAGTAGAATATTTTCAAAAAAGCCAATTGTTCAAACGGTTCGAAATTGAAGATTTATTCATTCACTGAATAAATGACTCAAATGTCAATTGGTATAAAGTGACTAAAGTTTAAGCCATTATCATTTATGATTTAATATTTATTTTGATATTGGATTTTGTAGACCCATCCCCAGCAACGTCAACCTGCAGAAAGAAAAAGGCCAGTTTCTATGGCCTTCAGACTCGAAGATCGCGGAGATAACTACGTAAAACTGGCATGGGGTGGCGTAGAGGTTGGGTGAGAATGACACGTTTTTCAACATTATCAAGCAGGTAGAATAGCCGCAAGGGTAAGCTATGTGGTATTCATTTTGATATTTTGGTTTTTGTAGACCCATCCCCGGCAAAGTCACCTGCAGAAGGAAAGGCCAGTTTGCATTTCAATTGAAGGTCATGGAGATCATTACATAAAAGGTGTTATGTAGTGGTGTAGAGGTTGGGTGAGAAAGGGACGTTTTGCATCATTATCAAAAAGGTAAAAAAGCCGCAAGGCATAAGAGGAGGGGTGAGAAAAAGTCGTATAAAAGGCGAGAGAAAATTTGACAGGGATCAGTCGAGCGAGTATCTCCGACACGGCAACAGCTGCATTCTTCGTCGTAATATCAGTTCGTTATCATGGGTAATTTTGAGTCGGAAATCTATTCTATCTTTGTTGTTAGTTGTTCATACGACTAGTTACATTCGAAAAATAATTTCCAATTGTTTATTGCATAGTTAATTATGGTGTAGTGTTGCTGTTGTGTGTCGTATCGTTGATGTCGACCACGAGAGAAAATCTTACAGAAGGAAAGAGAAAGGGCAACAGAAGTCAATCGAGTGAGCATCTCCGACCCGGCAACAACTGCATTCTTCGTCGCATCATCAGGTCGCAATTACGGGTAAATAAATATTCTGTATTTCTACGTGGAATTTTGTATCAATTTCTATTTTTTCTATCTGATAATCTGTCCGTTATTGTTGAATATTTCATATTGTCTGGTTAACTATGCCGTCGTGCTGCCGTCGTGGATGTTGTATCATCGATGGCTGGGTCGACCACTGGTACCGATGTCTCCTGGATAAGGCGGATACCAAACTGCAACGCTGCCGCCTTACTACACAACAATATACGCAACGACCAGTTACTACACCGAGGTTGCACAGTTTGGTTTACAGTTAAACCACCAAGGATCCAGATCATTACACCACAACTTGTGCTGCTCCTCGAGCTACACTACCAAAGCGCTAGAGTACTACGCCGAGGCTCCTAAGTACTACACCACCAAGGCACCTAAGACTACGCAACTACGTATGCTGCCCCAACCTACGACACCGAGGCTTCAGCTTATTACACCACCAAAGCTGTCGAATACTACACAGGAGCGCCCAAGTACGATAGAAATCAGTCGAGTGAGCTTCTCCCGACACCCATCACGGCAGCCCCGAAGTTTCGAATAAACTTCGCTTCAAACAGTGGAACGGCAAACAGTGAAGGTGAGCTCTTTATTATTGGAATTATGTGGAACATGTACTAATGACTTGTTTTCCTTCCTTGTCTGTTTTACGAACAAGAATTCTACTGCAATCGCGTCGAATTGAATAGCAACGATAACACATTCGTACGTGTACACCGTGTTAACTTGACATGGTTGGTCGGAAAGCCAAACTTAACGATGGCGGTACCATCACCTACGAGCTACGACAAGTGCGTTATTGCCACAGGTAAACATTTTATTCCAAAAGAAATTCGTCTTTAAAAGTCTCAATGATTACACCTTTATGGAATGTTGAATAACTTTGATAATCTTCCTGCTCGATAGTATCTAAGAGTCTTTTTAAACTGCTAGCAATTTATTTCTGTGAATTAGTTCTACGAATAGAATTAGTTCTACGAATTCCTCTAAAAATGGCCTTTATTTTCTTGTTAGGTGGTAAACGAAAATCTTTTCCAATCCCTGAGCGGTGCCCTTAAAGATGCCCACGAGCACGTAACGCTATTCCGCAACATCGATGGCGGTAACATAGGCCGAGTTCTCCCTAAATATTTGAGCCAATGGATAACCGAGAAGGTGAAAGCGGAAAGTGTTAATGTGTTGCCCAAAGCTAATGTTGAGGTTGCAATTTTGCAAGACTACAAGGTCGCATTGACCTTAAACGATGGTCAAAAGGTAAACAGTTATTTCAGTACATGTTTTAGCGATGTTAATTAAAATCTAAAAATTATTTTAGCAGATTTAAACCGAGTCGTCGCTGCTGCTGTCGGTTGGGACGCAAACACGGATTTGGCTGTCGCTTTTGGTTTGGAAATAAATTCCAATTTTGGTGGTTATTGAGTCAATACCGAGCTTGAAGCACGATCGAACGTCTGGTTGGTAAGGATCTTTGAACATTTTATTTCATATAAATTGTAATACTTGTGACTAAAACTTAACCAACATTGACCGCTCTGATGTTGTTGTTAGATAGTATGTGCAGTTCTTGTTAAATTAGATTCTAATTATTGGGTATGGATTTTATTTTTTACTAGGCTGGAGATGTTGCGTCTGTTTGTGATATCAAATTGGGTCGTCGTCGTATGGAACATCATCACTTTGCTGTTGTATCAGGGCGATTGCTGGAGAGAAGAATACTGACAACGAAACATGGATGAACAACTGCAGTGCACTGTCACCAAGTGCATTCTTCGTCGTATTATCAGTACGCAATCGGGTAAATATTCTGGTTCATGGAATTTGCATCAATTATTTGTTTTTATCTGTTAATGTACCATATTGAATATTAATGTTCAAATCAATTACCGCCTATTTGATTGTAGTGTCGTGCTGTTGCCGTTTGTCGTATCGTTGAAGGTTGGGTCGATCACTGGTGTACCCATGTCTCCTGGTTATGGCGGATACCAAAGCACCACGCCGTCGCCTTGCTACACAACGACAACATTCGCACCAACCGGTTACTACACTGAGGGCCACAATTACTACACCACCAAGGCTCCAGATTATTACACTGCAACTAATGCTGCCCCAAGCTAAATCACCAAAGATCCTGAGTACTACGCCGAGGCTCCCAAGTATTACTCAGTTCCTAGCTACTACACCGAGGCTTCAACTTATTACACCACCAAAGCGGCTGAATACTACACCGAGCCGCCCAAGTACTTCACCACCAAGGCTCCAGAGTATTACACCACAACTTGTGCTTCCCCGAGCCGCTACACCGAAGCCCCGAAGTATTACTCTGCCCCAAGCTACACAAATACAACTGAGGCGTCCAAGTATTACGCAGCCCCGACTTACTACACAGCGGCTGCTCCCTTCGTACTACGTTGAATCGGAATACTACACCGAGGCTCCAGTTTACTACACCACAACCTACGCTACACCTAGCTACTACACCGAGGCCCTACACTACCAAGGCACCCGAGTATTATAACACTACTTAAGCTGTTCCGACCAACTACACCGAACCTCCGAAGTATTACTCTATCGGTCTATCCCGATTTACTACAACACTAAGGCACTTAAATATTACACCCCCCCTACGCTTCTCCAACTTATTACAGGGACGTTTCTAAATACTAGAGTCGAATTTTCAATTTTAATAATTATGTTCAGATTTGTCGGTAATATCTTAATAATTACTAGTCACTGGGAATTGTTGATCTTTAAAGAGAAATAAATTTTGTTTAACCTGGGTAATCATTTTGTACGACTTCTCTTGCCACCTAAAATCTGGAGATGACCTATAACTTATGTAAAACTTCAAAGTTGTAAAAAATATACAAGTCGTGAACTAAAAATTTTTTTATTATAAGTTATAAGACACAGCAAACAAAAACATTAAAAGGAATTGCTTTATTGTCCCACCTCCACCCACAATTCTACCACATTTTACAATCACATACATACATACACTTAAGTTAACCCGTTGGCTGCCACGCCATACAACCCGTAGGTTGTACTCTACTGCTCTACGCGCCACGTCTGAAGGATCCGTGACCAAAGTGGGACTTGCCATTGCTGACAAGTCCGGGCTGACACGGTGACAGGAGAATCCATCACCGTATCGACAAGGGGGAAGTCCCTATAGTGCATTGCCTTATCAGGCGCCTTGCGGCAAGTTTTGGGCTGGTGCGACTTTCCGACCCCGCGGCATGAAAACCACGAGACCGAACAGCGCACGCAGCCCGTGCTAAGTAGCTAGGGGTGGACAAAGGCGTGGCAGACAACGGGTTAACTAACACTAACACAAACATATTACCAACAACAAATGATGATCCGCGCTGACACTTTGGAGATACCGGCGACGTTATGGTGTCCATCTTCTCGAAATTTCCTCTGCATTACCTGAATAAAGAGAAAACAATTCTTATTTACTGACATGCCAATAAAAGTTACATAATACAGAAAGAAACCATAATCAGGTTTTTTAGCTCAAAGATTTAAATATGCAATTTTTTAAAGTTTAAATCAAGCTTGCAATGTTGAGAACTGTTAAGAGAACAAAGCTCACTTGCTAGTCTTTAAAAAAAATTCCGGAAGTATACCGGAAGTAACCACAGCGCCTCAACCATTGAGCTGTCGTCAAATTAAACCACATATTCGTGATCCCCATGAAATTTGGGGTCGATTAGGTGTGATTTAAACGAAATCCAAAATTTGGCCAAAATCGAGAATTTTCCTGATGCATAGAATCTGTATTTCACTATTTGGTGACAACGTGATATCTGACAAATACAAACGAGTGAGAAGACAAGCAATATGGTACATGTTACAGGCACGATAACAAGAGCACAAGTGGGGCATGAATAGAGTGATGAATGGCATGAGAAGAGCATGAGAGTGGAATGAAGCGCATGAAATGAAACATGAGTGAAGCATGAGGCGTGAGAATGGCATGAAGCAAGAGCATGAGAAAAGTGATGAATGGCAAGGTGAAGGTGGATGACAGAAAGAGACAAAATGATGGCTGATGTTATGGCATGATGGGGTTTGGTCGATCGTTACGGCGGATGTGGTCAGAGATGATACTTATGGACCCTCGGATTGCCAGGAGACGACATTTGCGACGTAGGGCAGTCCAGGCACCCGGGCGGATGCCCAGGGAACTGGCGATAGAGTTGTTGGACGGAAGCCACGAGCCGAGCGCGCCAATCACGAATGGAAGAGTAGGCCCAAGCTGACCATACTTCTCCACTTTCCGGTTGTAGCCAGCTACGAGGGATTCCGGGGCGTCGAAGGGTACGGTAAGGTCAATTATGGTAGGCGGCGTGGTCGAGAAGACGACGATGTCTGGTCGGAGGGATGTGTCGCGGAAAACCTGGTTGACCTGGAAATCGTGCCCAGCCTTCCGGATGGTGCTGACAATTTCCTCCAACACTTCGTCGTGCCGGCGGCCGATGGATGGAAGGTTGACTCGACAGTGGCTGGTGACGTGGGCAGTGGTCTCAATGTCCTCCTTGCAGCGACGGCACCTTCGGTCGGGTGGAGCAATACCAGGGGCGCCCAGAAGAGGGAGGATGCCAAGCCGGCTCTGGTGTATGAGCTTCCACTCATCGAAGGAAAGAGAGGTGCGGCTGGAAGTTAGTCTCGCCATGTCGTTGGACGAGTCCAGCAGGAGGCCCTGGGCGACTCTACCCTGATGCGGCGCACTGGCAAGTGAGGCAGTCCAGCGGGCCCGAATGGCCGAGCGGAGGCCCCGGACGGCTTTGGCTGAGGAGCAGGAGACGTCGTCGGCAACCACTTTAGTGGACGATTCGTCGCCGGATACGTCGATCCTGACATTCAGCCTTCGGGCCGCTTTCCTAGCTCTTGACCAGGTGTTAGGGCCGCATTTGTAGAATCGGGAGTCATAAAGACCCCCGCGTGTAGAGCCAGATAGGAAGTCGGAGAGGGGGAGAGATGCACCGCATGAGCTCCCGAGGCCCTTCGAGATGTGCTGTTCCAGTTGGGAGCGGGCAGAAAGGCGGACGACTGGGTCCTGACTGTCCAGTAGCTGGGCGGCACGCGCGATGATCCAAACGTCCGCATCCAACTTGAGCTGGGAAGCCCCCAGTCCACCCGCCCGCCTGTCAGCAAAGAGAAAAGCCGAGTGAGAGTTACCAGATTTCGCCAGTGTCGCCTTTGTTGTTGTTACATCGTGAAACAAGGCAAAATGGGCGAAACAATTGGATGCTAATTAATACTTATATTCCTGTGATTTCATATACCAAATTGAACTTCGTATCATATGTAGGTTTACCTAATTTCCTTATTTTTATGCTGTACTAACTTATTTCTTCAAATTTTAGATGCATTCTGTCAGTCATTCCAAAAAGCTGACTTAGCGCTCAGTCACTTTCCCTCCAATAGACCCATCATGTTGTCAAAAGCATAAAGCTCATGTGTGAAGCTCACATATCGTGGAATACAAATGTGTGGAGACAAGGTATTTCCCCATTACTGCTACAACACCAACCACACCACGTCAAATGCCATACTAAATTCAGCACCATTCACCCATATGATAAAGGTAAGCATCAATATAACCTATCACCACGCTACTGCAATACTTCATGACACTTTCGTTAGCATCAGGAAATTTACACCTAAGGAGTAAGCTGTTGGTTGCTGTGATTCCATTTTTGCGGTTTTTAACATGAAAATCTTCAGTGTGCTTCTTAGTATAGGTAAAGATTGAAATGCTTTATTAACTGTTATATTTTCAATTCATTAATGCAATACATTTTTTTTACAGAGCACGTAATAGATCCTTAAGCCAATGCTGACCTTTGTCCATGAAGGAAGAGGGACATCCAGCAACGTTCTGCTCCATCCTTATCTTCCCGTCGTACACTCATCTAGCTTCACTGCTTTTGCTGCTACAACTTCACCGACGAGTGTCTTACTTCACCGACGAGTTGGAACACTTCAGTGGTCGCTACCCTTTGCTGATACACACCTACAGTTTCTCACCACGGGATTATGCCCAGGTACCCGACAATTGACTTACTTTCGTAGATTATCTACTAATAATATAGTTGCGTTAAACTCTGTGTCTGTGTAATAATTCCAAAATCAGGCCCTTCTTGCGCGCAAACAAAGTTTTACTTGGAAGTTTCTTTTTTCTAACACTAGATGGCTTTTCGATCATTTTTAGCTGTCAAAACAGTCAGTTTCAGTAACTTTGCACATCTTTTTAAACATTTATTGGCAGTTATTTTGTTGAAATATTTAGTGATAACTAACGATAACTATTCCCCCAACAAAGCTCACTTGTTAGATTTTTAAAAATGTGTTTTTTATTCTACTTCCGGTTTTCTCATTTCTGTCTGTTGTTTAGTAAATATTGATCTGACGCACAAAAGAACCACATATTCGTGATCCTCGTCAAATTTGTGGTAAAGTTCATGTTATGTTTTTTACGTATTCGTACTTCCGGTTTCGAAAATTTTCCTGAACTCAGGAAAATTCTCGATTTTGGCCAAATTTTGGATTTCGTTTAAATCACACCTAATCGACCCCAAATTTCATGGGGATCACGAATATGTGGTTTAATTTGACGACAGCTCAATGGTTGAGGCGCTGTGGTTACTTCCGGTATACTTCCGGAATTTTTTTTAAAGACTAGCAAGTGAGCTTTGTTCTCTTAACAGTTCTCAACATTGCAAGCTTGATTTAAACTTTAAAAAATTGCATATTTAAATCTTTGAGCTAAAAAACCTGATTATGGTTTCTTTCTGTATTATGTAACTTTTATTGGCATGTCAGTAAATAAGAATTGTTTTCTCTTTATTCAGGTAATGCAGAGGAAATTTCGAGAAGATGGACACCATAACGTCGCCGGTATCTCCAAAGTGTCAGCGCGGATCATCATTTGTTGTTGGTAATATGTTTGTGTTAGTGTTAGTTAACCCGTTGTCTGCCACGCCTTTGTCCACCCCTAGCTACTTAGCACGGGCTGCGTGCGCTGTTCGGTCTCGTGGTTTTCATGCCGCGGGGTCGGAAAGTCGCACCAGCCCAAAACTTGCCGCAAGGCGCCTGATAAGGCAATGCACTATAGGGACTTCCCCCTTGTCGATACGGTGATGGATTCTCCTGTCACCGTGTCAGCCCGGACTTGTCAGCAATGGCAAGTCCCACTTTGGTCACGGATCCTTCAGACGTGGCGCGTAGAGCAGTAGAGTACAACCTACGGGTTGTATGGCGTGGCAGCCAACGGGTTAACTTAAGTGTATGTATGTATGTGATTGTAAAATGTGGTAGAATTGTGGGTGGAGGTGGGACAATAAAGCAATTCCTTTTAATGTTTTTGTTTGCTGTGTCTTATAACTTATAATAAAAAAATTTTTAGTTCACGACTTGTATATTTTTTACAACTTTGAAGTTTTACATAAGTTATAGGTCATCTCCAGATTTTAGGTGGCAAGAGAAGTCGTACAAAATGATTACCCAGGTTAAACAAAATTTATTTCTCTTTAAAGATCAACAATTCCCAGTGACTAGTAATTATTAAGATATTACCGACAAATCTGAACATAATTATTAAAATTGAAAATTCGACTCTAGTATTTAGAAACGTCCCTGTAATAAGTTGGAGAAGCGTAGGGGGGGTGTAATATTTAAGTGCCTTAGTGTTGTAGTAAATCGGGATAGACCGATAGAGTAATACTTCGGAGGTTCGGTGTAGTTGGTCGGAACAGCTTAAGTAGTGTTATAATACTCGGGTGCCTTGGTAGTGTAGGGCCTCGGTGTAGTAGCTAGGTGTAGCGTAGGTTGTGGTGTAGTAAACTGGAGCCTCGGTGTAGTATTCCGATTCAACGTAGTACGAAGGGAGCAGCCGCTGTGTAGTAAGTCGGGGCTGCGTAATACTTGGACGCCTCAGTTGTATTTGTGTAGCTTGGGGCAGAGTAATACTTCGGGGCTTCGGTGTAGCGGCTCGGGGAAGCACAAGTTGTGGTGTAATACTCTGGAGCCTTGGTGGTGAAGTACTTGGGCGGCTCGGTGTAGTATTCAGCCGCTTTGGTGGTGTAATAAGTTGAAGCCTCGGTGTAGTAGCTAGGAACTGAGTAATACTTGGGAGCCTCGGCGTAGTACTCAGGATCTTTGGTGATTTAGCTTGGGGCAGCATTAGTTGCAGTGTAATAATCTGGAGCCTTGGTGGTGTAGTAATTGTGGCCCTCAGTGTAGTAACCGGTTGGTGCGAATGTTGTCGTTGTGTAGCAAGGCGACGGCGTGGTGCTTTGGTATCCGCCATAACCAGGAGACATGGGTACACCAGTGATCGACCCAACCTTCAACGATACGACAAACGGCAACAGCACGACACTACAATCAAATAGGCGGTAATTGATTTGAACATTAATATTCAATATGGTACATTAACAGATAAAAACAAATAATTGATGCAAATTCCATGAACCAGAATATTTACCCGATTGCGTACTGATAATACGACGAAGAATGCACTTGGTGACAGTGCACTGCAGTTGTTCATCCATGTTTCGTTGTCAGTATTCTTCTCTCCAGCAATCGCCCTGATACAACAGCAAAGTGATGATGTTCCATACGACGACGACCCAATTTGATATCACAAACAGACGCAACATCTCCAGCCTAGTAAAAAATAAAATCCATACCCAATAATTAGAATCTAATTTAACAAGAACTGCACATACTATCTAACAACAACATCAGAGCGGTCAATGTTGGTTAAGTTTTAGTCACAAGTATTACAATTTATATGAAATAAAATGTTCAAAGATCCTTACCAACCAGACGTTCGATCGTGCTTCAAGCTCGGTATTGACTCAATAACCACCAAAATTGGAATTTATTTCCAAACCAAAAGCGACAGCCAAATCCGTGTTTGCGTCCCAACCGACAGCAGCAGCGACGACTCGGTTTAAATCTGCTAAAATAATTTTTAGATTTTAATTAACATCGCTAAAACATGTACTGAAATAACTGTTTACCTTTTGACCATCGTTTAAGGTCAATGCGACCTTGTAGTCTTGCAAAATTGCAACCTCAACATTAGCTTTGGGCAACACATTAACACTTTCCGCTTTCACCTTCTCGGTTATCCATTGGCTCAAATATTTAGGGAGAACTCGGCCTATGTTACCGCCATCGATGTTGCGGAATAGCGTTACGTGCTCGTGGGCATCTTTAAGGGCACCGCTCAGGGATTGGAAAAGATTTTCGTTTACCACCTAACAAGAAAATAAAGGCCATTTTTAGAGGAATTCGTAGAACTAATTCTATTCGTAGAACTAATTCACAGAAATAAATTGCTAGCAGTTTAAAAAGACTCTTAGATACTATCGAGCAGGAAGATTATCAAAGTTATTCAACATTCCATAAAGGTGTAATCATTGAGACTTTTAAAGACGAATTTCTTTTGGAATAAAATGTTTACCTGTGGCAATAACGCACTTGTCGTAGGTGATGGTACCGCCATCGTTAAGTTTGGCTTTCCGACCAACCATGTCAAGTTAACACGGTGTACACGTACGAATGTGTTATCGTTGCTATTCAATTCGACGCGATTGCAGTAGAATTCTTGTTCGTAAAACAGACAAGGAAGGAAAACAAGTCATTAGTACATGTTCCACATAATTCCAATAATAAAGAGCTCACCTTCACTGTTTGCCGTTCCACTGTTTGAAGCGAAGTTTATTCGAAACTTCGGGGCTGCCGTGATGGGTGTCGGGAGAAGCTCACTCGACTGATTTCTATCGTACTTGGGCGCTCCTGTGTAGTATTCGACAGCTTTGGTGGTGTAATAAGCTGAAGCCTCGGTGTCGTAGGTTGGGGCAGCATACGTAGTTGCGTAGTCTTAGGTGCCTTGGTGGTGTAGTACTTAGGAGCCTCGGCGTAGTACTCTAGCGCTTTGGTAGTGTAGCTCGAGGAGCAGCACAAGTTGTGGTGTAATGATCTGGATCCTTGGTGGTTTAACTGTAAACCAAACTGTGCAACCTCGGTGTAGTAACTGGTCGTTGCGTATATTGTTGTGTAGTAAGGCGGCAGCGTTGCAGTTTGGTATCCGCCTTATCCAGGAGACATCGGTACCAGTGGTCGACCCAGCCATCGATGATACAACATCCAATAACAGCACGACGGAATAGTTAACCAGACAATATGAAATATTCAACAATAACGGACAGATTATCAGATAGAAAAAATAGAAATTGATACAAAATTCCACGTAGAAATACAGAATATTTATTTACCCGTAATTGCGACCTGATGATGCGACGAAGAATGCAGTTGTTGCCGGGTCGGAGATGCTCACTCGATTGACTTCTGTTGCCCTTTCTCTTTCCTTCTGTAAGATTTTCTCTCGTGGTCGACATCAACGATACGACACACAACAGCAACACTACACCATAATTAACTATGCAATAAACAATTGGAAATTATTTTTCGAATGTAACTAGTCGTATGAACAACTAACAACAAAGATAGAATAGATTTCCGACTCAAAATTACCCATGATAACGAACTGATATTACGACGAAGAATGCAGCTGTTGCCGTGTCGGAGATACTCGCTCGACTGATCCCTGTCAAATTTTCTCTCGCCTTTTATACGACTTTTTCTCACCCCTCCTCTTATGCCTTGCGGCTTTTTTACCTTTTTGATAATGATGCAAAACGTCCCTTTCTCACCCAACCTCTACACCACTACATAACACCTTTTATGTAATGATCTCCATGACCTTCAATTGAAATGCAAACTGGCCTTTCCTTCTGCAGGTGACTTTGCCGGGGATGGGTCTACAAAAACCAAAATATCAAAATGAATACCACATAGCTTACCCTTGCGGCTATTCTACCTGCTTGATAATGTTGAAAAACGTGTCATTCTCACCCAACCTCTACGCCACCCCATGCCAGTTTTACGTAGTTATCTCCGCGATCTTCGAGTCTGAAGGCCATAGAAACTGGCCTTTTTCTTTCTGCAGGTTGACGTTGCTGGGGATGGGTCTACAAAATCCAATATCAAAATAAATATTAAATCATAAATGATAATGGCTTAAACTTTAGTCACTTTATACCAATTGACATTTGAGTCATTTATTCAGTGAATGAATAAATCTTCAATTTCGAACCGTTTGAACAATTGGCTTTTTTGAAAATATTCTACTGCAACCTTATCTAAGTTTCAAACACATAACCCTTGTACCTGCAACCGGAGGAAAAAATCTCAAAATAGAGATTTAAAAAAAGGTAAATTATTAATTTAAAAAAAGAAATACAAATCGAAGCTTCTCATAAAACGGTTAAATAAAATTAATAAAATAAGAAATTTGACGAAATTTCTAAAGCTCGATAGACTGTCAGAGTTCGTCCGTTACGTTCACAACGCTAACTCAAAAATGAACTTAAATGATGCTCGTATTTCCACAACTGATTAAGGAGAATCTAAAACACAAATCGAATGATAGATTGACAATACCTGAACTCTAGGCCCATGGATTTTGTAACCGCAGATTCAACCATGCGATCCTACTAGCAGCTTTTAACATAAATGAATAACATTTACAGGAGCTATCCTTACCCTGTCTTTTACATCGACAGGTCTACCATCTTGAATAGTTGATGACCGCCGGAACCTATCGCGTGTCGTTTGGTGCTGCATGAACAAAAGGGAAAAAATTTACCCTGTTACATGATCAACGCGTTTCTACCGCAATAAAGTATGCGCAAGTAAAACGATGTTTTGACACTCGCTTTGTTTTCGTTGCTAAGCAGTAAAATGTGTTGAAATTCGGGTTTTTCTCTTCACACCGAATAGATGGAAAGGACTCGGCTCGGATATATAAAGGATCGTTGGTTGCACACAAATACACATTATTCTCTGCGAAAGCAAAAGCTTCATGTCGTATCTAGCATTACCTTTTTTAATATTTTTTTTATTTGGTTTAGCATTTCGTTCATTGACTCCTTGTCACCAAAACCCCTCAATGGGCAACACCTCCGCGTCATCTGGGTAATACAAACAATTGAATTTGTAGCTTTAGCAATTTGACTAACGTGTAATTACGTACCCTCGTTTAAGCCTCGATGGAATGGCAACCCTAAAGGATTCAGGATTGTCCGGGCCGCTCAAAGGCGTTGTTCTAGATTTAAATTCTTATTTTAACAGACCGTCCGGTTCAAACTGCAGCCAGTCAAGCAGGGGAAGACACTGCCCGACTGACTCGACCAGGGAGATTACCCGGCCATGGTTAAGAGAAACCGGAAATAGAGCGAAGAGAGTCGAGGAACAGTTTTTAAGAGAGCAATGCATCATAGAAGACTTCCGGCTTAGACTCATGACCCTCCAACAGATTTCATCGAATCAAGCGGCTTGCAAGTCCCCGTTCGACCAAACATCTCCCTTCCTCCTGGTTGTCGCAGCGAGTGAGTGACCACCGGCGGGCGTTGGTTAGTGGTTATTTAGGGAAACGGGGCCACTGAAGAAGGGAGCCCAGATTATGCACTTGTAATTTATCTACATAGTTTTTTGATCAATCTTGAATTTCAGCAACGTCTTCTTAGTTTCACCGGTGGATCAAGTCTAAGGAACGGCGGCAAACGAATCAACTGAAATGAAAACGGAGATATTAACTTCAAGTCAATAATTAAATGAGGCTGTACATCAGGCATTACCTCAACGACGGTACAGGTAGCAAGAGAAGACATATCGACAAAATGCAGCCGATAAAATAAGCCAGACGGCCACAGGCAACATTGACTAGCCCAACTGTTCATCACTGCATATACTGCATGGACACCAACATAGGCAAATAACACATTATAGTATGATGTTGAACTGCAAGTCTCCACAAGCTCCATTTCAGAATATCTCTCAACTGGAAAATGACTGCAAAACCACTGTACACCAAACAGCAACACCATAGGCAGCTCAAACATCAAACTGACCATGGAAATCTACAAAGCAAAAGAACAATAACAATTTGAATTGTAAAAAAGATACCAATAATGATATACTTGAAATGTACACTAAACTCAAGAAAAATAAATCAAGATGACCAAAGTTCATGACATTGTTAAGCTTTCATTTCAAGTTTTTAAGAATAAAGGGAATTTCTATGCACTGACCGATTAAAATAAATTTACAACTCTTAACAAGAACTTTACACAAAAGCTCTTATTTAGAAGCACGAAATAAGATGTCACTTGTCTTCGACATCAAGAACAAAATGCTAACCTACTTGATTTATCTTAAAAGTACATTACCATTTCAGTATTCCTATTTTCATCACACTTTTGTCTTGCAATATAGTGAGACTCTCTCAAAGACGCATCTTTATGACATGGCAGCTATCACGTAGAAAAAGGCAGAAGAAAGAAGATCTTCGACATGCTTTTACAAAATAAATCCAAGTAGATTAGAAAATGGATTTTTTGAAAAGTAAAAGCTCTCACGGTTCACTTACTTGCTTTAAGAGTTGTTCACTTTCGATTCAGCTTGGTCGAATTGTGTGAAATTACTTCAGCATTTTAACATGTAAAAAAAAAAACAAAAAACACAGCATCACATTTGACATTTCCGTCCACCTGTGGTCCACCGTCTCAAAAGCAAATGGCGAACTTGCTTCATTCACTCACGAACAGACACTCCGCCACCTGTAAGACACAAATACACCTATAGAAGCGATACATTTCTCAACATTCACGAACGGTTCTAATTTGGCGTCCAGCCAAACATTTCACATAAAACTGACAACTACATAAGAAAGCTCGGCTGTTACACTGCTGTTTGAATCAAAAATTTAAATGGAGTATATCTTCTACAAACATGACGGGACGGCTTCTACGTAGTGCTGTCAGTTGCTGTCGATTCTCGTGTCGAATACTAGCAGCCATATTTAAAGGAACGAACAACATTGCCATTTCCTATTACGCAATTAAAAAAAAAAAAAAAAACGTCCGCATCTTTGTAAAGAACTAAAGACTAAAGAGAGCCACAGCGGTTGCTGCTAGTCATTTTGTGACCACAGATAAAGTCACGTTAACGTCACTTTAATAAGGAAAACTTGTAGCATTACTAGAGTCACCAATTCCGACTTCTTTTCCGGTTCTTCATCCGATAAATTCACATCAGATAACAGTCGGTAAAAAAATCGGAATCAAAATTGGCTAATACGACGGGGGAACGCTCAAAACATAGAAAATATCACTTTCTAACGGCTTGGAAAGGGTGCGTAACTTTTAGGATTGAAGACAGGCTGCCAGATGTTTGGCAAGTTGTGGAGTTGGAACAAAACCTGGCGTCCGGTCTTTGCTACACTGGCCGAAAGTCCAGATTCACCTTCTACTCGGTTAAACATATTAAATGAATCAAAAGTCAATAAGAAAAAAATAAGAACGAAAACATTTTAGATTCATACCAATTCTAATTGGAGGATGACATAGATGATCAACCTGCCATTGCATTTACTGTAGAAAGATGTGGCAGCACAACCGCCTTACTTCCGCGACTGTGCGTTCTGCAGGTCCAATCTGATGGACGGTACCATCCAGTGTATGGAACGAATTAGTAAGACAGTGAACAGAAGACGAACTAAACTCCGTTTTGATGCGCTACTCAATACAGCAACCTAGATCAGATGCGAGTGGAGTGACAGGAATAGATTTCGCAATAAAAGAAACGGAATAGACTGAATTTCACTTCAATTTCACCTTCGCTTAACAGGTTTCAGTGTTTGGACATTACCGCGTTATTTTTCTCGCCCTCTTCTTTTCCTACATCGTTTGCGCAATATTGTCTTTCAAGTAAGTCGCGTCTTAGAGGTTCAAGCACACGAGTCGGGGGAAACGGGATAAACTGTCTTTACTGAATAATTATTCAGTAAATATATTTGAGTAATAAGAGATTTCCTACTCCAAACGGATAAGCCTGAAACGAAAATTGTTATGTAAATGGATTACTTTTTTGTAATGCAATAAAATTTAAATCTGCAGTGCGTTTAATAGTCACCACCACCAGTTGACAAAAGCAATTTTAATTCATCTTTACCCGACCTTCCCCAAAATATTTTTAGAAGACAGATTTTATCTCTGTGTAAGAAAAAAAGCAAGAATACCGAAAGATGAAAGAAGGATGAAAGCCACCTTAATTCTTTAAACGGTGTACGCGGAATTGAATAGGATAGAACAAGTAATATATTGGGTAGGGGAGAGACACACGCGCTAAGAGGGAATTAGGTTGAGGAAATGAAGTGATCAAAATAAGGGAAAACTTCTGTGCGGTACTATTAAGCAAAAACGGGATTATCAAGCCTAACCTTACATAAAAACGGAATGTTGACTAGCCGAATTTAAATGGTTCGTCACATCACCCTTTAATGAAAACATTAAATCATTTAGAAAGAATGCAGTTCTTTTGTGTCATACTCTTACATAAAACAATAAGACTTTTCAGGAAATATTTACCTGATGAAGGAGAGCTTAAACTTGATTACCAAAATTGAGATCTGGAGGAAACTGAAAAGCTTTCAAAGCTATAATCTTTTCAAATCCATCATCTGCATGGTTGCTGGCAGTTGATACATTTTCTGGGGAGAAGTCAGAGTGTTACTTGCCACTCACACTTGTGAACCTAGATACATTTGGGGAAATAAGAGATAGAGATATGAGGAATTTTAATCTACAGAAAATGTTAAGTATGCACAAATCAAAAGCTTAATAAGCCTTACCCAATAATCTCAAGACTCACGTTCACAGTTAAACTTTTGCATTGAGTTGTTGAAGCAGCCAGATGATAGCCAGACACAGATCCTGAGAAAATAAATTTCTTGCAACACCCACCACTTACAGAACAGAGATTGAAAATCCGATGCACACAAGAAGAATTCATGCTTCAACTGTTGTAGTCACACGATGTGGTTCACGATGCAGTCTGGGAATCCAAAGTGGTTTCAAACATTTCCTTAAAACGTGACTTGTTTAAGTGTCTAACAAATGAATTACGATTGATCATGCAGTAGAGAAACTACTAGAAAAAACGAAAAGAAAATTTTACAACGCATTCCACATAAAACAATTCCATAGCTGACATGCTGACAGTGACATGGCTGACTTTTTTTAAAATAACATGATGCTTAATTGAAAATCCTACGAAAATTTTTATGTTAGGACTTAGGACTTCGACGAGGAACGGAATTACGGGAACCATTAACGTGCAGACGAACTGTCATGAGAATTGTGAAGCGGTGTTGCCCAAATAAAACACAGCCGATTCAATGAAAAATAATAAGACATTCTTAAACTTCCATTCTTCTTAGTTGGTGAACTTGCCGCTATGGGTGCCTCGTCGTTTTCCAGACCGAGATTCCGAAAACCTTATTTCAAAATGCATCTAAATGATTAAAATGAATTGCAATACATTTAAAACTAATTGAACAATGTTCGTTAGCTCATAAAGTATAATTACAATCAATACAAAAAGTTAAACAGCATAAACATAATTAGGAATCTAATTAAAACAGTGGAAATGGACAGTGCGGAACGGGATTCCTCTGGCAAAGTCTATATAAAGGCAGCCCCAACGACAATAGTAGTTTTAATTGCAAACACGGAAACATCCTACCTACCAGTGGTGAGACCGTGAGAATGGTCGAAATTTTGGCAACGGCTTCGGTTTTCGCAATGGCTTTGGTAATGCTCTTGGTTTTCTTGGTTTGTGTTCTTGGTGTTTGTTTTGGTTGCCTTTGCCTTCTTTTCATGGTCTATGCAACTGCGGAAGGAAATTTGGTGGGCGGAATTTTGGCACTTTGGGCTTTCGCTTCAATTGTTTTCTGGGCATGGATTGCATGGATGCTATGGCATGAAACTGAGGAAGAAATGATCGGAAATTTTGCACTTTGCTGCGCTTGGGCTTTGGCTACAATTGTTTTGTTGGCATGGCAGGTATGGCATGATATCACTCATGGAGGAGGACCATTACGTATACGTCCCTGGTTATAACTTATTCAGTCGAAAGACCGAAACACAAACACCTTCGGCAACAACGGCTTCGGCTATATGATTTTCATGTTCACTCTTATTCGATACAAATAAAGTTTCATCTTAAATCTCAAATCATTTTAACTTGTTTTGTCATTCATTTTTCTCAGATAAGCGGAAGAGGAAAAACCAAATTTCTAGCTTTCTAGCTGATTTTATGTTGAACATTAAACGAAAATTGTTACGTTTAAATTGTAAGAAGGAGATTTACGTCAACAAAAGGTGTTCGTATTCGAAATGTCAATGATTAGGGTGCAGTTAAATTAATTACAAGAATAAATTCATTCATGATGGGAGCCAGTACGGCAGTAAACTCACGATTGCAAAACCGTACGAACTCTACGAAGCAAAGGGGTAATTTGTAAAGGACCGGTATTTCTAATTGTTATAGGCCTAGTGTAGAGTTATTCTTGTTTTAAATATTTGTAGAGGGGAGGGGAGACCGGGGCTTTTTGGGACATTTTTTTTACGCTGCCCATTTAAAGTTTAATATGTTCATATTTTGCGGCATGGAATGGAAGGAGGAAATAAATACAAAAATTTATTTTTCTACATCTTCCAGTTATATATTTACTGTATGCTCTGTTATGCTTTCTGTATCACCATTCCGAGATTTATAGTCATGAAGAAGGCGCCAAAAGATGCTACCGCGCACATTAAGGCAATTGTCAATCGGCAACTTCCAAATAGAGAAGCTGTGCAAAATTAGATGTTAATGATGTATCAGAAAAAAAATATCAAAAGAATCGTACGAGCTAATTGCTGAGGTTTGTCAACTTCACTTTTTTCCGACATTTTTAAATGCTGCGATTGTATGTGACTGAATGGTGCAACAACCTACTTGAATCAACAGCCAATCAATCGGGAGATAAGGAGATTTATAATCTACGCGTTGATATCCGGATATTTGTTTTTGTAATTTTTTTTAAGCGCTGCAGCAAGGGAATAAAAATGACCCAGAATACTATGCTCATATTTTAAAAAGTAGGAAAACTATTAACTTAATAAGATTGAGAAAAATTGCTGTTGGGGGGTCATTTGTATCAAACAACGACTAGTCTGTTGTTATGGTAACCTGGTAGCATTATGATGCCATCTGATAGGGTGTTTCTCTTTTGTTGATTGCTCCTTTGCATGATTCTTCTCTTCCTGTGTATAATTGTTTACCCCAAAAAACGTTACCCCTCGCTTTCGACACTCTCCGTCTGTCAGTTCTATCAATTTCGATGCGCCTGAAAGGGGGACATTTGTCACATTTCCCCTTGATTTTTTATTATTAGCAGTTTTAGAAGAATGAGTCATACATAACCATAGCGTGAATAAACTAAAAACAGCTCTTACTGACCGTTGATCTCATCGCTTGCATGACTTTTGATGTAGTAGTTTTCAATCGATCCATTGTTTTCTATGGGTGTCCTTCGCCCTATTTTCGCTGTTGCTTGGTAGTTTGATGAAACCATTATGGAACAGGTGATCGAAGTGAAGCTGCCGCTCGATTCGGGCTTTGGAAACCGCCTCCTGGTCGTCGTCATGGAGATGAAACCGCGGAATTTTCCAACCAAAACGTCTAGTCATATTTAATTTACTACCTCCCTTATTTTCTCATATCTTCCATAAAACAACAGCAGTCCAGCGGCTCCCTTTCGTTGGCTACATTACGACCTCTCACACAAAGCCCCTTTCAACCGTACGTGGTCGTTACTGTAAATGCAATAAAACTAGACGGATTATATAAGGATGATAGAGTCCAATAAAAGACATACTAGATTTTTAGCCTATCCCATCGGCAGCGTCGGTGACACAATAGTGTTGGATGACCTACAGTCGCCACAGCGCTCATCACAATTACGTTGTCAAGGATATCTGAAATGAACGTCATCAAGGGCGATGCCCAAAACGACTCACCGCCTCAGCAGGTCCGTTCGTTAGAGCTGCGTGCGCATTATTCACCCAACGGGTTATTTTCTACATGAGTCACAAGCCTTTCCATTTCGGGGAGGAAAAGTAAAACTCGCATTTCTCTAATTCACCAATGGAAACGAGGCTTTGTGCATCAAGCATACGCCAGCAATACTGAATGCCAGATAGCAAAAGTGGTGTTAATTATCATTAGGGTTAATTAAGCAAGAAAGAGGAAATTGAATTCAGCTGGTGACTTGGCTAACCTGCATTTATTTTGTTCAGAATGGTTGCGCAGAGAGATGAATGTACACAGGGAGACAGTCCAGTCGAAGGAGATCAGATCTGGATGTTGTTTCTTAATAAAAACAGGGAACGTAAAAAAGAGCGAGGAATGTGGAGAAATACGAAAGAGTTGCTAGGGGATGTTCTAAAAAGGAAAAGATAGTCAGGAAAGCATAAAAGGATAGGAAGCGAAAGGCATGGTAGTTTTTAAAAAGTGAAGAAAGTGCACGGACATCAGCAGCTGGACTAAAGGGCGGTCTGGGAGTGCAGTAGATGGAAAACATTTCTCCCACATATTTCGGCAGTTCTATCAAGGACGGAGAGGGCAAAATTGCATTTTTAAGCAGCGTCTTGGTCGGCGTGGTCCCCATCTTCCTCGAAATCAGCCTCATCATCGGCCGTAGCTTCTTGGTATTGCTGGTATTCGGAGACGAGATCGTTCATGTTGGACTCGGCTTCGGTAAACTCCATTTCGTCCATGCCTTCACCAGTGTACCAATGGAGGAAAGCCTTACGACGGAACATGGCAGTGAACTGTTCCGAAATACGTTTGAAGAGCTCTTGGATGGCGGTCGAGTTGCCGATGAAAGTGGCAGACATTTTCAGACCGCGAGGAGGAATGTCACAGACGGCTGTCTTGACGTTGTTGGGAATCCATTCAACGAAGTAGGATGAGTTCTTGTTTTGAATGTTGAGCATCTGCTCATCGACTTCCTTCATTGACATGCGACCTCGGAAAATGGCTGCAACAGTCAGGTAACGTCCGTGGCGAGGATCGCAGGCGGCCATCATGTTTTTGGCATCAAACATCTGCTGGGTCAGCTCGGGAACAGTCAATGCGCGATATTGTTGAGACCCACGGGCAGTGAGGGGAGCAAAGCCAGGCATAAAGAAATGCAAACGAGGGAAGGGCACCATGTTGACAGCCAATTTGCGCAGGTCAGCATTGAGCTGGCCGGGAAAGCGAAGGCAAGTAGTAACACCAGACATGGTGAGGGAGACCAAGTGATTCAAGTCACCATAGGTGGGCGTTGTCAATTTGAGTGTGCGGAAGCAGATATCGTAGAGAGCTTCATTGTCGATACAATAGGTCTCGTCCGTATTTTCGACCAATTGGTGGACCGAAAGAGTGGCGTTGTACGGCTCGACGACAGTGTCGGACACTTTTGGTGAGGGGACAACAGAATATGTGTTCATGATACGGTCAGGATACTCTTCACGGATCTTGGAGATGAGCAAAGTTCCCATGCCAGATCCAGTTCCGCCACCAAGGGAGTGTGTCAGCTGGAAACCCTGTTTTCACATGACAGCAAAACTTTTATTATAAAAAATCATCTCATTCCAAATTAAAAAGAGTTATTTACCTGAAGGCAATCGCAGCTCTCGGCTTCTTTGCGGACAACGTCAAGAACAGAGTCGACCAATTCAGCTCCTTCAGTGTAGTGACCTTTGGCCCAGTTGTTACCGGCTCCACTTTGGCCAAAGACGAAATTGTCAGGGCGGAAGAGCTGGCCAAACGGTCCCGAACGAACGGAATCCATGGTGCCAGGCTCCAAATCCACAAGAACAGCACGGGGAACGTATTTGCCTCCGCTTGCTTCATTATAGTAGACATTGATGCGTTCCAGTTGCAGTTCAGACTCGCCGTGGTAGGTGCCATTAGGTTGGATTCCATGCTCGTCAGAAATGATTTCCCAAAACTGCAGGAAAAGGTAAACAAAAAAAGAGGGAGAGTTAGAAAAACCTGCCCAATTTCAATGAGTTTTTAAGTGCTATACACACAGTATAAAATCTAACTACACCTAGGGAGGAACTGCTAGATAACCCATCAGTAAGGGCGCTGTCACAATGAGGGGTTGGAAAATGTCGGGGGAGGGGATGTTGTTTCACATACAATTGCCCAATCGAATTCGGTTCACATCTGCCACATGGATGCGCGATATAACATTTGAAGGTTAGAGGGGAGGCTCACATTTACTTTTTAAGTTTATGGTCGTTAGCCTCAATTTTTTTTTTACCCCACCACTTGGCACGACTACACTATCCGGTTTTTTAAAAAACAAAGTGCATCGAAACAAAACTAATTAGAACTCGCCTTTTTGTGATCTTGCCGGGTACCGGTTCACCATTCAAGCCTGGAAGCTTTAGATTGATGGCATGAACAATCGAGAAGATTGCATGAGAAAGGAGTATGCAATCAAATCAACAACATTACATTTACTCTTTTTTTTTTTGCAACATCTTGAGATGAAAGGGGCCGGACAACAAAGAAAAATGGCGGACTAGCGCCAAATGGGCATAAAAAAGGTGTCTTGCACACCGGTCTTTCACTGCAGCAAACCATGTCAAATATCTTATCATTCTAAAATAATGAAAATATAATATTTACCTTGGCTCCAATCTGGTTACCACACTGTCCAGCTTGAATATGAACGATTTCACGCATTTTCTAATATTTTTCGAAATGAAATTGAAAGAGAAAAACTCTCAAGTTTAACGGTCAACGTGCCTCGCGCTGGAATCCTCTGGATATGAATTTCCGTTTGCAATGGGACTGGCATTTATAACCTCATGAACAGCCTTGGGTGCAAGAGGGCGGAGCTTGATTGTGTTGCGCATTGCCATTGGTCCACGAAATCAAACATGAAAGCCAAATCCTTATTGGGAGATTCGAAATTTGCGTCCGCGCGTTTCGGTTATTTTTTGCTCCTAGAGATGCAGAGTTTATATGTTTCTGTATATAGTTGGCTGAATATTAAAAAACGGAGATATGACCCAATCAAAATTCTAAATAAGTAGAGAAATATTTGCAGGGCAACGTTTTTGGTTTGTCTCTAGTTCCTTTTATTGAACGTTATAATCTTAAACTTCAAAAAATGCCTGCTTCCATTTAAGTTCAGTAAAATATTAGAATTAAATATAAAGTTTCGATTAAAGATAAGATAACCCACTTATTGTCATCGGTGTGGCGAATATGGTAAGAAATAACACGCTTTGAAAATTCATTCCTTTTCCGTGGTTGGTATGTGATTGAAATATTGCCAATTACGTCTCTAAAAGGAAAGAAAACCGGGAACCGTATAAATTCAAAAACCAGTTTGTACGGCATCATGGTTTGCGATTTTCGAGTTGATTTCAAAGTAATAAAACCTGTTCGGCACTATTAACCATTGACTCCAGCATAGTTTTATGTAATCCTGCTTAAATGCATTAGGCATAATGGTCACATGAAACCACAAAACACTTATTCCAAACATGGCAAATAATCACCATGACAGCAGTACACACATGTATGCCGGTGAATCACGCGACAGGGGACGAGCCGGAGCCGGCGAGAAACGTAAAAACTCGGTCCCAGTTGTAGCAGACCTCTGCCAGACACGATCAATACTTATGTGTCTAGACAACCCATCCTGCAACTGCAACAAATCCACCTCAGCAGTGTTTTTATGGTTCCTGGGAAACACAGCCTGAATGCAGCTATTGGAGTGCTTGATGTCTTCATCCGTAAATTTGAAACAATTTTGGTAACCATTTTCTTTGAATATTTACTTCCTGATCAACTTTTGATCATGATTTGATATACTTGCTATAAAACAGAAAAACAGAATTGTAATGGCAGTCCCGTTTAGCATTGAAATCTGTTAAGTTTAAGGTAAATTAATCTCAACCGGAGTAAATAAGTTTGACGATCGATTTTTACATTCGAATTTTTGACAGATGATCTTTTGGAAAATTGTTGAGTACATGCGGCAACGCTGTGCAGCTACTATTATTTGACACTAGAGCCACTAGTAATCGAAATAGTAATCTTACTCGTGGACTTTTCTCAATTTTCCGCAATTTTCAATTGAAATTTAATAACTATCGGTATTGAAAAACCTAAAAGATGTATGCCGAAGAATTTGAGGATGTAAGTGTACAATAATTACAACATGTTCTGTACCTATCATCAAAAACTTTTTCATTTGTAGTACGAGTATGAAGCCGATGCCTATGAGCCAACCGGGGATCCACGGCTTGATGCTGAAAATGAACGATACACTAGCTATGGAAGTGCTCCCCAATATGCTCAATATAGCATGCCGGATGTGATCAAGAAATTCATTATTTATTTTCGAGAGATGGTAAACTCTGGAAAGTTGTATGAAATTCAGAATGTCTACGAGAACACGTAAGCCCACCACAGTGCCTGTCAGACAAAGTTGAATTGTTGATCCATTGTTTTTTACTCCATTTAGATTTCCAAAATTAACTGAAGAGCACTTCAAATCATCCCCTTGGCCTGATGCAGATGAAGTTTCCCCATTAGTGGATGATGATCAACCGTTTCTGATTCTCTACAAGGAACTTTACTATCGCCACATTTATGCACGAATCCAAGGAGGACCAACAATTGAACAACGTTTTGAGTCTTACTACAACTACTGTCAACTTTTCAACCATATTTTGAGTACTAACTTCACTAATTTTTAGATGTTTGCCCAAAGCCTTCATAAACCATTTTACTACAGGTGCTAAAAGTCCAGTTGTTTTGGAGCTTCCTCATCAATGGCTGTGGGAAATAATTGATGAATTTGTCTACCAGTTCCAGTCTTTTGCTCTTTTTCGTTGTTCTCTTCATAAGAAATCAGGTACACCCATCATCTTATGCTCCATCTTTTCTTTTCTCACCATTTTTTTTTTTTTTTTACAGCTGAAGAACTTGAATTCATCAGAATCAACCCAACTTTGTGGAACATTCATTCTGTATTGAATGTGTTGTATTCTTTGGTTGACAAATCCAATATCAACCAACAATTGGAAGTAAGAAGGAGAGAATCATTATTGGTTGTAATTTAAAATTAATACAATCGATATGTAGGTATACGCCAAAGGTGATGATCCCGATACCGTAGCAGGAGAATTTGGCCGCCGACCTCTTTATAAAATGTTGGGTTACTTCAGTCTTGTTGGATTACTGAGACTCCACTCATTATTAGGAGATTTCTATCAAGCTGTTAAGGTTCTTGAAAATATGGAACTCAATAAAAAGGTAAGCGCAAAATTAAAAATGATTTGCATTGCTTGTAAACGTAATCCATCAATCTCATTTTAGACTCTGTACTCCAGAGTACCTGCCTGCCAAATCTCAACTTACTATTATGTTGGTTTTGCTTATTTGATGATGAGGCGGTATGCTGATGCTATTCGGACGTTTTCCCATATTCTACTCTACGTCCAGCGCACTAAGCCATTATACCAGGCTAAAACATACCAAAATGACCAGGTCAATTAGATTTAAGTGAAATGAAATACTGAAATCTTAATCTCCTTTTTTGTGTTTATAGATCAACAAACAAACCGAAAAAATGTACGTTCTACTGTCGGTGTGCCTCGTTCTTCATCCTCAGCGCATCGACGAATCTCTACAGGCGATCCTGCGAGAGAAACCTCATGCCGAACGCATCGTGCGGATGCAAAAGGGAGAACTTCAAGTGAGTTTCTGTTGATATTTTTTAAAGTTAAAGCAACAATTTAAATTTGTTCAATTATGTTAGGAATTCGAAAATGCATTCGCTTTCGCTTCTCCGAAATTTTTGTCTCCTGTTCCACCTCCTGTCGAAGCACCACCTGCCGATCATCGCCGTGAACCATTTCAACAGTTGGCAAAAGTTTTCATGGATGAAGTACAACAGCAACTTACTTTGCCAACGATTCGCAGGTATTTGTTCAACATTAGATTTGAATGTCCGAGTATTATTAACATAAATTTTCTGTTTAGTTATCTACGTTTGTACACTACTATGCCTGTCGCCAAAATGGCTGCGTTTTTGGAAATGCCCGATACTGATTTCCGCACCCATCTGCTATGCTTCAAACATAAGATGAAGAACGTCGTTTGGACTAAAGGCACCTCTGGATTGGACGGTGAACTCCAATCAGGCTCTGAGGTGAAATATCTTAGAATTGTAGTTCTAGTGGAATGTATCTTATTTACGCTTTTGCTCGCATTAGGTGGACTTCTATATCGATGGCGGAATGATCCATATTGCTGACACGAAAGTAGCTCGGCGCTATGGTGATTACTTCATTAGACAAATCCATAAATTCGAGGAAATTAACCGCGTATTGAAGACACAAAAAGTTTAAAAATCCGATGCTTTACCTCCTTTAAATATGTTTTACATCTTATTGGTTTTTCAAAGGCAAAATACATAACATGGAGGAAGTTAGTGATTTTTAACTTTTTTTAAAGAGAATTTTTTTCTTACCTTTAAGTCCGACAAGTTACAAGGAAGTCAAATGAAATGAATGTAAGGCCACCAGTGATGTTATGTACGTTTCTCTTATTTTTGAATGTATTCAAATGATAAGATTATTTTTATTAGAGAACATTTTTTAAATAATTGGACCGAAGATCTTACTAGAAATGTAGACCATTGGCATCCTCATAGGAAATGTAAAAAAAAAAAAATGCTATCTAAAATCAAACAAGGGGAATTCAAACACACAAGGGCAATTTGAAAATTTTCAGTTTCAGTCAAAGCATCAGTAGGGAATATGAGTTTTTTTTTCATGAAAAAAAGCACTAACAAAAAGGATGACACGCATTACCCACGGCAGATGGAACGAGAAGAATCGTATTTGCAGTAACGGGCACATGAAAAGGACCTTATGTCCCCTCTCCAAAACAAAAAGCATTCGATTACTGCTGGTTGAAATTAGAATATCAAACGTCAATGTGAGAGTTTTAAATAAATTTAACATTTCAGGACTGTAACAATTTGAAAATTAAGAAATAACAAGCTTGTCAGTCACCACCACAATTAGTCCATAGAGCTCACGACAAACAATTACGCACCATTTACCAGCCAGATGAAGAAGCACGCTCCGTACCAGAACATTTTATAACAATTGATATGTATGAAGTAGGCTTAGTACGTTTTCTTATCCAGCTGAATACTTTGTTGGGAAGTCGTCTTTTTTTTTAAGCCCAATGTCGCTCACACTATGCACATTCATAACCCATGGTATCACCAACACGCACACTAAAGTCATCAATTTAGATCCATAAATAAATAAGAGCTGTTGATACATGTCGACCACCATACATCGGGAGACTAATAAACTAGCCAAATAATATAAAAATTTTGAGGACCCGAGAATTATGAATCACCCATTCACTCAATCAAAATGATGCAACAAGACATGCGGGACCGGTGAAATCAAATTAAATCCATTTTAAAACTGAATAGATTAAGGTTGCTGTAAGTAGAATGGGAGACGGCAGTAAATTATTTCCTTTACCACACTGTTTGATTTCCTCCTCCTAAGGCGATAAGAAAATGCAGAAACAAGAATATTATGCTGCCAGTCATCTCTGCAATATTCTCACTTACCTCTGGATGATAACTGAGACAGACGGAGGGACGCTGACGGTACAAGCTTTCCTGAGGTCGTTCGCAGCGTAACGACTCGTTCATTTTGACTTCCTCCATTTCAATCTTTTGCTTCTGTATTTCACACCTGCAAGTTGTGTCAATGACTAGTAGTAGCAAATTCGAGTGGGGTATCTTGTGGGTGCTGTAGTGTCTTTCGCATTGGCGGGCGCCCAAATTGTTCGAGTTGCAGTTCTGTTTTCCTTTGACCGAGTCGGGTTTGTCGCCTTTAAATAGCTTTTCGGGTTGCAGCACATACAAGTCTGCCTGTTGGTCACATGGTCTCGGTCGGGATTTATTGGCATATGCGTTTTCCATTGATACAGCTTCGTCGTGGACGATGATTGAAATATCTCCGTCGGCCATGAATTCTCCACCCGTTGGAACCGGTCCTGAAATGGTTGATTTTAAAATAGAATTGATTCTGTAAAGAAAGATCTCATTAATGCATCCTTACCGGGACTACCATCATTATCCTCGTAGTGGTAATCCGATTGCTCTTGTTCCATGCCCCAGGCCCAGTCCGGATTGATCAAATGAGCAATCTGAGTTTGGAGCATTATCCAAGAGGCGCGACCAACCATCCATTGAACGAACCACTTCATGTAACGTAATGGTGTTAGCAAGAAATTGGCAGCACTGCGGTGCCCCTGCATATCCTTGCAGACAGCTTGATAGTCGTAGATGCGGACCCTGCAGAAATAAAGCAACCCCGATGAGGAAATCGAGCGAACAAGAAAGTGGCTTGGCTATTTAATATATTTTATACCTTTTAAAGACACCGTAATGGATCAATGAATCCATAACAAGCCAATCGATTTCACCAAAAAAGCGCCCTGTGTCTCTCTCCTCCTTTGAGATCACGATGTATCCGTGATTGTCCACTACGTAACACGACAAATCACCGGAACTGCAAGTTCGCCTGCATTGAACTCCTCCTATTTTGCATTGCATCGGTAGGTATGCGTAACAAAACCATCAAATGAACAAATATTTTTTAGTAGTAGTAATCCTTCGGCCTAGGATAACTTACCACGGAGGATTACTACAACTACTAAGTAGGATAGGATATATATAAATGTATACTAACCGGTGCACTGTAATAATCAAAAAAATATGTTTAAAAATGCTGTTTAAACTCTGTAGCTTGTCAATCAAATTTACCCCCGACGTGATGTTGAAGAAAGTTTCTCGGAAGGCGCTGTTCTTGTATTGAAGTCCTACGACAGCGGCGGGAGCTTTGTAGCCGCCCTTCTCGACGAAAATGGCATGAGAGGCAGTAACTACACTCTCATTGGTTACTCCTAATATGTGCACAGTGATAATGAATCTCAGACAAACGTTTGACTAATTACTCGTGGACTCTTCACATACCTGTACCCGTGCTGAACGGCACCGAGTAGACAAAGCTATCCGGTTCTACAGAGTATTGATCGACGGCCCTCTTGTACCAAGTCTGGTCGATGGCGTTGAGATTGGCCTCGCTAAAATGCCTGCATCCAACAGGGAAAACAACAAAAATGATGAAGAAACCGCCGTATGAGTAAACAATAAGGTCTAGCGTAATGCAAGAGTTTGTAAAAGGCAGCCATATCAATAATACTTTCAAGTAGACTATTAAGCTCGTCAGCCTATTGAGTTTTGCAAGGGATAAGCGGGTAAACAGAATCTACCATATACTTGATGACTGGCTGCTTAATGGCGAAAGCGTCTTTCCATGTTAGCCCATCTATACCAAGTTCAAACTTGCATCTACTGTACTCTGAACTCCTCTCGAAGCGGACATATATACCTCGCCGGTTTTCGTCTTCGTATGATGAACGGAATATCTAAGCGAATCGTTTTACGTAAAATTCTACTTTGGAAACGTTTCTTGAACTGGAAAGGTTTCCGTGGAGCACGCTTCACTCTTCTCGTCTGCCGATCCCACTGGGCATGCCTCCGACGTACCACATGCAAACTTGAGGCCCGTAAACATGTCGCAGTTATATTATTAATGCCATTATCAATAACTAACTAAAGTATTTTAATCAACCGAGTTCGTTCCCTTTACGATGACAACTTTTAACGGACCGTCATGCCATTATACACGAAATTTAACACTTACTTGTCATCAATGGTGCTGATGTCCTGCCAACGTAAGAGGCCACTGCGAGTGGCGACAAAGGCGACCGATATACCAAACAGCTTAAACATGGCGTGCCTGTATAGAAAATGAAAGGAGAAATGCCAAAATATTACTTCCATGTGATCAATCACAAGTTTTCTCTTAGCGGCCCTACACTAGACGAGGTGGGATTATCTGGCAAAATACAGTTCAACGCCATAATATAACCAAACATGTTATAATACACGCAAAACATTGCGAACAAATGCCACAATCACATAATAAAAGAGCAGCACAATAGAGAAGATCATTTGATTAATTCCAATCCTTGGAGCGGCATGATAGACCATGAATGATTAATTCCAATCCTTCTTTGGCAGCGATTGGGACAATGTAATAATTATTAAGAGCAGCAGAGAAGAGAAAAATTAAAGATTATTTTAAAATTGTTTCACTTTCAGTTAGTCGTTTCCTGTGAATAAAAAGCTATACATTATTAGTACTGAAACTCTGTGCGATACTAAATTCAAAGCGCAAGTAATTTCAAAGCAAACATATAAAAGTTCATTTTTAAAAAACGGGCCTAAGTGGGGAGCATCGAAAGAGCGACAGTGATGTGCCAAATTACGGCAACGTGAAGTCAAGGTTACTTTACGTTCGTGATACGTTACCTGGCTAGTAGTGCCATAAGCATGCCTAAACCTCTGTGTGATTAAGTGCCGGTGACACAAAAAGAGAAAATTGGAAGGAAAAAATAGATTTTGAAATGCAAAAAAATGATGCAATGGATTAGTGGTGCTCATGGAAAAATCGTGATGACATCAAATTAAAGCTAAGAATGTTGTCGTGTTTGATTTCGTGCATGTTGTGTGATCGTGAGTGAACATTAATCTAATATTATTCGTTTAAAAAGGACATATAAAAGGAAACACTTACGGATCTTGTCGGTCAATGCTAAGAGAAATGTTCTTGTCGAACACTTCGGTGGCTTGGGCGTCAAAAATCAGTGATTGCATCAAATGTTTGTCGCCTAGGAAAGAAAAAGAAATAATTAAAATAAATTTGATTAAGTTATTTATTAGACAAAAAGACTTACAGTAGTAGTTGTCTTCTTGTTTGTGAGCTTAGGGAGTCCAGAAGAAAAAGTTTAAAAAACGTTATGGCCAAATAAGTTCCTAAAAGGATTTTCATATTTCTTACAGCGGACAGTGTCGTGGGAAGGCCGCGGGTGCTTCGAGTTCCAACGCCATCGCTCCCGCTGCGTCCGGCCGACAAAGTGCAGCACTTGAGCCTCGGGCGTATCGAACGATTTCAGATGGTCGTAGTTGTAGCGGCAGTAGATCCTGTTTGCCAAGAGAGCAATCAATATAAGCTTACTGATGGCCGTTTGAAATCTTCAAAGTTTCGCGGGGCTTTTCATTACCAGTCGGGGTGAATTTTCCAATTCTTGCCGGAGAAGAAGGACGAAACTGTTCCAAATAGGACACAAAGAGTCGGTAACAATAACCTACGATCTAAAAATAATATTGACTATACCGTTGATGTTGTGATCAGCCGACAGACGCTTGACTTCGGTTTCAGCCGCAATGCGAAAATCGCCGTATCCATCAGGCAGCGCCAAACCGAGGCTATAAGGGGTACCCTTCAGCCCGCGGTAATAATAGCGCTGCCGACGAACGCTGACTCTCTTCTACAATTGAATAACATTTGGCTTTTAACCGCTGGAATTTTTGTTGAAATCAAATTTCCAAACTTACCATGCCATCGTGGTGAATCCTCACTTTGAACGTCATCTCACCCTCGCGCCGCTCGATCATGTCGCGGCGCATCTGAATTATTCATTTCAATTCAAATGAAATGAGTTACGCCACATTTCAGCAATGATTCAATCACAACTTACGGTCATGAGATTCGTGTCGTTTTCACGCGGACCGCCGTCTGAATCGACCAACTCAATTTCGGACAAATCGACCGTGTTGTAGTTGGGTTTCAGGAGTCCGTCCGCGTCCTATTTCAAATCGATCCATCCGTCGTCAAATGAGAGAGATTAGTCTTAATTTAATTTGATGATTGGATAACCACTTTCGTACCAGGGGTCGGTGATCGGGATGGTAGAGAACGTAGCCGTTGTTGTTGACGATGAACGAGTACCCGTTAACACCCAACTGGATTTTTAAGTATTTTTTTAAATAGAAGGATCCGACAAAATCCATTAGGAAGGAAATGATTATTATAACACACGACTGAACATACCTTGTAGGCGGGCGTTCGTTTCTTCAGTTCCGTGACGGGTATGTCCGTACCGGCCACTCCAAGAAGATTGGCGGTCCTTACCTGATCATGGCGCCACGAAGATTGAATTACGAATTTGTTTGATCTCGTTAAAATCAGAGAGAGAGAGAGAGAGAGAGGGAAACTCCACCTCTAGCCACACTCCTACACAGCACAGTTCATTGCGAGATAGGGAGCGACTAAGAAATTCTACGTTCTACCGTCTAGAACAGCGTCGTGCAATGTTATACAGTATGTACTATATGGGGGTAGAAATGGATCTGATGAACGTTTTGGCTCAACGCCTCAACTAATTATACAAGACGGTAAATGGAGACTAGAGCATACCAGCAGCAGCAGCAGCATTTACTTGTAAATGGTTGCACGAAGACAAAATTCTTCGGCAGCACAATCAAATGGACGCTATAGACTGATGTGTGTGTGTGGCATCATCACTAGATACTTTTAGTCTACGCTAGAGATCAAGGATATGGATAATGAATCAATCAAACGACATTCACACCCTGTACTGGATGTGTTGTACCTCGCCACTCGTTATTTAATTTGAAAAACGTCTACTGGAATCTATGGTTGTAGGCAACTGCACCACGTTTTGATACACAACTCAAAGACTACACAAGTTTCCAAACTGTGAAAACGGCTAGGCTACATATGTACGTAAATATAATGGCAAAACGGATAATATTTCGGTTATACGTTTCCAACCATAGGGTGACAATAGCCTACACGAGTATACAGCCAAATTGATCTAAGCCTGTCATTGCCCGTTCAAATGGCCGCTTCAACTATGTCTAGATAAAAGATGATATGCGAGTCTGTCGAAAAAATTCACGTAGGAGTAGGAGCAGCAGCAGCGGCGGTTGCAGCAGCACTACGCAGAGTATCAGTAGGATCAAACCAAAATCCCATCATGCAAATGTTGCGGCATTGTTTCCATATGAAATTGTCTATACGTCAAAGAGTTGGCCTCTTCCATAAACGCTTGATTACATTGGCAGCTTTCCGTGATTTGAAATGAGAATTTTTGTTGCAAATAAAACAAAAGAAAAATCGCAAATGTCTGAGCGTTATGGAAGATTCCAAGCCTTGACAGCGGAATCAAACAAGGTCAAAAAGAGCTACGAAAAAGTGTCTAAGATATGTAGTATATGTATAACTGTGGACTATCTATTGACAAGCTCTACGGCGGCTGCAATTATATCTGCTTTGATTCGTTTCGTTTCTTTACCGTTCGCGTTTTCTCTTCCCAGATGTCGTTGATGAGTATTTTCTCAATGATATTCTATTGTACAGAAGAAATTCTTTGTTTTATGTATCCCCAGCATCGGTTACACTGGTGTTTTTAAATAGTGTCAATTGACTTTATAAATATCAAATGTCAATCAGCATGTTAAGTTCAAAAAGACTATCAAGAGGTTTTCTTTTTTTAAAAAATGAAACGGTTTGAAAAATTCAGACAAAGAAAAAAGACAAAAAAAGAGACGTAAAATAAAAAAAAAATTATGATTGTCTTACCGATTCATTCTTGCGGTCGTAAACTGGAGTAGCCACCGAGACCGCCATCAAGAATTTCGGTTTAGTCCGAGTCTGCATAGTTTCAAATGTCGGAATTAAAATTTTGTTTAAAGTAAAATAACAACAAATTTGACCCCAACTTGCAACCAAACACCGAGTATAAACATAAAAAACATCAAATAATAGATCGAACATTTAAGTGTCGTGTCCGAAACATGAGCTTCTAAAGAACGAAATATAGCGAGAAAAACGTGACGATCAAAATGAAACGGCTAAAAGTGAAAAGTCAAAAGAATATATGAGCACGAAAGGCGTAGTGACGTAATTTTACTGAACATATGATGTGCGCATCGGCATAAAAATAAGAAAAAAAACACAAGGACCTCATAGTCGATTCGTTTGAGCCAAGCTCTGAGAGTCTCAGGCTTGACAAGCGCCTCAGCTCGCGGTCCATCAGGATTTCGAGTAGGAGGTAACACTGGACGGGGAGTGGTGCTGGTTATCTGGACAACATGCGTTGGACGGACCACCAAATCACGTCACAGACGTACAGACACATGCAAATTGCACAGGGGCATTCCCCCACATCCAGCATGCACAAAACCGAAAAAATCACGTTAAAACGGTTGGAAACTGAAAAGATAAACTTGAAAAAAGTTGCATTATTAAGTCGTCAAAGCTACGAAATTAGTATTCAAATCAAAGAGACTGACGCCTTGACGGTTATTCTGCTGGTTGCCGGCAGGAATAGCTGCTTCTTCGCGCTCCTGTTTGATCCGATGAGCATTGAGCCGCTCCTCATTGACGAGGTTGCCATAGGTCAAATATTGTTCAACTGTCATACTGATGGTGGGTCTGCCACTGGCATCCCGACTACTGTTGGTCGTCACGTTTGAAGTGTCGTCGCTTTGGGCGTTGTTCCGATCGCTGATCAACCGCAAGAGAGCACGGTAGTTGAGCGAACGATCCCGCTGCTTCCGACGTTCTCTTATCTCCCACAGCCAGTCACTCAATTTGGGTTCCTGGTATGGGTCATGCAAAGGGGATATTTCTCCATTTCATTCACTCAAAAGAAGGTAATTGCACATGTCAAGCACATCTCGTTAAAAAAAAAAAACTAAAAATCACGTGGCTGGGAGTTAAATCTAAATCAAGGCTTAAATTCTAAGTTTAATCACTCTCACTAGTAATGTTGGGGTTATTATTTGTTTGTCAATAGTTTTGACATCTAAAGGGAGTTAGAATGAGCACGTTGATGTATCTTAGGCTAACTATTATGCAACAGCAAATATTCGCGAAGCTTTCACGAGGAAATAATGGAGGGGACCTTCGTTTCTCGAATCGTATTTTCCACCAATACCTTTGTTGGCAATGAATCCTCTGCTGGGTCACAATGGACACTTGACAAAAGGTAAACAATGGGAGAAATTGGAATGGAAATGTCGATGGTCAAAGGTCATAGGAACTACATGAGGATATACAGAGACAAATCATTGGAACGGTCACAGAGTCCACCAACAGAGAATGTATGCATTCACCATTATTGGGCACCCCCACTCTACGAATTGTACCAACATTTCCTTATTGGCTGGAGAAATGGCTAAACATTAGCTGTTTCAGTGAAATTAGTTTACGATAACTAAAGAAATATTCAACATGTGGCAGAAACTGTCAAAATAATTCCATTCCAATGTAAAATTGAAGGCTTACCGCTATGTCGATGTAAGCTGAAGTCCAGATGACGGGATGATCTTTTTGGTACATAACCATGGGACGAGAGAGGACTGGAATATATTTGAGCACTTGCTCACGAACTTCAGCCAGGGATGTGACTCGAGCAAAATAGCCTTTAACACATCGAATTATACATATATATCTTAAGTAAAATGTGACAGAGTTTTCTTCAACAAACCTTTGTTTTCACATGCCATATTAATGGTGGCAGAAGTGTCGATGATCTCCCGACCGATGACGTAGGAGAAGATTCGTACTGGCCTGTGTGGCAAATTGTATTTTTCCAAGTGTTCCTTGTAATTTTCGGGAGCCCCATCTGTCACCAACATAATCGCCTGGTTGCACTGACACCCTTGCATGGTTCGGTTGTACTGCATTTTCAAGACAAATCATAAAATGAACTCCAACTAAACTGTTTGATATGCCAGCACGTGGGCCCGTTTTTCCTCGACAAAAGATTTCACAAATGCAGAAGACGGGAGTAGTATAAAATTAGCAGTTGGCAAACCTTTTGCAGAATTTCAAAGGCCGTCGTGAAAGCCGACGTGAAGTTGGCAATGTCGCTCGTCTCCGTTTCAATCATGCCATTGCGCAATTCCCTCAGATTCTCTAAATTGGCCTTTTATATAGAAATAATGACGAGGTTATGTCACTCAATTGAATTGGCTCCTTTTGTTTAGGCGAATAATGTAATTGTCCCCCTTGTACCTGGACAACTTTGTCTTTGAAGCACGGGACGACTGGGACGGGAACTTCGCTGAACTTGTAAATGTTGATAAAGTCATTCTCCGAGAGAGTGTCGAGTAACGTGAGAACGACGTGTTTAGCAATCTCTTTACGGACTCCAGTCATGGAGCCAGAAGTGTCCACTAAGATGATCATATCCTTGGGACTGGCAGCCGCTTGGAGATACCAGGGTCTTAGACGACAGTCGAACAAGTCGGGTTCCCATTCGCCCTGGCCCCACTTGGTGGCTGTCAAAACCCATTTAATCAATTGCCATTTATTTACTTTAAAAGTAACCCTAGTCACGTACCTGGATACTGTCGCATAAATCCTGTCGAACTGCCAAAGTACTGCCAAGTTAGTGACGGATCCGACTCGTAATTGGTCATAAAGATGCGATCCAGTTGCTCCGACCACTGGATGCCATTCAGCACGTCCGGAGCTGTAAAAATACGGTCGCATTAAACTAGAGTATAGCCATACCATGAATTCACAAAGATTGATCGAACGGTTTAATGTAGAGAGATTACCAATACATATAGACACACACATAGGGGATAGCCTTTTTTATTCGGTTGCCTCCAATATCTTTGCTCGTGTGACGCAATAGTATGTATATCGGCTCTTAAGAGGAAGCACTCGCCAGAGCCGATCCGATTGTACATTACGCTAGCTTAGGCTGAACACGGTCGGATAGCTGCACAAAATTCTCTCAACTTATTTTTCTGATTCCTGTATACAGGCTTATAAACAACTGGCGTTGACTAAATTTCAAAACGGGCCATATTTTATACGGGGGGAAAATATAAAGTAGTTAAATCAAATTTACCTCCGTCGTAAACGTTGGTGGGAACGTGAACGGCGCTGACGCTGGTGTTGATGCCCACGTTGCCAAAGTGCAGACTGTTTGACATGATGAGCGCTTTGTGGTTCTCGAGCAGCTCACCGGCCAGCGGCCCGGCTTTATGGTACTGGTTGAGACGTTTGGCGTTGTAGTAATCGATATTCTCGTTGCGCTGCTTCATCTCGTACAAATCTTGCCGTGTTAATCGCGAATGTGAGACGGACAGATGTTCAGCCGCGTCCATAATCCGCTGTCAAGTTCAAAAAGATAAAACAAAAATAAGGGGGTGAGAAACAAATCAATAATCCGGACGCTTGATTTCATCGGTAGATTCAAAGCGCTTATTCTTCCAATAAAAAGTCTTGTTTGTTTCACACAAACCTGATTTGCTTAGACAAGTTGTTTCTGTACCATTCGAACATGACTGGACTCGGTGTAGACTTTTTAGATTCGTCCAGTCATCAGTCCCAGGCCAGAAACAACCTTGAGGGTTATGTTATATTCACATAAAGATAAGAGGGCCAGCAAACTCAGACGTGGCCAATAAGGGCCAGCCGAGGCAAGCCAATAAGGCAAGAGATAAATAGATGAAGAGAATCTCAAAGAAGGCAGCAGCACAAGTAGAGAGAGAGCCCAGTCCATTTCCTAGCCGCTGCATGCGCAGTCCCGTCCAACATAAATGAGAGTTTAATCCGATTGGCCAGCCCCACGGATATATACACACACACAACTACACTACTAGACCAGTGAGAGAGTATAGCCCATTTATTATATAAGCCACGGGTATGTACAGCTGCCGGTAAATGTGTGCAGTATAGCCCAAACATATAGAGAGTGAGTACTACTATCCAGCAAAAGGCAAACGGCCAAAAACCCCACCCAATGGGAGACGTTCTGTCTCCAAGGCGATCTCCTTTCCTGCTGCCCACACACACACATGGACGTTGCGTGACTCTGCAACCGGCTCCACCCAATCTCATATGGCTGCTGTTATTCTACACGTCTTGTACTTTCCTTGTTATTTCTTATTTTTTTTTTGTATCCCACTTTCCTCAGCTGCCAATTCTTATAGCTGGGTAAAGTATTACACATTGACTTGTGCATATTTGCCCATAAACAAGGAGAGTTATTAAAGTCGCGCTAGACGTCTGCAATAAAATCTCATTTGCTTCTATTTTGAAGGGGATTAAATTCGGCTGGAATACAATTAGAAACCCGTTCCGAGAAACGTGAGAGCTCTACATCTCGTACGTCATCTGGCTGAAAGATGGTTTCCGTTTGGTGTCCCGCCCTACTACACTATACTACACCAAGAAACGGATCGATGCCGCTGCGCCAAAGCTTCACCATTTGTACTCCTCTATACATCTTGGCCATGTTAAACAGAGGCCTCAATTTTTCTTTGTATATAAAGAAAAGGGCTGTGAGTACTAGGTTATTCATGAAACGACGTGCCTCACCTCATTCAATAAAACGACTTTTCACGAGGCGTCAAAAAAGATTACCCCCATCAAGTATAACGGCCTTGTCTAGAATTTCTGATGGGAGAAAAGCTCTGATTGTTTTGTCACTTGTTTTTACCTTGATAGCTTCGATCTTGTCGCCCATCATGTTCTCCATCTCCTCGGCCATCTCTTTAACCATGGCGAATCCGTCCACCTGTTCGATTTTGGCTTCA
Source organism: Daphnia pulex (assembly GCF_021134715.1). NCBI lineage: Eukaryota > Metazoa > Arthropoda > Branchiopoda > Diplostraca > Daphniidae > Daphnia > Daphnia pulex. The sequence goes on along the minus strand of NC_060018.1, from coordinate 1,440,816 downwards.
CTCTGGTAACGCTGCAAAGAAAGAAAAAGAAAAATCAAATTATGTTACATCCAATTTTTAGACCTTTTTAGAGCTAATGGAGAAAATAAATGTGTAGGGCGAATGGGCCGGGGGGGAACTTCTGGGAAAGAATCCCGACCTACAATGCGACTGTATACTTTAATCCCATTTGCAGCAGCAGATGTGATCAAGTCAAAATTTGATGGACAAGGACAATGCCATCCGGCCTGATGTTGCCGCCGACCTTTTGCCTTGATTGCTTCGATCAACTTGGGGCTATTACTCTTGGAAAAAAAAAGAAAGAAGGGCGGGAGCTCTAACATATTGTAAGGTTATCGATCCTATAGTACCAAGGATTCATCTGCGCAAAAGGGCGGCGGCTAGCGCACTGGTGAAACCAAAATTCGAGCTCGGTAGAGAGAAAAACATTTCACTGGCTGATTTTTGTGTAGACACAGTTGAATACACTCACGATATTGCTAGGTAGCAACAACTATTTGTCATTAGTTTATTCTTGTGTGTGTGTGTGTGCTTTAATGCCGCTTAGTCAAGCGATGAAAAAGGGAGAACGAGAGCGATTGAGCTGGTCCAACAATCGTCAAAATGTATAGACGTGGAACTAACAGTTGATTGGCATTTAAATCGAAACTAACGTCACTGCGCTATTGTTTGGTTGCCGAGTCCATTTCCTGGTGTCCTCCACCCGAATAATGGGCGATCGAAATCATGTTAACAATAGGCTAACGTTATACTATTTGATATGTCTTCCAATCAGTTGAGGGAATACAATCGATCACGAAGCCCTTGGCAGATAAGATTCCAACTTGAAAAAGAGTTTCCGTTCGCTCTTTTGCCTATTGTATGAAGAGCCCAGCAAACTGGAAGGATCTGTTCCCTGGCATTATCCGGACTCCCTATTCTTCTCTCTACAGCTAAAACTAACCCTAATAACTACTACTAGGCTACACAGCAGAGTCTCTTTGGCTCCCCGGGCATTTATATAATACGTCTAGACTATTGTACCGTCTTGGTCCTCTGTATAAGCTCCAGCGTGTACTACCTAAAGTTCTGAACAAAATTTCAAACTTTGAGAGACGGTTAAGTGGCATATTCACTCTGAAAATGGCGCACATGTCACAACCGAGTGAACCTGAAATGTCGCCGTCTATTCAAATCGAGACGTGTGTAATTCGATGAATATCTGCTGTTTACAGCCCAAACTTGGCTAGACAAAGAAATCGATACGTAAGTAAATCTCGGTGAATAAATTGGAGGGGGACTTTGGCAATTGGCAGGATTTCTTTTCTTGGAAATGATTGCGTATTGACATAACGAAGACGCGTCAACAGAACGCTGCAGGGATGGGGGGTTATTGGAAAATGCCAGAATAAATATTTCTCCTTTCGACTCTATATTCAATGTTTGCCAGTTCAAATAATAAAGCTGTTGATAATCGCTTTCTCCCCAGCTCCATAAGGTCAATACTTTTTTTTCTTTTTTTTTTGGGATAATCATCTGATAGAAGAAAGAAAGAAAATAGTACAATTCGCCTTTCTTCTTTTTTATAGTCTGTTATACTCGTCTATATCCTCTTGGCATTGATGACGTCTTATTCCCAGCCATGCGCGCCCGCTCCGCATAACTATAGAGTATCCCAGCAGCATAAGTATATATGTCGCCTACACATATATACAAATGCATATAGATAGGCCCATATATATATACCTTTAGACTTGTTTATCCTTTCCCATTTCTTGACGGCCCAAGCCGGGCAAATCCGTTCCCATCAACTTCAACCCAGCGCCCGTTGCTCTCACAGTCTCAGTCTCTCCTTTTTTCTTCTTTTCCCCTACAGACTGACACGCCAAATCCCACAGCCACCCCCAACTTGCAATTGATTTTCCACTGTTGGTTTCTTTTTCTCTTATCAAAAAAACAAAATGGCGTGAAACCCGTTAGGGGCTGCTGGGCCTGCTGCTGCTGCTGTTTGTTTGTCTCAACTGCCGTTCTCTGCCAGCGCCGGAGAAAATGAAGAAGAGCGCGGCGTCTTTGGACACACGTATCGATCAAGCTGCGGGAAAGGAAAAAGGAAAACAGAAAAAAGAAAAAGAAAAGTATCTATCCCAGCTACTATATAGGAAAAAAAGAATGGTCGGAAAAGTATATAAGAAGATCCCGCCAGCTTCGCTCTCAATTCTCACTCCTTCTCCCTCCCGTCCGTCCGTCTCTCTTTACATACTGCTGCTGTCACGCCGGGTCTCTCCCGCCGACACACACACACTCTACGCAATCGGGACTGTTTGCTTCCGAGAGAGAGATACATATATATAGGCCAGCTGGCCATCCATCCAGGATCGTCTCAGTTAAGCTGGTTGTGTGAGCATCGAGAATGCCGTCCTGCAACAATACGTATAGTCTAGCTAAGCTCTCAGCGTGTGTGCCAGCAATGCATCCGCATTCCTTTTATTTTTCTATCCAGCGGGCGGAGGGTTATTCTTTGCCGAGTTTTTCTCTGATCGATTCAAATGCCAACCCGCCCAGGTTTGGTCGACCGAAACAAACAAATAGTATATCTACCGCTTGGCAATTTTGATGAAATACTCTCAAGGCAAATAAAATACGAAACTGTTGATTATAAAAGACTCTCTTGAATTCAGACTTATATCGCAACAATGGCCGCCCCTTTTATAAATCGCGCACTCGAGTATTAAAAAAGGCTATTGTTGCCCACGTAAAAATTCATAGATGGGGCGGTGACGTAAATAACAATGAGAAATGAAGGGGTGGGAGAAACAAAAAGCCCTGACGTCATTTAACCTCCCCCTTCCAACAATATCCAACGCTTGCTTCTCTTCCGGTAATAGTACATGATTCCTTACGTGTCGGGGCACTACTGGTATAACGTACAGACATGGTGACAAAATGATGTAATATCTCCTAGACGGCGCCGGACCCCCCTCCCTCCCCCCTATAAAAATCTGTCACGTCTATAGTAGTATGGACGTACACGTATATAAGGGAGATTGCATTTCTCTCTCCATCTTACTCTTTGTCTCTTTTCTGTCTCTTGAGCCAAAATCAGATTTATAGCCGAGTCTATAGTACAAGTCTGGAACGGCCGCCGTGTTCGTTGATACTGCGGTAGATTTGCCCGCAACGTCTATCCCGTGTTACACACACATCTCTTATAGCTATATATATATTTATAGATGTGTAGGTTGTGTTTCTAAGTATTACAGGAGCTGCTGGATATATCAAGATGGGGGTGGAGGGAGGACGTGGCGACAAACGTTGTTGTTATCCCCGCCAGAGACCACCGCAGATAGATTCACGGTGATCAATGATAGGCAATCGATTATGTACCAGGCATGAATAGCCACGACTATATACGTGGGGTGATGGTATTTTTGGGTTTTTTTTTTTCTCGGATGCACTTGCCCAACATTTCCGCCATGGGCTACTTAATGGAGAGAGAGAGCCCAGCTATCGGAATAATACAACAATTCCTTGGTTGTTCATCCATCAATCTCGTGAGCCATTACGTCAATAACACGTAGAAAACAGGTGCTGTGTAGAGTATTGATTATCCCAATCGTTAGATTGAAGACCAAAAGACGCAATTCGGGTACATCCGCTCGTGAATTCCAGACACTCGAGACGCTATTCCCCCATTCGTGATTTCTGGGAATCAAACCAACAATTTGGGAGAAAACTTGATTTTGAACCTTCATTTTGTTTTGATTGTGACGCCACTTTGAAAGTTTGAATTACGCGCCCTTTAAAAAAAAAAAAAACCCACGCCAAACTAGGATAGCGTGAGTCGTACACAGTGTCTTTTATGTCTAGAACTAAACTTTCTAGTGTCAATTTTCTTCTAATAACTCCAGTCCCCCCAAAAAATAGAAGAATACTTAATTCTTTAGCTTGCAAATAAAGTTTACTACTCTCCATAATAAAAAAAAGAAGCGAATCAAATAAGGCGGAAGAAAAGGCTCGCCAAACTAACACACTCGAAATGACCGGTCGATATATACAAGTATGGACAGTTTTTCTACACCATCTGTTCTATAGTTCCCCCCCTGTACCTTATATCCTATGCAACCGTATATATGTTTTTCCCCTCTATCCTGATATCTACTTTTTTCTCGTTTACATCTCGATTGTACAAGAGGATACGCGACGCCGAGATGTGTCAGCTCCAGATCTTCTCTCCTCCAGCCGAAAAAAAAGCCGCTCCTTCAGACTTCGGCGTTTTTCCACACGGGCGGACTCCACCCCTGGATTCTATCTAGCTCTCCTCCAGTGTTATGGCGATGGCTATCGCCCACTAGTCCTTATAGATATTTCCCTTCTAGACGACGGTGTGTGGGGTTTTATATAATACAAGTTCCTTATTCAGCGGAATAAGGAAGAAATGGGGAGCAGTCGCCTCTTCGAGATGTTTCCGTTCACATTTTCTTCGCACTTGGCTCTTTCGCCTTTTACACACATTTCACCCCCTCCCCCAAACTATCTGATGGAAAAAGGCAGACGAAATAATAACCAGAGTATCCAACTCATTCCTTGACTTCACATTCCACTTCCGAGGAATAGTGTGACAAGCTGTTCCGTGGCAAGTTCATCAATACGACCATCAGTTTTTTTTTGAAGAAAACGAAAAAAGGTGATAGACTATACACATAAAGTTGAGCTAATAAAAAACGATACAAACTAATCAAGGACTTTCTTCTTCTTCTTTCTATACTGCCAAATCTAGATTATACTGTCTTTTCTAGCTGCGAATGGCGTCATTGATTTGCCGACCTTCATCGCCAGGCGAATCTATAAAGCACATCTGCAACTACGGTTAAATATATCTAAAGGAGTGACGTCAGCGTTTGTTGATCGAATCGGCGCGGAGCAATGTCGGAGAAATCGGCACAGAATAACCGAACTGTCGAAACTTGCTTAGACACAGTTCAGTAGCTATTAATAGGACCAAGGTTCCGGTCGAAACCATTTACCAACCAATTACACGAGAGACTAATAATCAATCATTTCGAACCGAATGACGATCGTGTTTTACGGATGGGCGTTTTTAAAATCCCGGAGATCAAAAAATGTCTATTCTATAATTTGTTCGATTGGTAAAATAGACGTACCTCTCTGATTTCCCGTATCCTGGTGACTTGCTTGCCGATCTCCCACATTTGTGCGCCGAAGCGGATGGCCCAGTTCGATATCCTGTCAGATAATTGCGGTCATCAATCGAAAATCAATTTAATTTCAAATGCAATTTCTATAATGATATTCTAAGGGCAACTTACTCGACATGAGGTAGATCCGTTTCGGCAGCTTCGACCGACGACGATATTATCACAGCCACAGAAAAGAACAAGCAGATCAATGCAGACGACGTCATTGTCGTTGACGCAGATTTCCCTGGCCGAGCCTCGCTGCTCTGAGCCCTGGTAAATAATGCAGTGCAACGTAATCCCGAACAAGGTGTTTCACTCATCAGTTTGATTTTTTTTCCGCCCCCCAACAACACTGGTTGTCGTATTTTTAGACCGGAGGCAGCAGTAGCACGACGATAGGCAACTAAGCAGACGACTGTGTGTCGGTGTGTAGGGGTATTTGCACTGCACGAAGATCTCACATTTCCCCCAACCCGTTTCACGCGCCGTATTCGTGTGACTAGAGATCCTTTTACACACACGTATAGACACACTGAAAGCTATAGGAAGAAGAGCTGCTGCTGCACCACCAATGATGGTGTGCTGTGTCGGTGTGCTAAGTTACGCAACTTTTATATATCCTTTACGCCACACACACACACACACAACTTTGGCCGAATCAATGTAATTTTTATAATGCAAGTCAGTCCACCATTGGTGTACGTCTTAAAAAGTATAGTGAGACCACAGCAAACACTGTTACAAACAGAAGATTGGCCACTTGAGATGATGAAGTCGGTCACGTTTTCCCAACAACAATAGGCTCGGACCACTGTCTGATGCTAATAGAGTCCCACTGCACACTTCTGGCGGCGAACGTCGGCAGCCAGTGATGGGGACTGCACTCTACCGTCAAGACTAAGCGCTGCGGTCACTTGACAACATTTCCACTTTCCCCCCACACAACTCGAGTCAAAAACTCAAAATTGAATTCATTTCGCAGTTTTTACCGAGAAATTTTCTATTTTAAATGTTTTTAAAGAATAATTTTAATTATTTATTCAAATTTCATCTTCTTTTTCTGAACTTGCTGTTTAGCCAAGTTTGGAGGAGAGATTTGGGTTCAAATCGATTGGCGGTGAACGGGTCTAGGCTTGACGGCGTAGTATAGTCGCCGTCTTGGGCTGTATCGACCGTTCGTTCAGTCCCACATGCGCACAAACGATCCGGGGAGTTTTTCTTCCAACAACGACCGGTCCTGGAAGAGGAGCTTTCCGCACTTATTTGATATTCTTTCTTTCTTTTTTAGCTCCACTTGATCTTAAAAAAAGAGGAAAAATAATAATCATCATCATTTTGGCGTCTGTTTTTTATGATTTCCTTTTTGGCGATAGTGTCAAAAGAGACTCTGCTTCTCATTTTAAGGTGGTAGAGATATATATACACTCCTGCCTAGGATCGGTTTAATCGGGCGTGTCTTATACCGTATATAGGAAATGAAATCTAGCAAAATCAAACAGATACTACTACACAACATTCTTCCAGCGATGATGAAAAATATCTACGACGGGCAACAGCAGCTTGGATGGACCCAAAAAGAAAAGAAAAATCTAAAATAAAAAAGCCAAAGGATGTGGATAGAAAAACAAAATGGCTAAAAAATTGTGGACGAAAATGAAATGCGTCAAAAAGGCCCACAAAGAAGGTTGATGGATGAGCTGCGCGCTTGTATAGTCTTGATCAGAAGAGATGCTTATTATTATTAATTTGAGGGATAGATACTATCTCGGTCGAGTTTGTGGGCGCGGAAAGGGAATTAATTGCGCGATTCGCCAATAAGGCGATGCGATGCCGGCTGGTGTGGAGATGCGCAATTGTGCTTGAAGTTTTGATCCCGAGTAATATAGTAGTAGTAGGTGTCAGTAATATGTCATCTTCTCATCAAGGTGGCGACTGGCCAGACCTCCAATAGTCATCCGACCCGTCGTATATTAACGGGGACCCGAAACAGAAAAGCGGGACGGGTCTCTCTGTCGCTGTCACGCTTGTCTGCCATTAACAGTGCTGCTGCTGCTGCTGCCTACCCCGTTCACACACACAATATATTGCGTATTAGAGAGAGAGATACACACACACAAGTGCTTGTGCAGTATGTGATGTGCCATACGCATTTAAAGTTGTCGTACTACGTCGTAAAAATAGACAGTGGGCCGTATATAGAAGAAGTTGGCGAGTGCTGCGATGCGATGCGATATACTCTTACTGGCGTCTCGGCCATATAAGGATAAAGTAAGCCATAGGCCTCTCTTCTCTCTGTCTGTGTGTGTGTATCTATATGTACGGAGAATAATACACCAACTTCTAGACTAGCATAGAAAGGTTCAAAGGGAGAAAGAAAACTCTAGCTAGAATAAAAATCGATGTGCTGGATATATGCGCCGTTTCGGTTTTACCCAGCACACTACTACTACTATACATATACGGCCTAGTGTATATATCTTTTTTGATGCTGGCGCTTTAACAGCGTCGTTGCTATATGGGCTCCTGTGTGCATCTTTAACAACACGCTAGGATACTTTTGTTATATGGGACGACTGTACCACAGAGCGCAGGGCCAATTTTGTGATGAAGGAGAAAAAAAGGAGGTCGATCCCAATTCTTGATGCCGACTAACCCAGTTACTATTCTTTCGGTTGTTGTTGTTGTTGTTGTCAAAAGAAAAAAAATGTCTTATTTCCTCCCCCCACCCCCTCGACCCCAAATGTATGTAACCCCTTGGTATCATCTAATCTATACAGAATAAAGGCCGGAGCAGCACAAATCCGTCATCATGACAACGCGGATCCGCACGCCGCTTCTTGTGGATACTATTCACGTGTCTGAGGACGACGCTGAAATATTGCTAGCGGGACGTCATAACTTATTTGTCTAATATTTCACTTCTGGTATTTTCAAATGAAAAGAAAAGAAAGAAAAAGTTGCTGCTGCTGTTTGCTGGGGTGGCCCTTGCATCAACACCATCAGTGAACAGTGCTGAACGGGGGAAAATGCACACACGCACAGTGCGTGTTTTGATGTACGGCTTGTGCCAATCGTCTAATCCCACCCGGATATATCTTCAACTGGAAATTATTACTCAACAGGGGCGGCGACCTAGTATAGAGCTCTTGCGACTTTTATGGATTTTCTCATCGCATCCATTTTTCTATACATTTCTCCGATTTTATCTATAGCTGGAAGAAGCTGGAATATCGACTCTTATCCCATAATAATAATAACACTGAAAAATGGGGGAAAAGTTCTATGATCTGGTTTGCATCGGTATATTTCTATTCGTTATTTTCGTTTATTGAACGAATATGATGTAATCGATTGGCTTATTTCTATCCCATCTCACGGACTCTATAGAGCGCGAGTTCACGGTTTTTAAAAAGATATAATAATCATTTCAACATCCGCCCGAAGCGGATGAATGGAAACCCCCCACACCGAAAAAAGTTTTCCTATTGAACATGCATCTCAGTTTTGTCCAAACCATCGATATCAGGAAATCAAGAGCTATATGCTGTAACAGAGCCCAATGACCTACCATAATTGAGGCAGGAAATAGAAGAAAAAAATATAATCAATTTGAAGCATGTAACAATATGCGTTAGCCTATTCGCTATACGAAAATCGGTACTTTTTACAGGAAATGATGCTGGTTGAAACCTTTGTAGTGTGCGCGCGCATATTAATCGCGCCTGCAGCAGCCGAGGTGCTGTACATATAGTTCAAACAAATTAATTGCAGCCTTATATACACATCGTCCTTATCAATGTTGGTTTCCATTGTGTAACAACTAAAAAAAACATGATGCTTTATATACGACAGGAAGAATTTTTCTTTATATAAAACTGCACAGTCATCGTGATGCGCTGCACACGAGCAGATTGGTTTTCTGGGCTGTCAAGAATTTTGACAGATTTCATCGCCATAAATTTATTAGCGTTTCTCATCCGGATTTGCTGTATAACGACGGCAGCAATTTCCGTTTTAAAAGAAAAAAAAAACATCCGGCAGCTGAAGAAGTAAAAAGATTTGGCGATTGTTTATAAAACACATTCAATGTTTTCTTTTTTAAATGAAATCTTGTCGCGGTTGCCGGTCGGCAATAAAAGAAGAGTTTCGGATCGATGCGGATGCGTCTGTCCCATCCGTCCGGTATAAATATCCGATGCTACACATGTCGGTCAATGTCGCTTGCGCACATTCATCAAATATTCTGACTCTCTGAATGCATTGCGCGCCCCATTTACCGTTCGTCGTACATATACAGCAGCCTATATTTAGCTGCGGCTCCTACTCCTTCGTGCCCTCTTATGGATTCTTCATCAACTATAAGCAACTTGTTTAGCTGAAGATCTCTTTGCGGGACTTGGTAACCAAGGCGACCGATTCCCCAAAACATTCGCCGCTCAAAATGCTAAACTCGAAAATGAAATGATAACATCCGATTTGCATTTATTCATCCGTCAATCCACTATAATAGCTGCAGCCGCGCGCTGAATTATTTCTATGAAAATAACTTTTGGTGACGAACGCGGGAGAAAGGCCAAAGAAAAGGGAAAAAAAGTCACGAAATCGTGAGAAACCGTTTGCGCTGTGTTATCAATAATTTCCTTTTTTAAGTTGTTCAATTCTTGACTGCTGAAACAAAAGCGCATTGTTCGTTTGGAAGCTTTTCAGCTTCTCTCCGAGAAAGTTACTGACTGCTGCGGAAAGCCTCAGACTTGTCACAATTGAAAAATAATACAAAAAAAAAAAAGAAAACGGATGAAAGTTTTCAGCGAGTTATTATAATCTCTCTATCCATCACACCCCTCTTAGCTGGAAAAAAAAAGAGAGTGAAAGTTCTATGCTGAATTGAAATATGCATTTTATATGGTAGTATACCTGGGCCTCGACCTTGAGCTTTCTCATTGGCGGATAAGCAGACTTACCTTGAAAGGGGAGAGCTTGTCAAACAACCGTTTTTTAAATATAATAAGATACACTGGTGCATGAATATAATAGGCCTACTTATTACCCCACACATGTCCAAAGAAATCTCCCCGATGAATTGCCGTGTCCTTAATTTGGTTTAGATACCTTTTCAAAAATAATTCGAGTTGACGTGTGCTCCGAGGTTGAAATTCGAAATCGCAACGGATGAGATGGCCTGCAATTTGCTTATTAGCCAGAGAGTTGAATTCCCCCGGAATTAACCTACTTTGAGTTCGAGTGCCTCTCTGGCGAATTTGCGCATCGCAATTTCCAGTGTTCTTCTTACAAATATTCCCGTTATATCTGCAGCACGCGTGAAACACGCTCTCAACAGTAGGTTGTAATAGATTGATATTTTGGCAAGGTCCGTCAGCGGTCAAATGCTTATGTATATGTGCGCCATTCTATTCGACAGTCAATTCGAAAAGAGCGGGGGGCCTGAATTCTATTCTTTTGTGAAGAGAGCACGGACGTTTATATTATAGTATCACGGAGGAGGAGTTTCAAAATGAGGACACGGAGGGGAACCTGCACACGAAGAGAGGGAGACCTTGCATGCGTTTTTCTTACAAATTCCCATGGTCCCAGCTTTTTCTTATACGTGTATTATCAACCAAGGGTATATAAACCTGTGAACAACAACCCAAAACGAGTTAGTTTACTTTGAGTTGGCGTCCCCCCTGACGAAAAGGGACGTTTCAGTTTCCCTTTAAAAATTTGAGTGGCGTATTTTTATTGATACCAAGACGTCAGTGAAAGGTTAAACGTCAAGGCGACTGGCAAAAACAAAAAACAAATAATAAATTCGATCTTCTCCGTGCGTCTCCGGTTGCTCCCGCCAGTTGATCGCCGTTCTTCGCAAGCGACGGATCCCGCCGCAACATCGATACATATACCCGAATAAAATGTTGCCCAACGCTAATCAAAAGTATCCCTTGTGCCAGCAATTCGGTTTCAGCTACGATCAACCCTACGACTTTGCAGTATTTTCGGTAAGTTTGCTGACAATTTATAATATCGCCTTATATAAAGTTAAACGTAGCTTATCTTTTCGATAAATAGTGGCAGCAGTCGAAGCGGGATCAAGTGTCGGGACCTTACATCGTGTATCGATTTTTGGCAGCCGCTCTCTTCTTATCGGTGGTCGTTTATTGCGGAGCCAGGAGCCATCATCCGGAATATTGGCTCATCTATCTCAGCCACATTGGTCTCATCCTGCAAACTTTGCATTTGGCGTTAAGTGCCGCTGTGCCAGTACAACTTCTTTTGTTGTCCCATAGAGGTACCGTATAATATCTGCATAGATAGCGCGTTCAATATTATACCTATACAGAAAACATACAACAACCCCGCCAACATTGGCAATCGATTTCTTGTTTGTTTTTTCAGGACAAGTCGATAGCAACAACACGACGCTCTTGAAGTTCTCCTGGTTCCTGTACAACATAACGAATTTACTCAGTTTGCTTATTTCAGCTGTTTTCTGGGCCGTCCTCTTTGTTCCAGGTCAGTCTTGCGCATATAGTCCGCCAATTGATTTGATTTCTTTTATTCTAAAAATTTTGTCAATTTCTTTGGCAGGACGAGGATTGAAAGACAAGGACATCCTAGTCCACGCCCTAAACAGTATCATGTCGATTTGCGACATATTTATCAGCAAGAGACCTTGCCGAATGTTGCACTTTCATCACTCGTTCGCCGCTTTAGGACCGTACGTCGTGTTCAGTGCCATCTATTGGGCGGCGGGGGGTCAGAGAGAAAACGGACTCTCTTATATTTACCCGATCCTCAATTGGGAGAATCTCAGTTTGACCGTTCCGTTTGTCTTGGTGGGACTGACGATCGGTTTGCCACTTGTCCACGGTGTCATCTGGTCTCTGCATGTGTTAAGAGATCGTGTGATTCAATGCGCTAGAAAATTCGACGAGCAGAACGACTATTACCAAAGTCGCTGGAATCCTGCTTTCGTCCCGGATGAGACTGGGGGTGACAACAGCGCAATAGTGATTAAAGCCTAAATCCTAAAATATCCATGAAATGCCAATCTATAAAGAGTATCGATATTATAAATTTTGTGCAACTTGGTATCGTTCCAATTATTTCAATGTGCTGCTATTTTGTTTCCATGATAAAGAACCAAGCTCTTTGTTTGATTTTCACCTTACTAGAAAATTGCATTTCTATTGTTATTGTAAAATAGGCTGCCATTCTGACGAATCGACAACATCTTTTACGTTTCAGTACTATAAACTGTGTGAAAATCGTTGAAATACATTTGTGTCAATCGTATGTGTTTGGAAATAACCGTTAGCGCAATGTAATAATTTTCTCATACGTACGTGCGTCCATTAACGGAAAAAGGCTATTAAACAAAATAATACCGAGCTTTTCCCAATATGGTTGTTCAATTGTTTTTTTTTAAATTCAGGTGCATACTCAAAGTGTCTGAGTGCATCTTACAAGTAATCCATCTAATGATCTAATGTTTAGTGCTATCATCCATTGTTTTACAAACGTAAAACGAACGACGAAATGGACGGGATGTTAAATATAATGTTAACAGTAGGTGGTGTTCCAATTTTTGTTTAGTTCCCAATTGATTTAGTATTTAAATAAAATATAGGCTACGTAGTACGTATATTTATAAAATGTATGCGGAAAATCGATTTGCGAATAAAAGAAAAAAAAAGATATCTCCTTTTCCTGGCGCTCTTGCCGTAATACTTTTTAGAAAAAAATTTTCATTTAGTTCACATCGTCTTTACGGTCATCACGGGTCGACCCTAGACCCGGTGTAATAAGACTAATAAGTCATAAGAGACAATAATCGCATACCACGGTTCGCATTATATTATAACAGTTATTGGCGTGTTCGAGAACCTTTAGCCGAACAGCCAAGTAACAATCCCATTCGTATCCTTGTCCTTTCGGACAATTAACTGCAGGCACCCGAGATGTAGCACGATGTATGGTTCTGAGTCAATCTTATGCTTTTCGTCTTTTCCACAATGAATATAGGTGAACAAAGCTAATTATATGAATGGGTACATAGAAGTAATTATACAGAATATGGCGTCTGCTGCAACTAGATGTGGGAGCAACTATGCTCACCAGGAGAATCGAACTCGGGTACCACAATGCCCCGATCCTCATGCGACGCCTTATTCGACTCACCCACCTGCTCCATCACTTAAATGTGATACGATTAAATTATAAATTTCACCGTAAACAAAATTGTTGCTCGAAATTTGTTTTTTTATTGAACTTTATTTCTATTTTACTATCAATGTTTAATTATTACGGGAAAACAACCCTAAGTTTACAAAAAATTAATAGACCAAAAATTAATGTAGAATCAAAGTTTTCATTACTGCTTTTTAAGATAATATCTTGGGTTTTTATTACTGAACGTAAAATTTCTAACAACATTCAAATAATTTTATAGGGTCTTTCATTAATAAATTTATGTTTTGAAAATCTTCCATGGTGCATCGTCCACTAGGTATGACTGAGTAATCAATCAAACAATCACAAAATGGTCAAGCAACCAAGAGGACTTAAAATTTTTAATGATTAGATACTGTAATTATTAAATTTTAATTGAACTCATTTTCGTTTGCGAATGTTGATAAAATATTTAAAAAAAAGCTCCCGATACAGCCGCATTGTATACTCGGCAGTCTCAGCCATGTTAAGCCTACTATAGTGGACGATCGTGGACGATGCGCCGTGAAAGATTCCCATCTTGGTCAATGAAAAGAGAAATTTATTAATGAATGAAACACTCTTTTGACATAGAATTTTTTGAATAATGTTTGAAAATGTGGTATAATCACAGAGATAAAAATAATTTTTAGTCACTCAAATAAGATAATTCCCAAAATGTACAATAACCGTCACGATTGACTCTTGCTGACGAGTTCCGCATACTGCATCCCTTATATAAGCCCCTTCACTCAGCTGAATAATGAGCATATCAACGCATATCACCTCATTGGTTTCTGGTAACTTGATAAAACACAACCGTAACTACAAGGAAACATTTAGACTTCCAATATGTCTAATAAAAACAAGCAAGCAGCAAGAAGACGACGATTGGCAAGATTGAAGAAAATGAAAATGCGAGTGAAAATGACAAAGAAGGACGAAATCAAATCTATCCGCATGCTAAAACTCTTGTTTCGGCCAATGACTAAATATCTCAGTCCGGCATTGAAACGTTTTCTTTCAAAGCAGTTAGGCGTAAGGATGGTCACATCAGATGACACTCAGGATCTTCTTTATAAACTTGTCGATTACAACCTTCAAAACGTCTCAAATGGAAGTCTCCAACGGAATGGAAAAAGCATATGTGCTGTCGATAAGATCATCCGACATGCCATAAGAGGACGAAATGTGGTGTGTCATTCCGTATTACCCGAAGTTAAGGCGAAATCCGAGTCGTTCATAACATCATGGATAAAAGTTGCTCGTTTGATCGGTGCTAAAGACGTAGTTTTGAAACTCAAGAGGACTCGCAAATTCTTGTCTAATAACACCGGAAAGTTCCCAAGAGTACCGAGCCCAGCAAAACGACAGAGGTCGATGATGGTCAGTATATTCCGCGCGCTCGAATCAGACAAGACAAGTAATTGGTCAAAGACTAAAGAAATGGCGGCTACTGCTATCGAAGATGTTTTATTTGACACTATCGCAGAAGATTTTGCAATGCCGATGCGCGAGTTCATGACCATCAATCTCAAACTGCTTCCTTACAACTCCACCGTCGACAGTTACGTCCAATTAAAATTCGCGCTTGCGAAATGCTCTCCAGCGAATTTCGTAGCGCCGGAAGACGGAAGTGTATTTGACTTGAGCCACCTTCAAACTGTCATGAATAGTAGGCATGCAGTCATTCATGTGCAACATCGCAACACCTTGCCAGACTGGGAAAAATATTTCAAGAGTTTAATATACGTTTCGCTCGGGATTGGAGCAACCAGATCAGCACGAATGATAAGTCGCATTTACGAGAGCTTACTTGCTGCTAGAAAAGAAGCTAGACGTCAAATTAAACGCGCGCGTTTGCTGCCTCCAATATTGCGCAACCGGCAAAATATCTTCATCAAAGGTGAAACTGGCAAGATGAACAGTCGATGGCTAGGGCGAAAAAACTCAGGCCGTAAACACCTCACCAAAGGGCCTTCCTCTAATAACAACCAACCCGGAGCCTCAAAATGACTTAACGTTCTCGACAAGTCTAATTCATCAATATTATTGTATTTTCATCATTGTGCAGCATAATTCCGTTCTGTGCATGTTCTACTTATAAATTCGTGTCCTCTGGGCATTCAATCAATAAAATTTCTAAAACATCTTCGCTGTTTAATGTCATGAATAATTGCATTATTTTAATTAAGTTTTCGTCTGGATCTCCGTCATTCCTGAATTCACTTCCATCCCCCAAAACCTGTATTGTTGATTTGTTGGCTATCAAATAACTATATAATTAACTGGATGCAATCTATAAAACCCCATAAAAGGTCTTAAGTAAAGCACGGTAAAGCAATAAGCCAAGGTTAAGGTTTATTTCCTTGGTCTCCACCGCAAGGTTTTGCAAAGCTAAATTACCCAATTGAGGTATAGCCATATTAGCCAATGGATTGCTAATCGCCCAGGGTCTGGAAAATAGTTTGAATGATGTTTTGCTCATGTTATAGACATTTTTACGCATTTTTAGACATTTTCTCCGTCCGAAAAGTAGTGCGCAGCATTTCATTTCGGATAACAAAATTTGTCGTTTCTTATCGTCAGTTTTATCTCGACTATTTATCCTCAATGTTGACATATTTTTCAATAAAGAGTTTATCGTGAGTTCTGTTTTTACTCTGGTCTCTGGTGGGTGTGTGCCAAGATGAAAACGATTCGACAAGAATTCCGGAAGAGTCAGTTTAATTTTAAACACGATAAGCCCCACGATTTCGCAATTTGGTCTGTAAGTATAGCGCTATCTTCTCCTGATGACTAACAGCTAGTTAAAACGAGGCTTCAACTGTTTTTCCTTGAAAAAGTGGCAAGTGAATCGGCAGAAAATTAACGGCTATTTCATCTTCTATCGATTCGTGGCGGCCGCCTTCTTTCTCTCCGTCCTCGTCGCAAACGGATCGATTAGTACCACACCCAAATTCTTTTTTATTTATCTAACCAATCTAGGATTCATCATTCAGACGCTTCACTTAGTTGTAAGCCTGGCCATTCCAATCGAACTTCTCTTGCAGAAGGCGAATGACGAAACTGTTGGTGAGAAAACGAAACAAATACTATAAATAGACCCGTCTCACACATCCCCATTTGGGTGGGTTTGATTGAACAGATGGCTTCAAATGGACTCTTTTGGCTCGTTTTTCCTGGTTTTTATACAATGTCACAAACTTGCTCTCCATCGCCATCTCGGTCATCTACTGGTTTGCTTTGTTCACACCAGGTATATAATGCTTAGATTTTTACCTCATCGTTGCTATTAATTTATAATAAGCTTAAATTTCTCGAACACCATTTCTAGGTTCCGGATTGTCAGCGATGAATTTCCTAGTTCACGGATTCAACAGTATCATGTCGATTTGTGACATCTTAGTGAGCGGCAGACCCTGCCGTTTGATGCACTTCTATCATCCATTGGTCGTCATTTTAGCGTATATTGCCTTCAGCTCGATTTACTGGGCTGCTGGCGGGTTAAACTATGATGGTTCTTCCTATATCTATCCCGTCCTCAACTGGGACAACCTTAGCCTAACAGTTCCCTTCGTGACGATCGGTTTATTCATCGCACTGCCCGTCGTCCACACTCTTCTGTGGGCACTGCACAAACTTAGGGACTACGTGCTACGCAGCAGGATCAAAAGAAAAACTATGGGTCAATCGGTATCTGACGGCCAAGACAACCCAGTATTCGATTTATAACTTTTTAAAAGTAAATTTTGTTTTGGTACCAAAATACACACGCCTTTATGACTTTGTTTTTTAAATAGCTGATAAGGAAGAAATATGTTGCCAGTAAAGATTATTTTTTATCGGAGATGTTTACATTTTAAAAAATGAACCGCAGCAAGCAATATATATACACGACATGGAACTTTAGGTTGAAGGATTAACGCCACCCCAGGGCTTTCAGTCCTTTGACTTAGATATAGACTTTAGTTTGTCACATTTTAACCAACCGCAACTTGTCAAGCTTCGTCGTGTGCTACACGTGTGAATTAATTAGAATTTGATGGCCAGATTTTGAAGGGTTTCCCAGGCGTGTGCAAGCGTTTCGTCCCCAATCGGTCGAATTCCGCTTTCTCCCTCGTTCCGCTCATAATCACATTTCAACGCCGATTCACGGTCAGTCGGCTGACGGCCAACGCTTTTGTTTCGCTGATTTATACTTTGTTTGGAAGCTTGCGTAATGACGCGACGGGTTTACTTCCCAGGATACCTGTTAAAAAGTACAACTCAATCCATGTTCAGGCGATATTTCGTCGTTCCAACTTTTTGACCACACGGCGTATTCCGCTGCCTTAGATATTCGCCAGTTTTTTGGTCTCCCTCTCCTGACCAAAGTATCGTGTGCTCCATAATAACTATTTGTGGTTGAATGAGTACGTTGGTGGGGCACCGCAGAAAATGACAGGGACCACTTCTGAGGTATAGACGTCATTCATGCGAGACATTTTAAAGGCCAACATCAATTTCGCTTTCGTTATTGAAGTGAGTGAAAAAATTATCTGGGATCTTTGAATCTTGTAGAAAGGGGAACACTTTGTTGACCATGTATGACTAGCATTTTGAGTAGTTCCTAATGATAAGAGGAGTGGAAAATTAAACCAGTTTCTTGGACTTTGAAAAAAAATCTAAACAAGTTGGACTTGTTTTGATTTCACGATAGTAGCACATTTTTGTCATTCCCAGAATCAAGAAGTATTTTGCATTCCACAGTAGTAGTTAACCTAACACTATAATAAGTGCAAAGAAGGAGTGATACAAAGAATCTTTAAAGAGTCTTTTCATTACAGTAATAATGAATCAATTCATCAAGTGATGCACTGTCTATTCAACTAATGCGACCAAATATGTGTAAAAAAAAGGGCTTAGAGTAAAAGGGAAGGCAAATTTGTACTGTGTTTTGGGAAGCTTCATGTCAGGGTGTCGCCTTTCGTTACCTACAATGGACGAATGATGAAAATGGTAAATTAAATAATCATGATCACATTTATATTGAAAAATATTACTCTGGCTTCCAAGTATTCAATTTTTCTTTCTAGTCTGGTGATTTTTTCGTTGAGCACTGCTAGTCGTCCTCGGCAAGACATATCTGTGTGGGCATGTGCAAGGAAACGGGTTTTACGATGAAACTAAAATTTGTCAGTTTGTAGTGTCCTACCAAAAGAATTGAGAAAATCGGTAATCTTTTTAATGCTGCTGGTGATGACTTCAATGTATTCTCTGTTGGCCCAATCTTGCTGGGTTTGTTTTTGAAGGGTTTGTTTCGTCGACATGTTTTCCCAACTTTGTTTGTGTTGTGAACTGTCAAATCAGCTCCATTAGCTACGCTTCACCATCGCAATCGTACGGAAATTGAAAATACGATTAAAACAGATGAAAAATACAATTAATAAATCGAGAATAATTTAAAATTTTCAAAACAAGTATTAAAATCCGGCCAACACCTTTAGATTTTATGAAAACGATTAAAACACAAAGTAATCAGAAGGCATGTTGCTGAGTACAGCCGCTAGGTGACGCGAGCGTAGCCCTGTTATTGAAAATCTCCATTGAGCCCGAACGGCTGCAGCTGGGCAAGGAAGGAGGAGCATTGTGTGTGGAGGTGGGACGACGCGATAGGGGTAAGTCAAAGTGAAATGTGCCTTGCTTGCGTTAGTTTGGATTTTCAACCGTCTCGTTCAACTTGCCGCCTCTTTTCGATCTCTCCGTTTGACGTTATAGTGTTTGACTCGAAAAGCGACGAGGCGTTCTTGGCACGACAGAAAAAAGTAACCGAAAAGTTGGACTCTCTATCAAGATGTCAGGGTGGGGCGTTTGATCTCACTCCCCCACACACAAAAATCAGAGAGGAGAAAAGAATAAAAAGCTTCTGCCAGTGTGTCGTCTGTATGTGCTGCTGTGCCGTGTAAGAAGTTGGCGTCAGAGAGACTTCCCCATCTCTCTCCATCTTTGGCCGTGTGTGCTGCTAGTCTCTTCATTACGTGTGAAATGTCGGCCAACAAAATCGTCCTCAACATTTCGGCGCCGGTCTCATCTGCTGTCCAACAACAAACGGTCGTCCCGCCAGAGAGTGCCAAGAAAATGGCACGCAAAGACAAAGAGTTTCTGTGGGAACTCGACTCACAAGTGAAAGGTACTATCTCACTTTTTTCTGATTATTATTAGATTCTACATCGTGTGTGGTTGATTTGGATTGTATATATTGATATGTTTTCACTCATTGACGTGCATTTATGATCACAAACCGCGAATCCCCTAGAGTGCCGAAATGCAAAGGGCGAATAGCAACAGTCGCTCTCGTACATATTATATAGGAAATGAGTCGAGTCTCTGAGTTGGGAAGAAGTTTAGACGCAATAAGGTAGAAGGGCTTTCTGCGGTCGGAAGCCACCGGAAGCATTCGGTTGCTGTTTTCCTTATCACGGTCTACGAGTCGTGTTCAAGGTGATGCTCGTTATCACACGTTTCGTCGTCGTCAAAAGCAAAATAAAAACAGATTATCCGTTACTTTGTATAAACTACTAGCTAGGAATCATTGGCAACAATACGAATGTTTGGTTCGTGATGATACCCTCACGACTACGCACTCTGGTCAAAACCGGAAAAGGAAATGACAAATTTTTTGGCCTCTGATCAAATTGTTTGATGTTTCTCCTTGGATTTTGACAATCTTTTGTTGTTTTGCCGTTGGTGTTAAATGGCAGCTGCGCAGAAGACCAGATGCCATTTTTCTATGAAAATTGTTGACTGGTCCTCTTTAAAAACTGGGTGGGGGTCATCTGGACGTTGATAAACGAGACCCTGCACTTTTAAAAGTGCTCGAAAGATTTGTTCCACGAACTTTGAATGCATCTCCGACTCTTTTTCCTTAGTTTAAAGTGATGCCTTTATCTAATGTCTTGCGCCACGATCTTCATGTCCAAGATGCTGGGTGTTGGACACGGGGGGTCTTTTACGTAGTTAAATATATTCTCCCTCGGCCAGACATTTTGCCATTTTTTTTTTGAGAAGAAGGAGAAAAAATATAGTAAGCTCGAGGGGTTGTAACATTTCTCTCCCCTTGTCTACTCACCAGATGTGTGGGTGTAGATTTTCTCCCCCTATCCGTCGTCGTTGGCGGAATGCTGTCGGATGTCGGCGGATGGGAACTAGTTCCATATGTTGCCTCCATTCATCCAGACAGTTGTGTCTGTCTGTTAGCAGCGATCGGTCGCTCAGTTGAATGTTCTTCACCCACGGATTTGTTGCATTGTTCGCCTGCCCCATTTGTTCTTGGCTCTAGTCGATGATCCCGACAACAACACAACATGTTTCAGTGCATTATCCAGCCACGAAACGGCTGGATTCATCCGGCTTTCACCGAAACGAAAGACGTCTTCCCAGGTTAGACCTCGTTTCCTCCTGTGTTTTTTATTTTTATTTATTTCTCCAGGGAATTAATTTCAAATGATGGCGGTTTTCACATCCGTAAACAGGAGTTGTTTATTGATTTTATTTTTTTCGCCAAGATGATTTCTCCGAAAGATAAAAAAAAACAGGGTTGCCGCTTGTATACACATTTTTGCTATCTTGTCATTAGATATGATTGACAATAGGAGAGAGAGGTTTATGAACCGTCTCTCCCTCTCTTGTTCGTGTCATTATTATTCAACTTATCTTGTTCATTATTGTCTTGACATTGAACCCGCTACATTTTTCAGCTTGGCTGGTTCAGGTGAAGGTTCATGTTTCGCATTTTTCCAAACCGGTGTTCGTGAGACACACACACCCATTTCTTTATTTTTTTATTTTAAAATAAAAAGGAGAAGTTGTAGTAGTAGTAGAAAACAAAAACCCTAGAGTTAATGAATACGATTTGAAAGCAGGAACCGTGACTTTGAAACTTCAGGCCGTTATAAGTTAGCCCCAAAAGTATAAATGTCGCTTTTCCTGCCGGCGCCACTCGGAGCTGAAAGGAGAAGAAGAGTTTCTTTTTTCTTCTTCTTATCTTTTTCTTTTTGTATTTTGTTTGGCAACAAACGACATACAATGGGAAAAAATCAACTGTTGGGGCTGTGGCCAACTTCAGTCGGCTTCCAGCTTCGTCCGTGACCAGTCACGTTCCTCATTTTTATCCCGGGGACGTCGATTTCTCGTTATTTTTCTCATCGTCAAACTTTACTCTCCGTACGTGTCGTGCATTCCAAGACCTACCCTTAATGATAGAAAGTGACCTGTTCGGGACGAGGATAATCCCGCATCATTCCTTTGAGTAGCTTGTGAAAGCGGACAATTACACCGAGAGAAAAGCTAATCGAAACTGTGCATCCCTCTAATCGTCTATATACAGCGGAAAATAAAATCACCGAGAGAAAAAGAAAAAGAAAAAAAGAAAGCCAAGTTTGATTGAGGCCACGGGAGGCGCTGCAATCGCGGCCTGACTTGTCTCTAGCATTTATAAGACAGTCGATTAAGATTCTAAAAATTCTACTCTGTCGATGTGCATCTGAAACGCATACCGTACGTGCCTTCACCCTCTCTCTCCGCCTCCTTTTTCAGTCAGAAACCAACACATAGTATAGTAGAAACACATTTTTTTGAGGGGTTCGGGATTATAGGCGGGACTTTTCGGTTTGTTTCTCTCTTGTCTGCCGTGGCCCGCAGGGCACACGACACCACCAGCCGGATTCACGCCCTGTGGCGTTCCCGGGATAAAATAACGCTCTGTGTGTTGTGAGTTGTGGATACTATATTATTGCCATAGGAGAGCTTTTTGAGCGTTTTCAAAAAGGTTCCATCGAAACGCAGTAGAGAGTGTGCGATCGTGCTACGAGCTACACGTGCCGTGCGCTGGCCGATCTATTTCCACATTTTTCTCCCCCACTGTCGATTGTTGCTGTCGAGTCGATTTTTTTCGAGGGTTCGAAACAAGACAAACACGATTGCAGCCGTGTGTGACGAGAACTTCCGCCGAGTCCTCTTGTGTGTGTTTGAAAACACTATCGGCGACGACAAGTGAATGCGTTGACATGAGGCCCAGCGCCACAGTACGTACGTCTGTCAGCCATCTTTGAATTTTAGGCCTCTCCTGGGCCTTGTTTTCTCGTCGACTCTCCGACAAAAGAGCCCAACCGGAGGAAACAAACTTTTTTTGGGTTCCTCTATTTTGTGTGTGTGTTTTGTCGAGTTTGGAAAAAATTTTGTTATCGACAACATGGCCAAGAGTCCAGTGATTCAAATGCAAAACTGGTTTCTCAACAACCAACATCAGTGGTGGTGTGGGCCGCCGATGAGCTACGGACACGACCACTCGGCCTGGTTCGAGTACACGGAAGCCCTTCAAGATGCTACAGGTTAGCTCCGTTTCCCTGCTTGACCGTGATGGAAGCATTTTTTCATTTCTGGATTCATTAATTTTACTTTGTACAAATGTGTCTCAACATGGTCACGAAATTTGAATCGATAATCTAGCCATTAGGGTATACCTGTTTGGGTTTGATGATACCACACCCAAAAAAAGAAGTAAATCAGAAAACATCTAGGTCTCTCTTGATGAAGTTTCCCCTATATGCGCCGACAGGAATTTCATCCTTCCATCCAAAGGGGCCTGACCTCAAAAAAAGAAAAAGAACAAAATTTTTTTAATAACCCAACTTCCAACCCGCCGGGGCAACACGCCGCTTCCTTGTTGATATTAATGAGGAAAGATGGCCCGATTTCTCCAACTACGCATGGCTTAATTCTTTTCTTTTTTGTCTTGTCTTCACTCTTTTGTTCACAAAACAGATATCCGGACACAACTGAATGAGCAACTGCGATGTCTCGACTACCGGATGGAGACGCAAATTTCAGTCGTCGGCGAATTACAGGATTTCTTCCGGCGTCGGGCTGAAGTGGAGCTGGACTACAGCAAAAACCTCGACAAGCTTTCCAAGAGTTTGTCGGCCCGCCACAAGGAGCAAAAGCAAAAGTAAGCTCAATCCAATTGGTCATCAACCTTTTCTCTCTCTTCCGCTGCGCACTTGTTTCGGATTTGAATTTCATGAAATCGGCTTGTGTGCAAGATATGGGGGGGAACCGATAAGCAGGCAATGTTTTCCTTTTCCTTTGAAACCAAAACAAGAACTGGTTATGAATAAGCTCCTCCCCTACAACAACATGCGTCCACGCCTTGTTGTACATCTTGTACGCTCTTCTTATCTGAGGAAAAAATTTTAAACTTGTGTTTTTCCAACGATTTTCGGAAAGATTCTAACGACTTGGACCACGAAGATGGACCAAACACTCTTTTTCTTTCTGTTTGTTAATGGATTACGCTGGGAAGTTTGGAAGCAGGGATAAGGGGGAGAAAAAACAACAACCAAGGAACGATAACAGCCAGGATATCCCATTTCATTCCAGTATTCAAAGTTTCCGGTCCGCTGACATTTGTTAACTACATTCACAGCGGTCAAAATAGATTATAGAGAGTCGTACCGGTTTGATTGCTTTTCGTGAGCCCCAAACACATGTGTGTGTGTGGGTTGAAAGAGGTCGATTTTTTTCCGTTGACTTGAAGTGGAGGAAAGCTATAAATACAGAGAAGTAGGGGGGTGTAGCTTTCCTCCCTCGCGTCGCTCTTCCAAATTTAGACGGGCCAACCGAAGGAGAAGAAGAAAAAAAAAGCATCAAAGAAGTTGATTGCAGAGCTGAATGGTGAAAGTCGACGTCAGTTTCTTGTCTTGATAAACGGCTAGAGCTCTCTCTCTCTCTCTCGGCAAACACATTTCAGTTTTTCAAGCGGCAAGATATATATTATTAACGGAATCCCGTTTATTTAAAAAAACTTTTTCTCCGTCACGCTCACGACGATATATTTTCTCCCCTCGAAAAAATCCGTTGTAACGTCACACCAGCCTCTTCAGATGAAATGAATTTTCTTAAGCAAACGGTCCCGTATTTTTTTCTTTTTTAGTTAACGATGATGGCCTTTTTTAGTTTTGTCAAACAGTATAGACTATTTATCTTTCACTGTTATTCATTTCGTTTCGAATTATTTGTTGTTTTGACAATTCAACCAAAACAGACGGGAGCAGTGGCACTTGTTTTCCAGCTACGCCTCTTGGCAGCACTTGGTGGCACAGACCAAACGTCAAGCCAGAGATCACGCCCTGCTGAGCGACATTTACGCCAACACGGTCATCCAGCGCCTCGGCCAGGTCACCGAAGAAGTCCAACGCATCTACCGACGTGTAAGTTTCTCTCTCTCTCTCTCCCTTTTGTTTTCAATTGGACTATCTAAATAAAGTCATTAGGAGCTCGATTTTTTTTTGTTTTCCTGGTACCGCGTGCAAGTAGTATCGCCCATCTGGCTCTTGTTGCATGTATACGGCTTCTTCCCGCCTACGGTCGTTAAGCTTTTATTTTCGACTGTTTGTGTTTTCTCCTTCCACCTAACAAACGCGACTCGTTTAAGTGACCATTTTTTTCTCTCTTCTTTCAAATGTAAAATGAAATGAAGTATACAACTACGTACATAGTGGCTGTTAGAGTCATCTCGAGTCTAACTCGCCATCAATAGCACGTAAAAATGTTTTGTTTGGGTGTTTTTTTAGTGCCGCGAAGTGGGATACGAGAGTCACGAAGAGCTGTTGAAGGTGCTGCACGAATTGCACGCGGCCATGAAGACGTCGCAGATGTACCAGCTGGAGCAGAGGCAAGCCGATACGAAGCTGCGCTACGTCGAGGCGCAGCGCCAGAAATTGGAGTCGTCGATCGCTCGCGAAAAGCTGGAAAAGTCGAAGAAATTCAAATTGATTGAAAAGGAGATCGCCAAGCGACAGGCCAAATACAACGACGCTCATCTCAAGGCCCTCAAGGCGCGCAACGAGTACGTTCTCTGCATGGACGCTGCCAACTCGGCCGTTCACAAGTACTTTATCGACGATCTCTCCGATATCATTGACGTAATAGACTCAAACACCTCTCCTTCCTGTCGCTTATTCGACGACTAATTAAAATTTTTTCTTCAACTCGTCCACTTATCGATTTCCGATTGGCGACAGTGTATGGACATTGGCTTCCACAATTGCGTGGGCCGGGCGCTGCAAGTTCACGTTTCGGCCGAAGAGAACATTCGTCGCTCGCTCCAAGTACGTTTGTTTGACAGTGCGACTGTGTGTCGCTCGACGGGCTTCCCAATTGGATAATGCTCATGTCTACTTTTGTTTTCTAGATAAGCGTCGACGGCATGAACAAGTGCTTGAGCAACCTGGACTCTAGAGCGGATAAACAGCGCTTCCTGGAAGCCAATCACACGGCCTTTATGATTCCGAAAAAATTTGACGCGGCCACCTATCAGAACAAGATCGACGAGGTGGGTTGCTTGGTTATTGCCTTGTAGTAAACGGAAGCATTATTGCTATAATTAATACATGTTTTTCTTCCTTCGTGTGGTGTGTCAAAATGGCCTCTATCAATGGGTAAAAGCCTGTAATTTTTGTTTCTCTCTCGTTTTTTTATGGTTTCAGGGAAGTTTCGAATTGATGATGGTCCCCCAGGTGCGTGAGGAATTCGAGTCGCGCTACTTGCAGCTGCACAAGCGTCTGACCTCGCTGCGGGCCGAGTCGGAGGAGGTCTGGAAGACACTAGAGACGGCCGAGAGCTCTCTCATGGAGATGATTTCGGCCAAGGACTACGACGTCACGCCGTATTTCGCCGCCGCCGCAACTATCGATGATGACAAGTTCCCACCGTCGACGGCCCCTTTCAAACAGCCAGAAGCCGCCTTGCTCAAATTACGCGCCGACCGACAAGAAACGGAAGATTTCTACCTGAATGTATTCATTATTTTGAATGACACGCTGACGGTCAATTTAATTTTAATTGCTTGTCTGTTTTTTTATATTCACCATTAGAAATTTCACGAGTACATTTTGAAATCCAACCTGATGCATCGGCTGCAGGCCAAGTACGAATTGATTCACAAGACATTGGCCCAGGACGGATCTCAGTTGCCGACGTCGCCGAAATTGGCTTCTCTGTCGACCGTCGCCACGACTCCCAATCCGCTGGGCGGAAAGCCGCGACGTCGAAGGATAGGTCGAACCCCATTGATTGGCCAGCCTAAACTCTTTGGAGGCAGCCTGGAGGAGTACCTGGAAGCCACCAATGAAGAAATTCCGCTGGTGATGAAGAGCTGCATTCGCGTCATCAATCTTTACGGCTTGCACCATCAGGGCATCTACCGCGTCTCCGGCAGTCAGGTGGAGATCAACAACTTCCGCGAGTCGTTCGAGCGTGGCGAAGATCCGCTGGCTGACGTCACCGACGCCTCCGATATCAATTCGGTGGCCGGCGTTTTTAAATTGTACCTGCGCGAGCTGAGGGAGCCCCTGTTCCCCATCCTATTTTTCGATCAGTTCATGGAATTGGCACGTAAGTCTATAAATATAAAAAAAAGTACCGGTCGGTTTTTTTTGTTCCGGTCGGATTGCTCATGCGATTTATTTTTAACGACAGAGCTCCCTTCCAAGGAGGATTTCAAAACTCGGATGAGGGAAGTGGTCCAGACTTTGCCACGGCCCGTCTTTGTCGTGATGCGCTATCTCTTTTCCTTTTTGAATCAGTAAGTCAAGGTCACGGTGTGTGTGTCTGATAAAGTGCTCGTACCCTTTTTTTCCTAATTTGTTTGTTTGTTTGTTTATTTTGCCCGTCTCTTTTTTGATAGCTTATCCGAATACAGCGACGAAAACATGATGGATCCTTATAATTTGGCCATCTGTTTCGGCCCTACTCTAGTCCCGGTTCCGGAAGACAAGGATCAAGTGCAGTATCAAAATTTGGTTAATGAATTGATTAAGAATATCATCATCAATGCCGAAGACATCTTCCCCAATGACGGCGGCGTCCTCTACGAACGATACATCTCCAGAGAACCCGACGAAGGGTACGTATCCTTTCTTATCGCTCACAAACAACACAAAGAAGTTCCATATTTAATTTTTCTTTTTGCCTTTTTTTTTTATCGTCCTGCAGGGAAGTGGGCGAGGCCCCGTCTGATACCATGTCGGAAGAAGTAGATTCCGAAGTCTATCCTTCGGAAGATGGTAAACAAAAATCGATCGATTGTCACACGACCCTTTTTTTTAGTTATTCCTCGGTTGACTTCATTTTTCCCGTATTTTTTCTTCGGTTAACCTTTCAGATTCAGTGTTTCGGGAAAAAGATATCAGCTTGCAATTGTTTGGCAGTGAGTTTTTTTGTTTTTTTTTACCCATTTATTATTTTATTATTTGATTCCCTTCCGGTTGTTTTTCGACTTTACAGACTAATCGTGTATTTTTTTTCCGACTATGTAGAAGCGGAAACGCTGGAAGCAATTGCTCAGTTTGATTTCACGGCCCGATCGCAGCGCGAACTCAGTTTTAAGAAGGGCGATCTGCTGACGCTGTACACTCAAGTGTCGAGCGACTGGTGGAAGGGAACCAAAGACGGTCGTGATGGACTCGTTCCCGACAAGTATATCATGCTGCGCATCAGGGACGAAGATCGAGAGCGTCTGGAAATCGGGAAAATGTCGACAACCAGTGGAAGCAGCAGCTCAGAAGAGTCTGCCGCCGCTGCTCGCCGTCGAACTTCAAGTTCCAGTGATGCGTCGGCTTCTTCAGCACGACTTTCCAAGATAAGGCAGGACAGTCGGGCGCTGACAGGTTCAGAGTCGATTGATTCCGAATCACCAGTTCCGTCTCTACCATCACCCAGGTACTTAAACGTGAATAAATTAAATTAATTTGATTATTTATACGTCATTTTATTTTTTAGCTTGGAGAAACGTGTGCGAACTGGACCGACAATAGCTTTGGTACGACCGACAACTCTATCTTGTCAGGGACCTGCTTTGCACCCGCCGCCCAGCCCGAAGCTATCGGTTTCGCCTCAATCATCAGTCACAATCGTCTGCAATAGCAACGGATCCTCAACCGTCGTTTGTCCGATAGTTTCGACATCTTCGGTGATGGAGAGTGTTGCCAAAGAGGTAGTTCACACCTCTGTTTGACCTCGTACGTCGTCGCTTTTTTTTTTTTTTTATTATTTCGCCTTTGGTTTTTGTTTTTTTCCAGTTTCATGTCCGTTTTGCTTAATGCCATCTGTCTTTCTTGACCGTATCGCTTTTTAGATTACCACCACACCACCGCAATCTTCTTTTGGCTATGTTTAATCGTTTGCATGTTGGTTAGCATTTTCCAAAAAAAATATTCTTTTTCTCTCTCTCTCTTTGGAGTGATGCCGTATATACATTTCCGAAACAAGACCACCACCACCACTCTTCTGTTATTATTTTCGTTCTGCCTGATGGATTGTTTGCGTGTTTGGGGGAGTGTTTTTATCCTTCTTCTTGGTCAACCGAATGTGAAAGCAAAAAAACAAAAAACAAAATAATAATTTGATACCCGGACTCTGCCTGTGATCGGAAGCAAACACCTTCACTTCTAATGGATTCGGTTCCGGTTGAATCTCTCCTGTAATTGATTGTGTAATCTATAATTTTGTTATTTCTGTGCCCAGCAGAGCGTTGCGGCAGCGGTGGTGGAGGAAGCGGTGGCAGCAGACCCATTGGTCGTGCCATCGTCGGTGCGTTGCACGGAGCAAGCCATTAACGAGACCCTGACGAATTTTCCGGCCACGGTGGTGACCCATTTGGACGACAGCGGCGACCGGGACAGCCTCTCTGAGAGTTTGACGCTCAGCGACGAAAAGAGCCTTTGCGATAGTTTCACTAGTCTGGACACACTGGATCAAGAATTGGATCACGAACTGCCGGTGCCCGTTGTCGAAAAGGCTCGACTGGAACCGGCCAATCAAGCTGGGAGTTTGCAGAATTTGGAAGCCACCCTGGAAGTGGAAAACGCGCCCGTATTTCGGCGACAGAGATGGGAGACGAGGAGTATGATCAACTTGGAACGCTCCACTGGACCAGAAAAGCTCAACATTTCAGTGGGCGGTTGGAGTGAAGCCAAAACGACGGAAGGTGCGGCTGCTGCCAACGATCACGGATCTGCATTGGCTCCAGCTAAGGGCTCGTTTGTTCGCCGACGTGATCTTTGGGAAAAGAGGACATCCATCACATCGACGCCGGCTGCAGTACCTGTGGTCCCAGCAACCGCAGCCACTTCGCAGCCTCAAAGACCCAAGCACACGCCCGACTTGGTGATGGACTTGCCTCCATCACTGCCGCTCAGTTCCAGCCCAAAAGAAGGTGACAGTTTGGTCGATCCGGCCAGCAGACAACGACACGAATCGGAGAGCAGCAGCGGCAGTAGCAACAGTTCCAGCCCGGGCAGTCCCGATATGACGACAGCCGCCGAGACTTTTGCCATGCAGAATCAGAGTACATTAAAGAAAAGTACCATTAAGCAGATCAAGAAAGACAAAGCCGACGCTGCTGCTTCTTCCGTTTCCGCTTCGACAACAGTCACGGAGACCACTGCTACCCCAGCGATGGCCGTCACGGTCACGGAAGCCTCCCCCCGGCCCTCGGTTAAAGTCAGCGTCACAGCTTACGGATCTGCAGCTCCCATTTCGTCTAGCATGCGTCCCATCACGCCCAAGATAGCTAATCGTTTTCCGCACCACATGAACCACCTCTACGCTACTCCGATGCCCGTCCTTCCCGTAGCGTTTGCTGCCGAAGCGGCCGCTGCCGCCACATCGCCCTCCTCGGTTGATGCCAATCGACCGCAACTCAAAATGAAGCCACAAGTTCTCAAGAAACCCACGTTGCCGGTCTCGCTGAGCTCGCCGGAATCCTCACGCCGAACCAGTTTCGACCAGGATTCGCACGTCTGAGAGATGCTGCCTAATAAATCAACAATTAAATTAGGTAGTTAACTGTATACACACATCACAAGGTATCGACACGGGACCACACGCGGGATACCCCAGATCGCTTCCAGAATCCTTGCCAAAACTCCCATCACACAAGAAAAAGGAAACGGAGGGAGAGAGAGTCTAAAAAGAGATCGGATTTTATTTTTTCCTTCTTCTCGCAATTCTTGCCGATGAATTGTCTTTTTCCTATGCTGTTCGCGTACCTACGAATGTCCTGGGCCAGTAGCTGACCCGATTCCCGCGCTTG
Organism: Daphnia pulex; assembly: GCF_021134715.1. Lineage (NCBI taxonomy): Eukaryota > Metazoa > Arthropoda > Branchiopoda > Diplostraca > Daphniidae > Daphnia > Daphnia pulex. Next base: position 1,410,297 of record NC_060018.1, on the reverse strand, counting down.
TCAAAAACTTTTTTATATGTTGTTGTATTTCCTTCACCGTCACTGTCTGGTTATCAATCCCCCCACCCCTTTCTTTTTTTTTAAATCTCGCCCCATTACAAAAGTCCTAATTACGAATCAAGATTAATATCAATTTCCCAAAATGTGTGCTATTCTTTCCATCAAAGTGCAAGTATTATCACAATTTGTTTCGAAATTCCATTCTGTCGAATTGCTGACTTTTCCTCCATTTTGGTATTTTTTTTTCTCCCTTTCGTATTCTAAACATCTGTAGACCAGAAATACAATATTGAACTTTCGATTTGTTTGTGGGACTTCATTAGTACGTAAGCGTTTCATATATTTATGGAACAAGAAAAGTCTCACTAAATTATACATTTTTTTTTATGTTAAAAAAGGAAAAAAAAGGACAAAAACTGACCATTTCGTCCATTCAGAAAACTTTTTAAATCTTTTAACTCAACTCAAATCCGGCACCAGATTGAAGAGCATAGATTAATTTATCTCTTAAAACGTTCTCGTCGTGGAATTCGGGTAACTTCAATAAATTCATGCAGGTGCTTGCGGTCGGGAGTCGATCGTCCGTACCGGCGTTTTGAATACAGAAAGGCGGATCCAATTCTTTAAAGCCAAGCAATGGAGGTCTAGAGCAACTGGTTACAAATTTGAGCAGGTGTCGCTTTCCGGAATCGTCAAACTTGGATACGACTCGCCAAAATCCTTGGATGACTGGATGCGTTGAAGTGTAGCCACCGGTGTAGTGCGTGTGTTGTTTAAGGTCCTCTAAATCAACCGGTGTGTATGCACCTGACACCAACACCTGCAACTCTCGGTAGCTAAATGTTTGCAACCACTCGATATCGATGACATTCGCCAATCCCTGCGACGCAATTGAACAGTGAATGACTGGCAAATTAACCAGTGAAAAATCACACATCATACCTGGCGGAATGCATTGCATTGCAAACGGATTTGCTTGTTGAGTTTGTAGTCCGCCACCAAATGGATGTATTCGATACGATTTGAAGACGTGACGGGAATGTTGGATCCGTTCGGTTTCAGTTCTTCCACCTAAATAGAGAAAGTCGTTGGTTGAAAAGAAACCCGTGGAAAGATATTCCTCGACTAATTTACCCTCGTTTCGCCCAATTCGCTGCTCACTATGGTGAAATCGAGTCCTAGTTCGGTGACATCACCATCATAATGGCGGAGATAAAGAAGATTCTTGTGAAGTACTGGGTCTAAGGAAGCCAAATGATGGACGTCTAAACTAGCACTGGCCTGACCGAGGATCTTGGAGAGGAAGAAATCCGCCATCGGCAATTCCACCAGCAAATTCTCGTACAAAGCCTAATGATAATCACGACATTAGAACCACCATAAAGCATTAAGAAGCTGTGTTCAATCCCACCTTTCCCAGCATACGACCGATAAAGTAGTAATGGGCTGGGAAATCCGAAACGAGGACAGCCACACCGGGATTAGGGTAGAGCAAGTTATCGTGTGTTAAGCGGAAAAACCCGCGATTCGGATCGAAGCTCGTTTTCAGCAACTCTGACAGGAATTCACGAAATATACCACCACCATCGACTCCGGCTTCGTCCAATCCTACAGCATTCGTTAACTGGACTCTCATCTTAAATCGCAGATTTGGTTCTGTCAAGATAAATTTCAGTTAATCTTCTGTTATCCTTCAGAATTGTGAATGAAACTCACCATTTTCAAGGGAAAGTTTATCGAAAGCGTCCTCATAAATATAATTCCGGCGAATCATGACCTGAATGGATGGACCTCGAAGGAAATTGGCCTCTCCCTGTTGCTGCATTTTATCATTGAGGATCCATTGCTGCCACATTTTGACCCGATCGGTGAACGAGAACACAAACGGAATTTCACGCAGAATGGCTAAGGTTCGCACCTCTCTTGTTGACAACATAGAACTACCTTCCTCTTCTACTAAGAAATATTATTAAGTAAATTATACTCTTTTAGAGTGTCAACACGAAGGAAAAATTACCAATTTCATTCCTGGTTAATGGTCGGATAGCCCTAAACGGACGGTGAAGTCTGCCTTGCCTACGGAAAGACAGCTGGCCATTCCTCTCCAAAGGCAGGGCAATTCTTCCAGTTATCCAAACCCAACTAGGACAGAACGGTCGGCGCGTATCTCTTGTGTGCAACTGGCTGACGAGATTCACTGTAGACTACAATGAAGGGTATATCACTCATTTTGTGTCCATGTATTGAATAAATTAGCCTTACTTTGAACAGATGCATCCACAGTCGGGTATCTTCTTGTGTGTTACCGGTGGAAGTAGTACGGGTCTTGACAAAGTTGAAGGAGGTGCTTGGGCGAGTATCAGGATAAGCAAGTTCCACCAATCCAAGGCAAACGTCACGCAATATAGAAGCCAGTTCGACCACTTCAGTTAGGCTGAACGGCATAGCTCCAGAAACTGGATCTAATAAATGAGCAATAAATTGCTAAGTTAAAAATTATTTTCGAAAAAAACTATGTAGAAGACGAACCCGATTCGTTGTAAAATTCGGAGTCGTCCAACGTTACTAAAAGATGACTGAAAAGTGAACAGAAAACATCTAACACGGGTACGATTCGGTCAATTTCCGAATGCGCCAGATGAACACCTTTCGCCAAAAGTTGAACCAAGGACGTATCCGATGAACCAAACAGCGACACTTGCTTTTCTGATTTGATATGGCCTAACAACTGTTGCAGATAACAAGGTTTGAAAGCCAACGTATAAAGTAGCCTAGAAATTATGGCGCCGGTTAAAAATTACAGAGTCAAGACGAGTAAATTTATGTATTGCTATACCTGCACTTGTGGAGCGCCAATCGATCAGACAGCAACAGATTGTGACCAACGACACACAAATCTGGTAGAACGTCAGGGATTTGCAGGGCTGTTACCAATACATGTACCGTATTGATATTATTAAGTAACTCACAGCAACGAGTCATTATCTGTAGCAATCAAGGAAAATGACATTACTGATTTGCGAAATGAACCAGATATTTCAAGGTTATTACTTCTTGTTCGGCAGCTTTAAATATGTTAGTTTGTACATCTTCTTCGTCTGAGTCGTCGTCGTCTTCGTGAACTTCAGCAGTTTGCATGAATTGGAGACATCCGCTTAAACGACTTACTGTGGCAACGTAGAATGACAGCACTCTATCGTCCTTAAGTTCTATTTTAAGAAGAAATCGTTGGTACTTATAGAATCAAGAATGTTAACTGAATTCTTAAGTTACCAGGGTGTCCATCTGCCAGCACCAGAATGCTATGAAGAAGCCACGGATTTCTTGCACAAGCTTCATTGTTTTGAAGCAAACATAACAAAGGAATTTTGTTATTATTCTGCCTCAAAGACGGAAGAATGAAATTTGTGATTGGTTCTGAATACGCTGGTTCCAGAAATTCTCGGCTAAAGGATGCAACTACAGTGTTACTAAACGAAAATAAATTTAAATAAATTTAAAAGTGGGATAATAAATAGAAAAATTCTTTTTCAAACCGATTATTTATATTCATTGTCGCCGATGCAAATTCTAGGGGTTGAAAAATAAAGTCCAACAGGCAACCAGAAAGAGGGGTTGGTGCCTTTGTGGTGGGCTCAACTAAAGGTGGTATTTTAACATCAACAATCTGGCGTAACTGGGTAAAATAACCTAAAATAAAGATAATTTTTATTTGCAAAAAAAAGTTTGTGATAACAAGGAGAGAATGTTACCTTTTCGAGACAGGAAAAAAAATATTGAACCCAAAATCATATCAGCTGTTTGAACTCCTACACTTTTTCTCCAGCCCTCTGCATTGAGGAAGATTTCCAAGACCCTCCAGTGGGACCCTTTGCTCTCTCCAGTTGGTAAATGAATAGTATCAGATATGTAGCACAGAGTTAAGCTGAGGAATTGAGCAAGGCTAAATGTGAATGGTTTCTCAGTTTGGCATTGCTTCATTATGCTAGGTGAATTTTTTATCACCAGCTGTGATAGCCACACAAGTTTGTTAGCATCTTTCTCTTTATCAAAGAAGAACTTAAGTTTGTTGATCAAAGATGTCAAGAGTTGTAAGTTAATATTTTGGAAATTGGTGGCCTGTATTCTTTCAAACTCTTGTCGTTGAATGTTCTTTTGAAGGGATCTAGCTTGGCAACCTCGAAAAAAAGCTTGAATGATAACAGCACTTTGGTTTTGTCGACGTAAATCCTGCATTAGCAATAAAGTAGGTTAGTAATGAATGATCTTGAGTTGAAATGCAATATTTTTGTTTTACTTCTCTTTTTTGCCTTTCTAGTTGTGTTCTCTGGAGAAAAATGTCTCTTTGACTATGTTTTGATGCGCCTCCCAAACTTTGGACAGGTTTTCGCCTGTACTCTCCCTCAAAACTAAACATTTCAAAAACAACGAATCGATCCAGGTCTTGTGGACTATTTGCGAGTTGCCGTAATTGGATCCTTTATCCTTTTATTGTGATAAATTGGTGACTTTGGGAAACTGAACAGCAGACGTTTTTCACAAGAATGACTAAACTTACGATGTTGCATAATTAAAATAACAAGCTATAAACAGGTGAAATGGCAGAAAATCTATTCGCGGATCGCGAGATACAGGGAATATTTTCAAAAAGCAATTAAAAGTTTAAAACACAAACCGTAAAATATTCTCTTTTATTTTCAGACCATTTAATATCTTTATTATATTGAATTAGTGCAGCCAACTCTGGTGAAGCATTAGTGAACACAACCTAAACAATTCTGTCCATTCTAGCAGAAGATATTCCAAGCGATTTCTGTTTGAAAACAAGCATGCCGTGAGACAACTTTGTCTCATCTGTAAGAGCAGTAATTTCTTTTGAATGAAGGAAAACTTTTACGAGATAATTTGTGATTTCAAAGATGGGAGTTCATGGATTGTGGAATCTACTAGAACCGGTTGGCAAACCTGTTCCGCTAGAAACCCTTGAGAATAAAGTTCTCGCTGTTGGTAAGTTCTTCAATACCATGTTGAGATATGCTGTTTTCACTCTAAACAAATCATAAAATATCATTTTTTATTTTTATTTGTTTAGATGTGTCTATTTGGCTTCATCAAGCAACTAAAGGTTTCCGGGATGCCCAAGGAAATCCATTACCAAATGCCCACTTATTGGGTAATTCAATTCACAAGGCCATTATTTGATTAATTTAGATTAATTCATCTTCTCATCAGGCTTATGCCACCGTCTTTGCAAGCTATTGTTTTTCAAAATCAAACCAGTATTTGTTTTTGATGGAGGGGTTCCAGTACTGAAACGGCAAACCATGGTACACTTATTTTTACATGTTACTCAACAATTTTTGAAATCATAAAATACAATTTAGGCTGCACGTCATAACAGGAGAGATACAGCTGTTAAGAACAATGATATGGTTGCAGAGAAAATCCTTTCAAACTATATTAAGTCAGAAGTTATCAATAAACAACTTGGCAAAAATAAAGGGAAATCTGGAGCTCCTTTGTTAAAAAAGAAAAAATTGGAACCTGATTTATTTGAGCTTCCACCAATTCCAAATCAAAACACTGAGTAAATTTTTGTTAATTCTTTGACACAGAAATTCTTAACATTTTAATAACAATGTTGATGTTTAGGGACAATTCTTCAGAATCAGATTTTGACGACGATGCAAATGGAAATCTGGGCGCAATTTCTTTACATATGAAAGGTCACAACATACATTCAGTAGATGTTACAAGTGAAGCTTTCCTTGCTTTGCCAACTGAAATACAACATGAAATTCTATTGGAACTGCGAGACACTCGTAAGCAATCTTCCTGGAACAGGATTCACCAAATGCCCCAGGTAATTTTGGTAGCATGTTTCCTGCTGCTTATTCTTTTTTTTTGGGGAGAGGGGGGATCATAATTCCCGTGGTCTTCTTTTGACTTCTCTTATCTAATCGTTTCAACGCTGTTGGATTATTTTATTAAATGCAGGAGGCTGATGATTTTTCTGGATTTCAAATGGAAAGGCTGTTGAAGCGAAGAAATTTGCAACAGCGTCTGAATGAGGTGGTAAAAGAAATCGGTCAACAGAATCATGAACAGTTTGCATTAAATCAAGGAGACGTAGCTGAGTCACACAAAATTGCTTCTGACAATTCTACTCACTACGTATTGATTAAAAAAGCTTTACAACACTCTACGTCACCGACAAAAATTGGACCAAAAAAAGCCACCGACCCGAACGTAATAGAGCAGCCCATAAAAGTCGCATCAGTTAGTGAGAACCTAGCCACCGAACAAATTTTGGAAGTGGATGAAGATGGATTTAGTCAACAAGAGTTATTCGCAATATTTGGAAGTGAACAAAAAAAGGAACCAGTAATGTGTATTAGTTCGTCTGACGAAGATTCGGATTTCGAAGAAGTTCCATCAGCTCTACCATACCCTGGGAATAGAGTCATCCTTGATATTCCGATCAATCCTGCAATAGCTGAAGAAGACGACATGTTTGCTGATATATTTACCTCTGCCGTTCCCTCGAAAACTGAAAAACCAACACATCAATCGGATGATCTCAGCTCAGTTGAAAAGGATTCGTCAATGGAAGAACCTGATGTTTTTGTTGTGCCTGTGGATAACACTACGTCATGCAAATCAACAGAGTCCATAATAGCCGCTAGCAAAGAAACAGTATTGAGCTCAACCACTACAACTCTTGAAAAAGAAAATATTCTGATATTATCGGAAATAACACAAGTAACTCATGGAGCGGATTTACAACTAAGCGACGAAAACTCTTTCGTTGACTGTAAAACTGTTGTTGAGCAGCCGCACAGTTTGTCGGAAGTAATTGATGTTATGGTGCAAAAACCTTTATTAGAAAATTCAGCGTTCGTCAAGGAACATGTGTCGTCTCCTCCTATCCCTATAGGAAGAATTTCCACTGAACCACCACCAATTGTCCAATGTGACAACTTATCCCAGTCTTCCTCAGTTATTACCATTGAAGAAACTTCGAAAATGCTAGATACTCACAATAAAAACGATGTTGAAGGTAGCTTTGAAGTTCGTAATGTTGAAATAACAGGAGAAAATTCAAGATCTCAAGTGGCTTTTGAAGTTTCGCCTAAAACTACGAAGTTAAGTGAGCCACCATCACCAGTAGTGCACACAATAACAACCAAGAGAAAAGAAGAACTTGAAGAGATGGGAAGAGTGATCAACGAAGAGCAGTCGATTTTAATTCAGGAACATGGACGGCAAGAACGCCTAGCTTCATCTATTACAGACCAGATGTATTCAGAATCTCAGGTATGATTCTATTACTTGATGCCGTAGCTATAGAAGTGTGGTGTTATGTTTACACATTAGAATGCTGTATTGTAGGAGTTGCTGAGGCTATTTGGAATTCCTTATCTAGTCGCTCCAATGGAAGCTGAGGCGCAGTGCGCTTTCTTGGACGAAGCTGGTCTAACTCAAGGCACCATAACGGACGATAGCGATATCTGGCTGTTTGGAGGACGCCGAGTCTACAAAAATTTCTTTAATCAAGGGAAATTTGTAGAATTCTTCGAAGCCGATGACATTTACAATGTTTTCAGTAAGTGTTTTGTTTTGCAATTTTTAGTTTGTAAACGATAAACATAAATTATAATTTTTTTTTCAAGAACTAGGACGTGAAAAACTTGTTCATTTGGCTCTTTTAACCGGAAGCGATTATACTGAAGGTATTTAGCAATATTATCGAGTCTATAAAGTTTTCATTTTACACTGCATACAACAGGAATTCAAGGTGTCGGACCGGTTTGTGCCCTAGAAATTTTAGCTGAATTTCCAAATCCTGGTTTGGAAGCATTGGAAGAGTTTAGTAATTGGTATAGAAATCCATTAAATAATTTTTTTAAATTTGTGACTCATAACAGGCTCATTTGTGAATTTTGAAATTCAGGCTTCACAAAGTCCAGGCCAAGAAAAATGCACCTCCAGAGAATAAGATTCGACAGAAAATACGAAATCTACAAGTTAAACCCGGTAAGTTTTCTATAACAACTATTTCCACTCTAAATCTATCTCCGCTTTTCTCCGTACTACAGTACACACCAACTAAGTTTATTGATGCGATGACCACTGACAACGTTAGATCGTTGTTGATTTTTGCTTCACAGATTTTGTAAAACAATATTTTGGTCCCATTCTAATCTTTAAGCGTTACGCATATTTTTTGCTTGCAACTTTAAGATTTTTTTTTTCTACATTTTGGTCTTATTCTCATGTTAAGCCTTACATATTTTGCTTTCACTGCATGATTGGCGGGATATTCTATCTTTAACTTAATTTTCCATCTGTAGTAAGAATTCAGAATTTAGAAGTCAAACTCAAAAGTCATGGGCTTGTTCGGTTTGTTTTACCAGAGCAATAGAATTATATTTTATTATCTATTACATTATTATTATTATAATACTCTGGTTCCTTGTAAGTAATAACTTATAACTTAAGAGTTACGAAGTTGTATTGTAAAAAAAAAATCCAAAAACATATAGATGCAAATTGTTATACTTAACTTGGCAAACGCGCCAGCAGATGACAATATGTCGCTAACATTGTTTTTTGATTGTATATTTGGTTTTCTCTTTTCTGGCTCCATCGACAGGATCGACATTATCTATTTTATTTGATATAACTCTCATCGAAACTTTAGTTAATTATTGTAACGGTTCGATACATGATGGTTGTAAGTAACTAAAACAATCAATGATGTAGTTAACTTTTCCATATTGATTTTAATGTAGTCTAAATAAGTCGAAAATTCATTCATTTTTCAGAAAATTGGGTTAAAAGTCAGAGCAAGGCTTGACAATGTAACCAATTTGCGATCTGATGGAGAAGATTTCCGTTGGTATCTTAAGGTATACATTCATAAATTCCTGTGTATTGGCTTGGCAAGCCAAATTCAAATCTAAAACATTCCAGATTGCCCTAAAATGGCAATTTTATTGTCTTGTTCTCATTAGGTGAAATGTGGAAGTTGCAATGAAGTGTCAGATAAATGGATTTACATCACTCAGTCTGAGTCAAATGATGTGAAGGGAGGGAGAGGGACAGCAAACTTAGTGTTCAAGTGTAAGCTTTGTTCCCGAGAAAATAATATGGGTATTATCAAAGATAATATTATATTTTAATATTTCAGTGTCCTAAATAATTTAACATCAATCAATCTAGATATCATTCCTGAAAGCCTAACATCTTATAATGATGAAGACCAGGGTAAATTTAAGACCATAGTTAAATTTGACTGTCGTGGTATGGAGCCAACTGATTTTTCACCAAGAGTATGTCAAATTTATGGCCCATTTTAACACTTTTCAATAATGTTTATATTGTTTTTAGAATGGTTGGCTCGTTGAGGGGTTAGAAAGTGGAACAAAATTTAGCGATGTCGATTTGTCTGACAAAGAGTGGGTTGAATATGATGAAAAGGCAAAAAATGAAGTTGGTATTTACGAGATCGAACATCAGTTTGCACGAGAAAAATAGTGCTGTACGAAAAGCTGAAGTGAAATAAATGTTTTCTTCTCCAAATGTCTTCTTCGGGAGTCTTTGATCAATAATCGTCACGTTTTAATTTAAAAGATATACGAAAATCTGTGACATTCCGTATAAATTACTGTAATTCATTAATTTTTGTAAATGCTATATTGTAGGTTTTCCGAACAGAGCCGTTGTTGACGCATACCACAACCCAGAAATTAATGCATCTCGCAGTAAATTTTCTTGGACTGATCCTGATATGGATGCGCTACGAGATTTTCTACATGAAAAAATTGGATGGAATCGAGATAAGTTTAACTCTGTGGTGACCCCAGTTCTCGAAAGATTCAAAGACAAACAAGTATACTGTTCTAATCTATCCAATTTGTGGGTAATTTTAATATTTTTTACGTTCTCATTTAACAGTGTCAAACGAGAATTGATACTTACTTTTCTGTGAAATTTCCACCTAAAATGGCTACTATAGTAAGTAAAAGAGTTATGAACGCTCTTCGCAAAGCTGACTTTGGTGGGGAAGATACAGAAATAGAGAACACCATCAAAACATCTTCCAACTCCAAAGCACGTCCCACAGGTATCAAAATAATTTCTGTTCTCGTTAAACTTAAATGTATGGCGAATTATGCATTAATGTATTTACTTATTTATTGTTTTTCTACTGAAGGAAAAGAACAGCGAAGTCAACAACCTGCACGTAGTAAAAAGATTTTGAAAACTACGAAAGTATCAGACGAACCAAAGGCATCTACTTCGGGTGACAGCAGCAAAGCACCTGAAATCATCTGGCAAAAAGAAAATGACAAGCAAAAACTAGTAGCAAACAAATTAAAAGCAATTGAGTTGTTTAAGAAATCCAGGGGTCGTGGCAAACGTCTTTCTCGTCAACCTAGACCAGCGTCTTCTCGTGTGCAATTATCAGAGTCGGATTCGAATTCATCATAAATCAGAGCATCGGTAACACAGACACCGCAGGTCTTTGCCTTTACTTGCTTGTTGGTTTTTAAACGATATCCTTTTTCCCTTACCAACGCGGGGCACTGTGTGAAGTAATACCAATAAAAAATACTTCTACCAGCAAATATAATTTCGGAAAGTGAATATATTTACTAGATCAACAATACAAATTTCTTTTAAGGTCGTAGTAGCAAATCAGAATGAATTGAGTCATTGAGTTATTTCCGTGAAAGTGTTTTAGCTTTCTTTTTTCAGCGCTTTGCCTTTTGCTTTTATGTTGTTCGCTTATTGATCTTGGAGATTTTTGGCCCTTTCCACCATCTTGATTCCTGTTGTTTCCAGCATATTCGCGTACCCATCTTCGTACTGTGACTTTCGGTTCTGGTCTTGCGCTAGTCAAGCTGTTTTCCTATCCAAGTTCTCTTTTTACGTTCTGCTTCGGTTTTAGTCGCGAGGGAATTCATCGATTCGCTTTCTGTTTTCGTTGCTTTAGCTGCGTCGTTGGTATGTTTAACTGCTTCTTGCAGTGCAGCCAGAGCTTCCGATAGTGCCTCCACTTGCTCTTCAGCCAACTTTGTCGATTTTTGCTAGGAACACAAGAGAATTAAAAATTTCAGGACAGCCAAGAGGATACTTTGTTTCAATCTCTCAAGTTCCTTTTGGGAATCTTCAGCCTCCTTCTTCAGATTGTCATTATCTAGCTTTAGCAAAGATTTTTCGCTTTCCAGTTCAAAATTAGGAGAAGTTAATTCGTCGTTTTTTGTCAGCTTTTCTGCAAGACTATCTTTGACAAATTCCAAGATTGCGTTTAGGTCTAGGAGGCTGTTTTCGCATTTGATGCGTTCCAGCTCTGACACTTTGATGATAGGGCCTCATTCTGGACTTAAACCGATGATTCTATGCCGACAATAGAACCGCAATATTTTATTCAAAAATACCCGACAGTAGAACTCCAGTGCTCTACAGTAGTACTCCACACGCGACAATAGAACTCCGGAATTCCGATAATTTGAGCTGCGACTGTGCAACCAACTTCAAAACTCATGCCCAGATGTCGCTAGTGTCGCCTTTGTTGTTTTTACATCGTGAAAAGAGGCAAAATGGGCGAAACAATTGGATGCTAATTAATACTTATATTCCTGTGATTTCATGTACCAAATTGAACTTCGTATCATATGTAGGTTTATCTTGACCTAATTTCCTTATTTTTATGCTGTACCAACTTATTTCTTCAAATTTTAGATGCATACTGTCAGTCATTCCAAAAAGCTGACTTAGCGCTCAGTCACTTTCCCTCCAATAGACCCATCATGTTGTCAAAAGCCTAAAACTCATGTGTGAAGCTCACATATCGTGGAATACAAATGTGTGGAGACAAGGTATTTCCCCATTACAGCTACCACACCAACCACACCACGTCAAATGCCATACTAAATTCAGCACCATTCACCCATATGATAAAGGTAAGCATCAATATAACCTATCACCACGCTACTGCAATACTTCATGACACTTTCGTTAGCATCAGGAAATTTACACCTAAGGAGTAAGCTGTTGGTTGCTGTGGTTCCATTTTTGCGGTTTTTAACATGAAAATCTTCAGTGTGCTTCTTAGTATAGGTAAAGATTGAAATGCTTTATTAACTGTTATATTTTCAATTCATTAATGCAATACATTTTTTTTTACAGAGCACGTAATAGATCCTTAAGCCAATGCTGACCTTTGTCCATGAAGGAAGAGGGACATCCAGCAACGTTCTGCTCCATCCTTATCTTCCCGTCGTACACTCATCTAGCTTCACTGCTTTTGCTGCTACAACTTCACCGACGAGTGTCTTACTTCACCGACGAGTTGGAACACTTCAGTGGTCGCTACCCTTTGCTGATACACACCTACAGTTTCTCACCACGGGATTATGCCCAGGTACCCGACAATTGACTTACTTTCGTAGATTATCTACTAATAATATAGTTGCGTTAAACTCTGTGTCTGTGTAATAATTCCAAAATCAGGCCCTTCTTGCGCGCAAACAAAGTTTTACTTGGAAGTTTCTTTTTTCTAACGCTAGATGGCTTTTTGAAAATTTGCAGCTGTCAAAACAGTCAGTTTCAGTTACTTTGCACATCTTTTTAAACATTTATTGGCAGTTATTTTGTTGAAATATTTAGTGATAACTAACGATAACTATTCCCCCAACAAAGCTCACTTGTTAGATTTTTAAAAATGTGTTTTTTTTTCTACTTCCGGTTTTCTCATTTTGTCTGTAGTTTAGTAAATATTGATCTGACGCACAAAAGAACCACATATTCGTGATCCTCGTCAAATTTGTGGTAAAGTTCATGTTATGTTTTTTACGTATTCGTACTTCCGGTTTCGAAAATTTTCCTGAACTATAGTTCAGGAAAATTCTCGATTTTGGCCAAATTTTGGATTTCGTTTAAATCACACCTAATCGACCCCAAATTTCATGGGGATCACGAATATGTGGTTTAATTTGACGACAGCTCAATGGTTGAGGCGCTGTGGTTACTTCCGGTATACTTCCGGAATTTTTTTTAAAGACTAGCAAGTGAGCTTTGTTCTCTTAACAGTTCTCAACATTGCAAGCTTGATTTAAACTTTAAAAAATTGCATATTTAAATCTTTGAGCTAAAAAACCTGATTATGGTTTCTTTCTGTATTATGTAACTTTTATTGGCATGTCAGTAAATAAGAATTGTTTTCTCTTTATTCAGGTAATGCAGAGGAAATTTCGAGAAGATGGACACCATAACGTCGCCGGTATCTCCAAAGTGTCAGCGCGGATCATCATTTGTTGTTAGTAATATGTTTGTGTTTGTGTTAGTTAACCCGTTGTCTGCCACGCCTTTGTCCTCCCCTAGCTCCTTAGCACGGGCTGCGTGCGCTGTTCGGTCTCGTGGTTTTCATGCCGCGGGGTCGGAAAGTCGCACCAGCCCAAAACTTGCCGCAAGGCGCCTGATAAGGCAATGCACTATAGGGACTTCCCCCTTGTCGATACGGTGATGGATTCTCCTGTCACCGTGTCAGCCCGGACTTGTCAGCAATGGCAAGTCCCACTTTGGTCACGGATCCTTCAGACGTGGCGCGTAGAGTAGTAGAGAACAACCTACGGGTTGTATGGCGTGGCAGCCAACGGGTTAACTTAAGTGTATGTATGTATGTGATTGTAAAATGTGGTGGAATTGTGGGTGGAGGTGGGACAATAAAGCAATTCCTTTTAATGTTTTTGTTTGCTGTGTCTTATAACTTATAATAAAAAAATGTTTAGTTCACGACTTGTATATTTTTTACAATTTTGAAGTTTTACATAAGTTATAGGTCATCTCCAGATTTTAGGTGGCAAGAGAAGTCGTACAAAATGATTACCCAGGTTAAACAAAATTTATTTCTCTTTAAAGATCAACAATTCCCAGTGACTAGTTATTATTAAGATATTACCGACAAATCTGAACATAATTATTAAATTTGAAAATTCGACTCTAGTATTTAGAAACGTCCCTGTAATAAGTTGGAGAAGCGTAGGGTGTGGTGTAATATTCAGGTGCCTTGGTGGTGTAGTAAATCTGGATAGACCGATAGAGTAATACTTCGGAGGTTCGGTGTAGTTGGTCGGAACAGCTTAAGTAGTTTTATAATACTCGGGTGCCTTGGTAGTGTAGGGCCTCGGTGTAGTAGCTAGGTGTAGCGTAGGTTGTGGTGTAGTAAACTGGAGCCTCGGTGTAGTATTCCGATTCAACGTAGTACGAAGGAGCAGCCGCTGTGTAGTAAGTCGGGGCTGCGTAATACTTGGACGCCTCAGTTGTATTTGTGTAGCTTGGGGCAGAGTAATACTTCGGGGTTTCGGTGTAGCGGCTCGGGGAAGCACAAGTTGTGGTGTAATACTCTGGAGCCTTGGTGGTGAAGTACTTGGGCGGCTCGGTGTAGTATTCAGCCGCTTTGGTGGTGTAATAAGTTGAAGCCTCGGTGTAGTAGCTAGGAACTGAGTAATACTTGGGAGCCTCGGCGTAGTACTCAGGATCTTCGGTGATTTAGCTTGGGACAGCATTAGTTGCGGTGTAATACTCTGGAGCCTTGGTGGTGTAGTAATTGTGGCCCTCAGTGTAGTAGCCGGTTGGTGCGAATGTTGTCGTTGGGTAGCAAGGCGATGGCGTGGTGCTTTGGTATCCGCCATAACCAGGAGACATGGGTACACCAGTGATCGACCCAACCTTCAACGATACGACAAACGGCAACAGCACGACACTACAATCAAATAGGCGGTAATTGATTTGAACATTAATATTCAATATGGTACATTAACAGATAAAAACAAAATTGATGCAAACTCCATGAAACAGAATATTTACCCGATTGCGTACTGATAATACGACGAAGAATGCACTTGGTGACAGTGCACTGCAGTTGTTCATCCATGTTTCGTTGCCAGTATTCTTCTCTCCAGCAATCGCCCTGATACAACAGCAAAGTGATGATGTTCCATACGACGACGACCCAATTTGATATCACAAACAGACGCAACATCTCCAGCCTAGTAAAAAATAAAGTCCATACCCAATAATTAGAATCTAATTTAACAAGAACTTCATATACTATCTAACAACAACATCAGAGCAGTCAATGTTGGTTAAGTTTTAGTCACAAGTATTACAATTTATATGAAATAAAATGTTCAAGGATTCTTACCAACCAGACGTTCGATCGTGCTCGGTTATCCATTGGCTCAAATATTTAGGGAGAACTCGGCCTATGTTACCGCCATCGATGTTGCGGAATAGCGTTACGTGCTTGTGGGCATCTTTAAGGGCACCGCTCAGGGATTGGAAAAGATTTTCGTTTACCACCTAACAAGAAAATAAAGGCCATTTTTAGAGGAATTCGTAGAACTAATTCTATTCGTAGAACTAATTCACAGAAATAAATTGCTAGCAGTTTAAATAGACTCTTAGATACTATCGAGCAGGAAGATTATCAAAGTTATTCAACATTCCATAAAGGTGTAATCATTGAGACTTTTAAAGACGAATTTCTTTTGGAATAAAATGTTTACCTGTGGCAATAACGCACTTGTCGTAGGTGATGGTACCGCCATCGTTAAGTTTGGCTTTCCGACCAACCATGTCAAGTTTAACACGGTGTACACGTACGAATGTGTTATCGTTGCTATTCAATTCGACGCGATTGCAGTAGAATTCTTGTTCGTAAAACAGACAAGGAAGGAAAACAAGTCATTAGTACATGTTCCACATAATTCCAATAATAAAGAGCTCACCTTCACTGATTGCCGTTCCACTGTTTGAAGCGAAGTTTATTCGAAACTTCGGGGCTGCCGTGATGGGTGTCGGAGAAACTCACTCGACTGATTTCTATCGTACTTCGGCGCTCCTGTGTAGTATTCGACAGCTTTGGTGGTGTAATAAGCTGAAGCCTCGGTGTCGTAGGTTGGGGCAGCATACGTAGTTGCGTAGTCTTAGGTGCCTTGGTGGTGTAGTACTTAGGAGCCCCGGTGTAGTACTCTAGCGCTTTGGTAGTGTAGCTCGAGGAGCAGCACAAGTTGTGGTGTAATAATCTGGATCCTTGGTGGTTTAACTGTAAACCAAACTGTGCAACCTCGGTGTAGTAACTGGTCGTTACGTATATTGTTGTGTAGTAAGGCGGCGGCGTTGCAGGTTGGTATCCGCCTTATCCAGGAGACATCGGTACACCAGTGGTCGACCCAGCCATCGACGATACAACATCCAATAGCAGCACGACGGCATAGTTAACCAGACAATATGAAATATTCAAAAAATAACGGACAGATTATCAGATAGAAAAAATAGAAATTGATACAAAATTCCATGTAGAAATACAGAATATTTATTTACCGTAATTGCGACCTGATGATGCGACGAAGAATGCAGTTGTTGCCGGGTCGGAGATGCTCACTCGATTGACTTCTGTTGCCCTTTCTCTTTCCTTCTGTAAGATTTTCTCTCGTGGTCGACATCAACGATACGACACCCAACAGCAACACAACACCATAATTAACTATGCAATAAACAATTGGAAATTATTTTTCGAATGTAACTAGTCGTATGAACAACTAACAACAAAGATAGAATAGATTTCCGACTCAAAATTACCCATGATAACGAACTGATATTACGACGAAGAATGCAGCTGTTGCCGTGTCGGAGATACTCGCTCGACTGATCCCTGTCAAATTTTCTCTCGCCTTTTATACGACTTTTTCTCACCCCTCCTCTTATGCCTTGCGGCTTTTTTACCTTTTTGATAATGATGCAAAACGTCCCTTTCTCACCCAACCTCTACACCACTGCATAACACCTTTTATGTAATGATCTCCATGACCTTCAATTGGAATGCAAACTGGCCTTTCCTTCTGCAGGTGACTTTGCCGGGGATGGGTCTACAAAAACCAAAATATCAAAATGAATACCAAATAGCTTACCCTTGCGGCTATTCTACCTGCTTGATAATGTTGAAAAACGTGCCATTCTCACCCAACCTCTAACCATGCCAGTTTACGTAATTATCTCCGCGATCTTCGAGTCTGAAGGCCATAGAAACTGGCCTTTTTGGGCTTTTTTTTCTGCAGGTTGACGTTGCTGGGGATGGGTCTACAAAAACCAATATCAAAATAAATATCAAATCATAAATGATAATGGCTTAAACTTTAGTCACTTTATGCCAATTGACATTTGAGTCATTTGACTCATTTATTCAGTGAATGAATAAATCTTCAATTTCGAACCGTTTGAACAATTGGCTTTTTTGAAAATATTCTACTGCATCCTTATCTAAGTTTCAAACACATGACCCTTGCACTTGCAACCGGAGCAAAAAATCTCAAAATAGAGATTAAAAAAAAAGGTAAATTATTAATTTAAAAAAAAAATACAAATCGAAGCTTCTCACAAAACGGTTGAATAAAATTAATAAAATAAGAAATTTGACGAAATTGCTAAAGCTCGATAGACTGTCAGAGTTCGTCCGCTACGTTCACAACGCTAACTCAAAAATGAACTTAAATGATCCTAAATAACCATCCAGGAGAAGCGGGGGAAAAAATCGTATTTCCACAACTGATTTAGGAGAATCTAAAGCACAAATCGAATGATTGATTGACAATACCTGAACTCTAGGCCTATGGATTTTGTAACCGCAAATCAACAATAAGATCCTACTAGCAGCTATTTAACATAAATGAATAACATTTACAGGAGCTACCCTTACCCTGTCTTTTACATTGGCATGTCTACCATCTTGAATAGTTGATGACCGCCGGAACCTTTCGCGTGTCGTTTATGCTGCATGAACAAAAGAGGAAAAAATTCACCCTGTTACATGAACAACGCGTTTCTGCCACAATAAAGTAGCCCTATGAGCAAGTAAAACTATGTTTTGAAATTTGACGAAGATTACGAAAATCTGGTTCTTTTGTGTGTCAAATGAATATTTACAGAACTATTAACTAATTTAGAAACCGGAAGTAAACAAAAAGAGCAAATTATCGCAATTATCCAAAATCTAACAAGTGAACTTTGTTGCCTGAAAATTTACGATAAATTATCTACAACATTATCTTAAGTTAGCTGCCAATTAATTTCTTTAGAATTGTTTAAAGTAAAAGTAACTTAAACTTATGTTTCCTACAGCTGAAAGTGAAAGGCATGCTTTAGCCAATTAGCGCTGCAAACAAGAAATGTTGAAAATTTAAAACTCAAATGAAAACGATCCCTGCTTTAGCTAATCGAGACTAACTAAAACTCTAGCTAATCAAGACGAACTAAAATGACCCAAAAAACTGCATACTTACGCAATATTGTTACGCAATACTGTTGAAGATCGCCTCCGCAATTTCATCGTTTAAGGCGTCATTCCTTGGGCAGAATATTTTCAATAATTCTGATCATGACCTGAAAGACAATGACAGGAATTGATTTATACTTCACAATAAAACATACACGCAGGGAATTTCAGTTAGATTTTGCATTTGTCTAACTCTTATTTACTTTGTTTACAACTGTCAACTGCTAATAGAAGAACAACCTGGATCATTAAATTCTCCTTTCACACAGACATTTTGCTGTTAAAAAATAAAACATTAATACTAATAGCTATTCTTCATGTGGAAATATATTAGATGTCAAGAAATAAAAATTCAAAGTATTAAATTGACAAGGAAGAAAAACTATTATGTAAGAAGATATATGATGACTTGTGTTCTTTTCTTAAGGTGGAGTTAACACTTGGCACTCACTTGAACCGAGTTAACTTTAAATATGCTAGTATCACCAGCATTACTCACTACTTCACTACTTTTACAACTGTTAGCAAGAGAAACAGCTTGAATCATTCAATTCACCTTTCACGTGGGATTACACTATTCTTAGAAAGAATACTCTTGATCTACAGTACTTGTAAAAAGACATACGAGGACTTGCATTACCTTCTTCTTCTTTTCTCTGGGTTCAGTTATAGTACTCACTTTAACCACGCTTTAACTGGGCCACAATCCCTTTAGATATGGTCGCAATACCAGCACGACTTTCACAGAATCTACAAGAAAACGAACTATGAAGACTGACAATAATTAATCTGCTAAAACAAACATTTTTTAAAAAATGTTCATCTCATACTCGAAACGTGACACTTAGCACTAATCAATGTGGAGCATGATGTGGAGAAATGGCAGCCATTGTTGTTGTTAAACTGCAGTGGCACCTGGTGGGGGATTTCATAAACTTTCTTTCCTCCAAACGAACTCCTCATGTAAATGTAAAGTGTTAATAAAATCGGTTTCAAAAAACACGTCCAAACCTTGCGCAAACCATTTGAAATTTTTTGAAAGCTTTAAAACTTAATTATTAATAAAGATTACTTCAAAATTCTATCTGTTTCTAAAGAAATCCAAAATTTGGAAAAAATCGAGAATTTTCCTGGCCGATTTTCTTTGAAAGTTCAGAATGGTAAAGTTGAGTACACTAGTGCTTCTATCATTAATACAAGTACACTAGTGCTTCTATCATTAATACAAGTTTTAGCAATTCCTCTATAAGTGTTCTCAGTGGGCGTATTAGTAAAATAGTTAAGGAATGCACAATATGTCCTGAAAAAGAACGGTTTTGTCATGTTGTGTATTTGTAACCGTTTTCATGAGTATAGTGACATAATATGTAATTACACGACAAGCCGTTTCTAAAATGCGTAATCGAAAAGAAACAAAATTATATTGATTGTTTCACTTAACGAAAGATTGAATATGGTAAAATCTGACAACGAAACATGTACAGTGTATTATGTAAAACCATTTAATACTGTCAATTTTAAAAAAAGTGTAGTTTTGTGGGTAGATGGCCGTTCACAAGAATGTCCTCAGTTCGTCGATAATTGCTGTGTTGAAGTTTACGTCGCGCGTTTCCTGTTCAAACGAAACGAATACATAAGGACACGAAATTTCAATCCACCGAGCTCGATCTCATTTCCTCGAAGCCATGCTCTCGTGCGCAAAACACATCAGTCTCCCTCGTTCGTTTTGCAGAAGATAGACGGCAGTAAGTCTGTAGTTCCATGCAGCAGCATAGAGTGCATGCCAATAGTCGACAAAGAGAGTCAAGTCATTCATGTTCATAACTTACTTGCGCTGTAGAGTGCTCTCTCTCATGGGCGAGAGGATCAGTTCGAGGCTGGAGGCTCGTCGATTTTTATTCAACTCATTTTCCGGAGGTAAAGTCGATTGATAACCAATGGCCGAGTTCCCATTCTGATTTAGCATCCCGCACACCAAGGCCAAAGCAACGAATAACCCAACACACAGACACACACAAATACAAAGAAAAAAAAACATTCCGTAAATCAAATTGCACTACAGTGGTTGCCTTCCAACAGTAGAAAATAAAAACACGTTAAACACTGAACCAATTACACAAGCCGCACCAAGCATTGTAGTAAGGCATCCATAACAACAATTAACCAACCAAGCACACCTTTATCACTGGCTCTTATTTCGTCGACATTAATGCCACACATTCTTTAGCTAAGGGGTTTCCGATCAAATGATAAAAGCCAGTGACAATGGGTCAAATTAAAACAAAAGCCACCTTTTACCGTAATGCTTTACGTGGAATAGAACATTGTAAATCATTGAAAAAGCCTTACCTGTTGAGCTGCAGCTGGGAGGTGTCGGACCAGACGAGGTAGGCTTGCGTGCCAGTTGGCAGATTGAGGATTATGGTCAGGGAAAGCAAATGTCGGCGTAGGTTGAATAGCGAACTTGCCGTCCATCACACAATGTTGAATATTAGTGCGCGTGTTGTTGCCAGACCGGTTGCCCCGGCCTGGTAAAGTCATGGTCTGACACTGAGGCTGGGATAAGCGTTGGTGGTATTGCCCAGGATAATAAGGGAGAGAAGTAGGAGGGTTGATCGCAAAAGTCTGGGGTGTGACTGGAGTCTGCGGTCGTGTGACATATTTCGTCTGAATTGTCTGGCGCGAGAGCATGTCGCCAAGGTTCGATTGCAACTGGTTGGTTACCGTAACACCGTTGGCAAGCGGAGACATCGGCATCAACGACTTATTCTGTTTCTCCATTGGGTGAATGCCGTTGTTGCTGCTGCTGCTGTTGTGGATGGATGGAGCCGGAATGGTGGGCACGCTCAAACGCGGCAGGGCCAGCGGGGCCCCAGAAGAATTCTTCGCGGCCTGTTGCTGATGATTCAACCCAGTCGGAACCTGAGGACTGTTGGCGAAAATGCAATCAAACGTGTCAGACAAATGGTTATTAGATGCCAAAGCCGTAAGTCATGCCACTTACGAGGGGATTGAATGGTTATTAATCGAAAATCCAGTCAACGGTAGGCCCACGTGATGTGGGCTGATGGGTGCCGGTGCGTTGGCCTGCGGAGCAAACGGATAATGAAACCCGTTAAAAGCCGAAGACGACGACGAAGCCGAAGAATTGCTGGCCGGCGGAGGCGGCGGCAGTAGCGGTGGAGGCAGAGTTGTGGCTCGCCGATTCTCCTGATGATGATACTGCATGTTGTTGTGGTGGTTGATGCTGTTATTGCTGTTGCCATACTGGGGCTGTAGTGGAGCGTGACCCGCTGCGGTGCCGGGTTGTGTGTAGTGGTAACCGTTGGCCACCGCATTGTTTCCCGGGTGATGGGCAGATGGAGCGCTGGCCATCGAGTACTGAGGAGAGTATGAAGACGATGACGACGAAGATTGAATCGATGAGAAATCACCCTGTGGCCTCGCCGGTTTATTGGGCTTGGGTCCCGGTATGGGAGCTGGAGGAGGCCTATATACCAGAAACGGGACATTGTTCGAATAAATAAGATTATTGCCAAAGTTCCATCATCATTTCGTAATCAAACAGCTCGAATGCCTTAGACAAAATAAAATTCCAATCGAGGTAGAGAGAGAACGGGCCAAAATGGGAATGCAATCAAACAGTGGCCATCAAGATAGAGAATCGATAGAAATTCTGAATTTTGTTTTTTTTACGAGTTGCCGAATTTGATTTCTTCCGTTGGAGGAGAGCAGAACCATATAGAGAAGTTCCGTCGATCACATTTTTTTTTGTTTTTACCTGGCCGCGATAGGAGGTGGAGGCGGATTGGAAGTGGGCGCCGTTCGAGCCGGTCGAGAGTGAGTAAGAGATGAATTATTGGTGTTAATGTCAAGTCTTCCACGTGATCGACTGGCAGGTGGAATGCTCAACGAGCCGAGGGACTGCGCCAGCGCGTCCACATTCTGCGGCGGAGAGTAAGGTGGCGGTGGGCTGTCATTATCCACCGATATGATCTTCCTCTCCTCCGGGTACCTGGAATCGTACGGGAAAAAAACAAAAAATTCAATTCAAATGGATTGCCACATGGGCGAGAACACGTTGTAATGTACTTGAATACATTAAATGCGAATGAATAATGGATCAACACTTGGATTGGAAAGTTTCTCCGATTGAATCATCTGCAGACGATGGACTCGGTCACCTCCCACGTCATTTACCCAATGAAACATTAGCATTTCCCGTTTTCCCAGCCCCGACCACTCTACTTTCTATTCTCTTCGTGAAAATCAATTTGGAGAGTTCAGAGAGCTCTAAATGACTAGTCAAGTGAATTAACTAATAGGAAACCCTCAGGTCAACTTGTCAGACTCTAAATAAAACATAGACATTGTGTTTTTCAATAGGTTAAGGTCTTGGCTTGGGATTTTTCCCTCCTGAATCATCGGACATTGGTCGTATCCATGTCGTTCATTCCCACTACTCGCCGTAAATTCGCTCGCGTACTTTGAAGCCATTTCTGCGCTGTTATACATTAACATCATTACGATCCGTGCTGCGCGTCTATCGCGGTGGAGCCGCTCTAAATATGGGCCCTGCAAATCTTTCACCAGAAGACGCCAAGAATTTTACCTCCTCCCAACTTTCCCATCATCAAAGTGGCCGCATATGGGGATGAACACGAAAAACATCGTACAATGCCGGCCTTCAAGTAAATGATTGCCATTTCTTTTGCCTGTATATCGATTTTCCGAAAAATGCGCGCGCAAGTCCAAAAAGATCGACAAGGTCGATGACTTTTGACCAAACAAGCTAATCAGGTTCTTAATCACGTCGTCTCATTAAGGATACAACTGCGCGGATTGCCTAGACTCGAGTATCGGGTTAATCAAGTCCAAATTGACTGCTCTCAATCGACAAATTTACTTTTTCTTGAGGAGGGAAAAACTGTCCCGCCGCCTGGCGGAGGCAAAAATTAAAACAAAATGTGAGCCAAGAAAAACAACTTACGTTGCCGGATGCAAGTGGTGTCGCTTCCGGTTGTCGGCCACTTTACTCTTGTGGTCATTGCTGTCGTCCGCCGTGTGGTGGACAGCAGAAGACGGAGTGGGCTGCGTCTGACTGGTCACAACCTGGTAGGGAATCTCTCTCAGCTGGTCCGATGTGGAGCCGACAGGAGGATCTACCAGCTGGAACTGGAGATGCGGCATGATCTCACTGGGCAACGAGGGCTTGACACTCTTCTCGGAATGGCGAGAGTGAGACCTATTAGTCGAACCGAAGAAAGAAACGTAGAATTGTATTCAGATTAAACATTTCTGGTTGGCCAATGGATCGTCTTCTGACCTGTGCTTGTGATGATGCCTGTGATTGTGTTTGCGGTGGTGGCGATGGCGCGAGGAGGACACCTGCGAATTCGTCTCGACTGTGGTCAAATCGCTTTGCGATTGATCCAGCAGCGAATCGTTGGCGCTCGACGACGAAACGTTCACCGCGTTCGTCGTCGCCTTGCGGACCGTCGCCTGTTGGACGGGTTGCTGTTGAACGGGAGTGCTGGAAGCGGCCGGACGGACGGTGGCCGTCTGGCTTTGCTGCAGCCCCTGGCGTTCTTGAATCTCTCGCCACTGGGCTTCCGAATCCACAAGTTCGTATGTTGATCCTTGGCTGCTCCGGCGTCTGCGATACAAAAAAAACATTCCGGAATTTAAGTTTCATCGGCGGAATGGAGGGGAAAAAATGACAAGATAATCTCTCACCTGTTCCTTCTGTGTGACCGGCGGTGTGAGCTCTGGTGATCCGACTCGCTGCCAGACGAGTCGCGGGAGGAGCGGTGTCTCCGTCTCCGACTGTTGCTCCGATTCCGGTCCTCTGATTCCGATACGCGCGATGCTTCACTCTCGTTATCCGAATTGTGTCGACTTCGGCTTCGATGACTCTTCCTGTCGGCCATAAATGAATAAGTGATTAGCTTATAATATAACTCTCGCTTCTTCTTTGCGGCGCCAAAAAGAAAAAGAAAAATCTATGACGCGATGAATTCCGGCTGACATATTTCGACCGTAAAAAGGGGGGAAAAGGGGAACCGGGCAATAGAGAATTAGCTATTGGTGAACGCCCCATTTCGGGAACCAAACTGCATTTCAATATTCAGGTCGAATTCATAAGAGGAAGAAAAGAAATGAAACACGTGCGTCAATTTCCACGTTTGTTAAGAGTGAAAGAAGCCAATTATGCAAATGTCTGGTGAAAAAAAAACAAGTTTCTGGGAGAGAGATAACAAAATAAAAAATAAAAATAAAAAAAGGGAAATAGCTAAACAGTTGGAGGGGCATATATCATACCTGCGGTGAGATCGCGATTCGACGCTGCTATCGACGCTGCTCGGGCGTCGATTCTCTTTACGATTGCGGCTGTGGCTTCGGCTGCGGCTGCGACGCGAGCGGACCGACGACGCTTCCGTCCAATTGTCCACGCCATTGCCGCCGCCACCCAGCAGCACGGGAACCTGTTGCTTCGCATCGCCGACTTTCCTGATGGATCGATTTGAAAATAAATAAATTAATGAAAGTGAAAAAAAAGAAAGAAAGAAAAGAAAAAGAAAGAAATAATAATTCTAAAAACGGATTCGGAATGATGGATCGGCCCAGACGCTAGACGACGATGACAGCCACCAGATAGCGAAATGATCCGAAAATAATGAAGTATTTTAATATTAACTTACGAGTGATAGGGTGAAAGCAAGTTGGAAGTTGAAGCGACATCCAAGGTCTTGTCGCTATCGCTGGTACTGCACTCATCCACCGGCGGAGGCGCCGCTAAATAATACGAAGAAAAAAAAAGAGAAAAATTAGATAAATATTGAACCTGTCTTAATCAAATAGCTTAGGTAAAGCATCTAGTGGGCTGAGCTTTTCTCTGTCGAAGTGTTGGCGCAATAGAAATGATTTCAAAGATGGAGAGATGCGAGAGATGCCGAGTTTGGCCAAGAAATCAGCGCCGAGACACCTTGAGAGTTGAACAAGGCGTCGGGCACAAAAGGCATAGAACACACACACATCTAACTGCGGAGGGGAAATAGCCGATTCACGGTAGGCAGTTCTCGACTTTGAGTCACCACTTTTTTTTCGCCATGAAAACTGAGCAAAACAGCAGAAGGACAGACAATACATTCGTCAACATTTCCCCATATGGCTATCGCTTGTCGGTGGCTTCCCAAATGAAAACAAATCAGGTCCTTTTTTTTTCCTTGGAGTTGCCCGAAAATTATTTGGCAATTCTTTATTAGATTCTACACTTTTCCCCTGCTGTAACACACAAGTTATCTCATATCTGTCTCTGGTGTACCAATCTTTGTGTGTGTGCGCGTTTGCTTTTCTGTCTTTTCTTCTACATATATTTTCTTGGCTCTTTTTTTTGGCTCTTATAGTTGTCGGTCGTGTTCTGCTTTGTCAGCCAACAGCCAAATAAGGTGAGCCCTGGGTTGCCGACTAATTGCCGGCGAGAAGACGATGTTGTTGTTGTTACACTGCACTGCACAGCTCCACTCTCTCAGCTAGTCGGGATTTGATAATTGGGACGGTCGGGAGGAGGAATCTCTTGTTCTCGCCATTCGTTATATTCGTCGGTTTCTGTGCATTTGGGCTTTGCGGTGTGTGTTGTGTGCGCGATGTAAAAGGCCAAAACCAATGTGTCATGTTCCTTTCTATAGTTTTGTCTTCGTCTCCAGTCGCCGAATGTACAAAAAAAAAAATGCGGAGTCGGGAAGTTTCAGTTAGACGAAAAAAAGTTATGAGCCGGGGTCGTCTGCTCCCGACGAATGATGATGATGATATGCGCTGGCCTCGGCATTATGATGACCTCCCTGTTCTGTTCTTCTATGTCTTGAGACGCTGGGCTCTCCCTCTCCTGGAGAATTCACCGGCATTATCATTTTGGCTTCGTTCTTGTTCCTGTTTGCCTTGTTTTTCATTTACCGGCTCTCTTCTCTATGCTAATCCTATTAAGGCAACTGACATCTCTCCCCCCCTCTCCTTTGAGAAACTTTGTTTTTGTTTCTTATAGATATTCCACTCTGCTTAACTGATCCCCAAGGAGAACAACAAATGCAGGATGGAGATAAAGAGCCGCTTGTTACCAGCCCGGGCCACCTCCTACAACAACAACAACAACATCCCAAACGACAGTGAAAAAAACAAAACAAAACGAAACAAAACTACCAACTTAGTATAGAACAACACGAGGGGGTCGAAAGACAAAAAAAACAAAAACCAAAAAATAATCTGAAATAGATATCATCAGTTTTGGCCAAATCAACAAAGAGACAAAGACAGGCAAGCCCCCCTGAACACTACCAAACCCCAAAAAACAAAAGAATTCGACGGAAGACCAAAACATGATTATATGTGTACGACGGATACCCTTGTGAAGGATTGGAAAAGAAGAGGGGGGGGGGGGGGATAGAAATGAATAATGGATGAAGTTGAGGTCGCTGGAAAGTTGCTGGAAAGAAAAAAAGGGACTTACGGTGACTGGCTCCGTCGACGATTCTTCGTTGGTGGCGCCGCGATGGCATCCGCCGGAACTGCGGGGGGGACTCGCTGTGCTGCGATTCCTGTTGTTGTTGTTGGCCGGCGTTGAGGGCGGCCGACGTCGGTGCCGCCGCTCCGCTCAGTTTCAGGAATTTGCTACCGATGCTGTTGAGGCTGTTGTGATTGGCGGCGGTGGTGTTGTTGGCCGTCGTCGTCAGCAGCGGACCCGACATCTGGACGAGCCGGAAAAAGGCCAAGTGCTGCGAACAGCATTTGTACAGCGATTTGCAGGCGCTCTTTGACGGCGTCTCGAAGCCGAACGTGTTCTCGTCGTTCTGTTGTCGGCCGGCCAACGGGACGGAACGACAGAGCAAAAAAAGAAAAAAGAAAAAAGAGTTGAGTAAGAAAACTTGTGATAATCATAATGATAAGTAAGAAGAAGAAGATTGAGAGGCGGAGAAGAAGAAGAAGAAGAAGAAGACGAAAAAAGAAAAACGAATACAATGGAAGGTTCCATTCGCCATTAATAACAGTTCTCATCATCATTGGAACGAACGCCAACAACAACTTTCTACATCCACCACGGTGCTAATTTCCAGCCGTTAAGCTTGATGCTTTATTTGGACGCCAAAAAAATAGATGCAACTACAGACGTAGTACTACTACCTGCACTGCGGTACTACACAGTCCGTCTGGCACACTCAAATGTGCTCCAAGCCAAAAAGAAAAGGAACAACCAAATTTTTTAAAAAAACCTTACAAGTTAACTCTTAGAATTTAGCGTCCCAGTAGAACCTCCCTTCTCTCTCTCTGCCCGGGCTGCGTGTCACTGGGTAATTAAATCACCGAGCGAGAAAACGGTACGGCAGAAAAAAAGAAGAAAATGAACGAACGAACGAATGAAAATGGAGTTTCCGTGTGTTGTTACGAGAAAATGCTCCGTGAGTGGGCCATTAAGACGATGCGACCAGCCGACCGCAGACGTGGACGCTTCAATGAGGGGGGGGGGGAAAGAAAGCGATGATGAGGGCTAAAAAAAGAAGAATCAACGAGAGCAGAGCAGAGCAGAGCAGCAGCCGAGAAAAAAGAGAAATTATAAATATACAGAGGCGAAAGGGGGTCCATTGCATGGAATGACAATCTGTGCTGGAACCGGAGCGCTCCTCCCCTCTTTAATGACTTCAATTACACACCGTCATTATAGTCATCATCATTATCAACACTGTAACACTCTAACCCCCATCGAAAATAAAAAAATTAAATAACACAAAATTTTCGTCGTAAAAAAAAGGAAAATTTAAACGATCAGGTCGGACATCTGTGTCTTTTGTGCGTTGCTTTTTTTTACTACTAAATTGAAAAAAATAAAAAGAGAGAGAGAGGAGGAAAATAACGTCTAGTGATTTCACTGGACACCTATATAACCAACCCCATTTCTTTTCTTTTTTTAAAACACGAAAAACACTTTGAAAATGTTTCGCTTTTGGGGTTGCGCCATGTGCCTTTTGTAAATCGCTTGTCTACTTCTCTAATTTTCAACAGACTGATGCTAATCGATATTCTTCTACCCACCCCCATGAAAGACTAAAAAAACGTTGTGTGTGGGACTCCCCCGAAAAAATTCCGGTTCTATAAAAAAAAATGTTGTTGACAAAAAAGTCGAACCCAACGGATAGGCTAAGCCTTTCAGAGAGAGAGAAGCCAATTTGTTTGTACTAAAGAAGAAGAAAAAAAAAGTTTAGAAATTGAGCGTCACATTGGCGCCGAGAGACCAATATCTTGGCATAGACCGAGGTACGGATTTACGAGCTGGACAAGGGTTCAGGGGGGCCAAGTCTAGGCAAATTACCTGCACACACTTTTTCGTCCGTTTTTATTTTGAAAGGTAAACGCAGTTGTGTGTGTGTGTACTGTAGACCCACCGGGTTTTTATTGCCCAAGTCTGCGTGACGCTTTTCACCGGTCACTTAAAGGGAGAGTCAGCAGCAGATATTTCTTCTTTTCTTTAGACTCTGCCATATCTTCTACTCTTTTTTTTTTTCGGGGTAAAGGTAAGAAAGAAAGAAAAAAAGACATCGTTCGGTTTGTGTGCCCAAATCGAATGCCCACACATGCAGCCAGTCAATCAGACAGACGAGAGACGGGGCCCAAGTCATAACTGTCCGTTCCATTTGAAAGGAAATCGAATAAATTGACAACGCCATGCACGAGAGCTAGAGAAAGAGCTAGAGAGAGCCAACAGCCATTATAAAGAGCCCAATCTGCCAATATAACCAAATATTGGCCTTTTGGCTATAAAACGACGTTGCAACATTATACGCATTCACCCACCAGTGTGCGAGAGATTCCTAGTTCTTTTAACAAGAAGAAGAAGAGAGAAAAGAAGTTGGTGAGAAAAAAAGGAAAGGCAGCAGACGAAGAGAATAGACAATAAATTGAGAATGTGTGCGTAAAAATGACTCACGCTCTTGTCACGGACGCGCAGCATGAAGTACCGGCCCTTGAACTGGATCTTGCTGATGCGGGGCCTGTGTAACGAAAGAATAAAAGGAAAACATGTCAAACACATCACAAATAATCACGACCATCGCACTCGACCCAACCCGCGAAACCCCCGCCAAAATTTCAAAAAACAAACCCGAATGAATTTGTTGAATCGTGTCCATCGTGTCCATCCACCGGGGGGACACGGAAAATGGATTGGACAAAAGAAAAGAAGAAACTAAACTCGCATAATTTCTTATATCTTTCCATTAACTGGCTAAGACGGCCAAGAAGTAGAAGATACAACAAGATGTATGACTGCGAAAGAGGAGTGCCATAACTGCCACAGAGTAGTGGCAACTACAACAACAAAAGACGTTTGAAGTACGTAACATTTCCTTCCCCTTTTTTCCCTTTTTCCCGCCAGCTGTCGTTATTGGAAATTGCATAGCGGTTTTTTTTTGCATATCTTAATGCGGGGGGGTTCAACTCTCCCGGCAATTCATCTTCTCATTGTGATGTAATCTCTTCTCTATCTTCTCTCTCTCTTTACAGAGTCGCAATCAACCACGTACGGTTCATCTACTTTGATGTTTTTTCCTTTTCCCCATTTGCGAGTAAAAAAAAAAACAAAAACTTTCTAGACGAAATTTACATCATCAATCGGTCGACGGGTGTGTGATTGGTGTAACTCGGGATGAGCTACTGTGGATGCCGTCGTCGTCGTCGCCCGTTGACGCCACCCGGGGTATCTCTCCTGTTTTTGTTGTTGTTGTTCGGTTGAACAAAACTGAATGGAAGCCAAGCACGCTCAATACCCATCAACATCACCTACGAGTTGCAGTTTAGTTCGACTGGTTATGTGGTACGTGAAGGAGAAGAAGAAAGAAAAAAAGAATCTATGGTTTTTAACCATTTTCTTTGCGTGAATGAATTCCCGTTTCTTTTGTTTTTCTCTCTCCTTTGGCGTCGGTCGTTCAGTTTTCCGATCGGAATGTGTTTTTCTTTCGAAGGCCGTTACGCAAACCATCAGCATCGACACACAGACAAAATCTGGGCGCGCTCCTTATTGGTTTGTTTCTCCTTTCAATAATATTTCCGTCTTGATCGACACGAAAGAGGAAAAAATAAGAATCTTCTCTCTGCCGAGACAAAAGAAGACAAGACGTTAGACAACAAGCCAAACATCTCCGTCGGCTAATGAAAACCAAAATTGGCTCGTTTGGCAGAGTCGTCAAAGATAGACACAGACACACAAAGTGTAGGTTAAAAGATTGGTTCGTAAACCATCAGCAGCCCGGAGGAAAAGAAGCAAAAGGACTTTTTTTCTTTTTTGTTTCGCCTTTTGTGTAACGAACAGACGAAATATTTCAACTCCCCCTGTGCGCTGCCATCTCCCGCAGTTTGTCGACGAACGAGGAAATATCTATAAAACAATGGACGGACCTACATGCGAAAAAACATCTCGAAAGAAGAAGAAGAAAAGGGACTCACCAGAAATAATTGCCCACTTTGGTCTTGTTGCGTAGAACGATGATGCCGCTCGGTGTGAGGCCCAGGAAATATTCCACCGTATCTTCACCCTGGAAAAATTAAATAAAAAAGAGAATTTACACACCTGTTTAACAACAAAATATTTCGGGAGAAGTAAAAGTTTTTTTTTCTGTTTGCCAAAAAAAAATAGAGAAAATTAAACAAACGGGAGGCAAAGAATGAAAAAGAAAAATAACAGAATGTTTATTTATTTTTATTTTTTCGTAATGTCATTTCTACGACATTCGAATGTGTCGAGGGGAGAGAAAGAGAGAAAAAAAAAATGTGCCGGGAATGACGATGATGGAGGGAAAACCAACGTCCATCAAGTGTAGAAAATGCGAGGAGGACTATTAATGGCAGGTTGGGCAGCCAGCACACCGACAAGAGACGGACGCTAAGGGAAAGACTTTGATTGGATTGGCTGGGCGGACACTGTAGGATTTTTTTAAATTTATTTATTTGTAGTTAGCTTTTTTTGTGAGTGTAGAAAAAAAAAAAGAAGTGGGAATTTTTTTTCTTTCTGTGAATCGGCCAGCCTCCACCTTCTGTTGCCGAACAACGCTGAATAAATAATGACCGTCGTTTGCAACTGTTGATGTCGAATCCATCATGTAACTCACGTGAATATACACGGGGGCACAAAAGGAAAAGCGCAAAGAAGAAAAACGTTACTGGCGGCGGCTCACGGAGGGAGGCGCCATGTTTGTCAGGCGGACGGACGGACGGACAAAAACATCACCGACAACACAAACGGACTGGACGCACCGGCCATCCCACAGCACCTTCTTCTTCTTTTTTCTCCTCTTCATTTGCGTACAAATTTCCACAATTTTTATTATTTTTAAAAAAAAGATTTTCGACTTTAGCGCAACTTTTTTGGTTATTCATTTGGGAAAAAAAGGTGACGCCAAGAATTTTGGAAAATAAAAGTCGAGGGGTGGAATATTACAACCCTCTCTCCCCCCTTTATCTGTTTTCTCAAATCTTCTTCTTCTTTCAGGGGCTCTCAACAGGTAAGCTGGGAGCTTTTCTTTTCTCCAATGACCCCCCTCGCTATAAGAAATAAAATTCCTTTTTTATTTTATTTTATTTTATTTTGTTACTTTTTTTTACCAGGGCGACTCATTCGACACGCTGTAAATTATCGCTTGACTCCCCCTCCCTCTACACTCGGTCCGGCGTATATAAATAACGCGCGAGGAACTTGTTCTCTTAACTTTTTCATCGACATTAGACACGCAGCAGAGGCTCTATATACTAGTCAGCAGCAACCCCAGCATTAGTATCAAAGTGTAGTAGACCCATAGAAATAGATGGGGGGATATTTCTCTTTCCGGATAAATATCAAGACGAGACTATTTAGAAGGTCTCGGACTGTATATGTACGCATTGTATTTATACCATTCCAACCGGGGGTGGTGGTGGAAGGAATATATAATAAAATTACGACTATTTAAACTCTCTCTGTCTGATTTCTGTTTTTCTTTTTCTTTTTTTCTGGCCTGGAATGCTGAGCTTTTTGGACTGAACAATAAAAAAAACAACAAACAGTTTCCTTAAGTCTTCAAAATTTTTTTGTTTTCCAAGGGCCTCTCTTCTTTCTCATTTGGAGGAAAATGTCTCGAAAGGGCAAAGGGGGGCGACTAACAATGAAATAACGAAGGGAAAAAATAAGTTTGTTATTTTTTTGTGTTATTCCTCGGTGCGTGCGTGCGTCAGTTGTAACTGTCTCAATGGCAGCCGAACATAATACCAACAGGAGAGAAAAAGTTGCTCGCAACCATATTTTTTTTTGTTTCCAGCAGAACTCAAAGACATAAAAAGAAAAAGAACTGGAGAAGCCAGACACAATTGAAAATTTTCATTTCTGTTTGTTGCTTTTGCTTAGTATTTTCCCCTTGTTTTGTTGTAATAATGAAATAGAAAAAGAAAAAGTCACAATTCCAGAAAAGAAAAACGAGCTCACGGCCCCCCCTCTCAAGTCCCCCGACAGGTGGGCTTGTGTGTCATCTGTAACAACGAACAATCACACACACAAACAAACGTCTACGTCTACGAGAAAAAAGGGAAAACCTTGGACGGAGATCGGATTTCACCGCCCGCGGGACGTCACTGAGCGTCGTCCCGACGGGATTCATTGTTCCCCCCTAGTTGATTCATTTGATTTTTTTCGTCTATTTTTTTCGCCAAGGTTCGGCCACACTTGTTTTTTATTCTTTTGATTTCGCTAAGCTTTCTCACGCCATCACTTTCGTCTGCACGGATTTTTATTTTCGTCCCGATTCTTCTCTTTTTTTGGGGTTTTGGCTACTGCCAGCGCTACCTAAATCACCAGGGCCGAGAGCAAACAAACAGACAATGTCTCTTTGTCTCTACACGTCCATTGTCCGTGTACTGTTGGTGGTAAACAGTCGGAGAGAGACTCCAAAATCTCTGTGACATGGCACGTACGTAACCCGACCAAAGAAAACACCCAACGAGTGTCGTGTCGTCCGCATAATGGAAAGACGTTCCTTTTGGTCCCCTCTAGGTAGGAAAAAGCAACTCCGTGAGCAATAGAAAGAGACGAAGGATAGATATGGCTCATCCATCACCAGGGCCAGCCCGCCGGTCCAGACGACGTCCAGCATTTTTTCTCTCTCTCTTCAATGTAGAGAGGGGAGAAAGATGAAGAGGATGCTGGGCCAATCCAAGACGCACGGGTCACATCATGTACACCAACAGTGCCATAAAGTCCGGGACTATTGTTTGTCCTACCCAGAAAAACTCTGGCCGCATACGGATGACTATAAAAAGCCGCCTATATAAATATCTTGTCCACTACTATTACTAGACTGCGGTACTACTACTCTTAAAGAGTTCTTTTACCTTTGACTTTTTTGGGAAAAGCAAAAAAAAAATGGGACCCTAAATAAGGAGCAAAAATGGGCAGTGCCATATAGGCAAGCTCGGTAAGTTGCTTATGCTCCTAATGGGCCTCAATCCAATTTTTGCTTCCATTTCTCTTGAAAGTTTTCATCCAGCGCAAGGAAGGACCCCGGAATGAGCGAGTAAATACCCCCCTCTCTTCCACCAAGTATAGTGCCATATACATCCTATGCACTTAATAGTAGACTATGCCCCCCTATCATTTATGATTGGCCCTATAATGCCGTATCTTTAAGTTCCATCCATCGGGCGAAACAAGATGCTGGAACGGGATAAGGATGGAAAGGAAAAAAAAAATGCCACTGCGACTACAACCAAAAGCCAACAGCCTACAGAAAAGAAACAAGTTTATGGCACGGCCAAATAGCTGCACTTGGGCCCCCCCCCCCCGTACCAATAAATTGGCCATTCAAACAAGCTCGAGCGAATTCACCGTAGGGAAATTCCGGGGCACGGCCAAAAAGAATGTTGCGGAACAAATTCGACGAAATTATTGCTCCACGGTTAGTCAAGAAAGCAAGAAAGAAAAACAGGGGAATATTCAGAGCGAAAGTTGTGAAGAGACTCGGCCAAAATAAACAACAAATTGCTATGTACGGAGCAGTGACTGCAGGTGGAAAAGGAAAAAAAAAGGAAACTGGTGCTGGCCTGGCCCTATCAAATATCGTATTAGACACAGAGTCGATACCTTTCAGGTTGGCTGGAGAGAGTTAAAAAGAAAAAGAAAAAGGAAAGTTTCTTTTTTAAAAAAATTTAAAAAACGGAAGGTCCCAAACAACGAAAAACCAAAACGGACGAGAAAGAGAGAGAGCATAAACTAATCGGCCACCATCCCCTCCACATGCGGGTCTTCTTCCAGCTCTTTTCTCTCAATTTGTCAACTGCGCGATGTTTTCTGTTGTGACCAAAACGATTGTGTGTCGATGTCGCAAACTGTTTGGGAAACCTTTGGAAAACACCAGCTCGAGACAATAGAGAGCTGGAGGAGAAGAATCGATTTGGCTGGAAGAGACAAATTAGGACTATGAAATATGCGTCCGGCTGGAGGGGAGCAGTCAGTGACAACACGGGTGCGATTGAAAAATCGGAAGAGAAATCGGCTATTAACTTTATGTGTGTTTTTCTCTGGCTCTCATCGTTTGGCTGCCAGGCAACCGAGACCAACCAATCAAGAGAGAAAAAAAGAAAATCGACGTCCCAGAAACCCAAACAAACAAACAAACAAACAGACACAATGTCTGTTTCTCTGGTTTTTGAAAGTTTACATTTTGGCAGCCCGGGATAGGTAGTATATTTATTATATCTTCAAAAAGAACTTACCAATACAGGATGGAGATCGACGCCGTACAAGTCGAGCCATTTCACTCGATCCAGATAACGCATCTCGGCCACGGCTGGAACGAGTCCCCTGTTGAATTAAAAAAAAAATATATATTTTGAGTTGATTCGTTTTTCTTTGGTTTTTGGTTTGTCTGGTTGTATAAAAGGCGAACAAATCAATCGATCATGAAAACAAACGAAATAGTTGCATCTGTATGTTTTATGTATAGAGATAGATACATCAACCGTCTGGAATCCAGGGCCTATGTGTCATTTGTTTTGTTTGGAAAAAAGAAAACAACAAATGCAAAGAAGAGAAAAGAGAACAAACGCAACGGGAAACAAAAACAAACAAAACCAACAATCATCTCTAGAAAGAAGAAGAAGAAGAACAAAATGGTCTGTACCTCATTGTTTTGTGGAGTTCGGCTATTTTGGTTTCCAGATCGGGACTCTGGTGGGCCAGAAATCGAAACTCGCTGACGTAGCCGGCCTTGTAGCGTTGAGGATCGTAATCTCCCAGCTCGGCTGTTTTATTTTTTCCAACCAAAGAGAAGAAAAAAAGGAATAAATAAATCGACTCTCGGTACTATACACATGATGGTAAGAATTATGCATTCGACACGGTTTATTTCTTTTTTTTTTTTTTGGTTGTTGTTGTTGTTCCATGACCGGTGCCGGGAGAAGTTAAGACGGAAAGTCGGTCGGCTGCCGTGGCTTATTCGGCATCCATCCATAGATCCAGGCGCGCGTACCAACGTCGACGCGAGCCGGCGCATATCATAAAAGATGGTGGAGGGGAGGACGTCATGCCGTTCCCAAACTCCGGGTAGGAGAAGGCGCGCGCACACACACACACACACGACAAGATCAATGGGGATGAAGCGCAAAAGCTTTCGTCGCTGTCATGTAACCTCAAAACTCTCCTCCTCCTTCTTCTTGTTTCTCCCTCAACTCATCCACGAACCTCAAAGGAGAATCTTTTTTCTTCTTCTTCCTTTTCTTTCAAATGAAAATTGTTACAGGGGGTCTGCGCCAGCACTCAAACCCCAGCTAGATTCTCTTTTTTTTATTTTACTGTTACCCAGCCAGAAAAATGGTCAGGATCCACAGGTGGGTTGTTGTACAGTTTTCTCCTGGCATCCCTTGAAAAAGCTCACCTCCTCGTAGTAACGGCAAGTATATCTCTCCCTCTCTTGTCCGCCTTCTGACCTTATGACACGTGTTTTTTCTTCCTCTTCTTCTTCTTCATAAATATTATGTAGAACCGCTGGAGAAGAAGAAGAAGAAGACCTCCCCGACCCTGCTGCGGTTCCTCCAGAGTTCTGCCGAGGTTCTAAGCTGTCGTTCATAACCACTGGGGGCAAGAGGGAGAAGGAAATATACGTCTTTTTTTTTTATTTTTTTGGGGAAAATAAAGAGAACTGGAGGAATAACTTTTTTTCTTGGGTGGAAACAACACACCCACCGCACCCCATTTTTTGACTCGATCGATCGGGGATGAAAAATCTGGAAATGATCGAAACTCCTTGGGGCGGTACACTACACGATGTGGGGGTATATGTATAATATGATGGGCTAATGCAAGTCGAATGAGTTTCTAACGAGTTGCTCCGGACGTCTAATAATCGGTAATAACCCGGGCGCAATTTTGGAATTTTTTTTTTTTTTTTCATTCGTTGCATTCCCTCATTTCCTTTCGTTCGACTACTTTTTCTTTTTCTTTATTTTTGTTTTTATGAGAGGAGAAAGCGACAGGGTCCCATAGAATTCTCGAAATACCCACGAAAAATAAAACTTACATTGAAGGGCCAGGGCGGCCAATTCCGCAGCCAATTCGGTCGTCACGGGCAGCCGTCCTTGTAGTATATCTTTCTTGACTTGCAGAAAGAATTGATATCTAAAATATAAAAAAGAAAAAAAAGAGAATGGAAAAACCATGAAATCGACCCCTGGGTTAATGAAACGTCACAAAACGAAATTAAAATAACCCCCCACTTGGAGAGAGAGAAAGAAAGAGAATGAAAAAGAACATAAAACATTTCACACATGAAAATCATGTAGATTCTTTTTATTTATTTCTTTCTTTAAAAAAAGTGGGAGAACCCCCCGTTATTCAAGAGAAAAAAAACAAAAGTCGGTTGTCTGAAAATGCGCACGCAATGGGTCTGTTGCCCAGTAACCTCGCCCGATTTCCCCCCCGTCCAACAAACATTGAAATGACCAAAAAGGCTAAAGGGAGTCGGTGAAATAGAAAACAAAAAGGGGATTTTCCAGTTCACGTGATTTTCTTCATTTGATTCTTCTCGGAACAAGGTAAAGAAAAATGTGAACAAGAAGAAAACACGACATCAAGAAATACAAAACCAGGGGTTGTATGCTGCACACCCCTTTTACCAGAGTAGTAAGGTTCGACACCATAGTACCCTTTCAGTTTTCTTCGAGTGTGTCTTAAACGGCCCTCGGTCACGAAACTCTGAGTTTTCTGGTTGTTGTTGTTGGACTACGTCTAGTACAAAAACGTTTAAAAAGAAACACCCCCACCGACCCTGGGCTGTATGTATAATTATGGCTTCCTCCGCCCCAGCCAAAAAAAAAAAAACTCATCTTTTTATTATTATTTCTCCTCCAAAAGTTCGAATTTCGTTTATTTCCCCCCTTTTTTTTTTCGCTGTGTGTTTGATTCTCTCGTCGGGGGCTCAGGTGGAGGGGGGAAAAAAGAAGAAGAAGAAAAACATTAAAAGAAGGATTGGATGGTGAAGGTATGTGGCTGCATTTATAAACCGATAGA
This sequence comes from Daphnia pulex, assembly GCF_021134715.1. NCBI lineage: Eukaryota > Metazoa > Arthropoda > Branchiopoda > Diplostraca > Daphniidae > Daphnia > Daphnia pulex. The sequence goes on along the minus strand of NC_060018.1, from coordinate 1,372,387 downwards.
TCGAAAAAACAAAATTTTTTCTTCTTCTTCTTCTTCCCATGTGAAAAGGTCAAACCATTTTATACGACAGGATCGTAAAAATAAAGAGGGGGGAATCGAGATGCATTCCATCCGACCGAGAAGATTTTTCTTCTTCTTCCCATAAATCGATCGAATATGTACGAGATTTATTTTATTTTTTAAGGAAGAAATTCACAGACAATAAGATTTTCCTTTCTATTTTTGTTTGAAACAACATTTCGCGTGCTTATTTTTGTTATTTTTAGCATCTCCTAGAAGAGGAATAAGAAAAAAAAGAAAAAGAGAGAAGAGAAGCACTTTCTCTATTCGAGTAGAGACCCCATAGAGCGGGGCCGGTGTGGGCCCGCGTGTAATATTAACCCCGATTCGCACCAGGCATCTTTATAGATGACTGGTAATGAAGAGCCTTTGATAAAGAGGGCGGCGGTTGATCTATACACGAAAATATCGACGTGAGATAGACCCAAAAGAAAAGAAGAAGAAGGTTGAAATGATAGTCAGAAAGAGAGAGAGATACACATACGTCAGCGGCAGAGCCTATAGAGATAGACGTACTAAGAGGAGGGAGATATAACAACGCTCTGAAAAAATGTTGGGGATGATGATGGGGCAGGAGCCACACGGCAATTCACGGACACGCAACAAGTAAAAAAATCTCTTGCGCGTTTTTCCATCACGCCGATATCGTTTCTACTAGCAGCTCTCTCCGGACACAACAAATAATATAAAAAGATTTTCTATTTTCGATAAGAGCGAACAAGAGGAGCAGCTGCCGACTCAAAAAAAAAACCAAAACTAAAGGCCATCTTTTTTTACGACCATCTTCCTTTCTCCCTTTATTTTTTTGCTTCGCATGTCCTTCTCGCTTCAACGTTCGGGATCACGCGAGGCTCACAGAGAGGCCTCCGATACATTTCTACGCACAGCAGATTAGGCAGTAGAAAGATCACGTCTCTCACTAGAAGAAGAAATGCTATAGAGATATGGATGGTTCGACTATACAGGCTCCGACCACCCGTGCATATTATTTCGACCATTCCCGATATAAATAAAGGCAGAAGAAGAAGAAAAAAATAAGAAGAAAGAAAGAAGTCTCTGGAGGAATATAACAAGACGATAAGAAGGCACCTGCTATATACTACTCGATCGTCCTTGTATCTTTTTCTTCTTTTCTATTTTCGGGTGGTTTTCAATCCTCTTATCTCTTGATTTAAGAAGAAGCTTTTGATATTTATAGAGGCGGACACACCTTCGACTTCGACTACTTTTTTTCTCTTCTTTCCTATAGCTCCTTCACTTTCGTTTCCCAATAATTCTTTGGTATTATTCTTTGGCTCGCCACCTTTTAGCTGCGTAATCTCGTGGCTATCGTCGTCTCATTTCCTTCTCCTATTTTCCATTTTCTTATTTTCTTTTTCTTCTTCTAAACTTGTTGTCATCGTTCCTTCGCCCGTCTAGATTTCTATCACGCGTCTGGGGTCCCCCCACCTCCAAATCGATGCACAAATTACAAATGTATAAAAACCCACACACGGAATCAAATGTAGAAACACGCCCGACCTCCCGCTCTCTCTCTCACGCCAGACAATCCGATCTAACTTTTTTTTCTTCTTCTTTTTCCAATCCTACGTGCAAGGCCATTTTTTTTTGTGTCGGTTTTTTACTAGTAAACTCGTGTGCGTACCTCAGCCAAAAACAACACGGTAGTAGTAGTAGTAGTTGTTGTTGTAGAGTACCGTTTTTACACGCATCAGTCCAAGTCATTAAGGCCAAAAGTTGATCTTCCACGCATTCATCTCTCGCTGCAATTCCGACAGAAAAAACTCGCTGTGAGCCTGTGACGTGAAGCGTCTCTGAGAAAAGTCTCAAACAAGACGTCGAAATTGTACGTGCCCCGAAGGCGGTAAACAGACACGGATGGATTCAACCGTCTCCGATATCAATGAAACAAGAGTTGGCGCTTGTTTTTTAAAAAGCCCAAACCAATTAAGAATTTACGGTTTTTCTTTTCTTTCCATTTTCAAGCAACACCTTTTGGTGTTTTTCCCATCTATAACAAAGAATTTAAAAAAAGCCGCCGATTGGGAATGAAACCGTTTGGGGGAAAAAAATAAAAAAATAAAATAAAGAAGATTTAGTTCGACAAAGCCAGAAATGAAAGAGCCAATTGATCACGAAGAAAATAAAAAAAGGGGGTCCTCCCCCGCCACTTGTCAGATAGATGACTACGGACAGGTAACGAGCCGAGCCGAGTTTTCCTTATACACTTTGAGATTTGGTTGTTGCTGCCCAATGGCCGTTGTAATTTCTTCTTTTAGTTTTAGTTTATTTTTTTCCCCCCGCCGCCTTTTTTTCTCCCCCTCCATCCGTTCCCAAGTTCCAATTTGAAAAGTGGAAGAAGAAGAAGAAGAAGATGAGGGGGCGGCGGCGTTGGCGGCGAATCTCGTCCGAGCGTATAAAGAGATGTGCCGTTTATCAGAATTCATGAGACGGAGAGAAGAGAAACAACGAAATCATATCCCCGCCCCGTATTACATGATAAAAAATAATTCTTAGACAAACGGTCCGAAACAGCGACGACGACGACGACTTGATCGTGTGTTGTTCTTCCAAACTTTGTGAGCGTGGGAAACAAAACGTTTTTTGTTTTTTCTTCTTTTGCTACTTTTTTTTTTACTGCTCGACTTGTTTTTACTACAATATCTGGCGAATGACTTTATCTCGGCTTGACTGAGGCGCGTATGTATACCTGGCCGGCCGGTTTCGAGTCGAAATTCAATAAGAGTTTATAGCGCAGACAGTAAAGTCATCATGTCCAAGTCTAACTATTATTAGCATTGGCCATGTGAGGGCTGAAGGAGAAAAAATAAAATAAAGGAAATCAAGAAAAATGGAGGCCGGAAACGTCGAGTCCATCCCCAATTCCCTGCCTTTGTTTTTTCTATCTCTTCTTCATCCGGTCAACATTTCCCCCCCCCCCTTACCAGACCAGCCCCCCTTTATCTTGGACGGATGCTATAAATATAAGAGAAAAGGTAGGAAACAACAACAACAATAACTGGCGAAGGGGAGAGAGAAAACAACTACAAAGTGAACATTTCGACTGGACTGGACATACCTGGTCAATTCCTCGACGAGTTTGCAAGGGTCGACGGCGTAGAATTTCACGGCAAAGTACAAGGTCTGCGATCCAGTTCCTACCACACGCACAAACAAACAATTAAAAATACAATTACGAAAGTGAAACACAATTGAATTGGTAAAAAAAAAAACTAAAAATTTAAAATCTAAAAATCTAAAAAGAAAAAGTGGATAATAAAAAATAACGTTCGTGACAAATGGTCAGTCAGGTGAATAGTACATACACAATATGATTATTACACCACCAATTTTTCCTTTTTCTCGCCCCTTGTATTTTAGTTTGTCGTGGCAATCAGGAGGGAAAGTAGTTCGCACCTTAGCGCGACATTTCTCTTATCATTTTCTTTTAAAAAATAATACACTTTGGATTCCCGTTTGAAAAAAAAAAAAATAATTTTTTCGGACATCACGACAAATTGAAATTGAACAAAAGTGAGAGGAGGTGACGGGTGACCGGTTGCAAGAAAAATAAAATTTTCTTGAATGACAAAGATAAAAAATTCACGAAACGTAACAAAATATTTACCTTTCAACTGTTGCAGCACTCTTTTGTTGGGATCCAGCCATTGCTGAAAAGGTAAAAAAAGATCAAATGAAATCAAATTCATGACGCATTGAGATCATCACACACACACAACTCGAGCGGAATATTCAACAAGAACCGAAAAGAAGAAAACGAGTCACGATGCCAATAAGAGGAGAATAACATCTCTCACGAATAGAATAGCTCACCCAAAAAAAGGAAATCTCTTTTTTTTTTATTTTTTTATTATTGACAATACGATTGGAATTTTCGATTCTCGTGTTCAAAAACGTACCGGTTGGTGAGAAGCGTCGACAAAGCGAAGACCAAAGTAAGCAGTTTCTAACAAAGTGGAGCCCAGGTGTTGGTAGACGACATTCAACACGTCCTGCCCAGTCGAGTCAGCCTGAAATGAACAGATAATAAACACCAAAAATTAGAGATGGAAAACATTTCACAGTTAATAAATCAAAGGGAAATTTGAAAAGAAAAGAAATTGGGGGTGCGATGATAATGTGTTAAACACTCAAAAGTCATCATCATTATATCATCACGAGTATAGGTGAGTATCATTATAAGAAAATGACCCGGGCAATGAAGCAAGTACACATTGGGAAATTTTTCATTTCTTTCTTTCTTTCTTTCCCCCAACCAACGGAAATTCCAGTCGATTTTTCTTCCTCGTCCGTTTATAAATCAAAAGAAAATAACCACCAAATCCCCCTATATCTTTTCTTTCTGATTATGAGTAGCTGGCTAGCTAGCTGCTGCTGTTGCTGCTGAGAGAATGAAATAAACTATAAATCCTGGGGCAAATTGCAGTCAGAAAAAGAAGAAAAAAACTTAAAAAAGAAACATGACGAACGAGAGAGGAGGTGATTAAAAATGCATCGCTCGGACGCGGCTCTTCTTCTTCTTCTTCTTTCTCGATGCCCCGGCGAGATCTATTGACAGATGGATTATTTCCACATGCACACACGTACGTGAAATGAGAAGAGAGGAGGAGGAATCATATATATATATTTTTTCTTCTTTCTTCTGTTCAGCCAATGAAGCAGCAGCAGCAGACAGACGGAGAGAAGAAGAAGAAGAAATATATAATATTTCGATCCATCACCCACCACTACCACCTTCCAAAAAGTTAACGCAATGCCCACATGCCACACAGCCTAACGGCAAAATGTTGGTTGCCCAGTCTTTTTATATTTTTCCCCCTCTCTCATGTGGCATCCACTGTGCAATGTCGTCGCGGACGATCGAGCCGCAGCAGCAGCAGCAGCAGAGGCCACTGGGCAAGGGAATGAGAGAAACAATGATCAATGCTCATTTCTCCCTGGATGATGATGTTGTTGTTATCAACTTGGGGAATGAAAGATTCCCTGGCTATTATGAAGCCCTTGAGCAGCAAAAGCAAAAGGGAAATTTATATTTATAAGAGAAGAAGAGTTCCGGGTTCTGGGCTCTTGATGAGATATTGAATTTTAAAGGTGCGTGAGCCACAAACGCGGGATCGAGCCACGTTTTCCATATCAAAAAAGAGAGGAAAAAAAAGAAGAAGAAGAAGAAGAAGAAGAAGAAGAGGAAAATAGATAAATCAACAAGCTCCGAAAAGTCGTATGGCAGGTGTCCCAGCAACGCCGAAACTGCGTGCAACTTATCTGACACGGACGGACAGACGAAGAACCGTCGACCGAATGAAATCAGACAAAAAAAATGAAATAAAAATTGTGACAGCTAAAGGCGAAAAAAAAAATTGTTTTTTCTACATTTAAAAAAGATGAATAACTAAATGGAAAACGTGGAAGGTTATAGAGTTAAACTCTTGTCACACAGAAAAAACCGTTCAGTCAGAAAAAACGTCATTCTATCCGCTTTTTTCCTCCTCTATGTTACATAAATGGAGCGTGCGATAGTAGTTGAATGAACAATCCAAGTCAATCGACTTTGATTTATGTCACGCGCCCGCGTACACAGCGATCGCTCCATCGGTTATCCAACACAAAACAAAAGACAAAAAATATATTTAAAAATTTAAAAAGAAAAAAAAGGAAAACCACAACGTTAAAAACGGAGGGGTGTGAGTAGTAACGAGCTCATTTATACGTGGGCACACTCATATAATATCCTGATGTATATTCACGGACTGGAGTAAACTAGAACCGGAGGGCCGTGAGCCGCTTCTATACACTCTGCGCGCTCGACTAAACTCTTTTTTTCGTTTCAGATTGTCGTAAGAGTTGTTCATTTGTCCAGTCCTACCGGACGTGAACGGACGGAACAAAAACGAACCCCAAAAAGAAAGAAAAAAAAGAAATTTGTTGGTGCGGGTGGGGGAGAACGACAGGACTCGATTCAATCAGCTAACGAAGCGTTAATCGTATCAAAAGGAGGGCCAGTCCAACTGGCGCGGTCGGGATCCATTACAACAAATCTCTTTCAAGACACATTCTACACCGTCGACTTTTGGGGCTGGCTGGCCGCCTTCTTTTTTCTTTCTTTTCCCGTCGTACCGTGTGACGATTGTTGTTATTACTATTATTATATTGCGTATTGTTTGGGCTGGGAGGATTTCGTTCTTCTTCAGGTGTGCAGAGGAAATAAACTGGTAGAGAGAGAGAGAAGAACGAGTTGACGAGCGCAGAAGAACAGCAGATGGCCCGAAAGCCTTCTCCGACTCTAGGAAGAGATACACAACATTTCCCCCGAGCCAAAACGACCGAGCAGACAAAACGGGATAAAACAGAAAAACAAAAAAAATCAGTGCAAGTCTTTGGTGGAAATCTGGTTTCGGGTTTCTTTCCATTTGGCGGTTCGTCCGTCAGCGGGAAGTCAAACAGCGGCAGATTGCGAGCGGACGAAGGTTATAACACAACACAGACGAAAAAAGATAATTTTTTCTTCTTCTTCTTCTTACAAATGAAACATTCCAATCGTATCAGCAGCCCAAAGGAATTGGCGTGAAGAAGACAAACAAAAAATAAAAGAACGTCCGTGAACGAAACGCGGAAGAAAAATTGAATTCAAAGTAAAATGAGAGAAGATGATGGCGGCCGCAGAGTTACCTACCAACCACCGTACAGTCTCGCGTTATGAGAAAAACAACAACCCCAACAACACCCGTATATGTTTGCATACGGGGTATATTATACATGTAGGTATGACGAGTGCGGTGATATAATACGGTACGGCGTGTGATGCGCGCGGATGGCACATCCCAAATTGCGTATGTACACAAACACGCCTTCACTATAGGACTCATCATCATCAACGGGGGGCTAGTACTATAAGATGTTATCATTGTATAACTGTACGCGGCCTTTCTGGTGATTTTCCTTTTTTTTTTTTTGGCTTTGATTTGGTCAAACAATTCGATTCGATTTCTCTCACTCGTTGGCGGTTGCGGTGGCATGAGATGAGGCTCTTACACCTTATCCCGGGAGAGGAGCGTGAAACGAGAATTTCCAAGCGGGAAAAAAGAAAAATCAAATCCAAAAAAAAAGAAGAAAACAAGTCAGAAAAAATGGCCAGGTAGTACTCGCAAGGGTGGGGTGAGCGTATCGAGAGTCATGTTCATGTTGAGACCCACAAAGGTGGGTGATGAAACTTGCATAATACATCACATAAACAAAGTTGGGAAAAAGAGAAGAAGGAACGGAGGCGAGAGGTGTGTAGACGTTTTCGGTTTGGGTGTCTTGTTGGGAGAGTAGCCGAGCGTGGCCAGATGTCTGGTAACAGAAAAAAAGAGTCGTGACTGCACTCGCCCTAGTGCACAGTCTCGACATCTCCCCGGCTTCTTATATTCAAATTGAATTGGTCTTGATGTGTGAGCAGCAGAAAATCCCAGCAGCCGCTCGTTGGGTCGGCGTGAATCACGCCAGACGAGCGCACGGCCTCTCTTTCGTCTTTTCTTTGTGTGTGGCTGCGTCTATTATGTCCTGCCCTCGATATTTCTTTTTCTTCCCTTCAGAAAAATGTTTTATCCTTGGCCTTTATCAAGAAAACATTTGAGGTCATTTTTCCGGCGCTAATTATTCCAGCCGCCACCGGCCCGCCATCATTTCCCAAACATCAGCGTCATCGTCCGTCCTGTCTGTCTGTCCGTTTTCAAACCGATCGATTCGCATTTCTAAAAATTGATTGACCGCTCCCTCACGCAAAATATGAAATAAAAAATAAAAAACCAAGGAAGGTAGTCGAATCATCGCCAAAATAGCCGGAAGATAACAGGCCACAACAACAACGAACAAGATACTAATAGTGGTACTACTACAACGAGTATGTACACACAACATTCCGTCTATGCAAAGTCATCGTCGGCAAGGCCTCCTTCATCATTATCATCTATCTATCCGAAAGAAAGTTTCCTGGAACACTTACTGTGTAACAAACAGCCAAAAATAAATAAATTTTCAAAAAGATTTCTGTTAGGTGAAGGGGGGAAGAAAAACTGGTCGCTCAATACCAGCAGCGCCCATGGGTGTACAGGGGCGTCGTCGTAGGCCTTATATAATATAAATACTATTTGACGATAGCCATACATTCATGACGTCACCGACTTTCAATCAAAAAAACAAGTTGCAGGCGGCAAAAAAATAAATAAAAAGATAAATACGGAAATTCGGCCTCACGAAATCTCCACTTACTACACCCAGAGATGGAGGCCAAAGCGCGGAGGAAAAGGAGCCTTTGCTCCAGGCCGATTATTTGGTCATTTGGCTATCTATCTTTTTTTTTTTTTTGAAAAAATTCTAACTCTATGCATATGTATATATACTCGAAACTATTCAGATGGCCCTGAGGTACCATCAGCTGTTAGCCAGACCAATCACGCCGGCTGTTGTTGCTGCTGCTGCTGCTGCAGTTGGGCCAGTTTAATTGGTAATCAAATTGAGGGGGGGAAACAAAAAAATAAACTCAATTCCGTCAATATGCAAACGTCCAGCAAATTGTTGGGTCCCGGAGCAGCAGACCCCCAAATTCGATTTGGTGGTTCCGACTGACACTGAAAATGATTGGATAGGAGTGTCCAGTCTTTTTCTTTCTCTCTCTCTCTCTCTCTCTCCCACTCTCTGCCTTCGGTTTGGAACAAATGATGAATATGAAACGGGTGAAGAAAAGACTCCCTCTTTATTACATCACACTAGTGGTGCCAGTGTGTGCGGTGGGTATCGGGAGCCGCTGCTGCTGAGCGTGAACGAGCTCAAACAGACACATCCCTCCGATACACAAATCGAAAGTGATGGACGGGTGGGAGTTGAAGAGAAAGTTTTTCCCTCTATCGTCTTTTTTCGTTCCTTTTCTTCTTATCTCCTTTTTCTTATTTTTTTGTTTTGTTTTCCCGTTGACCGGCGCTGTGTGTGGCACGAAACAGGTTCGTTCGTGACTGATGATTTCAGTTTTTCACACCTACAAAGAATAGCTATTAAGCGTTCGACCCGGTCTTTTTTCTTTTTTGTTGTTGTTTTCTTCCATCTTGTTTTGTTTTTGGCTCCGTTTCTGTTCTCTTCTCCTACACCCGACTCGGATGGAATATCAAATCGACTGTGTGTGTGGGTCCAGTCAGTTTAAAGCCAAAATGAATATCTTTTTAAAAAAACATTTGAAAAAAAAAAAGGAAGATCTTCCTTTGATCCATTCGTCAGCTCTGATGGAGATGAAGAGGATGCACAGTCGAACGAATCGAGTGGAACACGATGAAACGGCAATGACAGACATGCCGAGTGAACAGCAGCAGCTGGCGGGGACACATTTCTGCCATGAAAAGATAAGGGGACCCGGTGAGTGAAGAAATGGAAAAAAAGAACGAAGGCAATGACCGCGGGACCCGCCAAACTTCGGACCTTTCCACCTACTCCCCCCTTCTTACTTGAATTTTTTTAAAAAGAAAATTCGGGAATCAAACACCAGAAGGGCCGAGCGGGAAAAACAAAAACCCGTCCGACTTGCGCATATTTTATAATACGAAAAAAGAGTTAGCAGTCTCTCCTACTACTACCGGTGCGGGCATTCTTGACGTTGTTCAAATTATTCGATGCCATTTGATGATGGAACAGATGGCGCGCCCAAGAAGAGTTCCGACTCAGCAGAACACACACACACACACGTATCGTTCACCACCGACCGCCACACCGTATGCATATATCCCGAGCGAGCGAGCGAGCGAGTGAACATTCAGCCGCAAAATGGTGTCCAATAAACTTTAAACGAGGTAAACACCCAAAAAAGGTGGAAGCGTGAAAGAAAAACGAACGAAACGGACCATCGGTTTTCTCTCGTCCCTTAACAACTCGTCGCCTTCATAAATAAGAAACGCGCTATTGGCTCGATTTTTCAATTAGCCGTCGTGAATGGCTGGAGACGTTTTTCACCCCAATGTGTGGTGGTCATCATCATCTTTTCGACAGTTAAAAAAATAAAATAAAATAAAATAAAGAGATAGGGTCGCGCATTGGCTCTTCCTTGCATCATCAGTCTCGCTACGTTGGTCTTGTTCTTCTTCTTCTACTTCTATTCATCATCGCGATGGCGTCATGGCGTATGTATAGTAAGTATAGAGAGAGTTTTCCCGACCGTGAACTTCATACAAATCAAAATGGCTGGCGCTATCGGGGAGGACAACGGCCTCTCATCATCTGAGCTGCTGCTGCTGCTGCTACTCCTCAACATCCAACGGCGTTTGCTCTCCTCTCTCCGCTTTTTTTTTATTATTTATCGCATCTTCTTCTTCTTCTTCTTCGTGTAACCCCCCTCAACTACCCCTTGAGCAACTGTCTCGTTACTTTCAGAAGAAGAAGAAGAAAACGGCGCGCTTTCAAACCGGGACCAGATTTTTTCCTTTCTGAAAAAATATTCTGATCGCAGCAGCAGCAACAGCAAGAGCACAATAGTTATTATATACGTCGCACTATCCATCCATCCTGGAGATGCATGGCCTCCAGTGTTGCCCTCATCGAGGGAGTACTGTTATGGCCGACATGTTTTTCGGGTAAGAAGACGATCATCCCGCCGCTGCAGATGCAGATGGGGAAGACAAAATATGAAATCAAATTTAAAACAAGAGTTGGCCTCAACGAGCAGATCCGGTCGCTCAACGACCTCTCCTCACTCGTGGCGTGACTAGTTGATAAACGATGGAAACTTGCAAATGAAAGAACATTTTCCCAACGGTTCAAATGGAAAGGGAAAATAAGAAAATGGGGTGGAGAATTCTTTTTCTTTCTTTTTGTGGGTTTCAAAAAAGACAAGAAGCCAAAACAAATAAAGCTTAGATAACAGGAGAGGGGAATATATAAGGAATAAATTTCGGGATATGTATGTGTATAGGATACAAAGAGGTCGCAAACGGTTTCGACATATTTGGGTGGGTGAATCGATGGATGGGTGGACGACGGACGACGGCGCTGGAAGAATTTCACGTTTTCAACCGCTCGGCGCGGTGACGTTGGGCGACAACATTCAGGCACGGCGGGATATGTACACAAGGAAGAGAGAGAAAACAAAACAAAACGGAAAACTGGTTCCATTTCGGTTTTTTGGGGACCTTTAAAAGAAAAACACATTTTTTTTTTGTCGGGACTTGCATCTCTGTTGCTCCCGATCCGTCGCCTCGCCGCTCCACTCACGGACCATCGACAGAGCAGAGAGCTTTCCACTAGTTGAGTTGCACGGTCACGTCCAGCCTTCTGTTCGTTTTTTTTTTCGTGTGTGGACATTCCGAGTGACGATTCTAACTGATCGTCAATCGAGAAAAACAAAAAAACAAAAACGAAAATCCAACACGAAAATGTTGTGTCAGACTAACAAACTCATTTTCGTGTTATTGCTCTCCCTGCCTATACCGAGTCAAGTTAAATTGGTAAAGGACAAATGGCCAAGGTCTGTTGACCGAATCGCTCGGATGGTTTCATGTCACACACGTTTGATATCTGCTGGATTAAACTTTTATTTTTATTTTGTGTCGTATTCTTTTTACGACATGAAAAAAAAGAAAGAACTGACGTCATTTAGATGTTGGGTTAGTGTCTCATTCACTTGATTTGGAATTGATGAGCGTCTATATATTTCCAGTTCAGCTAACCCACCGCTCGGCTGACTCCCGAAAAGATCTTCTTCTTCTTCTCAGGAGCCACTGACGGATGAAAACGAACGGTACATCGACATTTCCGACTGCGATACGCCGCATCGTGCAAATTGCTCCGCCGTCAAGGAGCGAGCGACGAACCCTTTTTCTTTTCCCCGAATGCGTCCGCCCTTGCCATATAATGTCATAATTAGATGACTTGTTTTCTTCCCTCCAATCTTGTTCTGGCTCCTTCTTGGCTCTTCCTGTTCTGACTCTGCCGAATAACAACTTTGGGTGGGGAGATTCAACTACCCATAAAACATTTCCCCCAAAGTGTCTTTATCTTTTCCCACAACATTAACGACCCACTGGGGCTGTTGATTGACGGGAGCGAGCGGCGGTGCACCCAGTTCAGTCAGCTGCTCCCGAACGAGCGACTTTTAAATACAAATCCCCTCCTTTTTTTTTTCTTCTACTTCTATTCGTCCCGTTTCATTTTTATTGGCCAGCTCTTTATAGTGCGATATCTCATTGAAACCACGGCCGCCCTGCATTCCTTGCCCGGCTCGTGAAAAAAAAAAAAAAAAATAAGGAAGCAGATGACTGTCATCATCCCTAATAATCGGCGTCCATCAAAAAGCACCGAAAGAAAAAAAGAAAACCAGATGAACGGGAAACAAACATGAGAGACTCCATAAGCGGGCTAATCAACCTGCAAGGGAGTTTTTTTTTTTTTTTTACTGGTCAGACAACCTGCTGCAACTCTTAAAACCGTTTGCTCTTTTTTTTACTTCTTTATTATGTGTGTAGTACCCGAATAGCCCCGGCTCTGAAATTTTTTGGTCTAGAGTTGGCTCAGTTGGCTTTTTCAAGAAAAAAAAGAGTTTGTTTGTACAAGAGACACGGAGTCGGCAAAACGGTACGACCGGTATTCTCTCACGTCCAGGTCCACCAATCTCGTTTTGGGGAGATTCGAGTTCATGCGCAAAAGCCGGGAAAACAAGTGATTTTTCATTGGAGCTGGACGAGAGGGAGAGAGAGAAAAAGAGGGCAAATAACGTGAAATGACACTCGAAACCGGGTCGGCCAATAGTTGGACACACAGACGACGACAAAAAAAACTAAAAAAATTCAATTAAAAATAAAGAGAAAAGAAACCAGATTGGAGTTGACATCATTCAGAGCCGATTTTCAAGAGTCAAACGAGAGAGTACCGTATAGTAAAGCAGTCACCTTTTGAGGACTAGATATCCTTTTAAAGGTGATTGTTTTTTCCCCTCGCGTAACACTCTGGCAAACGAATAACAGACGATCGCTCTCTTGAGCTCTTGACCCGTTTCTTTTCATTCTCTCGATCGCGATCGACAAGTTTGTCGAGATATTTGGTGTAGCCTCTCTCTCTTGATTCTTCGTTGCGACTTTCTTGGGATCGCTCGAACCACATACGAAAATACCGAGAAGAATTTCAAATAAAAAAGGCCAAGACTACTGTTGTTATCTGATTGTTCGGGCGATGGCATCTCTCCCGGCAAACAAACCGATCAAAAACAAACGGAAAGATGTGGCGGGGGATACGAATCGATACCCAACAACAACAACAACAAAAAAAAAGAGTAAAAATAAACTTTTTTTTTTCTTCTTTCGTTCTTTCTTTTATTTCTTATTTTTACGATTATGATCGGCCAGAGCCCGTGCTGCTGCTGCTGTTGCACAAGAAGAAGAGCCGCAAGAACCGCCGCACCGTTGGATCGTCGGAGACCACGGACGAGCAGCGGCTTCGCTCTCTTGACTCTTTTTTATTTATTTTATTTCGTGTAGGGCTCGTCAACGACGACACTTTCGGTTTTTTCTTTTTTTTTCTCATCAGCAACCGACTGGAAAAACCAAAACAAACAAACAGAAAAGAAGAAATGTGAAGAGCCGAGTATTATAACGGGGGAGCGTGTTGGCTTCATCCATCCATCCCGGCAGATGTCATCAGTCTTTTTCTTCGAGTTGCCTTCCAGATCCGTGAACGAAAGTGCCGCTATGACTTAAAGGTATCAACATCTACTGCTAGTTTTTAAAATTCTCATCTCTAACCCCCCCAGATGTGATACTTCATTTTTGAAAAAAAAAAGCCACTAGCTGAAATGTGTTGGGGGCCAGCCGGTCGGAATGACTGGATCATAACACAAGTCACCTCCTCTTCCAATCCCGGCCGATGATGGTCGGTCTTGGAAAGAGACCTTTTACCTTAATGTCATCTTTTAACTTACGATACGTTCACGGAATTGTTTCTTTCGTTTCCTTATCAAACTAAACAGATAATTCGTCGGTCGTTGCATCCGCCCGTCCGTCATGTGTGCGGCTGTTTGCGTTTCCGTCAAAGGCATTCCGTCCCCCCCTCTCCTTACCAAACATACGAAAAGGGAAACAATCAACAGCACACATGTGAGAGAGCTGGGCGGAGGAGATGGGCTTCGCCGAAAGGTATAAAAAGATGACAAGAGTTTCCTCCTTTCAGTCACAGAAAGAGAAATTCCTCCATGGCCAAAAAGACAAAAAAGAAAAAGAAAAAAATTGAAATTTCACGTCGATGGGAATGACATCGACACTCATCGGGGGATGTGAGGGGGGAGGCACCTAGAGGACAGTTGGAGGGGGGAATAAAATTAATCAAAACACAAGAAGGTCTTTCTCTCTCACGCTCGTCAGAAACTCGTTGCCATCCCTCCATCCCACCCATTCGGATGTGTGGAGGAAAAAAACAAAAAAGGGAGAGGCAGTTCGAGTTGTCTCCACGCATCCCATCAAACACTCACGCAACGATTGAACTTGCAAAAAAAGAAAAGACGTTGATTATTATTATCAATTCACGTTCACTTTTTTTGTCTTTTCTTTTCTTATCATCGCCCGTTTCTGTGTCAAATGATTTCACGGTGCCCCCCTCCAACTCGAAAAGACAATTGAAGAAACGCCTGGCGAACAAATCAAGATCAAGGACTGCTGCGGTCTTGTAAATTGTAATCCGAGTCCTTAATTTGCCCGAAAATCAAGGACGAGCCAACTGCGAAATAATAAAAAACATTTGTCTGACGTGTTATCCCGAAACAAAAAAAAAAAAGAAAAGAAAAATGCCACCCAGGTTTCAGAGTCCATCCCACTCAGATAAATCATTGGCAAGTCAAGAAACCCGTCGCTTTTACAATGTCCAGTTCCGTCTCTACCTATCGACTTCCGCAGTGAAAAGGAAACTTTGTGTCGGACCCCTTCCTAATGATGAATTATTGGTTGGGGCGGTTATTTCTGTATAGAAACGAACGAAAATAAACCCCGACCGAACAGACAAGGGGCAAATTGGAGCGGGAAATACAACGCCTCCCATGGTCAATAACAAGAAGAAAAAAAACAAGAAAAATCCAACAATATGGAAAGGAAAAAGATTTTCAAATGGTTGGCGTATGGGAAGAGGAAGAAGAAGAAAAACAATCGCACCTCATACCACACAGCGACCGCTGCTGCCCGATGGGTAAGATCGCTTTGTCATTCTCGGTTTCTCTCGTTGTCAGTAAATTCTAAAGAGAAAAACAAAAAACCCCCCCAAAAATCTTCTCCGTGTCTTAAGGTAAAGGTTTACATTTCGTATCGTGCCCGTTCGAAATGGTGTAGTATATAAATACATATAGGACGGAAGGAGCGCACCTGGGGCTTTACAATTCCCAGCGATCAGTACCTCCTCTTTGATGTACGCAGCCATCCCAGTCAAGAGACTTTTGTGTCTAACCTTTTTTTGTTGAGCGTTAACTGGACGCCGGCGTGAGAGAACAGGCAAGGAGAACAGTATTATAACGAGGGACCTACACACACTGTGTGTGACGGGATGATAGAAGAGTGTATGTGTTGTTCTCTTCTGATCCGACACACACACGTTATTTGATAGTAACCCGAAGGCCCGGATCTTGTCGGCCTCAAATGTACTCACTGCCATTCAATTCCCTTTTCTTCTTCTTGTTTTTTCTTCTTCTCCTTGGCGCATTTGGATATTGAACCTTCCGAGAGAGAGACACACACGAGTATAACTACTGTTTTTATAGCACCATCATATCCAGGAAGTCGGGGGGAAAGAGAAAAAGGCATAGGATATTGTGTAAATCTCTTTTGGAAAAGCGGCAACGTCATCCACTCTCCGGTGCCATCAAGTGCGGCGAAAAAAACTCAAAAGTCGTTGCGAAAACAATACCGACGCAGATGAACCGCCGACGAGACCTTGGCTGAATACGACACACGAGTTTGTTTTTTTCTTCTTCTCCGTTTTTGATTCATTTCGCCACCGGGAATACCAATTCCGAGTCTTTAAGGAAAAGAAAAAAAGACAACTGAGAGCTAACTACTTCTGACGCTCTGCCGCTTCTTTTATGATTTGCGAAATAATTTAATGCTAAATAGTTCCTGACCATCACTCCGAAACGGAGAGAGGCGCAGACCAATTGTTGAGCTATGATTGCGCGCCTCACCATTTTCAGAAAGCCTTTTGCTTTTTTTTTCTGGCCTTGCTTTTTCTTCAAAAAATAAATCTGTTTTTTTCTTTTCTTTTTATTTTTCGAATTTATTATTCAACGGACGTCACGAGACACGAACACAACACGAAAGGGCAGCAGCACCAAAGTGACAAAGACAATCTTCATCATTTCCACCGGGGTCCCTTTTCTTAAATCGAGGGGCATTTTCACCCCTTCGCCATCAGCGTGCAACAACCCCCACAGCTCCTCTAATATAATCTAAACTGCCCCACGAATTCGTGTGTCGGAGACGCTCCTCGGTTCAAAACGAAAACCTTCTATTTCTTTTTTCAAAAATACAACGGCACGTTTTCCTCATGAAAGTTCAGCCCTTCCTCCCCCTCCTTCCACCAGAGAGACCCCAACCTCACCTGAAACACAACAACCCTCTTCTTCTTCTTCTTCTTCTTCTTCTTCTGGGGATCGGTACACATAACAGAATGTCTAAGACAACCTTTTCCTTATGTCATGTTGGCATGGCCGCAGGACGTTCCCAAGACCTTTGCTTTTCACCTCTGGCCACACAGCACACACACAGGTAACATTTAAATGTGTGTGTGTGTGCTCTCTTTCTTTGCATGACGTATATACACGTACGGATTGCAGCACATTATAAAAAAAAAATGCTCCGTCCCTTTTTTTACTCGTCCAAAACTCTTTTTTTCCTTTTATTATTATTATTATGATTATTTTACAATTTGGTCGGTCGCTTAAGCTCCGCCTCTTCTTCCTAGCTAAATGTCGAGTTGTTTCTGGTTACTTTTTTTTTGGCAAAGTTTATATTATTTTTTTTTTCAACTTGCCTCAATTTGAGACGGTAATTCTTTCTTTACTGCAGCTCGTTCGAGGGCAATGAGGTCATTTTATATCAACTTAACCACTCTCAGACTCTTCTTCTTCTTCTTCTTCCTACTCCTACAACACGACGACCCGGTGATTTTAATGATCCACTCTTTTTTTTTTCTTTCTTTATACAAAAAAACCTTCATGATCCTGTTTCTCCTTGGCCTTTTTTTTTATTATTATGTAGGAAAAAAAGTTGTTTAATTTCGTGCTAAATCGGGTCGTTATTAGACGCGTTTTCTGGGTCTCCCATCTCTTTTTTTTTGTGTATGTTTATGTGTGAACGTTAAACACACAGATAGGTGGTGGTGGTGGTGGTGGTTGGCTGTCGTCACCGTTGATTTCGTTTCCCTCCCGGCGGCATTTCACATTTCACAAAGCACAAAAAAATTATTACATATTTTTTTTTAAGGAGAAACCCGAATAAAGTCCGAAAGTTAATTGCAGGTAGCGCGTTCGTTTAGTCGATTTTTCCAGATTCGCTTTGATAAAAACACGCACTATAAACCAACCCCCCTAATCATCGCATCACATTCTTCACTCCAAGTAAATTTCACCATTCAATTTTTTGTTCTCCCGTGGAAAAAATAAAAAATTAAACTGAAAATGAGATGAATGGAATTGATAGAAGTTGGTTGGGGGAAGGTAAAAAAAAAAAACCCGCCGAACAAAATAAAAAGAGATCGCGTGTAAGTCGCGATAGAATATCCGTATTCGAGATAGTATACGCGGTAACACCAGCGCCGTGTTATTTCTTTGATGGTGGTTTGTCATGTCTCGATAGATACCCCCCACCCATGGGATATATCGGGCTCTTTTCCCAACAGTTAAAAAAACGTCTGTTGCTGTTCCGGCAACACAATTCAATCGACAAAGACATTTGACTCGAGATTGTAGACGTTATTTCGTCCCGAGTCCGTTCGGGGTTTTTATTTTTGGGGTTTTTCAGGATTTCTTCAGACGAAATGATGTTGGAAGAGGTCGCAAAGTTCAGATCCGATTATTAGGGGGTACAACTATCAAAAAAGGGAAGACACGAACATGATCATCGTGGCAACCCGTTCAGAGTCTTTTCCTTTTAACCTCTGCCAAAGTTACGCAATAATAAGAAGATGACGACAACTCGGCTAAAAGGTTATTTCTTTCTCTTCCTTCTTATCCCATGTTATCCACTCGCCGTGAAACGAAAATGACGGTTAGGGTTAGACGGCGGTGGGGGTTAGAGGTGACACTCCATAAATAATCGATTCTTAATACGAAAGAAAAAAAGCGACTTGGTGATTGGAGAGAGAGAAAGAAGAAAGGAAAAAAGAAACGGCAGGACCAATGGAAATGAGAAGAAAGAAAAAACTCATAATAGGAACCTGATGGATTTATCGGTCACGCCACGCACTATGACCACAACAACAACAACAAAGATTATCTCTTGTGTGTGTTAGTACGTGTGTGTGTGTGTAAGAGTTGGTATAATATGCCTGTGGAATGACCAACAAACCCGGACCACTTTCACTGGGTTCGCTCGGCTCGCCGTGTGTGTGTGAGTTGAACAATGAACAGCTCTCGGCGGCCGATACTGGCCTCAAAAAACGAAAATGATGTAGCGATAGGATATAATAAGTTCTAGCCCCCTCCATCTCATCCGAGAGGAGAGTCGAGAGAGTCCCGACGACTAACGAGGAGAGCCTCATCTTGAAAAAGAGTTGACTCCATAAATAGGCAGAAGAAGAACCCCTGGGCTTTGTAATTGGACAAAGCACATCGCAGAGAAAGAGAGAGAGAAGATGGACCGAAAAAAAAGAAGAAACGATTTCTCTCCCCTCGCAGTCTGGAAAATCAAAGTGAAGAAAAGAAGATCAGATTGGAAGATATACGGCACACGAGTCGATCATCATTTAAATTTATCGAGACGTACACTTTCCGTTCCATACGGATCCCGTGCCGATAAGACACACAAACTCTGCGTGCGTCAAACTCTTTAGTCGGCGCGTTATTTCCTTTTGCCTTTTTGGCTATCCCCAACCGAAAAAAAAAAACGAAGATGTCGTTGTTCCGATCGATTTCTCCCGATAACACACGGCGGGGATCGTCAGCACCCCGTCCTTCACTCACAACAACAACAACAACCACATCGAAAAAGGTGAACAATAGAGCTTAAAAGAGAAGAATAGCAAGCTCCAGAGTCCACTCTTTCGTGACCGTGCCATAACAGAGGCCTCGACCGAAACGAATTTTGAATGCCGCCACGCAGACGCGGGAAAAAAAAAGAAGACGGACAAAATAAACGCGCGGCGTTTCAAAAAGATCGCCAAGTCTCAACAACCACAAAATGAAAAGAAGTAGAGTAGGGTGGAGGAGGACTCACCAAGACTTCGTGGACAAGTTGCTGTTCGTCGAGTAAGACGATCTTGCAGTGGAGACTCGACACTTTGTCACCGAAACAATTGATCCGCATGTTAAGGCCCAGAAGGTTTTCCATGGAAGAAATATTTTATTTTTTCAGCGCGCGCTCTAGAAAATAAAAAAGAGATCAAAGAAAAATTATGAGAAATTTGAATGCAAACAAGAGCGTGAAAAATCACGGTACAAACAGATCGTCACTGATGAGAGAATAAAAAGAAATACAAAAAAAGGCAAAATAAGAAAATAAGAAAAAGTGGAGAGAATTTCTCTAGAAAGGGCACAGTCCGTTTCCATCATTTCGGTTCCACGCTGACGATCCGACACAAAAAAGTAATAAGCGCGTCAGCGTCAGTTAGCAGCACAGAACTCTATTATCGCAGCTCAACTTGTTTCCACCGACTTTCTTTTGCCAAGTGCAGCGCGGACGGTCAGATATAATAGAACGACAACAACAACGAGAGAGAGAGAGAGAAAAACTGGAGCCCAGTCGAGCGTACCTTCAAACACGGGACGATTTGTAAAACCGAAAGAAGCTGGGAAAAGGTCCAGAGAACAAAAAAAAACGACAAAAATCCTGAAATCAGATCAAGCACGGCATCGCTCCAAATGGCCGGTTGCGAGGGAATCCTTAGAAGACGATTTTCTTCGGGTGTCGGGTGATTCGTGAAAAAAAAAATATCAAACAAAACGGGGCACCCAAAAGTGTACGCGCGTGGATGGTCTTCTCTTTCGTTTGAGGATTTGGGTGGGAGCACAGAGAGAGAGAAACAACTGACGTCCGTAGCGCAGGCAAGCACCTGAGCAACTGAAGGAGGGCACTGGTTGGGTTGCAGACCAGAGCCAAAGGAGAGAAGGCTGTAGTATAGTATAGAGCACCCTATTCCTCCTCCTCCTCCTCCTCCCCTTCCCTTCACCGAGCTGCACCAGCAGGTTTCATGGAAGAAGTTCCGTCAGCGGAAAGCCCTCAAGGTGTACTATTAGGGCTGCCGTCTGTATTTATTTTTCTGGTTCTATCGCCTAAGAACTCTTTACCTTTGAAAAATGAAAATAAAAAGTACTTGAAGGAGGAAACAGAAACGTATCGGGAGTCAAGGTTGAAGTGAAAAATACCATCTCAGCCTATGAGACGGGCAGACAAATGAACCGCGAACTTGAGCGAGAAGCCGAAAAAGGGATAGACAACACCCAAATGTTCATTGTTGGCTACTCGGTTCCGTCCAGGTGTTAAATCATCGGGACAAAAACAAGGAGAGCGTGACGCCAAAAGGGGCAACTTAACTCACCAATGGGACAAATTGAAACGGGTAATAACTTGATTCCGTGATCTGGAAAACCATCGCTTCAGCTGTCATCAGCGATTTTGGATTTTCTGACGTCTGAAGCAACTCTGTCTATTTAAAAACTTTGTGGATTTTAAAACCTTGTAAGTCTTCCGCGAAAACAATCGAGCTAGAGTACACCTGAAGGTTTTGTAAATCATAGGAGGAAATGGCACTCGGCGCAATTCTAGCAGCTTAGAACGGACAAATACTAGCGAGAGAGTAAGTAAAAGTTTGTTCTTTTTTTCAAAAAAGGAGCGATGCTATTTTTCAGAGCTGCATTTCTTTTACTTTTTCTTGCTTTGATGGCGGGCGGGAGACATTCACAAGATGAGATCGAGAGATTAATAACGACAATCCCTCGCGTCTTTTTCTTTGCCCGACTAACTTCGCTGTGGCCTCGTCTCTCAAACGGAGAGATGAAAGTCTGAAAACGCAATCCAAATAAAGATGACGTCTAGCGAAAAGATGTATCACTGACGAATCCGCACGACCTCGTGCTGTGACAACGAAATTAATCAAGAAACCTGTTCAAAGATGCATATTTCAATTTCTGGGATGGAAACTGCGAGAGACGGAAAATAATTGTGCCCATCATAATAGGCTCGTTAAATGGTACTCTCTAAGAGCCATTTAGCATGCCCTCACGATCGTTTCGCCCTCGAAAAATTCATCAGTGCCATCTACTGAAGATATACGACAAGAGAAACCCCCGTTTTGGACGGACAGAATGAAATGAATGTCGGTTGGTTGGCCGGCACCCCATTCACGATTTTGATCACTTCCATATGTATACACGGCTATAAAGTCCCAGACTTTCCATTGGTACATTATTATCTTTGATCATACACTCTGTTCTCTTCTTCTTTTAATGACGACCCGGCTTTTCATCGACAATCGTAAAAACTTGACTATGAATCTACTATTCGATTCTTGACTGTACGGCGCAGTTCTCACCTGGCTTTACATTGATGGTCGACGTAATCTCTTCTCCCCGCGTCGCCGCATCAACTCCACGGATTACGGCCTTCCTCCCTTTTAAGGAAACCTAATAATCATTTATTAGCCTTGACTCACCCTGTTAATTGTAGGAAATTGATAGCTATACCTAGTCTAGCGCGATCAAGTGAAAGTTTGCTTTTTACACATCTTTTTTACTTATCAGTAACTAAGACCAAGATTGTTTCTTTTTTTCTTAAAGTAAAGTGCAAGATCTTCCAGCTAGAAGCAATCATTTTTTTAATGGAAGTGAAAGCAAAGTCTCACTAAAAAGAAAAATAAATGGACCATTTAAATTTTTTTTATTTGAAAATCAAAACGAATAGCTAGTATACTTGTGTGGGTTATTCTTAGTATTTCCTGAGTGACATCAACTTGGATTGTCTGCGAAGGCTAAGTTTTCTCAGTCGTCTCCAATACTGCAAGGTGTTTGGATCCATATCTTCCAGTGCAGGAGGATTACCTTAATTTCAGAGAGAAATGAAATCGTACAAATTGTTTTCATGTGAAATACAAAAACTGTAATTAATTGGCTGCATACCTAATCTTATTGACCACAGCCAGTCTGGATATTCACTGTCTGGTTTCAACTCAACATCTTTCCCTTCTTTCAATATGTTACTGCCACAGACATAATTGACTAGCTTTACTGGATCTGTTTCAACAGGTAAAACTATCTTTTGCACAACAGAGCCCAGTTTTCCACCAGCACCCTTGCCGGCTTTTTTGGCGCCCAACCCACCCACTAAAAAATCGAAATTGAATAGAAGACGTTAAGAATATTATTCCTCAACTAGTTTCGTCCGATTGTTTCATACCTCCTCCAGTTGGTTTTGCATATTCTGCGATTCTTTGGAAATTCCATGGTGTTGAAGTTCGAAAAAGAAGTTTGGCACATGTAAATTGCCGTGCAACACAAGATATTGCAGCCATGATGTCTGCAGTCTGCAGAGTGCAGATTGATGTAGAGTGATTTAAGTTGCTAAACCTTTCGTTAGATGGTGTGTGGGATCACAATAATAGCAGACGATATGTCGTGAAAAAAGCCGACTTGTCGAAATAAGAATTTCCACGTTGTTCCCAAAACAACTAAACAAGTAATGGCTGGAAAAGGATTACTTTTAAAGTGTAATTTGCTGGGATATCGCTTTCAGAACCTTCAAAGAATATGTAAAATCATAATTACTGTTACTATGAATCTCAAAATGAATTGTTTCGTTACTCATTGTCTCATTCAGGTCTCCGAACATTTCTATCGGATGCTTACCAATGTGATGCCGAATGGAAGGGAAGATTGAATAATCCATTACTTGAAAAACTAAAAAATGGTAAAAGTTTATATAATTTTTCTGTTAAAACCTTTTATCTAATATTTTTTTTTATAGAAAATTTTTATGGAGAGTTAATGAAAAAATTCCAGAAGGAAAGCAAAGCCAGTGCGATTGATGTTGATTTGGTGTGTAAAACTTTCAGAAATTGTTGTATTGTTCAAGTAATGGATATCATCTTTTATTCAGTTCTCTACTTTCGTCTTGAATGAGCTGCATCTAGATGATTTGGAAGCTATTACTCAGAAATTTCGAAGATGCCCAAACACTATCCATGCCCTTCCCTCTACTGGTCATTCAGTTATCAGAACATACTTGGAATTCAAGCATACTGACTCTTTGATGAGAATGGTTGATGATCGTCTCAACTATGGACTGTTTCTAGATTACTATTTGAGTAATTTGTTGATGGATTCGTTTCTCAAGCAGGGAAACTTCCGCGGTATTTTTCTTAGTATTATTTTGCTTAGATATATTACCATTAATCAATTTTTTCACACTATTTCAGATGCTGCCAAGGTTGCAATTCAGCTGATGCTTCAAGAAGAGTTTGACCATCCAATTACTAGTCATCTGGCATTGTATTCATGTTATTGCTATCTCAACAATCCACAGCCAGACCCTTGGGATCCACAACCTAAACCCAAACCTGTGGAACCTGTTGAAGATGTCAAAGTTCGAGTTGACTACATTCGTGAGCCATTCTTTGACGATCATTTTGATCTTACCCAACCTCGCCATCTTATTGGCAAGACTCTCGTTGGATTCGGAAAACACTTCCTTCGTCAGTCGCCTGATTCTGTGGCTTATACTTCCATTCTATTGGGATGGACTTTGTTTGAGAAACATGACAAGATTATCCAGACTTTAGATACGATACTGGGATCATCCTCTAAGCCGCAACTATTAAAGGAAGAGCTAGAGCTATGCAAAAAGACAGTGCAGGAATCCACAAACTTACCCGAAATTTTTTTGGAAAACTTCAATAACCGAGTGAATCAACTGGAAACTGAAGGTTTTGTCGTTCCTGGTAATGTGAACGATATTTTGAAACAGCGAATCAAGGACGCTGTCAGCAAGCATGAAAACGAGGATATTCAACGTCAAAAAGAACAATACCAACTCTGGGAACAGCAGAGAGAACAAGAAATCGAAAGACAAACCCAAGCTATTGAACACCGAAAACGGCTGGCCATTCTGGAAGCTAAGAAAAAGGAATTGCAAGAGAAAGAAGAGCAGCTTCACTTCTTCGATAACTTGGATGAGTGGGAGTTGCGACACGAGGAAAAAATGTTGCAAAAGGAAATGCTTATTAAACAACAAGAGGGACGAGGTAAAAAGATCAGTTCTAAATTGCTGCGGCAGGCCGAAGAAGACGCATACTTTCCACCAGAAATTACACCAAATATGAGGCAAAAGTAGGACCCTTTCAATCTTAATCTCCCCTCATTTTGTATTTGAATATTTAGTCATTGATTGAAATAACAGTTCAATCTGATAAATAAAGATCCATGTCTTTTGATTTGTAAATGTCAGTGCCGTATTCTTCTACTGAACTGCCAAATCGCTTGATATCAATCACTAAACTCGAATTGCATGCAAATTAGACTTTTGGAAATTACATTCACAACAGTTTTCTTAACATTTATTGAGACAGTTTTTAGACGAGTGATAACAGGATTGTAGCAGCGAAAACGTAAAAATCGATTTTCACATTCCTAAACACATTTAATTTTCCTCCATCGCTTCGTCTGACTCTTCCTCATCATCGTCGTTCGAGTCAGAAGAGCCATCACTATCCATGCCTGATGATTCCGAATCAGAATCAATCCATTCAGATTTAGCCTGCTCGTCATGAATTAATTCATCCCATTCGACTCCTTTATGTAGATCTATGAAAAAATCATTCGTATAATTTAAAACTAGCCATATAATTAATCTCTATACACAACTTACCAAGTGCAAACATGTCGTTTAACGTATACTGTTTGTCACCATCCTCGACGATTCCACCATAAAGATACAATTGGCCATGCTTGACGCAAAGTCCTGAACCCATGCGAGGCGAAGGCATTGTTACCTAAAATGATGTAATTCTTGTCAGCTAATTTACCGTCAAAACCAAGTAAAGAAACCTACATTGACTGCAGTGGTTCCGGATGCTCCAGCAATGGCACTTTCAGCATTAGTGGTCGAGGAAGGTCCAATTGTGAGAGTAAAAATGCCGTCATCGTGAACTATTGGTTGTTCAACTAATTCCGATGGTTCAGCCTAAAAATTTCACAAAATTGTTTACAGTAGTGTCTGATGTAATAATTTCAGTTGTTTTACTTGTTCCGCTTCCTGTGGCATGGCCGATGTCGACTCCTCTGTTTCGCTTGCTTCTTTTTTAGCCTTAACGCCGTCTAAGATAACTGAATTCAAATTTTAAAGATCGGCATAAATTATTGGGTGACTAAAATATTCATTAAAATTATAATTACTTCGGTTGAAATTTAGTTTTTCTAGGTCCAGGCAATATAAGTCATTGAAAAAAGAACCAGAAATGTTTTCTTCGTCTTCTTCTTCATCATGCACACCACCGAAGAAGTATGCGCGATTACCTTGAAAAAGAAAGTTGGTTTACTCATTTCTAAAATAATGAAAAAGAGGAAAATTCCATGTTATTTTCTTATTTACCTATGGTGTTCGCCACCACACTCATTCCAGTGCGAGGGGAAGGCTTAGTTCCAGTAAGCTTAACTGTCTGCCATTTCCACTTTGTTCCATTGGTGTCATGCTCTATGTAACACGAAGAGAAATTTCAGGAAAAGGGTAAATTAAAAAACACAAAAATACATACTATCAGGAAACAGGAGGAAGGCATCACTGTGAATAATGCCCTTGTCAACATCTTTCTTCACTTTATTTTTGCTGTATCCCCCCGTTATGAGAATGCGGCCATCGGGCAAGGTGACCATTTGGCAACCAGATCTCGGTGACGGGGCCGTACCTTCCAGAGATAAAAGCCAATTATATTTAAGCATACAACAAACAGCATATGCGTGAAATAAAGACTAAAGATATTACCAGATGGTTCAATCTTGCGCCATGTTCTGCTCTCCAGATCGAACAAATGAACATCATTATAATATTTATAATCCAATCCGTTGTCGTGATAACCACCAAAGACAACCAAATTTTTTTTACATAAAACCATCCGATGACCACTTCTTGATGAAGGACCAAGTGTAGCGCTAAACATAAAAAATTATTTTTTTAAATTACCCAAGTTGAAAGAAAGAATGATTTAAATACTTTATTTTTTCCCATTTCTTGGTTTTTAAATAAAAGACCCACAAGTCTTTATAATGGTAGAATTGGGACTGTGAAGGAGAAGCATATTCTCCTCCAAATATCCACAACTGCCCTCCTTCCCCTGCTGTCAAAACTGCCTGATGGGCACAGCGTGGTGGTGCAGCTCCTGGAGCTTGTATCTTCAACCATGTTTTCTTCTTTAAGTTGTAAAGAACTAGATCACCAAAACAATAGGTCTACAAGAATGAAGATGAAATCAGTTAGTATTACAAAATCTATCATTATTTTATTTTCAACCTTTTGTCCATTGAAATATTCTCCTCCGAACATGACAATTTCATCTTTTTCAAAATGAGCATTTAAAGAAAAATTTGCTCTGCGACTAGGCCCATCTTTGAGCAAATCTTCAACAATAGCATTTTTCTTTCGATCTGCTTCTTCAAGTTCTTTTATAACTTGCTCCAAGTCTTCCTAGAAATAAAAAAATATATCATCAAAACATTTAATTCAAAGGGCTGTGAGCACATTATACCTCTCCTTTAGCAGCTAATTCTTTTTTTAACTTGGTAGTTTGTTTCTTTAAAGTTTTTGCAATCGTTTTCTCAGCTCCTTTACCTTTTTTAGATTTATCTTTTTTACCCATGATTATAATATTATAACAGCTACCTATAAAAACAATTTCTTGATTTAGTAAGAATGTAAAGAGCGAACTCGGTAAATGTCAACACAAGAATTAATTCTTGAAACTTTGACAACTTGAAACGAACACGTTTTCATAAATCGTCTGCTCTTCAGCCATGCTTTAGAGAAGTTCTTTGTTGCCAAATATCTCTACAACAAAAAACGACAGGAAATTAAAAAATTAAAAATTCGCGTTCGACCGTTCGTGGCATTCGAACCTATTTTACCATTTAAAAAAAAGGGAAGATATTTTGGATAGGTATCCGACCAAGATCCGACTTGAGTACACGCTATTACTTTTTACTTCGTGACTGCGCCTGCGGACATTTTTTCTCTGATGGTTTTATCAAATGATAAAATATCACAATGAAATTTCGTCTCGCTACAAATCCCATTCATTATAAAAGGCTGAAGGGATAAACTTAATATAAAACATGACTTATTAAAGTTATGAGGCAAAAAATTTATTTCAAAAATGTAGTCCACTCTACAATATATTTGCGAATGGAAATCAAATAGAGAATCAAGAGTTTTCACTCTCTAATCTAATCAAAATCCAATCTAAAATACAACACACGAGTTGGAGGTTGAGGGGATTACATTTTCTCGGTCGCCATGACCCAAGAATGAATAAGGCAGAAAGATCTTCTTGATTCAATTACAATTTCAAGGTAATTCTGAAAAGAGTAAGACAGATTTACGATACTAACTAATGATCACCTCTCCTTCTTCGTCATCAGAAGAGCTGTCTTCACTTGGCCACAAGTCGTCGTGAGTATCGTCGTGTATAACGCTAGTTTCTTCATCCATATTATAATAGATGACCATGTTATCTAATCTGGAGAGCGGTGGAGTGAACCTATCTCCGTCATGGAGTCTTAGACGTTCGATTTCTTCAACAGCTCGTCGGAGACGACGTCTTTCCCGCTCCTGCCAACGAGATTCACTGGGCAATGTTTGAGCTACAGAGTCTTGATTAGAAATCGTTTCCGGAGCTGGAGACGGAGGACTACGCGGCGTTTGAGGGGTCTGAGGTGTTTGAGGAGTGTTGGAAGGAGCTTGGGGTGTTTGGCTAGGAGATAAACAGTTGGAAGTGAGAGCTGCTCTGCTGGCAGCCACTGAAAGAAGATCTAAAGAAGCAGCTTGACCATTTTCAGTTTCGTCACTCTGTTCCAGCCGCAACCCAGCAACTCCTTTCTTTGGTATTGAGGCAAGATCGCGTTTAATGCGTCGACGTCGCGAAGGCTCCGTCTTCCTGGATTGAAACATCTGATCGAAATCGATCGTGTAAAGAAATCCAGCAATCAGCAACTCGCAAATACGCTGAGAACGCTTATAGGCACATTCCATCTCGAAACTGGTTCGTTCGTCATACGCCCACCAACCTAAAACGAAGAAAACAAAAAAACAAACAAATGAAGCATTCAAAATGTGCTCGTTTTGTTTGAAAGCCATACAAAATGTTGTATTTAGTTAACGTTTTGTGCTTACATAAAGAGAATTTTGATCGAGTACGAAATTACATGTATATTCACATTTCTTTATTATTTTCATTATTATTTTGTTTGTTTGTTCTTAATTTTATTGTTATTTGAAAGATTTCACAAACGAATTCCTGCAACACCGAGTATGGGAAAAGATGCAGCACTTCTTTTTATTTTGCGTATTCTTCCCGCTCTATGTTTAGGAAATTGAATAAGTTGCTGAAAATCGATAACATAACTGGCTCCTGCAATGACCATTTCAAACGTTCTTTCCCCACGTTTGTAATTCTGCTCGAGATCAACAGCGGTGCGGTCGTCGTACTGCCACCAGCCTTAAAGATCCGTAAGGAATGAAATGTCAAAATCTACACAGTCTAAAAGCTGGACCACTCAAAAATATGTTGATAGAGAAAAAGATTAATTACCGTTTCTCCCTTCATAAAACCATTGGTATCCATCTTCTAAAGTGGATTCTTTTTCCAGCTGAGTCCGGTCAAGTAATTGTGGGTGAATAAGGAAATCGCTGGGAATTTCTTGTCGACACATGGCGCATCTTTTCGACTGGAAAGCCACGCCTTTCACGCAAAGATAGCAGAAGATATGTGAACAAGGCAGCTTCACTGGATGAATGCATGTTTGGAGGCATACAGCACATTCTATCACAGTACTGCTATTTTCTCCTTTGTCAACTGGAGAATCTTCTGCCTTGCTACTTGCACTGCAATCTGTTTGTTTCAGTCCTGAGGACAGGACAGAATTATTTGACAAATCTTCTCTGCTACTCTGTAATGAGGCATTTCGGCTGGTCGCTCTTGAGCCTCTTACATTCATCCTTGAGCATTGATCTCCAGAAGTGGTCCCCGACTCAGACATGATAATCTACCAAGAAAGAATAAATATTTATTTTAAAATATATGTTTAGCTTAGGGTAAGTATATATCTAATTATAATAAATTTTCTTAATAACTGGTTAAACTTTCAAGTACCCCTATGAAAGAGTGCACATCAAAAGACTTAAAACAGATTGTAAATCCCTTTGAGTTTAAGTAATACTACTAAGTTTAGTTAAACATATTGTTAGTAACAATCACGTATATTCGCCCAATATTTAACATTTATAATCTGCAAAGAGAAAGTATGAGACAAAAGGATTCAAGAAATGCTTTCCAACCGAGTTTAGAAATATTGCTTTACCTTGTTTTATATCGGGAGTAAGTGGGCAAAAGTAGACTCTATAATTAACAATTATTTTTATATTATACCACTCGGTTTTTATAAGAGTAAGAAGTTCACCAATTAAAACGACCACGACGTGTAAACTTGTGCAGCCATCTTGTCAGTCAGAGTAGTGTTGTTGTAAACACTAAACAGTCGAAGTAAAGGATGGAATGCGCAATATAAGTCTTCGGCGTTGCCAAGTATTCCGAAATGAGAACTCTCCATTTCTCCGAAAGAATTTTTGGTGCGTAATCGAAAAGGCATCCGAAATTAAAGACTGGTTAAGCCGTCCAGCATTCCCCCCACACATCGGAGTGCCAAAAAAAAATGTATAAATAGATACGAGCATAATATCGCTTTAATAGTTTGTATAATATAAAGACAAAATGCTCGACACGTCACATAAATCATTCGTGGGAGGGTTAGGGGGATTGGAAAGATTCAACAATACATCGAAATGTTTACGAGACACGAGACACAACAGAGACGCGCGCCGCATAGAGAGAAATCGAAGAGGGTAGAACTGAAAAACTGAAATAAATAGAACCTCATGAGAAAAAAAAAACAAAAGAAAATACATTCAAGGCAGAGGACGAAAATGTACAGCAAAGGTCCACTAATATGCCGTAATATCTCAATACAAAATAGACAGATGCTTCTTCGTGTTTTCATTTTTAATCGAACAGAAATTCCAGAATGGTAAAAAAGGAAAGAAAAGAATGAGAAGAGAGGGGTCTACAAAAAATTCATGTCTACACCAGTCGATTTTTTCATGTAGTCAGATCTAACGCGCATGAGAGGAAATAGGGCAGGAAGATTGGCATGTGTGACGAAGAGTGAGCGGAAAAAACGTTTGCACCGAAAGAAATGAGGTTCATTACGCCACTCGTTCGTCGAATCAAACACTGGAATTCCTTCACACTATAAAGAAAAGAGAAGCGATGGCAAGACGCAGGGGAGAGCGCATTGAATTTTTGTGTGAGAAAGAAAGAAAGAGGAAACCGATGATGATGATCGTCTTTTTTTATCTTTTAGTACGAGTACACTGCACTTGTGCTATTGCTACCGCGATTGGGGGTCGTCTTTGCGAGGATACGGATCCATCGGATTAAAGGGCGCTAAGCCGGAGGAAGGATGCGGCGACGTCAAATCCATTAAAGGACGACCCACACCGGATGGAGGCGTACTATTGGAGGGCGGTCGGGCGCCTCCCATAGAAGACCCGTGGTGCGGAGGGAGCAAGTGATGCGGATTCATCATGTGAGGAGATGGTGACGGCATTGGATATGGTGACAACCCTAGGCCGGCCGGCATGAGACCCATGTGAGTCCGCCCAAGCGAAGCCAGCGCCGACGAACCCGGGAGTGATGTCGGTGGTTGTCCCGATGGCGGTGGAGTCCGTTTACCACCAGAAGTCAACAGCGATTGAGGCAACATTGACAAGGAGCTCATGCCACTTCCCAATCCGGCTCCTAAAAGTCCACCAGGGCCTAGAGGCGGAAACGGATACGACGTTGAAGTGGGCGGATAGAGAGTCGGGGCTCCACTCATCCCTGGAAGGGATCCAAAGCGATCATTTTGCTGCCCATACGGTCCACCTTGTTGACCTGCCAAGGAATAGGATCCAGCCATAGATGGGTGGCCGAGGTGAGGAGGCAACGATAACCCGTCTCTGTATCGGTCGGGAGGAAGTCCAGGCAATCCATAAGAAGAAGGAGGTGTCCCGTATCCGTGCAGTCCCGGTCCACCTAATGCCAGATGATTGGCTGCCGCACCGTAGTTTCTCAAAAACGATTCGCGATCCATACTCTCCCGCATCGGATCCATCCCACGCAGGACGTCTCTGAAAGGATCGAAGGAACCGTGGCTGTACGCGTGTAACGGCGTGTGCATCCCCATACGGGATCTGTCCAACATGTTGGCGGGCATTTGCATCCCCGGATGGAATGATAACGGCGGAAGATTGCTGGACATGGACTGCGAGGCGTTAGATTTGTTGGACTGATCCGATTTCGAAGATCCACCGTTGGCCGACGTCCGCGAATGTGGATGTAGAGGGGATCGTGAGGCGTGTCTCCTCCTTTCTCGTTCCTTTTCCTCCTCTCTTTTCTTTTCACGCTCTTGTCTTTCACTCCTTTCTCTCTCCTTTTGTCTTTCCTTTTCTCGCTCCCGTTCCCTCTCTCTTTCACGTTCTCTTTCTCTTTCGCGCTCTCGTTCCCGCTCCCGTTCCAGTTCTCGTTCCCGCTCCCTTTCACGTTCTCTTTCACGCTCACGCTCTCGTTCTTCCTTCTTCTGTCTCTCTCTCTCTTTGGCCATCTGATGATGGTTGGACATTGCAGCAGCAGCGCTATGATGAGACGTCGTCGGGGACTGCTCGGATTTCATCGATGACATCGATCCGGCGCTCATCAACGGGGCCAGCCAAGGGGCCGTCATCGAGGACGAGGATGAAGAATGTGGCATTCTAATAAAATCAAAGAAAAAGTATGTCAAAACACCTCAAATTTCTCCAATACTTTTTTTTTCCAGGATCCTATTACCTAGTCCATTGATCGGGTGCCGGACTGTGTCTCACTCCACCAGGTGGCTGCATTGAATGGTGAGAAGGAGGAGGTGTAGGGACGGAAGGAATACGGGGAAGAAAGCCGGCCATGTTGTGATGGGTATAACCAAATGGCGAATTGTGCGAATTGAGCGCGCTGGGCAAGGTATCAAAACCGCCTGTCGACTTTGCATGAGTCTGATGGGGCGGGTGAGGAGGAAGTTGAGGGGGATGAGATGATGGGCCTGGAGGTGGACCTGTAGATATTCCTAAGTTCAATTTAGGCGCCAAACTCATCATCTTTTTCGGATCCAATTGCATATCCCGGGGCTGCCGTTGTTGATTCTGGTGGATCTCCCATGCTATTCGGACGTGCATGGCATTCCACTTGCCAGGTTTCTGTGGCGTAATTGGGAAATACAGGCATGATAATACAACCAAACAACGTGAACTGCGTGATGACATACCTTAGGCGGAAGCGACAAGCTGGACGGTGCAGGTGGTAGGGACATTCCTCCAAGATTGCTGAGAATTCCGCCACCCGACTGCGGCTGACCCATCGCAGAACTGACACTCATGGCGGAGGACGGTACTGAATTCACACCATATCCAACGGAATGCGGCGGATACGGCGATGGATTTAAACCAGGTAGACCCATGTGAGGCATCATCGGGCGGTACAAAGAAGAAGGATCCAATAGTTTGTTGGGACCGGTTGTGGCGGACAGAGGCGGCGGTGGAAGAAGCGAACTCATATTGGGCGTCGAATTGAGAAATCTCGAGTCCAGCTCACGTCTAAGCATGTCAGAATACGACTCTGTGCTCATTTGCGAAATTGGAGAAGGACCTGGGGCTCTTCCAGTCACCTGCTCAATCATGATAATCTATTATTAGAAACCGTACACATTCAAACAACTATATCTTGTTGTCTATTACCAGAGGCAATGCATCCTTTCCAGGACTCTGTCTGCCGCCGGAAGGACGAACCGTAGGCGAAGTACGTTTTGACCCAGGATTGGGGCTAGGGCTGTATTGTCTTGATGAGTCAGGATGCGGCGGACGGGGCCACGCAGAAGAAACTAAATGACACGTAAGGGAAAAAATTAACGAGAGATCAAGGATGCGTGACCTTTTGAACTGTGACAAACTGTATTTACCTGGTATGGGAAAGGTTGAGGGAGCAAGTGGAGGAGGTAGACTAGGTGACCTCGTCGTAGAAGAGTGGCCAGGAAACGGTAAGCTGCCCGTTCTGTCCCTGCTGCTGGGTTCATTGTTGTTGTACAACGAAGATGATGATGATGTTCGGCTACTAGGGCGTGATGAATTGGGCGCGATTTCAGCAACTGACGTAACCGGTTTAGCTGAACTTGTAGGCGCAAACGAAGCCGTAGAAAACGGAAGTCGTGTCAATGCAAACGGTGGGTCGCCAAATGCCATTGGGGGAGCGCCGAGAGAGGTGTGCTTTGGCTGAGCTGGCGGAGCGGAGGCAACAATAGGCGGAGACGGAGCCAGGAAAGGTGTTGGAAATCCGCTTGAAGTTGTTGTTGTTGTCGGGTGGCTGCTGTTGCTATTGTGATTTGGTATAGTTCGAGCCATAGACACTGGAGGGAAGAAGGGGAAGGATGAGCTGGTGCTGAACACAGAAGGAGGTGCAGGGGAGGATAGGCTAGACGTTGGCGGGACATTGGAAGGCGCTGAAGAGAAGACCGGTCGAATTCCTGTCGTTGAGTTGTTGGGATGAAACGGACTGGGCGGCTTCACGTAAGGAGCAGGAGGTGGCGGTAACTTTTGAGACGACAGCGGAGGAATCATCGCAGTTGGTAGCTGCTGCGGTGGATGCGGCGGTGGTGGTTGCTGCTGCTGCCTCTGTCCCTCGCCTGCTCTGCTGCTTTCCGCTGAGATACGAGCGACAGGTGACGGTGGCTTAGGACCAGACATCGACTGTGCCGTCGTACTGAATGGCGGAGCAACGTAGGAGAGAGGTGGACAACTTGAAGGAGCTGTAAATTGCGGGATGGGGTGAGAATTAAAGCCGCCACTTCTTAAAACAGGAACCGGATTAGTCGACGGGCTGGAGGTGTGTTGAAATGTGTTAAGTGGAGATCCAGCAACCGGAGGATGCAGCGGTAACCGAGGTGAAGGAGCTGCCGGAGGTCCATCCGGACTCGGACCGGCACCTCCTTCCGTTGGTTGACAATCCGATAGTCTCGGTCCATTCTGAATTACGAAATACAGACGAAATTGTATTTAGAATACCAACTCGGGTGATTATATCAATATAAGTATTACCTGGAGATGACCGAGGGGGGCAACAGCAGTGGCAGGACGGGGACTTCCAGAAAGACCAACCCAACGTAAGTTGTTGCAGTTCTCTCCTGCCGCCGGAGCATTAGAGCTACTACCGCTAGAACTACTCGCGTTACTTATGGTACTGTGGCTATTAGTTGCCACACTGGCATGGCCAGGACTGAAAGAACGCTTAACAGGTGCTACGAATTCGGTTGGCCGGCTATTACCACCATTTGGACTGAGCCCTCTTAGTTCCTGGTGGTTGTTGGCTTTCTCAAGTTCCTCACTTTCACTATCACACTGAAAACGAGAAAACAAGCGATTTAGTGAGTGGGAAAAATACGGGAAAGTGTATCGGTTAACTTACAAGGTAGCCTCTTGAAGAGTTGCTGTGTCGACTGACATCACTGAACCTATCAATAGATGTGGCCCGGGAGTCCCGAGATCCCGAGTCAATCGCCGCTTCCGGTTTGACGCTAACACTGTTGGTCTCAGCAGGAGGACCGTTGGTGTGGCTAACGGAAGGCTGAGATGTACTGTCGAGACCACATCGCCCTTTGATGGCTCCATTACTTCGGCTGGTGTTTGATTTTTTACTACTTCGCTGTCCCGGACTTGAACGATTTCTTTCTTTGGTATCCAAAGGTACCAAAGGATCTGGTAGGCAAGACGTTTTCTCTGTAATCCTCACAGCATCCTAAAAAGTAAAAAAACAAAAAATTAATATTTCTTTTTTTAAAAGAAAGTTAGAGTCCACATTGAGAACAAACCTCCAAGTCCTCATATGTAGAGAAGCTAATAATAGCAAATCCATCAATCACATCTTCTTCATACAAGGGCTCAGCAAGTTTGGGACCACTGCTACCGCTCTTGTTCTTAGTTGTTTTTAAAGGCTTTTGATTGTCCTCACTGTAGGATGTCTCACTATCCTCATCTTCATTACTCTCATGGCACAACGGGCTAGAAAAGGCTGGTACCCGTGATGAGAAACCACCAACACTGTGTGAATTGGAATGGATGCCACCGTGTGATCCTTGGGATGAATCAACACATTCCTTCTGCTGGGCCTGTTGAAAAAATTCAAAACAAATAGATATTGATAAGAGACCTGCCCTAACTAGGCCTACACTTGACATCAATTGTGTGGTATGAATTCTAATAATAAATGAGCCATTTAAAAATGGGAATTCATCATCATCACCTGCATGTGCATACGCTGGGCTCTCTCCCTCCTCTTAGTTTGCCTGATTTGTTGTTTTGCCCGACTAGTAATGGCCCATTGTTGGTCGTTGCTGGCCATTCCAATCAAGATAGCACATGTTCTCTTCTATAGTCTTCTTTAAAATCAAGGAGCATTGCATGAAACGAGTTGCACTGTACGAGCTATCGCTGTAGTTCATTTCATAATGCTCGGAACCTAGTTTAATACACACGTAACACAAGAACACGATGGGGATTGTCACTGTCACTTAACCCTACAAGACCCCACGCCTCGACGAATGCCCAAACATGAAGAAATCTCCAGACTTTTAATAGGCACACGAATGAAATTTATGTCGTTAAAATTCTTTAATCAATCAAACACTTTTCAACGCCCATATAATTAGAAAACGCTCGTCCAGAGTATTTCAGCGAGCGAGGAATTCTTCTGAGTCGCTTCGAGCAACAAAAGAAACAAAATTTTCCACAAACCAAGGAATGGAGATGGAAGCAAAGAGCGACGTTGCCGTCCTATCCGTTTCCACACAAGACGGCGCATCTTTTTTTTATTATTTCCTTCTTTTCGTTCGCCCGTCATTCTTCCATGTCCTCCTTTTTCTTTTTTTTCTTGCGGTCATAAGAGTGATTCCTTCTTGTTGTTTATACATGCATGTGTTGTGTGTACCTCGGCTTTATATACCGCCATCATCATTCACGGCCCGCTGGCAGCCAATAAATAAATCCAAGAAATTTTTCAACAAATGACACAGATATTTTTATAGTACAAAAAAAAACATGATTTGTATTTTTATTTCACGTGTAAACTTAAATGATTCGCGCTGGTACGATTCAGTAAGCCGAAAATTAAACACAAAAAAAAATAAAACACAACCAAAAACATTTCAGCAATTACATAGCGAGGTATAGTTTTACAAATCACGTATAGCGATGAAAACGAACGAGAAAAAGGAGCGAGAAAATCAACTAAAAAAACCCAACTGCACTGATGTTGAAATCAACGTACCCAACCACCGTCAACACGATAAGAGAAATAATATTTGTTTATCATTAACACATGTTGATTATACAGTAGCTTCTCTCTACGTCAGTTCTCTTATATAAGACCCAAGTAGCCATTCCAGCTAATCAAATCTGGCACTCTACACACGAAACGGACCACGGGATGGATCTTAATTATTTATTAGTCATTTTTTTTTTAATGTCTATGTTTTCGCTTAAAACGTTTAAGAAGTAATTGGATCTATGACCAGGATGCATATCGACAGTAAGGAGAAACATTATTTTTCATTTAAGAAAGAAAAAATAAC
Organism: Daphnia pulex; assembly: GCF_021134715.1. Lineage (NCBI taxonomy): Eukaryota > Metazoa > Arthropoda > Branchiopoda > Diplostraca > Daphniidae > Daphnia > Daphnia pulex. The sequence continues at coordinate 1,335,171 of NC_060018.1, read as the reverse complement.
TGCTTTTTCTGCATTTTTTGGGCTAATTTTTTTCCTTTTTCCTCGTGTAAATTCTTCTTTTCACGCGACGACGTCCTAGTCGGAAAGATGAGAGATCATAAACTTTTAGAAAAAACCTTTGGCAGGTCACGAAGTATCATAGGCGTTGATAAAGCCTTGCTGTTGGAGTACAAACAAGCGCTTCTCCACGGCCTCGCGGTCTGTCAAATCCAAACGGTTACATAACCAAGGTCAATAATGAAGTTAAATATTATATCTCGTCTTGTTTCACTCACATTTATTAAGGATGGACTTGTCTGCGTGCTGAGTCACTTGCTGCGCCAAACTGTGAAACAGAATATGGGCCGTTTGATAACGTCGGCAACAGCTCGCCGGATTGCCAAAGAGCTCATCTAAAGCAGCCGATTGACACTAGAGAAACGAAAAATGAGATTAGAAAAAGCGAAAAATCAGAGGCCAATGACCCAACAATGTGAAACAGAAAAAAGTAACATGATTTACCAAATCGATGGCGTGATTATACAGCAGTTTATCAGCCGTCAATTGGGCGGCATTTGAATCGCCCAACTGGTGGGCCAGTGACTGGCCGTTCAGCTGCTTACATTGAGACAAACAGTGGTGGAATCTTTGGTTCAAAACGGCCACAACCTAAAAATGAAAAATAGTCAGAAAAAGTTTAATGACCCTGCGAAAAAAAGGTGTTTCCCCCCTTTCCTTTTTTTTACCTGTTTGACAGAGTGTGAAGGGTGGAGCCTTTCGGCCTGTAATTCCTCCTTGGATAAGTTGAGAGCAGACGAGAGCAATTGAAGAGCACGGATGTACAAAACCAATTGCTCAGCTCTGCGCTGGGCATCGGAGTGTGCCGGACTAATGGCGCCATCCCCTAATTGGATAAAATGTTATGAATTTTAAAAAATCGACGCCATTCCAAACTATCAACATACCGGGAGGTGAAGAGGCCATGGGGTTCTTGCGGGTGTGGATCGACTCGTTGAGAGCAGCAGCAAGTGGAGAGGCTCGATTACGAGCCACATCCATAATGCACTCAACCAAAGCCAAAACAAAGTTGAGTTTAGCCAACGTGTCGTTGTGCTCCTTCTGTTGAAATGGAAGGAAATATATGAGTACCTCGATCGTGCGTGAAAACACAAAGACGTAGTATATACCTCTAAAAGAGTTTCCTGTGTCAGCTCGGGAGCCGTAAAAACGATGGGGCCTTCCATCGGTGGCGAAGTGCCATAGCAATAAGCTCCCATTTGATGATCGAAACTGGGTTTCCGTTGCAAACTCCAGCTGCTGCCATTACTGTTCTGCAATCCCCCTCCTGCAAAACATTGCATGGGGCTTCGGTTTCCTCCGTAACTTGGCGAGCTGGCCATGTACTCGGTCTGGCTTCGATGGAATCCATGATTAGGAGTCGTTCCACACATGGTCACCGAGGGCGAGGCTACAGCCAGTCAGCCACAACAAATAAAATGAAAATAAAAAGGAACATGTTCCAAAAGATAGGGAGATAAGACACATTGAGCTAGAAAAACGAGAATTTCAAGGCTACGAAATATTATTACCAGTGAACTCGGGCAGGGTCATGGTGCGAGTTGGATGGTGAACTAAAGGATTCCATTCCACGGCCGCCCCAGATCCCCCCACATTCCGCAATTGGACTATTCCACCGCTCGATGGCGTAGTGGCTGTTTCGGAAACATTGGCCAGAGAAGAAATGCGGATTGGCGATCCCTTAATGGGAGCCAAGGGACCGGCGGGGGCAACGACACCCGCACTTCCCGCAGTTCGACGGAGTGGCGAAGTCATCAACTGCGGCCAAGGTGCGGCAAATGCAGGAGGCGACGTGCCGCAACTGCTACCGGATGTCGATCGGCGTCGACCAGGGATTCCGGGAGGAGTGCCAACGCAAAATTGGACCTTTTCAATTGAAAATAAGAATTAATTTCCACATTCAACCTCGACTCTTAATTGAAAAGAAAATTACCGATGGAGGAGAGAGCGAATTAATGTCTCCCGAGACTCCGGTTCTAGAGTTGCTGCTATCATTAGTCGGTGACGTAGCCTTTTGAGCCACACTAATTGGCTGCGATCGTGGTAATGGAGCGGCTCTGACTCCTGGACTGGAAGATGGACTGCCGATGGGCGAGTAATCGCTGTTGCGATGCGAAGTTTGCATCTGCAGGGGGAGGAAAACGGAGGTTATTTGGATTGCGAATATAAATAACAAACAAAAGAGAATGAACAACTTCCAAGGTTAGACTAACCTTGATAAAGGCATCTCTTTGAGATGGAACAGGTAATGGTTGTGTATCGCCTTCATTCTGGTTGATACCGCCAACGACCGCACCCCTAGACTCGCTACGCAACTGGCTTGGGCTCGGTACCAACACGAAATCGTCGGCCTCTTCGGGAGTCGTTGCGTTGTTGTTTTGAGAGGCTGGAGCCGTCGGCACGGGCCTAGCAGGCACTGTGACCGGCGGCGTCTTTGGAGGTGTTGAAAGGCGAGCCAGATTTGGGACGGGCAACGGCGGAGTGGTGGGTGGTGTCTGCGATTTCCGTATGAAAGAATGATTGAAAAAATCGTCGAATTCCATCCGATCCTTGGCGTTTCGTCGCAGCAATCCCGTAAGCAGCGCAGTCAATTCGGGCGACGTGCCAGAAGGTATCCTAGAGGTAGAATAATCCAATTCAATGAATATCGAGCCATGTAGAGGAATTTCCCTTCTTTAAATTTCATAGAAACTGGATCACACGCAATTGCATCATGCGATTTAATCCGTCAAAAGTAGTACAGTTTGCATCAGCAGATGTTTTTTACGTTAGAATCGTGACGGCCACCACAAGAGCGGCTCTACGACGTACATTCACCATGGGTACGCTAAAATGACGTCACAAGGCTGCCCTACGCAGTTTTTATTTTTCGCTCTTTTTTCTCCTTGACAAAAAAGTTATAGTGGTCCTTACTTGGGACTGAGATTATGGTTCCGTTCGTAGTACATTTTCAATGCTTGTGGAGTCTGAGCCGTGAAGGGCGCCCGTCCCGTCAGACATTGGAACACGATCGTACCCAAACTCCACAGATCCGCTTTGGCGTCATATTGAAGTGACATGATCACTTCGGGTGCCTTGAAAAAGTAAAATAAAACAATCCAAAAGTCAACAGACGTTAATTGTGAAACAAAGGGAAAACAGTTGAGAGATAAGGGAACCGACACAACGATTCCGGTTACAGCTTATTTACAAACGTACCATGTACATTGGAGAGCCGCAAAGCGTGGCTGCCATGACACCATCTTGAAGAAACCGGGCGAACCCGAAATCCGCTATTCAACGATAAGAGTATACAAAAGAGTAGGATGGTCAACCAGGAGAAAAAGAACCGGACAAGTACCATTGCACTTGAAACCATTTTCTTTTATCATTATGCGATAAAAATTCAGGTCACTCACCGATTTTCAAGCGAATGTCATTCGGCTGGGGATTGGGTTTGCCAGCGTGACTGAGCAAGATGTTCTGCGGTTTCAAATCACGATGGACTATGCCCTTGTGTTGCAACGCTTTCATCGCCCCAGCTGTGAATAAATTGGAGGTGAAATTATGTGACGTCAGCCCGTACCATTTCTCTTCTTCGACACTTACCAAGTTGCTTCAGGAAATTGCGAATCGTATCCTCGCTGAGCGTTCCCTTGACTACAATTAACCAAAATGTTTACAAATCGTTTCGGGAAAAAAACAAACGAACAAAAAAGGATAGCAACCTGAAAGATAATCAGCCAAATCTCCGCCGTTGCAATATTCCATGACGAGGAAGACATGATGCTGCGTTTCCTGGGGGATTATATACACACACATAATAATTATTGATTGAAAGAGTGCAATGGCAGATTAAGCGGAAAGAGGATGTACGTTGTATGGTCACGAGATAACTATTAAAAAAAGGCCCAACCCCATTGTATTCCTTGCTTGCCATGAGGCTTTTAATATCTAAAAAAAGGCACTCACCAAGGTTACGAATGTAAAGTTCGTGGTGGCCTTTCGTGCGGATACACACTCTCCTTTGTTGGGTTATTACTACGTTACCACACTACGTTACTCGTATAGATATCAACGCCCTCGCCCGTCTCGCTTCGCAAAATAACAAAAAAGGACAAACAAATAATTAAAAAAAAGACCCAACTTCATGGCCATTGGCTTGCGGCAGTTTACACGCTAAAACGAAAATCTCGAAACATTTTCCTCCCCAAACGTCTGGCAAACACTTTTTAAACAAAGTCCATTGTGCGCCAAAGTGGGTCAAATTGGCAGACGAAGCTCAAAAAAGAGAAAAGTGATACGTCTGACAAACAATTCAACTCGAGTACGTAAGCAGCTACGTATTGCTACCGTCTTCTAGGTCATCCGAGATAAGGTTTTCTACGCAGGTAGTAATAAAACAGCATCTGCAAAACGTTCGAGTGTTGCGTGGCTGTCGAGAAATTGCGTCACAATACCAAACATGTCCAACACTTTTTCGAGGTCAAGCGCAGTAACAAAAAACTGCGCAGCGTGTCGTGTGCCATATTATGAAAACGCACAGACAGTGTGTGTAGCTAGGGCCAAAGTCTCTCATCTGAGAGCAGGTTTTCCCTCCATAATATTTGGTTGGTATGCCAGGGCAGACGTCCACATTTTCATTACCTAATGACGTCAACTCCCGAATTATATTTCGACACCTCCCACCAAGGGAAATGCGAGTCGAGACATGCGCATCTGGTCGGAGACCCACACCCAGCTCGGGTTTAATTTTAAACCTGCTTGCTCCTCTTCTCCCATATATTTCTTATCGCCAGGATGAAAAAACTATGGGGGGAGAGAAAGCTCTCCCATGCGTCTCCAACCAAGCGCAATGCTCCCATATTACATTAAAAGGCCTTGGGGGTCTGTGGAACATCCCCTTTAAAGTTGGTATAGAAAAGAAATCCTCTTGCAAATGAGAGGTTGTCGACCTTGGCTGATCACGTGCCTCTCCCATGAGCTATCGTGAAAACAATAAGGGAACCTGGAACATCTTTTTTTCTTTAAGGGGGGGATACGGTTAACCAAGTACAGATGAAGGAAAGAAGAAAAAAGGGTTCCTGTAAGTACCTGGCAATCCAGCAGCGCCACGATATTCTCATGATGAACTTCGGAGAGCTCCTAAAGAAAAATATAACAAAAAGTTCGTGAGATTTCGGCTAAATTGCTAACCGCTTTCTTCACAAAGCTGAGGGCAGATGAAATTATTATTGATATTGTTACCTTGAGAATTTTGATCTCTTTTCCCAGTAGATTGTGCGATTTGGAAAGGTTTTTCTTTGTGATAGACTTGATGGCGACGGGGGAACTCGAATTCTGCAAAAAACAAGTGTTGCCCAAAGGCGGATTATCGCTGATGTCATTATACAACAACACGAGGTGGTGGGATTGACGTCATCGTTATTCGTGGAGTTGTTGTTTTAAACAACACGTACACACAAAGCTCGGAGGGTGAAAAAGACTGTAGGAAATTGGAGAGACAAAACGGAAGAGGGGTTGTTGAATCGAGATCGTTTTACCTTTTTGTGTCTGCCCTTGAATACTACGGCGAAGGCGCCATGGCCGATCAGGTCTTTGGCGTTGTACTCGAATTCGCCTACACTTTCCATCGCGAATTTTTACTTTGTCAATCGTTTGATTGAAGATCAACTAATGCAATCGAACTCCATCAGCGCTGATACGACGTCGAACAGCCCTGTACAACTAGTACAAGAGTTGTACAACTAATAATAACAGTGGCACTTGAGAGCAGCCATTGTCGTCTGTGACAGCGCAGTCGCAAACAATTCTCGATGATATTAATTCACACCACGAATGAAATACTACGAATATACTGTCGTATATGACAGTTTAAACGACACTAAACAAAAGCACAAACTAATAAATGTACACAATAGATATACAATGGCTACCAGACTCCCAATGTTTTGGGACGTCTACTCTGTAGACAAAGAACTGAAGAACTGGGGAGGGCGAGAGCTTTTTGAGACGAATGTTTTTTCCATACGCGACGCATTTGGCCGCTAGATGGCTCACAACTCTTTGTTTCGCCTTTGAAAAACTTCATCATTCGTCATGATCATCGATTTAACTCATTTTTCGTTAGAAAAAGAGTAAGCATTAAGTCGTGTATAAAGTTTGAAGCGATTCTGAAGAGGATCCCATAATTATATTACGCAATGAATGATTTTATGGGTCGAATCAACTACAGTCAATGTTCAAATTTCATTCATTTGTTTTCGTTACCCACAAGAAAACTCACTGGATAACAAAGACAAATCTCACAACCGATTGTCACATCAATTTATGGTTTACACGATGTCCATTATTGACTGTTGAGATATCTCCACTTGAAAACAACATTCATTAATATGGCAGTCAGCCCATACCATGAAAAATCTAGCCATCTAGCGATGGTTTTTGAGTTCCCTTTTACAAATGGTTGCTGTTTGTGTTTGTTATTCAACCGTGAAATTCGTTTTTTATGGTGTGTAAAAAAAAAATAATTGCTATGCAAAATCATTTAGAGACAAACTAAAAAACAACGTTTTAATGTTTAATAGCGATGGTTCGACCCCACCCCCGAACGGAGCGCAGGCCTTGTTTACCGAACACCTTGAATGAAAGTCGTCTGCGTTTGTCAATCGTCATGGATCAATTTTGACTTCCACAAACCGAACGTTTCTACTTTCTACTTCAGATTATAAAATCTATTATCAAGTCTAGGTCGTACTGTAGAATGAGTAAACACAATAATAGCGCGACATCACGTTTGAAACAGGACTATTTACGTTTGAAAAAGGACCCTATTCCTTATGTTGTTGCAGAACCCTTACCGTCAAACATTTTAGAGTGGCATTATGTCGTAAGCGGTCCTGAAAATTCGCCTTACGAAGGAGGATACTATCACGGAAAACTCTTGTTCCCCGCTGAATTTCCATTCAAGCCTCCAAGTATGTTCAAACCTTATCTGAACTGTGGAACAGACAATCTTTTTATAAAAGTTTTTATGTATCCTAGGTATTTATATGATCACTCCGAATGGAAGGTAATCAAGATAAAAATTTCATTTTCAACCACAAAATCATTCATCTTCATTTTTTTTTTGTATACACAGGTTCAAGCCCAATACAAGGTAATGATGTCAACATCAAACTCGAAAGCTGTTATACATATGTATATCAGTTTTTCGAAATTCTTTGAACAATAAGAGTTTTGGTAAAAGCAGTAAAAGTTACTTTGAAATTCAACATGCAAAAATATTTTTATTATTCAGAATGCATCCTATAGTTATTTGTTAACATGAATGAAAAGTTACTTATATCTTTATTTGTGCATTTCATGTTAAGGTTGTGCTTATCAATCAGTGACTTTCACCCAGATTCATGGAATCCAGTAAGCTTTTCACAATTACTATATTGTTGTTTTTAAACATCACATGATTATATTGAATATGTCAACAGGCTTGGAGTGTATCAACTATTTTGACAGGATTATTGAGTTTTATGGTAAATTACTGCCTAAAATTATTGTTGAAATGCATCAATTCATATTTTGAAATCCATTTTGTTACAGCTGGAAAAGAGTCCTACTTTGGGAAGCATTGAAACCACTGACCATGAAAAGAGATGTCTTGCTGAGCAAAGTCTGAAATTCAATCTTGGAGATAAAATTTTCAATGAACTATTTCCAGATATTGCAATAGTAAAAAATACCCAAATAGTGCAATAAGCTCATCACCAAATAAATTATTGTTCTTTCACAGAAAATCCAAAAAGAGATTGAGCTAAGGAAAGCTGCTGTCGAAATGGCAACAAAATCTTCACTACCTACTATTCTTAGCACAGAGAGCGGAAACAACCCTCTACCATTCCTTGGTGATCGTCGAGTGGGTCGGGTGGATTACCCTGGACTACTAGCAAATGTTGTTGTGATTGCAGGCTTTACTTTATTTGCGTTCATTGTCAAGCATGTACTAAAGAGTTTGAGCATAGACTAAATCCCAATATATATATATCCTCTTTAATACACGATGCCGAAATTCAATGGTTTATGTGGCAAACTTATGGTTGAATAAAATGTTGCTGCACACAAAAAAATATAAAACATGTTCGGAACAAGTTTCAACAAGTGTATTATTGAGAAATGTTTAGTTAATAGCTAAATAATCAAATAGTCACAGTAACCTTTTTCTTCCTAAATTTTGCGGCATGGAAGGAGGAAATAAATACACAAATTTATTTTTCCACATCGAAAGTTGTTCGATAAATTATATTGATGAAAATTAAATTATATTATTGTTCGTTTAAATTATAAGAAGGAGAATACGTCACTAAGAGGTGTTCGTATTCGAATTGTCAATGATTAGGGTGCAGTCAAATTAATTACAAAACTAAATTCATTCATGATGGGAGCCAGTACGGCAGTAAATTCACTATTGCAAAAGCCGCACGAAGCAAAGGGGTAATTTGTAAAGGACCGGTATTTCTTATTGTTATAGTATAGAGTTATTCTTTTTTTTTAATATTTGTAGAGTAGGGGAGACCGGGAGTCCTCGACTATGTGTGACATTTTTTTTTACGCTGCTTCCCATTTAAAGTTTGGTGTGTTCGGAACAAGTTTCAACGCGTTTATTATTGAGAAATGTTTAGTTAATAGCTACACAATCAAATAGGTAACAGTAAAATTTTTCTTTCTAAATTTTGCGGCATGGAAGGAGGAAATAGATACAAAAATTTATTTTTCCACATCATCCAGTTATATATTTACTGTATGCTCTGTTATGCTTTCTGAGTTCTAACTGTACCGGATCTGGATGCCACTAGTATAGCATCTTAGCATGATGTAAGTATGTAACAATCGGACCAAAAAAAAAAACAACACCAAAGATAGAAATGCAATGCAAATAGTTTACAACGCTGTTGTCCAGTCAGTCTAGCAGACGCCTCTCAAAACAAAAACGGTACTTGGCTAGTTCCGAATTTTTAGGTGGTGTGTGTTATAGCTGTTATAGTTTAGTTAATTGGATATTTAACTCGTTGTGAGATAGGAATATTTGCATGGAGTAACTGCGATAAAGCCATGCATTTTTCTATTCCAGAAACAGAAAATCTTCAGGACAAAGACGGAAGTTATTATCAGGTAAAGCGTTACTTCGAATAGCTCGAGTTATTCTGTCTCTCTCTCTCACTCTTTAAACTAATTATGGTTAACATGTGGTTGTTTAGCTTAAAAACAGAAAGTCTTATCAAAAAGTTCATTTTCTTTTAGGGATATCATGTTCACATCAATGGAAACCATCATTGTACTCTTCGGTACAAACAACTTAGACACCTTCATGACCAGTTGAAGAAGCTATTCAGTCATGATACCATACCAGAATTTCCTTCTAAAAAACTACTTCCATTGACAACCCTCCAGCTTGAGGAGCGTAGACTATACCTGGAAAAATACTTGCAATCAAGTAATATATACTTGATTATTATTATTATAACACATGCACAAGTTAAAATATTGTTATATTTACTTTTTATTTTTAGTTGCACTGGATCATAGAATCAGCAGTAGCACCTTTTTTCATGCTTTCCTCCGCATGGCTCAAAATGAAACTCACTTATCTAGTGATGACCAAAAAATTATTCACATAAGGATTACTTTACCTGGAGAAGAAGTAATTTCCATTCCAGTCACACCAATTCAAGAGACTAGTTCCGTTATAAAGGTAGCAAGCTTTTTAAATTTTTTTTTTCCTAGACAAGTTTATGTATTGTTTCTGTTTTCTCATTTTAGAAAGTTGCTCAGCATGTTGGACTTCCAGAAGAGTTGGCTGATTATTTTGCTCTTTTCATTCAAGATGCTAATGAATTTAACCAATATTGCTGTAAGTGTTTAGACTATTCTAAACTCATTACTTAATACTCAATTCTTATTTTTAACGTAGTGGTCAGAAGACTCTTAAATTATGAATCGCCGTTCTTAGCTGTGAAACTTTCCGGTGAAAGCGCAAGCCTTGTTATGAGGAAAAGGTATATTTGAACCAATAATTTTCCTTTATCAAAAATAATTAAAATTTGTCTTTGTATTTAAAGCTATTGGGATTCTATTTATGACGATGAATTGTTAAAAAGTCCCATTGGAACCAAGCTGGTTTATAATCAATTCCGAGATGACCATAAAAGATATTGGATACAACCTAATGAACAACAGCTCATATCTCTGAAAAGATTAATAGATCAAGACAAGCAGCATGAAGTAAATATTTTTAGACCCATTTGTTATAACGTAATTTAATTTACCCGCATATTTTCTAAATAGGTAATGAAGCTGGCACGACAGATTCGATTTTACGGAGGCGTTAACTTCTTACCCTGTTTAACTGACTTTCCAACAACCCGTACTCCTGTATCTATCTACGCTCTGAACAAGGAATTAGTTTTTTGCTATCCTGATCTTACAGAAAGATCGTTTCGAGTAACACGCATGCGCTCTTGGAGAATTACCACAATTGTCCAGGTAAAACACATAATTCTATTAAAAAATTACTTTTTAATTATTTCAACGTAATCTTTATTAGGAACACAATGTAGATCATCCTAAATTGGAGTTGTCCTTTGAATATCTTTTGTCTAAAGATCGGCTACAATGGATCACAGTAGATAGCACCCAAGTCATTTTTCTTTCTTTATGCTTACAAAGTATGGTTGAAGAGTTGATGCGAAAGCAGCAAGATGGGGGTGGCGGCAGCAGCTTCCCTCAGGTAATTCACTTTTGGTACTTATTTCAGGTGAAATAAATTCTGAATCCATTGGTTTTTTTAGTTGGCAGATGAAGTGATTCAGAAACTTACATTCTTGGGAAAGCACGGAAATTTGCTCTGCATTTCTGAGTCAACGGGGAAGACTAGAATTTCTAAGGTACGAATAAATTTGTTGCAAAATTGATCATTAGATTAACATTTTGTTTGTAGGATCCTGTTAAAAAATCATTGGGACTCAAAGAAAGTATTCGTGTCCGATTTCGTAATGGAAGAAATCATTCTTTCGAAGAAGCCCGAATCGAGAATCATGCATTTGAAGATATTCGCGATGAAGATTTGTGACAGGAAGGAATTCAAATCATACATCTATTTCTGTTTTACACTAAACTTTATTGTGGCAAACCTACGAGGTGTTCATGCCATTCTTGTGGAGCAAAACTTTTTATTCTATGGTGAATCGTCTTTTTATTGTTGATATATCGACTAAGCAAGCTATCCTCATATATTACCGACATTTTTTAACATTAAATGTTTTGTTAAGGATTAAAATCATTGTACGGGCTCTACTGTTTCGTATGACAGAGATGAACAAAAAGTGATCTATAACCATTTTCAAACTATTGGCTCAGTATCAAACCTGTTAACTGCGACAAAAAGAGGTTTATAATCTGTCTCTTATTGTAATCCAAGAGCTTTTTTTTTCAAATACACAGATAATGTTGTGTATTACTTTTTGTCGGTATTTTAACGCAAGCATGGGCATGAAGAGCCTCTCCATACCCCTGACGCAAGTAATCCTTGATTACGTGTTAGCTGTTCGAACAGTATTTTATCCGCTTTCAGTTAAGCTCTTATGTTGCTTTTTATCACCTGACGTCACTTTTTTAAATTCTATTAACAGAAAAAACATAATTTTTCGTTGCGCATCAATTTCTGTAAAATCGCAAATTGAAATCTTGATTTTTTCCTCGATTAATTTTGACTTGATAGATGTCACTCAACGGACATAAACAAATATTTTGCTAAAAAGCGGAAAATCCCAATGGAAATTCCCAAGTATCGTCTGCTCTGTACAGCCGGTGTTAACTGTTAAGTTTGCCTTGAGATAATTGATATAAAAACTAGATCACCTTATCAGTCGATTTAAAACCAGCTCCATTTAGTATTTCATTGTAAAAAGTATTTCATTGTTCAAGTATAATTCAGAGCGATGGCCTCTTACAAGTTCTTAACTTCGAAATCATGGATGCCCGTTTTGAGACATGTGTCGAAATCCCATTATTTTCAAACAGCCTACTTGTCTAGTTCTGCATCAGTGTATGATAAGGTGGGTCATTTAATAATTATTGAATTTTCTGTCTAAACCATGTATGTATTGTGTTTGTGATGATATAGGATATTAAAGAGTACAAAGCACCCCAAACAGACGCAACAAATGTAGTCAAAAAGCTTCAACGACCTCCCTTTGGTAAAAACTTGTTTTTAGGAAAGTTTGATAATGAAATTTTGGCTTTCCCTGAAGTTCTTGATAAGGAGAGACTTCAGATGTTGGATGAAATGGTTGCTCCAGTTGAAAAATTCTTTGAGGCAATTGATTCAAAAAAAATTGATGCTGAGGGAAAGATCCCAAAAGAAACTTTGGATGGACTCAAAGCATTGGGGTTGTTTGGACAACAGATACCTACAGAGTATGGTGGTCTGGGATTTAATGCAACTGAATTTGCAAGAATTGCTGAGATTACAGCAATAGATTCTTCTGTTGCAGTAACACTTGCTGCTCATCAGTCAATTGGTCTCAAGGCATGTTATTAAATAAAACACAATTAACTTTTAACTGTGTGATGAATGGAAATTTTTTCTAGGGTCTACTAATAGCTGGAAATGAAGAACAAAAAGCTAAATACCTACCTCGTTTAGCCACAGGTGAATGGGTTGCCGCATTTTGTCTCACTGAACCAGGCAGTGGATCAGATGCTGCATCTGTTCAGGTATAGCTGTGTTATGTCATGGCCTTTATAAATTATTTGCCAATGTTTAAATTTCTAAAAATCTACATTATGGGTGTTACAGACCAAAGCTGTCTTATCCGATGATGGTAACCATTGGATCATGAATGGCAACAAAATCTGGATATCAAATGGTGGCATTGCCGACTTTTTCACAGTATTCGCGAAAACATCTGTAAATAACACTTTTCATACATTGAATCATTTCCTTATTAATTAAACTAAATTTTTAAATGGAAAAGGTGAGGGGTAAAACGGGCGAAATGGAGGATCGAGTCACCGCATTTCTGGTTGAGCGTAATTTTGGAGGAGTGACGCACGGAAAGCCAGAGGATAAACTTGGTATTCGAGGCTCAAATACTTGTCAGGTAATCAGTTTGATGAAAATTTACTTAACACTAGAACGTTTTGCTTATTCCGGTAACATTTTATGGCAGGTATTTTTTGAAAATGTGCCCATTCCGAAAGAGAATGTACTCGGGGAAGTTGGCGCTGGATTCAAAATTGCATTGAATATTTTAAATTCGGGGAGGTTCAGCATGGGTAGTTCAGGAGCAGGTTGTTATAATTACGTTTTACTAGTTTATATTCAATTTAATATGAAATCCTAATTGGTTTGGATTTTCTTTAAAGGAATGTTAAAAAAACTTGTTGGTTGGTCTGCCGAACATGCGATAAATCGCAAGCAATTTGGCAAACCGCTAATGGAATTCGAACTAATTCAAGAAAAATTTGCGAAAATGGCTGTTACCATCTACGCCATGGAATCAATGGCGTATCTTACCTCAGGTGAACCTTAAGCCTTCAGTGAAAAAATTTACAGTTTTTTTAAACGAAATTTCTAAAATATGTATTTATAGGAATGCTAGACACGTACGAGGAACCAGATTGCGCTATGGAGGCAGCCATGGTTAAGGTATTATGAATCCGAAGTGTTTATCTAGTTACATTTATTTTACATCTTCGATTTCTCATTAAATCCAATTATTTTGCAGGTTTTTAGCTCAGAGGCTGTTTGGAATTGCACTAGTGAATGTTTACAGATTCTGGGAGGGTTAGGCTATATGAAAGATTATCCATATGAGCGTTTTTTGAGAGACGCTCGAATCTTGCTCATTTTCGAGGGAACCAACGAAATTCTACGTATTCTCATCTCTCTGTTAGGTAAGCTAAATTGCAACAATGTCACGAGGAAATAATATCTTATGCTACTTGTAGGTCTTCAGCATGCAGGAAAAAGTCTTTCAGAGATGGTTCGTAAAGTGCGTAATCCTACTGCCAATCCCGGATTCGTAGTTAAGAAAATGTGGGAACGATTTCGAAGGAACCCCCAAAACCCTAGCCTTAATCTTCACTTGGAAAGCTTTTTGCATCCTAGTCTAAAGGTAAAGAGTTTTACTTAATGTTTTGCTATTATATTTTTCTACATTTTTTTTTCGTTGTTTAGAGACCTTCGGAATTATTAGAAAAACGTGTTTTGCAGTTTGAAATGGCAGTAGAAATTTTATTGTCTCGACATGGGAAGGAAGTGAGCACTAAGCAAATGGATCTTCGGCGAGTGGCTGATGTTGCTATAGATTTGTTTGCCATGACTGCTGTTCTGAGCAGATCATCTCGGGCGTATTGTATCGGCTTACGAAACGCAGAACATGAAGTAATTATTTTACCCATAGAAGTATTTTAAAATGATAATAATTTCGTAATTATTTTTTCTACAGCTTGAGTTGGCCAACTCGTTTTGTGTTGACGCCGATATACGTTGTGAACGGTTCATTTCAGAATTATTTGCAGGGGAGCAATTTACTCAAGATTTATCTTTAAAGAAAATTGCCACGACCATTTTCCAAAATAAGGGTTATTGTGCTGAGCATCCCCTCAAACAAAATGCTTAAATTAAATGTTGCCATTTGTAATAAAAAGTAATAATTCTCTATTTTACTTTTTTCAAAATATTGATGTTGTAGAAGAATGAGTAAAATTTAATTTGCAATTTTAAAATTAGATTTAAAGACTGCTATTTTCTTTTAAAAAATTATTAAGTTTGTAAGTAGCAAAATAAATTTCCACTAGAAGTAAAATTACAGTACACAGTTTTGAGGCTATGAAATTCTTTCTTGTATTTATAGCCAAGTGGATGTTCCACGTACAATCCCGTACAAAATTGCCGTTTTTTAACCGAAGTAAGTTTTGGGCTTGCGGTAAGACAGTTCGGGCATATCGATGGTGTTAGCCCTGTGGGGAAGTGGGAATCTAATAGTAGAATCATGGAACTGCTTGACATGTGGGCGACGGCACTTGTCGTTAGCCACCTCCTCCACTCGAATGATCTGTAAATAGTATAACACAAACATTAGTGACAGAACAAAACATTGCTGACAGACAAGAAGTTCACAGTAATATCACATGAATTTATATTTTAAAAGCTAAAAACCTGAATGGCATGAGCGCGAGCGCGATGACGGGCTCCCATATCACGATAGCACTGTGTAACAGCAGCAGAGACAGTCAAGTCTCTGTACTCACGGTACATGTTGTGAGTACCAGAGCGAGAGTCATAACGAAGCCAGATACCAAAGTTCTTAACCTTCAGTGGGCTCTTGTCATGAACCTAATGGATTGAAATAGGACTGTTTAAAAGTTCATACAAGTTATAAAGTAAGAACCCATACCATCTGACAGCTGACAATTTCACCAGTAGCTTTCTTGAATTTACGCAATTGGCGCAAGAAATACCAGAAACGTGACTTGGCAACAATATGATCTGGTGCAAAGATCCTCATTCTGTACAGAGGAGGATTGGGTTCCTTCTCCGACGCGAGCTTGCGCCCGACGACTTTGTATTCCTTCAACTGTAATTAATATAAAACAATTATGAAACAATGAAACATAAGAAACATGCCTTACAACTAGCCAATCAAAAGGGTAGCTCAAGCACCCATTTACACAGCTTACTTTTAAATTATCAACTAAATTATTGGACAATACGAAAGTAGTTTACTACACAATTCGAATCGTTGGAATTCCAACTAGATTATATACTAAGTTAAATTGCAAGATTCAGTTTCCCATGTGGGGCAAACCTCGTCGTATTGACAGCCGGTTCTACCAACACTTTCATACTTTTTCACATTCTCTAAGTTGAGAAAATGTTTTTCACTCAAATACTACAGATTCTACTCGTTTTTGGCTTAAAGGGCTTATAATAAACTGAACATTAAGCAATAATTTACTTACCAAACCGCTGGCCTTCATTTTCAGCTAGGTTAGTGAACGTGTTTTCGACAAACCGGAAAAGACTTGATCCTGAAGAGACACAAGGGAAGAAGTTTCCGAGAGAAAATGACGACTACTAGAATGTTGCAACCCTAAACACATCTAGTGGGTCGAGCAGTTTCACGATTTCCGTAAATATTTGGTTTTCATCATTGCAAAAATTAAAGTATAACTATTTTTGCTGGCTTTTCGAAATATTTGTTTTTGAAATACACAATTTTGTTTAAAAAAAAGTTATAATGCAATTAAACTGTATTTCACTCATTTTGATTGATAGATAGTGTATAACGTTGTCGCGAATTCGAATAGCGTTCCTTAATTATGACAAAGTAAATCAATTAAACGTCAAAATACAGAAAATGAACTTCTAAACTAATTTCAATGAAATGCGAGTTCATGTATAACATACAGTGTTCATCTTTGAAAATGAATTAAAAACGCCGATAACGCCTCAAGCCAACTGCATTCTTGGACAAGTGGTTGCCGAACCAAAAATTCCCGTGAAGCCGTGGCGGTTATGAGGTACATCTTCTGTCAAGTAAACTAAACATTTTGGATTGGAAAAACTGACAAGACTGATGAAACCAGCAACGTGGTTTTTACGAATCGCGAAATTCTTCGTATTTCACAAGATAGTGGAATATTGTTCAATTGGGGTTGGAATGGACTGTAAAGGTATACCCTGAAAAGTGGTGCATGTGGTTTAATTAAACATAACTATCGATGTTCTCTGGTCCACGTGCTGGCCGATTCACGGCACGTCACTGATGAGCAGATTGAACCCGTTTAGTAATATCATTTAATCTACTAATTCATCAACAACAAGTGCAACATCATGGATCTTCAATTACTCCAGTTTTTATCCAACCCTTCGGATGCCAATGCACAATCTCGGGTATGTAGAATACATTCACATTGTTTCTGTAGAGTACCACCTATAAACTGGAATATTTTAAAAGG
This sequence comes from Daphnia pulex, assembly GCF_021134715.1. NCBI lineage: Eukaryota > Metazoa > Arthropoda > Branchiopoda > Diplostraca > Daphniidae > Daphnia > Daphnia pulex. The sequence goes on along the minus strand of NC_060018.1, from coordinate 1,318,116 downwards.
CATTGGCGTACTTTGAGCAACTCAAATCTTCAGACACTGGCTGGCAACTAGCAACTAATACTCTCATTAATACAAATGCTGCTGGACCAAGTTTAAACGATCATGTCAAGTTTTTTGCCCTTCAAGTTATTGAAGTCTTCATTAAACAGTCCTATCAAAAGAGTTCTCCATCTCAACAGCAAGCAATGAAACACTTTCTCAGCCAATGGATTCAGTTACAGGTATAAATGATTATTATTTTAAATAATAGACAACTCGTGCTTTTAGTACATCTTGAAAGGTTTAATATTTTATACATTGTCCAAAACTTCTGATTTTACATTATTTGTTATTGGTATATTAGGTCTCGCAACCTGTACAAGACAAGGTTTTCATCAGGAATAAAGCAGCACAAATATTTGCCTTGGTGTTTGTTTGTGACTATCCCAAGCGCTGGCCCAACTTCTTCACTGACTTGTTGCAAACTCTTTCTCTGGGTCCACACGCGATAGATCTTTACCTTCGCGTTCTTCTGGCCATAGACTCGGAAGTTGTGGACCGGGAAATTTTGCACTCTAAAGAAGAAGCCGACCGTAACACTTTAATCAAGGACCACATGCGAGAAACTTGTGTGGATTCCCTTGTGGACTCTTGGTACCATATCTTGGTATGTAATATTATTTCAGTTTCATTTACCGTCATTAACCTCTCTTTTATTAATAGTCGGTTTATGAAACGTCGAATACCGATTTGGTATGCCAAACATTAGAAATTGTTGGTGCATACATCGCGTGGATCAACATTGACCTGATAGCTAACATGCGATTTGTGGACCTTCTTGTTCGATTTTTGCGTGAACAGCCTTTGCGAGAGGCTGCTGCCGATTGCCTTCACGACATTGTCGCAAAAGGAATGGATCCGGTTGCAAAGATAAAGCTCGTCGAATCGCTTTTTTCAGTGTTAGACTCTGCTGGGATTCTGAACATAGACATGGTATTTATTATTATAATTATGTTATTATTATTATTATTATTATTCTAACAACATGTTTATGTAGGAGGAGGATGTCGATTACTTGTGCAAATTAGCTCGTCTTATCAATTGCATTGGATTGCAGATGGCTCTCAGTTGGACAAAGTAATTCACATTTTGGTCTTGTCTTAAATTTCAATTACACATTTGAATTTTGATACAGGCTTAAGAAAGCTGGTGATAATGATAGCGCATGTGCTGTGATGCAACTACTTGAATCGAAGATTCCTCTTTGTTTCCGGTTTTTAAGCCATTCAGATGATGATGTTTCTGCTAGTGTGATGGAATTTGTGAAAGAATATGTTCAGGTAATCAGATATTAAACAATTAAGTTAGAAATTTATCAAACCAACACTTTTTGTTACAGATGTTGAAGCAGAAAGCGGCGCTCAACGAAACAGAACGACAGCAAGTGGAAAATCTTCTGTTTATCATATTCGAAAAGACTAAATATGATGAAGGCTTTTACTTTGATCGTGATGGTGAAGAGGAAGCCATTTTTCTTGAATACAGGTATGAACAAGTCTTACATCTATAACGATGATTTTTCTGAGTTTTTATGTTCTTACATAACAGAAAGCAGCTCAGAACGTTGTTCGACAACGTAGCAGTCCTCGATCGTGATTTAGTTTTGAACCGTGTACGAGATTTGGTTAATATGACATTACCCCGTTGGCAAACCTCGTCTTTCGCTGAAGTTGAGGCTGCCCTTACTTTCCTTTACCAGTTGGGCGAAGCGCTCCCCGTTTCTCACGGGAATCATTTTTCTGGAGACTCGGTAAGTTTAGTCTTTATCTGTTGTCCGCTTTAACATTAACAAATTTCCCTGAATTTCAATTAGGCCAAGGCATCGGCGCTTCAGCCAATGATGCAGTCACTTCTGTCTTGCGGAGTGAGCAATTACCCACACCCCGCTGTGACTCTATGCTTCTTTGAACTAGTCGTTCGCTACGAGAAATTTTTCCTGGTTGAACCCCAGTTTGTTGCTCCGACTCTGGTGGCCTTCTTAGACCAAGGAGGCATGAGACATGCGAACCCTAAAGTCCGTAGTCGAGTGGCCTACCTCTTCTCACGCTTCGTTCGTGCGGTCAAGTAAAGGATTACTCCCGTTTCTCGTTATAGGTCGTCATGTTACCATTATTGATCTCTATTTAGAACCCACATGACGGATTATACTGAGGATGTGCTCCGTCGACTGCAGGATCTCTTGGTACTCATTCCTGTTGAAAGTGGACCCCAGACGGCATTGCTCACACATGACGACCAACTGTTTATTTTTGAAACGGCAGGACTTTTAATTACGTCAGGAAACTTTGACGCAGAGGTAATTGAGGAGAAAAAATCCGTTTTATTTATTGTCATTCATTGTATCAATATTAAAATGTGTTTTCATGCAGATAAAGAGAAACTTGATGCACAGTCTTGTTTCGCCGGTTCTTGATAAGTTTGCCGTACTGCTGGAAGAACTTATTCGACTCACTCCTCAATCCCCTAATGCCGTTGGGGCGGCTGACGCAACCAACCAGAAAAGAAGGGCCATATTAGCCCAGTGTCTTTCTCATGCCATGTCGGCTGTTGCCTGGAGCTCGAAAGCTTTTACCAACAGTCAGAATATCAAAGCTTCGGGGTGTTTGTCGGTGTATCTGAAAGCCCTTGAAGTCTTTCTTCGTGCCATCCAAGTAATATTGCAGGATTTGTAATTGCCTGTCGAACGTGATATTAATATTTCACCTCTACTATTAATAGCTTCCCGAGGTCGTCCCAGAAATTCAAGCTGGTCTTAGACAATATTTACATCGAATGACTGTATGTCTTGGTGAAGAGTTGCTTCCCTTTGTTCCATCTGCTTCACAAGTTTTGCTCAAATCAAGTAGCGTTCAGTCATTGGCTGAGTACATCCCACTGATAAATCAGATCATAGCTAAATTCAAGGTATTTATGCTTCCTTGATTTCTGTTGAAACCAAGTTAACTTTTTCTTTCGTTTGCAGAAACAAGTTGTGCCGTTCTTGACCCAGGCTTTTGCTCCTATCATCTCGTCTATTTTTAACGCTCTTGCCGCTTCGGCTGCTTCCGTCAATGACGAGGAAGCTCGTCTAGAACGTCAGTCACTGCAAAGATCCTATTTCTCATTCGTTGCCGCTATTGTCGGCAGTGGATTGATGGAAGTGTTGGCTTCCCAGGATCCTGCAACTCTACAACAGGTCCTTGTCTCACTCGTTCAGGGAGCTGTTGATTATCCAGATCCAGTGGTGAGTAACTGAATTTTATAACCTTACCGGCTGTCACCCCATAAATTATGTTTACTGTGTATGATTTTGCAGGCCCAGAAAACTTGTTTTTCTACTCTCCGCCGGTTAGTGGAGATTTGGGGTGGAAAAGATGGGCCAGCGGAGTTTGTCGAATTTGTTTACAAGCAAATCGTTCCGGCCTGCTTTTTAGCCCCACTGCGAGACACGTTTGACCTCAATGACGCCCAGACTACGATGGCACTCAGCGAAAGTGCCCTTTGCCTTCGAGCCATCCTTGAAAAGAGGGTGAGATTGTTCTAGTTAAACTCGCATTCGACTGTCTTTTCACACCTTTTCCGTATTTTTCCGTTTAGGGAGATGAAGAACTTATCACTTTTCTTCAGACTCAATACTTGCCAACATTGAAATTGAATCTGCAGCAGTCGCAAGAATTTTGCATGGCTTTAAGATCTGACCAGAAGTTGTTCAAATCCTACTATAAGGTGAGATACCCGTGAATGATTTTGTTGGTTGATTTCCATGCTAATTTAATCGTTTAAAATTATATTTAGATGTTCTTCCAGCAGGCCAGGGGATTATGACTATTTGCTGCATCAATAAGTCCTATGTTGGAATTGTTCCATCACTTTTGATTATCTTTTTTTAAGAAACCAATTACTTTGGTTTTGGAGAAAATTTTGTACATTTTTTGGTTACATTCGACTAGATGCGTTGTCTCTTTTTTTAATCGAGAAACGACGAGCTAATAACATGTTGGTCTTTGGAAAAGAAGAAATTCAACTCTACGGTTTGACTGCGAACTTAGCGATGATGATTGTGCCTTGTTTGCCAGATCGACTGCCACCACTCCCCGGTGACGGTCGTATTTCCTCTTTTCATAAATTTTCTTTCTTTTTTTTATTATTATTATTTAAATTTTTGGTCTGCATGTTGTCATATCAAAGCGCTTAAAACGATAGGTTCAGAGACGGAAAGAGGGAATTAGCTAATTGCACATAATTAAGAGGATTTGTATCAATCTGGAGAGTATATAGTATCGCTTATATATTTTTTTTTCCTCCCATCACTCTATGAAATTGGTTCAGCAAGTCACCGTTGAATTCTTGAAAACCTTTTCCCCCAATCACAGTTTAGTTTCTCTTTTTGGGGTTTTGGTTTCGTTTCTGTTAAAAAAATTCTTGTGTAAATACAAATTATTGTTCGAATTTAAAGAAAGGCGCAAGTTTATTGATCGCGAATTTTTAAACAAATTGACATCGGCCATACCCTTCCCCCCCCCCCCATTGTGCTGGCTGAACAATAACGTGTTGGACTCTCTCCCGTTCTTTCTCTTTTGTATCATCTGTACAGCGGTGCGCAGTGGTCTTATATGACAAAATGTGATAAGTCTCAGACTCTTTACTTTAAGCAGCTTGTGTGACAACTGGAGCGGATGCTTCCGTCGTGGATGATGTTGGTGATGTCGTCACTGTCAAGTTGGACCGTACCCGTTCGAAACGTTTCCTGTTTTTTTTCGTGAAAAAGAAAAGTTGTAGGAACGGAATCGTATAAATACCCTTCAAACTGTCAACCGCTGTAGACTCTTGGGATTTGACAAAAAAGTTGCTTTTTCTTTTGACTTACTTGGAGAAGAAGTGGTACACGTTTGGAGTGGAAATCACATCGGGAGACATGGTCGGTTTGATGGCCGTCACCCTTCTCCTCTTGTTAAGATCCATGACGCTTTGCCGGAGTTTAAGTCGATCCTCCGGCTGAATTGTGAGTGTTGGACGTGGTTCCAAATCCGGAGTTGAAATTCGATCGACTTGCTGCTGCTCCTGCGCTAATTTGACGCCGCCAACGAGAATCGATGGCTAAGTTTTTCCGACACAGATTTATACAGTTTGGGATTAATCAGAAAAAGTATTGAAACAAATGGTTGGCGCATTACCTCCTGTCTGACGGTCTTTGAACTGCTGGTCGTTGCGGGGGAAGCAGCCGAACGAACTTGCGACATGGACCGCAACAACGTTGATCGGTTGTTGTTGTTGTTGTGTTGTTGTTGGCCATCGGCTATTAATAAGGTCGCACTCACAACCAGCAGCAGGAGGAAACATCTGCCGCTATTGAGTAATCTTGAATAATAGAACATAATCAGAACGTGGGAAAAGAAGAAGAGAAAGCCCGTCTTATCTTTTTTGAATGTCAACATCGAGTCTACTCTCTTATAATAACAAACATATCGATTCGGCGAGTAAAAGGAGAGAGAATTCTTTTGCGAAATGTACATGTATATATCTGTTCCTCAGGCGATGCTCTTAACTCAGACGTTGGTAGTATCAAAGCGACAATGATTAGCAATTCAAATGGAATAAGATGGTGGCGCGCATCAATATGTATGCCGACTCTCGTTTGAAACTCTCGCCCAGCTTCTACATAGACGTCCAGCTCACATACATAAATCTACTGATGTAGCCAGAGCCTAGATCTGTGTGTGTAGCTGGACAGTGTCAATCCTTATCAGAGGCTTTTTTAATTCAACTAGAAATCGAAATGGATGTTTCTCCGAATTTACCTTGGCGCAAACATGGTGAGTTAAAGTAGTAGGTAGGCAGCACAGAATCCAACGTTATGTCTTGAGTTGAATGAAGCTCGAGAGAGACAAGACGAACTCTCACGTAGGCGATCGCTTATATAGACTCGGTTCCATCCCTGGGCATCTGTCGGACATGGACCCCAAACACCCAAAAAGAAAAGATGGATTCCTCTACTACCCGGAAACTGGGTTGAGGTCGGGGCGACACTTTCTCTAATAACCGAATTTGGCCGTGACCTCCTGTCATGAACCTGAACAAACACACACAAGAAGTGGTGTTTCTTTTACAACAAACTCTCTCACGTGCTAGAGACACACGAGAGCCCGGGCTAAATACGATGTGGGGTGGTGGATGGATGGATGGGATGGATAGGCGGGCTGAGTGGAGAAAGTTTTTGGGGAAATTTTTGTTTTTTCTCGTTATGTTTATTTTATATTTTTTATTGTTCGTTTGCTCTTTACGAGAGAGGGTATATGTGTGTGTGTGTGTAAAAGATAAATAATAATGAAGGTAGACGGTCAAAAGTTTTGAAAAGCCCTCTCAACGGGGGACGCTTATATTCTGGCATGTCAACAGAAAGGAAAAAGCCCATGGTGTTTAGTTTTTGGGGTTCGGTAAAGTAAGAAATATTATTAGAAGGCTTTTAAGTGAGGATTATTGTTGATACGAATCATCTGTTCCAAGAATAGACCAACAGAGAAAATATATATTTAGTTAAAAATAAATAAAAGATTCTTCTCTCGACGGTTGGCGTTATATTAGAATAAGTGTCCCGCATTCCTGCGGGAAAAGTGGATGCCGTGGGGATATCCTGGAGGAATAGATCCGGCGCCCTTTATTTCCCCCCTCATCCCTTAAAAGTATGACAGAGCTAAAAACTTGTCTATATTATACCCCCATCATAAACTATCCGCCCCTTTTTTTTCTCTTTTCTATCTTTCCCTGCCTTTGGCTTATACGACCCCCCCTCCCTTAACAACAACAACAACAAGCGATCCATCCCCCAGAAAATATCTTGATCCTTGGTCCAGTCCAAAATAAGACCCATCGTGACAGCCCTCTAAAAGATATTGAATTAGATTTATCAAATGAGAAAGACTGAAAAATGAAAAGGTGATTCGATATTGAATCTCTTCTTCTTTCACCTTATTATTGAATTGCTTGGCTTCTGCGTCGTGGAAAAGTGAATCTGTTTGACATGAAAGACATTTCGACTGTGCTGCAGCTAGCCCAGTCCGCTGTGAACCGATTGGTTACTTCACTCCGGTTGACACGGGATACATCCATCGGGACGAGTGCGACTGCGCCGCGGGAACCCCGTCAACTTGGGCGAGGGTGGTTGGTGTAGTAGGAAAACCCCGACAGAAAATAAAAAAAAGGGAAAAAGAGAAGAAGAAGAAGAAGAAAGAAAAAAGGCAAAAATGGGAATAATAAAACCGACGGTGGTAGACTAGCCGCTTCCGATTCGTTCGTGGATCGTCCTGTCGCTCACCAGCTCTCGGCCCCGGCACAAGGAGCAACTTGATTGTTGTCGTACTAGTTCCGTGATCATCGTTACGTACATACATACTACTCTGCTACTGCAAGGAGAGTAGAAGTTAGCCACCACCCTCGTCTTCCTTTTCTTCTCCCTTTTCCCTGGTTAGTTTTTTGTTTGTTTCGTGAGACTGCTGCCACACCGGAAATCCATCCAACCAAAAAGGATCCAGCAGCATGATTAGCTCACTGTGGACTCTGTGCCAAACGTGCCCCTCCGTCACCGGCAAGGTAATAAGTGACTTCATCTCTTATTCAATTTGTATAACAAGGGAAAACAAACGAGTTTGCTTTATTCATCAGTGGGCAGACAAAGATTCTTATATCGATTATTGATTGACGAGAGTATAATAGAAAACTTAGATACTAGTGGGGGGTCTCTCTACCCTATAGGGCAGCAGCACTGTTGCTGACTGGTCTCAATTCAATTTTTTGCTTTTGTTTCACGAAAAAATAACGACGGGATAAATACCGGGGTACAATTACTGTGTCATCAAGTGATGTACTACGTTTATCTTGTCGTATCTCAATTCCGGCCTGCACCCACTTTGAGACGGGCGTGACCGTACCACTTTTTTTTGTTCTTTTCTTTTTCCATTTCCCGACGTCGTTCAGTCATGGACGACTGCTCCTCTTTTTTTCTTCGTGGTGGGGGGGTTTTCGGTCGATTCCGTCGACATTTCCCCCCCCCCCCCAACAGCAGCAAACGTCGATTTATAATGCGATAGGACGGGCCAAGGGTGGGTGGGGTGGGGTGGTTAAACCGGACGAAACGACCAGAAAGATTTCTTTGACTTGATAGAATAAGATGTCAGGTTGATTGTCCAAGTCATTTACTATGTCATCAATCAACTTTGACGTGTCTTTGAACCCTCTAAATACCTGAAACTGTTTTTCATATGGCACTCAAGTTTGATTGTTGTTTTCCCTATCGACCGAATTATATGCCGCCCATCTGCTTACTGCTGCTGGATATGTCGACAACACATTCCAGAGAAAATGAAATTGGCCGGATCGATGACACAGACACACACACGAGTGTGTGACGTTGATATAATCAGAAAGAAAAAAAAGGAAAAAAAATCAACAACAAAGGCCGATCTATAACTGAGATCGACGTCAAGAGCTTTGGCACCTCACGGTGTTGTGTGTATAAGAGAAGGTTTTTTGATGGGTGGGTTCTCCTTCCCAAGAACTTATTACTTCACAATGGATCCATTGGGTCCCCGGCTACTTTCTATAAGACAAAAACAGCTACTCGGCGCCGACATAAAAGAAAAAGAAGAAGGATTTTCCCAAATCAATCCGGCCGAGATGATGGGAGTCAAGCCAAAAGAAAAAGTAAGAACAACAACAACGAGAGTGAGTGGGAAAATTGTCTACAGCCAGGGATTTTTCGCGAAAAAAGGTCGGGATTTTTATTTTTATTTTTTTCGTTATTTCTTCTTCACTTCGCGCTAGCGTGTGTGTGTGTGTGCTGTACACTAATATCGATCCGCACACCCGGCCCACTCTCTTTTGCGCTCCCGGTTTTCCTTGTGCTCTACTAGCAGTAGACGTCGACAGGAGTTATATGTGTAGCGGCTGCTACGACGCGCGGGACTGCAGACCTCGTGCGCGCCGCAGTCCCCCGACCCGTTGTACATTTATTTCTTTTCAGCTGGAAGACTCACGCTGTAATATCTACACACACACACACTCACATGTGTGTGTGTAGATATAGTCTCTCGGGAGGGGGGCTGGGGGTATATACTACAGCAGGAACTATGATGGTATCACTGTGTTGTATAGACTGCAATGTCTCAAAGTGCATCAATATAATACAGATGCGGTTCGACTCAATGACAACTGCGGCATCGGGAAAGAGAGAAAGTCCCGGCCATAATGTCAATTCCCGTTTCATCAATCTTTTCTTTTTTTTTGGCTGTGTGTGTCTCTCTTCCCCTTTTATTTCCATTAGCATTTGTACGGACGTATATACGTATATATAAGAGGAGCCTATAAGCTCATTTGGCCGCTTTGGCTCGCTGGTGGCCCTCACCCGTTCGTCTGGCGATTTTCTAATTGAGTTAGCGCTCGAAGGAGAGACGATCACGTTATTGGCGCACGTTGCGGCAGCAGCAGAACCCCGACCCATCCTATTTTAGCAAAAGAAGAAGAAGAAGAAGAAAAACTGATCGATTTCCTGTCACGGACCACTTGATTTGTTCGACTTGTTCACAGCCAGGTGAACTTGTCCCGGCGCTCGGCAATATCGTTCGTCTACTACGATCTTTACCTTCTTTCCTCTTTCTCTCTTTCTCTTGTCTCTCCCCCCCCGGCAACATGCTCCAGTTCATTCTCCTACATTTAATGATGATTGCGTAGACAGACAAACCACGCCCTTTTCCCTTCTTCCTCTCCTTATAGCGACGCCATTTTTACGATCCCCCCACCTTATTTCGACTTTGATACATGTTACGTATGTACTACTCGGAGCTGGTCAAATGCCAACCATGCGCAAATATCGTGGAGGAATGGGAGGGGGGGTTGCTCAATTAAGACCATCGATCCCCCATATTGAATACGAAATGTTGTCGGTAAAGTCAGGACAATGATCGCAATTCCTTGCCAAAAGGACAAAGAAAATGTAGAGAAAAGAATCTCTTCTTGTTGTTGTGTTTTGTTTCGTGTCAAGTTCGCCGGCTGGCGACTACGTCATCCGACCGTCAGATGGCATTAGCACGCCGGAACTGTCGTGTAATCTTTTTTTTCAACTAGACGCCATATCAAATGGTGTACTATCGTGTGGGAGGTCGGCTCGCCGTCATTAAAAACGAATTTTTCTTTATCTGGACATGCAGCTGATGCCGACTAGATGTATCACTTTATGACGTTATTTATCCAGCAGTGAGGTACAGTTTTGAGAGATGCCATGAGAATGATTATTATATATTCCCCCAGCTCCGACTCGTTTTGTGCGTGTAGGCGCAGCGTCTAGCTCTAAAAGGTGGCACTTTTCCCACCGCGCGTCCGTTTGATGTTTTTCTGGTTATTCTCAACTTGCGGAAACATAAAGAAAATCTACCCAAAAGTTATTTGTCGGTTTTTTGGAAACTGAAATTTTTGCCGAAATGCTCGTCATTAAACTTGGATGACTTTTCGCGTGTACACACAGAGAGAGAGAGAAGCCGAATAGATGTATAAACATGTCGGATGTGTTACGGATCGACGTCTGCCATCGTCCATTTCTTTATTTGCCTTCCGACATTTTCCGCTGTTCTTTTATTGAGGCTTTGATGGTTTAACCACATCCTTTTTGTTACTCTCTCTCTCACTTCTTCCGGATCACCACCACGTGATATGCTGCAGCTGGATGGCAAATACCGTTGGACAGAGTATCGCGACGTGCCGACCGCCGCCCGAGTCATCGAACACGCTCCCCAATGCTCGGGTAAGTTCCTCCTCTTTTCTTTTCTTATTTTTTATTTGAAACTACCTCTGGAGAATTGTTGATTTCCGACGTTGAGAACACACACACACGAATGATGTAACGTCGACGCCGATGAAAAGAATTTAATTTCAGTCCGTGTGGCGGGAAGTTTGAAAAGTTAATTCCACGCCGCAACGAAACTCCGCCCACACACAAGAAGAAGAAGTATGTCCATAGTTTTTTCTTTTCCCACCGTCGCCGGACGTCGTCGTCGTTCGGCCTTCGATTCAACTCACGTGGAACACCCCGAAAAGCGACGAAGCGAATCTTTTTCGGTCTCACGTGGACTGGAAACGGCAACGGGAACCAATAAAATTATGTTTTGGTCATTTTGAAAAGAAGTAGAAGAAGAAAACAAGTGGAAACACCTGCGCCAGAAAATCAGTCGGGCGTCGCGACGCTTCCAAACGAAAAATGAAAAGAAACAATTTCGTGATATTTTATTTATTTTTCCTCTTTGCTCAGTTTTACGAATTCCTTGGGTAATTTTCCTGGGGGAAAAAAATGAACGTCGTGAACGATCCGACCGTCTGATGGCGCCTCAGTCGTTTCTGGTTTCTCGTTCGGGATTCGTGCGCGCCGACCGGAAAGTCGTTAGGGGGTCTGTTTCGGATTCTGCGCCCAAAGAAACTACGACGCCGACGCCGGTGTGGACGCAGAATAAACGAGTCCCTCCGTTAGTACCAAGCAGAGAGACACAGAGCAGCAGCGTGAATACCGATATTGCCTTGAAACAAGAAAAAAGAACCGACAGAAAAACAAAGCAACTCACGCCACTTTCTTATTTTTTTACTGACGTTCATTGTTGAACATTCGAGCTCTCCAAGAGTCAAAGTCAAGTGTGTTTCGTGCTTCTCCTGGGACTTTTGGGGGTGGGCATTTCAGTTTTTTCGGTTCTATATTGAGGGAAAGGGAAAAAATTTGTAATTTGAATTCGCCATTTTGGTTTTTTGAGTTTTTCAAGTGCCGATTTAAAAAAAGGTCTTCCTATCTCTCACAGCAGTGTGAATTGAATGTGACAGATCAGTTTGAGTCTTTTAAATCTTGAAAAAAGTCGTCAAGTCCGCAGATTCGCTCGAGGTAAGTTGAAACATTCGACAGTTGCAACTTGTTGACTTGATTATTTTACATCCATCATTTTGCGCGTTACGTCACCAGCCCAGCAGACAAATGAGCTTCAAAAAATAGAAGAGTGACATTTTGTGTTTTTATTTTTATATATAGTCTCTCGGCTATTTTCCGTTTGTGATATATGGCGAGTTGATAGCTTCGTTGTGTATATATTCAGTGTCTCTGGCTGACTTTTATTGATTGATGGATGTCAGTGGCACGTAGGGTTGCTGGCCTAGAGCGTCGTCCATCTTGTGTGTGTACATATATCCACATTTTGCCGGCTCCTTTTCTTTTTATTTCGATTACCAAGACGGTTGCTGCGTGTTTTATTAGCTGGAGCATGAAATGATTTATACAGCATAAGGAAAAGAGTTGAGCTTTCTCTCTTTTATCTTTGGATAATATCCACACAGAAAAACTTTTAGATTTATTTTTTCTCTCTTTGAAAGAACAAAAAAATCCGATAAGTCGCCGTCTGCTTTTTTGTTATTTCTTCTAGAAAGAAATCCCTCCGATCAATATAGGAATATATGGCCGTGTGTGTCGCTTGCGTGAGCGTTTACATTTAACACGTAGAGACACAACTGGTTTCCCAACTCTCGTGATCGATTTCCATCAGTCGCCTTTTAAAAAATCTACTTTTGATTTCTTGGTCATTGGCGGACCTTTTAAAAAGTATATTGGCATCAACTCTTTTGCACATACATCTTTTACGGCTTATGTAGAAAACAAAATAAAGAACGACAAGTGCTGGCCGAGCGGGATCGATAATCGATCGTCTAGTGGGGCGGTCGGCTGCTATCCATCGTCCTGATCTTTTACCCAAACTTGAAAGGTGAAAGGGGAAAAGCAGTCGGGGAAATATAGTTGGTAGGGTGGGGGTAAGAGAGTTTAACTCTTTTCATTATAGAAAAGGCCTCGGACGAAAAGCAAACGACGTGCTGGATGTAGTCGAGCGAGGAGCTCGCCGCTGAGACGACATAATCAATATTTTCCGAGAGGTGGGGCCGGCGGAATGCCATCTGACGGGCGGAATGGAAAGAAAGAAAAGAAAATTTGCGGCTACGGAATTCACACATTTCCCCGGAGCGTCATATGATTTATTATTTTAGCCCCCAAAAAGTACAATAACCCCCCGGTAAAGGTCTAAAGAGCATCGTCGTCGTCGTCGTCTTCGCCAGTCATGTGCATCGTTTTGCCCAACTTTCTCATTTTTCGTGAACGCGCAAAACAAACGTGAACGAAATTTCGCTAGCTTTTTCTAACCCCGCAATTTTATTTGTTTTCTTTCTCGTGTTGTTGTCTTTTGGGCGCAATGGCGGAACTGAGACTCACGAAAACAACAAAAAATTTTCGGGAGGCTCAACGTCTCTACTTCGTGATGTTTCACACGAGTGACCGCAAATGAACGAGCTAAGGGATTGAACGTGACGTGCACTTGAAACGAAGGGAAAGTTGGATACTTTACGAGGATAGTTTTTCATGTGTGTGTGTCCTCATAGAACCGGCCTCTTGTACATATTTCTTTTTGTCTTTTATCATTCTCTTGCTCTCTCTCGTGTGATCTGTGCTCAGCCCAGCGGACGACAGCGGCCGGCTTCATTTTATTCCCCTGTATCATTATTCGTCGACGGCGCGTTCACGGATTCGTGAATGGCATCCGTCACACACACAAGTGTCGCAACTTTTATTTTTCACGTCGTGATTTCGACATTTACTTTCAATTCAATTAAACAAGATCTTTAGTTCCCCCCTGAAAATTAAAGAAAGAAAAAACCGACAGCTAATCATCTTGGTCTTGATAATCTCGTGCAAATGAAAGTTCAGGATTTCTTCTCACGGCGAGACAACTTGAGCTCACGCCTCTTTTCCCCCCCTACGACGTCACAGGATAAAAACCACAAGACTTTTTATTTTTTTATTTTTCAAATTACTAATTCTGGGCGACTTTGAAACCCCATCGAGCCGGTTTTTTTCTCTCATCGACTCCACCATTTTTTGTCTAGTTTTTTTTCTTTTTGTTTGGTTTCCATCTCTCCAACACAAAAATAAAAAGTTAGAGGGGGGGTCTCCTTTTTTATTTTATTTTCTCCCTCGGTCGTCGTCGGCGGCCATTCCAATCTGCCAGCTCTACCAATCAAGTTGCGCTCCGTGTCGTTTTTCGATATATTTCTGATATATCTTTTTCTATCTCTCTATCTTGTGTTGTGTTGGATCCGGCGTGTGTGTGCTGCTGACAGGGCATTCGGTCACCGAATCCTCTACGAGAGTTCGAAAGGACGGAGACGACGTACAGCAGGACTTGAGTGGAGTCGTTCATGATTTCATGGAACCCACTCTACTAGCTATACCTGCTCACTTGAAAATCGACGTAAGTTTTTTAGACGCACTTGTTATATCATCCCCACACCCGTTTTGTTATTTTCCAAATATTTTATTCCTCCCTACCTCGCCAGTTTCGTGTTACTTCGAAGCCCCATTCACCCGAAGCGAAAAATATTGCCGTGTAGTCTCTATACTGACTGTAAATTAGTCTCGTCAGTTGTTTAGAGTCTGCCGGATATCTCTACTCCGAGCTTTTTCCCCTATACATCTACTTGATTGCGCAGTGTTTTATTTTCTCTTTTTTATTTTTCTTCTTTGGCTGAAAGTAAGTGTTGGCGACGCAATTTTCTCTCCCCCAGCGTTCATTGTGAATGGGGCTTTGCACACGATTTTTATTACGATTTACTATTTTTATGGTGATGGCCTCTCATCGCCATTGTCTTTTTGTTTTCTTTTCCCCCCAAATTGGACATTTCGTGTGACGTCACTCTGTATACAATTATTTTAATTTCGTTTATTACGTTGAAACATTGCACACGAAACATTTTACAATTTAGTTAAATTAAGACAATAAAATGAACGTGAAAACAAAACAAACCAACCAAAAAACAATCTCCCGAAACCCAATCCTCCTCGACTATGCAGAATCAGCTGTATTTGCAAGTTTTGCGACGAAGTCAGTCGGAAGGGCCTCATCAACGTGCCGGTGGTGCTGGTCCAGGAGGAGCGCAGGGAGGTGTAGCAGCTTGCGAACCGGGTCCCATGGCCGCCTGGGTACACGGAAGACGACGACACGTCACCGAGCAGCAAAGACCCGAACATTGGCTCGTTCCAGCTGTAAGACTTGAACAACACATACCAAACCCCCTCCACCACAATCTAACCAAATAACCAAAAAAACAAAAACATTTTAACATACATAACGTATCAATCACCTGAAGCACTATTATAAAACAGTTAACTTGTTCGCCCGTAGTTAACATGTCTATATACTAATTTGAATAACGTAGTAGTTGGTTGATTTGATTCTGGCTTGTATTTGTGGATTGCCAAAATGTTTTGATTTATATTGGTGGTGGCATGGAATAAGTTGACTCTAAATGATTTTGTATTCTACACGACGTCAGACGACACGCTGAGCATTTTGATTGTCTTGTAATATTGACTCAAAATGTTAAAGATGGGACCTGAATATCCCGATCGATTGATGTTCTCAGCGTTATATACCGTGGGGTTTTTTCTTTTGTCTTTTCCTTAATTCCACTAAATTGGTGACGTGCTGACTAATGGAGACGGACAACTTTTTCTTCTTTTTATCTTATTTCTCTGGAGTACATGTATCAGCACTGGCTTTAATCACGCACTACTTATCTTCTTCTTCTTTTCGATTCTAAAAGAGAGTTTGTTTGTTTTTTTTTTCTTTCTCGGCTTTTTAGACACTCTTAGTGCGCATTTGTCAAGTCGCTTTCGATTGAGCCTTGTGTGTATAGTGAAATATATGGCGTATAGCTGTGTGTGGCTTCGACATGTTGGCTAGTCCCGTAGAATATCCCGAGATCTCTTGCGCAGATGACACATGACTGATGATATGCTCCTTTTTTTCTTTTTCTTTTATTTTGTTGCTTGCTTTTATGGTGCGGTCGGTCACAGAGCGCCGCTGCAGTTGGATCTTCATCTGGTCTGGCCGCTGAGAACCGGGCAGGAGCTCCTCCCGGCTCCTTTTCCCAGCAGCAGCAGCAGCAGCAAGAGCAGCAGCACAATCAGAAACGGGTCGTCGTCGTGGCCGGCGAGACGACCGCCAACAACAAGAGGACCATTAGCACTACCGGCTCTTCTGAATACCAACTGCAATTCGCCTGGCCACCTTCCGGCGTCAAGAACATTAGTAACACGTCATCAGCCTTTAGCAACAGCCGCAGGATGCCGGAATCTCTCGACAGCCTCTTGAACCACTCCCAAGGTACCGTACTACTACTCTACTCTCTTCAAATCTGATGGCCATTAATATTTATAGTCCAATCATTGTACAGCCGCTCTAATGGGAATCATTGCCCGCAAGTGTACAGCCGGATGAAACCGGAACAAAAGTTGTTAATGGTATTTTTTTTTTGGGTCCCCGTAAAATGTGTGTTTTTGCCAAAAAGTCTATTCGTCGTCTAAATCTCCATCCGTGCTGCTCTATTTATAGTTGCTGATGGGTTTTTCTTACTCGGAACTGGTTGGCGACATCGCCACGGGTGCGTGTTGAATAGTTACGTCGTTATATCACGTTTTCGAGAACTATACGAGGCCGCCAGATGCGAAACCCAATTTCGCACGACACACAGTGTGTGTGTGTGTTTTCCAAAGATACAACAAGAAAACCGGTTGCCAGGCAACTCAACTTATTGCGCGTTTTTTCGTGAAAACACACAATTGCTCTGCCTGTGCCACAACCTTTGACGTTTTCGGTCCTCGTAAACGGACTAGACTTTTCTATTTTATTTTACAAGACTATTGAAACAGCAATCGAATTAGAGAGTTTCACATTTCATTAGGTGCTGCCTTCATTGGTCGCCATCGTGTACACAGGAAAAGAGAGTGGGTGGGTTCTATATAAGAGGGAGGCCATCTCTCTCCACCACCCAGACATGCCAACCGAGCCCCCCCGCGTCCGTATTGATTTTCTGTGTGCCTGGCGGAGAGAGTCTCTAGCTGGCAGGAAACCGGCGACTTGGAACTTTATGGTCGGGGGTTCGTTCACTCATGTGCGGGGCTGCCTGTATATGTGTATTTTTCTTTAGTTCGGTGTAGTGTAGTATTATTTCTGGCAGAATTTCTGTTAGAACCGCACTCAAGTCGATAATGCCCTTCTTATTCATTCCGTACAACCCGAAAAAGGACATTTTTTGTGGTTGTTGTTGTTGTTGTCCTCTGCCCAACCTCGGCGTGACTTTACATACGTACCCAATCCTTATAATTCGTATAAATCAACTCGTCTATAAGCGTCACGCGGATGTTGTTTGCCGCTTTCATCCGGCCACAGCACAATAAACTAATGATCTTTAACTCACTCGAGACAATAGAAAATAAAAGAAAATAAAAGAAAGAGCCTTGGCGGACGGATTCCGGATTGTAATCGAATTGTTTGGCATTGCGACAGATGGAGAAAGGGAGGCAGCCGGTCTTTTGAGTAGCCGAATCAACAATGGAACTGGAACAACAACCCGCAGTCAGGAGATGGTCTATCACGCGGCCGAGGAACTTTTACTCAATCACCAGCAGCAAAATGAACTTTGCGATGACCAGCCACGCAGACGGTCAGTGAACTTGTCGACCTATTCCAATATTATTATATGTGTGTGTAGGCCGTCTCCTGGTTGCGTGTTTTCTGCACGTTGACCGTGAACTGCCCTTTTCTACTGGCCAGCAAGTCGTTTTAAAATTGATACTGTGACTGCGTGAGCTGTTTGTGGCGAAAACATTATGTGTGCACGGCTATTCCTGTCCGTCGCATTGGCCAGCAACTGACGTTGTTTCTTTTTTGGACGTACCAGGCGGTACAAGACCGAGTACAAGAAAAAATTTCGGCCGTTTTCTCTCTACCAATACGTTGATGGCAAGTTCCAGAAATCATCGTCGGACAAGATCCCGACGTCGTCGGCCGTGGACGGACCAGCGCGTCAGCAGCAGCAGCCGGGCGACAAGATGGACAAGGATACTTGGTACGGCGAAGTCCTTGAGCTCAGGAAGAAAGCGGGAGAATATAAAGTAAGACCCAAATTTTCCATTCCGGCAGCAGCTCAGCTCTTTCATGAATAATTTAAAATTGATTTGCATAACATAAAAATTGTCAAATTTGAATGACATGGATGTACAAGACTATCGGTTATTGCAAACGTTACAGTACCGAGGATTGGGCGGAGAATTGATGTCCGATCACATGGCCGACCTTTACGCCAAGCAATTTGACGTTTGGGAGCAGGTGTCACGCAGGAGCTCTTTGTCCGCTCTTGCTCTGGCCGCTACATCGCCTAGGTATGCGTCGACTCCGCCCACTTTTTTTGGGATGATTACGTGTGGACGTCACGATTTTGGTTTTGTCTTATAACACAGGCCAGGATCGGAGAAAGTGGACATGACTAGCGCAATCAACAGCAAACGAGGATCACCGGCCAAAACGGCGCCGCAACCAAACCAGTCTGCACGTCCGGGACACGCCCAGCCGTTGGTGCCGACATCTCGCAACAAGGACAACAACAGTCGTAACAAGGTACATATAATAATATAATAATAAAAATAAAAAAAAGCGATTGTTACCAAGGATAATGGGGAAAATGCCGTTTTTGATTTACAACAACAGGGAAGTGATTCGACTGAACGAGCTCGGCGTGACATGAGTCAGCATCGCTCCATTTCTTCTGGTACATTTGAATTTTTGCTTTTATTTTCCCGCTTGTCAGCATTGTATAACTATAATTGAATTATGTGGCTCTGGATTGATGGTGCCTCGTGTGCAGAAGGCAGTAAATCCCGATCCAAATCTGCCAAACCGGCAAAATCGCCGGCACAGCCAAGCGGAACCGGAAATGTCACATTGGCTATTCGTCCTAGTTTGGGTAATGAATATTTTGAAGGAATATATGAAAGAACGGCGCTGAAAGAAATGTCAATTAACAATGCCAATTAGGTGCTATTTTCCATCCAGTCAGCCGTCCTCCGGCTCGATCGGCTTCTCTCGGCCCGGAGCGCCGCATGCCCAAATCCGTTTCTTCCAGCACGACTGGAGGAAATGTCGGATCGTCGGCAACCAAGGCTTCGCCCGTCAAAGCCCGTCCAGCACACAATGAAGGTATTCTGCCAGGATCGGATGATTATTTTCTTCACACCGGGGGGATTTAATCTAATCATTTTGAATGTATTAGACGGAATAAAGGATCCGGTTAAAGTGACGACAAAGAATCACTTGGGCGACGAGGGCAAAGAAAACGTCATCATCAACGAACCGGCCAGCTCCTCGTTGCCCGTTATCGAACAGGAGCCGTTACCGGCCTTGATTAAGGCGCTTCCCGAACCGACGCGAGTCAAATCGCCCGAACAGCTGGTGGTCCGCTCTCCCGATCCAGTCAACTGGACGGTCCCGCTCGACACTGGCAAGACGTTCACGGTCACGCAAAACATTCGAGGTGGCGAAATTACATCGCGACCCCATTCGGAATTGAAAGTCTCCATGACAGTCCGTCCGCCGGCACCCGCTGTGGCTGCAGTCCATTCGCCAATGATTCCAATCGTCTCATCATCCGCAGCAGCTGTCACGAAACCGTCAGAGCAACAACAGGAGTCTCAACTCAACTCGGGACCTGCTCCAGGTACACCCCCGCATGATTCCCTCGGCTACTTTTCAGAGCCTGAAATTATTGTCGAATGCTGCTCGTCGCCCATCTAGGACACATTTCAAGTAGTTGTGGTCCAATTAATTATGTTTTTTTGTGTTTTTAATTATTCGAACATTATTTTTAACTATTTTATGATTTTCTGGGGAAGAAGGGAATTATTTTCACATTATTTGAATATTTCAATAATCCATTTTTAACCCATTTTTTTCTTTTACGTTATGCATTGCACCCTTATTTCTACTTATATATGTTTTACTATCATCTTTTCAAAGCTGATCTTTTTTTTTAAATTAGGATCGTTTGAGCGGCGTAATATTTTTTCAATATTATTTTGGCTTCATCATTCTGAGTTGTGTAGTTTAGCTTGTGTTTTTGTCAATGGTCTGTAAAACGACGATTCACTATTACAATACACACACTAACCATATCATTTTATTTGGTTTTGTTATCGATTTTATGTGCTGCATTTATTCTCTTTGATCCATTCTTTTCTCTTTTTAGTTTTTGCGTCTTTTGTAATGAGGAACTGATTCTGATTCTCTTGCAATTAGATGACCCGGCCCCTTGCAACGAAACGGAAGAGGAGACGAGCAAAGTCGCGTCCCAAGATGAAACGACTGACGAACAACATCCGGTCGAGGAGAATCCGGTGGATCAAGAGAAAGTCGCCGTTGCTGCTGAGGAGGAGACAAACCCTGTGGAAATTTCAGCCGAAGAGAAAGAAGAAGAAGAAGAAGAAGAAGAGAAGGAAGAAGTGGATTGTAAAGCGGAAGAGTCCGTCGAGGCGGAGATAAAAGCTCAAGAAGAAGAAGAAAAAGAAGAAATTGTTAAAGAAGAAGAAGAAGAGGCTGAAGAAAAATCGATGGATGAAATCAAAGAGATCCGCCCGGCAGATGAGCGACAAGACGAGAAATGTAGTCCCGTGAGCGATCCTCTTGGCGCTGCTATTGTCCTTCAAGGCAAAGGGCCGTTGAATGAGGACGTGCCAGCTGCCATCGCTCCCGTTGAATCTGTGACAAGTATTGTGCCTGGAACTACCCTGAGACGCCTGGAGGATCCGACGCCTTTCCTCTTCTCCCGGCCCGGCACACTGGGCAGTCTCAATGCTGGACAACCCATGGCCAGCAGCACGTCTCTCTCTGATACAAAGCCCAAAGCGCCTCGTTACCGAGTCTTGGAAGACCCCGGAATGATGAGTGATCCGGTGGTAGCAGTCCATCCTAAAATTCACGAATTGCCGAAACCGTTCCAGCATGAGCCCAGCTACGAACCACATCCTTTACAGAGCAGCAGCGCCGCTCCGATGATGACTTCCTCATCGCCTTACAAAGGACGCGTTCTGGAAGCTCCATCATCTCCACCCAAAAGCTCCTCCTCCTCGGCTGCCGCATTCACCTCATCTCCCAGCACCGATTCACTGACATCCAGCCGGTCGCTGGCCTCTGACGTCCTGGAAAAGGCCCGCACTCGTTTCGATCGATTCTGGACTAAAAAAGAAAGCGACAAGTAAAATGTAAACTATGACAGGAGAAAAGAAAGATGAGGGGGTCGGTATATTATATTTAAACGAAAAAAGCCAAGCCGAAATGAGCTGCAATTCAACAACATTTCTTCAAAACAAATCGACTTAGAAATTTTCCTTTTCGACGTCCTCTTGTCGATTATCGATTTCTTTCTTTACACACCCTACTATATTATAACTTAACTTGATCCATTTAAACCCCCCGAAAAAGTAGGTTATTTATCAAATTCATACAAGATTAAACTCGTTGGCATTTTTGGGCCAGTTCCGGGAGGAACTGGAAACTCTCTCGATTTATCTTGGCTATCCTTTTTAACCGGCTTCTACACAGCGCTTATTTTATTTCGTTTTTCAGGAATCAGACAACAACAACAAAAAAAGATTTTACATATGTAACTGCCTAACTTTGGTTTTGATGTTTTTCAACATCTCTCATACTGAATGTGTTCTGATACTAGTAGATTGATGGGATCCTTCCTTCCACGCCCAGCGGGCGACTAATTCTGAAAAACAAAACGACGTTAAAAAACAAAAATTTAGGATTGATGGAATCACGGGCTATTTTTAACGGGCCACCCTGCCGCTTGTCATTTATATATTGAACTTGGGCTGTGCTGTCCAGAAGACGATCAAAGAAAGATGTTTAAGAGCTCAAGAATTTCAACGAGATGTTCGTCGGCCCGCCTTTGGCTGGATATGTGATGGAGAGACTGGGGGAAAATTTCAAGGCGCAAAGAGAAGAAAACCACGAAGCGTTCAAGCGAAACATTTGAAAGGCTAACGGGTGTGAAACTATACGATACACAGGATCTCAAATCTGATGGGTTTTTTTTTGCTTTACTATATAACATCACGGAGAGTGCAGGGTAGATGAAATTGTGTTTATTAGTCCACTCTCTAGATACAATACACCTATTAACCTGGAAACACACAATCTTACTTATTATTTCTGCCATTCGAGACCCAAAGAGGCGAACCAATCCTCGTTCTCTATCACAACGTTGCTGTTCTTGCCGTCGATCTCGATAATCGAGTGGCTGTCGTCGTGCGTTCGATATTCGAAAAAACATGAGTCGTCAGTTGTTATTAGGTGCCCGATCCTCATTTTTTCCGGAGTGATGGCGATGGATCGAGCTGTGACACGAATGCCAAAAGCGCAATCTTCTGGAACTTTCAGAGTCAGCGAGCCGTTAACGATGCGAACACACGAGTCCTCTTGCAGTTGGCTGATTTGAATTTGATGCTGGCCTTGGCCTAACTGAGCATCCAAACTGCCATCCATTCCAGCTACAAAAAGAAAATGATGCAATCAAGACAACATGCATGATTCAAGTACAAAAGTAGTTTATGCTTTACAAGCATTCAAATTTCCAGTGCTGGTGATTTTCACGCTGCATTTTCTGTGCAGATTTTTGAGCGTAATGTTTCCAGTCGCCGAAACGAATTGCGACTCATCCGAATAGACAGATTCTGCGGTGATGTTCCCCGAGTTTGTGGCGACTTTCAAAGTAGGACCTTGGAATTTGTAGCCGTGAATGTCCTGAATTTCATAAATTCCAAGTCAAAATAAATTCATAATAAATATTTTGCCTGGAATGGTAGGCCATACCCCACTGCCACTATGGATGGTGATTCTTCCTTGAGACAATCCAAGGCAGTTTACGTTTCCAGTTTGGCTGAGTAGACTTATGAAATCACCTTTAATGCTTTTGGAAGTGATGTCACCAGTTCCAGTGGTGATTCTGATTGAGGGAGATTCTAGGGATTCAACTTTTACAGAATTTTGTCCCAAAATATTGGAAGAATCCACATCTGAAACCAAACAATTAGAAACGAGTTAACATAGAGTACAACAGAAAATTAATGGTGCAATTCTTACGATACTTCATTGGAATCTCAATAGAGCAGTGACTTTCCTTGGATTGATAAACCTTGTTAGCTTTAATAGATAATTTTTCATCTTCATGAATGAGCTGAGGAGGAGTGTCTTCTATCTTGGAATAAAATTTACAGATGGCTTTATTCATATCAGGATATTTATCTGGGCATGTAGGTTTGATTGAGACATCCAAATCTAGATTGCACATTTCTAGATATCCATAAGAATTTACAGTTTTTTCAACAAAGTTCATTAATCTAAAGTCATCTTTGATTTCTTGATGGTAGTTGCAGCTTGTTCGCACTTGACGTATCACATTAGTAATCGGAGTCTTAGATTTCAGCATCGCATTGCAAGGGGAGTTTCTCTCAGAAGAGATTTTCCTTAACTGACTTATTATAACTAAAGGATTCCTTTTAAGTTTCCACACAGACATCATTATGAGTGAATAGAGAAATTGATGTTAAAATTGGCAGGGGTAAAATGTAACAATTTCTTTAACAAAAGAGGAAACACTTGGATATTTTCACAAACTTGTGTAATTCGCGACTTACCGCAGTTTTGTTTGTTTTTGCGGCAGACGACGAGATAACTAACGACATCTTTCGGTTCATCTGGAACTCGGAAAATAAATTTTATTTCTTTAAATAAAAATAACTTGCAACGTTGGAAGTTGGACGGTGCTTTTCACGATCACGGAATCCGGTAAAGATGGCCTCCAAAATTCTGCGAGTTTCTCCAATGCTATTGAAATTAGCCAATGGTTCATCATTGGTTAAGGTAAAAATAGAGGCAATCGAATTAATTTGAGCAGAATGTTGTGGTATTTTTGTATATTTCTGGGAATCCAAATAGTTATGAATAGAAGACCTCACTCGTGAGATTGTGCAACGAACGCAACTGATAATATATATTGTATGATTTAGAATTCTACCAGGCTTAGGGCTACATCTGCTGCTCTAAATTACGAGCAAACTTTGGTAAACGTACCACCAACCAGACTTACTGTTTTGGACAATGGTTTGCGAGTAGCTTCAGAGG
This sequence comes from Daphnia pulex, assembly GCF_021134715.1. NCBI lineage: Eukaryota > Metazoa > Arthropoda > Branchiopoda > Diplostraca > Daphniidae > Daphnia > Daphnia pulex. Next base: position 1,294,015 of record NC_060018.1, on the reverse strand, counting down.
ACAGTGGTGCACCTACAGCTACAGTAGGAATCTGGATTGACGCTGGATCCAGAAACGAAACTGAAGCCAACAATGGTGTTGCACATTTCCTGGAGCATATGGCATTCAAGGTAAGGACAATATTCTAGTTCATTGACTTCTGAAAATTAACAATGTTTTTTTCTTGTGTTACAGGGAACTGGCAAACGCTCCCAGACAGACTTAGAGCTTGAGATCGAGAACATGGGTGCTCACCTAAATGCATACACTTCTCGGGAGCAAACTGTCTTTTATGCCAAATGCTTGTCTGAAGATGTTGGAAAATCCATTGAAATTCTGTCTGACATCATCCAGAACTCCAAATTGGGAGAGCCCGAGATTGAGCGTGAGCGCGGTGTTATCTTGCGAGAGATGCAAGAGGTTGAAACCAACCTCCAGGAAGTAGTGTTTGATCACCTTCACTCTACTGCCTACCAGGGCACTCCTTTGGGTCGCACTATTTTAGGCCCAACCCAGAACATCAAGTAATGAAATTACCAAAAATTAAATTACAATTGATTCTGTAACAATTTGTGTTTTCAAGGTCCCTGTCCCGTGCCGATCTTGTCACATACATCAAGAACAACTACGGCGCGTCTCGCATGGTTTTGGCCGCTGCTGGTGGTATTAAACACGAAGACCTAGTCGAACTGGCCCAAAAGAGCCTTGGATCTCTGTCCAACTCCTTCGATGCCAAAATTACTGCCCCAACTAAATGCCGATTTACAGGTAATCTCGTCGCATGTGAATTAATCAGCTCATTTCCATAATTCCACAATTTGGCTGCAGGATCGGAGATTCGTGTGCGTGACGATGACATGCCGTTCGCTCACATCGCGATCGCTGTTGAGGGCTGCGGCTGGACCGATGCCGATAACTTCCCATTGATGGTGGCCAACACGATCATCGGCTCCTGGGATCGTTCTCAAGGTGGTGGTGCTAACCTGGCTTCAAACTTGGCCAGCTATTCTGCCCAGTCCAACTTGTGTCACTCTTTCCAGTCCTTCAACACTTGCTACAAGGACACCGGATTGTGGGGCATCTACTTTGTCTGCGAACCCATGAAATGCGAAGTAAGAATCTCTATAAAATCGTAAAATTCGATGAGTATTAAAGTTCAAACTTTTCTCTTAGGCCATGCTGTACAACATTCAAAGCGAGTGGATGAGACTGTGCACAGCTCCCACACCGACCGAAGTTGAGCGAGCCAAGAACCTGCTCAAGACTTCGATGCTGCTGCAACTTGACGGAACCACACCCGTCTGCGAAGACGTTGGTCGCCAAATGCTCTGCTACGGCCGTCGCCTGCCCCTTCACGAACTCGAGGCCCGTATCGACTCCGTGACCCCGGCGGATGTCCGAGATGCCTGCAATAAATACATTTATGACCGATGCCCCGCTGTAGCCGCTGTTGGTCCCGTTGAGAACCTTCCCGACTACAACCGCATTCGCTCGTCCATGTACTGGCTTCGAGTGTAAATTTATCAATATCGAAAAAAACAGAGAAGAAATACAGCTTCGTCGTAGTGGAAACTTTCCCCCAGTTTGAATTATAAAAGATGTGCTGTTGCTGCTGTAAATATATGGGATTCAAAATCTCTTAGCTTGAAGGTATACCTTTTTTTTTCTTCTAAATTAATAATCTGTCTATTGAAAAGTCGATTAATTAATGGGCGACAGATAAAATGTATTTCAATAATTTTGACTCACGTTTCGCGTTTCTTCACAGATTTAGCGCAAACGTTTCGAAATTCATTTCCCACAGCAAAATAAGTAATTTATTGCGCTGAATGATCAACATGGTTGCGTATAATATGGCATGTGTGTTTTTGTTTAAAAAAATAGCATTGGGATTTTTTTGCGAATTTAGAAGAATGATCAAGTAACAATTTAGAGAATCGCGATGGAGAGCCATTTGATATATTTATATAATATATATAGGGTTTTTTTTGTTTTTGCCTGATATTTTTTCCTGTCACATAACTATCTGATTTCTTTTTAGACATTTCATCGATCTGCTAACGTAAACACTTTTTTGTTGGGACATTTAATTATAAGCCATTTCAAGAGAGGAGTGGATCTCACGGAGTGTGAGTGCGTTTGGCCATTAGATGGGACCAGCGGGAGGAATGAGTCGCTGTTCCGTGGTTTGCCGTGATGACGGCGGGTGATCGACTACCGTGTTCACGTGATGACCTGATGATGGGGTACTCCCGGCCGGCATGAACGTATCCGCCTTCTTCTCGCTGCGGTGGTCGGAACATTTTGGGCTGCTCGTCGTGATGTCTAACTAGAGATGAACGACTGCTGTGCTCTCGGTTGCTGCTGCTGCTGCTGCTACCCACACGTAATCGGTTGTCTTCCGTCGGCCCGGTCATCGTTAACGGACTGAAATTGGTCCCAAAGGGATCCATGTCAAATTGGTGATGGTGCGGATTTGGATGCCTTTGATGATGAACGACGATTTGCGGCGCTGGTACCAACCCGGGTAGAAGAGGCTCTGGCCTCGTTAGTTTAACTGGTGACTGTATGACTGAAGAATGTTGTTGGATCGATGCCACTGTTTCGGTGAGTGTAGCGGCGGTCAAGACCCTTGACGGATGACCGAAATTGACGCTAATGGTAACTGGGTGAAGTAGAGGTTGGGCATTGGGGTCGGACGAAGAAGATGGCGGAGTGAAGAGCGTCCGAATAAGTGACAACTCGATTGACATGGGGACGTAGAAAGCACTTTTCGGGTGCAGTGCGAAAATAGGAACACTTTCCATTATCGGTTGCATTGCTGGTAAATTTGACGACGGTTGCTGCTGCTGTTGCATTTGATCCATTGAGAAGACAGTTGAATCGTCCATTTCCTCGGAATGAAGCCTTTGACTCCTTGAAGACGGCGATGAGGGTTGCGGTGTAGGAGGTACTTCATTGTTCCAGCCGTATCTTGAATTGTTGTGCCTGTTCAGGTCGGTGTCTGACTTCTTTCGTTTGAGGCCGTGATCTGTCAAAGGTAAATTGAATGTTAGATATTTTTATTACGCACCAAATAGTAATTAATTCTTACATTGTTCAAAGGATCGATCCTGGTGGTTGGGTTGTTGGGCCTGCTGTTCGTTAAGACTGCTAGTCGCCGAAGAACCTGAAGGTGTCATGACGCAGCTGGACTGTGGAAAGACGTGTTCCAAATCAGCTGTGAACCTCTGATGGATGTTTGTCTTGAACTTCTTGTACACGCTGTTGGAGTCGTCGATACTTTGCTGAGTGGTGTTGCTGCGGCTGCTGCATTGGCTGGACGACGAGCAACTCTTTGTCCTGGATCCCCCGGATTCACTGGCCAACAACATTTGACGGAGTTGAGAAGATGATCTGCACGACGAGTGGTTGGATCCTCCGCTGTGACTAGAATTGTCCATGTCGGTAGGTGATGATCCGTCCGTTGTGGGGTTGACGGGCGAAGGTGTATCTGAATTCCGTGTTGCCCTATTTGACCGCGATTCGTCGCTGTCTCCACCCGATCCTGACGAGGATCTTGTCGGTCTGCGGTCGTTGGAATGTTGTGGCTGCTGCTGCGGTTGCTGTTCTTGTGGCTGCTGCTGTTGTTGCTGTTGTCTGTGGTGTTCGATAGAGGATCCGGTGCCATTCAGGTAGTTAAACATGCCTTGAACTCGTTCATCTTTCATTTTATCTGTCTCTCCTGTTCGAACCAAATTGTTAGTTATTGATTTTCTAAATCGTATAGAAATGTTTACCTGTATTATCGTGTAATGGTTTGAATTGATCTTGAACGCCCTGAGGTACTGTGCCAGAAACAGATGGAGAAGCATTTGGAAAATCTTCTCCGTCAGTGCCTGTTTGTCCTACGCCATTCGTGGGATGACCGGTCCTTGCCACCAAGGTCACTGCGGTTGTTCCATTCGAAAAATCGCCAGTTTCTGAACCCGTTCCTTCACCTGGGCATCCAAAACGAATTCCGAAGAAAGAAAACAATGAAAAATGTGATCCAGTTCAAGTTGACATTTACGAAACGTAAAATAAATTACTGGGTAGAATTCAAGAAAGACAAGCTTTAAGCGGAAAATAATGGATGCAAAGCATGCGCAACTTTCTGAAAGACCAAATCAAGAAATGAACCAAAAATCTGAAAGAAAAATGACTAAAAACTGCAAATCAAGAAAACAAATTTATCTTTGCCAATCATCCAGGCGGATTGTTAATGGGTATCCGTTTTTCAACAGGGAAAACAAGAGTGTGTGTGAGAGAGAGAGAGAGAGAGACATAATGTTTTGTTTAGGATTTTTTGTTTTACCTGCAGCCCATTGCGTATGCATTAATAGTTAAAATTTTTGTCAATCAAGCACTACTTTGTGATTAATTCACTTTTCGAAGTCCACAGTTTTTTTTTTGTCTTTCTGGATAGTAATTAATTTGATTATAAAGAGATTTGAGCCTGGTGAGCTTAAAGGGTTATGTTCCAAATACGAATATTCTTTTGTTTCTTTTGCAGGTTTCCAAAAATGGGAATGGCAAAGGAAATGGCACAGGAATAAAGTGAAATGAAAACAAACATACCGCGACCGATTTTTTCGTAATGGTTGTGCAGGTGGGCCACCAATCGGCTACCGAAATCATCTCCAGGATAAAAAGGCCCATGGTGATCCGCCTGGTGATGACCGATGAACTGGACTGTTTCAGTGATGCATTCGAGAAATCCGGATCGATATTGATCCGACTTGGTGTTGCTATGCAGCTGTTCCATTTGGACAGCGATCTCGCACGATTCTGTCGCGAAAGAAAAAAAGAAAGTTAAGTTGATTGCCTTTATACAGTATATCTTTTGACTACACAACAATCGCCTTACCCATTTCTTTGCAGGCGTGAACCTGTAAATGTTTCATGTGCTTGATTGTCATTTCGATAATTTCTGTTTTCTCGATTCTGCCACGCCCTTTCTTCATGTAGGCGGATGGTAAGAGTCGGGACAAATCAGCCAAGCAATTATTCATCCGGTCGCGCCTTCTTTTCTCAATGATGCGATGTGATTGAGGATCGCGGGCGGATTTCGTTTTCTTGGAGAAATTGGAATAAGCTTCTTCATCTTCGCTTCCGATGGCAGCAAAATTCAAGTTCCTGCCACATAAAATTTTGTATAAGTAGATTGTAGTAATTTATTTATGTATTCCGCACGCGGCTATTTAAGACCAGCCTCTCTGTCTCTTTCTTTTTTCAGAAAGTTCAACAGTTTATTCACCCATAAAGAAAAATTTTGGAAATCCGGTTGCAACGGATACGGTAGTCACATGCAAGAGCCACGTGATCAACAAGGTCATCATCCTCCGGTCACTTTGCAGCAATGTGTAACATTGCGAAATGCCTTCCCAGTTTTATTAATCGAAAATTTCTTTTATTTGCTAGGAGAGCAAAACATTGAAATGCCATTAAAGGAAGTCAGTTGATGTCGTTGGATTGCCTCACATTGCCATGTAGATACAACACGTGATGCCGGTCACGCACGTGATGCCTCAACAAAGAGGCGTTGACTCCGGCCAAACTCCCAACGAATAGGAGTAAAAACATTTGACCGCACCCGCTAAAACAAAAAAGTTTGTCGCTTTTTCTTTATTTCTTTTTTTTAAAGTTATTTATTGTTTAGTTTTGAAGACTACAGGCACGTGGATGCATGGCTTTTTACCCCCTGAAGCGATAGCCGGAAAGGTGTGTGTATTATAGGCGTGCGCATATATCCTTATCTTACCTAGCGCTCGTTAACCTTGTGTATTTGGACTCGGTGTCCTTCTATATTCGATACCCACGCACCCCCGGAAGGTTTTTTAGATGTTTGCAATTTGTTTTTATCTGTCGATGTGTAAAATATGAGAGAAAAACGATCCGAAAAGGTTAGATGTCTCTCATAGCAACGAAGATTACTGGGATCATCGGGTCGCTAAGGCAACGTAGGGCACGTGATTCGGCCACGTGACGCACAAGTTTCAAGTGCGTTTTTTCTTAATTGCAGCCCAGCGTGAACCCCCAGTTGGAAACAGAACTTTTTGGCAACTTTATTTTACATAACAGATCCATTCAGGAATAATTGGGGAGGGAACGCAATTGATTTTTACATGTACGGGGGCTGACAAGGAAACGACAATCCTTCCACCAGATGGCTTGGTGACTATTGCGGATTGCTCGGATGCAAAAAAAGAACTAGACAAGGCCATCCTCACGAAATTCTTGTTTCGTTGTTGTGTTGGCCAAGTTTCAACTGCCTGCAAGCATGCTGTCACGTCTCTAGGTTGAATCTTTGTCCATATCAAAATGACTTCGTGAACATTTTTAGAATTTAAAGGAAGGCTGTGAAACATGGCCTAGTAGCTGCCCTTGAACCAAATAATTATCTCGGTGCTCAACTCACTACGCCCACAGCAGACAGAGTATCTCGCAGCGGAATTCTTTCACGGAGAGACTCCTTCGATGGTAAATTCTCTTATAACATTGTCAAGGTCATGCTTCTTCCTCTTTTAACGCAACTTATACTATTTTTCTAGAGTTTTAAACTTACCGGTCGTAATGGCACTGGTTGGGTGAATCCACCCAGTATTTATCCATTTTCGTGGACGACGACGAGTTGCCAACATCCATGATGAAATGTTTTAATGAGGTAATTTCGTTTGGTACAGAGCAAGTTTTGGTTTGGTTTCAAATTGTTCAAACGTTCACGTTTTCATGGTTCACTAAATGCACTGGTGGAATAGCGTTGCGTGATAAACAAGATACGTGTCTAGATCGGCCTGGTACGCCAAGTTGACTGAGACAGTAGAGAAGGCGAACCGTGAGGCATATCACGACGACCGGGGCAGAGTTGGAGGGTGGTGTTGCGGGAAAAGGGCAGTCCCGAAAGGAGAGAAAATAAAAAAAAAAAGAGGGCGCAATCGCACACACGAGAGAGACGCTTGATCACGTGTTTGAGACGGGCGGGCACAGCTCTCTCTCTCTCTCTCTGTCTGTGTGTGTAGCTGCACATGCGTCTCTTCCTTTTTTCTTTTTCCATTTTTCAAGGACTGGTTTTCTCCGCGCACCCCAGATCTCGAAGTACAACATCAAATCACGTTCAATTTTTGATTATACAACTTTGATGCCGGGCCCAATTTTATGAATCCCAGAATTTCTTGATCCCCCCAAAAAGTTTTCTAGGTTTTTGACATTCCATTGTGTTACACGTGACGACAGAAGAAGACTGATACGAATTCCTATTTTTATTTTTCAGAGTTTAGAAGGAAAAAACAACTCCTTTCACGATGTCCATTTATGGTCAAAGACAACAACTTCAACGGGTTATCTCGTTTTGGGGGGGCCGCTGCTGTTGTTCTCAGCGATTTCTTCTTCCAACATTTGGTTCACGTGACCGAAAATGTGGCCGAGCCGCTAGGAGAAAGAAAGAAAAAAAAAAAGAAAGGACCTGCATAGACCACACAGACTTTGAGAGGGGAAGGGAACTGTGGCGTCCGCGTGACTGGCTCACGTCACGTGGAACGTAGCGCTGGCACCGCATCCCTTTCTCTCTGCGCCTATCCGCACCCACCCAATCCTTTCACGGCGACAGTGTCGCCTTCTCGTGGCTCCCACCTCCCGTTCACGAGCACGTTTCTCCAACACATCCCCTATGTGTGTGAGTGTGTAACGTAAGTAGAGCTGCTGCTCTCCCCAGGTTAAAACGCAACACACCATCACCCATTCGTTTGGCTTCGTTCCCGTCTGGACAATAGGGAAATTATTTCCCTTTCATTCCGCTTTTATTTTCGGTTATATTTTTAGTCTTCGGTTATATTTTTTCCATTTCGTTTTGTTGTGAGCGAAAACGTGAAGATTTCAGGTTAGATTGTCGAGCGTTGTTGAATTCGCTGTCGTCTTTTTGTGTAAAAGTTGGGAAAAGAAAAAAAAAAGATAAGTATCGCTATATTGAGATAGGTCGGATTGAGAACCGGTTTTTGTCTTTGCTAAAAAAGATGATGGGTGTTGGCTAACATTTTTATGGCTGCACGTGTTTTGCTCTAGGTGGGTCATCCACCAAGTCCACGTGAATAAATAACGTTCTAAAACTAGTTTTCCTTCCATCAAAATTCGCATCGACTGGTGGATGATCTGTTGTTATGTGAGATTTAATTTACGTCGTGGTCCTCCCCGAGGGCTTCCAAGCTCATGCGTATACACCTACGGTTTTATTAATTGGAAATTTGATAGCGTCTTTGGTTGTAGGAGAATTTCGGATGGAGTCGTCAAGGGATATTCTAGCGAACAAATATTTTTATAAATAACTGGGACGACGGCTGTGTAAAGCGAACGACCTGACTGGTGGATGAGTACTTCAAAGAACACGGGGGGAACTAGGGAAGGGACAGTGGAGGGTTTGGGTTTCACGCACAAAGCAACGTGACTTTGATCGATTTCCTTCCTAGCGCATACAAAAAATTTTCTTGGAATCGTCGTATAACTTTTGGCTCCATCTACTGCGCACACACACACATTTTGTTGTAATATCCCTCGGGGTCTTTTTCTTTTCTAGAGTTCCTCTTGGAGACGTTTGGGGCTGCTGATCGATAGCCAACCAATGCTTGTGACAACGTGACTTTTAACAAAGTTGCCCAGATATAATCGGCACAACGGTTCTCGCTCACCCACCAAAAAATGGTGAAAAGTTCAAGTTTGCAAGTCAGAACTTGACGACAAAGTTGACGACAAATTTGACTTTGCCTTCGTTCTTAATCGACACTTTAAAGAAAAATATTTAGGTTAGCTTTGATAACGTGGCATATGATGTCATGAATGTGCACGTGTACACAGAGTGTTGACGAATGTCTTTGAATTAATTTACCTGTTTCGCTGCTCTAACGGAAACCAAATGCTTTGCATAGGGCCAATTCTGGCAAATGTCATTGCAATACAAACGCAATTAATTGATGCTGCTGCTAGCTGCTTTAAAGGAGTGGGATAGACGGAAGCTCACGTGCCCGTAGCGCGTGACTCGCAAATCAATCGATCGGGTTCTAGCGCAGATCGCACTAGGCACGTTGCCACTGGTTCCTTGGATCGGTGATGGCGGAGATGTGATGCAATCTTTTTCTATTCGATCAGGCTTAAATGACCGATTTTACTTTTTTTTAAGTTCAATCATATTTAACCCAAAAATTGACATAGAGCCGATCCACTACTAAGGACTTTGGCAAATTTTTGTTAACGCATATAGAACCCGTCATGATATAATAATTCAAATCCAGAACGGTTTCGCCATCTATCGGTCACATTTGAATACTAAACGAAATTACATCATATCGTCTGCTCTTGCAGAAGACACGCTCAACTTTTCGGCGTTTGATTTGTCGATCACGTAATCAATCAATTTTGAATATCTGAGTTGTAATTTTTAAAAGAATCTTTGAAGTATTTTATTAGCTTCTAGAGGTGAGTTTTGATCTGAAAATTTAGAAAATAATGTTGTTTTATCAGTATAGTATGAAGCAAGCTTTCAGGTAAATTGCTATGAAAGCTCAAAATGAGGCACGATTTCATTATCTTAACAGTCACAATTAAAAAACCAAAAATTACAAATCCTTTAAAATTTTTCTCTTCATTTAATTTTATTCTACAGCTATCTGAGAATGGGTAATACTGCCTCAATCGCTCAAACCACTGCAGATTCGATAACCAAACCATTGTATGGTGATCTGCACCATGAACCATCGAAAACACAAGTATTGGAAAATAAATGTGCAAAACATTAGATACAGCCTAATATTTTATTTTGATAGGCTTACACACATCACAGTTCTTCCTACAGTCATCATATGAACAATGGAAATTCATTTCCTGCTGAATGCCCCATGCACGCTCAAGTAGAGAAAAAACCACCAGTAAATCTACCTCAATTATGAATTCAATTATACTTGACTATTATACTTAAACATGTATTTTTAACCTCAAATTCTTTATTAAAGGCACCTGTGGAATACCCAAGTGAATGTCCAATGAGCCATGACCAGAAATTGGAAACCAAAGTAAAAACAGATAAATAAAAATCACAAATTTTATTGCTTTCCTCAATAAATAATCACCCCCTTTATTCTATTTTTAGGTTCCAGTCCAAACTATGGAGTACCCAAGTGAATGTCCAATGAGCGGAGAGAATGGTTCACTGCTTCTAAATACATCGAATGATGTAGACCCACTGAACATGGTAAAAATAGATTTAACTGTCGTTTCTTGAATTACACATACATGTTGTGATTGAGCATTGAACATGATGAGCACTATTCAAATTAGATGCCGCCGCCGAATCAAAGGCCTGCTCCTGATCAGCCATTCAGTTTGCCGACCCAGCGGCAAGTATCATCCATACCGAAAGCAGGAACTGAAAAAGAATTCTGGCAATATCCTTCTCAGCAGGTTCTAATTCCTATTTACATGCTGCGCTGCACAGCGGCAGTCAAACTAATAGAGTTGTTGTTTTTTTTCTGTGATAGATGTTTTGGAATGCCATGTTGCGGAAAGGCTGGAGATGGAAGGAAGAGGAACTAGAACCTAAAGATATGGACGATATAATCAAGATTCACAATTCAAATAACGAGCAAGCCTGGATAGAAGTATCAATTGCATAATTTAGCTACACTGCCAAGTCTACTTATTCATGGGTGCTCTCTGTGAAATTAGGTTTTGAAATGGGAGGCTCTGCATGCACAAGAATGCGGCGATCCTAGATTAAAAAGTTTCGGAGGGAAAGCCAAAGATTATTCTCCACGAGCGAGGATCAGGCAAATGATGGGGTATGTTTATTAACGGCAAATCTTACGTCATTTTGATTTGCAAACCTTTATTATCTACGTAAACACTTAACCGTTTGTTATACAGTTACGAATTGCCGTTTGATCGCCATGATTGGATTATTGATCGCTGCGGTAAGGAGGTCCGCTATGTCATCGATTACTATGACGGTGGCAAAGTACACGAAGATTATAAATTCGCTCTGCTGGACGTGCGACCAGCCATGGATTCGTGGGAAAACTGCTGGGATCGTATGAAGGTGACGTGGTGGAGATGGAGATATAGTCGTGAAGAAACAACCCCCGTTTTCGAACAAAAGGCCGAGAAAGAAGAGCCAGTAAAGAGTGACGCATAGTTCAAGTCTTTTTTGTCTTAAATCTCAGTCTGTAGTATCTTTAAATTGTGTCAAGTCAACGAAAACTACTGAAATACAAGTTTCCGTAGTAAATCACCCTAAAATACTGACCGTCACTAGATGGCAGTGTTGTTCTCGTTTCTCTATTAATAAAAAATTATCAAGAACAAAAGATAACATCAACATAAGCATTTCATTTGAAAAATACAAACAAATATTTCAATTTTCAAAATAATCAAATTGAATTATGATTAAATTAGACCAAAAAATTAAATTTATAATCTTCAGCCTCTGGTAAATCAAAGTCCGTAGGTGTTGAAGAGGAGGGGCTCTCTTCAACATCGTCGTAGCTGTCATAAGCGTGCGGCCATCTTTTTATCTGTAAACGGCATGACATTGAGTCGGCAGAGACCACTTGTTGTTGTTTTGTTTCATTCTTTTAATATTCCAATCGTTTGTGTTTTGTGTTAAAGACGATTCCATCTCATTTCAATACCAAACGCGATGAAAGGGTAAGAATTCAGTGTTACTTCTTTTTTAACTGTTAAGTTTCACACACGTAGTCAATAGACCACACGTCAATTCTCTATAATGTTTGCTAGCAATCAACGCTAGCTTTTTGCTTTGTTCAACTTGTAGGCCTTGACATGCTTGCGTAACGTCTTTTTCTCATAAAGATAACGTGGTTATTTATCGTGACCAATGGAGTGAGCTGAGGCTTGCCTATACTGTTTACATATTCTTCTTTACCACCACCAAGGTTACGATAACTATTCTGTGGTTCCCTTTCCATTTTTTGAAGCTCTTGATGTGCTGCGCACCATGACAATCCTTGAACAGGGTTTAGATGTGTGACGGAATCAGTTGTTGAAGGTGATGCTTTTTGTTTTTGCCAGACGTGCTTGCACACTGGCTGTGCTAGGCAACTTTTTTAGATTACTTTTTCATCTCGATCAATCAATCTCTGATTTTGTCAAAGATTTGTTTGGTTGGCATTTGACGGGGAAGGATGGGTTGATGTTTAATGTATTTCCAAGGTAATGAATATTTGTGAGGTAATGGTCTTTTTAGGGCATGACACATGAATCAATCAATCAATTTGGGAAGGGAACGGGACGCATCATTCTTTGCGCATTCACGTACCGTGGGTACACGCTCCGTACGCTAGACATATTGGTATGGGGAAGGTGAGAGTGTGGGGTTCTCTCTAACCTGTAGCCCAGTTGTATAGAAAGGTCATATCTCCCACCGAACCCCAAGCAGTCGCGCAAGTATTGATCCATTCCGGACGTCAGTAACATCATCCCTCCTGGATCTATCTAGATCCCCCCCCCTCTTCTCTCTTGTGCTCCTCACTCTTATTTTCCATCTCCATGGAGGTTCCATCCCATGCCCATCAATCTTTCAAAACCAGAAAGAGAAAAGTTTATATCGGAGGCGCCAAAAGACGTTTTATTCATGTGCCGCTTCATACCGTGCAACACAACACGTAGTACTACTAGTTTCCCATGCAAAGAGCAAAGAGAGTTGATCCGCTCCAACACGTTCACTCCATCTCTAGCTCGTTAACTAATTAGTTTTACCCAAGATTAGACGTTCCGCACGAGTCTCACGTGGTGCGGTAGTGTTGCATCCAGCTGTTGATGTATTACACCAACCGCCCCCTTTTGCTGCTCGTTTCTCCCACGTTCCACCCACATTCTAAAGCGACACACACAAACATTGCCATCTCGAAATTCCTTCCACTCTTTATTCTTTCTTTTTTTAAAAATAAAACCAATTCCTCAGCCATGAACGTTTTACCGTTTTTGTTGGTAGTTCCCCCGTAATCACAAAACATCTGTTATTATAATGATCAACAAGCTCAAGAAATAAATATGCTTGACAAAAAACAGCAACAGGTTTTTTTTTTCCTTGTCGATTTTCGTCCAAAACACGTCGCCGTGTGCGTTCACGCGTGGTATTTCCAGTTTGGGTATGTAATTGGGCATTATTGCTGGGTTCCGTTTTTAGATGAGGTAGTCGACAAATTTGAGTTGTTGGTCGCCACGGTTACGTCAACACACAGCACTGACGTCTCATTCATAACGCCCTCTTATTTTCGCCTAGGTACAGCGGCGGCCCGTTCTACTTTTCCCTTGACAACCCAGCAGCAGCTTTGACAACGGGAATCAAATCCGTTTAGTCTTTTTTTTTTTGTTAGCAATTTCACCAACGGCGTCTATCGAGTTCTCCGCTTTTATATTCCCTTTTTTCCTGGCGATTTATAACTTATTTTTATTTTCGTTCGACGTCGAGTGTAGACCGTTCCACCCCATAGTTGCGTGATAAGAAAGAGTTGTTGTTGAGACTCCCCTCCGATTTTCTATTGTATACGTGTGTGCCCTGACACACACGACATCTTCGGCAACTTGTTGTGTCTCTCCAGAAGCGCCACTGGAACGCCCACTGGGTAGTGCTTTATCTCACGCTTCCTCTGTTCCCCCCCCCCCCCCCCCCTCGTTCGTTATTCGTTTGGTTGGTCCAAAAAAACTTCTTGATGGCTCCATCGTCCAACACACACACGCGCACACACACACACACACTCATTACACGGTCGGCAGCTTACTAATTAGTCGCTTTTTGCGTTTCTGTATGAAGCTCCATCGATCGAGGCTCCTTCAACTGCTGCCGATGACTGTGTCTGCTGTGCACGACTCGTTTGAAGTCGATACAATTTCTTTTCTTTCCTTCCTTATTTATATTTTTTCCCCCCGGTTTTGTTTGCCTACGCCTTTGAAGCTCAACTTGTTGTGCGTGTGTGTCTCATTTCGATTTGACTGCCATTGGAGATCGATATCTCCCCGAGCAACGGGCTTGGAAAAGGAAGGAGCTTATTTGCCAGGGATTGAATAGGATTGGATCCGGCAGTCCATTAATCGCAACACACTCGACAGACACGAAACTTGCGTCCCCCTCTGTAAGAAAAGCAGGAGCCAAAAGACTGCCGGATGACAAACCTTTGCCTATCGGTCATAGCATCCATTTTCAATGCGATTTAGTTCCAACAGTCGTGTACCTTTTTGGGGGTTCGGTTTTTCTTGATTACTTTTACTATACTTGGCCACCAACTGTTTGGAGTTGCATTTCCAATTTAGGAAAGTAGGAATTTTTGTTTTCTACTCGGGACCGAATAACATGTCGTCGTTCGTCAACTCTGTGGTTTCTTCCTTATATCCCTTCGGTCAGGTTTTTTAGAATTTCTTGTCGTTAATTAGCGATTTTGGTAAAAAGAAATGTTGAATTAGAAACAGGTATGTTGTTTATTAAACAGGCGACCTTTTAAGGGGTTGAACAAGACGAAGTAGTCTTCTTATTTTGACATCCTTTTCAATCTTTGGGTATTTGATGTGATGTTGCGGATCGATAGTAAGCAGCTTTTGTATTCCAAAGGAAAAAAAAGTTTCTTCTTTTTTTCCCCCTTTTATGTAATGTCGAATATATGCATAGACAAACATGCACGTCGTGCAGAGTATAGGTCTACTCTTGTGTGTGTGTGTACGTGGAACGCCTTCCCGATTTTATTTGCACCGATATTGTGTCTGTGTGTCGTTGTTGTTGTTGGAACGGAGAACCAGTGGGTTTCAATTTCCGTTCGATTTCCGACATAGGAAACTTCCTTCTTGTAAACACATTTATTTTTAGAGAGAAAAAGACTTGATAAAAGCAAGCCAACCGGCCCCGAAAAAATAATAACAAAACCAAAAAAATGGCCGAGGTGTTTATATTAAAAGAAAATGGGGGGAATGTGGTTTATAAAGCGCGCACTTGTTTGAACTTTATCGAAAAAAAAAGGCTGAAAATAATAAACGTTTTGGCGATGGTGAGGGAATTTTGACCAGCGTCTCTTTTCTAAATTTAGAAGAAAAACAAAATAGATCTGGACGCAAAACCCACAGAACGTACGGTAGTAGTAAAGGCAACATTATTTTGTGTCAAAGAAAAGCATTGTGTGTTGTGTAAACCTCTTGAAATTCGTTGGACTGGAACTAGTTTTTATTAATATTTCTTTTTCTCCCTAATTTTTTTATTTTTATTTTAATGGTTTGGTTTTACCCGAGAGTCTCTTTTGTTTTAATTGACCGATCCCGTATAGAATGAAACCTCAACCGCGTATTTGGGTGCAGTAGCTACTAGAGTCTCAGCACTTCACAGGGTTTGTTGAAAAGTTGTTTGAGCTGTTCTCAGATACTTTTCTGAAAACGTTGGAACGTGATGGTTGCAAGGAAGAGGAAAGAGCGAGCGGTAAACACACCGGAGCAAAAAGCCTTCCACGTATATAAGCCCATTGTGTTGGCGATGAAAGCGCAGAGCAACGTTCTATGCTCTTACTACTAGTAAATGCTACACACCGTTTATTTTTTTTCTTCTCCCTCTTTTCTACTCTCCCCCCGTGAGCCGTAAATAACTTCTGGGCATCTAGGATTTAATCTCAGCCGTAGTAACAGCATCTCTACTACTACTAGCGCAACTGGGAGGGGTTTTGAGAGAGAAATCCTTTGCTGCTGCTGGTCATTGTTTCACTCTCGTGTGTTTAACAGACAGGCAGACAGACACACCGGACATTAAAACCCATCGATCGATGGGTGAAGACGAGAGAGAGACAGTCTCTTCATCTCTTGCCGCAGGACTGATTCTCTCATGATGAATTAAAGCCCGTCTTTGTGTCTGTGTGTTTGTCCTCGGATCTCAACTCTTCCGCCTCTACCGCGTAGTTTCTCCGCCTCGATTCCTCCTCTCCTGGACCATTTTTTGGGAGGGACCCTTTCAGTTGCATCCAATGTCCTGAGATCCTGTTGTTGTTGTTGTTGCTAGGACGATCCTTTTTTCTTCTTCCTGTGCAGGCTCTCCAGAGATTGGTGCTTTTATTTGAGTGTAGCAACATGTGCTTCACCTTTGTCGTTTCTTCTCGCAGGCGTGTGCATATACAGAGTTAGTTGGAGGTTGAAAGCCCTAATTCGACATGATTCGAGTTGCATTACACGGAATAGATATTAGAGCTTCTAAGAGGTCCCTTAATGCCCAGGCTTCATCCTTTTATTTCTTCTTTTTACGTAACAAATCGATACACTTTCTTTATATTTTTCTGGCGACGACATATTTTTTCTCCCGTGTTTTTCTCATCTTTTTTGGTTGGATAGACGCACCACCTGTTGGAATGGCCGATCGTCACTTTGAGTGAGAGGACAAAATAAGGCAATTACTGGTCCTCCTCCTCTTTTTTCACTTGACTTGTCACGTTACCTCCTCTCAGTGGAGACATTCTCCTCCACTAAACTTTATTAGGTTTCCTTCTAATATTCTCCGGGCGGGGCCGACTTTCGTTTTATTCCCGTGTCGTGTGGTATGGTCGTGTGTGTTTATATTTTTAATAACAAGAGAGATGGTCTTTTTTTTTCTTTCTTTTATTATTTATGTTGTTGCTGTGTGAGTCCAGCATTGATTATATGTTGCATCCCGGAGAAAATGAAAACTAGTCTGGGTCGCTCCACTTTATTTGCGGGCCCGTTTGGCTGCCCTTTGGGTGGGGCGTGGCAGGACGACATCGTTTTCCCTTTTCTGATGGATCGCTATGCAACTCAATCAAAATTTTTCAATTGGAAAAGCATTACCCAAAAACAATCAAGGGCCCCCGATGTTAAACGATGGAAGGAATTCGAGAAAGATGGGAGATAGCTCTAGAAATATAAAGAGAAGATTTGTGTGTTAAGAGGGCCGAATGAGTTCTGTGATTGGACAGGGAATTGACGGAGCGCTTTCGAATGGGTTGGTTTCAAATGAGATAATGATTTTAAAAGAAATGCCAAGGAACCATTTACTTTTGAATGAAAAATCTGGTGAAATCAAGAAAGTGTAGAAACATGCGTCGCAATGTCACTCAGCGACATCTGAATGCTGCCGGATAGGCGTGAAAAATAGAGAAAAAGTTGTTTATTGTTGTCGCGGCCATTTGTGAAAAGAAGAAAAAGGAAAACCCGCGGTTCGAGTTCGGATCGCTCCTCCCCCCTAGTCCCCCCAGTGTGTTGGCCCCCCTACGGGATGAAAGGTATAAAGGTGGGCGGAGTCTAGAAGAATACACGACGCGCGCGCTTTATATTTCTCTTCCCCCCCCCCCCCTCCTTTTCCTTTAGGCTAAGAAGCAGACGAGGGAAGAAAAGCGCCATCAACCGGCGTGGAGAGTTGGGTCTTTTTTATTTTCCCCATCTCTTTGCTGCTGCTGTGCTGTCTCCTCTCTTTTCTCTGCTTCTTTCTTTAAACACAAGATACACAAGCATCACTACTGTTGCTGCTGCTCTCTGGTATATTATTTTTTCAAATAGAATTTTTTTTTCCATTTTCTTGTGTGTGTCTGTCTGTTGAAGAAGAAAAAGAGGCCAAAAGAGGGGGCCTTGTGGTAGTGCACAGACAGCGCGCGAGTCGTTGGTACTAGTCGACAGAACCACCAGTTTAATTATTTCTCTTGTTGCCCACTCGCACTTTACTTCTTAAACTCTCTCACACACACATTTCTTTCTCTCTCTCTCGTGTTTCGCCTAAATTTCTAGGTGAGTGATGCGTGTGTGTATTGTTTTACAAGTGTGAAACACACCACAAGTTGAAAACGTTGGTCGTCGTGTGTGTGTGTATGTGCGAGTGAGTGTAAAAACAGACAAGAATACCTGTTTGTGGCGTCACAAAACTGGAAACAATTCTACTCTTATCTCGGTGAAAAATCTCCAAGTGCAATAAAGAGTATATAGGGGGAGAAAGAAGAGAGTGACGTTGTTCTGTCGTTGTCCAATTTTTTGGTGGGTTACTTTGAATAATTTTTACTCTTTTTATGGTTTAAGATGTTTGTTTTTCCGGTTTTCTGACCGACCTGATAGCTCGATTTGATTTTTTATTCTGGGAATTTGAGATGAGATTTGAGATTTTGATGCTGTCACATTTCGAATATCCGCGTGTTTGATGGCGTGGCGTCAGTCGGTCTCGAAAAACATGGCGTCTCGTCAAACTGTTGAATGTTTCTTGACCCATCACAAACCTGAGCCAGTTGTGTGTGCATCCTATTTTTAATTTTGTTTTATTCCTTGTATCTAATTAATTTCACCCAGCTAGTTGACCCTCTAATCGCCATTTTTCTTTTTTCTGTTTCAGTATTTGAAGTGACGGGGCTCGTTTGACATCATTCGACAGTTGAAATATTCTTCGCTTTGTCGTCGATATACGCCGCTGTTTTAGGCGTGTGTGACGCCCCATTTTCTTCATTATTTTTTTTTGTATCGTCGGTCGATCGTCTTGTTCATCAATCGCCAGTTTCGAGACAAGTTTGGAAGTCGAAAATTCCGAAACACAACAAGAGGAAGGAAAAGTCACCCTTCAATAAAACTGCAAGTTTCTTCTTCTCATCGTAGCATGAAGAGACCCGCCTCCGAAGTTCTTTACGCCTACACCTTGTTGCAGCAGCCTCTCGCCATCATGGACGTCATGCAGGTATGTAACCTTCGTCTTCTTTTTCCATCTCTTAGCCGAAGAAAGCCATTGTTGTGGTTTATGATTTTTCAAGGTAAAAAGGTGGTTTCGGAGGGGATTTGGGTCTTTGCAGGGTTGGTCGGATGCGTTTGGAGGTCGAGTTAAATTCGAAGGGGTGGTTGTTTGGGAAACAAAGACATCCTTTGTGTGTGTGTTTCCTCTGTGTGTGTGTGTAGAATTCTCTACTTACTAGTGGCACCGAGTGCTGACACCTGGCGGCCAGGTGAAACCAACAAACACACGAGTTGCATCCCTCCACCCGTGTTTTTCTCATGAGAAATTTCTAAATTTGTACCAGGCGTTCTGTGTTTTATATCGACGGCTTGTTGTTTGAACTTTTGAGATATTTGTTGCCCTATCCAATGGGCGGAGGAAAGCGAAGACCTTTTTTCTTTCCATCTTGTGTTTAATCGACGAACCCCCCATGGAACAAACTCAGAGTGCCAGACCGTGTCTGTTTATTTCCGAAATAGCTTCAAGGCCTCTTCTTCTCTTTCAGTCTACCCCTCGAGAGATGCAGTGAGATTTTACTTCTTCTTTTCCCCCAGCGAGTTTCTCTTTACTTTGGTGTAAATAATCCCTCCCCAACGTTCGTGTTGAATCAAACAAAAACATCCGCAAGTCACGCCGCAGCATTCCTCCGTCTTATAAGAAAAAAGGGGGACCGGCGTATGTCCCCCAAAACAATTGTCACGATTAAAAAAAAAAAATTTAAGAAAAAAGTAAACCTTGAAAATCATAAAAATTAACCGTGTCCTTAAAGGTAGACCACTTTTTACTCCCCAGTGTGTCCTGGTTTTCGATTAATGGGGGAGGCGAAGAGAAAAAATCCCATTGTGTGTCTGTGTAGGAGTTTAATTTTTTGGGGAAAGGTGAATGCCTTGAAGGACGATCCAAGGTGAATCCCATCGTTCGTGCGGAACAACCGCATATGCTTGTGAAGTCGGCCCATTCTGTTTTTTAAGTTTTATTGTTTGAAAATTTTTTCCTCATTTCCCTCCCGACTTAAATCGAAATCCCATCGGACCGGCACATTTCCTACGCTCGGAATAACCGTAATATTTGATAAGTAGGAATGTTTTATTAAAATGAAGCCCCGGGAATGGGGGGTTGGAAAGAGGTTGGACATGTTTTTATCATTGGAAAGCACTTTCCATTCTGTTCATAATTGATTGGCATGGCAGCCAACTTTTGCAGGAGAAACTTTCAACTCTGTTGTTGCTCTATTATTGATTCTCTCTCACTTAGTAGCACTACAGGAGCGACGGCCGGAGTAAATAGTTGTACAGTACTAACTAGAACTGGAAATAGATATCGCGCCCGTATGTCTTGTGCGGATGTAATTGAATCAAGCTAGCGTACCTGATGGTTGGTAGCATAACTACCACCACGCATGGCTTCCATTCTTCTACTTGTGTATTTTTTTGCCAACAATTAACCAGAGTGTGTCTGTCTGTTATCTCTTTTGTATATTTTTCATTTTGAGACGGGGCGGCGTTCTCTTAGCTTAATGAAAGTTGGCACTTGGATGAGGTCCACGCCTCTCGGATTATGCTACTACAGCTGAGTAGAGATCTTGTTATTACTTCCAAGTCAATTTCGTGTCTCCCCCCGTACAAGCCTCCCTTTTTCGTACCTTTAACGCCGTTAGCCAAAAAACTTTTTCGTACCTTTAACGCCGTTAGCCAAAAAATTTCTAGGACCCTTTAAATGTATTATTCCTGTTTAAAAAAAAATAAGCAACACGGAAAGGAAAAGGAATCTCCCATCGGCAACGAAACTGCGGCAGATGTTTTTCCTTTTCGTTTTGATGGGGGATTTGACCGGCTCTCCTCCTATCGGGTTCTTACCCACCTCTACCAGCTGTTATGCAAATTGTTGGTTGAGTTCAACAATGATTTTTTCCGAGAATAGTGTGGGGTATCCAACAGTTGGCTGCGCAGGTCTAGGAGTGCAGTGAGTGGAAGGTATATATTTTAATATTTTCTTCTATTCGAAGGCCGTGGTGGTACTACTCATTAGCCTGTTCGAACGTGTATTACAATAGTCCGCGATTGTTAAAGACATCCAGACGGGAAAAGGTTTGGCCGCCTGCACCTGCGGTTCTCATGGTTCACTTCCAAGGGCACAAAACTAGTGCCATCTCACGGATCATTTTGTGGCTGAAATAGAGAAAAAAGGTTTCTTTTTTGTCGTGCCTAATCGACCGGATCTCTTGTCGCGCGGCTTACAAACCCGATCCATCGTGTTTCCCTTTTTTTTTTATTTATCTCCCGGGCTGATGATTTTATTTTTTCGTTCTTTTTAACCCAAACGACAGAGAGAAAGAAGGAATCTGATTGGTCGCCTGACACTTGTTTATTATTAGTGTGTAGGTTCCTGATGGTCCCTGCTTGTGTAGCTGGTGCTCTCTTCATTTGATATTGATTACAGTAAAAAGGGGGGAAAGAGCGAACGAGAGCGGATGGGGCTGGCCCTGTGTGTGCGTGTTGTCAACCTTGATAAATGGAACAACTTGTTAATGGTTTCCCAGAGTTTGGCATTGAAAGATAAATGAAGATTGTCTGCGTCCCATCGCTACGGCACTTAAGACATAAAAACCGCATTTTCCCGCAAAATAAAACCTTGATTTCCAATCCACTTTTGTATTCTCTCCTTTGGAGCATTGCAACACCCGTTGCAGAGTCTGATTTTGGTTTAAATTTGGTCTCACCAACTTAAAACGGAACGAGTGAGAATTTGATATTTGCCGAAAAGTTCTGACATGTGTTGCTTTGGGCGCTACTAGACAGGGTAGAAGTTGGTGTTGCCAGGGCCATCTAGCGGTCTGATGATGAACTAATGTGCTCCCAACCTGGCGGAGGGGGGAGGTGTGTTAGTTAGGGTTGGGAGAAATGGCCGGGCCTTCTTTTCTTTTTGTGTCTTTGCCGGTGTAGTAGAGTCTAAGAGTCTGAGCGAAGCAGTTGCGCTCAGTCAGTCTGTTGAGTCTGGTCGTGGCCGTACGCTCGTCCGCCCTTTTTTTCCCTTTCAATCTCTCTCTCTTTTCTCTGTCCTCTCTCTCTTCCTATCTGTATTTTTTCTCTTCATTTTTTTTGATTCATTTTTCCTTTCAATCTCTCAAATCCCCCCACTCTTGTTTTCTCTTAAATATTCCCTCCTTTTTTTTCCTCGAAGAAAAACCCCCCCAACACAACCGAAAACATTTAGTGTCTTGAAACAAATTTGCGTGTTACGTGCATCCTCCGCCGTGTTTCTCTTTCACCCCATTGGCTGTTGATAGCCACCGTACTATATATACATACACTAGTAGTAACCGGCGAAAAAACTTTACACACAGCCCCAAAAGTTATTTTTCCCTGTGCGCTTCAGTGTTGAAAAAAAAATTGTCCAAAGAATCTTTTGATTTGTGAGCGCCACATACAAGTTGTTGTTTTTGTTTTCTTCTACTCAACTTTTTACTCAACATCAATGCAAATTTCTACGATGGTAAGAGCCGACAAACAAAGAATTTTTGTGGATTTTTTAATTGGCTTGTGTGCGTGTTTGTGTGTGTGGGGTTGGTATTGTGCGTTATCTGAGTAGCCTATAAGAGATTCTCTTATCTGTTTGTGTTCAAGTCCATATGGTGAGCCTGTGTGCCCTTAGCTGATGAAAACTAAACTTGAAGTTTCACAGAGACAAAGGCAAAGTAAAACAGAGCCCGGGCTTGGCTCAAATGGGTTTTCTACCGAAACTCAAGACCGGCTAGTCGGTGTATAAGGCTTCCTCCTTGTTCTTTTTAACACATGCCCCAGCCATCAGCCCCCAACCGGTTGAATGGCACACAAGTCTGTGTATAGTATGTGTACAACGAAGGAGAGAGAGAGAGATACCCCTGCGGGTTTTTCATGAAGAGTAGGGATGGTAAGGGGGGTCTTTGCACTCGGGAAACCTGTGGAGGGAGTGAGGAGGAAAAAGCGGAATGGATGCGAGGGGGGGGGGGGAATAGGAGAGTCAGACAGCCACATCCAAAGCCAACCCAAAAAGCTTGGCGGTTTGAAGTTCTCTCTTCTTATATTTCCCTTTCGGTATCCCAAGAATGTTGTTTGTGCCCCAGAGAGAGAGGAGGAGAAGGGGGAGCAGCCACCATATTCATATACTCACTACACCGGAGAACGAGAGAAAAAAAAAGTTTTGTGCCAATCCATCATATGCACAGGGAATTGTGTATTATGGGTTGCCATTGGCTTAGCAACTGGTTCTCATTTTTCTCGAGAATTTTGAAACAACTCCCCCCACAATTTCTACATTTTATTTTATTTTTTTGAAGGGAAAAGAAACCCACATCCGGTAGTGTGGTGGTGATACGCCGGTCGATCTGAAAATGCATTGTGTAGTAGTGTAATGGTGGCGGTGGGCTGGTGTAAAAAGTTTGCCTGGTTTGTGCGGGTGTCGCGCGGGCAAAGGGACGACGACTCGAAAACCAGACGGTTGTGAAAGAAGATAACCAACCGACCACTGCGCCGAGAAAGTTGTTTTTATATATATATACGTATTTCTTCTTCTTCTTCTGCCCTTCTGGCATCATCGTCTTCCTTTTTACTTGCCATGTCCTTCTGGCGTGTCTGCGCGCTTTAGCTGCCACCGCAGCGAAGCAGATGCTATTTTTAAAAATGGCCAAGGAATTCTTTTTTACTATTTCTCTACTAGAGAGGGGGAAAAAAGGAGGAGCAAGGAAGGAGAGAAACCGGCAAACTGGATTGCAATTCCGTTTCTATCCGCCCCATTGTCCCACACTCGCACACAACATATTCAAGTCTGGGGAAGAAAAAGGGGGAAGTTTCCTTTTTTCTTTTTGCTTATTTAGATTGATAATGTATTTAAAATGAAAGGGAACGGGGCCCCTTCTTTGCAAGGCTGATCCGCGGAAGAGGTTCTCTCTCTACATCTAGAAACTCTCAGTCAGAGACAGTTGATGGATGAATGAATGAGGAAAACAAAACAAGATGTCTGTGTGTGTGCGAGAAGGGGATGATCCGGCAAAAAAAGAAAAGAATGGCACACACAGAGACAACGAACGAGATTCTCAGCCCAAATGACATTCCTCCTGTTCAGTCTCTCTCTCTCTCCTTTTATTCCGACAATCTTTATCCGTCCATCCATCCATTCCCAGGCTGTGTAGTGGGAGACACGAACCGGATGTTTCGGCGCAACATTTTCATGAGCCGTTGAGCTAAAGGAGCAAGTGAAGTGAAATATATTGTCAGGATTCGTTGGTTGGTTAGTCGCCTGTCGCAACAGGAAACGAGCGATGACGACATATGCACACGACCACCGCCGCTGCTGCTCCTGCTGAACCAAGCCCCTCGTCTGATGGTGGTTGGAAGAACATTCCATTCCCACCCAGGGCAGCCATGTAATAATCATGATGATGATGATGAGTTGTTGGTGCTAGTTGTTTTAAATCATGTATTCTGGCTGTTCGCCTTGTTGGAACAGGCTTCTTACATGTTTGACGTCATGACTCTATGTGGACTGGACTCGTATTTCCTTCCCGTCTCTTCTCTTTTTTCCCTCTCGCACACACACAGACAGAGGCGGCCCTCATTTCTCTCTACATCGTCTCTTTTTTGTTGCTGCGAGCAGTGGGTTTGGTTGGTTGATTTTTTGTTCTTTTTTTTTGTTTAAATAAAAAGGAAAAAAGCCCATCTCCGGTTTGGCACCATCCGACCATACATACACACTGCGGCACGTACCAAATAGAGTCATCGATCCTACCGACTCCTCCCTATTCGTCTCTTCTTCCTCCTTCTTTTCCTTCTTTTTCATTGCAACAACTTTTGCGCTCGAGCTGTGGGCTTCGGGATCCAATTCTACTTTTTTCCCCCCCGTTTGCCCATCCGTTTTTCTCTTTTTTTTTTGGCGGATTGTTGAACCGCGGCTTTTGGTCCTCGTTGGGTTGGGCTCGGGACGGTTGCCAGGTCACGTGGAGAGAGTATGTCTGCCTTGTCTGTCTTCGTGCTTGGACTGCTGAATAGTTTTTGTTTTTTTCCCCTATCCACACGTACACGATGAGAGAGTCGAGTCTTTTTTAAACAAAAAATGAATTTTTCGTTATTTTATTTTTTCTCTTCTCGTTTCCTTCTTTCCTTTTTTGGGAGAGCGTTATATTATTGTCCGGTCAGACATGAATCGAGTCAAGACGGATAACATGCACACTCCCACTAACCGAGTATATCTTGCGGACCGGATATCCTTTCTCCCCTCCTCTTTAATGGACTTTGGTGGCTCGAATGAAGAAGAAAAAACGACAGGGAACTTGTGATTTGTGTAAATGATTGATCCTGTCAGATGCCTTCGAGGGGTTTTCGAAGATGACGCACGATACTTCGCTTGATGTTTGGTTTTTCTTGTAAAAACAGAAGAAGAAAAATTTGAATGTTCTTCACCTTCAAGGTCTTTTTGTGGCTGTGTGGGAGGAATCGGGAGATTATTTTTTTTTCTGGTTTGTGGCGGGTCTTTACCTTGACTTGTTGTTCTCGCTTACCTGTTGCGGTCTGTGTGAATGGGTTTTTCTGTGAGGGGGGAGGAGAGGAGATTTGATGATGGCGTGTGATGCGTCTTTTCGTGCCGCGTCGTTTATTTGGTGCGTTCACCCTCCCCGTTCTCATGGAACACGAAAAAAGTCGTGATCGTGAGAAACGAGAACCGTGTCAGTTAGTCAGGTGTCTTTTTTTTTCGAGTCCATTTTTTTCTGTTAAGAATTTCATTGCATTAAAATTAATTTTTGTCTTTTTGTTTCTATTTCTTTTACAGCGTGGTTCTGAGGAACTGGCCATGAGCAACGGCGCTGTACTCAGCCCCCAATCCAATCACGCCGATAACAACAACGACGCCAAGAAGGTAAAAAAGACGACTGAATGACACAATGAAATAACCAACAAGTTTTATTACATGGAATTTCACTAGTAAAAAAGAAAAGAAAAGAAAGAATGAAAGAACTTAGAAAGAAAACCCCATTCCCTTACTTCTTTTTTGTTTTTAACGAGTTTCTTCCCGGATGCCCGATCCTTCTTTCTTTTTTTCCTAAAAGAAAAAAGAAAGAAAATCGTGATTGATCTCAGCGCTCGAGGCACTTGTGTAAGAAGTCTAAGGGGGATTATTCAGGGGTGGTAAAGTGGTCGAGTTGGTTTGGTTTTTATTATTTCCCCTGTGCACCAGGAAATGAGATGATTGTATTCCGTGTGGAACCAACTGTAAATTAATTGTTACCCACGACTTGGGTGTTTTTTTTTTCTTTTTTCGTGTGTCGTGATGCGATGACAGGTCAAACTGGAGCCGAGAAGTCCAGCCAAACCGTCTAGGGTCGTCCATATCCGCAACATCCCCAACGACGTGACGGAGGCTGAAATCGTCCACCTGGGCATTCCGTTTGGACGCGTCACCAACGTTCTCGTCCTCAAGGGCAAAAATCAGGTGCGTGGCGTGCGTGATGTTTTTTCCTTCTCCTTTTTCGAGATGTCGAGGTCGTCTGCTGATGGACCACCCGCCATGGGATCATCATCATTACATCCATGCGCCTCTTTTCTTTGTTTTGTTTTTAAAAGTTCAACCTTTATTTTTTTATTTACCCTTTGTGAATTTATTTTGCAGGCGTTTTTGGAGATGGCGGATGAAGGTGCTGCAATTTCGATGGTCAATTACTTTAGCAGCGGAACGTCGGCTCAGCTGCGTGGCCGCAACGTCTTTGTCCAGTACTCTAACCATGTAGCCCTCAAGACGGACCAGTCCCACTCTAACGCTGTACGTTTCATTAATCTTTTTTCGAGTTTAACGTGTCAATTGACATTTCGTTTGTTTTATTACAACAGAGTGCTGCTGCTCAAGCTGCTCTCCAAGCCGCTCAAGCCCTTGCCGGCCAGACGGAGACTCAAGGCGGACCCAACACCGTCCTCCGCGTCATCGTCGAGCATATGGTTTACCCCGTCACCCTAGATGTTCTCTTTCAGGTACAGTGAAGAAATCCGCCCTTTTCGGGATTGAATTCATTAATTCCATTTTCTCTTTTTTGTTTTAATTGGAACAGATCTTTTCCAAAGTCGGACGGGTGCTGAAGATCGTCACTTTCACCAAGAACAGTACGTATCCTAGATTCATTTGTTTCATTTGACGTCCATTGTTGTGTTTTCCCTTGTGCGCGCAGCCGCTTCAAAGCCAACATTGAACGGCGGAGCTGACGAGATTAAATTCAGTAGCGGAAAATGAAATTGTTAATGAAAATCAGGTTTTGTTAGAGCCCAGACGGAAAACTAGTCTGAAAAGAGTCGCCGTTTGGCAACGGGGAGGGGGGTGGTCCTTGCTCGTTTCTGGTTTTTGTGTTTATTCAATTAAGTTTTTCTTTCTTGAGGAGGGATGGCGGGATTGTTTACGTGATTCGTCTCTTGTTTGCTTGTGGCATGTCTTTTTTTCCTTCTTTTTTTCTGCGGACGACTCTGCTCGTTTGTTTACACAGGCGCAAAGAGAAAGGGAGCCATGGAGAAAGAGGGGCCGGGGTTTTTGGGACGTGGTTTATTTACGCGACGGCACAGATGCTCTCTCCCCTCGGCTTTTGCTTCTGGTTGTGTTCAACTGGTGGGGGGAAAGTGTTCCAGATGTCCGATGGACGAGATGCCAAAACAAAACGGCCGGAACCTCTCCTTTCCTCCTTTTGCTGCCCCGTCTCTGCATCTCGTCTTTTCTCGTCCTGTCGGGTTGGGTTCGCAGAGGGACGGATGACGGCGTGACTCATTGCCCTCTCTGGGCTAAATTTAGCTCATCACCGGCTTGTCCGTTGTTATTTTGAAGGGAGAGAGAGAATTCTTTTTCAAAAACAATTGTCTTGTGTGTTTTGCAGATACATTCCAGGCCCTGATCCAATATCCGGATGTTGTCACTGCACAGGCGGCTAAACTGGTAAGTAAACTGTTTTTCAAAAAACAATTTCGTTTCGGAACGCGGTAACGTCATTTCGAATTACTTTCTCTCTCTGTAGACGCTGGACGGACAGAATATTTACAACTCTTGCTGCACGTTGCGCATCGAATACTCTAAATTGAGCAGCCTCAACGTCAAGTACAACAACGACAAGAGTCGCGATTACACTAACCCCACGCTGCCAACTGGCGACCACAATTTGGACGCTTTCGCCATGACTGGTAAACTATTCAATAATGATAATAACCAAATTAGACAAAACGACTATATATCGTTTCTTTTACCAACAAAAAATAAGAGCTCCACCTACTCCTTTGCAAATTTTCGTCCAATTTTCTTCTTTTCAAACTGTCTCTTTAATAATTTTTTGTTTTAGAAGTTGTTCAAAGTCTTTTTCCTATTTTTTTTCCGTCGTTCATTCCACTTTGGATTTGGTTATCATTTTGAACAGCGTCATTTTACCACCACACCCACGCTTTTATTATTATTATTATTTTTTGACAAATGTCAAACAACTTTTCACAATCTTGGGGGCTTTTTCATTAATGAAATAATAATAATATTAACGTCCAACTAAAATATATATATATACATATATCCAAATCAAACAATATCGAAGCGCACTATGTCGTCGGAATTTGATGATTTCGGGGAGTCCTTTTAATTCCGTTGGTAACAACATTAATATTAAATGGCAACGCACTCCTGCGCTTACCTTATTTTTGTCGTTATGGGTGTGAGTGATTTCATTTTTGGTTCCTGTTTAATGGAGGGATTTGTTGGTTTTTAAATATTTTCATTTTTTGTGGGGAATGGGTAGATTTTGTTTTTCCGGATTTGGTTTCCTGAAATTTCATTTTGGTATAATTTCCTTGTGTTAGTTTTTTGGTAGTAGATAGTATGTACTTGTATTTGCTGTGGTCTTGCTACCCAGCCCACATGGTTGTATGTGGAATTTTACTTAGATTATGAATGTGCGTGGTCGCTGTTAGGTGGCGCCGGAGTGCTGGCCTCCCCTTTCCAAGCCATGCATGGCCTCGCATCGCCCTTAACCGCAGCTTACGGCTCTGCATCGGTCGGAGGTAGGCATCCAAATAAAAAAACACACACCTCCTTCCCCCATGAATCAACATATCAAATGAACTGTAAAGTCAATTGGGTTTTGTTTTGTTTTTTGCTTTTCCTCTTTACATTAATCAGCCGATAATATTATTCGGATAGCAAATGGTGCTATTTGCCTTCACTGTCATTTCTGTTTCGCTTTTCCAGTCATTTTTTTTTTTACGTTTAACAATCAAATCTTCAATTTTCTGTTTGGTTTGGGGATCAACCAGCTTAATTGCTCAACTTCTTACCTTTTCTCTCTTGCTTGTCGATCGTAATCAATCTTAACTCGTGATTCGTCAACTTTTTTAATTGAAATTTTAAACTTTGAAATTGTTACCCTTATACTCCTTCTCCGACTGAATCGATTACTGAGCTGGAAAATTAATCGCTTTTTTTTATTTGACCTTTTTTTCTTGTTTGGCAGGTGGCGGAGGTGATTTCATCTTACCAAGTACGTACATATTGTCCATCGATAAAAGTTGTAGTTAATTAATCTTGATATTGTTTTTCGTAGGTGGTTTCAGTTTGCCTGGAGGTTCGGCTTCGGCCGCTTTGGGTCCAGCAGCTCTTCGTCTTTCGGGCCAGCAATGTTCGTCTGGAGCCGTCCTGCTCGTCTCGAATCTCAACGAGGAGGTATAATTCTTTGATATGATTTTGTTAGACCTTAATGTTGACATCCCCATACCTTAACGTCGAAATTTTCCAAATCATTTTTCAGTTTTTTTTTTTTTAATTTTATTTTTAAATTTTCCGTTTCATTCTACTAACTTTTTGTCGACCGTCTTTTCCCACTTCAAATCCCTTTTTGTTTATTTTCTATGGAACGGAATTGAAATCCGACTTTAATGGTGGGCTGGCCATTGACAAATATTTTTAACTTTTCTATTCAACTTCCCAAAACTTTTTTTTCCATCTTGGAAAAAAATTAAAAAAATAGTATTTGTTTTTGTTTTTTACTTTTTCCCATTTATTTATTTTGTGCTTTTTTTATTTTTTTCTCTGCTCTTTGTGGTATATTCGTACACTGTACACACACAAAAACACAATTCTACTCTTCACACTACCTCCTCTTGCGCTGGTCCTCCGCTCTGATGCTGTTGCTGCCGCTGTTGCTGTCTTCCGTGTCCCGCCTGTTGCCGCTGATCACGTCAAATTCAATTTATTTTTATTCGTTTACCCTTCTGTTTTAACCCTTATCATCATAAAAAAAAAATCTGGTTCCCCTTTTCCCACTTTTTATTATTATTATTATTATTTTTTCATCCACTAATCACTACACACCACCCACTACTTGGTCAACGCCATTCTTATTTATTATTTTTTTATTATTCTTTTCCCTTCTATTGGAAAAACAAACAATTGAATTCCACAAACCCTCTTCAAATTCATATATAATCCCGTCAATATTCTCCAACACTCGCAGATGGTCACGCCTGATGCTCTCTTCACTCTCTTCGGTATGTCTACCAGTTTCTTATTCATATTTTTTTTTATTTTTCTATTTGACAAATCTCATTTTCAATTTCTCTTTTTATGTTTTGTGTTTGTCGTTGAATCTCTTTTCTCTCTCGCGTTCGCACCGTCACTATTTTTTATTTTATTTATTCATTTAATATCAATTTTCAACCTATGGATAAGAAGTTGAGTGCGCCAGGTGAAGACGATAGATGACGACGATGTTTTTGTATTATTTTAAGATCGTCTGGTTCTAATTTCTCTTTTTCTGTATTTTTTTTTTCTTTTTCTGACGACAGGTGTTTACGGTGATGTCCACCGGGTGAAGATCCTGTTCAACAAAAAGGATACGGCCCTTATTCAAATGGCCGAACCGCATCAAGCCCAACTTGGTAATTTTAAAATTATAGTCTCTGATGTCACGAGACATTGAATAACTTTTTTTTTCCTTTCCCTTTTCCTTTCACAGCGATGACTCACCTGGACAAGTTGAAACTTTACGGCAAACAGTTGCGAGCTATGCCGTCTAAGCACCAGGGCGTCCAGATGCCCAAAGAAGGACAACCGGATGCCGGTCTGACCAAGGACTTTATCAACTCGGCTCTTCATCGCTTCAAGAAGCCCGGCAGCAAGAATTATCAGAATATCTACCCCCCTTCATCTACTCTCCATCTGTCGAATATTCCGTAAGTCAAGTTTCGCTTTTTTCGGATAATTCATTCTTGTCTTTTATCCTGGCAGTTTGGATATAAATTTTATCTTTTGATTTATAGGCCGAATGTCACTGAGGAGGAGATTAAAAATGCCTTCACCGCGGCTAACTTTGCCCCACAGGCCTTTAAATTCTTCCCGTAAGTTTTAATCCCCATAGGATTGATGAAACAAATCATTTTTATTCTAACGTTTTCCAATTGTTTGCGAGTAGTAAGGACCGGAAGATGGCGTTGATTCAACTTGGTAGCGTCGAAGAAGCCGTTGCTGCTCTTATTGTAAGTCCTCGATTTTGATTACCTACCACAAATTCACCATAGCTCACACGACATTTGATTTGTTTTAATTAGAAAATGCACAACTATCAGCTCAGCGACTCGAGCCACTTGCGAGTCTCCTTCTCCAAGTCGACCATTTAAACAAAACATTTAAAAAATCAACCAACATCAACAAAAGCACACGTACACAAAAATGTCCCGAGAAATCGAACAAACAAAAAAAAAACACGCGCATCTGGATTTAAATAAGATCCCTTCGATATAATAATTATTTTTTTTTATCGTGTGTGTGTGTGTGTGTGTGTGTCGTTGAGAGAGAAAGTGTTCAAAAATGCGCCCTGCCGGAAGTCTCTGAAGCGCGTTGCACAAGTCCCCCCCAACCTGTCTCTTCCTTTATATTTAGAACCAACAAAATATTGAAAAACATTTCTACCATTAGATTTAGTCCTTCCTTTAATCTCCTTCTTAAAAGGGGAAAAAGTTCGTACATAAAGATACGATTTGCTGCTTTGAGGCTGAGCCTCGATCGCACAAAAGACTACGATGACAACAAGAAAACTACCACAACCACCACTTCTTCTATCGCCGCTCTTTCTCTGTTCTTCCTCCCGTCACTTTTTTTTAGTGGTTTGATTTTGTTTTGGTTCCATTTCGATGTCACGCCACAATCGCCTCTCGTGTCCACTCGTGTGCACCCCGTACACCTTTGTGTGTGTCTGAGTGTGTGTGTGTGTGTGTTAATTGGGGGCTCAAGGAGGAGAAACTTTTTTTTTTGTCATTTAATTGTGTGGAATTCTCCCCCGAAAATGTTTTTTTTTTTCTTCACTTCCGACATACTCGACAAGTAAAAACGAACAAATCACAACAACAAAACTGTGGACAACCCTTTACACACACATCCCCTTACCACTACACCTGACTACCCCCCACCCTTTCCCCTATTATTTTCGCTTACGTTGGTATAATATTGGCTGTGCGAGAGCAGATAGATACATCTGATTTAGAATTTAGAATATTGTCGCCCCCCCCCCCAGCCCCAGAAAATGTGTTTTGTGTGTCGGTACGAAAGGCAGACCTCTCAACTACACTCCTATACCCACCATATACTACCCCGTCCCTACTACTACACACATAAAAGAAAAACATATGAATTTGAAGAAACATTAAAAAAAAAGAAAATCAGAAAAAAATAAGGGAATTTAAGATCTATTTTTGCAAGTGACTTTGTACATCTCTCTTTCTCTCTTAGTGCGCCTCCTTGTTTTGTTTGATTTTTATGGAGGTTACAGAAAAGAAACAGAATATTTTTTGCCCCACATTTAAATCACCGGGCGAGGTTTAATTCATTGGGCGGGGGAATTCTAGGTATCTTATTGTTTAACACACACGAGTGGGGGAGGGAATTTAATTATCGATTTGTTTCGCAACATCATATCGTTTGGAAAGTGTGTGCGTGTGTGTGGCTTCATTTTTTTTTTTTATTTTTTTTTTCACTCTCATTCTCACTCTTCCAGACTTTTTCTTTTGTATTTTCTGGATCGACCTTTGGAAAAGCACATCTGCAATTTTCTCGTCTCTATCTACTCTTTCTCTCTCTCTCTACTCTCTACTCTTTGTCTCCAACTTATTTTCCCACCCTCTTTCTATATCAAACATTTCCCTCACTTTTGCTTGCGAATTAGCTTAATATGTGTTGGGGGTTGTCTTGTATGTGTTCTGATTTTTTTTTCTATCTATTACATCTTCTTCTTCTCGCTATCTTCTTCTCTTGATTTATTTTTTTATTTAATTTTAACTTTTGATTTTATTTTTCAGGGAGGGCTTAATTTTTTTTTACACACCATCTCTTTAGGTGATCGTCCTGTCTTCATCCGTCTTCTCTGTGGTCACATCCTCTCCCACTACCTTCACTACTATTCTGTTTTTTTTTTTTTGTATTTGAGGGGCCAGAGTGGGAGGGGAGGGGCTTCTCTCCTCGGACCATTCCACACATAATTGATTTTAGTCTTTTTTATTATTACTCTTCGCTTATTTCAATTGGCTTGTCTTTTTAAATCACACACCCACAGAGAAGGAACAATTACGAAACGAATCATAATCATCACGAACAAAATCACTTTATCGATGGGAATCGAAAACGATTTTCATCGAGTGAATCTCATCGGAATTTTTATGTGTGTGCAGCTTTTTTTGAAATTTAATTTGACAAGGGCCTTGTGTTTTTTTTATGGAATCGTTTTATTTGATAGGTGGGGGGATTCCGTTTGTTGAAGAGATAATAAGTCGTATACAATTTTGAAACAAAAGAAAAACGAGTCTCGACGCTGTTTGTGCTTTCACGTCGTTCCCAAGTATTAGAGCGGATAGGGGGTGTGTATTGTGTCATTCGAAACGATTTATATTCCCCTAGCCCACCTCAATTCATTTTTTTTTCTCTATTTGCGCCGGTTGTCATTTTTCTACCTGTTCTACTACCAAGTACACTATTTTTTAAATGGTAGACAGTGAGAGGGAAGGAGGTCACGGCACAGATTTTTAGTGCATATTTTGTTTCGTTGTCCTCATCCATTCAGAAATGGCGCAGGCTGAATAATTATTTTTTACTGGTAACTTTTTTTTCTACTCTCGAATTATTCTTTTTAACCTTTTAAGTTATATTTTGATTACTCTTCTTTTCGATCCCATTTTTATGGTCTTTTTTTTTCTAATCCTCTTTTTAAAAAATTATCTTGACATCGTCGGCCACCTCTTCGATATTCTTCATTTTTATGTGTCAGTTTTTAAAAATTTTCATTTGCCTTTTTATTCTTCCGCCTCTATGTGTGTGTGTGTGGTTGTGTATACTGTACGTGGGCTCGTGCGGGAGGACTTGCACCAAATCCAGGAATCGCAAACAAGGTTTTTTCCCGTCTGCGTGAACAAGCTTAAAAACACATTTTTGTAAGGAAAACTAAATTTTTCGACTCACTTCTTCCTATAATTTCCCTCCCCCCCACTCCCCTGATGTGCCTTGAGAAGCAACTCACAACCCACCAGTTGTTCTTTTTGCCGCAACATAATTTTATTCATTCATTAGTATTCACCATATCCGCCGCTAAAAACAAAAAAGTCGTCGCCGTGCATTTTTGCAATTTATTTATTTCTTTTCAGCAACAACCACAAAGCGAAAATTGTTCCGTATGTGTGTCGTGTGTCTGTTTATCCCCTCTCCTCACTACTATTTCACGCCGTTTCCAGCACACACACACCGCAGCTGCAGCAGACAAAAGAGAAACACTCTCGCAAAAACACTTTTTAATGATGTCCTGATCGCCGTTTGTTTCGACCATTCATGAATGTCCAAAATCGTTCGTTTTATTTTTTAATTTCAAACTCCGGGGTCGATTCCCCCTCAACTTTTCTTCTTTAAAAATTTTTTTTTGATTCCTTTTATCCGATGATGATAATGATTTTATAATCGTGTCATCTTTTTACGATCATGGCGGCTGTGTGACTCACTCGAAATGCTGGGGGTAGTCGAAGATGAAAAAAGACCAACTACTATCAACTACAAGATACACAGAAGAAGACAGAAGAATCTACTGATGAGGTGTGCATAACTATTTTGTAATCGATTGATATGAACAAAAATACAAGATTGTTTTTTTTTGTCGCTCCAAAAAACGAAAAAGAAATGGCGAATAGATTTTTTCGAAAAAAAACGGGGGAAATTGAATTACATTTATCGCGACATTGTTGCTAGGAGGGGCGCAATATAGGGCAGTTTGGTGTACGCTGACGATCGTAATTCAATCTCGATTGAGCATCTATCATCAGTGCGGGGAGCCGAAAGGGGTGGAATGATGATGAACATTAAAAAGGGTGGGGACGGCGATGTAGATATAATAATAATTGCAGTAGCGGTTTCTTTTTTGGGAGGGGAAGACGTCGGTGGGTTTGCGGGCGACAAACACAAACTGATCGTTTGTCGGCCGACGGCGACATTTGTTTGCGACACGGTCGTCGCCCACCAGTCGGAGAAGATCATCATTGCCAACCGCCTTGTTTTTCCTAGTTGCGACTGTCGTCGTCGTCTCAGTGGGAAAGGCGGATGATGATGACTGCTAATCTACTCCCGCTCCCCCCTCCTCCTTTTTTCTTATCATTTTTATTTTTTCCTCCTCTCGAGTCATTAGAACGACACTGTCATAAGTCAGTCGTCTCTTTCCTCTTCCCTGTGTAGCAACTGGAGGAGAGACTATCGATCGACTGGTAATGTATGGCCAGATGGAATCGTATCGCTCGCTTGTAAAATATGCCAGCAAAAGGGAAAACATATTTCTACCCTCTCCCCCCCCCCGTCCTTCTTTTGATCTATGCGCAATTTATTCCTCGCATCTTCTTCTTGTATATACTGTCGGCCATCATATGATGACTGCCGCTCCATTTGACCTGGGCTTGCCTCATTCGATTCTCTTCAAACCGTTTGGTTTTTATTCTTCCCCTCCACAAAAATGTAAGGAATAATTTTTGGATAATTTATTGAAAAGAGAATACTTGTATTAAATGCATCGTTCAATCAGTAGGATTCGTTTTCTTCAAGAGAAAAACTTGGCCAATTTCGAAGGTGGTGGTTCGTCTGTTTTCAGAATTTCCCAGTTCATCAGTCAACGTGGATTCGTTTATACCAGTGGGCGAGTAATTATTCCCGCAGTATACATATTACATGTAGGTAAGTCTACAATAAGTCCGTCTATTTATCCAATTTAGAGCAAATTTAGAGTTAGCCGAGGCAATCGTCTACATTATGCGCCCAGTAGTTCATCAATTTACAAAGAGGGGGACGAAGAAGCTAGGCGCCTGTTTTATTCGCGGCTCATGGCAATGAGTTGCGCTTTACCGCATTTAACGCTCTTAGATTGATTACAGCTAAGAAGACTTTGAAAACAGACAAAAAATAACGCGGGTGCCGATGATGAACGATGCCCGTATATTATGTCCGTGTACGACGAACAACAATTGAGGATAATAAAACTAACGAAGCCATCAATTATTGCATTCAAGGCGAATGAAAAGGGATTCGCTATAAATCTAGGAACACGGTTGACGGAGTGATAAAAATAAAAATACCAATCCCGCTATAGTCGCATCGTGATTTTCGCAAGTGAACCCCCCGAAACAAAAACATTTTACACTCAAAATTTAATGAAAAAAAAAATGAATTTCCGAGTTTATCTTATTATCCCGCTGGATATCGTTTAGAGATACACCGGCGGTGTATGTACTTGATCGTCCTGGTGGATGTGTGTTACAAGGAAGAGGGGGGGGGGGATTTGCTCTGTTATTATATAATAGCTTTGAAGAGAGAAAAAAAAAGAAAGAAAGTGAATAGAAGTAAAGGGGGTCCCAAAACTCATTTTATTAAGTGGCGATTATAGTCTCAGAGTTGTCGAGTGAATGCGTGGGGCAATTGTCGCGCCACGCCGCTTTTGGCTTGTCCCGATGGAGAGACTCGATTTGTCAGGCTCTCGCCACCTCTTTCTTAGATAGTTATATATATTCTTTCGATGGCTGTTTGCAAGATAGAGACAGACCGCCTGGCCTTTTTATTTCTTATTCGTTTTTTTCCTGCCCCCTTCTTGGGTTGTATCCCTTTTTTTCTTCTCTCGTGATACGACAGAGAGGAGGGTCGCAATAGTATCTCAACTACACGCTTCATTAATTTGAAGGGTTGTATGCTGCTAGTAGTAGTGTAGAACAGAGCAGAACTCTATAGCGGCAGTCAGCAGCAGGATGGTATAGTAGTAGTAGGAGACTTGACAGTAGAAATGGGACGTATAAAAGGAGCCGCATCACTTTCCAATTACCGAGATTGAGCCAGGAGGGGTTGGTGATGGGAGTGTACATGGGGTGGATTGATATACACACACACCAGTACGGTGCAGCATTTTTTATAAGTTTTGTTTCTAAAGAAAGAGCTAGATAGGAAAGAAACGAGTCAAAGAAGCTTTTTGTTTTTCAGATTTCGCCATCCATTTGATCCTCTGCCATTCGCATTCAAATGATCCACCAGTGAACGAATCATCGCCATTTGAAAAAGAAGACGACTAATTGAATTGAACTTTTTTCCCCTCTTGCAATAAGCCTCGAGTTAGATTATTCCTTTAGATTTTGAGATTTGTATGTCGAGGAGCTCTCTGTTTTCTGTCTCTACAGTAGAACACAAGTTTATCAGGCCGTCATCGCTCCTGGAAGTCGTTCAAAAACGATTCCATTTTCTCGACTTTGCTGCCATCAACTTGCTACAGGCTTTGATATTGTAATAATAACTGGAAGGCCCATCCGAGAACAATGACGATGTTTGATCTTTCGAATCGTTTCTGGAACTCTTGCCAAAATGGACTGAATTATCATATCGTTTTGGGCTCCGATTTATTACGGATATTTACTTTGAACGATAATATCGCCGGATTAACTTGAATCTCATCCGGCCGTATCCGACTTCTCCCTCGATTCAATTAGAAATGAGACAACCGGAGAGAATGATTACGTGAGTGTCGATGGCGATCTGCCGTTGACTCGAGCTTGAAAGTTACGTGTTTTTGCGTACAGTACATCCAGTATCTTTAAGGATTTCCGTTCACTTGGCGGCATCAAAGGCATTGTGTAAGGCATGGCAGAGAGGAACACAACTGACGTTGATGGATCCGGTCATTAGTTCGTGTTACAACAGCAATGGGCACGGGTCACACACAGCAGGAGTCAAAGAGGCAAGTTATAGACGTATCTAGAGAGAGGGGGGGAGCGGGCGACACTTTTGCTCTTTTTATTCCAAGATGTGACGATAAACCATCGTCATTATTATCTAAAAACACAATTGTTGTTGTTGCTGCCGCTCTTGCGGTTTCCGACTGGTGGGGTGGAGGGGGAGTCCGGCATCAGTCGCTCTAAAGACATAATTCGATTAATTCTTCTCCTTGGACCCCTCCCCGTGAATTCTCTCTCTTATAGGACCCGCCTGACATTTACGTGCATAAATACACAAATAAGAATGGGATTGGGAACGGGAACAATCTAGCTGCTGGACATTTAACAGGAAATTCACCCTGGATATCCATGTGTGTGTTTGTGTGTAATTGAATCAAAACAAAGATTTAACGCACCGGAAACAAAACAAAAAAATATATAGAAGAAGAAGAAGAGTGTGTAATGGCCCCATCGCGATTCTTTTATAATACAGTATATACATTTAGGATCTGTCGAGCCGAAATTCCGTCATTGGCTGGATCCGCCGTCCAATTGGAAAGGAGCGATCCTGCGCAGGACGCCCAGCAGCATCGGACCAAACCACCCATTTGCCGCCGCATTTAATACTCGGGCGACTTCTTTTTCCTGTTATTATTGTCCATCCAGACGACAACCCGGAAGGATCGTCCATCGCTCAAGTGGCCTCTAACCGAGTGAAAACATCTTTCGCAAAGTTTAGACCGACGTCGCTTTTAAATGGCAGTTTTGCTGTTGAATAATAAAGAAAGTCAAGACTGTTTGTCCGTCAACAAGACGGGCTATCCGGCCGACAGCACGGCCCACGACAAGGAAGAAGAAGAAGAAGAACTGGAAGATTTGTCCAGTCGTCGGCCGTCGTTCCGGCAGTTGCCGGCGGCCCTGATTTTCAAGAGTGATCCGTCTTCGTGCGGGAACCAGGAGCTGCTGCTGGCGGAGGAGAACAACAAGCTCCAGTGTCCGCAATCTCCACCGGGATCTCCGTCGGCCGACGCCCAGAATCGCGATCTGCAGTCGGGGAAAATCAAGCCGAGGAGGAGTCGAACCAACTTCACCCTGGAACAGCTGGCCGAGCTGGAACGCCTTTTTGAAGAGACCCACTATCCGGACGCTTACATGCGCGAAGAACTTAGTCAACGGCTGGGACTTAGCGAGGCTCGCGTTCAGGTCAGTTTCTCACGTGAAATTTCATTGATGACAAAATTGTTAAATTCAATTCCATTAACACAAACAGGTTTGGTTCCAGAATCGACGAGCTAAATGCCGGAAGCACGAGAGCCAGGGCCACAGTAAACACGACACATCCATCCTGTCGTTCGACCCGATTGGACGATCCATTGGAGCTCATCGTTCGTTTGGTGAACGAACTTCAGCCTCGAGTGTCTCTCACCACCACCACCACACTCTTTTACATCACGTGATGAACGAGAACTCTATGGGCATCCACCATCCACGATTATCCGTTGGTAGTAACTGCACTAGCGTGACCCAACAGCCGGTAACGACCACTACGACCGTTACGTCATCACATCATCACCACCATCTCCATCACGGAATGGCCAACACTAAACCGGCGACACCTTACTTGATGTCCTCTCCAACAACAACGACAGCCGCAACGACTTCCTCTCCGGCGATTAGCGAACGAAGTCGAGGATTGGCGATTCCGCCTTTGCCATTACATCCATTCCCGCGTTTGATGGATGCCAGTACTCTTTTGGCGGCACAACAGGTAAAATTTGAATTTGAACTTTGATTCGCTGATCAAATTGAACATATTATTGCAATTCATTGAAATAGTACGTGTCGTCGTTGAATAATGTCAACGCCAAATCGATACCGGAATGCGGATCGGTTCCATCTCTGAGTCCTCCGACTGCGTCTCTTATTGCTCCACCTGTGACGATGATTCCGCCAGAGACTTTGGTCAGTTCGACGCCGACTTCTTCGCTGGCCTCGTTCTTCCTCCATCCGGCTTCGCTGGCCGCTTCGCTGGCCGGATATCCTCCTCCACCTCATCCGTGGACCATCAGCTGGATGAACGCAGCAGCGGCTGCCGCTGCCGCCGCCGGTTACGGTTTTGTTAGTAACTCAGCAGCTTCGGCGACGGTTGCCATGGACCTGACGACAGTCCCGTCCGTTCAACACCGGGACCCGTACAATTCCATCGCCGATCTCCGTCTCAAAGCCAAACGTCACGCAGAGGAACTCGTCGATGTCTCCTCATCCGGCAACAACAACAATAACGGTGACGACAATCCATCTCCAAATAGTTCTCTTTCGTAATGTATTTTTTTATTATTATGAATTAAATTTCCATTATATAAAATGAATGTGACAGAACACGTTTCATCCATCATTTGTTGAATCTGTGCTACTCTAATGTGTTCAATAGTTTAGTGCAGACATTATTCCTTTTTCTCTCATTATTCTCTGTATGTTCCACTGTATATCCACAACGAAGAGAAATACATTTCAATGGTGAATTGTGATTATTTAGTCAAATCGACTATAATCAACAACATTGTGTACAATGAGGTAATCAATGGGAGAAGAACTCGAATGAATAATGAAGCCATCAATTTGAAATTATTTGCGTAGTTGAGTTATCTATGCACTACGTAATGGAGATACTCCAAGTAGTGGAATCAGCCGTTATCGTCTTATACCTAATAGATATTAATAAAAATGACGATAAATTGAAAATTATGGGAACCTCTTATTCCGTCTAGACTGCACCGTAAATTTACTATATATAGACGACGTGTTTTTATATTGATTGACTGGCGATGGCGGATCTTCCCGACTGACGGCTGCGACTCGTAAATCCAGCGCTCTTAGTATTATACAGTTGGTATATATCGCATAAGAATAAAGAAAGAGAGCCGTACACGGTTGATTGGATTAGGCCCCGTTAATGCCAGCAGTGCTGGCTCCTGGACCCTAGCTCATCCCCCCCCCCTCCTACACTGCCATACACCACCTCCGACTGGCCTCTTCTTCTTCTCCTCTCTTATCATCATCATCAAAAGATGTAGTGGACCCTTCATTTCTCTCTCTTTCATGATGATGTAAGACTATCATAACTATTTCCAAGTCAGCTAGTCCACTACGGCTACTAACTACCTAGCAGCACTACTCCTATCCGCTTATACACAGTATATCTTCCTCTATATACAGTATATTAAAGTATCTACTACTGCATTGGACGAGGCGTACAAGAGACTATATAATACATACAGAAGTTCTGGCTATAAATACAATCAAGATGAAGATTACAAATGTTTTATCGCCGCTCAATGGACACTGTCGAAATGATCTATTGGATTTTTGGCTCATCAGGAATGATGGCACTGGCCCTGGTGACATGTTTATATTCTCGAATACGGCGACTAAAAAACCAAATTTCGTACTTTACAACCGTCAAAAATATGTGTTTTATGTAACAAAGCTTTTTTTATCCCATCATTAATTTTATTTCTGAATAATTTCTAAATGACAATCGTTATTTCACTTGTTTTCACTTGATATTTGCAAATTGCAACGTTGTTGCCTTCCTGTCATTCATTTGAGATTCTATTTGTGCTGAGTAAGGACGTGAATATCCAACCCTCGACCAAATTTCACAACGAGGTTGTCCACTTG
The DNA here is from genome assembly GCF_021134715.1 of Daphnia pulex. NCBI lineage: Eukaryota > Metazoa > Arthropoda > Branchiopoda > Diplostraca > Daphniidae > Daphnia > Daphnia pulex. The sequence continues at coordinate 1,252,381 of NC_060018.1, read as the reverse complement.
TCGTCCCCCAACATACTTCTTACTAAGGTTAGTGTTTGCAAATCATAACATATTTCGAAAAGTGCGAAACCATTGGTGTTTGTTTTGGTTTAGAATCGAAGCCCGTAAAAGGTGTATTTTGATCTTATAAAGTGTGTGCATGTAAACAGTGCTGCTCAACCAGGTTCGATTAGACTATTAAAATAGTGTGGCTATGTCAAATGTGATTAGAATCTAAAAGAAAAGAATTGCTAAAACTCGTAAGCAGAGACAGTGATAACCACCAGGGCCATGTGCCGTGTGATTTGTCGGCGATTAGAGTATTGAGTCAGAACGCTCATTTCCATGTGGAGGGTGTAGCGATTTGGACCAACAATGGGTCTTACTAGCTGTAAAGCTCCTACGAATGGTAAATTTCATTTGAATAGTTTGTTTTTATCGTCGATTACGTCACATCTGGGATACCTGTGTTTTGAGTCTGAGAGATTCCAAAGAGACCGGCCTCGTTGCCTTCCAGAATCTCGAAAGAAGAATGATAGGACCAAGTACCGACAGCTACAGCTTGCATTCGACTCAGCACCTTTCAAAAAGATAATTGATGTAGCATTATATTTTAAGTCAAATTAGGTTATTTTACCATAGGTTTCTCCAGGCGCTTGATGGTGGGTACTAGCGAACGAGTCATAATAATAACAATGATAATGGAGGTCGTATACATGGTTATGACTAAAGTATTACCGGCTATATGTTGGTAAGTGATGGTCTGCGTACTGTTGGCCAGACATCGGGTATCTCGAAGTGGGCATTGTTTCTTGCACAAAATGGACTCTTGATGGCGTTGACTTGGAACACAATTTTTGACATTCATTTTTATTGAAATCGATTAGTAAAATGCTGTAACATTTTTGCTTTGAACTCAGTTTTTTGGGGAGTTTTATTTTCGCAATTTCAATTTGATCATTTTTTTTTAAATTGATTGTTTTATTTAAAGAGCTGGCTGTTTTTGGTGCACGGCGCCACATGCTTTGGCAACATTTTATTCCTTAAAACAAAAAAAAACACATTTGGCTGGGAGGGAGTCGTGCAACGGGAAAATGTAAAGTAGAAAAGGTATAATCTTGCCTATAGAAAAGGGAAATAAAGAATCGATCAGACAGATCGTCGTCAAAAACTTCAAAGCTGCGATTTGTGTGTGAAGCGGCAATTTCAGGAAAGAATACTCAAAAACAAAACGATATCCTCTTTTATTATTATTATTATTTTACTTTCTCTTCGATGGCCTTATTTTGTTTGAATAGAAATCGTATGTCGGTCATACCAGTAGTAGTACAATCAAAAGAGAAGAGCTAACAAATGATTCTTTGGATACAATCTACATGGGGATTAACTTAATTGAAGAAAGTAACCATCATCGGGCCGCGCCCCTTGTTTTTTAGAAATCGTATTGCGTGACGTAGATGAAAATTTTGACGACGGCGACGCCACTGAAGACGCCGTTTTGGTACATGTCCATGTTGAGGAAGAGCTCAATCTCTTGTGGTCCGACGATGGACTTTGTCAGGGCCAGGATGGCCTGATTGGGCGACGATGTCGACCGACGTAAACTGAAGACGTTGCGGTCGACTTTGAGTTTGCGATCGACCAGGTCGTTCGGAGCCCGGACGTCGTTCAGTTCCAAATTGAATTGAACGGTCGCCGAGGCCCAGAGTGGACCGCGCATGCTAAACAGGTCCAGGTGGCCGGTGCGGGCTGGGATCGGGATTTTCGATGGCAACGTCAAAAAGTTGTACGAGTAGGAGACGGGCTTGCGCAGGCATTCCGTGTCCCAGCTGTGGCACTCCAGACTGACTCTTTTGCAGCGGCTGTGCAGTGCATTTTATGTGCAGTTTAATCAAGGTGATATTTTTAAAATATGCCCCGGGTTCGTTTGGTTTGCGGGAGCAGGTGGATCAAAGCGGCAGCGTAACAAATAAAAGCAATTACAAAAGAAAATGTTGAATCAATGTCGGATTTTTGTTTTTTGGTTTTCTCTACCAATTAGCTGCTGTAATTCTAGAAAATAATGAAATAAGCTTTTACGTACTTGCGGTGCTCGGTGTCACGGACGTAGTTGGGCGGGCAGACGATGGCGTTGCAATAATAACCGCCTCGAGTGTTGAGACAAGTCTCTTCCGCACGACACACTCCCGGTCTGACGCATTCGTCGATATCTTTTTTCATTCAATTTGAAATCATCTCGCGTTAAAACGGTATCCATGCAGTATAGTAACGTGTGAAATCATTTTACCTTGGCAAGTGCGGTTGTCGGAAGCCAGACGATATCCATCGGGACATTGACACGAATAACTGCCAGGCTCGTTGACGCACAGACCGACGCACAAACCTCCACGGTCTTTGTACAATTCGCACTCGTCGACATCGTGACATGACCTGTTATCGGGAGCCAGGGTGTAACCTGACTGACAACTGCATTGGTAGGAGCCCCAAGTGTTGGCACAATTCTGTTGGCATAGGCGGGCCGTTTCGGCGCATTCGTCGATATCTGTAAAAAATATGCCGCAGTAGTTAATAGTTGAGTAGAATTTTGCTGTGTTGTTTTCATTACCAACGCATGAACGGGGATCCGATCCTGAGCGGAATCCTTCCTTGCAGTCGCATCGGTAAGATCCGGGCGTGTTGGCGCATTGTGAATTTGGCGAACAAATCTTAAACAAATAGGAAATGATGAACAATTACTTTGAATTGTTAGACATGTTTCGTACCTGCCCAGCGAATCGTGTACATTCATCAATATCCTCGCACTCCCGGTTAGCTCCGATCGTGTAGCCTGGTTGACAAACGCAGACATAGCCGCCTGGGCGATTTTGACACAACTGATTCCTCTTGCAGTCGTGAGTTGCCTTGGCACACTCGTCGACATCTAGAAAATAACGTTGGTATTTTATCATATCGGTCGTTTTCTATAAAGGACTAAGAGACTACCTTGACATTGTGTTCCTGCGCTGTTCATTTCATAACCGGGATCACATTTTTGGGTGTTGAGGCATGTGAAGGATCCGATCGTGTTGGTGCATTGGTGGCCACGGGGACAGGGACTTCCGCGTGCGCATTCGTCAATATCTTTTGTTTCCAGTTATTAAAAATTTAAAAATTATTTGACAATTTGAGAACTATCAAATGATTTAAAGACAATTTCTTTCGTAGCAGTTAGTAGCAAGCCACAAGCCAGATTAGTATTTTAAAATTTATATTTAGAATTGAAAAATAAGTCAAGTCTACTGAACCGTTGCATCGGCCTCTGGGTGCTGGTTCGAAGCCTGCAGCGCATTGTGTAGGTTGAACACAGCGGCCCGTCTCCTCGTCCAGCAAGGTGTGCCCGTCTGTGCGGTCGTTGCATTTCTTGCGCTCGCAACGGAACGAGCCCTCCGTGTTGCGGCACTGATAGAGCGGGCCGAGATTGGAGCAATCGTTTGCTCCCGATTCGCATTCGTCATCGTCTTTTTTTAGTAGTTTGCACATAATTAGTAGTTAATTGCATACAATCGTGCCATTGGTTTTCGATTTTTGCATGCTGATTACGCAGCCTCTTATTTTTTGTTTACCTTCACATCTGCCCTTTTGGGAGTTGTAGGTGTAGCCCGTGCCACAGCTGGCCGTACGGAAGCAGGTGTAACTGCCGATCGTGTTGTCGCACCTCTGCGAGCTCAAACAGTCGTGGTAGTCCAGCAAGCATTCGTTAATATCTAAGTTGTTTTTATGCCAACGAACAGAGTCGCCATTGAAGCGCATGCCAATTAGTAGCGGAATGCATAAACTTAATAATAGCGGCAAGTTTTAAAAAAAATGGCGGCTCATACCTTCGCAGAATTGAGTGGCTGTGTTGAAACGGTAGCCGACTGCGCAACGGCAGACGTAGCTGCCCACTGTGTTTTCACATTGTTGGTTGCCTCGACAAGGATTCGGGTCATTTGTGCATTCGTTAACATCTACAATCAAATATCAGTGAGACAGGAATCGAATTTTCTGTTTTCGAAATCTTTTCAGGAATTACCAATACAACGACGGCTGTCATCACTAAAGATGTAGCCTCTCGGGCAACTGGGCGTTCTGGGTGGTGGCCGATTCGTGCTAAGTGGAGCTGATGTCGTCGTCGTCAGAGGATTGGGTGCGACTGAACTTGAAGTTGCTGGCAGCTCGTTGAAAGGCACGCAACGATAACCTCCTCGCTCGTTGACGCATACTTCGGTCTCCTTGTTGCAATAATCTCGGGCTTCGACACACTCGTCGATATCTAATCATTATTCATAAAAATGTTTTAGAACTATTTCGTTAAAAGATATTTTGGCGAAAACATGCTCAAAGCCATTCCTCATGCACATTTTTAAACAGGTTGAAAGCGTCAAGTTGTTTTCTCTCAGTTCTCCTTGCGGTTTAGTTCATCAGTTGATGTTTCAATGTTGCCGATGATAATTAGCGCATGCTGGCAGTGATTTTAATTGACAAAACGGCATTCCCTTCATACCCTGACAACTGCGAGTGCGCCGTGAGTAGCGGAAACCGGCCTGGCATCTGTCGTTCTGGCTGGAACCACCAGGACGAGAGGAAATTGTGGAGAAGTTTGGTTTTGGGGTTGTTGCCGATGTTGTACTAGTAGTGGTAGTAGTTGTGGACGTGGTTGTTGTTGGTCGAGTTGTAGTGGTTGTTGTTGGGCGAGTTGTAGTAGTTGTTGGACGAGTTGTAGTAGTTGTTGGACGAGTTGTAGTTGTAGTCGGGCGTGTTGTGGTTGTTGTAGTTGGGCGTGGCGTTGTAGTTGTCGTCGTAGGGCGTGGCGTAGTTGTTGTTGTTGCTTTGGTTGTTGCTCTTGTTGTCGTGGGTAGACTTATCGGCTCGCATCTGTAAGTGCCGACCATGTTGACGCAACGTTCTGCCGGTGGCCGGCATGGATTTGTTCCCTCGCGACATTCGTCAAGATCTTTGAACACGATCGTCAATCATTGGACGATTTTCATTTCTCTCAACCCTCCACTTATTTCGGTGCGCAATCTCTTAACGCCTCAATTGAAATCAGATACAGAAAGTAATTGAAGGATTCTTACCTTGACACTCTCGTTTCTCTGTGTCGTATCGGTATCCCAGTCCGCAGCTGACGGGCTCCCGATCCACGCAGCGGAACGTTCCCACGGCGTTGACGCAAGTCCCAGAGCAGTTGTGAGTCCCTTCGGCGCACTCGTCCACATCTGCCCCCAAAGTTGCAAAGAAATTAAATGTCCGGTTTTCATTATGAAATGGAAAGACCCGGTGAAATATTATTCCCTTAAATTTTTTAAATTCCACACGGAACATTGAACGTAAAAGGGATAACAACGAAATGTACAAAACAAAAGCGAGAATAACATTTAACCACCACCATTAAGATGCGAATATTTCATTATTTTTCATTTTTCAATTATTAAGTAAAGTGCAAATATTTATTTACCTGATTATTACGTGTCATTGGCTATGAACTTTGTGCTTTTAAAATTAATTCTTTTGTGCTACAAATCTGATGAAACGTTTTACCTTTACAGAAACGCTCTTGTACACTGAAGCGATGGCCTGCCGGACAGAATGGATAGGGACGACAGTCGAACGAACCGTAATTATTGACACACAACTCGGTCTGAGTCGTACAGTTGTGCGATCCTTCAATGCATTCGTCAATATCTGTTGCATTTAACAAAATGAATAAATTGCTGTTTATCTTTCAAATAATATTTCAGCACACACCTTCACAGCGTCCGGTTGATGTGTTGCGGCGGAATCCAGACAGGCAAGGCGTCAACGGTTTGCATCGGTATGAACCGGCGGTGTTGACGCAGTCGGATTTTGATGGTTCACAACGGTGAGTCCCTTCCTCACATTCGTTTATATCTTTTGATGGAAACCACTTAAAATTACGCTCGCCACATTATCGACTGAAGATTTTACCTTTGCAGCGACCACCGCCCGCCTCTTTGCGGAATCCTGACGGGCATGAACCGGATGAGTTGTGCTGTTGGCGTGCAGCTCTGGTTGTTGGAGGAGCAGTTGTAGTGGTGGTGGGAGTAGTTGTTGTTGTCGTCGGTCTCGTCGTGGTTGTTGTGGTCGTCGTCGTAGTAGTAGTAGTAGATGAAGTGACGCGTGAAACGGGAATCGGACGCGTGTTGAAGTCGGTTGTAGTCGTTGCCGGGATACTCACCGTTTGCAAAACGGGTCTCAGTTGTTCACATCGGTACGATCCGGGTACGTTGACACATCTTTAATCCAGCGTGATTATTATAATGATTCAAAATTCTAGTTTTAATTTATTGAACTGTTTTTACTTTTCTGCCAAGGTGCAATTGTGATTGTTGTTGAGGCACTCGTCCATGTCGACACATGGGCCCATGGCGTCGGCGACGTCGGGTTGGTATCCCGGCGCGCAGGCCTCGACACATTCGTACGATCCTTCCGTGTTTGCGCAACGCTTGTCATCGTCGCACAAGCTCAGATCGTCCAACTGTCCGTTCAGACATTCGTCCAGATCTACAAAGATGTTGTGGTTACCACAGCTCAAAAAGAATAAGGCTCAAATTCTACCGTGAAATTCTACTAATTCGAACTAATACTTTTCTACTGACATTATCCGTAAGTAGGAGGAGCTAAGAGGTTTTTTTTTTTACTATTTATGTTCCAATAAAATTCGACCGACGAGAGAATGAGACAACGAAAATAAGATGTTGATCAAATCGATTCATCTGCCATGAATAAACTTTGTTTATTAACGTCAAATATTTTGGTGGTTCATTGAAATGAACGACAGATGTCCAAACAAGTCGAATTTCATTGGAACGATAATTGCAGGCAAAAGAACTAAAAGACAGTGATCTTGGAAAAATTTTCTTTGCTAGAAAAGAATGAACGGTTGGGTTCATTTATTTCAACGAAATTTGCAGAAGGCCAATACTGCCACCAAGTACCACTGCCTACATTGTAGAATTCAAGCATCATCACACCACGTCTATTGATAACTAGAACTACGGAGCGAGAAAGTCGAAGGCGCATTAAGAGATAGTGAAGCAAGTATGTTAAAAAAAAGTCCACTAGAAAAATTCAAAGAGAATAAAATTATTTTTGTATCTGCTGACCGATGCAGACTTGTTCGTCCTCATCGTAGGTGTAACCGGTTGGGCATTGGCCATAGTTTGGAATCTGGTGATGATCATCGACGTCGTGGTGACGCTGGCCGGTCGTGGTGGATGCGGCGTCGGCGCTGAGTGGCTCGCAATGATAGCGGCCCAGGTCGTTGATGCACATTTCCATTCCGTGCACGCAAGTATCGAGACGCTCGGCGCATTCGTCCACATCTGTGACATAATAAGGAGACGGACCGGCATTGCCCGCGACAAGAAAACCCTCAACCAGTTAACAACACGATTGGACAGGAGACGCAACACACCAGACAGGTAAGCGGAAGGTTTAAACCAAGCCCCAATTTTGAAGAAAACAAAATCTTTTTGTGGAAAGACAAACAACTGAACTACAACCACGAATTTTTAAAATGATAAATAATGTTGTTGAACATGCAACTACTAACCCAAAGACGGACTGAACTACTCTACTGAAAATTAGATTGTCAAGTAAAGTATTGAAAAACAAGCGAAATAAAAGAGCAACGTACATTATTATAGGTATAGAACTGTCACGGTACCTTCGCACGTCTGTTGAGCCGTGTTGAATTTGTATCCTGCCGGGCAAGTGACAGATGGACCAAGTAAACTACTTTCGTTTCGGGCTTGACAGGTATAAGATCCTTGGAGATTTACGCAAACGGGTCGCGTTTTCGGACAAGTTGCAGGATTTTCTTTGCATTCGTCAATGTCTGTTGGATAGACAATAATTTGAATATCACTTTTACTTTAATTCATCTGTTTTATTTGATTACCGATGCAAGTTTGGATTTGGTTGTTGAATCGGAATCCGAGTGGACATTCTTCGAGCTGTGGTCTGCGAGCGCAGTTATAAGAACCGATCGTGTTCTGGCAAGATGTTTGAGCCGGGCAAACTGGTGGCTGTGTCTCGCACTCGTTTACATCTTTAATTGATCAATTCATTTAGAAATTTATCCAATCACAATCACACAAATTATGTTTCAACATACCGTCACAAACTCTTGATTCGGGGTTAAACTTGAAACCTCGCGGGCAGCCTCGTCCCTCGCTACTACTTTCGGGTGAAGCTGGGGCTTTAATAGCAACGGATTCATTTAATTGCATAAATTAGTTCTTAATTAAGAAAAAAAAATGCGGTTATTAGATTCTACCTGGTCGGGATCCAGTGTTGACAGGACTATCTTTCCGTTCGATGCAAGCGAAACCCCCGGGTTGATTGACACAAATTTGTAACAGTACGTCGCAATTGTCGGCGCCGATTAAACATTCATCGACATCTTATTTTTTAAGTTGAGAAACAATTAAGTTAAAACAACAATTCATTTAATTAATTTCACCACTTTACCTGTACAGGTCTTCTCGTCGGAAGCCAGCTGGAATCCGGAGTGGCAGGAGCATTCAACTGCTAATCCTGTGTCGGTACACTTTTGCGAACAAGGGTTATCGCTCGAACAACTGCAAAAGTACAACTCGGGTAAGCTTAACTCAATTTTCTAAACGAGCGTGTTTCATACCGATCGTATTGCGTGGCTTGCTGACAAGATTTGCCATCGGCTAGTAGCTGGAATCCTTCACGACACTCGCAGCGATAGGACGGGCCGCCAGTAGGAACGCAAACATGGGCACATAATTCTCCAGGGAAGCGGGCGCAAAGGTCTTCATCGTCTTCTGCGGAGTTTTGATTCCGTTCTTGTCAAACACGTTAAACACATATGCAATTGAGTTTTATTTAAATAATTCTCACCAATAGAATTCTGTTCATCAATCGGATAGCTGGGCAGCGCTGGGGTAGGAGGTGGTGGTAGAAATGGTGGGATTTGAGCTCTGGGAGTGGAGCTAGGAACGCGTAGGTTAGGGAGAGGATTATCCGGGAAAACCTGTTGCAAGTTAAAATTCGTGTCTCAGTCAAAAGAAACGAACGAAACAAACAAATCGATGAACTAGACCTGTGGGAGCGTTTGTTGACAACAGGAGCGGTAAGCGTCGTCCCAAGGAGCACCGAACTGGAAAGCTCTAAAAGTGCATCCCATTGACATGGATCCAGCTACTAGACCCAATTTGCAACCTTCGCAACAATCCTGGTGGAGTTGGTCATTTAATATGTAAATTACAGTTACGTGATATACTTTAGGCCGTGTAACAAATTTACTAAATAACTTTTTTATTTTGTTTAAATCTCATTTCCGGTGATAGGGAGGGTCAATAAACGCTTAGCCACTCACTTTATGTGTTTCGCCGCCCAAATCTCGGTTGACCGAACATTCCCGATCCGCCCTGGCCGACTGTTTGCCGAGCTCGCACTGTCGCTCCCTGAAGCCAGCAGTGATTATATGCGTACGCCATCAACCAGTCATAAAAATGTAAATATTACTTAAATAATATTTGTCAAAGAATGTGATCTTATCAGTGACATCCACAGGTCAACAATGAATGGGGTGGGGTGTAGCAACTTGCGAGTGCCCACCCGCATTTTTGTGATCTGTGGGCCTCATCAATGTGGAACACTAAACAACAATTCAGGTATGTATTGGGCGTGTGATACGTGACGTCACGCGGCCGTAGTTTTATTCGAGAAACCAGGCAAAATGGACTTTGACCAGCCGATTGTCCCATTTTAATGGAAGTGACCTCAATTTTTAGTAGATCACAATAATGCGATGACCACCACGAAGCGCATTATTTGAGTTATAAAAGTCTAAGGTGCGCGCGTGATTTTAGAACAAACCTGTGTTTGCGAAGACAGCAAATGTGAACGGCTGAAAGGCAGATAGCTTGTTGCTCGTTACGGATGCCCACCACCTAATATTGTTTAGAAATTTAATCCATCGTTAAAGTAAATAAAAGTATCGTGATTGACAATATATCCGACCGGTGCGGGGAAGGCGGCGCATTGCAAGTTCTCCACGCCCCATTTGACACCGAGATTACAGCAATGAGACAGAGGCTGTTCAAAGTCACCTGCATTATATCAAAAAGATTCCATCACGTCAAAAAATGTCAAGTACCGATTACAGGCTTACAGCCAATAGTATTATCGAGTTATTGCTGGGGCCGGCAGCTGGCGGCAGGGATAAAATGAGTTACACTACCGAATGGATTTATTTAGAAATTCTGGAATCGGATATTTGTTAAGTTTGGGTTTTTCGTTGTTTTTTAAATGTAACCGATGGATTTTACAACAGTTTTAGCGCGCCCTGGCATCGGCAGCAACAGCGCAGCTGGTTTTTGTTTATTTTGAGTTGGAAAACCCATCGGAAGATGCGGAAGCTCGTACGGATGAATGCCGACAAACAGACGCGACTCTAGTATACAGAGTAATACTGTATATGTATTTAGGACTGTGCCCATGTGTACAGTCGGCCGAACATAAAGTTTCTATAGTCCTATCACCCGCAGAAAGATTGACATGCTCCCCTTTTTCCCTTCGCTTTTCGAAAATGTTTCAACTGATAACACCACGAGAAGAAAAAGAGACTTTTCCGCTTTTTTCCGTAGGTGAAAGATTTGAACTTTATTTTTTAACTCTCACAAATAGCTGGTGAAAGGCCCAAACGCTAAGCGATTCCCGACTGATGAATTGACGATTGAAATCTAAAAGCCTTTGGCCGAGTGCTGACGGGCTCCACTTGACTTCAAGTGCATTTTCACTATAGATATTGGTGAATTTTTTGGAAGCGAACCATAGTTCCAGGAATTTCCCATCGGACATAGTACATAGACAGTGAAATTATACGGCCTCGATTGAAGTGTAATGGAAGAATTTTTTTGGTTTTATCTTGTCAGATTGAATGCGTTCCAGACGGAATATGGGCTCTATTTGAAAATCACAGCAAGGCACCAGACCTTTGGTCGAGACTTACCGTAAACGTCTGTGAGAAGAAGGAGAGAGAGTCCAATCAAGGGCAATCTTGTAGTCCAGTGCCCCATTTCCTTCCAATTATTTAGTTTTCTTTGAAATTGTAATAGAAACAAATTTCGCTTTTTGTTTAGATTTGGGGGTTTTAAGATTTGACAGTAGCTGTCACGCAAACGGTGCGCTAAATGGCGCACAGTCGCACACACACAACAAAACTCACTGCTGTCTAAACAATCAATGCAAGTCCAGGGTTTTGTTTGTCTTATCGTCCGCACTTTTTCTTTTTATCTCTCGTTTTTTTTTGTTTTTTTCTCTCGTCTCTCGCCCGACAAAGATTCTCTTACGATTTATTATACTGATCTAGTAGTTCCGAATCGTCCGCTAAGGTGAGTTCGACTATCCCTAGTAGGTGTTGCGGTGCTTCCTATATCCTGGAGGGCGGATGGCTGTGGTCCCGGTGGTGAACTGGGATGAATATGCGCGTGAAACAAGGCACCGTTGAAGTCGAATGAGACGGAATGAATCGGGATGAGCGGAAGAAAAGTTGGCAGTCGAGAGGCGAGGCGACTAAACGGTGACTGAAGACGGAGTGGGGCAGTTCGAGAGAACGAACCGTGTGTGTGGCTTTTTTAACCAGCCCTCTCTCGGGGAGTCGAGGGGGGAAGGGCTTAAACACAAAAAAAAAAAAGAAAAAGAGCAAAGAAGAAAAAATAAAAGAGAGAAAGATAAGAAGAGATTGGGTCTCTTTCTTCAGCTTGTCGCCTTCCCTATTGTCTTCACTGTCAAACAAGATGAAACTGGGCAACAGCAGTTGCACATCTGCTTCTTGTCACACTTCGATGGAGTTCGGCTCGGTCAGCCTCCCTTTCAACATCCGGCGGTCTGACATCCGATTCGATCCAATTCCGGGAGACTAGCAATCTGCTACATTGCCATGTTTTTAATGTATACCAATGAACAATAACGCATCCGGTCAAAGACTTCAAAATTGAGGAAGATTTTTTAAGATTTCTGTCTTAAGATTTTTTGTTTTGTCTTGGAGTCGGTTAACGATGCAAAGGGAATGCGAAAAAAAAGGCAAAATGTATAGCGTTCCCGCGTGTGGGACGTGTTGATGAGTGAACCAAACATTCCATCCCGCACTCCCTCCCCCTCTGCTTCCATCCACCCCGTCACTGAGGAATGTCGTATACTGTGCACATGGAGGAGGGAAATAAATAATCAACGTTTCGGTTGTCAAGTCACGCTTCGGGAATTCACTTACTTTGGCAGGTGCGCATTCCCCGCCAACTATATATCGACAGGTGATTTTCATTACTTTGAATTCCAAATATAGCATCGTCGTCATTATTGTTATATTTGGAATCGCGTTAACAAATGATTTGGTTTTTTTTTAAATGGAAAAGTACAAACAATTTGGCGCGAGGAACTAAGTCTCTTATTTAAAAAAGACACTTGGTAAGTCGATTAACGAATTTGTGCGTGCACTGTCACTCGCTCCCCGTCCGGAGCTAGTGCATAGTCCAAAGTTTTAACGTCAACATTTTTCGAGATTGAGCTTTCACGACCGCACATGGCTGTAGGCGACGACTCCCGCCAACGTGAGTATGAGTCCGAATAGTTGGTTGGCAGACAGGGGATCCTGGAACAAGAAGAAGCCAGCCGCCACAGTCAGGCAGAATTTTAAATGACCCGCCATGTTGTAACTGTACAATCGATTAGCGTAACAAAAACAAAACTTGTTAAAAATCTGAGGAATCAAAATCAACACACAGAAATGAAAATTACGTCAATGCGGACGTGTTGCCGATGATCCAGTAAATAGATAAATTTACAGCAAAGGCGATCAAGCATGAACACACAACTGGAATCTAATAAAGATCAATTGATTACAAATTAATTCACCATTGAATCCTATTTCACTTACTATGGCTGCCAGAGTCCATGAACGATAAACGAGCTGAAGAACAGGCTCGAATGCAAGGACTGGGAAGAAGAGAATAATTGCTGATATGGGTGCCTGGTAGTATAAAAGCTGCATGGAATTAAGTTGCAGCTCTTTCTGTTTCTCTCCAACCAACTAAAAGAAACCAACACAAATAAGACTGACATATTCCACATGGCTGGAATAAAAATTCATTATACCACTTGATAAAAAGAAGTGACCACAACTCCCATTACTGCATATGCTGTGCCAATTAAGTTAAATTTAATGTCATAGATGAAATTCAAAATGACTCCTATTATAATTGGTATCTGTATGACAAAATGTGACAATAAATAAAAGATGATAAGCTTCTAGACAAACTATTAGTTTTGGTAGTAACTCACCACTGTCAATAATGTTGCAGTATTGATTGATTTTCCATAATAATGATACTGTATGAGTAATACACATGGAGTGGTCATCACTTTAGCTACTTGGTAGGTACCCACAGAATTATTTTCTAGGCTAAGATTAGTTAGAACTACAAATCCACAAAAGCAAAGTGCCAAAGGGATCATGGATATCAAAGGGACCTTTTTTACACTAAAAACCCCAAGGAGTTGGCACACATGGAGACAGAAAAATGTCGAGATAAAGTGCATGAGTGTCAAAGTCATGTTTGGGAATCCAACTGACGTGTAAAGCCATTTGTTGATGAGAACAATTGAAATTGATACAGATATATTGAGACAAACTGCAAGACCTGTTTTGATTGTTTTCTTTGATTCATCATCTTTACCCATGTACTTCCTTCCAAGATATCCTGATGTGGCTATAATTGTGGTTAACATGGTTTTAAGGTAGCACTTTTTTATAAAGTAAACTTGATGGCAACAATTAAGGGGGCGTCTTTTCAAGACAAAATAAAATCTTCGACTGTGTCAATTTGGCTACTGTGAGTGAGTTGGAAATTTAAGTAGGACGCCCGCAATAGAGATTTATAAAACATGAAGAGAAAATAGTGTTAGGAACACACATAACAAGAACATTTGAAACCGGCTTATAAAAATGTGTGTTTTCACTTAATCACGCGTTAACCTGTTGATTTCTCTTATTCTTTCGTGGCTGGCAACTTTTTGACAGCAACATAACAAGACAGAGCCATCTGTACGCAAGATTTTGCACGACTCACTTTCTCTTATGGAACGAAGAGATGCCAGTTTTTCTTTTTGTGAAGAAAAAAAAAACATGTAGCAGACGGAATATGAAAGTGGTTGGTGTAAAAGTGTGTGAGTGTAGAAGGATTGTGAACGTGTGGGAATGTGTTTTAAGTTAATTACATCTAATATTTGAAAGAAAACTATCATACTGTATAAAAGAGTTTTGTGTCGCACAGTAGAAACTTACGGAAGTGTCGCACAATGTCTGTACAGCAAAGAACGCTAGATTGCAAAGATCTGCATTCGTATTTGAAAACCCTGCCGGCAGCCGTGCTGGATCGATTGTACAATCATCCAGCCACATGTTTAGCCGTTTTTAGAGAATTACCTGAATTATCCAGGATTTACATTATGAGAATATTGTTTGTTGATCAGGCTGTCCCCAAAGCAATCATGGGCTCTTGGGTTTCACCAAACAGCGCAAAGTACAAATTTTAATTTAGACTCTCTGGATAATCAAATCTAGATCTATTTCAACTTTGCAGGGAACTTGAAGATATTGTGAAGTTGCTGACAGAGCTTCGTGTTTGGCAAGAAGTTGAGATGCAAGGTGGACTAAAGGGCTGGTTGCTGAATCCCACATTCAGAAGAAACTTGAAAGGGGCTCTGTTGGGCGGGTTAGTTACACAAAATAGTGTATAAACATTTTTCTCTGTTATAAATAATATTGTAATTATAGAGGAAATGAATGGAGCATGAAGCCAAATACAGATGCTGATCCAAAAGCCAGAGGCATTGCTGTTTTGGATGAATATGCCATGGGAAGGTGGGAGTGTGTGCTACACTTTATGGTTGGTTCCCATCAGCATGAAGCCATATCTTCTGATGCACTGCAAATATTACAACATGCAGGTCTCATGAAAAAGTATGCATAAATTCTGGGTTTTGTGTGAAACTGTTGTTATTAACAATTCTTATTTAGAGAACCTGGGGACAACCAATTGTCAATAACAAAAGATGGCTTCCAGTTCCTCTTGATGGACACATCTGCTCAAGTTTGGTATTTCTTGTTGCAGTACCTTGACACTGCTAACTCCAGGAACTTAGATTTGATCGATTGCTTGGGATTTTTATTCCAGCTTAGCTTCAGTACACTAGGCCAAGTATATTAAAATTTGAAAAATGAAATTTAAATCAAATAATAATGAAACAAATATTTTTAGGATTACAGTACAGATTCCATGAATGACGGTCTTCAGAAATTTTTGCAACACCTTAGAGAATTCGGACTTGTCTACCAAAGAAAGGTGAACACATAATATATAATCTTTCCTAATTTAGTAATTTCATTTTTATTCGTTTAATTAAAAAAAAATTGTGTTTGTATTTTTAATTTTTCTATCTAAAAAAATACATGAATTTTATTAATCTCATTTGCAGAGGAAAGATGGCAGATTCTATCCTACAAGGCTAGCATTGGACATAGCTGCAGGTCCCAAAAAATCCATGCTTAACAGCTTGAATGCTTCAAGTCAGGCAACCGGTTATATTGTCGTGGAGACAAATTACAGGGTTTATGCATATACGGATTCAAGCTTGCAAGTGGCATTGATTGCCCTATTTTGTGAGCTCATTTACCGGTAAGAAAATTCATAACAAAAAATTAGTTTTATTTTTAACATTATATTTTTAAAACTTAGCTTTCCAAATTTGGTCGTTGGTATTATCACACGAGAGAGCGTCAGAGAGGCGTTAAAGAGGGGGATCACAGCAGATCAAATTGTGTCTTTCTTAAGGCAACATGCACATTCCGAGTGCTACAAAGAACCGCCAGTGCTCCCGTCTACCATCGCAGATCAAATCAAACTGTGGGCAATCGAAAGGGATCGATTTCTTTATAAAGATGGCGTCCTTTATAATCAGTTTGACTCGCAGGCAGATTTTGAAATCTTACGAAATTACGCCCAGGAGAGAGGATTGCTTGTTTGGCACACACTGAATGGCCGAAAAATGGTTGTCACCAAGGAAGGTCACGATGAAGTCAGGAAATTTTGGAAACGACACAGTAGAAATGGTTCCATGTAACCTTTCTAATGAATGACTCTTGATATCTGCTGAAAATTCTGTGCCTCTTGTGATGTGTTGAAACGTTTTTCCAGTTAAAATTGAATAAAGAACCGATATGTAATATCACGATTTCATATAGATCTCAAGCTTGAAGAATTTGTGTTACTTATTGCTGACGGATAATGGTCGAAAAATAATTGGTAGTTAACTTTTCAGTTGTAAATGTAAAAAAACTAGTATGCCATTTTTAAACATCACTTTCCTTTCGCATTTTCGTTGATAAAAAATAATTTCTCATTTATTTTGCGCATTTCTAATTTATTTTTGTGTTGCAAGATTTTGTTAGATCATAGATGACGATATGACGTATGATTTAATGGTCAGTAAATTTATTTTCACAACAGGCTTTAAGCAGGAATACCTTTATGGATTTTTTTTATGATCGGTGGAATTACGTAAGGTTTTCGTTAACTTTTTTACTCTAGAGTTGTAAAAATTAACCAGATAAATATTTCTAGTTTATCTATTCTATTTCCATAGACCTCTACTATCCGTTAATATATGTCCCCTAAAATAGACTTTATCCCATTATCCGTCCTTTCAGAAGGCGTAGCCGCGTAGCAGGTCATTTGAAAATAATTTTAATTCTTTACGATCCCGCCGTCCGAGGTGTTGTTTATCCCTTCCCGGTATTGATACACACCCCACAGGCCCGCACTGCAGACGAAATTCCAAGATCAATGTTGTCATAAGAGCTTGTCAAACAATCAGATTGAAAATTCAGAAACGACGATGGCTGGGATTATTGAAGGACCCCTTAGTAAATGGACTAATGTGGTGAAAGGTTGGCAATATCGTTGGTTCGTTTTAGACGATAATGCTGGCCTGTTTTCTTATTATACAGTAACAACTTAAATATCGAATTAATCATTTTGCAAAACTTCATTCAACACTTCTTATCTTATCTCTAGTCCAAAGAAAAGATGACCCGCGGAGTAAGAAGAGGATGCATTCGACTAAAAGGCGCTATTGTTGGTATTGATGACGAAGACGATACGACATTCACTGTAACAGTTGATATGAAAGTGTTCCACCTACAAGCAAAAGACGCAGAAGAGAGAGAAAAGTGGATTAGAGGACTAGAAGATACCATTCTAAGACATGCCCAACTTCAAAGGGTATTATATTCAAAGTTTCTATGAAAGTTGTTGTTAATATTCATCCATATCCTTGTAGAGACTTGACCCGAATCATCCAACCCCAACAATGCAAGATTTTGACAAAAAATTGACTGAAACAGATTCCTATTTGCAAATATTAATTGATCAAGTCAAGGTAAGTAAGGCTCTAAATTAAGCTACAATTTAAAAATGCAATATCTTGATGATTCTGTAGGCACTGGAAGTTCGGATTGAACAAGGCAATGATGATCAAGAGAAGATGCGCTTGTGTTCAATAAGAGACAGAGCAAATGTATACACATTATTATTTAGTTCATTTTTGTGCTGGTAAAAAATGATGATCACCTTTTTTTCTAGGAAATGTTAGAATCTATTAAGCATACAATAGTATTGCTCCAAATTGCAAAGGTACTAGCTTTTTACTAATGTGCTAAGGCTAGTACACATGCTACATTTCCCTTATATTTAGAATACCACCCATCCTGTCAATGGAGTCCAAGTTGCAGCTCCCATTACATTTTTCCAGTCATCTCCATCAGACACTTTGAAAATCACTAATAATCAACAACCTGTGAAAGTTAATTTGACAAATGAGGTTGTTTCTGTGATAACTTCAATGGAAGAGGTGCCCGTGCAAACTGGAATTGAGCTAGGGGCCGAATGTGTTGAACGACGAGGTGGAAATGTGGAATGCACTGACAGTTTGAGACAACCTCCTGTCATCAGCTTAGAGCAGCCTCCGGGATTTTATGGCCAGAGACCGCTTGCACTAGAAATCCCTGAAACTTCATACTCCAGCTCCGAAGATGAAGATTTTTTCGATGCGACTGAAAACATGGGACAATCCCCAATGCTGCCAACGTAAGTAATTTTATCCTGATTTACAGAACAAATAAATAGACTAAATGGATCTCATGAAATTGATTAGGCCCAGTACAAAAACTTTGGACGAGCTGGAAACTTCTTCAAGGAATCAGTCATCAGACACAGTCGATTATGATGGTGATTTAACTTCAAAATTTTCCTCTATAATACTGGATATTTTAATCAAATACTGTCGTGATTTCAGCTTTGTATGAGGATTCGGATGAAGATGATTGTAAGTCCTGTAAAATGTTACCTCTTTTGAAACCGAGATTATAATACTGTAATCCTTTTAGTGGGTTCAATGGAATCGCATGGGAGTGTCGTAACCCATTTGCTGTCGCAAGTCAAGCTTGGCATGGATTTGACCAAAGTCGTGCTTCCAACATTTATTTTGGAGAGGCGTTCTTTACTGGAGATGTATGCTGATTTTTTCGCCCATCCAGACATATTTGTTGGGTAATGCAATGTTTTGTTTATTTTTTTTTTGTGTGTCAGGACAAATTTGTATTCTTCCCACCTTTTTTAAAACGTAGAATCGCGGATTTCACCGAACCACGCGACCGGATTGTGCAAGTAGTTCGTTGGTTTTTATCAGCATTTCATGCCGGAAGGCGGTCAGAAGTTGCAAAGAAACCCTACAATCCCATCATAGGGGAAACTTTTCGTTGTTGGTGGGACGTAAGCAAGGATAAGCCGATTGCAGAGAATTTGGTAAGTGATGGCCCTGTTCCGTGGTGTGACGCCAATCAGTTGACTTTCGTCGCCGAACAAGTTTCCCATCATCCTCCAGGTATATTTTTAGCTTTTTACTTTTATAACATAGTTTGATAATCCGTTCTCAGTGTCTGCTTTTTATGCGGAACATTATGGCAAGCGAATATCCTTCTGTGCCCATATTTGGACCAAGTCAAAGTTTCTCGGACTCTCAATTGGCGTCCATCATATTGGTCAAGGATGTGTCTCTCTGCTGGATTATGACGAAGAATACATCATCACATTTCCAAACGCTTATGGCAGGTAATATCACTAAAATGCTATTTTTAGTCTTTTTCCTTTTATCGTATTTCTGAAACTTTCCTAGATCAATATTGACCGTACCTTGGGTTGAGTTGGGTGGAAGCGTCAGTATTACCTGTGCTAAAACTGGCTACGGTGCGACGGTCGAGTTCCTCACCAAGCCCTTTTACGGAGGCAAGAAGAACAAAATTACGGCGGAAATCTTGCAGCCCGATAGGAAACCCTTTGTCGCCATATCGGGAGAATGGAACGGTGCCATGATAGCTAAATGGACTGACGGGGTATGTTATACGCCATAGGCAATTCCAATTTTGTAAACACAAGGATTTGTGTCGTGACCTCGAGTAGATTTTGATACTAGGCAGTTTAGGCAATGATGAGTCATGCACTTTTTAAATTTTCCGTCTAACAAAGTGATCTTTTTCTAAATTATTTCCGTCCTTTTGATAGAAAACGGAAGAATTTGTGAATGTTAACGCGATGTCAATTGTTCAAAAACGAGTGCGCCCCGTAGCAGAACAAGAGGAATTCGAATCTCGTCGTTTATGGCGTGAAGTCACGCTCGGTCTCAAGTAATTTCATATTAAACCGTTTGGTTATTCTTAAAGTCTAACTAATGCGTGCGTGCCACGTTTTAGATTTAATGACATTGATCTGGCCACAAAATCTAAATCAAGCTTGGAGCATCGACAGCGGGAAGAAGCCCGGATACGCAAAGAAGCCAACGAGAAATGGGAGACAAAAGTAAGTGGGAGAGACGTTACTAGTCAAACATTCTGAGTTGGGGGTTCTAATAATAGACGCCGACGTTTATTTTTGAATCGGTTCAAGCAAACAAAACTTTCAACTTGAGTTTATTATTTTCTAAAATCGACCGGGGGAAAAAACTCATTGGTTTTTTTTTTTTTTTTCTTAAATTTTTATTTTCATAGCTGTTCTCGCTAGTTGGAGATAACTGGATATACGACAAACCTCTCGTGAAACGTCTAGCAGCTTCTGGAGCGCAACAGTAGATTTGATATGCATGTAAAATGGAGGTTGATCCCCATGTTTTTCCGTAATGTCTACAGTTTTATAAGAAAATTGCGTTCCCGTTTTGAATTCGTATAGCAGCTTGCCATTTATTTGAAAAAATCAGAGAGTATTTGTTCGAGTTAAATTTGCTTGATTTCACCCGGTTTTTGTCGATTGTGCCTAACACTTTTTTGTTGTGTATTATCCGTACATGCTAAGCGTTTGCATACACCTCGTTTTGGCATACGAGAAACATGTTGTATTTTTTTTTCTGCAATTGCAACCTTTATATGGCGAAAGATGCCAAGGTAGCCATAATAGTAAGTATATAGTTGTGCAGCGTGGGTGATTCATCCCTAGTCGTAATTTCCTTTTCGCATTTCTCTTTAACTCTAAATGGCCATGGAAAATTCTTTTGCTGAGAATTTTTACCAACAAGGGGATAACGACTGATCTTCGTCGTTTTTTTCTGAAAACAGCAAATCCTTAATCGCCAACAGTTTCTTCCAGGTAATAAGAGAAATCACAGAAATGTATTTTTGTGATTCGAATAATGTCATTCATGTTGCTTTCTCAATGTTTTTCAGAGAAGCTCTGCACGTAATCATTGCATAATCGAACTTGACCAGACTTAATTTTCAGTTTGGTTACTGCAATAATTCACAAAAAATATTTACAGTCACGATAAACGTTTATCTTACGTTGAAAATCTCGTTTTTTTAGAATCTCGAATGTTCTCAAGGGGCGGAGCTTAGCCACTTGCCCGCCTTTTTACTATGAATCACTTTCTAGCCGGCGTCTGCCAGCCAATAGAAATATTTTTCTAGTAGCTTCCAGAACGTCGTCGTTGCCACATTGCCTAGGATTCACACGAGTGTCGGGCATTTCAGAAAGAACTAGAAATCGTTTGATTTGGATATATAGGCAGCGTTTCCATCAGTTGAGTAAAGCAGTTCGAGCCCAGAAAGCAAGAGAACAAGACGAAAGATACCACGTGCTTCTACCCAAGCAACTCTACAAAGTACACATTTTTTCTTGAAAGAAAAAGTAAAATTTGAAAAAAGGTAAGAAATCATACTTCTAATTACTGTTCTCGTGTTTTGCTACATGTGATTATTTTGGAATTGTTTGCATAGAATTGTTATTGGATTTTTTGTGTTTCGTAGACTGATTTTGTTTTATTTTCTGTTAGACATGGCCAAGAAAGCACCCTGCATTGGTATTGATCTGGGTACTACCTACTCATGTGTAGGAGTATTCCAACATGGTAAAGTGGAGATTATCGCCAACGACCAGGGCAACCGTACAACTCCATCGTATGTTGCCTTTACCGATACTGAACGTTTGATTGGAGATGCCGCTAAAAATCAGGTTGCCATGAACCCAATCAACACAGTTTTTGGTAAGATTAATTGATTTTCTCCATACTCATTTCAAATTCATGTTCTAACCGTTCTGATTTTATTGATAGATGCCAAACGTTTGATCGGTCGTCGTTTTGAAGATGCTTGCGTTCAGAGCGATATGAAGCATTGGCCTTTCAAAGTGGTTAGCGATGGAGGAAAGCCGAAAATCCAGGTTGAATACAAGGGCGAAACCAAAACTTTCTCACCGGAAGAGGTCTCGTCTATGGTGCTTGTGAAGATGAAGGAAACAGCCGAAGCTTATCTTGGACAGAAGGTGACGGATGCTGTCATCACTGTTCCTGCCTACTTCAACGATTCCCAACGTCAGGCAACAAAAGATGCTGGAACTATTTCAGGCTTGAATGTCCTTCGCATCATCAACGAGCCCACTGCTGCAGCTATTGCTTATGGTATGGAATTTAATGCTTCATATTTAACAGGAAGGATGAGATATTTATCTTTTCTTATTTATTCTATAGGTCTTGATAAAAAGGTCACTGGCGAACGCCATGTCCTGATCTTCGATCTTGGAGGCGGTACCTTCGATGTTTCCATGCTCACCATTGAGGAAGGAATTTTCGAGGTCAAGTCTACAGCTGGAGATACTCATTTGGGTGGTGAAGATTTTGACAACCGAATGGTCAACCACTTTGTACAAGAATTCAACCGAAAACACAAGAAGGATCTGTCATCCAACCCACGAGCTCTTCGTCGTCTTCGCACAGCTTGCGAGCGTGCTAAGCGAACGCTTTCTTCTTCCAGCCAGGCCTCAATTGAGATCGACTCGCTCTTTGAGGGTATCGACTTCTACACCAGCATTACGAGGGCTCGTTTTGAAGAACTTTGCGCCGATCTTTTCCGCGGAACCTTGGAA
Organism: Daphnia pulex; assembly: GCF_021134715.1. NCBI lineage: Eukaryota > Metazoa > Arthropoda > Branchiopoda > Diplostraca > Daphniidae > Daphnia > Daphnia pulex. Next base: position 1,229,864 of record NC_060018.1, on the reverse strand, counting down.
CCTGTAGAAAAGGCCCTTCGTGATGCCAAGATGGACAAGGCTCAAATTCACGAAATCGTTCTGGTCGGAGGTTCAACTCGTATTCCCAAGATTCAGAAGATGTTGCAAGATTTCTTCAACGGAAAGGAGTTGAACAAGTCTATCAACCCTGATGAAGCTGTCGCCTATGGCGCTGCAGTCCAAGCTGCTATCCTTCACGGAGACAAGTCTGAGGCTGTTCAAGATCTGCTGCTGCTCGACGTTGCTCCTCTATCCTTGGGCATTGAAACTGCAGGCGGTGTGATGACATCCCTCATCAAGCGAAACACCACCATTCCGACAAAGCAAACTCAGGTTTTCACCACCTATGCTGACAATCAACCCGGTGTGCTGATCCAGGTGTACGAAGGAGAACGAGCGATGACCAAGGACAACAATCTGCTGGGAAAATTCGAATTGACTGGAATCCCTCCCGCACCACGAGGTGTTCCCCAGATTGAAGTTACCTTCGATATCGATGCTAACGGTATCTTGAACGTGACTGCTGCCGACAAATCAACTGGTCGCGAAAACAAGATCACGATTACAAACGACAAGGGTCGTCTGTCGAAGGAAGAGATCGAGCGCATGGTCAACGATGCCGACAAGTACCGTGATGAAGATGAGAAGCAGCGTGAACGAGTATCGGCCAAGAATGCTCTCGAATCTTATTGCTTTAACATGAAGCAGACAATGGAAGATGACAAGGTCAAGGATAAGATTCCGGAGTCTGATCGCCAGACCGTGTTGGACAAATGCAGCGAAGCTATCAAGTGGCTGGACGCTAATCAGCTTGCCGATAAAGAAGAATTTGAGCACAAGCTCAAGGAAATTGAAGGAGTTTGCAAGCCCATCATCACCAAGTTGTACGCAGCCGGTGGAGCACCGCCAGGAGGAATGCCTGGTGGTATGCCAGGAGCCGCTGGAGGTGCTCCTCCCCGTGGTGGAGCTGGTGGCCCAACCATTGAAGAAGTTGATTAATCTCTGAATTTCTTACTAAACTTATTAAACTGAACTTGATCAAACTTTTTTAATACCTTTTCTAAAATCACTATGCGAGTTGCCTAGTCTATTTGAGTTGTCAAGATGTTTGAATGTTACTTTGCGATTAAATGTATTCCTGATCCATACGCGGATAAATGAAAAATACAGTTGTACGAAGACAAATTTTTGCCTTCTTTTTTATATTTAAAAATCATTAATTTATTTCTAATATTGATTTGTTGTAAAATGCAACCCCGGATTGCAGACGGTTTTGTTTTGTTTTGGTCTTATTCTTGACTTAGTTGTTAGTTCGTTCAGTTGTGACTGGCTGATGCAAAGACTTCGGTTAAACTTGGGCATTAAATTATGATAGGATTGATTTTATTCAATTGGTCGCATGAACGGCTTGTCGTCCACTTTTTTAATCGGCAATTTTCAAGGTTTGCTACCACGTGTCCCTCTACAGTTACGGAATCCGAGTAGCGAGTACATGCAAAATTAAACGAAAGAGATGTAAAAGAAAAACCTTTTTAAATGTCTTAATAAGTGTCCAACTATTGCAATGACTGTGGAACTAGGAACTACACCCACAAGGTAACTCAATTTTTGCTCAACTAATAATCTAAGAAGATAGAATATTTTACCATTGATGTGCATCCAACCCTATTTATTATTAACCGAAAGTGTTATACAAAGCATCAATTAACTATAAGACCCAATTAAAAGCATGACTTGTATGTGGAACAATACTCTTAAAATAGAATAGAATTTATAAACTACTTTGCATAGAACTTGTAGCAATATTCCTGATTTCTTCCAGACAACCCTTGAGTGTTTCTCCAAACTTGTTGGCACATGTGGTGGGATTTGAATTGAAGGCAGAAACAGCAAAATTTATTCCATCACGACGAGGGTTGTAGCAGCATCCATCTAATTAGAACACGAAGCTTAGTGTTTAATAACATAATATGTTTACTGTACTTTTACTGATGCTTACATCCATCTGGTGCAACTGGTCCATAACACATGACCATATCATTGACAGCTGCAACCTACAGAAACAATTTTCTAACTTACTTCTACTAGTTCAAAAATTCATAAAAATGGGAAAACGTACTTGACTGGTTGACAAACGCCAATTATTTGATGTTGAATAACCAGGATCAAGATACAATGTAGGGATATCAATTCCATTTTCTATAGCAAGCTTTTTCAAACCTAAAAGATGTCGGTCAATACCCTGGCCATTTATAGCCTGTTATTATGGGAGTAGAGAATCATTAGTAGTAATGTTTTGATTTAAACTATTCACGGTAATTACCATTCCGACATATGCTTTGTGGGCAGTAATGGCTGTTTGTAGAGCTTTATATTTTTCTTGGGGACTTTGGTTTGGTTTCAAATGGACTTTTGCAAAATCAACGATCTCTGGTAAACAGCTTCGAATAGTCTCTGTTCGTCCTCCATGGAATCTTCGAGTCGAAGCAGATTCATAGTGAGCAGCAGGATGTCCATGTAGCCTACACCCAACTAATTAATTTTAAATTTTTAACACAAAAAAACAAACGCTATTCATACCTGATAAATGCCATTTGAATTGCTATTTGTATAAAACTATCCGGGCTGAATTTGAGTGCTTTAATATCTTCTTTTCCAAATTTATCAAAGGTGAAGGAATTCATTTGAACATCTTGAACCAATATGTCCACGTTCCGCTTAGCCAATCGTACAGCCTCATCAACGGAAGCAGACAAGTTAAAGGTTAGTAGTTCAGATTTAGGAGTTGAACGCCCTTTATTATTGTCCACTGTTTTCCCCTTTCTGCGTAAATTCGACGACAAATTTATAAGGAAACAATTAAATTTTTTCATTCACAATACTTACGCGTAATTTACTATGAAATCAGCAAGGTTAGCAATTGGGGGTCCTTCAGTAGGAGCATGCTCATAACAGAGGCCATTTACTCCATCTTCACTCACAATGAGCTTCAGAAATTAAATGCAAGAAATGTTTCACATTAAAAGGTCATGTAGTTGTCGATAGAATAATTTACCTGCAAAGTTTTGTCGAACCAACGATTTCCCGAATTATTTTCCGCCCCATAACCGTGAAGTAGTTGCAAAGCCACGCGACTGCTAGCTGTAGCATCGTTCTCGACCTTGCTCGCCTTGTCAAGGCACATGACGAAAATGGAATCTTCAATTGCTTGTAAAGACGCACTGTTCAAAGGGTCTTTGATGTAGGAGGAGGGGGGTAAATTAGTTATTATGTTACGGATATAACAAAATTGTGAATAATTTTTAAACCTTTTTTCAATTCTTGATTAACTATGCCCCAAACATTTCTGCATTCCGTCGTCAAAAATCCAACACCATCCGCAGGGCCAGTAGAGTTCTTAACTATGTGCATCAATCCGTTGAGAATATCGTTATCATCCAGCATTTGTCCATCTCCCCCATATACCACCATTTTAAAAAACTAAGGAAAATTTGGAAATTATATTTCATGTTTATCAAATAAACAACAACTTATTTACGTGGTTGTTGTGAACAACGATGATGTGGTTAGATCCTGATGTGTGACGAATACTGTCTACTGTTAATCCGGGAATCCGACATCCACTGAATACTTTGGTCTAACAATGTGTTAATTATAAACAAGCAGTAAATTTTTAATACAAAAAACACTATTATACATATTGCGACATGTCCAGTGGGCTTTTCCCCAAATAGTCTTGTTCCAATTTTGCTCTAGAATAAACACATTTGTGATAAGGAAGGGTTTTTTTTTTCAGATCAGAACAAAACTGATCTACAGATGAACCTACCCATCGATTATTGCTTTATAGCGAAGCGCTCCAATAATGAGCTTGGCTGCATAAGTTAATTGTTCGTTTTGAGAAGAAAAGCTCTGTTTAGGGAAGACTAAAGCAGGATTGGAATGAACTAGTACTGGGAGCCTGTAGCTTAAATATGCTGAATCAAGCCACCATTCACTAAGCTGTGTAAAATAATTAAAAATATGTTTTATAGTTTGGTGATGAAATGTTATCATCCAAGTTTTTGTACCCAATTTTTTTCCTTTGCCCCTTTTTCTTCCAGCATATGCTGTAGCTTTTCCCCTACACCACCAGGAGCACCAAAGTTCTTTGCCACTTGCTCTGTAATGACAAACTCATCTTTTGTCAATAAGGGTTTCACAGTCCTACAAATAAAATGATTCAAGTTTTATATAAACTAACAGATTTATTGGTTTCACCTTATGTATTGTTCCAAGGTTTGGTTAAGCTTTGGAACAGGCAAAGATGGCAGTTTTGCATAGTGTGAAGTTTTTTCAGACATTGAGCTGGTACTTGATGAGTAGAAAGAAACCTGTTGACAAAAGTATATCTCTAATTTACAAGTGAATACAGATATAAGATAACTAGGTGTAGTATTAGTAAGTTTACCCTAGGTGCAGTACTCAGAACATGTTTAGAATTCAATATTTTGTGAGGAAGTCCACGAACCACTCCAACTGTAGTAGTAGCCATGAAATGACTGCCTATAACAGTGGATAGATGGTTAAAGTTCACAAAAATAGATTAAGGAGACAGACCTTGAATAAATATGATATTCATAATGCATTGTCATACAACATCTTACGATGTTATATAGTACATACTTACAAATGATAAGATTGACTGTGATACAAATAACCTAAATGACCAAAGATCGTCCGTCGTCCCCTTCTATTTAATCACGATTTAAAAAGGCACCAGTATTTTAACACAACTGAAGGTACGACAGGCGGTAGCTTAATGATAAAAAGACTTGATTTGTCTCTGACGCAAAAGAGAATAACTTAACTTGGCAATTGGCATTGGCTATCGATATAAAAAAGCAAAATATTTTGGACATTGTTTTTTTTTTTTTTTACCATCTCAACTAAGGCTTAATATATCAGCGCTAGATGTCTCATTCTGAGCGGGAAATCAAGAAATTAGTCTGCTAGAACACAGAAAAATGGAAAGAACTCTTCAACAAGTCAATACAATTTTAAACTTGGCAAAATTAACAGAGTCCGATATAAAAAAAGAAAGTCATGTTTTGCAATTCATTCCCCAGATTTTAGACTCAAAGCAAGTGAAGTTATTAGAAGTGAATAAAGACACACTGGAGTATATCAAGAGTGGTGAATGGTAACATACACTTGAAACATTTCTAAATCTATTTCTTAATGTTACTTATCATTGTGAAAGTCTGTTTATAAAAGGTGGTGAAGATGCTCACGTTGTAGTATGTAGCAATTCCAAAACATTTGAATTTAAAGAAGCCGAGACATCAAATAGTTTGCTTCTTATGCCATCACTGAACCATGGAAAGCTTATTGAAGCAACTGAATCAAGGACTCTGAAAAAACAAGAAGTAAATATCCTCTTTGCAATTTTGATACATTAACTTATACCTTTTTCTTTTACCATATGTTTAGGTTTTTGGTGTCTATCACACTTACTATGAGATGAGGCTTACCAAACCAAAGCTTCAATCACTCAGAAATGCTTTAGCCAAATATCCTTATAAAGGGAAAAATTCTGAATTAAGTAAAGATGCTGTTGGGTTATCTTTTACAGAACTAAAAAATATTATCCAAGCAAGTGAAGAGGAAATCATCAATCGTCTTGAAGAAATTCCTGCAGCTAAAATAAGAGGGAAGTGGCGATTGCTAGATGTTGGCTTTTTATTTGGTTGGGTTTCATACCTAGATTCCATACTAAGGGAGAAACAACTTAGCCTAGAAGAAGTAACACCCCTTAATGTTGAAGATTGGATGGGGTTGTACGATATTGCCGACGTCAATTCTAAATGCATGTCGCTCTTCATGGAAGTGGATGATGATAGTCTCAAGTGGAAATCTGCAGCTGTCTCTCAATTATTTGCTCTGTATCTCTTGCCGGAATTAAGAGCATTTGATAGCAAAGACTTTTTCACCGCCTGGCAACAGTCAATGCCAGTGGGAGTGACGGCAAACGAAGAAGATTTAAACGGCGTCGCCCTTGTTGACTACGATTCAACTCCTTCGTTAGTTAAATATTTACCCGAGTTCGAATTACCAGAGGATATCAACGAACGATTGGACATTTTGTTTCGTAACAGGACGAAATGGACCTTACAAGCTATTACACCTTATGTCCAGTATGTTTATACCTAATTTAATTTTTTCAAAATGCAAAAAAGTAAAATTTTCATTATTTATTTATGTATTTTTTTTCTACCTTTTCCAGGCCACTGACTGATAATAATCTGAATGTTGCAGCATTGCTGACAAAGTACGCAAGATCTTCAAACATCAATGGCGTTAAGTATTACAGTTCAAAATACATAACTCAAACCGAGTAAAAGGAAGCCCAAAAACGATAGGTGCTGGATTTTGTTTATTGCTTCCAACATAATGTAACTTATAATTGATCGATCACAATTACATCCACAATTGTTCCATTAGAAATACTTGACATTTCTGTTGTTTTGGAAGGCAAAATTGCTAGTCCGTTAGCCCGATTCATACTTAGAAGACGACTGCTTTGTTGATTTCCAGTGGACATGGCATACGGAATAGATTTCTCGTGATGCCACTGAACATTCACGCGATGGTATTCTGGTCGAAAATCGAGAGGAATATAGCCAGTGGAACTCGACAATTCTGCCTTTATCGTGGTGGGAAGATATCGTTTGCGACCAGACAATTTTCTACAAGCTGGAATGACGTAGAGATGACATGTCACTATGGCCGAAACAGGATTACCTGGTAAGGCAAAGACAAATTTTTTCTTTCCATTGTGCTCACAAGAAGCAAAAGTGGTTGGTTTCCCAGGTTTCATATCTACACGACCAAAATGGACAACGGCTCCGAATTTGTTGACTAAAACATGGCGAAGTAAATCCATCTCCCCCATAGAAACTCCTCCTGTAGAGACTAGGACATCTGCCTTTTCAAAGGCCGCGTTAATGCGTTGATAGAGTGCCTCTGGATGGTCTTCGGCTATCCCAGCGTCGACGACAGGAAATCCTTGTTGCTTTAGAAAACTCAATAATGCTGGTCGGTTACTATCCCGGATGCGTCCACGTTGCAAGTCGGCTTGACTCTCTTGTAATTCATTGCCAGTGGACAGTACGGCCAAGATTGGTAAAGCGTAGACTTTGATTTTCGTTTGTCCAACTGTGGCAAGAATTCCTACATCTGTAGGAGTTAGAATAGTTCCTTGCTCTAGTACGATTTCTCCTTCTTTGATATCGCAACCAATTGGACGAATCTCTTGACCATGCTTGACTGAAGCCATTATTTCGATTTGAAATTCTTCACTGCCATCTTCAGAAGCCAAAATCAGTTTTGTATCCTCGACCATAACAACAGAATCTGCTCCTGGTGGTAAAGGGGCACCTGTGCTGATCCTGGCACAGAAACCGCTTTCAACATTTACTTCTGCCGGCTGTGAACCGGCTATTGACGCACCAATTACTTGTCTTGTACCTTGGCCATCAGCAGCTATGACAGCATAACCATCTTTCATCGAAGCTGGAAAAGGAGGAAGAGGATCAGTAGAGAAGACATCCGCAGCCAAAACACGTCCCACGCTTTCCATGTAATCAATTGTTTCATATCCTATTATGTTGCAATGATTAAAAACGATGTTTTGTGCTTCTTTAACACTGATCATTGGAAAATTTGAATGTCTTGGACGGAATGCAACTGCTTCAAGATTTCTTGATTGATGATGGCTGCAGGAATGATGATGTTCTTTAATAGGAGCTGCTTCACTAGACTGCATCTTCTTATGAGTTTCGGCAACTTCTTTTCTTCCAGTTATTAAATCTACTGCATGTTGCAAAGATGGGGATACTATATGAAAACATTCCTTTACAGCCTTAGGACTTCCAGGTAAATTGATAATAAGACTCTGTTTTCTAATGCCACAAACAGGCCTGGAAAGCATAGCAAAAGGAGTAATATCAAGTGATGCCTTAATCATAGCCAAGCTGAGTCCAGGAGCATCTCTTTCAATGATAGTCTTAGTTGCTTCTGGTGTTACATCTCTTGGTGAAAAACCTGTTCCTCCTAGAGTGAAGATCAAATTGACATTTAACTCATCACACCATTTGGTAAGTATGGTGTGTATGGCATCCATTTCATCAGGGACGCAATCTTCAACTATGACGGTGGCTTTTAGATGAGAACCCTCATTAATCAAGTTGCGCACGCAGGCTCCGCTGGTGTCCGTAGTCAGTCCTTGGAAGCAACGATCACTGACTGCCCATAAATAATTGAAGGTAAATTTACAAGAAAGTTAAATTACAAAATTTTAAATTAAAAAGACAGAAGGTAAAAATAGTTCCAACTCTGGTTACCTGTCAACAGCCCCACTGAAACTGTGTTTTCTTTAGAAGACATGGTTTGACTCGTTAAACCGTCTCCTAGGAGTGTTGTATACTTTGAATGTATTAAATTTCAATAAGGCTAGTTATTATTGTTTACATAAGAGAGTGAGTCGATTCAATTTTTCTTACGTTCAAAAGTCGTCTGCAAAAGAATTACAACGCCATCTAGCAGGAAAACCTGGCATGCAATGCCATCTACGTGTCAAAGAGGAACACGGATTTCAGGGAGTCCTGCCTCTTGGCAATGCTAGAGCTCTTTCCTCCTTTCAGGATTCAACGAAAGGATCACCGGCCTAGGGTTTAGTAGGCCATGATTGTATTCCAAATTCAATTCATTGCGGAATTGAGGTGTCGGATCTACATTTTCAGCCAAATGTAATTGGTAATGCTACTTTGGATTTCCTAAAAGTCTAATTAGGTAGAAAACCTTTCTCTGAAAAGTTTAGGAACCATTGTTAATTTGAATTGGTATAAAGTGAGTTTTAAGCCATAATCATTTGGTATTAATTTTTATATTGGTTGTTGTAGACCCATTCCAATCCCCAGCAACGTAAACCTGCAGAAGGAAAGGAACGTAAAACTTGTCATGCAGTGGTGTAGAGGTTGGGTGAGAATGGGATGTGTTTCATAATCATTTGGTATTCATTTTGATATTGGTTGTTGTAGACCCATCCCCAGCAACGACAACCTGCAAAAGGAAAGGCACGTAAAACTTGTCAAAAAGAGGTTGGGTGAGAACGGGATGTGTTACATAACCATTTGGTATTCATTTTGATATTGGTTGTTGTAGACCCATCCCCAGAAACTTCAACCTGCAAAAGGAAAGGGCAGTCTGCCTGTCCTTCACATTCGAAGGTCACGGAGATCATTACATAAAACGTGCCATGCAGTGGTGTAGAGGTTGGGTGAGAACGGGACGTGTTTCATCATTTTCAAGTAGCTACAATAGCCGCAAGGCTTAAAAGGTGAGGGTGATCAAAAAATCGTATAAAAGGAGAGAGAAAAGGCGAAGGTAAATCAGTCGAGGGAGCATCTCCGACACGGCAACAACTGCAGCGCTCTGTCTGTCATTTCGCATCCATGGGTAAATATTCTGTCTTTTACATAGAGTTTGGTTTCAATCCTTCTTTTTATTTGTTTATGTATGCCTGTTATTATGTAATATTTATGTTAAAATTTATAATTGTCTAGCAAACTATGGCGTAGTGCTGCTGTTGTGTGTTGAATCATTGATGGCTGGGTCGACCACTGGTTTACCGATGTCTTCTTGGTATGTCGGATACTAAACCGCAACGCCGCCGCCTTACTACCCAAAAGCAACTTACGCAACGACCAGTTACTGCACCGAGGTCTTCAAGTACTACACCACTAAAGCACCGGACTTGAATAGCACAATTTACGCTGCCCCGAGCCACTACACTGACGCCCTGAAGTATTACTCTGCCCCGAGTTACTACTCCACCAAGGCGACGGATGATGACTACGCATGCTGCCCCATCCTCCGAGGCTCATACACCGAGGCTCCTAAGTATTACAATCTTCTCATCTACTTATTGCACCGATTTTCCTAAATACTACTCTGTTCCCAGCTGCTACACCAAGGCTCCCGCTGATTTCTACACCGAAGCGGCAAAGTACTACTCTGTCCCGATCTACACAACGATAAATGAGGCGGCCAAGTGTTACGCTGTCCCGACTTACTGCACAGAAGCTGCTCTTTCGTACTACGTTGAACAGGAATACTACACTGATGCTCCAGTTCACTACACCACGACCTAGGCTACACCGCAGCCCCCAAGTACTACACCGAAGAAGCCGCCTATAACAACGTATGCTGCCTAGTTTACTACACCGAGGCTCCCAAGTACTAAATCACTAAGGCACCGGAATTCTACACGTCTGTGTAAGCTACCCCTGCCTACTACACCGAGGCCCCGCATTACTACAACACTGAAGCGCTCAAGTACTACACTACAACCTGCGCTTCCCCGAGCTACTACACCTACGTCCCGAAGTATTACTGTGCGTAAAAAGAGTCTTCAAAAAAAAAAGAAGTGCCCGAACTGCAGTGCCCTATCTGTCACCAACTGCTTTCCTCATCGTGTAACCGATTCGCAATCATGGGTAAATATTCTTATTTTTACATTGAGTTTTGTATCAATTAGATTTTTTTCTATTTGTTAATATGCCTGTTAATATTTAATATTAATGTTTCAATTTATTTTTGTTTAGTCAACTATGGCGTCGTGCTCCTGTTGGGTGTTGCATAGTTGATGACTGGGTTGACTGCAGGTGTAGCGATGTCTCCTTGGTATGGCGGAAATCAAACCGCAACGTCGCCGCCTTTCCTACACAACTAAAGCAACAACAGTTCCTGCGCCGATGTCTTCAAGTACTACACCACCAAAGCACCGGAGTTTTATACCACAACTTACGCTGCCCCGAGCCACTACACTGATGCCCTGAAGTATTACTCTCCCTGAGTTACTACTCCATCTAGGTGACGGAGTACTACATGACTACGCATGCTGCCACATCCTACTACACCGAGGCTTCTAAGTATTACTCTGTTCTCAGCTACTTATTGCACCGATTTTCCTAAATGCTACTCTGTTCCCAGCTGCTACACCGAGGCTCCCGCTGATGTCTCCACCAAGACGGTTGAGTACTACACCGAAGCGGCAAAGTACTTCTCTGCCCCGATCTACACAACCACAACTGAGGCGGCCAAGTATTACGCAGTCCCGACTTGCTACACAAAAGCCGCTCTTTCGTGCTACGTTGAACAGAAATACTACACTGATGCTCCAGTCTACTACACCACGACCTACGCTACACCTAGCTTCAACACTGCAGCCCCCAAGTACTACACCGAAGAAGCCGCCTATTACACAACTACGTACGCTGCCTAGTTTACTACATCGACGAATTTAAGTATTGCCCTGCTCCAAACTACCAAAATTAGGTTCATATGTATTGCAATTTTCATTACTATATTACCTGCTCCGACCTAAACACCTAAGTTCTGAAGTATTTCTCTGTATTTGTGAAAGATTGCTGAAATACAAGATTTAATGATAGATCACATGTTTCTATTATCTCGTTAAATACCTTCTCCTGCTGATAATTGCATGATGTGAGAATATTTCTGAGTGCTATGTTAACTTACAAATAATTGATCTTGCCAAATACACTGATAAAAATTCAAACTCTTATATTTTTACATTTCAATAATATTTAAACTCCTTTTTATAAATTCTTTTCTATCATTAAAATTCTAAGTCCAACGAACTATTTTATTAAAAATGCAAATCCACCACCCAATTATTTCTGCTAAGTCCAGACTTTTGTTTTTGAAAAAAAATTTAAAAAAATTCCCCTTACACGAAATTTTAAAAAATTTTATCGCGAAAAAGATTGATACGAATATTTTATTGCATACAAAATTTATTTTTATAACATTTTACATACATCATATACATTTTTCCTGTGGCCCCCAGGGGGGGGGGCCTGTCGCTTTCTCTACCGCGATAATAACATGATGCAAGTTATATGCAAGTTATTATTTGTTTGGTGCAGAAAGCTTGTTTTATCTAGCAGTTCTCAACTGTTTCAAACCTGACATTGATCAGGTTGCCTCAGTCGTATACTGCATGATTGAATGAAACTCAAAAGACAACAGATCAAACTTTTAACGCAGCAACACAAAATATCAATGGCAGAGCAATTTCATATGGCATGGATGAAAACACAAACACAAAAATGTTAAAGTCAGGAACCCAGATGCCACAGCTCCGCTACAACAGCACAGCAACTTCTGGATTACACTACAACTGCATGCTGCATACAAAGGCTCAATCTGTCTTCGTCACACCTTTCACCATTTGGCTGCAACAAGGTAACCACCAGCGTTTAAGAAGTGTTTGTTGTACCTGTTAAAGAAAAGAAAATTATTTTCGAGAAACACAACTGTGTACACATGCATACTCATTATAACAAAAGAATACAAAGAGTAACAGAAAACTACGCAGTCCAACAGAACAACTTTGATATCTGATTCAAAATTTCTATAGTAGCAGAGCAAATTGGTCTACTCTCTAGTCATGTTAACTAAATCTGTAGTACTTTGGCAAGACATTTTATCAAAATAATTACTTTTTCGTGTTGAATGGGGTGAGACGTAAGCCAAAAAACAGGCAGCGAGACACACGAGGCACGCCATTTCGGAAAAGTACAGGCACTTTCCAAGTCTGAGTAGAATGATTTGGCAAATTGGTTTCTACATGCTATATCACCTGTAAATTTTCACATCAACATTTTACATTCATTAACAATAGGAAATTAACAATAAATACCTTTTAATTTTCATCGTGAGGAGCGTGACAACCGACAACCTACTTCAGCTGCGTCTTGGAACAAAATGGCCGCTGAACGTCCCTGAAGACACTCGCGCTACCTGGTGGACATCATACAGTTGGGGTGTCAGAGATGTCCAACAGATGTCATAGGCGTCGTTGTTTTCATGTGATGGCGGATTGTTGTGTTGAGTGATTGTCAAAAGTTTTCCTATTTCTTCATGAAAATTACCGATGAATTCATCAGTAAATTCAAGTTCTTTTCTTTGCAACTTGTTTGTGATGTGATTTATTCCTTAGGTGTGCTGGATCAAATTCAAAATTCCTCAATCTAACCTGTAGGAACGGGACAGGAAACAGTAGCATACAAGTAGCCTAGCATCACTTCCACAAACTCTATTAATATAATAAACCAGAAGATTACCCATGACCTAGATGATATGATATTTTTCATAGCTTTACCTATGAGAGAAAATACAATCTATCAAATCCTGCAATCAATCAACAATAATCAATTTCCTGTCCCGTTCCTTCCTAGGACCTGAATTTTGAATTTGATCCAGCACACATAAGGAATAAATCACATCACAAACAAGTTGCAAAGAAAAGAACTTGAATTTACTGATGAATTCATCGGTAATTTTCATGAAGAAATAGGAAAACTTTTGACAATCACTCAACACAACAATCCGCCATCACATGAAAACAACGACGCCTATGACATCTGTTGGACATCTCTGACACCCCAACTGTATGATGTCCACCAGGTAGCGCGAGTGTCTTCAGGGACGTTCAGCGGCCATTTTGTTCCAAGACGCAGCTGAAGTAGGTTGTCGGTTGTCACGCTCCTCACGATGAAAATTAAAAGGTATTTATTGTTAATTTCCTATTGTTAATGAATGTAAAATGTTGATGTGAAAATTTACAGGTGATATAGCATGTAGAAACCAATTTGCCAAATCATTCTACTCAGACTTGGAAAGTGCCTGTACTTTTCCGAAATGGCGTGCCTCGTGTGTCTCGCTGCCTGTTTTTTGGCTTACGTCTCACCCCATTCAACACGAAAAAGTAATTATTTTGATAAAATGTCTTGCCAAAGTACTACAGATTTAGTTAACATGACTAGAGAGTAGACCAATTTGCTCTGCTACTATAGAAATTTTGAATCAGATATCAAAGTTGTTCTGTTGGACTGCGTAGTTTTCTGTTACTCTTTGTATTCTTTTGTTATAATGAGTATGCATGTGTACACAGTTGTGTTTCTCGAAAATAATTTTCTTTTCTTTAACAGGTACAACAAACACTTCTTAAACGCTGGTGGTTACCTTGTTGCAGCCAAATGGTGAAAGGTGTGACGAAGACAGATTGAGCCTTTGTATGCAGCATGCAGTTGTAGTGTAATCCAGAAGTTGCTGTGCTGTTGTAGCGGAGCTGTGGCATCTGGGTTCCTGACTTTAACATTTTTGTGTTTGTGTTTTCATCCATGCCATATGAAATTGCTCTGCCATTGATATTTTGTGTTGCTGCGTTAAAAGTTTGATCTGTTGTCTTTTGAGTTTCATTCAATCATGCAGTATACGACTGAGGCAACCTGATCAATGTCAGGTTTGAAACAGTTGAGAACTGCTAGATAAAACAAGCTTTCTGCACCAAACAAATAATAACTTGCATATAACTTGCATCATGTTATTATCGCGGTAGAGAAAGCGACAGGCCCCCCCCCCCCTGGGGGCCACAGGAAAAATGTATATGATGTATGTAAAATGTTATAAAAATAAATTTTGTATGCAATAAAATATTCGTATCAATCTTTTTCGCGATAAAATTTTTTAAAATTTCGTGTAAGGGGAATTTTTTTAAATTTTTTTTCAAAAACAAAAGTCTGGACTTAGCAGAAATAATTGGGTGGTGGATTTGCATTTTTAATAAAATAGTTCGTTGGACTTAGAATTTTAATGATAGAAAAGAATTTATAAAAAGGAGTTTAAATATTATTGAAATGTAAAAATATAAGAGTTTGAATTTTTATCAGTGTATTTGGCAAGATCAATTATTTGTAAGTTAACATAGCACTCAGAAATATTCTCACATCATGCAATTATCAGCAGGAGAAGGTATTTAACGAGATAATAGAAACATGTGATCTATCATTAAATCTTGTATTTCAGCAATCTTTCACAAATACAGAGAAATACTTCAGAACTTAGGTGTTTAGGTCGGAGCAGGTAATATAGTAATGAAAATTGCAATACATATGAACCTAATTTTGGTAGTTTGGAGCAGGGCAATACTTAAATTCGTCGATGTAGTAAACTAGGCAGCGTACGTAGTTGTGTAATAGGCGGCTTCTTCGGTGTAGTACTTGGGGGCTGCAGTGTTGAAGCTAGGTGTAGCGTAGGTCGTGGTGTAGTAGACTGGAGCATCAGTGTAGTATTTCTGTTCAACGTAGCACGAAAGAGCGGCTTTTGTGTAGCAAGTCGGGACTGCGTAATACTTGGCCGCCTCAGTTGTGGTTGTGTAGATCGGGGCAGAGAAGTACTTTGCCGCTTCGGTGTAGTACTCAACCGTCTTGGTGGAGACATCAGCGGGAGCCTCGGTGTAGCAGCTGGGAACAGAGTAGCATTTAGGAAAATCGGTGCAATAAGTAGCTGAGAACAGAGTAATACTTAGAAGCCTCGGTGTAGTAGGATGTGGCAGCATGCGTAGTCATGTAGTACTCCGTCACCTAGATGGAGTAGTAACTCAGGGAGAGTAATACTTCAGGGCATCAGTGTAGTGGCTCGGGGCAGCGTAAGTTGTGGTATAAAACTCCGGTGCTTTGGTGGTGTAGTACTTGAAGACATCGGCGCAGGAACTGTTGTTGCTTTAGTTGTGTAGGAAAGGCGGCGACGTTGCGGTTTGATTTCCGCCATACCAAGGAGACATCGCTACACCTGCAGTCAACCCAGTCATCAACTATGCAACACCCAACAGGAGCACGACGCCATAGTTGACTAAACAAAAATAAATTGAAACATTAATATTAAATATTAACAGGCATATTAACAAATAGAAAAAAATCTAATTGATACAAAACTCAATGTAAAAATAAGAATATTTACCCATGATTGCGAATCGGTTACACGATGAGGAAAGCAGTTGGTGACAGATAGGGCACTGCAGTTCGGGCACTTCTTTTTTTTTTGAAGACTCTTTTTACGCACAGTAATACTTCGGGACGTAGGTGTAGTAGCTCGGGGAAGCGCAGGTTGTAGTGTAGTACTTGAGCGCTTCAGTGTTGTAGTAATGCGGGGCCTCGGTGTAGTAGGCAGGGGTAGCTTACACAGACGTGTAGAATTCCGGTGCCTTAGTGATTTAGTACTTGGGAGCCTCGGTGTAGTAAACTAGGCAGCATACGTTGTTATAGGCGGCTTCTTCGGTGTAGTACTTGGGGGCTGCGGTGTAGCCTAGGTCGTGGTGTAGTGAACTGGAGCATCAGTGTAGTATTCCTGTTCAACGTAGTACGAAAGAGCAGCTTCTGTGCAGTAAGTCGGGACAGCGTAACACTTGGCCGCCTCATTTATCGTTGTGTAGATCGGGGCAGAGTAGTACTTTGCCGCTTCGGTGTAGAAATCAGCGGGAGCCTTGGTGTAGCAGCTGGGAACAGAGTAGTATTTAGGAAAATCGGTGCAATAAGTAGATGAGAAGATTGTAATACTTAGGAGCCTCGGTGTATGAGCCTCGGAGGATGGGGCAGCATGCGTAGTCATCATCCGTCGCCTTGGTGGAGTAGTAACTCGGGGCAGAGTAATACTTCAGGGCGTCAGTGTAGTGGCTCGGGGCAGCGTAAATTGTGCTATTCAAGTCCGGTGCTTTAGTGGTGTAGTACTTGAAGACCTCGGTGCAGTAACTGGTCGTTGCGTAAGTTGCTTTTGGGTAGTAAGGCGGCGGCGTTGCGGTTTAGTATCCGACATACCAAGAAGACATCGGTAAACCAGTGGTCGACCCAGCCATCAATGATTCAACACACAACAGCAGCACTACGCCATAGTTTGCTAGACAATTATAAATTTTAACATAAATATTACATAATAACAGGCATACATAAACAAATAAAAAGAAGGATTGAAACCAAACTCTATGTAAAAGACAGAATATTTACCCATGGATGCGAAATGACAGACAGAGCGCTGCAGTTGTTGCCGTGTCGGAGATGCTCCCTCGACTGATTTACCTTCGCCTTTTCTCTCTCCTTTTATACGATTTTTTGATCACCCTCACCTTTTAAGCCTTGCGGCTATTGTAGCTACTTGAAAATGATGAAACACGTCCCGTTCTCACCCAACCTCTACACCACTGCATGGCACGTTTTATGTAATGATCTCCGTGACCTTCGAATGTGAAGGACAGGCAGACTGCCCTTTCCTTTTGCAGGTTGAAGTTTCTGGGGATGGGTCTACAACAACCAATATCAAAATGAATACCAAATGGTTATGTAACACATCCCGTTCTCACCCAACCTCTTTTTGACAAGTTTTACGTACCTTTCCTTTTGCAGGTTGTCGTTGCTGGGGATGGGTCTACAACAACCAATATCAAAATGAATACCAAATGGTTATGAAACACATCCCATTCTCACCCAACCTCTACACCACTGCATGACAAGTTTTACGTGCCTTTTCTTCTGCAGGTTTACGTTGCTGGGGATTGGAATGGGTCTACAACAACCAATATAAAAATTAATACCAAATGATTATGGCTTAAAACTCACTTTATACCAATTCAAATTAACAATGGTTCCTAAACTTTTCAGAGAAAGGTTTTCTACCTAATTAGACTTCATTATCTTGAATTATTACCACAGTAATAAAAAGAAACATTGGTTGAAATAATTACCTTGCAAATAGAAATTCCTTGGTTTTTGAAGACAGCTTGCAAATTTGCAATTGGGCCATTTTATCTGTTGGTCACGAGTACTCTGCAAATCAGTGCCCACAAAAACTTCAAAAGTTGCCTGAAAAGATTTAGTCAAGAATGCAAGATCATTAGCTCAATGTTATATTATCTATTTATTAAAAGAGTTTAACCGTCGAAAGTTTAGCCAAGCCATCACCTTTAAGAATCATAATTGATGATAAAATGCAATTTGTGTTAAAATCTCGAATAAAGCACATCCGAGTTCGACCTGACAAAAAAACGAAATGAAACCTGAATGTCCATGTCCATGATTAAAATTATCACGCCACTTCACAGCACACCTTCTTACCATTATTGGTGCTGTTTTTCTACCAATTGGTTAGCGACCGCGATCGACAGATTGGATGTTCCTCACCAAATCTTTAAAAATCAGACAGTATTTTTAAAAAAGAAAAGAGAAATACCGTATCACCTTCTTATTTTCCACCAGTTGACATCTATTTCTGCGACCCCATATTCTCATGGTTATTTTTTACCTGAAAACCATTAACGATTTAGTACGTGGTATGGTATCAGTTGACCCGAATAAATTTCTCTTGGACCTCTTATTAGGGCTTCACTGATAGATAATTTAAAAGCAGTCTACAATCAACACGAGCAAACAAGACAAAATATTTTGAGAGTAGCTGCAGAACTTAACCACAGGAGTTTGACTCACGTTTTTTTTTTCAGCTGTGATGTCCTCTGCTTCTTCGACGATTTCCGAATCCGTTAGCTTCATCTGACTGAAGAAGATTTAGACGCTCAGTTCTTCAAAGAGCACTTCCATTTTGGCAATGCTCGACGTCATACAGCGTACCAGTATGGAAAACTGTTCTACCATAACCAACAATGGTATTAGCGATTCGACATTCAACTAAGAATGAATTTAGCGGTACCCACCCCGCTATTTACATCGTCGTTCTTTGCTTCTCCGTTCTTTTCTTCTTCTTGATCAAGACGTTGCTGCTTGCTGGTCTTGATTATCGCGTGCATGGTGGAGACGATCAACAAACACAACACAGCTTCTGTCAAACCAAGAACATGAATCATTAGCAGTTGACAAGACGGGTACCATTCAGAAATATCTACCTTGAAGGCGCTATAAACTCTCGAGTCTGCTGATTCAAGAGAATCAGTTTTTGAGCAATAGTACTAACTAAGAGTTTGTACCGGACGGTCTGTTTAATAAACAATGTTGTATATTTATGCTTGTTAATCAAGTTGTTATCTATATATATTTAATTAATGAATAACAATTTATAAAATGACATTATATGGTTTTTTATACTTGTTTTATTTATTAAACAAACCGTCCGGTAAAAACTGCAGCCAGTCAAGCAGGGGGAGACACTGCCCGACTGACTCTACCAGGGAGATTACCCGGCCGTGGTTTAGAGAACCCGGAAAAAGAGCGAAGAGAGCTGAATAGCAGTTATTATGAGAGCAATGCATCATAGTAGGCTTCCGGCTAGACTCATGACCCTTCAACAGATTTCATCGAATCATGCGCCTTGCAAGTCCTCGTTCGACCAAACATCTCCCTTCCTCCTGGTCTGTCGCAGCGAGTGAGTGACCACCGGCGGGCGTTGGTTAGTGGTTATTTAGGGAAACGGGGCCACTGAAGAAGGGAGCCCAGATATGCACCTGTAATTTGTCTACATCTAGATAGTTTATTGACGAGTCTTGAATTTCAGCAACCTCTCCTCAGTTTTACCAAGGGATCAAGTCTATGGAACGGCAGCAAACGATTCAACTGAAAAAGAATAGAGACTTTAATTAAAAGTTAATAACTGAAAGAAACATCAAGCATTACCTCAACGCCGGTACAGGTAGCAAGAGACGATTATCGCCAAATGCAACCGATAAAATAAGACCGACAGCCATCAGGCAGCATAGACTATTTTAACCAACTGTTCAACAATGCATATACTGCATGGACACCAACATAGGCAAATGACACATTTAAGTGTGATGTTGAACTGCAAGTCTGCACAAGCTCCATTTCAGAGCATCTCTCAACTGGAAAGGGACTGCAAAACCACTGTACACCAAAACAGCAACACAACAAACAGCTCAAACTGACCATGAACTCCTACAAAGCAAAAGAACATTAATGAAACTATATGAAATGTGAAAAAGGGTACTGATAATAAAATTTACTTAATTTAAAGTTAACAATTGATTTGAATTGGAAAAGAAACCAGAAAAGAATTCTGTACATCTACTTCCAATGTGTTATAAACTTGGTAATACTGAGTGGGAATTTTTGTTCTAGTTTGATTGGAAGGAAATCGCTAACTCAGTGAAAGCTGACCAACAATGTATAACTATCTTTTGAAGAAACAATTATTTGGGAGGACAAATTATTACCCTTAATTGTCTACATCACATAAGAGTTAAACTTGTCAGTTGAACACAAAACTTAAAAAACAAAACAAACAAGACTTCCCAAGTTACAACCAATAATATCAAATTGCCAATTCAAGAAGTTTTCCTGCAGTGACACTTGGGATAACACCAGCTCGATAAACTGCCTGCAGCTCAACTCGACTCAAACACATCTTTCTCACCAGCTGGCTGCAACAAAACCACATTAAAGATACAACATCCTTGAAGCTGAGAAGCTCAGACTTTGTCATGTTCTCAATTTCTGCAACAGTTGAGCAAAGGGATCTCCATCTCCGACCTGAAAATCAACCAATAAAACCTATTGCATTATTGCAGGGAAATTGATCAAGAAAATTACTTTACTAGCTTTGAAGTGTTTCTGCACGACATGAGCCATACAGCTAACAATGGTCGACATTTCGACAAAATTCCGAGAATGGACAGCAGTTTCGACCCGTTATCACATTTGGCCAAGTGTAATTATATGCCAGATTGCCTGTAAATTCAGACAGAGACGTCAAAGATTGATTATATTTAGGAAATCCAAAGTAGCATTACCAATTACATTTGGCTGAAAATGTAGATCCGACACCTCAATTCCGCAATGAATTGAATTTGGAATACAATACACTTTCAGTCAGCGTCTCGGAAACAAATGGCAAATATTTCTTCCACACGAAGACACTCGCGTCACCTGGTGGATGGGGGGACAATCCATTTTAGCCACCTACCGACAGCGGACAGCCTAAAGTTCCCTCACGATTACCACGGTTGACTACGGAACATAGCCTGAAGAGTAGATTCGTAGAAGTAGGCTATGCTACGGAACGGATTGCTTTCCGAACTCTGTTTCCGAAGCTTAACATCACGACTCACGAGAAATGAATAATCAGATACACATCACATACAAATAAATCTGATGAGATTGGGGGGTATGGGGGGTCACTTTTTTTATCGCTAAAGTTAAAGAAAATTTTAATGATGTATTTTAATAATATTTTCGGGTATTTTAATAATATTTAAAAAAGGAGTTCTTATGTCTCTGGAGTTCTACTGTCGCATACAAAGAAATTTTTAAAAATTATTTAAAATATTTGGGTTCTATTGTCGGTGGAGTTCTTCTGTCTTTGGAGTTCTACGGTTGCCATATCTAACCAAACTATCTGTTAACTTAATACTATATCATTTATATATTCAAATCATGTACTTTACAACCTATAACCATACTTTTATTTACCTATCAACACATTATTTAAATATTCATATTTATAATTTAATCTACTCACTTGTGGCCGAGTTGTAGGCATTACACTTTTCAGTTCTCTTTTCGTTTCCGTTCAGTTTTCAGTACATTGTTTTCCATTATAGCAGGAAATATTCATTTTATCCTTTCTGTAATAAAATTACAAAGAGAGTATAAGACAACCGAAAGACTTTTACTGAAAGAATTTTTTTTTCAATGAGAATGTTGAAGATCCTACTCCTGAATCACCTGATCCAGGATAAAAGGGGAAATAATCACATAGCACTCGAGAGTATCCTACATAACTATATTGAAATTGATATAAATTTACTTTATTTCTTCTAAAAATCGTAACTCGTCAGCCATTGAATAGGCCTAAAGCCCTAAATCCTGTTTACTACTGTCCAGTTTGCACTGCTTCACTCGATGCATTGCAGACGGCACCATCGAAATTCCCAATGTTTTCACTTGTCAGTAACAACGTATTCTCGTCTTTTCAGTTTAACGTAGAAACGACCTTTGTAATAAACGTTCGGATTCGAGGTAACTACAAGTTAACTACTCTTTAAACATATGCAATCGTCACACTATTCAGCTTCAACCTTTGTCATTTAGATTTTGCGTAGCGCTTTAGTTGTAGAACAGCATTGGGATAACAATGTTATAGGAGGGGAAGTGGGTCGGGGTAACGGCTCATAATTTTCAAGATCGACATCGACCAGATTGCGATAAGTAAATTTTTTGGAAATTGGGATCTATTAAGCCAGTGCTCCGATACAAATGTGAATTGGAAGTGCGGAATCCTAGCTTTAGATGTGTCCTAAATAATGATGGAAGAAGCCGCTAATAATATTTCGTGACGGAAATGAATCGCTCCATTAGAAATCGTTAAAATTATACAGTTTACTATTAAGTTACGTTACACCCATAAATGTATACACAAACCTCTTGATAATTCACTTAAATTGTCTAATTTATTAAATACATTTCTAATAACACCGAGCAATACAGCGAGAGTAGCATATAACAGAGTAGACCATGTTACCATTTCTACGTGTTTTTTAAACTGATCAACTAAATCAGCTTTGACATGACATAAAATGGATTGCCAAGATAAAAATTTATTTCCTTTTGGAAATTAAACAGAATGTAAGGACCATTATTATTTTATTTTGCTGAAAATAACTTACCTTATCATTTATTTGCTCACGTCACGAGTTCAGTGCAAAGTTTATGGCCGATCATTTCCAGTTTCTTTCCTGAACACCTTACATTTTCTGTGTAATGAATGACTAACTTTAATTCGTCCATTAGTGAACATAGCAACGCTAGACATAAATGCAATGATCTTAACTATATTGTGAACCACTTCCACATTCACTTGCATTGGACATCCTAGTAGCAAACCAAAAAAAAAAAAGAAAACCTAACCAACCCATCAAGCACTTGATCTGTAGTCCCAGAAAAACACATTGTTTTCGATTTATAACACTAATGAAACTTATTAATTAAATAATGAAGAACCTTACCACACAGCCAAAATTAACCTCAGCTGGAGCATTCTCACCACTAACAGTCCTCTTAACAAGAGAATTGATTTTGGATATGTGGTAAGGTATGCAAATATGATCTTCCAGAATGTGTATTGACCATCATGTGTATCAAGGCAGCCAACAGTTTCAGAAGAAGAATCCCAGAATCTTTCCTCCTACATGTTTCCTCTTGGCTTCTTCATGATCCATGATTCCAGCTGATGTGGTCATAACAACATACCTGAACAAAATATCTTGATATAGTTAACTAAACAACATTTGTGCTAGTAGCTTTACATACCCAAACTGGCGAGAAGGCAGCAAGTCATTTGACCATTTCTCAATGTCCCTGATAGGTACATCAAAACGAGGAGAGATGACACCACACTTGTTCAGACGTCCTGTCAGATTGACCACAATCTTTCCGGCACGGTGATCATCAACGATTTCGAATTCACCGATGTAACCTAGGCGAAAGAATCATCATTTAGAACATATTATAATTACATATTTTCGTCCACGTTTACCATGTTTCATCATGACCGTCAAAAACTTCACGATAACTTTGGAGCACGGCCGAATGAGGACCTGGCGTTTGCCTCGCTTTTCTGCGTTGTTGATGCTTTTCAAGGCATCGGCCAAAACGTTCATGCGCACCATTTTGATATAAAATCACACCTAAATAAAGGAGAAGACCGGTTGAAGTTAGTTGTCATTAAGGATTCACAAACCAACACTTTCAACGAAAGCAGTAAAACTTTATAATAAATTACAGCAACAAAATAGAAAGAGACGATTCAAAATTATTACTATCAATGGAAGATGAAAATAATTTTCACTCGATATAAATGGATGAAATAAAAATTACCTGGCTTCCAAGAGGGAACGAAGGGGCGCTCACACACAAGTGAAAGAGAAGAAGTTGTTCCACGGCAAAGCTCGACGAGATTTTGTTGCCAGATTGCAAAGTGTCATCTGAATTCTCTTATTATTTTTTAAAGGAAAAATTATATTTTATTATCGTGCTCCAAATCTTTATTTAAATTTTATAATTTTGTATATTTACATGATTTAATATGATTTATTAATAGAACCATTTATTTTAGTAAAAAAAGTTGCAAAATTATTGTTTCATCAGTCTGCCACTAGGAGTGGAACGAAAATAAGTAAAAAAAAAAAATCCTGTGATTACAAACAAACAAATATGGGATTTGGAGCTAATAAAGTTGTTTCTTATTTTCATGATCAAGATGTTGGAAATTTTCATTATGGTATGATCTTTCTTAGTCCAAAGTTCGAACAAGTGATCATGTAGTTTTTTAATGTTTTCACAGGACCACTCCATCCGATGAAACCACAAAGGTTGGCAGTAACCCACAGCTTGGTTTTACACTATGGAATGTATAAAAAAATGCAAGTTTACAGACCTTACCGAGCATCAGCCCATGACATGTGCAGGTAACTTTGAAAATTAGTTACTTTTAAGACAACTGTTCTATTTACTCCCTTTCACAAAATGATTGATCAACAAAACAACAAGTGTCAACATAAAAAATGGATTTGACATGAAATAATGTAAAATTTGTACTCTGTTAACACAGGTTTCACTCAGAAGACTATATTGAATTCCTACAAAGGGTTTCTCCACAAAATATTCAAGCATTTAGTAAATGTTTGGGTCAGTTTAATGTTGGTGATGACTGGTAATTAAGATATATACATATATATATTTTTTTTAGGATAATCTTTACAACCTTATCTTACTTATTACTTACAGTCCTGTTTTTGATGGACTATTTGATTTCTGTTCAATGTACACTGGAGCCTCACTGGAAGGGGCCACCAAATTAAATCATGGAAGCACAGACATTGCAATCAATTGGTCTGGAGGACTTCACCATGCTAAAAAATTTGAAGCTTCTGGGTTTTGTTATGTAAATGATATAGTGATTGCTATATTGGAACTTTTGAAGTAAGATTGCACATAATATCCAAGGTTACCACTTAAAAAAGATGCCTGGTTTTCTATATAGATATCACCCTCGTGTTCTGTACATTGACATCGATATTCATCACGGGGATGGTGTTCAAGAGGCCTTTTACTTGACTGATCGAGTGATGACTGTTTCTTTTCACAAATATGGAAACTATTTCTTTCCTGGAACAGGTCTTTTTCAAAATGTCTAGAACTAACTTAAACAGAATTGATCAAGCAATATTTTAACTAATTAATTAGGAGACATGTATGAAATTGGAGCAGAATGTGGTCGCTACTATTCCGTGAACATCCCTCTAAAAGAGGGCATTGATGATCAAAGTTACCTTCAAGTTTTCAAACCAGTTATTCAGGTACACAGATTTTCACTGGCATTGAAAGAAAGGAAACATTTTATTTTAATTTTTTTCTCCAGTATGTGATGGAGTTTTACCAGCCCACTGCAATCGTTCTTCAGTGCGGAGCTGATTCATTAGCCAATGATCGGTTGGGATGCTTCAATCTCAGTACAAAAGGACATGGGTACTCTAGTTATTCCACGATTCAGCTTTTAAAGCGATTGATTAACTTTCATTCGATTTTTTCAGAGAATGTGTAAAATTTGTAAAAGATTTCAACGTTCCTTTGCTTGTACTTGGAGGTGGAGGATACACTTTAAGGAATGTTGCTAGATGCTGGACGTACGAAACTTCGTTACTAGTTGACGAAGGCATCAGTAACGAACTACCTTACAATGGTAAATAACATAACTTGAATTGATTTGGTTTATTTGTTCTCTAAAATGAATTTTACCTTTTTGGTTTAGAATATTTCGAGTACTTTGCTCCCGATTTCTCGCTACATCCCGACGTTGTAACGCGCCAAGAAAACGCGAATAGTAAACAATATTTGGAAACCATTACTAAAACTATCCATGAGAATTTAAGGATGATAGAACACGCTCCTAGGTATAAATACATATCCGTATCCAAATTCATCTTATAACGAATGTTTTAATTTCTATGCAGTGTAATGATGCAAGACGTTCCACCTGACCTTTTAAATTTCGAGGAAGCGGAAGAGTTAG
The DNA here is from genome assembly GCF_021134715.1 of Daphnia pulex. NCBI lineage: Eukaryota > Metazoa > Arthropoda > Branchiopoda > Diplostraca > Daphniidae > Daphnia > Daphnia pulex. Next base: position 1,203,932 of record NC_060018.1, on the reverse strand, counting down.
ATCCTGATGTTCGTCTGCATCAGCAAGAAGAGGATAAAAGGTAAGCTCCTCCTAAAATGTGAAATGCTAGAATATTATTACTAATTACTTTGTATGTTTCAACATTCACAGGATAGAGCCAGATAATGAATACTATGACGGAGAGAAAGACCAAGATAAAGATGGCACGACAGCCGATTCCTAAAACTTCCAATCCAAATTTCACCTCGTGGAATAAATGCCATCTTAAATTGTTACCGATTTTCTTTTATTTAAAAAAAGGCATTGCTCATTCTCAGTCTGACTCGCATCTTTTCGGCACATTGACATACAATACAAAGTTTTGGATCGACGCAAAAAAACGGCATCACATGATTAATCAGTGTCGTAATTTGAATCTCCCTCGTCAACTTCCCCACCTTCTTCATCCTCTTCGTCTTCTTCATCGTCAACATCGCCATCATCATCGCCTTCCTCTGAAAGGGCTTCAGGCATCATGAAGAACTGGAGGGGATTCGGCCAAATTTCATCCTTCAGAATCTGTTATAAAGAACATGTGTTACATTCTTTCTACACACAAAATTCCATTTTTACTTACATCAGCAATTTCATCAAGGTTGGAATGATTTGAATCAGTAAACCAGGAAAAGAAAGAGTTTTCAAATGCCTTCCTCTTCCTGGATCCTTTTTCTGAATTATCATTTAGGATATTTTTGCCTGGTTTCCACTTGATTGGGGTGACTACACTTTTGGGTTGACCACTGACTTCCAGGCGGTACTCCTTTACCAAGGTATCATTTTCAAAGTAGGGATTGTTTGGATCAAACTTCAGAATGATCTTGTAACCATTTTTTATGTCTTCAAACTCTTCAATCAATAAATTTTGCAAGTATTGGAGACAGTGTTGTTGGTCTTCAGGAATACTCAGGGACAGTTGAGGATGATTCATAAACTGAAATTACAAAAACAACAATCATTAGAATATGTCTTGAGCAATAAATAATCAAACATATGTTAACCAAAGTGTACAGGTGCACACAACTATGATTAAAATGTGGAGAAATTACCGCTGTGATCCAAAACCTTGGAACTTTGGCTATGATCTCTGCCCGTTTGCTGTAATGTGGCTTTCTGAGTGTATTGAAGCGAACTTCAACTGCAAGAATTTCTTCTGAGGCTTGCTCATTGAGACTATCAATCTGGCTTTGGCAATCATCGATTTCCTCGAGTGCTGCCTGGTAAAGAGCGTCGTCTTCAGTCGCCTCTGGAGACATTTCTTCTTTCTCAGTTATTTTGGCTCGTTTCTCTTCCGGAGCGCCGTTATTCGACATCTTGATTCTTTCTTTGAATAAACAACACACTTAAATAAAATAAATCAAAGCTGTGTTCAATTAAAACGAATATTACCGGAGAAAAATCTGTTCGTATAACGCTTCCTCTTCGTGGCAAAGTACGTCTTCTGCTAGACGATGCCAAATTTATTTTTGTTTCAAGTCCAACCCGCCACGCGAGCGAAGGCGAAGGCGAGTCGACTACGGACGTACGGAGCATAACTTGTTACTTTGGAACACAGGAATAATACATTTAAATTCGATAATAATAAAATTACATCTCTCGCATAGTAGTCTCTATTATGTTACCAGGCATCGTGCTGAGAGATGGAAAATGTCAAGTAGAATGGTGACCAAATTTTGTAAGGCAAAGTCAACTACTTGAAATTCATTTATTCAATAGAGGAAAGTAACTAGCATTGCAGTCAGTAAGAAAACACTCATTTTATAATGTAGATCTCTATATGCACACAATCCCATCTATTATGTTCTCGAGCAAACTGTGTGCACAGCGCTGATCCAAAATGCCACTGAAATATATAATTTATTTAGCTATTTACGTTAGTAGTGCTGCAAGAAATACACTGAAATTCAATTTTAAAATATTTAAAAGCCTGTTTTAAAGTACATAACATAAGCAATGTACACACACATTGAATATTCCAATCTGTCGGAGCCCGAAGTTATTTGGTTCAATATGTAAAAAAAAAAAACGACTGTGAACCGAATTGATGGTGTACGGGGTCGGCTACTATCAGATGTTATGTGATATGATGCAGAATGCCGTACAAACTTCAAATCATCTATCGTCTGACACTTTTATTATCTTTACATAAGCCCTACATCCTTGTTTGTACATGTTCTCTAAATATGCCTACACTGTGTGTACCACATTTGTTTTGGTCATTTGAGATTGAACCTTTCGTGAGTCCTGAAAGCCGAGCCAGAATTAGGAAAAATGAAGTATTCATTTCTCTTAATATTGATTGCAATGCTGGCCGCTTCCACGGAAGCAGCAGCATCGTCATCCACCAAAAGAGCCGGCCGAGCTGGGGAAGATCTACGTCTACCGCGAAATATTTTACCCCGTTTGTACGAGGTAACTTTGCTGCCCATTCTCAGCGAAGGAAATTTCACGACCGAGGGTTCAGTCAGCATTTCTGTCGATTGTATTCAAGCTACTAATAACATTACGTTGCATATCGCTGATATCCTTTTCAATCCTGCTGATGTGACGGTGAGTTAAACAGCAAGTCAAAAGCTGCGAATTAACAATTAAATTTAAAAAGTTCTTTGTTCAATGCAGCTAACCGATTTGACCACGAGTCAATTGGTGGGAATCAGCAATGTTGCCGAGGATAAAATCCGCCAATTCCTGGTTGTGACGACGAACGTTCAGCTGTTAGCTGGGCGTCAATACCGTCTTTCTCTGACTTTCACTTCCATTCTCAACAATGAGCTGCGCGGATTCTACCGTTCCAGCTACAATGAAAATGGCGCAGTCAAATACATGGCCGTTTCGCAGATGCAGCCGACCGATGCCCGGAGAGCATTCCCTTGCTTCGACGAGCCTAACATGAAGGCTAATTTCACAATGAAACTTGGCCGTCTGACGACACAGCTGTCGACATCAAACATGCCTGTCAAGGAAACAACGCCCATGTCAGTTATATTATACGATACCATTCTACTTTTATGTTTACAAGTTTTGGAGAATTTCAATCAACTGTGACCAATTTCGCAGTGCGGGCAGACCCGGCTACGTGTGGGATCTATTTGAAACTTCGTTCCCTGTTTCGACTTATCTGGTGGGTATGATGGTTTCTGAGTTCACCTACATCGATTCACCACCCGGACTCAGCACAACGCCCTTCCGTATTTGGACCAGACCGGAAGCTGTCAGCCAAGCAGAGTAGAAACTTGATTTTTTACGAGATATCGTACAGACTATGTACGTTTAATGGATTTTATTTTGTTTCAAAAATTACAGATACGCTAGTCGAATTGGTCCTCAGGTATTGACGTTTTACGAAGATTATTTTCAAATCCCTTTCCCACTTCCGAAGCAAGATATGGTCGCACTGAAAGATTTGTCTTTTGGTGGGATGGAAAACTGGGGTATGATTACTTACAGGTACACATACCATTTAGATATAGAAAATAAGGGAATCCCTATTGATATGAGCGGTGGCTTTTAAACTAATAGGGAAACTGCTCTGCTTTTTGACCCTGTCAAGTCATCCGAGTCGGACAAGCAGAGAGTTACTACGGTTGTTGCCCATGAGTTGGCCCATCAATGGTAAATTATAATTAGGATAAACTTTCTAGTCGAACTTTTTAAAAATGACAATATTTTCCACAGGTTCGGAGATTTGGTTACGATGGACTGGTGGAGTGATCTGTGGCTTAACGAAGGTACGGCATTTAATTCTGTGAGAAAAATTTAAAAACCTAGCGCAATAACAAACCTTTTAAACGAACAGGGTTCGCAAGTTATTTGGAATATCTAGGCGCCGATTTTGTAAGTTCAATTCTGTAAATCGTCAAGTCCATGTCCCCGTAAACGACTGTGGAATATCTCATCTAAAATAACTAAATTTAGTTTACACCATTTGTAAACGGACCCACCAAGCTATTAATGAATTAATTTTGAAGGTCGAGCCCGAATTCGGTATGATTGAACAAACTATTATCAACGACGTCCAAGACGTCTTTGGCATAGACGCCCTCGAGTCATCGCATCCAATTTCGGTGGAGGTTAACGACCCAAATGAAATCAACGAGCTGTTTGATGACATTTCGTACGGAAAAGGTAGATCCTTCTTTTATTATGCATCCAAAAGCTAATAAATTGTACTAATAATAACCACTGAATGCGAAGGCGCTTCTATTATCCGGATGTTGAACAAATTTCTGGGCGAGCAGTCATTCCGCGCTGGTCTGACTAATTACCTCAACTCAAAGTAGGTCCAGATAAAAAAATATTGTGCAAGTAATTCAACGATCATTTTTAAAACGATTGTGCCTATTTCTTCATGAAGGAAATACAGCAACGCAGTTCAAGATGATTTATGGGCAGCTTTGACAGCACAGGCTCTTACTGATAACGTCAGTTTACCGATCGACGTCCGAACCATCATGAACACCTGGACTTTGAAAATGGTACTACATTGAGAAATTTGCTTATTCATCTTGGGTACATATCCTGTTTATATCCGTCTGATTAAATTAGGGTTATCCAATCGTCACTGTCGTCCGCGATTACGCTGCGCAGACCGCCGTTATCTCCCAAGTAAATATTTGATTATTTTCCCAACGAATGATTTTTGTTTTTAATAATAAGAATTTGATGGACAAAAGGCACGATTTCTGCTGAGATCCAATCCCAATTCGACAGACCAAACCGTCTACCGTTGGTGGATTCCACTCACTTACACGACTGATTTCAACCAGCCACAAAAATCATCTTGGATCCCTTACGAGCAGACAGCCATTCAAATAAGTAATGTCGGAGCCAGCAATCAATGGGTCATTTTCAACGTCGACGAAGTCGGTAAAAAGGAATATGTCACATAAAACAAGACTGTGAAAACAATTGGGATTGACATTGACACACACTGCAGGTTTCTATCGGGTGAATTACGACGAAACAAACTGGAATCTGATCGTCTCTCAACTGCTTTCGGATTTTCAACAAATTTCTCTAATTAATCGAGCCCAGCTGCTTGATGACAGTTTGAATATCGCGCGAGTCAACGCTTTACCCTACTCTGTGTCGTTAGGGTTGACCCAGTACCTGACAAAGGAGCAGGATTACATCCCGTGGATGTCGGCCCTCACCGGATTGAGTTACCTCGATCTCATGTACATCCGAACGGCGGGATACGTCGAGTTTAAGGTAATAGTGTGACGCGAAATCATCGCTCAGAGAAAAAAGAATCATTTTGTTAATGATGGCTGGATAGGGTTACTTGACGAAACTGGTGACGCCACTCTACGATTACGTCAAATTCAACGACACCGTAGGCGATTCCCACTTGCTCATCTACACAAGAGTCACAGCAGTGAAATGGGCATGCAAATTACAAATAGGAGATTGCGTGTCTAGTTCAATCAACTTTTATCAAGCTTGGATGAACGATCCAGCAAATCCCACGTAACCAAAAATCAATATAGTTGAATTTTAATCGTCAAATGTTTGTAACGGTTTTTGGGGTGCGATTGACAGTATAGTTCCAGTCAATCAAAAGTCAACCATTACTTGTACGGCCATTGCTAACGGAGGGAATGCGGAGTGGGACTTTGCCTTTCAGCGCTACTTGGACTCTAATGTGGCAGCTGAATCCTCCAAACTGCTTTTCGGACTAAGCTGCTCTACTGATCCTGTCGTACTCCAAAAGTGATCATAATCAGCCCCCTTTGTTAAATTGCCTTCAAGTAATGATAATTTGTTGTATTAGCTTGTTGGAAATGAGTTTAGATCCGAATTCTGGTATCCGACGTAACGACGCCAGCAGCGTCTTTATTAATGTTGGTTCCAACCCCGTTGGGCGTGACCTCACCTTCAATTTTATTCAAACTCGTTGGTCGGAAATGGTAGCCTTGTAAGTATTGACAGACACAAACTCATTTCCACAATTTCCAATTGTAATTTGTATTCTGTTTCGTGTTCCAGTTTCCCCAGTTTGTACGACCTGGCGCGCATAGTCGACTCCGTATCGGAGGGCTTCAACACCCCGACGGAAGTGCAAGAGGTACCGTATTCTACTACAACCTCATGAATAGCTTCTAATTTTGTCATTATTTATCGATTTTTCAATTGTTTTTTTTTTTTTTTTTTTTTTTTTTTTCGGTGGTGGGTGAGCAGTTGAAACAGTTGCAAGCGGACCACGCCGACGAACTCGGGACCGCCGCCCGAGCCCTTGATCAATCGATTGAACGAGCTGAATCCAATGTAGAATGGATGTCACTCCATTATCAGGAAGTTTTGGATTGGATCCAACAGAATCCGTAAACAAATGTGTAAAACAAGCTAGCCGAAAACACCATTAATATTGATAAACAGCTGACCGAGGAAAAGACAGTGCAGTCTATAGATCCATCAGTGTGACTATTGTTTACAAGTTGAGACAGAACATCAAGGGTAGAGACACGGCGCAGTAGTGGTGGTAGTAATACACGGTGGAAATGCAAGCACGTCTACAGATACAAACACAAACAAAACTGGGTGGTCATTACTCATTAGTTTTTCGTGTAAACAGCCGAGCCGACCGCCGTCGGCTCTAATAACAAACGGAGCATTGTGTATGTCATATCCCTCAGCCCCGTTATGTGTGTGTATAACGACCGCAATAGTCGGCGGAGAAGCTAGAGCAGGACATCCTACCACACATCCAGGAGCTGGCGAAACACGTGTGCTATTAACGGAATGAGAAAAGGGATAATGGAAGACGATCCATCTCGTTTTGTGTGTGTTGCGTATATACTGCTGTCCTGCTGCCCGAGAGCGTCATCAATACAATTAAAAGATGGTTCAGCAACGGCCGACGTCTAGTACGTACGCATGACTATACCGAGATGATACTGAATACAACATAATAGTAGGAGAAGGTGTGCTTGTTGGGAGGCGGGATGTTGATGACGTCAGACGCTATGCCGTTTATGAAAAGAAAATGAAAATTAACGGCCTGGAAATGTGTAGGAAGAAGCTAGCGGAAACAGCCCTTCAAAAATAGACTAGTCATCAACAGCTTTTCTTTATATAGCAGATATAAAAATGAATAATAATTCCCCCTCAAAAATGGTTTGAATGAAATAAGAGAAGAAAATGGTTATATAATAGAAAGAGTGGACGTATTTAATACCTTCATAGGTGGTACTCGGAGAACACAACACACACAGATAGGAGACTGGAGGAGGGTATTACCCCTAAAAACTGGTGGATCGAATATCCTCTTATGGGGTTTGATTAGTTTCGCGAAACTTTAGACAGCCAAACCGGCCTAGATCTTTTGTCATAGGCTGATGGAGCGCGCTACAAGGGTGTCTGTTCCCCATTCATCTCTTCATCCAGGGAGAGAGAGAGGGGGGTAAAAGATTTTTTTCGATTCGTAACATTATCGAGATAAGACTTGGATATAGAGTGTGAGAGAGGGCTATATAGAGAGACTAGTGAAGTTGATTCATCGCCACTCCCCACTGGTGGCAGCGACAGCAGCAGCAGCAGCAGAGACCAGCGATGGGGGAGGTTTGAAAACGTTGGCGTGATGAAGACGAACGAGCAACGGGACTGATGGATCGCTGTTTATATGGCTTCGCTTTTCTGCTGTGCTCCACATCGATGAGGGGGGAAAGAAGAAGAAGAAAAAAACCCCTGTCGTTTCTGTAGTCCCCTACTCATTCTGTCTATGATATCTCTAAACAGATAAAGAAAAACAAAAAAAACAAACTCGACTGGTATTGTCAATTACAGATAAAGAGAGCAGAATCTATCGGGGCCCCCGGTTCTCATCGAGTTATTTATGTATATCTATCGCACTCTTTTTAGCTGACGAGATATTGATTCGGTTAAAAGGGACATGACTCTTATTCCTGGCTGGGAAAAGACGTTGGCAAACAAAAAGGCCTTTCTCGCTCGCTTCTAATGATACTTACACTCTATATAACAGCCTCCGCTTCTGCTGCTGCTGCTGTGTCTCGGGTTTGGATCTCTCTCTCATGATCGATCGGCCTTTGGTAATTGCTATCTGAAGTCTGGACTGGACTGACATACAAGACGGAGAGGGGGGGAGTTAGAAGGGGGTCAATGCACAACGAGATACACGATATCGCCAAATCCTCTCACGAAAAACCCGTCCCTCTCCATCTAGACTTCATCTTCCACCAACAGGCCCGCCAGCAGAAATGTGTCTCCAAACCCAGTAGCCAACGTAAACAAGAAATCGTCTAGCTATAGCTGCTAGCTTCATATGCAACCGTTGCGTGCATCCGCGTTGACTGCGTCTGAGTGACAGAAGACGGCCGAGATCAATCAGCTCGAGAAACCAAAAACCCCCACCCTAGAAAACAAAAAAGATAACGAGCTCTCTAAGGTATCTCCTCGTAGTAGAGAATTCACTTAAACTTAAGGGAGTTCAGCGCGCGGGATAGGTGGGGGTGCTTGTCAAATGTCGGGATCAACCCTCGTCATCTATTCGGCACAACTTGGATTAATTAACCAGATTAAAGAATCCTGTAGAGTGTGGATGGGAAATCCTTAGTCAAAATCCAGGGAGGGTATTAAAAGACAAAAAAACTTTTTGGCAGGACAGCTTAACCCTTGTTGAGCTTCGCAGCGCATCTCTCCCAGCTAGCCTAGCTCTGCTGAGAGCAGACGCATCAAAATCGGGCGTGTTGTTAAGCTCGCATGAATAATAAATGCCGTAATGCCTCCTGATGTTTGGTTTATTTGATCGGCGCGGAGCAGTTTGAACCACCACCTCCCCCATGTGGGTTTCTTTCGTACACATTTTCTGGTTATGTGTGTCAAATCCTTTTCAGACGAGCAGCCCGTGTTGTTGTTGTTGTTGTTGTACATTACGGTTGAAGAGACTTGCTCTTTGGCCGGAAGTCGAGGGGTTGGCTCGTGAGATTCAAAGCACCCCACCTTCTTTTTTAAGAAAATCATAATTCAATAAGCTTTTTCCCTTTCATAGAGATGGAGGGGGGGGGGAGACTTTAACAGCAATAACCGTTTTGACAAGAAGAGAATGAGAGCAAAAGAAGAAAAAGAGACGTGGTGGGGTCGTGCCCCCGGGTGCCAGTAATAACGGAATCCTATCCGTCGCCATTCCATCCGCGTGGGCACTTGGGTTTGGTCGTTTCCGGAATAAATGGTTCGCGCGTGGATAACATAATATTTCACAGGTGGATCGCTCTAACAATGCACAGCAAATGCGCGATGTGCAGCTGCTTCTCTGATCTTGTTTCATACTACGTGGAAGAAAAAAATGACGCGTACACACACACACATTTCCACATTTTATTTTTGTGATGTGGGGTTTTCTTTTATTCGTCGGGGGAAAAAGAAAAAATAGACTTTTTTTTACTGCATGCGTGGCGTGAGCGACAGGTGGCGCTGATGCTAGCTGTCATCTATCAAGGGTAAAAGCCGATAGTGTCTGCTGGTCTTCTTCGTTCCACATCAAAACACACGTGTGCCCCCCTTGGAAAAGCAGGTAAATTCAATAGAATGGTTGACCAATCTTGCGTATCTTTCGAGACCGATCTCGCCGTTGGCTTTGTCAAATGAATTTTCTGTTCGCGAGTTGTCGGAAAACTAAGGAAACTCGCCGTCCCAGTGAGAGTTCAACTTTTAGCCCCCCACCCCTTGGAAAACGAAGCTCGAGTGCTATTTATAAACATTCTAATTCGACTCTTTTGTTTGGATATCAATAGGAAAGACCGTCGCCATGGAACTTTGCTGCGTCGTCCAAAAGTATGCTTGGGGGAAAGTTGGGAAATCGAGTCTGGTGGCCCAGCTTTCGCAAGGAAACTCAGCTGCCCCTGTTGTGGAAGTGGATCCCTATGCCGAGCTGTGGATGGGAACTCACCCTTCTGGCCCATCTTTAATTAAAACATCCAATGAGCCTTTGCTGAATCACCTGCTCAACAATGTCGACTCACTGGGAGATGCAGAGAAAAAGAGTTTCGGGACAGACTTGCCCTTCCTCTTTAAAGCTCTATCAGTTGCAAAGGCCCTATCAATCCAGGCCCATCCCAATAAGGTAACACCACTCAAACACCTCTTCAATCCATACAACACTGACAGGTCTTTTGACGCTTTCAAAATTAGAAACATGCTGAGGAGTTGTTTGCCACTCGACCAGATCTCTACAAGGATCCCAACCACAAGCCTGAAATGGTGACTGCTTGGCTGGGGCCATTCGAAGCCTTGTGTGGCTTCAGGCCTATAGCAGATATCAAATTCTTCATCCAAGGTTGGGCAAAATTGATTCGACTCTTTTGAATGAGGCCCTCGCGTTCGATTATCTAACTCTTTTTTTTCTTTCTCTCCATCTCTTTATTTATTTTTTATTTACCCCGAGGGAACTTTTAGAAATTGACGAGTTGGCCGCCGTTGTGGGAAAGGCAGCGTGTGAAGCACTAGTCAAGGCCGAATCGGATTCAGGGGAAATGCAAGCCCTTCGTGAATGCTTCTCCGCTTTGATGAACAGCAGCGAGGAATCGATTGCATCCGCGCTGCAGCAGTTTGAGAAGCGCATCCCGTCTCTGAGTCCGTTTCCGCTCTGATTTTTCTTTTCTCTTTCTATATTCCTTTCAATGAAATGACGATGCGTCCACAGTTTTCCCTTTTCCGACTAACAAACTAACACGCAAAACATTCGCCGTCCCCCCTCAGGTGCCGAGAAGAAGGAATCGCTTCAGTGTGACCTTTTCACGCGGATCGCCGCCGATTTCCCGGGCGACGTCGGTTGCTGGAGCGTTTACTTCATGAACTACGTCGTCCTACAGGAAGGAGAGAGCATGTTTCTCGGTCCCAATGTTCCTCACGCTTACATTTTCGGGGGTATGTTTTTCACCAGCAATCGCACGGTTGAGTGCACCTCACTGTGCCACCAATGCGGATGGGAAAAGGCAATGTGTGTGTGTGTACATTGGGGGACACACACACACTGTATAATAATAATAATAATAATAAGCCGACTGCGGGTGACAGCTGAGCTAAGCTTTAATTAAGCCCATTTGCTGTGACAGATTGCCTCGAGTGTATGGCATGTTCCGACAACGTTGTCCGCGCCGGACTGACGCCCAAATTCAAAGATATCGACACGCTGTGCTCGATGCTCGACTACCAGCCGGGACCGGTCGACCGATTCCGGATGCAGTGGACCGCCGTCGACGCCTTTTGCCAAGAGTGCTTCCCCCCGGTGCCGGATTTTGCCATGGCCCGCCTGCGTCTGCCCGCCAGCGCCACCGTCGACCAGGCCTATCGTCTTCCCAGCCGATCCAACGCCAGCGTCCTTTTGATCCTGCAGGGCCAGGCCAGCAGCGCCGAGACTGCGGGAGACTTGAATTTCGGTCAAGTGCTTTTCCTGAAAGCCGGCCAGCAGTTGACTCTGAAAGTCAAAGGCGGCCAGGATTTGATCGTTTATCAAGCGTTCGCTAATGTTTGAACCCGCACACAAAAGGGTCCAGACTTTTTAGAGACAAGAGAAAAATGGTAAAGAGAAAGAGAGAGAGGAGGGTGATGAAGGCTGTCGTCTTTTGTTATGTTACTCGATCGAGATATTTATTATGTAGCCCCTTTTTCAGATGTGGTTGAATACAAAATACTTTGGTGTGTGTGGCTAAAATAAAGAGTCATCCATCACTTAAAGTTTGGCGGTGGGGGAGAGAAAAATACAATAGAGGCCGAAGAGAAAAGAAAGAAAAATAAAATAAAAATAAAAAGGAGAGTGCTCTGTGTCAACTAATGGACTGGCAGAGCGTGATCCAAACCGCCGATATATACCCCGACACAAGGAGGGGGTATACATATATACATTCAAGAGTGAAAGAAGGAGGCACCACCCTTAAAATCGATAATCCCATCCGCCAACCTGTCACTCATCGGCATGTGCTGGAAAACACGGGACATTGAAACTTTCGGTTTAAAGATGCAGCCGGTGCGGTACGGGGGGTAAAGTAACGCAAGGACAACTCAACAAGCAAACTCTACTGCACTGCGTACTATAGTGCCCAACGGGATATTTATTTAATTTTCTCGGTAGTAGTAACTTGTACGAGTTGGTTGCTGCTGACGAATTGGCCGGCTTGTCTCGTCACTAGGAGCGTCCGGGCAGTTGCGTTGTTCCGTGGTCTTGAGAAACTTTTGATCCAAACCAAACGAATGGATGCGATGGTGGACGAAAGTCAATCCGGATTCCGACGGTTGCCTCTGGCGACTTAAATACCAGAGAAATTCTAATCGAACGATAGAAATGCCCAAAAGGAAAAAAAAAAATCAAATGATATCGATCACGGATTTAAAACTAAATCGTTTGCCGAGTAGATGGAAAAATGAATGAAAATTTTACGAATGCTTTTGCCGTTGAAACTTTGGCAAGTCCAGACGATCGAGTAGTTGGTGTAGTCGGTATCTAGGACCCAATAGTTGCCGTCGGCTGGAACAGGTCGGCTGAAAGAATTCGATGGGAAAACGACGCCTAGTTTGGCCTGTCCTTTTGGCGGTTCGATCAGCCGGGCAGTGCCGTCGACCATGTTGAAACTCTTCGAGCTGACACCAAGACGGATAGAATGGGGATATAAACGAGTCAGAAAGGCAACACACACAAAAAAGAAAAAGAACAAAATTCTCAAGTGTTTTGTGAGTGTGGGGGGCGATTGATTATATAAGAAAGGCCAGAAAAAATATTCAAACAAATCGAAAAGAAGATTTTTTCCTTTTTTTTTTTTTTTCCTTGGCATGGCGCCGTGCCACGACATCAGTCGCGTACCTATCGAGACATTCTCCACGCCGCGATAATCATAATTTCCTGACGTATTTTTTCTCCTTTGCCTTCGCCTTCATCGGAAAGTGCGAGAAAAGAGAGGCTCAATCAAGGCGAACGATGCGGCCGTCGTGAGGGAGGTGGGCGAGCAAGAGAGAGAGAGAGAGAGTTTGACTCGACGAAACGCGCAATTCTCCACGCCGAATCGGCATAGGCGATGGTCGTCAATCTCGTCGTGTCGCCTCGAGATTTTAGGAGGGAAACGTGCGCGCCCAAGTCTTTTTCTTTTTTCAATCGCTTCTTCTTCTTTCCCTTGAACATCTCAGAGCTCGCGCAAAGCGCATCCATCCGATTACCATAATATCGTTCGCTCGTGTGGTGGTGGCCGACGCACTTTGCTTCTTTGTGCCAAAAAATATGAGACGGAGGAGGAGGGAGGCCAGCAGCAGCAGCAGCCGAGGAGACACAAAACGGCGTTGGCGTTGCGCAAGGACATCACGCGGACATCTACATACAACTTTCGACTGGGCTGACCTATTTTTAAACACGCGCGCCCAGCAGTCCGGCAATTCACGGTAAAAACCAATGACTCGGGTAGTGTCCCGATCTCTTCTTCTTCTTCTTTCTTACCACGGCGGACTATGTGTCGCTCCGAGCCAACATCAACAAACATTTGCGCCGGTCGTTTGCCAGCCAGAGAGAGGACTCCCAACTACAAACGATCCCATCTCGTCGTTTGGCTCGGAAAAACAGAATGGCCCACCCTGCACGAATAATAAAAAAAAAGGCCAACGCGTTTTTCGTTTGTTTTCTTTTTTATCTCAACTGGGAAGAAAGTCAAAAGAGCAGCAGCAGCAGCAGGAGCTGCAAGCAACAAGCGACATTATGTACGCCACCGTGATGTCAACACCTGATCCAATAGAGTCGTCGTCGCTCGGGCGTTGATGGCGAATCCCAACGGGAGAGAAAATGTTAAAAAAGAAAAAAAAGGGAGCGGGATTTTGGGCGGTCGCCCGGGCGACGAGCGCGAATATAATTATACAAGCGTTTCTAACTGACATATACGAGTGTCTGTTACAACGACGTCTGACTACTCCGGGGGCAAGAAAAAGGACACTCTGTTTGTATTCATTCATACGTCAACAGCTCAAAGGATCGAGAGTGGGAAAAAAACTTAAAAATAACTGACAAAAAAAGTAACGTTTTTACCTGGTGTTGAAACTCCGGTTGATCACTCGGACGTTGCCATCGGCCAGCAAGGAATAGTTGGCCGTCACACAACTGGCGAACGAGCTGAAGACGGCCGGATAGCTTTCAATTTCGTACCAGAGGCCAAGATACTGGAAATATCAAATCAAAATTTGCAACCGGTTAGTCACCAATTCGTCACAGATTTATGGCGACAAATCAATCGGGAGGCGGTCAAAATGGACCGACGGAGTCTGTCGGCTCCGATTTAAATGTGCGTGCCGTACCCTGTGGAGGTCGAAATCGCGAACGACGTCGAGCTTTGGGCACGGTTGGTCGAACGTCACTTGAGATTGGACACGGAGCGACAAGAGCTGCACCGCCGTTACGAAGACGACCAAAAACTTATGGATCGGCATTTCTAAATCCGGCCAATCTAACAGGAATGCCAATAGAGAATTCATGACAATCAAAAAAAATATCAAATAAAAATCTAAGTTGGAAAGAAAAATGTGTGTGTAGTGCAGTGCGTACAAGAAGAAGAAGATGCTAATGCGATAGATGCAAAGTGGACGTTTGAGATTGACGTAACGTGATGTTACCTACTGATATCGGCGCAGCGTGATAGCTCTTTTCTCGGTCCTGTTTGGCCAACGTCAAAACTCGACTCTATTCTTCTCCGACGTTGTTGCGTATAGCCTACTCTACTACTATATTAGACTTGATATTTCTCTTCTCGTGTCGAGTGCGCTCGACTGAATCCTGTCTCGCTCGGTTTTTATACGCACGGGGGGAAAGACTTGGACATTTTGAGGGACGGACGTCCAGCTGGAAATCGGAGCGCCATCCGAAACGGTACAAATACTTTTTTTTTCTTTTTCATTTTACAGCGTGTGGGTTTGGTATAGAAACTACACACAATACCAACAACAACAATAAAAAGGAAAAGAGAGAAAAAAAAAAGAAGAAGAAAGTTAGAAAAGACGATGATGAAATTTTTCGAAAAGAATTTCTTTTCGGTCCGTCAGAGACGGTCCTTTCGTTCATTTTGGACAGGCACATATAAAAGCCTATCTTCGAGGGAAATCCGGATGGCCGCTTGCGTCGTAACTAAACTCACAGTTTCTCGGTACTACTCTATACCCGACGCAAGCAGCAACTTGGACAAGCCAAAAATGTCTCGACGTCCGCTCAGGCCCCAAGGCCGCCCAGCGCCGCCACCGCCGCTCTCCAGCGCTCGATTAATATCGTAAATAACATGGTTTCCTTTTTGATCAACACACACAAAAAAAGAAGAAAAAAAACAGTTTTATGTGTATCCGCCATCAGCAGGAGCAGATGAGAAAAAAAAAACTAAATAAAAAGAGATATAGCTCTTTTTATAGGAGCACAGCACACAGCGCTCATCTTTCTTATTCATCTTATATAACTTCTTGTGTCTCTCCCACCCGCACCTTCTCCACCTCTCTCTCATTCTCTTTGTGAATTCGAGTCGTCAATGCGCCTACGGCTTTTCCGTACATTACCGTCAAAGTAGATGCGCCTCACGAATGTCCCGTAAAATGTTGTCTTGTCTTTTTTCTCCGTCCCATTTTTCTTCTTTCTTTCTCTTTAGTTTTTTGTTTGTTTGGTTTCGTGTTTGCTTGTTCCCGACGCCAGAGAGAGAGAGAGAGATACAACTGTAAGCATTCCGCCGTCTTATTCTTCTTCTTCATTGCCGTGTAAGAGAAATATTCCCGTCTCCAAAACATCTCTTTTTGAGTTGTTGTCACGCACGCCAACTCGAACAAGGTTATACAGACAACATCGAGTAGTACCTCCACCAAGCGAGGAGCGAAAAGGAATCAACCTTTCACGAGAACCATCTTTTATTTTCCGCCTCTCGTGCTATGCGGGACTCGGCTCCGAGTCCCACCTTCCTGTACCGAGACAAAGTCGGGAAAAAACTTTCATGTCGATTTATTTATACAAAAAAAGAAGCTCAACAAACAATTGTTCGTATTTTTCGTGTGTTTCTGTTACATATTTTGGCGTGGGTTCGTCGCAGGTTTCTTTTCTTGTGCGGTTTAGAATAAGCGGCATCGCTCCCGCGTGAAAACCCGGCTCCGGCTGATTAAGTCTCTTCTTCGACTGACGTATATAAAAACCCACAAAGGGAAAGAATTTTTGGTTCAAAAAAAAAAGAAAAATAAAGATTTTGAAAGGGGGAAAAACAAACGCGCCAAAAAGGAAAACAATACGTCGGTAATAACCTTCCACACTATTTTTTCCCGTCTTTTGACTTTTTTTTTATTTTTTCTTGGCTGATCGACCGCAAAGTCATTTAGATTAATCAAGTCTTCTTCTCAGTCGCTATAACCCCGGGGCGGCTCTTTTTTCTATGTGTGTGTTGTTCGATGGAAATATGTTGTGTGTGTGTGTGCATTTGCGCTTAGAGCCTACACCTAATAAAAGTATGGTATATATATCTCTCTGTTTCTCTCTCGACGAACTTGGGATGGTATTTGTCTATGTGTGGGAACTCGCTCCTGCGTGAGAAAAATCAGTCCGTCGTTCTCTCAACCCAAAGTAGAGGATATCTACCCCACCCCCACTTTGATACGGCAGGGCTCTTAATAGAAGCAACAAACCGGGCGCTGTGGTGGTTGTTGGTAATAATAATAATCCCAACTATAGAAAGAAAAAGAAGGGTCCGCTAAGAGATTTCACACAGATAGAGAGAGAGTCGGGTGTGTGTGATCCAAGGGGGTGAATCCCATCCACCAATAAGACAAATAAACGTAACGTGAAAGAGAAGGAAATGACCACGGGGCTAGAAAATGTTAGATAAAGCGGCTGATGAGCCCACCACCACCACCACCCGAACACAGTTAAAAAAATGAGAGCGCAAACAACTATATGGTTGCACTCTCGGCTGGCAACTACTATACATGTATATACAGCGGTCGTCCGTGTAATTACACGCACCCACAACCGGGAGGTGGGGGGAATGCCTTATATACACTATAGCTTCCACCTAATTGGACCAGGACGGTAAAAGAAAAGGGGAAAAAAAAAAAGAGTTTTGGAGGTGTCGGGGATCATCGTCGTGTTTTTCTCACCGTTGTTCTCGGCTCTACGGGATTGAGAGGATGCCAGCGAAATTGGGATCATCCTCTCTCCTTCCATGTTGTAATACCGCACGGTCGTATCTTTCGGTACTGGAGAAGAAGAAACAATCCAATTAGTTCATCTCTCGAGAAAAATGAGCCCTTATTAGAAAACATTAAAACACCCAAATCTCGGTGTTTTTCTTGTGGATCATCTTGGAGGATCTGTTTCTCTCTCCATATATTTTGAGTATTTTTGTTTTTCCTCCTTTTCGGTTTTTGTTTTGTTTTTTTGGTGTTTGTCTCTCGACCAAATGAGCGTGTGACGACGAGGAAAAAATCCTCCTGCCAAGCGACTTGCGGTCGTTTGTTTGTTTGCCCAGATTGACAAAACAAAAACCCGACACGGGTTTCAAATTTTCAGCTTTCAGCAGAGACATAAGGAAGACACAACAAGAGTCTAAGTCTTAAGAAAGAAAAAGGGGGTCACCTCATCTGTCAGTAATCATCTTCCAAAGACCAAGAAGACATCACCCCGCGTCCCTTCTGTCTCCTTTTTTCCTCCCCCTACCATCACCATCACCATCACCATCACCATCCAGCAGCAGCAAATGAGAAACAATATGGATATTTTCTTTCCCGAGAAGAATGGAAAAAGCAGACCGGAAAAACACACACACACATATGGTACGCGACAAGAAATAAGAAAAAAAGAGTTGATTGTATTTTCCAGCTCGAGGAATTTTTCTGCCAACCAACCAACCACATGGCACTGAAGAGTTGGTTTTTGCGGCCAAGGACAACAGATTATCCTTATGGGTCGCCCCCTTCTATACTCTGATGCGCTTAGACTTGTATACACCTTGGCAGGGAGGACACAGTTCAGCGGGAAAGAAAAATAACAAAATAACCAAAAAAGAAAAGAAAAACCCCATCAGGCCAGAAAAAGAAGACAACCCGGTGCTGTGATGGTGGCGGCCGTGGTTAGGTTCCAGTGTAAATGTTGTTCTTGGGCAAGGTTCAAAAAATGAAAAATAAGGAGCTCCTCATTGCCGAAAGGAAGAACCAACTCAGGTAGAAAAAAAGTCAATGACTATGTGCATCTAGTTCTCCATTCTTTTTACCTTTCTAATAGACCGCCACACACACAGAGAGAGAGCACAGTGAATATATATTGACGCGTCCTTCTATTTCTATGTATGTGTGCTTTCAGATTTCTTTTGTGTCTTTTTCCAGCAGGACACTGGCAATGAAGAAAAGACCCCCCGAAAAAGTGAGTAGTACTCGAAGGCCGACCTCATCTTCTTAACCTCGGGTGTTATTTTACCTTTCGTCGGCTTCCCCCCAGCCTGGTAGATATTCTCTGTCTGTGACGAGGGTCCTGCTGATGATTTCCCCTTTTTAACTTCACAATCTGCTAGTATTAGACTCTCTCATTCTATTGTTGACAACGTCGTTTCGGCTTGGCCGCTTGTTTCTTCTTCTCAACACAATTGCGCGCGTATCCCCCCCAACTTCTTCTTCTTCTTCTTCTTCTTCGCCTCTTAATCCGTCTCACCTGGCGAGTCAAAAGAGACCGCGCTCCAAGGGCCGGCGGTATGTGACACACGGTTACACAAAAAACCTCTGGCCGACCGCCGATCTCCGACTACCACTAATTCGGACACGCTTCTCCTTCACATTTATTCTTTTTCTCTCTTCAACGCTCGGTTGTATAATTCAACAACAACTGACAAACCTCACTACCACCACCACCGCTGGTGCTGCGGCTAGCCGGCCCTGGCCGGCCGGCGGACCCTTTTCCCAATTCATTCTTCTGGATAGATCTAAATGACAATCATAAAAGAGATTCCCTCGCCCCTAATAATAAACAGCGGCAATTTCATTTCCAAGAAAAAGAAAGAAAAAACAACCACAAAATGTACAACAATGTCGAATTTCCCGCCTTTGTTTGTGTGTGTGGGTGGATAGCTATTCGCGGGTTGGTCTGCTGCTGTTTCAATATCAAAGTTTTTCCCGGTGGACTGGAAAATATCACGAATGTTTCTTTTATAATATAAAAAGAATACACGTAAATAATTGCGCGATGGCCTCGCTGACGCGTTGCGAGGGAGACATCACAGTCGGAACAACAACCCAAAAGAAGAAAAAGTTGCAACTTGCAACAAGAAGAAGAAGAAGAAAGTTTTTTTCGGGAGACACAATCTTGATAATATAATGCGCTTTTGTTTCCCCCCGTGTCTGATGAAAAGATTTCCAGCGAAGACGGGGGAGGAGTTGATTGCTACCTGATAATAATAGACGGAGAGGAGGAGGAGGGCGGCGGTGACCAGCAGCGTGAATATCATGGACGCTAGAGCGTGTGTATGTATATAGACAAGTCTTATACTTTAAGGGTTGTTGTAAATATAGCGGGACCGAGCGTCACGGAATCTCGCCCTCATTATTTCTCCGCCGTCTTCGTTATACAACAACAGCGGAAACGGCGGAAACAACAACAACAATCAGAAAAAGGGACAACATTTTTCCATTCATTTCGTTTGGGGTTTTTTTTCCGGGGGGTTCACGGACCCAAACCCGGAACGAAGAAAAACGAACACAAATTTTGGGTTCCGTGGAACAATCGAAGTCGGAAATCATTGGCCATCGCTGCACGGGCACTAATCGATTGTATGGTTGTTGCTACAAATATTTTACACCGTACAACCGGTCGGAGGAAAAAATTAAAAATAAAAGTTCAACTTTCTTAACGGGTATAGCCGCAGAATATCGATGCCGGTGTTGCGGTCGAGAAAAGAAAAACGGCCATCTTCCCCCCCAAACCCCAAACTCCCAGGTACATAGGACAGTCAAAGACACTTTTGCGGACACTTGAGGAAAAGAAGAAAAAAGGTAATAATAATAATAACGTGTACACCTTTTTTTCGGTTGTGTGTAAACTCCCTTAACCCCCCCACTTCAAGTTTGTTCTATAATGAACTCGAGGACTGTATGTGTGTACCTTGCGGCTTCGTTGAAAATTGTTATTTTTCCTCTTCTTCTTCTTCTTCTTTTTGCGGTTGACCGACTGTGAAAAAAGGGACGAGGACACGTCGACTACCCGAAAATGAGCGGGTCGCCGAAAGAATTCGACGAAACGGACACCGGTCATGTCGTGTGTGTGTGTGTGTTTCCCCTCCGCAAATGTGTACGTGGGTGTGTTATTTCCTCGAATTGGTCATTTTTCCTCGTAGACCTTTCGGGTGGTGGAGGGGGTTTGCCTCCCACTACTACACCAGCACCTTACTATTCGTTAGCTTTTTTCCTTGGATCCCTGTAATGGATTTACCGCCGCCCGCCCGCCACTGACGCGGCCCCGCCGTCCGTAATTGACGCCGCGGCATAACAAATTGCTCCCTTCGCGCGCCACCACGTCCGTCACTGGGCCTGGCTGGCTGGGTGTGGTATTTGTATGTCTGTTCGTGCCGGTCCCGCGACGCGTAAATACGTATTTATTTCGCTACTACTACTACTCCTAGAAAGAAGAAAGAAAACGGCGAATGGCAAATTCATGGGCCGCAGAGTACAGACATGCACAACACGCCGGGCCGGGCGGATACCAACGACCGCACATCTCACAGGCTATTTTCTAGACGCGCTAAACCTTTTTTCTTCTTCCCCTTTTTACCCCCCTCATTCCCATTTAACGAAAAGGGCCGGAAGAACCCCCCACAGGTGCAGAGGGAAAAGAATAGGAAAAAAGAAAAAAAAGAGAAAACTTGGTTTATTAGATATCCTGTGTGTGCTGCCCTTTAGTTATTCCTGACCAATGGGGGAAAGACGAATCGACACGAGGAAAAACTAAAAAGAAGCGGAGTCGGGTCGATTTTTATTCTCATCGGATCTATTATCCTATGTATGTACAACTAGTAGAGTTTTTTTTTTTTTTTTTTTCGTTTTGGGTTATTTACCCCATCAGACGTGTGTTGTTTCCACTTGGGACCGGCCAAGACCGCCGATATTTAATTGGCCGCTAAAAGTCGGAAGAGATCATCAATTATCCGCTTTCAGTTTGAGCCGGTTTATCCCTAAACTTTCGTTCCATCTTTCCATCTTTCTTGCTGGCTGGATAATAATAAAACACACTAGACGGTGGTGCACGCCATCACGGCTAAAATACACACACAAATATTGAGGAGGGATGAGCCGCCCGTCTGTTTGTTAGCGCGGCCCCTTTTTTGTTCAGAGTCATCCGACGTAAATTTTTCTGTTGTTTTTTCTCAGGGAGAGCTAGAGACTTTGTATAGAAATGTGTGCCTCCCTCTTGTCTTCACAACGCGCTATTTGTAGTGTGTGTACACGCCGTTCAAAAAATAGCTGAAGCTAAGTAAAGTAAACAACAACCGTCGAGGTGAAGAAGAGAAGATAAAGGGGGAAAATGAGGGACAAAAACGAGTAAAGTTTAAGAAAGAAAAAAAATGATAAAAGGGGGGAAAGTAATAGAATTTATTCCTATTTTGGCTTGATCGACGCATTGGCCTGTGATGAAAGATGGCCGGTCTTGTTCCCTGTATATCATCATTACTAACAATGCTTTATAAAAGAGGGTTGTTCTTCCACTTTGCTGAGTCTTTTAAGTGGCGCAGAAAAGGGATGAGAGAGAAAAAGGTTCGGGGTTTCCCATCGAATAATTCCGCCTTGTGCATTTTCTCAATTGAATATACAACCAAACAAGATGAAGAAGAAGAATATAACTGGCGATTTGCTCGCAGATGCGTGCGACGGCCGAGGGGGTAAAACAATTTTTTCCTAGTTTTTGAATTGAATCGAGAAAAGTGTCGTCGTCCAAACCAAGTCGTGACGGCAATGTTTTTTTGGGGGGCTTGGATATATAAGGACCTCAAGCTGTGCGTTTAGATGCACGCAAGTACTTGACCGATAGAAGGAGAGAGTCCCATTGCGTGCTGATTGATATTCACGTCGGATAAGCGAAAAAAAAGAAAAGAAAAAGAAAAACCAGAGGTGGGAAAAACGAGCTGGATTATCGAGTGAACTCGCTTTTAGCCAGCTCTGCGGTTGTTGTTGTTAGGAGGCTGTCGGGACACGACGGGCATCACTTGGATATCAATCACCTCCCCCTCGAGCCTCTTTTGTTTTATAAGCATCTCCTCTCTCGTTCGCTAGCGAGTGAGAGAGAGAGAGAGAGAATAAGTTCTTGGGGTTCGATTGTCAGATTGATGATGTTCAAAGAACTCGATTGGCTTTCGAGTTGGATAGATACACGAACACGGGCAACAATGGCGGTCGGGAGAAGCCCTGGGTCCGTCGCTGCTGAAAACGATGCCCCACAACGCGGGAGACGGCCTTCCACCAACAATGGGGCCGGCTCGGGGGATTGTGTCTGAATGCGCGTGACGTCTGAAAAACAAAAACTCTCAAAAACCTTCAGCAGATACTCATCTCTGCTGATGACTGGGCAAAGAAACAAAGAAATCAAAACCAAATCTAATGGGGATAAAATAACACCCACCAGAAATGTGTATATATCCTCAAACACGTTCGCGTTCAAAAGTTAGCGCATATATGAAATTCATGTTAAAAAACGACCGTTACGTTATATACTACTCTGTGTACAAGCTTTATATTGGAAGTTGCACTAACGCGAGTTCAATAGCATCCGGCCCCTCCCTTTTGTTCAACATGCAATCGAACACACACAAAAGGACCTCTTGTTTGTTTCAATTCTCCTCTTTTTTCTTTTAATTTAAAAAATAAAAAAGAGGAACGAGTTTCAGTTGCTGCTGATTCGGATCGGACGTTAAAAAGAAACAGCTGACACCCAAGTGAACACGCCCATGGGCTTATTTATTTATTATATTCCCTCAAAAGAGAAAAAAAGAAGTAAATAAATAGAATTTCCCGGGAATGTTTGAAAAGCCGGTTAACCAAAAAAATCGAATCGTGGTTATTCAATTTTTCCTGTACAGTATATATATACGGGGGGACTAAATAATCGGCACGCGCACCTGTGAATTCGCGATAATCTTCATCAGCTTCTCCTTTGTTGAACGGCTCCCGACGGGCCGTCGGCGGTAACGAACCCTGGCCAAACGATTCCCAAATCCTCCAAGTGTCAGTAGAGACTCTAACGCAACCCAACCAGCGGCGGC
Organism: Daphnia pulex; assembly: GCF_021134715.1. NCBI lineage: Eukaryota > Metazoa > Arthropoda > Branchiopoda > Diplostraca > Daphniidae > Daphnia > Daphnia pulex. Next base: position 1,180,704 of record NC_060018.1, on the reverse strand, counting down.
GGCGGCGAGAATCGTGATCCAACAATCACTTGGTCTATTCATATAATACAACCGCACCAAAAGGAAACGTCCGTTTTCTGTTTGGTTTGCATCAGTCGCCTTTTGTTTCCTCCCCCCCCCCCCATTTTCCCATTTAAAAAAGTCCACCAAACCGGGCGTCGGTGGTGAATCGAAATATTCAATAAGTCATGTTTCCAAGAGAGGGAAAGTTCATTAAAGGCCTTTTAACGAAAATAATAATAAGAAAAATAAAAAAGGAACGAGACAATGCTGGGGAAGAAGGAAGGCATCAAGAACACGACGATATCCTTTTGTGTCAGACATCAAAGAAACCCTTTCTCGCACCCCAAGCACCACCACCACCCCATTTTGGCTGTATTAATTCCATTTGTTAATATAATAAAAGGGAAAGCGTTATTATAAATGTAAACCCCCTACTTCATCCGTTCAACTTTTCCTTTTCTTTCTTTCCTCCCCCGTTAATATCCTAAGACGATTGTGAAATTATATTTCGAGAAGTCGCCGTTTCTTGTCACTTTCATTCATTACGACTCCCACGTGCCCTCCGCATCGACCGCTGCACTCAGCAGCCGACACACATTTCATTTGTTTATATTATAAGTCGTTGGAGGAAATTGGGCTAAAGGTTGTTTTTTGTTGTTTTTCCTGGATAAATAATCTTGACAGTTGGTACATAAAGTCCGCACTGTAGCGGAACCGGAAAGAAATAAGAAAAGGAAAAAAATATGAAGCAGCAGCACCTCCGATCGCTTTGCTCCTCCGGAATATATTTTCTGTTTTCTTCACTTCTGGTCTTCCGCTTTTCATTCGACTGTTATTGTTGTTGTTATGATGATTATTACGACTATTTACTGCTGCGCTTGGGAGAGTAGTTTCTCGACAACATTATATTACGGGAGCTGGCGATGATGGCCGCCCCGAGGAGCTAAGGTTTGGTCTGGTATACCTATACACATTCATTTTCCGGACATTGACAACAGGAAGCGTCCTCTAGCTGGAAGGAGGGGAGGGATATAAATAATATAGGCATCGTTTTCCCACAGGCTTTTTTTTCTTTCTTTCGGTGAGAGACAGACACTGACAAGAGACTTGAGAGGCTATTTTCAATAACGCCGATGATGGCAGTCGTCTAATTCGGTCTCGTCGGTTCTTATTTTAACTGTTACCCGCAAGATTCCGTCATCGTCTCGTATCATCTCGCGTGAATTGCGTGAATTTCCATTTCGCCCCGGCGCGCGATAACGAGATGGCACAAAAGGGGCGTGACCTGACGTCCCAAACCTTTGAGGAACGGCTTGGTCACCGCCATTCCTAGAAACTCGGCAAAAAAAGAGATTTTCTCTCAACGACGACGTTGATATGTGATTATAAAATGGCGCATCACAGATGTGAATGAGCCAATAGTTGCCCCCACCATTGTCGCTTTTTTAACTTTTCTATCTGATGCAACTGATTTTTTTCTTTTTTTACATATAATTCCCGGTATGCTAAAAAGGTGGAAAAAAAAAGAAAAGAAAGAGACGTCTTGAGACAAACCCACAGCAAAGTTGAAAAGAAAAAAAAAAGAAAAAGGAAAAAGACGCCGCCGTTACTGCTGCTGATGCCGACATAAGGAACCAAAAAGAGAAGTGAAAGACCCAAAAGAAGAAGAAGAAGAAGAAGAGCCAGAGGGAGGCTTTATTTAGAGTCGACCCGTCTGGCAAAAGCAAATAAGCATCTAGTCAATAGAGTTATTTACATTTTCTATGTGTGTGTGTCTTAAAAAAGAGAGAAAGAAAGAAAAGTTCAAATAATAATAATAAAAGAAAAAAGGGGGGATATGTATAAGAAGGTATTTAAAAGAAAAAGAATCAAACAAAAAATATAAAAAAAACTTGAGAGAAAAGACACAAGAGAAGATGGAGTGGAGTTGTTGGCGATAGCGACCGATGGGGGGCTGGTGGGTGGACACACACGTGAGGATGTGGCCAAAGATTCCTGGACCGCGCCAGCAGCTCTAGCGGTTCCGTCCTATTGCCAATGGATTTCTATCAACACCTTGTCGTGTTTCTTGAGTTAAGAGAGTTGGGAAGCAGAGAAGAGAAAGAGAGGGAAAAGGGAACGCTCCGACTAGTGTCTGGCATCCGTCCTTTATGTATCAACTTCGGTTGGATTCTTTTATTTTATTTTTTTCTTGTGGCTCGTGTCGTCTGTCCCAGAAATGGACCCACTCCGCGGCGTAGAGTCTCTTGCCAGTCAAAAAAGTCAGTGCAAGGGCGTGAAATGCCATCAGATTTGGGATTTTCCGACGTTCACGTGAGTCCAACTGCCCTAGCCAAGATCCTCCTCTTCTTTCACACCGTCAGACACACAGAGCCGCGATATAGGAATGGGAGAAAAAAGAAAAAGAGTCCTATAGGATTTTCTTTCAGATCGACGCAACAACATTTTTTCGGTTGGAAATGTTCAAATACCGAACACGGCCTTATAGCGCCGGAATAGAAAGAAAGAAAGAAACATTATTCGGCCGATTTTTTTTTCTTTTCAAATGAAACATCAGTAGAAAAGGCCCGGGACATCCAGTCCATTTTAAAAAATACAAAATACAAGAGCAAATAACAAATGAAAAAGATGAAAAAGAGTGAACGGTCATCTTCCATTGAGTCCATCTTTCTCGTTTCTCATCGGAATGGAATCGGAGGAGAGCCGGACTCGATGGATCGGGAGGAGCAACAACATCACAAGAGTTTTGGTTATGTGTGCTCTATGGGGAGAAAACTCTATCCAGGACACACAGAGTCTAGAGTGAATGACGAGTCGGGTCTCATCAAGGTCCCTTTCTCTAGTCGCTTCCCTTGATGGCCAGCTCCGCCAAACCCTCCCATCCAATTCCAATATAAAAGGCCCAGCTGAACTCTATGTAGGGCTTTGATGACATCAAGAGGAGCTATACAACATTGGCGGCCCAGCAGTTCGCTCCGTTTCCACCCCGTTTTCATATGTATTTTCGATGGTATAATACGGAGACAACGACGAGAGGAACAAACAAAAACGCTCCACGGCAAAAAGGAGCCAACGAGAGGAAATCGGTTTTCATGATGTTTGGTAGACGTTGAAGAAGGACTCTCGTGAGTCTCTCCCCAAACTTTGGAGATTCTATGGGGCTGGTGGATGCCGACACCACCAAGTCGATAATATGGGAAACTGGCAAGAGTTTGGCGTTTGTGTTTTGAAATAGTTTTAGAGAAGAGAGAAATGGCCGGCCAGGAGCTTTTTTGATCAAAGGGAGGAAACGTCCAGCTGCACAGCAGAAACGGTTGCCAACAACATAAAGGGCTGAATCGGAGAAGAGGAAGAAGAAAACGGAGACGTTTTGGGGAATCTGGTCGTTTGATTGGCCGCCCTATTTTATTTTATTTTATTTTTGTGCCGACGTTGTTGGAAATATAAGAAGAGAAGCTTGGCGCTGTTTGTTTTCATCTCAAGTTTGTCAACAGCCGAAATGGCGAAGGCTGAAAGGGTGGAGGAGAGAAAAAGGAGCAAACAAGAAACAACAATAAACATTCGAATCAAATCTCCCAACAACCGACGACGCCAGCTCTTTTTTGGCTAAATGGAATCAGTTCCGTGCCCCGCTCTGTTTGAGCACACGACAAGATCGACAATAGAGTTTGAGAAGAGTTTTCTTTTTTTTTTCATTTTTAGTTACAGGCAACTAAATACATAACACTACGGAAAGAGAGAGAGAGAGAAAAGAAGGGACGATCACAAACATATCACGTGTTCACAACCCATTCCGCACACAATGGGGGAGCCATCCAGCAGCTCTAATAAATAAAAAGGAAAAAGAAGAGGGGTCCCTCCGCACTTCACAAACATCAAACGGCACAAAGTCGAGCATCCGCGTCGAGGATATACAGTCCAGGCCATGCAACCCACTCGACCAGACTCCCAGTCCAGGGGTATATGTATACGATGAACCGTTGAAAATCGGAAAACTCTCCTCCCATTTTCTCGGAAAAAAAAAAGTAGAGAAAATAAAATAAAAAAACCCACCCGTCACACACATCACAGAATTCCCCTCCACCTCATTCATATTTGAAGCGGTGGGGAGAATAAATAAAAAAATAACCAAAAAATGGAGAAAGAAATTTTCAGTTTTTTTCTTCTGTGAAAATGAGCAGACCGCGCGTATCGTATTAGTGTACGAGGGGCTGGCAACACGGTTTGTTCATTGTCAGGTATTATTAGTAGAAACGAGACGGAGAAACGTCCATCCGTCCCGACTCTCAACGTCCATCCGCTCCGGTCGTTAAATAGATGACCGGCCGAGGCCGTAGCTCTATAGGCGCCTTCTCAGGTCTGCCGGCCGGCCCCACCAAAGTGCCACATGTCTTTTTTTCTTTTCGAGGGGTTGATTCTGTGGTGCGATTCGTGACGGCCCGCCGTCCATATAGCCAGCCGAGAAGTACATAGATAGATATAAAGTCGATTCACACATTCACAAGTGAGTGCCTGAGAGTGTGTTTATAAATGGACAACAATCACGGCTCATAGACGTCTCTCACAAAAGAATGGGAGAGAAGAAGGGTCAAAGAAAAACGACGACGACCCTTTCCCGACATTGCAAAGAGCCGCGCGCTATTTGAAATGAAAAAAAAAAAGAAAAAAGTCTGATAAAACGTGTTAAATCTGAATGGTTTACAGACAACAAAGTTTCACACACAAGCCAATAGACTTGGCTAGTCCAAGTCAGTGAAAAATGTTTAGGGGATATGACTCTCAATAGCATTCCTCTCTCTCTATGTGTATGCATATACACAGATGGATAGATAGATGTAGTGTGAGTGTATATATATACAAGAGCAGCAGCAGCAGCCAGACTGGCAGTGATTCTTTAGAGAAGAAAGAAAGAAAAGTGTAATGCGCCTCTGATGGATTGGAATGCGGCCGATAGATGGGCAACATTCCGGCGGATCAAGAAGAGGAACGTCTGTATATATCCTATATTGGTCGATGATGGTCATTCCCTACACACGAGATCTTTCTTTCTCTCCCCCCTTTTATTCTTATAGGAGGCCGAGTCAATCTGTGAAAGCTCTGCGCTTTTCTATGCATCATCCGTCGCAATACGATCTGGATGATGAATAATGCATCCGAGCGGATATCTCTCCGCCGTCGCAGTGTGGAAGCGATAAGCCAGTCGACTGGGCTGTAATGGTCTCGTCGCCATCTTCCCGTCATCGACGACGTAATTGGGCGCCAATCAAACCAGATGTTAACGTCCGTGTACTACAACAAACTAACACGTTTCCACACACACCACACACACCCGGCTCAAATTCACTAGAAATTGAAAACCTCCAATAAGCCAAATATTAAATTTGAAACCTCCACTTTTCTTTCCCCCCTTCAACTTCATGGCAAATATTTTAAAAAATATGAAACTAATTTTCGAAAAAAAGAAAAGGGAGAAGAGAGGGCAAAGTGTCGAGTTGCTTAACCCGGAAGAATTTCGTTTTCTAGCCCCACACACACACACACCGGTTATTACTATTTTTTTCTCCCCTCTTTCTTATTTTTTCTGTTATATATATCCACCACCACACACACTCTTTTTTTACCTATCTACTACTAGCACCACCTTTTATGAAGTTCTAAAGCCCAGATACCAGACGCCCATTTTTTCCCTATTTTTTTCAAAATTCCCTCCCAAAATCCTCCTTCTTTGCCACCACCTTCTTCTCTCCTTCTCTCTTGTTCTGGTATTCCTCCCTCTTTTACTATATGTGTGTTGTACCCACACACCGGGGGCTCTCCCCTTCTAGCCTGTTAAAAAAAAGTAAGACTCTCTCTCTCTCTGTGTGTGTGTTAAAGCCAGGGGGATATAGCTAGTGTATACACACACACACACACACAGACTACAGCTGCTAAATACAAGCGCTCAGTAAGCCAGATCGGTCATTCGTGGCTGGAACTCCGAGCGTGCACCACCACTAAAACTCTCTCTCTCTCGGCTCTTTTTCTGTTCCCGTGTCTGTTGTATATTCTCACAGAGTGCCTGATAATATAACAACACACACACAAGACACAAAAACTTTTGTCCGATTTTTTTGTTTCGGTTGTCTCCCGTTTTTATTTTTCGTGTCAGTGTCTCTTTTGTGTTTTGTGCATTTTCCCAATCGACTGTGATTTCTTTTTTCCGTTCACCCGACGACATTTTTTGGTTTCCGTTCAACAACAAAAAACAAGTGATATCTATTGTATTTTTTACAATATCATCATCTCGCCACAAAATTCAAAAGTTTTTCCAACGGAATTTGACCGCCGACCAGCAGATTGAAATCGATTCCAATTTGTCAAAACGACACAAAATTAGCCAATTGAAATCATTTTAAAATCGACCCGTCACCAAAGGTAAAAAATTCAACCAACAATCTACCGTGTTGGAACCCCTTCAAAAACACACACACACGCAGACTGTTATTGATAAGACGGGGGGAAGAGAGGGATGGTGCTCACGTAATAATTCACCAGGGAATATCCAAGAAGGGGGAGGGAGAGAACGCTGATTGTCTTTTGTCTTGTTATGTGCGTTCGTCTCCACTATTTGACCAGAGTTCTGGCGCGCGTTTTGTAATATTTGTGTGTGTGTGTCTAGTTTGGTGGCGTAAAGTACCGCTCCAGTGTTTGTAACCCCCCGCCAACTTGATTGAATGGACCGGGATTGAGCTGGGCCAGCAGACAACTAAAAGCGAGGGGAGGACGACGATTGCGTGTGTGTCGCGTGACTCGATATGATATTCCTCTTTAGGACTCCGCTTAGCATCAGACACAAGTCACAGTCTCTCTGTGCCATCCATCTGCTACCGCGTGCTGCGCTCCCGGGTCCATCACATCCCCCCTTCTCTTGTTTTTTTCCTAGTAATCATTACCTGGGCGGCCGTCTGATGGCTTGATGAATCATTAACACCGACTGGCTATATAGCCACTCTCACTGTCTTTTTTGATCGGTGGGCAGACACACACACACCAGCAGCACCACCAGGGCCGTTCTCCTTTTTCTTCGGCAATTGCATCACAGTCGGCTCCCATTTCCAACCGCGTAATAACATCAAGTTTGAATAATTCACGAGATAGCTTCCTTTCACTCTCTCCCACTGCTGTTGCTGTTGTTGTTGCGTACAAGAAAGTGGGGGGAAGAAAATGGGAAAGATAAGAATCTATCAATATAGATGAGGTGTCGATGAAATTTTAATAACTCGAGACACACACACACACGCGAGTGAGATGGGGAAACGTGAACCCACCAGATCACACACACACACACTAAAAAAAAGTTGAGAAAAAAGCCCTTGAACACAGTCGAGTTCTTCTTCTTCGACGACGACGAACGACGTCGAATCCCGGCGGGTGGCGGGCGCCCGTCTTCGTTCAAACTCCCGACGAGAGGACGCAGCTCTAAGAAAGAGAGAGGCCCTTAAACTCCCCCAAAGATTTCGACTGTGAATTTGAATATTCACAGTTTTTTTGAGAAGGGAAATGAAGGAGAAGCAACGACGGGGGTCAATGTGTGTCTAGTGGGTATTACATAGAAGAGAGAGAGAACCGGTCGTGATATAGTCAGCCGAAAAATCTCTCTTGCACGTCTATACATGACGAGGTATATATGGCCATCGACCATTCTCTCCAGTCGAAATCGTCAACCGTTGGGAACGAAATGGATGGACTTGACGACACATAGACACAACGCAAGTTTTCTTTCTTCTCTGCACACATTTTCCTTTTTTTTTATTTTTATGGACGGCCTCTTTTTTTGGTCCGTCCCGTTTTTCTTTCCTTCGATCAAAAAGAATTTCCTCCAACGGATTAAAAGAGATAAAAAGGATTTTGAAGAGAGATGGGGGGATTTTTATAGCCGCGCGGTTTCACATATCTCCGTGATGGTGGTGAATGGCCGTTAACAGTGGAATCTCGTTATTCTTGCGCATACGGCCAATTAAGGAATGTCGTGTTTCACCAAAATATCAAACGTCTCCAAAAAAGACAAAAAAATAAAAAACAATTTCCTAACGTTTGGCTCCTTTTTTTCTCTCTCAACAGGTTTCCAGTCAAATCATTAAGCGACAACAGCAGCAGCAACAACAAACAACACTCTGAAACAAAAAACAAGATGGACCTGCTGTGAGACTGGACTAGTCAAAGCGAAAAACAAGAAAAATAATTCGGTTGGAACCGTGAGAAGAAAACGTTTTTCCAACTGGAGAGAACGGCGGATGATGTTATTGGCCAGTCTCGCGCAATGCGTCGGCCGACCCACATGTCCCGCGTCACCCTGCGTCGCCAGCAATCTGCCGGCCGGCCGTCGATGATGACCCGGAGCCTCTTGCTTGTCTTATTGGTGGCGATACTGGGCAGTTCAGCGGTGCAAGCGTTCTGCCCGTCCCAGTGCCAGTGCAACGACCACGCCTTGGAGGCCGATTGCGCTGGATCGCGGCTGGACGTCGTGCCCATCCTGCTCAACCCGGCCCTGCGTTCCCTGCGGCTGGCGCACAACCGGATCGCCAGCATCCGGCAATCGCTCGACTTTTACGCTGATCTCGAGCTGCTCGACTTGTCGCACAACGCGCTGACCGGACTGGGCCAGCGCCAACTCGGCTCCCAAAAGGTCCTCAGGGCCTTGAACCTGAGCCACAACGCCATCGGACACTTGGACAGTCACGGGTTCCAGGGTCTGGGCCAGCTGCAGGTCCTCGACTTGCGGCACAACGAGCTGGCCGCCCTCGACGACGGCTCCCTGTCCGATCTGCAACAGTTGGTGGAGCTGGACTTGAGTGAGAACCGGATCGAGAGGCTCAGTGATCAGTGTTTCGCCTCGCTCGGCCGTCTGCGCTCCTTGAACTTGCGGGCCAACCGCCTGCAACAGTTGGCTCCGTCACCCAGCTGGACGCCGCTGGGCGCCGCCTTGCTCAGTCTGGACCTGAGCCACAACCTGCTGGCCCAGCTGGATGGCGGCGACGGCGGCCTTAGTGCCTTGATCGAGCTGCGTCAGCTCAACCTCAGCAATAACACGTTGCACCACATCCATTACGCTGCCTTTGACGGGCTGGGACGGCTGGGCGAGCTCGACCTCAGCGCCAACCGGCTCGAGTACGTCCCCAACGACGCCCTGTCGCCGCTGGGCGCTAGTCTTCGCCTCCTCGACCTCAGCGCAAATTACATGAGCCAAGTGGGAGCCGGGGCCTTTGCCGAGCTGGCCCAGCTAGAGACCCTCAGGATGTCCGACGTCCTGACCCTCCAGTCCATCCACCGCGACGCCCTGGCCTTCCTCAACGGCACCCTGCAGACGCTCGTCCTATCCAACAACAAACAGTGGCGGGTCCTCGAGCCGCAAATGTTGGCCCAACTCAACGCCCTCCGCTACGTCGACCTGAGCGGAAGCGGATTGGAAACGCTGGAGCAAATCGACAACTGGCCGCCGCACCTGGAACATTTCGACCTGAGCGGCAATCCGCTCCAGTGCAACTGCTCCATGCACTGGCTGTGGCAACACCAGCACCAGCTGGAAAACTACAACAACAACAACAATCAGACGGTCACTTTTTCGGCGCCGATGAAGGACATTGTTTGCCAGGGGCCGGAATCGCTAGTCGGTCGCCACTTTTTCCAGCTGGAAGAGTCGCATCTGCTGTGCTGGAGTCTGGCGCAAATCATCGTCATCGCCCTCGTCTCGGCCCTGGTCGTCATCGTCGTCACGGCCGTCGCCCTCCTCTGCTGCTGGCGTCACCGACGTCTCCACCAGAAACACGCCCCTTCGTCGTCATCGTCGTCGTCGTCGTCCACGTCGGGATCGTCGACGGTGGCGTCGCATCACCACCACCACCACCACATCCCGGCCGGGACCGTCCTGCATCCACACCACGTCAAATCGCATTTGACCAACAACATCCTCCAGCCGCACCTTCATCACCATCACCACCTCGTCCACCATCACGGGGTGGGCCACCCCAATCACCTGGAGCACCTGGAACAGCATCTCCACCACCACAATCTCTACCAGACGCCAGATAGTCCGCCGCTCAAGAGCAAAACCTTGTCATTTCCCAAGACGGTCGACTATTTCCTCAACGACGACGACTACGTCTACCACCCGGGTGGGCACATCAAACCCATTCCCGTCACCGCGGTGTAAATAATCTTAATAAAAAAAAATAATAATTTGGGGGTACCATCACCAGCCGTTAAAACAAAACAAAACAAAAGACACACGAGAAAAAATTCTTCCTCTTTTTTCTTTCATTCTTTCATCTATGTGAGTGTGTGTGTGTGTATTATATAATAGCACATATATATAAATATATAGCCGTCCTTTTTCATTCAATGTGTCGGTGTGTGTGTGTGTGTAGAGATGAGACTTGTACATAAATACCCCCGGTGCCGCACCATATAACCCAACCCTCCCCTCCCTTAGCTATAACCCCGTCTCCTCCACCACCACCACCACCAACCTAATCCTGAAATGTATTGTACATGATATCTGCAATTATTCTACCCAAACGATGTAATAAAAATAATAATGATAATAATAAAAAAAAATTAAAGCGACAAAGAATTTCGGAGGGAAAAAGAAAACGAGTTTGAATTTCTTTCAATCTGGAAAAATTCGGTGGCGTCGCATATCCAGTCAGAGAGAAAAGAATGAGAAAAACAGACAAACAACTAGAGAATGCGTCTAATATTGAACGACCTGCGAGACCCTTGCAACAACAACAACAAAAGACACAAGAAAAAAACTGGCATTGAACGAGTGTGGAATTAGGAGGCGAAAAAAAGAAGTTCGTCTCGTCGCCATCTGAGATATTATTTTTATATTAAGACACAGGCACACACACGCTAGAGTGAGACTAAAAAGTGCGAGCAAAACCAAAGAAAAGTGTGAAACAATGAATTTCCCTGCTCACGGGGGCTGCGAGGCATTTCGACCTCGATTCTTGTTGTGTGCAGTTACTTTTTTTCTTTCTTTTTTAAAATGTTTTCATTTCTGATTTATCATCATCTGCATATGCAGACGAGATTCGGGTTCTATTAATATACCACCACCACCACCACCACCACCAAAAAGACCCTAAAGCTTTGATTTATTCATTCAGCCAAGGGGGGTGGTGGTGGTTGGTGCGGAGTAGAGAGAAATCTCTCCTCCATCCACATCCAAGTATAACAGAAAATCGTCAAAAAATAAGAGGAAAAGAGGGGAAAGCTCGTCGGATAGTTTTTCTCTGATCACAATTCAAAAAAGAGTTTCTTGGCACGCGGCAGTTTGAATCTACGAAAAAAAAAACTCGTAAACTCAAAGAAAAAATAAAGATAATCCACACTATACGCATAGCAGGTGTGATATCATGATGGGCAACACTTTTCCCCCTATCGCGATGAAACGAGATGGATGGAAAAAGATAGCACGTTCCAATAAACAAATTGGGATATTGGTATTCAGAGAAAAAGAAAATTGTTACGTCACAGTTTTTACGCAGGGCGACGAGAAATTGCGCAAGGGGAAGGTTTAAAAAATAAAATTCGATTTTTTGGGGGTTTCCAGCCACCACATGATTGATCCGTACGTATTAAGAGAAACGGCATCAAATGTGGAAGAGAGAGCCTGTAGCGAATCGCATCGTGGGAATTGAAATAAAAAGAGAAAAGGCCCCAAAACGATGGACTCATCGACGACACAAGAGTTGATCGTAAAAAGTCTTTTATTTCCCCTCTTTGTATTCGTGTGATACAGGGAGAGAGAAATAGATATATACACATACAAATCTACTACGATGTACAGTGTGTGCATCTATAATTTATTTGCATCCATCGTCACCCCAGACGATGAAAAAAGGGAAAGAGAGAAGAGGTCAAAGTTGTTGTATATATTTCTCTCTTCTTTAGATCTCACGGCCCACCCAATTCTCTTTTATTCCCGCTGGGGCAATTTACGAGCCTTGACCAAATGGGAATCTATTATATCTGTACCTTTCAATCCCGTCGCCCGTCGGTCCCCCCCTCTGGACTCTTCCCACTCCATGTAGCAGTTTTTTCTTCTCTTTTATATGGCATGAAAATTTTCATAACAATACCACCGCTGGTTGGCCGGCTGCTGCTGCTGTTTCGACGTCGTTTGATCAGAACTTTCAATCAACCAAACCGAAAAAAACAAAATGCACTCCCTATTTCTCGTTTGTATTTTTTATTTTTTTGGGTTGTTGTAGGGACCGAGGGGAGTCTAGCACAAGCGTGTTAAAGCCATCATCAACGGGTGACGTCAATTACAATTTATCGAGCCAAAGGGGAATTGGTGGAGCTCTGCATTTCTCTTTTGACAGGTAGTAGGTACTTCTTCTTCTTCTTCCACTCTATACAGCCGTCCGACATAGCGGTTTTCTTCTTGGTTCAGCTTCATCGTCTTCCACAGTCCCGATTTCTCATCTGTCATGGACAGTTGGATCTTATCCGCATGGAGGGAAAGACAAGAGACGCAAACGGCCGCACCAAATGTCTCGGGAGTGTGTGCGCGCGCGTATATATACACAATAATAAGCAGCAGCAGCCCAAAGTTCTTTTTAAAACAAGACAATAGACAAGGGGAGAAAGAAAGAAAGAAAGAAGAAGGCCATCTTCCAGCCCCCTCTGAACTCTCGATTCTCCCTCATATTGTTCCGGCGGACGCTTCATCCAACATTTTCTATCTACACTTTTCTTATGGGTCGGACGAAGCCTTGCGTGCGCTATTGGAGCCCGACTGGGTGAGTGAAAAAATTTATTTCAAAAGTGGACACACAAGACACAAAAAGGAGAAGAAAAAGGGGAGGAAGAAGGGCCAGCAGATGAAGGGCCAGCACACCCTTAGACTCTCGCTTTAGATTCTCTCTCTCTCTGTTGTATACGTTCTCAAATCTTTTGTTGGAATAAAAACTCGTCGGATCCGTAAGAGAGAGAGAGAGGAGAAGGTTGTTCAACAAGAAAGATGGCCGCTATTGGTGGAACAGAGAAAAGAGATTGAGATTTAGAGAGAATCCGCTAGTTTGAATGCAGTTTCAAGTGTCCCCTCTCCTACCCCCCCCCCCCCATTCCCTCTAGTCTTATATCAGCCCTTCTTACATATTCAAAACCATTCAATTTTTTTTTCTTTTTTCAATCTAAAATTGGAGTTTTCCAATCTTCCAACAGCCCCCGAGTCTAGCAGTTGTGTGTTCATCCTATACATTTTTACTGCTGGAGAGAGAAAAACGAAAGTGGGGCCAGCCCCCCATCCACCCATCCACCCATTTGATACGCCATATAGACTATCAAACTAGTCAAACTCATGAATTCTGCTTGATTTGAGAACTCGTTTAAGTCCCCTTCAAACTCGGAACTCAGTAGCTAGTAGCTACAGGCTTTTATCAACTACAAAATGTGAATCGAAACGAAGAAGAGAGAAACTAAAAATACTCAATCACACCTCAGTGGATCTATATCCCATCGCCGAGCCCCAGCATATCCAATAGCACACACAAGAGAAGATACAGGAGGACCAAACATTCCAGGAATGAAAAGCTCAACAACAAAAGATGTCCATTTAAGAGCTAGACTCAATGCCAGAGAGTATATCAACAGCTCAATTTTCATCGATCAAGAACAGCAGCAGAGTCTTTTTAACGGGCGATTCGGCAGAGTCTGGAAACGGGACGACGATTGAAATGGCGAGAACAAGACGTCAGAACGTCTCGAGAAATCGGAAGCAAATCGTTTCGACGAATTCGAGACAGACAACGGGACTTGACAAGAAGATGATCCGCCATTTGAAAAGAAATCGTACCTGCTATTTACACCCACGAAACAGTAGTAGTGGGAAGTAGTATAGCGTTCGGTCTAATCCGCTCAGCTCGTCTCCCATTTCATTTTTTGTTGTCTGGTATTTTTAGCAACAACACAGAGAATATGGGGAGTGGCCCGTATTACGTCCTCCGCCTATATACGCGTACTGACAGCAGGCCGTGTGTGTGTGTATATAGGCAGACAAGTAAAGTACTACGTACTCCAGCCTAGAATTCAATAGAGAATGGAAAAGCTGGTTGATTGGATCACTGCACCTTGTTTGTCTCTCCTTGGGAAAAATATCCCATTCACCTACTTTTTTTTTCGTTCCATCCTTCCCCTCTGAAATGAAATTTCCTGGGCAAACCCACACGAATTTAATCCGATCATCAGAGAGTAGAGAGAGAGCTCCGTGTATAGCCACACACAAATATCTATCCTACACGCGGCGGGGATGCCAACCGCACGCCGAATTATCATTCGAGAGTCCTGAGACTTTTTTTTACTCTTCAACAAATCTGAGAAAAAAAGAGAAAAAACAAAATCCTCACAATTATTATTGGATTGCCTGGGTAATTATGATCAATAATCCTTCCCGGCCCCCCTCCTTCACTAGCTGCTGGCCGCCTGGAAGGAGAAAGAGATTTGTCTCCTTCCAGGAGCCAATGTGTTGTTGCCAACAAATTCGTGTGCATGTTTTTTTTATTCTATTCTCTCGGCTGCGACGACATCAGCTCTACCCCCCATCAGCGGGGACGATGATGACGGTAAATGATGCAGAAGCGGCGCGCGGTCGACAACGAGGGCGACGCCATCATCAGCGCACGCTAGGGGGGTCGATAGCTCATCAACTTCTTAGTCAAAGAAGAAAAGAATAAGGAAAAAAAAACGGGGCTTAGATTTATATAGATTCTTTCTTTTTTCCCTCTTGTGTTTGCTCACTGACTCCAACAGGCCGTGAGAGGCTATGGAAAAGACATCACCCACACACAAAAGGTTCTTCTTCTTCTGGCTCTTGTGTGTGTGTTTGCTCGTCGTTCATCAACGCCACAAGCATTCTAACAGTGCCCAGACACTGCAGCAGCAGCAGAAGCAACGATCTAGTAGTTGCTGTGCAAGTTGGGAGGAGAGAGAGAAAGAGAATAAAGAGGTGCCACTGAAATGAAGGGAGGTCGGGTCATGGTGCAAGTTGTGTGCCTCTGCTTATTATTAACGGGGGCCACCTCTTCTCTCTTCCATTTTATCCTTTAATAACTCCCTCCACGTTTTATTTTCTTTCCTTTTCCACCGTGTACTTGGCTTTTTTCCCTTCCGAAAAAATTATTTTTCAAATAAAAAGAAGAAGGGTAATAGAGGTGAGCGTACACGACACACACACAAACAAAAGGAGTTGATTTTTTCTCTTCTTTCTTTCTTATTCCCCCCTTTTTTTTCTTCTTTCCACTTAAAAATCATATGAGGTACGCAGGCGAGTCTATGGCGCTAGACGTCGCCCTCGCCCTCGTAAAATGAACGAAACAAAAGAGGAGAATGAAGAGGAGGTTCCACAACGTCGGTCGGTTGGGTTAGGTACACGAGTACATGGGGAACGAAAGAGCACCTGGGATTGATGGATCAGAAAATGACTTCCTCTCTTTTCTCTCCTTCCAGTGCTGCTGCTGCTGCTGGATGTTGACTAACCGGGATAATACGGACCGTTCGCTTTCGCCTACAACCCCTTTTACTTTTTTTTTATTATTTTCTTCTTCTTCTTCTTCTGTGCTGGTAATGAGTCGCGTTTCATAATTGTTCCCTCATTATGCAAAGCCAGAGAGAGAGGTACGACGGGGAGCGCCAAACCAGACAAACACAACTCGGGCGAGACAATGAAAGACAAGCTGCTGGTCGCTCGATATCTTTCTCTCTCTCCCCACCGTGATCAATAGACAACAGACAAAAGCATCTCGACCAGAGTTCCACAATTCTTGTTATTTAAAAAAAAGTATATAAGTCATATAATAAAGAGAAGGTTAACGACACTCCGAGGTTCATAAAGAACAGAGCCCGTTGAATGTCTACCGGAGGCGAGAGAAGAAAATCGAATGACAATCAACTCCCAGCAAAACAATGGAAGACAGAAAAACCTCTGCGTGATGGATGCATTGTGCAGAGCAAGGACAAGCTATGAGGACCCCGTGTGACACCACTTATATCAAAGATGCCCAGCAGTCCCCACCACCTCTTACGAGCGGCAGTGTTACATGTGCCCTACGTTATGGATCTGATCCCATCTAGCTGCAAGGAATATGTCTTTCTCTCTCTCGACTATCTCTCTCTCTGCGTGTGCGGATGAAGTATAGATCCGTCATCCTCGTTGAAAAAAGAAAAGGAAAAAGAATCGAATCCTCTCAGAGATGATGGGGACAACCCAAGTTTGTCTTCACCCCCCTCAAGTCTTGGGAATGGCGACCGATGCGAGTCGAGAGGCGAAGAACAAGACGCCAGCTGTTGCGTCTTCATCTTTCACAAGAGATGCGCCCCGGACTCCTAAAAGAAGAAGAAGAAGAAGAAGAAACGCTCCGGCGGTGTAGTGGCAAAATGTTATTTATATCCATCATGCGAGAGAAACAGAGTACAGTCCTGTGTGTATATTTTTTTTGATAATCAGAATCCCCTCGCCGAACGGAAGAGACGGAACGGGCGTGAGTGTTACGGGCCAAGAAATCCATTTGGCTCTTTTATTTACCATAACGGAGCGGGGAGAAGAAAAAGAAAAAAGAAAGAAAGAAAAAAGAAATCATAACAACTAGTTTTTAATGTACAGATGCGGCAGTCGTCCTAGTCGTAGTCGGATGGACTCTATTTAATAACGAATGAGCGCTTCTGCTGTGTATCTATTCTGCTGTGGATGTATACGTCTGAGTCTCTAGCGTGTGTGTGTGCTAGTGGCGCGCAGACAAATGGCCGTATTTCCGGCTGTATTTATTTTAGCAGAGCAACAGCAGCGAGAGCCATAAGCTCCAGCAGCTGGCCAAAAAAGCCAAAAAGAGAAAGACGTTAGATGCGGAAGTGATAGGAGTCGGAGACGATAAGAAACTATCAACACGCCGCCCGTCGCCGCTGAGGTCCAACCTCAACAATTCACTGGCGTCGTCGAGGGTATCATCTTATTGTCTGTCCGTCTCCCGTCTCCCCTTGGCTCCAATCTCTGTGTGTGTGTTGTTGCACGCCACTACCAAACAAGCCCAGATAACAATGGCAGGGATAAAGGAGAGTGAGAATATCCATTAGCTCAAATAAACACCAAACCAACAAGCCAAACAGGGAAAAAAGAAACACCAAAAAAGTCGAAAAAAATGATTTCTTCTTCCTTCTGCTGTCATCAACGGCCCGACAACAAGTTGGAACGACTCCGCCCGTTTCACGTGCCAGCGCTCTCAAATTCTTTCCACCCCCAAATAGATAGGGAAAAAAATAAAAGCGGGAAAGATGAAAAGGTTAAAAAAGTGACTTGGAATCTTTGGCTGGCCCATAACGATGCAACCATCCAACGTTATTACACGCGCATGTCATTATATCCGAACCGAATGGAAACAGTAAAAAACGGCTCACAGGTAGGCAGGTAGTAGTAGGCACTATAGTCAGTTGTGGTATATATTACACCCTGAAAGCTGTTGTTTCGTTTGGATTTTCCAAGAGGAAAAAGAAAAAGGACGGCATCACACTCGAGGCTAAGATCAGCCAGTTGTTGTCGTCGTTAGTTTGTATGGCCCAATAATATACAGCACACACACACAGACACAGACACTAGAGCGTTATATGAGCGCAAGTTTACGTTGAGAGAAAGAGAACGTAGAGAGAGATTTAAGACCCACTTAACAGAGCCCCAAACGCTATTTCCAGGATACTTTTCCTTCCCCCCCTTCTTCTTTCCCTAACGGGGCCCGGCCCCACTTATTGGCGGCAGCAGCAGCTCCTCATCTTTTTCGGTTGTTTCTGCTCCCGCTGAATTTTCATCGAACCCGCCCATTTATAATTTAGGAAAAAAAAGGGATAGAGATAAAAGAAGAAGAAGAAAATGAAAAAAAAAGTAGATAATAACAGTCTTATATGTATATACGTATAGGGAGAAGAAACCGGATTGAGCAGAAAAAGAGATTTTCGGAGCTGGATAGAAGACGAGAGAGAGAGAGACTTGGTCGTGTATACACGAAATATAATAAGAGGAGGAAATGTTTCAATCTTCTCCATCGCCCGTTTCGGTCAGCGGCCCAGCATTGGACTCTCTTTCCCGTTGCCGTATTCGGTTCAGGGGCTCGCCGCGAGCGTAACACGGACATTTTCCGTCCGACCGGCTTCGTGATCCCCGATAAGTTGGGGTGTCCAGGGAAAATAGGGAGGAGTAGGATAAGGAAAAATACAAAAAAGAAATATAAAGCCAATCATTGCAACAGCAGCCATTACGATGATTGTTTTCTTTTGTTTTGGTTGTTTTTTCGACCGGGTCTTTTCTCCCGTATTGCATTTCGCCATTGTTTTCCGGCTAGTTCCAGGGATTTGTGTGTTTTATTCCCCTTCGATTATTGCGTATCTTTCAGATCGGATTGCCGAATACAAACAGCAATCAGTTTCGACTGGTGAATTTCCTGGACATGACGGACGCGGCGGAAATGGATAAAAACAAACCCGTCAAAAAATAATGGAGAAAGAAAACAACAAAAAAAAAGTGGACAACTAAAAGGAAATTGGGAAATCAACAGAGCAAAGAAAGAAAAGAAAAAAAAACCATTCTCCCTTTTTTATTTTTATTTTTTTTCCCTTTCTTGTTTGTGTGTACCCAATTAAAATAAATCTATTTCCTTGTGACTGACTCTCTTTACGTTAGGGATACAGTAAATTTATTTTTATTTTTTACTTTTTTTTTCGAGTTTGTTTTTTTTAATGGACGGAACTCCGAGTCCGACCTGTTAAGGAAAAAATGGGGTACACCAGAAAGGGGGGATGCCAGCCATCCGTCGTCTTTGACTGTGAAAACTACCTCAAGAGTCCAGGAAAGAAAAAAAAAGAAGAAAGGTCTCTCTTCACTCAAATGGATTGACTTTGAAAGTGGAGGGGAAACGAGAAAAAGATAGCCATCGACGATGGCTTGGCAAAAGCCTAAAGGCCCTCCACACACATACACACACACACGAGAAACTTAAACACAGTTCCAACACCGTCGAGTGCTGACAGGAGGGCAGTAACAGCCTAACAGGCAGCAACAGCATCGAGTGGGTGGTTGTATTTACCTTTTTCTTTTTTTCTTTTTTCTCTCGCGCCCAGTTATAGACACACGGAGAGAATAGAGAGACAAGATAGTTATGCACTACAGCCCTGCCACGCATATAAGACTTCCCTTGAACCTTTTTATTTTATTTTTTTGAACAAACGTTCGTGACATGGGAGAGTGAAGACGGTGCCGTCCAACAACTGGCCAGGGGATCAAGTGGTGCCCCTTTCGATAATGAGCTACGATAAGATAGACGCATAACACATCCTCAATCGCCCCACCAAGAGACGACGAGGAGGATAACCCCACCAATCTAACAGCAGGCAGGCCAGCACGCTGGTGTCTAGCGGAGAAGACTCGATAGAGAGAAATAAGAGAGATGGGTTGGATTTATTTCTTATTTCTTTTGATGATTATTCCGGTGGGCGGAAACCCTGAGAATTGGCACGGTCAAATCCGTGTCTGTCTGTCTGTGCTTGTGTGTGTGTGTGTGTTTTTCCCTCATTATATTGTTCCACGCCGGGACCCCGTGATCCCGCCGGATGGATATGAATGGTACAAACACAAAAACACACACAATCCTCCTCCTCTACTCTCCCCTCTCATTTCAACATCACTCATTTGCATTCAGGGCGAGTTAAGAGTTGTTTTCTCCCCGAAAATATACCCCCACCATACACAATCCACCTCCTTCTCAACTCGGGACGGGCAACCCAAACTCTCCCAACAAACAGAAACAGACACAAACACAAACACTCGCAGGTCCGCGTGCCTATTTATCATGTCCGGTTTTAATGAGCTTCAAGCGGCTTTGCCCACTAGGGGTGCCCCGGTGCGTGGGCACCGGGGCTTGGGCCTGTCCTATCCCTTGCCCAGCCGACTCATTAGTGTACCATGTAGCCAGCCAGAGAGAGAGAGAGCAGAGAGAGAGAGAGTGTACCGGATTTTTCAACGACTTCTTCTTCTTCTAGTCTCTCTCACTCTTCATCCCACGTGAAAATGAAAAGGAAATAAATAATCAAAAGCGCTGTGAGAGAGATCAAACATCAAAACGTTACGTCTGTCCGTATATAATACTCCTTCTTATGGTTGTGTGTGTCTGTTTTGGGAAAAAAAGAATCGCGGTAGGAGAGAAAAAGGGCGGAACTCGTTGCGAGCGAGTCTATATCTTAATGACGTTGCTCTACCAGCTCTTGATTGGAAATAATTATCTCCGCATGAATAAACAAATCAGCGCAATCCAATACAATCAGCCCCCAACCGTGAAATAGTTCCAATTTCTTCTTCAACCTCTCGCTGGGCTATTACTAGACAGCCAGCCTCTCGATAAAAAAAGAAACAAACCTTACCCACATTTTTCAAATGTCCAAGTCGAAAAGGAAAACCTTCCATCTCATTCCACATTTTTTTTTTTTGCTTCTTCAAGCTTTAAAATGAAAAGTAGAAGAAGGAAAAAAAAAACTGTTTAGTTATGCAAAGAAGCATCTCTCTCTGCTCTGACTAGAGACTCGTGTTGGCTGTTGGCTGAAGCTGCACAGATCACTCTAGTCAACCGGCTGACGGACCGACTTGACTGACTGACTAGTGACTACACTTGTCAATTTGGACAGCCCAACCCCCCCTTCTCTCAGAGATTTTCCTTGTCCTTTTCACAAATTAGTTTTCGTCCTTGTTACTGTAACCTCTTACGAGGAACGATCCTCGCTCGTCTCAATGTTGTGTGGTGAGTTCTCTTTTCAAGGAAAGAGGGAAAAAAGTACCAAACATGTGCACACAAACATCGACTGACTGTATGGGAGGGAATCTAATCACTCTTTGTCAGTCGTTTCTTCTTCCCATCTTTCTCTTTTAAAGATAAAATAGAAAGAGAAAAAGAGTTCTTCCTGTGCGGAGTTGGCGCACACACACTCGCCTTTGACTTTGAAAGATTTTCTTTTACCATTTCATTTGAGAGAGAGAGAGAGAGAGGCAGCAGGTACAACACATCTTATTAGATGGATAACAAGTTCTTAACTCGACACAAAAGTTCAACCGGTCCAGGGAACCCCACACTGAAAACTTCACACACACACGGAATCAAGTGAAAAATCTACATGGTAGTTTAGTACCTGTTTCTTTTTTTTTCAAATAAAAGAAGAAGAAAAAAAAGAGGGGGGTAATTCTATTTTGATTCCGGTCCGGATGCAAGTCATTTTCTTTTACGCATTTATTCCGTGCAGCGCAGTCTGGCACGGACTTCCGCCGCCTTCCACCGCCCTATATCAAAGTTATATCTTAAGCTCTTTATAATAATCTCATCCAGCTGTGTGTGTGTGTGTCTACTGGTTGTAAAAAAAAGTAAAAAGAAAACGTGTAGAACAATTCAATCCGACTCTTGTTCCGTACGACGTACTACACATTTTGATGTGTGCATATCACAAGCAACTAGGCAACCGGATGAACACGGGAACTGGTCGGATGGATGATGATGCAAGGAAGCAGTTCGTCAAAAAGAAACACACGTGGAAAAAAAAGAGGAAAAGGAAAGACCAGATGATATGGCAACAGGGAGCTCGCCAAAGAGCTCGTGTCGGAAGCCGGAAATCAGTTGCGACAGAGCAACTCGACTGCAGTTGGGGTGGGTGGGGGGGGCTCGTATTACGACGGAGAACGAAAAAGTCTAAAAGTCTCGAACGGAGATGCGACATGACGCCAGGGTATAGCAGCTCTGCGTCAGCTCAAATAGATCGGAAAAAAAAGGACCTTCTTCTTTTGACTGCGTGTCTCTCACGTTCAAAGAAAAAAAAAAAGAGTTTTCTCTCTTTTCTCAACGTCCTGGTGGATCACGTAGATATCTATATAAAGTCTCTGTTATATTAGCTAACTAACTCAGCAAAAGACGCGCGCCATTCTACTGCCAGTGTGTGTACTCTGCTGTTCAGTTGGTCCTCGTTTGTAGTTGCTCTTTCAATCAACTCGTTTTCTTCTTCTTCTTCTTTCCTTTCAGTTTTTTTTCGGGTCCTCTTTTTTTATTGTTTTCTCAGAAGGAGAAGAGGAAAAAGAGGACCGGATCTTTCCGAGTCTCCAGACGAGGCCAATATAGACATAAAATCCCTCCGGTTCTTGTAACGTGCGAAGAACAAGGATGGACCAGCCAAAGACACACAGACGTAGTACTAAAACGGTAAAGAAAAGAGAAAGAAAAAACAGGCGCAAAAAAGAGGCAAGTAAGAAATAAAGGGTCCCCATATAACTCGACTAGAAGGATCAAGAGAATTGCTGTCTGTATACATATGAACCCCCCCAACACACACATCTCTTTAAACCAGTTTTTTTCTTTTTTCTCCTTCCGTCTTGTTCCATCACTGCTGTAAGCTTCTGGCCGTTACCGTTGCTTGCTTTATGCTTTTACGACCCCCAAGAGTTTTGAATTGAAGGAGAAGAGGGCCCTAAAAAAAGCTAAAAAGGAACAACAACATCAACAGCAGCAGCAGCAGCAAAAGAGAGAGAGAAAAAACTAGCCGTGGATGGATGGAAAGGCATCAGCTCTCGGTTGTTATATGAATCGTACCTACTCGGCGCGTCTCTACTGTAAATATTCCCTTCACGCTTAGCTACTCTTCCACACTTTCCAGTCTTTTTTTTTTTCTTTTCCCAGAGAGCGAAAGTGTGCACACACACTAGACTCTTACTTAATACCGAGCATCCGTCGTGCACTGCTAGGTGGAGAAAGAATGGAAATTAATAACAAATAAATATGCGACGCTCAAGAGCACAGCAAACAAACTCGAAAGGAAATTTCCTTCCCCGTTTTTTTTTTAGTTAAATGGCCAAAAGAAGAAAAACAAACATGGAAAAAGTCACTTGATGACAGCAAACAATTGGGACGATTATTAGTTAAACCGGAGAGACAAGAGACCACACGGTTATTATTTCCGCGGTCAGAAAAAAAGACATCAACGTTTGTGTGTGTGTTCGAGGGGGCGGACTATTATGTCGCGGTTCTCCCAGTTCGACCGAGCGTTCAAAACGGGTGCGATCACGTCATTTCTAGAGAGTCCTCCCTTCGCTCCTACTAAAAATAAAAATAAAATAAAAGATGGGCTCTATCCGCTCCATGTGAGAAAAAGAAGAAGAAGACTCGAATGGAACCCACAAAAGACTGGTCGAGGACGGTCTGGCCTTTACGGCATTTTAGTTCTTCTCAAATAACCAGCCGTGAAGGAGACGGGGGAGAAATAAAAGAATAAAAACAATGGATATAGCCTGAGACTGGCCCTGACTCGGCATAATAGCAAAATGAAGTACAACATTACTACTACCAGTCGGATGGTATTTTCTCTCGTCGATTGCACTTGTCCTCTTTTTGTTCACGGGAAAAAACCAAAATGTTCCCCAATCGTTTTACGACCAGCCTTCTTTTGTTTTTTCTCCCCCAAACAAAAATGAGTGCGCTAAGTAGGTCTAGGGTAAAACGCTGAAACATTTATATGTCGCATCTCTTTTTTTGTTCTAGAAAAAGAAAAGGAAATAAACGACAGAGTATCTCTTCTATTTGTTTTTTGGGGGCAGCATTTCATTTACTTTCCGTTAAGAGAAAAATAAAAAAAGAAGAAGAGTCGTCGTCGCCGTTGTTGCGATGGCTCAACCATAAACACGTCCAGTTAGCAGTGATATACGCAGAGAGATGCCAGGGGGAAATAGAAAGGCGAGCGATGCCATGGTAGAGGGGGGCAAGAAGAACAAGACGACGATGACGTTTCGCTGTAAAAATCGGAGGGCCATTTGAGTTACGACTGCCGTTTCGCCACACAATTTTTTTCCGAAGAGTCCAGCAGTCGGGTCCAGCAGTGGACTCGCTCAATGACCCGTGGCTGTATATCACATCCTGTCGGTAAGAAGAAGAAGAAGACAAAAAAGCCTCTCGCTTTATCTCGAGTTGCCTTTCAACAAGAAATTGAGTTAAAGAGTCTCGTCGAGGAAAACAAGAACGACATGTGTGTGGAGATGAGGATCGCCTCCCACTCTCACGATATTGCCCGCCGACTTCTTAGAAGGGCTCTTACCGAGTGAGAGGTGAGTTAGGGCCAGTCTTTCTCCTTGTGCTGACTCGACGGCCGTTACAAACACACACAAAAAGAAAAGAGAAAAACAGGAAGTTGACCAATATCTCTCGGTCTTTTTTACGCGTTTTGTTCCCAATTCGTGACTCGAGTGTCTGATGATGGGGGGAATGCATTTCCAACAGACTCGAAAAAAAAACGCCAAAATGAAAATAGCGGGGAGGCTTGTTTCACTTGTCACAATCAGCTGATTTATACCCCTGGCAGAAAAGAGATCCTCCTCCTCCTAGAAGCTTGAGGGGGATGACGACGACGACAAGTAAATTGTTGGGGAGTCGTTCGACGTCGACGTCAAAAGAAACTGGGGAGGGAGAGAGCGTATTAACATCACCACTGCCGGAATAGTTTCGTTTTGCCTTAACTAACCAAAAGGAAGAGAGAGAGATACTCCTAGTAAGACATTTGGGTGTTGTGTTGGAAAGATGGCGGTGCTTTAGGGGGGCCCAAAAGGGGAAATGATCAAATAAAAAGAGAGAAAAAAAGGAGGGAAAATAGACGCATAGAGAGAAGCAAACAAGCCAAAAAGAGACGACTACGACGACGAGGTCTAAACAGTTTTTCTTTTCTCTCTGTTTCCCGTCTTTCAAGTCGGAAATGACGCCGTTCGATGGCGAATAAGCAAAAGTTGGTTACATGGGGTTTTTGATGGCGCTGGTGGTGGAGCTATATAGTGCAGCTAGTAGGGGGTGGTTGACGTATATTCCCAGACGACTATCAAACGGCCCAGACGACACACAAGAAGAGAAAAGAAATCCATTCTGTATAGTCGTTCGATTCCGGACGAGCTCGTGTCATACTTTCGTTATTAGATTTTCAGAGCACAAAATCGTTTTTCTCTCTTTCTCTCCTTCTTCTCTTTTTGACTGGCATTGGCCGACCCCAAAAGCACCCCCATCACCCAATGCCTCCGCCGACTCCTCAATCGGAAATGGATGTGGAGGGACAATTTTTTCCTTCCTCCTTTTCTCTCCTTTCATATACAACAGCCGCAAAACTGATCAGCTGCTCGAGGGGGAATAAAACGACGCCGCAGCGTGAGCAAGAGAGAGTCTATATCGTTATCTACCCGGGGAGACTAGCTTGAAAAAAAAAAACAGGGGAGGGGATATAAACTTTTTTCTGCCAAAAAAATAAAAATAACTTTTTTTCTTCTTCTCCTTTTTCCCGTGTTACGACGAGAGGTGGCATCGTCGCCTATTGACGAATAAATTGAAAACCAAACTTGATTTGACAAGTCTCGCGTGATTCAACCAAACGGAATAGATTCCCCCAAGCGCCATCAACTCTCAAACAAAAATCGATCAACCAAAACTTTTTCTTCTTCTTCTTCATCTTCCACCTCTTTTATCTTTGACTCGGCATAAATAATGCTCACTTTTTCCCATCGCCAGCTATAGATTTTTCATTCGACAAAGGGAAACTCGTTTGCATCTCGGTCGCCTCACGATTATTACCATCGGGACCAATACTATCCGAAAACAAAAACAAACAAACTGGCGGTTCGTTTCGGTTTCTAACAACAACAACCGGTCGACCGAGAGACTCTGCATAGCGGCAGACAAAGATTTTTTCTACTTCCAAAGGAGAAATGAGAGAGGCAGAGCCAATTATAAAAGCATCAGCCGTCACAGTACAAGGGCCACAGCACACATCTCTCCACGTAGACACAAGAGCGTAGATGAATAAAATACAGTACACGAATGATGCAAGTCCGGCTCGATGCTTTCAAACCAACAACAACAACAACAACAACGTTTTGGTTTTCCATCATGCCTCTCGCTTGATTAGAAATTCCCCACTACTCAAAATGATAATTCACTGCAGACTCTCTCTATAGAGCGGGCGAATATAACATGTATACAATTCGATTTGAAATGAGCGCCTCACGGACGATCGAGAGGCGGAGGGGAAAAATATAAAATACAAGAAGAATTTCTTCTTCTATTTTTATAACGCGATAAGAATCAAGGCAAGAAAAAAAAAAGTTTTCTTTTTTTAGCCTCGTGGACGCTGTTCATTTTGATTTAGGATATCTCTTTTTGATTACAAGGTATTGGGGCCCCGTAGCTTAGATACACGACACATTTTGACACTGACCTTTTCGTTTCTTTTTTCGAAGTGTTTTTCGGTGTCGCTTGGTGTGGCACGAGTCGTCGTACAATCTCCCACGGAAATCCCCAATAAAAAAGGAGAAGAGTCCGAGCTTTTCCCGTTGCTCACGATCGCCGCCGCTGTTGACGTGTGTCCAGCAGTTCTATCCATTGAGGAGGGAAAAAAGCCTTTTCCTTGTAATATCCTACGGCGTCCTGTAAAAGAAAAAGAAAAAAAAAGAGAATGTGAGAATAAATAGAGATAAAGTGTGAAGAAGAATTCAACCGGTGGTGGTGTTAGAATCCAATAGAACCGGTCGTATATTTACAATCCTTTTTTTTTATTTTATTATTTCGGGGTTCCTTATATTTTTCAGGGAGGTTTGTGTTGGTCGAGCCAGTTCACAGATAAAGACAAAAAGAAGGAGAAAAAACAAAAACAAAAAAACTGGTCATTTCCAATGCATATTTATGGCCCTGTAATATGGCGCGCTAGAGAGAGAGTGAGATAGTGAAAAGACAAGGAACTCTTTTTCCTTGTCTTTTTTACAAGCCCTTTTTTTTCACCAAGACTCGGACGAGTGTGTGGGTTGAAATTTATAAGAAAGAAATAAGAAGATGCACAGACGTGATGTGGCCCGTGCTCAGCTGTTGTTCGTCCAAAGTCTCCCTTTTTATTTTGGCCTTTTTCGCTCGGCTGGTGGTTTGGGGGGGGGGGGGGGGGGGGCTCTATGGTAAACAGCCCAAGACTTTGACACATTTTTTCTCCCCCAAAAAAGCAAACGAAATAACATTCGACCTCTTTCCTTGTTCCCCCCTCGTCTTGTGACTCACGTCATGTGATAGCTCTATTCTTCCAGACCTTTTTATTCCTACCCGGACGTTGAATCCCCCCGTCTTCTCTTATATAGCTATTTGACTCTTATGCAAATCACTTGTTAGAAAGACGAGAGCAAAGTGGAGACAGCCAACCGCAGTGATGCACACCTGCGAGCACAGGCACGCGCGCTCGTCTATATATATTTAAACAGCTAAAAAAAAGAAAAGCAGAGGGGAAACCAAATAAAAAAAGGGGTCGGTTACGAATAAATCCAAATGTATAATGTTTCGAATTTAACCTGCGACTGTCGACAGAAAGAAGAAGAAGAAGTTCGTTGGAACCCCCGAGCTTTTTATTTCACGACCGACCGAGAGTCAACGAGAGGTCGAAGTCGAGGCGTCGGTCAAATGCGCGTAAAAAATGTTAAATATACATTTCCCAGATGATGGGAGAGAGAGAGAAAAAGGGGAGGATATTTGGAATCACCGGGTGAAATACGAGGAATAAGAGTCGAACGATAGGAAACGATCCTCGTACGTATAAGTAGACGACGACCCCAGAGAGAGAAAGACACAAGAGTTTGGGGGGGCTAAAGGTATCAAATCATGGCATCGAATTATGTAAAGTGCCTGATAGCGTTTTCTCCTGAAATTTCAAATGGTACACACACACACACACACAGGCACACGGGCAAACAACATTTCTTGTTGTTTGAATGTGCAGTCCAAAGTATAATTTAACATTCCCGGGGTGAACAAAGGTGAAGAACGACACGCTGTTAAGAGAGAGTCAATTCCAAAGGGGAATCATCTTTGCCTGGCTCAAACCTCAAATAAGTGTGTGTGTGTGTGTATAGTATAAATAAACACAAAACTCGTGGCGTACGTATTTTAATTGGTCATTCTTCAAAGCGCTGGGCGCAAATAACGAGCTATCGACTCTGAGCACGATCTCTTCTTCTATCTCTTTATTCGATTCTTCTTCATCATCATCATCATCATCTTCCAGGGCTCTTATCTCTATCTCTCTTATTCCCCTTTACACACTTTGATTTATTCACAATTTCTCTACTCACTAAAAATAACAAAATCTTTTCTTTTCTTTTCTAAAACATTTGGATTTCTCGCGGGACTGAAAGTGAGAGTCACGCGGTGCGACAACTGAGACCCAACCCGACACAAGACGCAGCTGACTGTATAGGATCTAGAATACGGCGCAATCATGCCCGTTAGTTTATAAATAAAATTCGACGTACTGAGCGCGTACCACACACACAACAAAGGTGGAAAATAAAAAAAAAAAAAAGAGAAAAAATAAGCGAAAATAAGCGCGTGTGTTCTCGCAGAGTCCTCGGTGTATGTGTGTGTGAGTATTTGAATCGAGACCACCTGCAAGTCGTCGGGAGTCTGAACAAGAAGTTGTTCCGTTTTAATGAGCTATTGTGCGTGCGTTCGTGTGCTCTGGCCGCCGTCTCCGCAGCGCACCACAGTCAGACCAGAGAGGAGAAGAATAGAGGAATTATTTTCCTTCCTTTTTTCTTCTCTCTTTGCTGACGCTAGCCGAAGTTAAAAGAAGAACAAGAAGAAGAAGAAGAACTGCTGACGTGTGCGCTGCTGCTGCTGCTGCTTTTTTTCTCTCTCTTCGTTCTGGGCGACCTCAGTGCCACTCTGACCACCCAGTAGGCAACACTCTAACCCCCCCCCCCAACAACAACAAAGATAAGAGAAAAATAGGCTACATTTTCACAATTATTTCACCAGACACGCTATAGCCTCGAATACAATCAAACTCTACTCTCATTTTTTCTTTTCCAATTTACATATCAAGTCGCTCCGTGCATATACATATTCCTCATTTGACTGTGCGTCTTCATTTTAATATTGAAGCGGCTGTTGGCCATTCCCCGCAGGCACCTGGTGTCGAATCTCGTTCAACACCTTCACTTAATCGTCTTTTAGCCCAAATACAGACACACACAGAGAAAAATATCCTTCCCATAACTGTCGCGATACGAATCCTTTGATCGCCTTTGATCTGTTTCGGTTGGAAGGGGGGCATGATGTTTCGATCATTCCAGATATTGTTCAGCAAAACACACACAAAATGGTCCGGGAGACATTCTTCTCTCTATCCGGTAGAGAGAGAGGGGGTCCCCCAGAGAGCTTATGGCTATACAGTTATTATAGTCGCATAGTTCGTGTCTCTGATGACACGTCTCAACTTGGGGGCTGATGATTAATGGCCAGAGCAGAACACACAGAGGAAGAAGAAGACTACCGTATACCCGCGCGACTGCACCAGACACCCAACAGAGAGCACTGGGGATGATGAAGGATTCTTCTTTTTCAACCCCCAGAAATTTCTTCATCCAAAAAAGGGACAGTTGGACAGGACACAAACAAATATAGAAATCTTTTTTTGATTTTGTTGTGCCCCCAACAAGAAGAAGAAAAAAAAAAGAGAAGCCGAGAATTTTTCGGGGTTTCTTGAATGACTTTTTCTCTCTCTCAACTGGTTCATTCCGATGAAAAATTCAAGGCAAATCTTTGGCGCAGAGAGAGATGAGACCTATAGAATTTTTCAACCCTCGTCGTCATCCATCATCTCCGTGTGTGTACACAGTGAGTGGACTATACACACGATTCCGCTGGGTTTAAGAGGGTATTAGACGGTTTTACTTTTTTAGGGTATGCGCATACTATACACCCTTGACGGTGCGGCGGTGGAAGTTTGAAAAATGACCATCGACGCCCACCAGTTTACAAAAGGTAGAAATAAAACTATTTCTAATGACATCAAAGAGGTTTTTTTTAAGTGACTCGGCTCTTTTCGGATTTTTCGGTGGGAGGAATATCTAATAACGTGCGGCGCACAACCAACAGGGCATTCAAGAGATATAGATTTGCAGCGGCCCAGAGGGAATGAACATCAAAACGGGACTGCATATCGATCAAGACAATCGCAAAGCGATGAATGGGCAAAAAAATTCGGAATCAACAGTCGGCATCATTTGATCATCGCCCAAACATTGATTTCCAATTGGAAAATAAAATCAGAATCAAGTCATTTGGTGAAAAATAAAAAAACACACAAAAAGAAAAGAGGAGCGGGGAAATTCTTTTTTAACCGCCGGCAGTCCAGCGCAAGAGAGGAAGAACGGGTCACGCAAAACGATAGAGGCAGCAGCTCAAAAGACCCTCCCGCGCCACCACCAGCTTAAAGAGGTGCGGCCGACTCATAAATCAATCGTCAGAGATTTCGGACAAGCAACCAGCAGCAGCCGCACGACCGAAGAAGAAGAAAAGATGCTGGATGGAAGAAGAAGAAGAAGAAGAGAAAAGAGCCTATACATAACATGTGCAGCGCATTTCTACATGCGTGACTGCCGGCCGTCTTCATATAATCAAACAGCTGATGTCTGTGTGTGTGTAGAGCGGCCGTTTCAAGACCAAGGCCTTGGGAGCTGGGGGATATGTGCGAAGCCCCGCGTTGCTGAATACACACACACATTCCTTTAGCATCCGTGAATAATTAAATCAATCCATCCATCACAGACTCGTGACACACGGACAAGACACACTCGGGGTAGAAAAAAATCGAATGAAAATCGTACAGACGTGCACGGCGCAAAAGTTCAGTCAATCGGAAATTGACCGGCCCATTCTTTGCGTCACCCATTGAAATATTTAGAGGCCTACACCGTCCTCAACAATAAGCCGAAAATTGGATTGAAAGAAAAAAAAAAATAAAACAAGAAACAAAAAACCTGGTAGGAAATTTATCCCTCGTCTGTTTACTTTGAACTGGGTTGCGTGACAAGAAACATCCCTTAGTTTTTTTTTAGTACCGTCCATACATCCCACCACCATCGTTGTGTGTGTGTATGCACAGCCTTCCCCTCATTTCACGTCGGGAATCAAGAGTGAGAAAAAGAAATGTATCCCCGCTGCAAGAAGAGGAGGAACCAACCCTCTTTTGTGTGTGCATTGCCTCTGTTTACCTTTCCTGTCCCGCATCAGTGATGGAGGTGATTTTAATTTCAACCGACCGTACCACCACCACCAACCACCACGCCAATGAACTCTCCCATCAACTAGCTGCTGTTGTGCTACCAGGTCGCCATCCTTGGAAAAATAAAGAATAAACTTTCTGTGTGGTTTTCCTCCTAATCAGCCCAGACTTTATTTCACATTTCTTTTTTTAGTAGTAGATCGCCTTATTATTATCATCATTAAAGCAAACACACTGGGGACTATCTTCCTTCATTTTTCGCATGTTGAAATTACATCATGACACCACTTCTTATAACCCACGCACACCCTTTGTGTTTTGTGCATCGTGTGTGTAGACATGCTCGTAATAATAATGATGGCAGCTGTAATTAAGACGGCAAACTAATTTTCAAATGATAGATGCCGGCGTCCGATATCAGCGCGCACGCAAGTTCAAATTCGTCGTATTTTTCTTTTTTTTTCCTTTCTTTTTTTGAAGAAATGGATGAAACGGGTAGCGACACGCCATCCGAAATAAATTCCGGGAAACTTTCATTCCTTCTAATTCTCCCGAGTCACTTTGGGGCGAGAATTAATGGAAATGGCGTCAAAGGCGCCCGTTTTCTTCCTTATCGGAAGTGTCGGGAGGGCTCCCCCGTTATCGCCACGTCACGAAATGGAAATGAAAATGTCACAGGGGCCCGTGATTAGCCGAATCTTTGTCAATCTGGAACGCGTCTAAACACACACACACATCTCTGTTTTCCAAATATATAAAGAGATTCTCGCTAGCCGTTCCACGCCCTACTTATTGTCATGCAAAAGAGGAGAATCCGATTGGGGACACAAAAAAATATCAAATAGGAAATGAAATAAGAATCGAAAAACAGGGCCCATCTGGCCCCTCTCAAAAACATAAGGCTCTTAGGAGCCAATCAGCGACTCGATAAGCTCACAACCCTCCTCTTCGATGAAACTATATATATAAAGTTATCATCATCATTTCTCCCTGCGACACCTCTGTGCTGTCCCATTGTTATTCAGCAATCAGTTGATCAAATATTCAAAACGAGTTTATATTAGACGACACAATATAGGCCTAGGACGACGTGTAGAAAGAGGCAGGTGAGGATCCCTTATCGTCCCAAAGAGATCAAATATAAAAATTCGGAGAGAGGAAAAAGATTACATCTCTCCCTTTTAGTGACAGCAGAGAGAGAGAGAGGGGAGAGAAAAATTCAAATGCAAAACCTGGGGGGAAAAAATTGGAAAAGATTTTCTTCGACACCCTCCCCCAACTACCTCGCCCCTCATTGTCATCGCTTATCGTGCTGTACACAGGTCTCACACACACACAATAGACGTACAATGCATACGCGAACATAATATCTTCTTTCTTTTCCCCTCCCAACTCAAACGATTGAAACAGATTTTTCCGGAATTGGGTCGATGGAAGATTTCTTCACACAGATAAATACAACTGCATGCACTGCGCCAGTGTTGGATGACTGAGAGAAAAAGAGATCAAAACGGGGGCACGGCCCTTTCTTTTCCAAGGTGATATTCCCTCCCAATTTCGTCGTGATGATGGCAGCAACTACACTGAACTATAATACGCCAAGCTACAACAATATGGGTGTCGGTTTATGCGAGAGCGCCGGAAAGCTGCCGGATTATGAATCCAAATGGGATCGCTTCTTCTTCTTCTACTTCTTTTTCCTGCACGATTCATATAGAGCACACAGACACAGGGGCAAGGGCGGCTTATAACCGCCGGGGTCGTCTCCTCTTTTTCGCTGTCGTCATCGTATTAGATATAAATTTACATTTCATACTGTATACGTACAGTATATGGCGCAGCATCGGCTTATGGCCCCGATAAGAGGCCGGAACGGGACACACACAAAAATGGAGGGTAGGAAGAAAAAAAAAGATGTCGTAACGCAGGAAGAAGAGGGGGGCCCCCACAATAACTGAGAGGTCGTTGAAAGCAAACAAGGCTAGTCGTGTATGCACAGTAGATAATATTAAATATATATATATAAGTTTGTCTTTGGATGATGATGGATGTGATTGCATACAGCTGGTACACTACTCCCCCCCCCCTTTCACTAATAAAATATTAACAAGAAAGAAAAAGAGATGAATGGAATTATGATCATTATTGACAGCTGGCAGTCGGTGGAAAAAAAGATTTCTCTCACAGTTTTCGATTCACCTGGTGAACCCGTCAAATGATTTTTTATTGTGGCGGAGGAAATGGGACACGAAAACATCGTTCACCGGTTGCGGCCACATGGCGTTCGTGCACAATCGGGACGAATCAAATATCTACACGCCCCCAACGAAAAAGAAAAAATCAATCTCGGTTGTCTGTATCGTTATCGTCGACTGTAATCACGTAATGGCCTGGCATTACGGAAAGAGAGGCAAGCGAGGTGCGTAGATCCTGTCGCAAAGGAGAAGAAGAAAAAAGAGATCGACTTCCGATATAGTCTCTCCCGTCGTCTGCCGACATATCCGCCGTCACGACGACACGATGCGCCCCTCTAGCGAGAACAAGTTAACGATCCCTCGACTTTTGCTCATTGCAGCTACTTGTGTCGTGGCTTTTTCTTCTTTTCGCCGTCATTACGATGATGGCTCGTGCATCAAGGAAACAAAAGACGTCGTTGATACATCAGAAAACGGCGACGGAAGAAAAGGCAGAGACGAAGGAAAAAAGGGGAAAATCAGTAAAAGAAGAAGAATACCCGTTTTCTCTTCTTTCTCTCGGCCCGTATTGCCTGACATGTCGGGTATCGGTTGCAACAGACAAGACATGTTGTAACTGAATATAACCGCCCCTAGCAGGAAGAAGACAGAAACACTATTCTTTTTTTCTTTGAGCGTAGCCGTAATTAAACATGTATACGATAGAGAGAGGAGAGTATGTAAGAGACGAGTCTATATAAAAATATAACTAGCGGCCATGTGTAACAAGCCCTCTCGGCAGCTATCAACACCAAGTGAGCCAACGAGAGAGAAAAGAGAGCCTGTTATATCTATCGCCCAAGTTTTCTTCTTCATCTTTCTTTTCTCTTCTGGAGGGGTTATGAGATCCTAGCGCGTTCAGCCAATCGAAGTCAAGTGCAACAGATTTATGCTCTTGTTAGTCCCTCACACACACATACTGCTGGTACTAACAACTAAAAAAGAGCTTTCTTCCTGGATGGCTCCATCTTCTTCCCTACGCAGCAAATTACATAAGGCAGCAGCAGCAGCTCTCCTCTTGGCTCACCATTCACGACCGACAAACGAGGCACTTGGTTGCCTCTCCTTTAGAACTTGTTGGGAGGCGACATCTGCACAGCGTTCCGTTGCACTGAAGAGGCCAGCAGCCAGAAAAGTAAAGAAACTGGTTTAGTTTTTCTTCTATTTCACGGGAAAAAAGGAATCGCCGTTTCGGTCGGTGGGTTTCGACGCGTGATGAACGATTTCAATCACGAACCGATTCACAAACTGCATCCACCTATATCAATCCTGTCACGCCATCTGACCACCCCAAGAGCCATCTCCAATGCCCATTGTGCGCACACAATACGAAAAAGGAGAAGAAGAAGATGGAAAAAGAAATAGTTGCGCATTCACGTTAAACGACATAAAGATATCAAAATAGCCTAGTCGCTAAATCATTCGCCAATAAATCTGCTGCCGGTTTGTATAGAGCCTATTATCTCTTCTTTTCTTATCTCGATAATTATTCAGTGTGGGCATATTAAAAGAGACTTAATCATGTCGTGATGCCGAGAGTGGCCAGTTCTTCCACACTGCTGCTGCTGCTGCTGCACACATGTGCGTGACGCAACCGAAAAAGGGGAGACTACTATTTCTAATGGAGCTGTGTTTTGTGTGCAACCTTCATTAGCCAAATGAATCTTCTTGGCCGTCACAATGAGACAGGAAGAAGAAGAAGAAGAATAGTGACAGACAAGACACGACTGTCGCGTGTGTTCTCTGCTAAATGGAAAAAACGAGAAAAATCCTTTCGTCAAAAAAGGAAATAAGACAAAAGAGAATCTTTTGTTTCATTTTCCACGTTGTTTGTCTGCATAATAATACACATATGGGGGGGGGAGAGAGAGAGTCGCGCCGTCCGTCTGTCTTTGCTGACGATAGCGAGTCCCGACCGAGCCCACCCAACGTGAAAAATAAAAAAAGGAGGTCCATAGTCAAGGTGCTCTCTCTGCGTGTGTCTACTCTTGGAAACAATAAAGAAACTTTTACTTTCATCTTCTTTCATGAACCCAGAAGCCAGCAGGGCCACCATATCCCCCTGTTTACACGGGGGTTATCCATGTACCGATTTAAAGAAAAATAGAATGATATTGTCTTCGATTCAAATTACATCGTCTACTCCCCCCCATCCATCCAATCTTGTACAAATAAATATTAAGGGAGATTTAAGGAAACTTAAACTAGGGCTTGTTGGTGAGTATTAGAAAAAGAGATCCTGCGCTT
Organism: Daphnia pulex; assembly: GCF_021134715.1. Classification (NCBI taxonomy): domain Eukaryota; kingdom Metazoa; phylum Arthropoda; class Branchiopoda; order Diplostraca; family Daphniidae; genus Daphnia; species Daphnia pulex. Next base: position 1,145,107 of record NC_060018.1, on the reverse strand, counting down.
TGCTGGACAAGACACACACACGCGCCCACCCACCGCCCCCTTTTGCTCAACCGCCCCCAATTGGTATCGTTTTTCCTCGTTTGAGTTGTAACGCAGAGACAAAGAGGATTGCATTACACTCGTTGCTATTTTCCTATTCTTACACAAAATTGGCGGCATGCCTTCGTACAGGCTCAACAACATGCGAGGTTGTCGTTGTTGGGGGGGATGAGCAAACAGGCAGCAAACACGACCAACTACGGTAGTCACATCATATCACTTTGCAACAAGTTTTTAGCTTTTAGAAAAAGAAACAAAATTTCAACAAGACCTTGCCCTTTTTTGGGCAGCAGAAAAATGTTGACAAAAGGGGTTGGGTTAGCTACGTGGTTGCACGTCATTCCCCCTTTTTATCTTTTAACCAAATTAAAGCCCCGACAACCTTGTTGTCAAAATTTCTTTTGGGAGACAATTGTCGACTGTGTTTTGCATATCCACCAACATCTCACGAATCCTTTCATCTAAGAGAATTTAATATTCGAAAATGTTTTCTAACGATAACGACAGAGTCCAGTTTTGTTTCGCCACACGTGGCTGGTGACCAAAAAGGGATTGAACAAAAAGATTCTAAAAAGAGAACGACACGCATTTGGCGAACGAGCACACCCATGTGGCCGTCACGACAAATCCCTTTACTAGCATTTCAAGAAATGTCACTTACTTTTTCTATTCCAGCGATTCCGGGAGATCCATCACGACGACGAAAAAAATACACACACACTCACAACAAACAAAACACTATACATGGGGCAGCAGGGAGCAGGTTTTTCTTTTTCAGTTAACAATCTTGAAAATGTTCACGTTTCAACGATGGCAGCCTCACCATATTATCACAAAATGAAACAAATTCCTTTGGAAAATTAAAAGTCGGGAAAGAAAACAAGTCAACTCGAGTTCTGTTTTCTGCCTGAATGGTTCATCACTTTGCATTGTTATCCGTGCATTGAATGATAACACGAAACCACTAAACCAGCAATAAACTCTCCCCCTCACGCCTTGTGCCACGCCACGTTTTCTAATTCTCGCGACTGAAAAGACTATTTCAAACAAATGACAGTCGAGTCACGTTGTTGCCAACGTCGCGAATTTCCAGTTGATCTGGCGCCCGCCACCGATGCCCAGATTTGGCTCCTTCCACGCTAATCAATTCACATTCATTGGTTTTTGATTGAAAATCCAGATAATTGATTTAATCTCGTTGGATTTTTTTTTTTTCAAAATTAAAAAATTCGCTCCATTGATTTTTGTGGCTATAAACATGGCGCCGTTGGTGGCGCGAGGGAGGGGGAGAATTTGAAAGGGGATCAGAGAGTCTCCATCAAAGTGGAAAATGAGATTCACTTTTTATACAAGAATAAAAAATGGAGCATTGAAAGCGACTGATCGATCTCTTTCATCATCGATACGAGGGTTTTGTGTCGAAAAAAAAAATAACATGGGAAACACTAGATTCCGTCGTCATCACATGTAATATTATAAAATATCAGACAAGTAGTAGTAGTACATCTTGTATATATACAAAAGCTGCCGTGATGGAAAATAACGAAATCTATCAGTTGTGGTGCGTAGTCAAGTAGTTTCCACATGACAGGGTGGCTGATACAAGATACTACACGGCATGATGGAAGCCAAGCCGTAGCTAGAGCTGGGTGATGGAAATTTATTAGAATTGTGTTGTAGGCTATACTAGGTGCTCTCACGGTAATTTTAGATGCGATGAATTATAAAAGAGGAAATGAGAAAGAAGAAAAAAAATCAGACTATAAAATTTCGATGCCGAGAATTTGAACTAAACAAAAAAGAAATGAGACCTTCCAAAAGAATAGGGAAGCCGATATTGAATTCCACTGGCGGCAGCGTGAATTTATTCTTTTTTTTTTATATTATTATTATTTTCAAAGGCTTGAAGAAAAGAGCTGAGAGAGAGAGAGAAGAAATGCCAATGATCCTTTTTGGACAAAAGGAAATACCATCAGATGGCGGCGACGTGGTTTGGAGGCCTGAATTCATCAAACATTCCTCTCTGCTGCCGACTCTTTTAATCGAAAAGGGCCGACGAAAAAGTCGTGAATAAAGTGATTAATTATAAATGAGGTGTAATCTCCTTTCCATCTCGTTAAATTAGAAAAATCACGTGCAAAAAAATCGGGAGGAATCCGACACAAAAGGGGAGGAGGACGTGACTGGGAGAGAAAAAGGGCGATTGCATAATACACGAATGGGCAGAAAGAATATGAATTGATAAACAGCAAGCAAGCTGTATAGTTATATGTTGTATATACATCTATCTATCGTCTGGTGTGATTCTCCGGGACGGGTCGAATATCAAAAAGAAGAGAAATGGGGAATTTTGATGAATAAGAACCGCTCGGTGGCCGTGACGATCGAGAGCGGAGGCAAATACCACGGCGTATCATCGCAGCTATAGAAAACTCTTTGGTCGTGACTGATGATGTGAACTGGTGGCTGTCGACCGTATCTGAAAGACGCCAAGGATGGGCCAAACAGAATAAGAAAAACGGACTGTATATACTAGACTATACTATACTTTTCTCTCTCTGTTGATAAAATGCAGTGTCTATAATAACGAGGGGAAAATGCGTCCACCAGCAGCAACAGATTCCTATTGAAGATGGAAAATATTAAACAAGAAAGAAAATATCATCATCTAGTCCGAAGAACCTTTTTCTAGAGAAAAAAAAAAATCGTGGAATAGTTTCGAGGGGTTTTTCACTTCATTCTTTATAGTCTAAAAGTTATTCTTATGTATACTACATTTTCATTTTGAATAGCAACTAGACTCCTGATCGCCCCCCGATGACGAAGCTCCAGAGCAGCAGGAGCTGCTGGATGCCCCTGCTTCTCCCCCCTCCATTCTTTTTTTCTTTCTATCTTTCCCTTTTTGCTTTTAACACAAGAGAAACCATCAATTCTGTCGTGACAGTGCATTTGTTCCACGCGTTGGCAACCGAGGAGGGGGTTAGAAGTAAAACTTTTTTTTTCAAGTCCAAGCGACCGCCCCCATTCGATGAAGGTGGTGGACTGGCTGGTTCATCTTCTTCTGTTTTGCAGCTCCTTGGTGATGGCTGGTTGGGTAGGGTCGTCATCGCCCGGAGCGAATAGGTGACGACGTGTGATTCACGATAATGGAACTATGAAAGAGCGACGGCGCAGTTGGGGGCTGTTTTTGGGCTATAAAAACAAGTTCGTAGAATAGCCATGTGCCAAAACAGCTCACAAGAAGATGGAAGACAACCATCGTCTCTGGACCAACAGCACGGATGTTTGGTTGGGTTTTGATAGTTACCGAATGGGTGGCGTACAGTCCGGTAGGGTCAGGAGGTGGTGGTGGTGGTGGGAACCCAAAAAAATTTCATCATCATCATCATCATCATCACTGAAGCGCGGGGCCCGCCCGGATTGGCCATCTGATGGTTCCTCCTCTGTATAGTTATATAACGACAAAAGAGTCCCTCTCTCTCTCTCTTCTTGTTCATTCTTTTCTCAGGCAATGTTTGCTGTTGTAACGCGCGCGCCCGCTGGCCATCAGACTTCAACGGCCAGCAGGCCAAGCAGAAGAAAACGATGCATCACCAACCGAGAGACCATCATCACGCGTCCGCGTTTTTCCAAAGAGAGAAGAGAGACCCCCGTCGATTCTTCTCCTGCTGGCTGGCTATAATCATTTATATTAGAACCGTATATACACACACACACACACATATAATATGAGTCACTCGCTCTATGGCTGTGGTTTTTCCGCCCTGATATAATAGTTGCTGTATAGTAGTAGTAGTAGAGTACCTTATATATTATATACTGGGCCTCCCATTCCGCCTTCTCATCGCTAATGGTCGTGTCGACTTTTTAGGGATTATGGATTTTTCAGAACGGCGTGGAATCGACGACCAAATGACTTTTTCAACACCTCAACGGACACGACTAATAATAAAAGAAGAAGAAAAATAAAATAAAATAAAAAAGCGATGGGAAACGATGGTCGAGTGTTACGTGATGGACGATCAAAAGAGAAAATGGATTCAACGGGGCAACCGCGAAAACTAATAACAACAGTGTCAACAAAACAAATAAGCTTTATACACGGCTCGGCCCCCGTGATAAATTCATTTCTCACACAATAAACCAAAGGCTGTGTGTTGTGTGTCTGAACTCATCCACCGTGAAATGAAAACAAAAAATACCGCGTCTTTTGTCGTTTGTTGCTGTTGGTTTTCCTTGATTCTTCTGGGGAAAAAAAAGAGACAAATTGGGAGGACGACAAATGGCCGGTCCTGATTCTTCACGATGAGCGTCGCGCGGATAATTTCTCCGCCTGTCACGGGACGTAGGTGAATAATAACCCGAGGCTAAACAAAAACATTTTCGCGTCACTCGACAACAACAAAAATACAGAAAAGGCAAAGAACAAAAACTGTTTGCTTATTTATTTATTTTTTTTTTTTTAGATTTAACACTCTCCTTATAAAGTCTGTTGGACATTTGATGGATCATTTTTTTTGGCTCTCGTTCGTGCCTCAGCACGTTTAGTTAGTATGACCAAGGCTATTTAAGCCGTATATAGGAATCATCAAAGCACGCAAAGACTTTTGGGACCGAAAGAGAATACAAACCGAGACTCTATATCGGCATAATAGACTCTCTGCTGGACTCTACTATACTACTACTACGCACAGTCGATATCATAGACATTTTCGATTAGTCGCCAGGAGCGAGGGGCTTCGTGATGGGCTGCTGATTGAATTGCTGTACGGTACTACATGAATCGAGATGGAATAAAGAATCAAAAGAAATAAGGCCAAAAACGATTATGGAACAAGCCGAAGCCAGCGTGTCCGGTCCATCGGTCGTGTGAGAGACAGTCTCAACTTGGCTAGAAGATAGATACACCTAAACCATGTAAGGCAATCTAAGAAAGAAAGAAAAGAAAAAGAAAAAGAAACGAGACGTTGTTTGAGATGTGCTTCGGGGTCAATCCATCTTGGTTAATCGAGTTTGATATGTCTATAAGGCTTTTGTGGTCCAGTGAGAATGGTGTGGTGACTTTCAATGCTGCGCTCTCGTCCCACATGGATGTGATATGTCACTTCTTTTTTTCATCTGGACGTTCATCCTCCAGCCCGCGTCTCTCTTGACATTTTCGAGAGCTGCTCTAGACGGCCGTTGCTGGAAGGAGATATCAAAAAGGACATTGTGTTTCTGTCTCCTCTGCTGTGTGTCTTGTGTGGATGTGATGGTGGGCCAACTATAAAAATGGGAAAAAGAAAAGAAAAGAAGAGAATAAGATAGTGCCGGCTGTCCTAAACCCAGCAGAGAACTCGCAGTTGTTTGGGAATTCATCTCATCTTGTTGTTTGTTGGCCGCCAACTGACGGGGCGATATTATAGAGATATTACTATGTGTCTCTTCGGCTACACACTGTACACTATATACAGCGACACACAGTTGAAAGGCAAATATATAATAGTAGCGCGTACACATACAGAAGAAGCGCAGTTAAGATGCCTATTTATTTTTCCTTCATATTTTGTGGCGTTTTCTCTTATCCACAGCGATGTGTCATAGTAGGGCCTGTTGTGGTCTCTCTCTCACTCTTTTGCACATGACCGACGCTGAAACGGGGAAAAATGGGGGGAAGAAAAAGGCATCGTCAATCGTGTCCGCCTTTTTATAGCCGTCAACGGCGACTCGCCCGCAGCGCGGATCTTGAGCTGGGCGGCGAGAATGGGAGCCGAGGCGAAAGTGTTTCAACAGACGGCGATGAAAGAGGGGGGGGGTCCAGCAGTGCTGGACGCCGGGCAAAAAAAAAAAAAAAAAGACTTTTTATATATATACGACCAGAGTCCAGCCATCTCTCACGACGACGGGCCATACACAACACACAGGGTGCGAGGAATATTATATATAAAGGGGGGCGAAGGAATAATGAAAGAAGAGAGACTTTCTAGTACATCTAGCTGGAGTGTGTCGTCCTGCCTGCTGGACATGTTTGAATGTCTGAAAGCATGAAAAGCTTGGGCTGTCGTGTCGGGCCACCACAGTCACAAGCCATCTCTCCAGTGGAGCGTGATGAGCACACACACGGCCGCGAGGGGGGTTGCGTCTCCTTATAGTCGACCCAAGGCATATATAGAAGAGGGTCCTCCTTTTTCAAAAAAAAATAGAATAAAATGGGAGCTCGGACTCTGCGCGAACAAGAAAAGAAATGTAGAGAAATTGGGCCACGTCCAGCAGCGGCAGACAAAGTCACTGGGCCCGGCTTCGTTGCCACTATAGTACGCGCTTGCTTGAATCGCTCGCCCCCCTTCTCATGAATTGCATGAGCGTCACCAACAATGGCCAGAAGAAAGAAGAGAGTCTCATTCTTGACACCGTATCATCCATATCCACCGCCCTCTCGAGCCCTTTTAAACTACAAATATAATATACCAAAGAGGTCCCCCCATTTCTCGTCTAGTCGTCAGTGGAGAAAAACCCATTTTCTTCTTCTTTTCCCTTTCTATATATCCTCGGCTGGATCTCGAACCATTCTTCATCGATGCTGCCGGACGATATCTTTCTCTCTCTACTCATCTCTTTTGTTACTTTATTATTCCCTTTTCTCTTGTGAGTTGTGACGTCTCTCACTTTTTTCTTTTTCTTCTACTTCTTCTTCTTCCCTGGTTTTGGTGGATGGCATGTCGTGGAACCTGACGTGAACGTTTGCCGGACCTATCCGAAATCTCGTATGCACATAAATCAATCTCGTTATTTACCTTCCATATCATCTCTCTCTCTTTCTCTCTGACTGGGCTCTGGCTTAGACGTATAGAACTCTCTTTACTCTCTCTCTACTCTCTCACTGCTGGCCTTAAAATAGAAACGATGGACGACTTTTTGACTGCCAACCGCCGGGCGAGCCAACCAAATCGTATTTGCGTCCTTTGAAGCGGAGCAAAGTGAAACACCCAGGCTGCAATTTCTTATGCGTCCGGTAGATTTCTTCTTCTTCTTCTCTTCTTTCTCGATATGTTATTACGGGTAATTGAAAACATCTTCTCGGGAGCACGACGGCCATGCTCTTTTTCATATTTATTATTTTTTTTTCTCTCCAAAGGCTCCACGGTCCAATGTCCTTGCCAACCAATAAACGTCAAAAGACCCAACCGAAATGACGTCACCAACCTTAATAATAGACGTCCCTTTTTCGTAATCATATTTCTGTTCGTAAGGAGGAAAATTCGGTTTGAATCTTGAATGAATTACTTTTAAAGAAGTTATTTCGACGAGATTACCAATGAAAGGCAAATATATCAGGCGGCGATTGTGCTGGTGACCAAAGACGCAACTATTTTTGATAATAATCTCTCATTAAAATGCCGACATAATCTTGCAAGAATTTAAAACGATTGAAATGTTTGTACGGTACTTATCAAAGAAGACTACCAAAAAACAAGGTACACAGTATTCCTTGGAAGATTATTATCGAAAATTCCACCGTATCAAGGTAAACGAGACTGGTATACATAACTTAGTCTGTTAATTCCGCTTGTCACGATTCAATCATTAATAAGCCCGTCGTTCGTCTCGACTGGCGGTAGACTCTCTGAGCCAACCGAATCTTCTACTCGACTGTCTTACAAGTGGCTGAATGGCGGGTTCAAGAGTATACCGGAGAGCTTGTCAGTTGAAGGAGCCAGTTCGGCAGCAATCTACATTCTGCTGGGAGGATTTATCAGTTGCAGCCCTTCAAGTTCCGGGAAGACACCCTCAATTGGCTGCCGAGAAAGATCGTCGACTCCCGCACCTGCGTTTGAAATGAGAACTTTCGTTACACCATCAGCGTGTCCCACGCAGCCCACCGCCACCAGCTGGCCTTGAAAATGACCCCTGCCAACCATTTTGATGTTGAAAGTACTACGTAGACGTGCACACACAAGGTAGTTCGGGGTAGTACTAACGTTTGTCACTACCAAGAATTTCCAACAGCAGAAAAAGTTGACTCTGTCAAACTGGTGAAACTGCCCGCTGGATATACACACTCAAAGACTGGGCCTATACACACACAAAGTCCGGGAATAATCCGACAGTGTACCGCAGTGTAGTTATCTTTGTAATGTTATGCACAAGTTTAAATTTAAGTAATTACAAATTCGCCAAGTTTGGTTGTGACGAAGAAAGTATGAACGGCCCAGGCAAATATTTGAAACTTGCACTCAGTTTTCTACTAAATCATCTAATTACTAGGAACCCCATGAAACTAAATAGGATCCTTTTAAAAGGGATTCATTTCTGAGAAGACGAAATTTTTCCGTATTTCTGAAATATTATTCCCTTGTCAAACCATTCTCTCGTGCGCTATAGATGGAATTTTGTACGAGACTAGGCGCCTCATCCATTTTCCAGGAATCGAACCTCTTTGATGCTGCTTTTTCAAGAATTTACGCATTTCTATTTTTAAACTGGGGTAATCTTAGTCTGAAATACACGCGAAGAATGTTTGTCTTGCCGAATAAGCAAAATTGAACGCTGTCACGATTAAATTATTTCTTTGGGGATGAAAAAGAAACGTTAAACCTCGTGTGCCGACGGCTTAGTCCAACAACCCAACATTATATAAGACAACCCAAATTGTTACGTAGAAACAACCGCATCACTTTCTCGAATCTCTCCGAGAAACCGAGAAAATTAGTCAAAAGTACAGGATCACATTTCCCAAAACCAAAATTCTATACTGTCGGCTGTCAGTCAGCTCGTCGGTCAAAGCGATTGTTTCCAAGGGACCAACTGTCGGACGAGCCGTCTGTCGGAATCCAATCTAACCGGATGTGGTATTGGACCGCCGCCGGCGTGTTATTATACTTCCGAGGAACAACCCCGGATCACAAGGAATTCATTGCGAAGAAAAACAATTGTTGCCTCACAAATCTCAACCAGAGATGGCTTCACTTCCCGTTACCAAACAACCCAGCGACGATAAGTTCCAGTTCATGAAAAATGTCGCCAAATTATTACAAAGGAAATGCTTGAAACTCATCAAGAACTTGAGTATCGGCAGAAAGGGAAGCTTCGACCTAAACACTTCTGATGAACAAATGAATTTCACGAATTCGCCAATAAGCTGCAATCTACCGCTTACAATCAACAATCAATCGGTAAAGATGATCATCGATTCGGGTACGCACAATTCGATTGTCAGCCGCTCGGTTTGGCGTCGGCTGGGTGAGCCTCGGCTGGAACCGGTGACGTTCACCTTGCGGACGTCTTCAGGAGCTCAACTTAAGTTAAAGGGCCAGTTTATGGCCGATGTGAATTACGCCGGCAGGGTTTATCAGTTGCCGCTGATAGTGTCGGAGCGACCGGACATTGACAATTTACTGGGAAGGCGATGGTTTCCTGCTTTACACTTGGATTGGAACAGGATTTTCCGTGGCGCCCCACATCGATTTCAACCAACGGCAGAATCTGATAAGCGGTTCGACTCGGAAATAATGGCCGACCAGAGTTATTGCAGCGATCACTGTTACGTCAACGTCAATGTGGAAGGTGTAACAATTCGGATGATGTTGGACACTGGTTCCACGCAATCCGACATCGACCTGGCTCAGTGGGAATCGATAGGAAAGCCTCGATTAAAAGCCACTCGACTGAAAATCATCGACGCCGCAAATGATAGCCTGCCTCTCCAAGGTGTGTGCACGGTCAAAGTGAAGTATTGCGGTCAAGAGGTCCGACTTCCACTTGTGGTGACGGGCGATAGGACGGGCGGAGGGATTATTGGGACCGATTGGTTCGAAAAGATTCGATTTGACTTTAACTCGATTTTCCAGCAAATTACCTTTCATCAGAAACCTAGACCGGTAACTCCTGTAATCACTTCAGATTGGATTTGAGCGACCCTGCTGGGTGAAGAGAAGAGCCGAGCAGTTGAAATAATAAAATCAAATCAAAATCCAGGACTGGATTTCTGCGGATGTGAACAACTAGCGTAGCCTAGAGGAAAAGCTCGGAAACTTTATTGCAGTGATTTCTCTCGCCATTTTATTTCTTTACTTCCCACGCTCAAAATCAATTCAAATAAACTGAGATTTTCGCAATTTGTATTTTTTTTTTCTTTCTTAATCAGAGCGTAAAGCGTAATACATCATTCAGTGGCACACTAATGCTACAAGTAAGCGAGCGCATATTAACGTAATTACCATGCCGTGCCGTGTGCGAGTCTAGTCACATTACAAGGCCGACAGCTCTAGCTGCAGCAGAGCAGCGGTATAATATGAGCAGCAGCAGTAGCAGCCTGTATATACATACAATGCAGCATGTGTAGGTAATGGGCGCAATCATATATCCATCGGTATTATCGATTGGGTCTCTACGTAATACCCGGCTCTGTTATGATTCTCCGCCTTCCTCCGCACACACGCATCCGCTCGATATTCCCATTTAATGAAAACGAAAACGAGCCGGAGATTGGTAGAATCGACGACAGACTCCGCTTTGATCCGCAAATTTGTATGTTTCTATAGCGCGCCGTGAATGGAGGGGAGGGAGGAGGAGTCCTCCTGCGGTACGACATCAAGTAGATACAGAACCGGAGCAGCAGCCAATAAGACGGAATAAAGAAAAGAAAAAGCGGAAGAGAGAGGGAAGAAAAAAAAACCATGTTTCGCCTTATCTGACGTCTGATACTCTCAAAACGAATCAGATGTTGGACAGAATGGAGGAGTAGGAGGATGTTTTCTTCGTTTTTTTTAATCAAACCGTTCGTCCCCCTTCGACATGCCGAGCAATGTGCTTTTGCGCCAGCCAACTATATACTACACCGCGCGGCGGGGTAGTATACTACGTAGACAACTAACTACCCCGGGAAATATAAGCCCAGCCGTGGTATATCTACACCCAATAGATATACAGCACATAGTGTGTACAAGACAGCTGGATGGAAAAGCGGCTATGGGAGAAAAGCGAATCGATTGGCGCGTCTTATCCTCGAAATGACCTCTTCACGTCACGGCCGAGAGCCGGCAAAGGCCAGCAAGCCGCACGCGCTCCCTCCTCTTGTGTACATCTCTCGACTCCGGCAGCTTCCACGGTGCGCACGTAAAATAGGCCCAACATCGTGAAAATATACACGAGAAAAGAGAGAGAGAGAACGACTGTCGTGACATCCATCGGCGGGTCTTATCCAACATGAATTAGTTCGTGAGCCTCAATAACTGTCATAGACTCTATTTAATAATAGATTCAATTTCTCTGTCTCTCACGATTCTTTTTCCCCCAAGTCGTCACGATCAAAACGTTCGGGAAATAACAAAAAGAGAGGGGGGAAACCTATTTACTTTTTCTTTTTTCTTTTTTTTTCGATTCCCATGTTTATTTTTATTGCTGTCCGGCTCTGCAGGCTGCTGGACACAAATAATGAAACTCGATTGTTACTGTATTTCGTTCTATTTTCTCTGTTTGTTATTTCCTGTCCTGTTTGTTTTTGGGGGCTTGGCAATTGGATTGAAAATAGAACAATAACAAAGCAAACAACAAGTCAAACGAGTAGCTATAAGAAATAACGATGAGATGCGATCGTTATAATACCCGATCACGGACATCAGATCCATCCCCCTTTCCTCCACTTTGTACTCTTGAGATTCAAAACAAAAATGGCCGAGCGCAGAGAGAGAGAGGAGGGCTGGGGGTTGTTGTTGACCGAAGGAAAGTCACGCTCCCTATATAGATATACGTGTAATATTGTTAGAAATAACAGGAGGGAGAAGAGAAAGAGGAAAATCTATTTTTTGATCAGACCGGAGAAAAAAAAATTTGTTTTCCAACATAGCGCTGCGATATGATTATTATATTTTCTTTTCCTCGGAAAGAAGTCGGTCGCTTTACAGATCAAGATAAGATAGTCGATAGTTAATAGAACGCGGGATGAAGGAGGGAAAAAAAAGAAAAAAAGGAGAGCCCTTGTATTATATTTAGGCTGAATCTGGAATCATCTAAAAAGAGAGTCAATGGTTTTCATCCTCTTAAGTCTGGGCTCTTTTTTCTCCGTCTCGTTTTGCGCCGTTCAGCATCGCCGCGCTCCGCATCGCCGAGGTAATTATAGCCGGTAGAGACCGGGAAAACATAACAGCGCCCTCCTAATACATATTGTGTAATATGTATATACAGTTCTGTATATCCAGCATATTAGAGAGAAAGAGATAACCTAGCCTTGGCAATAGCAAAAGCTTTGTTCTCCCATCATCAAGAATATTACTACAATATACCGCCATTATTAGCTTTTAGCTGTACAGCAGCAATAGTTAAGAAGCTGCTGCAATCCCCCCCATCGAATATTGCTCGTTCATTTTCATAGCCGACAATCTCTCGATTCTTTCAAGTCACGTTCCCTTATTGGCTAGCTCCGTTACAACAGCCCCCAAGAATAAATAACATTCAAGTACTACTAAAAATAAAAAAAATTCCCCCCTCAATTTGATATGAAAAATGATGATTGATATACCAACTGCTATAAATAGGTAGAGGGGCTTCTACTAGCAACAGGGTGGAACTGCTGGCTCCGAAAGTATAAAAACCCGCATGACCGCATCTACTAAAAAAAAACGGTAGCACTCGAGCCGTTAAGAAGAGAAAAAAAAGGACCTAATTCAGTAGCTAAAAAAATAAACCCGCTTCTGTCGGTCGGTTTTTTCAACGGACATTTATTTTAAAAAATTTTGCGCCGGCTATTAGAGAAAATTTGAATTGACAACTTCCGCGCAGCGCCATAACATACAATTATGCGAGTTAAAAAATGAAAAAAGAAACGGCGGTATAACGTGATGTGTGTGGTTGATTGCAAAGCCGCTTCGTCCCTTCAAATCATAATAACGAGTGCAGTGCACTATATGCCGCGGCTTTTGAAGGGGGGATAAAAGGGAGATGGATGGACATGGGTAAAAATTTGTGACCAAGTCCATCATCATCCCCACCAATTTTTATCCATCTCATCTTTTACAGTATACGCCGCCTTCAAATCGCCGGAGGTTCATTCTTCCGTCATTTGCCGCCGGTTAATTTGACATTGAAAAGGGACGACAAGAGGGGAAAAAAAGAAGAAGTTAACTGTCTTATAATGCGCTCGTGACAGTTGTGTAAATACAAGCAACTAGATATACGCGACTAATGGCCTTTTTTCTTTCTCCCAGGACCGGTGTCCCTATATATTTGCGGCTAGTTTCTGCCCTGCACAAACGAAAGGTAAGACTCTCTTCTTCTTTGTTTTTTTCCCGTCTCTCCTTTTGTTTTTTCCTCCCTCTTTAGTGTAATAAATTTACACGCTAGCCGGGCGATCATTCAGTGTCGGCACCATCCATAATACGGCCCCGTCTATATGGAGGAACCCGATGAGTCTAGTGACTGAGTAAGCGAGAGACCGTGTAGAGTGCTACGAAGTGTTGATCTCTTGTTCCTTTTTTCGCCCTTTTTTTTTCCCTCCTCAACACTCCCCTGGTCTTTTCCTCGGCTGTATATAAGGCGGTATTGCATCCCTAATGTGAATTGATGATGCGCCCAGGGAGGAAAGAAAAGAAAGAAGAAAAAAAAAAACCTCCGGCCGATGGCTCGTTTTCCTTGTGCCCAGCACACAGTCAGTCAGTTGGGCTTTTTTCACGCTTCAAGGGTGTGTGTGTGTAAATCCAATAGGCGAGGCGAGTGATGTGTACAGTCTAAGTAGGTCCCATCAGGATCAAGGCCAAAAAGAGATGAGAGCCGACTGTTTGTCCGTTCACGGTCAAACTCCCGAATTTGTGTGTGCGTCAAAGCACATCAAAAGGGATGGAAAATAAAAGTGTGGGTAGGGGGGGGGGGGGAAGGGGGGCGAGAATATATACATACAAGGGATACTATACAGGAAGGATTGGATCGAGCTAGGAGAGCCAAACAGAATAAAGAAGATCGATGAAAGTCCACAGCGTCGGTCATCTGTTTGACTGTGGACACCGGCGAGCGCAAACCTTGTCATCGTCCCCCGAGCTCCCGCGGGAATAAGGTGGGACCTCAAAGACCTAAAAGTCAAGTCGAGATACTCAAACGACGTGACCAATAGGAGCCGAGTCGATGGACCCCGATATATACTACATCTATACTCTTCGATATATATTTTCACTTGTTATCACGAACGTGTCGCCATCTTTCCCGAGATGGGAAACACGGAGAAAACAAACGGAGCGAGAAGATCAATCGTTTTCAAACAAACCAAAGACAAATCCAACGGCCCATCGCATTTATAAGGGCAACAAGAGAAAACCAAAAACAACTGAAAGTGAATTAGTCGTCAGTTAAAAGGTTGATGCGCAGTGTACGACATATATGGGTGGGGGGGGGGGGGAATTCATAGATATTATATAAGTCTTATCTCAACCAGAGATAGGAGTAGAAAGGAGCGCCTTGTTCATTGGCCTTTTGTGTTACGAGAGAAACTTTGCGGGGACGGCGGCGACTATAAATTCAAAATTCGAAACAATGAATCATCAACATCCCAGCCATCCAGCCAGCCGACTGCTGGAGCCCCGCGCCTGTCGGATCAGAGAATCAAACCGGAAAAAAGGGGCCGCGCTCGCTCCCAGCAGCAGAGAGTGGCTCCGACTCTGTGCGCGCACACGCGCTGCGGGTATTTCTTTTTTTCTGCTGTTTCATCCTTACACAATTGTGGAGGATAGGCCGCGCTAAATTAACAATAATAATATTTAAAAAAAAAAAGAAGGAAGAAAGAAAGAAAAAGAACAAGGGGATGGAGACTCTCCATTAAAATACAAATAATCTCAAAAGATTTTTCGCCTTTTATCTCCTTCTTGTTCTTTTTATTTTCTTCTCTTTTTGTTGTTGGGTGATTAATCGAGTCCACCAGGCGAAAACGACGGTGCTAAAGGGAAAAAAGAAGAGAGAGAGAGAGGGGGAGAGAGAACAGCTGAGAGAAGAGAATACAATAAATCCAGTTGATTGGATTGAACGACGGATCGTGATGGATCGTCAACGGACGGCGACCGGGGCGGAGTCAGTCGTCTGAATTTATGAAAGAATCAAAAAGGAAAGAAGAAACGAACAGTAAGAAGAAGAAGAAGAAGAATTAAAGGAAATAAAAGAAAGAACAGAAGAAGAGAGAAAGACCTCGGCGAAAGCTCTAATTAACCAAATCACTTACAATGGCTGGATGCTGGCCGAGTGAGAGAGGAGGCGGAGGACGCGCTGTTAATTGGAGAAGGACCAAGTCGAGCGAGAGCTCTCGTTAGCAGGAGGATCCCCCCTGCCACGCAGGCAAGTCTAGAAAAAGAAGAAAACTCGTCCACACACAACTCGACATTGATCGTCAGTCACAGCTCGACCAATATGTTTTGCTCGACTTGACCCCGTGGCGAACGAAAGGCCAAATCAAAAAAAGACTCTTGAAAGGTATTTGATTTTTAAAATTTCACCCCTCCCAACCGCAAATGAGTGATAAGCAAAAAGAATCACCAAAGCTCTGATGAATCAAAATCAACAACTTGACAAAGTTCGCCTTTTTAATTGGTCCCTCATTTTGAAAACCGAACAGGAAAATCTCTCACAGCTCCTCCTTCTTCTACTCATCGTCGTCGTTTGGCTCCTCGAGTTCGACATTCGCCGCCCGCCCGGAAGCGCAGAACGCGGAGGAACGAGATTTTCGCACGGAAATCTTTGAGCTTCAAGATGGAAGACGTGTGTGCGGAAAGGTCTTTTCTCTTCTTCTTTTTTTTATTTCTTTGGGTTAGAGCATGTATAATTGGCCCAATATTGCCGACCGCACGAGAACGTTGATGAGGCAACGGGTCGGGGCGGGGCGGGAGAATGTCGGGACACGCCAACAATGCGATGCGTCGGGAATGGGAAATCAGCACACGAACGAGTAGGAAAAAAAGGGACCCGGCGTGAGTTTCTCCTACAAGTTGGGCCCGTACGACTTTGCTCGCTCATCATTTCATCACAAGGCGCGTCCCAGCAGCTCCTTGGCTCCTGGGCGGCTCCTGGCTCCGTTTCTTTTTTGGCGCTTGGCTCACACATTTGAGGACTAGGGAAATCTTCCGGGGCGCCGCTGCGGCAAAAGCGGGTGAATGTATAACCGACGTGAATGGGATGTTGAGAGAAGAAAGAGGAGAGACTTGTGCAAAAGGGGAGTCTGAAGATCAAAAGAGCCCAGCAGAGAAGGAGAGAGCGGGGGACTTTCACCAATTCCAATCCTTGGAGAACTTTGACGGTGCTGGGGGTCTAACTCTGCTGTGAAAATCTCTCTCGCGCGCATTGGCTGCTGTCCTCCCATCCTCCTCATCCAGCTAACAATTGTACGTATGATTAATAAATGACTAGAATCGTCATCATTTCGACTTGGTCGTCTTCCATCATCATCAAGCGCTGCTGCTGCAGCGTCGCCCGCGTCTGATGATCTAAATGAAGGGAATGGGCAAAGGAGACAAGTTCCTTTGTCGGTCTCTCTCTCTCTCTCTTAGCCGTGTAGATGCGCGCGTGTGTTATTATCGACGTTGGACAGGAATAACGAGCCCTATAAGCAGGTCGATGGATCAGAGGCAACGCATCAGAGTTATCCCAATCAACCACACACACACACACACACACGCGCGCTAGCGCTCAGAGTTATGTTTTCTCTCTATACAATTATCTAATGTATATAAGCAACGACGACGGCGGAGGCGGTGGCGGCCCTGTCTAAACATAAACACACAGCGCACAGGGAGAGAAAGAGCCTGAGACAGACTGACAGTGTTAAAAGGACCGCAAAAAGCTCAGGAGAATTCATCTCTCTGTGTGTGCGCCCAGGAAGGAGCCAAAGCACTTTTCAAACGCCAGCAGACGAAAGGGGGGACGGACGGATAGTTGCGGGAAAGACTTTGAAAGCGTTTTCTTGTGCGCTGGATATATAGGCTGCAGTATAGAGTTCTATCCCGACAATAGCTAATTGTTCTCCCGCGTCTTTTGAGGTTACGTCTATTCTTCCCCCCACCACCACCATTTTTTTCACCAACCCCTGAAAGAAGAAAAAAAGAAAAGGGCCGACAACCTTTGCATGATGGGAACCCAAGCAGCAGGAGCAGCAGCATCCTGCGCCGAGATATATCCTTCTTCCTTTTCCTGTGCCTATGTATGCAGACACGTAGAGACACTCTCTGGCAAGTTGGAGGTCCCTTTATCGGCCGTCCGCCAGCCCTCCTTCTCTTCCACCCACACTCTGAGAAGAGCAAAAAGACAAAACGAATCATCGGCACAAAACAAAAGAACCTTATGCGCGCCCCAAGTGACGTCGGTGCAAAAGCAAAGAGAGAGAGAGAGACTCATGAGCGTCGCTCCTTCCTCTTCTTCCCACTCACGCCCACACACACACACACTAAGGAACCGAGTTTTTCTTTTCAAGTTCCAAGTTGTTCGGGAGTGAAGATGAAAGAAGATGAAGGATGAGTCGTCGGAGGGGGTTCTCTCCTATAGACACGCAGTGAACGCCTGTGTTACATACAGCGAGAAGAAAATTTTTTTTTTACCAAGTCTCGCGCCCCGTTCGCTCACCAGGGAACCTCTCCACATCAATTTTTCAAAAAAATGAAAATTTCCTTCCTATTTTTTCTGTATCCGGAAATGTTTGAAACAAAAAAATAAGCGACGAAACATAAAAAAAAAATTAGACATTTCTTGTAAAGAAAAAAGAAAAAAATTGAAGGACGAAGAAGAGCGACACGCACCCCGGTTCGTACACTCAATTGATTCGGGTCATTATATAGATTTAAAAATAAAAAAGCTCGGCCGTGGTACTAGGCACCGTCACAAAATGTACAAACGAGTCACCCCGAGTCGACGACGACGGTGTACATACAAGAGCAAAGAATAAAATGATTGAATCGCTCAGAGCGTCGTTATCCTTAAAAAGAAAAAAATAAAAATAAATCCCGACTAGTTTCTCTTCTTAAACGAAAAAAATCTCGCCCACCGTCGTCGCTAGATACGACGGCGCATCTACTAAGCCATTAATGAAATTGGGGGACATATTCTGTCCCGTGTTAGAGTTGTGCGACCCGAATTGGGGTGGGACGCAAAGCGCAGCGCAGACGGTGACAAATGAACGAGACGTCGACGATGACATTGACAGGGCACCAGAGTGTACCGT
Source organism: Daphnia pulex (assembly GCF_021134715.1). Lineage (NCBI taxonomy): Eukaryota > Metazoa > Arthropoda > Branchiopoda > Diplostraca > Daphniidae > Daphnia > Daphnia pulex. Next base: position 1,126,911 of record NC_060018.1, on the reverse strand, counting down.
ATGTATTCAAGAGTGTGGGAGGAGGAGGAAATACACTTCTTCCATCACCATCAAAAGCATCGGCAAAAGCTAAAAAGAAGAAGAAGAAAAAAAGGAAAAAAAAGAACTCGGTTGATTAAATGACTATTCTGCCTGCTGCTGCTACCTCCCCCTCCCCCCTTCTCTTTATCTATCTCGTGATTGAGAGAGATTGGCCCGCGGGAATTCGCGTGCCACACGCCGAGGGTCTCTCTACACGTTGCATGACTGACAACTCGGGTCGTGACGTGTTGTCTTGCTTAGATTCCTTTTTCTCTCTAGACACACACGCGGATGGGGAATATCTAAAAATTGTTGCGAAGAAAAGAAGAAACGTCGGCGACCCCGAAACATACACACACGAAACAAAAAATTGATCCGCACCGCTTGGAAGATTGAAAGATTTGTTGTATTATGCAACACACCGATGGGGGGAGAGAGCGTCGCCGAGCGCGATCGCGCCCAGTCAGCGCAACATATCAGCACGACCGACACGATATCACCGCCCCCCCCCCCCAACCGCACATCATGTAAATAGAATGAACGACGAGAGTCCCGACCCCCAGCTACACACAGAGAGCTCTACGATGAAAATCCAATGAATAATCAAAATGTTGCAGACCTCCTCGACGTTGAGCTCTTGATGGGCGCTCGAGGGCAAATCAATTGTTCTCCGCTCAAACATTTCTGTCTGATGAGTGATGGGACTGATGGCCTTGCAAGAAAATCTTTGTTCTGATAGAATTCCATTATATTTCTTTTTCTTCTCTCTCTCTCTCTCTCTCTCGAGTTATTATTGATCAAAAAGCCAAACGAAGTACATGCGAGAGCGGGAGGACCAGCCCAGAAGATGTCTAACATAATACAAAAGGACGAATGGAATATTTCCGAGCAGCAACGACTGCAGACTATCCAACATTTATCCCCAAACGACCGGCGGCGCTAGGATTTCACGAAACGGATGGAGGGCCCAATATATATATATATAAGATGGGAATGGGCCGCCGCCGCCGCCGCTCTGCCCCAAACAACAACAACAACAAGCAGCATTGCATTGATTTCCGGATCGGAGCTAAAGCCGCAGAATCTTATACGGACCAAGCGAATTCTCTCCTTTGTTTCGTTTCAAGTCTGTTCCGGACTCGGTCGGCTATTCCAGCACCATCCCAGCGATGGCGTATGTCTGCCCTTTGCCCTATCTTTTAGATATAATATCGTTGAATACTTAATGGCGCATGTATGGTAAAAAGATATACGATTATTTATTGAAAATAAGCGCCAATAATGCTGGGCAGGAATGAGATAAAGGAAGGAGGAAATGTATATAACAGCGGGGATCCCCAAGATGGGAAAAAGAACCTTTAGACAGATGAACAACACACGATTCTCCTTTTCCGTTCGGCGGGATGAAAAAAAAAAAAAATAAAAAAAATAAAATAAAAAAGGGAAAGACACACACACATTACAGATGGGCGACATTGGAGACTTTGGCCATTATTTCCAGCTGCCCTTCTTTTTTTTTCCTATATATGCTCCTATGCCTTTGACGATATGATTATTATTTGGAGACATCGATGGAGGTCGTGAGCTTTCACGTTTTTCTTTTCTCTTCTTTCTCTCGTCCTTTTTTTAGTGTATATACCTCGCGATGAAAGCCTTTTTCTCTCTCCATGTCGACATCTTTCTTTATAGACGGCCGGGACATTTATAGATATACGGGGGGGATACCTTATCTATAGAGTTATAGAGTTATATACAGTGTATATAGACTAGAGAGAAGATACTGCTGTCCCTGTCTTGTATGTGGCCGTTCCGCTCTGTGCCGCCGCTGCGAGCGTCATATTGATCCGGAACGGCGCGGGAGTGGTCCATAACAAAACACGGCAACATATTTGATGGTGCGGTGTATATATATAATAATGCCCAACCAACAACGGTGGTGGTTGACGTTAGCCTTTTATAGGAAGACAAGCAAACCCAATAGTGCAGAGCGGATCGAATGGCCGCCGAGAGTCTGCCATGTGTGTGTGTAGGAGGAGGAGGACGATGATAAGAGATACGCCGATGATGATGATGATTCCGGCGTAAAGCCCAGGGATCAAAGCTATTCGGCACCGCCCACCACCAGATACTACCCCCCCTCCCAACCAACTTTATTTACCGGGCGATGACATTTGGTGGCTGCCGACAGACGACAAAGAGAAGAACATCCCGGCAACACGCAATCCAACACACACACACAAGACAACTAATAATATGTACACACACATCCGGTGACCTACAGAAAGTCCAAGAGTTCCATAATTCCTCCAACCTTTCGAGTTTGGGTGGAGATCAATAGATACGAATAGAGCCATCTTGAATTATTTGCAAATAGAGTGTACATTGAATAATAGTTGGAAAGAGGTAATCCAACCCCAACAAGCTAGAAAGGGGTAGAAAGGTTGGCCCTGTCGTGACAGACTTCTAATCTTTTTTAACGTGAGGTTACGTCGAGCAAAATTTGGAATGAGTTGGGAGGATCTGCAGCCATTGTCAAAGGAAAAGGACGCAGCAAGGTCCTTGTGGACTAATTTGCTGCTCTAATTGACCGCACACAATTCGTGACACGACGTGGTGGACTGGCGGAGTGACGGACGCCATTCTACCCATACAAATCAGCCGCCCTACATACGACGTCACCCAACGCCCTACATCCTAGAGGCCTTTTCGGTCGTAAAATGATGTTTCATTCAATAAATTTGGCTTCGATGTGATTGAATTATGTGGGAACCGACTTCCAACGTGACGTATTCCTTCAATTCTCACATTTTTACGACGAATTGGGGTGCAAAAATCGAAATGAAAGGGTCCGGAGCCACTTGCCGGATGCTCTCGCGAGCTCCACTGGTACTTATGTAAGCGCTAGACGATCGATTTTCAGATTGTGACAACAGGAAAAAAACAAATCCACTGACCTTGGAAGATGTTCAGACGCACGATGATGAATTACAAGCAGCTCAAACAGGAGGAGGACAGGCCTGCAGTGGAGAACGAAGGGAATTCGTTGGCCGATCCCGTACCTGGAAAGAAATTAGATGGTCAGAAATGGACACAACAGTTTGACACGTCATGGATTGGCAAGAAACATTTCACTGGATGTCTAGGGTCATTCAAGAAGGAGAAATTGAAATACTGCCAAGTCATGATAAGAAATCAGAGGGTGACAATGAAGATCAGTTCGGTAACTCGCCACTCGTACGTCCAGGAAGAGATGTGGAATCGTTTTGGACAGCCGAAATTGCAACCGACCGGTATTAATTATGACTCAAAAGGCTATTTGTTAAAGTCAAAGTTACCCGTACTCACAAACATACAAGAAATGATGAGAATATGACCAGATGAGAACTCAGTACTTTACTCCAGCAGCGAGGGACACAAGAAAAACCCGAGAACGATCAGCTGTCTCCACAGCTGATCTCGATCTTCGCTGCTAAACAGCAATAGCCAAGGGCATGTTTGCTAAACTGATTCGATAACTTCAACACTATTGCGTCGCCAACGTCTATTACGCTGGAAGAGTTTATCAGCTGCCTCTGATAGTGTGGAAACAAAACCATCCACCCAACCTTCTCGGAAGATCTTGGTTTCCCGCTCTTCATTTGAATTGGAATGACATCTTCCGTTCTAATACCGACGGTGGCGCCAATCCATTTCAACCGGAATTCGCCAAGCAGCGTCAGCTAGCCCGAGAAATGGCCGACAACGTCTCCGAATGCTTCCACGTCAATGTCAGTATGGGAGGTATCGATATTCAAATGAGCTTGGATACAGGATGTACGGCATCCAGGATCAGTTTGGCCGAATGGGAGAGGCTAGGAAAACCTCCGCTTCAACAAACCACAAGTGTCGTCGACTCTACAGATACGTGGGTCGTCATCGAAGGTGAATGCAACGTACAAGTGGAGTATAACGGCCAGTCTGCCCTTCTCCCAGTGGCTGTAATGAGCGAAGATTGCGACTCGTTAGCTGATTGGTTCGAACGGATTCAATTTGATTTTAACGCCATTTTCGACGAAATTCAATTCAGCGCCAAGGAACGATTTTGATTTCTTTGTCAAACAATTTGCCTATTCTGTTTTAAAATAATTTCCACGTCTAAAACTGTTCCGTCAGTAAAATAAACGGGATTTCTAGCGCATTCGAGCTTGCACGTGTAATTGAATCAGTTCAACCTTTAAAATTAACCATGATGAATAAATAAAAAAGACTTATATGAAATGACATATGGCAAAGGGGTCGCTGCTGCTGCCACTGTTGCCAAGCTGCTGTTATAAATCAGGACAAAAGTTTTCGGGGTTGTCAAAATCAGCAAAGGACAGACCAACTCGCAACGAGCCAAGAAAATAAATCTATACAAAAAGAGAAAAAACCAAAGGCAGAGAAGAGATCAATTCCTTCATCCATCACAAACGCTGAGGCACATCTCATTCCAGCGGCCGCTTACCAGCCTGCTGGATATTAGCATAAAAGCGTATCGTTCCCTTCTGCCCGTCTGAGCATTCCATTAACATTCTCCGGAAAAAGCTGAGACATTCTCCCGACGCGCACATGCCCACCGTCACACTGTCACCGTTGACAATTTCTCCGTCTTTCATACCCAGAAATTCAAAACATAACGTGCGTCTTCTACTTCTTTTTCCGGTTTAATTACCATCATCTTTCTGCATAAGACACGTTCTTTTTTTCCCTTTGGAGGTTTAGATGGAACCCAGGGGAGGAGGCAAAGAAATAAAACAAAGTGGGAAACGATGTCACCAAGATTTATGACTCAATCAATGACAAATCAGTCGGCGACTTCATAACGAGTACCAGACAACTAACACATACCCCCAAGTCCGACCAGAAAATAATAAAACAAAACCAAAAAAAATCTCTTGGCAATCGTCTTGCATGAAGGGGGTCGCGTTTTTTGGCACGTCTGTTTGCCAGATGTTGGTGGTGCTGCTGGTGCTGCTGCTTTGGCGGTGTCAAGACTGATGGGCATAACAAGGACAGATATATCTATTGAAGCCAAGAGTCGAACGGCTGAGGCGGCGGCAGATCCTAAAATGAAATCGTTTCCATTCGATCTTGGTGAATATATAGTAGTAGTATACGACCTTTTTTCGTTTCGTCCTTCTCCCCCCTTCCTAACTGCACAATTTCCCCCCAAGTTCTAAGAGCACAGCAAAGATGAATAACTTTTCTAGCTCTTGTGTCTCTCTCTCTCCCCCCAACCCCCACCGATCCTAATAGCATCCAACATCAGTGGCTCCCAAGGAGGAGGAATGATCTTCACGGTCGGTTGAGTCCGACAGAAACGCGCGCTGGGGTTGAACGGGGATAAAGAGCCATCGGGATGAGGGAGCGCTGAAGATATCGAGCAGAGAGAATATATATACGTATACGTACATACGTATACTGAAGTCGTGCGTGCTGTACAGCGAGCTGCTGCTCTACACACAAGAGATACATCTCTAGAGAGAGAGGTGGGGGGGGGGGGGTATCGCATCCAATTGATATTAACAAGACAACCCCCGAAGAACCCAAAGCCGCCGCCACCATGACAACGGGGCCACACAACCGCTGGCAGACACACAGAAAAAAAAAGAAAAAAGAGAAAAGTCGCGTCGATAAACGCTGCAATAATCACGTAAAGTGCGTCGTATTATTGACGTGGATTAAGTGGAGAGTGTCGTCGGTGATGGTGGCAACGCTTATAGTACACATATAAGGAAGGGGGGGGGGACTGTCTCTTCCTTGTTGGAGCTTGAAGCAAAAATAAAAAAAAATAAAGAAAGCCAATAAACGACAGCACCACAGTATAGACTCTCTATATAAGGAACAAAAAAAAAAAACAGAGAGAGGAAAGAAGAATCGTTCTAATCCAATTCGTGAGGACGCTCCCGAGGGATATTCCCGGGGCCCGGAGTTTGTCACATTTTCAAAAGCCACCACAATTCAAGTACAGCACAGCATATTCCATGTCTCTCTCACAAATTCACCTAGCTGGTAATATAGATGTATCTGATATCATACACACACACACAACTGCTGTGCTGTATGGGCCGATTTCGATTATATTATTTCTTTTTTCTCATCGTCGCCTTGTATATATCAGACACCAACACACGTATCCCTTTCCCCTTGTGCTGCTGCTGCTGTGTGCTCCGGCGTGACTATAACACCCAGAGTCCCCATACAATCGAGTGCGGGACCGACACGGAATGGATGGCGTTTCTTCTTCTTCTACTTTTATCTCATTTTTGATGCTCTTCCGCATTTATTATTCTCTTGTCTTTTCTGCCTCATGTCTGTCTGTGTGTGAGAGAGAGTTACCCAATTCCCTCACGGGGAAGCGAGTCTGCGGGACCCGACGGTGGGCATTTTTATTTCTTCTTCCCTTCGCAACGACAATAACCAAACAGAAAAACAACCACCCTGTTTATTTTATATTTTATTTTATCAGGAGACGAAAGACGTTACGAGATCAAAATCGAACCATCTTCGTTTTTTTTTCCTTTTCATTTCGCTGCTGTCGCCCTTGTTTGCACACACGCAAAAGACGGGAGCCCAGCAGTTTTTAAAGGGGGGGATCCTAAATAGTCGCAAGGAGCGCGGCTGATGCTGACGGCATAGGCGACAATAAGGAGATACGGGAGCGTAGAGAGAACATTTGATGTCAGCCAACAGAAAGTCATAGTCAAGAGGAACAACCACACACACACAGAGCCAAAAAAAAGTGAAACAAAGACACGGATCAATCCTTACGCACACACCGGTCTACTAAGTATTTCGTCTATAGCTTTTCTCGTTTGATCTTTTTTCTCTTTTTTTATTTTTGGCAGGATCAGGTTATTGTTCGGCTCTCCGGGACAACATGACAAGAAGAAAAGTCGGGAGGTGAAGGAGAGAAACAGACAAAAGGTTAAATTTTTCTATTGTTATAGATTGTCTTGTGCCTATATAACGTCACGCGGGAGGGGCGAGGTGGGAGTGATAGAAAATGGATTGTGATGGAAGCTAGAGAATATCAGATTATATCCAGCGCTATATATGGTACATAATAATATCCTGCTGCTGTTCACGAAAAGCCGCAGCTCGGCGGGAGCGACTTGAGCCAACGTTGGCGAAACTGCACAAGAGAGAGACGGGGCGAGTACAAGTGGCAATCAAGCGAAAGACAAATATCGAACGACAGCAGGATATATAGCACAGGGGACCCAAGATCAAAGCGCCAAAAGTTAAAGGGATACTCTCTCTTTCCGGCTATATTATACACCCAATATCTCCGGCGACGATGTATATATATACAGCGCGCATCCTATAGTGCCCCCGCTCTATTTTTCTCCTTTCTATTTATTTGATTTTATTTTCGCTTATATTCTCCCGTCCCGGAAATCTTGTCAGCAAAAGAATATACTGTACATTTTTCCTTTTTTTTGTTTAGTTTTTATTTTGCTTGGTGCTGCTCTGCTTGTACACATTCACTTTTGACACCGGAGAAAGAATAAAGTAGCGTCAACGTCGTTTGAACTGTGTGGAGCGCGTTGCGTGAATGCCGAGGTTGATGGAATCAGACGAAACATTTTTTTTTTCTTCTTCTTTCCTCCAGGATCGTCTATAAGCCAGTCACGACCCAAAGAGCAAGGCGCCATTGTTACTTGATTCGATCACACTTTTCCTTCAGACTCCTTTAAACTACGTACACATACACACATCTATGTCTAAATCCTTTCGAGTTGCTTCGCATCTCTTGTTTTCTCTCTCCTTTTTTGCCACCAGCTCCTGACGTGGGCCTCCTATATGTACGACACCCGAGACGGCCCAGCTAGCATAGACGGTTATATTATAGGACGCTTGAAACTATATATATATACAACTACCTACTGGGCTAGACTCTCTAAAGCCGAGCAAAGGCGGAAAACTCATTAAAAGGATTTGAATGTCAAGTGTGTGTGTGGGGCCCCCCAGTCGCTGTGGGGCTGGGCGCGAGTCATCTTCCCCCGGAGTTGCCATCCAGCAGCAACCGCGCGCCAGTCTCATCACAAGAAAGATATTCTCTACGTCCCATTCTATTCCGTTCTAAATTCTAATATATACAAGTCTTCTCTCACTTCTTCCCCCGACTTATTTGCATCTTCTTGGTCGTCGAGGATCGTCCCATTTTCTTCTCCTCCTCTGCCGTACTAACACACAGGCAGAGAAGTCCAAGTAGAAGGGACTTGAGTTTAGCGAGGCAATTTCAAAGATTAGAACCAAAAGGAAAGTCAACGGTAATAGTCCAGCGCCAGCCAGACGAGAGTATAGTAATCAGTTTCCTCATCTTAACTACTCCCGACTACGACTTCCCACCGAACGACCGGGACGGACCGGGGTCCGTCCGGGAACGACAAGAGACTTTTTTTTTTTCGAGGCCAGCACAATGCAATATGAGACGTGGTAAGGATCTAGAAGAAAGATAAGACCGCGCGCCAGTCAAAGTGATTTCAAACATTTTTCTTCTTCTACTTTATTGTATGTATAACTCGCTGTTGAAATTTGATTGCCTCAACATGTTCCGTCGAAGAAACAAAACAAATCATCGAGAAAACGCGGTAGTACTGTTTTTTCCCTTTCATTTTCTTTCTCCTCTTTTGCGGTAGGAATAAATCAAATAAAGGGAAATGAAAATGTCGCCGAGGCGCCGTCATGCGTGCAAGTTTGTTGTGAGCGATTAGACGGTGAAGTTTTTTTTTCGTCATGCCAATCTGAAATATGAGAAGTTTTTGAAACTTTTTTCAAAAGTTGGAATAGTTCCGCGCCCGCACAGTTTCCCCAGTCTCACTATACACACATACATGTACGCATTCATTTCTCAGGGATGGATGGGAATTCCTCAGCTGCGCGGTCACGTCCTCCTCCTATACTCCAAGAATATAGAGGCAAGAAAATAACCCATAGAGACTAATACTTGTAGTAGTAGTATAGTCTACCTTTTGAGAAAAAAAGAAAACATAACAATTTTTCTATTCTTTTCTTTTTTTTTCGGGTCTGGAGAAGTACTTTGAATGTTAACAACATACAGTTCCCGCTGAGGTCTCTGACTGTGGTCTTTATTTATTTTATTTTCTTCATGGCTATAAGCAGTCAGTAAGGAAGCAAGCAGGTTTCCTTTTTTCTTCCTTTTTTAACCTCTTGCACAAGGTAAAACAGTCCGAGGGGGGTAATAATAAAAAAGAAGAAGAATGAAAGAGAAAAAAAAGCTTTCAAATCATTTCAATGCTATTTCGTTATTGATCCTTACCTCCCCGCGTGCCCCGCCCTTTTATCTCTATAACTTCGTGTGCTCTGCTGTGTGTATTATTGAGATGAAAGCGGCGCCCCCCCATGACACACCCACAGTCCGCGTGTTTTCAGGAAGAAAAAAAGAGGAAATCGCTTTTCTCAGAATTTCACGAACGGAATGTTTTTAGAGCGGCGGGACTGTGTACAAACCTGCCGCCAAACTGCAAACTTCCGGCGTGAGCCGTCATCGAAACGTTCTCGTTTGACAAATGACGTGCAGCACAGATTTGAACATTTTGACTGTCTGTTCGTCATCGTGTAGTCATTCCCGAATGGTGGACAACATTCATCATCATCACGGCTGCTGGAATATAACCAACCGGGGAACGAACGAACCGTCCAAACCCAGAAAACTCGAGAAAGAAGAAGCGGAGCTCGTCGAACTTATGCGTAAACGAGGGAACCCGTTCCGCTTCACGCTCTTGACTTGCCGAATCGTGTGCACTGTGCACACTCGAGAGAGAAACACAGAAAGGGAGGGGATTCGTTTCGAGGTTTCGGGTTCAACACAAGGCCAGCAGCACCCACCTACCCCTCTGAAAACCCCGAAAAAATGGGAATCAAACAGTTTGGTTGGAGTTTCATTTTTTTGTTGGCTCATAAATCGTCTGTCCCTCATCTGCAGCTCCTCTTTTTTTCCCCTTGTCAACGACAACAACAGGCCCAGCACAGTGGAACTCTCGTCATGGAGAAGAAAAGAAGACGGGCCGGCATGGAATAAATGTGTCATCTTTCTTCTCTTGTAACCAAGCGACTCTCCTTGTGTGTGCGTGTGTGTGTCAAAAGAAATAGGAAGCTAGTTAGACTATTTCTCTGTGCAACTCTATTTTTTTTTTATACATGTGGCCCAGTTTCGCGGGATTATTGGACGGACTAGCGTCGTGTCTCATTACCGGCCAAGAAAAGGAAATTATAAGAATAGGCCCAGCGGCACAACGGGGCCCGGGAGGACAATCGCAACATCATCAACAATTGTAATGGGGGCCCCAAAGTCCAGCAGCAGCAGCAGCAGGAAGTGTGTGTCAGAAGAAAAGGATTTTCGGACGTCCACTAGTGCAGCTAATCTCCGTTCGATTATTTGGAGGGCCGGGCCGGGCCGGGCCGCGTCGGTTGCGAGAGAGAGAATCCACGACGCCTTTGCTAATACGATGATGAGCGTCTCATCCCATTTGCTAGTTAGTTATATACCGAACTGTCTGTGTCTCATAAGGCCCCCTTTTTTCTCACAATGATCTACGCTAATACACGCTCGGATGTGTACTAGTGTATAGTATGGGATCGGCGTGCTTCTCTCATCGCCGAGGCTTTGCGTGTGGCTTCCATAAGGTGACTGGGCCTCCTATCTACAGTCTAGTCATGCAGCAGCAGCAGTAAGAAGAAGAAGCAACTGCTGAGAAAGCGTCATCATCATTATCATCATCATCATTTTCGGATGGGTCGGCGTCTCCCTTTGGCTAAAACCATGAGAACCACGCAGGGACTATCCTATGCCCCACTATAACCGGGTAGAGACCCGAGAAATGTACCGAGTAGTATAGGACAGCCAGTAAACCACAAAACCGCGGGCGCGTCTATAGTGCTGCAGAGAGTATAGCTGCAGTTCAAACATCATCAGCGCGATGGGATCACAGCTCAGAGTTAACGAGGAGTTGAGATAACACACAAACGTATAATCATCATCATCATCGCAGCAAATCATCATGTATATAGACATAGGGCTGTGTATACCTAAGTATTATCATTAGGACAGGACAAACCCCCCTACCCCACCCCTACGGCTGTGTAATCTTTAGACAAAGTCCAAAAGGGAGAGAAAAACAAAGAAGGGGGAGAAACGAAATCAACGGGTTAGAAGAAAGTGTTGCTCTGCCGCAAATTGGCCGTTCAAGAGCAAATGCAAACCAAACAGTTGCACAATTCGCCAAATTGACAGGCGGAAAAGATCAAAAGGCAGTCAGTGGAGATGTAGTTTGGCGCACTTGTTCCTCCATTCACTATGTCATCAATCATGCGCATTGCAAGCAGATGCCGATAGAAAAGATTCTATCCATCCGGTGAGAGAAAAACAAAAAAAAACGGATGAAATAATATCAAAGACGCGACCAATAAAAAGAGAAAAGAAAAGAAACGACGCCGTGATCAGTTAACCACTCGAAGAAAAACCAACGGCGGAAGATCAGCGACAGTTGGTGTAGAACAGCCGCCCTCCAATGTTGTTCCCTGCAGACTCTGAAAGAGGCGAAAAAGAGGCGTCGATCCATAAAAATAAGAGAAAAAAGAGATACGAGCTTCAACATCGATCCGCACGAGATAGATCGAAAAAGAAGTAGAAGAAGAAGAGAAAAACCTCCAAGCTCGAGGGTATGGTCTAGATATATTTATATATATATATAAGAGTAGAGAGAGAGAGAGTCTGGCGGTGAGGGAGAATTCGGGATCTGCTGACTCTTCTTGTGTGATCTCTTCTTCTTCTTTTTCTTTTTTTCCCAGCTCACCCTTCCCAATCTTTCGTGGGCTGGAAAACCAACAGAACAAAGAAAAAGGAGAACACAGCACATATAGTGTGTGCACATGAGAGCCGGTGCTGTTGGAAAAGAAGAAGAAGAAGGAAACTTGTTCTTCTGTTCACGACTCAAAGCAGACGATTCGACTATGGCATTGAATCGATAGATGGTCGGGTCGAAAAAAGAAAAAAGCCATGCACACGCACAGTTACCATCATCACCGCCACCGCCACACCAAGCTAGGAAAGAAAAGAAAAAGTTATTGCTCCGCATGTCCTCCAGTTTTGCTGCTGGGACAGCAAATAGAAAACGATCCTGAAGAGAGGAGAGAGGGGTGGGGAGATCCTCCTCTCCAACACATTGCCACTTTGACACTCCCCGTACAAAGTACATATGGACGTCTAGCGCATAACGAATTGAAATTCGAGCGAAAAAAGACGCAACGAGAGAGTCGCCATGGCAATGCCAAAGAAGAAGAGGAGGACGGCATCAATATATTTATTGACTGAGCGCTCAATGTGTTGCCTGCACGTAAGGGAGAGAACGTGAGGAATTGCAAATCACTCGGCCCATCAGTAGCACAGGACGCAAACTGCTCCGGTCGGGACCTTCAAAAATAGACCGGGAAAAGAAACGAAAAACCTTCTTTTGCACACACACATCTGCAGCTCAGCTCTCTCCACGTCGAATAAACATGGTGAGGCGTCCAAGTCAGGGCTGTCACTACATCCTACGCTAATAAATACAACGTGCGAAAAAAGAAAATAGGAAAAAAAAAGGCTGGAAAAAGAGCTAGAAAGAGAAAACGTCGTGGAAATATAAACGATCCCGGCCCGTTGTTGCAAAGCGACTTGTAAAGGCAACACGGAAGAAACGTTACAATGGGGAAATATTCGGTTGCGAAGAGAAAGACACACTAACGCACAGACGGGGAAATAGTCGTACAAACAAAACGGGGAGAAAATAAGATGAAGACTCAAACGACGACCCGACTGGGAGCCATAAAACATCACACACAAGAAAAAAAGAGAAACGAAAACTTAACTTCGTCTTCCTTGTCTTTGTAGAGGGAAAAAAAAAAGTCACAAGAGGCAGCGCAACCCCCCACAGCCGGGCCAGAAAAATATATCTAGCTAAGGAAAAACTTTGATGGCTAAACTAATGGCTGTCGGGCCGCTCGCTGTGGCATTCAGCATTGCTGGGCCAGCAGTTTATTCTTTTTCCCCCCAAAACACGTTTCTATTTCTTTCTTCCTATACTTGAAACAGAGAAAATCGGTTATTTCGTTTTACCCCGGTTGTGTTTCCGTGTTGGCTGCGCGTGTGTGTCTGTTTGGTTCTTATATAGATCGGCCGAGTCCCTGCGTGAGTCTAATGCGTCTAGGCCGTCACGTGCCAATAGCAATTTTTTGTTTTTTCCTGAAACTTTTCTTTCTTGCCGAAACCTTGTTATTGACGCCGTTATTCCAACCTTCCCAGAGTCCAAGTGTGGATAATACAAAGTCATGCCGCACGCCCTTTGGCGTCCGTTTGACTTTTTTTTTACAACCCAAACAAACCCGGGCAGCACTGACTGGCCTTTTTTAACGCTCTAATTACGGCCGTACGTAGAGAGAGTGAATGTGTAACTGTTATTGCATCAAGTGCAATAAACAGCAGAGAGCAAACGAGGATCGTTTGATGACCCAATCAAAGAAAAATGATGGCAACAGGGGAAATCCCAGGGAAATTAACATCGCCATATCGTTTTGAAAAAGTCATTAAGTGTTGCCATAAATAAAATAAAAAATGTCCCCGCAAAAAAGAAGGGGATTCAGTCGGCGTCATCATTACAGATATAAAAAATAGAGATGCAACGTTGTTACGTGTACAATGTGGAAAAGCCAAAAGAGGAGCTGGTGGTGGTATTCTTTTGCCAGTGTTTATTTTATGAGAGCCATTTCGGTATCCCTTCACCTGATTGCCTATTCTCGCTCTAAGACCTTCGACTAAAGCCCCCCCGGCGACAACAATCTCCAACCCCGTATCTATTTCTCTTCTCTTTTCACGCATTTATTTATTCGGTAATCCATTCGTTTTTTTTTCCCTTTTATTTTTTTTTCTGGTTCGGGACTCCCGAGTTGCAATTTGAGGCAAACGAAGAAGAAGAAAAAACAAAAAAAAACAAAAGACGAACACACGAAAAAAAAAGAGACTGGCGCACACGACGCGAGTCACTCGTGTTTGTTTCACCGCTGTTGGCGGGCTTTGTGGACTGTGCATGTGTTTGCACAAGTTGTTACATCGTTAGATAATCAAATTACACACGCACACACACACACACACTCAAAGAAGAAGGGGATAAAAAAAACAAAAACAAGAAAAAGGAGAGCAGACAGCAGACACACATCACAAACACCTTTTCTGCTTGTGTGTGTCGTATATATATAAAACACCTTGGACGCCGGTTGTATAACTGTTACTCCCGGAAAACAAACAAACTAAACTTTTCGCCTTGTATATTCTTATCCTTCTTTAGTAATAAGTTTCTTATTTTTTTTGTGCTGCTTTTTTGGCAGCTGCTACGAGTCACACACAGGGGACGCACGGGAATGAGATTGTTGCTCCTGCAATTTCATTTTTCTCTTCTCGTTTGGCAGGTTCTTACTCCTAAAGGGTTTCTCTTTACGGAGTGAAAAACGCGAGAACTTTAATAACATCAATTGCGTTCGTTTGTCCTGTTGTGTCGTTTGTTTTCCTTTTATTTATTTTTTTAAACCATCGGGATATTGGCCTCATAACTCTTTTCTTCTTCTTTGTATTGTAAAAGGCCATCATCGCAGCAGTGGAGAAGGAGACAACGTCCTTCTTCTCTTGCCAATGAATCCCCGTATTTTTCTTTTCGACTGTTTTTGTTTATATCCTTTCATGTAACGAAAGATGAGATAGTCGGACTCAGACAGTCGGGGTCGTAAATAAATATCAATCCATCTATCCGGCGGAAGAAAAAAAAAGAACGGAGTAGGGAGGAAGGCAGCAGCCGCGGGACTTGATCAGATTTGTATCAAATAAAAGAGAAAAACGGGGGAAAAGATATATCCATTATAACGAACGGCTGTTTGATCACGGGAGAGTTTTTTCCCTCCCTATTTTTCTGATTTCCTTTTTTTATTATTATTTTTTCGCCGAGGAAATAAAGAAAAATAAAAATCGATCGTTTGAGAATGAACAAGAGGGAGGGAATCATAATAACAAACAGGGAGAGAGAAAAAAAAGGCGTCGGCTGGCGCCGACATCCATTTATCTTACGGCTATATAAAGAAAAGGAACGGGGAAAAAATGAAACGAGAGAAAATCATCATAATAACCAGCCCGCAAAATAAAAACCGAGAGTATATTTCTTTCATGACTCTTCTGCGTTCGACTCGAATTGTCGTGTAGAGAAAGAAAGACAAAAATTATTTCGTCGTTTTCTTCTTGGGGAAATAAAGCCAACGTCAAGGCAACCGACACGTGCCATCATCACGGCCTAAGAAAAAAAAAAGGGGAGCCCAAAGCCGACCAATCAAAACTCCCCTCCAACCAGCAAAACAACAACAACAACAACAGAGTTTCAACGCAATGACAAAGCCCCCCAAATATACATTTGAAGGATGACAAAAAGAAACGAGACAAACTAACTGTGCACGTATATTATAGAAGAGAGAGGGAGACCTTACGCTTCGACACAGTAGTCGACAAACACGACAAAAATGGCAAACATTCTCCAATAAAAAAGACTTTTACACCAACGCGCGCA
This sequence comes from Daphnia pulex, assembly GCF_021134715.1. Taxonomy (NCBI): domain Eukaryota; kingdom Metazoa; phylum Arthropoda; class Branchiopoda; order Diplostraca; family Daphniidae; genus Daphnia; species Daphnia pulex. The sequence goes on along the minus strand of NC_060018.1, from coordinate 1,111,264 downwards.
CGCAGAAGAAAATAAAAGGAACAACTCGCATTAGTAGAGTCCTGTGTGTAGGGGCTGCTGCACCTTGAGCTCCGCCAGCATTTGCTATTCAAATAAACACACAAACACGCAAGCCAGCACCCCCAAAAATGGGGGATCGACTTTTTGCGGCAGTCGCGGCAGGATCCCCCCCTCTCTTTCCACTCGCGTTCGTTCGGGAGAAAAGACGACGATCGTGTCTGAGAAACTTTTGACAAATGAGATCAGTTGTGTCTGACGCCTCGAAATCCCTTTGCGTAGAGTTTCCCGTGGAAGGAGAAAAAGAAAAAGGAGGGCGACCAACAATTTCCGAGTCAAAACTTTTTTATTTTTTATTTTTTTTCCTTCCTTGGAGCAATCGCCAATGATTCCGCCCGTGTGTGTAGTGTATATACAGACGATGATCAATATTTACTCTCGGTCGGGAAATAATAAATGAGTAGTACAACTTTGTACTCTGCCAAAAGTTCAAACTCATTCCTTCGAATGGGAATAATAGAAAAGGGTATAGAGAAACAACAACAACAACACACAAACGGCCGGTTTAGATTTGCCTTGTAGCTTCTTCCTCTTCCCGGAAGGTCAGCAAACCTATAAGGCCTATATGCAAGGCCCCGGCGTGCGTGAGCTTCTCTAGACGTGTACTGCCGTGCGTTATACGGCCGCATCAAATCGTGATGGAGGCCGCCGACGACGTAGAGAGTATTGATCCCTTTTCCTCCCGTTTACAGACCCGGCGAACTGCACCACGACACTAAACCAAGCACATCGTTTGATCCCATTAGAGTCCCATCAAATGAAAGGAGAAGAAGAAGAAGAAGAAAAAACCCTACCGCCCTGATGTCAAAAAAGGTAGCACACTGTTTCTCATACGTGGCCATGTACGTATGTGTTGTATGTGTGTGTGTGTACGTGTAATAATGTAAGGTGTCAGCTGTGCGTGATATCCACCCTCGTTTCATAACGGACAACATCGGGATTATGCGAGTACGATTTCAAAAAAAGGAAAAAAGGAAAAACTCTTCTTCTACGCAGGGCCTCTCTCCCTCTCACTCGGGTGGAGAGAAAACAAGAAAAGTTTGGGTAAGAATTTCAAAATTTCTGTAGAAATGAATAACGACTTTGGCTGGTGATAACCAAATCCTCTTCCATCTATTTATTTATGTGTGTCTAAGAGGCGTTTGACGGCGGCGGCAGGGGGGGGGGAGCACAGCTCTCCCATCGAATGCGGCCCTTCACCTTTCTTTTTTTCTTCCATCTGACCCGCCCCAGCCATTTGAATACGATTATTGCGCAGTTCAACGAGATCAAATGGAATCAAGAGCTCCTCCTTTTGCGCCGTATGGCAGCAGAGTCTAGTATAGTAGAAAAGAAAAACGGTGGATGGGGGGAGAGCGAAAATCATCATGAGGAGCCGAAGAAACAAGCGTTCCCGGGAGGGCGCCAACTGATGTACGTATGGAATTAAGAAAACTCGTTGTACTACCAAAGTCATTAAACATTCACAGAGTTGAAAAGCCCCCCAGTATAAACTACTGACTGACTGACTGACTACTACTCCCCTGCTATGCAGAGTAGTAACTGACTTGCCCCATTTCCTATTATACTTTCTTTTACTTTTCTTTTTTTCTTTTTCTTGTTCCGGCAATAAAATAAAAGAATAGGCGCCCAGAAATTCGTTTCTCTTGTAACTCTATACACACACACAAGACTATAGAGTATAGACGGTGTGTGTGTGTATCCCCGCTCAAGTTATGCCGTCAGACACTTGCACTCACTCAATCCACTCACTAGTTCACTAATAGCTGAATCTTTCAATGATTCAACAGAACTCACGTTGAGATGCACGCGTCTCATCCTACCCCAACGTTCCATATGCAGCACTTGAAACCAAGTTTTCTCCAGCCCTCATCATCTTCTCTATCCTCAGCCCCCACTCATCAAATCCATTTCCTCATTTGCTGACTGCAATTTCCCCCATCCCGAGCTGTATTGGAACCGGAAGATTTTCACGATGAATCTTTGATGCGAAATATCCAAGGGCGAAAAAATAATTCGCGATCGATATATCGACGACGAGACCTTCATTGAAAATTCCCCCTCGACCGAAATGAGGAAAAAGAAAATACAAAAATTGAAGAAAGACGCCAAGGATCAATGACGCAAACGAGAATTCAATTCCATGGGCGAGGCCAAACGTGTGTGTCCGGCTCGATCCCGATGCGTAATACACTGTTAGACTCTCTATACAGTAGTGTCCGTCCATTCCCTTGCGGGAGTGCGTCCCATATTACAGCCTGGATTGATTGGGGCGGGCCAGGGTAGAAAAAAAGAGAGAGAAGAGATATTTTTCTACATACTGGGCTCTGCATGGATGGTACTATTCAATGTATATATTGGAGGTACTATAGAGCGACTGGATGGTCCCACACCAGTAAATAAGGAGACGGCCGTTGTCCACTCGACGACATTGTTTGTCTCCTGACGTACGTATCGCACGCGCTATATACTTTCCCAGCATATAAGACACTTTGGATAGACGACGACGACTGGCCGGCAGATCGGGGGGAGAATATTTCCTTCTTTTTCATCCAGAGGAAACGGAAGTTGCCCGGCGCCCAAATCACCTTCTTATTTGAGGATGGAGCCCCATTTCCAGTTGCTTTTTAGGATCCTAAACATTCCAATCACAGCAAGCAGAGCTCTTGGGTAGTAGTAGTAGTAGGATCCTATTTTGGACTGGGTCCCAGCAGCCACTATCTCCCTGATCTGGCTGGGCTGGCCGTCACCGGGCTCCTCTTTTTCCACTTTCACGGCCCCTTTTCAAATAAACGCGCACAGTGCTGTAGATCTTACGTAGTAGTATACACGCCGGCCACAGTCCACCGCCCCCACATATACTCTCCGTTCTCCCCGCGAGGTTTTTAATTAGTCACCGCCACACACACACACAAAACACGACGGCCAATCTTGGTTCTATTCCGGCGGGTCGGGAAAAGAGAAGGGTGGGAGGAAGTCTGTGTGTGTGTGTGTATCTTATACGTCGACACGCGGATTTCATTAGGAAACTATACTAGGAAAAAAAAGGAGGACTGGGCTGGGCTGGGCTGGTCCGTCACATAGAAAATGAAGTCGGGGGTATAAGGTCGGTAGCGGAAGAGAGAGAATGGGAATTGGTTTTTGGCCGCCTTGTGTTTTATAGATGATATGAACTGTGAGCCGGACAGTCTGGTGCCTACACGATACGGTGGGGGAGGGATCGCTCCTATATAACTACAGCACACATACAAAGCCACAGCGCCCGGGTCTACGGCCCGTCACGGGCTAGCCTAAATTTATAATAAAGCCCAGCCAAGAGAGAAAGAGAGAGAGAGAAAAGCCTAATGAAAATAACGAGGCGTTGAAATGAAGATGAATTTCCATCCATCGCACACACGAAAAAACAAAACTCCCGCGCCCCCCATATACACTTCGCTGGACGGCCAAGCCGGGATTTCTTTAGCTGGGCGTTGTACAGTCAAAACAGAGGCCTTTACATCATGCGACATGACACAAAAAGCACCACAAAAGCTACTCTCTTAGTAACAACTGCTGCTGCTGCTGCTATCGGCTCCTGTCGCCATCGATCGCCCAGCTGGCCCCCCCCCCCCCGGTTTTCTCAAAGAGCAGATCGGTGATGTCGGTCGTGAATGCCCGTTTTCTTTTCGAGTCGGGAGAGTAGTAGTAGTAAAGCGCGACGAGGATTGATGCCGGAGGTCGATGACAAATGCAAATAACCCGGGATTTACTATATACCATCTCGTCTATAGCTCCGCTCATCCATTGGGTCCGTCCATCTATATCTGAGCTATCCAGCAGCAGCTCTATATAACATCCAGTCCAGATATCACGCACGCAGGGGTCTCAATCTCGGGCTCTATTTTGCGCATTAATAGGGGTGACGTCGGCAAACGCCGAGATAATTACTCTCACGAGTTCTGGCCCGGCCCAGCACAAGGAGAGAGAGAGCTGGCTGGCTGGCTGGTACTCCCCCCTCACCCTTTTCCTACTACCCCCTCCCAGTTTGCTGAGAAGACAGCTCAAGTGGTCGTGACACGCACAAAAGATCCTTCTCTCTCTCTCCTCCCGGTGCCTTCGTCACAGCGACAACTCCTGTCGTCCATCCGAAACAGCTGCGCGTACCCGTCCGACCGTCCCATTTCCCCCCTTACTGCACCAAAGACGACCGACTGCAAAACACACGGAGAGACTCTCCTTCTACTACTACGACTACTACCATCTAAGAGGGATTAAATACACACGCCCGACGAGAGAGAGAACGGGACACACGCACTCAAAAGTTGTGTTTCCCGAGCCCCCTCCCAAGAAGAGCTGGTCCTCTTCATCATCGTCAACATGGAGAGGGGCCGACAAGAAAAGAAGAACCAACCAACGAAGTCTATAAGAAGAAGAAGAAGACTGGGATACAAATGAAGGACACAATCAACAGCAAGCCAAAAGTCCTTGCCAACTCTGAAACGCCAACGAGGAGGAGCAGAGACGAGAGAGTCTAGTCGACGACAAGCTTCTCTCCAAAGACAATGAATATAACACGGGCAGCACAAATGTATAAAGAGACTGACGGCTCCTGAAATATCCAACTTGTCTCTCTCTCTCTTGTCCTACGACTTGGGTGTGTGTCTGCTGGTGGCGACATGATAAAAAAAAGGGACGGATGGAAAAAAAAACAAGTTGAAGAAATAACCGGGGAGAAAACCCTGTCCCAGGGTGTCTATAGTCACTTCATCATCACGCTGGTGGCCTGTGCTGTTGCCCAGTTTCTAACGAAGTTCGACAATGTCTTTTGCGTGTAACTTGTCCAAGGAGCCTCTCACTATTTTACTCGGGAGAAAAAGAAAAATTTGAAATTCAAAAAACATCAAAAGAAGCGCCAAAATGAAAATTTTTGTCTTTTTTTCCCGCAGTAGTTTTGCCTTATAGCACTCGAGGAATGAGTGGAAAAGACGCCGCCCATATGTTGGTTTTCCCTTTTCTTCTTCTTCTATATCCTTCAGGGCAGCAGAAGAAGAAATAAAAGAAAAAAATTTCTGTCTGGAAAATAAAGAAATGTTAAAGAAAAAGAGAAAGAAGAAGAGAAAAACTACGGGCTATAGATGAAGAATGATGGCGTCGGCGTTTGAATTACGGCCGTGGCCCGTTGTCTCGTAATCGCTCCGGTATAGTACACGAACGAACGAACGAACGAATGAACGGGGTATAGAGGAGAACAACCCGAGGCAGGGGGGCCGAAATAAATCATCTTTTCTCCTCCTTTTTCTGTTTCCTCCCTCCTTTCACTCCCCGAAAAAAATGTCTCGGCACTTCTTCCTCGTTTTCTTTCCTTTTTACGACTTCTTTTTCTTGTTCTCTTTTCCAGCCAGCCCCGAAAGGAAATAAAAAGAAATAAGACAAGGGGCCCATTGCGTTTTTTTTCCATATGGAATCGCTTCCATCCTGCCAGTTCAGTAGCTGGCAACGGAATCGAACACAACCCCATAAACATCCGTCAACTCGATCCATGTGCACTACTTATAATATTTTTTGGCTACCCTCACACAAAGCCGAGACTCATCGGTATACCGAGCTGTCCCTATAATATCGTTACACCGGCCAAAAACGGTACATACACACCCAAAAACACATCAAACGTCAATTAGCGATGAACGATTGGGAGCAGATCCCTTTTGTTTGTCGGGGGGAAGCAGAGTAAAAAGGATTACATTTCGTTTTTGGCTACTACTGGCTAGTCTCCGTTCAGACTATTACAGATCGGTATAGCCTATATACTGTATAGTCCGAAGAATTACCGTGAGACCCATCCATCCAGTGCACCACACCCACATCATCTCTCGATCGACCGATCCGGATGATCGACGATCTCGATGACGTCTTGCACAGAACACACACACACAAGGGGTCGGAGGACAGAGTGGAGCCGGGAGGAGGAAGGATAAAAAGAGGACAAACAGATTCGTGGATATCGCGGCCTGGATGAAAAAAAGGAACCAAGAAACTATGTGCGTAATCAATAGTAAAGCTCCACAGCGCTAGCTCTTTCTTTTCTTCTCCATCTGATATATCTAAAAATAGTGAGCATATAGGGAAGGAAAGGGAGGGGCCAGTGTTGGATTTCAATGATTCGCACCCAGCACCGAGACGATCCTCCTCACTGCTGCCGTCATCACCCCGCTCGACAAACAACCGCTATAGGCACTCTCTAGTTTGACTATAGTCGTATCCGATATATAGTCGCATCTATCTGATTTCATTTCCATTTTTGCGGGGAATTAAACACGTCGCAACGAATCACCGTTACATCTTTTTCTTTTTTCCTACTAGACAACCATCAATTGAGCGATGACTGAACGCCAAACAGGATTTCAAAGTTGCGCGTACGTCGTTGTCGCCCTCCCCTACCCCCCTTCGTGAAAAACGTCGTACATCATCGCATTGGGGGCGTTCAAAGTGCGCTGGGAAAAGAAAACAAAAACGCAAAAGAAAATTACCGAAAATAAGAAAAAAGGAATTTTGTTTTGTTTCGAGTGGTGGCGTGACACGAGAGAGAGAGAGGCAGCAACAACAAGCACAAGAAGAAGAAGAAGAAGGTGCCAGTGGTGGTGGTTGGCGGTGTCCGTGTGTTTTATGGCTGCAATCTCCGGGCTCCGGGACAATTGGGACCCGGGCATCGTCTTTTTCTTTTCTTTTATTTTTTCGCCGACTGGAGAAGAGAGAGAGACTTGTGTGCGTGCGAGTTTTGCATAGATCAAAGAGAGAGAAAGAAAGAAAGAAAAGAAAAGAAAAGAGAGTGAGAAGACGGATGACGTGCCGTCGGTGTCGTCGCTCGGATCGATAAAAGGCGCCAGCCGTTAGATTCCGTGTGAGGGCCTGGAACCCCAGCAAACAACTCAGACTCTTCTGCAATGGTCGGATCCTATACACTCCACTCACTCACGTCCCCTTAACTGGATAGATTATATGCATATGCATAGACGTGTAAAGAGTATGCTGACGGGCGCGGTGCAGTTCGTATTTTTCCGTTTCGGAGGGGGGAAGGTCCGGCTGACACACACAAGAAACCTTGTCCATTCATAATTGACCGCCACACACACACACACACACAAAAACAACCAAAGGAGGCCACTAAATAAACAAATCACAAACAAACAAACCAAATAACGACTTGTTAAATGCCCACCTGGGAAACCCATAGAGAAATCGATAAAACGGCTCTCTCCTAAACGGGCTTCTATTATACGCATCTATTTTGTTCCCCCTTCGCCAAGATGAGGACAACTTGGCCAATGTATTACGTTGTATTATATATAGTAGTTCGGATGGATATTCGACTATTATAGGAATGCAGCAGGGTGGGATTGGAGGATCTTAACCGACATGAGGGGCGGTAGGAGCGAGGAGGTTTAGACCGGCTGAATACCAACTTCTTTTTTTTTCTCGGTCGTCAAACAGACCAAGAAAGAAAAGAAACGTCAGAGCCAAATAAAAAAAAGAAAAAGATTCAGAAGCCTAAAGAAGATTATACACGTTTCCTGTAAGTCATGTCTGTGTGTGCGGACAGAAATCCGATTAGTTTGGGTCAATGGCGTCTCCTTATTACACACAGGAGGAAAATCAACAAAAAGAACAAAAAGAAAAGGGGACAGAAAGAAGAAGAAGAAGAAAAGTCACGAAATATTTTTTCGACCGGCAGTCCAATAAAGCCCAACATATTTTGGCAAAATTTTTTCCCCTTTTCTTCTTTTTCTTTTTTGGGGGAAAAAATCTACGAGGCCGCACAAAACCCACCAAAAAAGATTCTTTCAGTGTTTTACATGGCTCTCAGCAGTGGAGACACCAGAATAGAATAGGATTTCCCGCGGATTAAACATGACCTCTCAACTCTCTCTCTCTGTTCTCGCTGGACACGGGCACATTTATATTAAGTAGGCCGCCGTCCACTAACCAAGTACTTGGCCGGCTCAACTCTTGCCCTCTCCGGTTCGATGGGAAAGCCTATAGCCACGCAAGGACATAAATATAAAATAAAAAGAGAACAAGAACAAAAAAGAAAAGAAATAAATCCCCAGGAAGGATTGGGATCCTTAGACTGGGCCGCTACATAATAGGAACATGTTTCCCATCAACGCGCGTTCGCCTTGTTCGTTACCGAGTAGCCCACCCGAGATCTATTGGATAGAGATGGAGATATATATTTCTAGACATCCATGCCGCCGCCGCCGGATGCTCCAGAAGGAGAAGGGATGGGAGAAGCCGGCCAGCAAAGGTATAAATATACCCCCACATCTCTCTCTCCCACTATGTGTGTGTGTGCATGTGTGTTGATTGGTTTTCTAATTAGACATCGGACACGTTGCTGGTCCCGAGTGGTTTTCGCTCTATCCCCCCTGGAAACGGGAGCTATATAGGCGCCGGTTAGACATTGCGGTCGATTGTAATATTGTATGTACCCAACCTCGCCGCCCATGTATTTAGATTGTTTCAATCTACTCTTCTTCTTAGCTGCTGCTCGGCGCGTCCGGCAAACCCAAAAGCAAATTAAACCCCCCCGAAAAAGGCCGAATCTCTCTACCAACGCAAAAGAGGAAAATTGGGCGACGCCTTAAAGTTATAAAATTGGGTAGGAGGGAAGCGATTGAGTCGCATCAAATGTCATGTAGCGCAAATGCATTCAATTCATGTGGCGTGATAATATATTTATAGGTCGATATTTATTTGATATTTATTTACAGAGACATTGATGACGAAGGGTCATTACAAAATCAAGAGACACTGCAGCGCCGAATAACCCCAAGAATCCTGAAATATTAAATACTGTACGCGGTATCACTTGTTCGGGTTTGTTTTCAAACGTTTTTTTTTTTCACATAAGGGCCGACACATTTTTCTTCTTCGTCGTTACGCCTACCAAAATTAAAAAAAATACCCAAACCTAACCCCACCCCAATGCAAACAAACAACAACATCAGATCAAAAGAATATGATGACAAGAAAAAAATAGATATAAACGCAAATATTCTGTACATTATTAAACTTTGATCGTGGGGCGCGCATTTTGGTACGTTGTCCAAGGATTGATGACTCAGTCCATGATCGAGATGAGAGAGACACACAATCAATGATTCATTTGGGGCTCCACCTCGTCAAAACATGTTGCGAGGTCAAAACTTAAATATTAAAACTCGTCAAACTAATAATCGATCGAAAAAAGAGAAAAAACAAAAACAAGATGGTTTGACGTTTTCAAAATGAAAATGAAAAACAAACAAAAAAAAGTTGCATCAGCAATTCAAAGTGAATGGGCCAGGGCGAAATGACACCCCAGGCGAATTTTTTTTTCCAGCGTCAAGCTGTGACGGGCAGAGGAAAAAATAAAAAATTTGAAAAAAAAAAAAAAAAATGTTTTTGTTTTTGTTCAGACGACAGTCACGGGGATGCGCTTGATCGTTCCGGCGCAATGGTACGTGTACTCGTCTCTGGCCGATGGGGCCGCCAACTGGCCTGGTTGGAAATGGTGGTGTTGGTGTTGGTGTTGAAGATTGTTGGGATGCTGGTGCTGGTAATAATGCGGTATGGTAGCGCCGACGTGGTGATGGCCGGACAAGGCCGGACTGCTGTTGCTATCCACCCGGTATTGTTGCTGGTGCTTGACAGGGCCGCCCAAGATGGGACTGGTCCCATTGTGGTGCTGGAACGAGAGATCGCGGTGGTGATACTGATGGTGGTGGTGGCTCGATTTGATGATCATCAAACGGCTCTCCCGTGTGGCATTCCGCCGCCTCCGCCAGTAGATGACCAGGACGACCAGGCCGGCCACCAGGACCAGCCACGAAATCACCAACAGGACGATGATGGAGACGGGCAGCGCCAGAGAGCAAAACAGGTCCGATTGGTTGAGACTGGACAGTGGGAGACCGCTGAAAGGTGGCGGACCACTGCACGTCACGTTGACGACGACGACAGCCGGACTGCCGCCGCTGACGGCCGTCGAGTGATTGCGCTGCTGGAGCATGTTCCACAGCCAGAGGAGCGAGCAGTTGCACTGCAGCGGATTGTAGGCCACGTTGAGATAATTCAGATGAGGCCAGTCGGCCGAATGGTGATGGCGGCCCATGTCCAGCGTCTCGAACGCGTTGCCGCTCAAATCCAAACGGACCAGGTGGGCGTCCAGTCCGTGGAACACACCCAAAGGCAAGTGATTCCACAGGGCGTTGTTGGTCATCACCAGGTTGACGATGGGCAAGACTTTGACGGGCAACGAGGTAGAAGAAGAAGTGACGGACGAGCTGCTGAGCGATCCGTTGGCGGACGGCCTCGACAGGTGAAAAACGGCCGGATCGACCGAGCGCAAATATTCCATGTAGGAAATGTTGAGTGTCTGGAGACGCGGGAGTCCTGACAGGAAGTTGGCCGGCAGTTGTCGCCACAAATTGCCCGAAAGATCCAGATGGGTCATTGGCGAAAGGCTGGCCGTAAAAGCCTCGACGACGCCATCCAATCGATTGAAACTCAGATCCAGCGCATCCAGGGAGACGAGCGTGTCAAAGGCCAGCGGATCGACACGGTCGATGGCGTTGTCGTTGAGTCCGAGGAAGCGCAGACGGGCCAAGTGGCGGAAAGTTCCGTCTTCCAGCGTCTCAATCAGGTTCTTGCTGAGGTAGAGCGATCGCAAACTGGCGGCCAGCGGGGCCAGGGCCGCCGATGGAACGTGACCCAAATTGTTGTCCTCCAGCCGCAGCGTGTGGAGTTTACGGAGCGAGTCGAAGGCTCCGGTCGCCACCGTTTGGATCTTGTTGCCGCTGAGGATGAGCGTGACAAGGGCCGGCAGTTCGGCGAACAGGTCGTCCGTCAGTCGGGTGAGTCGGTTGGCGCTGAGATCGAGGACCGTCAGCGAGCGCAATCCGGCAAACGATTCCATTTCCAGCGACGAGACCAAATTGTTGGAGACGTTGAGCCACTCGAGCTGGCCCAGCGGCTGGAAGTGGAGCAGACCCAACGAGTGAAGGACGTTGTGGCTGAGATCGAGGCGCCTCAACTCGCCGTAGAAACTGACAGACTGTCGGAGCGAGGCGATCCGGTTGTGGGCCAGATGCAACGAGCGCAGCGAAGGATTCAAAAGGATTGGCACAGAGTCCAGCCGGGATCCGGAGCAGCTGGCCTCCAATAAACTGTCGTCGCATTGGCACATGGACGGGCAGAAAGTTTGAACTGCAGTCGGAGAAGCGACCAACACCACGACGGCCACTACCAGCCAACGGGCGGCCGACCAACTTGGATCCAAACTCATTTTTGTTTTCCTTTTTCTTCTTTTTTTCGGGAGAAAACTCAACAGTTCCCGCCGCAAGGGGGAAAACAACAACAACTTTTCCTCGCCACAACTTCCGCTAACCCAAAGAAAAGTGCGGGATCGAAGGGGAAAAAACAAATCCCGCCCTATTTCGGATGGATATCCGCCAAAATCCGGTCGTATTTCATCACATTCAATGTGTTAATCTGACACTTGACACAAACGCACAACAAATCGTTAAAAACCAAACAAACAAGCAAAGTTGTTGTTCTCCAGGTGGCGTTCCAGCGACACGGAAGTCAAAAACACGAAAAAGATTCCGTCACATCCGCACGGCGAGGGAAAACAGAAAAATGGGAGAGACAAAATTGTTGACGTTGGGACTCTGCTGCAGCGACGATGGGCTTTGATCGACTGAACCGGATCGCTGATTCGGTGACCGACGTGAACTCCCGGCTTGTGCGCACTGTCAGTCAGTCGACGGATGTCGACGGTGGTATACGTCCAGTTTCTACCCCCTCTTCTCTTTCTCTCTTTTTTTTTTCGCACGCGCAAGCGCTCTCTTCCGCCGGATTCAACGCGCTATCCAACGTTACGATTTCCTTCCTTCCTTCCTCCCAAATTCGCCCCCCTCTCTCTTCCCTATATATTCTATCTGCTCCTCCTTGTCCCTCTAGAGTGCTCTTCCGCCTGTGTGTTGTGCGCCCGTCCCTTTTCTATATCTAAATAATACACAAAACAATTCGACAATAGGCAAACGGACGGGTGCAAAAGGACGGAGGGGGCCCCAGAAAGTTTTTTTTCCAAAAGTCAAAAACCCTCGCACAGGCTCTCCCAAAAGTGAATCTTCTATATATAATCCTGGCGACGGTGTGTGAATCATCCATCCATTGTGTGAGTGTGAGTACATAGGCCTATATAGATGGGGAGTGTGAATGAATCGCTCAAGCATCCATTAATCCGTCCCCAACACACACACACGCAAAGGAAGGAAGGAAAAGCGCCAACTCGCCCGAGTGGGTGCGCACGAGCCACTGGGATTCATTGGCGCATCAATATTTCAATGCAGCCGACGACGCTATTGTCGTTAGACGAATAATAATCGACTGTATAGAAAAATCTATGCGATATACAGAGAGCATCCCCACCACAGCCATACCCTTCTCTCTCTCTCTTTTATCCATCGTCCAAAATAAAATAAAAAGTTTTTTTTTCTTGGAGGGGGCCGGCCCTTTTCTTCCGATTTCTCTGTACAAGAGTGTGGGAACAAAAATGTCGGCCAAGTTATGTGAAACAATCATGGACAGGACGGGAGAGGAACACAAGAGCGTGTTGGGCTTTGCGTGGCGTTCTCTAACGGTCGTGAGAGAGGGGGTGATGTTTGATATAATATTTCCACTCCAGCGACGCTTCATCCGCTTTCGCCCACCCCTTCTCTACCCATGTATACGCTGTGACGGAAGAGCGTCAATCGAAGAATCTCTCCTCCTGGTTGCCTATAGTGAGACGCAAGAGGAGGATCATAAGCAGAAGGAAGAAGAAGAAGAAGCTGGGCGGAGGAGGAGTCGGTTGAGCGGAAGCGACGATCCTCAGTCATGGAGAAAGGCAATCCAACTTTATCGATATAAGTCGAGCAAAGCGCCAGGGATTCTCTGCCATCGAATCATCCGCGAAACCAAAAGGGACGACATAACCAACAACAACAGCAACCACCGCCGCCGACGCCATCAGCCTAATCGAAAACAAAAGAGCTCAGCAACGGCAGATTGTGTATAGAAACGGCGCTAGACAGAAAATTCGATTTCATCCAGTCGATTCTCTCCCCCCCACCCCACCATCATCATCCATCCATCCGCTAACTTGATGTGGGTGTGGCCGGCTGTGGAGGTTCTCTTTCAACTTTCAATAGGGCAAAGCACGTCAGGGTGGACGGGTGGGGGGAAACGGGAGAAGTTGGATGAGAGGGGCAAAGAGCACACGCCATTTTCCACGTGTGTGTATGGGCCCTATAAAAACGGAGGCATACAGACGACGACGGAGCCATCACGATTTTTTGACGAAAACGTCCGCACGCAACAGAGAGAGAGAGACGGAAACGGGTTCCTATGGACGTCACTCCTCCTCCTTGTGTTGTTGTTTATCTTGGCAGCAGCAGCTCAGCCCCGATTTGTTGATAAAGGCCCACACCAGTCGGAGCGCTGGCCGCTCCAAATAACAAGTTCCCGGGGTTGCGTGCAAGGTGCATTTTCTTTTTCGTTCCGTCGCCTCCTCCGAGAAACTTTGACCATCCATCAACCCGCACCGAGTTGTTGTGTGTATATTTTCTTTTGGAATGGCGTCATCGCTCGAGTTTCGATTTCCGATGGACCACCACCACCACCACCTGCTCGACGGGCAAGACACACAACAAGTTTTTTCCTTCTTCTTCTTCTTTGACTCCGCTTGGCATTCCGTCCACAAATAAAAAGGAGGAATTCACTTATTCGACGAATGTCAAAGAAAATGGGAGCGCAGATGCCCGGCCAGGGGGGGGGGGGGGGGGAAGACGAGTGATAAGGGGCCAGCCGTTTTCCTTATTCAAAATGGGAAACGAAATTCTTTTGTTTTTTCTTCAAACCTGCTGAAAGATGAAAAGCCCCTCTCTCATTGTCTCTCTGGTCGCTTGTGCTCGACGGAATTCCTTCCGCCCCTCGGCAGCAGCAGTTGCGGTTGAAAAGCGGAGGAACCGCCCAGCTCACGCGAGGTCCACGTACACACACTCTTGACACTATTTAGATGATAACTCGCCGTGTGTGTGTGTGTCTATCAAGCAACACAAAAGAGGCGCACAGAACACATCAAACTTTTTCTTCTTTTTCTGAATGAATCCCCCCGCTCATTTCTCTGTAATATCCGCCAAAGTTCCTTTTATCCAGCGCTTCCACGCCCACCACCTCCCCGACCATTTTCCATATTATTAACATGTTGGATAATATTCCCTTTTTTCTTTTTTGTTTGGTTACTTTAGCCAATATTATAGGATAATAACACAAATATTTGAAAAAGAGGATGTGGCTGGCGCTGATGGCGGATGGCCTTTGGTGTTGGGGGCGGATAAGAAGAAAACATTTCCCCGTGAAAAGAAAAACAATTTTCGGTGGTGGTGGTGGTGGGGGGATTTCCATTGATGAATCGATGCCGACGACGAGTTTTGTGCGTGAAAATGGTTGAAAAGCTTCGAAATCTTTTTCGGTCCTCCCCCGCGTCAACCGAGTTGAAATTTCCCTTTGCCGAATAGAAAAAATAGAAAAACCGCAGATGATTCCGAATGTACGGCCGGCGCGTGTGATTTATTCGTCTTTCAGCGCGAGGTCGACCAATCGATCGATCCATCATTTTTCTATCCCCGACTCTCAGTTCTATGTTTTGCATTTCCTCTTCTTTTCGATTCCCCGTCCCACACACACACAGACACGAAACCCTTCAGGTGGTGGTGGTGGTGGCCAGGGCCCAGCCTATATCGATTCGCCTGGGCACAATTTTTTTTCTAAAAGGGAATCAAAACTTTGCGCAGGGTTTCCCATCGACACAAGACAATAGGCGGCCAAAGAAATCAACAACTTTGCATCGCGTCGATTGAAAAATATCAAAAAGAAGAGAAGAATGAAATGCACAAAAGGACCACCTTTTTTATTTGTGGGTGGGTGTTGACTGGATCGTGACCCCGGCGTGAGAGGAAGAAGAACAAGACTCTGTTGCCTGGAATCATCACGTCAACTTCAGAACAAACAACAACGGAAAAAAAAAAACTCTTTTCTTTTCACCCTGGAAAAATCCAGCGGCTTCCGACAACTTTGACGGGTTCATAGAAAGGCAGCTGGCAGGGCTAAGGCAACCAAAAGGGGGGGAGGGGGAAGGGAAATAAGACAACAACACACATCAGAATAACATGCCGGTGGCGCAAGACGATTCACGACTCTCACGACTCTCTCTCTCTGCGCAACGAAACACAAAAAAACAACCCCCGAAGTTTGTTCTATCCTATCTCTCTATTTCTATCTGTTCATGTTATATTATGTTGGCGTCTGCTATATATTTTCCTTTTCTATTTTTTTATTTTATTTCATCTTCTCCCTCGTTCTCACGTCTCTCTTCATCATCCGGCCCATGTTTTCCTCTCTGTACACATACGAGAATCTTGTTTGTGTTTTTCTTTTAGCTGTGTGATACTATACAGCTAGCTTCCCCCCCCCCCTCTCTCTCTCTCTACTAAAAAGCAGTTGTCGAGTACATGGAGAGGCACTGGATACATCTCAAAAAGAAGTAGTAGTAGTGGTGGTATCTTCAAAAAAATGGACGAGTCACGCAGTGTGAGAGAGGGAGAAAAAACAAGTACTTTTTTAGATGTATTTTTATATGTTGGCTTTATTGTTTCTATTTTCCCTGGGTCTTTCTTTTTCGGTGGCTGGCGTTGCTGCCGTGCAGCAGCGGCCCTCCCACTTCGGCCCGAAACTTGATCAATCTTTTTTCTCTTTCTTTTTTTTTACGGTCACGCTGATAAGAAGAGGGAGGGAGAGGGGGTTGGCAAATGGCAATATAACCAAAGCGATAAACGTAAAAGTTGTGGGAGGGGGGAATGTATATAAGAGAACAAGATGTGAAATAAAAACTTGGCAACATACACACACACACACATTCCAACACGCCGCGCCAGAAAAAAAGAAGCCGGAACAATCGGCGTGAACGCGTGAATCGTTCGACCATTATGTCCTATAGCATCGGGAAATGCGCGAGCGATGGGATTTGCGAGAGAGTGGAGGGGGAGAAGAAAAATTCTTGACGGGAAATCAAAACGACCGACACCACGGCGTGCAAACGAGCTCGTTAAATTTTCCCAACAACAACAACAACAACCCCAAAAAGAAATATAGTGAAAGGGGGGGGGAGGGAAAACTGAAGTTTTCCAATTCTTTTTCTCTCTTTTTCCTCGCTCTGCTTGGGACGACTCCCGACGGTTTACTGCGTTTCTCTTATTGTTGTTGGCGTGGAATACGAGGATGAAACACGATTATTCACGCTACCGCACACACACACACACACACACACACACCGAGACCCGAGTTCTGCAGTTACGGGACCGGATGTGAAATATTATCCACACAAAAACACACCGAGGGAAACCGGCAGTGGCCGTTTTTAACCCCCCAACCATCAAAATAATCAAAATGTTCATTTGAAAATTCGTTTTCAAGAAAGAAACAAAAGAATAAAAAAAGAAAGAAATGACGAGGCGATACGGTTCATATTTCCATGTTATTTCAGCACGCCGGGAGCTTTATGTGCTGGCCGGTCATTATTGAAATGACTTTTGAAACGAATAACGAGAAAACGACGTGATCTTTTAGCCTCTTTGCCTTGCTGGGCGCTCGGCGATTCTGATGAGGTAATCAAACGCGCGCGGTGGCCCACCGGAGCGTGAAACATTGAAACTCCCTAAAGTCGTTAAAGTAAATACTAGATTACACGAACGAATCTCCTTGGCTGTTGGTTCTCATAATGGCTTTCAAAAAAGGCAAAAAAATATTAACGACCGGATAGCCGAGATTTTTTGTCAATAAAGAAGAGAAAAACGTCATTTTGGTGCTTGGAAAAAGAGACGGCCACAGCCCAGCAACGGAAAAAGAGCTGGGAATGAAAAGAAACAATGACACAAAAGCATCACCGTGGTACCGTCGGACGGACACACAGGCGGCCGAGAACAAGAGAGAAAGACCGGGGATATCAACTATATACCAAGAGCTTTTCCTTGTGCGTATATATTTTGATGGATCCATCATTGGACTGATTCTGCTCTCCCCTCTCATCCGATTTTTATTTCCTTTTTCCGTCCTGTCACGCGAAAAAATATCAAAAGCCATTCGATGGCTTCTGGACGATTTCCGGGCGGATCGGGAGAGAATAGAACAGACGACGGCCTGTCTCATTTTTGAGATCGACCCCCTCTACGTCGACTACTTCTTGGGCATCATTTATGGATCCTGACCAGACGCAACACACGACACACCCAACGGTTCCTCGAGTGTTGGGGTGCAAGTGGAACGGACGCCACAGCAGCCGAGGAGAGTCACCCCCGTGCGACCGCACGGTCCAGCAAACAATCGAATAAAAATTTCCCATTGGGAGGGCAATAATATCCAGCAAGTCCTAGGCTCTCTCTTGACTCTCCGACTGTTTTCCCATGTCAAAGTTCCACTCTCCCGAGTCGTGACACAACCCCCCTCTCTCTCTCTCTATAGTGACACAAGTCAACTCATATGTGTCCCTCAGCCTATATAACATGCACTTCCCCCTCTACTCTTTAGGTTGATATTGAAAACAATCAAAAAGCGGAATTGAACGGCAATGAACCCGACAACTTGAATGAGAGTCGATCGACTTTTTTCTATTTCTCCTTGTTTGGGGGGGCTCAATCTCATCTGTCGACCCTACACACTTGATCGAGTTGCATAGACTCGAGAGCAACAACAACGAGTGGCATTCATGAAAAATTTGTTGCCCATTGATGGCCGTGTGCTGGAGGGGGGAATCGACTTCACATGATGATTATTCCATCGGGAGAATTCGTAAAGATCAGAATGTAATAACAGAGAAAAAGATGAGGGGATTACACTAAAAGTCAAAATCGTC
Organism: Daphnia pulex; assembly: GCF_021134715.1. Taxonomy (NCBI): domain Eukaryota; kingdom Metazoa; phylum Arthropoda; class Branchiopoda; order Diplostraca; family Daphniidae; genus Daphnia; species Daphnia pulex. The sequence goes on along the minus strand of NC_060018.1, from coordinate 1,093,239 downwards.
TGCAGATAATGGCGAACCATTTTGGAAAATAGGAAAACGTACAGATTGTTGAAGGTCATTCTGTAATGACTTGGGGAATGCAATAGGGATCCATTCTTCGTTAAGCAATGGAGATATAATGAGCCATCGACAAAGTTCGATCAACAATACACGCAGCTGCCGGGAGCCAAAGGCGAATAATTTAGTTACGTGATGGTCACTGCAGTCGGTCGATTGACTGCTGGCTCAGTTTCTCGGAAAAGACTAAATTCGTGTGATGGCTACTATTGCACGTCATGAAACGTCGGGAAGCCGAACAATGTGTCAGAAAGACTAACTGATGAATCCACTAACGAAAAAATAAAAGAGATCTAGTAGTAAACCAATCCCACGAGGGGCCCTGCACTCTTTTCTCTACTCACGAGGCATCGAAAACGGTTAAGCGTCTCGTATTTCTTTTCTTCTCCCTTCATTTTAACAGAACGTGATTAGCCTCCATAATGAAGGGAGCCAACACAGGGAAAGCCATATGCTTCTCCAGCGAAAAAACCGACAACAAAACATTTAGCCACGAGCACGTGCTCACGACGTGGCTGCCGAACGGGCTCGACATAAAAATGGACGTGGTTTGAAAGGCGTCACTTACTACTTGACGGTAAACGACGGTCTAGCAGTCATCACGCACCAACGGCGTCCTTCTAGATGGTTATTGCTTTCAAAATCACCAAAGTTAATGTCAGAAATCGATTCGCCATTCCACGAAATAACAAGGCAGCAACGGTATACAGGGGGGTCCATCTCGCGCCGGCACACAATTGAAATATGAACGGAACAATAAAATAAAAGACTCAAAATGGCTGCTTCGACGCCATCTACCAGTCACAATTAGAACTTCAACATGGAAAATTGGGATAAACAGCATCTTTTACAGAAATGAATAATGTCGATAATGTTGACATACGAAAAAAAATGGGAAATGACACCTCATTTAGTAAACTAATAAAGAATTAGGGTTCTATTTTGGAAGAAGTTAAATTATAAGCAAGACATTAGTGTTGCCACATTTAAGCCCATTAGAATTAAGAATCCACATGACTAAACATGACAGCAATTAATAAACACTTAAAACAGAAAAAAAGGACTACTTAAATGTGTGTGCTATTTGCTAATCAATCAACAAGTTATTACGAAGAATCAGTCCAATCAATATCTGTAGAGACGCAATAGACCCAAGTTCATTATTCCAAACTGTACCTAATCAAATAATCAAACGAGCAAAACTCTTGTGACCAACGATATTTAAAAATGAATAAAACGCTATTATTTGTTGTGTTATCTTGTAATAACTTCGCAATCATGTCATACATTCAAAAAAAAGGAAAAGAAAAAGAGAAGTCAACAATGATGTGGCCGCCATGGAATGAAAATAAAAAATCAACCAAGACGGCGTTGTCCTTTTTGAATGGATGTTGCGACTTGTGTAGAGCAAGTGATGAAAAGTGATGATATTGGGGCAAAGGGCAGTAAAGGAATGGGAAGAAGAAGTTTTTTGTTTTTGTAAAACATCATCAGTCAACTCAGATAAAGAATTCTGAACATCATTGGTTGCAAAGTATGCATACAGAAATACACATCTTCCAACTCACACTTAAAGAATAATCCTGCAACTTCCATTCCCTCAACTTTCAAATTTTCTCAACAGATTGATTTGATTACAACAACTGCATCATTTTTAAAAATTGTCGCACGAACGTTCATAAAAAAACAGCTTTTTTTCCCCCATGCGTCTTCTTACTTTTGGCAATAGAGGGAACATGGGGAAAGGGGAAACCGGGATTTTTTCGGGGGAGTTGAGACATGCGCAGTGTCGACGACACAATGTCCGCCTCTCATTCTCTTGTAAACTGTAAAGATAGATCCTATTGATTCAACATTGAAAATGACATTTACATCTGGATTTTTTCGTGCACAAGATTGAAAAAGGAAACGAAAAAAAAAAGTCGGTAAGAGGGGGGAAGAGAGATGGAACGGTGAAAGATGTTGCTAACACTTTCAGTAATAATACAGCTGTCTGGCAGATCCAACCAATTTCGATCATATTGCTCAGATACTTCAGATTCCGGTAAAAGATTCCGAGTATGGTGGAAATGAACCGCGCATAGGAAACTGAACTATGTGCGTGTCATCATCCACACCATATTCCATCAACCAAGTGGGACCGCGATTCAAGAAGGAAGACAGGGCTCGGGGGTTTTTAATGTTAAAGGATAACAGAAACATTAACAGTGTCTTATCTATCTTATATTAGCTCCTAGCTACAAAAAAAAATGAAATCCTGTGATTGAAAAAAAGCACAGGCTTTGTGATTCTATCAAAAACGACCCGTCTTATGTTTTGTCATTTGCTATCGTCGTCTTCGTGACTCACGCTGCTGGAAGATGCCAAGTTTCCGTTTTTTTCGAGGGAAATGAAGCTGTCAATCGACCAGTACATCGCATGGCAGTCAATTTTTAAAACCCAAACAATTACTTACACATGGAAGAAATTCTAACGCGTATCAGATTTGAAGATTTGAGAGAGAAGGGGGGCAACCCCACCCAGACCGGTCGATGCGAGAAGGGATTCACAAAGCGAATTGATTTTTGTTTGGGCGGGAGGGGGGATTGGGTGACGTGGAAAAGTGTAACCAGCAAATGGGAATCAATGAGCTGCACCGGCTAGAGATTGTGTAAATGGTCGGGAGTGAAGAGGGCAGGGGAGGTGTTCAACGTAATCGCTACAGCCGGTCGCCAGAAACTTGTTCTAAAAAGTTTTGAATTGCTATCGCATCCTGTTAAGCAGAAGAGTAACTTAGGAGGCCAAGGTTACAAAAACCTTTTTCTTTTCCTTTTTCGTCGAATAACGAGACAAATCTTGAAACTTTGCGCCGATTTGTTCATCGGTGAACAGGCGAAAAACAACGAAGCATTAAAAACCATTTCCTTCTTTCTCTCTCTCTCTCTCTCTCTACCGCATTTTGCCCGCCAGCAGACTTAACCTCCTAAAAAACTTTCAAATAAACCCTCGCTTTTATCCGGAATTTCCTCACTTTGAGCTGCTGATCAACTTTTTAACGTGTTGCGCTAAGATCTAGAAGGAATAGAAGATCCATTGTGATTTGATAAGGTTGGATGAAACAAGAGTGGGAAACGAAAAAGAAAGATATGGAGGAGAAATAAGAATATAAAGTTGCTAGATTACATCTGTACATTAGTAAATCCAGGACACGGGTATCCACTGTGCACTGCTCGGCAACGTCTCCATGGTCTGCTCCAGAACTCTTATGGTTTCTTCAATGTCGTTGTTCACGATAGTCAGGTCAAAGTAGTGTCCGTACGAAGATTTCAACAGTGCAGATTCTTTGATCAATCGCTCCAGACTTCCGTCGTACTGCAAAAGTGGCAACAAAAAAACAGTCAATTACGCGATCCAACAAGTTGAAGAGAAACACATTCTTACGTCATTGATATTTTGAACGGAAGGCGCGGCTATAAACACGACAAACGGCGAATACTCGGCGGTGCGCAGCACTTTGAGAGCTTGGGGTTCAACGTCCAAGATAGCCACCTTTCCGTCGGCGTGTATCCTTCGTATCGTTTCCAATTTTGTACCGTACATGGCGTCTTCGTGGGTTCCTGATGATGGGAAAAAACAGGGAAACGAAAAACTCGAGTCAACTCTCTCGGGCGAAACACACCAATTTTTTTTTTTTCGTACCGTATTCCAAGTATTCGTTGGCAGCAATGTCAGCCATCATCTCGTCATGCGAGACGAAAAAATAATTTTTCCCATTTTCCTCTTCTTTCCGTGGCAGTCTCGTCGTATCTGGACAACATAAAACAAAAACAAAACATGAAAAATCCAGACATTCGAACCAGAGATCGTGATTGGACGACGATGACACTTACGAGGGATCGGGTAGGCATAATTGTCGGGATGGTTGGCTATCATGGTGTTCTTGATATGCCGCCTACCTACGCCGTGGGCCCCCAACAAAACCAGCGTTCTTCGGTGATAGGCTGCAAGAAGAGAAGACGATTATAGACTACACCGTTTTCATGGGTCGTGTTCATAAAAGATTGGCGAGTTGATACATACACTGCAACTTGACGACTTCTTCGTATGTCACGACGTCCATTTGATCAAAGACTGTATTGTGTTTGGCCATATACTTGTCCTTGTACTGTTTCTTCTTCTTGGGAAAAAACGAGCAGTTGACTGCAATGAGAAATAAAAAAGACCCGGGTGGGGGGTCCATGTTTGATCAGTACCCGGCACACAACGTACAGAGTCTAACGGCTCAATACGCCATCTGGCTCGTCTTAACAATAAGAGAGTCATATTGACGAGGAAATCCAAACAATATCGGATGAAGAGTCGGGAGTCTGCATTTGTATTAAAGACACGCAGAAAGGGTCTGAGTCGAGAGAGAGAGAGAGCGAGTGGGAGAGCGAGGAGGTAAAAGCCAATAAAACAAAAGAGGGGGCCAGCTCAGGAAATTGTGTTTGCTGTGTGAGAGCCACTAGTAAGACTTTGCTTCCGGAAGCTGGACGCGTACGACTGCGTCATTGATTCGTTGTAAAAAAAGAACCTCCGCTGAGCCTTAATAGACTTACACAACGAAAGTTGGAGAGCAATACAAGTCCGAGCTGGTGCATTTTTTAAGATGGAAAAGTTTCTTGTCTGGAAGCGTGGGCAACAAGTCTGACAACTAGAGTTAAGTTTCATCCTGCTGTTCACTCGCTTCGTTATTATTCGAAAGGAAAAATCCTAGTCAAATGAATAATTGTTTGCGGGTTTTTACCTTGTTCTCGTTTGCTCTTTTCCACTGTCGAACAGGCGATTCGCCACTCTTGCAACTCGGGAGAAGGGACCAATCCAGCGGGTGCCAACTCTCCGGCACCGTCCTTCCTGGCTTGCCACCATCGGTTGTCGTCCTTGCTAATAATCTGCATTGTTTAAGAAGAGAACAAGTCGAGTCATGAATATCGAATGCCGCAGTCGGGTGAGATAATGAATACAAAGGAAATGCAATTGCTCATGTCTCTTGTGTCACTCAAAAATTGATATTGTACAAACCTGCAGGATGTCACCCGTCTTGAAAGCAATGCCAGCTTGAGCACAGGGGATAGTGTCGTCTCCCAGCGGGTCGTAATCGAATTGGGCTCGGACGTAGATCTGCGATGTTTTCGGAAATCGAGCCGTTGCGGAACAAATAAAGAAAGAACGAGACCCGCATTACAAAAGAATGATGAAAAACCGTCACACCGGCTAGTTTATTGAACATTCCAAAGCTAACAGTAGAAAAGGATAAAAAGAAACTTAGAAATGGCCTTTTTTTAAGAAGTAGATATGCAGCGTCGGGGAGAAAAAAATGAATGAAAATTTGAAATTTTTTAAAAAAGGAGATTGGACCAGTAAAAAATTCTAAAACAAAAAACAAGAGGAATGTATATAAAAAAGAAAGAAAATATATGCATAGTAGATATATATTTTACTTTGAAGGGGAAAAAGCAAAACAACAAATAAGAGGCGGAGAGACGTCAATAATGGCATGCATCAATCAAATTGCTACATCAAACAGAAAAGGTGGGAAAAAAGGGGGAAAAAGTCGGAGGAGAAAAAGAAGGATGCGCGAGAACCAAATCAAGTGGTTTAGTCCATTGACTACATCTTCGCCAGATTCCTTTTCCCACCAGATCCCCCTTCTTTTTCGTTTTTTGTATTTTTTTTTTTTTTTTTGTATTTGAGTACCAAAACAGATCGTGCATCAATTAAAGGAAAGGGAGAAGGAAGTGGAAAGTCGGCTCTGAAGTAATGACTCTTATTCTTTCCTTGTGTGCAAAGTAGTGGAAATGACAAGAGAGAGTGTGTATGTGTTTAATAAACACTGTTTATATAGTAGGGGAGTAGTGACAATAGTATAAATAAGAAACGAATCAACCCAATAACTTTCAACTCCAGAGCGGAGGCAATTTGGCAAAAAGAAAATGAAGAGAAGGGATTTTTTTTTTAAGTTTAAAAATAAAAGTGATGGGCAACACGGAAAAAAGAAATAAAAGGCCTTAACTATTTACTCTCCCGGTCGAAAAAAATAAAATAAAAATAATTACAAGTAAAAAAACAAATAATAATGATAATGAAAAATAATAGCAACCCCGTAGAACTTGACTTGTTAAAAAAAGGAAAAAACAGAAGACTGATCGATTATCATGAGACAGTACTTACAAGAACCGGCTGTGGATTAATCCTGAATAACTGTTGTTTGGGAAGCGGGAAATGGAACGAAATGCGAAAGATAGAGAGAAAGAAAAGACCAAAAGGGACACACAGAAAAGAGACCGGCCAAAAAATGAAACATCAATATATATATTGCCGTTCACTGATACTGTAAATAAAATATTCTTTTTCCAATCTAGACAGATAGGCAATAGAACCAAAGTGTTTCTAGTGTCATTTCTCCGCTTAAATTTTCTTACTTTATCTTTTATTTCCGTTGGATCGACGGGAATAAAAGTGAATAGGAAAATTTCATCATATTTGACGATTCCACGTGGGCATTTCTTTTTTAAAAAGTTCGACTCTGGTCCATTTTCAAGACAATCGAAAGTTGCCCATGCACAAATTGGATATCACAAGAAATATGAACCAGGAGCGGCATAAATTTGTTTTGTCTTTTTCTCTTTCCCTTTCCAAACTAAAAGGCACTATGGTACCACAATAACATACTCAAATATCACATGAAATAGTTTCATTCTCCGTTTCACTCTCTCTTGGCTTTGGAAAATGGCTTTGGAGAAAGAAAGGGCGAATCACAAAAGAGAGAGAGTTCCATAGAGAGACTCTACCTACTCTCATCGACTGTCTCATCTTAAAGAGTGGTCAAAAGGAAGGAAGATTGTGAAAGAATTTTTTTTTTAAGGGTGAAAACTGGACTGCAATAGGAAAAGAGTTGTGAAAAGAGGAGAGGAAAATGTATATCTGTCAGTCAGTCGTCGTTGCGTCGACATGAGGAGAATCGGAGGATAAGGAGTGAACGTGTTTGAGGAAAGGATAGAGATCAGAAGGACGAGCGTAAGTATGGATGAATCGAGATGGATGTTGTCGTACCTCACAAGGCGGCGGGGCGCTCCGGTACGACGGCACAATCTTGAAGGTGACCGATCCGCGGGCTTCTCGCTGCAGGAAACACGCAACATGAGAGAGAGAGAAGGGAATCCTGAAATCAATACTCTCTCTCTTTCTCTCTCCTCTCCCTTCTATTTTGCTCCTCCATCCGACTCGCTCCGGTTTCTTCGTCCCTTTTTTCCCTTCCACTCTTCCGACCAATCCCCACTGTTAAGGTTTACATATACTTTTTTTTTCTTCTTCTTCTTCTTCTTATCCCATAGCTATTCCTTTTTCCTCCCCGGCGTTCGTTCTTCATTCGGCGTCACCGCAATATTCCAAAATTTCCTCCCGCATGGTAGGCTGGGCGTTAACTTCGTCGTTCTCATTTGCTCATCGAAATAGATCCACCCACATCGTTTTCCGCTTTCCGACGAAACACAAAAGCTGAACAAAGTGAAGTTGCCTCACGCAGCCATGCTGTATAACTAACTCGACGGTGGGCAGGGGTGGATGGGCAGGTATATAGTCGGTATCAGGTAGGTGGAAGGGATGCTGATGGAAAACTCTTGCACGCCTCGAAAACTCTTTACTCCGCAATTCTCTGCCATTACATTTTCATTTGTTTTTCCCTGCTAACCAACGGACGACGTCGTCTACTAAACCCGCGGGAATAGAAACAATTTCAAAATAAAATAAAGCCGTGACAACGCGCGCAGAGAAAACAAAAGCAAGGCGGAAGCTAACGCCCATATTTCTTTTTTCTCTTTTTTGTTTTGTTACTTCCTTCATTGTTGGATGAAATAGGAATGGAGGACGCCCTCACCATCGACATCAGGCACCATTGTTGTGCCTCCTCTCGAGGTAAAGCAATCTTATCTTTGGGTGGGCCGAGTATTTTTGATTTGCGAGTCGACAGGAGCGCATTGATCTTGAAGGCTCTTCTAACCTAACCTTTTCGGCGAAACCTCATCTTTGCCTGGCTCGGCTGAAAAGACACTTAACGCGTGCGCTCTCCGTCGACCCCAATCTCTCCCCCGACAGCTGACACTTCCTCGAAACTAAACGGATTCCATTCTTCACCTCCAACTGCTACGTATTGCCTTTAACTGCATTTCCTTTTCCATCAAATTGTATCTAACTCATTTAGAGCCTCATCTATTTCTCCATCCTCAACCGGTAGTCTCCGCCGTATAGATTTACGCAACCGACCACTCCACCACACAAGTGCCCCCTCACCCTCCCCCGACCAAACCCCTTTTTTCTGAATACTCCCTCCGGAGTGGATTTTCGGGCCGCGTGTAGGAGGAGGCCCGTTCACGGCATTCGCCGAAGTGATCGTGAAAGACTCGACTCGTTACTTAGCGCCCGCTATACTGCACGACCCGCTTGCGACTTTTTGGAAACGGGATAGACGGCCGTACGTGACGTCACCGTATCTGTAAGCATCGACCAGAAATGTGGATGCACAGCTGACGCCCAACAACAAACTACTAATAGTATTACACTGTTATGATTACGGCCGTGGTATCGTTCGCCACTGCGACTACTCTCGACGCGTGCTATTATAACGGCCTTAGTATTCCAGGCGAGAAAGCAATTACAACTATCAGCTGCAACTGGACCAACTTTTCTGTCTAAAAACCAAAAAGAGAGAAACCACTCGCCTACACCCGCTGGAAGAAGGAAAAAAATGACCACTCTGCTATGTCGAAAGGCATCCGTACTTGTCTGTCGGCACAGCACAGCTTGTCTAATCCCAACCCGCAGATTAAAATCCCACTACAGACGCACATATACATATAAACAGAGAATAGAGATGCGGCAGTATTGAGTAAATGCTGCAACATATAATTACTCATCCGATTCCCGGCTCAAGCTGATTAGCGATTGTCCGTCTTCGTCTCTCGATTCCCAGTGGGCTCTTCCCTCCCCCCCCCTTCCACCACCACATCCCTCCCTGAAGGAGTCTTTCAAAGATTAACCGGAGCGAGAACGGAAGGAACGTTCATCGACTAGCCATTCAGAGCTCTAAACTTTTCTTTGAAAACAAAATCAAATAAAAATACACTACTATTGCCTCACTTCCCTTTCCCAGCCGTCTAGACCCCCGTTTATCGCATTCCACAATAAGAAAAAAGAAAAATGGTGAAGTATATTGAAAAAAGCGATGAAATACCAGTATTTTCTGAAGAGCGTCGACGCTCTTGTTGGCTACAGGCATGCTGTTTATCTCACGAATCTCGTCGCCAACGTGAAGAGTCGCCTGCCGGTGAATCATGCCTCCGTGCATGATGCGTGCCACAATGCAGCGTCCATCTTCCGTAACCTTCAGCGTAATGCCCTAGAGGAAGAATACCAATACCACTTCAATATGGTGCTTGGGATACAAGATAAAAAAAAAAAAAGACACTCTCTCTCTCTCTCTCTCGTCCATCCATCGATCGGCGTCAATGTTAACAACGATGTAGGAGGCCAAGTGATGACCGCCGTGCACAACAAGAAGGCGGGCGTCCGCAGTTATCGATCGACGGCAAATGTTAAAATAAATATATGTGGCAGGCTACACACACACACTATACTATACTTTACAGAGAGCTATACAGTAATTCGTCGTGTTTGCTGCAGTTTCTTATGGTGTGCCTGACTGTACGTACCATCGGCTCGTCGGTATTCTTCTGGAACTGGACCAAACGGACGCGAGTGACGTGCTCTAAAGGTTGAACATCTCCATTGGCAGCTCCTCCAGTTACACCGCCCAAACTGCTGTCTGGTCTGGTTAGACCGTCCAGTGCGTGGGTGCCGTACAAACCGCCCATCGATGTTGACCCAGCGATGGATGAATGACTAAGGTAAACGGGTGGCAGTAGAGGCGGCGGTGTCACTCTGGCTCCTTCTGAATCGTCCCCATAGAATTCGTAACCAATGACATCGTGAGCTTGCAGCAAAGCCTATTATTACAATTAAAGAAAGAATATTAGAGTCGAAAAAAGAAGAGAAATAAAAGTCGATAAGGACATCTTGGCAACAACAGTGACACGCAGACTTTTCGGACAACTTCCTCCCCAGCCAGACTTGAAAGAGAGGATTGCCGACCCCTTCGTTTGTCAACTTTCATAAAGGCAAAGGATGATGCATTACAAATGGAGACTTACATAAAACACGAGAACGAGAGGCGGACGACGGGCGACGCAAGTTACCCGCCGTGACAAAGCAGAGGAGAAAAAGAAAAGAATAAATGAGGAAAAAAAAAGGATATGGGCAAATTGGCCGGACAAAGAGTCGTCAGAATGCGATTACAGTAAGTTGGGCATTGAGAAGATAGAGTGAGTTTGATTAAAAGCAGAGAAAGAAGAGTAAAGAAGCGGTCTGTCGACCCCACATCCATTGGCAACTTTGCTATTCCAACTTTTACTCCCGCTAGACCTAGATTGCCTGCTGTACCAGGTTTCGCTTTTTCCCCCCTCTCACTCGCGTCGCAACAGTTGTATACAGTCCGCCGAGACTCGACCGTCTCGTCTGCGATATGCGCTCGGCGAGGAAATATCTAGGCTTCCCCGTGTGAATCGAACCAAAGTGAAACAGCGGCGCGGAGGGCAGAGTAGCATTAGTAGTGTTGCTTTGGTGATGGTTACTCACAACCTTGTTCCCGACGTCCTTTAGTTTAGAAATTGTCGTTTCCACAGTGTTGCCCCGGTTGTCGTTATCGAACCGACTAGATCGACTTTTTCGCTTGATCCTTCGTTTCATCGCTACACTTGATTATTCACCGGGATGAGCGTGAGCGCTCTTTTCAGCGAATCGAGTTACTTCCTCGAGCTATTGATTTGTTTGCAACGTTGCGCGTTCATCCTCATTGCTGACAAAATTGTAACGAAATTCAGAGGAGGTCGACCAATTATCAAGATCGAACACGCCCTCTTTCTCTCGAAGAAGAACGGGGGAGGAAAAAAAAGGGGGAGAACAACCAAAGACGACAAGGCGAGGAAGAATAAGAATCACGGCTGGCTGCTTGCGACGTCGACCCAAGCACTGTGTACGCACGAAGGAGCCATCGAGGACGCTGCGATAGGATAGACCGCAATACAAAGCATTGTGTCACAACCCTCAAGTGATCATAATGAAGGGGCATCAACAAAAACCAAGGGAGAAATGAAAATAAAATAAAATAAAAGAACGAAAATCTTTTTGGCGAGCTGTTATCTATCAATTCCATTCCGCATGTAGCCAAGAATAATGACGAATGTAATCTGCTCGAATTAAGCGAGGCATGCGGCGTAATGCTCCACCAAGGACGAATGAAAACCGGCAGAAACGATCAATATTATTACATCACTAAAATGGAAACAAATGTTTTTCCAGCTCGAGTGCGAACGTGTTTCGTCTACACTCGAGGAACTAAAACAACCACCGCGATCCTCGAATCCATTCCATGTCCTTAATCACTTCAGTTTCGACGTTCAAAAAGTGGGCGAAACAAGCAAACAGCTCGGTGATATCAATTTCCTTGGCAACAGCTATTTTTTTTTTCCTTCCTTCGGTTGAAGCGGAGGGACAGTATTCACCAGCGACCCTCAAAAAAGCACTACCAACAACAAGGAATCACTGGTGTGTGCACGGGGACACAATATCAGTGTAGTTGTTACTCTAGCCATCCGCTTTTCAATCGGTGTCTACATCAAAAGTGACTGGCGGTTGGGATGAAAATAAAAAGAATGGGAGACTTTCCATTTTCTGCCTTTCACTCTTGTTCTCGAATAAGTCCTGCGCTTTTGGACGGCGGTATCGATCGCGACGCACAATACCTCACTACTGACTCCATCGTGTTTATCCGTCTAGACATCTATTTGACCATTTATTCTTATGTAAGACACACGTCCGTCCCTTTTTTTTTTTGGAGGGACGTTGAAAAGTAATCTTGGATGTTTCTTTTTTGTCTTTTTGGGTTACAATGTGAATCGCAAGTGACGAAAAGCTACCCCCCACAGTGCTCCTACTTCTCGTTTCTTTCTTCCTCTCAGACTTCCTTTTCATCTTTTGAATTCCTTCCCGTAAATCCTGTTTGGGGTGTGAAGCAAAGGTTTGCCAAGGGACTTGGGATCCTGGTGACCGCCATCCAAGAAATTTCGGTTCAGATATCACGACTCCCTGCGTGACAATTTCACTTTTATGTAAGAGTCAGGCCGCCGTTATTACGTATGGGAAGTGTCGGACCAGCAGGCACAAAAAGACAAGTAGAGAGGTCCGAGAGAGGTCCCCACTTCGAACTGGGCCAATCATCGTGGGCGATGATGGCTGTACACGAACCCACTACTCCACTATAGAAGGCGGAGAAAAGAAGAAGAAAAGGAGCAACAGAAAGAAAGAGAGACAACTCAAAAATTCTGAAAAGACACAGACAAAAGGAGAAAACGCGTTGGTCAGATGATTGGATGCAGGACAACGAGTCAACGACCACATGACTGCCATGGAAGGAGAAACGGAAGGAGAAACGGAAATAGAGGAGGAAATGGAACGTCCAAAAGAGAGTCCTAGAGAAGCAAGAGCCGGAAGGTCGGAGCTTCAAAGGTATACGTATACATAAATATAGATATATATATAGACACACACACATATATATATATGGGGAGGAGAATCAAACGACTCGCTCGTTTGAGAGTTTAATCAACAAAATAGCACCCCCCCCCCCTCTCTACTCGTCAGCAATCTTCTGGGTTTCTAGCCAAGTTGGCAAGTTGATTAGAAAATACAGGCTTTTCTTTTCCTGGAGAAAGCAATTTTACAGCCTTAAAAATGAAAAGAGAGAAAAGAAACGGCAGAAAAAAGGGAAACGAGTCGAAACCTCCCAAAATAAAGAAGAGACGTGGGGGGAAAACATGCTGGCATAAGGAAACAAATCATCTTCAGCCCAGCCAGTTTTTCTTTTCACCCTTCACCCACTGTCGCCGCCGCCTCCTAGATATGAAACATTTGGGGCGTAGTGCCTCAACACACATACACACCCAGCATGTCCACTTTCCGAGCAGAATTCCGCACGCGTCACGGGATTTGCCTCATACTTTTCTTTGCGCTTCCATCCAACCATGTTTTCTTCTTCTTTTACTTCTAGACTGTGTGTGTATACGACACGTTTTTCCAAAGGCAATTACAGTTCCTCTGCCTCCTTTTCACCCGCCTGTCTTTTTTTTTCTTCTCTTTTATACATTGGTGTTGACACGACAACGCCAACGCAATCCTCCTTCAACTAGAAGATTTCGAAACGGTAAGTTGTTGGGGAGGGATTTATGTTTGGATTGGAAGCTTTTTCCATGTTTTACTCTCTCGTAGATTTTAGTCGGCAACTGGCCCAGCAGAGAGGAGAAAGAAAGAAAGATAGGGAAAAAAAACGAAATAAATACATCAAAACTTGTCACACCTAGACAAACACAACTCACTCTCGTGACGAAGATAGGCCGAGACCTTTCCTTTCGGTTTCCTAGCTTCACTTCCTAATGCAGTAAAAGACAGAGCTGCTGCGCCGTCACAACTCGGAAATAAATGTAGAAAAAAACACTGGGATCAGGACGCACATACATAACGCGTAAGGTTGAAGTAGGGATTTTACGCACGTACGGCTCTTTCTCCTACTGAAACGCCTCCTTTCATTTTTCTCCCTTTTCGGTGTATTTCATTTCCCAAAGCCCGGCTGTTAGGCATATTCTCTCTTTCTGTGTGCAACTAAAAGAAAAAGAAAGAGATGCGCATTGCCCAGAGCTTGCTGAAAGCGACAAACGAAGGGTAAACAAGGAGAAATTTTCTAAAACATCTTTTATCTCGTCCAACTCAACTAGAAACAAGGGCATTTTGCACCATATTCTAATAGCGGGCGAGTGCTATCGACTCGCCGAGGTTGTGTACAATAATGGGTCTGTGCCAAAATCCGGGACGGAATTCGTTTTCCAACGAGGCAACTCGCTCGTCTCTCTCTCTTGCTCTTGACAAAGCCCAAAAAGAAAGGAATAAAAAGAAGAAAAAGGCTCTTCACCCACTCACTTCCGCCAATCTACATGCGACATTAATTTGTTCTTTGAAATTCTCTCTCAAGCGGATAACATCCTTTTTCTTTGCATTGATTCTCGCAAATCAACTCTGTATGTGGGGCAATCAACGCTTGATATCAGCGCGCCATTCAAAAATATAACCACGCCCTCGGACAAGTACACCCTCGACGTTTGGGCTTAATGACAGCGGAGCGGAGCCGAAACGACCGACAAGATGAAGCGATGTTGACGAGGATCGACTCTCTTGTTGCCTTATAACTATAAAAGATATGAGAAAGAAAACTCCGTCGAGGTCGTGCCGAGTTGCACATTAAATAAGGAGGAAAGGAACATAACCCCCTCCCCCTCTCCCCTACCCCCCAAAAAAAAGTAAGGAGCAGGAATAAGAAGGCGACGCCAGTAGACTCCGTGATGTAATCGAATCACCCCGGTTTGGGTGTAGGAAGAACGAATTTTCTATATGTATCAAAGAGAGGGAGAACGGGAGCACGTAGGAGCTGGAGAGAGGTTGGATGCAACAAACAAAATGGGCGGATGGATGGGTAGAAATGAAAACACTTTTCACATCTCATCCCGAAACGAGTGAAAGTAAGTGGGAGCAATCATCAAAGGCGCTATGAGAAAATCAAACGTAAGATAAAGTGTGAAGATGGCAAATGTCTCGTGATGGGCTTTTCTTGAATGCGCGCTCAACTTATTTATATTTCGCTTTCTCATTTCTCATTTAGTCGTCCAAACGCACGAGACGGTTTGCTGCGTATCGATCAATAAAGAGAAAAGATGGAGATCGCAAGAGAGAGAGGGCGTGGAGCTCGACAACTTTGATGTAAGAGCCGCGAGCGCAGTGATCTACAGCTCTACACCCAGTGGTAGCTATCTGGATGGTTGAATCCTTCTCTCTCTCTCTCTTGCCATAACCAACGCGGACCAAAATATCAACACTGGTTGAACCAGGCAAGGCATTGCATATATGATTGAATACAACCGTTTCAAACTACTATGAATGGGAAAACAAACCCTATTCCGACAGCTAACTCGTTTTGTCGAGCTCGACGCAGTGCGCACGCACACCTACACACGCACCGACAAGAACGTGACAATAAAGTGAAACTGATTCAGAAACTTTGTCGCCTCGCTTGACTATTTTAAGGATTGGACGTGTCAAAAATAGTGTCTGTCCTACAACACATTTCGTGTCGGCTTTAATACATCATCGCAATTGCCTATGAATTCTTTATCGAACGCACCACGCCCCGAATCAAGGGTCTAACTCATCGATTATCCCACGAAATGGGAAAATAGTTCATAGAGGCTGTTTACCAAGAGAGGAGTTCGAGAGGGGTGGAATGAGAAGATTCTAGCTAGGCAAATAGTGACAACTCGGTCCGTGTTGGTAGAACTTCTGTTAAAGATCGAAAGGAAAAAGGCGAAAGTTCAAGAGATAAATACCTTCGACTTTTTGGCTTCTCTCAGTTTTAGCTTATCAATCTCTTCTCAGTTCGCGCTCGCTACTTAGATTATCTTGCACTCCAACTTTGCACTCTGACCTTTATGTCCCCCCCCCCCTACTTAAAGAAGGGTGTGAAAGAAAGATTGATCTCCCAAAGTTCAAATAAAAACGGGCATCCAATTTCGATTTGCAAAGCCGCCCCCACACTACTTCATCTTGTTTAGCCTACGCTATCGAAAGCAACAGAAGCATTGTATGCTAATGATGAGAAAGAGGTACCGGCTAGAGCACAGCAGAATAACAGAATTCGCACAGCCTCTTCCTCATTACGCTGTGTCAACGGAAACCATGTTGGCATTCTAATTAAGAACAAAAGGGGAACAAGAGAAACGGGTGTGTTAAACTTCACCAGGCCGTCTTTCAAAGTTTGGATGGATTACTGAAAAAGCTAGCGAGTCCGGCCCCTGTTTGCTCACAACAAATGATCAAAGCTATCTTCCTTAGCTTGTTTAACAAGCTTATTGTACCCTCGTTCTGACGCAGCTATTCATTTCCAATGAATATTAATTAGAATTTCCAACCCTACAAATTCTATTCAGCCTCACACGGTGCACGATTTCTGCACCAGTTGGTTTTTTCGGATCCCCGCCATTCGTCTCCAGAGGGATGCAACGGAAGACAAATGTCTGCAGTAGACTCACGTCATCCATCACAAAAAAGGAGGAGGCGGATGGTCGTTGGCAGTTTCCTAATGAAATAAAAGCTACAAGAGATGGCCGGGGAAGACCTCAAGGCGGTAACGTAGTCAACTCGAGAGGCCGTGATCACAATGAAACTCGATCCAAAAGATGGGGTGGAAACTGGATGGAAGGGGGGCGGGGTTCGGGAGCACGACGATTGGAAGGATAACATTTTTTTTCTCTCTATCTCCCTTGCTCTTTTTCTTCTTACTGGTTGTGTGTTTCGCCGATGAAGGGAACGACTAATGGGTCGCGGTGGCCGCGGGTTGAACTCTTGGCTCAAGTGAAGCGGATGGTGTCCGGCGTGTGCCAAGTTGCGAAGGGGCGCTGGCGGTGGAAAGTACGATTGGTAACTAGGCCCGGGAACCCCATGCTCATCCAGCCAGTAGCGAAAGGGACTGTGCACTGGGCATCCGGTATGGGGACCGACATGATCATAGTTGCCCGGGTAATAGTCAGGCGGGGATTCGGCACGTCGCTGTAAGCGGGGCTGATAATACTGCTGCTGCGGCTGCTGCTGCTGTTGCAATTGAAGTTGACTTTGATGCTGGAGCACATGATGTTGCACCGGTTGTTGTTGGTGATGATGATGGTGCGGGGCAAATTGTTGATGCGCATGTATTTCGCGTGGAAGCGAATGATGGAGATGAAATTGTTGTGGTTGTTGTTGATGATGATGATGGTTGTGAGGATGCTGTTGCGGCAGAGGTGCCGCCGGCTGGCCGTAATAATGCGGATGCTGCTGGTGCTGACGCTGATGAACTGCCGGCCATAATCCTCGCCCTTGCATTGTGGCCGCTCGACCAGTTTCCCGTCAGACCGGAATGAATACGACCGTAATCGAACAAATCGACGATCGTCGATTGGCTAGATCGTGGATTGGCTAGCACGGGGCAAAACGATAGAGCTACTACACTGTCTAGAGCAATCCAGCCAAGTGATCGATGCGGGCTGACTACGGCAAAAGAAGACGGAGAAAGAAAAGCAGGAGTACGAGTTACTCCTATCGAGGCACAGTTAGCAAGCCAGGGATTTCGCACGAGCTGCATACTACACCAGGGACCTTAGAGGCCTTAGCCAAACACTATCCATCTTGACAAGACAATCAACTTTGTCAGAAAAGACAAAGGCGAGTCCCCCTCTTCAATCAACACGCGTAAACACAGCACAGTACCAATAGATAACCAATATTTCCCATGTAAAAAGGGATCCGATGAAAATTCACAATTTTGGCAAGGCGGAATTTGTGCTTTTCTTTCCACGGACAGAGTGCCAGCGGTAACTATGGAAGCCCACGAGGGCGGAAAAAGAAGGGAAGATATATACACGAAAGATGGCCGGTTATTAAAAAAAACACCAAGACAGGAGAGAGACTAGGGTTGCCGCGCTGCAGCTCCTCGTGAAGCACTAGCCGAGTTCACTCTGCTGAAGCTGAATGTAGACGACTCCGACAGCACCAACACACACGACTGGCGGAGGCGAATGATCGGAGTGGAGAACAGAGTGGAGGGAGGAGAGACAGAAAAGGAAGAGACGTAAGGGGTTAGACTGAGAGACCCAGCCATCCAAACTGGCGGCGCCTGCGTCCAGAGACATTGCAAGAAGGAAAAAAAGCAACTGAAAGATAGATGAATCTAAAGCGGAAAAAAGACATGGAGAATAAACGGAGAGATGGGATGATAGAGGGAAAAAAGGAAAAATCACGAAAGGCGCTTCGCTCTTTTTCCCTAGCCAACATCATTTGAGTGGGTGGCAGTGCGGACACGGACGGAAGATTTTGTGCACTAGTTGTATTCGGATTATACATCCAGACGAGCGAAACGACGTTGGATAAAGAATCTTCCGGGGAACGTCCAGCAGTAGCAGCAGCAGCAGCAACAACAACAAAAAAACCGAGTGCCCAGTTCTGTACGCATCACTGCCTCTTTCATTATTTCCGTTTTCCGTCGAATTCAACAGAGCAAAAATTCCTAATGCTAAGCCCGTCTACCACAACGCGACGACAAAAGATGCACACAAAAAAGGGGTCGTCTAGTATCAGGACATAAATGGAACGGAATCTACACTGACGAAGACAACATATCCACAGGGAATCGATGACGATTGGTCTTTCGTACAACGTCTTCTTTACAAGAGGTTAACGTAAACCATACACTCAAAGGACCAGCTAATCTAGTCGAGTGCTTTTACGTCCCATTGGAGACATCGAGATGGCCAGACTGGGAGGGAAAAGGAATTTTCAACACCCCAAGATAAAGGTACTAAGTCAGTCAGAACTCACCTTGAGAAATGGGTTAGAGAGAACATCACGAAGTTCTCGGACGTCGGGAGTCTCACGAACTGAACGCGGTAATTCCCGCAAGACGTCAGTGGCATGACGGTATCGTTTCACAGCATCTGACGTCGCTAACCGATGTGACGTTGATACCCGACAGCTGATCTTGTCGTACAACTGCGGAACCAAAAGTAATATTAGTTACATCACAATTATGGAAATTCCCTTCAACGTCGTTTTCTGATTGAAAATCAAAAGAATCAAAACAGTGTCGATGCTGCCAGTCGAATTTTGAAAACTTGTCATGGATGGCAAGTTCCGGAAATGACATACGAGAACATTGGGGAAAATAAGAAGATTGACTAAGAATGATATAAGGAAAAGAAAAGAAGAAAAAAAAAAGAATGTGTTGGAAAATCGGGCAACCCGCGGGACAGAGGAAAGAGGGTTGAAAGCTCTGTTGTGCCTCTTTTAGTAAGCCCGAAACGAACGCTCGGAAAGAAGCTCTCTCTTTTCAACTAACACACAGAAAAGAATGAGAAGAAAAGTTATGAATGTCGTCACAAAAGGGTGGGACGAAGCCGGCCAAAGGGAGACAAAGAATCGATACGAGAAGAAATGTTCGTTGGGGGAGAAGACAAATAATGAGAATGAAACTAAAGGTTAGAAGAACGGCAAGTTTTGATAAACATTTACTCTTCCCATTTCTTACCGTCAAGAGTGAATGAAGTCTGGAACTATTAAGAACTTGTCGCATGCTTTCCACATCCCGCTGAATCCATGGGGTATCCTGGAGAAACTGGATCTCGTCAATACTATCGAGGACAGCATTGACAGCATCTAACGAAATGAAACAACAACAACAAAAATGAACATTTAACCAGCATCCTTTAAAACACGAAAGCATGTTGAAGGGATACTAGAAAACCATTTTAGTACGCGTGAAATGCAGTATGCTGATAATCCGTAAAAAGGAATTCGATCAATTAGCGGGCACACTTCTATTTTAAAATAAACCCAACTTTAAGCTTTCACGTGTTAAAGTTTTATTTACTTGGTATCAAAGTAATAAAAAGTAAATTTCCTGCAATGTGCTCTCCTTTCATTCGGCAGGCATCCAACAAGAGGTGCCAATCAATGAAATCCAATCAGGACGAAAGCCATCCCCCAATAAAAGAGCGGATGTGATCCCCCCGTCCGTCAATGAAAGCCTTTTTTACTAGCGGAATCCTCTTCAATGGAGTAAACCAGCCACAACTCTTAAACCGCAAATGGAAACCGGAGACGACTACCATATGGGATTCCCCCGGTTGGAAATAAAAGCGACTCAATATGGTTCGGAAAGAAATTTACGAGCGATAAATTTAGCATTTCGTTTGAACAAAAACTCAACTATTATCCAAGGTTGGAAAGAATTGGATTTTTGCGTATTACGGCACCGATTTATCGAGGAACACGTATTGCAAGTTAAAATTAAAAATAAGTTATCAAGATTGGTCGTGCAAATCTATGAAGAGAAATAAATCTAAATAAAGCTAGCTGAAGTTCACGGTATCCGGTTTCCACAAATTCTCTTGTTCCTGCGAACGCCCTCTTGCTACACATCCACCAACTGACGTAATTGCTACATACAATATCCCCGCAAACATTCATGCAACTCCAAAGGGGAATCGAAAAATAATCTATTTAAAAGCCCGTAGGTCACTATTAAAATAGTGCGTGACTTACTGTTGGATATTGATTCATCTTCATCAATATCGGAAAAGGCGTCGCAGTTGGGATCTAAAGAAGGATGCCCCCATTTGATGGAATTTGCCGTGGCCACGATCAAACTCTTGAGCTTCCTACGAGCATTGAATATGCGCATCTCTTCTACGGTGAGGTGGAGGTGGTCTCTGGAGGCGCACTTGTCTCGATTCTGAATACAAATCAAGCAGTCAAAGCAGGTTTTGCATTGGTCACGTCCACAAAGGCAAGGAAAAATTCAAAATTCACCTTGAGCCACCGGTGTTCCAAAGCTTCGTGAACCGATAGACGATCGTTTTGGTCGACGCACAAAAGCTGCTGCAGTAAATCCTTTGCGTGGTCACTAATGGCTCCCCAGACTGGAGCATCGAACTGCAAAATTGCCCAGGAAAAATGCGGACAAATTTAGAAGGATCTAGGCTAGAAGGCCTTGAAATAAATTTACGATGTCCACTTACGTGCAGCTCGCCACTGCAGATGGTGTATCTCAAGGATTCGTCTGTCCCCAAAAAAGGTTGTGTTCCAGACAGCAGAATATGGAGCAATACTCCTGCACTCCATATGTCCGACGCTTTGCCATGCGGTCGATTTAAAGCCATTTCAGGGCTAATATAGAAGCTATCTCCCAATCGACCTATACAAAATTAATACTTGAACTAATACTGTACATTGAATGGGAAAACATAACATCAACAATCAGACCTGATGTCACCACATCTTCGTCAGTAAGACGCTTAGCGCATCCGAAACCCGCTAGTTTTACGGGCGCCGAATTTTCTTTATTTGCAAGCAAAATGTTGTGAGGTCGTAAATCTCGATGGATAATGTCGTGATCATGGCAGTAACGGAGTGCCTCAAGCACTTGACGAAAATAATGGCTAAACAAACCAACCAAAGGTTAATGTAATTCCAACTTACGTTTAAGAAGGTAAATTAGGTTACCTTGCTACAGCTTCACTATAAACAAAACCAGATGTGGCACGTTTAACAATTTCTATACACAAATCAGCTCCTTCCATCCTAATTTTTTTAAAAATAATAGATTCAGTCAATCATTACCCATATGTACAAGCAGGAGTGTAAAAACTTACAATTCATACACCATGTACACCATTCCTTCAGAACTGTAGGTTTCTAATAACTCTACTATGTGGGGGTGTTTAAGCATGTGGCATATGGTGGCCTCAAGTTTAAGATCTAAAAATAATTTGAAATAATTAGGGATTAGTAAAGTTAAAAATCTACATTTAAACATACTGTCAAGTGTGAGTGACGGAATGGCAGTAAATTTGGCTGCATCAACAATTTTAACAGCAAAATGTTGTGCTGTTAACCGGTGGGTGCAGCGCCTAATAACACTGCATGAACCCCTGAAATTTAATTTAATGACAAAAAATTATTGGGAAAATGATAAAGTTTAATGATGATGTTTACCTCCAAATAACTTCTTGTAACTCGTAAGCTTCATCAAACAAAATATCATCTTCAGTCATTTTGAAGCTTGTAGAACACTGTTGAGAAAGAATTCAAATTCAGGTTAGTAAGAAATAGAAAGGAAGTGCTGTCATTCTTATTGTGTGGGTGCATTAATTGAGTTCAACCAACCATTTCCTGATCTATCAGGTTCACTTTCAGCCTAAGAAGGAAATGGCAACTAAACACCCTTCTATAGAAAAGTAACCTTAAAGAATAAACATATCTAAAAGAATTTGATTGCAGGTTTACTAAACATTCCCCTCCCCTTTCCCTTGCCATAATAATATTTCCACTAGCATGCTGTTTCCTGTGAGTGCTGCCAAAAAACGCCCATCCCCTTCTCCGGTACGAATATGAGAATTCAAACGACGATGATTTTGATTCTTGATAGTAGATAGGTACTTACATTAGCAATTTGGTCCAAAACAGAAAAATTTCACCAAACAAACGCAACTAATAAATGTACAACAAGTCTTTAAGCCATTCTTGGACGAAGCGTCTTGCCTTGCCCATTACACACAGAGCAGACATTACTTCGATCTTTTCCCTGGATCCCAGCCTAGGCTATCCGCAGCGCCTCTAGTGTCATTCTAAGGAAATCCCTGCGTACTATTTTATTCCTGAAGATCACTATGTTATTGTATTTTTGTGTCTCGGAAAAGCGCTTGATTATTATCGAATTAGACAATTACGTTGGGATTTCAGTTAAAAAGCAATCGTGAGTTGATCTTCTTGGAGAAATGAGCAACTTTTCTCCTAGAGAACAGTTTAGTTCTTCTGTGTTTTTTCATTTTTTCTTTTGAAAATTTAAATGTGAGCCACCATTTTGCGCCGATTAAAGGTCGTGGTCAGAACAAGCTTCGTTAACCTTCCTCCTTTTCGTTAAACCGTGGAAAAAGTGAAGTTGAGCTTTTGTTGTCCTAAAAGAATTGGCGGTTTATTACGATTAACTCACTAAGCGTGTCAATAACGACTTGTCATAACAAGTGCGATAGTTTTTTAAGGTAAATTTTAAAATGCTTACCCGAGGTAAAATTCCTAATGTTTCGGACGGAGCAAACTGTCAAGATAGTGAGGACAAAGAGGATGATGATGAAGAAACTATGAACGATGACAATTCTTCTGAAAAAGATTCCTCTTCGAGCAAAGATGAGCAGAGTGAGTGTAAAGTACCCTTTCGGCCCCTTTCAGCTCTTCAAATGAAGCGAACTCCTTCAGCAGATCGTGCCAACATGTCACCAGTTTTGGTAAGAAAACATTTTCAATAGGCATAGTAGTGTTTTTTTCAATAATTTTTTCTGCTTCCAGACTGGTCAGCGTTCATCAAGATCTAATTCTAGAAGAGGCCAGTTTGTCAACGAAATTTCTTCAGAGGATACTCCATTGTCAAAACGTCAAGTGATGAAAAGTGGAGGAGGCAAGAGAAAGAGGCTAGTCTTGGTCGAACCAGAAGAAACTTCACAGGAAGCAGAAGCAAAGCTCAACAGTGCAGAAGAAAGTCACGATGAAGAAGTAAACAGTACAAACCAAAGAAAGATTTCTGTTGCAGAAAGTGAAACTGAGAAGCATGATGAAAGTCATGATGGTGTTCGCAGGAGCCAGAGAGCAAAAAGACAAATGTACACTTACAACGACAGTTGGATATTTGCTGAAAAAAATGTCAAGGTTAGTGTTATGAATTTTTCTCATGACTAGAGTTATAAGATTTACACTTGCTGAATTTTTAGGGATATCCTGCTGCAATCAAAGAAGAAGACACAGCAGCAGAAGGAAATGACCGAATGCATACTAGACGTCTACGTAATCTCGTCCCAAAACGTCAAGAAGAAGTAGATCAAGACATTGAGGACGAGGAAGATGCTCGTCAGATCGCTAACAGACGTGCACAAATCCGAAAACGCAATAAAGCAAAGAAAAAAAAAGTGTCGCGATACCAGACTTCCATGAACGACCAAGTAATAAATCATCAAATTATCTCGTTGGGAGATATCTCGGTAATATTGTTGTTTATTGTTGTAGGATATGTACACAGAGATCAAGAATCGGCGCCTTCGGTCTTCAAGCAATTCTTCAAGGCCAAATTACTCTGGTTATCATTCAACAGTAATAAACGCAAAGAAAACGCCGGCTAGAAGCCAACGACATCGTCGACCACAATATGAATCTTCTAATGGTAAAATTTTATAATATCTTTACATGTTTAGAGTTTCATGTGACATTACGTATTTGCAAATCTACATTAGAATCGGAAACCAAGTCTGAATCCGAGAGTCAAAGTGAAGATGAACAAGAATCCCCCAAAGGAAAGCGCAGGGAAGAGTTGTCTGATCACAGCCGTGATCAGGATAATGAAGAAACCGAACGACCCGCTCCAGCTTTGGGTGGGGAGAGAGTGAAAGGCAAATACACTTTACGCAAAATTCAACCCATCGAAAGATATTGTCCAGGTATTATAGCTATTTCTTGTCGTTATTTCTTTTTTGTCTAACGTCCTTTGGCTTTATGTTTTATTAGAGAATGAAGAATCGCATAATAGATCACGCTCAACACGCCATACATCACGGATAGTGTGCAGCCCTGCTCATCGAGCTCAGAGAAAGCGGCGACAAAAAGCTCAAAACGAGAGCACTACTAGCAGCAGTAGCAGCAGCGATGAAGAACGTTTTGAACGGAGGAAGAACAAAAGCATGTCTAAAGCAAGGAACAGGTAGTGTTATCTCCTGTTTGATGCCAATCAATGAATGATTTAATTTTTTTACAAATAATATTCTAGATGTTTGCCAATGAATTTCTCTCCAGACGATTTGGGTAATGGTGTTGTTAAAGATCGTATGAAGATTGGTTCAAGTTTGGCTGATGTTGACCCAATGAAAGTCGATCGAGAGGTTACTTTTGAACAAGTTGGTGGATTGGAAACGTATGTTCGAAGTTTAAAAGAGATGGTTCTCTTTCCTCTACTGTACCCGGAAGTTTTCCAGAAATTCACTATTCAGCCGCCGAGAGGAGTTCTATTTTATGGACCTCCAGGTTAGTTGAGTAAAAATTCGTTTCTTTGTTGATGACAATCGTTTTAATCTCCATAATTTTTAAAGGAACGGGCAAAACTTTGGTGGCTCGTTGTTTAGCAAATGAATGCAGCCAGAAAGATAGGAGGGTAGCGTTCTTTATGCGCAAGGGAGCAGACTGCCTCAGCAAATGGGTTGGCGAGAGTGAACGCCAATTACGTCTACTTTTCGATCAGGTAACTTTATACTTTTTACACAGCCCAATCACATGATTGTAACAAGATTTTTATTATTCTACGTCAATAGGCTTATCAAATGCGACCTTCTATAATCTTCTTTGATGAAATTGACGGACTCGCACCTGTTCGTTCTACCCGCCAGGATCAAATCCATTCGAGTATTGTGTCTACTCTTTTGGCTTTAATGGATGGTCTCGACTCGCGTGGAGAAGTAATCATCATCGGCGCTACAAATAGGCTGGATGCCATCGATCCTGCGCTTCGCAGACCTGGAAGGTAAGTACATGGACAAGATTGAAATCTCTTTTTATTGATCACTTAATCAAGGATTAATTAATAAATACTGCAGGTTCGATCGAGAATTTCACTTTCCGTTACCTTCTTTGCCTGCCAGAAAAGAAATTCTAGACATACATTTAAAGTCGTGGACTCCTGTCCCAGCTCCCAGTCTAGTGCATTATTTATCTCAGAAGACTGTCGGATATTGCGGAGCCGATCTCAAGGTAAGACGTTTCCCACTTTCTTTGCGATTGTCATCCTATTAATCAAAAACCGGTTTCATTCCAGTCATTGTGTGCTGAAGCAGCACTTTTGGCACTTCGTCGACGCTATCCACAAGTTTACAACTCCAAGGACAAATTGATGTTGGACTTGTCTCAAATCAACGTAGAACGTCGTGATTTTGAACAGGCAGTGCAAAGGTTGGTGCCCGCTTCGCAACGCAGTGCAATGGCTTCGGGCAAGCCACTTTCGTCAGTTGTGACTCCCCTGCTGGACAGTCTTTTTCACGAGCTCATCCAGGCAACTCAGCTCTTGTTTCCCGAAGGAATAGCCACTCTAAAACTGAAAGGTGCCATTGAATGTCACTGTATTCGTCTCACATGAATAGCTTTATCACATCATACATAATCTTTTCCGACAGGCCCATTGAGTGGAGTGAAGAAGCAAACGAGTAACCAGATTTTCCCTCGGTTGTTGGTCCTTGGCGATTGTTGCCCCAACATTACATCCGCCTTGCTTCACTACATGGAACGCCTGCCAGTTCATCGACTTGACTTGTCGACTCTTCATGGACTGGCTGCTCGTAGTCCCGAAGAAGCTTGCGTTCAACTATTTCAAGAGGCTCGACGGAATGTTCCTGCCATTATTTATTTACCCCTCGTATGTTTAGACAGTTAAAAATTGTACTAATTGTTAGCTTGTATACTATATTCATTTGAAATTTAACAGGTTAGCCGTTGGTGGTCAGCCATCGGTGAAACCGTCCGAGCCACTTTTTTAACTCAACTCAGCGAACTCGATCCTGAATTGCCGATTTTCCTTCTTATAACCAACGATACTGAATTGGATTGTTTACCTGATGATTTGTGCGATCTTTTCCACGAGGAAGATGGCGAGATCTTCCACACCAGGCCGTTCACGCCCGAGGAAAGGCAAAACTTCTTCCGGCCTTTAGTCGTAACAAAGTGTTTGAAGCCTCCCATGGTGAGGAAGACACCCAAATCGAAATTGGAAGTTCTTCCTTTGGCTCCGGCGCCTCCTCCCAGACAGTTGAACGAAAAGGAAAAGGAACGATTGGAGCGGAAAGAAGAAGCAACTCTGCGTGAATTGCGAATTTTCCTCCGTGAAATCCTGGCGAAAATGGCTCGCAACAAACTCTTTTACATGTTTACTCGTCCCGTAGACACCAAGGAAGTGCCCGACTATCTACAGGTCATTAAGAGGCCCATGGATCTGGAAACCATGATGACCAAGATTGACCAACACGCTTACGAATCCGCTAAAGATTTCCTGGCCGACATTGAACAGATTTGTGCCAACGCTTTAGAATATAACCCCGACAAGAGCCCAGAAGGTAAACCAACTATTTCCGAATTGAAGTTTATTTGAGGACCTAATAACCAAATTGTGTTGTGTAGACAAAATGATCCGACACCGTGCATGTACCCTACGAGATACGGCCTACGCTTTGATCAAGGCCGAAATGGACACTGACTTTGAGGAACAATGTCAAGAGATTTCGAGAACTCGTAAAAGCAGAAAGGATAAAGTGGCACCTATTGCCGGGCCGCCGGCGTTACTGGATCCAGCTTCGACTGCCATTACGTCAGGAAACGACAGCAAGGTAATAAAAACAGAGACGGAGTTGAGTAACCGACTCTTGTAATTACTGAGCTTATGAAATTGCAGGGCAATGGGGAAGCTACGAAATCGGAAATCAAAGTATCCAAGACCCGGAACAGGAGAGGTGGTGGCTGGTCTCAAGGGATCATAAAAAGTGCGGCCAAGAAACGGAAAGCGGACAGTGAAAGTCTATTGAACGACTCTTCAATGACTGCCCAGGATCAGTCGCAGGAGAACGGGATTGATGATGTCGTCCAACAGGCGTCCGCCAGTGACGAACCTCCAGTCTTGACAGCAGAGGATCCCACCCCAGACGATTCACAGGCCAGCGACGCTTTCGACAGCCAGCCAGAAATAGATTCCGGAGTTGCCCCACCATTGATCGTTTCGAAGAAGTCAGTCATCGTCAACGTTGACAAGCTTGAGGCGCTGTTAGACTCGATTGTTGCCAAGACGGAAAATTGGAGTTTGGAGAAGCTTTTGCGGTTGTATTCGAAATTGTCGAAACTGATTGATCGTTACCTGAGACTTTATGATCGTCAACCACTAGTTGAGGTATGAATGGCATCACCAAACTCATGATTTGCATAATGTCTATACTTTTTCTCTGCTTTTACAACAGGAAATGACTCAAATGCTCAGCAATTGTAGGTGAAGCTTCAGCAATCTGTGGAAGATGGTGACGTCGATCTGATAAAAATGGAAGACGATCTATATTATTTTGAAGCAATTTAACCTCAGGGAGTTGCTGCGGAGATTGCATAGGAAATCGCCCGATAAACTGCGAACAGCTTTTTGAAAAATAGTCGTCGTTCCGTCGCCAAGCATTACTATGAATTTTGTTGTAATTCTTCTTCAAGGCCTTCATTTCGATTTAAAATTGTGAAAACAACTCCTTTTTCAGAAATTTTGGTACGTATGGCGTTTCCAATACAGTAAAACCGAATTGGGTTTATTTTTTATTGAATAATTCTCCAGTTATGTTTAGTTAGTTAAATTTTTCGCACGTCGAATGCGTCAAAAGTTCGCCCTGCAACGCGTCGTTTCAAGGTCACAAGACGTTGTCTTGCGCCTGTGATTTTCCAGGGTTATCTTTCGGAGAAAAGGACGAACGTTGGCTCAATTGCGTCTATTTAACGTATCGTATTCGCCGCTTAAATAGGCAGAGGAGTTCTGTGATGTGTTCAGTAGTTTTGTGTTCATCATCCGATCGAGTCGCTTTTTTGAAAAATTTGAAGACAACTCAAATCCGAGTGTGACAATAAGATGCCTCTCTTCCCAGCGAAATCGACGGCTTTGTCCGATTTGGTTTTAGGATGTTCGTGCATTTGGGCCCTCTATTCCCTTCACGCTGGAACTCCTGCCGTCAACTTGAAGACCCGTATCCTCACCGATGGCGGAATGGCCTCCAACAATTTGGCCTCCGTTTGGTTCGCGTTGACACTTGCAGCTTCAACATTGGGCGCCTTCCGTTTCAGTAAGTTGCTTTAGTGTTCCAGCCATATGTATTATTAGATTTTAACGAAAATATGTTCACCAACAGTGAAAAGGGAATTCTTTGATCGCTTGGCCCCATTTCACGACTTGTTGTCCTGGTTGGTGCTCGTCATTGGACTCCCCTGCTTGGCCTCCCAATTCTACCTCAATGCCGGCCTGCCCGTTCTGGGGAACCTTCACCTCTTGCTCATTCTGCCACCCGTTCTCTCTTGGCTGGGAAAAGATCAGTAATGTCGTTTTCTATTTTACAAAATTTTTGAGTTGACCATTTTGTGGTTTCTTTGCCGAATTCCAACTGGGTAAAGTTTGCTGGGTACTTTCATTTCCAGAGCTGAGACGAACAAGGTGACGGGATACATAGCACTGGCCTGCATGTTCTCCATGACTGGCTGCGCCGTTTACAGCCGCAATTACTACCAGCTATTGGCTTGCCTGTTGATGTTCTCGTCGTCTCGGGCTTTCGACATCACCGAGAACAAGAGACTCGGTTTACCGCCAGTTGATTGGCTCCACTACGGTTTGGCCGCTTCCAATTTCCTGCTCGTCGCCGGACTTTGTCACAGCGATTTGCCCGGCATGGAGAAGCTTCGCCATTGGACCGAAAACGCCATGTCATCCATGTTTTCCTAAATTCATTCATTTCTCATCTACACACAGTACGATTTTTTGTTTTTTGTTCTCTTATCCAAGATGACAATAATAATCAAGTTTATTCTTTTGCACACTTTTGGGAAGACTTAAGGCTTTAAAAAATAATAAAATTCAAATGATAATACAGTTTTTTGTTTTTAATGAGATGACGAACAAATAAGACGCAAACCATATATTTCAAATTTTCTTTTGGAAACGACGAAACACAGAACAAAACAAACAAGGGGAGGAGAGAAAAAAACAAATTGTGTTGGGTGATTTACAAAAAAATTGACGACGAAACACGGAGATAATTCGTTCATGTTGAGGACAGCAAAAAAGTTCAAATTTCAATGACATTTTGGTACTGTTATATGAAAAATCACGTGTTCCCTCCCGGCCATCGTTATACATATCATGATGAAACAACACGGATCAATATAAAAGAAATAAAATGATACAAATTGTAAGAAAGAGAAAAATTGAGAGAAAAATGCAAATCAACAATTGATTGATTTTCTGAAAAAAACTAGCTCACATTTAATCACGGGATCCACCCTGTGGCGTAGATGCCATATCATCAATGAACAAATGAACCCTGTGTCCACCTCGATCTGCACGCACAATTAAAAAATAGAATGAAAATTATTACACGGAGGGGAGATCAAAAGAATTAACGGAAACATCTATCACCACGAAAACAAATGCTGCTGCGCAAATTATAAAAGATGATATTAAAATCATAAAATGCCATTTACACGATATATAATAATAATAGACCTTGGTTCTTTTTTGTGAGCTATTTTGGACCTAATTATATCAAAACTGAACGACGACTGTTCGGTAATCAAGACAAAAAATATAGTCATCGAAATTGTGGTCCACATGTTTAACACAATCAGAAAGAAACCAAAAACAATTTCGTTTTCACTTATCAATTCGGTTGCGACGCCGAAAAACCAAATTCTGAATGGATCACCACATTTTTCAAGGGGAAGAAAGTTGGGAGGAGGAGGCTAAGGTAAAAAATATATAGCTGAGACGTTTGACTCGTAAATGAGCGACGAGAGTGATAGAAGATTTTTCGAAAAAACCACTAAATGCCAAAATCAATTTTTTTCCTTTCACAAAAATGCCATTTTGAAAGTTAGAAAAACAGTACCGCTTTCACGTTCACGAAAAGCAGACGGAATAAGAGATGGCAAACCATACAGGAAATCTTATATTGGGTTGGGTGTGTATAATAAGAGGGGAATTTTATACTATGTAACTTCAATAACCAAAAAATGGTTTTCATTTTTGAATTTTGTCTCTCCAGTCGTCTGTGATATCGAATGTACCCGTATACAGACCCAGTGAAAGATCCCGCGAAAATTTGAATCAAAATGGGTGGGGGGACAGGTGTTTGGACGCTGAGACCATCAAGACGTCCGTCAGTATGCAAACTGTTAAACAACAATTTTGTAAAGTAAAGAGTCTAGATAAAATGCTCTCTATGGATGTAAATATAAATGCACGTTGTATATCAATAGATTATATGGACTCTTTGAAATCGTTGGTGAAAATCGCCCGATTATTATCAAAACAAACGGAATTTGAATCTCTCACATTGAAATGCGGACAGGGAAGAAGGGATGGCAGGCACGAGACTTTAGATATTATACAAGATCATTAAGAGCGAATCAAAGAAACAATAAAACAAACGAGGATACATAATAATATATCTACCTTTTGATGATCACAACAACAACAAGACTGATCACAAATAGCGCGCGTCTTTTGTTTTTCAAAAAATCGATCCTCCTTTTCTGCTCACGTCGCCGTTCGAAAATATACTCTTTTCACGACATTCCTTGTCTTGTTTGTGTCGATTTCAAACGAGAGGGGGGGGAGGGGAAATCACACAGAAACAAAATCAAATTTGTAGAAAAATGTCAAAGAGTATATAATTATAGGCCCTGTTTTGTGTTTGAGCACGCTGTTTATGTATACTTATCAGTCCCTGATTTTCTTCTATTCAATTCGGGAAATGTTTTCAAATTTTTAATTGCTCTCGGGAGTGGGGGTGGGTGGGTGGGGGGAAGCGGAAGGATTATATTACGGAGCAGGTCCCATTTGTTGGCCAAAATCATCAAGTGGAGATGTGTCGTTCGAATTTGTTGTCGTTTTACTCATTTAAATTATATGCACGTACTACTGAAAAATCGGCTGCTGCTGCTGCTAGAACGCCGGGGGCAAATTTCATTTGGACGACGACGGCGGCGACGAGTTGGGCCGATGGGCAAACCGAATGACTGAAGTCGATCGCAAAGGGTCCGGCAGAACCTGATTGGACGCCACCGCCACCGCCGGATCCGCCATTACGTCCGTCAACATCAGCGACGGCGAAGACGAGGCCGACGACGAACGAGAGTCGGACGATTCGCCGTCGCCCGTCGAGCCGTTTTCTCCGCCGCGGAAGCGCGAGCTTTTGCGCGGCGGGCCGTGAGTGGCCGCAGCCGATCCGTCCAATGGGCGCAGGGCTGGCGGGACGGCGGCCGACGAATCCGGGGCGGACGAGTGACCCGCCATCGGCTGATGCGGCGGCCGCTGTTCCAGCGAGCGAAGCGAAGTCGGCGTGGCGGCCAGCAGAGGTCCAGTCGCCGTGACGGGAATGAGCGGAGGCATGGGACGCAAGTAAGTCGTCATCTGCTGATGCTGATGTGGATAACCTTCGCGATCCAGCGATCCAGCGATCGACGACGGGGGGAAATTGATCGGTGCTGGCTGGTGCTGCTGCTGCTGCTGTTGTTGGTGGTGTTTCAACGAGGCCGGCTGATGCTGGCCAGTGAAATTGTGAGGGACCAGACGTTTGGGATCGGACGGGACGTGGGGCAACGCCAGTCGATCCTTGGTGGCGTTCAATAATTGCGGATAGGCAAAATGACTGGCGGCTCGTTGTTCTTGCTGATGCTGCAGGTTGGCCATCATCTGTTGTTGTTGTTGTTGGTGTTGTTGCGAGTCTTCAAAGTCACGAGCCATGTGATGGCCCATAGTGGCCCGGGACAGAGCCAAATTGTTCAAAACATTCCACTGCTGCATGGGGAAATGGCGTTGGGCTTCCATCAGCAACAAGTTGTTGTTGTTGTTGCCGGAAGACATGGGCGGACCGATAATCGAGCCCATGTCAGACGGGCTGCTCCGGCTGTTCTCGGCGGAGGAAGGCGGAAGCAAAGATTGTTGTTGTTGTTGGCTGTTTCGCTCCGCTCCGCCGTCTGTCAAATGGACGGCCAATCGTTTGTTGCCTTGATGTTGTTGTTGTTGGTTGTTGTCGATGTAGATGCCTCCACTCGTGGAGATATGACGGCCTTGGTGTGAACGCTGGTGATGTTGCTGCTCGGTGGCAACCGGACGTTGTTGATGCTGTTGCTGCATGGCGGAATTTTTGGCCGGAAGAGAAGATGAGGCGACGGCGGCAGTCGACGCTGCGGCAGCCGCCGCCGAAGTGGAAGGGACGG
This sequence comes from Daphnia pulex, assembly GCF_021134715.1. Taxonomy (NCBI): domain Eukaryota; kingdom Metazoa; phylum Arthropoda; class Branchiopoda; order Diplostraca; family Daphniidae; genus Daphnia; species Daphnia pulex. Next base: position 1,060,395 of record NC_060018.1, on the reverse strand, counting down.
GCGACTGTCTGGTGGGCGAGACGCCGTGCATTTTGATGTGAGCCTCCAACGTTTTCTTGGATCCGTACGTCTCAGAGCAGATGGTGCACTTGTACAACCGCTCGCCCAGGTGAGACATTTGATGCAATTTCAGGACGTGATTGTAGGCGAACGTTTTACCGCACACGTCGCAAGCGTAAGGCCTTTCACCTGTCGCAATCCAATTTCAAATTCAATTAGTCTAATATAATATTACACAATTGTTGACATATAGAGAAAATGCTAGCGCCAACTCACCTGTATGCGTTCGTGAATGGACTTTGAGCTGCTTGGAGCAGGTGAATCCCTTGCTGCAAACGGTGCACACGTACGGCTTCTCACCTGCGTCAATGATCAAAACAATTTTCGATTAGCAAGTGCTGCTGAACCAAAGGAAAACGTTCGCCAGTCAAATCAAACAACATAAAACATTAAAGATAAAGGTGATGGGGTGCTGCGTACCCGTGTGGGAGCGCATGTGAATGACGAGCTGGCCAGACTGGATGAACGTTTTGCCGCAATCGGTGCACTGGTGCGGGCGCTCGCCCGTGTGAATCCGCATGTGCCGGTGGAGTTTGCCGCTGTGCTCAAAGCCGCGGCCGCAGTGCGGGCAGCGGTACGGCTTCTCCTTCGTGTGGATCCGCCGGTGGACGCTCAGGTTCTCCTTGACCGAAAAAGACTTGCCGCACACTTCACACACGAACGGCCGCTCACCTACACCACCAAGGGCGCCAAAATCAAAAATTTTTTGAATTTTCTTATTAAATCGCTATTAATTTAATTAAATATTTTGGTGATTAAATTATACCTGTGTGCGTTCGGTAGTGGCGGGTGAGTCTGGCCGGAACGGCGAACGTTTTGCCGCACATGTCACAACGATGAGCTTCTTCGCCTCCAATCGCCGACGACGACGACGTCTGTGACGGCGGAGCGGATGCAATTCCGGCGGGTGTCGTCGGTTGTTGCGTTGTACTTCCGCTGCCCATCATCAGGCGATGACGCTGCTGGTCCATATTACTACTATCACAGTCGTTGGTGTTGTTGCCGAACAACATGGCTCCGCCGCTCCGACTGCTGCTGCTGCTGCTGGATGATCCCATCATGCTGGGCTGGATCGGCTGAGTGCCGGATGACTGATTATTGTGGTGCTCCATCGCCGCTGCGCTGTCCACTTTCCTGCTGTGGTTGCGGTGCTGCTGCTGCTGGTGTCCAGCTCCTACTCCGCCGCTTCCGCTTTTGCTATTGCTCCTGCTGCTGGTGACGTTGAGGCTCTGACTGTTGCAGGTGAGATCTAATGGGTCGACTTTGACGGCGTCCATCATGGCCACGTCCGTGTCGCTGACTGACGACGACGACGACGACGACGACGAAGAGGACGACGAAGATGAAGACAACGGCAACATGTTGTTGTTGTTGTTGTTGTTGCCCGCTACGACGGCGGTGATGAAAGACGGATGAGACGACGAAGATGAGTTGGTCGCGTGCTGGCTGACGAGTTGTTGTTGCTGTTGTTGCTGCTGTTGGACATAGCCCCAACGTTGTGACTGCTGGCCGGCCATCAACGGACGGACGCTCTCAACGATCCTGCTGCTGACTCCTGTTATCACAGTCGGTGATGGATGTTGGCCGTCTCATTCAGGCTGCTAATCCAAAGCTCTGCGTGCGACAAACAACAAAACAACCATTGTAATAAATAACAAACAAATCTATAAGAATTAGACGGACACAGAGCGGATGAATCAGCTTTCCCTCCCACGTATTCCGTCCACAGCACATCGTGACAAATCCTTCTATGACATGCTGGGCTGGATAGGCAAGTGACGAGATTGTGGTAGACAAGATACAATATCGGTTTAGGGTTTTCCCTCCCAATCAATAACGTGTCTGGAATCAGAATAACGCGGGGTCAGCCCAGATCTCTATTACCTGTGGGAGATAGTATGTACACTACGACTATTGCTAGAATAATATTACAAGCGCCGGAATGGAAAGACCAATGTCGTCACCGATGTTAGATTGCGTAGGGCTACAGCACGCTAAGTCGCTCCGACAGAGAGCCTTGCGGACAATTCCAAGAAATATATACAGCCCGAGCAATGCAACACACGAGTAGATATCAGACGGGGATGGAATAACATCCAATATCTCGGACAACGAATTAAAAGCTAAAAAAAAAAAAAAAAAATGGAAAAACCAGACAAAGTCTGCACAAGTGCGGCTCGATCCGGTTCGTCTCCTGCGAGTATCGGACTCGGAATGAAACGACCGTCATCATATTTAGAACAAAGTAAAAGATTGGAGGGCGTATATATCCTAAAGCGGAGAGGGGGGGTACGATTATTAAAGCTGAAAACCTAACGAGAAAAACTTTCCTTTCCTGTACACCAAATCAAAAAAAGAAAAAGAGAAAAAGAAAAGAAAAAGAAAAAGAGAAAAAGAAAAGGAACGGAGCGATAGATAATGAGGCGGCCGGACCGTTATTATATGCAGCACATGTTGCGTAAGAAAATGTACACAAGTCTAAAAATAAACGCACGAAGGAGAAAAAAAGGAACCGCAGCAGCAGCGGGATGATATATTTAAAGAGAGGCGGCCGACTTGCTCATCCATTCCAATTCATTATTACGTCCGCTGCCGTTCGTTGAGTATAGCCATGTCGATTGATGGTATATTTCGTGTGTGAGGTGAATGGATGTAGGATATTGTACATGCATATGATACGTATACGTGTGCGGTGGCTGTATATATGTATACAGACATATACATCAACAGGTGATGACTGTAATAATATACCGCAATAAATAAGGCACGCAAGCGCTCAACAGTTGCGGTCACATCACGAAAATAGTTGTCGTGTTGCGTCAGATATATCAGAAAAGGAAGGGGGAAATGTACTACTATATAGTAATAGCAATGGAGACAACATTTTTCAAGTTATCGACAGCACATTTGAATGCACAGGCCTTTTTTTGTGTTTTCTCGGTGGTGGTGGTTGGGTATAATGCGGTCGATGACTGAGCAGAGTCGTCGAGTACGCGGATAAATATAGAAATGCGATCGGGAATTATTGTTGCGGTTGGCGGATGCGGCCGGAGACTTTGCTGCTGGGAAGAACCGCAATAACCGGTGGGGATTACCGGTCATCACACATTCCTGCTGGACAGCCACTATGTCGAACATCAACTTATTGTACCTGCATGGATATACTGTGGCTACCAGTTGACTTTCCAATTTCCTATTTGGTGGGCAAGCAACATTCATTCCTGCCATGTATATAATACAGTATAGAGTATATCTGGTATATAGATAATGTATCAAATACATTTATTCTCACGTACACCACAGTCTGAATTGCATAGTCAGCTGTCTATACATATTACGGGGAAAACAGACCCAGATCACTTCTATAGATGTCTAACCGCAGGTTTGAGCAGGACTATGCAGACATTTATAGCTCAATCGGCATCGAATAAGATTTTTAATCAAATTGATCAACACTTATAAATAAATGGTGGGATGCGGCTCACGAGAGATTCTCCCCGTGTATAACGGGCCTTTTCCTATACAATAAGTTGCTGGACTCTGCTAGAGATGCACCGGTTCGGCTGAATAGTTTCACTTTAGAGAACCCTATGCAGGGGCGACCAAATGGATCTGTAATAGGGGAGACCTAGAAAAAACACACAGCACATGTGGCCCCAGCAGCCGGTGCAATGAACTCCATCCAGTTTCAAGCCGTTTCAAGCCTATATGTACAGCATATACTCTCTTATACGTCCTATATAGAGAAGGAGCGTCTCGTCTGTACATACAGAAATAGACCATTTTGGTCGACCATCTCCATAGCCGGCCCTGTTTGTTCGAGGATAAAGGGGACTCTATACACGGGAACCATATATTAGAACCCTTTAAGTCGCTATAAGGAACATTCGACGTCGAAAGGAACTAATATATTTATAATAGGAGTCTAAGTATACGACTGCTGTAATGAAACAAATAATGTAAGTGTAATTCAATTAACTAGTCGAATTAAGAGAATATAGGTCCAGACATCTAATAGATGTGATTTTTATACACATATCGTACGCCTTGTGCATTGCTGATGAATAATTAAAAACCTGTTCATCAGATTTCTGGGATCACGTACATTGAACAGAGTTGATGGAATTCTAGTCACGTTCCGGATAATATATCTATCGGTCTGACCTGCTCTATCGAAAACTCTGGCGAGAGTTTGCTGGGATGAGGAAAACAAAAATCAAATTCAATTTCTCTATACGGTTCTGCTGCTGATAAATCTCCACAAACAAAGGCAAAGGAAATAATAATGTAATTTATGTGCTGTGATGGGTTCACGTGATGCCGGGACACGTCGCCGACAATCCTTTTCCCTTTATATAATAAATGCTGCCATCATAAAATATGAAATGCATGACGACAGCCGTTATATACAGAATATCAGGTGTATAAACTGATGGACGACGATGATTTGGCGTATTCAATTATTGCGCAAGGAAATGATGGGAAAGGTCCTTGGACTAATATCTAACGGATGTCCTTCTTTGCATCCATATTACTGCTGCTGCTAAATAACATTACACACATTCCGACAGCGGGAGTCGTGCTGCCGGATTCAATCATGCTGCTGGGTTCTCGTAATATGGCACAGATAATGCCATTTGTTTAAACACTGCTACACTGCTACTTTTTATCCCCACCTAAACATTTATATAGCTGATGGCGTAATATACTCGAATATAACGAGGAAAAATATGGCATTCCAGGAAATGAGTTTAAAATCATTTGAACGGCGCGGATATATAATATTGCTCAATTTTTTATTACATAGCCGTAGCGCAGCAGCAGCAATTCGGATGCGAGCAGCGAATTGTATAACGATGGGAACGTGAAAGTTACGTGCAGATTTCGACCCGAAAAAAATTCACAATAAAAACAAACTATTCTAAAAATAAATGTTAAATAATATCGCAGTGAAATAAAATGTAATGTTATATAGCCTACCTCGACGCTGCCCATTGTGCAATAGATATAATAACTGTTGTGCCACTTTGCCTTTTATTCCCGGCACTCGCTGCTGTGCGTGTATATAATATATACAATAAATAATTTTTCAAAGTTCACAGGGTCCAGGAGCAGCAACGTTTGTTGTAATGGAATAGTTTTTTTTTCCGGGTAAATGTTTTCGTCGTATTATTTATTGCAGGGAAAAGCAGAGATAAGGAAACTAATCACTTCAGTCTTCAGTCTTCAGCGTAAAGTAGCTATATATCCTGGGCAACGCTACAGGCGTTTGATTGATCCAAGCCCTGTTATTATTTCTCTTTCTCTCTAGCAATTTGATGTAGAGCTATATATACAATGTCATTCAATTTAATAACCAGTTGAATGGCTGCTGCTGGAGACGCTAAAATATTGAAGGTTGGAGCTGCTGATCGCCACAGGGTTGGAACGAAACCAAACAAACACATAATACGTGGACTATAGCCGATAACGTATACACAATGTTGTGCTATAATTTACCGTCAAGGGCGATGCATAACACAACTCACTGACACTATGTATGTAGGTATAGAGCCTTAGCAAGGACGTCTATAAGCGCGGAGACACTTGTGTGAATGTAAAGGGACGACTTTGTCGAACGGCAGCAGAATCGCTAGTAAAGTCACTCGGCTTCTCGTAGGCCTCTAAAAAACCTATTCCCCGATTGCTGCTGCTGCTGTGGCTGCCCGGCAGCAACACCAAAACATTTCCAACCGTGTAGTGGTGGTCGTCCCAATAAGGGGAGGGTCTCATTGAGCAGAGCAACTCTCTAGCCACTAGATGGCAGCAGGTAGGAAAGCGGAAAGGATGTATCGCATCAAGTGTTTAAATTTAGATTGGATCTATGCAATATTCGATCAGCCAGCCGAAGGAAAAAGTCAAATTCTACGGATGAATTCACAATTTCTATATAGGCTGCATGATAGAAATTTAGAATTCAAATATTCGATCGTTCATAATGAACGAGATGCTGGCGTACGTGACTGTATCAAGGCCGCTCAAATTGCGTTTCTTACACAAAGTTTTATTATTTTATATTCTTTGGCAATTGAAAAATGGTTGGTGTATTTACCGGCTGGTGGCCTGTCCGGGCGATAGCACCGTCATGGCAATAACAACATTGTCGTTAACGACATCAGACAACAAAGAAATGTCATTGAAGCGGAGCGTGCGATGAATGCGCTACCGCGACCGCTACCCAACCGCTACCCAACTGCTGCGCTGCTACCCGCGGGAAAAAATTCAAGAAAAGAAAAAATACCCACAGCAGAGCCTTTCCTTTTTGTTCCTTTCGGGCTGTCGCGCAGTTTTTTTACCTTTCCCAAAAATGGTCCCACGGATGTTTTTTAACTGCCTGCTGTACTACCTCGGTGGTAGGGAGTAGCGTACCGCATAAAACCCGGAACGTTGCCATCACGTCGACATTAAAATGTACAGCAAATGGTCGTTTAATAATATTAAAAAAAGAAGGGGAAAAAATCGTTGATGTTAATCTCTTTAATATATAACGCGCACCATCAGTAGCAGCAGCATGCAGTGCGGTATATAGACATAATATAAATATAGGTCTTTTGCTGTGCTGTGCATAGCGCAGCAGTCCATTTTTTGTTTTCTTTAACGACTTTCTTTTGTTATTGTTTTCCTGTAGAGCGACAACATTGTCTTGGTTCGTGTGAATTGCGCAGTTATGGAGGACATTTTGCTACTTTTTTGTTGGTAGCAGAAAATATACGTACGTACAAGAAGTGTAAATGTGTAGGCTACACGATAAACTTTTGTCTTTATTTCTTTTCCCCCACAGCACGTGAGAAGTTGTTGTGTGCCACCTGCAATCTACACACCTCATTGGAGGTGGAATCACGCAGTACACCGAGAGAGAGGTGGATGACCATTTCACTTCACGGACTGTTAAATATAATAACGAAAAAAAAAGAAGTAAATTGTTCGCTTGTCAGCATCAGCAAATACTGGCTGCTGTGCTGTCACCTTCCTCATTCATTTCAATGCCAAGCCACAGACATTCTTGTTGATGGCCAGCATCAGCAGATCAATGTCTACAAATAGCTAGACGGACATATAAGGGGAAAAGACCTTAATTCTTCTTTCCCTTTTAGTCGGAAAAGGATAGTCTGTCCTGTACAACCTTTCGTCCGCCTATATAGGGCAGATCAATCCGGTTGTTGCTACCTATGAACATATCTATAGAATTTTTTCTCCACATTTCTTGTTTAAAGCAACTATAAGCCAGCAGTAGACTATATATGCTGGACTAGAGGGGGAATAAGAAACCCTGGATTGACAACAGCCAATGTCCTTGTGGTTGTTTAGAAAGGTCAAAGCAGGTCACAAAAAAGGAAGAAGAAACCGTTTCTTTTTCATCTATATATACTCAGGTGCTGCTCTCTTTTGCTGGTAGCTATATATAGAAGATAGAGGCTATTAAAGAGAAGGTTTTTGCCCATCAAATATTGTTGTTGACCTTCCTCATGTCTTCCTATATTTGATCCGTTTGTCCTACATTTTTCTGCGGAATAGCCTCTAGCTTTCAATAAACACAGCAACAACAGCAGCTCCTAGTGTACGGCTTATTTAGAATGCTGACCTGAGCAGCGCACGAATAAATTATACTGCTGCGCATCATCCGCTATTCTTTTCATTCCAATTGATTTCTCTAGGACCACGCCCAAAACCTAGATTTTTTGAAAAATGAAAACCAGTTTTATTATATTATTTCGGTTCTGACTGAGACAAACAAAATTCTTATTTTATCAAATGATTTCGCTGCCGATTGTGCGATAACAACCGAAAATGTGACTCGCCCTTTTGGGGTACAGTATTATTAGATTTTGCTTTAGTTTATCGGCATGTTGCACTTTGCACTGGACCCCGTCTTATACGTCCGCGCTTACACAAATAATTCCATACAGGCCCCCGTCTTATTTAGAAAGATGATGACGAGTTCCAACATTTTGTGTATATTTCAGTGCACATCCCGTCCGTTTCCGCCTATGCCTCTGCTGTTGGGCTGTAAAGCGAGGGTGGAACCATTGCCCCCCATCGAGCTGCCATAAGTTCGCTACCGAAGGGTATAGCTAGTCTACATAGCCTATACATACTACATTAACTAACAACAGTTGCTCAGCACTTGGACTCTCCTCCCCCCATCTCCACCTCCACCTCCTGTTACAGCAGCACAGCAGTGCTGCATAACAAGGAGCGCGCAGGATGGAATGGAAACTCGCGTCCCTGTCTAATACGAACGAACGTGTTTTTTGTTTTTCCTTCTTTTCCTATCCGGCAGCGACACAAAACAACGAATGGAAAGAAGCTCGCAGCCGCTCGCAGCAGCCAGAAACCCAAAAAAAAAAAGTCGTTAACAAGCCAATGGATGGACACCCCACACAACGGCCCTATGGATAATGTAACAGCGTTGCAGTGCTAGTGCATGAAGAAACGAACAGGGGAAAAAAAAACAGACCCAAGAGAGAATATAATATAAGAGAAGCGACGACCTACTCCATGGCAAACGGTCGTATTTCGGTCACGGTCTACACGTGGAGCAGGCGGAGCCAAAAAATGGGAGAGCGGAGGGGGGGGGGGGAGGGGGGTTGAAAAAAAATTTTATCGTTTAAAACGGGTGGGTGGAAATATCCCCCAATACGGCCAGGAGCACCTCCTTCCCAAGTCTCCTATTTTTTTTTAAGGCTGTTATCTCCAGAGGCTCCTGATGAGGTCGTTTTTCTCTCCATCCTACCTACATACCCCCTTGAAATTCGTATGTCCTTGAAGAAAAGTCATCCACCCATCAAGAACCTCCTTGTACCTTCCTTCCCTGCTGCGCCAACTTTTTTCTTTTTAATTTGGTAATAGTTTCTTCGAAAGAAGAAAAGGTTTCCCTCATTTTTATTTTCAAATTTGGAGCGCGCACTGCAGGCTACCGCCATCTAACGGCCAAAATAGAAACAACATTGGGGTTGGTCAGTTATCCTGCTGGGAAATAATGACGTTGATGACGTCAAGTGAGACGCAGCAATATCGCCGCACGGCGCGCATTGTGGCGTGTGTGGTTGGTCGATTCTCCGTGTCACGTAACCTCTACTGGCAGTAACTGGACCTACCCGAATCCAAAACGGAGAAGACTGTCGTCCATAATGTGGGTAGGATACAGCCATTGTGCATTATAATAATTACCAAAATTTCCCCGCATCCCGAATTATGCAAATTGTACGCGTTTGGTCATTGGAAATAAAAAAAGTGACTTAACATTGTTCAAGGAAACATGGCTATGTATGGTTATTTATGACATTGAAACTCCACCCAAATAAGAATTGAGAAATCATTGCCGAACTTCTAATATAAAATCTGCATTGGAAACTCACCGGCAAGCCGAATTGTCTTGTTTATTTCTATCGTTGCGTGATGTGTTGATTCTCTCGGCTGATGCATGTGATGACAGGACGACGGTGGATCGATTGTCTGGAACAAATGATACGATTTTTTCTCCGGCTGTTGCAGCAGTTTGACGATTCAAATTGCTGACGCAATAATTCTTAGCCTTCCGTTTATTGGATCCGTCCAAACGTATTAGACAGACGATAGAAACCGCGGCGGATGGACAGCGACCATCGAGGGCTAATAGTCGATGACACACGACACCGAATCAAAGTTTTGTGTTCCGCCAAATTCGGCGCTCAACGTTCAAAATTCGCACGGTAGTTGTCGGCGCAGCCAGGAACTCTTGTATATATAATAACCCGCGCTATTATATAGGCTGACCAATCGTTATAGAAACGAAAGGGATGAAATCTCAAACGAAATAAGCTGCTAGCGCTTTTCTGTTTATTATATACCGCGTCCTGTCTGTGCAGTTTCTATATGCTGCGGGAGTTGAAAACGACGTACACACGTGCCTGTTTGCCAGCAGCTTCCAGGACCGACTGGGCCTGGCCACTAAACCGACCGTGGCGTATAAGGAAGGAAAAGAGCCCGAATAACGCCAAGAGTGCTGTATAGAGAGAGAGAGAGAGAGTCTGAAAAATAAAAGGCGGGACCCGCCCAGCAGCGCTCGGCTGTGGGTGACTGCCGGTGGGAGGAACCTGCTCTCAAGGAACGCGTTGTGCTGCGTTTGTGTGTTACGACCCCGCCGCGTGAGGTGGATGGGGACCGGCAGCAGCAGCAGTAGTACATCAGCAGAAGAGGAGGTGGAAAAGGGGACCTACCCCAGTCCTTGACTTTAACCTGTGCTGCTTGATGCTACACAGCACACACACACACACACTCTACTAATACGCGGCAGCACAACTGAGACAATGTCGACGCTGTGCACACACACTTGATATACATGCATAAACAGCGGGGCTGCGCACTGGTTCCCCCTTATTTTGCCTGTCGTTGGTTCGGTATTCGTTCGCTCTTTAGTTGACTCACGAAACGCTACGCGGCGCCACTCGAGTGCTGGGCGACACACAAGTTTCACTTTTGTCTACGTGCCGAATGTCTATCTATAGTATTCGATTATACATCTTCTTGAATTGTTTCGATTCGCTTTTTAATGGCATCCAATTGTAATTTATTGAGATCGGCTCGTTCTTATGTGCAACACCTGCGATTGCTGCGCATATTTATTAGGTCGTTACAAACACAGCACAGGAGTATAATATGTATAGGCAGTTTTGTACGCAACACAAAGTGCGTCGTTGACAGCAGCAGCAGTTGGAAAATATTTAGCAAACAACTGCAGCAGCGGGAACGACTGCTGATGTGGCGCGGGCAAGCTCTATATTAAATTAACATTTAATTTGATTACAAACGGCAATGATTGTTATACATAAGTTTATAAGCCTGTATTATTAGTTCAATGCCTATAGACTGCTGACGTCTTGAAATATGATTCGAATGATTTATATATTTAACGACAAAGCCATGAGCAGGTAACAATCAAATGTCTGTTAAGCGAGTGTATATAATCGGTGTCAGACGCAGCATTATCATGTTGAACCCCGTCACTCTATATTGTATAACGAACGACGAATGAGGAAGAGAATTACATGTATAGAATGCATGTGCATTGAATATTAGCCTGTCGTCATGTCACGTGAGTTGTTTGTGTCAGGTCTGGCTTCTTTCTCGTCTGGTTTTCTATATAATACCTCTTCCCATGTTGGATTCTTTTTATTCTGCTTTCATTTCCAACGCTCTGCTGGGCGACTGTACATTGTAATATAGTATAGGCTATTCTCTTATACTTATCTGCAGTGTATTTTTTTTATAGTTTTATGTAGGCTAATTGCTAATAGTTAACTGCCAGAGGACAATTTGTTATAATAAGCGTATTAATATAGGCTACATAAATAATCCAATGTCTTCTGCATATTATCAGTTGAAATATATGGACAACGGAAATCCCATGCTGCATAATACATAATAATATTTCTCGGCTTTTGACTTGTTCTATATGGAAACTACTTTACATATTGTTGCGCATGCGAGTGCTATGGGCAAAGATTTTTGAGGAAATAAATATATATATATTATATTCCCAGGGTGAGGGAATAGATAAGGATATGTGAATAAAAACGAGTTTTATTTTTCTGATTTCAGCACGATCGCCGCGTGTCTTATATTCACCGACCGTGAAATATTTTCGCTATATAGTTCTAAATTAGTTTTTTTTTTCAAATTCGTTTTGCCCTTTTTAAAAAGACTATACAGTATAGTAGCAACCAGCAACAAAAAAATATATCCAACAAATGAAGCGGAGATACAACGTGTTTTGCAAGAAAACCGGTCACAATCGATAACACTTTTGTTGCAAAATCTCAAATGTATTTTCGTTTTGCAACGCAAAAACGATGAACTGGACACGAAAAAAAGCCAAAAAAAGCTGCTGCTGCACGTTTCGTGCTGACCACCGAAAGCGTTATCCAATTCCAGCATCACGTAATATTATAATAATATTATAGAGAATTTGATAGCAATTAAAATTTTCTAAATTTTCCAAACCGCCGTGACATATGAATAAGACAAATGTTTTTTGGCATAGCCACTCGCCAAATTTCTATGTGACGTTCAGCTTATGTTTTTGTTTTCATATTAGAAGCGTTGCACGTGAATTGTTGGCGTCCGTCAGCGCATATTTCTTTTTTCTTTTTTTTATGAATTGACAATGTAAATGCAGGACATGGTTGTATACGTGTGTCTACATAGCACAGCGTACATAGTATATAGATGAGGGAGGGGGAGTATATAAATAAGAAGCCCAACTAAATTCTTGTTACATGTGCCTCACGTTTCTATACTGCTGTGCTGCTGGCGGGATAGAGCTAGCAGCAGCACCTTTTCCTTCTGCACGAACCTGACGAGCATCACTTTGGGGGCTTTGTTCGGCAGGCGCAGACTTTGACGCTGATTGGCTGAGCCGGTCTCTTTATGTATTGCATTGCTGTATACTGTCGCGCTTCCTTTAACTTGAAACGAAATATTATAACCACCGCTGCTGCTGTCACTCTCTGTCTATGCATCATGCTGCGCGCCTGCAAAATATTTGATTTTTCAATTTGCGTATAGACGCTTGATGATGACGCGGGTCCATCGAGGTCTTTCGGCGTTACAAATAATTAACACTGAAGCGTGTATATGCTATATAAATAACTCAAAAGGAATGTGACTTCAATTAATAGTTTCTCCTTTGCGCGATTTAATAACTCAAAGGGATCGCAAGTTTACGGGAGATGCTGCAAAAGCTGGGGGTGCTATATACGAGGCTATATATTATATGCTGAATTAGTCAGGTAGTAGGCTACAGACAGTTCGCGTATAGAGTTTATTATTCATCGCTTCAACTGGGTTAAATATTTCGAATTTGCTTTGCCCTTAATTGAACCTTGGCAGCACCTACTCCTGTACAATGGCATCGCTCCAATCCAGCATAATTATAAATAATACACAGGCAGCAGCAGCAGGTATAATGCGGATAAGTATATATCGCATTCAGCAGCGCTGCTGCTGAATCGCGATTCAAGTGCTGCTGTATTAGAGTGGTACATATATAATATAGTAGCCTATAGTAGGATAGATCCTATAAGTATATGTAGGCTGTATACACGCAAAACTTCCGTTCATCAATTCCACCTCTGATTTCGACATCCCTTGACTTAGGTCTATATAGAACTACGAACTAAAGTTTCAGCGAGTTTCAGTCATCATGGTGTTAAGGATATTAGCCTATAGTAATATTACAGTAACGCTCCAATAACAGGAAGCTCATCGATCATGTGGATGAGTTGATTAAAATATTAAGTTCTTTAGGTTAATATCAAGTTTAGGTGTTATCAATTTAGTTGAATATCAAGTGCAGCACTTATTGTATAGAAATCAATCAAAAGATCTCAATCTTTATTTGCTTCGATCAAAAGAGAAGATGAGAGAGAAGAATATTATAACTAGCCTCTTCTTATATTTGTGTATACGTACGACTGATGCTGTTGGGAAATCGCCCGCCGCGAATAAAATGTTGTCCGCATTCGCGTGCTGCTGTAGCAATCGACCAAATGCATGCAGGTCCTGTTGACCCATATATGGCTAATATATTTTCGACTATTGCCCGAGCTAAAAATAAAAACTATCGACAATTCTAATCTAAAGGAAACACACACATATTACTCATTCCGGACGTATAATTTATATTGACAATGTCCTCCGTGACTTTTTGTGTTTCACGATTGCGAATTTCCTCTCTCTCTCTCTCTCTCCCTCCCGAGTGCTTTTCGCATTCACGTTATTCACGTTATTCACGTACGGCAACAACAACAATAAAGCGAAATTCAAATGAATGGCGCGCGACAGTGTGGCGGCGCGGTCGTTTCACCGGTCGGCGTCTTGTAGGACCGATTTTATTTTTAGACGCCGAGTACCTAAAAATACACCGCGGCTATTGTTGTTGCTCGAGTCATTAGGACGAAAATATACCCGCCGCAAACCCCCTTTTGTTTGGAAGGGGGTGATCCACCTCCTCCCGCTTCTATTTTATTCTTATCTCATCTCCTTTTTTTTTTTTATTCTTCCCCCGGTTGTGTTTTCGCTGTTGCGCAAGCCAAAGAGAACGAAAAGAAAAGAAGGAAACCGCGTGATCGAATGCACAATGATTGCCATCGGCGGCCAACCGAAAGCTGCAAACATGCTGCAGCAAAGCAGCTAGCAAGAGGACATTCACGCATGGCCATCGTCGACCGACACTTTGATTGATGGGGGAAGCACTTTATAACAGTCAGCGGTCAGTCCCACTCGGCTGGACTCTATGTATATGCTCATGGGCAACAACATACTGCTGTGCTTATTATACAGATTGACATCAACTGGGTGCTGATGGAATGCCTCTTGCTGCTCGCATATTTCAAGATATCCATTTCCCACGATGCAAGGAGGAAACGTCCATATTATATTTGTCACGTTATAGTAGGCCTTCAAGAGGCTGATTGAATTCGATGGTGTTGTGTTATAGTCGGCATCCTATAGCCTACTCTGAAGACAAATGTCGGGTCTATCTGTAAGTTAATAATGTTGTGAATACAAGGCGGAATGTTCGACATGCCTGCGATAAATTTATATTCAAAAAAAGCTCATCAAGGCCAGCGGGTACGCATAGAGAGAGAGAGACAATGTCCTTTGAGTAGAACCTGTGCTGTCGTTATGCTGATGGCCACGCACGTTTGTTTTTGCTTTTTCTTATAGAGATATTTTTAATGGGCAAATAAAAGACACGCGGGTTGATGCCGCGTGTGGCCGCCGAGAAATTGGCGACAATAAACTAAACAGAAGAATATAACACGACACAAAAGGGAAGAAAAAAGCGAATGGCGAACGTGTTGTGAATATAAATCACGCGCAGGAGCGCAGCAGCAATTACGTATGCACGGCAAATGCGATTATGGAGAGAATAAGCGGCCAGCACTATAATAATAGGCGACCATAACAGTTGATGCTATAAATACACTTTACCGATAGGGCCACAATGCTGATGGGATATCCTATTGCAGAAATTGTGTGTGTGTGTGTGGATAAATTTAAAACGAGGTGTGCACACCTGTGTGAATGGGTGATGGAATCCAGCATCGGTTGCCTTCATCCCTTTTTGCTGCTTAAGTGTTATTTGCTGGCGGATTTATTTATAGATGTTACATTGCCTGCAGCACCGGTATATTACTATGTATGTAAATATATCCGGGCGGTAACTCGCTTCGATGGCCATTTCTACCTGCTGCTGTGGTTATTCAACTATCTTTCCGTTCTCCTGTTGCGCTATTTTCGGGAAACATTTCGCAACTGCTGGTTTTTGGCTGTGTATAAATATAGGAAAACAGAAAATAAAGGAAAAGAATCGCATACATTTTCTCTGCTGCTGTTGCAGAAAGGAGAAATATGTATACATGTAATGACAATCATCATGAGACGAAAATAGAAATGGGAAAAAACAAGTGCTGCTGACTGCCGGACAACAGCACAAATACCGCTGTTTATTTTGTTTTTTCTTTATATAATTTACACGGTTTGAGAGATATAATACATTGTACGTATGTGTGTATAATAATGCTGTTGGATATTAAGTCAGGCCACTGCATATATTTTTAAAGCTCATAGCTTTTTCTTTCTGATTTCTTTTTGCTATAAATTGCTTTTTGTGCATAGCTGAGGTGAAATTGATGGCCCTATTAAAGACACCGAAAATAAACACAACATCTCAGCTAAAGAGCATTTCGTCACTCGTTGTTGCTATTTTTGTTTTGATGGCAATGTCTTATCGTTATATATTCGCAAGTCTTAAGTGCACATAACTTTTAAAAATTAATTTTCTATAGGTTCAAATTGCATAGGAACATAGGACTAATACATATAATATCAAAGCAATGAAATCGTGCTGTGTGAAATGTATAAGAAACAAAACCATATTTAGTCATGCACCTGGTTTGTATAGGCACATTTGCAAGGACCTGGCATGACAGCATCATCGCTTTCTTTTGTTTCTAACGTATTTATATGTATCAATAAATTTATTCGAAATAAATAACTACAGCATATAGGCTACATATAATATTAATGCAATGGAATCGTCTGCCAAATGTATTTTTAAAAAACCATATTTTGCAGTCTCTTGGTTTGCTGTAGAAGGCACATTTGCAAGGACCTGGCATGTCAGCATCATCATCGCCTGTCTTTTGTTTCTAAGCAACGTCTATTGACGTATGTATAGCTTATGTAATGAAAAAAAGAATCCAAAAATTGTGTTCTCTGAGATATCGCCGTTATTGTGCAGCACTGCAGAGGAAATTGGCGACCTGCAATCACAAAAATCAGGTACCTATATACCGATAATCAACCACAAAATGTCTAGAGAGCCGTATTTATAATATGGCGTCCACAGCAGCACATTTTCTTTTGATTCGATTCTTGGTTGTTTTTCTTTGAAATGGCACATTGGATCTCCGATTGCCTACGCGGCCTTCAATATTACAGCGAACGAAAAAGATCAGACGTCAATAGAGAACCGATTCTTTATTCAGCAGCCATGCTTCTCGACCAGCATCAGCAAATACCCATGTTCACAACGTAGGATAATAATCTGCTTCAAAACTCTCCCCATAGTTTTTATTTATACGTATGTTTTCTTTCTTTTTCTTATAAACGAGAGCCTATACATTTACTTTTATCGTGCGTCGCTGGGTTTATTTAGGAAACCGCACCATGTAATTTCGTGTGTGTATATACTAAACCCCAGCAACTGTTATTCGCCAACAGCAAAAGGTCTCTGATGTGCGTTTTACTCAGTCTAGACAGCATCAGTCGATGCTTCTGTCAATCATGCAAGAGAAATATAAAAAAAAGAATCAAAAGTCTATTGAATTCTATAATGCAAAGTACACGTTTCATCAATTGATGGCAATGGGGTCGAAGCATCATATCCGACTCTATCTGTGTGTTTATTCTCTGATGTGTACATACAAAAAAGGGATCTTGTTTGTTTGTTTCCTAGTCTCCTGCCTTACAAGGTATAATAAGGTAAAATAATTTCAGATTGGTTGGGAATCAGCCCCAGTCAATTTGCGCGTTGCTGCAGTGCATATATAGTGATGGCTCCTATAGCGCCGCCGCTGCTATAGCTGCTAACGTATAATATGTATTTATAGATTATTTATAGCTGCTGCATGTATATGCGTTCGGTTGCTGTCGGGAATAGGCAGCGGTGCCTTCGCTCTTTTCCTATTGGACGATGGGAAATATCGAGTTCGCCCTTACGACATTCCCTGCGCAGCGCAGTTCTCCTCCCCCACGTATACGTCCACAGCAAACAGTAGCCCATTACATCCACTTGTTGGTTTATTACCTTATTTAGGTATATCAAATCACGTTAGAAGTATATCTGCATAAAGTTTGCGGCTATAATCAAAGGGGATTTTCCTAAAAATAGCCCTTTTAATTCAACCATCAGATTCGTATATAGTTAAATCGGTGTGACATTCTATTTCGAAATGATGAGGACTTATATAACTGTTTTCCGATTTCAATGTGGACGCCCAGCAGCAAATATTCCAACACACACTATTTATAGTTATATTAGACCACAGCATGCCATCAACGTTTAATTAATGTGTGCTGGTCGTATTGAAGGCATCGTAAAATATGCTGGTATGGCATCAGTGGGATGGGTTTGAACTCGACAGATTTCTCGTTGACGCTCGCAATAATCATTTCTGTGACAGCACTGTCGTGATTGATTATCATCAAATTCTTTTACTAAGAATTTATCCGAGAGTCTAAATGGTTCTGCTATGCCACCATCAACGGATGTGAATACTATACGTGCCTGGAAGAATATCAGCAGTTGAATTTAAATTTTGGATTATAAACTGACGTCTAGCCAAAGCAGATAGCAGCAGCCGACTTGCTGTAATAGATACAAAAAAATAATAATAATAATCATTTTAATTTTGCAGCAAAGTGATTAAAAACTGCTATACTATATGCATATCATCATGTAAAAATTGTGGGCGAGATGTGGTTCACAGGGTCACTGAATGCTGTGATGTGGTGGTTCCATTTTGTATACAAGAATCGAGTCCATAATGCTGTATATAAATATAGACTAAATTCATGAACACACATCCGAAAATTCCATGAAACAGAAGATAGTTCGTTCCATAACCAATGCGTATCAAAAGGGTATAGACGCTCATTATTTGGCCGACGAGAGTTTCTGTTTGCAATCATAAAACGACTTGGACAGTTAAACATCTTATCAGAACTCGATCGCACATTAATATAGGAACTTGTTTATTGCTTGTATCCATCAAACGTTGTTTCGATTGGCAATTGCAATAATTTTCTGCATTGAAACATTAAGAAAAAACCTTTCTATTACTTTTGATAATACTTAAATCTGATTGGTTCTCCCTGCTTTCAAATATGGCCGCCCGTTCCCGGAGAATTCTCCTTTCAATATGCCCCATATTTGATGGATTTGTTGCTCTACTTCTCTTGAATTATATTTAGATTAAGGCTTTTTCAAAAGACCTTTTTATTACAATAACCTGTATGTTAGTAGCTATGCAAAAACATTTTGCTAAACTGTCATAAGTCGTCCCGAGCAGATTCGGTTGTATTAGACAGGTATATTATACAGGACTGGCGGGCTATCCAGACAACAGAATAACTCCGTTAAACGATCTTTTAATTGTAAATGATTAAGGAATAAGGGTATATAGCCTATACAGAAAATCCTTCTGGACATCGCCATTAAGAATAGCCCAGTATAAACTTTAAGTTCTTATTTTTTCAGCATTTGAGTTTGTTTTTGTGCCTCTTATATACTTGATTGCTAAGATGGCAATAAGGTCGTAAGATGTCTAATCTAGACATCAAGATAATAGATGAAAGCAGTAAGATCTGGAACTTGACTGCTGGTTTATTATTGTCTATTTCAGCCATCTTATCATGCGTTGGTTAAAAAAAGGGAATATTTGTTGAGCTCTGCGTTGATGCACTGGTTTTCCTACATATTATAAACTTTAGATCTATTTATCTTATCGCCAGTAACGACCTAACGACCCAATAGCAGCACAACTTGTTGTGATCGCTCCATGAGACTTTGTACCGGTCGAATTTTGACAAGTTTTAGATTAAGTAAATACAAGGTCCAATATATTTTATAGCTTGCATGCTGCAGACTGACACTTATACATATACGTGTGTAAAATAGGTAGGCTATCGACATAGACCCAAAAGGCTAGTGAAATGGAATAAGAATTAAATGTACTGTAGACTGACACTAGCTGGTATTACATGCGGTGATGTGGGCAAGTCAACAAATTATTGGTCTTTTTAAATAAGCCACTTGAAGGCAATTTATTTCAGCTTGGTTTTGATCATCACAAACCTGATGTCTAGGCTATTTTACCCAATTTATAGGCTATATGTAGTTTAAAGTTCCAACCAATTTTTATTGACAGTCAGCAATCTGAAAGGACAACAAAAGAAAAATATCATCACGGAAAATAAACGACTTGACAACACCTTACTTTCATCGAAATAAAACAGAAATGACCATCACAAATATTCAATAAACTGTTGCCTTTCGTAAATACCATAAGATTACAGTTCTAGAAAATTTTAGAAATTAAGTTTATATCTATAAATTTTTGAAAAATTTCATCTCTATACTTAATTCCAAAATGCGTGGCATCAGAGTCAGTTGTTCAACACTTACGGAGTCTCTGGCTGTATATTATTTGCTCGTAATATAAAGATTTAACTCGATTTTACATAACTACAATAAAGATTCATCATAATATATATATAGTAGGCTAGTATATTCAGACATCATCAGACTAGACTGAGGCGGACTGCTGAGGTAAGATATTGATCCAGTTAATTTTCCCCTTCACTCCTTCAGGCCTTTTCTATAAGACATTCCTGTTCTAGTCTAGTCTACCCTATAAGGCACATCTGAGAAAACAGTGACATGTGCTGTGCCCTGCACAAATCAAAGAGCCTATATTGCAACACCTGCTGCTATATTAAATTTAAATAAAAGACCAGTTGTTGGTTTTCGACCAATCCGAACAACTGTCTACATCGTCTAAATGCCACAGGTTTTGTATCTTTTCTCAGAAGAAAGTCTGCAGTTATTTCATAGGCTAAAGCCTTTATTTTGAACACTTGACTTGAATTAAAGATGGTCTCTATATATATGTTGTCAAACTTTCCCAATAGGGTTGTGTTTAATGCCACGTCAAACAATCTCAATATAATGTATTGAGATGTATTAATGACCTATAGGGATTCATTTTTGTTGCCAAGTTCGTGTACAGCAACTGCCAAGGTTTTCTGTTGATGTTGAAGGGCATTCATTAGAGAGGGAGGTCAACGAAAAATTCGTAGAAAATAGCCTTATTATTATTCTAGCTAAGACTTCCTTCTAAGAAGAAAACGTCGCCATTTCGTAGGCCTGTATATGCAAAGTGTAATCGACATTCTCTGAATCGCGATCATATACATCAGTCGGATATATTTGATGCCCTGGTGGGAACTTGCTGCTGTGTGATCGGCTCTCCCTGCTGCGCAACATCACGTACTACCTACATCATCACGCCGCGGTCAGCAGCAGCAGCAGATCGTTCATTGGATTCGTCAGCAGCCAGTGCCGGACCGCCCCAGCACCGCAGTCACGGTAAATCAAAACAAACTATTTGTGTAAACCTTTATACAGCAGTATAGGCCTAGCTATTATAAGAGTGTACGACAGGTGAAAACGGTGTGTATAGCTATGCAGGGGAGTATACTATAATATAATATATAAAAGTTGTCAATTTCGTAACAGACGTCAGGTTCCGTTAACACGCCCATATGTATACTGCGTTAGGTTTTCATAATCATTATTTATTAGATGACCGTCTCCTGCGATGTTTAATATATAAAACAACTATAAGGCCAGGGAAGTCTTATAACACTATAATGCATTTTCGTGTCAGATTGATATCTTTTTTGCATAGCAGTCAGCCAGCATCAGCAGCAGATGTAATCTTGGCCATTTGTGTTATTGGCTGTCATAAATTTTGAAAAGGGATGCTGCCAGGATGCTGCTGTGTTGTGTTGTCTCCGGTTGTCTCTGCCTGATAATATAGCCAAAATAACTTTGGAAATGTGACTCTTTTTTCGCTGCTGCTGAAGTTTCCCAAGATATATAACGTTACAGGGTCGTTATAGGCAGCTGTCAATCTGGTGCTCTACGAAATCAACGTCTATGTCGTTCAACGTTCATTTCCAGATGTTTTAAACGCTCTATAGCTACCGAATTATTTCCATTCAAGGTGTATGTGCTTTGATCCCAGTTTCCCAGAAAATAATGCGTGGGAAATGTGTCGATGCTTTCGATTAACAGACGATTATATTTTTACAAATGGGCTAACCCTTCGTGCATATAGCTGTGAGAAGTTCATGTCAAGCAACAGGTGTAGAATTCCATAAGCGCACCAGCATCTGATTCACTCTATTTGTTCGTCGGTATATATATAGGCTATATTACAGCAGCAGCATTGCTTTATTGTTTAACTCTATATAGATTATATAGAATCCTTATCTACTCGTTTGAATATGACTTTATTCGTTCATGGTTTCTAATATAAATTCATCGTCGCGGTCGATGATGTAGAATTTTATATTATTTTCTACGATAAAAAAACATTCCCAGTGTATCCAATATAGGCTTCGGAAAATCTCTTTTTGAGTTATTTAGGCCTTTAATCAGAAGCAAGGCCCTTTTCTTTTAGATGTTAAAGCATTGGTACCTAATATCAGCATTGAACGCTTCTTTTTAAATCAAAGAAAGATGATGAAAGTTCCAATAAGCAAATCGTTATGTTAATAATGTCAACGCCGCGTATACATTGTTTGTATACAACTGGGCACATAAGATCAAAGACTTCACAGTAAGCTAAAACGTATCTATCACTTCATATCAAACCAGCATCACCGCTGTGCATCCATTGTTGACAAGGATGTAATTGGCATGCGTTGCAGCACCGAGCGTGAGTTATTATTGTTCATAGCTCCCATCATGTGAAACAGTAACAGCAGCAGCACTTCTATATTGACGACAAAACAATCATCAGTTGTAAGTTATTGTGTGTATTACTCGTCTCAACATCAGTCATTTACAATTAAAACAGAAAGTGTTTTCTTTGCTTAGGCCAATTTATTATTTTTTTTTTCAATTTGTATTAAATATTATCACATTTTTCACATTTCCTTGTGGACTTCATGTCCTCCCCTCCATCTCTTATTTTTTGGTCCTCTTGTAAGGGTTGGAAGCCTTTTCTCCATACGTTTGTGCGCTTTTGCGTAGTACGTCCTTTCCTTTATGGGATTTTATATTTTGGTTGAGAAGCAGCAGGAATAATCATTCGTTAAAATCAATAATAATTTTTAGGATTAATCGCAGAATTTCTTGTATCGAAAGCTTAAAAGAAAAAGAAATGATTCCATGCTCTAAACAGCTCTATACAAAAAAAAATCATGCAGCAAGTCAAGCCAAGAAATTTCTTGGATTTAATCCAACGAAGTACTGATGAATTACTCTTAATGAAAAGTCTCAATACAAAAATCAAGGGATTTATTTTGCGGTACATGTATAATTTAAGTTATTGCCCAACCAGCCCTTTCAGAATCTACTCGTTTATATGAATCGTTTCCCAGTCGACTGCTTGATAAACGTTTGTTACAGAGAAGATTTTCTAAAGGCTATATGTATATCGCTTTATTACAATAATTGATGCGACATTGCTGCTGGTGCTGAGGAATAATATTCTTCTAACTGTGATTGACTTTCGTTCAAAAAGAAAAGCCTGTATATGGTGACGCCCTCTTAAGTCGATAGAAAAGGATACCCGGTGCTGTAGAAAGCCAAGCATTCGTCACCGACGACGACGTTGTGAAGAAACCCATGTACACTTTTTTTGCCCAGCAGAAATCCTTTGCCTAAAGCTCCGTAAAAGATAAGAAATAAATTGTTGGCAATTATTTGTATATAGAGAATAATCCTTGTTCGCCATCATACATACATTACCAGCAAAGGTGGTATACAGTACGTGTAGATTATTTTTATTTGCGGTATATAACACATTCGATTTTATGTTCTAAACCCAACGATCCATGCGCCTCGTTCAGTTGTTAGCTATAGTATAGAGATTTTATTAGTGAGACCACATTCGCAATCGATAGTTATGGTCCTGGGAACGTGTATAAATATAGTGATGATATATTACGTTATCAGGAAGCTTTTTTTGTACTACTACTGTATGCAGGTGAACTCAAATAAAAGAGAGAAAAGCAGGACGTACGTACTCCCTCTATACAAGTTTTCATTTGACTCTATTGATAATTAGCGATAATTAGAAGAAATATTTAAGACTAGCGACTTTTCGAGACTTTTGATTGGTCGTACCGTTCCAAAATGGCCGCTCCTCCCCATAGATACACTATGCATGTGCCCTACAACACACACCAATGCTCTTTCCCTGTATATATGGTGCACTGTCAATGAAAAGTGCGAGGGCGCCGTATTGGGAAAAAAGGAACTTGTGCATTTGCTGAGCGTTCACGAATAGGAATCGCCCCATTTTCTTTCCTCATTAATCTGACATTTTTCAAATTGTTTTTTTCCTAAGTCTTTTAAATTTTACCCATTCCTGTTGATAAATATGCCTTTAAAGAATAAAGCGACTATAGCTGTATACGGTGGTCTGGTCGCATTAAGAAAAACGCCCACCATAATAGTTGTTATTTATTACCACCTGGAAGTAATACGTCCTAATTACGACCATCTTTTTTCTGTCAAATTTCAAAGAAGAGCTCTATCGTATCGTAGACGACATCTTTCCATTAGCTGCATCTTGTATAGCTGTATTCGTTTTCACCGGTTTTCATCGAACCCTAAGAATTGAACTGTATAGGGGCCTAGTGGCTTGATGATGTTTTAAATGTCGGGAAACAATCCTCTACCCGAGGCTATATGCCATCAAGAAATTCTAAGACCTTCAAAATGCGAACGAAATTATATTATACTGCTGTTGGATACGAACTGGTTATCTGGCCTAAAGGCATTGGATTCCCATCAACTAAAACAAGACGTTATTCCGTGTAGTTTATATACAGCGTGAACATCAGCTATTATAATACGGTTTGGCAGAAGAAACGTTATTTATAGGCCCGTTGGTGATGGTACAATAAAATTCGGTAGGCCAATATAAAATGATGTCAACGAATCCAAAACTGCCATCTCACTTGCCGGCCTTGCCCCCCATAATGGGCAAGGCAAATAACAGCAGTGCCCGTGAACGAACGCGACCGTGTACATGTACAGTTTGTTTCCTCACGACAGCAGCAGCACTGACCTTTCCCTTTCTAATAATGCTTATTATTCGTCCCTGTTTATACGTATATGTTGGCGGTCTAGGGACCTTTGATTTATTGGCGTCTGCTATATATGATTCACACATTTTTTATGAATATTCTTCATGTGGTGGCTGTGTTAAACAGCAGCACTTCCCAAATAGTTCTATATACATTTGATTTATATATTACTTTATAGGGCTTCGTACCCTACTTACGTGTATAGAGTTCTGATGTAATTAACATAATTGAATTTGTTTTATCTGCGCTGTTCACCGCGCGGTAGGTGAATATTTAGCATTATAGCCTACCGCCTAAGTGATGAATTCATAACACAGCACTAAAGATGTCGCATTGCATTTTTCATCGAGAGATATGAGAGAACAGTTTGTGTGTGCACGGCTGAAAATGTGAATGGAAAAACCTAAAATTTCTGTGCGCATATATACATATTATAATTGTTTTCTCCGTATAGTAGTATTATACGTCTGGGTTGGGCTGTATATAAAAAGCAGAGCAAAAGAACCTTTATATCCCCGAATGCTCTTTGCATCAGGCTGATCCTCCTCCTCCCCCAGCTGCTGTCATATTATATAGTGTGAATAAATAATGATCGCCAATAATTCATCAGCCGACCTTTTCAGTCTTAGGCTTTTCTCTTATACTTTATATGTGGCCAGTATGTGGCCTATACTTCGAATTATAAGTTTCCTATATAATACCGTATATATATAGCCATATAGGCTAGATAACATAAAGGGTTATTAACTTATTATATGTTTATAGGACGTGTTACAAAAATGGTGTTGTACTGTGTTATAATTATAGGGCTATACTATAGTCTAAATAGCTTGTGAATTATTATAATATAGCACCGTGTGCAAGCTGCTGAATGTATCAGCTTTAAGTTGCGATTGTTGCATCAGCCACCAATAGCATGAATTGTCTGTTTGAAACTATATATCAGCAGTTGCCATGGACGCTTTGTGTATGTATTATAATACATCCTGCTGTATTTTGATTCAACAATGGCGACGTTATATAGACATGCAGGCTATAGCGTGTAAATTCTATCTGTCGGCGTTTGCGTTTCGAATATCGGCGTTTTATTGGTCTTTGGCTTATTCGTCTGCTTGGCGTGAAACGGGCTCCAGCAACGACGAAGATTGAAATTTGAGAAGCGAATATGTATCCTTTGGGTCGTCGGTTTTTCCACACGACGATCTGATCTCTGATTCGTTTTATTTCTTTACGTTAATAACATTTCCCCCCAAAAAAGTCTCATCAACTGATGGCATCCTGTGTGCTATATACGTCTAGGAAATTAGCATGATGGGATTGGGATCCAAATCCATGTATAATTCAAACCCCTCAAATTTGACAAAGCAGTGTAAGCCTGGATGCTGTAGAACAATTCAGAGTTCTTTACTGATTATATAAATACCTATAATACTTTAAGTCACTTTCAACGTCTTCCCCTGTACCGTTTTCTATATATTCTCCATATCAAGATAACAGCAGCAGCAGTTTGTTATGTACACACACGATCAATGACCTCGGCTTTTGCATTATTACTTGTTTTGCCAGAAAACGCCAGTGTTGTCGGCACACAGACGAGTCCCAGCATATATAACAGCATCCTTGGATGCCTGTTGATCTTTTATCTGAAACATGGTACCTTATATAAGCCCTGCTGTTGCCTTGAGCCCTTGAAGTTCGATCGCAACATAATATTCAGTGGGTGGATTGCTAGCCTATAAACTTGCCTATAAAGCTTTACTAACGAAGACTGAATGAGCCCTTTCAAAGTTTGCTGCCATGAATCCTATAGAAAGTTCGTAATAAATGGTAAAAAGAGTTTATTAGAGCATTTTATTTTTTTTTTTTTCGTTTTTTATCGAAAAATTCAATGGGGGTCGATAAAAATTCGACTTATTCTCGTCAACAGCAAGGTATTCACAACAGTTGAAACAAATTCAAATGTAGGCTATATAAATGTTATTCAGTTATTATACTTAAATTTATTTAAAAATATATATCGGAATTAGTGTAGCCTAATAATTGAAGAAAACTTTTATCTTAGAGTAGAATAGAGTATTATAGTAGAGTATGCAGATGAACCATAATATATAACGAGGAAAACTTTCTTTTTAGTTGTGGAACAGGGGTGGACGAGACTGGTTTATGTTACAAGAATTCAACGTATTTTTATCTGCTCACCCTTACATATTATATAAATATCTGGAATACATTATAGGCCTACCCCCCCCCCTATTTTTGTACACTGATTGCTTTGTTTATGTCGGAAAGAATCAAATCAATCAGAGTTAGTCCGGTAGGCACAAATGGAAAAGAGAAGCTTTTTTTTAACTAATTATGGATGGGGAAAAAAAACAGAAACATGTATAGCATTCTTGACTAATGTTAAGGGTTTTCTATGAACTAAATAACTTGCTGGAACGAAATAGAAACATTTGGCCATGTAATTAACAACCATTGCAATAATAGTGTCGTCTGTTTATACCTTGCTTAATTGTAAATAGCTATAATAACACCAGTGGACGGGATTTAGTCGTAGTATAGACAAAAATCCGACAAAAATGATCTATATATTTATCAGTAATACTTGGACAGTTGTTGTCTGATGAATCAGAGCAGAGAAATCAGATATAATAGAGTCGTATTGCAGAGGGTCCCAGTACTGATGAGGACAACTTTCTGTTTAGTTGGAACATGGATGAGACTGCTGGATGTACTTTTTCCATGTATGTATTAGTTTATGTTAACAACAATTCAACTTAATATCGGATTGCAGATAAATCTGGCATACATTAGCTATGTAATAGCCTACATTAATTGATTTGTTTAACTCTTTACATAACAAAGTAGTTATATCTGTCGTGATTTTTTTTTTAATTATATGTTTGAAAAAAACAGAAATATTCAGTATACTTGAATAAAAGTTCAGGGTTTTTTACGAACTAAATAACTTGGGACGAAATAGAATAACTTGGTTCCAATTAACAACAATTGCAATAGTGTCGTCTGTTTTAAAAGCAAAATGGCCGATCACTTTAGCAAATTATTACCAGCACACGAATATAGTTGAAAAACCATTTCTAATATGTTAACTGCTATATTTCTAGTGAAACAAGAAATGAATTGTGTCTTGTTTATGCAATTTCAGTTGCTGAAGTGATGAGGTTGTACAAGTGGTTGCAGATGTTCACAGTTTCGAGCCGCATCACGCTGATGCTTCTATTATATAGCGTCCAAATCCATGTCCACTCCCACGTCTGCTTCTTCCTATACATCAAGAAATGGTGAGTGAGAATCTTTGTTTAATATTGTCAACAACGAGCGAGTCAGGTTGCTTATTTATTTATACCTGTATATGGTAGATAGAACCTCTAATAGAGAGTGTGATGGCCTCTCTTACTATAGCGAACGAATCTTTAATACTATGCCGACAACTTTTCGTGAAAGGTGTGTCACGCAGACTGTGTCCTTTAAGCAAATAACTTGTCTCTTTTTCTTGCTGACGTGTCTTTGTAAACAGTTTCTCGTCAAGGTTGAATTCTATAGTCGAAATTATGCACACAGGCCTATATATAATGAGGGAAATAAGGAAAATTGAATTTGATTTGATTGGACGATGATTGCCGTAATTTTGTGATGTAACCATCGGTCATCTTGCTCCCGTTGGTGCGAGACGAAGTGCTTAACTTGAAAGAATAAATTTAAAAATATTTGGGGACACTATCTGAGTATATATGGAAAGTTAAGGAAATCTATCGTGTTTACCTTCTGTAGCCCAAAAACACCAGCGACATCTATAATAGGTGATGATTCGTCTGGCTTGTTTCTTGGAAACATTTTCTAAACTTGAAACTTTAGAGTTGCTTCAAAAAAATAACGTCTAATTAACGAAAGACTTGCATCTAAAAGCAATTGGGAGTCGTTGAATTAAATAACTTCCAGTAGAAATCCAATTTAGCAGCATTCAGCACCTTAGCAAATGATGCGTATATGTAAAGAGTTTCATCACTGCTATTTTGCATAGTAATGCATGAAAATTTCATCACCCAAACTTATATACCAGCATAAATAGCAGTTTTCCCCATTTGAGAAAACTGGAAACTCCCTTTATACGAACTTTTGCCGACTTTGGCCGCCAATGAAATCGTTACTTTTGCTTAAGGAAATGGTGTAAAACGTCTATTTTTAAACTTCAGGGGTCCAACTTAATTGTACAGCCAACTGAAATCCGCTATATCCTCGTCCAAGTATTTTATTTTATATTTTATATAACAACATTTTCGATGAAAAAGGAAGAGAGGCAAATCGTATTTATCTTACGAGTTGTCATAGCAACCAAACAGAAACCAATCGTCAAAGTTGTGCCAGTTTGAATTATCAAGAGTTTTTTATACAGGCCCAGGGATAGTAGGCCTATAGGCTGCTGGGTGCTGGTTATGTAATTTGTACATGCGTAGAGCAAACATTGTTTCCTTTGCCTTATCCCTGCATGTGTCTAGGCTATATGTACATGAACAATACGGAAGTGAAAGTATCGCGAGCTATGGCTGACGTCAATGTATACGCCCTTTACACATAGCCAATTATCCGCCAATTATAATAATTTTGAAACTATCTCCCAGTCCCAGAAACTTGCCAATGCGACCACTGCTGCTTTCAAAATGATGTGTAGGTATAGCATTCGACACTTTAGAGGAACAACCATTATAGCATTTAACAATATTCTTTTTTAAAAGGAGACCAAGAGAGTGTCTATCGGTCTGCACTTAGAGTGTATCGGTGTAGACCCTCTCTATTGCATTGCTTGAGATTAAATATCGGTAGTAGCCTATAAATTTCTCTATATTGGTCTTTGGCAGAATTGTAGAAACACTTGCTGAATACGACCATTATTTTTCAACAGAGTTGCATTCGGGAGTGCAAAATGTGTCGCCCTTTTTTATTAGGATATTATACAATATTCGTTCACCTGTCACATTGTTTGCCTCGAGCTCTGCTTGCCCTACCTCAAGCATAACTGAACGAGCTGCCAAGTGATTGTGCTTATAAGATGACTCATTTTGCGTCATCTGAAGGCGTGTCGTTATTTTTCCTGTTTTGATTGGCACAGCACTGATCTGTACATGTATATTATGCTGGTAGCTCATCGTCTAATATTTTTTTATTTGGCTCTATTCAACTTATGCGAGAAAAAGGTAATGTGATTAACCTAATCATTTTGATCTTCATTATGATAAACGTTTTTGATCTAAATTGCAATTTGAATTGCAAGAGATGTTATTCATTTAGAGTCACAGTCTTAATAAACCCGAAAAAGACACCCGTCAAGCTTAACTCAAACTTCTTGTATAATGCCCTCTGTCCACCCATACTATTAGTATTAGTTTTGAAAAGAAAAAAAGCTTTAAATGTCAACTATAGTTTAGTTTTGTTTATGTCATCCGCGCGCTTCCTTTCCATCATATTGTAGCCTATACTATTTCTCTGGGATATCTCATCATGTGCTATCATCACAGAACTGATGCATTGCAGCCATTTTTTGTTTATTTTTTGTCGTCGTACATTGTAGGGCCTAGTCATTTTCTTTTAGTCTA
The DNA here is from genome assembly GCF_021134715.1 of Daphnia pulex. NCBI lineage: Eukaryota > Metazoa > Arthropoda > Branchiopoda > Diplostraca > Daphniidae > Daphnia > Daphnia pulex. Next base: position 1,030,246 of record NC_060018.1, on the reverse strand, counting down.
TCTCTTTTTGATGGCATTCCTGGTCCAATTCGTTTCGCCATGTACAGCTTTTTATTCTGGCCCTTTCTAACTGCGTTTCTCTATATGGATCGACTGAGACTTCAGCACATACATCCACCAGTTCTTACAGGTATTTTAGACGATCTCATTCCCAGAAACACAGCAGCAGCATAGATCAATAATCCTGTCTACTCCCAATCTTAATGTTTGTTAAGTATAAGCTACGCATCATCAGGCCGACCTATAGCACCCGAATAACGGGCATCAGCCAGCAGCAATGTACATAGGAAATCAAAGAACATTTCACATAAGATTTTGTATCAATATATATATATATAGAGTGTTTCATCGCCCACGTACGTTTTTTACCTATACTGAGACAAGGGATCGATGGTGCAGCAGCCTTGGCTGGTCTCTGTGATAGAAACAAAAAATCCATACAGCAACCCCTTTCCCACATAACTTCAACATTTTCACAAAATTACGAGTTGATTTCCGTCCGTATTAACGGGGTGAAGTATTCCTAGTTTTATTGAGAATTTGATGTTTGACAAAAAAATGAGTTGCTTATAAGGCTATAAAATATGCACAATGCTGCCCCTATATTGACTTAGGTTGTAATGGTCCTCGAACGCTCGATGAGCTGCTTTGCTAGCAAAATCTTGGATCCTCGAAGTCTTATTCAAGCGATATAGTCAATCTTATATATTATAACTCGTCATCAATGTTGACTTGTATATATATCAAACTTTTTCTTTTATCAATCTGCGTTTGTTATTTCCAAGGAATGCCCTGCTGTGTTGGCTATATCACTTTCACGTTAACACTTGCTTGGACATTGTATCCTATATACAACGCAGTTATGTGCAGCGACAGCAGCAGACGCCTCGATTTATCTTTCTTGTTTGGAAAAAAGCAGTTTGCTGTCTGCTGATGCATTATTTAGCGACAGGCCTAGCTATATATATACTTGAAATCCTATTATAGTTGCTGGGTATAGCTATTTATTCATTTGAGTGCAATTTCGTACAGAAAACTTTCCCTGTTTTTGTTTTAAAATATTTCTCTAATAGGCAGCAGCATAACTTGAAAGTTTTACTTTGATTGTGTTGTGCTGCTGAGCCCGGTTGAGCCACACTGCTGACAAATGCACAGCCGGCCAAGCCCTCTGAATGATATCGATATCGATTCAGAATATTTAAACTGTAAAAAGGTATATCGCGCAATGCAGCGAATAAAATATTCAGTGCCTTCTCAAAATATAAAGCTACGAAATCTACTCATTGGTTTTAGTTATTACCCTATTATATTACATTATTTGTTAAGGGGCTTGCAGAGGTATTTCTAAACTCGAAATTATCAGTCGTGAAAAGATTACGGTTGCTGATAATGACGAGCATGTAAATCACTTGTCAGTGATATCAGAAAGATAGCCTATATGCTGTGGTGGACCTATGACCATCCATCATCGCTCTCCCATTGGCTGGTTCAGCCCTCAAAATGGCTGCCACACAGTGCAAGTTATTGGGTGAGGCACTAGTCTCATTTTACCTATAAAGACCCACACGCTAACTCTCAAAAGTTTGTCTGCTTCCCTATAGTTAGCAGCAGCAGCCTACATACAGCGTATACTGTGTACTTCGACACAATGAAATGTTACTCGGAAATAGGGATTAACTTATCAAAACGACAAATATCAATTATTGTTATTATAGCTGTGATGCGTGTAATTTGACAGAGTTGACAGATGTTAATTGGGTATATATACGAGTTGAAGCGAATTTTTCCACCCCAACTATATAGCAAGTCCCGTTAATTTTAAACAAGTTTTTATTATTATGTACACTCGTCGTGATTGAGATATGTGTGGATGATCTTTTATACTGAAAACCCTGTAAAAATAACTCGTTTAATTAACAGGCCCAAGTTTATATGCAAACAAGACGAAAACAAACCTGGCCCCTGGCAAAAAAGCAGATTGAGTTTGGCGAGCACTCGTATAATATAGGACTTTTATAAAGATTACGTCACAGCCCAAGCAATAAATCTCCAACCTCTTCCTCAAAACTGACCTGCCTTTTAGCTAAAACACCAGTGCCGTATAAAACAGATGAAAGGCCTTCGTGTAGGACAAGGTTTTCCCCTGCTGGCATCCAGCAAACAATTTCCTAACCAGACTTTTATATTCTCTGTTCTCAGCAGCAGCAACAACCTTGCCCTCATTTTCGTGCTTTCTCCTAATGTCATGTTCAGGACCATCTTTATTTTTAGACTATAGCAGGCCTTTTAGTATAGATATGCTGTCGTGTGGGTCAAAAACTACGTAAGTGTTAAACAATTTTGCTGTTTTCTATAGCTTATTTCCTTTGCGACATTTTGATGTTATGAATTAACCGTCAGCCATAACCCGTATAAAAGAAAGAGACAGGCCTGTAGATGTGTATTTCTATTGGTCACGAATCATGACTCATGCTGTTTCATGTGATGAGTGTGAACAATTTTTCATCCTGGCTAAACCGGCCAGTCCAAACGTTTTTTTTTAATGACATAACACTTTCAATCGCTTTCTAGCAAGTCTATTTAGTGAGTATATTGCCCCTTTGCATTGGCTATTTTTCCCCTGCATCATTGGGTATATATGGGCTATTAAAAGTGTATGAAAACATCTAAAAAAATCTCCAATAATAGCAACGATCAATAATGGGATCGTTCATACTATAATCAAGATAGCTTTTAAAATGAGTTATAATTGCTTAGTTTATGGAGGTATAGGTTTGTTTGATTTGACATTTGCTGGAGTGGTGTGTATAGTTTACTATCTTCAACGTATAGTGCAAAAAATATAATTTAATTAATCCCAGCCCACTCCAAATTGTGTATACATACGTGTTTCACTAAAACGCAATCGAAATTCGTCTGTTGTCACGAACTACAATTCCTGGAAAGAGATATGAGATGTCATTATAAAAGATTCTGTGAAATAGTCGGCCATTTTTTCTTGGTATAGTTTTAAGCTCCTGACACAAATAATACATTTAGCGTTAATTAGTTGCGTTTATATTTTATTTATGAAAGATAACGGGATTTTCGGCAGTGGCGACACCAACGGCGGTCTCCGCCAACGGTGCTGGGCGGGGTACAATAGTAAAGGTAGAAAATATTGACAGGACCAACCTCAAAGTATATAGTATGCTGCGGCTGCAAGGTCCAGATATTTGCTGGCTGTTTTATATTTATCTCTTGCTTTTTTGTATTATATAGAGCTGTCCTGATTACATTTCGTTCGTCCTTATGCGCCCTCAATGTGCGGGGTTTAAGTTTACAGAGCAAATGTCACTTGCTTCTTATTTGGCACAGCAGCAAACCTTATTTAAAATGAATATTAAGAAAATGTAAAATATATATACAGCCTGGAGAACTGAGATAAAATGTATCCATAATACAAACAAGTTCAGTCTTCCAATCCAAACTAGTATAGATTGAGATTCAGTTGTATCCTATAAGTTTCAATCTTGTTGCTGGTTTATCGACTCGCTAAATCTGGTCCCTTTCCTGTTCATATAGTCGACGGGCAAAGAAAAACGACTCGTCGACCTGCCATTGGCCACGTCTCATTTCAAAATGGCTTCCACACTGTAGACGATGTTGTGCATCGCAGCATTCCTTCCCATTCCAGTTCATTTTCGTCCAGCTGAAACTATTCCTCGATATTATAGCCTACGAGCAATTCTTCCATAATACCTATCCTATACAGTGCTGCTGGTGTAACATGAATACCAAACCGACAGTTTTGTTACCCACCAACTGCCTCTATATAACTTAAATAAGGTGATTGATCACGTATATAATACGTGAAATGTCAGAACAATAGTTGATGAGGGGAATAAGGCCTGTGGTCGTGTACAGCAGGATCAATTCTTTACAGTTGTTTAAGTCTTCGAATTTTATAGTGTCTGTAGAGCGTGTCAAACTATTTTGTGTTAGTTTCTATAAATGAGGGGAAAAAAGAAAATGTTGAAACTTGTTCACTATGCCAGCACAGCATTTAGTTTTTATTATAATTGTATAATTCATTTGACAGCAGTTAATCGACAAATGTAAACGAATTTGAATTGGTGATGATTTACGTACATTGACTGCAGTCAAATTAGCCGCATCCTTTTAGTGGCGCAGGCACTAAATGAATCAACTCATGATCGAAATGGACTACGTGACACTCATCGGCCAACACACAAAATCACAAGCCGCGAGTTTTTTCTTTTAAGTGACGCAATAGACCCTCTGCGCCAACTACCGGCAGTCCCGCAAAACGAAAATTTTATTAGTGTTGTTGCTCGGTCGCCCGGCGTTCGACTTATATTCCTGTCTATATGCTGCGCCTTTCTCGAGTTGAATGCAAGAAAACGTCCAGCAACATTTCCGAGCAAAAGAAATTCATATTTGTATCTTAGTAGGCGAAGACGAATCGTCGTTGATTCAAAAGGAGAGAGAAAATGCCTGAGCTATATCGTGCTGGTAATGAGCCTTGAATAAAGGCCATCAATATATGTGCAAATATGGTCACACACGATTCTATGGCAACGAATTAAGTAGAATAGCTGTCACTTACCGTGCTGGTGTAATCCTTTATTCAAGTCCGTATTAACCTCTTTATTGCTCCGATTATATACTGCTTCAATAATATATACATAAGCTCGCTGAAACATTCACATTCCAGTTTCTATATAGATTGCTGAGAAAGTTGAGCACTCTGAGAGCTTTGGTATACACTGTAAATATTATAAGTCAAAAGAAAAAGAAAAACTGTAGAGTTAATAGGAAGCAGTAATTTAATGCTCTTAATTATAGTCTTAATTTCCAAAATGTCCAGCATCAATCGATTTACCAATCAAAATCAACCTTCATATTACGGACACATTTTGCTATCTCCCATATCTGCCCTTAAATATACAGGGTATAAGCCTTCAAACGTAAATTCGAGGTCTTTAAAAGAGTGTTAAAGTATGTACAATAAAAGCACATAGTTATTCTCAGAAAACTTAATTCTAATTGAGAAACACCAGACGTCGTTTTTATTTGCAACTTGAATGGTTTGTGTCGTCTGTTTAGTAAAATGGCCGCTCAATTTGTTTACGCAGGTTTTACCATTTTTGCACAGTCTTTATTGCATATTATATATTAGGAGTGTACTGTAATAAATAGCCTTTATTCTCTCAAGTCATAGCATTCCCGTGCTCGCAGTAAATATGCCATGTCCCGTTAAAGAGTTGGCGAGTTGAATAATAGTTTCTCACGAGCTTAACGAAACCCCCAGCAGCAGACTTTCGCTTTAACACCCATCAGGAGTTTGCAACTTCCTTGTAAACGAGTTTCCCAGCACTGTATTTATATATAGCTCCTCCAAATAGCACATTGATAAGTGGACGTGATGGCTCGTGCCAATTGTACACATCACAATTGTTTGTCTTTCTCTGCTGCACGACACCAAGATAATATCATCAATCAGTGAACGTGACGAAGGTGGCAAGTGCTGAACTTATTATACGTGGTATATTTCAGCAAAAATGTTGAAACAACCAAATTAGATTAGAAAATGGCTGCTATGACGCCGTTATGGCCACTAGCCCACTATACACATTTCTAAATGTCAAATCTTGTAGATCAATACGTGCAAATGGTTGGTTTATTTGCAATTTTGTAGCTATCTAGGGCCTATAGGAATTTAATGTAGGCTATAGACTTGTATTATGGCGTGACTTGTTATTTTACAATTTACTTGGTGATATTGAACAGAAAAACCAGCAAAGAAAGGCTTATATTGCATCCACATCCGTCCACATCTTCTCTTACTGAATTCGATACCAAGTGAATCTATAAAAGGCAAAAGGCTATATACGTGTCGCGAAGTTTTTCGTTTTTAAAAGCCATTCTTTTACAACCTGATACAGCTAAAAAACCAACTCAATAAAGTTTTCCCTTTTCGGGAAATGTAGAACTTGCGACTATACAACGCAATGTCGTGAGTTAGTCTTAATCGAAAACTTTAAATCGTGCTTGTAAAAATGCTCAGACTGTTGTATAAACTTGTGTCAAAGCAAAGGTTGAAGACGAAATAATGTTGGGTCTGTTAATGTTTGGCAAAGTTTCCCTCCGTCCACTTTTAAAGACTATAATGAATGTGTCTGCTGCATCATATCCCGATCTGATGGCGTGTATATTTATTATGTTTTTTGTCCTTTTACATATCAGTTGGTGCTGCCTTCCGTCATCCCTTTGCAGTTTTAACAGTTCTCTTGCCATCATCAAGAGCAGCACAGCATCCATTTTCATTGGTCCTCCTACGTGTTATTGATCGATTTGTATAGCCTCTCAACAGCAGCAGCAGCGCAGTTCTAACAGGTAAATTCATTCTCAGAAACTATACGCACTATAATAGAGGATCAATACTCGAGAGTTTGTCATATGCAATAGCCTATATAAAGTACATGCAGCAGCACCTACGTGCTAGCAACAAGACGTAGTTGTTTCTATATACATCAGCGAGATAGCATCTGGCCTATTGTTTTTGTTGGTCTGTCGGCAACAAACGATCAAAGAAATTCAGGTTTCCATAGCAATGTACATATACAGCTTATTTGGTTTAAACAGCGTCCAACTGTCAAACAGACGCTTTCTAGCCAGCTTTAATTCAGATTTGGTCGAGCACTCGTCTAAATATCAGAAAATTACAATACAGCACAAAAGCAAAAGTAACAAAAACATTTCCAATGGGCGTCTGCTGAATGCGCAATGCAGTCTTTATTGACTAAGGTTCTGCTTCTGTATATACTAAAACCGCTGGACAGTATCAAAAAGAGAACGTCAAACGTTATATAGGAGTCTCCAGCAATTTTCATCAATGACCTCATTATTGTTTTCAGTATACTTTGCTGTGTCATTATTCGAAAGGAAAACCGCAAAATTCTCTTTCCCTTCAGCTGATGTGTGAAGTTCGTTGGGTCCGTTTACTTTTACATTTGTTATAAGGCCGTATATACGATATCAGATTATTTCAAGTCCAATAAAAGCTTGGTGAAAATGATTACCTTTTACAGAAACGAATGCTCCGTATTATTCCCAAGAAAAAGATTGTTCGATTTCAGAGAAGACGAATTTTATATATTTACATTTCAGTTGTTATCCAAGATGACATCAACCGCTGGTTTGCCCCTGTCTGACATGTTAGCCTTCGTCCTAACCTTCGTAGCATGCTAAGTTGATAAACATACACACAAAACAGGAAAGACGAAGCTTTTATGAACAAAATATAGTCGAGTGAATAGCATTGGATTCAAGTGCTGGACATGTCTAGAAGTTGTTGTTATACGAAGGTTGTTGCTATACGAAGGTTTTTCTTACGGAAAAATGTTGCACAAGGGCAGCAGTATGACACATCAGAAAATGACACAATCAATGTACGTGACTTCGTGAGCACATCACGAGATGTGTTTGCATATACTTGGAGGGGACACTGACGTCTGCATCAATTCACATTCGTATATTTTAGGTCTATACGTAATGTGCAGCTGAATATGCAAAGTCATATAGTCCCAGGCTTGCCTTTTGTAATTTCTAAATGCTGTGTATAGCTGTTTTAGTCTTCGAAGGTAATAGAAATTTGAATAATTTTAGACTTTATTAACAGTTTATTGACTTGTTTGCCTGTGCAGTAATTTTTTAAAAGTTAATTTTCAACTCATTGAAGAAAAAAAAAACAATTAGTTAATGAAGTTCGAGGAAAAATAATTTGTGTGTCTTCTATAATATCGTTTTCTGAAAATCACTAGAGAAAGGAATCCATATCAAGACCCCAATCCTATATAATAATAAGAAAGTAGTGTAGCTATAATAATAGAAACTCGATGAGATATATAAATTAGAATAACATTGTTTTCATGAGTTTAAGCAACCCAAATTTGAAGCGAGACAAACATATTTCGATTGGGTATGGTTGACTGGTTGCTTAACCGTATGAAAAACAAGATGTTATCTTCATTCTGTATACACATATGATATGTAAGTCAGCTTCGCTTTCCTATTGGTTCAGACGAATATTAAAATGGCCGCCACGCAGCACGCCAGCACGTATACAATTTTTCCCCAGTTGTGCATTGCAAACCAGTTTTTCCTGTTAGTAAAACAGCTGGCAGCAGTGTTCAATCAAATAACAATTCTGAAATTTGGTGCAACTCTTTCCCTAGGACGAATTATAAGCCTTGAAGGTACTGAAAAGGATATATTATTATTATTATTTGCTTTAATTGGAATAATAGCTTTTCGAATGGGGAGCACAACCTCATCGAGAGTCGAGTCCTTTTGATATAGCTGGATTTTCTTACACGCCATCTATGCCCGCCGTAAAGGTATAACGGGAAATGCTGTATCGTGAACTTGTTACACAAGAAATTTGTCGTCTGGAAAGTTTCGTTGCGCCAACTATCGGCAGTCCCGCAAAACGCAAAAATCAGATTGAAAAGAAAGTGAAAAAGTGATTGCTTAAAAGACCGACATTTTTCAACCTATCGTGCTTGATGGTTTTATATAAAGTCAATCGAATGTCTGCAGGGTATTTAGATTCATTGCAACGGTATAGTGTCAAACGCATGCTTATATAGATAATCAATTTTTGTCAAAGGTTCTTAAACTGACCTTTCTCAGCCCAAAAGTCTTTGGCTAACTCAACATATAGCTATAACCTGTAGTGCTGTCCTTTTGATTGCATCAAAATGTAGCCTACGATATACATTAAAAGTGCTATATTTTGTGCCAAATTCGTCAAGTGTAAAAGTGTACACAGCCTATAGATATGTGTAATGTCATTTAAGACCTTTGACAAATTTTTAGAAGTTAATCTCAAATTTATATCAGAATAAATATGGTCTGAAAGATGCGTATATATTCACTCTCCGCGATTTATCCGCTAAATATAGTTTCCCGTTTTATACATCTTCATTGATATTTATTTTTGTCTTTGAAGGCAATATGCTGGGGCTCAAATTTATTTTAGCATTCTCTGTTTTCTTTAAAATATAAGGTTTTCTTGTAAATAAGTGATTGACCAACGTTAGCCGTCGAAACCATGCTTTTTGTAGCTATCCCACATATATAAGATCTTATACATTTTCTTTGGCGTTTAACTATTTCATTGACCGCGGTAAATGTTAAGATTATACCTTTGCTTATGTATAGGCCTGTGTCATGTGCGCTTGTTTTCTAGAATCTTTCACTCCAAATCCCGGTCCTCCAATCCCTGTTTAATGTCCCGCCTACTCTTGAACATAAATAAAAACGGGACTTTCTTTGTCATCGCTGCCGAGTCGGGAGTGCTGCTACCGGCGTATCCCAGAAATGCTGCTGCCCGTATCTTGCTGCTGCTGTATTTTGATTCAATGACAGAAAACTATAGAGCAGAGTATCGCTTGCCTTTGTTTGGAGTCTACTCCTGTATATCTATTCTTCATTGGCCCTGCTATACTCACCTAAACATAAAGAAATGATTTGACGTTCGTTTTTCTCCCTCCTACTCACGCTCTGATTTCTTGGAAACGACAGTTGCAACGCATGTTGCACGCCAGAAATACTAGATTGGCCGCCGTTTCTCATCCTGTTCAGCAGCAGCGTGGATTCCCATTACAAACAATTGACTCGTCGTCTCATATAAATGTGCAGCTACATAAGATGAGAAAGTTTCGACTTGTGTTAACCGCCCATCTTGTTCATTTCCTTATGCTGTCCAGCATCGATTTCGTGAGGACGACAACGCACTAGCGATCATATTACAACCCAACTTTAATAATTGCCTCAATAACTTTTTTGTTACATTATCAGTTAAGTATATAATTATATAGATGATCAATCTGAATGTGTGGTGTAGTACTGCACTGCAAACAGCCTTACAGCACCAAGAAATGTTTAAACATATTTAAAAGTATATATTTATTTAAATATAGTCATAAAAATACAAAACGTTTTTTCCCCTTTTCTGAGAATATTTTGTCGCTTATCTCTGCCTCAAGCTTATAGAGTGATTAAAATGTAAACGTTGGCAAACGTTGGCGAATTCTAAAGAAAAATATTGAAAAATAAAACTTGGAATTGGACAAGTGGTTCTAAGTGTCCACAGTACGAAGTGCGTCGTCTGTTTCAGCAAAATGGCTGACCAGAATTATTACAGTTTTTAGTCAGCTCGATTCAGCAAATGTGCCGGCCATATCTCAGATTTCTGTCTGCTTTATATTGACTGTGTTGATTAAACTATAGGAGGACCTGGAGTAATAGTTCCCTTTTTATTGGAAATCCATTTAACTTCCAAGTGCTGCCATCACACTAGTACTGGCTGTGATATGCCACTGCAGCAGCTGTGATATGTCAACAACTGCTCGTGTTTCATTCAAATAGTTTCCTCCTCCAGCACAGAGCAAAGTAAGTTGATGTGATATTCTATTATAAAAGAGAATTTGGGAATACGACTTCGTATTGCGAGCATCTATCTTGCTGAAGAGAGGAAATGGTTTCGAAGAAGAAAATAATGAGTTATTCATATCGTCCCGAACCATTTTGTTTTATTTGAGTTTCATTTTATGGCTCAGCAGCTCACAATTGTTATCGATATGTTCACAAGTTTATAGCAATGTGTACGCCCAAACCACCGAGTCGTATACCCTATAATTGTATTTGGGAATGTATATGGGTTCAAAACAGCCAAAGTACAATTTTATACAAGATTGAAAAGCAACATTAGTTGTTATGGCAACGAGACTACTGGTGATTGTCAACAGGCTCGCCCCCTGAACACTATCAATAGCTAACAGGTTGTCCTCATCTATACGTACTCGAGATGAAAGTATAGGATAGGCTGAAATAAAATAAAATGTAGGATTAATTGGCCACAGACCTTTATATAATACCTCCCAAAAATAGCATACGTGCTGTATACGTGTGCTAGGTTATGTCAAAATAATTGCATAACTTTTGCGTCGTTGAATAACTGTTCGAAGAAGGAAAATACTGCTGTAGCCTACTTAATATTAGCTGGGAAAATCAATCCAATCCTTATCTTTCTTCGTTTGCCCTGTATAAGATTATATATATCGACCAGTAACGTACTAATGCTGCCCTCTCTAAACAGTGTTGGTGGTCATGGTTTTCCCCTCGATTGTATAACAAAGATTTTTTGATTCACAGGAAAAAAGAAATTTTAATTTTCCTATTACGACCAACGGGTAATTTGTCCCAAGATATAGTCACGAGAAAAAGTTTTCGATCCCATCTAGGCCTGCTGTACAGTTCACCAGAACTAGTAAAGAATCAATCGTCATTTCACAAGTACATACATCTCTTATAATGTCTTATATTGTGGTTCGATAAGGAATTAAGAAGAAATAATATTTTATTTGTCATTGTAATATTCAACACGAATTTGTTTCCTATTATTCTATTTCAAAATGCTTGCCATGTATTAGCGTTACCGTGCAGCTTCTAATTCTGATGCTTATTCAGAAATGACAAACTTATGTTATAACGCTCACTTCACTCTCTGTAAATGTTGCTGGATGCGTGAGAACTGGTAAACGAGGCCATTATAATTATACAGCTATACTATATGTAGTTTACAACCAGACTTGTATTTATCACGCCCTCCCACAGGCCCTGCTTATTAAACTAGATACGACGGTTTTGGCATTTCAGGTGCATATAGCGTTGCTAACCTCCTGAATGCGATATTTGTCCTAAAAGACAAAATGTAACGGGAAGGGTGTATGAAAAATAGTTTTAATACGTTCAGAGGTTAGTAGCCAATAGTTGAACGTTTACAACAAAACTTGTTCAGTGCGTTCAACCGTCTGCAAACGAGATAAAGACAGACCCCGGGCCTATAAATTTGTGTCTTTTGATCAAGTGCTTTATAGTATAATCAGCTGCTATATATATATCGAGCCTTTGTGTTAAATTATAGTCTGCTACTGATGTTCAAAACACACAATCACCAATATTATTCTATAAAAGGAATCACGATGGTGAATGCAATTTCTGTTCAAAAGACAGCCAGCGATTTATGAATATGCTATACATACGGTTATAGGTGATTGCATATTTATGTTCAGCTGTTCTGCTGTATATAGCCATCAAAATATTATTTTCCCCCTTTCTCTATTATAGGCCATTGCTATGCGACTCGTGTTGCCATCACAGCGTTGATTCCATCAGCTTCTATATCGATTGAGTCGTCAACAGATCAACCAAGCAGGTAGATATTTTTATTTCTTGTCGTGTGTGAATGCAGGATCAATACCGTGTCTGTAACTGACAGCAACGTAGACGCAGTAACCTTAACAATCAAGATTATTTCAGTCCCACCTCTATATTTATCATAAAATTGGAATTTTTTTTTAATTACTAAAGTTCAATCAGAAAAAAAACACGTTTCAATCATCAGTCAGCTTCTTGTTTTTAAGTATAACGAGACTGCTGTTGTGAGTCGGTTGCACAATCTCATCTGTATTGACTTAGGTTGTGGATGACACGATCGTTGAATCGTACGCCTCTAGTGGGGCAATCGCACAATGCTTGTGCTGGCTATATTATACTCGTATATCTTTCTCAATCCAACGATTGTATATAGTCGTGCATCAAAAATTGTATATGTAGATAAACCTCATCTGCATATACGTATAAAGGCCATGGATGGCAATAAATAATTGCCTAATGTCATATGCCTAAGCTGTCAAACAGCCATGGAGATTCTCGTCAGGCGATGTTGAATTTAGTTTTAAACGCTTCATCAAAGCCAGAAATCGTTAAAAAACTGAAAACCCCATCCAGCTAACCGGAAAATATGTACCAAATAGAGTTATCTTGTTTATAGATAGGCATTATTAATTAGGCTATTTTATTGAGCATGTGTAGTCAAAAATAAACAGTCTGGCATTAAACGTCAGATTCTTTTCCAATCGAGATTCCATCCAGACAAGTCTGTGCTTTCCCTTATATGCATGAGAGCTACCATGTATATAATATACTAGAGCAGCAACCATGTAGCATTATCAATTTCTAAAAGTTCATATAATAACAGCCATAAAGAAAATATAATTCATCAGATAAAAATTAACTGTCTGGAACAAGATATACTCTACCAAGATTTGTATACGAGAGTGTCACTGATTATTTTTCTAATCGTATACTCTATTTATACTATCTAGGCCCGTGTATATTACAATTATTTCCATTTGAAAAAGTCTATATTCAGTATCAATATATTATAATGATTTCTACATATACGTATATAATGAGCGAAAAAACACTTAAGAATTTCTCTTTCCATCTTCTTGGAAGAAGCGTCTGGTTTATTAACAGTTGTGAGTTGCTCACTGTAAAAAACCCAACAAGAAAAAACCTTATATCTATATTAATCATCGTCGCTCTCCCATTGGTTGTATCCCATATCAAAATGGCTGCCACAAGACACATGATGTGGTGTACGTACTGTGGCATTTTCACTTTTCCCTCGTACGTTTTCCCTACTCCCGATATTGCCGTAGAATTTCCAAGAAAACGTCAATTCTATTTTATTTAGACGGTTTGATGAAGAAAAAAGATTTCAGAGTGCGTTGTACTTCATCACGAACAAGGAAATACTTTTAATAATTTCAAGGTAATGTGATTTGATATTCATTCAAATGTTATATGGAAGTCTGTGGTCGTCAGAATCGTATTCCACAGCGCCATGTATGTTTCCCCCCTTGTCCAATTTTGCTCTCAGTTTGTAGCAGTGTGAAAGGTGAGAGAATTACGTATAAGCATATATTCGATTATTATTTGTGTGCCTATCCGGCTTAGACCAGCAGAATATTTATATTGACTAGCTATAATATACTGCACAGATCAGATTAAATTTCAATGAAAGGACAACCAAGTTGATGTAATATCATACGTATAGATGTATCTTTATATTAAAAGTTTGTTTAATTGACATTTGGTTAGTTTTCATTAGAGTCGTCGAAATGCCTAGCATTTTGTTGGCTTCCCTACAAAAATGACGCAGTGTACGAGTTAACATTAGTTTATTTTGATAGACGAGCATTGGCGCCAACTATCGGCAGTCCCGCCAACTGAAAGAATTGATTCACATTGGGATAGGACAATCCTTTTGTGCCTGTCAATATAGTCTCGTAAAATAACTTGGCTCACGCTGAAGCACCTCCCGTGTCACACGTAAGTAAACAAAAGCTGCTGACCTAACCCAGTCAAAAAACGGGTGTGTGAAACACTTTTACGCCTTCATTGGTTGCCCAATAGCAGCATGTCAGGCCTTGTTGCAGCTTTTAAAGTTATGGGGCGTAAATAAATGCAATTCTTCTCGTTTCAAGTGAAGCCATTAAAAGACGAGACTATATAATAAGGGAAATAAGTTTTCACGAACATATTCCGGCTGTAGATGTGTCACCCAAGTTGGCGACCAATGAAGCACTCCAGCTCATCTAAGCTGAGATAGTCTTGTTACCATGACACATCAGCAACGGTAAATGCTTTATTAGAAGTGCGTCATATAGCTACTCTTATACTTCCGTTGCACTGAAATATATATAGCTAAGAGCTATCAAACTGACTCCGTCTATCTGTAAAATTGAGAAACCCATTTAATGCTGATCGTCTTATATTGGGAGAATTGTTGTTAATGTATAGGCCTGTATAATATTCCATCATCATATCATAAAACGCTTTTATTGGCTAGACATTCCCATTTTATGCCACTCGAACAGTATATATAATGTGCATGCCGTAATTGTATTAATCATGCAAATGATTGTTCACGAGCTAAATTAGACATTAGTATCCTGCTATGCAACGGTATACACAAGTGTAGATAGTACGTATTAACCTAACCTTAAAAACGGTGGCTGATTGGCTGTGTCATCAGTGAGGCGTAGTTTCCCGTAAATCATTTTTTCAAAGTCTATTTTTCAGTTTTAATTTTTTTTTAACTTAAAAGAAGCAAAACTATAACGCACGTCAACATATTTAGTTGGCCCATTCTTTTTAGTTTCTGTTAGCCTGTGTGAAAAAAACACTGAAACGCTATAAAAGAAAACCGTGTCGTAACTTTTTAATTGGACTGTTGTATTGTGCACATCACGTTTTTATTCACAGTCCACATACAATGTCAACATTATTGCGCAGTATGAAACAGAAGGTACATGCTCGCGCCAACTATCGGCCGTCGTGCCAACCGAAAGAATTGAGTTGGTAACGAGAAACAACTTGTTAGCAAAGGTCCGGTCATGACGACACCGAAATCGTGAAACTTCCTGTGCTCAGCTTGTTATTAGGTCCAAGGCCATCATCATCTTCTGTAGATTGTCAAGTCAACATAATCATCTGTGACGTGTATCCATTTCCACAGTTGCAATGTCTTTACTGCAGCAGTGACGCGTTACATTTTATTTCCCTTGCACAGACAGACCGTTAGAAATCAATACGAAAAACAAGGTCTCGACTTGTCGGCATAATAAGATGGATACGAAGCTACGCCTCAGGAAATCAGTCAGATTTAGAACAACTTCTGCTATATTCTGCCAGCAGTCTGTAAGTCTGTAAGTTATCTTGACATGCTAAGAAGTAAATCTGTACTAAAATCCCTTTTTACAACTTCCAGTTCCAAGTTTGGTAGTGTATTGGTAGATCTAGTTCAAGTTTTGTAATGGAGTTGGTAAACCGTTAACGTGTATGGAAATATGAATGAATTCTTGTGTATTGCGACCACTTTCTTAGGAATTTTTTATTCAAACTAATCTCACAGATTATTGGCCTTTGAGTACAAGTCTGTTATATATTTGAATAAAGTAATAAATATATCTATAGGCTATTTCCCAATTCAAAAGAACTATGTGTAATCATAATGCTCATAACGATAACAAGTCTCTTTTTTGTATTTTAAGTTGCTTTACATTGTTACTTTTTGCTATTTATCGATCTTTGCAAGTCCGTACGTATACGTGCTGCTCTGGTCTGCTCTGTACGACTTCTTGGAAACCTGCCGAATACACACTTTGCCCGTTATAGTTCGAAATTCTCAGTTTTTTCTCTTTTATTTGTCTTCTTTAGTTTATTTAGACTTTGTAAACCTACGTCAACAGTTGAAAACGTAAGAATGTGTCAGCAAACAACTGTTTAGTTTGAAAGACGATGGAAATATTGATGTTCTTTGGCTTTTATACTAAACTAACGGCAGATTTGAAGTTTATGCATTTATTTGAAACACGTTGAAGGAGTTCACTTGCATTATTTAATAAAATCTTATGTACGTACATGTCCCAGCAAAAGCATCATTTATTGAATTGCATTATCCGACCATCGATTTTCCCCTTGGAAACTTTGGGCTTCAAATTCTAATTCGACCGAAAAAACTACAATAAACTTGATTATCCTAATGGATCCTGTTTTTTGTCATACCCACTTCAAACTTAAAATATTTATCACTTAAATTGTGTACCTGAATATCCAAGTAGAAAAACTGTTGGCCGTAAAGTGCATTTTAATTATTGATCTGAACAAGAAAACGACGCAAAAAGATAGTCTGCTGATGCTGAAATATATTTTATTTCATGTCATTACATTTTATTTCACATCATAGCAATTTGGCAATTCAGCTTTTAAATTTAATTAAAAAAAAATTTTGTCTAAAACATTTGATACGCGTAGTACTAAATTGATAATTACATCTGGCTAATCAATCAATTGATTCGATTCAGTGCTTGATTGCTCATTGGTCGAGAGCCATTCCAAAATGGCCGCCACAGTGTAAAGAACACCAGTGTGATCTGCAGCAGCCAGCCAGCCACAGCGACTTGTGTTGGGTTAGGTCGTCGTCCCATTGTAATGAGTCACCGACTCACCGTATAGTTGTGTAGTTGTTTGCCTACGTGATTTACCACAGCTGTTTTAAGTGAATTATTACAACCACCATGCCCCTAGAGAAAGTACAGAAACTTTGATAATCCAACAACCTGTTCAATACGGTCGTAAGCATTCACAGGTCTTCACTCTTCACACAGAATCTATCACTAATACGCCCACTGCAAGTCTGGATGTCTAGTGAAATATCCACGTTCCCGCCACACAACCTAGATCAAGATATTTCATCTGTTTTTCATTATTTTGTTGATGCTGGGAGCACTGTGAATTTTTCGTGTGCCAAAAGAAAAGAAAATTCTGATTGTGGAGAGCGTTCCAGTTGAGTCACTTATTACCATACGACCGTGTCGACTCAACAACCTAGTCAACGAAAAATGCCAAGATAATCAACCCATTTCATGTGCAACAAGTTTTGGCTTGTCAAAAACGTGCAGCAACCCCATCTTTATGTTCAAGGCCGCAAAACTCTCAACGACTTTCAACAGGAACCTCGATTGTGAGTAGGACTTTTATCTTTCAGTTTAATAGCCAATGTGTTTAGTTCTCACAGGGTAATTTTAATAGGCAGAGTTGTCTGCAACCTGTACATTTTTCCTTTCTCACGTACTCGCCAACATTCCGATTCGTTTGTTTATTTTGTGCTGAGTCATTTTTTCTCACCACATTTACAAGGTGAGATAAGTTTACGACTCAGCTGAGGAAACGGTGGGGTAGGTTGTTTTGTTGTTTCGTAATCAATGTGTGGTCTCGTTCAACATTTCTTTCGATCCTTTTTACTTTCCACAGTTTTTGGATCAACAATCACAGGCAACAATTCCAAGAATTGTCTTTTTCGTTATTCTTTAGAAGAGAAAGAATTCCGAGAATTTAAGCTATTTATTTACATTCTCCAAATCTTGTTGTTGGGGCTGGTGATTTGGTTTGCATATTTTCATTTTCAACTCAAGACGTAAAAGAATGTTTGTTTTTAGGTAATGGACAGTGTTGGCCATCTAGCGGCGATCCGTACTACTTCGTCGTCCCCCCTACGATTCCGGAATTATTCCAGACGAGGAATGGAATGTGTTCTCTTTCCCATCCGGTTTGTGTGTAAGAAAATTATTCGTAAATTTATTATTTTTTTAATCTATTTTATTATTTTTATGTAGTGAATGGATTTCATTTGGATTATATTGAGCATCTCGTCATATCTGTGATGTTGTGTGTTGTATGGATACAAATTCCTCGTCGGTGCTGATGAGTGATGACTAACCGCAACCGCACCTGTCATAAACAACAATAAATCTCCAAACCTGACGTGGAAATGCCATAGAACAAGTTCCAAGTTGAGACTTGTGTTTCCAAAGGACCGGTTAGTATGACGTCGCAAATTACGTAAGATTGTAAAAAATGTAATAGTCTATCGAGTTTTGGAGACACTAGTTACAGTTGCATTGCGATTATATCCATTGGACAACCACTCCCAAACCCACCGATACGTTACAGATTCGTTTTATTTTGCAAATGAGTACGTTTTCTCATTTTCTTTTTCTCAAAGACGTTTAAAAATCGTATCCAATATTCCCTAGGGATGAAACGGGGAAAGGTGTGAACACTGCTAGGAAACGATTAATATAGAATTTGTGTTTTCTTAGACTCGGCGGATTTTAAAGGCGGAATCAATAGTTTATTTTGATGAAAAATAGCGAATTTACAGATGCGTTTTGGGGCCAAACAGAAAGCCAATTTTTTTTTACAGCACATAAAATTTTACATCCGTCAGATTATTAGAATATATATAATAGTATAGACGATAAGGTCATTTCAAGTTTTAACAGCTGGACGCTTGCTGGACTGTTGCTGCTTCTTGGCCTGTTTCATCTTCATGGCCGTTCCTTTCATCGAAGTGATGACTTGCTTTTTGTTTTCTTCCTTGAGTCGTTTCTCTTCTTCCTCGTCCACTGGATCGGTTCCATCCTTGTTCTTGTCAGCCTCGTCCACCTGATCGTTTTGCTGTCGAAAAAAGTCCTCGTACGTAAATTTCACGCAATGAACCGAATCGCATAGCTCGAATCCGCACTGTAGGCAGGCCGGAAGCCGGATTTCGGTCACTCCTGAGCGATTCGTTCTGATAATTCGACGGACAGAGAGTCCACTGACAAAGCCACTGATCCGCCTAGTTCGAATCCCTCCTTCTCGTCTCGTTTTCAGCCGTAATTTTTCCAACTCCACCAACCTAAAAAATAAAAATAATCCAATTTGATTAGTATAACAGAGAAAAAGATTAAAGTTTAAAATTTTATTACTTTGTGAAAAATTCATCGTCTTGTTTTGATGTAGGTCGAGCCACCGTCAACATTTTCCAGTTGATGTCGACTGTAGCGAGATCGAGGATGCGTACGGCTTGCATGGCCACAGGTATCGGGTCCGGATAGGAGTTTCCACAGCT
Organism: Daphnia pulex; assembly: GCF_021134715.1. Lineage (NCBI taxonomy): Eukaryota > Metazoa > Arthropoda > Branchiopoda > Diplostraca > Daphniidae > Daphnia > Daphnia pulex. The sequence continues at coordinate 1,010,868 of NC_060018.1, read as the reverse complement.
GACGCTGATTGGGTGGATCCCGGCAACGATACGGCCCGTCTTCTGTGGTGATTTGTCCCTCGCCCCTCCGCCACGAGGATATTGGCGGTGAGGGGACGATTTGTTTTTCTGTTGTGCTTCTTTGCGACATGTGAAGGAATAATCCTCGCCAATGGTAACTTCCTCTGGCCGGACCTTTTTCACGATTGATAAGAAATCTCAGCCCACAATACCTTTTTTGATTAAAAATGGATATTTAAAATTTTTACCTTTTCAGGTTTGATGCGGAATTCGGGAATGTGAGCCAAGAGTTTTTCAAACTCTTGTTTGGTGCGAGGCCGTGCCGTGGACAAGTCAAGAGCCTGCATGGCCTCCGCGCGAGGCGCCAGCAGATCTTCCAACCGAAAAAGAGACATGATTGCGCAGATCTACTCATGTCTCGATGAATCAACCAGCTGTAGCTGACCTGATGCTGGACGATGCTTCGCCTCAGCAGCCGTCCCATCCTGTTTCACCACCAAAATGAGACGTTAGGTAAATCAACTGTATATTTCAAACGAGCGAGTCCAGCACATTGATTTCGCCGAGATAGCCATGTTGTACGAAGGCAGCACGAGTCGGTAGCAGGGAGATTTGAAAACATGTCTGGTTATTGTAACTTACCAAATACGAATGGGGTCTCGAGCGACATCACGGAGTCATATAAAAACTCTTGTTTCACTGGGCTGTCACGGAAAAGTAGAATCTCTCATGGATCGCGCGATCCAAATGCAGCAATTTCCCCCCCGCTATAGTCTCGATTGGCCAATGCTCTACCTATATACGTACACTATGTAAATAAGGCTTTTGTTTGACAACTCTTGAATCAAAACTCGACTCGGCCTTTTGTTTTTTCTTTGGAAAAGCGCAACTGCTGGAATAACGCGGATTGCGTTGATCTGTTGCTCGTGTGCTGGCCAGTCGGCGATATATAGGGCGGCTCGTTTCTTTGTTGTTGTCCGATCTCTGCTGGGATGAAGTGTCGCTTGAAGACTGGAGTCCTAACAGCCAGCGACGGGATTGTATATACAGGTCGTGTGTTGGAAAAAAGAACGCGCCTGCATGTTAATCATACGCAGACGACTCTGTATGTGTACGTTGCAGCTGTGGAGCTGCGCTTCGGCTCTTGACCGCAGTGCCTGTCCGCATGTGTAGACGAGAGAACTCGCCTGTTTCAGCTAAGCGCGCTGGCTGGCTGGCAAACGGCTGCCCTCCATCCCGGAAAGGGTAAAAACGAAAAAAGTAAAACAAGAAGAAAAGAAAGAAAAAACTCTGCCCGCACACAATGGATGGAGGGGATGACTGTCTCGCGTGACTGACGTATCCCTTTCTTTACCCTTTTTTTTTTTTTGGCTATTCTCTTTACGGTTTTCCCTTACTCTTTTTCCAGAATCCATATCTAGAGACATTTGATTCGCTGCTCCAGGCTAGGTAAAGAAGAGGGGGGTACTATATAGCGCATACTTTTTTCTATTATTTTGTTTTTTAGGAGCCTCGGAATTATTTTTTCTCTGCTCTTTTCTTATAGGATTTGCACGGGAAAAAAGGCTCTCTCCTCTCGGCGTTTCACGTCAATTCCCGATCAGTTCATATTTTACTTCTGCATCGACACAGGAGGGGAGGGACCGCTCTCGATAAAGGGAAAAAACATGAAGAAATCATTCTCCATCATCACAGCCCTTTTTTTCCCCTCAGCGTCGTTTTCAACACCTTGTGCGCTGTTCAGGAGCTATCACGTAAATATATAATAGACTTCGTGCACTTTTCCTTTTTCAGATCCCTGATAGCTCCTAGTAAAAAAAATGTATATAAGTAGCCGGGGCGTGTTTTCTTTTTGTTCTCGCTCCCGTTTTTTTCCCCTTTTTGTCTAGGCAGGCCCCAGCTGTTTCGGCGTGCAGCAGCCGCATTTTTCTTCCGTCGTTATATATATTTTACGCTAGTGATGAATGTGGCCTGACAATGTTAGGCCTCGCATGCTATTATGTTTAGTTTGATATGTAAACCTCGTATATATGCGGTAGACGTGAGGGCCCTATTCAGCAGGAGCTGCGTTGAATGACGACGGCCAGGTGGGTGGAATAAAAGGCACGAGGAGAGGCAGTATGAGGTTACCGCGTAGTGAGGCAATTGACAACGGGATTATAACTACAGCAACATTCTGCTACTTTTTCGGTACTAATATTATACGATTATTGTACGCCATGTTCGACAGAGATTTCGGGAAAGAAAAAGTTTTTTCTTGGTCTATTCCACCACATGTAGGACATGTACTACTACGTCATGCTACAAGGCAGTTTCTTCTTGTTTGTTTTCCTATACTAAGTGATGTATGTGTGTGCAAGTAACTGCCGCTGACTTTTTGTTTGGCTCTTCTATATTGCCCCTCGTTTCGTTTTAGTTTTTCGAGACTTACTATAACCAACCAACGGGCAGGTCACAGTCCATTGTATCCACTAAACCGCGCGCCCGCAAAAAATTCATTAGAGATATGACTATAGCAAATTGATCGTTTGGAAGCGTGCTCCGGTCCCGTTGGACAGAATAATAACTCATGCCCACTTGCACTACCCTGAACAGTTTAGATTGCATCTTATTGTTACATCAATAGTGGCCGTATAGCAAAGAAAAGAAAACGTGGGGGGGAAAAAATATTAAGAAAGACTATATAGCCGCTGTGGTGGTGTGGAGGGCCAACAAAGTTAGTTAACCTGAAAGTGATGATTGATTTCTTTGCTTCGTCACAATGTCCGTTTGTTTGTGTGTGAATTCTCGGGAATTGTTCGTACCCTAGTCCAGGTGGGTGTGCTTCTATAGGTCTTTAATCAATGCTTTAGAAATATGTAAACTTTAGGACCCAGGGCCTTTTTCCTTTAAATTTTTTCTTGGCCAGAACTTTTTCGGGATTCTCTTAATTTCCTTTGAGCCCTAATGCTCTGAAGGCGTGCCCTATCTAGACAGTTTGATGAATGCTTCTCCACAAGGGAAAAAATCATCCCCCCAAAGGAAGAAAGACTGTGTGTGTAGCAGCATATTTCCTGGTATAGAATCACGCTCGAGTCGAAATAGTGGTTTTAGACTACTGTTATACACCTTACCGCATGGGGCCATGTGCTGCTAGTCTTTGTTGCTATTGCCGTTTAGTTGTCGGCATCGTCGTCTTGCTTTCGGATGGCATTGCTGCGGTGATTGAACCATGAACGTTTCTTGTAAGAAGATGGGCTACCTTTTTTGGGATTTTCTTTGTCACTGCAACCGGTGCAACAATGCTCGTAGACGCTTTGTGTAACTTGCCTCAGCACACTTCACTGGCGCAATAACAACAACAACACGCAAGTCGGCAGGAGAAGTCGCACGCAGCCAAGAAACGGGAGTTCTTGGGTCGGTTACGCTGTTATTTTTCTTTTCTTTTCCCTCACTTGGACTTGTTCTTTTGCTCGTCTTGTGTCTAGCCTATACTGCTGGCGTGATCCTTGATGTATCTAGAGAACAATTTTGAAATAATGCCAACCGGCCGGAAAAGCTTCGCCTCACGACTGTTTGCTACGGATGGAAATATGCTTACTGGGCGCACTGTGGGTTAGTGAGGGGGGAAGAGAAAAGCTGTTGGGGCAATCCTTCACCAAGTATGTTATTGATTAGACACATGAGCCCAAAAGGCGGTCAGGAGTTATACGTAGACGGCTGGGTGCTATCGTTGCCATGCTGCGACCCTCGTCACTCGCTTACCCTTTCCATGTTTTTTTTTCCCCCCCTTTCTAAATATAAATGTCGACTCCGTGTCAGAAGAGGAACCAAAAAAAGTGCAACACTGAAGAAAAAAAAAAGAAGTGGGAGGTTATGTTGTCCTTTTAAATGGCTTCGCGGAACGCTGCTAGAAGGGAAAAAACAACGATAATTATAATTCAAATTGCACTTTTCTTGGTTCTTTGATTCTCTAATTGAATTTGGTTTTCTATTGGTTACCCTAGGCTATTTCCCACACGGCGTTTTTTCTTCGGTAACGTTCGTGCACCTCTGTGCTCCATTGCGTGCACTAAAGCACTGAGAAATCTATTTTTAAAAATTATTGATCTATAAACAAAAAAATGAAAACAGCATTATATACATATGCTCGAGGTTTAGTCGGGGCTTGTTCTTTTTTCGTGGAGAAAAAGGAAATAACCGCTGTGTACCTGTACTTTTCAAACGCATGAAATCACGAACTAAACCACCGTTTACGATTTTCTTACAGTTACCGAAGATCAACCTTTTTGAAAAAAAAAATGTGTACTTTTTTCCACTTTCAATTCAAATACATTTCCGTCTATCAGACTGAAAACTTAAATTTGAGTTCATAAGTTTCGGGCTCAAGACTGATTTGATAGTTCAAAACTGTTCCATCTTTTTCAGAAATACTAACGGGGTCTTTAGTGAAGTAAACGGCTTGTTTCGAGTGCACGTCCCATTGAACGTTTTGGCTGAGCGTGACAGGAGCAGTTGGCCCACCGCTGATTGTAGTGTTCTCGTCCAGTTGCCAATCGATCCACAAGGCTACTCCATTAAGAGTTCCAGCGACTGGTAAGTTTACCTTACCTTCCACTTGGAGAATTTCTTGCGTCTTTCCAGAAAGTGTTGTCAAATCTAGCATCATGAGTTGAACAGCTTGACTTAGCGCTCGAGTGGGATATTCCCACAGAGGGTGCGGTTCGACCTGAGCATCGCTAGAGTCGATTGCGCTCTGCGATTAAATTAATTGTAATTTTTAGATTTTCACGTGGAAATGGGCTAACATGTTACCTCAATTAACTTGTCAAAAACTGACAGATCAATTTCTTGAGTGGAGCGGACGGGTGCTCGGATTTTCCATAAATCTTTCATCTCGACAGCCATGGCGTATAGATACGCCTTTCCAGGAAAAATTCTAGTCACGCCATCTGCCAATAAATGTTTCACGTTGTTTTTCCAGCGCGCGAAATAAAGGTTGTGCCAAGGCAGCACAGAGCTCTCGAAAACAGGCTCACCCAACACAAGGTTCACCTAAACATAACCGTAAATGGAAACGTTAAAGCAAGAAAAAACTATAACATATCCTTTTCAAAAGTATCCCGAATTTAAAGGCCTGGTCGTTTAAACGAGCTCAAACTGTTGTAAAAGTAAAAGTAGCACTATCGCAAGCAGATTCTTACCTTTAAGTCGAGTTTTCTTTTATCGAGATCTCCATCAATGACGGTAATTTGTTCTTGAAGGTCATTTCTTTTCACCCAGGCCTGCAATACTCGACGGCAATGTGGATTTCTCTCAACGGCATAGACTTTTTTTGCGCCTAATTTTGCCACTATCAGTCCTAAGAGACAGCAATCACCCAGTGTCAAACAGACAGTATCGGAGCTAACCACTTTTTCTAAAGCAGTCTGGTACTTCTGATTGCGTTCACTGTCGTTCAATTGGCCTAAACGAGGTCGGCTAACAGCAAGGTGAACGGAGCAATCACAGAATGGGCGGGGCAAGATAGCGGAAGAGGAGGCTTCAGTCTGTAATCCAAACCAAAGGCTGTATTCGTCGTGGTAACCGCTGAGACGTAGTTGCTCTCCCTCCGATTTGATAATTTTGTCATTAGGAAAATAGTAAATAGCTTGCATCCAATGATCTCTCCACGGTAATTCATTTCCTGTAAAGTAGATGAGTGATAATCTAATCTGACGACGTCTCTTTCACAAAGTTTTTGCACAATACCTTCTGGATGGGCCCAAGGAGGAGCACAACTTAAAACTATTTCGCCTTCTGTGTCCATGTCCAATGTCCACCACATTAAAACGGCGTGAGCTGTCCCACTGGACTTGGCAGTGAATTCCACTGTTTTTGAATCATCATTAGGAATAGGTTGTTTGCTGTTCCAATCGAAACTGTTAATAAATAATAATCAGATAATTATTACTACAGAAATTTAAAAAATATGTAATCGCGATTACTTAAAAATTGGAATAGGGTCTGAGAGTGCCTTAAAATGTTCTGGGGTCAGTTGAGCAAGTTGAATGTCATGCACTGCTCCATTTCCAGGACAATTAGCCACATCAGCTGGAGGTTGAATGATTTGGCCATTCAATTGGATAGGTTTTGATCTGTTCCATGAGGAAACTAGCTCAGACTCAATTAACTGAACATAAATAGTAGCTCGAGCAGGTATAACAATAGAATCTTCCTAAAAAAAATGGTTAAATTTGAGATTAATACTATTCAACTGTAGAAGCAAAATTGTTTCATTGTTACTGAAAGCAAATGTTGATTTGCATGATTAAAAGTCCCAATGGCACCTTCTCCAATTAGTTCAGTATCAAATACTTCAGTGATTAGAACATTAGCTCTCTGCTCCATGTCCTTATTGGGACCCACAGTGATGTCAGTAGATCTCTTTGGAATGATATTGATGGAATCACGAAAACCATTGTGGGCAATAACTTCACTAGAACATTTGACCATTGGCTGAAATGTCTAATGGGGGTTAAAAACTTTTGTTTAAATAATGTCTAGTTTAAATTATATTTATCATACTTCACAAGCAGTAACTGAAGATGCTTTGGCTTTGACTGCCATCATCGCAAGAAGTCCAGTTCCAGTGCCGATATCCAGTACAAAAGCCTCCTTTCCTTTACTTTTCAGTAAATTTAGGGCTTTTTGTAATGCTAAATTATATTTCAAGTTCTAAATTTTTAGTGAGATCAATATCTTGTGCATGTCATGGCATTTGAACAACAGATATTCCACTTTAACTCACTCTTTCTTCGTCGTGGAGCATGTCAGCGAATCCAGCCCGGGCGATTTCTTGAGTGTAGTCATAATCCTCAGCTTGTAAATCCCATTCCAAATTTCCCGTTCCCGGATTGAATTTTTGCACAAGAACGGCGTTATTGGTCATTTTAGAGATACGTGGTTTTTCAAACCTCGATGTTTTTCTACACAAGTTTAACGTTCTAGACAATTTAAACAAATGTGACGTAAATTTATTATACATGTGGTTTGCAGTCTGCATCGTCTGGTGTGTTGAAATTCGCGACATCTACTGTTGATTTGGATAAGTTTTGATTCTGTACGACATTGCCAAATTTTGGGTAAACCGCTGTTTCGAGCTCAAGCAGACGAAGTTAATTTCACTTTTTTCTTCGAGTCAGCAGTCAGCACGTTTTGCCGGTTTTGGGCTGCTGCAACTTGGGCCCTCATAAGCCAAGGTAATATAAATTTTTTTCGTTGATTTCGTTTTAAAGTTGCATGTAGCTTTCAAACCAATCAGAAAGTTTATATCAATTTGATTCCAGATAGATATTCTAAGTTTGAAAGTTGAAGTAGCTAGACTGTTGGCATTCCACAATTTGATCACCATGCCAAGCTCGTGTAGGTTTGATCTAGATCCATTTTCCTTCCTTGTGAATAGGTTGTAAAGATAGTTTAAGAAGTTTAAGGGAAGTGTTGTACTTGTACATAATATTTGCCATCGCTGAATTTTCATTGTGATTCGAAACTTTAAATTATTTAGCCACACACTGGGCATTTGACTGTTATTCACATCAGAATAAATCTAGGAGAAATAGAGACAACATTAGAAAGAAAAGTTTTTACAGCGAGAATGTGTCACAGCATTTTGGATTGCTGTTGGTTTTATCAAGAGGTTTTTTTTCTGAAAGCTAGTATGAATTATCTTAAGGTCTTGAAAATTCAAAATGATATTTGTTGCTAGAACCTGTGCATTCTTGACTTAACATTGCAATTGAGAATAAGAGTTTTTTTGGGGGGATGTAGTAATTGCTTAAAAACTGAATTTTCAGTTAAATTAACCCATTTTTATTTCTTACAGACTGAACTGAAGCACGATGGATGTCCTTGGAGAACTTCATCTTACGAAAGCCACGTAACTCCTAAGGAGTTTCACAATTAAAAGTGCTGGACGCATCAAAATATCATTGATGAACATGAATACTCTTTTGCTTTTGGCAGGAAGGGGAGATCCTTGAGCTGCTAGGAAGAAAAGTTTCTCTTGCTTTCTCTGTTTTAGAAATTGTGTGTGGTGGGGGGAGGGTGTAGAGGAATTTATGGGTATCTTATCTTTGATTGGTCATCTTTAAGGGAAGAGTTTTGGACTTTAGAGGAGGTTTCCCCTCACGTGTATACTTGCACTTATTTTTTGAATAGTTCCATTAACCGAAACTACTATAGGGAATTGTGTTGAAGTTGTAGGAAAGCAACACATAGTGTTAATGAGACAGGGTTCCAAGATTCACTTAGAACATTTAATAAAAATTTACTTCTTTGTTGTAGTGATAATATTTAACAATTTGTTTCTAGATAGCTAAAACCTCTAAGTTGACAGTCAGTTGAACAAGATATGCAAAGCCAGTCGTATATCTTTAATAAATGAAGGAAATCAGGTTAGATTGCAGCGTACAAACAGAAAATCAGTCTCGAGGCTTTTGTGCAGTTGTTTTAATAGCGTGTAGTTGTGTTCTTTACTTTTTTGTATGTAAAATTTTGGTAGTCTTGTAACCAAGCATTCTATTCACACAAAAAACTTATTAAAATTGTTATGAAAGATAGCGGTAGCTATTACATACCTAAAGTACAAATTCTTTTACTTCGGAACTAAGTTTTATATTTAATTGTTGAATATTTAGATGAAGTGTATGAATATAGAACACAAGAAATACAACCGAATATTGAAAAGTGAATTGCATTTATTGTTATCCCACCTCCTCCCACAATTCCTCCACGTTTTACAGTCATGCACATACAAGTTAAACACAATATGCAATACATAAACACAATATATAAACATACACATATACACAAATAGTTACCCGTTGGCTGCCACGCCATACAACCCGTAGGTTGTTTTTCTACTACTCTACGCGCCATGTCATAAGGATCCATGACCAAGTGGGACTTGCCATTGCTGACAAGTCCGGGCTGACACGGTGATAGGAGAAGATGGAATGCACAACCTCTAGAATCCATCACCGCATCGACAAGGGGGAAGTCCCTATGGTGCATTGCCTAACGGGGCCTTTCGGCGAATCTGGGGCTGGTGCGACTGTTAGACCCCATGGCATATATAGACCACAAGATCAAACAGCGCGGGCCCGTGCTAAGGAGCTAACATGGGGAGAAAAGGCGTGGCAGACAACGGATAACTAACAAAAATTTTAAATACCAGTAACAAGTGATAGTCCACGTTGAACATCGTGTTGTAGGCCAATGTCATGTTGCAATTTTCTTTCGGACGCATAATTGCACGATCTTAATATGGGTTAAAAGAATAATTAGAACAGCTATTAGCACATAGCGAATCTTCAAAATATTATATCTGCTTAAACAATTTACGTTTGATAGGCGTCAATGTGGAAAATATCGAAGTAATCAGGCTTTCTGGTCGGGTCTTCACTTTCTCACCTGAAAATAGTCATAGATAATATTGCATTTAATTTCAGAATATTGACAATAAGCACATGACATCCCACTTTTACCTCCATTTGCTGTAGGCACTAGACAGACTACCTATTGCTTATACCTATTGCAGCTCTTGGTTGATTAGTTAAGTGCAGGGCACCATGGAAATTGTATTTCACAACTTCTTAACAGCTCCACACATTCAGAAGTGTGACACACGAGCATCAATATTCAGTCATGAATAAATCTGTAGATAAACAAAAATTATGAGATGGTTGAATTTTGATCTACGCACCATTGTAAAATCATAAAATCATTCTAACCTGCTGGGCCACAAAGATGTGTTCTTGCAGCAGAAGAAGTGAGTAAAAGGAACACTCAGTAACTTGTTGTAGAAGTAGACTTAATATTCTTGATTCGCCATGGTATGCTGTGCATGCTTCATCGTCACCACCAGAAGAGCATGGCGACCGTAGAACTCCAAAGACAGAAGAACTCCACCGACACTAGAACCCCAATATTTTAAATAATTTTTAAAAATTTCTTTGAATGCGACAGTAGAACTACAACGACTGTAGAACTACAACGACATTAGAACTCATTTTTAAATATTATTAAAAATCACTACGCGACACTTAAACTCCAATTAATTCTTTAATTATTTTCATGTTAGACAATAGAACTCCATTGAATTTGAAATATATTAAATGTCCGACAATAGAACTCAAACAAAAATTATTCGAATGCCCGACAGTAGAACCCCACTTTTCTTAAAATATGCAGTGCGCAATTTTTTTATAAGCAAAACGTTTGCTTATAAAAGATTTTGTTTTTCAAGAGGAAAGAACAACATGAAAGCTTCTATAATACCCGCTATTTTTGTAATGCATCCGTGGAACGTAACTTAGCGACCAACGCCAAACAATCAGCTTGGGATAGCTACCTTGTTGTTACTAGGTAACGCAACAGTGGCAGACAAACGCGTCAATTCTTGTGCATCAATGTAAAAAAAGAAAAGATTCGAAGGGTTGTCTATTTAAAATGGTGAGCAAAAATGAACCAAAGTCAGCTGGCGGCGCTAAAACGGGAAAACCGGTAAGTTACGGTATTCCATTTCTTTCTTAAGGGACATTTATAAGTTTATAACCTACATAAAATGACACGACTAGGCGAAAGGAGGCAAAGGTAAAAAGACTGGGAAGAAGAATGTGTCCCATCGTAGTGCTTTACTTCTGGATGGATTACCAGTATCGGAAATGTCAAGAGATCAGCTTCTCAATCACTTAACTAGACTTCTTGATCAACTGGAAAAAGAACGTGAAGAGCGCAATTTCTTTCAACTGGAACGTGATCAAATTTATGGTTTCTGGAAAGTCGCAAAAGAAGAAGTTGAGGATACACGAGCCCGTCTCAGGTATTGAATTACAGTGTTCTAAGAAAACCACGAAAGATTTACTTGACTCATTTATGAATAGGAATAAAGAAAAAGAGTTAGACGACGCAGAAGAAATACGACAAAAGGACATAGCAGTGTACAAGCAGCAAATAAAATGCCTGCTTCATGAACACCAGACAACTTTGGCTGAATCGCGGGTTTAGTTTTACTTTTAAATAAAGTTGAATGAAAACAATAACTAAATTCTTTGTTATATAGAACGAGCAACAAACTGCTTTAGAGCAAGCTCATTTGGAACATCAGGAGCAAGAGCAAATACTGCGTCTAGAACAGCAGCGTTTAAAAGAGGAAATACGTCAGCTTAGTCTTCAACAGCAACTTACGGTCGATAAGATCAAATTGGAGCACTCGAAAAAAATGAGCGAGATGCGTAAAAGTCTAGAGCACGAAGCTAGACAACTTGAGCTCAAGTTCCAAAATCAGACGGAAGCGCAAAGGAACGAACTAGAAAAGCGAAGGAGGAGCGATTTGCAAGATGTTGATACAAAAGATCAACAGCATTTGGCCGTACTGAAAATCAATCACGAGCAGGCAATAATAAATCTGAAAAACTACTTCAACGATATCATTCTCAACAACATGACACTTATCACCTCTATGAAGGTAAAACATACTGTTGTTTTTGTAGAATCGTAATCGTAAAATTGAGTATCCTAATGGCCAGGAACAATTGTCCGAATTTCGTGTTAAAGAAGAAAGATTGGAGAAGCAGTTTCATAGGACTGATAGAGAAATAAAGCACCTTCGTGAAAAATGCGAGCAATTGGAGAGAAGTAACAAAGAATTGCAGAAAGACACAGAAAACTGGCTGCACGCTAAAACTTCTCTTCAAGTATTCTAACGTTACAAGCATTTTCTACAAAGGAAACAAATTGTAAAATTGTCTTACCTTTTAGGCGGCAAAGGGTCACGCTAAAACAATGTCTAAGCAGCTTGAAGAAGCAGTATGGCAACGTGAAGTAGCTGAGCAGCGTTTAGCGCGAACTAAAACTGAACGAGATGAGTTGGAAGAAAACTTTATGGCTGCCATACTGGAGGTGCAACAGAAAGCTAATTTGAAGCAACTCGTTCTAGAGAAAAAATTGTAAAATAATTCATTAGATATGAGAAAACAGATAACAGCTTCTAATTTGTTGGATTTCAGAGAATCTTTACAAGAAACTCTCAAGTGTAAGGACAATGCTTTGAAGCAATTTACCTCGCACGGTCCGGGTTCAAACGGTGATGGGGGTACAAATGCGTCTGGCGAGACTGTAGTAATTTCCACACTTTCACTCACACTTTTAATCAGCAAATTGTTAATTCACATTTTCTATCTGTACAGTCATCGTCTTTGAGAGAAGGGAGGAAACAGACAGTGGTTAAAATGAATTTTGAGGCACCACACCACGAGGAGCTTCCAGATAAATCATTTCAATCTTCCAATGAAAGTTTAGCAGCTGTTGAAGAAAGAATCAGCATCAAATCTGGTTCTGTCAAATCAGTTGTAGGTTCAACAAAGTCTACATCAGCAGTTCTGGACATCAATGGTGCTGGTGTTGGAACCAGCACTCAACGAAAACTAAAAACAGCCAACTGAACAAAAACAGAACAATCTACTTCAATTTAATTACTTCACATTTTAATTGTTATATTGTTTCTTAGTGTTCTAACTGTTTAAAAACACCGAAATCAAGCGTGATTTTCCTTTAACAAGTGTCTGTCAAGTTGGTAAACAAATAAATTTGCGTCGCTAGAGGGACAGAAATTCGTCTGCTTGATTCACATGCTTGCTTCGTTTGTGATTTGTGATTTTGTTTCAAAGCACGTGACTGAATTATCAAAAGATTTTCGAATATATAAAACAATGAACACTGTGCAAGGTTTCTGTGATTTCAATATCCCATGTCCATGCAGTCCTACTACAACACTTAAAGAAGTCGTGTTGAGAGCTGTCAAACGTAAATGAATTAGTTAAAATCCTGCCCTATTTCGTCGTTTTCACCTGTTCTGTTTTCTTTCAGTTGGTTATAGTGCCATAGCTATTAACACAACAATAGAAGAAGATGTTTTAATCAACACCAAGAAAAAAGGGAACAAGAAAAATGAAGTAAAGGAAGAGAAAAAAGATGTTCCACCTCCTCTAAAACTTAAATTCACCGAAGAAGAGTTGAACTTATTTAAAGTATTGTAAAATGAAACTATGGATTTGATTTTATATTCAAATTTACCTCTTACTTTAGGTCCATGGGAAGAATGTTAAAATCTTACATCGGTTGACTGTCATGCTCAGTGACCCTGTGAATACACAGAAACTTGTGAGTACTCCATATAAATGCACTTTATTTGGGAATTACTGATAAGCATTTTGTGTTTCTCAAAAGATCCAATCGGGGAATACCAAAAAATCTGATTTGATAGCTGTCTGCCCAACAACTACGGCTGCTTTTCTAGTATTTTATTTTTATCTTTATGATTGAAATCAATTTTATTTAATTATTTTTTTTAATAGCATGCAGCAGCCAACATGGATATAGACATAATCACCTACCATCCGACTGAAACCAAAGAATTGCTGAGATTCACCAGAAAACATTATCGCCAAGCTACTGACAGAGGAATATTTTTTGAGATTCCCTATTCACATATGCTTAGAGATTCGTCAAATAGGAAAAAGATTATCCAGATTTCACATTTGTACCATACAGTTGGCAAATCCCGGGTGAGATTTATCTATTTCAAATTCAGAATGACCAAATTTTACTATTTGTGTTTTGGAGCCTTAGTTGTTTATTACTATATATATTCAACTCTTCCTGTAGAACGTCATAATCAGTAGTGGAGCTCTTACACCATTAGAACTTCGCAATCCTTACGACGTAGCGAATTTGTAAGGAACACATTGTTGATACTGCTTATTAACGAGACTAAATAAGTCATTGCATATTTTAGAGGATTACTTCTTGGATTAAGTGAAGGAGAAGCTAGATCTGCTTTAAATTTGAGTGGACGATCCGTTGCACTTCATGCTGGTATATATTCCCTATAAATTTCTGCATTTAACTTTACACTTTTACATTTTTCATTCGGGAATTTCCAGTGACTCGAAAAACAGGAAAATGTGTCAGCTTTATTGCTGAAACTGACAAGTTGGATCCAGAGGAACAATGGAAAGCTAAGGAAATAACTGACGCGGAAGAAAGACTTGCGGGAGAACCAGAGCCCAAAAAGATGAAAATGGAAACTGCTTAGTTTAATAGTCAAAAAACGAAATTCGACAACATCTTGCACTTACTTGTATTCCATTTTGATCAATAGATTATGGCTGAACTACATAAGAACAGAAAATTTGAAGTTACAGCTGCTTTTGCGGAGGGCTTTACATGTTGCAATTATAGATCGATGTATCGCACGTCATAGACATTCACACTTTCATGCAAACAAAATGTTGCCCTAGGTATAGAGAGCCTAAAAGCTACCTACACAACATTAAATCTTAATAATCTTCTCGTTTTTGAAAGATCTTTAATTTCATATTAGCACTTCAGGTATTATATTGAATGACAATCAAAATTAAGGATATGTCAAGTTCTCTGTCACAAAATCTAAAACGGTGCTGCTTAGAAAGTACTCAATCAAATGAATGAATAAATTTTGTGTGTATAAAATAACTCAACTTTGTCCCTTTTGTCATACGAGGAGACGTGAACAGTTGGACGTAAAAAGTTTTCAGATTCTTGGAAGATCTAGAAGTTCAGGACCTGTGGGCTGCATGCGGTCAAATAAGTGAGGAAGAAAGAATACAATGAATCATAAAAATCGCTTGAAATTTAATTGGCAATGAATTCGTTTTGTTATTGGTTTTTTGTCTAGTAGACCCATGAGACGGGGACCCATTGATGCTGGTTGGAAAGAATTTCCAATGCTTCAACCACTTTGCGAAAAGTTTGATCGGGATCTTCATTAATAATAATCTGATCAAAATATTTCTCGTAAATTCGCTGAATACGAGCACTCTCTTCCAAGGCGTTTTTGAAATCCTCTTCCTGTAGAGCAAAATTTGAAATAATTAAATTGATTGGGGACAAACTAGATTATACGACATGCAAAACATGTACGAAAATAAACCTCGTATAAAGATGTCAGGGATTCGAGAGTACGTGCTCTTCTCGAACTGAAACGAATGGAACTGGAACGATCGAACTAGTTAAACCAAAAGGGGGAAAATGGGGTAAGTTACACAAACATAAACACATTTAGAAAACAGAAAAAAAAAAATAGAATTCTAACCGTTCCCAAATTCCGGCTGGAATATCGGGAGTTCTCGTAAAGACTTTTCAACTGGTCCATTCCAGGTGCAGCTAAAAAGATGACATAAGGCATGAACTCTGGTGAATTGTGTAGAGTTTTTAATGCCTACATGAAATGCAGAGATAATAGAGCTTTGCTATGGTGTTAATTAGTCAATATGTTATTAAAGAAATATTACGTTCGGGCTGCAGTCAAGAACGCACATTTTGCCCTGGCGGATTACGGCGCGGATGGTATCTAACTTTGTGCCATAGATATGATTGTTGTGCTCTCCAAATTCGAGAAACTGATGATCACGGACGTCGTGTTCCATTTCTTCGCGCGAGACGAACCAGTAGCCCATACCATCCTCCTCCAATTCACGCATCGGCCGGGACGTGTCTACAAATACAACATGTTTAATCCGTGCGTATAAATGCAATCTGCGATATGAAGAAAATTTTTACGAGGCATGGTGGTTCCAAACCGATCAGGATCACTGTTGATCAGCCGGTTCTTTAATGTACGTCGCCCGATGCCTTCCGATCCTACCAGTACCAAAGTCTTCCGACGAAACGGTGGCATGCGAGTAACCTCTTCGTAAAGGAGTAGCTCGGCTTTATCCAAATCAACACTTGATTTGATTTGGTACATCAACTTTTTTTTCTTTTTTGAGATCTGTTAATGGTTGTAAATATTACAATTATTGTTTGCTGAATTTTAACGGGAAAAGATAACGTACCCTAGTTCCACAGAAGCCAATTTTATGAACGAAATCTGCTTCTGGTGCCACAAACGCTTTGCGACGTTCCTCCAGCTCTTGTGAAGGAATTAAACCAGCTGGGCCACTCCAGCCCACCTTCTTTGCTTGCCACCAATTGGGATCGCTTTGATTCACAACCTGTAATTGTAACATAAATGATTCACTTGAATAGATCTTGTAATTTTTAAAAGCATCAAATTACCTGCAAAATATCTCCTTTTTTGAAAGCGAGACCAATTTCAGGACACGGGAGGAGCTTATCATCTTTAGGATCATAGTCAAAGTGAGCTCGAACGCAACACTGTAGGAATGGATAGATGATTATTAGTAAGAATAAGGTTAGGGTCACTCGTTATCGAGTTGGGAGACAGACGACCGTATAGTGGATAAGTGAGTCGAATCTGCACCGTTAGACGCGGGTTGTCCAAAACAACGCGAGAAGAGAGGTTTTGCTACAAGTGTGAATAAAACTAGACCCAAGGAAGTTGGCTACAGACATTCACCAGACGGGCAGAATTACCGGCTCACTTACCACGGACACGCTGTTGAGAGTCTCGGAAGCCAGGATTGTGCTAGGCGATTGGCCTACCTGTGCCCCATTCGAACCATTCTCTTGGAAACTTGGTAAGATTTTCAGTTGAATGTGTTCTCTGCAACGTGCGATTTCCACCTGAAACCGACATGTAATAAATAAACTCCTGTTACTCGAATTTCAAAACCATAACTTATTTTCTTTCATTTTTACCTGCAGCTGTTCTGCCGACCGAACAACAATACCGTTTACTTCGCCAATTATGTCACCAACATGTAGAAGTCCCTGGCGATCTACCGCTCCTCCGGCTAAAATCCTTGCAATGACCAACTGTCCATCTTCCGTTTTCACTGTCAGTCCCTAAGTGGATCAATATTAACACGTTAATCTTTGTTGGACAAATTAAATCTAATTCGGATGTCTTACCAATGGCTCGCCAGGATTTTTTCTAATACCCACTGCACGCACATCACTTATGTCGGCCGGCATTTCCCACGAATATGGATCAAAGTCTCCGAATGGCGATTCCTCAACGGATCCTTGTCTGGAGGGCAGTCTCTCTGTGACAGCGTCGTGCGTTTCCAATAATGCCTATCACAATGCAATTATTTATAACCGTAAAAACTAATCCAATCTTTTTCTATTAGGCCTAAGCTTTAGACATAAAAAATGTACAAGCATTCTCCAACATGGAACAGAAATGCCTTAGTCAGCTGTTTAAAATGCGAAATTTGTACGTATCTACGAAGCGTTAAACAAAGAAGAAAGCTATTATTTACTGTAAGATGAGGGTTTTCAAATATTTCTCTCAGTTGTGCTCCTTCAGATGAAGGGGACGTTTTTAGTTGTCCAAGGACTTCGCCAAGCGTCTCGACAAGAAAGATTTCCCTCAAAGCCTCAACTGTAGAAACAGCTACTGCCTAATCAAATGGAACAACACACCGTTCTTTTTGTTAGCAAGGTATTAGTGGGAGCCCTTTTTCAGCGATCGAGCATGAAGAAAAGGATTGACATTGTATACCCATTCTTCTTAATGGCCGATAGGCATAAAGAATGACCTTGCTGTTAGAAATTAGAAATCAATGCTATTTCTACACGACTGCCCCACAACCATAAAAAAACATAACGGCATGCCTTCACCACCGTGCTTTTCAACTAGGAAGAAAAAACGAGGTGGACACACACAATAATGACAATACAGTATCAAACTCTACCGTTTAAAGGGACGCCAACACAGTTTACTGGAACGAACTTTTGACAGAACAGGTGGTAACAGTTGTGCTGCACAAATAACACTTGTTAAGTTGCAACAAAAGAACACCAAAAGGAGAATCCACAAGGAATGTGGAGGTAAAAATCTGCAGGTCAGGTGCTGGGATGAAATTGTTTCAACGGAAACCCGAAATTTCGACAGAGTGAAAACTTTAGCGTCCGGTGCGCGACACACCTTGTGCTTCTCTTGTACCTACCTGTTGGTGGAAAGAGTAAGCCAGTAAAGCTCAAGCGTTTACATAGCCTCAGGTGTCAAAGAAAGTTTGAAATTTCTAACTGTTTTGTTTCAAAATGCGTTTCATCTAGGAATAAAATTTTTTCAAAAGTTTGGAAACGCAATAAAAATCTTATTGCATTCTTCCGTTTTTCTTTTGAGTTTAGTAATGAAACAATTAGTAAATTAGTAGCGGCAACGTTTGCTTGGTTATTCGGTGGAACATGGAAATCACATAGGTGTGGTAGGTAGGTAGGAGCGCGCCCTGAGGGGAAATAGCCTGTAAAAGCAAGCTACGTGCCCTATATAAAACCAGGCATCATCCGCTTCGATGGTTAAAAAGTCTAAGAATTGCTGCAGTCCATGTTCGTCACTCACCTACATCTAGCGGTCAAACATTAACATTACACAAATTTAAATTTTCTATCACCTTTACATGTAGAAAACTAAAAAAAGATTTGCTTTTCTTATTTATTTTCCATTATTACAAGTCGGGGGACGACTGATGCAAGTGTAGTGAGTATGCAAATCTGTTAAAAAAACTACCGAAATGGCAGATCTGTCGGTCTAATTAAAGTAAGTAATACCACTAACAACCCAAGAATTTAAAATCAGTAAACAGTTTTTGTCCCTCTCTACCTTGACTCACCTATATCGTGAAGTTTCAAAAAGCCATTCCAAACAAATTTGGAGCGGTTGTAACAACACCTAATAAAGCACACCGCACCGTACATACAACACGCAAAAGCTTGTGAGTTGTTCAACATTAGTAAAATTGAAGCCCACACTTTGTTTGAAACACTTACACAAGGGGTTAGAGGAACAAGCAGGATTTATGAATATGACATGGAATCATGCAACATTCATGTTAGTTAAAACGAAACATCAGTAGTAGTAGTGTTAGTGATCGTTGTGTCAGTAGAAGAGTGCATGCAAGAAACCTTTTGCGGCTCATCCGGTGCCGGATTCTCCAGCTGTCTCGGAGCATCCAGGAGCGATGACGGATTGGCAATTGCGATGTTGCTTTGGACATCGGATGGATTTTCATCAGGTGAAGTTGGCGGCGACGAGGAAACCAAAGCTAATTAGACACAAAATACAGACAAAACAAAAACCGACATCAAACAGTGGCCGACTAATGGCTTCATGCACACAGTACAGGAGCAATATTCGAAACCATGCTCTAAGAATACCATGTTTAGGCTCATAATCCAGATGCAAAGTTGAAAGGATGACAGCTTCGTCTACTTGAACTTCGGGCGTCACGGATTCAGCAACAGGATTTGCAGGGATTTCACTGGCGTTTGTTCTCATCCCCTCTTTTTCAGTGGCGTTAGGAGCTGTCACATTTTTGTCTTCCGCCTCGATTGCGATGGGCACTGGAAGGGTTTCATCTGCTACTTCTGCTAATACTCTGTCATCAGATTTAGACCGTTGCTGCTTTTTGATCCTCAACGAGTCTCTTGTGAAGGACATGAAACGCTCCCCAAATTTGCTTCGGGAGGATCTCAACTCTGTTTGAGAATTAACTGGGACATTTTCAATTTCAAGAGGATTACCATCGAGTTGCACAGATTTGGGTCGAGCCGAGGAAGTTTTCTTGCTTCGTTTGTTCCAAATTCCATCAGGAGTTTGATCGACCGAGTCTGATGGTGAATCGCTATGGAACATCTTTTTCAAGCTGAACGAACTGCCAAACGCCACGGACGTGGATCGGCGAGTTTTCTTGTCATTTTCTGGTATTTCTTCGTGCGGAATAGTTTCCACATCCATCGACTTGGTTTTCTTACTTCTTGCAAACGAATTGCGAAACATTCCAGCTTTTTTCGAAGGCGGGAGTTCTGATTCCGTTGGAATCTCTTCTTCCTTGATACTCTTTTCGCGTTTAAACAAGTTGGCAATAGATTTTCGTTTGGGCTTCACCTTAGTTGAAGGGGGGGATTCGCTTTTCGTGACTGCTGTATTAGAAGTCGATTCCGGTTCTTGGTCGGTAAGCTGCACTTCTTCGACATCCATTTCTGGTTGAACTTGTTCTACGGATTTAACTTTGAAAGAAAAAATTGACTTGTGATTTGACTTTGACTTTTTCACCGACGATTTCGACTCTTTTTCTTCTTTGTCAGCGGTTGGCTTTTTCGACGACGATTTGGACTTTTTTTCTTCTTTTTCTTCTACTTTGTCAACGGAAGGCTTTTTCAATGATTTGGACTTTTCTTTTTCTTCTACTTTGGCAACGGTTGGCTTTTTCAAAGATGATTTGGACTTTTCCTTTTCTTCTACTTTGGCAACTGTTGGAATAGGCACACTTCCCGCTTCAATTTGTATTTCGTCAATAACCTGAATATTATCTTCCGATTTTTCCTTTTCATTTTTCATGAGTTTCCTCTCTTTTGACTTGGATTTCTCCCTTTTATTCGATTTGGTCTTGCCTTCTGGTTTCACTTCTCCGCTTTCTCCATCAACCTCATCAAGTTTTCCTTTCTTGTCCGCCTTGGGTTTTAATTTGCTTTCGGGTTTCTTTTCCTGTTCAGCTTCCACTTCAATTTCCGGATTTTCTCGGTTTTCACTTTCTTGGTGATCGCTCTTCGACTGTTCTTGGGGGGCCGTCATAGATTTCCGTCTTCCAAATGTTCCAAAGCTCAACATTTTCGACATTCTGGTACTTCTTTCAACAGAAGGAGCTTTTGTCCTTGTTTCCGCTACTATGGCCGCTTCGTCTTGAACGGGAACAGATGTTTTAGTTTCCTCCATAGATTCATCAATTTGAACATTTTCGACGGGACCTGTCCTTTCCTCAACTACTACGGTAACTGCTGGTTCAATTGACTGGAGTGTTAGATCCAATTCTTCATCCGACTTGGCTGGAAAGTCATCGGGAAGCGGTCCAGTTTTGTAAAGAGCTTCTAAATTTGCTTCCTTATTCTTCTTTTTCCTAAACGAATTCATGAGGCTGCGTGACCAAGAGCTCGAACGTCGTCTATCGGGTCGTTTGTTGTCCTTTTTAGTTGGAACGGCTGATCTGGGTTCATCGCTCAATTCTTCGATATCGATGGACCACTGAGATTCACGGGACCTGGCCGAATGCGTAGGAGACGGTGGAGGTGATGGTGGAGGTGACGGCGAGCGAGAAGGCGGAGGAGTTTCATCCAAATCTTTAAGTGATTTCTGAGCTTGTGATGGTGGAGACTGTGGTTGGGAAGACGAATTTTCGGCACCAGCCTGGATGGAATTCAGCTTTACTCCAGTCGTGTCTGCTTTCTTACCCTTCACCATCTTCGGTATAACGATAGCGATGGATTCACTGATAGAGTAAAGGGCAAGAGACAACGCCTCGAACCACCCGTGTAAATAAAATGGAGTTTGTATGACCCGATTCACGGAACACAGCAGGTTGTGTAAAAGTCCCCCTCTTCGCTTTAAGGACTGGCAGTCGACTGGACTCTCAGATTCACGGGACTGCTTGACTGTATAACGTCGAATGGAGGGGTAGAGGATAGAGAATACGGGAAGGGAGGTGGTCATATTATGGCAGACACGAGTTGCGTAGTCAGGTATCTGAGCGGTATGGGCCGGCATACCAATATTTCTCGTCGCCGTCATATACAACGACCAAAAGTAACCAGCTGCATACACACACAAAAATGAACGTACGCATGAGTGAAGTAAAACAAAAACACCCATGCCAGTCAACATGAGAAAAGTCCTACGCAGCCCCCATACCGGTAACGCCTCATTAACTTGCGAAAAAGCATTCCCGTTACGATCCACGAGGAAACGGGCGAGCTATAATAAGCTAACTAACGATGGCTACCTCATCATAAAAAAAAGCGCTGTTGTACAACATTGGTCATTAAAAAGGATTTTCAACTGACGCGGATTCTTTTGTTTTTCGTTCATTGGAAAATCTAAGAAAAATGGAGAATTGATTGTTCAAAAGTAATGAAAATACAAAAACAAATGAATGGACATTCATCGGCCTACCATATGAATCCAACGTGTGTGCCCCCACCCCACACTTCGTGACGTCACTGCAATGTCGACTTTCACGTCTCCCCCCTTACAACCTTTCGATCAATACTCCAAACATCTGCTTCAGCATTAAAAAGTAAATTTCAGAGACACACTGCGAATATATATATAACCCATTCTCCCCCTACACGCCCTTCTCAAAGGAAGCCTTATTAACTAATGAGCATTATTCATTTTTAGGTCATCTTCGACTTAGTAGCAAGAAAGCGACACACGCCACTATTTCACGATGAGCACGCCAAGCCGGCTTTAGACACCCCCTACCTCTTCCAAATTTCGTCTGCTTTATATCCATAAGAGAACAAAGTTTATATATAAAATAGCACCTGCCTGGTTCTTGATGCACTTCTAAGCGATGAGTTCGGTCAGTTGTTGTTCTTGATTGACGTGCCTGGTCTCTTAAGCTGAACAGAACCATTTTTAAGTCCAAATGTGAGGCAACCTGCGAGCAAACTAAGTCAAATGAAGGTCGCCAATAAACCCGGTAGGTTTACCAGCCAGAAACACGCCAAATCTTGGACTTGCGCCATGCAGACTTTCACTACCCTTACCAGAGCACGTATACCCCCTCCAACATTGAAACATTTCTCAAATAAAATAAACTTACCCGCGTAGCGACTGAGTGTGAAATCAATCGATTTCTTCTCAAATTACAATATGAATATCGTTCTTCAAAACAACACGATGGAGTGTACATTGACGATAACAACAAAATGCATCAATAATCCTACCAATGTCAAGTTTTCTATGGTGGGTAGGAGTCCAGATTAAATTACCTTATAACCAAAAAAAAAAAAAGAATAGTAAATAATGAAAACAACGGGACCAAAACCTTTATTGAACCCATCCTTCCGACACAATGAGCACGAAGCTCCGAAAACGTAATGGCTCGGATGTGCCATTGAATTAGATTCCTTAGAAGTCATTGTTCCCCCATTGAGAAGCCTGTAAAAATACCGACAAAAAATAAAAAGGATTTGCGTATAGAAAAAACAGCTTTGATGTTGAAAATGAATCAAAATTACACTCTTCATAATACGTAAATGTAAACTTACATCTGCGTTACGGACGTTGAGTTTTTTCTCGATATCGGCCGCGAGTTTCTGGGAACGTACGGAGAGCATCTTGGTCTTCTCAATTAGTTGTTGGTAGGGAGACACGGTTTGGGTGGCCATTACAACATGTCCTTGCTGGGAGTCGATCTTCGCGTCTAGACGGGCATTCCTAATCAAATTTACTATCCAGCGTTCAGCATCTTCGGCAGTCATGTTCAATTTTTCTGCCAGCATTCTAAATCACACATCAAAATGAGATTATAAATGTTTAAGAATAAGAGAGTATTAACCTAAAACATGTTAGATTATTGAATTTAGTGCGAAGTCCTACGACTTGTCAATGAAACCTTCTAACGTACTTGATACTGATGCACTGATGAATGCGACAAAATGTTTCAAAAATCATGAGCCGAGCATTCTCGATAAAGTCATCCAAAACTGCAACCAAAAAGAAATCGTTCAGCAAGACATCCTTGCATTGACGCAACTTCTGTTGGGCGGCGTCAAAATCGAAATTCACATACAGATGCTCGATAAATTCTGTAATCGGGTCACGATAGGCATACGATTCCTGTGTACCATATTAAACATTTTTCTCCGGAATACTTTAATTTTATATCAAATTCTGTTAGCACTTACTTGTTGAATGACTTTCACTAAGTCTTTTAACATTGTGCGGCGGTTCTGTTTGTTGATAATAACAGCAGTGGTCAAATACCGAAGAATATGGGGGCACATGGTTTCAATAGCATTTAGATACCTAAAATAACAAAAACAAATAATAAGTGTGTGCTGAAAGATTAAAAGTAATCATTCTTACTGATTTTGATAGAGTAACATCTCTACAATCAAGTCTCGGCCTTTGGCATGATTGAAAAAAATGAACAAAGACCAATGAATAAGCCAAGTCCTTTGCTGCAAAGCTTGAAGTGGGGTATTGAATGTGTTGCTATCAATATATTCTTTCAATCGGTTCAAGTCTTCCAGAGCTGTATCCCAGTTCTGCATAAGAATTTCAGAGGCCAATTTGCCCCATAATCCGTTCAAATAGTTCTAAGAAACAATAAATGGCAATAATTTAAGCACTTGAAAACATACAAAATATTCACCAGCCAACTTACTTTATCGTTAGGAGTAACTAAAAAGCGGTGAAAGTGAAGATACTCTGCAGCACCACTGTAATTACCACACTCGTACTGAAACTTGGCAAACAGGTAAAGTTTGTCAAGCATTTCTGGTTTTAGGCCATGGTTCTTGGTAAGATAATCTAACAACTGCCTTGAATCTCTAGAAGACTGAATTTGTCGGGTAACTTCTGGATTCATAAACATCGCCAGAATTGGTTCAGTTTCTGCCTGCATTTTTTTCAATTGCTCGACAACAACAGTACGCTTGTCTTTCAAGGTCTGTTAAAAAAAAGTTGGATGAGAAACATTAAGAAGAAATATTAATTATGGTCTCAATTTATTACTGGAGGAATTTCCTGGTCTGGATACAGGTTTTTGTGAACATCCATGGCAAAATCCACCATGTTAGTTTTGCTAAGCAAATCCAATTTTGCTCGAAGGAGCTCATTTTCCTTGTAGATCTGAAATAAGCAGTAAGAACTCGATTAGTAACAAAAATTGCCGGCACGCAATGATGCCATGAGATGACATGTCACATGGACTTGTCGAACTTGTAACACTTAATATACGGACGATATTTTAACATTTTATATGATTGAGAAATGTATGATACAAGAAAAAAACTTACGCCTTGAACTGCTAAGAATTCAAATAGAGGAAAAACCAAATGTTGGTCCAAATAATTCCCGAGTTTGCTGGTAAGATCGTGTTCCGCCATTTTCAGCAACGACTGGACGACTGTTGCCAGATTTCTCTTAAGAGGCCAAGAGCGACTCGTTTCCGTATGTGCCGCCAGATTCAGTTTACGCCTTTGCCGCTTGCACTTGTTTATTTTTAATTATACTCGATTTTGTAATAGTATTCGATTAACAGCTTTGGTTTCACAAGTCTCAAAAGTAAAATAATAAGAAATTGGAACATAATTTATAGTACCAGATTAAATGTTCACGAAGATATGAACCGGAAATATATATTTCAGTTTACCCTACCCGTATATTTGTATGAATAATTTGACAAATTAAGTGTTGAAATACGTGTATATCTACATCCGAAATAGATATTCCATATACTGTTCCTACGATTGACAAATCATAAGAACGTAACTAGAATATGTTTCATATTGTTATCATATCAATGCCTTTTTCAATACATCGGGAGTTACATATAGGCAATAATAACGTGATAATCGGAGCGGTGATTAGATAACAATTAAGGGATGGGAATATACTTTGGGGGTATTTTCGCCCTTGCTTTATCAAAAAGCGCGATCGTAGTTCAAAAATGATTTTAGCTTAAAAGGTAGTGGGATTTCCATTAAACTATGCTTCATGTAATAGGAATAGTTTTCTGGCGGAGTAACGAGACTGGAATCTGGGGTCTCGTTAGTGTCGCTAAGGGCTCCTTCATCTTCGTCTGATTCAGAAGTTGTTTCTTCACCTTCCATATGACTTTCAAATATGAGTAAAGCAGCTCTTTCTCTCTCTTCTGCACGGAGAGAATGCGTAATAAGTCGAATTCCTGGTCGAGGTCCTCGAGTTCTAACTCGTCTTTCAGCCGATTGAAGTGTAGCAGCGACCGCTTCGGCCACTGGTGGAGTTGTCTATTTTACAAATGAGAATGAAAAATTATACATTACAAAATGAGATTTAGTAGATCCTAAAGATCAATATTTTTACCCCAACACCACCGCTAATTGGTGAATTGCCGGCAGAGGATGAGGACGGTCTAGCTGATGATTCTCCAGCGGGCGACTGATTAGATGAAGACGAACTTCTCTCACTAACAGAAGACGGTAAAGACTCAAAGAGATCGCTAACGCCGCTGTCGAATTTTTCACGCTTCGTCTTAGCGCCTACATCCTCAGAATCACTCATAGACTCCGCGGATCGCACGCCAGCTCGTCGGTCCATCAAAGATTCTTCGTTATTTTGGGGGACAGATTCGTTTTCAGAGGAATCATCAGACAAAGTTTCATCAGCGTCCGCAGGCTCCATCTCAACTGGTGAATCACTATCAGTGTCGGTATTCGTGAACAATGGCACCACGCACCGACGCATAACTGGCCTTTTTGCCTCCTTGGGTTGCTTCCGGCTGCGAGCCCACAAATCGGGATGTTCTACACTTACTTTACTTCGAAGTACGGAACGTATACGTATTCGGCAAAGGTTCTGTAAGCTGTATGGATTTATGGGAGCTGTGTGACAGAAGGGGGAAAACAACTGTTTAAAAAAACAAATGAATCCATCAAATATTTAATAATACTGACGTAGAACGGTGTCCTCGGCGAAATCTTGTTGTGGGAGTACTAGCGAAGAGAAAGAAACCGGTAAGATTCGGTGAATTGACCATGATTTCTCATCAGTTCGACGGATCTGCAGGAGTTCATCATTCACTGGCATGACTAGTATTCCACCAATAACGACAAGTTGCTTGATGTAATTGTTATATACTTCTGGGCAAGCTGCCCCGCAATAGATTCGATCGTATTGCCGATCGGTTGCAGCCAATGACAAACAATTTCCTTGCTCAAATTGTGGGACACAGAAATCGTACTCGTCCACCGCGGAATTAACCTTGATGAATGCTTGTAATTTTTCGTGAGCATAGTCGATTACTTCTGGATGTATTTCCAGCCCGTGATTGATACCTCTTGATCCTGCACGAAAAAAGTCAATTTATCACTCTATTAAGTATAAACAGAAAAAGATGAAGGCTTACTCACCTATGATCAATCCAACCATCGTGCTAAGGTAACCTGTCCCACTCCCCAAATTAAGAAAACTCATCCCTTCTTTCAGTTCTAGATTTTCCATGACTTGTGAGTATATGCATGGGGCTGACAGATGCAAGTTTTTGTTTTTCCAAGCCAAATCTTTGTATGCTGTTTGTTTGTCTTCCTCTGTGTAATAAAATGCTCTGTCAACTGCCCTAAACACTCGTTCAACCTCTGGGGTCTTCATGTAATCCGCACGAATGAGGTTATCCACAAGAGCATCATTGTTCTCTCCTGAGCTCACTGCTCCACCCATTTTGTCCCTGCAGAAAAAAAAAATATATCAATTAACCAGTAATCTGCATGACAAAAGAGTCAATCAGCTGATTTCAGAAAGACAAAAACAACTAACCTTAATTATTTAGTCAGTTTCTTTTGCTATAAGCAACAAAGGTAGAAATATAATTTCAGTAGAGACAATCTTTAGGCTCCAATTAGTAGGAAATTAGGCTTAATACATAAGCACTCCGAATGGTAATAATATTACTGGGTATAACGTTGTTGTTTTTTGCTGGGCGAAGGGCACTGCAAAGAAATAACTTACGAATTCTCGGTATCAAAGGTGTCAGAACACGAGTAACAACTATCCTAATTTGTTCTACAAGAGAGAAATAATAATTCAGCTTAATTTGGGACTAAACAACTTAAAACTTGGGAATTTTTTTGTACTTTAAGCGCGGTAAGAAAATGAGAACTAATCATGGAACTAACACAACACCGACGACGGAATATTTTGTTGGAGCTTAACAAATATACGACATTGCCATTATTTGTTTTTTGCATAATAACACATTCTTGCATGCTTTGCTATGTTATGAGTTTATGAGTTATGACTTATCAGAATATCGTTGAGGCATGGAGAATTTTATTTAGCTTTCAAATAGTTATTAATTCAGTTCCTCTCCCATTTTGTTTTATTCCATTGATTTACTAATGGGGATGAACCTTTTGCCCTTTTAGGCTACCTTATTTTGCATTTTTTAGGTATCAAAGCAGAGCAATTGGCTCTGATCAAAGCATTGAATACAATTTCGAGTTTTAAAATATTTTAACTTGTTCGATTGTTGTTAAGAAAAACATTTACATCCTTTGCTGAGCACACAAACGTACTTCTTACTTAACCGACAACAATTAAAAAATTGCAATCGAACTAGACTATTAGGAAGACTTTAAATTTTACTTACAACTATTCATACAAACCGGAAGCGCTCCAATTGAAAAGATTAATATAGCAGACACTTTCAACTCCAAGGCGTAGATATCTCTTTGTTAGATCACGGACACGGTTGAGTTGATGGATCAATCATCTGTTTGACATTACTTTAAGGGATTGGAATATAGTTCAGGCAAACCAAATATTCATACGTTGGGCGACGACAAATCGATGTATAGATCGGATGAGTTTGTTGTTTGTAATAAAGAACATATTTGAAAGCCACAGAGATGAGGAGATTCCTCTGTGAACCTTTAAATAATTAAATCCATTAGGAGATGAGATCTGGCGGATGGAATGATGGGGTGATACACACAAGAGGAAAATCTTCTTAATGTGACCAACGAAATAAAAGCAACTCATGTTGTCCCGGAAAAATAATAGGGAGACATGTATTGGATGTTCGATTGATACACTCATTAACCTCAGAGACGGAGAAGTTCTTTTTATTTCTTTTCACTCTTGTCTTTTGCCAGCTCCTCTTTCTTCTCTTCTTTCTTTTCTTCTTTTTTCTCTTTTCCTTCTTTGTCTTTCTCGTCTTTGCGACGTTCGGCGTCACTGATCAGATGAAATTAATAAATGCAAGCCTTTAGTGAAGGAACCCAAGAAACCTAACTCAACTTCACACAACTAATAGTAATTTGACCTACCGGTTCGTAAGTTTGTTGTTGATAAGGTTGTGCAGGGCAATGACTGATCGAGTAAGCGATGCAAGGTAGACTACCAGCATTTGATCGTTTGTTTTAGTATGAACGCACTTGACGAACTGTTGATCGGCAACATCAGGCAACAAATTAAAGATATCTTGAAGCTGATAAACTACAGCATGGTTAACGGGAAGTTTTCCTTGAACCACCTTTTGAAAACAGATAAGATGATTGAGTTCATCGTGCAACGACTAATCGAAAATTACTCATTTACATACCTGATCCAAGTATTCGTGTATGTGTCGGACTTGTTTCAGGAGTCCTTTCAGGCCCAATAGCTGAGCTGTAATCCGCTGGGATAACGTTCCAACTGTCGTGTCCTTGACATCTCGAAGCAAATGCTCAACTCCGACCTCTTCGGCTTCTTCGGCCCCAATCTCACTTGCCAAATGCTCAAATGTTTTGCTAGTGGGAGTGCCATCCTTTCAATTATAAAGACATTTGGCACATTATTATCCAGCTGAGAATGATTTTTTCAAGCTTATAATTCAAGTTACGTCATGGACTTCTTCAACTGCATGGTAAGCTTCTGTTGGGAGACCCATATCTCTAGGTTCAGCATCAATGATGACTAAAATAGAATTGGGGCAGTACTGTCTGATGAGTTCGTTAATAGCCACATCGTTCTGGTGAAGTTTGGGGCCAGTGTGATACCATCCAACCACCTTTTCCTTTGCTACAAAAGGAATAAAACAATTCTCAGGGCTGCAAATATGCTGTACTAGTACTGTGAAAGAACTTACCATTTACTTTTTTGAACATGGTGGACATGTTCTCCAAATAATCGTGATCAAGAAACCAAACTGATTTGTCCTTATCATCTTCATCGAAAGGGACTAGAATACAAAAGATTCAAAGAAATTCTCAAACAAAAGTTTATGAAAAATGAAAAAGAAACCTGCAAAACTGTTTGAAACGTCCAAAACTCCTTTATTTCTCAGACCGCCAAGCAGGACACCAACCACTCGCTTTTGGTTGCCGATTTTGCTCATACGAGTGAAATGGTCGACAACACTCAGCAAAACGAGAGGATGTACAACGACATTTTTCACGGGATTTTCTGTCGCAGGCATTATTAGACGAAAAGGCAAGGCAACTGGTAAAAAACTGACAAAAATTTCAAGGAATAAACGCCGGAGAGCACAACCCCAATCCAGCAATGAGAATGCAATTTGACGATTTTTCAGACGAATCTGACGTGACAACTGCTATAGTGGCGCCAATTGCGGTTTATTCGCTTTTTTTAATTCAAGACTTTTCATTATTTTTTGAATCCATTCAAGTGATTGAGCCTTTTTTTAACAAGAATCTGAGTCATGTTTTATACACATTTTATTAACGATTTGATTCATTTAGCAAGCGGTAATTATAAAAGACTTCCGATGGCGGTAGCGTTGTTAGAAAATAAACCGGGTAGCGATTTTAATTTCCTAATATAATTCTTTTGATAAGAGGTTGATTGGAAATTATTCAACTTAATCGACCCTAACGTTTAAAGTCGAGTGCTATAACGAAATCACCCAACCTCTTTATCAAAATTGATTTTTAGTTACTTTTTGCTTGGTTGCTTAATTACATCATAACCATGCGCAATATCCCAAGGGGAATATTCATACAGCTAACAGCTTGCGTTCATAAGCAATATTCCTATAGGAACCGGAAACAATCAATACTCTTAATATTCTTACGGGTACTATTTTAATATTTTATTGGAAATTATACTGAATTTTTTCTTTATACAATTTCACGGAACTAAAATCTACAATGATGTGTGCACTATCATCTGATATTCACTGGGAGAATTCTTGCCCGACATAGTATTTAATGTAATGTAGATATTCCGTCATCTTGTATGTGTTTGATCGTTCAACATTTACGGTTAAATAAATCTACGTCTCAACCCGCGGTATTCTCGGCCAATTGGACTCACGCGGTTGGAAGTTGTGTGGGTCAATTTGTACGATTAACCCCAAAGGATCGTCAATTGCTATACAAAGTGCAATGAAGCGCTATTATACCCTCGATTATACCAAATAGTCAGATATCAACTCCAACCATCTTATATCATTTTTGTCAAAACTGAATTCATTTCCCATTTCACGTAATATAGTACCTTTAAACATTTGATTATTTATTCTTTCTCCAGACTGCCGCGCTGTGTCCATTGTCCACATTTGAATTTACATGGGAATTCTCCGTATTGTTGCTGTTGCTCCAAACAGATTGAAGTGAATATTCCAGTAGACGTTGGGGGTCCCAATTTCCATAGTAGTACATTCTGTAGTAGTTTTCTTAGACTACCTTTGCACTTTGGAATATTCTTATTAGGCTACGTGCGCATTGGCGTTGCTGCTAAAGATACATATGGAATCACGCCGAATAATGCAGACAGTCACTAGCTAAAAGCAATACAAGCAATGGGGGGAGAATTCAATTGACAAGCACTCTCAATTTTCATAAAAGTTAGATTCGTCGTCTTTTCCTTTGTGTTCCGTTCACTGGCTCCTGTTGTGTCGCAACTCGGCAATCTTTATACAGGAGAACTATTGTAGAGAAGAAAAATTGGGTGAAAAACAGAAAGTGAAGCGCGTCATATCCTACAAAAATAAGAAGCCTTGTCGTTCGCCTATGATAGCTCCTGACTCTGTGTTATTGTATCGGCAATAAATAATTCACAGTGAATAAGACAGACCCGTTCGAGGAAATGGGCGCATTGCATAACAGATTTCAAGTTGCTGTGCAACACGACGCGCAGAGCCCCGACTTTTTTAATAATAATAATAACCATATGCGTCACGTATCGGTGCGTCGCAGTTGAAAAAGGCAGAAATAATATTTCGACAGCTCAACATGCACGTCACTAGAGTATTGGCATGATGAGTGCTGGATTGATCGTCACCGTAGCACCACAATCTCGTCGCTTTTATTATTAACATCGGGCGGGATTTTGTATTTCTTTTAATCTTTTGAAATGCCAGAGATGTACAAGTTTTTTGAATATCTGTGAATAGAAGAATATGGCCTAAAAGCTTTCGACATGTGTGAGTAACATTGTATAACCTTTTTGGGAAATGCGTCTTATGTTTTGTTTTATATTATTTCGCTTTAGACTTTTGTTTATTTGTTTCCATCAGAGCGAGTCGAGACACTTATTTCGACGTTTTTCGCCGAAATATCACGTTCCATTTAAATTGTATTGTATGCACAGTCATTATATATACACAAAAATACGGACGTCTTGGTTTATATAGTTTTGTCAAATTGTCAACAAGGATATCAACTTTATTGTTTTTCTGTACACGAAAACAATGGCGGATTGAATCTGGCTTGTTTGCTTCCGCTTTTTATACACCCCGAATGTTTTGTACACTCACGCATCACGTTGCACATCTCAATCTATATGGGCACCGAGCACGTATACATGAATAAATAGATTGTAGAAATGTCGGATGTCGAATTGGTGCGCGCCGCCAAAAGTTTTTGACGTAATCCACACAGTGAAACCCAACCATACCGGCAGGAGAATGTCTGAATTTCAAAATAATTTTCATTATACATATCCCAATTTCCACGGGAATATACAGCAGCAGCAGATCAGTTGACGGGAAATATTATACACACACAGGTATAAGAGAGAAGTTATATACGTTTTCTCCTGTTGTGTGGGTGGGGGTGTATACAAATTAATGACGCGTACGACAGCACAGACAACAGAGAGAAGAACGACACGGACATCAGAGAAAAGAGCTGCTGGCGTTTGTACACGGAACTGGTCGATTTCATTCCGTGCTGCGGTTGTGCTGCACCTATAGACAGTTGTCATGGCGACGGGGAAACCAACAAAAGGTGATGGCGGATATCCAAAAAGCTCAGCCGGTCGCCCAGCATCAGCCACCCAACACACAACAGCATAGACTAGAGCATGTCACTGGATTGGATGGTGGATTGGACGCAGGAGGAGTAGGTCATCTCGACCTCGCAGGTCATTTGGTTCATCTGCATCATGGGCATGTTGCAGGTGATGAGGTGAGGCAAATTGTCATCGTCGTCCTCCTCGGTGCAACAGGCCCTCAGCTGCGAATGTTCGTCTTCTCCGTTGAGCATCGGGGCGCCTCCGCCCGCTCCGCCGCATCCGCCACCTCCGCCGCCGTTCATGAGGGTGTTGCTGCCGTCGGGTCGCTGCTGGGCTGCCCTTTGTCTAGACGACGTCCTGGAAACGGAGATTGAAGTGGCCAGGGCCGGACAATGACGCCCGAAGCATCGGAGAAACGGTCCGACAATGTCGCGGAACTCGTTGCGGAAATTGTCGTTGTACCAGCCGTAGAGCCACGGGTTGGCGCAGGCCGACGACATGCCCAGCATATGACAAACGGCGTAGATGATGAGCATCGTCTCTTGATCTTCGGGCTTTTGAAAGGGGTTGTACAGGTCGAGCACCAGGTTGTAGACGTTGAGTGGCATCCAGCAAACGGCGAAGATGAAAGCGATCGTCACCAGCAACGAGTTGAGACGCCTCAGCCGCTATATAAGAAAGCATCCGCATCCAAATTACATCCAGGAGATGTTTTTATTATTTGACAGAAGAGATTTGTGAGTTGAAAAGAGAAATGAAAGACAAACGGAGATGATGCGGTTGTTTGATCGTCACAGACTCTCATCATTTTCTCATTAAATTGTTAATTAGTTAGTTAGTTTGAATATTATACCTGTTTCTCCGAGGCCTGTTTGCGTGAATCTTTGCCCATGGACATCATGAGCGACTGGCGCAAGCGCAGCCGGCGGCAGATTTTGGCGTGGACGACGGAGACGATGAGAATGGGGGCGGCGTATTGGACGACGATCGTGGCCGCCGAGTACAACGCCCGTCCGTGGGCCACGGGCCAGTTCTCGTAGCAATAGTCGACCGACTCGACGCCAATGCCGTAGTGCGACGGCCACAAAGCGTGATGGTCCAGCGAGCGGAAGAGAAACATGGGCGCCGCCAGGAGGAAGCTCAGGGCCCAGATGGATAGGAGCCCAGCGGCGGCTCCTATCCGCTTGAGATAGTCGGTGGTCGGGTAGACGATCAACTGGTAGCGATCCAGCGAAATGGCCGTGATGGACATGGTCGAGACGAAGATGGAGACGGCCTGGAGTCCACCGGCCAGCTTGCAGCTGAGAACCGAGTCGCCCAGCGGCCAGTACTTGGTGATGATCTCCAATAGGGTCAGCGGCATCGTCACTAGACACAGGAGCAGATCGGAGACGGCCAAGTTGGTGATGAACGTGTTGCGCAGCGTCCGCATAGTTGGCTGACGGATGACGGCCCAAATGACCAGGCAATTGCCCAGCGAGCCGGCCATAATGAGAACCGAGTAGAGCGTGATGAGGGCGCACGAAGCAGCGTAACCCACCCGCCTGTTTTCCATGACCCTGGACCAGTAGTGCTCGTCGTCCGGATTGATGTTGAGATTGAGCAATCCGCCGGCGCCGGCCGGATGTTTCAGCAACAAATTAGTCAAATTGTGCACCAGAATTCTGATTGTCGTGTGATTGAGCTGGCCGGCCAGCACGCCGCCTTCGCTCCGCTCCATGTGTTGCATAATCCAGGCCGTCAGATTGTGCGGGTCGTCAAACGGATCCTCGTCCGTCAGCTCCTGATAATCGGCCATGTCTACTGCAGCTCCTGTCGCCAATCTGTACCCTCGATCGATCAGCGCAATATAAGGAGCCAACAAAAAAACAAAACCAAAATATCAGATGCGCACTTGTGTGGCCATTATTAAGGATGGACGGCCACTTATTGTTTGGCCAGCAACGGGAAAAGTCATTACGGAGCCCGAATGTACAGCACGCTCGATTGTGCTGGCCACCACGTCAAATAAAGAATCAAAAGATGCCCTGGACACAGGATCACATCCTCCTTCCCCCATGCGACATTTATATAGAAATTGTATTCCCTGGAAATGTTATGATGTGCTGCTGCTGCTCGTGCGGTCGTATTAACTTGCACCGTGTCGCGACTTCCCGGCGGGGTTTTTTTTTTTCCAATAATCTGTCGCCAGGATCAGCCGAGTGGCAAACATGGAGTATCAGACATATACAGCATCCGCCACAATGCAGCTAGCCATCACACATTGGGTGGAATGTGCTGCTGTTTCCGACAAAAGTTTCGCTCCGTCCACCATCACAGACTCTCTCTTTTTTTTCTCTTTCGGGACGACAGGTTATTACTGCGTGATCCCTGCGTGATATGTTGACGGGCTCGGCTGCTGCTAGTGCTCTGTGTGCCATCGTCTACATATAATCTGCTGGGCGATATTGGTTTTTGTCTATCTGGAACGCAGCACACACAAATGGCGGTGGACCTTGCCAAAGACAATCAACAGCGCAGCTATAGCATTGATAAAAAGAAAGGCGATCCTGCGGTGTATACTACACATTGTCTGCTTGGGAATTTCCCGTTTATGCGCATAGAGTTGGCCGGGGCTTCACTGCGTTGGGGAGGGCCAATTTTTTGAGATGGATGTTTTTCCCGTCATTTTAAAAAGTGAAACTATAGTTTTTAAAAAAAGGCAAGTGCCAATATATATAGGGATAGAATAAAGAAAGGAGCAGCTGCTGCAGGATCGTGAGATCCTTTGCACGTTCTATATAATAAAGTTTCTCCTATATATCCCGCCGGCTGATGCAGACACGTCCAAGAGTTCAAAGTTATAGTGCCGCACGATATCCAAAAGAAACTACATACGCTGCGCTATTATTATTATATAGACACACCTTTCAAAATGTTAATGGTTGGCTCGTTTGGTTCATGTCAGGAATATTTTGTCCTTTAGTGAATTATTTATGTCGGCAACAACCAACAGGAGAGAAATGGCACGCCGCCACTCAACTTGCGTCGAGTCTATCAATAAATAAACAGACCATCAATGAAGCACAGCGATCGATGGCGTCATCTCATTTCCTTTGGAGTAAAGCGAGTGCCTAAGGCAGCGGTGGGTACACGAAATCGACTCTCAAAGTCTGACATGTTTAGATCCTTTTCCCCTTGCGGCCGTTTAAAGAACTTTGCACACAGATGAGCGGAAAAACATTGAATTTCAGTGGAACGTTATGTTTCTACAAAGAACAAAATAAATAAAATTGTGTAACGATTACAATTCACTGGAAAGAGGAAGATTATAAAACCGACATCCAGCAAGGTATATAAATATATCTGATGCGCGGCCTGGACGGATGGATACGATGGAAAGAAGCGGATGCTGTAAGATATCCTATGTAAGAGCTCTGCTGTACGTATTCCGGCCATACCCACGTCGCCGTGAAAGGGGAGATCCTGCAGGGTGGATATGACTTGAACCAGTAGGTTACAATACGGTTTCTAATGCAGGTTACGTAACATGATGCAACAAAACGTAATATACAGTTGATATTCGGAATCAAATGAATTGGGAAATTAATGGACTGGTAGACCGAAAACGACATTTCCATTAGGCGAGTGCCTATTATTATTATTCCTATCTGCTCCTATTTGATCATTTCACGTATATAACGATCTCATCAAACAAAAGGAGGGGGTTATTTCTGTCCATGGCTAATTTATAAAACGAATTTCACATATTTCCATCGAAACACAAAAATGGCGGGATCGTTGCCTAGTCGACCTCTAACGAATGAAATATTTTGTGTTGGGGAACGGAATTCTCATTTACCTGAGAAGATTGATGTTGTTATAGAGGCTCCAATTCCAATCACTGCCGATGCTGCTAACGATCGTCTTCGTTGGTAGACGACAACCCGGCCAAATCTGTCGATTCGTCTTTTGTCGACTCGACAGAAATCAGACAACACCCACGCGAACCCCAACGAAGAATAGATGAATGTCGTTAGATTCTCGTCGTCTATACAATTGCCTCTTTCTTTCTTTCTTTTTTCAGAGAGAATTAGAAAACAAAAAACAAAAGCGCTGCTGATGGCACGGTATCCGCACAGCCCGTCGATCCATCGGCTCTCTTATAAAACAGTTCTCAATCGATCTGATGGCAATTACTAAACTATAGGCTACTGTGCATTCCGGTTGTCTGGCTAAAATTCACATAGGACAGATGCTGGTGCTCAGGACGACACACACGCACCGGAAAAACACTTCACTAATACATTCTGCGCGCCATTTGAATATGTACATGCCATATAAATAAATAGTCCGTCAAGTTGCTGCTGTTGGGGAGTTTAATGATTTTGTCCAAATGAGTTGAGATAGAGCAAAGTTGGAACGGCCTGTATCACAATGTATAAAATCCATCACTTATTGTTGGGCGGCGCCGATCAGCGCAATCGCCTGTGATGATGCAAATTTGATGGCGCACAGCACAGATTTATTTGCCAGCAGCTGGAAATTGGGTGACCCGTTGGTTACGAGTCGTCGCCGTGATTTGAGAAAATCAACGACGACGACGACGAGGTTCTTTTTTTTTTTTTAACATCTAAAGAGCCTCGTGCCTCGACTATATCAACTGATGTGCTGCTGTCGCTTCTGCGCGCCAGTGACTATATAGACGTGGCGTCACCCCTTTTTTATTTGATTATTTTTAAATTCTTTAATAGAGAGCAGAGAAAATTCGATCGGCGTCTGGCTGAGTGCACTTTTTCATTCATTGTTGAAATGATTATTTGTTATTATTTGTGAATGAAATCAGCCAGAATATACGTCATTCCAGCACGATCATCATCCGATTTGCTGGAATGGCAGTGCTGATGGAAACGACAATCCGCTTCGACTGCTGCGTCACACAGCATCATCACCTTTTAATAATTGTTCTCAGAAAGAAATCTTTGGTTGTGTCTTATACTTGAAAAACGGCTTTATTTTCTTTAACTCAGACTGTTTTCTGAAATGCAGTTGAACGACCTGCTGCTGGGAGATGATTAGTACATCTATAATACGAGCAGTAAACTCTTAAGGACACCTGCGCGTTCTTCTCTCTCTTCTCTCTGGCGGACAGTTTCATCAGCGTGAGATGCGCGTCGCAAAATATAATAAACCGTTGGGGTAGTAGACCATATAGACCCGGGTAGAGACCAAGCAGCAGCAGCAGCAGTTCTATATAGCAAATTGATTCGTGTGTACTTTATGCCCCCGTAGGCGGAACGGAGAAGTTGATGGGTAAATATTACATCCACACTCGGGAAAACCCCCAAAACAAACAAACAAACCAAACCAAACCATAGGATAAGTATAATAATAGCGGACGTGCAACATTCAGCACCCCGCCAAAGCATCAAAAGAGTTTATTATTTTACATTTATATTTATACAAACCCCATCAGCGCACTATCATCAATTAGTGATCGAGTTGTATGCTTCTATATAGATCAACTTGATCATCCCATGTATAGCTTTGGATATGGATGGATATTAGTGAAATATAGATGAGCCTATTAGTTGTGAGAAAAATATGATGGCCCAGGCTGAATACATATAGAGGACGGTCTATGGCAGTGCTCACCGATATAATCTAATGCCATCATCGCCCGCGTGCTGATGCACCTCATTTCCCGACACACCGCCTGCAGTCTATGATAGCGATCCGCCAGGAATAATTCATAAGCCGGCCGTATATAATACATATACATATACTATATGTGCTATTGCAGGAGACTGAGCAGAAACCCGCACACCCTGTTTACTGTTTACCACTATAAAGCGCTAGATAAGTTATGCTTTGGTATATTATATAATACATGTTATATAATATGCATGCCGTGATGATGGTGGTCTGCTGGTGCGCTGTGGCAAGGCCAGACAAATCTGGCGTCTATATCAAGAATTCTCATTAAGTGTATCCATCACCAGATGATGATGAATGCCCTTTGTCGTATACTCTGATTTAGCAGAAAATGGCGGATATAGTTGTAGTACAAAAATAAAATATATCTTCAATGATTATGGCTCCTTACATAAGTATAATATCGGGGCGGTGATTGAAAATATCGGAGGATGTTTCTATAATGGTATTGAGTATTACTATGTATTATGGCGCTATATATGGGCCTTTTATTGGATTTCTTTTTATTGTTACAGCTGGCAGCGATATGGAGACATGCCTTTTTGTTCCGTGTCACATCATCTAGACATTCATCCTGTAGTATACAGGGCGGCAATAAAATGGGTTGCTGCCAGATCCATAAAAATACGCACCTTCTAATATTATTCGTTATATATATCTTTCTAGCGGGATAATACTGCTCTCTTTATCCTTTCTCAATCGCCGTAATGTATAATACCTATACAGTCTAATGCATTTGATGGATATATCATTTGCGGATATCGAGAATGCTGCTGAGAGAGACTGGGCTGCAGTCAACATTATCGATTTCCCTTGCTACAGCTCGTTCTTTTATGTATATGAAAGTCTTTCTATCTTCTTCTTCTGTGATCGAAAGAACTCGAGAGGTGATGGCAACAACACCCCAAAGATGTTGCTGTGCAGACGTATATGAAACAACAAAAAATTGGGAAGCAGCGAATCATATAAGAATCATCCAATGGCATCAGCCTCTTTTTCTGTGATATTCAGACGAGCTATATAAGATCATTCGACAGCATCCTGTATAGCTATTCTCTGCTGCTCGTGTGTGTATAGATCTTATATACCGTTTCCCGAGAATAGTTAGTCGTCTATAGATCCTTTTGTTTCTATCTCTCTACTTGGCCTTTCGATCTTTTTGTATTATAGTAATGTGTGTATGGGCTTGATTAAATCAGCAATGCAATTGATGGATCTTTCTTTCTCGAGTCGCCCAAGCAGGGATCAAAAATACAATTTGTTTGACTACAATAGGGTACGTCTATACAACAGACATCCAGGCAGACAATATGATTCAATGAATTGCTGGGGACGAGTGAATGTGCTGCTGCTGCCATTGCACAGGCCCAGTCCCAGGCCCATAGTGTCGAACAGTCAGCGAAAAGCCCTGCAACTCTATTCCGTCCAAACTCTTGACTACAAGTATTATATAGGACCCAGCGGTGCGTGATGTATAGAAATATGGGCCAACCAGCCCATGTAGCTATACATTTTTTTAAAAAGAAATAATAATAAAGGAATAAGGAAAAAATGACGGATCGATCCTCATTTTGATTTCCGGCAAGAGCAGCCAAAGCGGAGAGCTAATTCCCTCCGGCCCCCTTTTTTTCTTGGACATAAAGTCTCACTGGGTCTAAAGTTAATTGCCACTCGATTGAATTCAAATCGAGTTGGGCGGAGTTGGGCATGCAGTTTCATACATCGACATTCACGTCGTTTTCAATCGCTATATTTATAGTATAATGATGCGTTGTCGGTGTACTTGTACATCCAATTCACCTCCTAAATAAATTGCCATCAAACTGTTATTATATTGTTGTCTCTTATTTGATGCTAGGCTATACAAATTTTAGACCTGAATAACGTAATAAGGGCCTCAACTTTGTCCCGGCATATCCTATAGCCGTCACGCTCTATAACGTTTCGCAAGTTGACTTCTGAGTTTGTGTATAGATCCTCGTGAGGATCGTGATGGTTACGTCGGGGCTGTTCACCCTATAGCATATTCCAACGGTTATTCGGTTAACGTGCCGAGGCCGGCGAAATTCCACGGGTGAACCAAACCTCACTCCACAGTCCCAATGTGCACAGCAGCCAATGAAAGACGATCGTGACTTTTCCCTTTTCGAATGAAAATTCCTGGCCGTCTTTTGAGGAAAAGCGGAGGAATAAACTTGGATGGATGCTGGATGTGGCTGGGCCAGGCTTTTCTTCCACGAAGGGTATTGGGTCTGTAGTAAGGAAAACTTTGGTCCTTTGGTTTCTATTTAGTCTCTACATCATTTTCATTATGCCTTGGGCCATTGATAAAAAAACCCTGGACGCGGCACGGTGAAGAGTACACGGGAACCTCTGGGCTCCCAATCATCTCCAGTTAATTTGAAGAGGCAGCGCACAGTTGAAAAAAATTTAATTCATAATGAAAAAGGACCTTACTACCGTGTACACTATAATAGTAACTATACGAGCTCAAATTAGAGCAGATATAAATGTGTAGAAATCGGAAAATGTGAACAATGGCCAAGAGAGACAATTAACTTTTGAATTACGATAGCCATAGCGTGTCCACTTGCCATCTCTTGATGCTTAACTACACCCCGGCAAGATCTAAAAGCCTCTTGAGATGTGTGTAACATGAATCAACATCATCCCGGGAGTCGCAATAGTATATTAAGCTTTAGCGTTTCAAACCCTCCCAGCATATAAATGTCCACAGGTATATTTTACAAGTGAGCAAAATGGCCAAGCTGAAGGATTGTTACCTCTATATAAATATAGGACCCTTGAATATGCAGGGGGACTCTCTCTCTCTTGCTGAGTAATACACTGAGATGATGGCCAACATTAGCCTCTCTAGATGCACAGCTGTGTAGAGTGCAGCTAGATAGGCATAGGCTGTTTCAATAAGTCAAGATAAAAACACTCTCCGAGATATCCCGCTGAACGAAATGGACATGTTGCTCTCCTCTCAAATCCTGAAATCACTTATATATACCGCTGCTGGATATATAGAAAGGCTTATATATCAACCCCAAAACATCTAAATCTTCCTGGCTGAGGATATATCCCCCCTCGCGACTACTACTGCCATTTATGCTATTGTTGGACAGATAAGAGCTAGAGAGAGTCTTAAATGTATTTCCGCAAGAGTCATTATGCAATGTGAGCTGGGGCTTTGTATACGTATTATCAAAGATGGTGGCAGAGATATACTCGGCTCTAAAGCCCTATGTCGACTCCAATTTGAGTCTAAATCAAGATTTATATAGCTCACTTAATATATATTTTGAATTAAACATGTCACGTGGGTTTGACATAATAGAAAAGCCAAAGGGAAATGAATTTCAGCGTTCGATATCGTTTAGAAATTCGTCGTGAAAGTTAAATTTCTTTTTGAGAAAAAATCATGGACGGAAAATTTAAAAAATAAATCGTCGTATTGGGTCGTGCGGGTTATTATACCGCGTCGGGACATAATGGCCCGTACGTGACCGAGAAAAAGAAAGAAAAATGAGGACGCGCGCGCGGGCGTTTGAGATTCGATCCGTCGCTAATCACAGCGGCCGCTGAGCAACTCACTTGGCGTCACCCGGCCCGGCCCTTGTTGGCCCTTTTTACCGTGGCCCAAAAAAGGTGATGAGAGACACGGGAAATCGGAGACGATAATGGAAGCAACAAAAGAAACTCCCGGGTCAAGAGAACTCCAGCAGTCACGATATTACGTCTATCTCTCGGTACAAGTAGATGGAGGACTCGTTGGATACATTATTGATGCATCACCACTATATTGGTATAATGTTATAGAGACTATTGGCAACAGTTATATATGCTGTGACAGTGGCAGAAGATTTGCGATTGACTTTTGTGTCGATAATCAAATAATTCGTTCGACGTTAATTTTGGAAATGAATTCTCAATCATTGTCGCCCATCCAGTAT
This sequence comes from Daphnia pulex, assembly GCF_021134715.1. Lineage (NCBI taxonomy): Eukaryota > Metazoa > Arthropoda > Branchiopoda > Diplostraca > Daphniidae > Daphnia > Daphnia pulex. The sequence goes on along the minus strand of NC_060018.1, from coordinate 968,523 downwards.
TGTTTGACTCTCATCTGCTCTCCCGCCGATTTGCTCTGCACATTAAACCCACCAGGACAACAAAGAAGCCGGAGCATCAGCAGCAGCGCACTCGGTCGCTTTTAATTGCGTCATCGATTTTTCTCTCCTCCGTCTTTTGCTTTCATCATCGTCGTCGTATCGCACACAACAAGTTTAATATCATAATAATAATATACATCTCCAACATGTCTGTGTGTCTCCCACGTGGACTTTTACGGTATAACGACGCGATGCCTTTGACCTGTTTGATTGGATTTGGCTGCCCAGCAGCTTTTGATATCATTTGAAAAGAGAAACGAGAATAAGATGTCCATTTCTCTCTTTTATTTTCTCCGTTTCTCTCCGGTATATAAAACATTTCGGGCATATGTACCCACACAGAGATATTTAAATATATGGCAGAGATAGACTGTCGAGAGATGAAAAGATTTCTATATGTGCCGTTAAATTCCCGCTCGCGTCCTGAGGTTTTCCGCGTATTAGTTTCGACAGCGAGAGAGGGAACCCAATCATGTTCAATTTAATATCAAAACGGATGGATTGCGAGGCGGGGGATATCAAGTCGAAGGAAGACTCTAATATTGACGAAAAACCTGCGTAACATTTGAGATTGATTGTCAGGAATTCGAGTAATGACATTTTTATGGCGACGGCGGCTGGAAATCGATGATGCGGGTAGAGCCGAAATTGTTGCACGATCGGCTATATCTACCGGTGATGCAGGCGATTGCAATTTCATTAATTCATTTCTGATGATGCGGATGAATTGCTGCTGCTGTGTACCGGCACCCAACATGTAAAATAACCATTGGGGGTATGTATATATATAATATATCGAATGATCCTCTCTCCAAATCGATTGGCGCGATGATGTAATCAACCGTAATCCACTATATATTATACGCCCACACAGGGACCGGGACAGCACGACAACTGTCACTTTTCCAATTGAAATATTCCGGTCGAATGAAATCCCGTTGCATTGTGACTATTATCGATTGTGTGCAAGCGCTCCGCTATTTCAACCTCTCACTGATGTGAATATCTCTAGCATCACGGGCGGAGGAAATATTAACAATGTACACATATCTATTCATTATCAAATTGAAAAGCTCTTCTTTCCTTTTACAGCAGTGCAGCAGCAGTCACACTTCGCGGAAATATATACAAGAAAATGATTTTTTATTGAATTCGTTGATGATAGACTTGGTCGAATTCCGTCTGTTGTTCTGTTTCGCTCGACGCAGCACATTATATTATGCTACACTGCCAAGAAATATTTTAAAGCAAAATCTGCCGACGACGTCAATATTTTATGTCAGCCTGTCCTTCTATATTTTTTCTGCTGGCCCTTTTGAATTTTTTATCCGTATACCCTTATATATTTTTAGGCGTCAATCTTTCCGCCTTGGTAGATTCCGGTAAATTTTATTTCCTTTTTTCTCGCTCGAATTCGACGCATTCGATTGATTTTTCCACGAATCACGACTTGAAATTCTACGAGTCGTACGTGACTAGGAAGCCCCGCATTTCCTGGTTAATTATGCAACTTTGAATACCTTGAAAAGAAACGTCAGCACGTCTGACAGGTATTAAAGATTAAAATTCTGAACTGACGATGATATTAAAGGCAAATGATTTCACCTTCTATTTATAGAAAGAGCAACACAGTATATATCTCGTGGTGATGATTAGCTTGTATAACTTCTAATTGACCGTGATCGAGTTGAAGGTCTAGCGCAAAAGTCTGGAAAATCGTATTAGGCAAAGAACAACACACGTAATATTGTACATGTACACCCCTGCTGCTGGGTGGTGACCATGGAAACCTCAAGCCCACACAGAAAGATGTTATATGGCGAGTTCGTCTCTCTGCTTATTATTTGATGATTATATACATTTGCTGCCATAGAATTTATAAATATAATTACAGATCCATCAAGTCTTTATCTCTTTTGATTTTGTCGCTCTATGGGCCAGCCCCTAAAATGTAGTACACGCTCCTTCAATGGACTGAATGTTATATAGCGTCTAAACATTATGCTATTATATACCAGACCGCAGCCTTTATAAGATATCGGTATATATATTAATACAGCTTATACAGAGAAGCGGTAGACCAACTCTCGACTATATTGCGCTAAGACCCGTAATAGATGGGATTCCAGAGTCTTAGACTCGGTTATTAAAGGCCATAAAAAAAGGCTTAGAAGATAATAATTGCACAAAAGACGCTCGGGAGAGCCAATATATAATATAGCTCAGATCAAAATATAACATAACAACCCCTTGAAATTGGACTGTTGCCGTGTAATACAACCCACTTTGCGGACTTGGTGGACTCAACTCCCCAAAGAAAATACATACTGTATAAGAAGATGATGAAACTGCTGTGTGTATATCCTTCAGGACTCCAATGGGTGTCACTATATTACGCGTGCGGCACAGCTGGATATATAAGGTACAAAAAAGGGGAACCGGACCCGTAATATAAAGTTTTGATTTATATTGAAAACGAACGTTGCCCGAGGGGGCGGATGCAACATGATGCCTGTTGCCTGTGAGGCTGCCCGCAACCGAAATATCTAGGCAAAAAGCCTTTGATATGCATGTGCAGTTATGTGAGTAGAGCGCGTGACGGGATAAACGACAAAGGGCTCTGTCATCTATAGAGATACCACACACACATGTGGTACAAACAGATGTCGGTGAAAAGAACCGGAAAATCCCTTTCAACATATTTCATTTTGATAATATTCACAAATAAAGTATAGAAAAACAAAAAATAGACACACGAAATGAAAAAGAGATATGACCCAACACACGGCTCATATCTTTGTATGTGTCCAATTACCGGCACATGCTGGTAGTACGCAGAATTTCAAATCATAAATTACCTTCAAGGCATCAGTTGGTGGTGGTGGTTGGACCTGGGAAATGAATGAAGGCATTTCACAAGAAAGTTGATTGGTCACTGATGGCAAATTCATTTTCTTTTCATCAACCAGACGTCCCCCAAAAAGGATATTGTGCAGCGAGAGTATAAGGAAATGAATAATTCAACGACTCGTTCACAGCAGAGACCACAGCGCAGGTTTAATTTAAAACTCGTTGACTATTTAGCTGCGGGTAATATTGAAGCGCGCACTCCCGCGTCACATATAAAAAAAGTCCAATCCCAGCAACGGCGGATATTTTTAAATTGATTCTCGCGCAAGAGATAAAGTGGGTGGAGAACGGGGACAAATCACAAAACGTGAAATATAATAAGTGACACTCGAATTATTATTTTTTAAATTTTGCCAAGAATTCAATTTTGGTCGACACTTTTAATCGAATCGAGTTGTCTAAAAATAAATCAGCAATTCTCCGCTTGATCAATTGTACATATTCACTCCAGGAAAATAAAGATTTCAGCGTATTATTCGAAAGGGAAAACATTGGAGCGGCTCACCTTATGAAGAACGACACGACACGCTCAACAGTCCTGTCTTACTGAGACTGTCGGGTGCCACGGTTGATCCCTTTATTTCTATTGTAGTCCATGTATATCTGGTTGCCCATGTAGTACTAAACAGGGGCGGCGGGTGTGTACTCCGGCGGCGGTGCTCGTGTGCCGAGTAATACAAATCAAAACTACACAGACGTCTTCCCTTTGCTCCCATTTTTACCTGACACAAAGATCTCCAAAAAGAAAAGAATAAAAGAAATAAATCTCTTCCGCCGCGCTGTTGCCCTGCGCCAACTACAGTCACTCGTCCTCACCGTCCTCCTGGTTGTCAAGTGCAACACACAAACACGTTCGGAAACTCTCGGCAGAGTCTATTGTGCAGATATACATAGTGTACAACCATACGGTACGTACTATACTATGAGGACAAGTTGGGTGTCGGCCTATTGACTGCTGCCTGGCCTGCTGGTTGTTGGCCAACAACATCTCTATGTATGAAAACATAACCGAGTTAAAGATAGCTGCTGCTGCCATGCACAACGTGACACACAATGGCTTCCGTCTCTCACACACACTGACCCGCGAGATGCTTTCAGCGAAAATACAAAGTCTGGACAGTCCCCCATCAAAAGGAAAAGTTGTAGTTGTCACGGGAGATACGAGTATAAGAAAATAAAATAAAAACAAGCAAAAGAAAATTCCATTCGTGAGTGATTGTTGTTGAGGACCAACAGCAGGGGGGGAGAAAAGAAAAATCTGTTGGGAGCTCGCGGATGAAAGGAGGTGAGCCTTTATTGTTGTATACTTTCTCATCCGGACATCTGGTTTTTGATTGAAGCATAAATAAGACGATTTGGTTTTGGGAGGATGTACTATGCGATGTATTATTCAGGCCTGGTTTGAATCGCCCGCTTGGCAAAACAATCCCGGGAGATGGCAGACAAGCGTATAGAGTCTCTACTCCCGAGTTTATAATTCGATTGACAACAACACAAGGGAACCCTGTCATGTGAATAACGCAGCGAAACGATGAATTCACAGTCTCTGACCTCTATCGAGAATTGGCTTTGGTTTTTTTCATATCTATTCCGAATCAAGCAAATAGATCTTGATGTGGGACAGTGGGAGGGTAAAAAAGAATAGCAGCCTACGCACATATTAGGCTAACGCGATTACATGTGCAGAGTCAAATGAAACCAAGCGATGCCACTAGGTCAGGTCCCTAGAAATTAGATCTACAGATGAAAGGGTGGGGGAGATGAAATCGTACTCAGTACTCGTATATAGCAACGTCTTATGGTAACTTTGAACGCTGGGTTGGTCACGAATGCGCCCACCTTCGATCAACAATTCCCATTCGCTTTATAGCTTACCTTACATATACAGTCTACTGGATGTCTTGCTCTTAAATGGAATGACGTCGACGTCGTGACGTCAATCGCTGACCGTCGTTTGGAATTTCTTCTCGGTGACCGACTGACCGCCGCAATCCGTGAAATTGACTGCTTGCCGGTATGAATAAGGCACGTGTGGAATGCAATTAGGCTACTCGACTAAAGTATTTAATCAGATACATTATGAGGTTATTAGGTACTCGTGATTCAGGCCCAGGAAGCCGTTAATTAGCCACGCACGACCAACCATCAGATCTCTTTCAAGGGACCAAGTTTGATGTTCGTTTGAGACACGAGACTTTTCGGTTCGGCCCGAGAAGTTATAGTAAATCTTGTTCATTAGCAATAAGACTCGCTTTTTTGGAGTGTAAATTCATAGAAAATTATGACTTGTTATTCCATTATCAAGCATCACTGATTTAGTAAAGTTGCTGCTTTTCATATGCAGGAATAATACAAAGTTGGCATGCGTTGCTAGCAGAAACGTTCCAGACGTCAAAATGATAAAATTGCACGATTTATACTTGTTGCGTGAATTTCATGAAATCCTGATTGGATGAAATTTTCCAATTAAACAGAATATTCCCACTATATTTGTCGTTTTATGACTTTCATCTTCCAAGAAGCACTAAAACTACATATCTTTTGGCAAACTAAATTGACGTACATCTCAAACATGAAGTTTCCCTGTTGAGAGTTTTAGTTTCACAGTTGTATTACTATTATCTGAAAGGGAAAAAAACACTAAATTTATAGAAAAACGGTATATTAAATTTTCGAGCACGAGGACTCAAGTCTTAAGACAATTTTACAGCCTGAATTCTAAATGTAAATAATTTCTGCCATTTGAGTGCATCTGCTATGGAATTCTGTTGACATCATCTCCCCGGGAAGTTCGATATTTCATGGTCTCATTTGGAAAGACTTGGCTGAGCTCTTCTAACAAATGAGCCCTAAACTTTCTGTATGAATCAATCTTCCCTTTTACTTGTTCATTTTTATTCAGGGCCTTTTCCATGCAATCTTTGGTGTACAGTTGAGGGTTTCTGCCTTCATCAATGTACCTAGTGAACAACAAAAGAATGATTTATTTCCGTTTACCAAGCAATATGCCGTTTACATGATTTTACTTACTCAAACACTTCCAGAGGAACATGAACATCTTGTACCTGAGACTTGAGTTTGTCAATTTCCTGCAGGCCTTGCACAATGGAGTTTCTATATTGATTAATCAAAAACATATTATTAGGGAAAACTTTGGTATTATACAGCTTAAAGATGATTTACATTTTCTGGTTCAGAACACTCTGTCCTTGGGGTTGAAAATCGCTAACAATAATCTTAACCTGTCGGACGTTTTCAACAAAAAGTTCCAATTGATTTTCCAAATTTTCCAGAGGAGCACTCATTTTTCTTGACAAATTTTGATCAACGAAAACAAACAGACAGAAACGTCAAAGTTTCACTGCAAAACGAATGCGACGTTGCCAAACCCGACCAAACCCGACCAACCAAGCTCAGAATAGCAGACGAACTGTCGTCTCAGAAAAATCGATACGGCAGAGGAGAGAGGTGTGAATTCAAATTTTCTCTGTAGCCATTGTGACAAAATTTTACTGACAACTTAAATTAACGTGGACTTAACTAACTAACTTTTGCCCTTGATGAACAAGTGAGGATGATGTGGATTTCCATATTGTCATTCGCAATTGGCTGCTCGTACAATCCAGTGATGTGCAGAAATCGCTTCAGCCGCTGATTGACATGATCCTGGCGATGTCTCGTGTCAGCCACGTGGTGAGCTGAAAAAAACGATGGATCCTGTTAGCTGCTGGGGCCTGCTGCTGTTTCTTCTTACCAAGGTAGGACCAATTACTATTAAACTAGCCTGTCATTCAGTGTCACTCTCGATCTGCTCTCGATGCTCTGGATAAGATTAGATATGTGTGTGTTAGCCTGTTGGGTTTCTGTTTTCACGCGGTCTGAAACCCGAATCTTTAAATATCGCCATCAAGCTTCTCTCGGATTCTCGGTAAACGTGATTATTTCTCTGCTGGTCTATGTTTAGACCTTACATTAGTGGTTTGGCTGATTGGTTGGGTTGGTGTAATTTAGATTGACAAGGGAAAGAACGCGCCATCCAATTAGTGTCTGGTGTTGAAAAGCTCACTAGCGAATAAATCGTGTAACGTTTATTTTCCATTTTTCCACACACGAATTAGTAAAATGCAGTCAAAGTCGATTGATTTTTCTTCATATTTTTAGAAATGAACAAGAATCAGGAACCGAATTTTATAGAAAACGAAAATCACATTCATACCGTAACAAGACACAACAAGGTTTACACACCGAACAAGTTGTGATTTTTCGACATTTCTTTTTTTTTTGTTTAATTTCATATTGACCTCGAAAAGGTTTTTTTGGTTTAAAGGGGAGAAACCATTTAAATAACAGATAAATCGTTTACACCAAATCTTTTGTTATTTTTGTTTTCGCGGGTTAACAAACAAAGGGATCGAAAAACAAATCAGTTGACTAGACATTTGAATTTGCGCGCTCGGCTGGAAATTGGACATCGACCAACCGGAATAGAATGACATTACACGAGCCACGAATTTTGGTTGATGGGAATAAAAGACGGGAACAACATTTGTTGAAAAAACTTTCGTTCGCCTAAGATACAAACACAATCATCACAAGGGGAAAAAGAAATGTTTTTAGATTTCCATTAAAAACATCGTTGAGGTTTGAGGGGAATGTAGAAAAATCGATAGCGATTCTATCGCTTGACAATGTTTTTTTTTGTAAAAAAAAGCCACATTAAAACAAACACACAATTCACCGGAAATTTCACATTTGTAATTTTTTTGTTTGTTTGTTTTTCCTCATTTGAATTTCATCCAGACTTATTTGAATTTTCAATTTTTATACATGTGATGGGAGAAATGGGAAATCGTTTGATTTTTTGGGACTAATCAATCAGTGATGACTAGACAAACAGATAAAATGGCGACTAGCAGCTAGGGAGAATATTTTTGGCCGTGAGACACGATTAACAACATTTTCGTAGTGACGACAAAATGAGAGAACATTTCCGATTTGTATAGAATTATAGATATCTATTACTGCTTACATGCGATTTATCATTGTAACTGGGATATAACAAAGGACCGATTCGACAAGAAGAATTTTCAGACAATTTGGGATTTGGTTTTTTAAATCAACAGCCTGAATATATGCGCGTGATTGTTCTGTGGGGTTTTTTTTCATTAACAATGGCCAGACTTTTCAAGTGGGCAATGTGGACAGCGGTCGTGTATAGCTAACACAATGTGTTTGATAACATGTCAACGGATAGGAAGCCTGAGTAATGTGACGGAGCCAAGAGCACCTCGTTGGTCGTGTGTTGTTGGCCTGATGATTTTTATAGTCGGGAGATTTTTCTGTCATGTTTACGTATGTTTGGATGTCTGTTGTACTCTTTGTTGGCCATGGAATCCCTTCCAGGTTGTTGCTATGGGAGTCCAGGAGACGTGCACGTTTTTTCCTTTTTCTTTTGTGCTTTATAACTCTTTCCGACCAATCAATCGACCGTCATAAAGACATTTTCTTTGTTATCGGTTCTAATTTTGTTTTACTTTCTTGAGATGATCGGTTGCGCTTTTTCCGGTTGTTAACCGTCGATCACTTTGTTTCCGGTTGCGCTTGCGCTGATTGGTGCATTTTATTTCCTGTTTTTTGTTTTCTTGATCCGTTCAGGATCGTCACTGTGAGGTACTTTGTGTGTCAATCGCTAGATGGCATCACGGTGATGGTGAACGCTATTTGCTGCGGGATCGGCTGTTGTAAGGGGGGACTAGTTGAACTTTGTTTGTACGTGAATTGTCATCTCGTTACAGCCATCTGTCGGCGACACAATCACCTGTTGAAAGTTAAGAAAACAACTATTCCGGCTATGGAAGGCGGAAACTTATTTCCCTCACCGTAAGGGTTCGGTGCTCGAGTCCCGGGTGCTTGTTCGCGATCGGCCGTTGGTTCCGGCCACGTTGGCTCTCGGACAGCCGGACAGGGTCCTGTGAGTGGCATAGTTTCCTGTTGCGTGACCCGAGCCGTCGCAACCCAACGTCGGGCATTTCAATTCTTGACTTTGATTCACTCCGCTGCTGGCAGCGGCGGCCGCATTGGTCGTCGCCAACGTTGCCATTTTCCAGCTCTCGGACGATCCTCCTCGCAGGACGCACAACCTTTTTATTTTAATGGAATTATTTGCTTTTGTATGTATAGGCCGATTAGGTGATGAATAATTAAAGCAGTGAACGACATCTCCCGGTTGTGTATATAAGGGGACGGATTTGTCCAAGTCTTTGGATGGGAATCTCGTTCCCTACCGATCCGGATCAAGTCAACGACTAAATAGGGCGGGCATCAGAGGAAAGAAAACTAAGCCATCCATAGTTGATGACTGGAAGCTGGAAGGAGGGAAAGACGAGATTGCAAAATGAGGAGCTGACAGAAACTTACGACGACGAGTCGTTGGTTTTATCATGAGCTGATGAAGACAGGCCGAAAATCAAGGACGCTGCCGTCGATCCAGCAACAGCCACCCGCGCTGGATGAGTGTAACAGGCCGTCAACATGGGAGAAGTGGGCGTCGCGACGCTCCCAGGGCTCCCGCCGACACCACCAGCTCCCCCGCCGTACTGGAAACTTGCGTCGTTGTTACTCGTGCCGAAAGTTGAACAGTGATAGGCCGCCGGATCGCTTCCGTTTGAGCTTCCGTAACCATTGTAAGAGGTTTGAGATCCATTGTAACCTAGATAGAGGAAAAGTTTCGATGGACAACAAAAGTTATTAGCTCGATAAATCATTCGGCTGAATCGATTTGATTCGTACCCAAACTGTCGCGGTAATAGAAGGAGCGTTCGGCCGCCGAGTAATCGGCGTGCAAAGGCCGTCCAAATGCGTATGAATGGGTCACGGCTTTTGCGGCTGCTGCCGATGCCGTTTCGACGTCATTGTAACCACCCGTGTCTTCGTTGTGTTGTTGTTGCTGCTGTTGTTGCTGCTGCTGGATGAGTTCGTCGCTACTCGATCCGCCTCCGCACGAGAAATCCAGCGGATCTGTTTGCTCTTCTGGTTGCAAATTGCTGTTCAATTTAGTCTCTTTGTGTTGCTGGACGGTGATTGTGTAGGGATCTCCGCTATTGGTTCCGTTGTAATCACCATCCCCCGACTGTTATAGAATTTAAATAATTATACAACCAATCGTATTCAAGTTGACGATGAACTACTTACACCGCTGATTGCCGATGGTGGCGCTTCGATGCTGCATTTCACCGACAAGTTGATTGCCGTGCTGGGCGTGAATGCATTTCCGACACTTTGAATTCGAAAAGAAAATTTTGTTGAAAATTCAAGTTTTTAGAAATTTGAATAGCAAATATCTCACTTTGTGTAATATGACGGAGTGTGGTGGTCACTGTTTTCCGATTGCTGCTGTTGAATCAAGCCTTGCCCATTGTCCAATCCGGCCACACTGTCGGGAAGGATGGCGCTGTACGAGTCTTGTTGCCGTTGTTGTTGGTTGTGCTCCTCGGATCCCATGGAATCCTTGTTGTTGCTCTTGTTGTTGCTCTGCAACGCGTTGGTGCCGTTGTTGGGCTCGTAAATCGAAGACGACGTGACTCCGTTGTTGTTGTTGTTACTCGCGGCGTTGTCGCCGGATGCCGTTCCGGCCGGGTTGCCACAACTGCCGTCGGGCGTCAGGGGGAACGAATGTTGATAGGCCGTCGCGGCCGCTGCTATTGCCGGGGTAATCGTTGTGACACTGCTTATTACGGCCGACGGTGGCAGGGCCATCGTGACCGAGGGAACGACGGAAGCGGCCGGATGGTGGTGGTGGTGTAGTCCAGCAGTGAAATCGGTCGTCCAGCTTTGATGGTGGTGATGAGACGCTTGATAGTACCCAGTATGGTGGTGGTGATGCTGATGGTGAGGATTGGGGTACAAATGATGGTAGTAAGTTTGTTGGTAATAGGCGGTTGGGGTTGGTTGGTGGTAGGTCGTTGCGGATGTCGGATCGCTGGCGCTACTTCCGGCCATCATCATGCCGCTCATCATTGCCGAAGGAGTCCTGAAGGAGGACGATTGTTGGTGGGATTGTTGGTGGAACAAGGAGGGCGACGTGCCGTTGCCTGGACTGGAACTGCCGTCTTGACTTCCGCCGGATTTGGAGGAGATCGGCGTCAGCGGAGTCGATCGACAGGAACTGTTTCCATCGACGGAAGATTTCAGGTGGTGCTGGTGATTGTCCATCATCATCAAATCGCCGGATTTTCGGCTCTTTTTGGCGCTGGTCGTCGATGCGCTGTGCGTTTGCGAAATTCCGCCGTAAGACGAGTCGATCAGGCCGCCGCTGGTCAAATTGTCGTTGCAATCGCTACCGTTGCGTCCGTCACTATTACTCCGCTTGTTGTTGGATCCGCTCAGTCCACCGCGACCCGACAGGCTCTGGTGTTGGTTGGGTACAACGCTGGATGGAATCGAGTGGCTCAAATGCGGATGCTGGGAATGATGGAGGTGATGGTGAGAGTAGAGAGGATTAACTGGACTTGGCGTTGCACATAATTGGCCGCTCATGTGTTGCTGTTGGCCTACAGACGTTAGCGATTTACTTATGGGCGATGACGTCAAGTCCCCACTTTTGTTGCTGCTTCCACCTTTGTACAAAAAGATTTGAGAGAAATTTATTGATTTGATTTGAATTGAAAATGAATTGCGTGTTAAATTACTGACCGGAATTTTTGTGACTGACTGTCAAAGTGGCGATAGCTGATCCTCCGCCACTGCTGGATGACGGCTGAGACAATCGCTGTCGGTTGCGATTACTTTGCCGGACAGCGGCCGCTAGTGGACAGCCGGACAGACTCCTGTGTGACGTCCTTCCGCTGCTGACGTGACCACGGCCCGTGCAACCCGGCGTCGGGCATTTGACGATCGTTTCGTGCATCGCCAAAACTAATTTACCCAAAAGGAAATGCTGTTAGTGTATTTGAATGATAAGAATTTATACAGGATCAGTTCGTTTTTCTATAAATTTCGTGTAAGCAATTCAATGCTAGGTTCGGCAACAGATTTTATCACTGGGATTTTATGTTTGAGCTTCAAAGTTTTTTTTTCCTCTTCTGCCAGTCCGAAGATTTTCTCATTGCCAACAGTTTTTGTTTGTTTGTTAAGTGCACAATCTGCCGTGAGATTTTGCCCGGCTGCTGCTGCTGCTGCAGCAGTTTTTCTCTCTCTATGGTCGTCTGTGCACAAAAGAAGAAGCGAGGCCGAAGAACGAGTCTGAGCTTTTTCGGGTGAAGGGGGGAGGGATGGATGGATGGAACGACCTGAGCGGATGAAACAATTTTCTAATGAGCTAGTTGCTCTTCTCTTTTCTCTATGGGTTTTTTTGTTTGAAAACTCTGGGGGTATTAGTGTGTAGTAGGCGCGCCCACTGCAACAGCCCGCGGGTCATTCAAAAGTTGCGGTCGGGACTGGCTGGCCTGAGCGTATATTATTATTATTACACACAAGATGATGATGAATAACGACGTCTAATATATACTGCACAACTCGCAGACCGCTCGCTCTGCACACAGTAGTATATATCTTCTAATGTGGGTATAGGAAATAACTAATCATCAACTAAAAGACTTGAAGGACTTTGGGAAAAAAAAGTTTTCGTGACAAATCGGTGACTTATTGTCGAGATCATCATTCGGGATCATGTTGGCTATCCACTGACAGAGTTCCCCCTTTCTCATGGCTTTCTTTTACTTACTTTCTGGCGTGACTTTATCCTTCCTGGGGCAACCCGATAGGCTGCACAGACGGCCGGAATCAAAGCAGAAAAAAAGACAAAAAACAGATGGGAGAAAAAATTGAGTTAAAAAGATTCGACAAAAAAAAATGTTGAAATAGATTTAGCTGGATACCTCCTGTGGTGGGTGTAGAGTCCAGTCACGTGTCCCTGGCCGGTGCATCCGGGTGTTGGACATTTGTTGGTATCTGTAATTATCAAATCAAATCAAATTTTATTGAATGAAATATCACCATGACGATCGCATCTCCCTGCACCTTTTATTTTTTGAACAAGTGAAGCTCTCTCCCCCCCTTCTTTGCTGACTGTGATTGAATAAATGATTGAATAAATCATTTTCTCATCTATACACAGCCCCCATTTCACCGCTTTTATTTTCGCTTTACCCTCAAACCTTTTCCAACAAGTTCTTTTTGTTGGATACTTTTTTACCGGATTGCCAGTTTGAAACGATTGAATGTCAAGAGGAAACTGCAGCAGTGTAATCGTGACACAACCACCAGACTTGGGATTCTATGCATATGGGATGTAGAGAGTCTAGTAGTACGAAGCCACCAGTAGAGCAAAGTTGGTTCCGACCAGTGTTTGGCGAGTAAAATAGGCACATGTTATTTGATGACGTGAATATTAAACTTTTTTCTCCCTTGAAAACCGTGTACTATTGACGGGCTTTTCATTCAGGACGGAGGAAAAAAAAGTTTTCTTTCGTTCACGTTAACTGGAGAACCCAAGGCGTCCTTTCTCTCATCACCCCACCAAATCTATGGATGGATGATTATAAAACGTACCTATACACACACACACACAGACACACGTACCGAGCTAATTGAGCTCTCGTCTATTTATCCTCTTCATTAGCGTTCTGCCATTTGTGATGATGTTTCGGGGTGGGGGTTGTTGGCCTCAAAATCAAAGGCCACCACCAAAAACCCTTCGGCCACCTCATCAGACTTCATCTCCCCTTCTCAATTTAAATGTTAAAGCACTCTGCATATAAGCTTGATGAGGTGGGTGAAGGATTTTTGTGTGTCCAGATTTTTAGATTTGAATTTTTGCGCCAGTGGACTTTTTATCAAAATCCCGCCGATTCATTTGAAGCCGCAGTCGGTGTAAAATGTTTATGAATGCGCGTTCGGGCGTCATTAAATCGCGTTGCGTCTAATATAAAGGATCTCCTGGGATGATGAAGATGAGTACACAATTCTCTAGTCTAAATGAGGTGTATTATTGATCGAGCCTATACCTCGTCGCTAATGAGTGCCCGCCAGCCTCTCGCTCTTATATACGTCTCGCCGATCTATTTCAAAATGGGTGTGCCAACGAATGATGTAAGTAATGAATTGCTATGAGCGTAAAAGAGTTGGGTGGGAGGGTTCTTTTGATCCGCAATGTAAAGAGACCCGTAATTCCGACTCGTTGAAGAAAGAGCTTTTAATAACCTTTTTCCTCTTTATGAATTTAATTTGACGAAGGCGTTGATTGCAGCGATTTAAGAAATTGAATTTGATGTCGTCGAAAATCTACTTGGGCCTATCGGAAACCGCGCCCAGCTGGCAGGATCGAAGGGATAAAAAAGATATATGTGGGGTGGGGTGGGGGCCCGTTTGATTGACACTTTTGTCAGTTGCCCCGAGGGACATTGAAGAAGATGCAAGAGAAGCAGATGGACCAACGCTTTAGCTATTTCACTGTAAAATGTCGTGTTTTGTCTTGAGGGGGGACCAAATCGCCCCCTGCCTCCTTGAATAGCTTTCAGCAGAGCATGTCTCGCCTCCGGTTGAGTTTCTCCCATGTCCAACCAACCCCTGCTGAAGCAAGTCCAGCAGAAGGAAAAAACACGGAATTATTTAAATAAATCACGCAAAAAATAGAATTTAATTTCTTTTTTTCACGAGCTCCCCCATTTTGTTTCTGATTATTTGATGGGGTAAATATCAGGGTGGGGTCGCGAACCGGTATTCCATCAGGGGAGTGTCACACGTCAAATGAAAGATTCAGCGCGAGTTTCAAAATGGTGAAACAACGCGTTCAATATTTATAACAATTATTCTTTCTTCGCTTTTTCCTTTTGTTTGAATCTGTCGGGATAATTGTGATCCATTCATTTCCCGATTCCACGTTTCCATTAGACACCAGCCCCGTGTTTTTTGTTTGTTTTTTTTCCTGTTGACAATTTTCAAAAGTTGTCGGCTCAGTTGGATAGGAGCGATACAGTCCCGATGAATAATCCAGGCCAATTGAAGGGGATCAGGTTGGTCAATCCCAACAAATCCGCACTTTTTATCTGAATTTGCGTACGACCGTAATGACACACCCGTAAAAGATGCCCAAATCATTGGGATGCCTCGATTGTTATCCGAGGATTACATCATCTGTTTTCGTTCGCTCTAAAAGGAAAGAGCTTTAAGGAATAGGCTAAATGTGTGTGTGCACTGCCGGGGAATTAATGAAGTGCCGGGATCCTTCTTTCTAGCTCTCGTGCTCCTTAACTAACCGGTGGTTTCCATGAAGTGGTGTGTGTACGCGCTCCTCCTCATCAAAATGGCAGAATGAAATTAAACAAAAAATAAAAGAGAAGAGAGGGTGGTGGTGGTGGGGAGGAAGCTGTGTGGAGTGGGGCTTTGCAACATCAACACAAAACTCTTGGATAGACAGGCAGCTCTCTCTCTCTCTCTCTTTTACACTTTGGGGAAGGAAATAAAATAGGAGCTGTGTGCTATCCCCACTATTTGCTGCTACTGTGCCGGCAGCTTCAGCCAGCAGCTCCACGGTCGTCACTAATTGCACGTGCCATCTGTTCAGAGCGAGAGCCTCTCTTTTCTATTCTCTCTCTCTCTCTATGTGTATGTATATATGTGTGTGTGTGTGTATTTAGCCGCTAGGGTCATTAGCATTTGCAACGGGCAACTCTCTCTCCCACATATTAAGCCCAGCCACCTCCGCGTGTAGACAGAACGGATTGCTTTCCCGCTTTTCCTTGCCATAGAGCTATACTAGATGGATGAGATAGATAGAGACATATAAAACCTGAGACCAGACAAGGCTCTCTCCTTGTTGAATATTCACCGCAGCATCTCCTTTGCTCCTCCTTTTGCCATCTCTCTCTGCCAATGAAATCAATCTCATCAACAAGCTCTCGCATCCAAGAGTTTCAGCCCCCCACCCTACCCACTCGACCCGCAAAGCTTTTTCACCGAATCTTTTTCACGATTTAATTGCTTTAAAGAAGCGGCGGCCTATTTTTATTTTATTTTCGAAATTCATTTCTTACCTTTGGTTAGAGGCGTTGAATTTGATGAGGAACTGGTCCGATGGCCACCGGAACTGTTGACATTGCCGATTGTGGAAACGACTCCGGAGGATGACGACGTGATGGCACTGGTGCCGGACGTGCCCCAGTCGGAGTAGCCCAGCGATGACATGGCGTACAGCGGAGTGGACATGGCGGCGACGGCAGCCGCGGCCGCCGCTGCTGCCGCCGACGGACTCATCATCCGGTAGCCGCTGCTTCCTCCTGTTGTGCTGCTGCTGTTGTTGGTGGTGGTGGATGTGGATGAGGACGATTGCTGTTGCAAACAGTCGGTTGAGGACAGCGCTGACTGCTGCTGCTGTTGTTGAACCGATCCCGCCCGACTGATGGATCCGCAATCCAGTGACGGCGGAGGCGCAGCCGGCGGAGGGAATGAGCAGCTGAGCTTTTGTAGCGCCGAGTAATGATCAGTCAGTTCGGTCCGTCCGAAATCGACGTAGCCCGTCTGGTGACCACCACCGGCAGCTCCAGCGCTTCCGGCGCCGTAGACGGGCCCGGCGTACAAGGCCGAATGGTACAGACTGGCGTGAATGTCGTGCCCGGCCGACTGTTGTTGCTGTTGTTGTTGCACCTGGTGCAACTGATGCAACTGCTCGGCAGACTGTTCCAACTTGACGTAATTGCTGCTGCTGCTGCTATTGTTGTTACCGTGCTGTTGTTGTTGTTGCTGGTGGTGGTGGTGATGAAGATGATCCTCTTGTTTAACTCCGGCGGCCGCCGCTGCCGCCACCGCCGCCGCTGCTGCGGCCAACGACTCCGTGTAGAGACACGAAGATGAAAAGAGATGATCCTCTTTCTTGACATAGGACGGATCTTCGTGTTGTTGCTGTTGTTGTTGCTCCTCCTGTTGTTGTTGTTGCAGATGATGATGGTGGCTATTGTGATGGTGATGGTGGTAAGAGGAACGGATCAGGACGTCTCTCTGATTGTTATTGGTGAGGTCGGCGTCGTGATCGTGTTGGCCCATTTTAGACGCGGCCGTCGGCTCGTCGCTTTCAGAACGGGCGGGGCCTCTGGCCGAAGAGGCCAGCATCTCGTCTCCTCCGTGATAGGAAGACATGACGACAGAATGTTGATGATGCGCTTGTTGGCTGTTTGCGCTGCTGGATGTGATTGCGGCGTCTCTGTTGGTAATCAACCTGTTGTTGTTGTTGTTGTTGTTGTACTCGACGGTCGAGCGACACTGATTCGGTTCGATCTTGAGCAAGTTTTGAAGTTCCTGGGCGACGGTGGGCGTCGTCGATTCGTCGCTCTGTTGACAACTCGATGAAGAGGATGAAGATGAACAAGAAGAAGGAGTGCTGATGCTGCCACCGCCGTTAGCGCTGGGCGCCAAAGTCAATAGCTGAAGGGGACGACGTCCAAAGACTTTGCCGATTGCGCTACTGTCGTTGGCGACGCTTTCCATCCTCTCTCCCGCGAGACATTCAAATCTCGTTGAACGACACCCTCATACGAGCGTCTTTTTTTTCTTTCTTTTCTGTGGGGTGGCAACTGATCCTTTGAGAAAATCCAAAAAATGTCTTCCTCCTTATTCTTTTTTTTTTGGGGGGGTCTATCGCTATATCTCGTTGATGTCGATCCCAGGGATCCAGCGACGAAACGAGGGAAAGAATGAGTCGCAAGCTGTTGGTCCAGAGACCCTCTTATTTTGATATTATTATTAGGATTCTTTCTCACCCTCGACCGCCACTCGTAACACACACTGAACACCGACCGTCCGCAATTGTCTGGTTATTGAGGCAGCTTTTCTCTTATTTCTTTGCCCGGTATATCAACGCAACCGATCAGCAATTGGTGGGCGGCTCAGAGCTATGCAGCATTTTCCGGTGATGCTATGGTAAATAGGACCGCTTGATTGTTATCTCCTTTGGGCTCCTCTCATTTTTTTTCTTCTTTTCCACGACGATGTTTTTACTGCAATCGAAATAACAGAAAATGTCAATTTAAAGAAAAATAAATTCCACTGAAATAGTTTGCGATTTAGCAATTGAAATTTAAACATTTGGCGGGTTCGGCGAATTTTACAAATTTGTTGTTACGATAAAATAATATGAAAAAGTAGACTTTTATTTTTGGGGAGGTAGTCTAGACTGATTCTGGCGGCGACACGAGATGAAACGTGAGAAAAAAGAATTCCGCCCAACCCACGAGTCGCTCTACAGCGTAGTACGTCTTTAACGTGTAAGGGGGGTGTTGGAAGCCACCCACCGGGCACATCACACACATTTTTGTTTTTGAAAGGATCGCTTAAATGATGGATGAATGTGTAAGAGCACGGGGTGAGGACAGGAAGAAGAGCAGAGCTCCAAGGGCAAGGAGCGGACCCTAATTGGAGAATCGATGACTTGAGCTGCTGAGCTGTGCTCTCCTCTTTTGGCTGTCGATCTCACTGTATTAGTAGAGGCCACAGAGAAAGAGAGAATGAAGGGACCGATCCCGCATCACACACGACGACACGCTTCTTCGTTTATAACCTTTATATAAGACGCGTCTACACACAGCGGCAGTTGCTCCATCACGTGAAAGACTCTTCGTTCGATTTCTCTCTGCTCCGTACACCTAGAAATTGATCGGATTTAAATATAACATCAAGGCTTTCACCGTTGTTTTGTTTGTTCCCGCAATCGAATTATTTGCGACGCTTCTTCAATTCTTCAACAATAATTTGTGAGGATTGGAGTAGTTTAAAACGATTTCCCTTGTTTTGTTTTTTTCCAATCTTGCCGGTTGTTGTTTGCTAGACGCAATTGATGCCGTGGAATCGTTCAATCAATTGAACATCATCCATTCTTTTTGCGCCTTACTGCAATGGCTCTTCCGCTGTGCGGAGTCGCTCCGCCATTTAGAGAAAAGAATAAGGGGAGCAAAAGAGATTTCTAAAGACACTACAGAGACCTATAGGCAACCTCCCGAAAGAAGAAGAAGAGACTAATCACAAAAAGGCTATACGTCGTCGATGGTGTCATAGGAAATGGGGCGGAAGGCGGAATTGAAGGGCAGGCCAGGGAACCATCTTCCACGTCCCGTGATATCCGCGCTGCTGGATAGACTCGTATATATTTAGTAGAAGTAGCAGCAGTCTAGGATTCGGGAAGGGGAGAGGCGGTCATAGATCCTTAGCCAGTGGTGTTTTTTCTCTTTTGCGCTGGCAATGTTGTCGACTTCAGTAGACAAGAGTATTATTATATATTTTACGTGGAGGAGGGTTCGGTAGCCTGCCGTTTTTTCTTCTTCCCCGTGGCGGAGGGGAGAAGCAGCATGTTGCCATGTCGGCACTGATTCAGAGTCCCGGCGGGAAATCTCGAATGCTCTGGTCTTTTTTAGACACAACTGCACACAGGATCCATATAGACGGAATCGGATTATATCAATGCCCAATATCAATTCATCGTCACGGGCCTGTTTTATTATTTTTTAGCTTCTTCCGGGTGTGTAATAGGCGGATGGAGGGTCTACATTGAGGACATGCTCAGATTACCAAGTCACGACGCAGAGAGAGACAAGAGTTGTCTCGTTTTTATTTAGTTGAAATGGGGACTAATAATGGACGAACTGGGCTGGACGGAAATGCTGACGATTTCTGATACGAGAGCATCATCACAAATCGCTTATTTCTTCCTTGTGCCGAGATGAAATATCATCAAATAGAAAAAAAGGGCGACATAAAAGAAAAGTCCCAGGAGATGACCAATGTCGGGACTAGGGAGGGGTCAGACACTTCACACAGGGAAAGAAGGAAGAAGAAAAAAAAAATGAACAAGAAGCTCCTAAATCGGTTGCTGCTCCTATAGCCGGGGCTGCAGATCCAGTTAGGAGCTAAACATATCCCGGCGGCCAGCAAGTTTGACCAAGAGAGAGAGATTGAGAATATATATATATCTGTAATAGTTGGGAATTGGTGATCCCATTTTGTTTCTTTTTTCTCCTTTTTTTGGGGGGTGGGGGTGTCTTTAGCCAGCGAAATTTATTCCCAATCTTCTTGATGTCGTTTTATTACCTTCTTTACACGGCCGTTTCTATATCCCCCTCCCACGTATACATAGTTATAGGCCTACGTAATATTAGACTTGTCTTGTTATAGGCCTATAGGGGTCGATCGCTCTAAAAGGCCGTCGGTTTTCTCTTTGGGCTCTCGTTCCACTTGAATTGTTGGATTATATGGCCATTGCCCTATACACTCTTGCCGGTCACAGGCCCAGCAGGCCTCTCCTAATTGATAAAAAAGCTCGAGGCGGATTTGTTCTAGTCAAAGCCCTCCATGGATGTTCGACTACCAAGGTTTTAAGGGGTTTCGTATAGGCTGCTGCTGCTCTGCTTTGTGTAAACTCGAAGGCAGCCAGCAGTTTAATTGTAATGAGTCGAGGCCTCCTCCTTCTTCTCTCTCTCGCATTCTGCATCGCTCTCTCTCTCTATTCGGCCATCAGGGTCCAATCAAACGAGGATATACAACCCGTCTCTTAATAGTTGGAGGCGCGGATCGATTGTCCGAGTAATATACTCTACAACAAATAGATAATAATACAACCGGGTTGAAGAGCCACACAACAATTCACTGTACACTGCCCTCGTTTGGTTTCAACAAAACACGAAGAATGAAGAGAAGCGAGCAACAGTTAATGATCTAGCGCTTTTATATAAGATACGTATAGGACTCTACAGAGCACACTGATTACGTCTCATAAAACCCTCAAATACGTAAGGGGGGAATCTATATGGTGAACCGACACTGGCCCGATCGTCTGCTGGATCCTATAGTTTTTTTTTTCTTATTTGATTTTTTTTTGTTTTAGCGTTGCCGACGCCAATTGTGTGCGGTCGAGTCGAGCTCGGCGTGTGAGACAAAGCGGGAGAGTAGTAGTAGACGACATGCCGTTGAACCTGGTGTGCGGTTGTATATTATCCCCCCCCCCCCCCCCTATCCTTATTTTCTGGTTTCCCGGCTTGATTGTGTGTCGTGAGACTGGACAGTAGCTGGCAATAATAATCATCATCATCATTATCATGACGGTGACGGTTCCCAATTGACGTGCCAGGACGAAATGTCGAACCCGGCGTTTGCTGCTTCCGCCGAACGGAAGGGGGTGACGGAGCGACGCGCGTCGAGGTCAACTCGAATCGATTCTCTTTTTTTATCTTCTTGTTTTTTTTGAAATGACGAAAATGTGACGTGGGGTGCTTTTGTTTCGAGTCATTTCCAGACGGCCTATGGAAAGGTCAATTGAAATCCGTCGGGAAAATCGAAAAATCACCTGGTAGGGAAGGTATAGACGAGGGTCTATACTCTGCCATGTCCGATATTTGTTCCTACTCTCTTTATTATGACATTCCAATCTGAAAACGATTACATGTGACTGCCCTGACTAGTATTACAGTACCTAGCTGTGCTCTGGCAATCTTGGGTGTATAAATAGTATAGTAGCTCTGTACGCGTTTGCTTGGCTGTGCTCAATCGTGAACAATAAGGAGACGCGGCAGGAGAGAAAAGAAATACCTGCTCTTGGCAGGGTAGTAGTACACGGTGATGTTGGTGCATCATCATCTCCGTGGTAACGAGTCCTGCTTCATATTGCGACTCATAACCTCTCTCTGTCTCTCTTGCTGGACAATCTAGGACTAAGTTAATACTTGTGTAATATACAGCACAAGCACGTCAAGCTGATCGGTGCTGGGGGAAAAGCTCTGCCAGTCAATTGAATCTAAACAAAAGCGAATCATCTTGAGGACAATTTCTTTTTCTTTGGACGTTTCTTGATTTGAAATAAAACGGATGGCGCGTTCAATATCCGAATGGCTCCCTTGTCTTTTGCTCCCGCGTCCGAGACTCGTTTGAAAGCGGTTGCCACGGATCGCCCCCGAGCTACAAATGGGGGATGTTGTATTATTATACAGAGCAGTGGGAAATATTATGGACGGAGATATCTCTCTCTTTGAAAACGAGGGTCGCTCACAGCAACCGAAATCTATCGAACACGAATCTGCTGCTGCTAGAGAGAGGGTGTGTGTGTGTGTCTGTGTGTAAGATGCCCCAACTGGTATCGAGTTGATGAATTTTTGTTGATGGAAACCCAAAGAGAGAGAACCACGTCGTCATCGGCCTTACTACTCTTCTGTTTTGGATGTACACGTTGGTTGGTGATGGAGGAGTAAAAAGCCAATAATAATAATGTCACTTGACTGTGCATTCAACTATGAGCTGTGCCTAATGTTGAGCTGCAAGTGTTGGAAATTGCTGGCGTAGTAAAGAGGGTTCTTGGTTAATATATTGCTTATCAACTCATTCGTTCGTGTAATAGAAACAATCGGGGCAATTTTCCTTAAGAAGAAAATCCAAAAAATCGAAATGGGATTTTTATTCAGTATAGGCCTATTGAATAGTTTGTTGTTGATGCTGCAGGTTTCTTTTTATTTTTTAATAAGAACGATTTATGGAACAATTAGAATCTACCGGCAGTGTTACCCAACCGGCTGTCGCATACACTTGGTTGAGCACCACACAGGCTCTAAATTAAAACCGTGTCAGAGCAACAGAATAATTCAATCAATAATTCCTTTTTGTTTTTGTTTTGTTTTTTTCTAATTAAAAAACAAAAAGGGATTATTGGCAGAAAAATAAAAAGTTATGTGATTGGAACCGAATTGGAAAAGTGAATTGTGACTCTTTCTTTTAAAAAAATGTAGGAGAGCAATGACTTAAATCACGATTCTGTCGTCTTCTATTCTCCCGAAATAAAAAAGAAGAAGTGAGAGGGTCGAAGCAGAGATGAAGCCACAAAATTGATGGTGAAAGGTGGATTCGTCCATCAGTCTTGTTCCCCATACACAACCGAAGATGATTACATGTCGACTTGTGTGTAAGGGAGCTAGCCCCTCTAGTGCCGCAGTTTACTACTTGCTCAACTGCTAAATGATCTTTTTCTTATACGGCGTATAGATCCGTCGACTATATTCCAAAAGTCTAACAATCGATAAAAATATATTTTAAGACGAGAGAGAGAGAGGACCAAGGTCACACAATCACGTCGTTTCAAACCGCCGGTTTTCGCCTCAATTGATGGAGTGCAAACTGGGCAGCAATCGGTTCATCTACTTGTGGGTGAACTGCAGTGATGATGCCACTGAACTGGGTTTTTACACAGAATGAAACTAGGCCGAGGAATGACGGCCCGATTTCAACCTGGACGTTTGCCACTGATTCGGCCCCCTCTGGGTTCCTCCAGCACATATCTGGCTAGGGGGGGGGAAAAGAGCACTGCTGGAGCAGCAGCAGCGTGCCCGGCCTAGTAGAGAGAGTGCTGGTGGCACTAGTCAGCATCATTCGTCTCTTGGCAAATGATCTGTCAAGGTATATATCCTTACAGATCGAACCCCCTGAAGGATCTTCTCTCATTGAATAGAAAAGCGAATCCCCCTTCTCATCCCAACCCGTTACTGGGGGATAGCCACTCGTGTGCTATGGGGGGGGGACGAAGTCTTTTGCTGCCAAAATCAAAACGTTATCATCCCTCCCGATCATATCGATGCTCTTTTTTCAATTTTTTTCAGTTTGGCCGGTTGAAGGGGAGGTCAGGACAAATGGATCATCACAGGCCTCCCCTCATTCGGTTCTAAAATTCATCTTGTCGGCCGTCATGGAAACATTGGCTGTTGAATGCTGGACAATCATTAGATGAAGACGAGGTTTCTTGCAATTCCTTTAGGCCTTTAGAGAGAAAAAAAAAAGATCCTTGCGGATATTTCCACATTTATTTCAAATGCTGCGGTTGTTGTATTACTAGTGGCCGGCGCTCTATTGGTTTTGGGGGTCGAGGTCGATCAGCTGGACTGGAGAATGATTTGCCTCCTCTAAATGGCTATTAGTTATATCAGCCGTCAACACTCGACACACAAAGACAACTCACTCACCGTGATGAAGGCCTATACTGCACCAGTCTAAGTCGCTCCTAGCTCTTCTTTTTTTCCCTCCTCATCTCTTTAAACGTCTCGAGATCAACACATCGTTATATATATCTACCAGTCTCAGTCAGAGAGAAGAAGAAGAAGGGGTGGATGGATGGATGCGACGGGCCTCTTTTGATTTTCCCAATTTCTCTCCGTTATTTCGTCAATATCATCACTAGCGTTGATGATAAATAGCTCAAGTGGTTTACCCCATTTTTGTCTGTAGCCGACGGATGAGTCTAAATTTCGATTAGATTATTCCTCCTGTAAACAATCCCTTGAGACACTGCTGGACTAGTAAAAAAACCGACGGCGAAAGTGTTTGGCAGACATAATAGACGTTAACATTGAGATGTATAATAATAATGGCTTGTTTACGGACACAAGGCAGACCTAATAAATATACTCTCTCTCTCTACGCTCTATGTGTGTAATGTGTAAACGATAAGAGACGTCGGGCGAAATCGACCTGTCGCGAGGGCGATATGTTGGAAAAAGCGGAATTTTCATTAGGCCGGATTATATGGGATGAAGGGTGAAGGGGGGAGGGAGGAGGACGACCTGGCCCCCTTTTTGCTTCGCCTCTTGAACGTCTTTTCTATGTATTATACGTCTAACCTAACCGTTTGTGTTTGTATTTGTTTGCCTGCTGTGTGTGGCTTTCTTAAGCCCTGTGACACACACCCGCACACTATATAGAGACTTAGATATAACATAGCCGAGCAGCCAGCAGCAGAAACAGACGGATCAACTCATTTCTCTATTTTTCCGTCTCTCTCTCTCACACAGTTGACACACGGCCGTTGGAATCAGACCGGCAGACATTCATTGAGTCCATCAGGCCTCCCCCCCCTCCTGTTTTCTGACTACTACCTACTAGGGGTTGCGCCTTATGTAATATATACAGACGTTCTTATTTTTTCTTCTTTTACCGCCACAGTTTCCAATATTATGACTCGTACGAAATAGAAATCTGAAGCTCGGGGTGAAAGAGAAAGAAACGCGATAGGCTCTCGTCCCGTGAAGCTGTGTTTTATTATTATTATTATTATTATAAATATATATAGAGAGAGTAGCTACATTGAATGTACTGTAGACTATCACTGCCAGTCCTTTGCTCCTGTGACTGACGGCTTGTTAATTGCGCCCGGCGCTCGCAATTCCACCCCATCACCTTTTTTCCAGACTCTACTGCTGCTGGTTTGCACCCAAATAACCCCGTTTTTTTTCCCTACTCCTGTTTTATGTATAGGCCCATAAGAAATCGACTCTGGCTGGCCCAGGTTATATCGTATAACGCGCTATTACACTCAAGCAAAACAAGATCTCAATAGGAGAAACGGATTTCAATAAATAGCTGATGACTGTGGCGTCTGTTAGTGACGACAGAATGTTTGCGTCTATACAGTCGCCGGCCGCCTGTATATAGGCAATACATAACTAAGTCGCACATTGGGGTCTCTTTTCATCGCTGGCAATGGACCATCAGTGGGTGGTCCGCCGTCTCTATTCCCGTTTGATTATTAAACGCTCGCCGACTAACGCTCGTCATATAGGCCTAATAGATATTACACGCTCTAGGGCAATTGATTGACGAGTGATTCGTGAATATTCAACTTACCAATGGACGAAAGACTAGAAGGGAAACAGGTGATGGCGTCCAACCGAAACTCTAGACGACACTTTTTCTTTCCGGTCGAGTAGTTAATTGAGTTGAAACAATTTCACACGAAACCATCAAACTCCAGTGTTTTTCAAAATGCACATTGAATTGTAACTGCGGCTGTTTGACAATCAGTCAATTTTATTTTTCGTAGTTTTCTCGTTTGCAATTGGAAAGCGAAAAAATCGACGGAGAAATTGCGTCTAAATGTTTGCGATTGTTAATTGAGTGTCAGGTTGTATGAAACGAACGCGGGAGCCAAACTGTGTGCCGTGTGCTGTACTGGTTGTGTCTGTCGGTATACTGGAGGGAGGAGGATGGATGTTGCACGTGTGGCCGCCAGGCACACTCTGACCCTCCAACCCGGTCGGGCACCCTCTCAAATAGTGTAGTTCACCGAGGGTAAAGGCCGCCTATTACGCTTTATACCATATAGAGCAGAAGCAGGAGCTCAGGAGGGGACTCCTCACGCATAACTGTATAGCTCATATTATGACTGCGCATATTCATTACCAGTATTTGACTCAAATGTATTATATCTAGTGCTATTTCTTTGATATTTTTAAAATTTCGTCCAACCGATTTCAAATTTCCCGCGCTATTCTGATTGTGCACTAATTGCAATTACGGAAGGCGGTAATTGAATGAAATTTAAAAACATTGGTGTAAAAGGGGAGAACATTATTCTAGGCCTAGTAGTGAAATTGTTTTTAATAGTGGAGCCTTTTGATCGACTGTGGGATACGATTCGATTTCGTCAATATTTGAAGACTGAACTGAACAATTCGGCAATTGAATTTTACCGCCGCCGCCGCCGCCATCGCTAATTAGTCAGCCTCGGCTTTTGCTCTTCGGCTGCTCAATGTATACATTACCAACGTGTACTCACCGAAACCCTTTTCCGTTTTCTATATTGATACACACATTTACATCGGCTCTGTGCTCTGTGCTGTGTGTATATCTAAATAAGGTCTATTGAGGTTGGCGTCGCCATCAGTCGGCCCTGTGGATTTTCAAGCGCCCGGCGCTGGTGATTGAAACATTCAACCTTCTCTCTCTCTCCCCCTTACCACCCAACTGTCTGTCTCGTCTATAGATCTGAAACGCCACACACACTTTGGTGCCCTGCGGCTCTTGCGTTAGCGAGTGAGCGGGTTATTCAAATTGATGGGGTGGATATAGAAGTAGCGAGGGAGTGAGTGGGTCTTCGTGTTGCGTGATGGCCCGGACGACTCATTAATTGACGAGAATCTACGTGTGTGTGTGTGTGCTTGCGTACGCAAAGTATCTATGTCTGTGTATAAGTAAGGCACCACATTTGAATTACACACAAGGCCTCTCAGGTCTCCCCCTCACTATACACACTCCGGCCCTGTCCGCCAACTCGATGACACTCTATTCCGGTGTGATTTTTTTGTTTTCCTTTTGTTTTCCTTTTTGTTTTTTTATCGTTATTTTTTTAAAGCCTTCTTCCCCCTCTATCCAACCAGCGCTATAACTTTAATATCATACTTAATAGACTATGGGGTTCTGTGTCGGGCATGTCGTGAGATGAGATTTAACTAATTTTTTTCCCTTAATCTTTTTTTTCTTTCTTTCCTTCCGGGATGGAGGCGATGGTGGGCGCTGGTGCGGATTTTAATTTTAAAAATTATTCGCGCGGCTGAAAGCTTTTTCCTCCTTTTTTCTATTCGCAAAGTGCCAGCGCCACACGACGCCCCAAAACGTCGTCTGCACATTTAACACGAACCTTATGTCGGTCCGTCCGGGCAAGAGAGAGAGAGAGATCCCTCTGAATCTTTTGCTGCGGATGCTATAGACGATTTGAATGATTTAGTTGGTCGATGAGCTGTCTAGAAACGATGGTCTCCCAGTATATATACACACACAATATGTGATGCAGGATCTCTCCCTGACTACTCCCGACGAGCTGATGTGCGCTGATTGGTCTCGTGCAATTTTCATCACCTTGAATTACTGCGGACTGGCACACTACTGTACAATATACCTGTACATTTAATTGAGATGGTGCTGACGGGATCGGACCGATCCGTTAAGAATGAGCTGGCAACGTTAGATTCATGGAGAGAAAGGGGGCGTTTCTTTATTTCAGAGAGTCAGAAGTGTTTAGTCACGTCAGAGCATTTGTGTTTCCCGATTATTTGCTCTAGGTTCATTAATGTGATCCCAAAAGTTCGCATTTGGAAAACGTAGTTCCTGCTGGTACCTGGTAGCAGTGGCGACCGTGAAAGATTATGTAACGAAAAAGTAAAAAGGAAATTAGTTTCGGGTCACTGAAACAGTGAAATGTTACAGTTGTACCAGAGTGACGAAACAACGTGACCAGCTGATTGATTCCTCGTACGTGGTATAATGTGATTAAAAATGAGTTGGAGGTCTTAGGAAATGCCATCAACTTCTAACTTCCCCACAGAGTTTTGGAACCTATATCGTTTATTCCATCATCCTCACGAATCCGCCCCCTCGATCCGATTCTAATCGGATGCCCCCCAAAAAAGTTTTTCCCGGTCCGGTGAGGGGCCGCAGGGCAGATAGGTCACATACCCCGAAATCTTATTTGTTGTATTCTTGTCATTCCTTTCGCTGGTAGTTTTTCCTGCTCACCAGGAAGTTTTATTGCAATCTCGTCATCGACGAAATTCATTTCATTGCGTTGCCCACAACAGCAAATGGAACTAACTCGTTTAACTTGGGACTTTGGCGATTGTTTTAACTCTTGTTGTTGTTCATCCTCAGGTGGTGGCGAAGCAATCTAAAAAGCGTTGATGGCCCGCCAGGAGAAAACTTGTTATGGGATGGCAGTTGCGGCACACACACATGGGCGCTGGAGCTGCCACACACACACGCTGTCGGACCACAAGGACCAAAAGGTAGGGCCTATAAAAGGCGAAAGTTAACTTTGCATCTAGTAGACTAGTAATAGTACTACACTGGCAGTAGTAGTAGTAGAAGAAGGAGGAGGAAGTTGTGTACTACTACTACTACTACAAACTAGATTGTGCACTACTAGTAGGGTGTTTTTGAATGAGCCAAAAAAGTCGAATCTACAGGTCCTACATGTTGTCTTGTTTTCCGGTGTAGGCCTATAGTGATATTTCCATATTGATTGAATTGAAACATTTTTCCCATTGAAAGAGAATATTGCCTATACCACTCTGTTGAATTGGGCAGTTTATTATGCAAGACGCCCGCGTCATCCAGTGCTGTGAAATTTGGGTCGACGTAAGGGACTGTGTACCACGCCCGGCAAGAATCAACTTGGCGGGAGAAAGTTTTTAAAGGGCAGACCGGGGGGTCGTAGTAAGGGACACATCTTAATAGTTCCGGTCTTCACCTTGGTGTGTGTATATCCTCTTCAGCTCCGGCGAGGGTAAAGTACAAAGACGGGCGGAATGGTCCAGCGATGGCTTGTACTTCTTGCTAGACACACACAGCAGAGAAGCAGCAGCAGGGCTCAGCACTTTACTTGGTCATTAGGCCTATTAAAGTCACGACAGGAGGAAACTATTGCGCTAAAATGATGATTGAAATAACCAAGTGGACTCGCGGTGCGCCGGTCGGTTTTATTTCTTGAGTGACAACTTTCTTAACCCAGCGGGAAAATGTTTTTTATTTTTTAATTTAAGATTTCGGTTCTGTTGCGCTGGTTGGGTCAGCGGCTTCCACGCTAACGTAGATACGCATGTATATTCTTGTGTCAATGTTTTTCTTGAGGCCCCTTGTGAGAGAGAGGCCATTGCGTGATGCACCATCCCCTTTTTTTTGACTGCTTGGCTTTCTCTCTGTGTGTGCGTCTAAACTTTACGGAAACGGACTGCGCTGATGTATCACGGATGGCCGACTTGCGTCCCCCCTATTATTCTCTGCCTAGTCTGATTCTTACTCCATCCAACCCCCGTATACGATAAGGAGTAAGCGCATTATTAATTTCGTGTAGAGTAGAGAACGTGGGGCGGCTGTATTTTATATGTGAAAGCAAGAAGAAGGGGCGGTCATTTTTTGCACTCTCTCGCCCCCCCCCCTTATCTCCACCCTCTTTTGCCCCTATCGCAACCCTTACGTAATCGTCATCAACGCTCCGCTGATGTGTGTGTGTGTGTTCCCCCTCCGGAGGGATTCCGGCCTTTTGCTAGTCCCCCCTCTCCTCCTTTGAATAGCGCGATCTGATGGCCGGCCGAGAGAGTCTGCTGGATGTTGTACTACCTCGTAGTTGTTTTCAGTCTGGTTGTGACTATATTTTATTTATTTGTTTGGGTTGCGCCGTTTCTGCCCCTGCTGTGCT
Source organism: Daphnia pulex (assembly GCF_021134715.1). NCBI lineage: Eukaryota > Metazoa > Arthropoda > Branchiopoda > Diplostraca > Daphniidae > Daphnia > Daphnia pulex. The sequence goes on along the minus strand of NC_060018.1, from coordinate 938,576 downwards.
GTGCTGTTCCTATATACGGATGGATGGATGGGGAGGTCTAGCGAGTCTGGCGTTCATCACGCTCCGTATCTCCTATAATACATTAACCGCGGCCGGCCGACCGACCGGCCCACTTGTCGTCTGAGCATTTGTTTGACCAACCGCCCCCCTATTATTTGGACAAGTCTGCCGAGATTTGAGCTCCTTTTGAATTTCAGACCAACCACCGCCGCCTCACACAACACAAACATTCACGAGCCTAATTTCACAAAGAGGGTCGCCAGTCTAATCGTTTTAGTCTTTCCCTGCGTAAATGGCCAAGTGTCAACAGACGTCCAACATCAACCCAAAAAGGCATTTATTCGAAATGATCTCCCAGCCATCGGAGAAGCTGAAATCAGCTGTTGCGTCGAAAAAAGACCGTGTTCCACAGATTCATCTCTTCTTTTTTGACCAAAGTTTTATTCGATTAATGATAAAAAAGAGAGGACAGACACAACAACCTTTTTAGAAAAAAACTCTTACACGTGGAGAAGGCTGGCCCGAAAACGTAACAGATTTCCGTCATGTATTACTTACAATCCATTCCAGCTCTGGTTGGTTGTCTGAGCTTGGTTTCTTGGGTGATGTCCGGTTAATAATGTTTGAGGCTCAACCCGGACGGACTCGGATGAATTCAAAGCCCAAAAGTTGGACCGACTTGCCGTGTAGTCACTGAAAGGGCAAAGAATGTTTTCTATTTGCGTCGCATCTTGTTTTTTTATTTTTCATCATTGAGTCTACGTGAGTCGAAAAACAGATTGACATCAAGTCAGGAACAATTGATCGTAAACTGTTGCCAAGCATCAAAGAATTTGATAAGGTGATGCTGGACAATAAAAGCCTTTTTTTCATTCTCTTTCACTTGTGTGTCTCTTGACTTTTTTTTTGGTGGGGGATGGTGGAGGCGGCCGCACCGGTCGACCCCCCGGTGGGTTGGGCGATCGTGTGGGAGGAGTCGGATGAAAATGCTGTCGCCCGAAGAAAAGACTCATCTCTGCCGTCTAAAAGTTAACATCAGGTGTGCTGCACTTTAAACTAGCAGATAGTTAGTCGAGACAAAGGAGGAACAAGAGTTTTCGATTGGGGTGGTGAGGGTCGACAGGGGGGGGATAAAGTAGGAAGGATTGTTCTGATGACGGCAGAGCCGTGATCCCGTTGAATTTCCACAAATGAGCTGGCTGAACGTTATAATGAGCCCTCCATGCCTCTCGTTTGTCTCTCTCTCATCGGCGAACTCGACTCCATGGTGATGATTCCATCGAAGCTTTTGGCCTTTTGAACTTTAGAGCGCGCCAAAAGATTTCCGAATCAATCAAGCGAATTTCCAGGAAACGGAAATCAGACGAGCACACACACACACACACGGCTCCCCTTTCAATCACCGTCGCATCTCGGCAATTTGTTTGCCTTTTTATTTCCCCAATTTGTCGTCGTCGTCAATAATATATCTACATTTCCTTTTCCAATTTTTCGATGATTATTTCACCTCGTTTGCGCGTCAATGAATGGAAACGGATGAAGACGTTCTTTTGTATGAATTCCCGATCGGGGCGGAGTCACGGCAGACGGTTTGGGGGGGTTGGGCTCGAGGCGGGCGCGGTTATCAAAAGCGGAGCAAAACAAATCGAATCAAGAAAAAATGGGGGAAAAACAATCCACTTTTGTTCGGTTGATAATAAAGAGGCTGGTGCGGGAGGCCTTGTGATGTGAATGAGCCTTTATATATATGCTATTATTATTATTACGAAGATCCTCCTCCCTATTGTGACGGCTTCCTTGTTATATCAAGGAGGAGGAGCAATCTGGTTTTCTTATGGGGGGTCCACCAACGACACAATGGGATCCCGTCTACCTTGGCCGCGGCTTTTGAATGTGTTTGTTTTGATGCCCACGTCATTTTCAGATTTGCCCCTTTTGTATTAGCAAGATAGTAGAATAGTGGCAATAATAACGCGCTGTGTTTCCTATGAAAACGAAACACATTGTGTACTAGATTGTAGCGCAGCGATGGTAGAAGATGTGGCCGCCAGACGCTCAGGTTAACACACAATGTGCTGTGCTGTGTGCTGGGCATTTATTTTCACAGGCATTATGTCGGTTAATAATGCCGATTTTCCAGGATAGGAGGCCATCGCATATAATGGAGAGTTCGTTCCCCCCTACTACTCCACTTGTGCTTTTTATTTTTATTTTTATTTTTTTTCAAATCAACACTCGACTGGGATGCTCGAAAGGGGTTGCGTACTGCTGCACCGGGGTTGGAATAGTTTCATGCCGGGCCAAGAGCTCCGTGGCCCAGGTGCAATTCCCAGGCGCAGCATTCCAACCCTTCTCCTACGACACGAATGTGATGGATGTTTGTTAACTAACTGTGCCTTAATGAAAACGCGCGTGAGGATTCTGTAGGAGCAGATATCTCTCGTCCTGATTGCTGTTTTGTGGAAATTTCCAAACCTTAATGAGATGATGGCGGGCCAAGGCAAATGCTGGCCCTTTGATTCTCTACTCTTCCGTGTATATCGGCTTCTTATTGGTCTCTCTCTCTCTCGTAACGTGCAGTGTGCTGCTGTTATTAAATAGCTGCGCTGTGCACCCAAACTGAATTGGCTCGGACCGGCGGCAGCCACCGACTTCCTGGAACGTTTGCCATTGTGTGTCTCTCTGCCGCTTCTTTATCAGTTTCACCCCCCGTGAGTTTGTGCGCATCTATTGCTCTCTTCGGCCATATCCTGTTCAATTATAGAAGACTCGATGTTGAAAATTGGGCAAAAGTATGTCAGACATTCATCAAACTTTGCATACGAATAATGCAGTGTCTTATTTTACTATTCCCGACAGACTTTCAGTCCTATAATAATCATCCGAGTCGACCGTCCGTGCGCAGTTGACTCTGTATTATTATTATTATTATTGTTGCTATTATTATTCCTCCATATATTTATAGTTTCTATATTCGTACGTTATGCAGTTGCATTTTCTAGATTTATTTCTGATGATATGCGCCGGCTGCCCCGGTGCGTGTGACAGTCATCTCCGTACGATATTATAACGATATTCTGCCGTGATGCGAGGCCTCTCCCGCTCTGATCGGAGCTGCACACCCTTGGCCGTTGCGGGTACAACTCCATTAGCTGCTGCCCACGGTCGTGTGTTGTCTGTACTGTGCGCCCTGTGGAAAATATTTTCTACTTTTTTGTTCTATTTATACGGACCCTTTATTCTCTGCCGATGATTTTACGATCGGCCTCTATAATGTTGGTCCCGTTAACCCCCACCTTGATCCCGAAATTTGACTTGTTTTTTCTCCACCCCCCTTCCCTCCCCCACCGTTGATGCCGAATGTATAAAAGTAAAGGACAAATGGATTCGGAGCTCTGCGACTCGCGGTGAAATTAATTGACATTTTGGCTGCGCGCTTCTTCTTGTTTATACAACGCAAGTTTTAGTGGTCCCAATCACGTCATGCCTGGGAGTTATAGACCAGCGTGAAGAGAAAAGCAAAAGTTGAAGGACGAGTTTCCTCTTTTTGAAATGTTTGGTCTCGGGATGTCGATTGATCCGTCGAATTCTCCGTTCCCCCCGTTCCCATCGTCTCTCTCTTGAAATTTCGTGCAGATGCCCATTGCCCATTAATCCGGAATAACGGAATCGACCTGATTTGCCCAACTTTGGCTGGATGCTAAAACTACTCAACACATGCTGGCCATACCTTTTTGTGTGCTGCGTTAGTTGTTAGTACCAACATGCGCTGAATAGCCCGAACAACTCTGCTGCGTCTCTTTTTGGCCAGCAGCATCAATTTCACAGAGAGTTATTGGCTTATTCCGAATCGGGTCCACTGTGGTTGGTCCCCCTTTTACTTTGGCTCTTTATTGTTGTTTTTGCCTACAGTTCCGTGTCAAATCGTGAAACGAAAGTCGGGGCTTGTGATGTGGTGGAGAGGTCACAGAGTTGGGAAATCAGCCACCGAACTAGCAGCAGGAGAGCCCAGGTCTCTCTCTCTTGTTCTTCTTCGCCTTTTTGTCAATCGGCCAGGGGTTGAACGGTGTGGCCACGGTCGCCGGCGGATTGACAGGCTGTCGAGCATCTCTAATGCGGGCCCGCTCCCGTCAGAGTCTATAGATAATATATGGCGCTGGAAAGATCCATCCATCCATTCCGTCTATACGTATATTTAAAGGGCCATGCTGCTGCTCCTGCTGCCAGGATGGCCTGAAAACTTTGTGCATATGTCGATGGAGTTGATCAAAGAGACTTTGCTGGGGTGTGTGTCGTGTGGGTTGCGCTGGTGGTTCTTGCACGGGAACCAGTTCCTATACACTCGTCGGAAGGAGCGGCACAATTTCAGTTGAGACTGCCGATATAATCACACAGTCAATCCGCCTTCCGTTGCCGCCTATAGTCTCTAGCTCCTTTCTACACACCTCGGCCCCCTTGATGTGGCAAAGGCTTCTTCCCAATTGCAACAGACCCAGCGCTCGAAACTTGGCCGACTTTCGAATGCAACCAAGTGCCGTTATTTCAGAGTTGACTCACCCCTGATGCGTATTAATAGCACTCGCAATACTACTACTCGAACACAAAAAATAAAAAAAAAAAACTAAGAAAAGATTTTACTCACGTTGTTGCCATTAATTTTACAGCTGCCGATTTTTTACTTAATTGGTTCTTTTTTGGGTTACTCTACGTTCATCTTCTCTTATGTATTCGAAAGGGTTGGCACAGCGTGGCGTGTGCTGCTGGCTTTTTTTGTTTTTTGGTTGGTACCTGTCAAAGTGTTTTTTCTCGTTGCCAGCCCTTTTGTGTGTGTGATTTTCTGTTGCCGCGTCGCCGTACCTGTTACGACCGACACCGCACACACATGGATCATCATCATCATCATCGTCTCTCTCTATGTGCACGTATAGCGCTGGTCTATGCCATCAGCTCCCGTGGCGGTGGCGCGCGCCCTTGCCACTTGCGTGTGTGTGTGTGTGTGGCCGGCGACCGTGTGCCCGCGTAATTACCTCCCCACCACTCGATTAGGGACTCTTCTTCTTTCTCTCTCTCTTCGCCTACTCCGCCCTGTTCCACCCCACAGCGAAATCAAGAAAAATAAGACACTCGCTCCTGTTGGCCGCTGGATAATCTATGATATGGAAATGATTCTGATGGAGGTTAGGGTCTATTCTCTGTTGGTCTGGTTTACCCCTCACGTCAATGGTTGGCTATATACTATGTAGCCCCACGTAATATTCACGGGATTTTCCAGTCTCGTGTATTTTTTCGACTGTTTTTCTGGGGAATGAAACAAACACAAAAGGTTTGAAAAAAATAAAAAAAAGATAAGGAATGTATACACTGTAATATAAGATTTCTATCTTTTTTTTCTTCTTTCCATTCCATCCATGACCACCGAGTGTCCATCAGACATTCACAGACCAACGGTCAGACACAGACACAGTAGTAGCTCTATACGTCCACCGATGATCCAGCCTTTGCGTGTCGTCACGGAAGACTTTTTGTGGTGGTGGTGGTGGTGGTGGCGGTGGTGTTGTGCGGTTGGCCATCCTCTTCTCCCGCAACACACACACACACAGCAGAGAGAGAAAAATGGATTGTGAAGGGTTAGAAAACAAAAAGAATAAGAAGAAGAATTGCACGCGGTCGGTAGAGGAGAGGAAAACAGAACGGTTAGTGGTGGTGGATGCATCAGCTCGGGAGTGAAACAGATATACGATATACCCACGCTACTACTAGTAGTACCCCTCTCTACCCCTTTTGGTTGCCATGTATATAGGAGCAGGTGGGGAGGAATTATAAAGGGTCCATCCGGAGTGGCCGAGGACTATACACACGTACGGTATTATATAGCCGAGCATGCAAACGCGTAATGAGAGGAGAAACGAGAGCGGATATGGCGGGGTGGAGAGGTGATTTTTTTTTTCCTTTTTCAGGTGGAGGGTAAGGGGCTTATTGCCCCTGCCTGATGACACGCATACCACATATATATACACGTATAGGCTTGCAGGCAAGCTTCTATCTTGTAATATATCTATCCAGTCTGGAAACAAAAAGAAAAAATCTTTTTCTTTTCTCTTTTTTTTCTATTTTCGTTCTCAATGGCTGCAACGAATGAAATCACTACACGCGGCCACCACCGACACGGGCGGCCTATGTTCCATGTCAGGTCTCCGTGCGTTCAATCACGATCCTTATCATCGCCATCATCGTATCTATTTTTTTTTTCTTTTTTTATTATGTGTGGGCGGCAGTTCTTATTTTGCGCTGCTGCAGAGGTTTTCTTTTGAAAAATATCTTTTGAAATTTCTTTTGACAGACCTTTTTGATGACGTTAATGAGTTGAAACGTAATTTCTTTCGAAATTGTACGGTGACTAACAAAGTAATGTCTCATTTTCTAGACGAAACGTTAATGGATGCCATGGGGGGTGGGAGTGAGCAGAAAGCCTCGGTTGTATCCGTTGAGATGAGTGCAGTAGGTGTGGTAGTATGTTACGCTATAGAGCCATCTCATCCATCTCAATTCAAGTCCTTTCGGCTCCTTTTCCTTCCGTTCCCTATTTGATATCCGCGGATATCCGCAGCCTTGCGCCCGCCTTATCTTTATTTTGATTCGCCTCTCTTGTTGAATGAACATCTAGCCGACTCGATTATTCGGCCCTCGGTCCGTTTGTGCGTCTCTATTTTGAATTGCCACCAAAAGTGGAACAAGATCTTTTTTCATGGCCAAAAAGGCAATCATTGACAGCAGCCAAGAGGGGGGGGGGAGAGACAATCATTTGAACGTTTCCCCTCGTTGACACACACACGATCTGATTACGTCATCATCCCCGTTTTCCATACACAGAAACTGGTGTTGTTGTGGTTATATATATATAGAGAGAGATGTTGTATCTAATGGCTTTATGGACATTCTAGTGCGGATGGCCAACAAATAAAAAACAAACGGTGGAACGGCTGCAATTGGTCGCGTCCACAAACTGCGCAGCCCAACCCCAAAAGCGACTGGCGTATTTTTCTTTTCATTTCCAACTGCGACTGCTGTCTCTCGTTTCTCCCTTTTCGCTCCGACAGTCTCATCTGGTATTCCGCTGGCAGATTGTTACGTTTAGGCTATAAAAGACGATCCCGGACGTTCCGCAATCCCTTGTGTTTTCGTTCGTGAACCAGTCAGCCAACCAAACCACTCGCTCCTTTTTGAGCACGGCTGACTCTCTCTCTCTCTCTCTTTCCTTTTGCCGAGCGCTCACAAACCTTCGCTGATGAAATTATGATATGCAAAGTGATGATGGCAGACGAGGAGGAGGAGGAGGGAAAGGAGCAGCAACGGACAAGCCAGCGCTAGACTCGATTGTCAAACTGCGCCCGCCAGTCGGTATATTATATGAATATCAGAATGTGTTTAAAATTTTTTTGAAAAATGTTACCGAAAGGAAGCGTCGAGAGAAGAGTCGGAAGTTGATTGTGGCCGTCCTAACAACAACAGGACGTTGATTCCTTGCGATTGTATACCGAGCAGCGGCCGTGTATTATAGAAAGGAGGACGGCCGAATTCTATTGGGAAAGATCCGCGCGCCGAGTCCACGGCACGGAGGAGCTGATGCCAAGGCCGGGCAGCATTATACCAACAAACAATATAACCTCTGATGAATGTCTCTAGACTCTTCGCCACACACGCCCGTGTCGGAGGGAATAGAATGCTGGGCGAAAAAAAGGAGCATAAATAAGATCACTATATAATAGCCTCTACACCGCATCATCCGCATCGAATGGGGGAGGGGGGCAAAAGGGACGGACGGCGTGTTGGGGCGTGATGATTAAGCCCAGCAGCAGCTCCCCACCAAAAACGGTGGCGCAGTTCACCCCCCATCATCATCTAACAAGAGGAGAGCTTCGACTCTTGGGAATGTCGATTTCTTTTCTTGATTGAACTTTTACATCCTCTTTCGTGTCTATTCCGACGTCCGAGCATCCGAGAGAGAAATGCCCTTCATTTTACCCTCTTTGTGTGTGTGTAGTTTGTATCTATAGGCCGGTTGCTGGGCGACGTTTTATGATGATGCGATTCAATTCGAGATGTATAAACATTCCAGAGTAACGTCGGTCAGATTTAGGGCTGGAGGCTTTTGCGAAAGGGCCCCCCGTAAATCGAATCCCATTCATTTCGTTGGCCCTTTTAAATTGTCCAAATCAAGATAGAAAGTGATGGCCATTGAGAATGATGGCCGGCGACTTGTATCGACTCTCCCCCCGCACTATAAAATCTCTTATAAAGAAAAAAAGATGTTTGGCAAGTTATCGAAACGAAGTGGCTACTTCTTGTTTTCTTTCTTTTGCCTTTTCTTTTGTTGCTTGTACAGCCGTGCCTTTAAGTTCTTCTTCTTCTTCACTAAAAGGACATCCGCCACGGAAGCAAGGATCTATGTTGCACCTTAAGTGAGAGCGATGACTCTCTCAAGTCCTTTTTCTCTTTCCCACTTTTGTTTGTCTTTTTATTTTTTACTCTGTAGCTTTTGATTTGGGTTGGGTCGTGTATTTCTGATGGTTAGTTGGGGGTTGCTCCCGTTTTGTCAGATGGGGTTATTGGCCGGCGTGGCTATAAAGGCGATAAATTCTTCCACGAAGACTTTTTTTGGGATGTGGAAGGAACGAAATTGGCACACACAAAAAAGAGTTTTGCTTCTGAAAAAAAAAAAGAGACGAGAGCAAACAAGAATAACTCTGGGCGCGCGTGCTGGATGTGGCCGGACCTGCTTCCAGCAGCGCCAAAGGAAGAAGGGGAGGAGGAGGAAAAGAGCTAGCCGGATGTGTGTTGATTTTCAACGCCAAACGTCACGTGATCTGCATAACTGATGATGCCCCACTGTGTCTCTCTCGATCGCGTCTTTACGGGTCTAAGCGTCGCCGACAGATAGGAGAGAAAAGAGATGGGAGAGAGAGAGGGTAACAATGCTCCGCAAATTGTATGGCGCAAGTTGCACCCGCCACCACCACCACCACTATCTCCCTCATATAGTCTACCTCGTAATAGTTATCTTCTATATAGCATAGGATATTCTTTAGAAGGATACACTCTACAACCCTCTGTTTGTCGTCGTCCACCCTTTGGATTTTGTTTTTCCCTTCAAAATCCATTTTCTGAATTTTCAGACTTTGTTTGATTTGTTTATAACAATTCTGCTATTTTAAATCGAAATGATTCTCGAGCAAGAAATGTTTTAGGCTTTAGACACACGTGTGCCCCCCAATAAAAGATGAGTTTGGAAACAAACTAAGGTAGTACGGACAAACTTGCGTCCGAGAAACTTGTGCAGAATAAAAGAAAACAAAAGATAAAAATGGAAAATTGACAAATTGGATCGAGTTTTGAATATTATATATGCCTTTGACTGAGCTTAACACATCAAGTCGAAACTTGTCAGCCTTTTTTAACTCTTTTCCTCTTAATTCAAAGTCACTTTTCTCGTTGTCAACTTGTTATTTTCTTCAGCCTCGTCTCTTTTCCTAATAAACTGTACTGGAAGTCTTTCAAATTGGAATCGGAAACTTGAAATCGAGGCGGCAAAGATCTTCAAATCAAAAGATAAAGAAACTAGAGAACTAGTCCCTCCCAAAAATAAAAAAAAGGGCAAATCATTTGAGATTCGAACGTGGGATACCAGACGTCCAATAGGTTACTGAAGACGTTAACTTTTTTAACAGCCTAATTAAATGAAACGCCATCCGCCATACTTGAACGTCAAATAAAGTCAAAGATGATAACGAGGACGCGCGTTTTGCTCGGCTCTGAAAAATGGATCATCTGCAGCCATTGTGAATTGATTCGAAAACTTTGAAGAGAAAGTGAGAGGAGGCGACATTTTTTTCCTCTCAAAACCGGTGAAACTGCAATCGTCTGGGGGCCGGTGTCGTCTTTCCAGGAGAGAGAGAGAGGGTTATACGTTTACGTGGACTTTTAAGGAGAAAGCTTGACACATGCATTGATCATTGGATGACTTGGTAGTTTCAAGATTGGCCGTCACACCAATAAAACAGAAGGTGACAACGATGCCTCTCGAATGGGGGGAAAACTGGGAAAAGGGGTTTTTTGGGGTTGAATTGCAGCAGCATCAGCAGCCGCTGTGATGGCCAAGTTTCGGAATCTGGGCGAGCGTCTAGAGCCGGGCCACGTCTTTTCAGTCGTGAGATTTTGCGGGAGAGAAATTTCTGAGCCGAGCCCAGACGTCGTCGGGAGGCCGGTTGTACTCGGCTATTCACTTTGTCCCATCAGGCGTCATGAAATTTCTAAACTGTGCCGAGCGGAAGCGGCCCCCCCAACCCTTTCGGCGGCCGTCCTTTGCCCGACATGGCACAATGCATCTTAGATGGCAACTCGCATAAGGTCATAACTAGTCGGGAAGTAGGCAGGAGATCATTCGGGAGGTTATTTCAAGTGGTCCCTTTCAGGTGGTAATATTTCATCAAAGCTCAAACAACGTGAAAGCCTCCCCATGGTATACCGTTGGGGACGCCCTGCAGCATTTCTGACATCATTCCACCATTTCTGAGCGCTGGATCTATTTCACCACCACCCAATGTGTGTGCAGTATCTCTGCCATATCTTCCATAAAGAGCTTGCTCAATAATTCAGCGTCCGGGTGAAGTTTTGTTTTTCTGTTTGTCTTTTTCTGTTTGTTTTTACCTTTGACATCGGCTTGACAGTTTGCGTGTGTCTGTCGGCCGCCCTCTGCTCTGACGCTGAGATCCAAAAGCCCGAGTCTCGCAGTCAACGTACGTATCCCGACGGTATAGACGACATTTGGACATGTAATATTCAATCAATGATCTATCTATTCCTCTCTATACGGCTCTGACACATCTCTCCGTCGTCGTCGTCTGGTTTTCACCTTTCTGAACCTGCCTCCCACTTGCGTCTGATTGTCCCTTGCCGACTGTTTGCTCAAACAGCCAGTCTGGCTCTCTTAGCTATATTGTCGTTGGGCTTCTTTTATTTTATTCAATCCCGGCCATGTAACCGATCAACGTCTCTTGATGCCCCGTTAATATTTAACGGATGGCGCCCCGATGAAAAACCGATTAGTGTACACATCTATACGCTGCACGGGCTAAAAGGTTATTATATCTTTTTTGATTGACTCTGTCGCGTTCACAAGCGCCAACTGGTCGTATGAATGTTTGAATCGGGTGTCTTTTAGATACGCTGGAGATTTTTTTTATATTTTTTTTGCCTTTTGTTGTTGTTGTTGTTGTCACTGCTGTATGCAGCTCTGCGTGGTTATTTATGGCAAAGGGCAAGGAGAGAAATTGAGGACGAACGATGATGAATGGCGTCCAGCCCCCAAAAAAGTCGCTCTCCGACAATTTGAGGGATACAGCAGCATCGCATCGAGGAGGATCTAACGCGCGCAGACAATTTGTCTCCATTAACTGCATACACCAACGAGCGAGAGGGGAAGGAAAATGATGGGGTTGGTGGAAGACAAACAAATAGTAATGGAAATGGCGACGTGGTGACGTCAAGTTATTTTTTTCAGGATCGAATCGAAACAAATCCAAGTTCAAATCTTTCGTATGATTAGTGCAACAACAACAAAAAGAATTATTATTTTTTTCCTTATAATTCAGTCAATTTTGAAATACGCCAACCCCTTTTTTCTGCCCCCTTTGCTTCCCGTGTAGTTCCGTGTTTTTTTAAAAGAGGAACTGATAGAGAACACGCAAGAGCTAGCGCTAACTAACTCGACGTTAATTAATGACCGCCCCTTCTTTTTATAATAGACCACTACGCAGTGTTATATAGTGCGTCACGGAGAGAATGGGTGAGCTTGTGCATACACATCATAAGAGGGCTCTATAGCCCCCACCGCCACCGGTTTCCGTCAACTCTCATAGACACCGTCGGCCGAATGCCGTTTTATGTGGGTGTGTTGGAGATATTTTCTTTTCTTTTTTGTGCGGAGGGGCCTCTTTCAATGTCTATACGTGTACTGCTAGTTCAATGGATATCATCCTCTCAACCATTATCATCATCGAGACGAATCCCCCCCACCACCTAACCAACCAACCAAATGGTCTAGAAGCCGATGGTATATTATATAGGACAACCTCGAACCTACCAAAGCATCAAGGCATTTGCTCGCTGCGCTAATTAGGACTTGAGACTCTCTGTTCTGTTCAATTGTTTCGTCATTACATTGGATCACAGAGAACGTCTTCTGGCCGCTGCCCTGGAGAACCTGGAATACAAGACAAAAAGACGTGGCAGATTGTTCCAAGTCAAATTGAAGTCGACTTAACCCCCGTTTCTAAAGAGTTGTTGAGGTCATTGAGGTGGTCTCTGCAATTTAAACGTATAGGCCCACCACGGGGTAGTAGTGAACCAAGTTGGACTTAGAGAAAAACAACAAAAATAAAAGTGATAGACAGACTGTGTGTGAGGCACTGTTGCATCACCTGGCAACTGCACAAGTCTCTCGACATCAACTTATTGGTGTGTTTCACCTAGGGTAGAGGGGACGACAAACACCACAGATAAGGGCGGGGTGTAATATGAACGATAGTCTCAACTTGATCAAGAAAGGGAAGAAAAAGTTTAGTCTTACGAGAAGTGGAAAGCAACGCCGTTCTTCAAATCAGTGGGACAAGTTTTCTTTTTCCTCCTTGCTCACATCACCACGACTAGTCTACAACTTTCATTTCCTGCTCTTGATTTGTCTTTTTCTTGTTTTTCACCAATTATTTATTTGACTATTTCTGCCAGCCGAATTCAATGTCCCCCACCCTATTTTTATATAAACTCTCGTCAATCAAAAAATCAAGTTTTTTTATCAGTTGGGCGCTGTGCATCTGTGTCATAATCGCAGCCTATTAGACACAGTTGACGACGGAATTGCGCCATCAGCCGGAAACTATAACCCCCCCAACCTCCTCGTAATCTCTTGTCTGTGTATAGGCTACACTCTCGGTATCACGAAAGAGGGGGACACAGATCTGACCAGGTGCAAGAGGTACAAGGATTTACACTCTTCCCATTTGAAATGCCTCGGTTTTAAATCAAAAGGAGGTTAAAAAGAGGAGATTTGGGATTATAAATGTGTTTCACCTGTGGCAGGATCTCCCACCCGACCCCGACGAACCATCCCTTTTCTTTTGGCTCCTTTTCACTCTTTAACTAAGAACTGGAGAGCTCTTGGAGCTCCTTATTAACGACACCCACTATCCCCCCTTTGCATAGCAGAGTATATATATGCTACGGATACGTCATCATCTCACCCCTATAAAGGTCCCTCATTAGCCGGGCGTCCTGTCTCTATCACTGCCCCGCTTTTGGCGTATAATGGTCCGTGCTTGTATCCCGGGAATTAATCAGAAAGCAGCAGCAGCAGCATACGACAGCATTAGCATCGAGATACGCCGCACGCTGCGATGCGCTCATTCAAATCGACGATCAATTGATTTATTTAGATTTTTTTTCCTATTTCATGGGTGGAGCAAGAAGGGTGAAACATATAGCTCGCGTATAATCATTGATTTAGAGATTTCGCAAAGAGTCGCATATTGAAACTCTCACATCTTCTTCTTTCGTGCCATTTTGTGCGTGTATAGGTGCCGGGCTGTTTTGATCCGCCATTCATCGGAGCCACTCTGGCGCAAGGATCTTGGGATCTCTTTCGCTCCTCTTCCATTGAGAACGCCCAGCTAGCCGAGTATTACGAAGTGGTGGACGAGTGATCCCCTCAAACTCACGGCACCGAATTTCTCCCGCTATTGGTGTGGCACTTAATCCCTTTGGCGATTAACCGCGACACCTTTTGCATACGGTCGTCTCTTTAGAGCGATGCAACGCGCTCATTTCAATTCGCAATCAAATCTCTTGAAGGGAGGGGGGAGGGGATCAAACATGTGTGGAGGATTATGTCATCTGGACAAGCAGATGCTCGACACTGATCAACAGGTCCATTTCCTGGATCTTATTCCGCCAACGTACACTCAGAAGTTATTGCGAAATGGGGGAATCGTACCCAAATGAAATATTTCTTCGTTGATGTGTACTGTTTAAATTCTATTTCGGGAAATCCCCCTGCACATTTGACGTCTAGACCCATCCATACTTATTATTGGTCCCGGCAAGTTGGCACTGGGACCAAACGTCCAGTTATTAGTTTTATTGGTGCACGTATAGCCCGTGTAGCTCTTAAATCCCTCCATAAGGCTTTTCGAACGATATTGGATTGGGCACTAATAATAAGAAATGTTTGTTATTATTGTCTTCTTCTTCTTCTTCTTCCAAGGGCCTGGCCTGTTTGCGATGTCTATACATTTTGGAGGCTCAATAAGTCTTGTGAATGGCCCACGTGAGTGGAATCCAATTGAAACTGGATTGCGCCCCACTGCCCCCACTGCACACACAAATATATATTGCGCAGTGTGTCTAGACAGTCAAAGAGATGGGGTGGTCCTGGCAAGAAAGATGGGGCCTGGTAGTAGGTGACAAAAGAGAAATCACAACTTTGAGATGGTGGCGAAACACACAAAAGAGACCTCTGGACCTCAGACGAATTGTGTAGACTACCGGGGGGCCGCTGCTGCTGCTGGACTTTAGGTTGGGTGGGGTGGAGAAAGAGAGGTTTCCCTTTTACTTTATGTTATTATTTCGAAGGCCTTTCCATTTCGTCATTGCCGCTGTGTAAAGCGCGAGAAGAGTGTTTCGAGTTGATTTCGATTTGTCAGACTGGCCATTTTGACTGCGGCCTCTTTTATAGGGCCAGCCACTGTTATTGCATTATGGCGCACAGTGTAGAGCGGTGAGCTGGCCCTCAAGATTATCGGGAATCTATCGCCAGAAAGAGAATTGAGTGGGTAGGCAAGGCAGCAACAGCTATTGTGTGAAAAAGCTGGGCACAGCCGAGAGAGAGAACAAGAGGGAAATATCATCAGACAGTATAGAAGAGAAGACGGCGGGCAACACAACAGGAGCAACAACAGCAATGGGGAGTGAAGAGAGAGAGTGAAAACTAGAGAAAAGAGCACCTTAGGAGCCTCTCTCTGGTGCATGCTGGGCCTTTTTTTCTCCTCCCTGATCCCTTTTGCTGGCCTTGTCCGATAATAACACTCCCACGAGACAAGTGGCCGCGTGATGTTAAAATAGACAGCACATGCACTACTTCCACTACTAGGTATAACATAATACAAATAAAATAACTCGAGAGAGAGAGAAAAAAAGAAAAGAGATTCTATTCTTGTTGTTCCCATTTGATCATGTCGGTTTCACTTTATTTCAAAGCTACCGGCCAGACATGTGGCCTTTAACGTGTTAACAGCTTTTTCGATCGCTACATTTCATTTGAAATTGGTTGCAGCGTTCAACGATCAATTCCCTAATTATTATTGAAGACGAAACTTTTCTGAAGATTTGAGTAAAAAAAAAAAACGATCTAGTTGAATGACTGGCCAATATTGGCCAGCATGTTTTATTCTTCTTCCTTTATACAGCGCTATAGTTCCTTTTTTTTCTCCTATCTACTTTTGTTAATGCCAAGGCCACTAAACTGTACTGATATCTATACATATTATATGGATAGACTTGGTCGTCGTCGTTGCTATATATCAATCTATTATACATAGTATAACGATGCACCGACTCCTTTATATCCATGTAAAGTTTGGCTTGCAGCGGGTCCTTTTTTCGGGGGGGTTGGTTCGGTCGCCAGTCGAAAACCCTTGGTCGATTGGTCGAACGATTATGTTGTACACACAGGCAGCTCGGCCACCAACTTTCCTCTCGTCTCATTCAGGATATGAATATTAGAATAAGGAGGAGAAAAAAAAGGAAAAAGGAATATAGTTTGAGCGGAAGGAAGAACCGGAATATTCATCTTATATTGAGAAGAAGAGGGAAACTGTGCAGCACAGGCAGCAAACTCGATCGACCGCCGGACCAGACTATCGGGAGATTTTTCATCTTTTTGTATAATAGTGCGGTTGGGGCCTCCTATTCATCGTTCCACGTCTTTCGCCTGGACGGGTCGAGTTCCGCAGTAAATTTGCAAGTAAAATCTGCTATGTGCTGTACATTCTTGATGGCTGCATTTAGAGTTTGACTGGAAAAGCCCAAACCATTTCGATGTTACCTCAATCGACGTCGTATCATTCGTCAATTTTTCTTTTCTTTTTCCTCTGGGTTAAAAGCGGATTCGTATGCCAACTCGCCTTGCACAAACCTACCCCCCACAGCAATACATTCAAATTGAATATTTTTATAGATGTGTGTACCGTTTTCCCGCGGGAATTCACACTCTGCAGACTGATGGCGTTGAATATGTGTAGGCTGTAGGCTGGATGAATGTCGAGCTGCACCCCTTCCGCAAGCGGGTAGAAAAAAAAAGAGGAAAAAATCATAAAAACGGGAGCAGCAGAGTGGGATGTGGTCGCTCGAATTCAATTAAAGTCAGGTCAGCTCTTCTGCTGCGCAGTGTGTATAGTCAGTAGCCCCCGGTCTCTGCTGCTGCTGCTCGTCATCTATGTATGCATCGTAGCCCCAAAAGTTTGCAAGTTGCCTAACTCTCTGTCCGTGATGTTCCAGCACAAGCGAGACCCAGCGCGCTCTCTTTTTGGTTCTTCATCACCGTCCCTCGTTTCATGGCCGAAGAAGAAGTGGACTTCTCCCTCTCCCACTGGCGTCCGTGTCCTATATTTCTTGTACCAACAGCGCACCCCCCTCCTCCCTATATACACGGACAGATAAGGCGGCCGTGTACCATATGTAGATTGGATGGCCTACTTACTACGTAGAGGAGCCGAATGGATTATGGGGTTTGATTGCCAATCGAATCAGACATTTGGACGTTGTTGTTATGTTTATTATTCGTTTTTCCTCTAGTTTTCCGGGGGGTTAGCCTCTTTATTTTTTTGTAACCTCCCCTGCCACCAGCGCCCATGGTCTTTATTTGATTTGATTTTATTCGTGCACGAAAGAGTCGGAAAAAGGGGCGGCCAATTTGAATACATCAGGCGAGGCCAGCATCAACGGGTTTGATGCATTTTAGAGAGATGGACATGGCGGTTCGAAGGAGAAGAGTCCGGTAGTGGTGGTGGTGGTGGTGGTGGCAAATCGAATTACAAGACTTTTATTTTATTTGACTTTTATTTGTTTTTCCATCTGCGGTCTGTGTTTCTGTGTCTGCTTTTTTATATATTGACATGTTCTTCTTGTCCCTCGCCGCCGACGGCTCGACTCTTCCGTTGGCTTTGCCGCGCACATGAATTCACCGCCTAACTTGAAAAACAATCAAATAGACGAGAGACATGTATAACGTCGTACGCAAATGTGGTGCACACACATACACACAATTGCCGGGGGTCCACCACTTTTCACGATCCAAAAGTCTCCCGTCCGTCCGTCCGTCCATATCCGTCGGTCCGCAGGAGGATGAAATTCTATTCCTTTTCTCGGTTGGCTTTCCCGTCGGACGGACTCGATGGAGCAAATAATATAAAAGGCAACTCTCTCTCTTCTCTGTCTCTTAGCGCTTTGTCAACTCAAAGGTCAATCAATCTTGAGAGACATCGAGGTGGGTTAGAGTTGCGGGTTTTGGTGACGAGCTGAATAGTCAATCAAGACGTTTTGATCGACTTTTGGGTCCTGGGTCCTTTTCTCTCTTGTTTCCTATACAATTCCAAACCCACCCTCTCTCGTCGATGTACCCCACAACTTTGGTTAACGTTTTATGGCTGGAACCCAGCAGCAGCGCAGTTTTCGAATTTGATGGGACTATCCCCCCCCAATTCGATATTATGATTATCGATCGCTAATGGGCATTGCCTGCATATAAGCGGAGCAATCGACCTATGTGCACCTAATATCAGGAGAGAGATATAAACTGTGCGCTGCTCCCTTGCATATGATTTCCAATTCACATGTCCGACCAGACCTATATAAACTTTGGTTTCCGATGCCCTCATCCACCGCATCGCTTCGCTCGTATATGCTGCAACTCTTTTTTTGTTTTTGTTATTTTTTTCGTTGGAGAGAGAAAGTTGCTTTAATAGCACCGGGATTTCACCGCCGGTTTTGATGTGATGCCCGAGGCTTGTTGTTGGCATTTCATCGAACTCTCGTGCATTCATCATTTTATGACGACCGCCGCGATATGTCGATACTTGCAATTAGCAAACACACAAAGTGGTCCTCCACCCTATTCCTTTTTTTCGTTCACGTGCAGTCCCCTCCCTTTTACCGTCTAGTTTTACACACACGACGCTAACGGCGCTCAACGACGGCAACATTTCGGAACATTTTGTTCGTGTTTACTTGCTAAACTTTCGTCGGAGCCTTTGGGCGCAATTGATGCAATAGTCGAACCAGGACCTCGTTCGTAATATGTACGAATCATTTTTATTCGACCTCAGTTTTGATCATCTCAAATTTGATTTAATGGACGAGGAGTTGCTCTATTTTATTTTTGGCCGGCCATTGAGGCCGGTCAAACAGCGGCATTGCAGTGTGCGTATAACTTGTGAACCTTTATTGGGTTTACACCCCACCGCGGCGCATCTTTTTGCTTACTTTAGATAGAATCGTTACGACTGCCAATGCACTTATTGACTTGCTGGACACGCACTCTACTCTTGTCTACTCCGTACACACACACACACAGCAGAGGAGACGTTAGATTAATCACAAGAAATGAGATTGAAAGCATCAAAGTTGATTTAGATCAGCAGCTTAGCCCACCCCCAACTTCCGCCGCGCCATTGGTAAATTTGCGAGATTCGACGGAAAGATTTCTTTTTTTCCTTTATAATATTCAATGCGCTTGTGCTATTGAAAGATACTCGGGTCTCTCATTCGGCAATTCATGCTAATGTGGCGAAGAAAGGAGGTGCATCAGGATTCGGACTGTGCGCAGCAGAGCGCCGGCCTATTCCGCGCTATACGGTAATAACGTGAAGCGCTTGCGCGAGGAACGCAGCTCGTCGGCAGTTCGTTGATTTTTTTTTATTTTCTTCCCGGAGAGAACTCGAGTCGGATTGCGATTTTCATCCGACGAATCCCCGCACGAGTTTACTAAAAACAAACAAAACACAAGAAATGCTATCGCCACAGCCGCTCTGCTGGCGTTTCAACTCCCGTCTGCTCTGCTCCTAATATATCCTCATCCTCGCGACTAAATAGAATGGATGGAGGTGTATGTGTGTATGTACATATATCTTGGCTCTGTATCTTTTTTCATCCTCTTTTCCGTCGCCACGACATATAAGGCTGCCGCACTATATATACCACCGTTTGTTTTATAAAGAGCAAAACTTTTTCGGAAGCGTCGAGCTCTTTTCTCTTTTTTTGGGTGGTGCCAGCAGCCGCCGGGATTCTCTCAATGAACGACCGCGCCAGGACCATCATCTAGTCAGAGACCATCCGCCAAACAAGCGCCAAACAAAAAAGCAAGCACAAGCATTCCAGTATCAGCCGGCGCTATAGAATGACAATAAGGCAAACACACAGAAACTAGAAGTTGAGAAAAGCTCCCGCCGGCTCATGGCAGCAGAGCAGAGCTAAATAGGACGTTGGTGTGGGAGTGAGGACGGCTGAAACGGCAGCCGAGATGGAATAGCCAACGAAGAAGTCGCTGGCCGAAACTTTGGCAATTGTTTTATTGAACTGCGGTGATTTCTCAGACTTTTCTTTTGTGGTTTGACTAAATCAAGCTAGGTCATCCAGAGGGACTCTGATTTTTACATACAATCAATTCCTCCCTCCACAGTCTTGCACACTTTTCCATCCGTTTTGAAAAGATTGCAAATGATGGCCTCAGTTTCAAATCAAAATGATTTCTCATTCACTGTTTTATTTCGCGGAAATTATGGAGGTAGGAATGATTTAGGTTAGCCGAAATAGACTAATACCTCTTAGTTATGCTGGACTGACAGTTAAGAGAAGAAACTAATCCGATCGGACAGCATTTGTTTAAACAATTCAAAAATGATGGTGGGCGTCGCCGGGTAAATGAGGAGCAGTCCCAATCGGCAGCCATCAAGGATTCAGTCAGGTGCTAATTGGAGCTTCTCTGTCTCCTCTCTCCGCCCCGCTTCATTTTCGTGCTGCTGCCGACATATTGGATTTGGCTCAACCCTCGTCTCGTCTCGGCCCGGCTCCTTCCTGTGCCGATTACACACAGCGTCAAAAGGAAGCGCCGTGAGAAAGGGAAGCCGAAGAAGGAAATGTCGTATTACCAATCTGACTATTCTGCCCTTTACTCTGATGGAATAGATGTGGATGCAACGAGGGGGGGGGGGGGGGTCTCTACTCTCTCAAGAAAAGAAAAAAATAGGAGCTATACGCTGTTTTGCTGGAAAGGGGATCGCGGCCAAGAGACTGTGCTCATTAGGCCAATTAAGTTTAGATTAATGCGAGGCAGCGAGTGAGCTTCCAGGTGTGAAATACGCACTTTATAATGAGCACGAGAGGCGACGATGTCTCCGTGAGAGCTTTGCCGTTATACTCGCGCCCCAATCTATAGACTCTGTGATACTGTGCGTAATGGCAGTAAGTATATATCTGGCATCTTATTCCTTAGTCGACTAGGTCCTTTTCATTTCCTATTCATTTTCATTTGGAGCCCCCCTTCGTTCGGTGATACGCAACATCATTTTTAGCTTTTCATTTCGTGTTCGTGACTACGACATCTGTCACTTTCAGCTCTCTGCGCTCTCTCTTGTCACTCGCAAGTTTCGACAACTTGTTTACACCAACTCGAGGAAAAGATTCTTTTTGTTTGTTGGCCATCCTGGCGAAAAAGGGAACAGAAAAAAAAGGTGACGCAATTTGAATAACGCGCTTCTCCTGCGTACTTTTTCTGCTTGTTCCTTTTGTGTCGCATCGAAAAAGAAAATATTCCATCTGGAGAATGAATGATGCGCCGTTTCCAATCGACCACACACACAAGCTGCTGCTCTTTGGTGTGCATCACAAGACATCCTGTTATATTTGTGTCACTTTCTCACTTGTTGTTTCCCCTACTTGAAAACCTGCTGCTGGCGGTGACGATCGGTTGGTTGAGAAATACCACACGGCGAGAAGAGGAACCGAGAAAATAAACCCCCCCGTAAGATACCGTAATCAGATTACCTCGTGAATGCCGAGAGACGACGAGAACGGCCGCTGTGTAGGTTCCAAGAGGAATCTACTTATAGTTATATAGCATCATGCAAGTGTGTATCTATCGGGCGAAGCGATGACATTATATACAGACTGCGTAAATTACTCTATTTCTTTCTGGCTGGCCAAACCGCCATGACGGAAGCAGCTCTTTTCCGTCGCGCTCTCTTGATATACTCTTCTCACAATTGTCTTTTCCTTGTTCAACACGGCCGAGCGTAAAGACAGGCTCGGGACAGGTGTCTTATTTTTCTCGGCCGAGTCATCCGTTAGCATTCCCACCTTCAACCGTATGTCGTATTACGCGACACTGAGTGCCGTATGTTTGAAAATGCCAAATGATAATCGCTGACGACAGATTTGAGTGCAAAGTCTGCGACGTGTTGCGTAATGCAAACTTCCGTAATCTCTTTCCGGGCGTTTGAGCTCGACGATTCGTCCGTTTGGGGGTATTTTATAGATCCGCTCTGCGTTTTCGGTTTTGGTAAAACAAAACTGCGTCGCTGTTTATACGACAGAGAAAAAAAGAAGAAGGGTAAAAAAGAAACATTTAGATTTTCATCTTTTTTTTTCTCTCTCCCTCTATACGTTGACTTATATACTAAGAGACGAGACCAAACTACACCGGCGTACACGAAAGTTTTGCCAGCAGTAATAAAATATGCATAGAAGAAGGCAATATGCAAGAACAGCTTTTGGTTTTCAATGAAATATTCGACGAGTATAGAGCAGTATTTGACGGCAGCAGTACAGCATTATAAGCTGTTTCCCAATGGCTGGGACCAACTAAGCTATGTACAGTCAGATTCTTATTTTTGTGCATTATTCGCCTTTTCTTTTTGTCATGGGAATGATGGGATTGACTGTGCGATACACCTGCAGTGCCAGTTGTGTGCACAAGGAAGGTGCATGTATACACGGATCTAATGTTTTTTGATTCCCTTTCTTTCCGAACCGTCAAGGCAAGCTGCTTATGGCTCAGAACGGCTGGCGGACTTGCTTTGCCCCCGTGTTCCTGTGCAGCCAGATTTCCTTATTAAAAATGTATTCGATCGTTACCGCGCTGTGTACGGCTCTCGCCGACATGTTATAGAGCAAGAGATTTATGCCTTTAGCTTTTGTCTCGAGCGTATTGTGACTTTTTTTAGAGCTTCTTCTCGACATATTCGAGTTTTGCGTGGGATTTTCTTCAACTTTCAGCCGCCGCCGTTTGAATCTTTCATTCTTCCTTATCGCGACTTTCATTATCAACCGCAACGTCTGGATGCCGACTGGCCCTCCCCCCAAATCGTGTCGCGGGTGTTTCCGCAACCAGGCCAGCAGCCGGATCCTGAATATGTTTTCCATTTCTGGCAGCATCCCGTAACTATGCCGTGCTGGTAGTAGGCATCATTCCCAGTTGTAATACGCGGGAGTCTGCCGTTCGTGACGCCTGGAAATGTTGGCAGCTAGGCGCTTTCTGTTTGATGACTCATCAACGGAACTAGCAATCAACTTTCGCAGCCAAAGTTGCCTCTGCGTTTCAACAGCCAACATCATCAGATACACACAGAGACCAGTGAGTGGGAGAGCAACTAAACAGGCGCACACGTATATGCTTTAATAGTAACGAGGCTGCAGCATCTACCAGCGCAGCACACTACACCTATGGCGTGCAAGGGCGTATAGTATACACCGTGTGTTCAACCCATCGGGTAATTAACCCAAACGTAAAGGCAAGTCGTCGTGTTGCCACCCAGATTGGTAGATGAAGTCCAACTTTGATTTTCAGAAAACGAGAGTCTCTGTATAGCAACAGACATCGTCACAGCCTCGTCGGATATTTTATCAATCTACTCCCGCTGCGCCGCTCGGACGCTTTTGATGAATTTTCCCCCTTCCATCAGCTCCCCTCGTTTTTATTTTCTCGGAATGTGCTCAAGTGTAGAAATTGACATGCCTATTTGTCTCTCTCTATATATTTTCCGCCTTACCTTCTCCATCGTTTTCTTTCGACTCGTTTTGACGAAGTGCTCACGAACGGAAAGTCGTTCTCCCTCCCATTCCAACTTTGAAACTTTCCTGATGCCATTCAACTCCGATTGCAATCGCCAAGAGATATATTGAGCGCAGGATATTCTAAACTAAATCCGAGGCTCCATTCAAACATCTACTCTGGCCCAAAGTAGACTTTATGTTGCAGAATACTTGACTAGTTGATCCGATTTCACTTTATTATCTGACTAGTTTGTGTTTGTTCACTCTGTAACACATAGATTGTACTGTGTTTCGTGTAATAGAGATGAGTACCGCCAGCTAGAAATGACACGGACACACTGTTGACAAACTATGTAGTTACTCAACACGTTCCTTTCCAAACTAGTTTGATCGCTGAGTGGCAACTTAACTTTTCGAGGAAGATTATCCGACAAACTCTGTTGAGCGCCATCGTCACGTTCTCAATTGTCTTAATTCGCATGGCAACTCTTGGCGTTAGTTTCAAACGTCAGTGAAAAATGTTTGTTAAAGTTTTCAACCAACAGAGTATGTATTTGTGTTTTGTTTACTTTTTTTTTAACAGAAAAAAGGGGGAGGGGTGCGTTACGATGTTGGACATGCGTGGACCAAATTTTTGTTAAGTGTTTTGTTATGCAAAATCTACACACGTCCAAATTATTATTATTTTTTTTTGTTTGTTGTCAGAGTGGTCAATGGATGGCACAGGGATATCGACTACGTAACACTTAAAACATAGACAATTAGTTTCTCTTGATCAATATTAATTGTTGTTCTCTTTCTCTTCATGAAACACGCCTCCTTTTTTCTTGCATCGTGAGCTGGAAACAAACACGCGAATCTCTGTCCTCGACGACTAGAGGTGAAACGATTTTCGATGTGGTCAAAAATGAGCACAAACACGGCACCAGCAAAGAGCAAAAATTACTCGTTCTTTTTTTTTTACTTCAGACTCGAGGAACATGAAAAAAAACAAAACATGAATAATGGGGGTGAATTTGAAGATGATTGTTGAAGAGAGAAAAAAGGGAGTAGATTTTACTATTACAATTCAGCTAGGGATTGGCAGGTTGAACGGTTAAAAAGCGACAATTAATTCACGGCCATCCAAATAGATCACATTGGACCGTACGAAATACGCAAAAAAGAAAAAAAAAATGGTTAACCGGTTGCAGCGCGAACTGACCAGGAAATTTCACAGAGAGAGAATGATGATGCGTTACACATCAGTAACTTAGGACGCTAGAAGTGTTTTTATGTGCTTAGGAGTAGATTCGTCATTCAAATGACGTGTAGTGTATCTGTGAAAGAACAAGAAGAAAAACGTACACAGTTTTTGATTAAACAACATTTTTTAAAAGCTTAAAAAGATAAATTCGTTTGGTGCTCACCGCAAAGCATTCAAAAGACTTTCGGAACGGGAACTCGGCTGCTCCTTGAGCACACGAACACAACCTTTAACCTACAGATAAAACGATTGAGATAGACACTTTCCGAACAATAGCTTCGTAAGTAGAACTCACATCGACATTGGAAGATTTTTGGAAAGCACCGACCGGATGAACGTGATCGTAGAGAATAACGAGACCAACCATGACTCGTAGCACAAACAGGTACGTTTCTTCGCGCATAAATCGAGCAATCAAGTCCCTGTGAAAACCAAAAAATTAATAACAATGACGTTAAGTTTCCCCCTAGTACGGCATCAAACTTACGGATCTTTCAGCATACTCTGGCAGACGCTTGCCATAGTACTCAGCGTTTCCGTTGTGTTTTCCACGGGAATATCTTTATTCTAACGGTTAATAGTTAGCAATTGAAAAGACAGTTATTTTAAAATAGAAACTCACGTCCGCGACGAATTTCATTGTGGCCTCGCTAAGCACTTTGAGCATTGGTGTGGGCTGGGCGTAGAATAATGACATATGACTTGCTAACGCTGAGCTGATTTGTTCGTCGCTTTCAGTAGTTTTAAAAAGATCTTGTTCGTCGCTTATCGACCCAGACAAGCTATGTCTCGAAACAATTCGTCGATAGTAACTGAAATCGTTCTGAATAGACGGAGTTGTCATCTGAAATAGGGATAAAATTTTCAAAGAATGGTTAGGAATGAAATTCCTCAAATTTTTCAGTAGTATTACCTTATGTTCGTCAAATTTCAAGACGAATTCTAAAATTTCCGCAAACTGCTTCACCAGTGCTTGTTGTTTCTCTAGGTGTTGGGTAGGGCTCATGCTACCAGAACACAACTGGGAAAGAATCTTTGGAACAACTTTTTCTGTGTGTTTTTTTTTGTTTCAAGACAAGATAAAACATTAAATTTGATACAAGTGGGGAAAATAGAAAACATCATACCAATATCTAATGAAAAATCATAGTATCGTCGTAATTGCTGGACAAGTGGGAACACAGCATCTCTTGCCTTTTCCTGGTAATCTTCCCCTGGGTTGCTAATTGCCTATCAAATGAATAGCAATAAAAAAACTAAGAACAACTGCATACCCAAAACAAAAAGAACTATGAAACAGCAGAAGTTTCCTTCCCAGTTCTAGTACAATAATAACATTGGTGGATAAAGTATGTAACTTATCTACCATAATTTACCTCTCTTATTTCTTTGCTGGCTCCTCGATACTGACTGATTTCATTGAGTATTAGCTGTCCTTTCTTCAGCACAGCTTCAACTTCAAGGAACATTTCTTTTTCACCTTCAGTTGGTTGAGCATCTGCAACAATAAATATTTCAATAAACATTGCTCACAACAAAATTGTGCATATATAGTACTCACTTTCAAAATCAAGGAATAAATCGTATCGTTGAGGAGAAAAACAAGTTCCTTCTTCGCGTGACAAGAGACGAAGCAAATTACCCATTTTTCAGTGTTTACTTTTCAAATAGAGGAGTTGTTGATCACTCTTCAGTTTCACAAATGACGAGCAAACGAGGCCATTGCCCAATATTCAAACACGTCCCTGCCCTACAACTACTACACTACTATTCAGCTGTTCGATGTGTTTCGGAATTGATTAGATATAACCTTGGGCTGTAGATTGTGGTACGCGGTAATATTGGATGTAGACTAGAAAGCCTATTTATTTGACAGCCCAAAACCCGGTAGCGGATTCTGTGTCTGTGAGTTCATGGATTGCATTGTTTTTTCATTACTGCAACGCCTTGCCCTCTAGTGGACAGTTTGAAATATATTATTTTTATGCCGGTAGATGGCGGAATTGACGCAAATCTTATTTAAAATGTTGACATGAACCGTGAATCCAATTAAGCCTCAGACAATCTGACAATGTTTGACAACTATTAAACAATTTTGTGGTTTATGAGCATAATTTAAGGGAAACACAATCACTTTCGTGTAATATTATGTATATATGTGTGTAATGTAGATCCCGGTTAAGTGTTCCCGTTCGATTATCCCCATAACCCCGGTATAGATCCTTTACTACAAACAAAAAGTCTGTTTCTCTATTTGTGGTGGTGTGCCCAGGTAACCACAAAGGTCAAGAAAACCTCCGGGTAAATTCCTAGACTTCATTCGTGTTGCTAATAGCAACTCGATCTATTGAAGGTTTTTTTACAAGCAATTGCATAGTGTTGTGTGAGTTTGTTTCAATTCGAAATTCAGAGACCAAGTGTGATGCTGTTTAAGCACGCACCACGCACTATAACCGTTGCTGCTGCTGCCTTATCAGTAATCACAGCCGCAGACAGGAAAATTATTCTTTTCTTCAGAAAATTTAAGTCTTATTTTTTGTCTGGACCCCCATACCTTCAATCTCATCAGATTTATTTGTGTGTGATGTGTATCTGATTACTCATTTCTCGTGAGTCGAATTTTTTTTTTTTTTTCTTTGGCAAGGACTTAAAAAAAGGTATGGCGACCGTAGAACTCCAAAGACATAAGAATTCCTTTTTTAAATATTATAAAAAATCGTTAAAAATACCCGACAATAGAACTCCAGTGCCCGACAGTAGAACTCCAATAATTTTTTTAATTATTTTTATGTCCGACAATAGAATTCTAACAGTCCAACGATTTTAAAATTATTTTCATGGCCGACAGTAGATCTCCATTGAATTATAAATATTTTAAATGACCGTCAATAGAACTCCAACGATTTTAAAATTACATTCCTCTCGGTCAATCATTTGATTTATTGCCGGTCTTGCCGAATGAATCGGATGTAGGCCTATCTCAGATCAGGAACATGGCGTTTTACGGGCAGGCCCAGTGAGTCAACTTTAATCATACATCATTAAAAAAATTTTAACTTTAGCGATAAAAAAAGTGGCCCCCATACCCCCAATCTCACCAGATTTATTTGTGTGTGATGTGTATCGGATTATTCATTTCTATTGAGTCGTGATGTTTAAGCTTCGGAAACAGAGTTCGGAAAAATTCCGAACGGACGAAAAATAAACTGAAGAAGTTGCAGAAACCAATTACCATGATGGCCGACTTTTGACCACTGACCAATAAGAATCGAGAGAAAAAGAGGAGGTTGGGCGACTGCTCTTGTCATTTCGTTCGCCATTTTCTCTATGGCATGTATGGCACACGCTATGGCCTGCCATGGCGATCAAAGAAAAAGTAATGAATTTAATTCTGTATGGGTTTGAATATCAAATTGTGACAGTGCTTTTCTTTATTTACACAAGACGCCTTTATCAGATTAAAGACGAGGATTATCTTAGTTTTACTACTGTGTAACATGTAAGTTTTCAATTTTATTTCGTTACAGGGTTTATGTTTTCACGTGAAAAGTAACAAGGGAAACAATTTCCATTAATTATGTGATCATATTTTTATTGGGGAAGAAAGTAAAAGAAAAATCTCTGTTATTAGCTACATATGTATTGAAACTTAAAAATGTCAAATGTGTTCATCGGTCCATTCAATCACTTAGCCAAGAAAATTAGCAGAATACTAAAGCGTACTGAAGTATCAAGTACTTGCAAGACATTTTCTTTTACTTTCTTCAACTTATACCTGCTAATACTGCACACGTCCCATCTAATATGTAAAATTGATAATTCAGTTCAGGATACCTTTAAACGCAACAAGTTTTCATGTGGATGGACCTGATTGACATGATCTAACACTTTAGGCCAGCCACATGCCACAACCATAAGAGCCAGTCATCCAACCCCACCAGTCATCTCTTTGAACTTAAGGTATTGATGAATTGCACAAACCTTTTTGGTTTTCGTATTACCTACAATCTTCTCTGATACACAGGGGACTTGCTAGTTGAATTCGTTGAGAGATAATAGTTTGCAAATTTTCTTTTTTCTTCAGTTGAATTTTGGTTTTTGTTCACGAATGTTTATACATCGGCTGTGAACAGCGATAGTTTCTTTAATCCGATTTGCGTTTCTTTCTAAACTCGATGATTAAGAGAATGCTATGCCTTTAAGTATAGCCGCGTCCAGCAATGAATTTCGTTCCTAATGATTCGATAGTTAACTATTTTATCGACCACCTCTCGCAATGTTGATAGTTTTTGTGTGCAGTATTGGTAGGTTTGTGCATCTGATAACCATGTTGGGATCTTGAGTTATCAGACTCAATTGAAGATATCCATTCTGAAATATTGTCAAACGAAGTTCTTGTCTGATGTTTTTCACTGGCAAAATGAGTAAAAGCTGTTCGCCGCTAATCTTGTGCAAGGTCTGATTATTCTGTTGAACGGCTGGGGGAGGGGGGGGGGCTGGGCTAACTAACGAACGGGCTGGCTAAATTCCTACCACAAGACCATTCTTTAATGTTTTCCCCTTTCGTTTGGAAATCTCTTTATCCCATTTTTGTCACAAGGAATCAAGCAAAATTATATGAGCAGGAGCAGTGGAGCACCACTTGGCCTTTTTTTTGAGATCGTATGAGTTTTGTTTTGTTTTTGTTTCTGCGATTTCTCTTAACTTTTGTGCTTTAATGTCTAGCTGAGTTGACCGGTGGCTGTAGGACGAGAAAGAAGCATTTTAATCAATGTGTTGGTTAGTCACAAAGCTGCACAACCCGTTGTTTTACGATTAGCGTGTTGTTCTTTAACGCATTTCATATTAGACGAATCATTTAATCTCATAATTAAGTATGTCGTCGAAGTGGCTTTAGCTTTTCGTTACATTTTTTGCATATCTTCGTTGTGCTTTTTGCATGCAAGTCAACCTGCAGACAGGTCGGCCAGTTTGTCCAGACAGGATGTCCTTCACGCTTGAAGGTCACGAGAAACATTACGTAAAACTGGCATGTGGTGGTTTAGAGGTTGGGTGAGAACGACACGTGTTTCAACATTATCAAGCAGGTACAATAGCCGAAAGGGTAAGCTATTTGGTAATTGGTATTCATTTTGATATTGGTTTTTGTAGACCCATCCCCAGCAACGTCACCTGCAGAAGGAAAGGCCAGTTTTCATTTCAATCGAAGGTCATGGAGATCATTACGTTTATTGTCATGCAGTGGTGCAGAGGTTGGGTGAGAACGGGACCTTTTGCATCATTATCAAGAAGGTAAAATAACCGCAAGGCTTAAGAGGAGGGGTTAGAAAAAGTCTTATAAAAGGCGAGAGAAAAGTTGATAGGGATCAGTCGAGTGAGCATCTCCGACACGGCAACAACTGCAGTGCACTTTTAGGCATCAGCTATCTGCCATCATCTGTTCTCAATCATGGGTAAATTTTCTGTTGTTACATGGCGTTATGTATCAATTTTAATGTTTTTTCTCTGTCAATATGCCAGTTATTTTTGCATAGTAATTTTTTAATTATTTTATTTATTGTCTAGTTGTTTTTAAGGACAAAGAAAAGGCGAAAGAAATCAGTCGAGTGAGCATCTCCGATATGCAAGAGCTGTAGTGCGCCGTTCGTCACAAACTGCATTCTTCGTCGCATTGCTAGTTTTAAATCATGGGTAAACACTTTTACATGGAGTTGTGAATCAACTTTCCATTTGTTGAAATGCTAGTTATAATTTCATATTAATTTTTAAATTATTAATTGTCTAGTAAACTTTGGCGTCGTGCTGCTGTTGAGTGTTGTATGGCTGACCGCTGGTTCAGCCATGGTGTACCAATGTCTCCTGGGTATGGCGGATAAGAAATCGCACCGCCGCTACCTTACTATACAATATACGACACGGCCAGTTGCTACAACAAGGCCCCCAAGTACTACACCACTAAAGCTCCAGATTATTATACCACAACTTATGCTGCCCTGAGCTACTTCACCGAAGCCCTAAGTATTATTCTTCCCCGAGCTACAGTACCAGAGGTTCGAGTACTACACCGATTCTCCGAAGTACTATACTACCAAGGCACCGGAGTACTGCACAACTACACATGGGTAAATATTCTGTTACATGGAGGTATAAATATTCCAATTGTTAAATATCTAAATTATTTACTCTAGTTGTTAAAAGATAGAAAAGGTGAAAGAAATCAGTCGAGTGGTCATCTCTGACACGACAACAGCAACTGCAGTGCCAAGGATCAGTATTACACCACAACTTATGTTGCCCCGAGATACTACACCAAAGCGCCTGAGTGCTATATCGAGGCCACTTATTACTACACCACTAAGACATCGGATTAATACACTGCAACATGCGCTGCCCCAGCTTATTACACCGAGGCTCCCCAACACTACACCCCCAAGGCACCGGAGTGCTACACCACTACATATCATGGGTAAATATTCTGTTACGTGGAGTTTAATTAAGCCAACTACTAAATATAAAAATTATTTATTGCCTAGTCGTATGAAAGGAGAGAAAAGGTGAAAGAATTCAGCAGCTGAGTGAGCATCTCCGCTACAGCAACAGGAACTGCCGTGCACTAGTTGTCATCAACTTCATTCTTCGTCGCGTTACAAGTGTTAAATCAAGGTAAACATTTTTCTGTAGAGTTGTGAATCAACTCTACTTTTTTTTCTATTTGTTCCTACCAGTACTATAATTGAATATTAATGTTTGAATTTATTAATTGTCTAGTTATAACTATGGCGTCGTGCTGCTGTTGGGTGTAGTATAGTCGATGGCTGGGTCGACCACTGGTGTACCGATGTCTCCTGGGTATTGCGGGTACCAAAGCACAACACTGCCGTGCCGTCTTACTATTTAGCATCAACTTCCGCTGCTCCAGCTTACTACGCTGTGACTCAAGTGCACCACCAAGGCTCCAGAGTATTACGCCACAGCTCATGTTGCCCCGAGCTACTACACTGAATGCCCGAAGTATTATTCTTCCCGGAGTATGGCTACCTTCACCACGCCGCCTCCTTACTAGCCAACAACGTCAACACCTTCTTACTATACAAAGACCTCAAGTACTACGCCTTCGTACTACTACGAAGATGCTCCAGCTAACTATAATAATGCTCCAATGTACTATTCTGTTCCCAGCTACTATACCGAGGATCTAACTTGTTACACCACCGAAATTCTCAAGTACTGCACTACAACCTACGTTTCCCCAGCTAACACCACGAAGGCAGCGGAGTACTACACCACGAAGGCAGCGGAGTACTACACCACGAAGGCAGCGGAGTACTACACCACGAAGGCAGCGGAGTACTACACCACGAAGGCAGCGGAGTACTACACCACGAAGGCAGCGGAGTACTACACCACGAAGGCAGCGGAGTACTACACCACGAAGGCAGCGGAGTACTACACCACGAAGGTAGTCGGTTTACTTCACTACAACTTACGCTGCTCCAGAGTACTACACTACAACCTACGCTGCTCCAGAGTACTACACTGATGTTCCAAA
The DNA here is from genome assembly GCF_021134715.1 of Daphnia pulex. Lineage (NCBI taxonomy): Eukaryota > Metazoa > Arthropoda > Branchiopoda > Diplostraca > Daphniidae > Daphnia > Daphnia pulex. The sequence continues at coordinate 906,627 of NC_060018.1, read as the reverse complement.
GTACTACAACACTAAAGGCACCCGAGTTTTACATCACTACTTTCGTTACTACCACATACTACACCGAAGCTTCGAAAGCACTTCTCTGCCCCGAGTTACTACACGACTAACGCAGCCGAATGACACCCCAAACTACGATTCCGTAAATTTCTACAAGGAAATTCCTTATTACTAGAGACGAAATTTCTACTCAAGGTTATTTACATTTATCGGTTATTTTCATGGTAATTGGTCGCTGGTAATTAAATGTTGATCTTAAATGAAAAAATAAAATTTTTAATAGGGTAATTCTTTTGTTAGTAACTTCAAGCCTGTCAACATTGCGACAGGTGTCTTTTGGTGTTGGATTTATTCAAGGCCAGTATGCAGTATGCCGAGTTTTAAATTGTTTTATGTTTGACTACTGCCTTAGTTAGTCTGCATACGGACATGTTCTTGTGGTTTGACGATGACGTTTCAAGGGCCAAATAAGAAAGAAACTTGTAACGGTTGATTTTTTCAAATATTATAAGTAATAGGCAAATGGTTGACCTCTGCATAAATGAAAGACTTTGAAGTTGAGAAAAATACATTGATACAATTCCTAAACAAAACTTGGTATTAATTTACAACAATGAACAAAAAACTTAAAAAAAGAATTGTGTTATTTTGTCCCACCTCCTCCCACAATTCCACCACATTTTACAGTCACATACATACATACACATATACATACACTAAGTTAACCCATTGGCTGCCACGCCATACAACCCGCAGGTTGCTCTCTACTTTTCTACGCGCCACGTCAGAAGGATCCATGACCAAGTGGGACTTGCCATTGCTGACAAGTCCGTGCTGACAAGGGGAGGACTAAGGTGCATTGCCTTTTAACAGGCTTGCCTTGCGGCAAAGTTTGGGCTTGGCGACTCCCCGGCCCCGCGGCTTTTAAACCACGAGACCGAACAGCGCGGCCCGTGCAGTGGAGAACAAAGGTGTGGCAGCCAACGGGTTAACTAACATAACACGTAACACAATAATACCAACAATACGATGATCCACGTTGATGACGAGTCTCGGTGTCGGTCGCGATTTCACCGAGTTTCGTTCGCACCAGGAGCAGGGGCAACGTCCGACGGAGACCGGTGACGATTGTTAAAGATGGGAAAATCCATCTTCTCGACGTCTCCTCTGCATTACCTGAATCAAGACAAACAATTCTTATTAAGTGACATGCCAATAACAGTTACATAATAGTCACATAATACATATGGGATCATTGATCTGTTTTTTTTTGCTCAAAACTTCAAAGACGCGCTTGAAATTGCTTAAAATCTACCTAACAATATTGAGAACTGTACACATAACAAAGCTCACTTGCTAGTCTAAAAAAAAAATTCCGGAAGTATACCGGAAGTAACCACAGCGCCTCAACCATTGAGCTGTCGTCGAATTAAACCACATATTCGTGATCCCCATGAAATTTGGGGTCGATTAGGTGTGATTTAAACGAAATCCAAAATTTGGCCAAAATCGAGAATTTTCCTGAGACATAGTTCAGGAAAATTTTCGAAACCGGAAGTACGCGTACGTAAAAAACACAACATGAACTTTACCCCAAATTTTACGAGGATCACGAATATGTGGTTCTTTTGTACCTCGGATGAATATTTACTAAACTACTGACAGAAATGACAAAACCGGAAGTAGAAAAAAAAAAACACATTTTTAAAAATCTAACAAGTGAGCTTTGTTGGGGGAATAGTTATCGTTTGTTATCACTACAAAATTACCACCAAAAACGGTCGATAAACGTTTAAAGAGAAGTGCAAAGTTACTGAAACTGACTGTTTTGACAGCTGCAAATTTTCAAAAAGCCATCTAGCGTTAGAAAAAAGAAACGTCCAAGTAAAACTTTGTTTGCGCGCAAGAAGGGCCTGATTTTGGAATTATTACACAGACACAGAGTTTAACGCAACTATATTATTAGTAGATAATCTACGAAAGTAAGTCAATTGTCGGGTACCTGGGCATAATCCCGTGGTGAGTAACTGTAGGTGTGTAACAGCAAAGGGTAGCGACCACTGAAGTGTTCTAACTCCGTCGGTGAAGTAAGACAAGTTGTAGCAGCAAAAGCAGTGAAGCTAAATGGGCGTACGTCGGGAAGATAAGGATGGAGCAGAACGTTGCTGGATGTCCCTCTTCCTTCATTGACAAAGGTCAGCATTGGCTTAAGGATCTATTATGTGCTCTGTAAAAAAAATGTATTGCATTAATGAATTGAAAATATAACAGTTAATAAAGTATTTCAATCTTTACCTATACTAACAAGCACACTGAAGTCTTCATCATGATAAAAAACCGTAAAAATGGAAATCACAGCAACCAACAACCTTACTCCTTAGGTTGAGGTAAATTTCCTGATGTTAAATAAAGTGTCATGAAGTATTGCAGTAGGGTGGCGATAGGTTATATTGATGCTTACCTTTATCATATGGATGAATGGTGCTGAATTTAGTAAGGCGGTTGATTTTGTGTGTTTGGTGTGGTAGCAGTAATGGGGAAATACCTTGTCTCCACACATTTGTATTCCACGATATGAGAGCTTCACACATGAGTTTTAGGCTTTTGACAACATGATGGGTCTATTGGAGGGAAAGTGACTGAGCGCTAAGTCAGCTTTTTGGAATGACTGACAGTATGCATCTAAAATTTGAAGAAATAAGTTAGTACAGCATAAAAATAAGGAAATTAGGTCAAGATAAACCTACATATGATACGAAGTTCAATTTGGTATATGAAATCACAGGAATATAAGTATTAATTAGCATCCAATTGTTTCGCCCATTTTGCCTCGTTTCACGATGCAACAACAACAAAGGCGACAGTGGCGACATCTAGTAACGAGTTTTGAATCCTAAGTTCAAAACTCGTCAACTTAAGATTCAAAAACTCGTTACCAGCTTTCGCCACTGTCGCCTTTGTTGTTGTTGCATCGTGAAACGAGGCAAAATGGGCGAAACAATTGGATGCTAATTAATACTTATATTCCTGTGATTTCATATACCAAATTGAACTTCGTATCATATGTAGGTTTATCTTGACCTAATTTCCTTATTTTTATGCTGTACTAACTTATTTCTTCAAATTTTAGATGCATACTGTCAGTCATTCCAAAAAGCTGACTTAGCGCTCAGTCACTTTCCCTCCAATAGACCCATCATGTTGTCAAAAGCCTAAAACTCATGTGTGAAGCTCTCATATCGTGGAATACAAATGTGTGGAGACAAGGTATTTCCCCATTACTGCTACCACACCAAACACACAAAATCAACCGCCTTACTAAATTCAGCACCATTCATCCATATGATAAAGGTAAGCATCAATATAACCTATCGCCACCCTACTGCAATACTTCATGACACTTTATTTAACATCAGGAAATTTACCTCAACCTAAGGAGTAAGGTTGTTGGTTGCTGTGATTTCCATTTTTACGGTTTTTTATCATGATGAAGACTTCAGTGTGCTTGTTAGTATAGGTAAAGATTGAAATACTTTATTAACTGTTATATTTTCAATTCATTAATGCAATACATTTTTTTTACAGAGCACATAATAGATCCTTAAGCCAATGCTGACCTTTGTCAATGAAGGAAGAGGGACATCCAGCAACGTTCTGCTCCATCCTTATCTTCCCGACGTACGCCCATTTAGCTTCACTGCTTTTGCTGCTACAACTTGTCTTACTTCACCGACGGAGTTAGAACACTTCAGTGGTCGCTACCCTTTGCTGTTACACACCTACAGTTACTCACCACGGGATTATGCCCAGGTACCCGACAATTGACTTACTTTCGTAGATTATCTACTAATAATATAGTTGCGTTAAACTCTGTGTCTGTGTAATAATTCCAAAATCAGGCCCTTCTTGCGCGCAAACAAAGTTTTACTTGGACGTTTCTTTTTTCTAACGCTAGATGGCTTTTTGAAAATTTGCAGCTGTCAAAACAGTCAGTTTCAGTTACTTTGCACATCTTTTTAAACATTTATTGGCAGTTATTTTGTTGAAATATTTAGTGAAAATTAACGATAACTATTCCCCCAACAAAGCTCACTTGTTAGATTTTTAAAAATGTGTTTTTTTTTTCTACTTCCGGTTTTCTCATTTCTGTCAGTAGTTTAGTAAATATTGATCTGACGCACAAAAGAACCACATATTCGTGATCCTCGTCAAATTTGTGGTAAAGTTCATGTTATGTTTTTTACGTATTCGTACTTCCGGTTTCGAAAATTTTCCTGAACTATAGTTCAGGAAAATTCTCGATTTTGGCCAAATTTTGGATTTCGTTTAAATCACACCTAATCGACCCCAAATTTCATGGGGATCACGAATATGTGGTTTAATTCGACGACAGCTCAATGGTTGAGGCGCTGTGGTTACTTCCGGTATACTTCCGGAATTTTTTTTTTAGACTAGCAAGTGAGCTTTGTTATGTGTACAGTTCTCAATATTGTTAGGTAGATTTTAAGCAATTTCAAGCGCGTCTTTGAAGTTTTGAGCAAAAAAAAAACAGATCAATGATCCCATATGTATTATGTGACTATTATGTAACTGTTATTGGCATGTCACTTAATAAGAATTGTTTGTCTTGATTCAGGTAATGCAGAGGAGACGTCGAGAAGATGGATTTTCCCATCTTTAACAATCGTCACCGGTCTCCGTCGGACGTTGCCCCTGCTCCTGGTGCGAACGAAACTCGGTGAAATCGCGACCGACACCGAGACTCGTCATCAACGTGGATCATCGTATTGTTGGTATTATTGTGTTACGTGTTATGTTAGTTAACCCGTTGGCTGCCACACCTTTGTTCTCCACTGCACGGGCCGCGCTGTTCGGTCTCGTGGTTTAAAAGCCGCGGGGCCGGGGAGTCGCCAAGCCCAAACTTTGCCGCAAGGCAAGCCTGTTAAAAGGCAATGCACCTTAGTCCTCCCCTTGTCAGCACGGACTTGTCAGCAATGGCAAGTCCCACTTGGTCATGGATCCTTCTGACGTGGCGCGTAGAAAAGTAGAGAGCAACCTGCGGGTTGTATGGCGTGGCAGCCAATGGGTTAACTTAGTGTATGTATATGTGTATGTATGTATGTGACTGTAAAATGTGGTGGAATTGTGGGAGGAGGTGGGACAAAATAACACAATTCTTTTTTTAAGTTTTTTGTTCATTGTTGTAAATTAATACCAAGTTTTGTTTAGGAATTGTATCAATGTATTTTTCTCAACTTCAAAGTCTTTCATTTATGCAGAGGTCAACCATTTGCCTATTACTTATAATATTTGAAAAAATCAACCGTTACAAGTTTCTTTCTTATTTGGCCCTTGAAACGTCATCGTCAAACCACAAGAACATGTCCGTATGCAGACTAACTAAGGCAGTAGTCAAACATAAAACAATTTAAAACTCGGCATACTGCATACTGGCCTTGAATAAATCCAACACCAAAAGACACCTGTCGCAATGTTGACAGGCTTGAAGTTACTAACAAAAGAATTACCCTATTAAAAATTTTATTTTTTCATTTAAGATCAACAATTAATTCCCAGCGACCAATTACCATGAAAATAACCGATAAATGTAAATAACCTTGAGTAGAAATTTCGTCTCTAGTAATAAGGAATTTCCTTGTAGAAATTTACGGAATCGTAGTTTGGGGTGTCATTCGGCTGCGTTAGTCGTGTAGTAACTCGGGGCAGAGAAGTGCTTTCGAAGCTTCGGTGTAGTATGTGGTAGTAACGAAAGTAGTGATGTAAAACTCGGGTGCCTTTAGTGTTGTAGTACTTTGGAACATCAGTGTAGTACTCTGGAGCAGCGTAGGTTGTAGTGTAGTACTCTGGAGCAGCGTAAGTTGTAGTGAAGTAAACCGACTACCTTCGTGGTGTAGTACTCCGCTGCCTTCGTGGTGTAGTACTCCGCTGCCTTCGTGGTGTAGTACTCCGCTGCCTTCGTGGTGTAGTACTCCGCTGCCTTCGTGGTGTTAGCTGGGGAAACGTAGGTTGTAGTGCAGTACTTGAGAATTTCGGTGGTGTAACAAGTTAGATCCTCGGTATAGTAGCTGGGAACAGAATAGTACATTGGAGCATTATTATAGTTAGCTGGAACATCTTCGTAGTAGTACGAAGGCGTAGTACTTGAGGTCTTTGTATAGTAAGAAGGTGTTGACGTTGTTGGCTAGTAAGGAGGCGGCGTGGTGAAGGTAGCCATACTCCGGGAAGAATAATACTTCGGGCATTCAGTGTAGTAGCTCGGGGCAACATGAGCTGTGGCGTAATACTCTGGAGCCTTGGTGGTGCACTTGAGTCACAGCGTAGTAAGCTGGAGCAGCGGAAGTTGATGCTAAATAGTAAGACGGCACGGCAGTGTTGTGCTTTGGTACCCGCAATACCCAGGAGACATCGGTACACCAGTGGTCGACCCAGCCATCGACTATACTACACCCAACAGCAGCACGACGCCATAGTTATAACTAGACAATTAATAAATTCAAACATTAATATTCAATTATAGTACTGGTAGGAACAAATAGAAAAAAAAGTAGAGTTGATTCACAACTCTACAGAAAAATGTTTACCTTGATTTAACACTTGTAACGCGACGAAGAATGAAGTTGATGACAACTAGTGCACGGCAGTTCCTGTTGCTGTAGCGGAGATGCTCACTCAGCTGCTGAATTCTTTCACCTTTTCTCTCCTTTCATACGACTAGGCAATAAATAATTTTTATATTTAGTAGTTGGCTTAATTAAACTCCACGTAACAGAATATTTACCCATGATATGTAGTGGTGTAGCACTCCGGTGCCTTGGGGGTGTAGTGTTGGGGAGCCTCGGTGTAATAAGCTGGGGCAGCGCATGTTGCAGTGTATTAATCCGATGTCTTAGTGGTGTAGTAATAAGTGGCCTCGATATAGCACTCAGGCGCTTTGGTGTAGTATCTCGGGGCAACATAAGTTGTGGTGTAATACTGATCCTTGGCACTGCAGTTGCTGTTGTCGTGTCAGAGATGACCACTCGACTGATTTCTTTCACCTTTTCTATCTTTTAACAACTAGAGTAAATAATTTAGATATTTAACAATTGGAATATTTATACCTCCATGTAACAGAATATTTACCCATGTGTAGTTGTGCAGTACTCCGGTGCCTTGGTAGTATAGTACTTCGGAGAATCGGTGTAGTACTCGAACCTCTGGTACTGTAGCTCGGGGAAGAATAATACTTAGGGCTTCGGTGAAGTAGCTCAGGGCAGCATAAGTTGTGGTATAATAATCTGGAGCTTTAGTGGTGTAGTACTTGGGGGCCTTGTTGTAGCAACTGGCCGTGTCGTATATTGTATAGTAAGGTAGCGGCGGTGCGATTTCTTATCCGCCATACCCAGGAGACATTGGTACACCATGGCTGAACCAGCGGTCAGCCATACAACACTCAACAGCAGCACGACGCCAAAGTTTACTAGACAATTAATAATTTAAAAATTAATATGAAATTATAACTAGCATTTCAACAAATGGAAAGTTGATTCACAACTCCATGTAAAAGTGTTTACCCATGATTTAAAACTAGCAATGCGACGAAGAATGCAGTTTGTGACGAACGGCGCACTACAGCTCTTGCATATCGGAGATGCTCACTCGACTGATTTCTTTCGCCTTTTCTTTGTCCTTAAAAACAACTAGACAATAAATAAAATAATTAAAAAATTACTATGCAAAAATAACTGGCATATTGACAGAGAAAAAACATTAAAATTGATACATAACGCCATGTAACAACAGAAAATTTACCCATGATTGAGAACAGATGATGGCAGATAGCTGATGCCTAAAAGTGCACTGCAGTTGTTGCCGTGTCGGAGATGCTCACTCGACTGATCCCTATCAACTTTTCTCTCGCCTTTTATAAGACTTTTTCTAACCCCTCCTCTTAAGCCTTGCGGTTATTTTACCTTCTTGATAATGATGCAAAAGGTCCCGTTCTCACCCAACCTCTGCACCACTGCATGACAATAAACGTAATGATCTCCATGACCTTCGATTGAAATGAAAACTGGCCTTTCCTTCTGCAGGTGACGTTGCTGGGGATGGGTCTACAAAAACCAATATCAAAATGAATACCAATTACCAAATAGCTTACCCTTTCGGCTATTGTACCTGCTTGATAATGTTGAAACACGTGTCGTTCTCACCCAACCTCTAAACCACCACATGCCAGTTTTACGTAATGTTTCTCGTGACCTTCAAGCGTGAAGGACATCCTGTCTGGACAAACTGGCCGACCTGTCTGCAGGTTGACTTGCATGCAAAAAGCACAACGAAGATATGCAAAAAATGTAACGAAAAGCTAAAGCCACTTCGACGACATACTTAATTATGAGATTAAATGATTCGTCTAATATGAAATGCGTTAAAGAACAACACGCTAATCGTAAAACAACGGGTTGTGCAGCTTTGTGACTAACCAACACATTGATTAAAATGCTTCTTTCTCGTCCTACAGCCACCGGTCAACTCAGCTAGACATTAAAGCACAAAAGTTAAGAGAAATCGCAGAAACAAAAACAAAACAAAACTCATACGATCTCAAAAAAAAGGCCAAGTGGTGCTCCACTGCTCCTGCTCATATAATTTTGCTTGATTCCTTGTGACAAAAATGGGATAAAGAGATTTCCAAACGAAAGGGGTAAACATTAAAGAATGGTCTTGTGGTAGGAATTTAGCCAGCCCGTTCGTTAGTTAGCCCAGCCCCCCCCCTCCCCCAGCCGTTCAACAGAATAATCAGACCTTGCACAAGATTAGCGGCGAACAGCTTTTACTCATTTTGCCAGTGAAAAACATCAGACAAGAACTTCGTTTGACAATATTTCAGAATGGATATCTTCAATTGAGTCTGATAACTCAAGATCCCAACATGGTTATCAGATGCACAAACCTACCAATACTGCACACAAAAACTATCAACATTGCGAGAGGTGGTCGATAAAATAGTTAACTATCGAATCATTAGGAACGAAATTCATTGCTGGACGCGGCTATACTTAAAGGCATAGCATTCTCTTAATCATCGAGTTTAGAAAGAAACGCAAATCGGATTAAAGAAACTATCGCTGTTCACAGCCGATGTATAAACATTCGTGAACAAAAACCAAAATTCAACTGAAGAAAAAAGAAAATTTGCAAACTATTATCTCTCAACGAATTCAACTAGCAAGTCCCCTGTGTATCAGAGAAGATTGTAGGTAATACGAAAACCAAAAAGGTTTGTGCAATTCATCAATACCTTAAGTTCAAAGAGATGACTGGTGGGGTTGGATGACTGGCTCTTATGGTTGTGGCATGTGGCTGGCCTAAAGTGTTAGATCATGTCAATCAGGTCCATCCACATGAAAACTTGTTGCGTTTAAAGGTATCCTGAACTGAATTATCAATTTTACATATTAGATGGGACGTGTGCAGTATTAGCAGGTATAAGTTGAAGAAAGTAAAAGAAAATGTCTTGCAAGTACTTGATACTTCAGTACGCTTTAGTATTCTGCTAATTTTCTTGGCTAAGTGATTGAATGGACCGATGAACACATTTGACATTTTTAAGTTTCAATACATATGTAGCTAATAACAGAGATTTTTCTTTTACTTTCTTCCCCAATAAAAATATGATCACATAATTAATGGAAATTGTTTCCCTTGTTACTTTTCACGTGAAAACATAAACCCTGTAACGAAATAAAATTGAAAACTTACATGTTACACAGTAGTAAAACTAAGATAATCCTCGTCTTTAATCTGATAAAGGCGTCTTGTGTAAATAAAGAAAAGCACTGTCACAATTTGATATTCAAACCCATACAGAATTAAATTCATTACTTTTTCTTTGATCGCCATGGCAGGCCATAGCGTGTGCCATACATGCCATAGAGAAAATGGCGAACGAAATGACAAGAGCAGTCGCCCAACCTCCTCTTTTTCTCTCGATTCTTATTGGTCAGTGGTCAAAAGTCGGCCATCATGGTAATTGGTTTCTGCAACTTCTTCAGTTTATTTTTCGTCCGTTCGGAATTTTTGTGAAAAGTGAATGGCGGATTGCTTGTTTAAAAAAAAAAAAAAAAATCACCAGATGATAAAGTTTATATCGGGAACAAGGATTACATATGGACGTGATGGAGAAGATTGATTGGAGAAGACGTACCACAACAAGGCGCAAATTCCAACTGGCTCTATAGGACACAAGATTTATAATGGCAAACAAATGCAATTTGGGAGAAATCACCCGAGGATCAGTAAAAATGTCAAAGATAGGATGTAGGCCTAATGAAGAGATTGACATCCGAATTGACAATGAATTGCGAACAGGGTGGACAGAAAGAACAATAAAGATAAATAATATAACAAACATGCCAAGGATAAAGTGGAGGCAATTCACAGAAGGATCCGGATAGGAAACTATGAATGATGACATCTTTGATAAATATATATATTTTTTTGTATTTGATAAAATAGTAATAATATGTTTATGTAAGATTCATAGCAAAAATAGAATGATCAGAACGGTTTCTTCTATAGAATAATGATGTGTTTTGAAGTTATCGCAATCAATTTTAAAAAACACACGCAGATATAAAGAGGAAAGGTAAGATCTAGATCATTTAAGCGTTTTGTGCGAAAAATTTATCCGACAAAGTTTCCTCCTTATTTTCATCAGTGTTCCCCCCTTCTCATCCGTTAAACGATCGGCTTAATTATAGTTAAAATGGGACTTTCTGGTAATAAAGTAGGCTGCGTGGTGATATGCGTCTGGAATTTTAGGCCCGTTTCGGCTCGAGTCGCTGCGAGAGACCCGTAAGGATGCGCTGGTTGTCGATGACCCTCAGGTTGCGAATGTAGTTGCGGACTTCTTGCTCGCTACGCGGCGTTGGTGGCTGAAGCACTGTTGAATAGAAATCAAATAAGGATACCGGTTGAGGATCGACGATCTTTTGAACAACTAAAATCAATTTGTTAAAAAAAATAAAGTTACGTAGTTGCCGACTTCGGCAGTAGCGGAGAGTGCGCATCGTTTGCGCCAGCATGTGCATCTTCTCGAAATTGATGAGTCCGGCGCTGTCCAGTAGAGTCCGGTTACCCTCGTGTGTGAATGTCATATCTGTTCAATCAAACACAAAACGATAACAGTTGAAAACTTTGCAAATTCGCAGCGAGTCAATTTTTATTGACGTACCTTTCAGGAGTAAAGGCATGAACGGTAGAATGGGCGGCTGCAATTTCCCCACGGCAATCCGGTAGGCCCGGTGATTGCGCGATGGTTCAATCAAACCGTCAAACTCGGTAAACATTTTCCTCAACTAAAGTCAACAAAATCTGTTAGGCAAATTCCCATGTGAATTGGCTGCAAACGGAAATACCTTGGATGGAAGACGCTCCCAGGTCTGAGTCAGACGACTGACGGCCACGTTACTCAAACCCATGACGAGTGCAAAGAAAGCGTTCAAATTCTGGAACTCTTTGCAACTGTTAAAAGAAAGAGAACAAGCAAAAATTTAGTACAATCGATACAATTAATTTCTAGATGGCGCAAGTCTTTTCTTACTAGGCGGCTAATTTGATGAACTTGCGCAAGAGTTGGACTCTCTTTCCCAGCGTATTGGCCAAGCAAATCTCTGTGACGACCCAGTATTGAATTTCATTGAAGCGACGCAAAAACAGATCCAGGTTGGACTTGATTTTGCGGAACGGTTGCGCTCCGGCGACGTGATACAGCAGCTCATACTAATATCAAATGTCAAATAGGAATTTCAATAAATAAAATTGAGTAAATTGAATGTCGAGAGGGGGGAGCCAATCAATCAAAGGGAGCCAACATGCAACCAGAGATGAAGGTCAAGTTACCTCGTGAACCGAACAGAAGAGATCCCAATCGATCAACGTGATGTAGTAAGCCAATTCTCGCGTGCTGAACATCTCCAGCTCATTGCATGTTCCATCGGAAGGCCCTTCTTGGTCCGGCAGTACCGTCTTAATGACGACATCAGAAGGAAAAGTTATTTTTCAAAAAATTCCAACAGGTTGTAATGGGAAAAAAATTTACCATGGCGTCAAGGTGATCTTTCGGCGAAACAAAGATCCGTCCGTTGATGGACAAACAGGTGGCGATGCTGACCTCAGTGTCGGCAATCACCGACTTTTCACCTAAAGAAATAAAAATCAATTACTACCCCACTGACAAATCTAATTTAAAAAAAATATAAAAAAAAAGTACCGTTGGATTTGATTTCAGCCAAGACGAGTTCTTCGTGACGTAATCCTAACTTGTCGGCCGCGTTGAGTTTGATGGTCTCAGCCGTGGCGTTGACGGGCTGTCGCAACGTGCAATAAGTGTGGTCAGCGCAGTAGACCCGGAAGATGACTAGACATTGAGTGAAAAACAATTTCATGTTAAAAGACGAAATTAAATAATAAAACCGAATTGCGCTTACTATCGTCATCGGCGCGGATGGGGCGACGCTTCTCCGCGCTAAAGGCACTGGCCGCGTTCGATTCGCCGCTGCCCTTCCTGTTGCCAGCCGCTGCCGTGGCCGCGGCGTTGACGGCCGAAAAGAGGACGACCGATTGTCCTCCAGCCGGCAAAGTCCACGTTAAAGTGGCCAAAGAACCACCTTGTTGTCTGGCGGCCCGGTATTCGCCTGAAGTATCAAGCCAAGACAATAGCCCAAAAGTATTTCAATATTTAATGACCCTCATTTGGGTTTATGAATTGCACGGGTAAGCCTACCTAAGAGCTCTTGGACGTGATCCAGCATGGCAGCCTCTTCCCGTAGCGTGTGGTAGAGCCGGGCGTCGGCGTGGACTTCGCTGTGCAATTGCTATTCATCGAGGAGCCGAGCAATCCGAGGCAATAAGGAGCGGGCAGGCGGGCACCAGAGAGAGAGAGTTGGAAAGATAAAAAGAGCGAGAAAAATCAATAAAAGCCATAGCATACACATATACACAATGGCAAGTGGTGCTATATAGAGTCGAGGAGGGAGGCAGCAACAGCGCGCTGGGCAAAGCAGCAGATGCTCAGATGAGGTATTGTTCATGGTGATTGCGTCAGCCAGAGTGTGTGTCTTTGGGCCTTTCGCCTTGTTCCACACAAATCATTGGAGCAAAGGCAAAGCTCTCCAGAACAGAAAGCCCGTGGGGGATCAAACAGCGCAGCCAGTCTGGACTAGCCATCATAGCTCACCCAGTAAAAGTACAGTGTGTGTGCTATACTGTACTGTGCGCGTCGACGGTGTGAGTTACCCAATGTCTCTCTTTATGTGCATTTCTCGTCTATACCCAAAGGGGTAGCAAGCTCGGGAAGTGGAAGGGGGAGAGAAAGAAGAGAGACGATTCGTTTAAAGTATTCACGCAGAGCCGCCAGAATATATAGTAGAGGAACGTGGGCCAGTCGAGTCGAGAGAGCGTGAGTACATAATAATCAAGAGCCCCAACTTTAGCCGTTGCCATGGCGACGAGGCAAAGGCAAACGAGTGCGAGATACAAGAGGAGTCGGTGCGGAATGGATGGCAGAATTATTCGCCTTGATTAGCGACCTAAGGGGAATTAAGGAAAGCCGAGAGGGGCGGCGGTGGAAGATGATTAGATACGTAGTCGTGACAGTACCTCAAAAAAGGAGTGGGTGATGGTCTCGTCAAAGACGGGATCGCGGATGCTTGTGACCCACTGGTAGACGAAATTGACGACGCGCGACTTGCTGGCCACGACGAATTCCTTGTCCTGCGTCGGCGACTCGATCCGGTAATTCCTCATGAGCTCCGTGATGAGCTGGTGCGTCGGCATGAACATGATGTGCGTCAAGAGGAAGTCGTCGAGGAACATGTCGGTGGCCGACGAGTAAGGGCGGATGATGTCCTCGTCGCGAACGCTCAAGTGTCGCGCATCCAGCCGCGTTTCCAGCAAGTGTTCCAGCATCTTCTGCGGCATGCCGGCCATCACCGTGTACCTGCACGCAGGAGCCGAAACGTGCCCCGGTTAGTGTCGTCGTTACTTTGCTCAGGTGTCGTCCCTCTTCAAAAAATGATAACAAGGACTCGGGCGGATGGACAAAAGGAAATGAAAAAACGGAAGCGGATGCAAAAAGAAAAAGAAGAAGAAATCGTCTTCACTTATACTTGTAGTGCGACGAGGCGGAATGTCGATGAGCTGCGCTCGGGTTGGCGCTGACCTTCTCCAGGACGAGGACGTCTCGCCCGTGCTCCTTGAGCCGGACCGTGTTGGCTTCGACGTCGCGCAGGATCCGGTTGAAGTCGTCCTTGTCTACGCGGAGGAACTGACAACCGTCTTCTCTCGTGATGATCGTCGCCGCTCTGCAAAAAGGAAACCCAAAAGCCAAAAGATAAAAAAATCTCGTTGTAATGCAAATGACAAACTTCCAAGAATTCGTCCAGATGGAGCCACAGACAATGGACTCTGTCTCTTGTACAGGATAGAAGAAAAAAAAATAAATACATTGAAATTATTCATTCAATAAACGTCTTGTCCGTGTTGGCACAACTCCCATTGGCCACTCCATTACACGTAGGAGGGTTATTCGCATCGAAAAGAATTCCGAATGCGCAATTTCCTTCCTTGAGGGGAGCGGCGGTGGCGACGTGATGAAACCTACACCATTTCCTAGATCCTATCCACTTTCCATCTACACCCTGCTCCTGGCGATATATATAAGGGGGTCAGTAGCAGTGCGACTAAACCGGTAATATGTGTAACTGGTCAGCCTATTATCGATCCGTTCCTTTTTACTTTACTGGATTTTGCCCTGGCCGGCTCTTTTCCGCCCATAGCCCGATCTGACAATATAAAATACAACCGCGCCTCCGGCTCACCTCGGATCCATTCCGTCGTTCTATAAAGTCGGATTAGACGCGTTTGGACTATAGAAAACGCGTTCGTGAGTCCACCGTTTTATATGTGGGCTAGGGTGGTGGTGGTCATACAGTCCGGCGGGTTATAGAGTGGGAGAAACAAGTAGTAGTGAAAATAGCCATGGGGATCGTCTCGCCCGTCTGCCTGGGTTTGTCCAGACTCTTTTGTTTTTCTGCCGCAATTGTCTTTATTTCGGTTTATTCCGGTTGCCCCATTTCCCTTTTCTCTCTTCGTTCAACCCGCGATCCATAATGGATATCCGAGCTCGTTGGCTCGTCTCACACTCCATTCCGGATGTGTGTGTGTAGTACGCCGACTGGGTGATCACGTTCACGGGCATCGTCGGCGGGCTATTCCGGCGCCGCCATCCATATTGCACGTCTCCCTACTACACCGCCCCCTTGGTGTTGGGGACCAAGGGAACGACTACATATACCGGCCGTAAAGCGGGAAATGAGAAAACGGGCGGAAAAGAATCGTGAAAAAAAGAAAAAACGTGGGTGGTGGGGGGCCTTAAACCCCCACCACCCGAACCGGGTGTGGGCATCGAGCCGTAGGGTGGGTGGGTGGTGGGTTACATGCGGGAATGAGTCGCCGACCATCAATCAGTGATGATGAGGATGATGATAAAGAATGAGACCCCTCCCAACCGTCGCATTTATTTTATCTCCTTTGCCGACTCTCCCCAGTCGTCGCCGAGGCCAGCTGTATAATAATAAAGCTGCCGGCTTGACTGTCAACGCGACGCCAACGACGCTTTATAGTTTTTATTGGACTTGTGCTACTGTGACCTATTCCTCCTTCTTATTGGACGATAAACAAGACCGGAGCCGAGCATACATAAAGACGATATCTATGGATTGATTGCCTCCATAGGATGATAGAATCGGGGGCCCAGACACACATATTTCCCTAAGGGCAAAGATGGCATCAAAACTTTGGTCGGTCGAGCTCATCAAAACAACAAAAATAGGGGAAAATCAAATAAAAATAAAAAGCCCAAATAATGGATCATAGGAGAGATCAAGTTCAACTATAGGAAGGGTCCGGTCCCGACTCTCTCGTGCGGGACTGGTGGCGCACATTCAGCTCGTGCCGGCTTATATGGCGGAGCATATTATTTAATCGAAAACTATCCATCATCGTCACCCACTCTCTCGCCTGACTGTGCGGCTTCAAACAAACAAACACGCCCCCCCCCCTCCACCCAAAACGGGAGAGAGAGAGAGAGGAAATAGCCCAATAATAATAATAATAATAACTTAAATTTTCTTATCCTTCGTCTATATAGCTGCAATATTACCTCGGTGCATTGTTGATGAGCGCCAACTGGCCGAAATCGTCGCCGTCCTGCAGCGTCGTGACAACGCCCTTGCCGTGGATGACGACGTTGACGGAGCCTTTCAGGATTACGTACCACGACACGCCCTCGTCTCCTTGATTAAACACTGCGGATATCGGAACGGGAATACGCAACAAAAATACAAAAAAGAATGGCATGTCAAGTGAGTTTTCTCTAGCTCATGTTTTTCAAGCTCTTATTTCTCGACAACAAAGATTTCAAATAAAATAAAAATAGGTTGATGGGTGAAGAGAAAAGTTGGCCCACGATATCGCACGATAACGTGAAACACGAACAACAACAACAAGTCTGAAGATGGGAAAAGGAAAAAAAAAATTGAAAAAGAAAAGCAAAATCTTTAAAATAAAAAAGATCTGAGCTGAACTTACGGACGGTTTCGGCTCTGGGATGAGATTCGAAGACGATGATATTAGCCAGCTCGCGCTTGACGGTGGTTGACAGATGCGACAGGGCCCTGATGTGTACCAATTCCTCGTAGATGATTTCCAGGTCGTCGGGGGACCGATCGTGAGTCCTATAACCATGTTCAAGTGCATACGGGATATAGAGTGCTGCCTCTACTGCTGCTGCTGCTGTGCGGCTGGATATCGACCGCCGGTGTACGGTATACATGCACACGTCGTTCCGACAAAAAGGGCGGAGCGAAAAAACATGGGAAGGAGGTGGGTAAAGGGCGCGGACTAATAATATACTTACGGTTTTCGTAGAATGGCTTTAAGGACGGCGTCGGGCGCCAGTTGTGTCAACGTCGAGATGACTTCGTCCTTTTTCTGTTGAGCGTCGCGCACAGCGTCCTGGCCGGGCTTGCGGCCGGCCGGCCCGTCACCGCGACCCTCGGCGTCTTCGTGGAACCGATAGAAGACAAACTTGTCTTTGAACTGGTGCTCCTTCGAGACTGTGTGGCAAGTCATCCGTCATCAACGCGGCGGTGGAGGGGAAAATATAAAAAGAGCCGGGCGACCAAAACAAGTTTGGGTCCAACCACAAAGTCAAGACGAAAATGAGTTGATGGGAAAATCGATAAGTCATTAATAAATTTGTTGGTTAAGGAAAAAGAGGAAAAATAATAAAAAATGATCAAGTTCATTACGGGCTAAAATGACTTGCTCGTCCAGCAGAACCTGCCACATGGCCGAGGCTTGGGCCCGGCTGTGCACTTCGGGACTGAGACCGAGGAGCCAGTCGACCATTTCTGTTCCCACCAGACAGTGACGGACTGTGCCCCGTCCGGGCACTTTGCGGTCACGAATGAGGGCGGAAGCGGGCGACGCGGAGGAAGCCGCCATGATGAGCGTTTTCAAAACCTTGCCCATCATCATGGCCCGCTCACTGGGTGACTGCGTCAAAATATTAAAATAACAAGTTAATATGTAAATGGATCAAATGGATAATGATTTTTATTTTTTTAGTTTCTTAGTACCAAATTTAGCGGGGCGATTTGGCTGTTGCTGTTGGGTCCCGTTGGTCCGGTTGAAGGTTGCCCGGCATTGGTAGAGGCCGCTGATTGCTGGGCATTACTGGGCGGCGATGGGTTGCTACGGCCGTTGCCACTGGCCGTCAAGACGCCTCCGTCGGCGGCCAGTGTAGTGCTGACGACGGACGGGTTGCGTTCCTGGCGCTGCGGCGACGTTGTCGGAGACTTGGCGCAGTTGACGTTGGCGTCACCCACCACCGGCGGATCTCTCGAGGGGATCCCCAATCCACCCGAAGTCGAACTGCTCCTTCCATTATTCGCTGCTGCAACAGGAAACAAGAAAAACGATTGCAATTTTCGTCTCAAACAGAACGACAAAAAGAAAACGATCAAATCTCGTTGCCGGGCGCTGGGCAACAAGCCCCAACTCAATCCTTAAACATGTGAAAACGATGTGGTTCCATATCCGGCCCCAGCGGCGGATGGGCGGAGTTACACGAGATCAAAGGGAAGACTGCGAACTGCATCCATGATTCATTTGGAGACGGGCAGCCTATACTACTTCCATCTTCATACATACAAGGCCGGTAATAGTCATAACAGCATCTTAATATGCATGCAATGTAATAAAAAGCCAAATTAGACTGCGCCTCTGTTGCGGGCAGCGCGGGCGGCAGAATTGAGACTCTTCTTCTCCTATCCAGTCATGCGGTCAATAAGTCGTCTACGGGGAGCTCAGCAGCAGCTACTCCACTTCATCATTTATACGTCTCTAGCCATCAGAGCAAGGCCGGCAGCGGGGAGAGCCGCCCAAGTGGACTGAATTTGACAAGTTGATAAGAGAAATAATTCAAATGGATGGCTAGAAAACCAGATTTTCTCTTTCTCTGCACAACTCGGCCGACATGTTTGACATTTCGGATGCAACATTTACGGATGTACACACGGCCGACCCCCTTTTGAATGATTTCCAACTCGTTGCACTAGCAGCCATCAATAAGTGAACAAGAGGCTATAAAGGAGTCTCCCCCCCCCACACACACACAAGAAGACTGTTGCGCCTGACAGGATCAAGGCACATAAATAAGAATCGAGTGGGAATTGATTTTTTGCCGTGAGAGATTGAAGAACTGAGAGGCTGGGAGTTTGTGACAAGGAGCCGCTAGTTAATAGGAAAAATTACGTTTCCTCCTATTTTCTTCTTCTTCTTCTTCTTCTTCTTTCAACAGATTGAATTCAATTTTTTAAGGCTTATATATACCCACTACTAATAGACACTCCCCGTCTTTCCACGTGCAGTTGACAAGTTTGACGGATGAGAACTTTCCATCATTTTCCCCGGTAAATAAGGCAGAAGCCTTCATTAGAATCGGGTGGGGGGGAAAAAAGAAGAGAACTGCGCAATGAATTTCCATTTGGGCGGAACTAAATTTGGAAGACAGAAGAAATAGAAGAAGAAAAAAGCTGAAAACTATTGAGGCGCAGATTATTTAAGGGTGAACCAAAATGTGTCGCGCAGAGACGACGATCGTCGGGGTCACAATTCGTACGTTGTGCGGATCGCCAACTCTCGGACTCTTTGAACTCGCCAAGAAATGAAAGAGCAAAGAACCTTTCTTTCGTATTTCCCGGCTCCTTTTGTGTGTGTGTATAAGTAATCGCCTCGACTTGCGTACACGGACGGAAGGACAGAAAGAAAAAAAGATTAGCGGTAGCAACAAAAAAAACCCATTTTCCACCCGTAAAAAACCCTCCTCCCAGTTCTGTTTTATTTTATTGATATCGAGCAGCACAGAGAGTGAAAGTTATATAATACGTTCTATATTTAATATCGAATGTGGGTGGGAGGGAGGGAGCGCTTTTTTGGCATAGCGTTTGCCAGCCATCGCGACGGCTGGTTGTATGGCAGCTGGGCGTCGCCGCCATCATTAAAAAATCACAAGTAGAAAGCGGATCCAAGAAATTGATCGTTGCCACGAATCGTTGCTGCTGCTGAATCCAACCGTCAAATAGTTTTTACCTTCGCAATTTGAGTTGGTGTACGTGTAAAGGTATATTATATATTGATTGGGTCGTTTCCCTTTTTTCCTTATTTCCTAAACTTTTAATGGTGTGCTATTGCCAAATAATAACCTGGTGGGTCCGTGATTATTTTTAATTCTTGTTTGTCGTCTTTTTCGACTTTTCCCTCTTTCGATCACGTTCAACCATTCCACTCGGACGAAACGAGATCCTTATCCGTATAATAGGTTATGCAATATGCGCCTATTGCATTGTCTCCCGCTCGCTGGCTGCGCTCCGTTTCTTGTTTGTCTATTTGTACTATCCAGCGGAGAGAGAGAATATACCAGATGATGCCTTTCCGCTTGGCGGACGAACAAGACAAATCCCCCGAAAATCAGAGGACGTCAAAGAATATTGAGATGGAAAAGTGGTGGGTACGTGCGCACCATGTCAACTCTCTTGTCGTCTAGCTTCCATTGTCATCATTCGAAAAGCCAAACGTACTCTAACCTTTGGCTGGCTTTTTCTCTGATGCCTTTTATTTTTTCATTTCTCCCTTTGAGTTTTCCTTGTTGGCGGAAAAGAAACGGAGAGAGAGTGAAATCCTCCATATACCCTACCCTTAACTATCCACCTACTACCTCATTTGTGAAAATTTCCCCTCCGGGACGCAGATTCTCGGAAATATCGAGCGAAATAAAAGCAAGCAAGCCACCACCCCAAAAAAGTGAAACCTGATCTTTTTTTTTTCCTTTTTATTTTTGTTCACGATTATTTTTTCACGGCGGGATTATGATTGTTATATCCCCGGTTGGCTTCCTTCTTTTCTTTTATTTATAGTATTTCCTTTGTGCTTTGGGCTGCTCCTATTATAACTGCAGTAGTACCGTATAGCGGAAGAAAATGGCATTGGATGTGAGCTCGCCTAAATACACATTGTGGAAATATTAGATAACACATCCGTCGTGGCTCTTTTCTCTTCCCAAGTCGAGACGAGAGGGTGTGCTGTGTGTGTTTTATTTATCAAAAGAAGAAGAAGAAGAAGAGTCCAGCCAATATAATAATGAACCTGCGGGATACGTACTACTACTCTACCATCTCTAAACTACACCGGAGGGTCCGCGTCTGATGATGATGACTTGTCTTGACGCCATGATTGCCCCATCACTTTCTTTCTCAATTTACTCCGCTCGATGGCAACCGGCTCTCTCTTCCCTTTTATATAACATGATCCCCATCCACCGTCATCATCAACTAACCAACTAACCAACCAGCCAGCAAAAGCCAACGAGCTGGACGAAGGGGAGACCAAAAAAAAGAAGATACCCCCCGAAATCATTCGTTGATTATCAGAAGAAGAACAAGAAGGAACCATCATCAAGGAAGGCGACTAGAGGTAGACGTGTGTAGTCTAGTAGAAGTAGCAAGAATGTGTGGGTGTCTGTGTCTGTGTCTGTGTCTATTTTCTGTCCTGTTCGTTAGAGCCTCCCTTGTCCGTTTCACAGACAAAAAGTCAATAATGAACCGAGGAATGGAATGAGGAAGATGGCGGCTCATCTTTCTTCCCTGCCACCCCATTGTCTTTAGATCGAGAATGTAGAATTGCAATTCATCTAACGCAATCATATTCTATATACGGGTGGGTGTATAAATAGACCTACATATTACATGAGGTCTGGCGGAAAAAAAAAAGGCGGGCGTTTCAAAAAGAGCGAAAAAAGAAAATAAAGGCAATCAGACTCTTTTTCCTTTTTCTTATATAACCCACGCAGTGAGAGTATAGTTTGTGCGTAGCCCAAGTCGCGGGAAAAGATCCGGGCGCCTTGCGTCTAGCAGCTTATATGAAATAGGCCGAGCTCCATTATAAGCAGCTTTGCTGTTCTCGTCTGCATATCCGAATTGGATTTCCTCTCATTTGATTTGCTATTTTTATTTTTCTTTCTCTATGAATTTATAATGCTGCCCCCGGGTTTTCTTCTGACGAAACGATCCGTCAAAATAATACGAAACGTTTCATTCCAATCAATTATTTACGTAATAGTAAAACAAAAAAAAGTGTGTGTGGACTTACAGTTGTTGTTTTCCTGCGATCCTTGTCGACTGCTCATCCCTCCGGTGCTGTGATGCCGTTGCCCCTGCCTCTTGCCACCCTGATGATGCAATTGTTGTTGTTGTTGTTGTGTGGGCGGTTGCGGTAGCTGGTGGTTGTGGTGGTGGTGATGGCTGTGCTTGCGGTGATTGGCCGGCGATGCCGAGGAGGGGGAAGACGGGCTGCCGGTGTTACCCGACAACTGAATCAACTCGTCCTGATGTTTCTGCAACGAAAAAATGGAGATCCATCGATCAAAGCCGAGCCCAGTTCCGGCCGCGCTGTTTCCGGCTTCCATTTGCCAGCACAAGTGACCCAAGCAGATCTCGTAAAACTTGTCGTCTTTCCCAGCCGACGCCACTGCGCTGTTCTTGCTATTCGACGGATTATTCTCGTGATCCTGACGGTTTCGATTCGCCCGACACGCGGCTCGACTATTGGACGACCCCTGGCCGTGATTCCTGCGGGCAGCAGCAGATCGCCGCTGCTGTTGCTGCTGGAATGGCGAGCCGATCAAGTTCTGGTAATCGTGTTGATGCAACGGGATGGCGTAGTTGCGGCCCTTGTCGCCCAGACTGGCGCAAATCCGCGGCTCGGAGTCGCCGGAATGCTGGGCCTCGTCGTCCGATTTGTTACTCTCGACGCCGCTGTCGAGCGATTCGGGCGGATCGATCGACTCGGTCACGACAGTCATCACTTTTTGACATCCAATAACTGGGCGGACGGCAGGAATCATGCTGGGCGAATGGCCGGACAAGGAGGAGGACGGCATTTCGTAGACGGAAGCGAAAGACAGGTCCATCACTCGTTGGATGGCTTCTTCATCATCTGGCTGTTGGGTGAAATTGGATCGAACGGGATCCGATAAGGAGCTCAGCATCTTCCGCCGGATGCTGCTGCCCTGTTTCGGATGCCCGCTGCTGCTGTCGCTGCTCTGAATTCGAGTCGGCGACGGTGAGCGGGATCGTATCACGACCTGATGGACCGGCTCCTCCACATGATTCCGTCCCAAAAGTTGATCCAGATAACCGATAATGCTGTCCAGCGAGCAGCTAGACAGCCGGTCCATCGGGAGCGACGGCTCCGTCATCAACAAATCGTCACTCGTCATTAATCCACCCAACGCGCACAGGATCGATCGACGGATCGATAATTTTAGTAGCTCCCGAATAAAACCTTCCGCCCCCAAGAAAAAATCGTGCGGCTGAAGGACGGAATCGACACTTGTTGCAACTCGGATGGGCGACTCTTACTCGACTGAACCTCTTCACTCGTCGACTCAAAACTTGATGGCCTCTTTGGGGGTGTTGCGCCTAACTTAACGAGGGATGAAGACGAGCGCCAGTTCCATCCCCCACACAACACAACAACAGGGTGGAGCAAAAGGGATCGGGTGGGGTGCGCAGGGAAGGAGGGGGGAAAGTTTTTCAACATTCAAATGGACGGCGGAGAGAAAAAAAGCGGAACTGGTTTAGAAAGGAAACACAATCACATGGAGAATTTGACACCGCCACGCTCTTTTTTTACCCCCCTCCCGTTTCTTTTCCTCCCTCCGATTTTCTCTCACAACAGTTGGAAAACACCAATGGATTTCCAGAAGAAACTGATGGAGCGCCTCAATGGCCCCAAAACGGGGGGGAGGGATAAGGGAAAAACCACGTGCTGTGTGTGCGGAGAAACGAGCAGTTACTTGAACTTTTCTGGGTTATTCGAGATTCCTTTTGAGCCAATCCATCCATCCATCCTTCCTTCCCAGGCCCCCCTGTTTTGATAGAAGGGGCTGCCTTAGGCATGAGTCCGGCAAGAGCTCGCTTATCTGCTATAAACCCCGGCGCAGTAATAGTAATGATAATAATAATAACTCGGCTGGGAAATGAACAAGTGAAAAATGATCCGTTTGAATGCGGACAATGGCATCCAAGGGGATTGTCGGTCGGTCGGTGGCGCTCGGCTTTGCTTTTAAGAAAAATCGGACGACGACGACGACCGTTGGGGTTTTTTCACTTCATTTCGGTGACCATCAATTTCCCACACACAATAAATTGCGGAATCAAATCCTCGATAAGAGTTGATTGTAATTCACTTGGAAATGACTCAACTCTATGCCAACAAAAAAAGGAGAGAAATCTGTGGCTGCGATTGGAAAAGTCTTTTTCTTCTTTTCTTTTCTATTATTCTGTTTCTCCTATAGTTTACGGGACAAGGTGGTCGCCATATGGTCCAGCACTTGACATGTAGGTCATATAACCGTCTGTGTAGAATAGTTGGCCGGAGTGTCTCCTCTCTCTATACGACGGACCAACTGCAAACGGCTGTCGAAAATGTGCAGGACCCCCTTTTTTAAACTTTAGTTCGGGGGGGTTTTATTACTCGGAAAAAACGAATTGCTGGTAAAAAAGACGTGTACAGCCATGGGTAGAAGCTTCCGGCTGACTTTGTTCAGTGTCAGAGAAAACCGACGGGTGGCACTAGTACACTCGTGCCCAGCAGTTCCCCCCTCATCTACAAAACGGGCAAAAAAGAACTAAACAAATGAGATGCAGCTGAAAAATGGCTGGGAGTTGGACAGCGCAAAAACATGGTCCTCATGCGAACCACGTGTTGTCAACCTGTCATCTCGATCCTGTGTCCAAGTCCACGAATTTCTTCTGGTGGTGGGCCCCACACATGTGTGCGAGACGAGCGAAATGAAACTGTGGCAGCTGTCGGCAGCCGTTTGCTTATAGGCCACTCGAAACTTTGTTTTTCCTGCTGATTTGATGGTTTGTTTCTTTGGCGAATAGGCGAGCCATCCGAGTGACGTCATTCATCAACGTCTTATTATACCCGTCAACCCCGTCACTTCTTTTGAAAATAGGGACAATATGGCCAGGGCATTGTGCCCAGTCTTTTTAGGAAGTCAACAAATAGAAAAAGAATCCTTTTTTTGTCTTCTTTTACCAGAAAAAAAGGAGCTCCCAAACAAGAGAAGGAAACATTTCACTTTGCAAAAAGGAGTTGGGGGGGGGGGGGGGGGGGGACGTGTCCGCTGGTTTATTTACCATCCGTTTCTCGGCTCGCGTCTAGTCGCAGCAGTCCTTATGGGAAATGAAAACTGACGACTTTTATCGATCCTGATATATCCCCGTGTCGTTTCTTTCTTTCCTTCCTATCATAAAAAAGGCAACTTGCACTATATACTGGCGTGTCTCTTCTTCGTACATACAGTCTGTCTCTGTGTGTGTGTGTAGTATTTTCTAATGCTGTTTTTCTCCCCCTTTTCTTCTTTTCTTTGTTCCGCTAGTTGCTCAGCGTGATCCCCGGCGCAGCGATCGATTTCTATCCCCTCTACACGGCAGCACGGACCGACTCTCTCCTATCTCCTCTCCCATATTCAATGCGACGTATTGTGACGATTCGCATCAACTCCTTCGCTCTACCCCTCCATCCAACGTCAAGGCAATAACCCATTAGGAGCAAACGACATCAGTCCTGTTGTTGTTGTCGCCTTTATTTCCCTTTCCTGACTCTCTCCTGCTGGTAATAGCCTAAAGCACCACACCGACTGTTGCCCCAGTCAACACGGAGCATTATTCTCTCCTACCCGATCCTTGCGCAAGGATCATCAATCTACGGCAACAAAATTTCATCCCGTTTTCTCTACTTTTTTTCTATTCTTCTTTTTTCGGCGATGTAATAACGACGTCCTCGCAGGAT
Organism: Daphnia pulex; assembly: GCF_021134715.1. Classification (NCBI taxonomy): domain Eukaryota; kingdom Metazoa; phylum Arthropoda; class Branchiopoda; order Diplostraca; family Daphniidae; genus Daphnia; species Daphnia pulex. Next base: position 881,136 of record NC_060018.1, on the reverse strand, counting down.
CTCACAGGATCTCGTTAACAATATGGCAGAGAAAGAGAGAGAAGGAAAAGAGACGTTATTTTTACCTGCCAGAGTGAGCGGAAGTCACGCTGCTCGACGCGCAACAGCTTGCACGGACCCCGGGTGGATGCGGTGGCGTCGCGAGGTGAGTCGTCCAGGACCGAGTCGCCGAACCAACTCCCGCGGCCCAGCAACCGGCGACTGTACGTGGCGGCCGCCGTCAGCGGCGAGCACGAAGACGACGAAGACGACGGCGACGGCCCGTTATTGGACGAATGCTGTCGATAAAATATAAAAAAAGAAAAAGAATAAAGTCAATTAGACATTTGAATTATCGATGGAAGGAAAAAAAGCATCCGAATGCAATTAAAAGATCTACCGGGAAAACCCCCCCCCCACCCACCTACCAGGGGAGGAGCGAGGAATCCAATTTCATTTGAATGTGAAAGGGCAGAATATAAGGAACGACGAACGGGAAAAGTCAGGTGTGGAACTTGGTAATATATAGATTTCTTTTTTTATTGGAAGCAGTCGGGCGCATAATGATGCCGAGGCAATCGACTCGATCAACAGAAAATAGCTCGCATTAGGAAACTACTCCCGAATTCTTATTATTAAGCATTCTGATCCCTACCCCCTTCGGCCTTCTCCAGCCATTTGATCGAATGACATTTTCACTCGGGATACGGGCAGCGCCGATTTGCCGTCGATAGAAAAGAAAAAGAAGAAGCGATACAATGATGGAAATGTCATTCTGCCACTTTGTCACCGGGCAATTCGATAGAGCCCGAGATTCGGGAATTTGCATCCAACCATTCGACGCGAGAGCCCTGGGCGAAGGCCCTGGGAAAGAAGCTAAAGTGAATAGTCGAACAAATCTGAATGCAAAAAAGAGTCGCTCTCCTATAGACCGTAGGACTAGGATGCAGCAGCAGCAATATTTTCACGACAACAACAATATAGGCGGGGGTAGAAAAAAAAGGGAGGATTCAAATTTCAATAACACACGGGACTGTGAACATGGAATATAGCTGTGTGCTGCCTACAAAAAGCTGTTGCTCGAGTTCAGCAGCAGCAGGAAGTGAAAGCAACCGACTGGATCAGAAGAAAAAAGAAGATGAGCCAATGCGCGCGACCGACGAGAAGAAAAGAGGTCCAATTATGACGACATGTCATCTAAAGCTCCTCTTGTTGATGTTGGCTCCTGCTTTTTTTCTTCCTACTAGCTCTTCTCGTATATCAACTTATCCAGTTCTATCCTGATCCACCTAATAATATCGCAGGATTTTTTTCTGGCTCGTCAATAGAGCGCCCATGACAGTCTCCCCCCTCCTAGCAATTTTGTACGTTCAATTCAATGGAGGGGGGAAGGAAGGAAACAGAGTCGGTTAGATCTTGTAAAAGAAGGTAATCGAATCCTAAACTGGCAACATGGTAACATACAAAAATAGCCCCAAAGAAATAAAATAAAAAAAAGTGGCAGACATGCTTAGTTGCTCTATACAAAAGAGTATAGATGTAGAGACTAATAATACATAGGGACCGCGCTGCTGTATGAATGGCAAGCAACTCTTCAATGTGATTTGCTGCCTCACATACATATATAAAGGAGCCTGTTGTCGTCGGTTAAGATATATCAAGCATACAACTCCTCCTTTCGCAATTGCTCTCGCTTCTGTAGCCACCAGACTCTTTTCATGTTGCACGGCCCACGGGTGAGATGAGCAGTAAAAACGAGTACCAGCCGAAAAAATGTCTAGGCACATCTTATAGCTCAGTGTGAAACCATCGAGGGAGAAGCGAGCTTATGCTACTACTAACACTGCTGTCTGTACATTAACACACCATTACCCAATTCGAATTTCAATTCCGGCTGCTGGCGGGAGGGAAGAAAAACTTGCCACTTATATCATCGCGTGTTCACTATGACTACTCTCCAAAGTATAGGAGCTAAAGCAACTTACTATATAAAAGACCGGGCTATATTATACGATTTCCGTAGGAATCTTGGGCCGGAGTTATATAAAAGACTCTTTTTTTTCTTGTCAATTTTCGAAGAAAAATTTTTCTTCTTCTTCTCTACAAAAGCGCAAAAAGTTTTTCCAACAAAAACATCAACAAAAAACGCAAAAAAAAAAAAATTCCGGCGAAAGGTTGCTTGCCGGATCGATGGGGGCGTCTAAGGATGGTACACACACACAAGGCCCCGTGAAGCGTCAAATACGCAGAAAATTCGGCAGCGAAATATATTTCAGAGGACACACATCAGAGCGACGCTATAGAGAACTACGTAGGTACATATACATCATAAAGGTTTAAATGAAATCCATCCAATATGCATAACCTTTCAAAGGCCTATCCGAAGCAGAAGGGCTGTACATATTCATCTGCCAAGGGAGGGAGGCAAAGAAAGTAGATTTGAATTTTCATCCATTTTTCCTCTTCATATTTTCTTTTTTTAAGAAAAGAGCGCGAAGGAAAAAATAAAAATAAAAAAGATTTTCCGATTCCATGTTATTATTTACCCTCCGACACACCGAGTTCTTCCGAAAGCGATTGCAACATGCGGCAGCAGCAGTCAGCCCCAGAAGCTCAATGTGTTGGAAGCTCTCAAACTCACGGCGGCGGATGTCGGCCGTGCAAACATCAGTTTGCAGCAGTACAACTTTGTATACACACACAAGAGACATGCTCAAATGAGCCTCCACTGAGCTGTGCTGATGGAGAGACTTTCGGTGAATAGGCCGTGATGCCAGTGATGAAGATGGCGGAGGTCTAGACGCAAGATACACACACACACAACTGGGTATATGAACCAAGTTTGGCAAGTTTTGGGTGAGTTGCCTTACTGCCGTTAACAGCGGGAGCGACAGGGAAATGATCGAAAACGGCGAAAATAAAAAATAAAAAACTCGTCGAGTTGGAAAAGTTGTCGTCGTCAGTGGCGCCGGGAGCACACGGACGTGAATAATTAAATGTCGATGTAAGTATATAGCATCAGTCCCGGTGGTGCTGCTGACACACGCAAGGGCCTCCGCCACCGTAATGGAGAGAGACAATACACCACAAGCAAGTTGAGAGCAGCAGCAGCCGACAATAGATTGAACCTTCAAAAAGTCAATGGACGGACGATCAACTTGAGCTGGGCGAAACTCTGCAAATCTGGTCAGGAACACGAGCGGAAGTCTCTCGTGTCTCATTATGACAAACATCCAGCCAAGGGCCGCCACTAAACACACAGTTTGGAGTGGACTTGCGGTGAAAAGAATAGACGACATCGATGACGATAGCGAGCAACAACTCTCAATATGCAATCGATAAGGAAAAACAGCCAAGACTGCAGATATCATATTTGGATATAGTTGTTTGATCCTTTTACAGCCGAGTCAAAAGAATTTTTGGCGATGACATAATCAGCTATAGGCGAATGATGTGTTCCGCCAATCATGCATTTAGATGTGACTAGGGCACATTCAATATGACCATAACTTCGCATGATGATATTTCGCGATACATTTCATTACGACCGCCAAGCTTGGCGGAATTCTCGACATCGCTGGATAGTTCCGAATTGTCGCTGTGCAAGGTGCACAGTTCAGCGTATATACAATCAAGGGTCTAGAAGCATATTATAATTAGCGGCAGCCAAACGTATACGAGTTGTATACGCTGACACATCCAATTACGACCAGCACTCGTAAACAACTGCCAACGTAAATTAGCCAGGTGATGTAGTATGGCACAGGACTCGATACATTTGTTAAGAAGATGAAATCCCACTTCCGCTCATTAATTGACAAGAACAGTCCTTCCCCCTCACTTTTCACACAATTTCAGCGGGATCAAACTAATAACTAACTCAATTACTCGGAAGTTTTCCGGCCAAATGTTTAAAAAAAAAATCTTCTTTTTTTGTTTGATTGCCAGTCGTTCAAAGTGGTGTGGCAAAGCAAATAAGTCGGATGGGATTATCAGCGCCAACGCCGGCCCTATAAGGTATGCGGATCACGCGATCGAATTACGAGCGGCAACAAATCTAGAAGTGCTGTGCTCCGCCTCCATTTCCGAAGGGAAGAAAAAACAAATAAAAATTTTAAAAAGATGACGGCCCAGAAAGTCTTTCCATTTTGAGATTGTTGCCCGCGAAAAAAAAACACGTTCCCCTACTACGCCTATGCATAATTTAAACATGATAATAAGCCCGCGCAAAAAATGTTTCAAGCTTCCCAACCTAGTTATGTGTTTCGTAGATATCTAGGACGGAGCCTCCACCAAATTATTCGGCTCTATATTAGCTCTATACTCGGCTCTTCTCTCTATATTCTGCGTCTAGACGACACTAACTATTATTTACACAGCCCGGCTTCGCGTGTGGGCCTGCTGCTGCTGCTGCTGCGCATACAAATAATCAAGTCGAGCAGCAGCATGTAGTACGGCATCGATCAACAAATGCGTCGCCACCCCTTGCGTTTCTCGTTTAGCAACTGTGTCACGTCCCGCTGATGATGTGTCACACAGCGGAATAATTATGTTTGGACACCAGCACCGGTGGGATGCGCTCACTCGTGGCAGAAAGATGACACAAAGATAATGGGCCAAACCGACATCGTTTCTTCTTCTTTTTCTTTTTTGGATTTCAATATTATACCCAGAAACAAACAAATTGCACACTGTGTGTAACGTAATTGATTAGAGGGACGTTTGCTAGTACGTACGGGAGAAACATCGGAAGATGAACGACGACAAGGTGAGTTGCAATGGTAGACGCCACGCCAGGGCAACATTTTCATTTTGTTTTTTGTTTTTTTTTTATCCCGCGGGATGAAATGATTTTTCGCTGCTGACGGTTGCAAGTTTCTGTTTTTTAATGACGAATGTCTCATGAAACGGGAAAAAAAGGGACGGACGAATGGATCAATGAGTGTTGACCATTGACATTTGGACGTTGTGACTTCGTTATTCGCCCGTCAACTTTTCCCATCTCCGACTTTTGGATTTCCAATGCGCTGCTGCTGTCAGCGATTTCTTCTATTCCGTCGCTCCACTCAATCTTTCATGTCCGTTTCAAACGCGTACGTAGTTGATGATTGCACACAACATGTAGCAGCAGCCGAAAAGAGTCGCCCGGTGATGACGACGATGGTCGTGCCGCTCGACTGATTTTCAATTTCTGATTCTTTTGAAGAAGAAACTCGCAAGTTATTAAAACATTTGAAATAAAACTGTGGACCCTCTTTCACGTAACGGGAAATGGACTCGACTAAGGTGCAGCAGCCACTTTGGCGGAGCGCATCGATCGCCCAGGGTTTTTCACGGAGCACTGTCAAAACTCTGGCGCAATATCGCAGACATCCGGAAGAAAATTTTCCTTTCCCTTTTGACTTTCATTTTCACCACACGCACACACACACGTCGTCCCACAGTGTCGACACGAAATTGTTGGCCTTTTGTGCGGATCGAAATTTCCGTTTAGAATGAAAACAAACCCGGGACGTCTGTACAATATGGACGTCAACAATTGTTGCTCGGCCAACAGCGGCTGTCGAACGTCTGCCACCACACTTCATCTAAAAATGTTACGTACGTGTGTCGTGTTCCCCTCCATCGTCACCTGGGTAACTATTACACAACACCCCCCTCGCCACCGCCACATGGGTATATGGCGTGAAGGTGTTGGCCCGCAGTGCGAGCGGGGCTAACCGCAGCAACATGCGACGCCGAGATCCCGCAATAAAACAAACGCGGGACAGACGGCGGCGGCGGCTGGCACCAGGGAAATAAAAACCCAAAACATTGACCTCCCCCCTTTGTCTGACGGACCTCCCAACCAGAAGGCGATCCAACAGGACGGGCAATACAAAAAAAGAGCTGCACAACAGGAAATTGGTCACGAAAGTGTCGACGATTCACGCTAAAAAGCCGTGCGTCGCCTATCCGAGCGTGATCCACGCAAGTTAGATTCTTTTTCTGACGAATGCAGTTTTGCCTTGTAGCATTCGGAGACGGATGATCGGTCCGTGACGTCGTCGTTTGTGGGATCAAAATAAAATAACACGTTCAAAAAGGGACCGGCGGGAGGCTATCGGGTGAATAACAATTCACGCGTGAGTCCAGAGTCGATCCCATGAAGTTTGGTGGTTCTTTTTCATTGTGCAACCATTACGCGTGCGATAGAACAGGAGGTGAGAGGGTCCGTGTGCCGGTTGTGGGATCGATGGCGAGGTCAATGATGGGCGAGCCCATAAGGGAAATGTAATTTCACGTGAGTCGGCGGCCGCCAGTAGCAGCAGAAGAATAAGAAAAGCCAACTGACAATAGCCGCTTCATTGTTACGGGCTCACCCATAAAAATCGGGTGGGCCATCATCATCCAGTGTGGCCATGGCGGCAATGTTCAATCAATCGGATGCGAACGGAAGAAATTGATCGAGAAGAATTTTAAAAAAGGACGGTGAGTGGAAACTTAAAAGAGAGAGAGAGACCCATCACAGACAAAAGAATCAAATACGATCAAACAGGCACGCGCACATCCCGCGGTCTATAATATCGCCGTCCGAATTCATCCAAGGCAGAAACACACACACACAGCAGCAGAGAGTCTGACGAGGAAGAATGGAAAAGATTTCAAAAAGCTTTTTGCTCGGCGTTTCAATTTGTTGGCGGAAAATAGATAAGGGCGAATTTCTTTTGTCACATTTTTTCTCGCTACAATATGTACTACATCTCTCTAATCCGCCATCTTTTTCCCCCCTAGTCCTTTCCGCTTTTTGTCGCCCGCGCCTCAACACTTTGCGAGAGAAAAGAGAAAAAATAAGTCACAAAGAAATCATTAGCAGTCGCCTCGCGATAGCTTCTGTTCCAGCGCACTTGACGGCTGCTGGATGTCGTCTCTTTTCTTGTTCACTAAGCCGTACACGAAGAGATGGCCACTCCAAATGTTGAAAGAAGAAAAAAAGAAAGAAAACACAAACAAACAAAGCGGAATATAAGAAGAAGGACCCCCTGGTTGTCTAAAAGTTGAGTTTCTATTTACACTTGCCGGGACATTTGCGCTTCTACAACATCTAGCAGCTCTCTCTCTCTCTCTTCTACTCTTCAACGAAATCGGGTGCCGGGAGCTGCTCTATATCTCTGCTGCTGCCAACAGTATATACACACACACACATCTATTGATTCTCTCGTCTCTCGCTTGCGATTTTTATTTCGTATCAAGCCCAAAAGCAGCGGACGAGGGACGTCCGTTAGCATCGATCGCAATATGCAGTTCCATGTTCGTGGGAGGAGAACAAATTTTGGAAATTGGAATTGCTCCATACTATATCCACACATACAGGAGCCGAGTCTAGATGGACTGTTTGACAGACGACGATAGGCTGGCCGGCCCCCCGCAGCAGACATGATGAAAACTTGGGAGGCCGAAAAGAGGTCGAGTTTTCAAATTAAGCGCCGAGATTCGAAAAGGGCGGAGGCAGCAAGTTAAAGACCAGCAGCAGCATCGAGTTGCGTCAACAATGGAAAACTTATCATCCTGGACTTTTTGGCGACGACAATGGCCAATAAAAAATAGAAAATCCTGAAGGAGCAAGTCCTCCATGGGAGGCAGAGGATGTTGACGGGGGGGCTCTGTACTGTGTGTGGTAGCAACGATTTCCTCTGGGTTATAAGTGAGATGTTGGAATTGGAAGAGACTAAAAGTGCAATAAACTCGGGGGAATTCCTCACTCGAGAGCAACTGCTGAGAAAAGGAGGCCAACAGGAAATGGATGGTTCTTTCAGACTCTAGCACATTAGACCGAAAAATGGCCGCTCGTCGAAATAAACAAGGACAGCAAGTTATTCAGGGCACAATTGAACTGAATAGCCAAGAGGGGGGAAGCGAAGAAGATCAAAGTTGCAAAATTGAGATTGAATTTATTATGTGCCTCTAGGTACCGATATAATTGACTGGAGAGTCTATTTTCGTCCATAAGAAAACACACAGAGAGCCACTCACTCGATCTCAATTTGCCTCGTCCGTCTAACAAAAAAGGAAATGGCCAATATGCAAAAACTGCACGCAACCAAACGCTGAACGAGTCGCTTCTACATTTTTGGGGGCAATCACTTCAAGTGCAGAAAGCGATTGACGTTGTTTTGGCCTTTCATAAAAAGAGAGCTAGACACACTCCCGACAGCTGATGGCCTTTATTCACTTAAGTGAAACGACAAAGGAGCAAACGGGACAAGACACGGACTCCACCCACACACAGCAGGATTCAATTCGAGACGGGGGCTGACATGCTCCCAAAAAAAGTTAACAGACAATGTCTCTCCCACCCACTTGCTCATAATCTTATGGAGAAAAAATTGTGTTACAACTTCTTTTTTTATTATTCGCCATTCGCTTCGTCTCCGTTTGCGTCACAATGAAATTTTTCTCGTGCTCCCGAAAAGATCGAGAATAAAATTACATTATAACTTGACGAAGAATATAATTTAGTCGAGTTGAAACTCCCAAGCAAGTTCCTCGCTGTGCGTAATTTGACTTTGGCTAACTTGGCCGCCTTTTCTATCTGTTCCAATTCCTTTTGCACTCGATACTCTAGATGCGCACACATATTCTGAGCTCTTTGATGGCCTATGCTACTACTTGCGCCGCCAACAAACTTTTCACGGGTGAATAAGCCAAGACAAGGGGGTTCCATATACTCGTGGAGGGGCTCACAAATTCCCGAATCATCAAACAATAACGCGCTGGTAATGGAAGTCTGGAGATGGGAGCTCTTGGAATTTCAAAGGGAAAAAAGGCCTCCTGCAGCATAATCACTGTGTGTACAGGTAAGGCAAGAAATAATTAATCATCAAGATCCCACACCCATTGTGCCTAGCGGCTCACGCTCCACCAGCAGGAGCCACGCCTACACCGATATCAGACAGCATCTCTCTTGACGATGTCATTCCCCCCCCCCCCCCCAACAAATACGTCAATCGATAAGTGAACTAAAAGAAGAAAGCAAAAATGACATAAGACGTATTGCATCATCATTATTCGATAATAACGTATGCATGAAAAGTCAGCTCAACAGTAGAGAGAGAGATGACGTCGCGAAGAGTTATTCTAAGCTTATTATCACCCAATCATTCATGAATGTTAAGATTGAAAGAGCCGAGTTGGAGTGCTATGAGGTAAAGCCTTAAAGCTATCTAGAGAAGAAGAAGCAAAAACGTATCTTTTCTTTGGATTGCTTCTGCCTCATCTGCTCTACTTCACTTTCATCGACTCCACAGCAATGTCAATAACAGAAACTCGATGGAGAAACGCACACACAAAAAGCCTTTCCCCTATATTGTGATGTTATTTTTTCTCTCTTTCCTTTTTTCAATTCTTCTTTTTACTTTTTGGGCCCAGCTGGAAAACGAAAGTCAACAATAAAGTCCGTCGGAGCCAACGTCTAGAAAGACAAGAGTTTTAGACGAGCAGCCGGAGCGTGGGCGAACGAAAAAAAAAGGAACCAAAGGATGAAAAAAAAAAAACATGGACGAGTTGTGATGGAGAGAGTCTGTTCCAGGTAAACAATCACCGCATCGGTAAACAGAGCAAGAGAGTCTATATATATATAGTAAGACGGGTGAACTCTTGCTCGGCACGTCCTGGCCAACAAAGACGCTCCAAAACTTTTCGTCGTCCGCTTCAATGTTTCGCACTGCACGCGGGAGCCGCATTTCCCGACAATATCCTCCTCCCCCCCTTGTTTGTTCTATCCTGTCATTTCCTTTCGACGTCGTCGTTCCAGTTCATCCGACTTGACATTTTTACTCCATTACCGAATTCCGGGGGAAAAGAAAAACGAGAGAGGCCCATAGTAATCCGACACAGTTTGTCGGACTTGTGTAAACAGTTGGGACTTGGATGTAAAAGTATATCACTCACATGATGGAAACCGCTGCTGGCGTCTTTGTTGTTGCTGCGATCGCTACAAGTGGTCATGACAACTTCGCCGCTGAGGATGAAATACCAGTTGGTCCCGCGGTCGCCTTGTCGGTAAACTGAAAAACACCAACGGAATAACAAAAATAGAATTCCCGGTGCGGGTTTGGCTGAGATTGAATTTTGTCGGAAAGTTGGTCTTACGCGTGACGCCATCGTCGAGATCCTCGAGATAAGCGGCCGATGCCAGTCGCCGGAGTAAAGAATTGCTGAGCGAATCCAGGCAGCGCCATTTGTGCAAGTAAGCGGCAATTACTTCGACATCTCCGGCTCGACGCTCCGACGATCTAATTACCAGAAAAAAAGATACAAAAAAAGAAAGAATGTTAGAGCTATTGATTTCAAATAAGAGCAGAGATATCGGAGATCTTTTTCTTTTTTTACTCTTTGGCCGTAAACAAGCAAAACGAAGTGTTGGGATAAAAGGGAAGACCCGACAGGGCGATCCGTACAAAAGTGCATCGGATAGGAAATGAAAAGAGGCTATGGGTGGTAGGGATGCAGCAAGGTCGCAGCAATGAAAATCGATGGGCGAGATCAAATCGGAAGTGGCGGGTGGACGGAAGAAGAATTGGAAATGGCGGTGTGTGTGTCTAGACTGTCGATAAAGCTAATCATAATGAATAGGGGAATAGCAAAGAAGAAAAGGGAACAAAAGAGCGAAAAAAAGTTATTGGGTTCAAAAGTTATGGGACCGACCATCGATCGATGAGCCTCCCCCTACCCTACAAGTTGCCTCTCATCTGCGAAACAAAAAGAAGGCGGCCAAATGACGATCGCTTTTTTCCGTCCTCATTCTACTTTTAGAGCTAGCGCATCTTCGGCAGATCCTATTTATATGTTATACGTGTACTGCGTAACAGAGCGGCTACTACACCAATCACTTCCAATCAGATTGGATGTGGTGGTGCACAGAGGCTTTAGGCTCCCCGGTACCATATCAGCAAAACACTATATCTACGCATTACTGCATTGTGTACATCTTTACCACGGAGGATTGGGAGAGAGAGAGAGACGAGATGTAAGCTTGTAAAAATACGCCAGCACACACACGCCGTGTACTACATAAAAGATGATGGGAAAAACTCATCTTTGGCTTTGATTTATTTTTCTACTTTTGCCAAGAAATAGGGGATCTAACTGCTTTTGCAGCAGCTGAGGAACTAGTGAGAGTCTAGTAGATATAAGCCCCCCCCCTTCAGCTCTTTCTCTACTTTGCTCAACTGGGAGATATTCCCCGGTATTGTGTGGATGAGATCTAAGGTATCCAGGGGGTATCCCGTGCACACAATTCCTGTATACAGCAAAGTAGGTGCTTTTACTCGACTAAGAATTATACCAGCGAGGAAAAGCTTGGACGGTCTGCTGCAACTCCGCGCGCGTGTGTATGCGGCCACACAATCGAAATGCGACAACAACAACAGTCAGTGCAGCATCAAAGAGCACCAGCAACTCATTGGGACGCATGTTGTTTCTAATACGAGCGCTTGCGTATCGTATTAGATTGTTGATTTGCCCGTAAATAAAAACGACAGATATCGTTACGTCCATGTCTGGATGAAACCAATCGAACAAAAACCGACGGAGAAGAGATGAAAAGCCCGGATGAAACAAGTGAGGTACCACATGACTGAAACGGCGAAAATCCCCCCACATCCATCGATATCAAAGAAAAATGGGGATCGGCGGTTGGCCTCCCAACAAGTCCGACATGATCTCGAGTATGGGGATCGGAGACTGGGCAACTTTGAGCGCCGTTGCGGAAGAAGACGGCGAAGCTTTTCCTTAATGGTGGCACTAAAGAATCAAAGAGATAGATCGTAGAGAGAGAACGAGAGAAAGAGCGAGTTGGCTTGTCAAGGTGCTGTTGCCGCTCTTCCGTATTGATCTTGTTCATCCTCGTTTCTCCCGCCCTACATCACCTAGGTCGATGCACGCATCTTAAAATAGTTGCTCCCGCTCTGATTCTTCTTCTTCTTTTTTATATTTTATTCGGGGACTGGATGTGGCAGGAGGCTGACTCACTTATCAAATGGGGGGCCACGGATCACAGCGCACAAAATGTTTTACCCTCTACGACGTCGACGACATTATAGTACTAACAGGATGTATTGTGTTCTGCACTTGACACACACACACATACACAAGGCGAAGCGCATCGTCATTATGGACGACGGAAGCGGTTCAAGAGTCACAGGTAAAACGGCCGACGTGCGCCACTTGTTGCGCTGCGACGTTCGATTTCACGTTCGATTGATTCCCCCCCGCCCTTTTCATTACGGCGATTGGACCAACCCTGGCCAAGAATTTCAAGAGAAGGGGGGAAATAGAAAAAAGTGTGCGGCTTTTGTTGTCTTTTTTCATTCAGTCCCGCATGTGGTTGTTGCTGCCGGCCCCATGTCTATATAACTTTTGACGAGCTTTTTTTGGGGTGCGCCGCTACATAAACACGGCGACCGACCGTCGAGGACGCCGTCTCGGGCCTTATCGATCGATAAGGCAATGATCGAATATACTGGGGAGAAAGAAAATACTAAAAAAGAAAAAATATAACTAAATAAAACAGGAGAGAGGCTTCATATATAAAAAAAAGGCCGACTTCCGTCACCGCCTAAAGGTCTCTCTTTGATGCTTAGATAAACAGTGGAACATTGATTTTCTTTTTTGTTTTTGTTTTTTTTCTTTCCCAACGGGAAGCGAAAACATCAGGCCGATTGGTTCAGACTTTCTCGTGTAGGGAGGATCACCAGGTGATATCCTCACCGACTGGCGCTCGCCCACATTCTATGCAGCAGCTACAATATTCCGCCATTATATTTCCCATCATTCTCCCTCTTTTGTCGTCCGTTTTCTTTGATAAGTTTTCATCCGGCTGTATTACAGAGTATGACGCACGTCATATTATATTGTGGTCTCGGATATGATCCGCCTTTTGTCCGAGTCGATACTTTGTAGAGAGGCTGATAAGTCGAGTTGCGAATGATTGATTTCGTTAGCCACAAGACACGGCAGTTGATATTATGCTCGACTCTGGATAGATTGACATCACGCGAGCCGGACGAATCAATCGCCCTGCATAAGAAATTGTCTCGCCAGAAAATCCTGCGACGGCGGATGATGCGAAGACAATTGGTAGACATGCGAGCGACATAATCCAGTTCAAATGACAAGACCAGCTGTCGCGGTCTCTCCACTGAAACTCGTAAAATCTATTGGTTGGACGGTAGCGGGAGACGGCCAAGACACTTGTACTGCCCCATATAACTAGTTCAATAAAGAAAATGTCAGAAAGGGAAATGCGAATGGCATCTTGGAAATCTCAACCGCAAAGTGGAGCGACTTGACCAATTACTTACTGCCCATAGTTCTCTCCCCCATTCGGGAAAGAAAAAAGAATTAATAGGCGACCCAGTAACGGCCGAATGGGAGCCAGACAACAAGTAGTTCAATGGAGGAGACCGAATCAACAGAATGGTTAAACAGAAACCCTGGGCAAACAAAAACTGAGAAAGGAAGAAGAAGCTAAAAAAGGAGAAAAACAGGAAATGACTCTCTCTCTCTCTCTATCTCCTCTTTCCTTATTTGTGATCACCCAGGGATTCGGGGAAACGGGAGAGTTAGACTTCGGGACTACACACCTCTCTTATCGATCACGTCCAACTTAGAGCTAACATACACACACGCACAGCTAGGAAGGGAAAAGACGTGCACACAATTCGACCAACAAATCGACAAAAATAAAATCGATAGGTCATGGCAGATCGGACGACGAAATCGAATGAAAAATCTCCAAAGCAAAAAACCAAACTGAATTAGAATCAGAAATAAACTCGAGGGCAAGTGAGCTGAGATGCGGGAAGAGTCTATAGTATTCAAAAATTGAACGCAAAACAGGTGGTTCCGGTCGACCGGAGTCAGGCATTTCCCCGTTGCAACATCGAGCGGGTGATGAATAATCAACGAACCTATTCGCATCATCCCCACCATCTGCCGATGTCGTGCCACCACCCCCAAGTGCGAACAACAACGACTCAGATAAAAAAAAAAACCGACTAGCGAGATTATCAACACCAGTTGCGAAATGGCCAGTTATGTATGTCGTATTACCTTGTGTCGAAAGACGAAGTCCAATGTTGAGAATCCATTGAAGATAATTTGTTTGTTTTTTAAAAAATTTGCTACTAATTAACAACAATTGAAGCTAAGAGTAAAAAAAACAAATGTTTCAAGGCATCCTGGGCAGCTGGACCGCTGTTGAATTGAAACGAAACTAATTGAAGAAGACGAACTAATCAGAGTAATTTGTCATCCGGGAAATTTGTATAAAAATGTTTCGACAAATTTTTTCGTGTCACGACAACGGGATAAAATGTGAAAAAAAAAAAAAAGATTTGGGATTTTCAAATTCTATTGTTTCTTTTTTTTTTCTTTGTTAGTAGAAAAACTTTTTAGGGGAGGTTTGAAAGCGACGGCAATGAGAGCGGGGGGGAAACGATGGGCAACCGCCGCGGCGCCCGAAAGTCTACCGACTACTGAAAGGCGCGGGAGAGGCGAGAGACACAGCGTCCATCATCCACGTGCGTGAAAACGACAAGAGTCCCGACTGACGATTGAGGCGAGAGAAAGTGCGAGAGCAGAGCGGGGTAAAAGAAAAAGAGCGCAAGCGCAACACAAGCGCAACTCCCAGAGCGTTTTCAATAGCCGAAAAAGAGAAAAGGAAAAAATCTCATCGACCGTGTGGGTGTGAGAGTATCAGTTCCGTTTCATATCCGCCCGGATGAAAAAGAAAAAAGGAACAGCAACAATGGAATTGATTCAATCATCATCATAATCTTAATAAAGACCATCCGCTTGTAATTACGTTGTCGACTCATCTCATCATCACACAGACATGGCTGGGGCTCACCGGCTAAAAATGTATTTCTATTGATGTTGTCTACACTGTTATTTCTTTTTTGGGGGCCCCTCCTATTTTCTACGGGATCCTACTACTCTGCACGGTGGTTGTGCCGTCGATGAAGGCGAGCACAAACAGCTCTAAAAGCTGTTGCTGATTGCGTCTCTGTGGGATCTACTTCCCCGCCGGGACTCACACAGGAGCTATCGCATGAAATCAAGGCGTGGCCACCAACTCGACGATGGTGTGTACACGCCTGTCAGACATTGTAAATCCCTATCCTAATGTCGGTACATTTTTTTATTTTTAACAAAAGAACTGGGAACAACTGTGCCGGACAACCGACAGGAAATTGAATCAAAATCCCCGGAGCCAAAATGAAAATCCGACAGCTCCAATCTTCTTTCATTCCATTATAGAAATTCGGGCGAGGTGGTGGCGATTAATTGGGGGGAGCTGTTGCCGGTGTCATAAGAACCGGACAGCAACATGGAGACACGTAAGAGAATGAGGAGAGAAAACGGGTATCAAAGGCGATCAATCACATTCAGTGGCGCAATATATATAGGTAGCAGTTTCATGCCCAATGGGCGGTGGGTGCACGCAACCAATAAGGCTTACAGTACATGTCGAATGGAACTAATAATCCGGCTTTCAACCATTTGATCCGAGACACGCGCACACATACGACGGCTTCCATCCAACTCTTTTCTTTTCTTCCTTTTCATTTTGTTTTACTCATTTCCCTCGAGTGTTCCGAGCCACTAGAAAACTCAACTCTCCTAAATAACGGCCGTCGAAACTATTGCACCGTGAGTGAGGCGTATGAAACCCAAACTTCGGGGTCCCGCCATCCCCCCCACCCTAAGGCCGCCGCAAAGCTGGATCATAAAAATGTTTCGCTGATCCTTGTCAATAACAGCACGCGGAATATTCTAAAAAAAGACGCGAGTGCATGCAGGAGAGCGGGACACACGGCGGCCAACATGCTAGAACTCACTCTCTCAAAGAGCGACACGAGAGCTTATTCTATTCAAGTCAGCAACATGCGCCTAACTCCTCCTCCTTATGGTTTCCAAGTGATGTCGCCTTTCATCTCTTCTTTGCGCCTCTCACACGGACACACACTTATGCATCTTTCCCCTGATACCCCCCACCCCATCTACTATAATACACATCCTCTCCGCACTCTAATAATTCAAATATCGCCCCATAAAAAGGGGGGGGGGGGCTGGCTGACCCACGACCGAGTACTGTGCTCTACACCGCTGGACATGTAATTTACTAGTCAACCATAGCTCGAGGAACACAGACAAGTAGGAGAGCTCGAGGAAATCTAATTATCGACTAGAAAGAGATGGGAGAGAGAGAGAGAGGCTGGGGGTAGGGATATAATTGCATTTTGGATGGCTATCCATGTCAAGTAGAGGCAGATGCAGAAGACGTGGGCAACGCAGTAGATCACTATAATCCGCTCAATAACGACATCCACTTTGCCTGATGTACCCGCACAACACAACGCCGACTCACCCATTGAAACGGGACCGTCATGTTTCGATAGCATGGGTGCATCTACCTAAAATCAGAAATCCCGATCGCGAAGGATAAACATGAGCTCCCAGTTTTATACACCGATTGAATCGTCTTTTTATTATGTAGTACCGACAGTCAACGGGTAAAATGTGGAGCGCAGGAATAACAGCGGCAGCAGCAAATGAGATATTGACCGAGAAGTATGGCAGGTGATCGCGAACAAATAGCGTGTGTAGCTTTGTGTGTGAGCGGAATTGTAGCGATGTCGCACCGAATCGAAATCGGTGCGTTAGGAGATGGCACACGACGTGTAGACTGTGTAAAAAAGCGCTTCAAAATGCCGGTTTTCGCTTATTTCCATCGCCATAAGGACGTAACAGGAGAACGTGAAATGAAGAGACGACAAAATAATGGGAAAAAACGCAGAGATCGGGTCAGACGTAGAACAGCCTCACTTTTGATGTTGAGACTAGAAGGGTGTCATCGTAGAATTTGGTTTCGATAGTCACATTTCCACTGCACAAAACAAAAAAATAATTTTGGCTTTAATTTCTCTATCAAATTGATTTAAGAATGCATAAATTTTGTTTTACTTTAAAATTTGTGCAGGCATCATTTGTGATTCTGGTGCAGCCTCAATTATTGATTGCCAGGTGTTTGTGGAGTTTGGGATGACGAATCCAAAATCAAATGTCCACTCTTCTAATGCTCTTCCCTATAGTTCAACACAACACATCCAGTTTCAGATTTCTCTGATTCTCACATGTTTTTATAACACGAAATCAAAAATGGGAAACTCCTACCTTGAAAAGGACTTTCTGTTCCAGTCGAAAGTTTTCGAGGGGTTCTATTGAGGAAAAGTTAATTTCCCTTGAAACGGCTCTGCAATTCAAAATACTTTTGGGTACTCGGGCTTCATGTTCAACATCAGGCTGGGACCTGAAACAAAGTGTCAAAAAGCATATTATAGATTATTTCTTTCTAATTTTAAAATTGATATATAGTAGAACTCACAAATCATCAGAGTTTTGCCACAGCAGTTTCCCGGTGTCTACTTCTCGTAGACTCATCCAGTTCCTGCAAGATGAGATAAATTAAATTAATTTCCAAAATATGAAAACAACCAAGAGACAAAACCAACTTACACTCTGAATCCCGACAGTATGTCTTCGGCTTTGGAAGGCATTACGTTCGATTCCAGATCTTCTCAATCGCAGGCCAGTCGACACGAGGACGACGGCGACCACCTCAACGTATCCCTTATTCAATATACAATTTTGCAGCACTTGGACTGCAGGCCCGATTCGGACGAGTTCGCTTTCAAAAGTGTATATGCCGACCAACCGCACACACACAGATGGGGTAAAACTTTCTGTATAAGGATAATTGATTGGTATCTTGGATCAATACAAAGTCGTATTATATATATAGAGCCGCCACCGGGTACTCGGCCAAGTAACAACTCTCTTGATGTCAACAAAAAACCAATAGACGAGAGTATAAGAAGAAATTCCATTAGACGTTGCCACATGGTTGTATTGCGATACCAAAATGCAAAGTCATGACTCATGAAAGAAAGTTTTAGAAATTGAACGAGTTTTATTGCTGGATTGGAAATAAACCGAATGTAAACCAAAATATAATTGGACCCATTGTTTCTCATCTTATACGAAAAGAAATATGGGATACGCGAAAAAATAAAACTGAACACAGAACCAAATAGGGGTGTGGCAGATTGACACTTCTGTTGCACAAAAATTGATATGGAATTATCAAAAAAAAAAAAAAAATACTTGTCACTTCTGTTGCAATAGATGATTTCTCTATTTGACAAAAGATTAAGCCAGCGGTTGCGGGAAATCTAATCTCTCTTGGATTGGGCACAGTTGCAATAAACAATTGGCCAGCGCGCAGATGCTTCTTCTTGGTACCAGAGCTTCTCGTCCGGATGATTTTCTTTGATGTGGTTTTCAATAAGATCGGCCCAGCAAGGTGGAATTTGCAAACGAACCTGTTTCCAACTCGCCGTCTGTCGACGATCATCCAGTTGTGAAGGAGGAGTTGCTTCTGCAATTGGTGTTTCTTTCGTAATTGGCTGTATCGGTAGGTCATCAACAGATTCAGCCCGCAGTTTCTTCTTAGAAGAGGATAGAACTTCGTTATCTTTTGAAGAAGTGAGCTGCTGAAGTGGTGTCCTTTTAGAGGTGATCGACCTTCGACAGTCTGGCAGTGGTTCAGTTGAGTATATTAGAGGTAAAGGTATACCAGCTAATCGTGAGCTTCTTCTACGTTCTTCCTGTGATGATCGACTTAGTGTTTTCTTGTTGGCAGAATGAATAGATGATTTCGATGATTCATCAAGTTTGGCATCCTGATAGATAACAGGAAATGATTCCGGGATAATAAATTCAATTTCCGCATGATCATCTGTTTTATATGTCGATTCGACAAAAATGACATCATTGTCCATATTGATGCTCGACTCAATCTCATCCATTAGCTCAACATCTGACAGACTTGCCTCGCATCCCATTAGGTTGCCTTCGATCGACTTCTTCAATTCAGTGTAACTTTCTTCATTATTTTCATTGACAGGCGATTTAGTTTTTTTATTTTCTGACGTGGAACTTTTCCTAGAAGATTTTCTAGATGAGGCAGGTGATGGGCCATCGGGCGAAGAGAATTTGGGAGTATCTTTTTCAGTATCAGGAGAAAGGTACAGGGCCAATGGACTCGATGAAAAATTTGCAGAGTTAGAAAGTGAATCAGTATCGACAAACAACTGTTTCCGTAAGTTACAGGAGCGAGCGGGGGATGTGGTCTCAACGACATTCCAAGATGAAAGCTGAGGTCGACGATGAGATCGTAGGGTTCGTATGACATCTCGACGCGCCTTTTTCTCGGTTGGAGTGATAAAAGGCGTAGGAAAGCGCTCTCGAAGAACTTTTTGAAATTCAATTAGCGGAGGAGTGCGTGACGGAGTTGGGAAATTGGCTGGATTTTCCACCTGATTCTTTACAGATAAGCAAACGTCAGTGGACTCGGTAATGGGAGGAGTCAATGAAAAAAAGGATCCGGAAGAAAAAGGAATGATCCCGCGTATTGCTGCCACTCCAACGCATGTCGGCTCTAATGACTTCATAGGTGTTTCTGGTATAACTGAGGGTTCATCATGAATTTCATCAGCTTCTTTTACGTCCCCATCCTTCTTTGTAGCATTTTCACTGCTGCCTTTAACTTCTTTGATTTCATTTTGTTCGGGTGGATTCACATTTGTCACCAATTTCTCATTATTGGAGTCTTCAGGTGTTTGGATGGCTGGTTCTTCTAAAAATAATTTTTTGTCGACAGAGAAATTAGGTCAAGATACTTTTGTTTGAATTTAAGAAAGCGAAAGCAAAATTTACCTGAAATTTCATCAGAAAGCAGACTGGTCAAGAATGCTGCTGTGCGATGGCATGGAGTGATGTGAAGAGTTGGGTGTATTGGCAAACTATTCAGAAATCTAACTAGTTTCACCTCATATTCCTTCTGACAGTCACCGGATCTGCATTTAAATATTTTTGCTAAAAACTAGCTAATTATTTGTGATTATCAATCTTTATTACCTCGATTGAACTACTACTAATTCAGCAAATTTATAAATCAGTGGTGTTATTTTAACATCAAAATCAGGTAATGCCTATTAACAATTAGTGAAATAAAACCTTATAATATGTTTTATAACAAATATTTAATATAATTATATAAATACCTTATCTGAAGATGCATGTATTTCATTCAAGTTAAAAACAAACTCTTCGAGTAAATTCACAAATGTGTTGATATTTGGCAGGGATTCAACATTAGCACTTTCTTTTCGAATCAACCTGGTATAATAGTTTTAGTCAAACCTTACAAGCAGCAATCCCATTTGAAAAGACAAGAGTACCTGACTGAAAGTGTAATCAATGATTCGAGTTGGTTGAGAAAATCTTTTTTTTCCAAAGTAGCCTTAATTAAATCGTTCAATGGCAAAAAGACTTGTTTAGACCAAGATGTCTCTTCAAACAAAAATCTAAAACTCATGGCGGAACTATAATCTACGAAATTATTAAGTAACTCAGAAATTGATTGACTCAGTCGACTCGGCACGTGTTCACTCGGCAGATCTTTTTCACTTTTGAAACTTTAACTGGCGGCGGGGGAAGGGTAAGCAATTCGCTTTGTTGCCAGTTTTCCTATGAGAGGCAGAGCTTTCTCGAAGATGGTCTTCTTGGCTCCTCCTCTTTAGCCCTCAAGGGAATTTTTGCCGGAAGTTTCAAAATTGACAAGTGACGCCTCTAGATAAGTGACGTCATTTCTAGCAAAACAAGAAGGATTCTACGCTATTCATACTAGTAAAAATAATTGAAATTCATTATTGTTTTCTTTCTAAATGGAAAGTCAAATGCGAATGCTAATGAAAAATAGATATTTCTCCGTCTGAGTCGACACACAAATAATACAATAATGCCTAATGCGAGTACCAGACGGGCACCGCTTTGCGCCTCCCGTAATAATGGACAGAGATATTAAGATAATATTGCAGTATTGTATGGCCAAAGAAAACAACACGTTGTGATCAAAATCAATCGGGGAAAAAATGCTAATAATCAACTTTAAACCTAGCAGAAAGTAATTCGATTCTTTGTTAAAGATGCAAATTTTCGTAAATACTAAATAGAGAATGGAAACAGGTAACACTGAAATGTATGCGGATCACAGTAAATTTAAATTTTTATAATCTAATCAATCATCATGGTTTCGGGAACGGAATCGGCTGGTGGGCATTGCAACTTTGCAGTTTAAAAGTTGAGCAATCTGTAAAAAAAAGGAAATGCTAAATTAATTGCAACTGTGATGAAGTGATCAAGACTACTTCAAGAAAAACCTTTTCTTTTGTGACGAGATCAGGCTTAGCGATCGGCGTAACCTTACGCGGTTGAAGTGTTTGTACCATATCTTGAATCTCTTCCAGTGAAGAATGCATCGAAAACAGGACTCGCTGGATTCCACCTTCCTCGCCAACCAAAACTCTATTGTCTATGTTTTTCCCGTCCATCAAATGCCACTGAGTTGACAACCGAATTGTGAGCACCTTGTTTGAATCCTTAAAACAGGGTGACTGTTTCTTTGATGACATCTGTAATAAAAGTCATTAAACGATTGTGAAATCCAGGGAGGACAAGAAGAAAACGCACTGACCATGGTTTCACAGGCATGAATGCTGGTCGTCCGTTGCCGACTAATCGCGTTTTTAATATCGGACAAATTACTGTAAATTTGATGCTTAAAATCTGAAGTGTGCACTTGCAGCTTCAGTTTTCGATAAACTTCAACGAATAGAAATTCTGCCCCAAAACCTCTTCCAGCTAGAGTAAATAATACCTTGTGCTCTGGACTTTTAGCAATCCAACTGCTGACCAAATCTATTGTAATATCTACACTTGTCTGTCTTGAAGGAAAAGTCTTTGCTGAATCAGTACAAAATGTGCAATCCAGGTATACATGATCAATAGTCTTTAACCCATATTCTGGTCTTGAAGGATTTGACATAAAGGCTTGGAATTTTCTACTGTCTCCTTTAGCTATCCTGAAATCACCAGTGTACAATACTGTACCAAATGGACCTTCATATAAAAACCTAGAATAACAGCTATGAAAAATCACATAATAAACAACAACCAAAATTAAACCTTACATTACACTACCAGGACAATGGCCAGATGGAATTGAAGTAACACAAAATCCAATTTTGCTTGAATTATCATCAGAGCAATATCCCCCAGGAAAATCAATTTTGACGGTATGGTTTAACTCTAGTACTTTAAAATATGGGGCTAGCTTTGAGTAAATTGGCCAATCAGTGAGAATTTTTTTTGTAGTGCCACTACAATAAATGAAAAGGCCTGGTTTGGTCCGAACGGTATGATACAAATCATGTGAATCCAATCCCTTCATATGATCTATGAAGTACAAATAAATATAAATTAAATTTTATAAATACACATTTAAGGTGTAAAGTACAAATACCAGCATGGCAATGAGATAGAAACAAAGCCAAGGATGATTGCACATTGAGAAAATAGTCTACAGCAATGTGTGGGATTTCATCAATGACCCCTTGAAATTGACTTTCTGAGTTGACTGGCATTTTAATGAAGACCTGTTGTAAGGAAAAATTTTAAAGGGCACTATATTTCATACAAAATAAAAGGGATTTTGAAGACTAGCAACTAGCAAGATAAGACAACATTAGACAGATTTTACGCAAACGAAATTCCCTCGTGAATTTCACTTTCGTCTGGTAGAGACAGAGTTGCCAACGAAGTTATGCAAATTAGAAGACAATAAAAAAAATTTCTAAATTAGAAACCTTAGATTTAGAGAAATAATATTATAACTAAGAATACAGATTAAATTTTAAAATTCTTTATTCAGTTGAACTCCTTCAAATACATAACTTCAGTTCAACGGAAAATTTGATACAAAAGTCAAAAGGTTTGCAGAGGGAGAAAAAACAATGCATCTTTTTTAAAAACAGACAAACCACACCTCAGATAGGAAAGGTATTTCACACGCAAGCCGAGTCTCAAGAAGAAAACAATTCAACGAGAATCTCAAGGCTCTGCGTTCTCAACTTCGCCTTTCTTTCATCATTGGTATACATTGTTATGACAGTCTGGGTAACTACATTCAAGACAGAGCTTCATATTGAAAACTTACAAACATAAATTACAGCAACTAAAACATTAAAATGTAAAATTTGCTTCGGTAATTTCTAATTTCAGCTTCTAATCACTAGCTAACATATCTCAAACACCAGCTCCAAACAGTCAGGGACAACTGATCAAACAGACAAACATCAAATCCTACGAGACCTCTCTAGCTCAACAGCATCGCCAGATCACAAAAAAACTCGTTTCTAAATTTACCGCCCAAAAACAAATCTTAAAAAAACGGGGAAAAATTCACATTTATTAGGATTGACATTTCCAATGAAACATAAATATTCATCAATGTTTTTTTCCCTTTGTTACTGTAACCCAACCATCTTCATCAGGCTCATTTTTTGTAGATTTTTTGGGGGTCTCAACTGTTTGATTATCTGGGTCTTCATCCTTTTCCTCTTGCAAAGTAGATTCATCGTGATTTGAGGCAGTTTTACAGAGATGCACAGAACTTCCTTTATATTTTTGCAGTTCTAGGATTACCTCTGCATCTTTCCCATCCTTGATTAACCGGAAGTATTTGCACAAACTCTCTCCCATCTCTTCTAAACTGCCATCTTCACACAGAGTGTTGAATTCATTATTCATAAGATCCTCCATGTACTCTGTGATCTCTTGTGCCAACACATCATCTAAAAAAAAAAAACTTAAGACATGACATTTTTATAAAGTTAATAACACAATCAACCATTCTCTATGAAGAAGTTTTCTACTACAGTCTTCATCCATTTTGCTATTTCTTTGCTCTGTGTTCCACCCAACTGGTGTTCTACTGCAAGCTGTAATTCATTGATAAGATAATTACAAGATGGTAAAAACAGCTCAATAACTTATTTGTGCACCTGTAATGCCGTCCAGTTATCAAAGAGAGTTTGCACTACCGTAGAAAACAAACTCATGTTGGTCGTTACACACGCACGAAGACACATGTGTCAATAGCAGACGACACTCGACAACTTGATCTCGGTCGTCTGGACGAACCCTACCGACTCTCATGGGTACGACATTTAGACGGTAGGGTTCGTCCAGACGACCATAGGCACGGTAGCGCTCGTGGTGGCAGAGGGCTACAACACACTGTCCTACAACATACTGTCAATATAAACAAAGCAGTTCAAAAGTGTCAATTCAGGTTTATTGCAGGTTTAGTGCCGTTTCTCACAGTCACAGTATGTCAGGTAGAGATTTGATGAAAGATTCTCTGACCAGGCATCGAGCCAGAACCAAAGCCGATAAAAGAAAAACTGATGCTTTATAACAGGAACCTAAACGTTCAGGTAACTTCTTGACCGTAATTTTGGCAGAGGCAGAGGCCGAGTTACCCAGTCTGATGAAGTTGTAGCAGTTTCTAATCAAGAAACTGCTAGTGAAATAACTCCCAGTCTAATGGTAAGTTTATCAATATTTGTGTTCAAGTTTACGATTAAAAAATGTTCCATTGTTTACAGAAAGAAGTGGTGTACAGGATATCATTCATTCAGTCGAACTGGAAAAGACATCATTGAAGCAAGCATTTCACAATTTAACAAGTAGAAAAAGGAAGCAATCAAGAAAGCGAGTGGAAAACTCGCATGAAAGACAAAGAAGATGCTTGGGATGCCAAGAGAGATGCTGTCTTTCAAAACTACATTAGCTCCCGTTCCTATAGTGCAAGTAAATGTGGTGTATGTGAAAAAGGCACTAATCCTGTTTGTTGCTTTACTTGCAAGCAAGATTTCTGCAGCAAATGTGATATGATCACTCACCGCAAACTGTTATTGGTACTACACAATGGGGAGGTGTGTGAGAATGGCGAAAATTTAAAATTCTTGCGCCAAAACAAGTTCATATCTGAAGATGGGTACATCACTGTTGAAGGTAATAGCGGTTTCTTGAATTATTTATGTAGATTAATAATTATCTTGTTTTATAGTGTCCCTTCCTGTCCAGAATGCAAAAGCCCTCATTCGTGTACTACGAAACCTGGTTCAAGAGACGTAACCGTAGTTACAGCCAATGGTAAATGAGGGCAACTTCACGGAGGACAACCGATTACCAGGATTACATCGACGAAGACACAGCCAATTATCAAGACTACGCTGATGAAGAAAATGAAGACAACAATTATTATCCATCGTTTAAAACGCTCACATATATTTATGCAAATCTTGTAATTACATTTGAAATAGAGCTATTGTTTGAAGGGAATAAAAGTATTCTTACGAGCTTTTTGATTTGTTTCATCAACATTATTCGTCATCCTTATATGCCTTTCCGAGTCTGCGTGAAAATAAAATTCTTTCGCAGTAAATTATACATTCGCGTGTTGATGTTATACTTAGTCTGACTTCATATTTCGATTCTGCGTAAAAATTTGAATTAGAGTTGTAATTTTCATTCATTTTAGTGGGCAGCCGCATAGTAGCGTGCGTGAAACTAAAAAAAATTCGTTCGCAGTTAATTACCGAGTTAATTACACATGCGTGTGTTTATTTTAGGCTTATTTTCACCTGATATTCCGATTCAGCATAAAAATTTGAGTTAGAGTTGTAATTTTCATTAATCTTCGTGGTTCAGCTGCCTAGCGAGTAGCGTGAAAGTAAAAATTCGTTCGCAGTTCAATACACATTCGTGTGTTTATTTAAGGCTTATTCTGACCTGATATTCCGATTCAGCGTCAAAAGTTGAGTTATAGTTGTTAATTTCATTCATTTTGGTACTAGCCTGAGGGATTTAGTTTTTTGCGATCTAATTTTTTTCTGAAAAAAGTCCGCCCTGTTACGGTAAGCGACTTACTGCGCTTTTTTCCATAAAAAAAAAGTGTCGTAAACCAATAACTCCCGCAGGCTATCACCAATATGAATGAAAAATACAACTTTTAATCAATTTTTTACGCTGAATCGGAATATCAGGTCAGAATAAGCCTAAAATAAACACACGCATGTGTAATTAACTGTGAACGATTTTTTTAGTTTCACGCACGCTACTATGCGGCTGACCACCAATATGAATGAAAATTACACCTCTGACTCAACTTTTTACGCTGAGTCAGAATATCAGGTCAAAATAAGCCTAAAATAAACACACGCATGGGTAATTAACTGCGAACGATTTTTTTTAGTTTCACGCACGCTACTATGCGGCTGACCACCAATATAAATGAAAATTACACCTCTGACTCAACTTTTTACGCTGAATAAAAATTTAAAGTCAGATTAAGTCTATTATGAACATACGCATGGATAACTAACTGCAAACAATTTTATTTTCACGCACACTCGGATATGCCTATAAGGTGACGAATAATGTTCATGAAACAAATCAAAAAGCTCATTATTATACTTTTATTCCCTTCAAACAATAGCTGTATTTCAAATGTGATTACAAGATTTGCATGACAATATATGTGAGCGTTTTAAACGATGGATAACAGTTTTTTTCTTCATTTTCTTCATCAGCGTAGTCTTGATAATTGGCTGTGTCTTCGTCGATGTAATCCTGGTAATCGGTTGTCCTCCGTGAAGTTGCCCTCATTTACCATTGGCTGTAACTACGGTTACGTCTCTTGAACCAGGTTTCGTAGTACACGAATGAGGGCTTTTGCATTCTGGACAGGAAGGGACACTATAAAACAAGATAATTATTAATCTACATAAATAATTCAAGAAACCGCTATTACCTTCAACAGTGATGTACAGGATTAGTGCCTTTTTCACATACACCACATTTACTTGCACTGTAGGAACGGGAGCTAATGTAGTTTTGAAAGACAGCATCTCTCTTGGCATCCCAAGCATCTTCTTTGTCTTTCATGCGAGTTTTCCACTCGCTTTCTTGATTGCTTCCTTTTTCTACTTGTTAAATTGTGAAATGCTTGCTTCAATGATGTCTTTTCCAGTTCGACTGAATGAATGATATCCTGTACACCACTTCTTTCTGTAAACAATGGAACATTTTTTAATCGTAAACTTGAACACAAATATTGATAAACTTACCATTAGACTGGGAGTTATTTCACTAGCAGTTTCTTGATTAGAAACTGCTACAACTTCATCAGACTGGGTAACTCGGCCTCTGCCTCTGCCAAAATTACGGTCAAGAAGTTACCTGAACGTTTAGGTTCCTGTTATAAAGCATCAGTTTTTCTTTTATCGGCTTTGGTTCTGGCTCGATGCCTGGTCAGAGAATCTTTCATCAAATCTCTACCTGACATACTGTGACTGTGAGAAACGGCACTAAACCTGCAATAAACCTGAATTGACACTTTTGAACTGCTTTGTTTATATTGACAGTATGTTGTAGGACAGTGTGTTGTAGCCCTCTGCCACCACGAGCGCTACCGTGCCTATGGTCGTCTGGACGAACCCTACCGTCTAAATGTCGTACCCATGAGAGTCGGTAGGGTTCGTCCAGACGACCGAGATCAAGTTGACACTCGAGAGGAAAGCGAAAAGAAGCGTTTGCAGGCGGCGGAAATAAACAAGCTAAACATTGCTGAATAATAACTATCTATATTCTATCATAACTGTTCAGTTTGCTCGTCTGTGATTGCTCAACAAGAACATTTCATGCAGTCACAAACTTTGAGATACGTGTTGGATAAATGGCCGGGTAAGAAGTATCTGGGTATCTACCGTTTCCTCCCCATCTTTTTTGGACTTGGTGCCGCTCTCGAATTTTCCATGATAAATTGGAAAGTTGGATCAACAAATTTCTGTAAGATGATGTTAAACTAGATGTATTGATCTATATTATTATCCTAACACATTGTTTATTTTACTCCAGATACTACATACAAGAAACGGCAAGCAGAATCTTTAGCAAGACAAGCTTTAGGCCTTGATGTATAAAAATGCCGGCAGGAGTAAATCTATCTACATATGTCAAGTTCTTTGTTGCCTCAATGCTGTCTATGATGGCTGGATCCCAAACTATCCATATAATTTATCACCCATTGGATGATTTAGATGTTTTGGTACAAAAACAGATTGAAATACTGAAGAAAGCATCCAGCACACCATCAGATGAGATGAAAAAAGATAATAGTTAAATAACCATGTATGTATTTTGCAATCAATAGTTGAATTAAACACCCCTATTAAAGATTGGAATGCGTTTGTGTTTTCCATTCTGCCAGCATACAGAATACCAATTTTTTTTTTACATACACAGCAAAAATCCCTTGACCAAACCATATTTCCCACAAGCTTAAATTATTGTAAAACTTTTTAAGAACAAAAAGAACAAGGCACATAGTTAAAACACGTAATAAAAAGAAGAAAAAAACAAAAACAATTATGATTGATAATAGTAGTTCACATAATAATTTGTGGCTCCGGGACAGAATCAGATATGGCTTTATGCGGAAGAACTTTACCACCATTGATGTAGATCTCATCCTTAACGATGACGTCCTCGCCCAAAACTGTCACATTTTCCAGTCGCACCTTGGAGAGAAATTTAAGATTTATCAAAACATGCATACGTGGAAAGCCAAAAACGGAATTAATCAGTTACCCATCGTCCGACGACGCATTTCCATCCAACAATGCAAGAATCTAGCCATGAATGAGATTTAATTGTAGCATCGCGTAGGATAGTGCAACGCTTGACACAAACACCATCTTCAATTACGACTCCTGGACCAATAACGACGTTTGGACCTATTCTGCAGTTTGCACCAATGACAGCAGTCGGATCTACCAATGAGTTGCCGACGGCACCTGGCCCCGAATACAGCATATCAGGGTTCTTTTCACGAACTGACTTCAAGTAAAGGGTTGTGCCTGTGATGAAATCCTTCGGCTGTCCAACATCCATCCAGAATCCTTGCAACTCGTAAGCGAACAAATCGGCGTCTTTTGCCATGCACGGGAATACTTCTTTTTCTATACTCATCGGTCGCAACTAAAGAATTCAAAGATTAACTTTTTGTCTTATTTTTATTACCGATAAAACTTTTACTTCAATGCGCTTCATAATAGATGGGTTAAAGATGTACATTCCGGCGTTGATTTTGTTTGAAACAAACTCGGTTGGTTTTTCCACAAATTTTTCAATACGGCCATGATCGCTGTAGACAACTACACCATATTTCGAAGGCTCTTCCACTTTGGTTACCTATGCATTCATGGTGGAGATTATTTTAATGTAATTGGCGATGGAGAATTTTATTATTTAATTGAACTCACCACTATAGTGCCTTCTTTTCCATGTGCTTTATGGAAATCCACCATCTCTTTGAACGGAAAGTCACAAATAACATCAGAATTAAGAACGAAGAATGGTTCATCGCCGGAGGCAAGAATATCCTTGGCAAGAGCTAAAGGTCCGGCGGTTCCTAGCGGCTCAGTCTCGTGAGAAAACGTGAGCGTGATTCCCAACTATTGGCGGGAAAATGACGATAGTAGTAACCGGAAAAAAAATCAAAGTATAACTTCAAAATAAAATTATTACTTTGTCTGTTTCAGCCCTTAATTCACTCTCCATTTGCTCAGCTCTGTACGAGACGGCCAAAACAACCTGAGTGACCCCTGCTTCGAGCAAAGCCTCAATCTGATGCATCAGCATTGGTTTATTAGCAAACTCAACAAGAGGCTTAGGCCTGCTAAGAGTGAGTGGACGTAGGCGAGTTCCATAACCTCCAACAAGAATAAGTGCCTTCATTGTACCAAGTTTAACATCTTGAAAAAAAACAAAAACAAAAAATTCAGTTTGCTTGACTCAAACATACAAGAGAAATTTCATAGTAAATAATTCACAAGAAGTCTCACTATAAAAGCACATAAAATTAAATCATTCACCTCTACTGAAGAAAAACACCCACCACCAATAAGGTACCAAATAACTTTTTAAATAATTACCTTTTCCTCCCATTCTGGTGTAGATATTGCTATTTTTGTTCAAATACACAGTAAAAAGCAGATCTAATTGAGGAAAACCAAATACAAGAGGTGCACACAGTAAAACTAGATAGAACTAAAACAACACCATACACACTTTTTGGTAAAGCTATCGCTTAAGTGAAGACAAAACTCATGAATTGCTTTGAATACTAATGCACCACCAAATAAAAATGTACAATTTCTTATAAATCAATCAAATTAATTACTACTTCTTCTTAAAAAAAGGAAAAAGAACTTTTGAGAAAAAACTAAAAATGTTGAGCAATATCTTTCTGCTCTAGTATGATGTAACTACAGAGCTTTAAGAATTCTCTCAATGTATCTTAAGAAGATAATTCACTGAGTTTTCTTTTAATCTAGAAATTCATGAATTTTATCACAAACAAGCTTTAAACAAATATTCTACAAACCCTTATATAGAATTTCAAAACCAGTTACCTACATAAAGAAAATGCAGCACTCTTCACCGACTTCCAGTTTGTTTTTGCCACGTACTCAGTCACTGTGTCTTTACTCACGTAAGCTATTTTGACAGTTCAAGTTCCGTCAGTCTTACCCCAAGCCGCAGGCTGCAGACGACGCGAGTCAAATATCGATTTCTTACATATATATTTTTTTTAATTTCCCATTTTTTTTTCTTCGTATTCAAATTAGAATTAGTGCAATTTCAGATAATCAGATGAATGAATAATCAATAATATACTGCTTACTTAAAAATAAAAAAAAATAGAATCGTAGAAATAGGAAGTTTAACCACTGTAGACCATGGTTTAACACCTGCCCCTCCCGGCCTCCCCCCCTTAAGTTCTATGATGCAACCAAATGTAATGAGCTATGATCGGTAATGACGCTATTGATAACTTGAAAAGTTAGAATTCTATTAAATTTCATAATACGGTTCTAAAACAAATGATTCACATATTCCAGGACATCCCACATTCATTTAACTGGGAAATTTAAATTTGCGAATATGTAAAAAATAATATAACAATAACCGGCGATTTTGGGAGTAATTCTAACATTTTTTCTATTCAGTGTTCAACACAGATGGAGGTGTGTAGATGGATACTGTGCGATCCCAGGAACAGTCAGCTACTTTATCAGGTGACAGGCAGCTGAAGTCGAGTCCATAGACAAATTCGCGGTGATGTGCAAAAACTTCTGGCTGAAGGCGGCGTGTATCCCAGACACGCGTGGTCATGTCGTAAGAGCACGAAGCCAAAAGGTGCGCTTGATGGGGCGAAAAGCGCAATCTTTTCACAGCATACTCATGCCCCTTTGAAGAAATGCATAAATTAGGTTAGAGAATCTGTTTTTTTTTTGTTGTTTTGCTCCACTGATGATTCAAATGAAGAATTACGATTAGTTCAAAGCATGGAGCAGTGGTATTCCTTAAATCCCAAGCTCTAATCCTGCCATCTACTCCTCCAGTTGCGATGACGTTCCGGTCATATTTTGACCAGTCACACGCTAATACTTCTGTGGCATGAGCTGTTAATTTGACTACAGGCTGACCTGATTTAGTGCTATTCCAGATACATAGAGTATGATCCCCTTCAAAACAACAGAGTTAACATTGTTATTTACTTGATAATGAAAGAGGTTCTCACCTGAGACAGATGCAAAGCAATTTGGTAAATGTGGGGACCAAGTTACATTGTAGACTAGATCAGAATGACCCAAAAAAGTGCAAATGCTCTTTGTACCCTTAGGATCCCACTACATTGTTTAAAAAAAATGAATAAATACATCATCTATTAAAGTATACAATTTTCTGGAGGTACTAGTTTTATGCTTCTGTCCCATGAAGAGCTCAGAACTAGCTGTTGTTGTCTGGTTTGATTCCAGTCTAGACAACACACTTCCCTTGAGTGTTCTTTCCACACAAGTTTTGGCACCTAAAATAGGGTTACAATTTATTATTAGTGTATCTATATTAAGGAAATGTTTAATACTTCTGGAGTTTTAAGATCCCACAATTGGATTCCTCCATCACCTGATGCTGTAAGGATTATATCTGGGTGATCTTCAGCAAATGCTAAATCGAAAAGCCCATCAGTCCATTGACTCTGAACTGCTAATGTCAAGTGGTTGGTAGGACTTAAATCAAGAACGAAGAGAAATCCAGATCCTTAGTAACGTTAAAAACGATAAATAGATGATAAGCAGTCGGGATTTTTTCAATGTAATTATCAACGATGCACTTTTCTTCATGCCTACCTGACAGTCCATAATTTTGAGAAGCTACACAGGCAATTCTTCGTTCAATAAAAGGTGAAAATTTAACGGAATAACCATGGCAGTCGTTTAGAGGAAAAGATACAAGATCCATTTTGGAAATTATTGGCTTTAAAGAAATATTTTTAACAGAAGACTTCCTTTTCAATTTTCTATTACATGTCAAGTGATTTGTTTACTTGTCAATTGATTTGATTGTTGAAAAAGACTGAAAGAGCCATCTATGGGCCAATTTTGAACCAATACTAACAGCCGCCATCTACCATAAACCTGTTGAGAATTTGTACCGTTTCAAATTCTAAATAAAAATAAGAAAAAAACATGTCTCTCTTAACATTCTTGCTGCCATTTCTTTTTGCTGCGTCAATATTTGCAAATATTGATGTAGATTCAAATGGATATATATTATACTGTCCGTGCATGGGTAATCAGTTATAACCCTTTTTGTACTTTTAGAAATCAGAAGGTTTCACCTTTAATTTGCAACATTTCTGTTTTCTAGGAAGGTTTGGTAATCAAGCTGACCATTTCCTTGGATCACTTGCATTTGCTAAGGCTCTAAATAGGACACTTGCTCTTCCCCCATGGGTGGAATATAGATTTGGGGAGCCAAAATCAGTTCAGGTTCCTTCGAACACGCTGTATTATTATAAAAAATGAATTATTCCTGTATTATCCAAAAATTCATTTTCAGGTTCCTTTCTTACATTATTTTGAACTGGAACCCCTCTCAGAGTTCCATCGGGTTATCTCAATGGAAGACTTCATGGAGAATATTGCTCCTAAAGTTTGGCCATTAAACGAAAGAACATGCAAGTTTTATAATTATATGAATTACTAGGTCTGAGTATTGACTTTGAAAATCTAATGAAAAATGTTTATACCTTTTCAGCTTTTTGTTACATGGCCAGAGGTCAAGGTACAGACTGTAATGCTAAGGAAGGAAACCCTTTTGGGCCTTTTTGGGACACTTTCAGTGTAGATTTTGTTCAATCTGAATTTTATGGTCCACTTAACTATGATGTCCATCATCAAGACATGGCCAGAAAATGGAACAGCAGATACCCTATTCAAAAATCACCAGGTAGATATTACTTAAATTCCATAGTTGTTGACTTAATCATAGATAAAGAAGACTTTATTGTGACTTAATATTAACAAACTAAATTTTTTTTTTTTTTTTTTTATTTTGATCAGTTCTTGCATTTACCGGGGCCCCTGCAAGTTTTCCAGTTCAGCAAGAAAACGTTGGACTGCATAAATACCTTAAATGGAGTCGGCGAATTGTCGACCGGGCAGTTAACTTTATCCGCAATGTACTTCCTATCGGAGCATTTGTTGGTATTCACTTGCGGAATGGCGTTGACTGGGTAAATATCCCTTTTAAGGAGGGTTTTTAGTACTTGATTTGAAAGTATATTGTTCGTCTCTTTTTTTTTATTATTATTTTTCACATTTTACTTTATTTCGAATGCAGACTAGAGCTTGCGAGCATTTGGAACATAGCCCCAACTTATTTTCTGCTCCTCAGTGTTTGGGTTACCGCAACGAGTTGGGAATTGCATCGCAAGAAATGTGCTTCCCTCCGCACGATTTAATAGCAAAACAAGTAAAACTTGCTGTGAAAGATTATCACGCAAAATCAGTGTTTGTGTCTTCCGACAACGACCATCTCATTCCTTTTTTGACCAAGGCTTTAAAACGAATGGAGGTTAGTATATTTACCACTCTTTAACTTAAGTTATAATTATAAATGCCTTCTATTCAATTCAGGTTACTGTGCACAAATTAGCAAATCCTGAGCCGCATGTCGATCTGGCCATTTTGGGTCGCGCTAACTACTTCATTGGTAACTGCATTTCATCATTCACAGCTTTCGCCAAACGTGAGCGAGATGTGAATGGTTTGCCGTCTGGCTTTTGGGGATTTCCTCCGAATAGGACTGGAGCAGCCAAACAGAAGCATGAAGAATTATAACTCAAACAAAATCGAAACAAACGATCAAACAAAGTCGACATAATCTCTTGATTGTATAAACTTTACAGTGATTATATAAATGTTTACAATTTTGACTCGTTGGGTTTTTTATTCACATTCCATTTCATCCACTGCTGCAAAGCGAATCTTGTCCCCCATGTCAGGCGTTCTATGTCTAATTGAGTCGAATCTATAGGAGGTGCAATGGCTTCCACAATAGGGCCCGTGTCAACTGAATAATTTTCATTCTTCCCATTCACATTTTGCAGAATCGATAAATATTTAGGCAAATCTTCGACAGAATTTCCTGTAGAAAGTTTTTCAACAAAAGGATAAGGAAGCCACATGGCTGCATCTGTTTCGTCAGGGTCCAACTTAATTTAGAATAAGATCAGAAATATTAAGAATCAAAATTAAATGTTTTACAACATTTTCTAGATAAAATACCCTAATTTGTTCAGTCAACTCCTTAGATGACAAACTGCTATTTAACACCAAATAGATGACAATATGCTGCCTCTGAGGATCCCCAAATTCCAACTTGTGAGGGTAAACAGATTCCCATAGTCCTAGCAAATGGTGAGAAGTGTCTCTGAGCTCCAGTCCAGTTTCCTCCTTTAATTCTCTTAGTCCAGCAGTCAGTAATGTTTCTCCAGGTTCCACATGACCTCCTGGTGGTACCCAAACTCCAGGAAAAGTTCGCATGTGAGGTGCTCTTCTAGTGACAAGTACACACTGATCCAAACTAGTTAGTAAAATCGCCACCCCCATTCCAACCCCTTTATCTTTACACTCCTGGGTAAGTAAAGCTTTGTCGGTCATTTTGTGTATAGGGCATTCTGATGCATGCTTTAGAAGTACAGCATGTGGATCATCCAAAGAATTCACTTCATGTATTATAAATCCATCTTTTTCCTGGGTTAATCTAACGTATCCTGATCCTTTGTCGGCGAATCCAAAAAAATTGACAACGCATTCTCCAAAACTTGCTAAAATATGTTGGTTGGATTTTTTAAGGTAAATTGGCACTCGGGGAATTCTGGGAGTACTCATTGTAAAATGCAATGAACTGGGCTTGTCAATATCGGGGCGAACGTATGAAAAGTTTCGGTCAGGCCATATAGTATGCTAGAGTAAAGTTCATATCAAAACGCTGACAAGTGTCGATCAACAATCAATAACCACCTGCCAAAGACAATATTCCGCACAGCGCCCGACAATATGCCGCACAGACAGCAAGAATAAACTTGAAAGAGTAAAGAATAAAAATTATAAAAAAATGTTTAGAACAAATTTTAGAAATAACAGAATTCTTAAAACTGTCGACGTAAAAGTTTTTTTTTTTCAAAACAATTTTATTTGAAAGCGCAACTGCGCAAGTCATTTTGACAGCAGACGAATGTTGTTTACAAATTTACGCTACAGCTGCGTGCATCAGTCGTAAATATTGCCGAGTTTTTCGTTTGAGTTCCAATATAATTTACATCTGAAAATGCCAAAGGTTGTTTCAAGAAGTATTGTTGTTTCAGACACCAAAGATCAAGAAGAACAAGAAGAGAAACCCCTCCAATCCTATTACTGCTTATGTGGCCAGTTTACATTAATTTTGGGTAGGTATCTGGTGAGAAAATCATAGCATATTCCCAGCATTGATCAATCTTCTGTAAAAATATTTAAACAGATTCTCTCCTTGAAAAATTGCCACTGAGACAAAGGGATGGTTCACGTGTCATTGACGGTTCCAAACAAGTTAACAAGATAACCTGTGATCCTGATGAAATCATTTACATCAGACGTGAAGAAGGCATTGAAAAGCAGCATAGGTTTTGCTGCAAAAAGTAGCTTTTCATAAATTTTTGGTCAAAATTGACATTAATGTCTTTTTGATTTAGGTGTGGCCTTCAACTTTACTACAAGCATGACCCAAAAAGCAATGTAACTTTTATTATAAAAGGTGCTTTAGTGAGATCAGGTGAAGGACAGCTAAGAAGCATGTTCAATACCTTAAGTGTAGAAGGTGCTCAGAAACAACCACAGAAGACCCTGGTCACAAAACACACCAAGAACATGGTATGTTGCATAAAGATCCAAATGAATTATTGGTAAATTAATTTATATAATTACTTTTCAGGGTAAGTTTTCTTCTGTCACTGTGTCTACTATTGAAGATGAAGAGGACGAAATGGAAGAGAGGGAAGTGGCCGACTCGTACGCCAACAACGCACGAATTATTGAGAAACAGTTGGTTAGGAAAGGAGGCTTGAAACGCAAGACAGACATTCCTGAAACTGAAACACAAAAGAAACTTGTTCGAGGTACATTAATCGATAAGTAAAACTCCCCATTCTTACTATGTGACAAACTATGTCATTCAATTTCGAATTTTTGTTCAAATTTTCTAATAAAATGCTTTTGACAAAAAATTAAGCTTTTCAGTTCAATCACAAAGTCAGTTGAAAGTTTCCTTTTTCCATTTTATAAAGTGGTTCTTTTATTTTCTGTTTCGCGGCGTAGACTTAACGGTAGTACGGTACATGAATAGATAAAAAAGGATTCAATTTTAAATATTAAAAAAATCAGTGTCATGATTTGGGTCGCGATCTGTATTATTTTATCGGTTTCTGTGACGCATTTCGCTGACTTTGCCCATTTTACAAACGTCATTATCAAAAACAAAAATGTATTGCTCGTCACATTTTTATCAAATTTTAAGACGATAGCGAAACATAATTAAAAGGATATTATTTATGTATCTGAACCTACGATTTCAACAAGTCAACACACACACAATTACAACATATGTTTTTCAAATGATAATTTTTTTTTTAACTTTCTGCCGTACAAAGTGAACATGGCTATTAATTTCATAATTCATTGAAATTAACCTACGAAAATAATCTAGTTAAATAAGATTCGCAAGTCTAATCACTTTTCAACGTTTGAAAAGCTTGTATAGTGAAATCTATTAATTTTGACATTTGATGCTGTTCGTTGAGAACGGATCATAGATTACTCTCATATAATAGCACAGACGACGACTGATAAGACATATGACTACAGGGTGCGGATATTACATGTTTAGGAGCAGTGTATTTGTTTTTCATTGTTTTCCTTCTCAGCATGTACTCAAATGAACCTCAAATAAGACAAGTCTATTGCATAAACACCCTCCTCTAATCACCTCTGACTCTCTGTGTACATTTCATTTGAGGCTTTAGTTGATTGAAGGTTGAATTGTTGCCATGCAACGAGTAAATGTTGCAGTAGTGCACTTGTTGCTTTTTGCCTTTCGCCCAGGCAAAACCCTCTAGATAAAAACAAGTTTTTGTAAATGATTTGCCCAGATTGACGCACTTACTTTCGCGTCACAGTGTAGCCACAGCTACGTAAATCCACGCGTTATCTTGCGTGCCACAGGGTATGTATACATTCGAGCATGATATATTGATGAGTCCGTAATCTCAAACTTGTATGCTTCTCATGCTTCTGCTGATCTCGCAACCCCTCCCCCGTGGTGGGGGAGGGGAAATGGAAAAATGGGGCGGCTCCTGCAAACCGCAGGTGTTCTATAAAATGTCTGATACCTTCCAGCTTTGAATTGCATTGTTTTCCGCACAACAGTCAGAACAAATCATCGCGTAAAGCGGGTTAACCCTTTTCGAGCCGGTTCTTTCGAATGATTAACTTGAGTTCCAGCCTTCTGATTTTGCGGTGAAACAGTTGACAAGAGACATCACAGCACCTGGAAAACTGCAATTTACAATTTGATAATAATGTCACTGGAAAAACCACATAGCAGTTTGGATTGGTTTTGCCTGAGGGTGGCCGTCGTCTTAACGGCTTGTTGGATTCCTTCCAGTTCAGCCTTTGGCGATGTCTTCGTGGTAAGCTATTTTAGATTGAAAATACTGCTGACAATATAAATGCTCACGTTTTACTTGTTCTATAGATGAATTCGTCTCAAATCGAAATTGATTGCGTGAATTTCTGCGATACTTCTGAGGTAAAATAACTTTACTTTCTCTTTTAATCCTTGAACGACTTAAAGGATAACAAGACGCACTAACAATTATTTATAATTCGCATGAGCGTGAGATAAAAAAACTAAGATAAAAAACCTGTATAAACATTTCAAAATACAATTTATTTATGTAATTTTTTTTAAAACTGTGTAATCCGAACAGGAACTTTTCAGTTCTGATTGTCAACGTGGCTGCCGTTTCTTTGAGACCTTTAACACAGCTTCCGTGTTCGCGAAGTTTGACGACGCGGCTGCACTTCTGAGCTGCCATCAATGTAAGTGGTGTTACTTATAATGACCAATTAAACAACTCGTCTTATTTTAAATATTCTCTTATAAGCTTGCTCCGAGGCATATGGCAATGAAATGGAAAAGAAAACTGCATGCTTCGAAGGCTGTACGGATGCTCAAAAGGAATACAACAGAATGTACTCGGTAAAAATTAATAGATGTCTTTAATGCTCATTTAAAACGAGTCTAAGTTGTGTGTTCTCTAATTGTTATAGATGTCGATTGATTGGTTACATGATTTACAAAGCAACATGACTTTCTTCCAAACTTTATTGGATGTAACGGGTGCTATTGTGAACCCGAAACGATTTGTAGAAGACATTCCTTCTACTAGAAAAGGTTAGTGTTTCTTTAACAAACAATTTTTTTAAATTCGATTGTTTAAATTTACCCGTTTTTCTATTCGATTTTAGTCGTAAAAACCAAAAGCCCAGCAGCATTAGTAAACTTAAATGCTCCCTTAAAGTTTGCGCCTCAAAATACGAATGCCAAAAAAAATCTGCCGGAACAAGAAAGTGATCAATTCAGAAAACAGCAGCAATCAACCAACACAGTGCCGGAATGGATTGCTCAAAGCGCGTTTATCTTATTCACGCTTGGTGTTGTCATGCTACTGGGAACCTTTTGTTACTGCTGCTTTTTTGCGCATCTCCTCAGACGCGTAAGCATAATGAAACATAATTTCTAATTGGATAACTTTGATAACCTTCCGTTCTCTGGCTGAAGCAGAATAAAGAAATCAAAACGGACCTACCGCCCAGCTACGAACAGCTTGTCAGAAATAGCTACGTCATCGTGCAACCTTCACTGCTAAATGACTATCATCTTGTAAAAGGCGACAAACCAGAGGAATCCTGTACCATCAATTTGGATTCCGATACAGGAGCGAACAACATTTCAGACATTTATAGATCTGACAACGACGAAGTTCGTTTACCGCTTAGATATGAAACGGAAACTGCGTGAGTAAAATCTATAACGAGTGGACAGATGAAGCTGGTGTTACTGTAATATCCAGCCTAACAACTTCTGTAAATATTGTATAAATACGTATATTTATTAACAACACTTTTCCCTAAAAAGAGTAAAAGCGTTTCTTTGAGCTAATTGCTGTGTGAATTAGCTCAAACTTTCTCTTGGCATGGAACTGTTATGTACATAATTCAAATAAACCGTTAAATTTTGTCGAACTGATTTCCTGTTTAAGGTGTTTCAGTTTTGTGTCGGGATTACAATTCGTCTTCGAACCGCACGACTTGCACGAAAAATAAAAATAAAAATAAAAAGATACAGGATAACGAGTTGACTTTAGAAACTCGTCTGGTCACCTTTGTTTGGATTGTTGAGGTGAACAGGTATTGATTATCAATAGTGCTATGTCCAATCTCGATACACGTTATCACATTTTTCTAACTCGTTGTTGTAATAAAAAAAAACGGATAATAGATCTGATCTAACATAAATAGAATCAGAAAAAATGATATAACATTATATTTGTTCTTCGAGAGTATCGAGACCGTAAACATACCGTCGGTTTATTATATAGTACCAAAAAGGATAACACGCAATCCCTTCTTTTCTTTTTTGAGTTTTTTCCTTTCAAGTTTCAACGATTACCGATTACGAACCATTCTTCAGCGCTATTTCAACGTAAAATTTGTGAATTTTTTGTTATTATTAAATTTTTTATCGTTATCAAATTATACTTTTCCCAGAATTATTTAAATTATTTATATTTTTTAAAATTTGGTTTATTGATTGATAATTTCAATCAATCGAATATTTGAATTTTATTGTTTTCTTCTTTCTGTCGGATCGAGAGATACCTACGTTTGATATGGCAACTAGGCAATGCCTTATGCCGCAGCCAAACATTGCAAAATGGCGCTGAGCAGGCAACAGAACATCTCTTGAACATTTTAGGTGAGTGCATTTTTTATCGGGGATTTACAGACTTATATCATCAGCGCCGATTGTCGGCATTGATCGAAAATTTAAATGTAAATTTTTAAGTACTTATTTCACTTAAAATCTGTGGAAATTGGGCGTTTTCATTTTCTGACGAAACAAGTAGTTGACGTGCGGTGTGCACATAACGGTTTCTCTCATGTTTACATAAACTTGTTCTTCAATTAACTAAAATTTTTTATTGTCTTTTTTTCAGCTATTTAACTAATTATTATCAGAAAAATGGCAACCCAAATGGCATATTATCCTGGTGCCAATGGCATGAATCAGTCACCATTTCAATCGAGGCATGCCACTGGCCCCAGCCAGAGCCCTGCAAATGCAGGAAATAATTCTTTCCTTGGAGCAGGATTACCTAGGATTGTTCCAGGAAGTGAACCATTGAGACCACCAATTCCACCTGGTCGCCACATGTTTCATCCCTTCAATAGACCATACCCTAAGCCTGGCCAAGATCGGTCAGACTATGATTCCAAACAGTTGCGCAAGAGCTCAATGCGCAAAACTGTAGATTATTACTCTTCAGTGATTCGTATGCTAGAGGTAAATTGAGAAGCTTGTAAATACAAGGATTGCCTTTCTTCTCTTGTAGTTAGAACATGTTTATATTTTTAATATTTCCTTTAATTTATATGTTCAGAGTTTTATCAAATACAATTTGTATTTATATAGTATTATCTTGACTTAAATTTAGACAAGAGTCTGGCAGCGGGACGCCAGAGACAGGCGAAGTCTTCAACCCGACGTGTGTTATTATCCAGAAATGGTTCCTCCCTCTTGCTATTTGGATACGCCCAGCAATGCCATAACAACACGTTTTACTAAAGTAATGCATTATAGATGGAAAGCCCGATTTTGAATTATTCTATTTATCTTTTTTTTTCTTTGAATTTACCTCGAAAGGTGGCAACAAATAAAATTCGTTGTCCAGTATTTTGCCTTACTTGGACTCCTGAAGGCCGTCGTTTAATCACAGGGGCATCAAGCGGCGAGTTTACCCTGTGGAACGGCCTGACGTTCAATTTTGAAACTATTTTACAGGTATGAAAAATCCGTAAATAGTACTCCTAAGAAATAACACGGTAACGAGTAATTATTAATCTAATCCTTCTTACCCTTTAAATAGGCTCACGACAGTCCGGTCCGTAGCATGGTATGGTCCCACAACGATATCTGGATGGTGACGGGGGACCATGGCGGCTACATCAAATACTGGCAGTCAAATATGAATAACGTCAAGATGTTTCAAGCTCACAAAGAAGCCATTCGGGGCATCAGGTATTGAAACCAAAACCAAACCAAAATAAAAATCAAATTTCATTGCTGTGATACGTATAACCTCCGAACTTTTCCCAATCTTTTCTTCTATAAATGCTCATTGCCCAATAATACAAGTACGCTTGAAAGTAAAAGAGAAAAAAAAAGAAAATCCTACATACCAAGAACAACTGATCTGTGATAGATGCAACTGAGGAAAATAAAAGAGACTTCTTTTTCAACCCTCTATACGATTTTGAAGTAAAACATTTTATACGATTCGTTTATGAAACTCTGCGCACCCGATATTGCCTAATTGCAATAGGCGTATACGAGATCGAAATACTTGTCGGGACTTACGGTTAACTTTTCAAATGACCCATACTTTTCTACCCCAATTAAACTTCTTTTATCCACAAAGTCAACATTTTCAATTAATCTACCTTGACGATTATAAAACCATTT
This sequence comes from Daphnia pulex, assembly GCF_021134715.1. Lineage (NCBI taxonomy): Eukaryota > Metazoa > Arthropoda > Branchiopoda > Diplostraca > Daphniidae > Daphnia > Daphnia pulex. The sequence continues at coordinate 838,887 of NC_060018.1, read as the reverse complement.
TAAGGGTATTCAATTACAATTAAAGACCCTCCACGTTTTTGTGTATCCAGTTTTAGTCCAACGGATCAAAAATTGGCCTCTTGCTCCGACGATGGAACTGTGCGAATATGGGATTTTGTCCGCTGTCAGGAGGAAAAAATTCTTCGAGGTACCCAACTAATTGTTTTGTTTTTTCTGCAAGCCTACTTCATGTCCATCAATTGTTTCCATTAGGGCACGGAGCTGATGTCAAATGCGTCGATTGGCACCCGCAAAAGGGTCTAGTCATTTCAGGCAGCAAAGACAACCAGCAACCAGTCAAACTGTGGGATCCCAAATCTGGTCAATCATTAGCTACGCTGCACGCCCATAAAAGCACAGTTATGGACGCAAAATGGAACAAGAACGGCCAGTGGCTCATCACCGCTTCCAGAGATCATTTGATCAAGCTATTTGACATCCGTCGGCTTGATCAAGAATTGCAAACTTTCCGCGGTCACAAGAAGGAAGCATCCTGTCTTTCGTGGCATCCATTTCACGAAGAACTTTTCTGTAGCGGTGGATCTGACGGAGCTATATTCTTCTGGAACGTTGGGTAATTTTGTTTATTAAGTCGTGTATTTTTCAAACCTTACCCTAACTCTTTTTCTGTTTTGCTTTGAAAACATAGAACGGACAAAGAAGTTGGTGCTATCGATCAAGCTCATGAAAGTCTCATTTGGTCTCTTGCCTGGCATCCGATCGGACACATTCTCTGTTCGGGTTCGAATGACCACACGTCAAAGTTCTGGACACGAAACAGACCCGGCGATAAGATGAGGGACAAATACAATCTCAACACGTTACCGCCTGGAGTGATGCCCGAAGACGCCGAGTTGCTGGATGACCATCACGCTCCCAATATCCCAGGAATGGGACCCGAAGACAAAGTGGAAGCAGAAGGCGGAGACGGACAACTCGGTCAGAGTAGCCTCAGTTTATTAAGCGCAGGCATGATTCCTGGTCTGGATGTGGAACCATTAGCACAAGACGTGAAACCCATCAAGAAAGTTCCGTATGCCAAACCAATTCCACGTCACTTCCAGGCACAATGGAATGAGAGCAGTGCTAGTAAGAAACCAGCCATCTTACCCACTCCCAGCCTATCGTCAGCATCGGGTGTACTGTCTGATGAAGAGGATCACGTCCTTGGTGTTGATCCCGTTGCCTTTGGAATGGAACAGTTGGGTCGCGCATCTCTGACCCTGTTCGGCCTACCGGCTAATGATCCAGAGCAGTTGCAAGAATTGCTCGACACGGCTCAGTCGTTGCCTGTTACTCAACTTCCCACTCCGACAGCTGTCATAATCGATGGCACGATACTGTCCATCGAAGCCGATTCAGAGTTAGAGAAAGCCATTCGTACTGGCGAAGAAGAGTTTAATCAGGTTCTATCTTCGATGGGCTTGAAAGTTACTGTTGAGGAGGAGGAGACTAAACCCGAAGTAGTTCCAACTGGCGAGTACAATCAAGATCGAGAATTGGACGACGACGATTTCTATCCGCGCTCTCGAACACCTGTTCTTGACGACTCTCCGGGCTACAACAGGGGTCATTCAGGAATTGGTCCAACACCAACTGGTGGTCTTCTAGGAGACTTCCCTCAGAGAGGTAATTAATTTGCATAAATGATTGTTCTGCTGTTGGCACTGTACTAAATTATTGAATAGTTGTAGAGTTTCAACAGAGGGGCCACCCTGTTCAGCCCATCCGTCATCCGTTACCACCAGGAGCTGGGCAGCAACACCACCACCATCATTTACCGCAACAACAGCAACCGCAACAACAACAGCAGCAGCAACACAATCACCACCATAATCACGGAGGCTGGCAAGGCCAACCTCCACCTCAAGGTTTGATTGAAATAGTCGAAGAAAAATGACGCAACTTGAACTTATCTGTCGGTTATTTATTTTTAGAAATGGGAAATTGGGATCGCCCACCTTTCGAACCACAACAGCAACCAGATCGCTTTCCTCCGCGACCACCTCATAGTCAGGGTCCAATGAATAGACCCTACTTCCAGCCACCGCACCATCAGGACCGATTTAATCAAAGTGGACCTCCACTTCCACCTCCAGGCAGAGGTACGCTCATGGTTTTAAGTTTAAGTAATCTAATGCAAACTAATTATGCGGATGGAAAAACAGGGAGAGGTCATCACGGACCACCAGGTGGAAATCAAGCGTGGGGTGGTCCACCACCATCTATCGATAATGAAGAAGAACTGCATTATATGGGAAATGGAGGACCCCCAATGCAGCCCATTGAAGACGACATGCGGATGGAAGGCGGTTATCCGCCTCCCCCACCTCCACAAATGAGTGATCGGCATGGCGAAGGAAACTTTGGCGGTTGGGGTCCTGGTCCCAACAACTATCGAGGGGGTGGTGAACCTCCCGGCCCTTTTGAAAGAGGCGACGAGGATTACGGTGGTAGGGGACCACCACCAGGTCATTTCGCTCCAAGCTATCCTGGACAATTCCATCCACCACCACCGCATCATCAGCCTCCACCAGGCCGTTGGAATCCAGAAGGCGGAGGTGGACGGGGAGGTTTCGGGAGGGGTGGAGGTGGTCGGCGACCTCGAAGAGGAGGATATAACAACTATTGATGAAAGAATTTCAATGCGACTGATGGATGATTTTGTATCTCTTATTTTCTCGCCATTTTTTATAAAATGTGTACAAAATTGAAAATGAATAATGCTCGCCATGTTCACGACATACCAACTGACTAACTCTAGGACCAAACAAAATTCAAACACCAAAATAAAAGGTCAATCCTCGTTGGACGTTAGCCTATTTGGAATTGTACAAGGGGCAGTCTACATCATTCATTTCAACGTAGACTGACTTCAACTGAGTATAACATTGGATGGCTTCAGTACTGCATTCGACACCGATGCCACTCTGCTTGAACCCACCGAAAGGCAATTCGACTGGTGTGACGTTGAAGTTGTTCACCCAAATTGTACCAGATTGCAAACGGTCCGAAGTTCGGTGTGCTCTTCTCAGGTCTCTGTAAAAGTGTAATCGTTAAGTTTCACAGAAATGAGATTTATTTTAGGTAAACAATACTTTGTAAAAATGCCAGCACTCAATCCGTAAGGAGTTTGATTGGCTCGACGAATAACTTCTTCCTCGGTATCAAACGGCAAAATGGTAGCGACTGGTCCAAAAATTTCTTCTTTTACAACCGTCATGTCGTCATGGCAATTGGTTAGAATGCATGGGGAGATGAAATATCCATTTTGAAAAGGATCGGGCATTTGAATTCGTTCACCACCGCACAGTTTGATGGCTCCCTGTCAGTAAATTAGAAGCGCATTGAAATTAACCAAACTTTCATTTGTATTAGAACATCACTTTACCTCTTCAAGACCTCGCGCTATATAGGCAAGAACTTTTTCAGCATGCGGTTTAGAGATGGTTGCGCCAACTTGAGTTTTGTCGTCAAGGGGATCGCCTATAACTAGTTGAGAAGTAGCTTTTACAAACTCTTTGGTGAATTGTTCAATGATGGAGCGTTGAACAAATACACGAGAACCGTTCGAACAAACCTGGAGCAAAAATAAGTTTAAAACGAGTTCTTGATTGTTTTCTCTCAAGAAATATACCTGTCCTTGAGATAAAAAATTTGCAAGAAGAGCGCCTTTGACAGCGTTTTCAAGGTCGCAGTCGTCGTAGATAATTAGTGGATTCTTTCCACCAAGTTCTAGCATAACTCTCTTCAAGTCATTAGAAGCTAGAAATAAAAGATATTATTGATTGGATTTCAAAAACTTAATACTGAACTTTAGTCCAAAATCATACGTACCGAGCTTCAATATATTTTTCCCGACTGGGACAGATCCCGTAAAAGATATTTTTGCCACATCAGGATGGCAACAAAGATTTTTTCCGGTTTCACCTGAACCCTACGTAAAAAATTCAAAATAAAGAAAATATTGTCAGTTAATTGCTGTGATTTTTACATGCCTGGACCAGGTTGAAAACACCTTCGGGAATTCCAGCTTTGATTGCAAGTTCTGCCAAAGCTAAAGCTGTCAAAGGAGTGAGTTCTGATGGTTTGTAAACAATTGTATTTCCACAAGTCAAAGCAGGAGCCACCTGTTTTTATTTTCAACTCAAATAACTGAACATATTACTTTTATTGATATCAGATTGAACTTACTTTCCAGGAACATGTCTGTAGAGGATAATTCCAAGCACCTATGCCTCCTACAACCCCAAGGCTTTCTCTTTTCACCAATCCAAATGAACTGTTAGGAAGCTGAATGTGCTTCCCACTGACTGTGGAAGCAATCCCACCAAAGTACAGAAAACAATCAGCACAGCTTTGAATGTCCAACCTGGCCTCCCAGATAGGTTTCCCATTGTTTTCCACTTCTAGTTGAGCCAAGGTTTCCTGATTTTCTAATATCTTTTGTCCCAAACTAGATATAAGTTTTCCTCTTTCAAAACCTGATAACTTAGAAGAATTGTCAATAAACATGAATATGAAAATTATGGAAAAATAGTACCAAAGACCATGATTTGTAGGCTTCTTCACATGATTTGACTGCCTTGTCAACGGTATTTGCTCCTGAGACAGCTACTTTTGCTAGAACAACACTGGTTGCAGGATTCAAGACATTTGTAAAGCCAATTGAATCAATAGGATGGGTTTTCTGTCCGTCGACAAAATTATAAGGTCCATCTTTCACAAATAACGTACTAAAATATTTCCGCGATGAAGATTTCGATCTCAAAATACATAGCTTTGAAGACGTGGTCAAATAGAACATATTTTGATTTTTCAGGCAGGTAGTGTCATAACATAAGTCGCATAAGTTTACATGAGTGTACTTGATTTCAATGTTGTGAAATCTTGACAAACACTATACTAAGTACAAACAGAGCAGACAGCAGACTGAACAGGGTCTAAGTAGTGGCGCCCCTAGCGGTGAAATTTCACTTTTGTATGCATTGACCCGTAGCTATGCATATAGTTATGAGATTTTGACCACAAGATGCGCTCTCTCCTGTCCGCTTCGTTGGGCAGGAGAGGATGGATGGAAAAGGTTATGGATGATAGGATAGCCGGCCTGTTATAGTTAAGTAGGCTATTGTTTATGACCATTGACATTTGACAATCTGAATCAAACCAAAACAAATCGTACTTGAGAATGTTTTTAATTGGTCTCACAGGGTGAATATGAGTTAATTCGTTTACTAAATAATAACATCTAAGTTTGCAATGGAAATTTCAGGTACATTTCTAGGTTTATCCATCATCCATTTTTCCATAGGCTTATTATTTTATTTTTCATGGATATCAGAACACCCTGAAATGTGCTGAAACTTTACAATAAGAACTATTTAATTTTACATGAATAATCAGAAATAATCAATTTAAATGGACAATTAAACAGGGGTATTGCTAGTGGAAAATCTACAACTGCCAATATTTTCAAGGAAAAACAAATTCCAGTGATTGATGCAGATGTCTTTGCTCGTCTCAGTAAAAACAAAATTATAATTTCACTGGTGGAGTAGTCTAGATTGTTCATTAATACTTGTTGTGCATTTTACAGTTGTAAAACCTGGGCAGAAAGCTTGGAATGAAATTCACAAGGCATTTGGAAATGATGTGTTCCTTGAAGATGGTCAGTTAAACAGAGAGGCACTTGGGAAAATTATTTTTGCTGATAACAACAAAAGAAAGATACTAAACAAAATTACACACCCAAAAATACAAAAGATGATGTTTTGGGCAGTAATAAAATATTTTTTTGAAGGTTTGTATTATTTCATTATAAAGGATTGTTTTGTTATCTATAATCTATCTGACAATTACTTCATTTAGGTCACAAGTTTGTTATACTTGACATACCCCTTCTATTTGAAACTGGAACTTTGCTGCCATTTCTTCATAAGATAATAACAGTTTCATGGTAATTTTCTCTATCTTATTATGTTTCATAATAAGCTTAGTTTCTTAAAATTTTTTTAGTGACCAAAAAACTCAACTGAAAAGGCTGATGGAAAGAGATGATTACACTGAAACTGAAGCAAACCAAAGAATTTCTTCACAGATGTCTCTTTCATTGAAGTGTGAAAGATCAGATTTTGTAGTTGACAATTCAGCAACTTTTGGTGAAACAAGAAAACAAGTGGAGAAAATTGTGTCTTACTTTCAGGCTTCAAATCATCATGTGCAAGTCCGAATTTATCTGGCAACCTGCCTAATCATATTTTTCTGTATATGTGGCTTACTATTTTTTTTGGTGTACAAGCTACTAACAAGATAAAGGGAATTGAATAGAAAATCAATAGTCTTTTCGAAGTTGCATTCCTTATAAAATGTTTATTAATACATCAAAGTGGTAATAAATCAAGATGAGACATTCAACACTAAGATATTTTTCAAAAGTTGGATATTACAATTATGAAGAAAAAGATACAATTTCTCAAGCCATGTTATATATAAGAAAACTGAAAGTGAGGATAAATTAATTAGAGAATTTCTGCTTAATTAATAGCGTTTCTTGAAATTGCAAGACACAAAGAAAGAGGAAAGAAACTAATAGACTACCACATGGACGTCCGCATCAACGGTACAAATCAGCCACGCCACAATGTGTAGACCTAAGCCCGGATGGAGCCAAGATACTTTGTGTCATAATTGGGTAGGATACAAGCGATCCTCCATTAGAGGCACTAAATGCCAATGCTGAGTTCGAGAGATGTGGTCCTTGAAGCTGCAGCGCTGCAGCATTGATAGTTGGGGTTAATGTTACAGTTGCAGTAGCCGCTGATAGCGATGGATTTTGAGTAGCTAAAGCCGTCGTCTGATTTATGGTCACAGGGGCGATTCCTAACGTGGTAGCTATTGTCGTCGCTAACGGAGATGGCTGAGTGAGAGGGACAGAAGTGGCAAAAGGTATCGATGCAGTCAAAGTAGATCGAGATTGGGTAGTCACCAAGGGTAAAGTAGCCAATGCTTGAACAGTTTGAACTGATGACAAAGAACCCAAAGGGCCTAATGCTGTTACGGAAGTAGTAACCGGGACTGTGACGGAGCTAGCCAAAGTTACAGTTGGTAAACTAACAGTAGCAACACTGGTTGATGTTGAAAATTTTCCTTGAATCCTAAAATGGGCATTTTGTTCCAACAAAAACTCATTTGTAGCCAAAAGATCGCCAACTTGTTTTTTCAATTCTTGAACTTTCTTCCTTAAAAGTAAATTTTCTTCATGAAGAACACATAATTCTAATTGATTTGAACCATTCATATGAACACACATGGAATGGGATTTTGGGTGAAAGTTTAGCATTGGTTTACAATGTGAACATTGAACAGATGAAGGGCTAGCAATAATTCTTTCTCCTATTCTTGAACCATACTCAAGTTGGTCATCTTCATGGTGATGTCTCTTGGCATCTGGAATGTCATATTCTTCACTTCCACTTTGTTGTACTCTTGATTCAGATACATGTAGAAACTTGCATTTTTTTCCCCGTTGACACTCACGTTTTAAAAAATCTTTGCAAAGGGGTACTTCACCTTCTGAAATGTTATCCATTGCAGCACGACTACCTTTTGAAGTAAATTCAGGGATGAGTTTTGGAAGTTCTCCTGTGAGCTTGTAGTAGTCTTCATCTTGACGAGATCGATGAACAAATTTGCAATTTATTCTGGTGCATATGGTGTTCTGGAAATCATGGCAGAACACCATACAACTGGGTCGGATGGGATTCACTATCTTGGTTTCTTCTTCACATCTAGGGTGTTTGAATTTACAACGACTGCCTCTAGTACACTAAAAATCTAATTAGATTTGTATGCTATACAATGATATACAGCGCATTACCACATTGCGTAGAAAATCCCGGCAGACATCTTCAGGCATTCCAATAGTCTCTTGCTGAATAAGCCTACTTGGTGAGTTTGTTCCAGTCTTGTAGTCTTCCATTTTAATCAAAAAGATTTCCAAACACAGATTTATGCTTGTAGGATAGGAATATTAAAAAATCTATTAACAACAAAGCATTGTTCGAGTGATCGAGTCGCACATAAAACACGATACACGAGAGCAGTCGAGCACGATATATAATTACATGCCCTGCCGCTAGGTGCGCTGTGACAGACAGACGAGAAACAACAACAAATGCATCGTTGCAAATTGGGGAGGGCGCAAAATAACTCTTTTAATTATCGAGCGTGATGCGTGAATAAAATAATTCACAGAGTTTCACGAAGAGGAGCAGAAAATTAATGGCTAAAAATGAATATTTCTCATGTTGTATTTTCCCGCATAACCAATCGCCAAAGGCCCAAAGCCAATGGCGGAAGAGCTATAGACTCTTGGTCGCTTCTCGGCTGTGTAACTGTGTTGGCTTCCCTATCCCTATCCCGGTTTTAGGGTAAAAGTTAAGTATTCCAATTTTCAGAGATTTTAGGGCGGAGCCTGTCAGAAGTTGTGAAGTGGAAACGTTAAAAGAGCCATCTAGTGATAAGATGTTGACTTGCAATGAATGATTTCGGCGGCCATCTTCGTGTATTATGTGAATAAAGCCTATCTAAGTATCCGTATTTTATGTAAAAATGGTTGCCAGGTGTGCTGTTTCTGGTTGTCAATCAACATATTACAAAGGAAAACAAAAAGAAAATGAGATTGCCCTGTTTGCAATTCCTAAAACTTCATTATCAAAATGGCAAGAACTAATCCCGTGTAGTAATTTGACGAGCACCTCACGTATTTGCTCCCGTCATTTTGACGAAAGTGACTTTAAAACAGGGATTGAAATTCTGAACGTGTTCCATCCTTACAAACGGTGGATTCTTAATGCTGGAGCAATTCCCAAACATTTTCTGTTAAATGGTATTAAGATTATATTTCCTGTACAATCTATAATGCACAGAAACCGAACCATTTTGATTTTACTACTTCTAGTAACAAGCAATGCAAAATGTTATTTTTGTTTAATATTAAATAACAAAATTCTTGAAAATATTTTGTAGTGAAAGCAAATGCTAGCAATGCATCAGTAAGGAAACGACCAAAAGTAGACAAAATACCTACTACGCCAAAGAAAAAAAAATGTGACAGTACAGGTATTGATAATAGTTCTCTTTATATTTTGTTTTGAAGAACAATTGCTTTAAATTGAATCTTCTAGCACCCTCCATGGAAGCTACCTCTACTATTCAAGAATCAATCAACATTCACCAGGCTGCTGAAGGAGCAATTTTTGATCCACTTCCTGATTCAATCAAAGAAAATGTTGCTGTTGTCATTGAAGATTCGACAGTTGCATCACCTTCCATGGAAGCAACCTTTACTAATTTCAAGTCTAATTTTGTGACTTTTCAGTCACTAGTAACTTTATCAAAAGTACCAAAGAATTGGATGTGGTCTTTTGATCAAATCAAACTAATGATTTATTGCATCTCGATGGATCAACTACCAAATGGAAATTTTAATGTAAAAATGGTAAGGTTTCAAAACAAACAAGAAGTAATGTATTATGTCAACGGAAAGATCATTCCATCAAGCACTACTGCTCTGTCGAACCATTTCACAACAATTGAAGATATATCGCAATTGATAATGGATTTCAACAATCGAAAAATTTGTTCTGGCATTCCTCAAGAAAGGTTCAGAAATGTTAATTTTCCATCGCGTCTTTCTGGTACATTGGACTCGACAGCTGGTGTGTTAAGATCGAAATTTTGCAGAACCATTTCGGAAAAGAACAGAGTTTGCGTTCAATGTCTTTATTTGAAGAAATACCTATCTCAGAGGTTAAGTAAAATGGAAGTAAAAATACCAATTTCAAAGAAGAAAAAGAAGAAATCTAAGTTAGCTGAGAAGAAATTGGCAAAATTTGCGTAGCTTCCTCTGTATTTATGAAACATTGTATTTAATAAATGATTCGTATGAATGCATTCACATTTGTAACTAAACTAGTAATACGAAAGAGAATAAAATTCAAAGTAACTAAGAATAAAACGTACCATATCATTACATATTTTTTGTTATACAACCAAACTGTATAATTTATGAATGTGAGGACACTTAGAAAGGTAAGAACCCCCGTAGTAGCTGCCCACTCACTAGAGGCGCTTTTTAAAGTTTCCACATAGGACTACTTTTACCCTATAACCGGGATAGGGAGAAGCGACCAGGAGTCTATAGCTCTGATGGCGGGAAGCTTGTGTTCGGCTTCGGCCTCTAGCGACAAACTTAAGCACCGCTTATGCCCGGGCAAAAGTGATGGCAGTCTTCACGTCTGTACTTTAGCTTTAGTCATCCAATCACCCGTTTCCTATTGGTAACTCACGTGAAGGTTTATGAACACGTGATATATTCTAAATGGACGTTAGAGTTAATCCATCACAGCAGACTCGATCAAAACGTGTTACTGTCCCTGAAATCTACCGAAAAGCGGCCCGAATCTTAAAATCAGCTGAAGAGAGGAAAGGAAGTCTCAAGAATTTAATCTACTCGTCCGGTTTTCGTGTAAGTGATTCTTCTCTCACGTTAGCATAGGTGCCGTCTTTTAATTTGGAAATCGTTTTAGGATGTCAAACCTCTATATGCTTTGGTTGCAGAGAGTTGTAAACATCAGATTGAATTGGATGAGCTAGTTAACAACACAGCAGGTCTCCAAAATGTGCAACCCTTCGATCCCCACTTGGCCAGGATATTGATCACAGAGTTGCTTTGGGGAAAAGGGTACTTGAAACCTGAAAATGCTCGGGCCATCAGGATAATTCTAGAGTTAGAAAATGATCTCAGACAGGCATTAGACGGCATGAATTCACAGGAAGACAAAGATTCTATTCACCAAATTTCAGGTAGGTTAATCCAATCTGTTTTATTTTGTATTTTCAGTATTGAAACATGGAGCCTAAGCCGAACAAGGGATTTTACCAGACTGAGTACCACAGTCCATCCTCTGCTCTTTGCACCTTGTTCCTATTTAGTGCTGCAATGTTCACCCTTCCCATTGCTTCTTATTTTGCCACAATTTATCTTCTTGATAAATATTATGGAATTCCATCTTCAGAGAGCTATATATATGCTGTCATTGCAGCAGTCATAATGGTTCAATTGGTCATAGCCGCTTACATATACAAAGCATTCCAAGAAGATAAACCTCCTAAACCTCCTAAACAAGATTAAATTGCTTGCCAAGTCCATGCTCACCAATACAATATTCTGGAAAGAAAACCAAACTTTTATCTTATTTATTTTTCAGCTCCGCGATATGTTCGTGTCAACACGCTCGTGTCCACCACCGAAAAGGTCTGCACTAAGTTGATTGCAGAAGGATGGAAGCAAGTAAAATCAAAGAAAAAGACCGGCTACGAAGGTTTCATCGAACGAGTTAAAAGTCTCAGTGAAAATGAATTCATTATGGATTTTCATCTGGATTTCTTATTGGTTTTCCCCTCAAGTGCACAATTCCATAATCACGATTTCCTGAGAAATGGATCTATTCTACTTCAAGATAAAGTATGTCTATATTAATTGAAACTGTTTGGAGTCATAATTTTACTCGAATTCTTAAGGCAAGTTGTTTGTCAGCAGTGGCATTACAGACCAAACCATTTTACGGCAAGATGATCGACGCTTGCTCTGCCCCTGGAATGAAGACTTCCCTGTTAGCAGCTCTATCCAATAACCAAAGGTAAGCAATCAATGATATCTCATTTCAATTCAGTTTTACGTTTGAGTTTGGTGTTGTCAAATCGCAGTTCCATCATTGCAATCGAACGAGATGCCAAGCGATGCAATACTTTGCGTCAAACCGTATCAAACGCTCGCGCATCAAAGGTTTCAGTTCAGCGGGCCGATTTCCTCAACCTTGATCCATCTGATTACCAAGACGTGAAATACATCCTAGTCGATCCGTCCTGTTCGGGAACAGGTATGACTTTACATAAGTCTATGCAGCGCTATTTCAGTAGTGAGAGAACTTTCGATTTTGTTTGTTAGGAATTGTCAACCGATTGGACCCGAAAAGAAAGCCGGAAGAAGGAGCTAGTTTGGAACTTCGTCTGAAACGATTGAGTTCCTTGCAGTCACGGCTAGTGGAACACGCTGCTACTTTCCCTTCCGTTGAACGAATCGTAATATTTCATAGAAAATTGGTCTATTATGTTCTAGTAATTTAGCGTATTTATTTATAGGTATATTCTACCTGCTCGATTCATGAAGAGGAGAACGAAGCTGTCGTTAGACAAGTCCTTTCAAAAATCGGGAACTCGTTTCGTTTGGATGAAGCATTGCCTTGGTGGCCGAGACGGGGAACAAACAGTTATGATAACCCACCAGATGACATAATAGGCCTTAAATGCGTTAGAGCTGAAGCTGAAAAAGACTTGACGAATGGATTTTTTATTGCTCTATTCGTTCGAATGGGAGAAAGTTAAGGTTGAGTAGGTTAATCTGCGAAAAAATATCTCTATGTTCACTGAGAAAATTTACCTGTTCTCTTTCTAGAGTTTCGACTTTTAAAATACAGCCAACTTTCACCTCGAAATTGAAAATGAAGCGAGAATCTCAATAATTTTACTTTTGTTAAGCCGCTACATTAATAGTTTATTAACATATGAGAAAATTAACAAACCCACTACACATTGCGGTAATTTTAAAGTAGGAAATCGTCGTCTCAATATTGTTGGGCCCCTTGCCGAGCCAAATGGTCAGCCTCGATATTACCTGCGTGGTTCCCGTGACCCCTTACGTAGACCTGGATGGAAACGCAAGGTAAAATAAATAATTTTAAAATATTGACTTGGAGTTACCCATTCAATATCGACGTCTTCCATCATCCTCAGCAATTCTCTATACTGAATCTTGTGCTTTATCGGCTCGCCATCTCTCTTACGCCAGTCGCTTGACAACCATGAGAAAATCCAGTTTGTAATAGAATTGATTAAGTACATGGAATCGGTGTGAATTGCCAATTTCTCAACACCTAGTTAAGTAAGGAACTAAAATAGAAATAAGTTAAATTTTGTGAAATATTATCAAGACGTACCGTAGAATTTGACTATTTTTAAAGCTTCAATGACTGCTTTTATTTCGGCAACGTTGTTTGTCGCAGGATCTGTGGGATTTAATGGTTTACTAACGTTTCTGTAATTTTTAAGAAAAATTCAAATATTTATAAACATACTACTAAAAGAAAAATTTTGATACTTTTACTTACAACGGATGGTCGTAATCAAACCAGACGCCGATACCGGCTTGGGCACCCGGTTGGCCATTTCTAAGACATGCCCCATCGGTGTATACGATCACGTTTCCATCTTGATCAACTATAAATCTCCCCTCGTTGTTAGGGCTAGTCCTTGAACCAAATCTATGCGATTGTCTACATCGTAGAGACAATGCCCATTCTGCGTCTTGGACACCTTCCACTAATTCAGTCCAGGTAATATCTTCGTTATCGTGTTTTAGGTTAATATTCAATTCATCATAGACTTCCTGATTCAAGCCATCAAGAAGAGTCCACTTCTTAATTTGTCGGCGAAAGAGCTTAAAACCCCAGTCCCTATTGCTACTTCCACCGAACCTCTGGGCAAAGGTGTGGTCAATGTCCTCGGCAAAATCACGAACTTTTTGCGAACTAAATTGATACAGTTCCATCTCTAGTGTTTACGTTAATACGACCCTAAGCATTAAAAAAACAGGTATTTAGGGAATAAATATCAAAGGTATTAAAATCGAATATCTAAATCTGCTAATGAGAAAAAACATAATTATTAACTTGAATACTCAGTTGTTAGTTGTTACCCTTTATAAACAAAGACATCACTTACCACCGAGGGAAAATTGCTGCTATTCCACTTTGAAAAACTTTCTTGACTTAAGACTTACTTTGTTTTGTCTTCGACTCTAAGTCAAAGTGCTCCATACACGAGTAAAGTTTTTACTACGAATCAAATTACTCTGATCACTGGGCTTGCAATCTAGTGTTGACCTATAATTTCTATAATTCCGCTCATACGTATTTTTCACGGACTGTCATATTGTTCGATGTTGGTAAATCCCCACTTTTAATACATTTTCCTCTAAAAAAATTAACATGGAAATTTTAAACACGTTATATTGACTATTGAGAATAATGTTTAATGTAAGAAATTAATAATTCAACTATTTACGTAAAAAAATATTTAAGAAAACTATGTTAACTGATTTGTAACCCTTACGAATTACGATTGCGAATTTAATTGATTTATATTTTTTTATAGCGTTGAACCGTGGATGAAAGAAGAAAATGGACTCAAAAATTTGTAACTAAACCGTAGGATATCATTCGCTCGCTTTGCTAAGAATTCGTAATATTTTTCGGTCGAAAACTACTACTAAACTATAATAACAGTAGGCCTAAGATGAGCGTAAAAGTCATCCGGTATTTATTGAAATGCAAATGGATTCAAATTTTTGAAAAATTGGATGAAAAGTGGATTTCGTCTGTACGACTGTTGCTAGGCAACGGGCTCGACACATTAGAAGAAAGTCGTTCCTTGATACAGTTTATGCTTCTCATGGTTATTATTTAGTTTGTTTTCCTACGGATTAAAAAGTAGCCGATGGATTCTCCATGTTCCAATGAGGAGTCTAAAGTCGCTCCTCAAGTCTCGCTCAAGGTAAGATTTCGATTGTCCGTCAAAATATAGATCAACAGCACTTATTTGGTATGATGATGGTGGACATCAGCTGGAGCCATTCGTGCACCAAGTCGGCGGCCACTCGTCGATGCTGTGCCTCGATGAAGCCACGGTCGGAAAACCATTACTTGTCAGAGAAAAGGCCTTCTATGAAAACTTGCCAGAAATTCTTGCTCCATTTACTGCCCAGTACCGTGGAACAATTCAGGTGACTTGCAACGAGGATGCTGGTGGCTATCTCACCCTGACCACCTTCCCTCCTGCAGGTTATGTTGCTCATGAAGGAACTATGCCAGTCAAACACAGGTAACAACTCACAATTTTGTGGTCAATGATCAGATTCATGTTTCTCATTCGTGTTAACAGAATAAAATGGCATCACGGTATATGCATCGATATTGAGTGTGTGGAGACCTCCAGTGATGAAGATATTTTTGAAGATGATACTAGTATGACTCCAGTAAGTTCTTCACCATGTGTGGAGCATTCTATCGAAAGGAGGCCAAGTCATAGTCACAATCCTTGGATCCTGCACTGCCACAGGGGACACATAGCCAAAATGCTTGGGCTAGACGAGGAATCCACCCACTCCCAGCAGAGCCATTCACAGTGCCATTTCGAAAATTTGCCGTCCTTTGAGTTCCTTCTCCTGGAAAATCTCACTTGGAGGTAACTTACATTCAGTTGACGTTTCTTGGACTTCATTTAAAGCCAATCAAAATATGTTTGAAACAGACGGAAACGACCTTGTGTTTTGGATGTCAAAATGGGAACTCGACAGTACGGAGATGACGCTCCGGAATCCAAACGCCGTAGTCAGAGTCTGAAAGTTGAGAATTCTACTTCAGGTTCACTGGGAATCCGGCTGTGCGGTATGCAAGTCTTTCAGGTAAATTCAAGTTTGTTGGACCAGATCGTTGGTTTGCCTTTAGCATATTCTATTCACGTCGTTTTGAAGGTTACAACCAACAAGTATTTGTGCCGTAATAAATACTATGGCCGATCATTGACAGACGATGGTCTCCGCAGTTCGTTGACGCAGTTCTTCCACAACGGTGAACGTCTACGAACCGACATCTTTCTGCCTCTGTTGGATCGGTTGAACAGGTTGTTGGCCGTTATCAACCAGCTGGACTCTTACCGGCTCTTCACCAGCTCGTTGCTGATCATCTACGACGGCCTGGATGGTCAGCCGAGTGAAATTGACGTGCGTATTATTGATTTCGCACACGCCACCCAACGAGACATGACGGCCGAGTCACAGGTGTACACGGGACCGGACGACGGTTTTATTTTCGGATTGAAAAGTCTCGTCGACTTGATTGAAGAGCTCTCAAAAGAAGAATGAAGCGAATAGCATTTGCAAAATAATAATAAAACAAAGAAAGAAATCTAACGATGGAGGATTCAAAGAGAAATGGGAAAAAGAAAATAAGGGGTGCTTCCAGTTCTGACGGTTATGTAAAACGGTTTCGCCCGCTTCGTCTCGCAGCCACCACCACCACCTGTCCGCACGTCATTTGATATTGTTCTTTTGGCCCAGCCAAGTTCTGCGCGGCTGACACGGTATCGGGGAGAACATGTTTTTTGTTTGGATTTTTTAAGAGAAATGCTAGTCTGCTTCTTTTTCTTATTATTTTGTTGTTTTTCCTTCTTCCGGAACTCTCTTTGCTTTTATGTCTTAATAATCTTCTCCCAATATTTGCCATCGGGGTAGTTCTCGTCTATCTAGGGAAGGAAGGAAGAATGAAGAAGTTATCATTTCCCCCATCATCATTCCACTTGTTTTAGTGAGTAGAAACAAAAAAACTGCTTTGCTGCTGCGGCGACACTTATGGAGATCAGGCGAAAACATTTTCTGATTGAGGAACCGGTGATTTAGTGAGTCGTTATTTCTTCTCTACTCTGAATTTATTAAATTGGGAAAGTTTAAAAAAACCAAAAAAAAAAAACAGAACACCAACGCTTGCATATTTGCTATCATGGTCTTACTTAAAAAACAAAACAAAAAAAACGGTATCGTTCCACTAATGTTGCAGTCATGGTTTATCATATTTCTTTTTAAGCCAGAAACCGAATACATTGTTTTTTTCTTTTCATTTCGGTTTTTCAGTTCGACTCTACAATTTTCCTATTCTTTTGAACTTGGAAGACACAGATGGAAACGCACAAAGTAACTGTATTTGCTGAGCTGTACGGGGCGAAGTGGTTATAACCTCGTAAATTCGACATCAGAAACCGCCGCCGTTGGAAGAAGAAGAAGAAGAAGATTGGAAAGTAATAGGAAAAGCTTCGAAATTGGTAAGAACAACAAAAAAAAAATGGTAATCATTATTATAAGTGCACCAGTACGCACGGCTCCGTTAGAAGTAGAATTCACGATTCGACGGGATAACATGTTCTAGACGTAATAGACCGGAGGGCAATTAGTTAGAGAAGAAGAGGTGGGTGCAACGGTACTGCGCCATTTGGCATTTTTCAAACCGTACAAACCGCATTGTCTTACCGTTCTTTTCCTTTTTTATACACTCACTTAACAGCGTATATGCCCTCCATAGAGATATAGGCAGTCGCGTTAAACAGTGTCAGCCACGCCAACTACTTCCGGTGTAGCTTCGATCGATCATGAATCGGTGGAAGCGGATACCTCGAAATCCCATTTGATGCCGCAAGAATGCCATCATCTTCCGTTTCATGCCGGCCAAATCAGCCGGGATCTGTAGAATTTTGCTGACTGGTGTTCAAGTTACGCTGATGGATGACGTAAACTTTACGACCGTTTCTTTCCGCATTCGTTGCACAATTTCAGCTAACCGAATGCGGATGAATTAGGGGGGAATGACTCGTACATAGGAAACACAAATTTTTTGTTCAAAAATCGAAGTGAAAGTCTAATATCGTTTTGGACGTTGGCGGAACTAATAATTGCCAATGCGTGACGAGTTACATGAACGAGACGTGATTGGCGAAAAGATGTTTGAACAAGTATTCAGGAAACGATGTAGCCCTTCGTGCATTACTCTTTTAAACAGTCATTTCCTTCTTTTTCGGAGGATGACGAGGCCCATTTGAAAAGTTGCACGTACCAGAACGACTACAAATCGTGTTCATTCAACAATGCACGTACGTTTCTTTTTTTTTCGGCCATTACGGTCTATGCGCTCCTTGATTGTTCGGTTAATGTGACAGCTGCTTAATGAACAACACTTGCAAACTATTTATGGAATAAGAACCTTCTTCTTATTTTAAACAAAGGTAGGCTGACATGGTTTTTTCCTTCACTTCCTTCTTCCAGTTAGAAAAATAACGAATTGTGCGTGTATAGGACTGTAGGTCTGTGTTTAAGGACTGAGTCCAAGGTCAACGAACTGGCCCTTGTGCGGAGAAAAAAATAACACAAACAACAAACATGCCGAAGAGAAAAACCCAGAACATATCTATATGTATATTCATGGTTTTTCTCTACTTAAATAGGGAACACGTTTTTTAAACTTTTGGTACACTGGCCTATATAAAGTCGTTACTACGTCGTAGAGTACCTACAGTAGACAAAAGAAGCGCATGTTATTATATAGACTGTTCTGTCATTCAAACATTAATGGCGTAAACCTCAAAAACCCCAGAAAACAATTCTTTGTTCTTCTTTTTTCTCAGATTTGCTTTTTGTCTCTTTTTCCGTCATTTTCTCCGTAATGACGGAGAGACACATCTGGTTCCGATTGTTGGCCTGGTAAAAGCCGCAAAAGTCCTGTCGAAATCAGCGGGGAAATTTCTTTTTTCTGCTCTATTCGATCGTGTATTCAATCGGAGTATCGATCACTGACTGTCGGAGAGCGATAAATTAAGTAATTTCCCATCGACTGCTTGGGGTTTTCCTTTAAAGATTTCGCGTGGAATTTTACGAAATTCATTCGAGTCTAACGAATGGCTGAGACTCTCTCTCCCATCATTATCCCAAATAAAAATGGCAAACAAATCATTTTTGTTCGGGTGAAAGTCGCAAACATCTTACCGACATTCTGTCGAGTTGCTATCCGCGTCAATAAATGAAGTGAAAATATCCAAGCTTTAAGTAAGAGAGAGAGAAAAGAGATTTCCTTTCTCTTCTCTGGAGGGCATCCGAAACAGAAGGGGAGGTTATTTTGTCTTAGATATTTTCACCGGTGGTAGTATTATAGTCACCTACGGCGGCGGGATGGTGATGGTGATGAGTTCGTGAGTTCGAAAAGGAAAATTTGACTCTCGACATTGTGCTTTCAAAAGAGGGCAGAGGAAACGTCAAACAAAAGAGTTTGGCAGCCAGACATGTAGAGATGGGGGGAAGGAGAAAGAGAAACGTAATAATGAACGCGCCCAACTTTCACGAGACAGTAGTACATCCGTCTCATTCTTGTTTTCCTTTGATTCACGCCACTCTACCTTAAACACACCTTTCACCCTACAGACGTGTACTACATGTGTGCGTGTCTTATTACCGGCCAATTAGCTAGGCGGTTACAGACGTCGGAGAAAGCGATTTTCTTTCACAAAAGAAAGGAGAAAAGGTTCTCTTTGGCTTTTCAAATCGACATTTTATATTTCGTTCGTCCTTTCAACCCCGGCAGCGCACACACTTTTCCCGCCTCACGACTTTTTCTTTGATTCCCCTCCGAAAATGTTTTAATCCTGCCAGCAGAATCCTTTTCTTTATATATTGGAGAAACGTCTTAATGGTCTATTGTCAAGATAAGCCTCAACTGTTGGATGTGCATTAAAACGTTAAAGGAAAACAGGATCCGAACAGCTCAGCATTAAGATTTTTGTTTTTCAACCAAAACCTTAAAGTAGGTTGTGAAGTTGACAGGGTCGGCCACAATAACACGAAAATTCTCTTCCTACTCCTCCTCCTCTTCTCCTATTCACGCAGGTCAACAAATGATAAGAAGAAGATGGGGGGGAAAAAAACTGTACTGGCATACACGACGTTCGGTATTCCCGTTGAAAGAGATTTAATTCTTTTAAAGAGATAAATAAAGGAGATATATCACCTTTGCCGTATAAGGCGCTGTGAGGTAGTGGAACTCGGCCGAGCTCGGCCAGCAAAATGCGCTGTGTATACCGAAAGATGGGGTGAGGTGGTGCTGCCCAACAGTCCCGTTAGTTCCTTTTAAAAAAACCTTTTTTCTTCTTTTTTATCCATCGCACGATAGAATTTCAATGCATCTCCAACCAACAAAAGAATGAAAATTTGGGTGGAGGGAGGTGAACTAGGAGATATGTGAAGGTTACACATTTTCGGTCCGTTCACATTCATTTCACAGTTCCGCAATTGAGTGTGTATAAATAAAAACGCATTAACAATTTTTTTAGATTCGATTGTTGACCTTAAACCAGGCGACCTCGTCGAAGGATCAAAGGAACCTGAACGAACCAACTGGTTGGCACCGAAAACCCCAAAATTATATCTAGTCGAACGTTTTCTCGTTTACACGAAAGCATCAAGAGGGCAACGCCATCCCGTAAATGCAACCAAGCCATTTTTATGGGAATCGAAATGTTATTTCTCTCTGCGCTCGCTCAAAGGTCATCTGAAGAAAGAAAGAAAGAAAGAAGAAAAATTTTAGTTTTTGGGAGTTTGGCTTCTGGTTGTTTCCTGATGCAAAAGTCAGGGGTCGGCAGAATAATTCAAATAACTCGACTACCGGGTTTACTGTTAGTTTCATGATCAACTCGAATTGGAATTCAAAAGAAAGAAAAAAAAAACATCTGTTGGAAGAATGCTGCACCACGTCTAATGGTTAAAGATTCTTTTTTCTTCTATAGATTATTCACGAAATCCGGTTCTTTTTAAAATTGGCGACATTTCCCCCCTAAATTCAAGCGGGTAATAAATTTATTGCCGCCGATTCCGCATTGGAATCTCTTCAATGTGGGTTACACCTGAATTGCGCACGAGAGATTGCTGGTCCTTTTCTTCCAGTCCTGCTGACAAAACTCTGAGAACTCTTTTAAGGATAAGAAGAAGAAGTTAATGAAATAAAAAATAAGAGACCTGGAGACGGAATGTGGGTCAGAGTCCTTCTTGCGGGCAGGTTTCCCTCCTCTTTGTTCACCAAAAGAAAGAAAAGAAAAGAAAAAAAAAAACCACCGCCACACCACCTCTTGTGTGTATCATCCCGCCCTCGACCGAACGCGCGCAGCACACACACACGAAACCTCACGAGCGTTCCCGTCTCGTCCCGGTGCGAGCATAAATACCTGCGGACGGCGTCATTTGCTGATCATACCTCAGACAGGAGCAGCCAAAGCAAGTGCTCCACAATAACAAGCCAGAAACAAACAAACACACCATTTGATTTTCTGAAGACACTTCTCGATCACAAGGTAAATATTTCTTATTTTTTATTCTCATTTTATTTGGGTTTGATTTAAATTCGTAGAATTTTTCAAATTGAATTTCAACTCATCGCATTTTAAAATTTCCTGCTGATTTTATTTTTCTGGTTAAATTGGGGGTCTTCGACTTTTTGCTTATTTTGCGATGAGAAAATTAAGACGATAGGCATCTAACTTTAAAAATAAGTAGATGGGGGGGGGGGGATGGGTGTTGTTTTGCGCAAAGTTCATTGACATTCAGGTGACATGACCGCGCTGACGAAAGGCAGGGGAGCCAGTTTTCTTTGTGGGTCAAGAGTTAAAGGCTGCCCTTTCTGCTCCTTTATTCCTTCCCTTCTCATCACCTCCTCCGGGCTAATAAGAGGTGGGACAGGTAGACATGCACCCGGATATTCTCTTCTGCGCTTCCATCCTAAGCTGCTAGTTCAATGAACTCTCGACCTCGACCTCTACTCACACAGCTTTCCTGTATCGTTGTTGTTGTCTTCTCTGTTCATTTGGCATGGGCTCAACTAGGAGGGGGGCAGGGAATAGGTCTAGTGGCGGACGCTCGCCGATGTCGCTCACTTCACCTCCAACCGCAACCCAACTCGAATCGTTGCTTCACTACCCTCCCGATTTTAATTGATTTCCTCTTTTTCATCTCCGTTGTCGTATTTGCAGAATGTTGCTGCAGACATTGTTCATGATCGTTTGCGGCTTGACTGCCGTCACCGCCCAACGAGTCTTGGCTCTACCCGACCCCAAGTCTTGTGCCAAACGTAAGTTATTTAGTTAATCCCAATTTTCACCCCCACTTTGGTTATAACTAAGATTTTCTAATTATTTTTTTTTTCCAGGTGTTAAACACGCCCTGTGGACCGATCCTCTTGGCAACACTCACAACTACTTCTTCAGCTGGCTGCACCCTGCCACCGCCTCTTTGGAAGTCGATTGGCTCGACGCCCGTAACGTCTGCCGTCGCCATTGCATGGACGCCGTCAGCTTGGAGACCCTCCAAGAGAACGAGTTCATCAAGCAGCAGTTGGCTCGCTGTAAGTTGGGCAAACCGTTTCTTTAATATTATGTAACAAATAATGAATGACTGTGTGAAATCAGATGGCGTCAAGTACATCTGGACCAGCGGCCGCAAATGCGACTTTGACGGATGCAACCGCGCCGATTTGCAGCCAACCATCGTCAACGGATGGTTCTGGTCCGGCTCTGAGGCTAAGGTCCCACCCACCGATCAACGCGCTTTGGGAGATTGGTCCAACACCGGTGGAGATGGTCGTCCTCAGCCCGACAACCGCGAAGATGACGTAAGATATATAACTTCCTATTGACCTGATCTCCTTTCTTTCTATATAATATTAACCAATTCAAATTGGAAATCATCTTTTCCAAACAGGAGGGTGAGCCTTGCTTGGCCATCTTGAACAACTTCTACAACGATGGCATCAAGTGGCACGACGTCGCTTGCAGCCACGAGAAACCCTTCATCTGCGAAGACAGCGAGCAATTGCTCAACTTTGTCCGCTCCCGCAACCCAGAGGTCCCCCTCTAAACATTTCGACAAACGCCTCGTTTGATTGGAATTTTTTTTAACAACTCGTTTATTTTCGAATAAGCATTTAAATTACGAAGAAAAAAGAAAAAAAAAACACTCATTCATTAATGGCCGTAATGCTGCGCAACGGTTCACATGGCGATGTACATACAGCCAGACCTTTTTGCAATCAATGTTCACGCAAACACATTCAGGGTCTCTGACGACCCGACCGTATTGCTGCTCTTCTCCCTCCCTTATTTTGTCTTCTACCCCACCCCCGTCCCTCATCCAAAACCCCAGTTATTATCAGAAGATTACACACACAAACACACCACCACACACACAAAAAAAGCGTAACATTTTCTTATGTCTCTTCCCGGCCACGCAATACATTCTTTTGTTACCTTAAACAGAGTCAAGTTGTTGGCACAAAAAGAGTGGATGGATAGAAAAGATGCAATTTATTGTCGCCATCTTTAGTGCTGTTGAGAAGGGAAAGACCAAGTAGTCATTCTTCGGTAGGAGAATGTCAAAGACATGCTCAACCGGGAGTCTTTACGCTGGTAGCATTCGTTAAAATCCAAACGGACGCCAAGACCTTGTAGATTGGGGTCGGAATGAGACGACAGCATGAACAGAAACGTCTGCACAAAGTTCTGTGTGTGGGAAACCATAAAAATGTAAAACCCGAAATGCAATGACCATTTTTACTGTACGTTTTATGTGCACTTTACCTGGTAAGAGGCGCTGATGGCACACAATTTGGCTTTAATGCTCGGCAGGAAAGACTCAATGGTCGATTTGGATTTCCCCTGTAGGCAAAAGACATTCAACAGTTGAACTAGAACCCCAAATCTGCAACCTGTTGATTTTGGTTTACCTGTCGTTTTTCAACTTCGAGTATGGCGGCTGAGAAAAGTCGCTCTTGAATTTGGCTGAATTGCAACATGGCTTCATGGATGCCCCTCAAATGATCCCGTATATCCTGGAACATAATGAATTATAGATTCATTGGAATCCAATAAAATCTAACTATTTCTACCTTTGATTCTTCGTCGAGGAGCGCACGGCTGGTCACCGTCTGCAAAAAGTGTTCGTGGGCCGTCAAGAGTTGATCCATGGTTTTTGAATTGCGTAAGGCGACGCTGAGCTGCTCCCAGGCGCAAGCCACCACCTCGAACGACAGGTAATGCGACATTTCCTGGGCGAAATGAATCATTTCGGAGAGCAGCAACTGGGCTTGATGCAAGACTCCTTGAACCTCTGCAATCACACTTTTTAGTCGTTAAACTTCTTTTTATAAATCAAATCAGAATTCCAACCTAATAAGCCCCTCAGCTGCCGTCCTTCCGTTAGCTGTTGATGGCGCAATTTGGACATGATCCATTCCATGCGCTTCGAACGCCAAAGGGCGTAAAAGAGAGTCTCGTAACGAGTTTTTACTTCAGGTGTGAGAATAGTTCCTAGCGGTCCGTCTACTTTGTAGTCGAGACTAAAGACATCCCATCCGCTGTCACCTTGCGACGGTTCGCTGATGCGCACATCAAGTCGTTTCAAAACATCCGCATCGTCGTACTGGCTGTTGGTGCAGCGAATGCACTTGTCGAGAATGGACGCCAACAAACGGCTCATTCGTGTGTTGGCAGGCTTGTCCAGCTCGGGCCTTTAAAAAATAATAATTCCATGATTAGTGTTTTGACAAAAAGTAAATAAAATTGGAGTTTACTCGACAAGTTTCATCAGATGATTGACAAAATCTCCCTGGCCAAGTAACAGATACTGACGAAGGGCGCACAAGTGGAGTTTGATGTGATAGCGGTCCAGCAAGACTTGCAGCAAGTACTGAGATGCAGTACTGTAAGCTTCTTCTATGGACTCCCAATCCAAGGAAAGCAACGATTCTAAATGAAAGGAAATATTTCAATGAAAATGAAGTAGATGTCTCAGGAAATCATTTCATACCGCTACGTTCTTCAGCTGTACGACGAATCTGGTTCAATCCCGGTATGGGGCTTTTATCCAGGCAAATCTCGCGCAGGAAGCAAATACTTTTTCCGGTGGTGGCCACTTGATGGCCTTGCTCTTGAGTGAAGAAATTAGGCACCATGATTGATCGTTCATAATACTTGTCATTCCATAAACTGCCGGGATCGACAGCCAGGTTCACGCCGATGAAGAATTCGCCATAAGGATCGCGGAGTTCGCCCTCGAACGTCCAAAGCATCAACATCTCGTATAACGGACGACACACTTGGACGAGAATTTTCAACACGACAGTTTTCAAGGTGGCGTTGCCTTGTAAAACGAAAGAGTGAATAACTGAAGCCAAAGCTCCGCCTCGTTGACCATGGCACGCTTCCACCAAAGCGGCCAAAAGTTTCATCCTGGCTTTAGGTTCTTTCGTCCATACTAGCAGCCTCTGGAATGTTAAGCCTTGCGTCTCGACTCCAACGCTATCACCTGTTCTAGCAGTGTGTACTTCCATCTGCGATTGAAGAACTGCTAGCAGTCTGTAGTACTCACCTGAAACAATACGTCAACACAAATGTTTTTGTAATAGTTTAATAAAGGGCTCCATTCAAGATTTACTGACTCAATTCTTCTTGTAAAGCGGCGGCGAAAGCCCTCGCGGCTAACCCACATGTGGATTCCGTTTTTGGGGATTCACAATACTTTTGAACTTTGTAGAATAGCCAGCCCAACTCCACCAAACTGAGTACCATCTGCTTCAGAGCTTTTGGTAATTTTACCTTAATAGGAAATGGGAAAAATTAAAAATAAATGTGTAGAACAGCTGTTTGTATATAGTTACAGTTGATTTAAGGTGAAGATTTTCATGGGTTGCATCCCACTGGAACACTTGTCCTTGTATTCCCTGGAAGGCATACAGGATTTCTCTAAGTAACACTTGGTTGGAGACATCTGAATGACCTGTAAAATGAACAAAAGTGAGATTGCTAATTTCTGAACTATGTGTGTTATAAGCTAAGAGTATGTACCATAAAGTGTTGTTTGTGGTGCACTTTTCTTGCTTGATGAAAGAGAAATTAGAGGAGAATAAGGAATTTCTGTATTCTTAGGTGTCTTGACCATTGTTGTGGTCTAAAAACAAAGAAAATTTTGATTAAATGTGCAAGATCTCTTTCTTTAAACTCAGTCCTACATCAGTAGTAAATGATGCCAATGATGGTAGTGTGAAAGAATGACGAACTACAGGTTCATTAGCTGCTGAAGGAGGATTCAGAGCCAAGTAGTACATCAATTCCAAAACAGCTTTTCTGTTTTTAAGGATGGACTGAAGAAGATGTAAACAATTAATATTTAAATAAAATTTATGTTGATGGTTGTCACTTACACTAGCAGTTAGCCGGGCATAAAGTTCATCAAACTTCCTAGCATCTTGATAGCGTTCCTTAGTACCCAGAAGTTTCTTGATACTTTGGACAATGGAAAACTCTGTTTCATGGGTTTGGGATGATAAATGTTGGGACGACAGCAACTGAAGCGCGAGTTTGTATTTTGTTTCATATTCTTTACCTACGAGTAACCCAGAAAAAAAGTACTGTCAGAACTGAACACACAACAAAATCAAGCTATTTTGATAATAGCTAGCATTAAATAAAAACTGCTCTTTGAATACTAGTTTCTGAAGACTTTCCACTGCTCAAAGATCTGCAGAGTTTCTCGACGAGAGCTGGAATTGTATTTTCATCCATAATTGAATTTTGTCAAACAAACTGTTGACCTGTTGTCGTATTTTTTTTATAAACAAAATTCAAAAAAGAGTCTACTGCTTTCTTGGACTCCGTTGGTGGTTTTTAAACTCATCGTTAGATGGCGTGTTCTTTGTTTATGAATCGTCCAACAAGGACAAAAAAGAGAGTATTTCTCGAGAGACTGCGTAACAAAAATAAAGATTTGAGATCATATTTAGTGGGTCATTTGTACATAAAGTGAGAATGACGGAGGTGAAACGGTTACCAGTGTTTGTTTTCCCAAGTTCGCTCAATTTCTTCGCTGATGAGTCGTCTTCACATAAACAAATGGTCACTGTTTACAACCCATATGATTTTGTTGTAAACTTCAAAGGTGCGTTGTTAACTGATACCACTTTTAGTATTAGTCCTTGAAAATTGCACTGATAACCTAACCTTTTTTCGCATGCTTTTGATAGTACTGTGTAATGCTCCACACAAGTACCAGATTGGCGATCCTGAGGGTTCTATAAAACCTCACTGTTGTATGGATATAGTAATACGACACATTTCTATTTTGCCAACTTGCTACCATGTTACGGACAAGTTCAGGATTCAAATGAATGAACACAACAGCAGACAGTTGTTAGGGAAGAAAGATATCCCAGTTATTTTATTACCAGGAAAATCGACAGGAATCTCAGACTCAACTGCTACTAGTCTGGATAACTTCAGACAGTTCTCCACAGATGTACCGTCAGCCTCTTCTAGTGACTCAAGCTCCTCAACTATGCAAATTCAAGCTTCCTCAAATAGCCTTGGAAAATTAGGTTGTTGGAGATTTATTGAATTGTTGTTTTCCAAATGATTTTACTAAGCACATAATTTTCTAGGTTATCAAAATGCTGGACCAAATTATATTGCCATTGTGGTGGCAGTTGTTTGTATTATAGCTCTAATGTTGCCTTCAAATGAAGCTGAAGGTGGCTCGTCATCCTCTGTTTGGTCAATGTTTCACTTGTCTTCACAACAGAAACTGGTATTTGCCTATTCTCTTGGTAAGTGTATTGGAAATTTCAGAAATTGAGTCAGTAATTAATTTTGAATTTTTAATGTATTAAGGTCTGGTTACAATGGTCATATTTCGGGTGTAAGCCTTCTTCCTGTGAGAAGTTCGAAGTACGCAATGAATGCGCACCTTTCTGTTCGCCAACTTTGAGAGATATGAACGTCAATGAGATTCCTTGAAGTCGGCTTAAAGTAACCATTCAGATAATTTATGAAGTAAATTTTAAAATTGGCTGGTCTCTTTTGAAAATTTAAATGAAAATTAAAACTAGCGAAAATTAATATGGAATGTCGTGCCCCCGATTGCAGACAAAACTCCAACCACCCTGTAAAATTGAAGAAAAATTATAATGCAACATTTTTGTGAAATGGCTGTATATGTGTTGTTGTAATTATGGTTAACAAGACTTACCCCAATGACAAACTCCCAACCAGTGCCTCCAGGACAGGACGCTGTAATTCCTCTTCGGATACAAATTGAACCCCTCTCTTTCACTTTAGGTTCGTTGTTCTTCAAATCCAGCACAGCCCAAACCTAAAGAAATTGGTCATAATTGATGTTCCCTCCGATCTTGAAAATCCAAAGCTTACTTGGTCGTGCTTCCCTACTGACACGTGAAGAACGTGTTCATCAATTAGTTCCCATGAAGTTCCCTCTGGCAGAATTGAAACGATATCTTTACGACGATACAAGCGATCCTGTGAGTCCACTGCCCAAACTTGAATGTCGCCAGCGGAAATTTGACGGAGAGTGGGATTGCCCTCGGGTCGGTCCATTAAAAGCCACGCCACTCCTAAATGGGTAAAATATTGTGATTTAATCCTTATTTTAAAGGTCGCGCAATTTTTTTACACACCGTCAGGATTTGCTAAAGTAACTCTGTGCCGCAAGGCTGGTGCTCCTAATGAAGTAATTGCCCACACTCGCCCGTCTACCCCAATCGATAAGGATTGGAAAGCATGCTCGCCCAATACTGCCTCCCACGATTCACCTTGTGGCTTTATCACAGTCACTCCTACTCGCCGAAGAATTGAACCATTAGCTGCGATTGCCCATAATAGCAATGGTTCGTCAGGACGTCCGCTGTGATCGACCTAGGTAAAAACAAAATCGTATGTAAGTATCGACCCTTTTAATCTTTTAAAACCAAACAAACCTGCATTGAAATGTCCAGTAATTTAGTGAGACCAAACTGAAACCATGGTCCAGTACTAGTGTACCGACATTTGCGCTGCCAGCGCTTCCGCCTAACGTAATCAAAGGACCCTTTATATGTGTGGTAACGAGAAGGATAATCAGTCGCATATTGCCATCCTTCTCTATCGGCTCCATCTGGCGGGTGGTAATCGACCAACCATTCGGAAACCTAGGTCAAAATAATTGAATCTCAAATGCGTTCGACTAAACTTTATCGAAAATTAATACCCAATTCCAGTTTCGGTTGGGAAGTGACATGTTTTCTTTATTGTAAGCGTGAAGACCAGTAATGTCGCTCCATGATGGTCGATCAGTGGGCAAACCACGAGCTGAAAATCCAGCCTAACACCCAAAATCACCCAAATTAATTTCCCTTTTTGTTTTAAAAGTTGTGTAATGTACGATCTTTAATACGAACCACAGGGTTCCATCTTTGGTTTTCGTAAAGATTAACGTGTCCCTCGTCGCTGAGCGGATGGATTCCATGTGAACTTCCACCGAACACACCTTTAAAAAACCCGCCTCCGTGAAAACCTGTGTGGATCCAACAAGTGCCATCTTGACCAAGTGCCCAGACAACTCCCCCAGATGACGATTCAACGTGTCGAAAGTGTCCTCCGAGTTGGGTCCACAAAGCGTGAGAAGGTATGCCAGTCTTTGGGATAGAATAGGAAACATCGAAAAGGTTGACGTCGCCTTTGACGACGAAATGAGTTACACTGAAAGGCGACAGCCTGTAAGAGAAGGTAAAGGTGACATCATTTATTTTGACCTGTGATGGAAAATGAGAAAGTTAACAATTGTTATCGAACTAAATGAAACATTTTCGTTCAACTAACTAGATATTGCTGTTTCTGGCAAATGATGGACATGGTAAATCTGTTTCCCGGCTGGAGATCAAATTCACCAGCTTTCTCTTCAATATCCCACATGTTATTTGAGTAGGAGTTGCGCACAACTTCAACGGAACCAGGAGAGGTGTCAAAACGCGGGTTGATGTGTAGGGCTATATCTCTTTTGGCAGTGTACACTTCTTGGGGGTGGATCTTTGGACCACACTGTAGGTTGACGGAGAACCGACAAGCGTTGGCTGGCACTATGCCGCTAATGGTTATGCCACAGCCACGATAAAATCCGTCTGGAGTATCATGGATAAACAGCGACGATAGATTAGCTGATGCATCTGAAGTCATTTCAATCTGGCAAGGAACATCTTTATCCTCCTTTTCGACCTGTGCAAGTAATTATAATAAAAAAATAAGTAACACTGCAATCATTAAGATATTCTTACCCTTGTTTCGTGAACAAAAGGATCGCCCATGTCCGATAAAGCCCAAACCGATTCAGCGAATATTCCAGTGCTTTGTCGCGACGTGCGTGTCACTTTGGTCAGGTGAGCTGCCCAATCCTCAACTTCTTCTTCACTGGCAAATAGCAGCTTAATCGGTGGATTTAGTAAATAGTGGATGACTAGTCCCAGATTTTCAGTACGTCGAATTGCAGTGATTTCGACAGCCAACAACCGCAAGTCTTCGACATCCAACAAGGGCTCTTGACTGCAGCAGCGCAACCCAAGATTGACCCAACGATTATTTAACAAAGCTCGCCCGTTCTTGATCCAGTCAGTCGTTTCTGCTGCAGTGGAGTAGTCCGCAAATTTGTCCTGCCACTGGCTATGACGTTGCCGCAGCTTTTCCAATATTTGGCCCCTCCAAGGCTCAACCCAATAGGAATCAGCACAGTCATCCAATCGTTGTACGAAACCTTTTCCGTCAAAAGCTAGCCAAACAAATGTCACGTCTTCGGTTTTGAGCATTTTCCAAGACCGTCCTCCAGACTCTTCATTCTTTATGCCTGTTCGCAAGTATAGTTTTTGATCTTGGATCAAAAGACCGCACACTTGACTGTCAGATCCAGTGAAAACCAAATTCATTTGGCCAATCATTGCCGTCCAGCTCGAACCAAGTATTGACGAGTCTAGTCCTTTTCTCAACCATACCTCGTTGTCCCGACTGACTGCCCAAGAAGAGGTGGGACCCACAGAGATGTGGTTGAACGATATACCTTTAAAGGGCGGAGGGACCTCGTACCAACTAACGCCTGTTTCGCAGTTCCAGGTTATTCCGTTACGTGTTAACAACTGTCCATTCCTACATAAATTAATGTTATTTTCATAATTTTTTTTAAACCTTCGAATGTAGACAATTAATTATTATTGTTTACTTACCAAGCTAAAATCCAAACAACTCCTTGAGGACCGACACTGACTTGACACGGTTCGCAGCCCTGCGGAGTTTCAATCTTCCTCCAATTACTGCCATCGGGGCACGTTAGTAAGTTAACTCCTTCTCTGTTGCAGGTAAATTTAATGTTAATGTTAAAGACCTTACAAATAATTAAATAAAAGGGCAAACTTCTACCTATATAACAAAAGACCGTTGATTGTAACTGCCCATACAGCTACAAAGCCTGCCACAGCTCCAGGAATTTCCGATCCGCCAGTTGCAATATCAATGAACGGTTCCATCATATCATTCAATACTATTGGAGATAAGGTGACCCAAGTACGAAGGCCATTATATCGACGATTTCGCACCCATTTTCTCCTCCTAACACAGGAGTTCCAAGCCTTTGCTGCAGAATAGGCTCGAGGAAAATCAACTGAATACATCCAACCCTACCATACAAAACTGTAAGGTTAGTTCTTTTTCACACTTTTAACTGTATAGTGTTTGTTCGAATGAGCTTACCTCAGCTTCAAGATGTTGTCCTTCGTGAAGTAATTCTAGATGCCACTGGTCATCCCACACCCATGCTGTGCTGGGCAAATTTACTCTTTTGAGATCCCTGTCAGTCAGACCATCTTGGCTTGAATAACATGGTCTGTCTGTGGGTAAAAGCTTATTGGAGAAACCATCAAGAGGGTTCCATCTTTGGTTTTCATAAGATTCCTCTCTGATACGAATCGGGATCTCCGACTCCAGTCGCAAATGGACTTGATGGTCGCCACATATTGCCCACAAAGCAGTCGAGCAACAACTAATGCGCTTAACACGTAACTCTTTGTTGAATTCGTCGTTTAATTCAGACCACAAACCGTTCGAAAGTTGTATGACTTTTCCTTCTGTTGTGACGGCATAAATGCTTCCACTGTTTCCATTGACAGCAGAGATCACCATCGTCGGTGCACACAACAGATACAACTATAAATATCCACCAACATAAAAAAATCTGACAGATAGTTCTTCAGGAGCGTCTGCTACAGTTTTACTTCGAGAGTCGTCCGAATATCGAGCCGTCCGAATTTGACTATCGATGCGCCAGAGCTAAAAATTAATTGAGAATTTTGTGTTAGTAAACCTCAACAGAAGGTGAGTCCATTCTTTGGATGCCTTCAAACTCTGCATTCCATGTTTATTTGTTTATGCTGAGATTCCCCTGGTATTTTTATTTTAGCTGTCCCATGCTAAAAATAGTAAAATACTTCCGACCTCTACACTATAATAGACTCCGCAACGCCCGCAAGGCAAATTCATGTTTATCTATACACAGAGTAGAAAACGAGAATATCACGCGAGCATAAAAAAAAAGTCTCTTTTCAATACGTGAACTGGGGCTTTTTTTTGAATAGCTTTTATTAGTTGTTGCCTGGTAATAAATTATACCAATAGTTGCAATAAAAAAATAGTCGGTGACTTGGCGATGTCGCCTCGTGCTGTATGTGAGTTCCCATAACAACGTTTTCAAAGAAGTAACAGTGTTTGGGCGGAAAGGAAGGAATCCTATGCAGAGAGAAAACAAACATTCATTGATGTACCTGTGTAGGATGCTCTTTGCCTTAGAAGTATAGTTGGGTAACGCAGACCACACATCATCGACCGCTGCAATGACGGAGAACTTTGAGCAGTTGACAAAGGTGTGACCATCACTATACGGAGACAATTACAGATTTGACGATTGTTTCCTTCAGGGGAGTTTGTTGCTTTGCATGACTGTAGCAATTCACCCGATCGTTTGTTAGCATGCGTTCATCCCTCTGTCCACAATCAACCTGCTGTGGTGTTTATCAGACAAGTCCAGTACATGGTCTCCATGGTGACAACATATTGATCAAGCTAAAGTAGACCTCCTGTGCCTTCCAGCCTGCTGGTCACTGTTTTTGTCAGTTGGCTTTTATACTGACCTCTTGTTACCATCAACTTCCCATTCTTGTTAACAGAGATTGCAGGAGACGGTCTGCACCAGTCGTCAGAATTCCTCTCTGCTAGTCAGAGAAGACAACGGGGATGAACTGCAAGCTGTGCCAGCTGTAACTAAAATCTGCAACATCCTTAGCTTCCATCTAGCTGTTCCTATAGATAGAAAGAAGAAAAGTATTTCAGAAGAGTGTATCTTCTCTTCCATTGAGGACCGCATAGACAGGTATTTCATATTTACGATAACATTTGTAAAGGTTATAACCTGATTATTTAAACAATGATTCTTAGAAACACAATAAACCTTGGAAATCTTTCACTTCCCTATCCATTGCCATCCACAAGTGAAACTGATAAATTGTCATCCTCCTTTCGAGCGTCAATCATGTCTACAGCTGGTGATCCAACCGAAAGCGGAACTGAAGATGAGATGCAGGACGAGGGCCAAGAAACTTCACTTGTACAAGATGTAAGAAATTTTTATTGTAAAATGAATTTTAAAAAATTTTAATCCGACTGTTATGAATCCGACGGTTATGACGAAACGAATTGTTTGGTGTTGTTTGAAATCATGTGGTCTCAATGACTTTATTGTTTTGAATTTAGACCTACGTCAAGCAGTATCTAGCCGAGCATGAGAGCCAGGTCGTTTTATGGGAGCAAATGACTTCTTTTCGACGGGAATATATGGATATGCGGGCTCAAGTCGAAAGCATCTTGACTCGATTGCACATGGATTTCTCCAACATGACACGCGACGCTTCGTGTAATTTTGTTTTACTACTCTCCCAAATGGGATG
The DNA here is from genome assembly GCF_021134715.1 of Daphnia pulex. Taxonomy (NCBI): domain Eukaryota; kingdom Metazoa; phylum Arthropoda; class Branchiopoda; order Diplostraca; family Daphniidae; genus Daphnia; species Daphnia pulex. Next base: position 805,330 of record NC_060018.1, on the reverse strand, counting down.
CCCTTCGTGTTCAACTGGGGTGAGTTATCCACATTTAATTACATTCCGCACCCAACCCAACCGCCGCTCACCTTTTCATGCATATCAAAGCAAGCGTGATGAGGGTATTTAATGGTCTTTTTGCATGTGTTCTTTTTTGGTTTCTTCAACTTTAAACTGTTTTTTCTTAAATACTCTATTACCGGTTATTTTGCAGGCTGGGCTTGAGGCTTGCTCAGAACGACTAAAAAACCTTGAAGTAGAACTCGAGAAAGCGCGCAGTGAGAGTTCGTCTTTGTCAAACAGAGTAGAATCTGCAATGGAAATGAATAGCCATGTTCAAGACAAATTGGGAGACCGAGAGAATGTAATTCAATCGTTGACGGAGACAATCGACCAGTTGGTTAGTCGTGTTTGAAAAGTGGACGATTCACCATTATCTCTATCCCCCCTTTCTAATCTAACTTGTTTAATCGATTCGCTTTACTATAGCAAAGCCATTGCCATCAACTAGAAGAGAATTCAAGCGACGGACCTCAGTGGGAGGAGCTGATTGTCAAGCTTGAGGGTGCCCTTCGATCGATTGGTCGTCTGGTTGTTGACGATTCTGATCTGTACAGTCCTGACTACGAAGTCCAACTAGATGGTGAAGAAACTACCGCAACGTAACTTGTCTATTGTTCTTGTGTGTCAAAATGTTCATCTTTTCATCGCTATTTGGTTTGTTATTCTAGTAATTGGACAAACTTGCCTCTTTTGGCAGAGAGTACCTTGACCGCCGTGCGTGCTGTTCTGTCGCGACGGCGAGGTGAAATCCAACAACTCCAGGTAAGTGTTCCAAACTTATAAACAATTCAAAAATAATTAAATAGTTAACCACTGAGTAAATCGAACTGTTTATTCTTCATATCAGAGCGCTGTAAACGAATTCCAACAGAAAATGGTGCAAACGGATCAGACCAAAGGTGACATTGAAAGTCGTGAAAGGGCCTATCAGAAAGAGTTAAAAGATCTTCGGTCCCAGTTGTCGGAGATGGCTCATGAGAAACAACTTCAGAAAGAGAGCGTGCTGCAAGCAGAACGATCAAATAAAAATATTCAGTTAGAGCTAGAAGAAAAGGAGAAAGCCATGCAGAAGTTGAAAGATGAAGTAACTTTCATTCCTTATCCGCACCCCAGTTTAATTGTGTCTAATCCCTATTGTTTAACAGCTTCATCGCGAAAAATCAAGTCGCCAACGCATGGAAGAGTCCCTTGAAGAGTTAAAGAAAGAAGAAGCCCATCAGAAAAGTACTCACACAGAGCTACTGACTGAAATTCAGCAGCTTTCGTGCGACAACCAAATGTGGTACGATTTTAATTTTTTTGTTTTTGTTTTGTTTTGTTTTAAAATCCGAGTCCATCTCTTCCAGCCGTACCAACATTTCAACGTTCGAAGAACGCTTCAACCGCCTCCGAAGGGAGATGGATCAAATGCGTGAAGAACGTACACGGTTGACCGTAGCACTCGATTTTTCAAAGGATGAACGAAATCAGCTTATCAAACAACTAAAGGAATTGGAAGACAAAACTGGTATTTAAGTTGCTAATAATTTTAATTTGGTGGTGTTCTAAGTAATCCACAAATGAATTGCGTGCAGGGTCCTTAAAGGAACAATCGAGAAGTATACAGATGGAAAAAATGTCGGTTGAGGATTCACTTTGCCGCTTACAAGTTCACAAATCTCTCGATGAAACCCAAATACAGAAACTAAATGCAGATATTGAACAGGTATAATAGGAAAAATTGGTGTGTAATTTTGTATGATTACTCGAGTTACGAAAAAATGTATTGATTGAGTAGATCAGGAAAGAGAGTTCCGATTTCTTAAGAGAACGTGAAGAATTGAATGAGGAAGTGTCAGCCTTAAAGCACGAATTGGTTAAGGCTGAGGAGTTACGCACACGACTTGAATCCTTCAACAGCTCATTGGAACATTCATTAAACGTAGCCAACGTCGACAACGTGGAAACCAAGGAACAAATTGAAACATTAATACAGGTACTATGTTTGTGATTTCCGTAAGATGTTGCAGAAATAATAATTAAATGGTTGTTATTTTCCCCTTAGATTAATGAGCAGTTGACAGAAAAGCAATCATCCATGGAGCAACGCTACGCCGAAATTGAAACTGGCAACAATCATTTGATGGAAGAAATAGGAAAACTTACTCGCGAATTTACTTTGTCCAAAGAGCGGGAGCAATCTTGGAAGGAAGAAGTTGATCGGCTTCGATTGAAAATAAACAGTCTGGAAGAGGAAACTCGTGCTGTCCATCAACAGCTTCTGGGAGCACAGAACGTTAACCATTTGACTCAAGTGTCACTGATAGCAACTCAAACCAGTTACGAAGAGCTTCAAATTGAATTGGAACGTGTCACAAAAGAAATGCAGGTGTGAACAAACTCTACTATAATGGGTCTTTGAGTTTAGTTACTAATTCATGTGGTCTTGGACAGGCGATCGGAGCGGAGAAAGAAAGTTTGCTAATGGAGCTGCAGCAGCTAAACGAATCGACCAACAATGCCGTCGCTCAACTCCAGGAGGAGAATAAAACTCTTTCTCGAGATATTAACGACTTGGACAAACAGTTGCATGATGTCGCAAACGAAAAGACATTGCTATTGCATGGTGTAGAGAAAGAAAGGGTAAAGAATTGTAGATTATTGTTATCATTACGAAATGTTTTACCATTTCATTCAATTTCAATTGTTCTACTGTAGCTTGAGAAAAAAGCTACTTTACAAAGTAAACTCCTAGAAGTTCAACAAGAACACAAGCGCCATATCGAATTGGTGCAAAACCAGCATAGTAAGGTTGTCCAAGATATGCAAAAAGATATGGCCCAGCAGCTTGCAAAATTACAAGAACAGCTCAACAAGCGAGAAAGTGAAAAGCAACAGCAACTTGCCCAGGGTAATAATGTTTGTTTGGTACCGTTTCTCAGTATTTCCAATGTTTTCACTTCCCGTTGTAGTTCAAGGAGAACGAAAAGCACTCCAGGATAAACTTAGCGCTTGCGCCGCTGAATTAGAGTCTGAACGAAAAGAGCTGGCACGTGTACGCCAAGAAGAGGCCGAACTCCAGGCCGAGCATAGTCAGTCCGTAGAAAACTTTCGCTCAGAAATCTCGCGGCTTCACTCGGATTTACGTTCTGCAGGGTCAGTGTTGATAGTTGAACTCATCGATTGTGAAACTGTGAATCATTTTATCTTTGATTGGTGATGACTCAGGGAAAGCCGCTCGAAAGAGATGCAGACAGCCGAACAAATTTTGGCTGTGACGAACGAAAGTTTAAAGCGATCAGAACAGGATTTTGGATCGGCTAAAACAGAACTCTCTGCCACCAACCGACAGCTGAAGGATGCTCAAAGGCAACTGGAAGCGCTTCAGATTCAACTTAGCAAAAGTATGGGTATTTTATTGCTGTTTTTCATAGCTGACCGGTATTCATGTATCCAATACTCGTGCAGTGGAATCGCAGAGGGACGATGCGCGCAAGGAAGGCCTCCAAAGAGGAGGTATATTAGACGAGTTGCAGAACGAGCGATCTGAATTGCGCAACTCGATAGTTGGGTTTCAAACATCGATCAAGCGGCTCGAGTCTGAACGGGAAGACATTGTCAAATGTTTGGAAGAAGCACGCAAGAGGATTGCAGGTATTGTAACAGTGCACTTTACGTTTTGGTTTTCATACTTTGGCTCTAAATTTAATCGATCACCCTCTATAGTGCTTGAAGAGAACCGCGGAGTCCTTGAACGCGAAATCCATCACCTGCGCACTTTAGTCAAGGATGCAGACCAGCAAGTAGCCCGACTCACCGAGGACTTGAACGTTAACCAGCAAAAGCTAGAACGCTCTCAGGACGCTCAGAACCGCTGGAAAGAACGAAGTGAAGCGTTGGTTGAACAACTGCAAGCAGAACAAAATAGAACTATTTTGGCAGAACAAGCTGTTACCAAGTATATGAACAAGGCACAAGCAATAAAAATGCACTTTCAGCAGGTAAGCGAAACATTTTCTGTCGAAATGATTTTTTATAACCAAGTCCTTTTCTTAATAATGGATTAGATGGAACAGCAGTATACTCAAAAACTTCAGCAATCTGGTACGCAGCATTCGTTACACCAACAGCGACTGGACGAGATGGATGTGACTGTTCAAAAGACCATTGGACGCTCAAAGCGTTTGGAAGAAGAACGCCACAACTTCCATAGCCGCCTTATTGAAGCTGACAAAGAAGTTGGAATTTTGAAAGTAAGGAATTTTCTTGTTTCGAGCCGATAGTTTGGTGACCCTATAGTTCATACGTGTTGTACAGTGAGGTTAGAGTGCTACAGACCATCGGTCTCGTCATAACAACCTCGTCTTTACATCCCTTTTCAAGGTGTTTTTACATTGTGAAAGTTCGCCTACTTTTACTTCATTAGTAAAACATAATTTTTGTTTTTCTATCGTGTAAAACGTATTGCAGACTCGTTTGCGTGAAGCCGACTCACAAGCCCAAGATTTGACCGATCAAATGCACCGATTGGAACTTGAAAAAAGAGAGCTCAATAGCCGTTTTGGAGTCCTCTATTCCACCTTGAAGCGCTTCATTCGAACTCTTGAAGACACCCATCAGGGTAACATCAATAACAAATCTCATGACTCGATTGGAACCGGCGTCAGATTTCTCCAGCCGCTGTCTACTACTATGGGTGTGTAGAATGCTAACTGTTTAGGACTTGGTAGTATCGAGAAAACTGTTTGTCATAAAATTCACGCTATATCTGATTTACAGATTCCGATATGTCAATAATGCGAGAGACGAGCAGTGCTGATCCGGACGCTATTCAGGTCGTTTTGCAAGATTTGATGCGTCACATACTGCAGTTGCAAGCCCGGCGAGCCGCTGAGACGGCACCAAACCGTGACGAGCCTACTCGCCTAGAATTATCATCTCGTGAACGTCAACGTCAGCAGCTGTCACGCCACCTTCGCGATTCAGAAGGGAACGCAGCTGGTCTAAGGGAACAGTTGCATGCGTCACTCAATACCGTGGCCTCACACACGTCCTTGGGTCCACAAACTCTTCATCGCGAATCGACCCGTTTGGACGGCCTGGTTTCAGGTGTTCGTCGTTTCGATAGCTCGCCCATTAGGCCCGACGGAGCACCCCATTGATCTCTAATTGATATTTTTCTATTTCAGAGCCCATTAGTCAGATTTTAAAAAGCGAACTCTCCTCAACAGAGATTCTCTTTAAATACGTTTATCTTAGTCGTTTAAGTTTAATAGCACTCATAGAGCCTCTACTTAACTCTTGGTTTTTGAGCTATTATTCCGAGTTCGTCCAAAATTGCCATATACTTTGAGTAAGTTTTGTTTTTGTCAGGAACTTGCCACATCCCGTGTTGATCGATATCACTCATTCTACCGATTGCATTAACTCATGTGATATAATTTCAAACGCGGACGTTCTTTTTTCTAGTTAATCCTGTTCTTGAGATATCGAATCGTACAGTCAACTAGCTAGGGTAGGTAGCCTACATCCAAGCGGCCCAAACACATCCTGATGAAGGAAATTGCCAACGCTGCAAACGTATCACACAGGAAACAACGCCAGTGATACGTTTCTTTTCTCTCTATTTGAAAATTTTGATTGACGAAATTTGTTTCGTAAAACGCACCAAATGTCCTGTGGTTTTATTGCTGGCTCATATGAATTTTTTTTCTGGGGTGGGAATACTTGATTTTTATGGCGTGTTTTTTTTTTGTGTCCGTAGTAGCACTGTACGGTATTTAGATTATTGCCAAGTGAGCAATACATGAAAAAAATTGTGTGCTCCAAAACGTATGACTTATCGAGTAGATGCTATGTTTATATGTTTGGTATTCGACCGCTGAGGAAAAGGCATCGTGACTCGTTTTACATACCGATAACGTGCGACAAAATTTCTTTTCGTGAGTTGGTGTTAACTAACGTAGGTATTTTATTTTAAAAAAATACGTTCAGTATTTTAAATCACATTTATGTCTATTTTTATTTACTTTCCCAACAGGCAGTATTTCTGACCACAAAAGGTGGGTTTACCCAAAACAGGTTTACAGAGAAAAAATATGATGGGGACTTCAACATAAAGCCACACATGCTTGTTAAATTTCACCTGGTCGCTCGCCTTGCTGCAGTTGTATTGCGTGACGTGCCTGTCGAGAAAATTCAGTCAGTTGAGTGTTTCAGGTGAGTATGTTAGTTGGACCCCGTTTATTCTCTAGTAGTTATGTCTCGGAATTTCTGGAGAAATTGTAGAACGTGCAGCCTTTTTGATGGTTTCAAATCTTTATTCTTGTTATTCAAATGGCGGAGCTCACTGTATAAGTTGTGTTACAAAGAACTTATTTGTCTGCTCATCCCGTACTTTTCTCTGACGGTCGTTTATAGAAAAGCACTCGACGAAGATGGGAAAAGGTAAACCCTCCTTTCTGGTCCGATTAACCGTGCATGAATGAAGGGTTCATAAAATGTGGCGCTCTTCATATAGTATAATTGGTGCAATATTTTTCGAACACTTAGGCTGTTTGAACAGTTCGTTCGTTACTTCGATCAATATTTGGACATGATTTCTCTTCCCTTCATCCTGGGTTTCTATGTTGCCACTGTCGCTGCCAGGTAGAGTATTTCAATCACCATGGGTATTGTCCAACAATCCGTTTGAATAGTTAATACTTTAGTGCGAACAAATTTTAATTACATTTTTTATTTATTGGGACAGATGGTGGCAGCAATACATGGCCTTACCTTGGCCAGACCGGTAATGCATCCGATATAATGCCTTGCAATAACTTTTCTTGATTCTAGATATTTATGCTTTCAAAGATTAATTTTGACGATTGCCGCTTACGTGCATGGATATGACGCTGAATCTAAGAAGTTAAAGAAGACTCTGGTTCGCCATTGTAATCTAATGGGTGTGCTGTTGGTAAGATCGCTGTCAAGAACTAACAATAATTGTAAAAAAATTCTGGAAGAGGCTGTCAAATTAGGTTGGTTTATTTTTGCTTTTGTTATTGAACATCGTCCTAACTTCAGCCTATTTCTCCAGGATTTATGACAAAAAGGGAAAAGATATACTACGAGTCGATTGAAACCAATGTGAATTTGTATTGGCTACCCGGATTGTGGTTCGCTCAAAATTTACAAGCAGCATTTATGCAAGGATGCGTCAAAGATACTTACGCTGTCAATCAAATTATGGAGGTATGTGATGAAGTTGTTTTAACTCGACGCCGAGTTTGAGAAATTTGCCTTTCTTCAGGAATTGCTAGATTATCGCGGGAAATGCGGTACTTTATGGACTTATTCTTGGATCAGTATTCCACTTATTTATACACAAGTAAGTACGTACTTTAGTATGCTAAAGCTTATAAGTTTAATTTAAATGTTTTGATAACTTAACTAGGTTGTGACTTTGGCCGTGTACTCGTTTTTCTTCGCTTGCATTATGGGTCATCAACGTATTGTTGACCCAACATCTCCTGAAAATGGTATCACGGCTGATTTGTACTACGGATTCTCTTTGGTTCTAAAATTTTGTTTCTACATGGGATTACTCAAGGTATAAACTAAAAAACGCAGGTGCGACAGACCGATAACCACTAAATAAAAATGATATTTTTCTATTATTTCTTAAAATTAATTGTTTTTTTGCAGTTAGCTGAACAAATGATATGTCCATACGGAGATGGTGATGAACATTTTGACGTGGATTTCTTGCTAAATCGCCACGCTCAGGTAGTATTATTTTTTTTTTTTAAATTGTTGGTATACAAGATTAAAATGTTTTTTCGTTTAATTGAATCAAGTAGGTTATACAATTAGGTACTGATATTTTATCAGATCAGTGCCCGTCAGCTTTCCCAGAGTTACTGGATCAAAAAATTGAAAGAAATTTTGAGAGAAAACAAAGTGTCACACAGAAAGATAAGAAAAACTGCATTAACCAACCTTTTGATTCACACATGACGCTAAGGTATCAAATTTCTTCATGTTTTGTGTGATTGAGGTAATAATTAATAATTAGCAAATTATTTTCTAGTCGAATGATCAGCGCATTTAACATTTTACACCGTCCCACTCGTGTGGCCCCAGAGAAGAATCACGTTGATGGCTCTTTTCCTTTTGAAAGCAATGCGCTAGAAATCTCTTATGACACGAGAGCAAAAACTCAGAAAACCGACGAACGATGGTTTGCTAAATATTGGAAGCGATCAAGCGGTTCGTGCGAAGTATCTTCAAGACGTACAAACATAGACACCGGAAATAACGAACAGTCTTTCGTACACCTGTAGCGTAATTTAATTCCCTTTATATAGGCTTTCTTTCATGAATTAATACAACATCACTAGTTCTTTGGTTTAGGTCTTTATTTGTGGTTTCACGTTGAACGCTAGCTGCAATGTGGTAGATACTGCTATTTATTTATTTCTATCTATCTAGTATCACGTAGCTCTAGGAAAAGTGTGCTCACGGAGTTTTGGTTTTATTTACATTTTAACGTTCGTACTAATTTATGTTACTAAAATAAATTGCACCCAGAGAGCAACCACCTTTAATTTGCCAAGAGCCCAAAATAAAATTTCCATTAAAATTTTCATTTTACCAACAAAATTTGCTTTTTTGGCATTTCAGCTAGCTGTTTGTTCGCGTCGTATTCAGAACAATTTCGTTTAATGACTGACTGATGATGAGAGTGATAGACGCATTCCTAGATTTTTAAAAGCTTTAAAGAGGTACGTTTACTAGCACTCTATAAACATATTTATCGCATTTCCTGTAAGATAATTTGGGTGGTAACTGTCAGTAACGGTGTCAACAACAAAGTTCTCTTGACAGATTTTTATCCGGATTTTTAACAGTTTGCTTTTTTCCGGTTTCTTAATTAGTTAATAGTTCTTTTAGTATTGAAACACTGGCGAAATCTGGTAATGAGTTTTTGAATCTTAAGTTGGTTGCACAGTCACAGCTCATTATTATTGGAGTTCTATTGTCGCGTTTGGAGTATTACTGTCGAGCACTGGAGTTCTATTGTAGGGTATTTTAAATAAAATATTGGAGTTCTATTGTCGATGGAGTTCTATTGTCGGGTATTTTTAATAATATTGCCAACTTAGGATTCAAAACTCGTTACTAGATGTTGCTAGTGTCGCCCTTGTTGTTTTATATTGTGAAACGAGGCAAAATGGGCGAAACAATTGGATGCTAATTAATACTTATATTCCTGTGATTTCATATACCAAATTGAACTTCGTATGATATGTAGGTTTATCTTGACCTAATTTCCTTATTTTTATGCTGTACCAACTTATTTTTTCAAATTTTAGATGCATACTGTCAGTCATTCCAAAAAGTTGACTTAGCGCTCAGTCACTCCAATAGACCCATCATGTTGTCAAAAGCCTAAAACTCATGTGTGAAGCTCACATATCATGGAATACAAATGTGTGGAGACAAGGTATTTCCCCATTACTGCTACCACCCCAACCACACCACGTCAAATGCCTTACTAAATTCAGCACCATTCACCCATATGATAAAGGTAAGCATCAATATAACCTATCACCACGCTACTGCAATACTTCATGACACTTTCTTTAGCATCAGGAAGTTTACCTCAACCTAAGGAGTAAGGCTGTTGGTTGCTGTGATTTCCATTTTTGAGGTTTTTTATCATGAAAATCTTCAGTGTGCTTGTTAGTATAGGTAAAGATTGAAATGCTTTATTAACTGTTATATTTTCAATTCATTAATGCAATACATTTTTTTTACAGAGCACGTAATAGATCCTTAAGCCAATGCTGACCTTTGTCCATGAAGGAAGAGGGACATCCAGCAACGTTCTGCTCCATCCTTATCTTCCCGACGTACGCTCATCTAGCTTCACTGCTTTTGCTGCTACAACTTGTCTTACTTCACCGACGAGTTGAAACACTTCAGTGGTCGCTACCCCCTTTGCTGTTACACACCTGCAGTTACTCACCACGGGATTATGCCCAGGTACCCGACAATTGACTTACTTTCGTAGATTATCTACTAATAATCTAGTTGAGTTAAACTCTGTCTGTGTAATAGTTTTTCCAAAATCAGGCCCTTCTTACGCGCAAACGAAGTTTTACTTGGACGTTTCTTTTTTCTAACGCTAGATGGCTTTTCGATCATTTTTAGCTGTCAAAACAGTCAGTTTCAGTAACTTTGCACTTCTCTTTAAACGTTTATCGACCGTTTTTGGTGGTAATTTTGTAGTGATAACAAACGATAACTATTCCCCCAACAAAGCTCACTTGTTAGATTTTTAAAAATGTGTTTTTTTTTTCTACTTCCGGTTTTGTCATTTCTGTCAGTAGTTTAGTAAATATTCATCCGAGGTACAAAAGAACCACATATTCGTGATCCTCGTAAAATTTGGGGTAAAGTTCATGTTGTGTTTTTTACGTACGCGTACTTCCGGTTTCGAAAATTTTCCTGAACTATAGTTCAGGAAAATTCTCGATTTTGGCCAAAATTTAGATTTCGCTTAAATTACACCTAATCGACCCCAAATTTCATGGAGATCACGAATATGTGGTTTATTTTGACGACAGCTCAATGGTTAAGGAGCTATCGCTTACTTCCGGTATACTTCCGGAAAATTAGCATAAAATAAGCAAGTGAGCTTTGTTCTCTGTAGATTTCTAAACACTCCATGCTAAATTTAAGCAAAGAGAAATAGTATTTTTAATTACTTTTATGACTATTTTGACTATCTAAGGCCAGTCCTTTAGATGGTATGGCAACCGTAGAACTCCAAAGTCCAAAGAAATAAAAACTCCTTTTTTAAATGTTATTAAAAATACCCGACAATAGAACTCCAGTGTCCGACAGTAGAACTCCACTACGATATATGAAAATAATGTAAAAAAAAATATTGGGGTTCTATTGTCGCGTAGTGGAGTTCTTCAGTTCTACTGTCGTGCACTGGAGTTCTATTGTCGGGTATTTTTAATAAGGAGTTCTACTGTCGCATACTATAATTTTACCAACTATATAATTTTTTAAATTTATTTAAAATATTGGGGTTCTATTGTCGGTGGAGCCTCTTTTTTAGGTGGCTGTGAATAAGTGGCTGTATAATGTCCACCAGGTAGCGCGAGTGTCTTCAGGGACGCTTAGCGGCCATTTTGATCCAAGACGCAGCAGAAGTTGGTTGTGACGTTTCTCACGATGAAAATTAAAAGGTATTTATTGTGAATTTCCTATTGTTATTGAATGTAAAATGTTGATGTGTAAATTTTCAGGTAATTTAGCACGTAGAAACCAAGTTGCCAAATGATTCATCTGAGACTTGGAATTGCCTGTACATTTCCGAAATGGCGTGCCTCGTGTGTCTCGCTGCCTGTTTTTTGGCTTACGTCTCACCCCATTCAACAGGAAAAAGTAATTATTTAGATAAAATGTCTTGCAAAAGTACTACAGATTTAGTTAACATGACTAAGGCCAATTTGCTCCGCTACTATCTAAATTTTGAATCAGATATCACAGTTATGCTGTTGGACTGCGTAGTTTTTCTGTTACTCTTTGTATTCTTTTGTTATAATGAGTATGCATGTGTACACAGTTGTGTTTCTCGAAAATAATTTTCTTTTCTTAAACAGGTAAAACAAACGCTGGTGGTTACCTTGTTGCAGCCAAATGGTGAAAGGTGTGACAAAGGCAGATTGAACCGTTGTATGCAGCATGCGGTTGCAGTGTAATCCAGAAGTTGTGCTGTTGTAGCTGAGCTGTTCCATCTGGGTTCCTGACTTCAAAAATTTCGTGTTGTCGTTTTCATCCATGCCATATGAAATTGCTCTGCCAGTGATATTTTGTGTTGCTGCGTTAAAAGTTTGATCTGTTGTCTTTTGAGTTTTCATTCAATCATGCAGTATACGACTGAGGCAACCTGATCAATGTCAGGTTTGAAACAGTTGAGAACTGCTAGATAAAACAAGCTTTCTGCACCAAACAAATAATAACTTGCATATAACTTGCATCATGTTATTATCGCGGTAGAGAAAGCGACAGGCCCCCCCCCCCTGGGGGCCACAGGAAAAATGTGTATGATGTATATGAATATTATAAAAATAAAATTTTGCATGCAATAAAATATTCGTATCAATCTTTTTCGCGATAAAATTTTTGAAAATTTCGTGTAAGGGGAATTTTTTTAAATTTTTTTTCAAAAACAAAAGTCTGGACTTAGCAGAAATAATTAGGTGGTGGACTTTGAATTTTTAATAAAATTGTTGGACTTTAAATTTAATGACAAAAGAATTTATAAAAAGGAGTTTAAATATTATTGAAATGTAAAAATAAGAGTTTGAATTTTTATCAGTGTATTTGGCAAGATCAATTATTTGTAAGTTAACATAGCACTCAGAAATATTTCTCACATCATGCAATTATCGGCAAGAGGAAAGGTACTTAAGGAGAAAATAGAAACTTGTGATTTATCAATCAATCTTGTATTTCAGCAATCTTTCAACACATACAGAGAAATACTTCAGAACTTCGGTGTATAGGTCGGAGCAGTGGTGACATAGTCGTGGAAATTGCAATAAATATGAAGTTTGGTAGTAGTTTCGAGCAGGGCAATACTTAATTTCGTCGACGTAGGGCAGCGTACGTAGTTGTGTAATAGGCGGCTCCTTCGGTGTAGTACTTTGAGGCTGCGGTGTTGTAGCTAGGTGAAGCGTAAGTCGTGGTGTAGTAGACTGGGGCATCGGTGTAGTAATTCTGTTCAACGTAGCACGAAACCGCAGCTTTGGTGTAGCAAGTATGGACTGCGCAATACTTCTCCGCCTCAGTTGTGGTTGTGTAGATCGGGGCAGATTAGTACTTTGCCGCTTCGGTGTAATATTCGACCGTCTTGGTGGAGAAATCAGCGGGAGCCTCGGTGTAGCAGCTGGGAACAGAGTAGTATTTAGGAAAATCGGTGCAATAAGTAGCTGAGAACAGAGTAATACTTAGAAGGCTCGATGTAGTAGGATAGGCAGTATACGTAGTCATGTGGTGTCATCCGTCGCCTAGATGGTGTAGTAACTCAGGGCAGAGTAATACTTCAGGGCATCAGTGTAGTGGCTCGGGGCAGCGTAACTTTTGGTATAAAACTCCGGTGCTTTGGTGGTGTAGTACTTGAAGACATCGGTGCAGGAACTGGTCGTTGCGTAAGTTGAGTAGGAAGGCGGCAGCGTTGCGGTTTGATTTCCGCCATACCAAGGAGACATCGCTACACCAGCAGTCGACCCAGCCATCAACGATACAACACCCAACAGGAGTACGACGCCATAGTTGACTAAACAAAAATAAATTGAAACATTAATATTAAATATTGCATATTAACAAATAGAAAAAAATGTAACTGATATTTAACTCAATGTAAAAATAAGAATATTTACCCATAATTGCGAATCGGTTACACGATGAGGAAAGCAGTTGGTGACAGATGTGCCCGAACTGCAATGCCCTTTCTTTTTTTTTGAAGACTCCTTTTACGCACAGTAATACTTCGGGACGTAGGTGTAGTAGCTCGGGGAAGCGCAGGTTGTAGTGTAGTACTTGAGCGCTTCACTGTTGTAGTAACGCGGGGCCTCGGTGTAGTAGGCAGGGGTAGCATACATAGACGTGTAGAATTCCGGTGACTTAGTGATGCAGTACTTGGGAGCCTCGGTGTAGTAAACTAGGCAGCATGCGTTGTTGTAGGCGGCTTCTTCGGTGTAGTACTTGGGGGCTGCGGTGTAGCGTAGGTCGTGGTGTAGTGAACTGGAGCATCAGTGTAGTATTTCTGTTCAACGTAGTACGAAAGAGCAGCTTCTGTGCAGTAAGTCGAGACAGCGCAATACTTGGCCGCCTCAGTTATGGTTGTGTAGATCGGGGCGGAGTAGTACATTGCCGCTTCGGTGTAGCAATCAGCGGGAGCCTCGGTGTAGCAACTGGGAAGAGAGTAGTATTTAGGAAAATCGGTGCAATAAGTAGATGAGAACAGAGTAATACTTAGGAGCCTGGGTGTATGAGCTTCGGAGGATGGGGCAGCAGGCGTAGTCATCCTCCGTCGCCTTGGTGGTGTAGTAACTCGGGGCAGAGTAATACTTCAGGGCGTCAGTGTAGTGGCTCGGGGAATCGTAAGTTGTGCTTCCGGTGCTTTAGTGGTGTAGTACTTGAAGACTTCGGTGCAGTAACTGGTCGTTGCGTAAGTTGCTTTTGGGTAGTAAGGCGGCGGCGTTGTGGTTTGGTATCCGCCATACCAAGAAGACATCGGTACACCAGTGGTCGACCCAGCCATCAATGATTCAACACACAACAGCAGCACTACGCCATAGTTTGCTAGACAATTATAAATTTTAACATAAATATTACATAATAACAGGCTTACATAAACAAATAAAAAGAAGGATTGAAACCAAACTCTATGTAAAAGACAGAATATTTACCCATGGATGCGAAATGACAGACAGAGCGCTGCAGTTGTTGCCGTGTCGGAGATGCTCCCTCGACTGATTTACCTTCGCCTTTTCTCTCTCCTTTTATACGATTTTTTGATCACCCTCACCTTTTAAGCCTTGCGGCTATTGTAGCTACTTGAAAATGATGAAACACGTCCCGTTCTCACCCAACCTCTACACCACTGCATGGCACGTTTTATGTAATGATCTCCGTGACCTTCGAATGTGAAGGACAGGCGGACTGCCCTTTCCTTTTGCAGGTTGAAGTTTCTGGGGATGGGTCTACAACAACCAATATCAAAATGAAAATGGTTATGTTACACATCCCGTTCTCACCCAACCTCTTTTTGACAAGTTTTACGTGCCTTTCCTTTTGCAGGTTGTCGTTGCTGGGGATGGGTCTACAACAACCAATATCAAAATGAATACCAAATGATTATGTAACACATCCCGTTCTCACCCAACCTCTACACCACTGCATGACAAGTTTTACGTTCCTTTCCTTCTGCAGGTTTACGTTGCTGGGGATTGGAATGGGTCTACAACAACCAATATAAAAATTAATACCAAATGATTATGGCTTAAAACTCACTTTATACCAATTGAAATTAACAATGGTTCCTAAACTTTTCAGAGAAAGGTTTTCTACCTAATTATACTTCATCATCTTGAATTATTACCACAGTAATAAAAAGAAACATTGGTTGAAATAATTACCTTGCAAATTCTCTTGGACCTCTTATTAGGGCTTCACTGATAGATAATTTAAAAGCAGTCTACAATCAACACGAGCAAACAAGACAAAATATTTTGAGAGTAGCTGCAGAACTTAACCACAGGAGTTTGACTCGCGTTTTTTTTTCAGCTGTGATGTCCTCTGCTTCTTCGACGATTTCCGAATCCGTTAGCTTCATCTGACTGAAGAAGATTTACTGATTTAGACGCTCAGTTCTTCAAAGAGCACTTCCATTTTGGCAATGCTCGACGTCATACAGCGTACCAGTGTGGAAAACTGTTCTACCATAAGTCCATAACCAACAATGGTATTAGCGATTCGACATTCAACTAAGAATGAATTTAGCGGTACCCACCCCGCTATTTACATCGTCGTTCTTTGCTTCTCCGTTCTTTTCTTCTTCTTGATCAAGACGTTGCTGCTTGCTGGTCTTGATTATCGCGTGCATGGTGGAGACTATCAACAAACACAGCACAGCTTCTGTCAAACCAAGAACATGAAATTAGCAGTTGACAAGACGGGTACCATTCAGAAATATCTACCTTGACTGCGCTATAAACTCTCGAGTCTGCTGATTCAAGAGAATCAGTTTTTGAGCAATAGTACTAACTAAGAGTTTGTACCGGACGGTCTGTTTAATAAACAATGTTGTATAAATATGCTTGTTAATCAAGTCGTTATCTATATATATTTAATTAATGAATAACAATTTATAAAATGAAAACATTATATGGTTTTTTATACTTGTTTTATTTATTAAACAAACCGTCCGGTAAAAACTGCAGCCAGTCAAGCAGGGGGAGACACTGCCCAACTGACTCTACCAGGGAGATTACCCGGCCGTGGTTTAGAGAACCCGGAAAAAGAGCGAAGAGAGCTGAAGAGCAGTTATTGTGAGAGCAATGCATCGTAGTAGGCTTCCGGCTTAGACTCATGACCCTTCAACAGATTTCATCGAATCATACGCCTTGCAAGTCCCCGTTCGACCAAACATCTCCCTTCCTCCTGGTTGTCGCAGCGAGTGAGTGACCACCGGCGGGCGTTGGTTAGTGGTTATTTAGGGAAACGGGGCCACTGAAGAAGGGAGCCCAGATATGCACCTGTAATTTGTCTACATCTACATAATTTATTGACGAGTCTTGAATCTCAGCAACCTCTCCTCAGTTTTACCAATGGATCAAGTCTATGGAACGGCAGCAAACGATTCAGCTGAAAAAAGAATAGAGCCTTTAATTCAAAGTCAATAACTGAACGAAACATCAAGCATTACCTCAACAGCGATACAGGTAGCAAGAGACGACATATCGACAAAATGCAACCGATAAAATAAGACCGACAGCCATCAGGCAACATTGGACTATTTTATCCAACTGTTGAACACTGCATATACTGCATAAACACCAACTTAAGCAAATGACACATTCATGATGTTGAACTGCAAGTCTGCATAAGCTCCATTTCAAGACATCTGAACTGGAAAAGGGCTGCAAAACCACTGTATAACAAACAGCGACACCATAAACAGCTCAAACATCAAACTAACCATGGAATCCTACAAAGCAAATGAGGATTAATGAACCAATAACATTATGAAATGTGAAAAAAGGATACCAATAATATAATTTAAAAAGAAAAACAAAAAATGTAAGTGATGTTTTACTTAAGCCTACAATTGTAAAATAAATGGTTCAAACACTTAGTTGTTAAGGCAATGATCTACTTCAAATGTACACTATACTAGAGAAAAAGAAATCAGTAAGATAACCAAAGATCATGAAGATTTCATTTAGTTTTTAAGAATGAAGAGAATTTCTGTGCTGTTGGATCATAAACAATCTCTTAACAATATGAACAAAGAACTTCCACAAAAGTTGTCTTTAATATTTGGAAGCACGAAGTAAGATGTCACTTGTCTTCGACATCAAAACTAAAATGCTAACCTACTTGATTTTTCTTTCGAGAATTATTATTTACCATTTCAGATTTCCTGTTTTCATCACATTAGTGTCTTGCAATAGAGTAGAGACCCTCTCAAAGACCCATCTTCTAGGATGGCAGCGATCACGAGGAGAAAGGCAGGATCTTCGACATGCTTTTACAAAATAAATTAAAGTAGATTATTAGAACACGTACTTTTCGAAAAGTAAAAACTCTCAAGATGATGTACTCACACTACTTGCTTTAGAATCGTTCACTTTCGATTCAGCTTGGTCGAATGGCGTGGAAACACCTCATCGTTTTAAAGTAAAAGCGAAAAACACCGTCAGTAACACATTTCCGTCCATTGTCTCAAAAGTCAAAAGCAAATGGCAGATTCCAGGATTCGTCATCACTAACGAACAGACACTCCGCCACCGGACCTGACACAATTTTCAGTCCTATTGACTTACCACCGAGTGACAAAATTAAGAATTAGAGAAATGAAGATGGACTGGGCAATTCTTTAGAAAAGAAACATACCAAAATGGAACAAATGCATCAACACATTTGAATAAGCAAATGCAGGCTAAATACGCCCATTGAAAACATCTGCAATCGTAGTCCTCATTTCCCCAATACCACAAAAATCTAGTCAGGAATCTAACAAACAAACTTGAATGTAAATTTAGCATTTCAAATATTGTTCAAAAGAAACATGTAACAGAATAATAAACAATAAGAGAATGAAGATGGACTATGCAATCCTCTAGAAATGGCAAACATTCATCATAATGTGGAAGACGAGAGTAATTGATTTAAAGTACACATGGAAACAGTACCACCATTTAGCATGATGAACTATAGCCAACATACCACACCACGCGACAAGCACAATTGCTTCGAAAAAACACATTGTCTTATCTTGGAAAGATCTATCATCTATGCATCTAGCCAAAATTCCCTAAGGTAGCCCCTAAATATTTGGCGTTCAGCTCAAGATATCACAAGAACTGCCACCTAATTAAAAAGTTCTGTTTTACATTTTAACTAGTTTGCATAGCAAAACATTAAGCGGATTCTACAAACCAGAACGATCCATTACTACGAGGATCAGGTCAGTTGTTGTCGTTTCTCGTCGAAATCGAATGCCAGCAGCCATCTTGAATATAACGCGCAAGGCGCAACATTGCCATTTTCAGTTTAATTAAAAAAGTCCGCATCTGGGATCTCTGTAATCGGCCAAAGCGGCTTAATAACTGTGAATAAAAAATGTTCAGCTTAACGACTAATTTTTGAAGTGATTAAAACAAAAGTGTGTTAGAATCTATAATACAAAAAAAAGCCGTACCTGATCCGAGATCGATCGAGATGACAAGTCTATAGTAGAATGTCTATTTAACAAATAGTGACAGTCTGACAGACAGAGACAGCTGTCGCTGTCCTAGTGGACGCATGGAACTCCGCGAATAAGAGACGTGATAATGGGCCACACACTTTCAAAACATCGTCATTTCAATATTTTCACACGTTAAGTTTGAAAAACCGTTAAAAAGCCATACGAAACTGAAGGCCTGAATGGCGGTCGTCCGATTTCAAATAGTCGATAATGAATGGAGGGCTTGCTGCCGAACAAGGCCCATAGATTTTTTCTACTCGTTACCTTCGTTTAACGAAGCTAAGGGGGGGGGAGTACTTAAATGCTTGAAATTATTTTCATTTGTAAGCATCGTAAAACCCCATATCGTATGCGCAAAACCTCGATGTTGGTTGGTTCCAAGTTTGGTGTTTATTAAAGCTCCAGTGACTCCCGATGATTATTAAAGAACTTATACGATTAAATAATAATAAACAAAACAAAATGATTCTGGGGCTTTGATAGTTGAAACTAGTTGAGACTTCGATTTTTTCCATTTTATGAAACAGCACTGGCAGATAACAGATAAGGTATGATGGATCGAATCTGTATGGAATGAGGAAAACGAAGCTCTAATAGAAGACAATTGCATTTTTTCTGGTAATGAACTAGAGAAAGATATAAAGGCAACCGCGAGAGATTCAGCAAGAGAAAAAAAAAGCGTTGAATTGTGGGGGAATAATCAAGCACCAATATGAGGATAAGTTGGAAAATAGGGTGACAACACCAAATATTTCCGAGGCGATCATTACTGTACTACTCGGCAAATGGTAATGCAGAAAAAAAAACAGATGGAGAGAAGTTAATATCGGAAGTGCAGCAAGTGCTCATGAATTATTTCATTCTCCCACGCAAATGATGATTTCTCATTTTAAAACAAAACATAAAAAAAATATAAGAATCGTATTCAAGGGATGGAGTCCAAACTGAGCAACCAATGGCTGGACTCGAAACCATGTATGGCAATGTAAAATTAGTCGAATACATGTCTTCCAACCCTCGCCACCGACCATATGAAAGATGAGGAGAATGCGGCTGAACTAATTCTAGTTCTGCTTCTCTTGCTCGATCGCTGTTGAAAGAAGAAAACCAAGGTGAACGAATGAACTTGTCATTGCATGTTTATGTGGAGGTACCTTCTTTGGTTGGCAGTGGATTCTTCTCTTGGGTTTCAGCGTGTTTCAGATTAGCGGGATCAAAGGTCTCGATACCTTCGCGCAATTGCTGTTGACCTTTCTCCTGAGCGATATCTGTTTGGAAGAGAAAAAGTGAGCGATAAATAACAACGGCGCCACGATGGGAACGTCGAAAAGAATAATCACAGGGAAATAATGGGCCCATATTTCAAACCAAATAAATAGTGAATTGCTTTTACCTTCCGTAGCGGGAAGAATAATCTTCTCGACGGTATCAGTCGGCTTCAAAGCGGACTTGTCGAATGACTCAACACCATGAAGCAAATTCTGCTGCGTCTTCTCTTGTTGGACGGCTAGAAACCAAAACAAATACAAGATAAATAAAAGAAACAATTTGAATTGAAATGCTTTTAGCTCGTGAACATCACCGATGGCAAAATATATTGCCAAACATGTATAGCTTGGCCATCAAGAAACCCAGCGGTAGAATAAACACCCACTTTGAATGGGTGACGTTTTGGATACACGACAAGAGAGCGTTTACCTTCGGCGTCGGGAAGCACGACTTTCTCCTGGGTCTCAGTGTGCTTCAGCACAGAGGGGTCAAAGTCCTCGATTCCCTTCAACACGGTCTCCACAGCTTTCTCCGTGGCCATTTCTGACAAAAGAAAAGAAAAAACAAATCATAAACCAGGTTAATCCAAATTATGCCGTGGAAATAATCTTCAGTGGTCGAGCATTCACCAGTAGATAAGCGAGGAATGCAGCTTTAATGATCACGATGCACAGCTCTTAATAATATTTTAAACAAATGGAAAAGGGGAAAAAAAAATGATGAAACAAAAGGCTTAAGTTATTATCACTTCTTAGCGCACACCGTTGGGGGAGATTAATTCAAGCATGTTAAATAGCCCAGTAGAATGGTCCATTTTGTGTTGTTAACTCGGCCGAGCTCAAAATTTGTTTCTAGTTAAGTTGCGCAACATTCTTCCGGTCGAGCAAATTTGGTATTTAGGGCGTTGTTTCTTTCAGCGTATCAAGTTACCTTCGGCATTGGGTAGAACGACTTTTTCTACCGTTTCCGTCTTACGGAGGGCGTCGGTATTGAAACCTTCGACACTTTGAATGAACTGGTTGTGCTGCTTCTCCTGTTGCACATCTAACACACGCACATTCTGATCATTTTCGAGGCAACTTTTGTCGACGACTCGGCAGATTTATGGCGTGATTCAAAGGAAGAGGTTCACTTTAGTTTTTATTTTACCTTCGGCATTGGGCAGGACGAGTTTCTCTACCGTTTCCGTTTTCCGAAGGGCATCAGGACTGAAACCTTCGACGCTCTGAATCAACTGGTTGTGTTGCTTCTCCTGTTGCACATCTGTTTATCACACGCACATACAGGAGCTGATCAACCACCAATCATTTTGGGCAATTTGGTTTTCAGCATTTTTACGGCCCAGCTAAAAAATGGGCCATTTCTTTTTTTCTCACAAACGAGAGTGCAGATTATGCATTATTGGGGTTAGCGTTAGGTTTACCTTCGGCATTGGGCAGAACGACTTTTTCTACCGTTTCCGTCTTACGGAGGGCGTCGGTACTGAAACCTTCGACACTCTGTATGAACTGGTTGTGCTGCTTCTCCTGTTGCACGTCTAATTTGCATAGAGTTCATACATACTAAGCATATTTTTGGGGCGACATTTTCGACTTAAGGAACTACGGCTACGTTGAAATGTAATGTGCCTTAAATGAAGCACGTATGAATATTATTATGGAGGGGTTCACTGTGAGGGGATCGTAATTGACATCCGGCATCAATCTCATGGGACAATGGCGTAAGAGCTCCAGAAAAACCCATTACGCCCCACTCTGGTAACTTTTTCTCTATGCATTTCGTCAAGTCAACTGACGACAATTGTGGTAATATTATTAAGTAATAGAAAATACAATAATGAACTGGTAACAAGTGGAATGTTCCCAGACTAAGAAAACGTGACTAATTCAAAGAAAAACAGGATCGAAAACAGGTTGGTAGAGTGCTGATGAATACAAAAAATTCTTTACAAAAATATATAGTCACCTTCGGCAGTGGGCAGAACCACTTTTTCTTGGGTTTCAACGTCCTTCAATGCGCCAGTGTTGAAATGTTCCAGTTGGCTCTTGAGATTTTCAGCCACTTTGGGCAAATCCTCCAATTTGGGGGTCTGAACGTCTTGTTGATCGGCCATTTTATGTAATTGGTATTTGTTTTGGGAAGTCTGGGAGTCAACTGAGGTTTTGATTGCTGGAGTAGCTCAAACTGTGAAAAATGAAACAAAACCGGATGAATGTAGAAACAAACCAATCCCCTAGATTTGATAGCGCATGTTTTTTAGTGATATATGTTTCAAAAGTTTGCGTCGTCTCCAAAGTGCGGTCACACGTTCACAACTACAAGATGTGTACGCAGCAAGCTTCTTATCAATAAACCGCATTTCCGGGGGGCGCTAGCTAGTTCGTGAACATTTGATTGATAGTCTCTTATCAAGAAGAGAGAAAAAAACAAAAAAACTCAGTCCTCTTTCATCACCTGAAATTACTACGTGCTGTTGTATCGTAGACGCATCAAGACTTTTTTAAATACCAGAGAAACATTCCCTTTAGACGATTATATTCCATTCTTTTTTTTCTTCTCCCCTTCTTTATTAATATGTGGGCTGTTTTGTTCTCTTTACTTTCACCATAATCTTCGTCCTATAGTACCAATCGCAGAGAGCTCATTACAGAATGGGGATATCGCCCAAAGCTTGTCCGCTTCAACAATAGGCGATTATTATTGTTATTACACAAAGATGGTGGTGGAGACCGTGAAGGTGCAGCGGCAGCAGCATCTCCCTTGATATTTTATAGAGATGGTGGTGTAAGGAGAGAGAAAAAAAAAATAAAACGGTCACGACGTCTTTGCAATGTGGGCGAAAGAATTCAAAAAAAGAGAGAAGAGGCCGAGAAACGGGAAACCAAAAGAATATTTCAAGTGCCTCACGCTGTACGAACAACAACCATGAAGACCTCCTGGTTAACAAAGATGGTATAGTTGGCATCACTCTCTCCCGTCAACGAAATACAACGACAGAATTATACTGGCATTAAAAAAAAAAGACACGCAATGGCGTACACTATTTGACTTTAAACTTTGAATTCGGTACACGCACCGAGTGTCGAGCCTAAAAAACGATTTTCAATCTGTATAATTTCAAACAATTTCGTAGAAAAGAAAAATGGCTGGAAATTGAATAGTCACGATCTCCCGAGTCGCACCGATTCACCTTCAGAGAAATGCTAAAAGAAAGAAAACTAAAAAAATCGTCTGTATTTTTCCCGTAGTGTGTCTGTGTGTGTGTATCAGATAATCGTTCTGTTTCGGATGGCCTCCAGAGTTTCTCTCACACCTCGAGCGCCCACGATGAAGTACACGAAATGGCCGACAATTCCTCAAGAAACGCTGGTGCCCTAGCTCGTAAAAAACAAGAGGAAAAAAAAAATCACGACCATATGTCGCCAACATGTTCTCTTCCTTGCGGTTTTTCTACGTGAAAAGAATTCTGATTTCGAAACTAGACCTCCGCTAGATGTCACTGGATCACATTACGACGAGGTAAAAAAGATATTAGGGCGCAGAAAAAAACCAAAAAGAAAAGAAAAAAGGTACACACGTTTGCTACATCGTCTTTCATGGGTCGTCGACCGAAACCCAGCAGTGCTGTACGTACACAGTTGATCGAAGACAGGCAGTAAATTTAGTTTCCGCGCCCACACATGTGCCCAACTGTCTCCCGACAACTTTACGAAGCGCATTATACTATACGCGTCCTTCTTGTCATTTCCAATGGGACAGTAAAATACATTGAAAAAGGGGAGAACGGCACGCACTGTTGTCTTTCTTTTTCTGAAAGCAACGACATTAAGCAGGAATTTGTTTTCCTTCTTTTCTTTCCGGGTTTTTTAAAACAAAAAGAGACTGTCCTGCTGGTCGAGTTCCAGACATCTTACTTTTCGCTCTCCCTAGAGTCTGGTTCACCCATCGCACACTGATGAGTGAGCGCGTCGTCTCCATTTTTAGGAAGTACAACAAGCCCCCCTTAATGCAAACGCAGCTGTGCATCCTGAACGCTTCTCCCACCACAGACGTTTTCGAGTGCGTAACAGAATCGGCAGACAGACAACGAGGGGTAGCGCCGCTAGTCAACCGTGGAGAGATAGTCTAGAAATCATTTGGGAAACTTACCACGACGACGCCACACAAGCCTCCCATCGACAGATGTTTCGGTTTTTAAAAAGAACATTGAACTTAAAAGAGCAGACGCAGCTAATGTCCGAAAAAATCCGCACGAAACTAAATCCCTAGTTGCGCCTTTAAGACCGCAGGGAACATTTTCGAGCTGTACGCCCCTTCCGCTTCCGTTAATCGAGCCCACAGTCGGAAAAATTATACACCAGCTGTTGATATTGTTCCCAGAGTGTGAGGAGGAGACGAACGATGAAGAAGAAGAGGAAAAAAAAAACTTTCACCCCCAGCACGACAGCCAGCAGAAAAGATGGATAGATACAAAAAAATAAATTTCCTTTTTTATCCGGAAAAAAAAATAGTAGACGACCTCGTCAGTGAAACAACAATACGGGCTCTTGTGTGATGAGGAGGAGAGGATGATTTAAATATTTAAACACGAATAACCTCGAGAGGAGAGAGAGAGAGCTAGGTATCCTCTTGATCTACGCAGTTGCTTGTTTCCCTCTTCTCCATTCGTTTATTCATTCTCTCTCCCTGTTTTCTATTCGGTTTTTGTGGTGTGTATATATACACACGTACATGTTTTTATCCGCTTCAAGTCCTCCCCTTTATCCGCAGAGTCCGGTCATTACCTAGCCGCCGGGTATGATTCACGCACAAAGCCCTTGCGTCAATAAAAAAAAAAAATCTGTGAGAGCACCGCACATCCAAGAGTTTTTCTCTCTCTTAACACAAGAGTTCCCTTCCAAAAAGAAATAAATGGGAGAATTCCCCCCCATCCGCGATGGAAGGAATGTAAAAGAATCCCCCAGACGAAGGTTATTTCCGGGGGAGCTAAAAATTTTCGTTTGGGGAGAACCAAACGTTGGGTGTCTAGAAAAGAACATTGGATATTCAGCCGTCCTATTTTGTATACACACATAACCCTTTTTTTTTATTTTTTGAAAAAAATCCAGCCCAAATAAGGAGTTCAAAAACGAGGGTTTGGGGAGAGAAGAACGGATCTTTTCGATCAAGAGAACCTGCGAGCGTGGCAAGAGACTTGTATGAGATACCACAACGGCTCCGTTACCCAGACAGGCGCGCTGGAGCCGGCGTGACTCGGAAAAAGAAGGTCGCCTGCTTTCCCCCTTATAAGGACGAAAAACATTTACAAAAAAAGGCACATAAAAAAAAAACGAATCGAAAGACGAGAACACGAAGCTTAGAAGTCCTTGAAGGCGTTACGGTTGCTATGACTCATAGCAAAAAAACAAAAAACCCGGCACAGACTCCACAGGTAGACCCCAATCGCTACATTCCCTCCTCCAGCTATCAAAAATCACAATCTCTATATGAGCCATCAAATACAGAAATTCAGTTCTTGAAATTAACTCGTTAAAAGAAAATTCGATTACATTTTCCTTTTACCTCTCTTGAGAGGACAAGTGAAAATGTAGTTAAAACTCGAGATTCGTTTCAAAAAGCTGACCATACTAGTTAACTCGAGTCAACGATCGCTGCTGACTCATGCGAAACCTGTGAGACTTCGAGTTTTTTCAGAACGTTTGGTAATCAAACACAACTGTTTCCCTCCCTCCTCACACTAGACAGCTCACAGCAGCTTTAATGACGTCTAGTCTAGTCTAAAATTGGATTCCACTGTGTGTGTGTGGTGGCGTTGTTATTTCATAAAAGCAATAGCTAAAAGAAAATCTATGTGGGAAGAGGATGTGACACATTTTAGATTATTCCGGAACACCAACCGAACACCAACCAACTCTCAGTTTGGTATAATTAGACCACAACGTTTTCTTCAATGGCTCTTAATTTAACTAGTTTCAAGTTTCACATCAAATACAGTCAAGGTAAGAAGAAACCCGCCCCGGCTGTCAGATGGAATGCCACGCCCGCAAACGTACGAACCTAGCTTCACATGCCATTTTCTTCAGGCCTGGCATTTCGACAAGAAAGTCATAACTCAATCACCCTCCAATCCCTTAACTTGACTTGAAAATCATTGCCCCTTGAGTGAACAAGCCGGCCATCTGTCAGACAAAGGAATTTCGACGCTATCGACCAGGAAAAAAAAGTCAAGGTGACGTGAAAACCTCGTGAGTGAATCACAAGACTAATCATAAATTGACATGCTATCTCTACAACTACTACAACAACAACTAGATATCATCAGATTTGGTAGGAAAAAAGATTACCTGCACGTTTGACTGGGAGAGAGAGAGAGAATACGCCCTTTGACAGTTGGATTCTTGTATGGAAGGGAAACGTCGACGATATCACCAGTGGGAAAATGGAACTCGGCTGTGGGACGTCTGAACCAGCTGGTACCTCACGAACGACTGAGTCAGCAACCGACAGTTGGTGGGGTAGACTTTGAATGCAAAAGAGGGAGAACGAAGAGAAGCCCAGCCACGGAGAACGAAATGGTACTGACATTTTTTCTGCTTTTTTCCCTGTCAACTCAAGCCCCTCGGCAATTCTTCTGGTGAGACATCTATCGCTGGAAAATTGCAACCACTATTGCCGATAGCTCTGGATGGAATCGAAAATATTAAGGAGAAAAAAATGAGGAAAATAAAAGGGATTATTTTCACGGTCACGAGTTTAACTTCTTCAGTATCAAGTTTTTGAATTACGTACCTTTCATCGCTTTTCCCAGGACTCGTCATTCATTGCTTACAAACCGGAATAACGCTGCAGTTCACATTATTTTGTAGAAGCAAACAAGTCAGACGAGTCTTCTCTTGTTTGGAAGCTCTAGAAATGTATGATGGAGCGTGCAGATACAACATAACTAAATAAAGAAACCTAAAAATCTTTAAGAGGTAATATGAGAATTGATGAGTCAATGTGGATCAACAGGATAATCTCTCAAGTTTCACCTGGAAAAAGAACATAGGATTATGACATTATTAAAGGGATTAATTACTTCCGTCGGACAATTGTTTCTTTGTGTAAAACGTCCCAGTTCGTATTAATAATTTGATCCTTGTATGACGCATTTAGATATTCCATTCTGAGAAGTAGCTGATTGAAGCAACATTCTTTTACATGTCAAAACCGGTCTCCGCAGTCTACAACCGAGAGATTTTTCTTTCTCCCTTTTTTTAAATAGTTAGGGTGACAACACGTATTCAAGAAAACGGCAGAACGGAACGTTGAGAACGTTCGCGTTTCTGCACTAGAAGAAAAATATGTATTACAAATCCATTGTACAATCGCGTAGTAAAAATAAAAAAAATCTACTGGCTTCGACGGGTCGTACAAAACTCTATCTCTGATAAATACTTATTTTACCCCAACGGAATATTTAAAATAATAAAAGACGAATCTTACAATATAAAATGGGACATTTGAACTGTTATGCGTTTTAAAAAGGTTGCTCGACATTAACTGGAAATATTATTTGTAGAACTAGTTAAAAGAAGTAAGTGAGGTAAAACCATAAACGTAGAACGGGACTCAGGGTAGGTCGACAGTTCTGCTGCTGCCGGTGCTGCTGCCGCTGCTGAGAGGTGAACGACTGCTGCTGATGTTGCTTGATGCGCTTCCGTGACTGCTTACGAAATCGTTGGCCTCTTCCTTCGTAATGGATGCGGCGCGGCTAGTCTAAGCACACACAGTCGGCATGGTCACAATCTGAAAATCATTTGTTTTTACCGCTGTTGCATGCACACACACATACCTGGGTAGCGGCATCAAAGGACACTCCTATAATGTTGTCTGCGTAAGGCAACAGTTCTGGACGAAACGTGATGGCGACGAACTGAGACCGCTGGGAAAATTTATCAACCATGGAGGCCACCTTTGAGCGATAAGCTTTATCCAGTGCCTAAAGGGTAGAATCAGAAATAAACTATTTCTGTCAATAATGGTTATTTTTAAAGTTGCATTTACCATATCAGCCTCGTCCAGAAGGTAAAACGGTGCACGATCCATCATGAGGAAAGCAAAAACTAGAGCCAAACTGAGGACTGATCTCTGGCCGCCAGAAAGACTATTCACATTTTGAACGATGGACGTACCGGTGAATGACACCTTGAAAGCAATTCCGGTGATCACGTCAACATCAGGAATCTAAAAGGAATATTAAATAGAAAAAAAAAAATCATTTAGTTGGCCCTTTTCGTGATGGCAAAATTCAAAGAAAAATGCTTGCCCGAGGCTCGTCTTCTTCTTCGCTGTCTGATTCACTATCGCAGTCATCGTAAGTCCATTTTAGATAGCCTATCCCGGGGCTAGGAACCAAAGTTTTAAACATACTTCGGAATGACCTGGCTACTTGCATCAGAGAATACTGGATCGCATCATTTTTCAGGCTCTTCACATAAGTAATCAAATCAATGCACTTAGCATGACTACTTCTCAAACGAATCATTCGATCGTTTAATTCCCCCAGTTTTTCTTTCGTGAACGCACATTCCATCGTTGCTTTTTGGTTGACGCCTTTGAAGCGCTTAAGCTGGTCGCTTACCTGATATGTTGTGAAATGAAACCACTGTCATCAAATAAAAATTTAACATAATTTTTTGCTTCAATACCAAGGTTAATTCCTTTTCAAGATTTTTAACGTTGTAGTCTCTGTAGTGGTCGACAATTTTCTTTTGGTTTTCTGAATCAACATTTTCAAGTGTAACCATGGTTGAAGTGATGACCTCTTCGGCAGCTTTATTACGGTTGATAGTTTCTTGTAGTTTGTTAGTCTAAAAAAATAATAATTAATTTAAAAAAAAGTCAGCGTCGAATGCAAGGTCTCAACCCAAGAATTTAATTACTTACGACAGCTTGACTCTTTTCCAAAAGAATTTCTTGTTTCTGTAGGTCAATACTGAATTTATCTAACTTGTTTCTTTCTGCGACAACAGAATTCGTCAGCTCGGTGATTTTGTTTTCAATAGCACTTATTTCGTCTTTGTTTCTCTTTAACGACGAATCAAGTTTCTTCAGATGTGCTTCAATATCTCTTATGGCCTGCTGATTGGCTTCGGTTCGATCCAAACCGCAGACGCTTCTCTCATGGATGGCTTGCTCGAGATCTTGTTTCTTTCTCATGAGATGGTCATTCAATCGTGACTCGAGTATACTCTTCTTACCCTCGAGCTCCAATCGACCAACGTTCACGTTTTGATACATTTTTTTCGCACTGTGTATGTCTTCATGTAGTGACTCAACTTCTGCTCTTTCTTCCAATCCGAGTTCACTTACAAATTCCTGTTAATTAAGTGAAAACATCGGAAAGTCAACCTTAATTTACTCCCCGAATAACGATCAAGTTGTATTACCTGCTGAAGCTCGTCCTCTAACATTCGAAGCTGTGCACGGTTCGCTTCCAAAGACAGCTGCATCTTTCTGATGAGCGCATTCTTACCCTCCATCGCTTGCTTAGAACCAAGTAGAGCACCTCGTTGCTTCATCAGATCTTCTTCCAGAATGCCCAATTTTGTTTGGCTGATTTTGTTTTCCACTCGTTGTAGTTGGCTTACAATATCATTGCATTTGCAATCAACTTCTTTAATTTGCGTTTCAACTTCGTGCAAGCAAGACAATTTGAACTTTTCTTCTTCCACGGTTTTTTTTAAATCAAAATAAATCTTGGAGCGAGAGGTACCAGGGTTGCGGTATCCACCATTAAGAACTCCATCCCAACTTGCCTAGTGAAAACAGCTTAAGTAAGCACAAGGAATGGCAAGTTTAAAGAAATTATGCATTTACTTTATCTCCTTCTAATGTGACGCAATTGATTGAGTGAATTTTAGCTGCCTTCAGAGCTATGGGAAAGCTCCTACAAAGAAGAATTTTTCCAAAAACTTGCTCCACAGCTACCCTCATTGATTCGTTGACCAGACGCAACTTACTCATGAAAGGAAGAGTCTCATTTCCATCCTAAAAATTAGTAATGCGGAATAAAATAACAACCTGCTAATTGTTGGAAAACGCATACATATCCCGTTATTCTGTTAGGAGGTCTGATTTTATCCAGAGGGTAGAAACAAAATGTTCCCGGTAATCCGATTCCATTTTCGTAAGGTTCCTTGTTAATCCACTTCAGTATCTCAGAAGCTGCATCAGCAGTGTCGACGACACTATGGAAAAGTCTATCAAAGATATCGGAAGATGAAAAATCATTCATGGAATAAATTAAAAGAAATCATACTTGTTTCCTCCCACTGCGTCGAGAGCGTTGATCAATATATCCTCGCATGTGAAATGGTCAATGACTAACCCACGATACTGAGACGCCATCTTGAAGGCAGGCGTGTGTGGACCTTCTTGTCTCATTTTGCCGAGTATGAAGTCAATATGCATTGGATTGCATATTCGGTTTTGCTGTAACAACAATAATGTGCAAGTGTTTGAAAAAACTTCTAAGATAAGTTAAATTTACCCGACGTATAAATTCGCACTTGAGATGCTCTGACTTGTCATGGGATTCCTGCCACTGTTCACGCACTTCACTTTCTTTTCGCCATAATTCACTGAATTTTGTGTACAGAAAATTAGATACAGAAATGATCAATACCATCATAAATATTAATACCTGCGGGACATTTGCAATCTCCTTTGCTCCAATAATAATGTTTGTTTGTCTTGGTTTAGTTGTTTTAGTGACTCCAGGTATGTTATCTTTTCAACTTCGAGTCGCTGATGGTAAAATGACCAATTGAAAAAATAGCAGATAACAACATAAAATACGTTCGGATAAATAAATTTCAAAATAAAAAGACGAATAAGTTTTTTTTTTGCGCCAACGCACCTTGATCACTATTTCCAACTCTTTTGCTTTAGATTCTTCCCATTTCATACCCTCAGATATATAATGCAACTTTTCTTCTCCTTGGAGTACCAAATTGGAAATTTTACTATATTGTGAAATCGATAATATTAGCATAAACTTCTCCTTAAACAATTTAAATTTTAACCTCTGCTCTTCTTTAATCCATTGATTTCTTTCTTCTATAGTAGAAAATAACGTCCCACGTCCCAATTTCGCGAACAACTGTTGACGGCGTTGCTCACTCAGCATCAATCTTTATTTGATTGATATTACCCAGGTTAAAATCGACTATACATTTTACAAATGAAGGTTACATACCGTGCGTTAACTTCGTGTTCTTCTTGAACCGCTGAATTATAATCATCGCAAATCATTGAAAGCTCATTTTGATGTAAGGATATCTCGGCTTCAACGTGCAGCAAGTCTTCATTGAGCGTTTCCTGAAAATTTAGTAGCATAATTAAACGTAAGAACACAAGGAAACTTGCAAAAACGATTTACTGTATTGTCAGTTATTAAACTTTTCCTGTCGGCCAGCTCGAGTTCAAGTTTGCTGTTTTCAGTCACCAAGTCTTCTCCAATCTCCTTAAGAGATTTAAGTTTTCCCTCAGCAGTACGAATATCGGCTTGATAATCTTTAATGCACTTATCAGCATCCGTCACTTTTCCCTTACATTTCATAAATTCATTGATCACCAAATTTTGATCATCCTGAGCCAAATCCAATTTTTTCTTCATCTAAACAAATTATAACAAATTATTTAAGTTCCGGATTCAAGGTGGGAACATTCAAATTACATCTGTGATTCTAGATTGCAAACGATCTTTTTCTTTTTTGCCCAACAGCCATTCCAAGACCCGTTTTTTGGTATTTGATTCAGACCAACTTCGATAGAGCTGTTCATCTTTCTCTAAAGCAGACATATGTTCTGCGGTTTCACCAATAAACTCTTCCAATTGAGCCATTTGGGCTTCAGCGTCTGAATTAATTTGAATAGCAATTAATTCGGGTTTATTAAAAATTTGTATCTTCAGCTCATTACCTTTGAGAAGTGAATAATTTTGAGGCTGTAACTCTTTCCATACCAATGACCCTGCTACTTCAGTGATCAATTCTAACCGCTTTTTATCGGTCGCTGTAGCGAGATCATTTATCTGAAGAATAAACAAAACCAGTTAATAGTTTCACATCTCTAATAATTAACAGAACACACGATTTCATTAATCTTTAAGAGAACTTACTGTTCCTTGTTTAATGATGTAGTATGGGTTTGCTTTGGACAATCCGGCAGATTGCAGAGTATTGAGGACTTGTTCTTTTGTAACACTGTGTCCATTTATGTAGAAAACATCTTTAGCTGATGTTATTTCTCGTCTTAAACTCACTTCATCCCCCTCTTCCTATTATAGCAAATGCAAGAAAGAAAATGAATAGTCTTGCCATCACGACAACATAAAATTCAACTCACAGGTAAACGTTTATCTTCATTGTTGAAAATTATTTCAACATAAGCAGATGTAGCATGAAATCCAGCAGAGATGTGCAACAAATTCTTCCTTTCTGATGGTGAAAGCTGATGAAATTCATGTGCTAACACAAACTGTATGGCTGTGAAAGAGATACAGAAAATGAAACTAAAAGAAATCGGAGAAGCATGGGACTTGGGACTGAATGAAACATAAAGTGAGACAGCCTTACCACACAGCAGGTTAGTTTTACCAGATCCATTCCTTCCAACTAAATAGCATAATACAATAATCTATAAATTTACTGCAATTATTTTAAAGGTTAACTTATGACATACCTATGACATTGAGCCCAGGTTCTAGACACAATACAGTTTTGTTCCTGTAAGTTCTAAATCCTTCAATAATAATCTAATTTATACAAATTCGAATAAATTGTTTATCCTTTACAATAATTAACATGAAAAGACTATTAAAAAGACTATACTTTTTTAATATACATGTTGAATGTGGGAGAACACGTGAGCTCCACGTGCAGAGTCAAACACCGATTCCAATCGAATGAGGAAAAGAGCGGCAAAATGCAAAAGTTGGAAATTGGAATGTTGGCAAAACAATGAAACATCTGTTCGTTTTGGCGCCAAATAAAAAAATAAAGATGGTGGAACGTTTGGGTTTGTTTCAGCGCAACAACGCCAAATCAATAATTTGGCAAGAAAGTTATTTAAAAAAATTAATAAAATGACAATTTACTAAAGGTCCCCCTATTAGGGTCGGACAGGTTGGTCGTGAAATTGGTTTCAGGAAAATCTATATATTTCAGTCGCATTTCATAAAGTGGATAGAAGTACACCAACAGCTAACTCGTGTTAATTTGCTTTACAAAGTACATGAAATAAATCTGGAGCTTATTGCTGAATATAATTCTGTCGTTCTCTTGCAAGCAGTTCATTCGGAACGACAGAGGATTTGTATTTTATAATTTGGAAATGATGGGGAATGAGAGCTTCGTCGAGGAATGGTACCTACTGAAAACACGACAGAAGGCAAGGGACTCGATTTAGTCCTAAGGTCGTCGTTTCCCCCACGCGACCAACTCGCAAATACTAGTGTCGACGAAGCTCATATCATGGTAATTTTGTAAAAAATATCTCAACTCAGGTGTTTAATAACCTGAGTGTGTCAAGGGAATGTTAGTGAATACAATAATTCAAGATTGGGTTTACATTATACATCAAACTGAAGTTAAAGGCTACAGCGTATTGGAGGGGGATTGGCGGATCGGGTGCACTTGATCGATAGAGACCGTGTTTCCCTTATTACAATGTGTAAAATGAGGAGGATAAGGGAAATGGCCATTATACAGTCAAAGATGAACCTCAATCCGCTGCACTGAGCAAAAAAATACTTGTTTTTATCGACTTGTTTCAGACGTTACTCGATGATAGGCCAAACACTGACGAAAATAATGGGTAAGGATTGCAGTTGGAAAAATAAAGGCATTTTGGAACCAAGTAAAATCAATTTAAAAAAACTTGTCATTTGTTTTTGTGTTGTGAGCGGCTCTTGATGCGCGCCTGTAACGTTAGCAGCAGTCCGGCTAGTACGTCGTGATTGTGGAGTTTCTTGCCAAAGATGAGACGACGGACTGAATCGTCGTAGGTCAATAGGGCCACCATATTTTGCAGCAAGAATCCTTGACAATATTCCAACAATTGGACGGCATTGTAAACCTGAATCGTCGTAAATATTCAATCGTTAATTAGTTTGAGTTTTAAAACAAGTCGGTGGAAATATTGCGGAATCGGTTGCGCACCTTGGCGTGAATGTACATCGAGACGATATTATCCAAGTCGACCAGGGTCGAACACCTGGATTCACAGAAGCGGAGTAATCCGTCAAGCTGGAAGAAATTGGCAGCGGCCATCAACTCCAGCACATCATTTTGATTGACGTCCAAATTCTCACATCCTCCTTTGTACAAGTAATGCATCACCATCTGTTTTGTTCAAAATAATGAAGGAAAAATAGAATTATAGCATCAAACTGGATAGGTAAAAATTAAAAATTAGTTCTTCTCTCACCTGAAAGATGTCGTATCGGATGTCGTTAATTTGAATGATTGGCGGATTACCCTCGCAGAATTTAGAGTTCAGCATACTCTTGAATCGCGGCGAGGCTGTGATTAAGATGAGCTGCAAAATTCAAATCGACAAAATCAAATAAGTAATGTTCTCCTCTGGCCATCAATGATGTGGTCAAACCTTGTGAGCGTAAAAGACACGACCCTCGACGCGGAATTGAACGTCACTCAGTTCGGGATTATTGACAAATTTGGGGTCGATTCGAGGTCCTCCGCAAAGGGAAGTATCCCGTATTTCTTTAATGTTTTCCCGACCGTAACAGGTGGCAAAGATATCGGCCAGTAGGAGAGTGGTTCCTTCGTTCTGTTTTCGAGTCAATCGGTTAATGTCGATCGGCAATTCATTTGCTAAAATAGTTTACGACGTATACCTTGCTGTAACGGAAGATGTTGAAGATGATGGGCAGACACTCGTCGACAAACTGGGTCGAGTAGTCATCAGGTCCCCAGACTTGGAGAAAATCTTGAAGCAGCTGGTCGATGACGTTCTCCAGTGAATGTTCGTGAGCGGTGGCCAGAGTGTGCATCCAGCAGTGAAGTGTCCACGGGACGCCCAAGTTGCGCAAATCTAGCGTAATGTCCAGATGAGCATTCTCAGCACTGTGATACATGGCTTCCTGCAAGGCTTTGATCTGGCCCTTGTTGAGTTTAACGACTTGCAACTTATTGTCGTTGCCGCTTGCGTTGTTATTGGCCGATCGGGAAGAGTCACTTGAACTGCTTGATCCGGAAGCCTGTTTTAAAAACAAAAACGATTAGCTTTTTTAACTGTCGTGCAAGGATTCGTGAGGTTTTGACCAAAAATTACCTGTGAACGAGTCGGCCTGCGATCAGAAGTCAAATGGGAAGCACCTTCGGCCAAGATTTCCTCGAGTGATAACACTTCAGCGTTGCTGTTACCGTTGACCGGATGCGAAAGTAACTTGTGCAGCACGGCTCGTTGACCATGAGCGGCCGCCACGGCGATTGCGCTACAGGCAGAGAAGAAAGAAAACCAAAAAACCGCACCAATTAGAGATTTGAACCATAAATGTCACTTAACGGTCCGCTTGCTATGTTACCTGTAACAGCCTTTCTGGGCAGAACTGGAGTAACACAGCGTGTCCCTTACTAACGTCGAGAGGAATGGCCGGGCACCATGTGAGAGCAGCAACGAAATCATTTCCAGATTTCCCGAGCCAACGGCCACCTGAAAATTGAAAGAATAAAAAAACAAAATCCAAATTAGGTACAATAAAACAGCATTGGTCAATGAACCAAACCAAATTGCGCAAGGTGGATCACAAAAATACCTGAAGGGGCGTTTCGGTGCACTTGTCTTCGCTGAGTCTGGCGCCACCTTCGACATTGGCTCCTCTTTCCAGGAGCAATTTGGCAATGTTCAATTGACCCTGGATGGCCGTGTAGGTCAACGCCGTCCAGTGTTGGGTCTCGGGGTTGGGGTAAGCCCCCGGATGGGTTTGGGCGCCGGCGATCGTTGGTGTTTCGGCGTCCACGTCGGCTCCGGCATCCAGGAGAACTTTGGC
Organism: Daphnia pulex; assembly: GCF_021134715.1. Lineage (NCBI taxonomy): Eukaryota > Metazoa > Arthropoda > Branchiopoda > Diplostraca > Daphniidae > Daphnia > Daphnia pulex. Next base: position 769,433 of record NC_060018.1, on the reverse strand, counting down.
CAAAGTCTCGTCTCCGCGGATGGCGGCCAGCATCAAAGGCGTCAGTCCGTTTTCGCTGACCGTGTTAATCTGTTGGGACGGGAATTTTAGATTAGAGAATGGATCCACTCGTTCGAATCGATCTGACGATCTAATTTTACCTTGGTGGACGGGAGTAATTGCAGGGCGTGTGGAATGAGGTCACTGCGAGCCGAGCTAAGCATCTTGAATGCCAAATCAATTTTCAGCTTGCGTGAGCATTCCAGGTCATCCATGTGGCGTCGCGGGCAGAGTATCTCCTCGAACCTGTTTTTTGTTTCGCCCATTTATTGCGCAACAAACAATGGAGGGGGGGAATTTAGACGGAAGAATGAGATGATATCGCCCCAGCACGGAATTATAGGAATTATATATAGGAAGGCGGCAATTCGTACCCGTAAGCTCGGATTGGGCAATCTACTCCGGGCAGAAGAAGTCTGGCGGCTTGGGCCACATCGTCTTTATCCAGTACGGAGGAATGGCGATGCTCCGAATGAGCGCTGGCCACTCGAACCCATTCGATCAGTGGCGGCAGCACGATATAAGGTCGTTCGTACACCAATTCCTGGATGGGAGCTCTCTGTGCGTGCTCTGCATGTTCCAACTGTTTTTTCGACCCCCAAAGATAAAAATCAATTATGCAAATCAAGTCGACTTGATTTTCGGTAGGGGGGGGGGGGGACCAAAAAACCGGAATCCAGTAATAAATAAGACGACGTTTGTGGCCCAAATTTTTCTCACCTGAGAGCATCGCATAAAGTAGAAAAGTGCGTGGAGAGCGGACGATGCCCAGGTGAGAGCCTGTTTGGCTCCTCCGTTGGGTGTGGCTCCCGGGCACGGAGCGCTGTGACGGAAGTGGAACTGAGTCACCCGCTGGAGCAATTCGTGTAGCTCGTTGATGGTCCCGACGCAAGTCGTCAGTAAACTCTGTTCCAGCGTTTTGGCCGAACGGCTGTGGTCGTCGCCGTTGGAAGAGACAGACGATCCGGAGCCGCGGAGTCCGCTATCCAACCCGGATTGAGACGGCCACCTCGGGAGCGACAGGGCGCCTAACAACATAATAAAAAACAAATGGGAAATGATTGGTTTCAAAGTCTTAAAAAAAGAAATGTCGATGATATAAAAAATAAAAGTGGCCAATAAGCCACGTACCCGTTGCAGTCCTTCCGGCGTTGAGATGAGCGTAGGGCTGGAGCAGACCCCACAGATCGCCGTTGTTGGCGATGGCATTTTCCAGGACGGAGGCCGTCAGCAGGGTTTCCTGATCGGATGGCATGCATTGCATCATGATCTCTTCCAGCAAATTCTCCAGGCCGGCGGCCAGGTAAACAGCGGCGTAACTGTTTATAAAGTAATGATGATGAGCAGATGTTTCCCAGTCTCGTTACCGTCACTCGTACAAAAATAGGAAAAAAGATGGAAGAAAGAAGACATACTCGTGAATGAATTTCCCCAAACGGACGTCACACATCCAGCGATGGAATCGGCCCACAGACAGCTGGAGTGCCGCTCTGGCTGATTTACTCTGACGGACCATATCGCCCGAGACGGTGAACATGGCGGCTGCACGCAAACACGCCTGGAGATGAGAAAGAACAAAAATAAAATGTTGATTTTTTGATTTGACGTTTGAATAAATTTTAAAATTGATTGTATCTACGTACTTTGATGCAGCTATCGGCCAGGGCTGGCGAGAGGACGATACGTAGTGCCGAGCAAACTTCCTGCTTGGAGCACATGGCCAGCGGCCGGCCTAGTCTTTGCGTTTCCCTGGCGATGCGAACCAAGGCCCGTTGGAGCAAGTAGGAAAGTCGGGGCACCGTCTCCATGGAAACGCGTTCCAGGTGTTCCTTGATGCGTCCGTTCTGGATGACGCGAAGGACGTCGTGATTGGACCAGGGCAGCTGCTGGAGCTCCACCAGCCGATTGTAGGAATCGACCCAGACGAATTCGTCGGCCACCGTCACGTTGGTGTTGATGGTCTCGAGCGACGAGTGACGGATGAGCCGACGCATCGGCTCGGCTCCGCCTTCGCTCCCGCTCAAACTCGAGTAGGTCGACGTCGAGTAGGAAGTGCGCGAGCCGTGCGAACGGAGCGTCAGCTGCTCGATGGCCATTTTGATGTCCTCCAACCCCGTGGCGTGCTCCAACTGCGATGACAGATCGTCCTGCGCACGTCACACACATCATACATTTTATAATCATTGAAAGAAAACCAGTTCTCAATCAAATCAGAAAGATTGAGTAGATAATTAGGTGCACGCCAGCCATCCATCATGGAGCCAGAAGACGGACAAACGACGACGTACCTTGACTCCGGCTAGACCACGATGTCGCGACACGGCCTTTCCGGTCACCACTCTCGTCCGGTTGTTGTTGGTCTTGGGCGGGTGACTCTGCTGCGGCGTGACACAGTTGGCCGACATCCTATTGGGACAGGTACATAAATAGAGAAGAGAGAGAGAGAAAAGAAAAGCAATCAGAAATTCGTTTCGCTGTTGGTGTGTCTGTTGTTTTTTTGGGGTCAATCGATGACTTTTTCATGGAAAAAATGAGCCACCACCGTGTTTGGGAGGGTGGAGGAAAGAAAAGAATCTTACTTGTCATCTTCAGGTACGGCGTTGAGGCAGGTGCGGTAGTGCGTGTGCCTGGGCAGGGTCTCGGCAGGTGGCGACGAACTCGTGTGTCCATCCGACATGCTGGCGTGACCCGAAGATCGGTTCTCGTCCGACGACGAACCGCCGTACATCGACTCCTTGCGACGCTATTCCAACCAAAAGAAGAAACAAAAGACACTAATTAAGAAAAACGAAACGACCGACCATCTTTCCCAACCAAAAAGATAGAAGTTGGTGCCAAATTCTGTTTAAGGCCCTCGAGCCTCTTTCCTTATTCCTTATTCCTTAAATGAAAGGACAACAATTTTGGGTTGCACGTGATTGTAAATTCGCCCCTCGCTTCTGATTTTATTTTTAGTTCTCTCAATGATCTTCCCCTTTTGATTCTTCTTCTTTTTCCTTTCGAAAATAGAAAACGCTGGACGCCTTTTTCTTATTCCAGGAAGATAAATACGTGCGCGCCATCAAATCACAGGTTCTGACCAGAGGCTACTGAATAATTTGGGCAAAGGTGTGTGTGTGCGCTTGGTATATAATAAATTCGTGAGCTTTTACAAAAGACTTTAGGCGAAAAATCAAAAAATGAACGTAGGGGAGAGAGAGAGAGAGACGGCAGTGCTGCAGCTGCACATTCATCACTCTCTCTCTCTATTCCCGGGCTTGATTACGATGATTTGAATATGATTACGAGACTTGTGTGTGTGCTCGCTCTGATCAGACCAGCCTGACTGGGCGCACACATGATCCATTGGCGCTGCTACGAAGTTTGCGGCCTCTCAACTTGATGATGATGATGAAGTGAAAGGTTAAACTGATCACCGGCCGGCCAACGCAATTTTTTGATTTCTTACCTGCAATAGACGCAGCTCGTCGACGCTGATGTGGTGCGGGAAGCTGAGGATGTTGCGGCGGCGGGATTTCAGTTTGGTCGGCGGACGCTTCCGGCTCACCACGCCAACCGGATCGCCATCCGACGAGCTTTTCGAGAGCGATCCGCAATCGGTGACCGATTCGGGCGACATACCGGCACCTCCTCCCACCAGCAGGTCCGACACATTGGAAACGCCCGAGGCCATGAGCCGCGACGAAGTGGAAGAATTCGATCCACCACCACCGCCGGCCGTCTCGTCTTGGTCGGCGGCGACCGGAGTCGTGGCCGATGGAGAGAGCGGCGACGAATCGGGTCGGACCAGCATCATGGACGGGTCGGCCAGTCGGAACAGGTAGCCACTGGCTTCGGCACTGAGTAAATCCTTGTTGTTGTTGTGATGGCGGCCAGAAAGGGCCAGTGTCGTCTTGAGCACCACCGACGGACTGCTGGTCCTCAGCGACGACTTTGTCCCGGTCGAAAGGCTTTCGTCCATAGAAGAAATCGAATCCAGCAGCTGTTGATTGGCGGCAACATCGGCGACGCTCTCCGATCCGCCCGTTTCCGCGTTGCAACCGACAGCGTTGACCTCCGCCGAAGAACTGGTCTGCTGCTGGCCCGATGGATTGGATGGACTCGCTGGCAGCGCTGGTGGCAACAGCAACGGACTGGTGGTGGCTGTGCCCGTTGTTGCTGGTCTGGCGTTGACGGATTGATCGCTGGCCGCCGACGATTCGGAATGCCCCGCGGCCGACAGAAAGAGGAGCGAAGGCTCGTGTTTGCTGCCAGTGTCTGGCGATGGTCCAGCACTGCCAGGACAAGGAGCCGATGGCTGTGAACCTGTTGCTGCTGCTGCTGCTGAAGAGCCCGCCGGGGTTGTTGTTGTTGGGATGCAAGAGGAGGTGGAAGAAGAAGAAGATGAAGATGAAGACGAGGAGGAGGAGGTGGTGGATGAAAAAGAAGGGGAACAAGTCACAGCGGGCGAAAGAGGAGGTGGCTCACTCTGCAGCACTCGACTGCTGCTGCTGCTGACCACAGCGGCTCCCGTCGCTGCCGTTGGCTGTTGTTGACCCAGACCTTCGAAGCTCAGATTGGGCATCCGATGGGTCAGACTTTCCAACTTGGCATTGTAATAAGGATACTGCAAATGATGGATCATCTGTTGCTGTTGGGGTTGTTGTTGTTGTTGCTGTTGCTGCTGGGATTGCTGTTGGTGTTGTTGGCCCTGTGGTGTCATGGCTGCACTTTGCTGCAATTGTTGCGACGAGTGTTGTTGTTGTTGCTGCTGGTGGTGAAGCAACTGCTGCTGGCCACCCATTTGCTGGGACTGATTTCGTTGTTGTTGTTGTTGCTGAGGGTGGCACTGGCCAACCGGACTGTATAATCTCTGCGGCGAAGAGGCGTGAATGAGCGAGTTGTTGCCATTGTCCAGCACTTTGGGTGAGGACGGAGAAGTGGCCGACGACGACGAGAGGAGCGAATATCGGTCACGCGGGTCACGCAGTCCTCCGACAATGGCCGCAGAGCCGGCCATGGCGCTCAGACCGCTGCTAGCCCGCGGTTGCTGGAACGCTTGCTGGTGTTGTTGTTGTTGTTGCGGGCCACCACCTGATGCCGGCGACTGCTGCGATTGCCGCAGATTGCCGATGATGGAAGCCGGGCCGCCCGGCGCTACAGCCGGACGTGTGGCGTAGGCCGGATTGGCGCCATTAGCCAAGCCGCTCAACATTTTGGGCGAGGCTCCAACAACCGACGGAGAGGAGGAGCCCGAAAGTCCCGCGTTGTTGCCCTGCTGGGCCGTGGGAGGAGGACCGTAGTAGTCCCATGCGTCACGGGCGTCACGGGCCATCAAGTCCCGACTACTGCTACTCGTATTGTTGTTGTTGTTGCTGTTGTTGGACGTGGCCAGGCAGACGATTTGGCTCTGGACGAGTCGTTCACGAGACACGGAACGGACGGCCGCCGACGCGCTCATGATGGATGGAACTCCTCCTGCGCCCATCATACCACCGCCGCCGATGCCGCTGATGTTGTTGTGGCTGGACGAGCCCGCACCGCAGTCAAGTCGGCCGGAATTATTCCGGAAAGCCTGTGCGCGTAGAGTCATGTCCAGCGAATTCGGCGCAGCAGGAGGGAGAGACAGCAAAGTCATCACGCAACCGTTTCAATCAAATTGTCCGTGTCGTCCGTCGCGTTTTCCAGCCAAAGAGACCAGAGGGGGGTAAGGAAACAAATTCACAAAAAAAAAGAAATGGGAAAAAAAATAAAAATAAAAATAAATTAGAAATGAAATTTTGGTTGTTTTGTTTCGTGGAATGCGTCGATAACACGAAAATGCAACAACAACAACAAAGTTGTCGAAATAAAATTTTTAAACAAAAAAACCGCCCGGCCGAATAGAAATGAAAAAGGCTCGGCTGGATGCTGGCGACTCAGCGGGGGTGATGGGTCGAAAAATGAGCGGCCGGCCTATAATGTACAACAACATCTATTCTCGCAGCTCAATGTTATACATCAAACGTGATGTTACGTGTGTGTTATAAAGGACCGAAAATAAAAAGAGAAGGAGAGAGAAAATATGAAGAGAAAGAAGATGTGCGCGATGCCGGTTGTCATCATCATCATCATCATCATCACGCCGACATCATCACAAAGACGAGCGAGCGTCTCTCCTCAAATTGAAATGCTCTTTTTCTTTTCGGTGGGCGAAAGGGAATTTCCATTTTTCCTTTTGTGCCAGCGCCAAAAAATGATGAGACTAAATGGCGCTTCGCATTTATTCGAAAACGGGACGAAGTCTGAGAAAAATAACAAGGAAAGCGTGAGCCCCGAATTGGGTAAACGGGGTAAAAAAAAAAAGGTGATGGCACGAACAATTTTTTGTTGGATAACTTTTCTTTTCAGATGATGATTTAAAAATTGAATCGAAAAAACGGATAGGGGACAAGGATGAAGCAATCATTTTCCCGTTTCGTTGGGGAAACAGATGACATTCTATTTCTGGAAACTTTTACCTCGTTCAACTCAAACTAGGTGGTCGTCAAGTTGATCCGGCATTCCATTAGGGAGAGACGGGCATTCGACGAGGTGTAAAAATATCGTTTGAGGGACAAACGCGAGCTGACTGATGGTTAGGAGGAAATGGAGAAACGAGAAAGAAAGCGACGATTGCCATCGCTGCCTGGCCCAAAATGAAGCCGTTTGACTAACCGTGAAACAATTGATAGAGACGCGTATAGAAGCCCAGTCTCAGACAACCGGTTACAAGTAACAAAAGAAAACGAGCTACCGCACATTGGAAATGAAATCAAAGAAATGATATTCCTCCCTTCACACACACAGAAAAATGACTCGACGATTATTAAATCTCGACGAGATTCAGTGGAATCGTGACTCGGGGAGTCGTCCGCCGGAATCATCCGAATCATGTTGGCTCCTCGACCGACAACCGGAATCATCTGCGTCGAGTGGATCATGACGTCAGGTAGAAAAAAAGAAGAAAAAAGAAACAAAACAAACGACAGATGGATCGACGCGATGGGTGGCTGGAAATTGTGTTACTGTGAATTTCAGGACTCCCCAAGGTGTGCCGATTCCGGCGGCAATTTCAATTGGCGGAAGCGTAGAGAGAGAGGCGCAGAGATCATCCGAGTCTATAAGAGAAAGGAAAGACGAAGAAGAAGAAAAGGAGATTCTCACTACGAGAAAACGACAGCTGAATGGAATCGGAAGCTTTTTATCACGCCTCTTTAACGACATCGGGGTCGGCGGGAAGAATTTCGGTCACGAAAACACACAGAAAACCTAACCAATTAGCGATTTTGTGACGGGGGGGTTGGCGAAAGGTAAGGACCTCGTGGAAAATGGAATACGAGAAAAATGTTTTTTAGAAGAAGAATTTTCTATTAGAAAGTGCTGACAAATTTGCCGTTTGCATTTTTATATCATTGCTGTTTTCCTTTTCCTTCATGCCTAATTAAGACTACACGGCCCCGGCCAAAAAGAGATGATTGTCTGCTCGTTACGGCCAGCGCCTTGGCTGCTTCTTCTTCTTCTTCTTCCTTTTGTTTCTTTTGGCGGAATTGTACAAATTTTGGGTTTTTGTGGTTTTTTTGAAAGGTCGTTTCAGAAAATGAGCCGTTGAATAATGAATTTACAACGGCCTAGACACACACAGGGCAGTCAAAAAGTTATACGACGGCCTTTATTACCTGAGTGGTGGTGGCAGCGGTGCTGTTGTGGGCGGCCGTCATTTTCAGGACGGGAGTGGATCCACCGCCCAGGTCGCGTGACGGCGATTTGCCGTTCATCATCAACGCTGCCGCCGTTTGCTGCGATGACTGGACGTGGAGTTGTGACGGATGTTGACCCACTGCCGCCAAATTATGCGATTGCGGCTGCTGCTGCGGCTGCTGGTGGTGATTCTGGAACGCCGGAGACGTCTGGTGGTGCAGGAATCCAGCCGTGCCGTAGCCGCCAGCTCCTCCTCCGCCATTTTTCAAGAGAATTGATCCATCGGCGCTGAGTCGGTTCAATTCGCCAGGCCTGAAATCGAAATAGGACAATCATCAGTCAAAAAGGCAAAACAAGCGGAAAAAAGGGCACAAAAATATTCACGATGGGGGGTGGTGGTGGTGGGTAAGAGCAGATCATACTATAAAACTGACTAATGAATTCCAGTCATCGCCGGATCCTATACAGTCGTGATATAAAGGACTCTCGGGGCAATCAACCAATCAGCGATCGCTCATAGCCTCATCCGTCAACGTCTCGATCACCCACGCCGGCCCTCACACTTTTATTTATTACTTGTGTGTGTGTCTGCGCACCCATCCGCACACACGGACGGACGGGTCTGGCGAGTTAATACACGTGTGTGTGTGTGAATGTTTCGGTGCGCACGTGCGCCTTTTTTGTCCGTTTCAACCAAAGTAAGAAACCCGCCCGTTAAAGTGTTTTTTTGTCCTCCTACTCGGCACGGGCGAGCGGTCAATTGAAAAGGAGGAAAAAATGACTGACCGATCGTTGATTTCAAGTTGATTTCATCATTCACATTCGAGGAGAGAGAGAGGGGGAAAGAAAAATTAGCATAAACGAAGGGGCCCACAAAGAACAAAATTTCAGACTCACATAACATGGCGAAATTATTGGTGGGCATTCAATAGATAAGAGAGAGTTGGCCACATTGTAGTAGAGGATCGGTTACATCTCCCCAACAGGAGAGAGAGAGAGCTGGAGAAAAATGGCCCTTATTCTACATATTCAAGTAGGCGCTTTTTCGTGAATATTATTAAATAAGATTACGACCACGTCATCTTCTTCTTCTTTCTCGAGTGGCTGGCCGGCCGGCGCAACCAACAGACAAACAAACAAATCTGAAATCATCATCCGCGACTAACTCTCTCTCTGTCTCCACTGTATGTTTGCGGAGGCCGAGACTGTTACGCATTGTGTAGCCGAGTACAACACGAAAACGAGCACGGATTTGATCATAACGGGATCTCCAGTGCGCCGAAAAAAAGCGGCCAAAAAACAAGTAAAAGACGTAAGTTACGTACGTCATAAGCCACAAACAAATGAGCCGACACAAAGCCAAACAAAACAAAAAGATCTGATAAAGTTCGTGCGGCACAACTATTTAGGTAGGATGACCGGGCGGCCAACAACAACAACAACCACCGGAGAGAGAAGATGATGCGGAGATAATATTCAGGTCGGCCCTTTTTTTTTCCTATTTTCTGGGTGAAAAAGAAAAAGGGGCGGTCAGATGTTCCCAGTTAAAAGGCGGCGTCCTGCGTGAAGTTAAAAAACAAACTGGCCGGGCATTGGCGTGTATAAGACTCAATGATGATCACCCGCGTGCGGCAAAGTACGTTTGATTTATAGACATTTGCCAAGTCGAATCGTCAGCAAGCGCAATAATAATAATAGCGGGATAACCCAATGCAATGCAACAACATTTCTCACAGGGTTCGTCTCAGCTATTCTTATCAAATTCGGGTCCCGCCTCGCAAGAAACCGCACACACAAGAAACTGAATGGAAAGAAGAAGAAAAACTATATTCTGTGCGCAATCAAAGCATATCGGCCTCATCAGTCATGCGATAATGTCTAACCTTTTCCCCCAACAAAATTCTTTCGTCATCACACGAAAGGCGATCGACAATGCGCCGTGCGAATCAAAAGTCCCGCGCCCTCACGGCGGGAAAAAAATCAAAGAACTATGCGTCATAGTCAACATTGATCTTGTGTTGTACTTGACTATCCACTCCCTTATCTGTTTTTTGCATAGCGTAGTACAACATCACTTTCCAGCTCTCCGATGACGACAGATTTCCCATCGCTCTCCCCCCATCACATTCATAGAAAAAATGTGAACGCAATTGTCTTTTTCTTTCGTTGGTTTCTTCAAACGCTCTTCTCGCAAAGGGAATCACGAAGTTCGGGAATGAAGAATTTTTTCTCCTTTTCTCGTTTTCTTTTCTTTTGAGTTTCTTTTAGTTGGTTTGCACCTGATTTGCGGTCGTAACGGGTTGAGGTAAAAGTCGAGGGGGGCGCGCACGGAAGTCATCGTGAAAAAAAGAAGAAGGTGAGCAGCGCAGCACACATACACAATAAAAAGAAATTAGCCAAAACTACAAATGAAAATGTTTTTTACGAAAGAAAGAAAAAAAAAAGAGTCTAGCGCGGAAGAAATATAAATAAAAGGTGTCGTAAACACGACGTGAAAAAGAAATTTCTCGGGTGATTTTTTTTTCGTTTATTTCGCCAAGGTGAAGGACTCCCGGTGACCCGTCCCTTTTTCGATCCCGCCTCCCCGTCGGGAAGACAGAACCGCGAGACTGTGTTGTACATTCCGCGTACCGTGTGTGTGTTGGTTTTTTTGTTTCCAGGAATTTCCGTACGTGTCGGGCGAATATTAAGACGCGGGAGACAATCAAACATTTGCAAGAGTCAAAGTCGTGTCACGCCTCGACAACATTTTTTTTTTCGTCTCGTTGTTGTTGTTGGCTGATTGCGCGTTTTCGATAACGTCCCGACAGCTCAGCAACAATGCCAACAACTTTGCTGTTGACTCGCGAACCAATCACGTCACAGCGTTGCTCAACTTTGGCCGTGCTAGATGCCCAATAATATCGCGTGATGATGATGTGATCCACACAGTTTCATATATGAGCAACTCGGTCAGAAAAGCAGAGTGTCGTGAACCGAAAACAACCTTCTTCTTCTTCTCTAGCCAAAGATTATTTTTAATGAAGTCTGTAATGGGAGCGTGGAACTTCACCTGGAAAAAAAGAAGCGATGCGATGCGGATGAGAAAAAAATCCTCCGCCGCACGCGCGTTCCTTCGCTTCTTTTTTATTATTACAGACAACAACAACAACAACAACTGGAGGTAAAAATATCAAAAAATAAAGAAGAAGCCTATGCCTGTGGTCTCCATCCTTTCACCAGAGAAAAAACCCCAAAAAGTTTACTGGGTGAGAGAAGAAAAACGACTGGATGTCAATCTAGCTCCAGGGGTGGTGGTGGTGCCCAGTGAACGATACGTTCATCTGTATAATCATCTCGGTTGTTGTTTCCCCTCCACTCAAGAAAAGAACATTCGAGATGACGCTGCCCCCCGAAAGATTTTGAAAAGAAAAACTCGTTTTATTTTAGTTTTTAAATAAAAATAACTTTGAAAAAGTTGGTGCTGGTTGCTGCTGGTGATTACACGACAGGTGAGCACACCCAAACAGACGGCCAAGGTAATAAAGCATAAAAATGAGAGCTGGAAAAATAAGAAAAAAATCCTAGACGGACGGACGAAGGAGGAGGAGGTTCCTGACTGGACGGAGGTCCGTGTGTCTAACGGCCGCCAAGGGGTAAAAGGTGGGCCCACAGCTGACGAATGTTGCCCAATTTGATTTTTGATCAATGACTTATTTTTTTTTTTCGGGTTCAGGGAGGAAATATTAAATGGGAGACTTTCTCGAGAAAATACGAGCGATGGGAAAAACTAAATTCTCCTCCGCCACTTGCGAGAGTTTCTGATTTTGTTCAGTTTCTCATTTCCCCCTCGTTGATGGATGGATGGATGGAGCCGGAGACTCTTAAATGGCCTTACCAATCGGTCGCGTTTGTGGAGCTGCTGGTGGAATCGTATCCCAATCCTCGTTGGAACGCGTCCTGCAATCGATAACTGAACACGTTTTCAATCTGACGACTCAACTTCTGATTGGTCTGTCTGGCCTCGCGGGCCGTTCGCTGGCTGGCGCTCTTTCTCAACATGATGATCGAACGCGCACACACAACAACAAAACTTTTGAGTCGAAATCGATCAAAAAGAAATTCCAAATTCCCCCAAAAAGAGTTATTCGCTGCCGTTTTTTGTCAAGTTCTTTTTTTCTCCGAACAGAAAATTCGCCCGTCGGTTTGGCTGGGCGAAAGGGGCGTGATGTGCGGGACACACCTCGCTAATGAGAGGTGTTACACACGGACGGACCGCCACCAGAGAGAAAACACCACACAACACAAGATAAAATTAAGTTGGAAATGAGAATTTCGACGTGCACACTGAGATGGAGTTAAAAATCATCTGGAAATGACGCCGGCCGCCATTTCCCCTTTGTCTCGTTTGAGAGTATCCAATTTTGGCGAGAAAACTTTGCGCCGAGTTGATTGGTGCCGTTTCTTTTCAAAAGAAGACGACGACGGGCCGTTTTCACGCGAGCAGGCACGACGTAATAAGACACACACAACTGAAGCGGCTGCTGACGGTAGCTGCTGCTGGAAATGGATTGCGGGAGTGGAAAGGCGGGTTGCCGCTACTACGACGACCGACGGTTGTTGTTGTTGTTCTCCCGACGAAGGTTGTGAACAGTACTCGCCGTGAAAGACAAAACGCCGCTCGCCTATATAGCAGTGGCGGCGGCGGTGGCGGGCGTCGGGCGTCGTGTGCCGCCCGACTCGGTATGTATCGGGAACGTGCACCCGCGGGCAAGAAAGCAACTCAGCCCTTTTTCCCTTCGTCATATAAATAATAAACAGCAACAACTAGTGTAACCGGCAACTCTCCAACAACATTTTGGCCTTTGCAACAGAAAAAGATGAAGAAGAAGAAGAAGAAGAAAAGAGGCGCATCTAATATGGATGTCCAGTTTCTTATCCCGTTGCCGGCCCAAAGAGAAAGAGATATATGAGAATTGTTTGTGTGTTGTTGTTGTTGTTGTTGCTGTTGCTTGCAAATCAAGATGAGGAGAGATTCTAGGTCGTTAGCGGGGGGTCTTTTCCAATCAGTTTTTCTCATGTCATATTCTTATTCCGTGTGCGGATATTCAGACGGGCCAGACGATTAGATGCATCGGGTTTAACCTATTTGGCACAAAGAATACCGGCCGATAGTCGGACGGACGGACGGACGGATGGACAACCCGCGAAAAGAACTCTAATCAATAAAAGTTAGTCAATCATTTGACCAGTTGATTCGATCGTGTGTTGCCTTTCATTATCCTCATCATTATCATCATCACCATCCTCATCGTGATAAACAAATGAATAAATCAAAGAGAATCAAAAGGCCATTGAACTAATTGGATCCGTCCTCGTTTTGTCTGATGGCCCGCGAGGGAAATCACGCAAAGGCAAAACGCCGGCGCACTTAGCATTTCTCGTGGAATTTTATTACTTATTTTTGTTGTTATCTTTTGAAAAATATTCGGACGTCATCATCATCATCACCGACGTGATAACAACAACAACAGCAACAACAAAAAGTGAATTAAAAGAACCTGATTCCCCCCATCACGAATGAATAAATCAACTGCTCATTTCTGATCAAATATTTCGGTTGTTTCTCCTTTTTCCGCGGTTTTTATGCGCCCAAACGGTTAACCGAGTTGTTGTGTGCTAAACCAGGTGTATTACAAGTACTATATACCCAGAAGCCAATAAACCAAAAAACAAAAAAAAAAGAAGAAGAGGAAAAACTTTGAAACAGGCCAACAACATCACGGCTTGGTTTAGCCCCGTTGTTTCTTTTAATGAAATGCAACAGCTGATGATTATTACTACACCAGAAAGAAAAAGATGGGGAAAAAAAGGACTGCCTCTTTCTCCCATCTTTTTTCAGGGGGGCTTCTCTTGAAACGAAAAAATAAGAAAAAAAAGAAGGAAGACGAACAAGAGGAATTTTCGACTCGGTTGCTCGCTCCCGGGTAATTATTCTTCGAACTTTTGGGAGACTTTTTTCCAGTTCTTCCTATGGGAGAGGGGGGAACAACTATAGACGTAAACAAGCGATTTATATAAAAAGAGAAGAAGTCGAAGAAAAAACCTGTTCTAATAGATGGATGACTCTAGAGCAGACACACACACACACACACAAATATATTACAAAGACGGTGGGGTAATGATCTTCCTTCTGGTCTCCGCCTCCAGAGTAACAGAAATTGACTGTTTCTTCTTTTCTTTCTTTCTGGTATTACAATGATTATACGATACCGTGGAAGATATATAGAACTCTCTCAAGTCGGGAAAAAACGCGTGTGGGTTTCATGGGCATGTGTGTCAGGCGATTAACATTTTCCTTCCAAAATGCGCAGCCTATACTAGTCCTGTACAGACTGCAGAGTCTCATCCTGTTCCACATTTTTAACCATTTTCCTATTTCGTTGGCCAAAAAATTCACATTCCAACTTTGATCGAATTTGTCTTGCCATTTATTGATTTTCATCCGATTATTCTTCTTTTAAAAAAAAAGAACTTTTGAATAAAATGTGGCAAGAAAAAAACAACGAAAAAAGTTTTTATACGATCGAACGGAGGGTGCGCTCAGCCGCTCCCGCAGGGTCATTTGAATTTTCTTTTTTTCTTTTTTACACGCTCCATCAAATCAAAGCAACTCCCCCCTTCCCTTCACTAAAAAGAAAAAAGAAGAGAGGAAACAACCGATTGATTGTGTTGCATCACGCGCGGTTTTCTTATTTCATTTTTTACTACATCCCAAAAGGTGGGAAAGCAAAGAAGATAGAAGCTTACCGTCTCTTCTTTGGTCGACACTTGACGTCGCGCGCAGTACACGACGCCACTGGCAATATTTACAAGGTGATAATAATAAATAATAAAAAAACAAAAAAAAAATGCGGAAAAAGATGAGTGTTAAGCTGTGAAACCCAAGAGAGAGAGAGAGAGAGAGAGTCGGCCAACATATCTACACATAGGCGAGAGATGCAGTAAAAAAAAAAAATAAGAATGAAAAATCCGGAGGCTGCTGCTGCTGCTGCCACGGCAGTAAGAATAAAGAGGCAAATAACCAAGATGGACGATCCCATCTAATCGTATGCTGCGCATATATAATAGTAACAATATACACGGCAGTGGATGTATTATATACCTCTACTATAGTATGTATACGATCCGATAATAATAATAATACGAGAAAAAGCGATACACACGAGAATATTTTTCTCTTTCAGGAAAAAGAGATTTAAGGAACCAAGGAAGGATTTTTATGTTGGCCATTCTTTCTTCTCTCGAGAAAAATAAGAATTTATCGTCTGGCTGTTGGTTGTTGTTGTTATTCGCCCGTAAAAGACGTCGATTGCGACTGTAATGCAAGAGATACACGTCCACTCGGATGGGGTCGTATAACATTTGCCAAAGATGATGGATTTCTCCCATCTCTCTTTCTCCCTACAGCTCTGTCCATTTCTTTCTTATTTCTGGATTTCAAGCGCAAAAGAATTTTGTGTTTTTTCGTCTTATTGTACGGATAGAGAATGAGGGGGCATTCGGTGGTTGTTGTTTTTATTATATCCACCGTAGGTTGAATATCGCCTGACCCGATGGATCGGCGGCCAACCCCCTCTGAAAAACACTGGCCTGTCAAAAGATTGGGGGGAGGAAAAGAAACGTCCGTGACGAATCGATGTAATCGAGAAAAGAAACATAACACGAAAAAACAAAAAAAAATCGGTGGGGGGGAATCAGAAGAAGAAGAACGGGGGGGCCGCAGGGCCATAACCTGCTCGATACGTGTCCCCCACCTTTCTGACCGGTGTGTATAGTATAGTAGAAGAAGAAGGTGAATAACACCAGAAAAAAAAAAAACAAAAAATAAAATAAGATCCAATGGAATGCTGGAAACAAAATTCATTTGCATAAGAGAGCAAAAGAAATCAGCATAGAATTGTGTGTGATGAGCTGGTGGCGGTCACAAACAAAAATGATGGACTAGCAAGAAAAAGAAAAACCCAAAGCTGGGCTTTCCTTTTCAGACGAAAGCAATTAAAAAACGGTTGTTAATTCAACATTTTTTTTAAGAAATGAAAAAGTTGCGTTTTAATTTTTTAGTGTTCAACATTTCCGCCAGTTCTTCTCCGCTCACAAGATGTCGAGACAAGAGAATCAGGTTATTATCACGACGACACACTTTCCCGAAAAACTGATCCTCCTCATGTTTTGGCTGTTGTTGCATCACACACACATCTTTATTAGATTAAGCTCACGGTGTGTGTGTGATAGGTGGAATGACGGCGGCGGCGACCCAGTAATAGAAAGTGCGTGCCACATCGTCTATATCGATGCGCAGCACATCTCTTGTGGGCGAAAAACCCAAACCGGCGCGGATGAATTCAAATGTGGAACAATCGACACACGCCAGAAATTCAACTCCGACCTTGTTTCCATCTTTCCTTCTTTTAATATTTAAGAGTTGCACTCATTACACACTAACGATCGAGCGTGAGAAACACATCCAGCCGACATGTGTATAAAAATATAAGAAACAACGACGACGTTTTCGTTTGATATTTCAACGGGGGTCGGTCGGCCCCCTTCTTGTATCGGTGGGCGTCGGCGAATGGTGTCGAAATGTCTTCATCAAAGACACAATCGAGACTTATTTAGCCGAACAGAAGAAAGTGCCCCGAGGAATTTAAAAGGGGGGAAGATAAAGAAAAAAAAAAGAAAATTGTTCCTTTCATCGATAGTTTGGTAATCAGATTCAAAAAAGGAAGAAAGATGGTGGGTGCGCATTCTCAGTCGGAGGGGGTAGACCCCCTACATTGAACAACACGCCAAAGTTCTCAACACAAAGAGTCAATTTCTCATTCCTCCTCGAATAATAGCCCCTCCGATATTTTTCTTGTCTGGTTGTGTTTTCCCTCTCGATTCTTCTGCTTGAGCCAAGGGACTCACGCTGAGATCCTACACGGTGATATATTTCCACGTAGATGTACCTTTTTTTTTTTCTTTCGAAATGTCTTTTGAGGGGTGGGAGTTCAGAAGGTCGACGACGAGGGAAACTCAAAAAAAAAGATTCGAGACAAGAGACACACACACACTACGGGACCGAAATACCAATCAGAAGGCATCGTCTTTTGAATATTCAATTCATGTAATAAGAGTCTCAGCCAGAAAAAAAACCCTTTCCCCCCTATCTAGTTTGACTGGAAATGTCCCAGGGAATTTTGACCTATCGAAAGTAACAAAAAAAAAGAATTCCAACCCAAAAAAGTTGATGGGAAAAAGTCCACGCCTCCCCCCCAGACTTGATGACAAACGATCTCTCAACATCTTCGACTAACATAAGAAGCGCGTGCCCAGGTTGAAAGGGAGACTCGGGGGTCTGTTACGTGCGGTTTACAAAAGGACGCCAGTCGCCAAGGCCTACCAAGGACAACCAACACAGAAAATTGTTTCTTCTTCTTCTTCGGACGAAAGAATGTCGTCATTCCACCCAGCCACACACAGAGACAAAATGTCTTACAAACTAAATGAATCGTTTGACTTTTTCTTTATTGTATAGTGAGGGACGAGGGGGAGTTTGAATTGTTTTCCTAAAAAGTTCCTGGAAAAAGAAGAAGAAAACAGGAAATCTTCAGTCAGAGTTTTTGGGTGAGGGACGGACATGAGAACGGACGAGTTGAAAGGCTTTTCCCCACCACCAACAATCGAGGGCTGGAAGCATTTCTGTCCTTTTTTTTATTTTTTCGACGAAGGTAGACGACGAAGAAGAAGATGGATTTTAATCTTTTTTCTTTCCCAGCGGATGGGGAATGTGCTGATGGCTGTGTCCACAGTCCGTTACTTGGAGATTGATAAAAGTCTATCACTACCGGGCAAGAAACCCGGCACTGTCTGACTGACGTTTGGAGCCACAGAGCTGCTGCTGCTGGCCCGGCTACTCTAAACAATAATGAGGTATCCACCCCCCTTTCTCAATGTCGTGATTGGTTATTCAGAATATTAAAAACCATCAACGGTCGGTGGGTTTCCGGCGACGTAGGGGGAATCAGAAGGAATGGCCTGGGATGGAAAAAAATTGTTCGACAGACCAAAGAGCCTCGTCGTCGTCTCTCTCTCCACCATTTGAATGAGTAGATTTATATTCATAAGGAAGAAAGCAAGACGTAACCCACTCTGCGTCATTCCATCGGGGCCGGCCCGTCTCTTCGATTGCTTATAATACATTATAGATAAATGATTGCATTTATTCTCATTCCGGACCGGCTGAGGGATGGATAGGAGCAGCTCCATTCGACACATTCCCCTTTTTGCTTATGACGTACCCAAAAGTTTGAATCAAAGTGGGAAGAAGAAAAAGGGGGGAAGAATGTTTCTCATATTCATGACGACGGCAGAAGGCCAACAAACACACGGCATCTTATAGCACGATGGGCAGCAGGAGTAACGATCCTCCGACGGAATAATTAAAGAAATTCAAAATTCAAAAAAAAAAAATAGGTTCCCCTGGGTAGATCGAATTTCCAATAACCTGTTTCAACCTGTCCTATGCTCCACTATCCCCGCCAGTTCGGTTTCAGATTTGTGTAAGTCAGTGTGAGTCAGGGCATAAATAACGTCGTTCGTGACTCGGCGGGAGTGGAATCGAATCCATAGGAATAAGAAAACAACAACAACAACCGAAAAAAGAAAAAAAAAAAGATGAGACTCTTCATGTCCGTCTGTCCATCTTCCGTCCACGTCGACATGCCTATGGATAGAAAGGGGCAATCGGGCAAAATAAATATCCATCGGAGAGAAAAGGCCGGGAATAGTCGATTCAAAATTCGGGAGAAAATAGCCCCTCGTGTCTATAAGGGGAGAGAGGGCCGTCGTGTACAGCAAGTCCGTCCGTCCGTCGTATGTAACAAGAAAATTTGAATTTGAATTAGGCAACAACAAGAGCCGCAACGGCGCGCCCGTGGCGGCGTGACTACACATTCACCGTATTATAATCTAACACGTCCCTCTTCTTCTTCTTCGTGTACAAGAGAGAGTTTGTGGTGGAGGGTTAAAAAAGAAGGGCCGTCATCAGCCATTGACCATTTCCCATTCTCTGTCGGTATTGTACGATGTTGTCGGCTCGACTCCAACCGACCGAGAGAGAGAGGGGGGAGGAGGAATCAAAATGACCCAGGAGAATCCTCTTCTTTTCAAGGTTCTTGACTAGAAGAAGAAAAATTTGGGACACACTCGGCAGAAGCTCAACTCTCTCCTTCTTCCAGTCGTCAAGTCTATCGAGATGAAAAGATATTTCCCATCCAGCGGATACAAGAGAAAAAAAAAGGGGCTGTACCCCCCTCTACTCTTTAAAAAACCTTTATCTTTTTCCCAACTGTCTTGGGGGTAGTAAGAAAATACGGGACATGTTGTACACAGTGTCTAGTGGTTGGGGAGTACAATAGACATAAATATATGACAGGTAAAAAAAGAAGAAGAAACCCCTCAATTTTCGGATGTTACCCCCCTCTCGACAGACGATGGGAATGATGTCGCCGCGGCGGTCGATCCGTTTTCTTGGCCACTTTTCGTCGCCTTTGCCAAGTGCAGTGCAAGTGTTTCAATATCGATAGTACTGCAGCTGCTTTTTCAAATTTTATGGCCCCGTCCACGTACCTATACGTGTGTGAGCCGCAAGGAATTTTGGCGACGGATATAGCGGAGAAAAAACGAGCGGTATTTATAGTCTCTCTGCGATCAATAAACACACGAAATGGGGGAGAATTTCTCTCTCTAGAGTGTAACGGATCTTTATGGGCGATGCCCAACGGCCGTCGTCCCTTTCCATTTGGTGGAAAAAGAAAAAAAAAAGTCGAGTTTGAAAAAGGAAAATTCAGATCCACACGCCAAAGGAATAAATAAATATCTGAATATGGGAATTACAATACGAAATATATGCAAAAGAAAAGAAAAAAGAAATAACGTTTGGAATCTCTCTTCTTTCTTAACTTTGGGTTTATTTGATTTTTTAAGATTTTTGTTACCTGATGAAAGAAAGTGAGTGAGACCTCGGGTCGGGCAGTCCGACAGGTTCATTGGACGGCATCGTCGTCGACATCAGACTGTGGCTGTTACTGTGGCTCATGACTCTGATGTAGAAAAATATGACGAGTTTCTGATAATCAACGAATCCCGGCGCACATAACACCACACGGCAACCGTATGCAAATTTCAAAAAAGTGAGTGGCGATCGTCAAATCGCCTCCCCTCTCTGCTGTCGGCAGTCTTCCCTCCTCCTTTCGTTCAATTGCCAATCTCGTAGGGGCGATCGCAGACGCACACACAATCCCGACACTCCCGACACTTTTACCCAACAGATGCTCGGCTTCTTCTTCTTCCTCCTGCAGTCGACCCTCAAGGTTTAAAAAAAAAACAGAGTTCTGGTTCACCTCAACCTTGCGCAGGGGGTTCACGCCGTGAGTCCTCCTCTTCTTCGTTTGGGGAGGGATGGAGAGAGAGAAACAAAAATTGAGGGCGATCTTTTATTTTTTAAAAAACTCAAAAAGCTCACGGTTGAAAATTGTCGTGTTCTTCTTCTGGTGGAACGATGATTACACTCGGATTCATCCACCACACAGGAGGGGGGGAATGCTGTGAATCTCTTTGCCGTGAAGACAAAACCCTCGAAAAACTTGTAACTCGTCTCGGAATGAATCATAAAACGGGAGGGAAGAAAAACGAGGAGGAAAAAAAGGTCACCACCCAAACGAGACGCCACTACTCATCCACCACTCGCTGCTGCTGCTCTTGGCTGCTTACGACTCACCACTAACCCTTAAAATGAAGACAATCAAAAATGGGGGGGATGAACCGCAATCAAAAACTCACAAAAGATGGTGATGGTTGGTGGTGGTGGGGGGGGGGGGGGATCAAAATGTTTTCAAAATGGGAGCAAACACCAGGAGAAGAAGAAGAAGAACTGCTGCTCAAGAGATTATTCGCAGCTTTTATAGACAAGATAACGGGAGTCGGAGTACAAGTTTGGCGCCTCCGATCTTATCTATCTGGGGCTGATGGCCAACAAACCAGAGAGAAAAGAGCTTCTTCTTCTTCTTCTCTATTTTTTTTGATGAGTTACAAAAATATAATTCCAAAACGTCACGACTAGCCCGGCAAAGGCAAATCGGCGATCAATGAAGAAGAGAAAGAAAAAATGAAAATTTCTTCTTCTTTCAAAAGAGGCGCCGACCGACTACACATTTGCCACCCACTATCGGCCTGTTCGACAACTCCCGCAGAGTGCGCGCGTTCGCTTGATTTGGCGAGATAGAGACGAGAGAGTATCACTTAGACAAGTTCGCGTGTGCTCCGTCACTTTGTCGTGTTCCAGCTGCGAGAACATTCACGCCGGCACTCATTCACGAGAGCATCAAACGTGAGCAGGCACACACACACACACACACACATAGACACACACAGTCGATAAATCAGCGATAAATCATCGTTTGTTGCCTTTTGTCTTGATCGTCGCTACGATCGATCGCCGATCTTCACGATCCAATCCGCCGCCGCGCTGGGGTAATCCGAAAACTATTGCCAAGCAAATTGTTCACGAGCGTTTCACGTCGAAGGCTCAAAAAAAAAAAAAAAACACATTGGTTGCACACGCAGAAAAATTACCAACAAATCGGGGTCAACCGTGTCGAATTGTTTGTGTTTGTGTGCGCGATCGAAAAACCGCTGACGAGCTGGTGGGGGGAATCAAATGACTTTGATGTCTTTTCTTTTTCTTTTTTGGCCAGTTAACACGGCGACTGGCACTGACGAGGAGGTCAGGTGAACTGTTGATCCAGCCAGTCGAGTGGCCACTGGTGTACCACCACTTGGCCGGGTGCCCGCAAGATGGAGAAGTGGATGATGGCGTGCGCGTTGGCTTGAGCCAACCGACAACAAGAGGACAACCAACTTCTTTTTTCCTTTTCCTTTTCCTTCTTCTTCTTGTGGAAATTTTAAAAAGAAGAAGAAGGAGAAGGGAGGCCCATAGATAGGATGGAAGGAGAAGAGCAACATCAACGGTGAGCAGCAATCCGGTTTGAGATAGATTAGACACATAGAGGGAGAGAGAGAGAGAGAAGGGTATATAATGATTTACCACACAGGTAAAAGCTGATGGTTTTATATAGAAGCTTTGAAGAGAGAGAAAGAAGGGAAAAGAAAAAAAGAGATTGACGAGAGAGTGAGACTGGACTGCTGGCCCGATGGAAGAGTCCGTCTTGTTCGTTCGTTCGTTTCTCTTCTTATTTTTTTTCTTCTTCTTCCCCATTTTTCATTTGGCTGGCGGGCCTTTTTGGAAAATGCTCACACATGTTCTATTCCTCCGAGGGGTAGGTTCGAATAGATAGAGAAGCTGCCTCGTAGTCAAATGAGAAGAAGAAAAAATTGATATAAAAGTCAAATAACGACCGAGGAGGAGGAGGGGCTGTGCGTTGGGCAAAGAAGAGGGAACCAAATTGGATGGGGCAATCAAGAAATAAATAAATAAAAAAAAAAAGAAAATAAAAAATAAAGTCTGGCGCGCTTCTTCGAGATTTGGTAAATGCTTAGAGCATCATCAGCAACTTGGCCGGGGAGACGACGAAAGAAAACTCGTCATTTTCTTTTTATGTTGCCTCGATTGAAAAAAAAGATCCAAATCTCTCAGACTCACTCCCCTAATATTCCAGCAGCATGACGGACCTGCTGTTACACCGGACCTGCCCATCTGTCGGGACGCTTTTCAAGTCGATAAAAAAAAAGAACAAAATTTTTTGGGGAGAAAAAAATCTGAACGAGAATCGGCTCAGCTCTCATTTGAAAGAAAATAAGTTCAATCTTGTATCTTTAATGTCATCATTTACATGGTGGGCGGGGTCTCTCCTTACCCGTGGGGTCCCCCTGCAACTCATTTTTTTCCTTTTTTACAAGGGAACCGCGAAAATCAAAAGTTCAGAGTTCTTTTCCCTCGACGGCGATGATGCACCGTGAAGAAAAAACACGGACAAGATCAAAAAGGTAAGAAGGTAAGAAGAAGAAGCTCTAGGGGCATCGTCTGAACTGGATGGGAAATAACTTTCGGGTCGAGTAATGTCCGTGATGAACTCATCCCAAGCGGATATATAGTTATGCGATACCTAAAATGTTTGTCTATTGTTGTGTGTGAAAAAAGGTAAAGAATTCTTCTTCTCTTTTATTTTCTAGTGTACATCTTCTTCTTGTCGGTCAAAAGAAGAGGGGGGAGCGATCCTTCATGGTGTGGTTAAGAGTACCGCGGTCGATTCTTTTTACCAAAAAACTATTTCATCCACACATAGAGAGAGACTCTTAGTCTATTATCATTCTCATAATATACCAAAGACCCTCTTTTTTCTTTCTTTTGGGGAAAATCAAAATTTATCCGGCGAGAGAAAATTGGTGCCAAGAGGAAAAAAGAAAATTTCCTTTTTTTTTTTTTTCGGGAGGGGGGTTTTGAACCCTCTTATACGAGACGGGGGGATCTTACACCCAAAAAGAAAAAAAGAAATTTCCATGATTGGATACGCTGCACACGTTCCGAACTCAGGTGGAGGGGGGTGTTGTTGGGGATCCATTTCCTCCGTTGTAAAAAATAAAATTAAAGAATTTCTCTCCAAATGAAGAAAAAAGGAGAGAAAACGAGAATCGGCCTGTTTTCTCCTTCTTTTTCCAAATTAATTCCCGCCTTCAATTACTCACGGCAATAAGACAGACACAGAAATATAAAGAGCCAGATGAGGGTGAGAATTCCAGATCGTTACTTACCAGAGTGTAGAAAAACCCTGGCATGAACGTAATTGAGAAGGTGAATAAAAAAAGATGTGCGTGGTTGGTCCACATCAATTGGGGTTAAAATTTAAATTAAAAGTTTTGCTCCTCATCCAGAAATGAAGCCGACGAAAAAAAGAAAGAAAGAATGAGAAAAATACATTTCGAAAAAAAAAGGCCGTCCTCGGGACCGATAATAAACACACATATAATCCCAGACAAACGCACAAGAAGATCATTTTCTTCTCCGAGAGTTTCCTTTTGTTTAAAACACACAGACACACATCGAGATATAATTAGATGTGCGAGTGTAGAGAGAAAATCTCTCCTCTTCTTAAACAAATTCAAAAAAGTTTTTCTATTCTTATGCAACTGACTAAGGGAAAAAAAAAAGAAACAACAACAAAAGCCCATGTTTCCAGCGTTTCCAAAGTGGCCAGCAAAGAGGAAGAAGAAGAAAAAAAGATAGGACTCACCTTCTGGGTTTGGGCCGAATAATTTCGTGGCTTCCATTAACGACCTGACTGAGACCAGGGCCCCAGAAATGGTCAGCGTCACGGAACTCTGGGATCGGATGATGCGTTCCTCCGCCACTGCTGCTCATCGTGCTTCTTCGATCGGCCAGCAACTCCAGTAAACACCAGTCGAGTACTTTCTCCTATAGCCTGGAAACAAAAAATAACAAAGAGAAATTCAAACGTTAATTACACGAGTTCTACAATTATCTTCAATTGACGATTGCTGTTTGTCTTTCGCCATTCATTCGACGACGTATTTGGCCTGACTATATTCGGGACGATTGGACATTTCAGTCCATCCGATTGTTATTCCCTGTCTAAACAGACGAATTTGACCTCCTTATTTAGTCTTTAAAAAAAAAGGAAATTCCAGGGTTCCTGGAAACTGGATTCGAAAGACGCTGCGAACGAACCTTCGTTGGTTCATGGCAACCATCGACCTGTGGAATTCGGACTGGAATGGCACAAACAGCCAAACAAAGTGACAACCGGACAAGTAAAGAAAAGATTAAGGTGGAGATGGAGGATAAGAATCGTCCAGGTGGGTGGGAGAGGTCTCTGGGGTTGATACCATCACGTTTCACGATTGGCAATCTCATTATGGGGTTATCATGGGTGGAGTTACCATCGGGATGTAGTGAAGGACGTGGAGGATTGTGTCGTGTGTCAGGTGCAACGTCCAGAACGACAGGTCAATCAACGATGCAATTGCAAACAAGAAAAATAAAAATAATAAAAAAAAGGAAAAATACTTGTGGTGGGTAGTGCACACACGATAACAATGCATCGTTGATGTTTTGATGTTGGTTAATAACAGATTCCTTTGCACAATCTCCACCAGCTGTATATGGCATGACAACCTTTTGGAT
Organism: Daphnia pulex; assembly: GCF_021134715.1. Taxonomy (NCBI): domain Eukaryota; kingdom Metazoa; phylum Arthropoda; class Branchiopoda; order Diplostraca; family Daphniidae; genus Daphnia; species Daphnia pulex. The sequence continues at coordinate 744,514 of NC_060018.1, read as the reverse complement.
TGGTCGGTCGATTCCATCGTCACAGTTCAAGTTGTCGACTTTAAAACCCGTCATCAATGCAGATTTGAAACTTAAACATTCTTGGAAAAAGAAATACACAGAAGAGAACGTTACAACTTGAAACTTGAATTGTTTCTGAAAAATGACAGGCCGAGAACACATGCGCCACCTATCGTCGACTGCGGGCACTGCTTGCAGGAATGGTGGAAAAAAAGGAGGGAAATTCAAACGGGAGAATCGATAAATGCCTGAACGTCGAACAGCGGAGAGTACGAGAACCACAAAAAACGTGACCCAAGTCATAAAAATAGCCCGTCGATATTGAAACGTGAACGTCGTATCGAAATCTCAATTCGCCTTCGTGTGTAGGCGGATGATCGACTACTTTGGCGATGCAACTCGACTTCTTTTTACGCACTCGGTTCCCTGCAACGTCAAGTTGCATCATTCACGGTCAGGTGATTTTTATCCATCGACCGGTCCATTACGTCACTGAAATGCTCGCGCATATTTCAATTCCTCGTTTCACCATGAAGGATGCGAGAGCCGCAACGGCACGGCACAGCGGGGAAGGAATTCACCAAAAATGTTGTGAAGAAAGAAAGAAAGAAGGAAGGAAAGAAATAAAATGGCGTCGTAATTAGATTTGCCTGGCAGGTGAGTTGCCTTTTCTTCTATCCATTTTGACTTTTCAGACGGTCCAAACAGGACACAACAACAGACGAAAATAAAAAGAAGAATCAAAAAAGAATAAGATTGCGTGAAGAACAATCACGGAGCTGGCGGGCAACTCGGGCGCAACAGCAACTCGGTCTAGAGTAGAGTAAACCCAAAAAGTAGAATGAAGGCCAGCCTGGCCAGCGCCATTCCCAAAATACTTCAAAACAACAACAACAAAAAAAAAGGCCAGCATCTAATACAAATAATTTAAAAATAGAATAAAACAAAAAAAGATCCAATCAAGAAGACTCCGAAATGGTCACGACGGCGATGACTCTGCAACATCTGCACAGCAGCGGTTTGGCGCGAAAATTTAAAAACTCGTAATTGAAGCGACTCGGCGTTGATCGCGCACTTTGCCGACCACTTTCTTTTCGCGGTAGTAGGTGCACAAACACCAGAATGGCTGACGAACAGTTGAAAAAGACGAAATAAATTCCATCGGAGACAATGCGCCAGAGTGGAGCGCACAGGGAAGTAGGTTACATTGACGGTCTCGCGCGCCTTGGCAGATAGATTACCGTTAAAGTGATCTGGAGGGGCCCCCCTTAAACAGCCTCACTCATTCAACGTATGCCCTAGTTGCTATAGTCGGGGAGGAGACTTCTTCTTCCTCATCACCAGCAGCAACTTGTGTAATAGTAATCATAATAATTCTACAGCACTCTGCCGGGTCTCTTTTCTTTCTTCTCTAGCTGCGATGTGCGCCCGTCGTAAGAGTGCAAAGCAGCAGGAGGAGCCCAGGAGAAGAAGATTACACAATGATTATTGTGTATTGTACGTAGCACTCGTTTCTTTTTCTTTTCTTTTCTTCCCTGCAGGACTGTGACTGGGTTCATTCCTGACGTGTTAGAAAGCTTGGCAAGGCAGCAGCAGCAGGGTTCGTCCTCAATTTCCCAGAGTCCTAATGAGTTGGTCGGGACACGGCCCAGCAGCCGCGCAGTGAACTTTGATTTTTGCCTTTTTTTGGTGGTGCCAGGGCCATTGGCAAATCAAGGGCTTGACGTTCAACCCATGTTGAACTCGGGTCATTCCGGCTGATGCGATGTCTAATTCACTACTCGCTCAACTCCTCCTTCGCCAGTCTACTGTAAATAGTCGGCCGGGCACACGAGACAACACCAACAGCCCGAAAGGGGCAAAAGCGAAGACTCCCTGAATTACGATCGTCGGTCGGAATGGGCTATGCGGTTGATTGCCATCGGTTCATCGACAAATGGCCAAATTTGGAAGGAGAGATAAATAGAAAAATAAAAACAAAAAAGCAAAAGAATTTTAGAGGGGGGCTGATAATCAATCAAGATGAATAACGTCCAACTCTTTTAATTTTTCTTTTGTTTTTGTTTTTTTAAGAAGAAGAAGAAGAAGAGAATAAAAAGGGAAGAACTCCCAAGATGGGGCTGCTGCTCCTAGTAAAGCAAATGACGTATGTATAGAAGCTTTGGCTCCATTCGCCACTCACAAATTTGTTGGAAGGTCAAGACTGAAGAAATTCAATTACTTGAAATTTCCTTTTTGTTCTTTTCTTTTCTTTTTGGATATATGTTTCGCCAGGGTTCCTCCACCTTGGTTTTTTCTTCTTCCTCCCTTTTTTCTTGTTAATGACGAGTACGCCATTGCCGCCAGGTACGAAGCAGATATTATTTAGACAATGCACAACACGTTGGAGTCGTTGGACGTGCAACACACACAGTGGACTGGACAACATTTCGGCCATAGAAAATAGAGCGGCCGGCCTTGAAAACCCTTCAATCCATTTCTGTATTCGGATTCTTTAGCCTTTTTTTTTATCTTCAACCTCATCAGCTCCTCATCCAAACAGTCACGCAGACCCTCCTCCTTTTTAACTGAGGGACACACTGCGCTATATCCCAGCCAAATAATTTGCACATCTTTCGGGGAGGGAGGGATTTTTTAATATTCTAAAAAGATAACAGACATTTAGCAACGCATCCCATGTACGTTTCGTCCAGGAATGTTGAATTACCTTGGCCCCCCACCGTTTTGTGCGCACTTTAGAATGTTATAGTTTTTCAAATATTTTTTGTTAAAAAAAAAAAGGATCTTTTCTACGTGGTTGCATAAGACGGGGATTGCGCGTATTTCCCCCGTGGGTGATGGAGTAAAGAAAGAAGATGAAGAGGTCCGGGTCGTAGATCATTTCTGTGCCTCAGAGCGAGGACGTTGGTCCAGCGCTAATCTCATTCGTATTATGATAAGAATCGCATTCCAAAGATTGGCCAAAAGAAAAAAGAAATAAAGAAAAATCTCTGTGATTCACTATGGGTTCTTGGCTATGAATAGGGGAGACGGGCCCGTGGTTTGATCGGATTTAATCCAAGACCATGACGAGATATGAAGGGCAGATGGCCTTTACAAGGAAGGAATAAATAGGGGCGCGGTTAGGTCATTTTCTTCTTCTGATAAATGGGCAAGAAAGAAAAAGAGAGAAAGAATGACGACCCACAAGACTTTTCCCTACATCTGCGAGACTATGGCGAGGAGGATGATGATTTTCTTGCTGGTTGCCATTCAGCTTCTCCGCCATTAGACAACTCAAATGGAACGCCAACAAATAACCAAACAGGCGGAAAGGGAGGAGAGCCAACCACACACAACCTCATTGATGCATTCGAATACTTGTAACCTTTCGTCTCTCTCTCGTCCAAGATCTTCCATTCTTCGAGGTATTTATAATACACAATGATCGGAATATATATCTACAGCTAGAGAGAATTCCATCGATGTATACGACATGTACGCACGCCTCTGCTGCTGCTGGCAGGCAAGAACGATGGCCCAGCAAAAGCAATAACATCATTTCTCAAAAGGAAAGATAGATGGAAAGATAGAGCCAAAGAATTCAATAAGAAGAAGAAAAAAGGTTGGGCCATAAAAATGGAAGGAAATGTAATAATCAGAAAAAGAAAAAAAGATGCTCGGACTCTTTTATTTTTAGAAAAAATGAGATATTCGGTCATTTCAGAGAAATGAAAACAAAAAAAGGGAACCGGAACCCAAAAGAATGCAATGATATTACAGGATGATGGAACATTTCTTTTTTGCGCCACAAAAACCAGGTTGCGCCATATAGTAGATATCCGTATCATCATTCAAAATCAACGATTATTATGGCAAAAGTTCCATGCGAAAATGCACGGCAATTGAGCGAGCTCTCAATTATTATGAAAACGATGCGGCAACTTCTTCTTCTTCTTCCACCCACATCATTTAGTTTTTCTGGGCCGTTTTTGTGTTGGTCTCCGGAGAGACGAGAGACTCTTTCGGTATAGTTAGAGCCATGAAGTTGCCCAGGTTCTCGTGAGGAGACTGAATAACAAGCGCCGCAACGCACTTAGATAATGATAGGTTCGGAGAAGAAGAAGAAGAAGAAGAAGATGATAGCAGCCGGAGCAGGAGCAGCACACACACCACCGTCTTCTTCAAAGTGCTGGAAGAAAAAAGCTCGATTTGGAAATCCAGCCGAAATGTTGTCCTCTCATTAGTAAACGGCAAAAGAAGAAGAAGAAGAGTTTCAAAAGGATTCTCTAGCGCGAGACGACGAGTGCAATAGGCCTAAAAGATAATGAGGCGTTCGGCATGCACAAGACGTCGAGCCTCCCCAAAGTCCATTGAGACTGGGGCAAACGAGAGATCCCACCTTTACCTTTACCTGTCTCTCTCTCTTTCTCTCTCTACGCAAGAAATAAAAGGGCCCGTGTAATTTATGCACTTGCCGTTTTCGCTACGGGATTCTTATCGGCGAGTTCTTCTCTTTCGCCCGGCAGCCATCGCATACCTTGACGACGTTTGACCCGACCACCATTCAAGAACCTACACACACACACACACACACCAAATGGTCAAAGAAGAAGATGAAAGGAGGAGGATGCTGCTCGAGCCGAGATGACCGTTAGCCTCTATAATCCCATTTGACTATTTTGACTCTCGTCCTTTTTTTTCGAGCCTTCACGCGAGAAGATTTTTTTCTTTTTCTTTTTCCTGGCCGATCGCCGGTTCGATCGCACGGGCTTTTATTTTTATTTTATTTTTTTTTTTAAATCCCGGCGACGACATTGAAACCAAATGAAATTCGAGAAAGGGAGAGAAAGGAGAGGCCAACAACAACGGACAATGAAATCCATCACAGTCAAAAACGTAAGAAGCTTCGCGCGTCACAACACCGACACGGATTGGCTGCTGCTGACTCGGCGGACGTAATAATGAGCGGTGAGAACAAGAAACAAAATTTCCCTACTCATTTCTTTGGCACTTGTTTCTTTTTTTCTGTTTGCTGTGGCTCGAATAATTGCCTTGCCATCTCTCAGAAAAAGAAGAAAAAAGAGGTAAGAGGATTGTTTGAACTGGGGCGCCAACGGCAATTCGGATTCAACTTGCCAAATGGAGAGGAACGAATTCCTCAATACAATAAGAGCCCATTTCTTCTTCCATTTTTCTTTTAGCGTAACAACTAACGACACGTATACAACGTTGTTTTGTTGTTCACTTTGAAAAATATGCGCCTGGTCATCGCGGGGTAAAGACGTCCGGCGCTTCGCCCGTCATCAAATTGTGAATTCAACATTCGCCAATTGACGATTTCTCGATGCATTATGCAAACAATATTTTCCGTCCCGTTTTTTTACTGACGAGTGGAATCTCTCCGAATTGCGCCTGCAAATTCTTTTTCTTTCTTTTTCTACAAGGCGCTGAGTCGCACAAGAGAGAATGGCGCATTCCTAACTGCGCGTACGTCAAGTCTTTGCTGAATCATAAATCAGCTGTCGTCTCCTCGGCTTTTATCAGCTCATCTTTCTCGGCGGACAGTCAGAGGCAACCGGTGGCCGTCCAAACTCTTTCGCACAAAGCTGCACCTTGTGATTACAGTGTCGGGGGGGACCTACACTAAACAACTGGGCAAGGCCGGGTCGGAGAGGAACGTTTAAACTAACATAAATAACGGGCCGATCAAGAGGGGAAAATAAAAAAAGAGGCCAAACATAATTTTGTCTTTTAGCAGCAGCAACAGCAGCATCGCATATGTAAGAATGGCCACTCGAAACAATCAGAATAAGAAAAAGAATAGTATTTATAGTGGCCTGTTCTTTTAATGGGCAAAGGTATCTAATGAGAAGAAGGACGACGGCAACAAACGAGATGATTGGACCACAGCCGAACCTTCGGCTATTCTTTGAATGGCATTTTTCTGTATAGACTTTATCTCATCGCCTCTTTCTACCAGCTATAGAGAGAAAAGAGTAATTATTACTAATCTTTATTTTTTGGAAAAAAAAAGGTCCAAACTTCAAACTACCGCGGTCGTTCGATTAGCGCTGGCCCATTACGTGAGCGTCTCAAACAAACTCTCATAACCGTTATTACTTTTTTTGTTTCTTTCCAGCATTTTTCTAAATTCAATTCGTTTCGAGAAGAAGAAGAAGAGAACGGCCAGCGAAAGAGCGCGCGGACTTTCAGCTTATTATTAGTGGCTATTAGGCGATCATGACCAGCTAGACCCTTTTATTTTCTGAGGAGAAGAAAATCACACAACCCGCGGACTTGGCCGGCAAATAAACGAAACTGTTTTCAAAACGAAAAGCACAAAAAACTATCGTGCGAAAAAATAAATCTACAGCGGCGGCGGCGGCGGCAGCCGCCCCTCCCCTGGCGCCAGTTGCGTTGTTGTTGTTGTTTTTTGTTTTTCGCCGTGGCCTCAACTGAAAAGAAACCCACCAAGATGTTGCGACCAGCCAACGAACAGCCAGTCGCCCAACAGCGCCCCAACAACTTTTGAATGGTCAGACGGGCTAAACCAAAAAAAATCAGCTCCGAGCGTCTAGTCATATCGAACGCACACACGGAAAGTGGCAACCGAATTTACAGTAAATCTTTTTTCCCGCTCTCACCTTTTTCCACTCTTCATCATCTTCAAGAAAAAGAGAGAAGCAGTTGGACTGGAATCTCCCGAAAAATTAAAAAAATAAAAAAACCAAGTTGGAGCCAATCACGCAGTGCTCAGTCGAGCCGAGGTCTAACCAAATTACCCGAGGAAGCACACGCTGATTATTTGCTATTGCTCCCGTTCGTCCATCGCTCGTCCTTGTTCCTCACTCTCTACAGCTTCTCTCTCTCTCTCATTCTCTTTCGAGTCTCTTGTACGTGTCTGTCTGTCTCTTGCATGTCGTGCCTCAAGCTACGCATATCTCAGTGGGGGTTATCGCGTGCTGCCTTCCAGCATCGTCGTCCTCTCTTCAGTTTCTTTCTTTTGGGTATGTTGGTCTCGGTTGTGCTCTTCGCTACGCAACATCCCCCCCTGAGTCGCTATTCAAAACTTCTTCTTCTTCTTCTTCGTCTTCTTTAGTTGCTCTTGCACACGAAAGGATAAAGAATAGGCCCCTTCTTCTTTCGAGAAGAAAACCAAACGAGAAACAAGAAGAAGAAGAAGAAGAGAAATGCCAACGCCTTTTCCACCTTATAGAGGGAAATCTCTCGCGGCGCCGTTGCGCTCGTCACACACACCAAAATCCCGCGGCTTCTACTACATCGGCCAACAGGCGAAAAAGACGACAGGCCGGCCGACCAGCCGGTAGGCAACGCTGCATCAAACTGGATTGGCTTCCACGTCATTAGACACAGACCCACTAGAAAAATGAAAGAAAAAAACAAAAAGAAAAAAAAAACGTGCGGTACAGAAACCCACCACCTTCGGAGGCTGCGATAGAATCACGTAGCCGCTGTACGCCCGATCGCCCGAGTCCCGATCGTATCCTCTTTTTCCTTACACAAGGGAGGAATGCAAGGTCGTGTGCAAGATGACGTCTCCAAGATGAAAAGATTACAACCAAAACATCGAAAGAAAAAGAAGAAGAAGAGTACCGACCGAAAAAAAGTCACTCGGTCACGAACTCGGAATGTCAATGCAAATATCCGGGCTCTTATATTTTTACCCAACAAGTTGGAAGGCTCTTGCTCTTTTGGTTAGAGGGGAAAAAAAGGAAAAAAGAAAGAAAGTCTGAGAGGACCGCAGAGGACAAGCAACGACCGTATGAATACGAATGCGTGTAGTATCAAAAAGAAAAAGATCATTTATCATCTTCCGAGAGAGAGAGATGAGGAAGAAAAAAGTCAAACGAATTATTTCGACCCCGAGGAGGAGGTCGTCATTCTTCACAACAAAGTCCCCGCACATAATTTTTTCTTCCCCAAAAAATGTTTGACAAGTTTTAAAATAAGCACTTGACCGTGCAACGGTCGAACAAGGTAATACGGGCAGTTGCATCAGCTAAAAGTGTGGTGAAATAACAGCTGGAGAAACTGGTTGCAGCTGATTGCATCGATCCAACTGCAGCAGCAATGCAACACTAAGAGTGTCACCATCCAGCAGCAGTAGCATTTGTGTAATGTACAAGACCGTGATGATGGCAGCCGGTAATAATAGCACACATACGTACATAGACTCCGGCATCTATTAATTTCGATCGCCGTGACGAGTGAATGGCGGAGGGGAAAAGAGAAATGGAATGTGTCGGTCCGTCCGTGTTTTCCTGCTCGATTCCTTTTGAACCTTTTGGTGTAATCAACGGACGCATTCTCCCATGCGCGATTCAACGCGCTCGACCGGTCCAGCATCTCAATGAATCCCAAGAATAACCTCGCACGCGCATGAATGAACGCTCAACCATTCCACCTGGCCATCACCAAAAAGTTTTATCCTCTTTTCTTTTTTTTTAATTTTCTATTTTTTGATATTTCGACCTCGGGATTTTTGTTGAAGGAAAATTCCAATTTCCTTTCGGCCCCTACTGCGTCGTCCATACGGTGCACAAATCAAAATGCTGCCGTAGCTGCTGGGCTCTGCAACGGGGGGAAAAAAAGAGACAAGCCCCGGCCGTACAACACACAGGTGCGACTCACCTCACGGGTTGAACGCGCTTTTTTATGAACCAGAAGAAGAAGAAGTTGCACGCCCCAAATCGGGAGGAGCTGCTGCTGGCCCCTGCTGCTTCCATACTGTATTTTTTTAAGAGATGTATACCACACAGCGAGAGAGGAGGCAGACGGACATGTCTGGGAGTGTGTGTGTGTTATATATTGGGAAAGCGCGTGAATATTATTACAGCAACAACTCCCTTCTTCTTGCCTTTTCATTCCGAAATAATGATGATGATGATATTCGTATTTGAATTAGAATTCGGCGGCTACAACCGTCCATCCGTCCGTCCGTCCGTCCATCTCAGCGACGTTTCAGAGGGGGAAGAAAACCAAAAAAAAAAGAGCCAAAAAGAACAAGTCGGCACATCATCCACTCTCTCTAGCTCTTTCATTCCGTCTCTCGCTCACGTATGCATATATATGCTAAACAAATCATACATGTATAAAAATGTTATCTTTCTCTTTGGATCTGTTTGATCCATCCCCTCCAAACTCTGTTCTTTGCATATACAGCTGTGACTGCATTATATTGAAAGATCGACCTTCGCCGGCCGGCCCCAAACTTTCCTTCGAATTTCTTATCTCTTCTCTCTCTCTTTCTATCCGAAGATAAAAGGAAAAGGGAAAAATATAAAAAAACGAACAAATAAAAAACAAGAGGAAAGCATTTAAAATCTATCGATAGCTAAACACTGCCACCGACTACTGTATAATGCAATACATATCCCCCCCCCCTCCCTATGAAAATGTTAAATCGCGGTGTGTTTCTTGTCGACGAGGGGGGCTCTCTCTCCTGTCTCTCTGCGATTGCGTGAACGAACATCAAACGAAGAAGAAGAAGACGAAGAAGAAGAAGAAGAGAATACATGTATAGAATCTAATATACATGTGGAAAGGGAGGAGAAGGAATTGAATATTTAGCAAGGCAAAGATTGGATGGAGGAGTTTTTCGAGGCAAGAGCTCCAGCGCCAGCAGTGCTGATGGGAATATGAAAGGAAATCTCATCTTGACGGACAGCTAAATAAATATCCATGACTCGAGAGAAGATGAGAAAAAATAAGAAGAAGAAAAGGAATCAAAATGGGGGGGGGGATGGCAGGTTGATGATGGCGTCCGAATTCCATCAGCGACATCAGCGCCTGTCACAAGAGAGGCCAACCCGAAAAATAACGAAAAAATACTCTTTTCTGTACCTCGTTCGTTATTATTTACAGTCACGGCAGAGCTGTCGGGACTGCACACACACACACGTGAAACGCTGTGCGTATCGTATACGCAAGACGCGCTCACGAGGAAAGGAATAAAGAAAAAAAAGGATTTCAGTTGAGTAACAGAGTGAGCGGGCGACAGGTCATCGGCATTCCAACGGGCCAAGAGAGAAAATGGGTTCCATCGAGGTATCCCTTTAGCTTTCTTCCTGCACGCGCCACAACCCAGCACGAGAGAGAGAGAGAAACAACTAATTTCTCCATTAAAGGACGTCAATTTGTTTCGGCCCCAACTTGGCTCTCTCCTCTCCTTGTGTTTCGGGTGGATTCAGACCAACTGTGGGGGCTCTTCCTTCCACCTAGCTATATTTGGTCGATTCCAATCTCTTTGGGGATTCTTCGGATTTCGTTTCTTGTGAATGGAAAAGCGCGTTTCCTTCTTCTATTCTTCTTTCTTTCTCTCTTCCTTCCAATCCATCGGACAAATGAACTGCTGGCTGAGCAATGAATCCACCAAGATGGTGAAAAAGCCCAACCATCTTTTTAGGAGATGAGAGTCTTTATTTATCGTTGGGGCGCTTTCGATATTCCCATCGGCCCCATTCCGGTCCCCTCCCTCCCATCACTATACCATCCGTTTCGCCAAACAAACATTAACATTCACGAGAATGTGTTTTTTTATTCCATTGAGGAAAACCTCATTCCGCACACGTCCGAGGCGCTACGCAATAACATTACGGTACTCACTAGATGCGCGTGAAAGGTGTAAAATATACTTGAACGCTAAAATCTATTCATTTTGCGGCATTCGGTGGTGGAGGAAGGGAAGGGAACCGAGACGGAGAAATAAAAATAAATCAACGCCAATCCTGTTTGTTTACTCGATCGGTTCCACCTCCTCCTCCTACCTTCTTTTGGGTGAAAGGTCTTTCAATAATAAACAAGTCAATGGACTGCTGGGGGAAAACAAAAAAGAAAAAGCTGTTTCTCTTTCTCCGGCAGTTTTGAAAATGCCAAGCGGAAGTTGCGCACTCCTGCCAGCCGAAAGATTAAAAACAAGGTGCGTAAATACTCGTTTGCGCTGTTTTGACCTTTTGGGGTTTCCCCCCTTCTTTTTTATTTGACCTATGCGCGTAACATTTGAGTGGAAAACGTCTGTCCATAAAGAGACTTGAAAGAAAGATATTTTAGACTAAAAATAAAAAGGTTATTCCGGGGGAGCCGTGTGCGGATGTGGAAACATTTCCTTAGAAAAGAAAAAAAGGGTGTGGCTTAACACAAGAAAAAAATGTTTTGGCGCGCGCCGCACTAGACACGCAACTCTCGAATCCCGCACGATTTCCTCTCCATCTCGACGCAAAAGCGGCAGCACACGAACGTTGAGTATGACAAGACGATCGAGCATCCGGAACCATTTGAATTTTTATCGATTCCCGCCATTCAAGAAAAAAAATTTCTTCTTTTTCTTTCCTTTTGAAATGTTTGAGATTTTTAAATGACCCGCGCATACCAGTTTTAAAGAGGAGAGTCGGTACCGAAACGAGGGAGGGGATTCAAGGGGGTGGGCAAGGAATAATTACAAGAACGAAACGCACCAATTAAAAATAGAGGGGGAAAGTTCCAACAACAGACAACCCCAAACATATTTCTTCCTCAAAAAATAAAACGAAACCAAATTTTGTTTTTTTTTCCGTGAAGAGAGAGAAAAGACCCTCCATCAAGAAATAGTCGGCGATAAATTTCCTGACGGTGATTTTCATAATATGACCCTTCCATGTTTTATGGTCTGTCCCGGCTTATTCTATTCTTCTTCTTCTTCCCCTTTTTTTCTTAGCATCTTACCACTTTGCCCTCCGCTGCAAAGACTGTTTGGCTGCTGCCTATAGACCGGCGCATTCAACAAACAACAAATTTCCAAAGAAAAGAAAGAAGAAGAAGAAGAAAAAAAGTCTCGACATGTTTTGAAACTGGCGCTTACACAATGTTCGCAAAGGCGGACGCAGACTAACCAGAAAAACCAAAGAAGAAAAAAAAAGGAATGAAATATATTTGGTGAATGGGGTAGGAGGTGTAGTTTGTTGATAAATCAAAAAAAAAAAAAAGAGAGAAACACTTGCGTGCTCATAGTCATCTATTCAACTGGGCTCCTCTTCTTGTGTGTTAACTGTTAACGAGGAGCCAACACAAGAACCAGAGAAAAAGAGAGAAAATGTTGTTTTACATCGGGGTTGACCGACAATTTTCTTTTTTCCTGGCGTCGTCGTCCCTTTTTCGCTCCGTTACATCAGAAACGTGTTTTCTCCTCTTTATTTCTTTCTTTCTTTTCCACCAGCAGCCGTGGGTCCCGAAAATGTGAACGTGTCAAACGGAGCCAAAGATGAACAAGAGGGGGAAAAGGGAAAACACGAACGGCAGATGATTAATGACCGCCGTGTCCACTTGAAAAATCGGGAAGACGCATTGCGCAACGCAGCATCAATGAACAAGCAAAGAGAAATTCACCCCCCGACTTTTTTTTATTCGAAACAAAAATTCAAAAAATGTTTTTAGTTTTTTTCGCGCTGCTGCGGCCAGAAAAAAAACTCGGCGGCGGTGGCGATGGGCAACAGACAAGAATTTTCTTCTTTGATTCTTTTTCTCTCTCTCTCGACTAATACACAACTCTCGTTCGCCTTCGGGAGAACGCGGTAAAAAAGAAGAAAAAAAAAAGGAAAGACCCTTGACCGGACCGTGGCCGGGCGGCGAGGAGTCATCAACCGAAAAGAAAATAAATAAATAAAAAACTTATTCTTCTTTTTCTTTAAAAAAAATAAAACCAACGGCTGCGCGAGCCGTTGTGTTGTTTTCTTCTTCTTCTTTGACTTTCTGTGTGTGGCGAGCCATCAGCACCACCAGCCAAGGCGAAAAAGGGCCAGCGCATCATCATATTTCCATCGATTGCTGATGGGCCAGTCAGCGACGATGGGCTCCGGCAATATTCTACCACCACCACCGACACAATACGACAGTCTAAGAGAGAAAAGCAAAAAGGCATTTTCGTTTCCTTTTAGCTGGCGGGGGCTCTTATTCACCGTGTGTGTCGGGACATTTTCCCGCCGGCTCATTCGCTTGTTGTTGTTGTTGCTGGAATTTTGTTGTAAAATAGTTTTCCCCCATTATTCTGGGAGGAAAAAATAATATCAAACTTGATTCCACCACCACCACCACCCCCGAATATTCAGATGGAAAAGAATCGCTGCGACGATCAAAATAAAACAAAAAGTGTCGAATCAGATTGAGCCGACAATTTCACGGTCACGCGAGGATGGACGTCACGACCTTTTCGAAATGGGTGACAAGATCGTGCAAGCAACAACAGCACAATGCTGCGCTGCGGCATTCAAATGTATTTGAAAAGGAAAAAGTGTCAACTTACCGTTACGTCAAAACACAAAAACTTTTCTTTCGAAAATCTTTTTCAAAACAAAATCCAGCGGGGCGCGGAGCGGCGGACCTGGGCTGTCGGTCCTCCGATGTAGGTTAATATGTAATCCACTGAACGGGTTCGGCCGAACAACAATTTAAAAAACAAAACACGGAAATTTCATTCAAAGGAAAAAAAAGGTCAACGATAACACTCGCCCGTGTGATCCATCGCCTCACAATCAGCGAGTCCTTCCGGTCCAGCGGCAAGTAAATCACGCGCGCGCGGAAATTTAAAAACTAAAAAATCACTTTCAAACGATACGCACGTTCCACTTGAATTTCAACACGACGGTTGTTAGCAAATCTTTTGCGTCCACACCACAAAATGAATGAACCAAAAAAGACACAAAAATTCTTCTTTTTTGGGTGGGAATGGAGGGACTCTACTTTGCAGCGTGTCCTCCGCACATGTGGACTGGCATTGCTCTGGCGAGTCTTGCGAGAGTGTACAACAGTTTGAGCCACAAAGTTTGAAGAAGTGAGCCCCCTCTCTTCTCTCTCTCTCTCTTCTCTCCTGCTGGCCCGCCGATGGGGCGTAGTAGGTAGGAGGAGGAGGAAGAAACTGGAAAAAGAAGAAGAAGAAGAAGAAAGGGGGAGGAGCGCAGCAGTTGCTGGTGGAAGAACTGGAAGACCATCGCGCCACCACTAACAGGGAACCAGAGGAATGAAAAGGTTGAATTTTTATTTGAATTTTTTTTGGCTGCTTGTTATAAGCAGGGCTCGCGCCGTACGGAAAAAATAAAGGAAAAATTTTAAAATTTCTTAAAATGAAATTCTATTTTCACATTTTCATTTGTGTGTTTTTTTCTTCTTCTTCTTTTCCAGCAACACGGAAGATGTTAAAAAGGAATGCCCCAAGACGGCGGTCCCTTGACTGGTCCTAGAGAGGAGGGGTATCAGGTCAGGAGGAGGGAAGCATCAACAGGCAAAGAAGAAGAAATATCAAAGCGGAAAGAGAAATGATCACTGGAAAATCCACTCTCGCGTAATGTACCAAGTACATTAAATATCTTGCTATATGAATGCTATCGGAGAAAATGAAACTGTCAGCTAATGGCTGGGAGAAGATGAGAAGAAACTAACGAACCCATTGAAATCACTCGAAATTAGGTTTTGAGTCATCGGGTTTGATTCAGGTTGAGCTGGTTCGCTCGGACCATCAGCTTTTTTGAAAGTTGAAAAAACAGAAAAAAGAACAGAAGAGCATTGGGTGCTGCATAATGGACACGCTCGGCTCTATATAAGATCTTCTCCGCCGTGTCCGTCTCACTCTGAGCGTTTGATCGATAGACGAAAATGAATTATTGTGTGTCCCCCCGTCCGTCCGTCTTTTTGTTTCCCCTCCATTTGGCCATTTGTCAATGAATTTATCGACGAGTCATCGCTGGATCAACCGGTTTCTTTCTTTTCTTTTTGGGGTTTTCTTCTTTTCTTTGCTTCATTTTCTACACAAAATTCTTACGAACACCCCGCAAAACGTGATAACAAACAAACGACACACACACACACACACAACAAGAAAATCGATTGTCTTTCGTTCTCCTTTATAGGACCGGAACGATAGACACCGAATAACTAATGGAAAACGCCTCGTAGATTTTGTTGTTTTTGTTTGAAATTTCATTGGAGATGAAATAGATTTCCAGGGAAATGGAGACAATAATATCTTTATTGACACGAGACGATCAGAGGCAGGAGCAGCTCGTTAACGAATTCCTCGACGGTGTCAGTTTGCCCGTGAAACGGGAAACGATAAAAAAAAAAAAAAACAAGGAATCCGAGGTTCGTTATTGCATCGCGTATACAACAAAGAGGTAAGATAGAGACGCAGATGGAATCAACCGATCAAACGGAAAACCTAACCCAGCCCATTATTATTCATCTGATATTCGTCAAAGAGCAACGGCGGCCAATTTCCATCTCCAATTGAAAACCTGCGTCGAATTTCTTGAGAAACTTTCAAATTTCACCGTCACATTTTCAATTTGGAAATCGTCTTTTCAATTCTTCCCAGGGATCCAAGTAAACCTTTAAAGACAAATTTTTTTCTTCTTTTATTTGGATCAAAAGTCCCCACAGAACCCGAGGATAAGAAAACAACAAAGAGAAGCTTTTCTCTCTTGATGGCAATCGAAACCAAAAAAAAAATTTTGGCTGCCGTTGGAGGGGGGCAAAAACATTTATCTTGGCAACCCCCAAATAGAAACGCGCAGCGGAGCGAAAGAAAAAATAAAATAAGAAAAGGTCCACCTTCTTCTTGTTCTTCTTCCCCCCTCAACAATCCGACAGTTCCAGCAGGTCAAACACATCGCCAAAAAGAATTCGAAAAAAAAAGACAAGAGAGGAAGGAAGCTCGAGGCCATTTTAGCGACACATCAAAAAGAAAAAGGGTGGAAACAGACCCTTTATTATTGAATATTTCTCGACTGCCAAACATTCCTCGACATCTCTCAAGTTTCGCCTGAGATTTCCTGATTTTGTTTTTTTCCCATCCTTGGGAAACCCGAGACGCGCCCATTTGCGGCCATCACGACTTCCATCCAGCTTGATACTCTATTCCACCTGTCCGTCTTTCTTGATTCACCAGAAGCAAAAGTCATCTTCATCGACCAGGTTGTGTCCACCCCTCGGAATAATATCCCCCCCAACAGCAGCCTGGGATTTATGGTAAGTTGGATGACACATAAAATATATGCTGGGAAGTCGACCAACGAGATTGAATTACACTCTCCCAACAGACGGTAGGCTTCTCTCTATGATGTATTAAGAGGTGTGTCTCTCTCTCTCTCTCCTGTATAGTAGCAACAAATGTCATTCCTTCCTTCTTTATGATATCGTCGATGGGGGGGGAGACAATCCTCCCCCTCATCTCTCCTTGTGGCTGTCCCCTCAACCATCAAAGAGAAGAAAAAACAAAAGAAAAACTCTCGGGGCAGAACCGGCCGGCCGTCAAGTGAAGGAGCTCCCAAGGCGCCAATTTCATGTGCGTGTGATTCCGTCCCATTTCTATACACGTTCGTACGAGTGTGTGTCAAGTAGAGAAGAAGAAGAAGAAGAAGAAGAGAGAGGCAATATTTAGATATGGTTTATGACCAGACCCTTAGCAAGAGCTCCTCGAGCGCTAAAGCCAAGAGTTTCCGATGCAACGGACACGGCAGAACGTGACAACCGACTTAACGTGCCGGAGTAAAGAGAGAGAGAAAGGCGCAACAAACAATGTGTGTATACACGTAAGACTCCAAAACACTCGGTATCTTTATTTTTTTTTTTTTTTTCGCTTCTTTCTTCTTACACAAGATTTTACGACGGTAGCAGCGCACCAGACAGAAAAAAAAAAGGCAGAGGCCTCTTGTTTTTATATATTTTCGGGTAAGGTGAGACACCCATAATCAACGCAGCTGTCCACAATTTTTTCTTCTTTCTTTCTTTATTCTTGAAAGAAAAAAGAAAAAGCTGGCAACAACAACGAGTCCCTTTCCTTTTATTATTCTTTTTCTTAAAATATATATATATATATTCCATTCTTCTCTTTCTCCCTTTTTATCTTTTTTGATGCTTTATGACTTTTTGGAAAATTTGAATTTTCTCTCCAGGTTTTTTTTTTTTTTTTTCGAGCCGTTTGTTGTGTCAGGTAGATCTGCGCCGGTGTCGAGAGCTTCTTTCTTTCTTTTAAAAAAAGAAAGAAATTTAATAAAAATAAAGAACTTTGTGTAACTGGTGAAAAGAAACACGTATTTCCTGGATGGCTGGAAGTCGTATATAATACAGCACTACCAGTTCCAACATTAACATTAAACATCAGGAAGAAGAAGACGAATAAGAATCCGTCGTGTGTCTCAGCGTGTGTTCGGTACCGACCCTAGGGGGTGGATGGGGGGAAAAAAAGACGGGTCCATCGGGACCAGCCCGCGGACGGACCACCATATATATATGTTGCGCATCCAACCCCCCCCCCACCTATGACGACGTCAAATTCAATTCTCGTCCTACTTTGTGTTTTTATCCCGACCCGATCAATTCCACTTGACGAAGGATGGCATGCGCCGAGAAATCTTCCTCTCCCGGGGGGCCCGGTCTGTGTGTAGACAACCAACAACATCAACAACATGCAAACAACAACAGGCAACAACGTCTACATCACAGTTTGAAAGAGCGATGAAATAGGAAATAGCCAGCGTTGTAAACTCTTTAGAAACCAATATCTTGCTCTTGACTGGCCAACAGTCCGAGAGAGACCGAGAGCAATAAAATAATCATATATATTCCTCTTTTCGTCTTGTGTTCACGAGAAACAACAGGCAAACACACACAAAACAATGAAGTACGTAGTAGCTCAGTGCCAATAAAACAAAAAAGATTTGAAGAAGAAGAAGAAAAAATCCCAGACGGTCATCATTTCGTCCATCGACTACAAGCAACTGCTGTGTTAGCGTTATAAATGTAGTTCCTACTGGTCACTACACCAATCTGTCATCATCATCATCGGCCAACGAAAAGTATGACGAGCCGGGAGACGACGACAACGTCAACTCACTCGGGACAAACCGAAAAAGAGAGAAATGGTCCGTTTCCATTTGGCTACTCCCATGTGTGTGTGACTCTGTGAAGGGGAAAAATGATATAACCGTTTTGCCCCTGCATTTTGTTGTTTTTGTTTGGGACTTGTGTGGGCTCATTTCCTTTTACACAAGTCACGTTCCAGCAGCAGCGTAAATCTATACACGGGCAAGACAAAACGGACGGAGTGAGGAGGAGCGAAAAGAGACGGAATAACCCAAACTTTTCGGCGGCTACCGAAAAAGACGACACGCACCAAACTCAAATAAACGACGACGACCGACGACCCCAAGAGAGAAAGAGAGAGAACAAAAAGGAATAAAGAAACGCAGTAGCAGCAACAGCTAAAAGCCCCCAACGTTCCCTGTCAACTCTCGTCTCGACTCATTACTTATTCCGATCTCGCGGCCGTGTTATTACGAAACGCGGGCGGCCCATCAGCCAGAGATAGGCACTAATCCGACAAATCAAAAAGGACAAATGGACGATGGAACCAACAAACAAAAAAAAAAAACAAAAAATAAAAACATTCCGACCTGGAAATTTTCACGTTAGAAACGGAATAAAAGTCCCAGGTGTCGTTTTGTTTCTTTTTCTTCTGTGTTGTGTGTCCCATTCAATCCACAGTCGGTCGAAACGTGACTCATCGTATAAATTCTCATTCAAACTCGGCAGGAATGTTTTTTTTTTCTCAGTTCGGGAAGCCAATCGATGTATACGACAAATTTTCTGGTCTAATTTACGAACAGCCAGAGAACGATTCCGGGAATTCTCACGCTGTTATCCAATTAAAGAAGAAGCGCTGATTGAATTTATGGCCAGATATTACAGTCGATACTCCACGTCTATACGTAATCGGACGCTGTTGGCACAGACACACACACACACAGCGCGGCACCTCATTTCTTCTGTCGAGCGACGAATTGGGAACAACGAACCAACTGCGGGAGAGATGGGCGGCTGTGTCCGGCTCCAAGAGGCTGTGCGTCTAGCGATCCTTAAAGAAAAGAAAAACTCATACACGTAGTATAAACTACTACAATAGTATACTACGTGTATAACAACCATAGTATATTTCTCGACGGCCCGGTCATAAATGAAAAAATTAAAAAAAAAAAAAAAGAAAAAGAAAGAAAAAGAAAGAACCGTTGTTCGTTTGGTCTACTTTCACGTTTTGAAAATAGACGCGGGACGAGGCCAAACTGGGTTTAATAATCTGGATCATCCATAACCCTGTTGTTGTTGGAAATGTTTCTCCTCTTATAAATATGCATGTGAAAGGGCTATAACTATATCATCCGACCGGGTATAGTCGAGCCAAGTGGAGACATCGAGAGAGAGAGAGCGAAAAACGGGACCGCGTCCCTCCTTTTCGTTACATCAAGGGCCATGGATTCCCGTGATTGAAGCTCTTTGATCGACTTCACAGAGTCGATAAAAGAAAATAATAATAAATACAATAAAAAACACGGGCGCAGGGCAAGTTATGTGGCGGATTCTGACAGTGTCAGTCGACGATGGTTATCGCTTTTCTACTTATGGCAAAAGAAGGAAGGGGAACTTGTATATATCCTCAATAATAAAAAAGAAGAATGAAGGTTCGGCGGGAGTGGAATTATTAAAATATGCCAACAAGAACCCTAAATAAGAAAAGGTCAATTCCATTGGGTCTTTCCGACACCGACCAATAACCTCGTCCACTTTCGCAGCAGCGTCTGAATAGAAACACCTCCGTCCCGGGCCCGTTATGTATATACGGGACGACGCATATCTACAGGTGAGATGGAGCGCCAACTCTCCTGTCTCCCCTATATGATGCCAGATAGTTGGTAATACAAAACTTGTGGCGAGCGATGACAGCTGCGAAAGAAAAGAAGAAAAAGAAAAAAAAAAAGATTCTTTTTTGGACAACATTTCCCCCTTAAAAGAAGAAGAAGAAGGGGCCCGGTCTTTTGGTTATGGGTTCGAACAGCACACACACACACACAACGGCGATAATATTTGTAATCTCTCTCTCTCTCTTGCCTGGCAGCAACGGCACATTTCAACGTGCATGTAAAAACGGATGGCGAATAGACGAAGAAGAAGACGCCGGTCACAAATCTTGTTGGCGCCGGGCAGACCTTTCTTCCTCTTTAGCCGAGTGTCTCGTGAACGGATGGCCCAGACGTGTGTTGCCAAACTGTTATCGGCCTCTCTTCTTTCTCATTTCCCTCTTTCTCTCTCTCTCTTAAAGAGTTTGTCGGCTGTTTAACACGGGTAGATACACAAGAAGAAGAAGAAGAACGTTCAAATATGCGTATAAAATAAAGAATAACATTGTGTCGGGAGATATGAGCCTTCTTCTTCTTCTTCTTCTTCTTAGCAACGGTCAAGACTTTGTATATGTTACGGCTCACACCAATAGAGCCGAGTCTCCTAAATGAACCGGATATCTCTCTGTTGCCCAATGGGCCGACATTTTTGTCTTGTACAACATTTTACGAGCGCCGAGCGCCGCTGCCGCGTTTGATGGACTCGGATCGTCGTCATCTCGTGGCGGGCGGCAGCGACACAATCAAAACACAGTCGGTTCCTTTTTTCTTTTTCTTTTTTAACACCCACCACCATTTTGAGTGTGTGTGTGTGGTTCGGTTTATATTTCACCGTTTCGGGGTTTATAGAGAAAAAAAGGATTCCCGAGCGAGCGGAGAAAATCAAAATGAAAAAAAAAATAAATAAGTGTGCAACGGGAGTGTGTCACGGGGTCTCTTCTTCTTTCTTTCTCTCTCACTCGCACAACGACTGGAAATTCCTCCACACGTCGGCAAGTGGAATGACACGTGAGAATGCAGCCACCAAACAGTTCAATCCCCGACGAATTTTGACGTGTCGAGAGAGAGAGAAAGAGAGATTGGGTTACCGTCGAAAACTGGCTTGACAACAACAACAACCGACGACGACGACGACGAGGGCGGATAACGCATCTCTCTCTCTCGTAAAATAAAACAAAACAAAAGACGTTCCACTGCATTTTCTCGATTGAGATTTCAATTCCACTGCGGCCGATTGTCTCGGCTGTCGGGCCGAGTTCAGACTGGAAACCATCACGCAAAACCGCATTCTGCTGAAGCTCTCGCGGACAATTGGGGGGAGTGTCTTGTCACACTTGTGAGAACCCGACTCGTACACACAACATTCAAAACGGTTGAAGCAACTCTTTTCATTCTTTCAATCAGGAAAGTTTTCACGCGTTAATCCGATCAGATTTTTTTATAAAAGAGAAAATGCACAACATTTTGTTAGACAAGAAAGTTTGGCCACAGCAAAGAGGAAAAGGTTGCAGACATTTTTGGTTTTTTTTTCCCATTTTGACGACGCGTTTCGAATATTTTTTCTCGCGTCAGATTCGGGCGTAACCGACGACGACGACGACGACGTACGCAGATTATCCGCTTTTGTCAAATAACCCGAGAAAATCAAAAAGAGAAAATGTCAAAAGGAGAATAAACCAAAGAGAAAGAAAAGAAAAGGGGAAAAAAAAACTCGACGGCAGTAAATCTGCTAAGCGGATCTTATCCATTTTCTCCGGTGTATCAGCGACCGATGGGGCGGAGTTATTCCTTCCCCCCCTTTCCCCTCGTAGACAAAACAAACGACGTCCGTCAAGAGCTGATATTCTCTATGCAATCAGCAATTTCTAACCATCTCCTATCCAGCGTGACGTACCACAACAAGCACATCAGCCACAAAAGAACTCGGATCATCTTCTTCTTCGTTGGCCATTCACTTCACCCAAAAAGAAAGAAAAATAAGAGAAAAAGATCCCGGCCAGCGATGGAATGCTGACGCGTCATGGGAAAAAATGCGGCATTAGCGTTTTCTCCACATTTTGGCCAAACTGCTATCATGGCATTGCACACACAAAAGTGATTCGGTTTTTAGCACCTGAACCGTAAAAGCGGATGCGAGTGCTACACTCTTCTTTTTTCTTTCCTGAGCACTTTACCTAAATTTGATATGATTGTGTTATGCCATCGGCAGAGAAGAGCCCGGCAGCCACACGACACCTGTCATCGATCCATCGTCATTTGGCAAATTGAATTTCAGGTCTGCCACCTTTTTTGGGGGGAGTTTTCTGACCCGGTGCGCGCACTATGCCGATGCACGTCAAATGTAATGCCCCCCCCCCTAACCTCCCCACTCTCGTGCATAGTTCAAAAAAGAGAAAAAGGCGGACTGAATTCCTGCAGGCTGTTGTTCGACCCGGCTGGCCGAGGCAAAACGAAAGAATAATAATAATAATAATAATAATAATACGAGAGGAATGCGACGAGGTCTGCAAGAACCTCAAGGGCTGTCAATATGGGGAAAAGGCCACTTAATCTCTCTACGTTTCTTCTTCTTCTTTTTCTTCTGGCTTTCCTCCCTCCCCCCCGTCCCTTGTCAGAGAGACGGAAAATGTTCTAGCCCCTAACAGCGGGAGGAAGAAAGAGCTCTGGCGCTCCTGATGGCAGCAGCAGCAGCAGCTCCAGTCTCTCTCGATCCTACGCATCCACTTTTAATGTATTCACTAAATCATGAAGAGCCGATCCCCCGCAGCCCCTCTCCTTCAGACTCCAGTATATTCTCCATTCTGACATCCGACTAAAGAGACCTCACTCCGCCTTCTTCTTCTTCTGAGGCCATTCCCGGTACATTTCAAATCAATTCAAATGCATAACAGAAAAATTAGAAAAGCAAGAAAGCATTGAAAAGTGGCAGCCAACACAAAATGTGTAGCCTCGTCATTTCAGGATGGACGACCGGCCGGCCGGCCCCTATGCATCCGCCGCACCAAGGACAGCGATAACAAACAACCCTTACATGGCTCTTTGTCAATCGCTGGCCAAGTCTATCTATCCCCCCTTTTGTCAATAAACGATTACGTCAAGGTTTTAATGTACCCGAAGTAACATTTAGATTGCCCGGCAATCGGATTTCATGTCTCTAGAGATTCCGCTTTGGAAGGCAACGACTATACGTGCCGTAAGTATCCGCCCTGCACTTTTGGTTATCGAATAACCAACACGTCGTTTTCTTCCGTCTCGCTTACAAAATGCTTCCCTGGAATCCCAGTGGTCGAGTAGTCAAATAAACAATTGATAGCAACACTCGCTCGACAATTCAAAGGAAAAAACGGAAATATTTTTCGTTTTTACACTGGTACAACTCAAGTAGTAATACCCAATTTTTCATGGCAACCAATGAAAATAATAGAAAATTCGTCGGGCACTTACCTGGTCGGGGAACCGTCTGCCATCTAGCGAAGACCAGAAGAAAACCATCGGAAGAAAAGAATTGAAAAGAAGAAGGAACCGGTGGATGTTCATTGCTCAATCTGAAAGATAATAAATAAAGAAAGAAAGATATATAATTCAGAGTCTTTCCAATCGAACCAATTTTCTTCCACCCAGCGCGACACAATAGCAAACAGTGCGAAAATAAAAGTTAGAGATTTGTCTTGATAAGCGTGCCTAGCTGCGAGCATTCATTACGACGCAGATCATATAGAACTAAAACATCATTCATCACGGGCAAATCTAATAAATGGCGGCGGCGGCTGCAGACCGTACCTCTGGGGAGAAAAATTAATTGCTAGGAAAGACCTTGGCGGCGGAAGTTGGCGACACGAGCCCAACTTACAGAAAACGAACGACACAAAAACTGATTTCACTGCAGTAAAAAAAAAAAATATCAAAGCGACCCAGAGATTATTTATTTGTTTCGTTGGCAGGGAAATTCTCATTAGAAATCGACAGCTTTCCAGCAAGAGAGATTTAGCGAACGGCTGCTGGTCTCTATCGCTTTGTGTGCGTGCATATGATAATTCCGGCCGTCGGTAGACAATGATTCATTGACGTGGCCGATTGTTTACTTTTCTCTCCCCAATCCCAGACGGGCCTCCCGCCTGCCATTGATGCAGCAATGCAAATGCATACAAACAAAAAAGGGGGGGGGGGCGTAAGACAATCAATCGAACAGCTAGGAAATTTGCTTGCTCCGACTGTTTCCTCGTCTTGGCGGGTGGCCGAACCAATGAGCCGTGCACAAATTCAATGGGCACAAGAGAATGGGCAAATATCAACTTGTCGTGCGGTCTCTTGCGTACGTATATTGCAACTTTTTCGATAGCAACACACACAAAAAAGAAGAAGATCCGACTCGCACACACACGTGTACAGTACACGACGCTACAGTAGCCACCGTCTAGGAAAAGCACGCCAACGTTCGATCACTGACGCATGAATAACGAATGCAACCTCAGCGACCCTATTGTCCGCTCTACCCACACCCTCGTGAAGAAAAAACCCGGAAAAAACGGAGAGTGAGACATTCGGACGGGACCAGTCGAGCCATTCACGCAACGTCATAATCCTTAATTTTGGTTCAAAAGCATCAACTTTACGACAAAGCATCCCTAACAAATTTACGCAGAATTTTGGAGCCAATCTCACAGCTAATAGACACCCATAATCAAGTTCAACGGGAATCGCTAAGTGTGCGACGACGATGAATAAAAGAATGTCATTTCCCGAGATTTAGTAGGAATTATCCCGACTTGATTATACGGCGCAAATTGACATACCCCGTGATCGCTTCAGACTACTCTACTATAAACTTATTACAGAAAAAGGAAGTAATTATAAAGTATCTGGATTGCCACTTGCCAGCCCACCTAGTCGAATAATAGTGCGCGGGAGGTTCGCAGAGCTCAAGAGCGCCGACATTTTCCCTTTTTGACGGAATATGCAACATCGTTGAGTCTGATTGGCTCAACATTTAAGTAACTTAAGCTAACGATGAACCAATAGAGCGTTGTCTGACGACGAGTAGTTATGGGATATAATCATCGGAGCATAGTAAGAGATAAAAGTTAACACTTTGCTGCAGTATGGTAGAATACAGTGTCTACACCCACTTTCTGTTATATCTCGCTGTATCATATCGACGATCAGCCCAAGACGGAATACAACGTCTCAGCGATGCCATAGGGCTTGGCGTCGGAGCGACCCCGCATGGCGTCCCTGGGGCTGGACCCTGTTGGCAGTCGCGTCCTGGATGCTGTGCGGAGTGGCCGTGTTTTTCCTGTCCGCTCCACCGTTCTCGCTTTATTTCCATTTTCCCCTCAATTACGTCCGTCTGTTTGGACGGACGGACGGCATTTCCCCTGTGTCGTCATATTCTACCAGAACGTGACATCGCTCTTTCAGGTACTTAGACATTTTCGTTTGTACAACATCAACAGTTTACTTGAGCGTAAAATAAATAATGTTCAAAATAAGCCCAAAGTTTTCCAAGTCAGAAACCAAGTAGAAAGAGAAACTCAAATTCTATTGCAATGGCCGACAAGCCGCTTTGAATACTAAACTTCATCATAGTTGAGTAGAAGGATTTAAAGAATAGTGATGAAGACGGGCAGGGTCCAAAGTGACGCACTTAGAGTCGCAGAGAGTCTCGGGAATATATTATTACTAAAGTTGCTTACATAAGGGGTCGGTTGGCTGGTCCGAGCTCGAGCTCGAGAGAGAGTTTATGCAGTTGGGCTAACCAGGGCTAGAAATTTGCCTAATCAGTCTCCTCTCACAGAGTGTGACTTGTGTTCAACTCCATAAATTCAATGATCCGCAGTCTATGCTAAACGTTTCGACTCGAGAGCGGGACACAGTTCAAACGGGGCTTGTCGGATTGAATACCAAAATGGAGAGGGAAGATGTCGAAATGGCTGGGGCGGATGTGCCATCGACGTCTGCAAAAGTCCGAAAAGGTAAAGGTGAATTGTTTAGAGGACATTTCAAGAAAAAGAGAAATGGAATCTAATTCAAGTGGGAGCACTGTCACTTTTGCTTGGGGAATGCGTAATATGTCGGCAACACGACAGTCAGAGTCACAGCTGGACGTGGACCATCGGACATTTCTGTTTTGACCTTCGGCCGCTTTTGACCAGTTTCTTATACAGGCATAAGCAACTTTCCTTTTTCTTCGGCTGTTGTTGTTGCTGTTGTCGCTCCCTCGGTGGGTTGCGCCGTTAAGAGATGGTTGGACTGTTCCAGTTCAAGTTACCGCATCTTCCCTTTTTAGGTGTTTTAGACATATCGACCCCGCCAGCTATTCAACATGGAAACATACAGTTCTCTGAAAGAATCATTCAGGAAAGAGATTTAAGACCAGATGTCGCCGCCGTAGCTTCATCTTCCTATTGCAATTCAGACTGGACTGTGCAATAAAACCTTTCTAGGAAGAAGAAATGGAAAAAAAAGGCAACATATATTTTTAGGGGTGATCGTTCGGAGTTTCATTTATAGACACAGCTCATATCTCTTGGAGCAGTTTTATCGAGGCTCACACTTTGCCAAGACGTCACCGACATTATTATGTTTACCACTAAAACGCGTGTACAGCCGATGGCCGATTTTGAACAGATGCGCCAGCCTTGGACAGTAGGCAGGAAAAGAAAAAAAAAAGCATCGATGCAAATCTTGATATCAATAAAACAGTATGCATGTATACCACGCAATACGCGTAGTAGAGTACTCTAGTTGGTGAGTCTATTCCAATCGATAAAACGTCATTTATTAAAAACGAGATTCTAGCCTCCTTCCGATGTTGCTAGCGATCGAAATTACCCAATCCATTAAGAGTTGTCCATTCGACGGTGCGTATGAGCTGGCAACTGTTGGCAACGACACGTATTGGTCAAAAGCTTTAGCTGCAGCAAATCGAGAACATATCAAGAGCAGCCGCCCGAGGAAAAGCGGCTGGGAAAATGACAAACCGTAAAGTGAAAACACATCAAATTATTTTCGTAGGCAAACACAAATACGGTAGTTATCTGCGACTTAGTTGTAATCAATTACAACGTCAGAAGCGGCAACCAACCCAAAAACCATTTGCTCCCCTTCAAAAATGGTAAATAAACTCAATCTTTGTTGACATGTGTTTCGAGTGAAAAATCCTCGACAGCAGCAAGTACCGGATTGGCTCGACCCTAAAAAGGAGTGACGTGGCCTATTTATCTTCCTTGCTGATGCAAACTAGGCAAACTCTAGACCCCGGTTCATTAACTTCGAATAATGCAGATTCTATTTTCGTCTTCGTCAAATATTAGGTTAGGTTTGAGAATAGCATTAAATGCAGCGAAGGAAGGGATTTCAGTAGAGTAGTTGCTCATTGAGCTGACAATACTAATAAGCCAACTGATGGGCATGAACTTGACTTTTTAGCCTAGTGACAGCTAGTGCAAAGAAAGTTTCGTAAACTATCGAGTCTGACATCAGTTGACTTCTTGTCATGTCAATTTCATCGCGTGAATAGCAAAATGCTCTATTCCAGCTAGTATATAACTTCGCAAAAAAAAAATTTCGTGATTGCGGAAAGTTACCATCTCGCACCCGTCAATATAAAAAAAAGGTCGGCGTGAAAATTGGATTTCGTTCCGAGAGAACGATGACAAAAAAAAAACGGGAGAGTGCCAGTACCGGGTAGCGGTTGTTACGGTACTCAAAGATCTGATATGACAGTTGAAAATGGAGTACTCATCGCGCAAGTTCCGATTGAAACTATATTTTAGACTAAACTCGGTTTTTTCTTTGGTGAATATAGGATCCGGAAATGACTGCAACGTCCAAACTCAAATTGACGTCGCAGCCGAGCGTCCGCCAGTTGGCGACGGGACAGTGAAGAAGAGACGATACTCCTCGTACAATTTGCCAGTAATCATATATAGTCCATACAACTTGGTTAATAAGAAACCATGCCGTGCTCAACTCACGGAGACGCCCTCGCAAACTGTCAAACAGTGACCAGTAATGACCATGGCAACGGCACTGACAACAATTACATCAACGAGACGAAAACCTCTGTGGGATTCACGTTCATGGACACGACGTCCAATAGTCCCGCCACTACGAAACCGATCAACAACAGCAACATTGCAGTTTACGACAGTTCCAGCAATAATAACTGGACAGACTTATTTTCCACCGTCGACTCGATGCTGGCGAGTTCCCCGTCTGGCAACGGCACCATCGGAGCCAGCGGTGGCGGCGGGGCTGGAGGATTCGGCTCCGAAGTGATGATTCCCCTCTACTCCGTCATCTTCATTCTGTCGGTGCTGGGCAATATCCTCGTCATTGTCACGCTGACGCAAAACAGGAGAATGCGAACCGTCACCAACGTCTTTCTCCTCAATCTAGTAAGTTCCATTTGTGGTTCATTTTCGATAGAGAAAAGATAATAACGCGATAGAAAAGTTATATGCGAGTCGCAAGTGTACCTCATCACCTCGCCGCCTATATACAATCCTGATTGACTCCTATAACACCACGAGACTGCGGAACACTTACGAGCCATCATTGTCGAGTCCATATAGGTCGAAGGGTTTGCCAACTCTTTTACTCGTGGTTTACTCGACGGGAAAATAAAAACAAAAATGAGAAAACTATGAAAAATTGGGAAATTTACGAAAATATGGAAAATGTAGGGGAAAATGGGAAAAAAAGGGAAAATTTCTCATTTTTCCTTTCGTCCACTTAATATATAGGTTGTTACACAGTGTAACATATACAGCAACGCAGAAGAAGAATAGTCCCACCATTGCTTTTTCTCCTACTTCAGATTGAACCGAGTATTTCGAAAGTATGTGGTTCAAGGATCGCGTGTTTTTGGCGCGTCGCAGCCCCTCCCACCAGTTCCATTTCGTTCGCCATTCCTCATTTCGTCGATCTATATAAGTTCTACTTTTCCTCATTGAACGCGACTACGGCACGAAACAGTTGAATGTTCAGAAAGCGACCCGGTCAAGTTTCCTTTAAAAATAAAACGGATCGTTATCGCATCACAAACTTGAAACGAGAAAAAAAGCCCATCGGCCATTAAAAAGGAAACTGAACAATCTCGAAAATAAAGACTGTGAAAAAAAAAGTTGCACATCCAATTTGATTAGAAATGAAGACGTATCAACTTGAGCGAAAGCGTACGGACAAAACAAAAGCATTCGTCACGGACGTCGGCTGCTGCTGGCGTGTTAAGTCGCAACAATCGATCTCTGAGAATTCCCCACTGATTTTTGTTTCTCTTGTTCGTCGTAATGCCAACTCTATTTATACATCTTTCTTTTATTACCTTCATTTTCCTTTTTGCTTTACAGCCCCCCCCCCCCCAAATCTTCTTCAGTTGTGCGTGATGCTCGACCAACATGTATAAATCGTTGATATACAAAACTCCAATGCGTTGCTCCGGAGAAGCGCAACTATCCGCCTACGAATTGAATATTCAATCGACAGCAGTTGTCAGCGGCACTTTTTACCGTCGCTGTGCAATGCCATTTGCTCAGTCTAACCTCACCTTTTCCCCTCATATCGGTGTTTTTTTTTGGATAGCACAGAGGCATTAAAGGTCGCTATTTTCTTTGAGATTCAAAGCTTCCAACGCCTACAGACAAGAGTGCTATATAAGCCATGCATGAATATAGTAATACAAGAGATGTACCTAAACAACATGATCATAACGTACCATAGAGATCGCAGTTTTTAAAATAAATCGAAACGTGCCTGAGCACGCAATAAGGAACGCGGAAGGTTTCTGAACATGACCTAAACGGTAAAAAAGACGTAGACAGTGACGTCACGAGAGAATCAAAACTTGAACACGAATGAAAAGGCTGAGGGGGAGGTCTTGATTGGGTTCTATAAATAGTTGAATCAATACTGCCATCAAAAAAAAAAAAGGTGAGGACAAGAAAGAAATCCACAGCTCAGGTGGAGTTCCGTCCGCACAATTCATTATTTAAGTGAAATTACACGAGATCAGTCGAACAGGTCGACCTTTCGCATAGAATTTTAAATAGGTCCCAATCCCAAAGGAGGAGCTAGAAAAAAGATGACTCCAAACCAATAAGGCTGGTTTTCGCTAGCCTCTTTTTTTTCTTCTTCTTATTGCATAAAAATCAATGAGGCTAGAAAGTCAGAGGGCCGTTCCCTGGGTCCGTAATCGAACGAAACTCGTGCCATCTAATCTCACATTCCATCAACTTGACATCGTCATTTTCTCGTGAAGCTTTTCTTAGCCCCGACTTTGTCCGCGTTCGTCCCTTTTTTCTGCCATTCTTTCCGTGTTGAATCAGAAGAAATAGGGTTGCCTAGATGCCACTGACGATCCTCCTAGGTGGACTCATCAACAAAAGTGAGGTCAGGCAATCTCCTTATAGATTTCCTTTCGTAATAAAGAGAGAGAAGAAAGACGGGGACTTGGAATCCAATTACAAACGAGCGAACTACAATACGCTTATCCAATCGATCTGGCCAAACGTTGCGCAAACGGGGGGTATTGAAGGGTGAAATTGGTAGGGCGACATTCGGCGGCGTCAATTTCAGATTCGGCAACTACATTCAGATATGAATAAAGGCAGCGGGCGGAATCAATTCGGAAAACAATCTTGCGCGCATCGACCATCGTACACAAAGATCCGTGAATACAAGGGGCGGACCCAATAACAAATCTTTCCTTAAGGGAACCAAAGCAGCATCTCTGGCGGTTCATCTTTCCTCTAGATAAACTCCATAAAAGAAAAGTTCAGAGAAGAGAAAAGGATCAAAAAGATTTCAGAGCGCTATAGACGAAAAAGTTGTTATCGTTACGAAAGTAGGTTGCAGAATACATAGAAGGCTACTTTAAGCTTTTTTATTCACTCAAAAGTGGGGGATGTGAGAGCGTTCGTAACCCTTTGAAACAGGGAAAAAAAATTGCACTGCAAGTGCCTCTTCGGATTTTCTTGATTCTGTTACTAAAAAAGAAAACAGAAATTCCGTAGAAAAGATTTTCGCGTTTAATGCGATTGGAAATAAATTGTTAAGTCCTCCGAGGAACGCGTATCGATAGACAAAGACGTACAGTCGCATGCTTTCGTTAATAGGCAAACGAATTGAGCGTTGTTTTTCAGTTTAAATTTCAAAGAACAAAAGAGAATAAGATGCAATTTAATTTGACTGACAGTTATTCGTTGATGAAAAGACGGGTTTCTCATTCGGATTTTATCCTAGAGCAACAGGCGCCGTATTAATTGTAGACGACTAATTGATTCCGTTCAAGAGACGGTGTCACTATCACGACACAGTCTATTTAACGAATTTTAAAGAGAAAAGAGAAAACAACTCGCCTAGGACGACAAATAAGTAGGAATCGATACGCAATAGGCAAGCGACCTAGGGCGGGAATTGGATAGGCAGCAGAGATATAGTCCTCTTTCATCTCTCGATTTACACTTTTCTTTTCTCTCTATTTTTTTGGCTTATCAAGCCTAGCCGACTTCCGTTTCTACTTTGACACGCAGAGAGAGAGAGTGAATGACGGAAACTATCGACTCGCAACCGAACGCGATTTCGGCACGCGCCCATTGTTCTTCTGTACGCTCTGCCCCCCCCCCCCCGTTAAATATCTATTTTGGCCATTCGTCTCGGAGGCAGGCAGTCAATCATCTTCACACGACTCGCTCGCGATAGCAATGTTAATGAGATCAGGCCGCATACCAAAACATGACCCGTATTCATAAAAAAAGGGAAATTACATCGTTCAATTAATTCTGGCTAACAGGAAAAGAACTTGTTTCGATAGCATAAAAACATCGGCATACAACGGTTGACCGATGACAAGAAACAAATGGGCGCACCAATGCTCGTAACTCTTTCTATATCCTTCCCGTCGACTGGAATGGTCATTATTCTTTCATTCTCGAACAATGCGCTTCTTTATAGCCAACAGCTAATCCGGCAATTCCACACACACACAAACAATATACCATTTGAGTTCATCTTCGTATAATACTTGCAGGCCGTTTGAATTTACCCTGCAATTAGCCCGCAGGGTTCACGTAGCGTGACGTCAATACGCCCGGTACATGTTCGGTAAAAAAAAGAGGCCTAAAAGGAAAACTGTAGACCATAAAACTTCAGGGGGGATATCGAAAAGTTAAATATTTAGAAAATAATTTCCGACTGATGCGTATTGTGTTGGGACAGCATGATGCATGGGGCTGCACGCTATTCGGCAGCAATAGGATACTACAGGGAATAATCATTTCTAATTCATTTCCATTTATTTCTATTTGCCGGAACGATCCGACAGGCCATCGCCGACCTTCTCCTTGGCGTCTTCTGCATGCCTTTCACGCTCATCGGCCAGCTGTTGCGGGATTTCATTTTCGGGAGCTTCATGTGCAAAACCATACCCTATTTTCAAGGTGAGCGAAAACGTTTTAAACCATCCCATTTGAAAAGCGAAGAATCTTTGGTGTCGACGAAATCTATTTCAATCCCAGCAACGCTGACGCAACTGTCGTTTCAAGATCTTCCTCCTTTTCACGATTTCACAGAGAATATCCATCCAATTTCCATATAATATGACGTTTGAACACATTTCTTTTGTTGGAACAGATTGGTACTTTCGTTGGCTTCTCAACTTTGCACCAGAAATAGCACTGAGAAGATGAATGAAAGGAATCAGGCGAGGGAAAAAAAGTTAATTCATTACCATCCGTAATCAGTTGGCACAGCAGCATTCAGTCACCTTCCGACTGAAAACGCCAAATCAGAAAAAAGAAATTCGGTTATCACACGCACAATCTGTCATCCAATTACATTTGAGCAGTACCCAACGTTGCTTTCTAATTATCGCCCGTTCCTCATTGTGATAGTGTACAGATCTATCAAACTCTTTTGATAGACAAGTGATAACATCAAAGAGACGCAGAAGAGAATAAAAAGGAGATTGATTTTGCAAAGTGGAACCCTGTTGTATTTATCCTGAAGCTTTCCGACGATTCGAGAGTAGTACTACGAATGAAACGTAGAGCGGCGAAAACCTTTTCCGAATCAAAGTTGTCTAGTCTATTTGCAGTCTGTCTGGCAATCAGCACAAAAAAAAACTAGTTGAAATTGGGAAACAAGAAGGAAGAAGATTTATTCATGACAAGGAAAATTGTTTTCTCAACAAAAAAAATAGTTGGTATAGCAATTGCAAACGCACCGAGGCACTATCGATTCGGAACTAGTGAGGTTTCCTCTACATCTTTTAGAATTGGGATGAAACGACGAGCGGTATTCTGTGAAAAAGGACGGAACAGATCTGACCATGGCAATCGATACATTTAAAAATCGAAATCAATTATCAATGATTCGTGATTTCTTAAAAAAAAAAATTTCTAAACGCAGTTAAAAAAAAAACAACATTTCGGCACTAATTGATGAAAATAACTTTACATGAAAAGCACCGGAACAAACAGCGCAGTAACTCACAAGGCTCCCGTCTTTTGCTCTACCAATTCCCCAACTAGGGAGGCAATCGTAATTTATAAAGTTTTTCAAAGACTCCCGTGGCTTGGTAGAGGAAACGAGATGAAAAATAAGTCGATGCTTAATGAGCTTAATGAAAAGACGCAGAAGCAAGAGGCACGAGTAGACGATGGGATAGAAAACCGACTGTGAATACGTAATCACTAACAGTATATGCAACTGTCAAGCAAGTGCAATGCAAGTCGAGACCGAATCAGTGTAGTGCTTCCGGAAAAGAAACGAAAAGAAGATGATGATGCTACCACCCCATCTCATATACGACAGTCCTCTCTTTGCTGAATCAATAGTCACATGCTAGCTTCTGTTGCATATGAATATTGAATTGGTTACGTGCGCTTGATGGCAAGTTATTCATTTCAGATGTGTGTCTCCAGACCGACTATATTGCGTAGGATGCGACTTTATTATTCTATGGCCACTTGAACGAGCATAGTCCTATCGGGAAACTTTTAGTCGATCGCGTCCGCGTGTGGCTATCCAACATGCATGTGGGTCCCGTCCCCAAGAAAAATCAAGATTACAAACCTCAACTTTGGCTTTTGATGTGGGACGAACGAATCCTAACTTGGCGAGACGAGGTCGTCGTCGTATAGTTCACAGTCATTAAGAGCTCACTATGTATGTCCCTCAAGTCGCGGCGTTTCTTTGGTACGATTTCGCATCGCATCCGTCTAACCATGATCTAACCTGGTATCGCTTACTTTCATCTCGCCCGGTCTTTGGAATCGCTTCTAAGAACATTCACACACAAATATACTTCGTTAATAGAGGGTAAGATGAAGTCTTTCCCTCCCGAACACCGACCAACAACAGCCAATCACCAGCGCAGATTGGGATGATTCAATCAAAGTCAAATGACGAATCGATCGCCTTGGAAAAGACAAGGAAAGCGAAGGAAAACTTGTCATCCAACCTCAAATGTCATTGCATTCGCTTATGTAAATCAACACGCACTAGGTGGAAACGAGCGCTGGGTTGGTGACATCAAAAACAGCACTCGCCGTAGTGCTCGTAAAGAAAACAAGTTCAAGAGGGCAAGTGGCAACACGGACCGATATCGCTTTCCCATATACTGCTCCGTGTTCGATCTAGGTCTCACTTTGCCCGGCACAAACACGCCAGCGCAAAAAGCGAATTTATCTTGAGTGATTTCAACAAATACCGAAAAGAGGATGGCCGCTTCCGTTTAACTCTTCACACATACTGCGCGTGCCAGACGGCAATTTCGTTAATGATTTTATAAGAACGGGTTTGGTTGTTGCGCACTAAACCGTAAACCCTTTCCTTTTCGGATTCGTGGGCAGTAAATTGTGTACAATAGTTTCATGTCAGATGGTAAGTCCGTCTTTATACCAGCCCGTAATAATTTTCCAGGAAGAGGCAGTACAAGACCTCAAGCACATGTCCGTGTCTAATTCCGTCTCTGTTCGGTTTTTCTTCTATTAATGCAAGGCGACTCATACTCCGAAACGCAAAACACTTGCTTTGATCCATGCAACCCCAGTACCCCCAACTAAATTGAAGGTTTTATTAAGCAACGCATACAAAATATGTAAAAGATAGCTCTACTCGACTTGAACGGTTCCTCTTTCAATGTCCCACGTGCATTATTTGATACCGCAATATAATGCCACCGAATGCGACGAATATTTAAAGAATGATTTCTTCCTTTTACCTCCTGCATTGCACTGAATGGGATTGACGGCAGCTGTTTCGGTCGCAGTCGGCGTTTGGACGCTAGTGGCCATCTCGCTGGAGCGTTACTTTGCTATATGCAGACCTCTCAAGTCTCGCATCTGGCAAACCAGATCTCACGCCTACAAAATGATCATCGCCATCTGGATCCTCAGTCTCTCATTGTGTCTACCCGTGGCCGTTCTCAGCCGCCTCAAACCCATCAGAGAAACAGGTAAGCCGATTTAATTAACTTCTTTGGGCTACTACAATTGCGGGCAATCCTTCACGACAAACAAAAGTGGGAAGAATAGCTTCGTTGCGACACTGACGTCATTGGAAATTGGCCGAGTACGCAAATCAGACGGGACTCGAATCAACAACAATCAGTTGATAGCAAACAGCGGTTTAGTCGACCAAAATCGAAAGCAGGATAATCCTCGTGATCGGAAACCTAACATACAGCGGTACTGAAACTACTAAGCTCAAGAAACCCTCGTCTATAGCCGCCCCCTCGACGCATGCATAAAATACGAGGAAGATATCAAAATGGACGTGCGTCTTATAACTACAATCGCCACAAACTTGCGAGTTTGCACACATGGGACGAAAGTTGGAGGAGAAAGGGCACCAGTGCCCATAGTGAGTTAAGTATTACGGTACCGTATTTCTTTTTTGAATTGAAAGGAAGACGCAAGGTTAGTCAAACAAGAAGATTCTATTATGTATGTCCCTTGTTCTTTCCCCCCCCCTGCCGAGAAGAAAGGGCAAGAACAACATCAAACAAAAGCCCAACCCAATCTACGGAAAACTACGAAAGCTACACAACGCAAGACACTCGGATTCTCTAGCGAATTTCACGGCTCAATGGATGGCATAGGATATTGGACTTCAGGACAGTTTAAATAATGCTAGTAAAAGGGCCAGTAAGTAGTACTACTTACTACGCTGGAGAAGCGAAAGTTATTCCTTTCATGTTGGGATAGGTCAGAATTTTCAGGAACGGGTTTTACCAAGGTTTTTTTCGTATGTAAAAAAAGGTACCGTAAAACCACCACAACAACAACAACAAACTATCAGCTTTACAAATTCATGGTTACCATCTTCATCAACCAGCTTTCAGACTTTTTCTATTGCAACATCTAATAGTCCTTGAATAAATTTGTAACTCTGCTAGAGCTTGTTTTTCACACATAAACATCCGAGTCATTGTGTGTGGTCGATGAAAAAGTAAAAATATTATGCCACAAACTTGAATCGTTGTTGTCTGACAAGTGCCTGATGCAATACGTTTTGAACATATTGACAATGAATCGAGATAACCGTGAAAGTACAAAAAAGACGGCGATGTCCTGTTTTGGTTCTACAACCATTAAACGACTGGGAAAAAATAGCTGCGACACGAGATCTGATCAATAGTCAACATGTGCAAGTTAGGGCTATGCGCATGTAATTCCTGTCGGAATAATCAATGCTGTAATCAAGACGGGATTATTTGAGTGACATCAAACAAGAAAAAGGAAAAGAAAAGATAAAAACGCTGTGTTCGCAGCGTCTTTATAATGGAAGGATGTTTAAATAAATAAATTATAATCGGGTCTCAACAAAAGACGGCGTTCTTTTCATTCCACGCATGAGTGCATATGCATCAGACTTTCTTGACGAACCCAAAACCCATAAGAGGCTTTAATGTTATCGATACGGCAGTGTGGGTGGAAATTCGTACGAGAGATTTTAGATTAGTGAGTGGTGGCTCATAACAAAGAAAAGGGAGAGTTGAAATTCAACGGAAAATTTGGGACGCCCATCGTCAAGACATTGCAAAAGAAAATCAATGGCGTTGGCTTGACTCACCTTAAAGTAGTATGTGCTTAAGTTAACTCGATGGCTTGCTGAAATGAATTTTCTGGCGAAGACGTTGAACGGAGACTCGATATCGGACGTGCTTCATTCCTTTCTCCCGAGAACTCTGGCTTTGCCTTCATTTCTGTTTCACAGTTCCGGGAATAACACGAAATTAGTGCCAATAGCTGTCTATAATTAACGATGGCACAGCAGTATGGGAAGTTATAAAGTATTTGCACTATAAAAGTCACAAAGATGTCAGAGATATACGTCGGTTCACTTCATCTCCCGGACCACACTTGGCGCGTTTTGAAAAGACTAGAAACAATAAAAGACTGCAAACAACGTTGTGACATTGACATTGAGATTTTTATTATTTGGTTAGATTTAATTAGATAATGGCAATTAATTAATTAATAATTAATTATAAATTATAATCTATCTGGAACAATAACGTAATAATATTTGAGCTGATTTCTTAGACCTCCTTGAGTAATAATAAATTTGACAGCATGAAGAATGTAAGGAAGTTTGTCTGGTAAGCAGAGATGAGATTCGACATTTCAAACACACAAACCAAAATATGTTGGTCTTATATCTTCTTTTTAAAAGGCTTTTCAGTTACTGTCATTTCTGGTTAACACTGAATTCCAACTGAGTGAGTGAATATGAAGGTTATACGTGGGGGTATTGATATTCGTATTCGTCCATACGTATAAAATTAACTGTGGGGATCTCTGTGTAAGCAAAATTAGTTAAAATTGGATAATCAAATGAATTCCCATTTTTTACCATCAAGAAGTGATCCAATCAACCATTCAGCAAATGAGTCACGTGTGGCAATGATGTACTGTTGCATACAAGATGAAGACAAGCTTCATTAACTTGGTCGCCACTCGCCAGAGACCTCACTGGCGAAGCTTTAACGTTCTCTTTAGCGATACTGAATAAATACTGAATACATTAATTATCCCATTTCTGTTCGCAAGTTCATAGCACTCAGTTTCATATAAAATTGTACTAACCTTGAGACTCGAGACGTGATATAATCTTGCATCGAATTAATCAATTAAATGCAATGCAAAAACCTACGTGTAAGTAAAACGGTTTGAATTCATTTACCATGAGGTATGGACCATTAAGATCAAGGCTAAGGTTTATTGTATGTTGTCGTGGATCCTAGCATTAATCATTTATCCTTACTTGGCTGCTTACGGCGTGGTAACGGGAGATAACAAAATATTGGCCTAGGAACCATAAATAATAACCTGTTTACTTGGTACGGGATAATTTTTAGAACATTCATAACATTCAGATCTACGCATACATCATGCGTAACTAAGGCTAAATATGTACGAGATGTTGTACCTAAGTTTCTTCTGTGTTAAATAATTGTATTGACAACACCAGAGAGATGAATCGGCTGAAATCTTATATGGCTTTTGTAATTACAGGTAGGCACAAATGTCGAGAAGAATGGCCCGATGCTGTCAGCGAGAAAGTCTACAATCTGCTATTGGTATGAAGTAGATCAAACGTCTCGTCTTAATCCTAGACAAATGCTGTGATGTAAAAACTATATTGTGGTAGGACGTGATTTTGCTCGTCCTTCCACTGCTCATTATGGGGTTGGCCTACTGGTTAATTGCCGCTCGTCTGTGGAGAGGACTGCGTCACGAAACAAGCAGCAGCGTTAATACAAACACGGGAAGTCGTTTGCAGACAATGATGGCAGCTGCCGAATCTTCCGTCCCTCTCGAGAATATCTGCGGCTCATCATGTACAGGTAATGATATATAAAAGATGAAAAGTATACCTTCGTTTCTCCGATTTAACTTTCCAAGAAAAATATGCTGGCCGACACTAACGAAGAGAAATCCTTGTGGTTAATGAGAAAATCGTAATAATAATTAATCTTGGATTGTGGGTTACAAAGCCTGCATCAGCACGAAAGATCTAAAAGTAAACCATCAACGGGTAACCTCAAAGAAGGGAACTACACTGGGGAATAACTAAAGACTGACTTGAGCATGCGGCTACGAAAGCCAATAAACCTGAACAAACAAGAGTTATGAACAAGGAGAATACAAATGCAGCCATTTCTCTAAAAACCTTTTCGCTCCCGGCTTTGTACGTTCAACGCAATTTTCAGTTAAATAACTTTAAGTTTATACTTTTCTTACATCTTGTATGAATACTTCAAATCAAAGTTTAGCTCCGAATAGTTGCTATGCAAAAGATTACCGGTACTAAGATTACAGTCTTGAAGTTACTAGTTCATATAGTTTCGAAAAAAGGATTCCACAAGTTACTCTTGGGCAAAAATGTTTCTGATGGTTTCTTTAAAAACAACATAGTACTACGTAAGCGACAGTAAATTATGCATATTTTCTCTGAAAGTTCATGTGGCTGTTTCCAAGCTTTTAGAATAGGAATGTCGTTATTTCTTTTCTTTTATAGACTTATAGCACAAACTTGTATCAAAATTCTGCATGGAAACAATATCGAGAGAAAATTGCTTTAAATCAAAGCATCAATGGCATGTGCATGCATACTCTCACTCCACCCTTCTATTTCACTAACCATAATCGCTAGCTATTTTGACTTAATGACTACCGTAAAAGTCATTGTCAGGTCTGAGCCTATCATCTGTTTTTAGGTAGAAGTAATAGAATTATCGAAGTAAATATTCTGTATGAAAAATTATAAGAACGCAACAATGTTATCGCCATTTAGAAATAAGAAAAAAAACCGGCGCATCTCTTCAGAATGAGAGTCGGGTGGTAGCGATAGCCTAGCGTCCAAAACAAATCGTTCTGTAATGAAAAGAAATCGGGTTATTATTTCCGGAAACTCACGTTTTATGACGTTCAGGAAACGAAGTAAAAGAAATGTCACGTTTCACCGTCGCTTTCTTTTTTATTGGAAGAGGAAATCATTAGTAGTCTACGTCCCTTATTTTCTGTTTTGTAAAGATCGGTAAATCGATTTGTCTTTCATTTCTTCCGCTCCTGTTGACAATTAGTTCAATTGCGACCCAGTTGCGCAAGACCCTAAAGTTTAGGCGACGGTAGGCTTTGTCTCACGACAGTCGTGACTTTGTCTAGGCAAAGGTAGAGTCAATTGCAATACAGAAACCATCCCCAAAGTTAAATCAGAAATTGTTGAGCTGTAAGCTGCTTATCCGGCAAAGTTCTTGTATTGCAATTTATCCTACAGAACGGAAGAAACGGCCAAATGAAACCGAATGATCAATAGGTTTTTGTTTAAATTTGTTCAGAACGATGCCAAGAGCCCGATTCCTCGATCCAGTCAGACAGCCTACCCAGCCATAACTTCCCACGCGCGAGTCCAAATATAGCAAAGAAATCTACCGTAATTCAATGGCCGCTGCGAAGCAATCACCGTCATCTTTGTTGCCATCCTCAATTGGAAAGGACCATCACTCAGCAGCAGAGAAGCGGAAACGGAACAGCATGGAGAGGAGGCTCTCAATCACAGCAGGGCAACCAACAAAGGGCAACGTCTGTCCAGATTATGGACTATCGCTTGGCAGCTCGATACGGCGTCCGATCTACTTACACGGACAAAAGCGTCTGGGCCAAGAAAAAAGTCATTCGGATGCTCTTCGTCATTGTTTTTGAATTCTTTCTGTGTTGGGCGCCACTTTACGTCGTCAACACCTGGTAAATGATCCTGCAAAGCAATTCAATCTCAGTCAATTTTGATCTCATTTGTCAACCTACATACTATATGTCATTGCAGGTATACCTTTGATCCTGCTAGTCTCTACGAGCAAATGGGTCCAACAGAGATAGCGCTGACCCAGCTTCTGGCTTATTTGTCGAGTTGCTGTAATCCCATTACCTACTGTTTTATGAATGAGAAGTTTCGCAACGCATTTCTCAGCGCCTTCGGATGTGGACCACAGGGTCGGGGATTCGGACGCGCTCCTAATCGTAGTACCGATCTTCTGTCAGCTTCGTTCAACGACAGCTTCAATCTCGGTCGACGAACTACAAATAAAGGTAAATAACAAAAATTAATCATTTAACACCATCACACTACCACATCCCCAATAGCAGCTCAGGCTCTATTTTCCATACGCTTCAGATCGTTTGAATTATTTAAAAAAAAGCTTTCTAATTACGTGGATTCATCAGCGATCCAAGCAAAACCCTCACCCCACATAATGTTTCGTGAATTGCGGTAGCGCTTCCAACCGTGTGCAATAATAAAATTTTTTGTTTTATTGCTTTGATCTTGAAGTTGGGTCTCCTCGTGAAGAATCGAAAAGCTCATTTCGCATAGCCTGACGAACAACTCCGCATGTTTCTCTATGGCATAACTTGGTTTAGATACGTTGGTCGACGTTTCACTGGATCAAACTCAATGTGGCTTAAATGTTTTTCTGGATATCCGATCTGGCTTTTGTTTTTATTTGTTTGTTTTTTTGCGTCCCCGCTCGTTCGTGTCCTCCTTTTTCGCCCAGTTGAAATTAGCGGGCAAGAGCTACCAAACCCGTCGTTACCCCGATCACACTTGGCATGTCGTTGTAGGTCAGCATCGCGATCGTCATGTCGTCTTGTGTCTACTCCAGGAAACGCACGTTTGACCACCAATTCCACAACAATCGTCGAGACGGCCCTTTTTGATGGAGAAATCGGAACTATCCTACAGACAACTAGACCTTCCCATGCAGATTAGGAGTCACGGAGAGAATTTTCTTCTTTAAAAATTCATTCCATATCCGGTTGGATGAAAAAAAAAGCTGCTAGTGGTCCTACCTGAAGGGAGCCTGGAAGATTCAAAGATGAGGCAGCTGCAGATCAACATGAAATTCAGAGAAGAATTTGACATTAACACCTATTCGATCTCAGTTCAACAATTCATGGATGTTATTTAAGCTATTATTGTGATTGATGTTTAATATTTGATCAATGTCATATCCCAAATCATCCCCTCATAAATGTAAGGCATATACAATATGCTGAGTGAACACGCACCAAATATTTTCATTTCGCTGTCTCAAATATATGAGAATCCTATCGGAATACGCTATTAATACTTTTATAGGCGGGTCACTACGTCTAACGTACCTTGGGTGAAAATAACTATTCATTATGTGTTTTACGGCATTGGATGACAAGCTGTCAAGGAGTTGGCCAAGCGCGGAAAAGACGATAAAAAAGTTAACTCGGTACTATGAACAGCGTCGTATTTCACCGTTTTAACACTTTTATAAAAGTTTCTCTAGGGATTTCAATATTGGCGATGGATTTCATTCGCTTTTTTCCTTCAGCTTGTCGTTTCAGAAGTTTCATCTTCCGCGAGATATCACCACCGTAGCTAAAAATATAATATAATTTGGCTTATACTAAAAATAATTCTTTATTTTATAAGTCGTTTTTGTACCATTTGGCAGTGACATCTTTCCGTAGGGCTGCGACGTTTTCCCGAGCCACCACTTTGCCACCAATAACGGCCTGAATCGCAACTTGAAACATCTGTCTTGGTATCGTTTCAGCCAAGCGCAGACAAATCTCTTTCCCGTATTTACGAGCTTTGCTAACATGAACGACTGTGCACAGTTCTTCTACAATTTCGCCGTTCAACATTAGGTTCAACTGTCGGAAAAATACTTGTTTAAGAAGATATTATTATATTATTGCTGTAAGTAAGCCTACATTACCTTGACAATATCCGATTCTTGAAAACCATCTTCTTCGTAGTCAAAACTAGCATAACCGGATGAAAGAGATTTCAAAGCATCATAAAAATCGACGGCTATTTCATTCAAGGGAAACCTAAACTGCATCATGATTCGTGAATTGTCTATGTTTTTCGAGTCAATTTGAACACCTCGTCGATCCAAGGCCAAAGACATAATTGGTCCGAAATAGACATCTGCAGAATGATACATTTGCGTTGCTCATTTTTCGAGTTCAATGTGT
Source organism: Daphnia pulex (assembly GCF_021134715.1). Lineage (NCBI taxonomy): Eukaryota > Metazoa > Arthropoda > Branchiopoda > Diplostraca > Daphniidae > Daphnia > Daphnia pulex. The sequence goes on along the minus strand of NC_060018.1, from coordinate 701,793 downwards.
TCTTTATAAAAATAATTTTGCTATTTGTCACCTACCTGGGGTTATAATAGTGCCTAGAACCATGGGCTCAAAAAACCTGGTAAAATAGATTTCCCTTAGAAATCAGGAATTTTATGCAAGCTTGTTTCAGTACTTACTGTTCAATAATTGATATATCTGGAAACTGAGCAGGATTATTTACAATGATATCTCTTGCTCCATATAACTTAATATTCTTTTCGCCAAGTAGCCTAACTGGTTTCCAAGCGAAACATTATTCAACATGTGTGACATTTTGTAAGTCTTCATACTCACTTTTGTAGGGAACCTACGATAAAGAAGTATAGCATTTAAAATTTGATTATAAAAGAAAGAAAGGTGTATTACACTGGGAACTGTGACGATAACTTCAGCTCCGTACTCTTGCTCGAGGCGTTGATTGAAGACTTCCATGTGAAGAAGACCTAAAAAACCGAGTCGCCAACCTTGTCCGAGAGCAGCACTAAAACGAGAGGAATTATTAAATAAAAGATGGTGTAGATTAATTCTCGTGTACCAGTGTACCTTGATTCTTTGGCAACAGTGACGCTAGAATCGTTTAAAGTAAGCTTATCTAAAGCACTTCGGAGCGCTGCCGTTTCAGACTGATCCATTGGGTAAACACCAGCAAAGACCATTGGCTTGGATTGTCGAAATGAAGCTACTTCTTCGACATTTGTTAAACCCTTTTTGAACAACGTGTCGCCAACTTTTGCCTCATTACTCGAACGCATATTGCAAACAACGTATCCAACCTGTCCTGCTTGCCTGTATCAAAAAAATTAACACCGCAATGCAATTATTACATTTCAATTTGATAGAAAAGATTGAGAAAAATAAGTTAGAAATTAGTTCTTACAAACAGGAGAGGCTGACTTCGTTAGGTTGAAGGATCCCAAGATCTTTAATTTCGTAGGATTTGCCCGTATGCTTTGCGCTAATGGCGTCACCGTTGCGAATAATTCCGTCAATTACAGCAATTACCGCTATAACTCCCCGGTATCGGTCGTACCAACTATCAAACAGTAAAGCTCGAAAAGGCTTATTTATATTACAATGTTTCGGAGGAGGAATACGTTCTACAATGGACTGAAGTACCGCGTCTACGTTAAGGCCTGTTTTAGCTGAAATCTGGAAAGAAAATTAAGCAATGAATTTTATATGTAATGAAATAAAAAGAGATAAATTTTATGTTACACGTAAGATATTCTTCGGTTCAAATTCAAACACATTTTTCATTTGAGTAGCTACGCTCTCGGGGTCAGCATTTTTCAGGTCAATTTTATTCATGACAGGAACTATTGCCAGATTTTGAGAAAAAGCAAGGAAAAAATTTGCAACTGTCTGAGCTTGAACTCCTTGATTTGCATCAACTAAAAGAATAACCCCCTGGCAAGCTGCCAATGACCGTGATACTTCAAAGGAGAAATCGACGTGCCCCGGTGTATCGATTAAATTCAGCAAATAGTCATTTCCTTGATAATTATATACTAATGTGGCAGTTTGAGCTTTCACTGTAATGCCTCTCTCCCTTTCTACTTGCAAACGATCAAGCATTTGGGCTTCATGACCTCCTTTGCTAATTGTTCCTGAAAATGAAGAGACAATTACAGAACTGTATTCAGTCAAATAATGATGAATATTGTAAACCTGTTAATTCTAATAGCCTATCTGCAAGAGTACTCTTCCCATGATCAATATGAGCTATGATTGAAAAATTTCTGATCCTCTCGACAGGGAATAAGGTTAGGTCAATTTCAGATTTAGATTTACTGGAATAGTGTTGAAAACTTTGTTGGAGACTCATGTGCTCTGGCAAAAGAAATATTTGTCTCTTCCTAGACAAATAAGAAATAAAGGCAAATCAGTGTGATGCTCCTTCTCAGAAAGAATAGTATTATTTCTTGAGTAAAAAAAATTACTTACCAAAACACATGTTTATAGGATTTGCATCTGCACATTTTAAAAGCATGGCGAATGGAACGTGATTTCCACATCATCAGATTTACTTATTAATCAACTTCTATGTGTAATAATTCCGGCAATGGTTTCTATTTTCTTTTGAAAATAAATAGCAGACAGCAGTTTGCCGAATTTTCCTACAAGCGAAGGCCAGCCCAATACCAATAGCATGGTCGGCCAGCAGCAAAATGTTTTGGAGAATCGACGCATCGAAGATCGAGCGCCAATTGCCATGTCAGAAAAAGTAGCTCGCACCGGGCGGCCTGTATTATTCATCGTGCTCTTCACAACACAATGTTTACGTCAACTGTCTAGGTGGCTAGGTGCTCGTCGCTCTAAATTGCTGCATTTTGGGTTTAATTTTAGGGGAATTTAATCCGTTAGCTAATAGCTACTAAAAATGACCCGAACTCGATTGGAAACAAACTTTATCCGACTTTTAGAACAGTGTAAAACGATTGCCAACAATGGAAAGCACACTGAATGGAGATTTGAGAAGGTAGACTTACTTCTTCAATGGTAATAAGTTTTTCCACCGACAATAACTGAAGCTGGATCGCTTTAATTTGTCTTGCCTCCTGTTTAATAGTATATCATTACACTTGAAGAACAGCTGACAGAATTGAAGAAATGTCCAATGCCACCAAATAAGGATGTTCTAGATGATTACACAAAATCTGTTGCTTTTTTGAAAGGTCTTACCATCACTGAAAAGCTGGTAATTACATCATCATTACATATTTTCTCATAACTTAACTTATAAAAATTTTCCAGCCTTCTGTTACAGATAAAGTTGTTGCTTCTCAGTTTTTGTCCCCTTGTTCTTCTCCATACGGAGACACAGTTTCAAAGGAAATCCGACATAAAGTTGCATCTCAGTATAGCAATCAAGTTAGGGATGAGTTGCTGACCAATAAATTACTTCCAGCAAATGAGTCTGTCTCAACAGAAAAAAATGAAGAATTTGAAAATCCTGCTTCAACATTAAGGCAAAGAAAAACTGAATTACTGAGCACCATAAAAACAAACACCACTCCTACTCATGTGCAGGATTTTGATGGAGTGATTAGTAATGAGCAGCAAACCCAAGAAGAAATCACAAATAATTTGCTTACCATGGCTAAAACCATGAAAGAGCAAACCATGTCTGCAAACTCAATTATCAGACAGGACTTAATTACACTGGAAAAGGCCAACATTCTGGCTGAAGAAAATCAGACAAACCTTCAGACTCAAACACAAAAGCTTCAAGAGAGAAGTGGATTCTGTACCCGTTGCTGGGTTTGGTTGTTTTTATTGCTTGTCTGCATGTCTTTCATAGGTAATCTATTGCTTCATTGTAATGTTGAGGTTCATTTGATGTTAATTTTTTCTATTATCTAGCCATGATTGTCTTCATGCGGTTGTTCAAGAAAAAGAAGACATCCTAAGTATAAAAGAACATCACACATACTAAAAATTAAACAAGGTTAAAACTTAAAAGTTCTTAAATAGGATTCATCAACCACTGGTGCCCTTACTTTGAGAATACAACTACAATTAATGTATTTTGGATTTTTTGTTTTTAAATCATAATATTTTGCTATTCACATCACAATTAGCACAGTTAGTTGTCCCAATTTGTCTCAGTTAATCTAAATCTAAACCTAATTGAAATGAAGTTATATCGACTTTATTGAAGGCTTCGAGTCCCATAAACAAAAAGAAGTTAAAAATAAAACGAGGCAACAAGGGAGGCTTAGTACATTTTTTTAAAATTGTACATATCGACGTAGTCTAGAAATCCCGATATATATACGCCATAAGTAGCCCCGTTGGAAAGAAAACGAAAAGTTGTTGTTTGAAAACAAGTATTATCTAACCCCGTCCAGCTTGGGCTTGTCCCAATTCTTCGTCGTCAACAGCTACTTGACCATCACTGGTAACGCTCTGTTAGAAACCAAAATTATAACCAAATTAAAAGTTTTATTATTTTAGTAAGGATATTATACTTGGGCTGCATGGATGAAGAGAGGTTGACTTCTGCCATTAACTGCATCCTCTGTGACATGGACTGATACTAAAAACACGATAAAAAAATCATGTTATCAATGAGCCCGCTCATCTAGAAATAGTCTTTTTATATATACCAATATCGGAACCAGGAATTTCAAACATCGCGTCAAGTAAAAGGGTTTCCTAAAGGGAAAGTAATATCAAATACCATGAACTTGTTCTGAGCAGATTGTGTAAAATACCATGATAGCTCTCAAGCCTCGGGCGCCAGTTTTTTTCTCCATTGCTTGTTTAGAAATAGCTCTGAGTGCTTCTGGGGAGAAAGTTAACTCAACCTAAAACATGACATCGGGTCAAATGAAATAATTGTTTGTGCGATAATGAAGTCTGCAGTACCTTATCCATTCCAAAGAGCATCTGGAACTGTGGGACTAGAGCATTTCGAGGTTCAGTAAGAATTCTGACCAATGTGTCTTGGGAGAGAGAATGAAAAGGTACGATCACAGGGAAACGACCGACAAATTCAGGAATCATGCCAAAATCAATCAAATCCCTTGCTTCGACTGCACGAAGGAAAGCATCTCTTTCGCTTTCATCGTCAGCAACTTCTGAGGATACTTCAGCCATTCCTGCTTGCGTAGCCGCACGTCTTCCGGCACTATTCCCTGAAGAACTAGCGCCGAATCCCAAATACTGTAATGTGGCAATGATTTTTAAGATTAAACCCAAGCCTCTAATGCGTAAATTTGGGAACTTATAACCTTTTCATTTTTGCGGCGAGACACAATACGATCCAGTCCTGTATAGGCACCTGAAGCAACGAACAGGATATTTGTCGTATCAACTTGAATAGTTTCTCCTCGAAGTTTGCGAGGAGCGTTTCTTTCAGGAACATTGACAATCGTTCCCTCTAGCATCTTCAGCATTCCTTGCTGCACTCCTTCTCCTCCAACGTCACGCAACTGATGAATTCCAGGTACGGCGCCGATTTTATCAACCTCATCGAGGAATACGATACCTAAAAACAAGGAAACAACATATTTGTTATTTTTTTGTCATTTTAATCAGAATTATAATTGTAAAATGGATTGAATGGGCCTACCTTGTTGGGCTTTGTCAACATTGTAGTTTGCATCTTGCAGCAGTTTGGCAATCACCTGAGAGATCATTTTCATTACAAAAGTATTTAAAAGAAAACTTAAAGGGTAGAACGCTTACACTTTCAATGTCTTCACCGACATATCCAGCTTGCGTCAAAGTAGTACAATCACAAATAGCAAAAGGAACATCTAAACATTGAGCGATGGTCTGTGCTAGAAGCGTCTTTCCTAAATAAATTTTAAAAAAGCGTTTGATTTCAATTTGCCACATATTATTTAAAAAAATACGACTGCTGCAATAACTAAAGCGTAGCTTGACTACCTGATCCGGTGGGTCCCAACATGAGAATGTTACTTTTATCGAGACGGAGTTCATGAGAACTTGTGTCCAATATATCACTGCCGGAAGATGCAGCTGAATTCTTTGGTTCATCTGATGCAGGTGGCAATGTCTGTTGTTGGGACGTGGTACCTGACGCCCCTAGCCCGTGAGACTGACCTAATCCAGTCACTTGGAGTAGATCTGTTTAGCATTTTCAAAAGGAAAGAATTTTAAATCTTTATCCAAATCATCATCAGGCTATCATGGAGCTGTAAAATAGTAAGGGAGAAAAACTATAATATATATTTACCAGCCCAGGCTTGGGGAGTTGTTCTACCCCTTCCACCCTGATTTGCTGCAGGTACTTCTTGTTCTTCATTTCCCTTCTTTGGAATACTAGGCAAATTATTGAAAATCCGTTTGTAGTGATTGTATACTGCAACTGATAGGACTTTTTTTGCCCATTCTTGACCAATCACATGGCGATTCAAATATTCATAGATCTAAAAATAATGTTATGATCACTTTACACACATCTTTTGGTGTTGTTCATGATAATTATTTACCTTTTTGGGAGGTGGTGGAGCTTTCTTAAACTGTCCAGGTTTAACTTCAGCAGCTGCTTCTTGTGACTCCTTAACTGATTTCTTTTGATCCACCTCTGACAACACCACAAAGAAATGGTGACATTTTTCACATTTTACAAATCTAGTAGAAGCTACAATAAAATGGGAATTAATAAGGCAAATTTGTCATAATTCGTAGTTTAAAAAGGCATACAAACAAAAGTTTCAACATTGGTGCAAGGGTTTCCACATTTGGGGCAGCAGAAGTGGTTGTCTTTTCCGGCTCCCTTTGAAGAGCTTCCTGTTCTTCCTTTACCTCCAGTAGGGGGATCTGTTGGAATATTAGATCCCGTTTTGCAAAGCCAAATACTTGAGTAGATAGACCTTCGTTGGATATATTTTATGGATAGGGCTCCTTTATTAAAGCCTGCAAATAAGATTTTAACAACAATTGAAACAAAGCTTTGATTTGTTATACATGAAATTTGTGTTTGTTTGTATAATGATAGAAACCTTGATAAAGTCTGTTGCTGTTGCTAGTCCAAATTAGCGGAGATATTTTGTGAATAGTAAGTAATTTATAGCGAGCTGCAGACATCCTTGAGTCAACCTGCGATTGTATCCAAACAAGTTTGCGTTCAAGGTCTTTTATATTTACGTGTTTATGTAATGAAAAAGGTGATACCAATAAATTGAAAACAAAACAACTCACTTGATTTCTGAAGAAATGTCTGATAAAATCGATTTAGGTAGTTGTCACAGTGATGGGACCCTATTATTGAAAATTTCGTAAATTTTATGAAGCTAAATGCGCGATAACACGAAAATTCACCTCCGTTGCTAACTGGTCGACTGCAACAAGCCAAAATCGAAACTTACTGCGAGTCTGCAAGGGTTTGACTATCAGCTGTTACTAGTCTGAGTCGTCAGACGTGACGTCACAATTGAAAGTAAAGAGAACAAAGTTTGAAGGACATGACATTGTATTTCCCAATTATAAATATAAAACATCAGTTTTAATCTATACTCTATCTAATAATTTTAGGTGTTCAGTTTTTAAAGTTGGGTAAAACGTTACATAAATACGTAATATATGGGGGCTCTGTTGACTAGTGTTGGTAGTGTAGTATGCTCCCACCGACCCAAGAACGTGTATGTCACGTGACAATACTTTCTAGTTTCTACCTCACATATTGTTGCGCTGACTTTTGGCTAATCGTCATTTTTGAGTTCAATGTGTTCACCAATGATGCATACTCATCTATATCAGCATTATCAGCGGTTAGCGCTTAGTGATACATGGAACCTAACAGCATGCTTAACAGCCACTGCTGTTTGCTTTATTCCGATTTAGCTTTTTTAAACTTGTGCTGAGTTGTAGAACTTTGTAATCAGAAACCGATTTCTCCAAATGGAGACAGAATAGTAGTTGGGTGCATGACGAAATATACACATTCAATTCAAGGGCATTGTAAACAAGCGGTAAAGCGGTAAGCAAAAAAAGCGGTACAGGACCAATACTCGTTTTCGTGGAAATCAATAAGCGCAAGAATCAATTTTCGCGCTGTACTCAGTTCAGAAGCAGGCCCTTTTAGGCATGTTCTTTAAGGAAAAGTTTATTATAACATACACTTATAACAAATTTTTGTTTTCTCCATTTTACCAACTACTCTTGTACACTGGAATAAAATACCTGTTGCAAAATTGATTTTTTTTCCCTTGTAATCCTGAATAAGAATAATCAATCCTGTATGATTCATATTAATGTTCAATAGTAAATTGGAAATTGGCAAATTGCTAAAGAGATATTAACTCACACATCTGTGAAATATTATGGTAAAAAGGCATTCATCATCAAAACCCATTATACAGACTCTAAATTTGAAATGATGGGTTGAAACATGAATGTTGGTAACGGAAATAGTATGGTACAAGCAGGCATAAGAGCTGATATAAGAGCATCTTATTCCATGGCAGCCTTAAGACTTGAGAAAAATCTAGTCTCTACATAGGTCCTGTAACAGTCGAACAAATTAGTGTTATTCAACAAAAGAACATAACAAGGTATTTTTAGGGTTAACCTGGATCCACAAAAACTATTATTTGACCATTCACTCAGCTTTCTCCGCTGTACAGGGCTCAATGGTTAAATGTGTTTTACATTGAATCCAATTGCCGTTATTTCAGATCAAGTGAACTTAGCTTAATTACCTCATAGCCTACCAGTGGATAATAACTAGTTACAACTATATCAGCATGTTCTAATCAACATATACATTTGAAATTGGCACTTAAACCAACTTTCCTACGAAAACGACGCATATTTGAGAAACATTACCGCAGCTACTAGCGAAAATAAGAATTCTTAACTTACGTGAGATATAATAAATTTTTAGAACCAAATATGTAATTTTTTCCTGTTTTTTCGCATACCCTACGCTTTTTAGTAAGAAGGCATCATGTTGATATCAGCTGATGACGTAATCTAATCATCTAATGTTTTCTCGTAAACAATGATGTTGCCAAATCTCAGAATAAACTGCTTCCTGTATTTTCGATTTTCATTTTTGAAATTATTAGATTTTTAATCACGAAATAAAGCAATTGCACCAGAAGATAATAACTTTAGATCTTTCGAGTGAAAAATCGTTCATTCAAAAGAAATTTTCAATGTTCGAGAAAAAGGAAACAACGAGCAATCCAAATGTCCAAATCCAGATGTGTGCTGCATAAAAATAAATTTGTGTAAGTTCAATTTAAAACTTCAATAAAATTCTGTTATTCTATTACGGCGAGTCGTCGTAGCCGGATTACAATAATCAGAACTGCAAGAATAATCCTTTGAGGTGGGGTTACTGGAGCAGTCTCTCAAAACAGTGCTGTTTCCTTTTTGCGAATTTGAACAATATTTTTTAAAAATTGGACTTGGGGAATGTGAAAGATTTCCACTTACCATTCGCGTCGTTAGTTCGCCTAGTAATACAATAGTATTTTTTGTTTGTGGGGCAAGTGCCGGAACGGACATTAGGAGTACCTAAGTCACAGTCCTTGCTGTAAATGCTCGGACTCGATGAGCAAGCGTAACACTTTAACCCTGCAGAATTGAGAAATTCAAAATAAAACAATTTTTTAATGACATTTTAAAGCGATTGACTTGCCGGTGCTGGTTTTTGCGACAGCAATCAAGAGAAAAAGGACTAGAAAGATTTTGTTATCCATAATTTGAATTGATTTCCTCACAGACAAATTTCAATGAACCACTCTGGAAACCAAGCTTCTCGACAAGCGCACTCTACACAGCCGATCGGATAACGGCTTACAAATCAAATTCTTATCATCTTCTACTTTATGATTAACAAACTGCCGCGTGATAAAAACTTTTGCAGGACTGCTTAGTCACGGCCAAGGGTTATTCAGGTATAACAAAAATTTGATGCGCGAAAAAATGTTTACATCAAACTACTCTAAAATTTTTCTTTTTCAAGCTAATCGAGGAATCCTTAGAAGAACGATGAGGAATGATGGCTTAATTATTCAGTCCTTAAACTTTATGTCACTTAGTTTAAGGAGAAATATCGCCATGACTTTGAACCAGGTGGGGCTCAAAATGTACTTTATGCCGATGCGCAATAAAGAAAGAAATAAACAGAAGATTTCAGATCCCCTCGTTTGTATTCGTGGGTGACAGTTTCGTGAACAATATGAAAACTCCTTTGATGTGCAATTTCTTTCGTAACGCCTGAAATGACGTACACAATTTTATTGGGCAACAAAAAATCCTACTGGCAAGGAAATAGACATCAAGAGAAAAAGTCTTATCTTTCTTATATTACGACATAATAGTTGCAACCTTTATTGATCTTTACACTGGGAACTAATAAGGCACGGACTGCGCAAGGAAGAAAACCAAAATTCAAATTTCAGAAATAACGGGTGATTACAAATTTCAAAAGACATTGGAAAAGGCGTCCATCAACAGAACAATGCCACCCAAAAAGTAAAGAGTAAATCCAAAAGTCCAAGTACACAAAGAAATTGCATGTTGTAATCTTGGCGCCGAGCTACTTGGGTTAAAAGTATGGGGAATACTCGTTGTGGTAGTAGGTGTAGATGCGCCGATATAACCGCTATTGCACAAATCAAAACTGCATGTAATTTGATATCCGATTGACGATGCCGTGTCCAACGACGGCAACTCAGCGCTGACACTACAATCTCGCATGATGTTGCTGGAACCTTTCAGATCAAATTGAGAATGAAAACGCGCTTGGTTAGTTTGATAACTTTCATTAAATTGCAATTAGAACAAATATTACGTAACTTACCATCAGTATGTTCTGTGTACCTTGCGACACAAAAGTTGTAGCCAAAGGGGCATTGACCAGAACGGAGTGTTGAAGTACCATTTTGACAATCTTCATTGTATATGCTAGCAGGGTTGTTAATATCGCCGCGATGAACGATGAAATCGTCATCGGAAATGAAATTTTTTGTTCGAGCGATTATCGCGCGATAGGTTTCAAAATGAGTATCGATCGATAATCGCGTTTTCATCGCCGATGACGCGATAGCGATAGTTTTTTTTAACTGCAGACTGCTTAAAAGTAGCATTAAGTTACAGCTGAAAATGGATGAGCACTACAGTGGTGTATTCGCTCATCCAAGTTTTTTTAAATACCACGTCCGAGCTGGAAAACAAGGAATATTGTTAATATAGTTTTTCTTCTTTTGAAAAAAATATGCAGAAAAATATTTTATAAATTTTTTTTTTAAATTTTGCAACGTTGTAAAAAGTATCGGCGACTATCGGCGATTATCGCACCGATACTTTTTTGAAACTTCATCGTTCGATAGTCGGCAATAAAAAAAAACACCAATATCGCTATCGCAATCGGAAATACTTATTTTTTGCGATATTAACAACCCTGTATGCTAGTGCTCGATGTGCAAAAGTAACATTTTAGCCCTGAAAATGAAATAAATAAATTTGCAATTTGAATAATAATTTTTAAAAAGTGTATAAATTTAGGATTACCGTTAGCGCGGCTTGTAAGGAGAACAATCGAGATCAGCAACACAAGGTGGATCTTGGCCATTTCTTTTGGTTTCACAAAATTATTTTTTGTGGGTATACCTTTGGGACGACACGTCTTGACTCAACAACTTTTAACGAGTTTGTGATTAGTCCAACACTTGAACAATTTCCTAATTCAACTAATTCACACCTCAGATCCAAAGAGAACTTTTTCCCGCATCCTGTTTTCACCATAGATAAGAAGACAATGTCGTAAAATTTCAAAACTCTTGTCCCACAAACTGGGATGTTTGCTCTATACTCTCTACATTAAATAGAAACTTTTCCTGTTTACTATTCAAGTTAAACCCGTTAAACCCCTACACATTTGTTCTAAACAATCAAACCAAGTTTTCACAAAGTCAATTCCATGTTTTCCTTAGTGTCCTTAGTCTTTTATTATTTCAAGAAATGTCCATAACCGACCGCTAATAAACGGCGTGACCACAATTATGGTTATATATTATACATATCCCGCATTATATGATGAAATCATATTTAAGATCAGTTAAGCAAAAATCTAAATGTTTTTTAGAAATATAATGTTGACCCCTTCGGCATACTCCATTGGGTTTTCTTGTGTACGTTAACGGTAAATATCATTCATGCATGCACATATTCTTTGTTTAATCCATTGATATGAGTGATTGGACTTCTCCGCTGTTCTCTGCCATTTCCTTAGCTTCCTCTGCGACGTTGTATTCTTCCGGTTCATCGTCATCCTGCGACTGCGGAATCGAATATTCATTATGTGTTATTTACCTTTATCTTTTTGTATACTGCGCACATACCTGAAATTGGCCGCCGACAGATTCGTAAGTGAATGCACCTTTGGCTAGGTCTACTTCGATCGGGAAGAAACGCTGCCCGTCCAGCAGCTGATGGCACTGGTCGTAAAAGGTTGTCAAATGACTCAAAAGCCTCTGGAGCTGCTGCACGACATCCTGTACGTGCTTGTTGTCAAGTAACTCGATTTTGACCTGATGGATGGGTTCATCTTGTTATTCACTTTAATAAATTACTGCTGTGTGTTATAAAACAGCGTGGCTTTCACTATTATACCTGAACGTCGGACCGTAGAGCGGCAAATCGCGCCCTGGCGTCTTGGCGGCATCGAAGAACCAATCTGCGTCATGTGGGCCAACCAATAAATTAACATTTGAATTCTATACGCGGGATTTGAGATGTATCGATTACCGGTATTCGTAATTTCCCGTTTCAATCCTGTAGGAAGGCTCTTGTAGCGTGTGGTAGCTCTGCTCTTCGTCGTCCATTTCTTTGACCTGATTCATCGCCAAGTTCATTAAATTCGGGATCAATAGTCAGACATCCCATGTTATACATACCTTCAAACAATAGGAGAGATATTCAAACTTTGCGTCAGCATAGCGACCGATGGTCATCCGCGTATCTGGGATGGCTTTGTGGAGAAAAGTCCCTAAATCCGCCAGCACCTGATTTAAACATGTATGGATTGATTCAGTTAGATATGAACGGACAAAAGTTTCGCTGCTGCAGATGCTGTGGAGGGGCAGCAAGCACATCAGACAAAAGTTTTGTATCGAAGCCGGAGGCTTTTTGCTGGAAAACTCGCTCGGCGCCGGATGTTATATTAAGTATACCGGCTTGAGTTGTTTAATCATTTGGACGCCGTAGCGTTCCATTTGCCGATGGATCTCGCCAAACTTTGTGAAAACTTCGCTGGCTCGAGGCTGCAACTCGCGAACGCCGATGGTTGAAAAGATGTTGCCAAAGTCTAAGAAGACACACGACAAGAACATTCGTTTCATGAAAATTTAAGTCTCTTCTTGGACTAAGAAAAAAGTTCACTCCACTTTCAATCTTATTTCGAGTCCATTATAAAATATATACCTTTGTAAGTTTGGGAGAGGTCGTAGTAGGAGCGTAGGAGTCGCCTGGTGTGCTATATAACGAACCCAATTTTGAAAAATAATGACATCCGTGACGTGTTTGTGGAAGGAAGAACATCAACAACAACGTGACGTGAACAAGCAAATAATGATAGAATAAGACGAAGAAGGTACACGCAATATACCTCGACTAAGCCTCGGTACATTCCCTCGCAACGCTTGAGATCTTCTAGACGCTTCAACAAGCTGTCGTTGCACAAGATAGCCCTCGAAAGTCCCAGAGCGTCGGCCGTCGAGCTGGACATGTTTTCGACGAAGCGGTGCTTGACTTTCTTCAGGATCAAATCCAACGTCTTGCCCTGGGCGGGCTCTGCGTGAAGTTTGTTGTACCGGATCGTGACTGAACTACAATTTTAAAAATACCACGAAATTGAAATTCAAATTTGTTGGTTCCTTCCAAAGTACGTATATATAGTTACGCGCGGAGGAAATCTGATTATTATGATTACCTTTGGGCGGCTTGAATCATTTTAGCCACTTCGGATTTGGTTTTGCCTTTGACCGAGACGTTGTCCACTCCAATTATTTCGTCGCCACTTTGAAGTGTACCGTCTTTCGCGGCTGCAGTGTTGTCAAATATCTAAATTTACCCAACATACGAATTTTAAAAATTCCATCCGCACCGCGCCGGAAGCGCCGGATAGATTTCGGTTAATAAACCTGGACAATGTAGAGGCAAGGGCAATAAGGTGCACCTCCTCCGATGCTGATTCCAATCAAATTTGATCCGTCCTTTTCCAGAACGATGGAACCCGTCGTAATCGTCATTCCCCTGTTATACGTGATGCAAACATTCATTTTTAATTCATTTCAACGATGCGAAATGGCAGATAAATAAGTTATCGACTTGCCAGTCGATAATTTCTCAAAGCCACGTAACATCAATCATACACAATTTCAAAAGCAGAAGCAGAAGCCAGCTCAGCCAATAGAGCCCCGAAATGTAACATACATAGTAGCCTAATAATATGCACAGAGCTACTATATAGCCAATCGATCGTGAGAGCGTGATAAAAGCGTTAGAGTACACGTCAAAGACCGCAGAAAGGGCGGCCGAAATAACGAGGTCGAAAGAGTACACGACGTTGAATTAGAGACTACATGATTATACATACATCTAAAGAGCCCAAAAGTTGGAAAATGGAATAACTATTTGATGATGGGCTTTACCAGCAGCAAAACGAGCTGCTATACAGATGGCAAATAATATCGATCCTCTCTCTATTTATAGCGCACACCATTAAACTGCTGCACGCACTGCGAGGCGTATTATATATAGTCGACGACGATTCTACATTTTGCAGATTGTACAGGCGCGCACTCGGGTCGTCGACTTACTCTCGATTCTCTGGCCAGAAAAATCCACGTAGTTCGTCCTCAATGTCTTCGACCTCAAGAAGAATCATGCTAGAGGACGATTCAAGCTCGTCGGAATTAACAACGGCCGGGACAATGTCGTCGTCGTTATTAGCTGCCGCTGCTGGGCTACCATCGCAGTCGTCACGAGAGCTCTGGATATTATGACGTTCATCTGATGGACTTGTTATTGATAGGTCGTCGTCCCAGCTAACTTTATTACTACTGGCCATATCCATCATTGCCGGCGGTCCAGGTGATTTGTTGGTCGGTCACGTTTTCCCAGGTGGTCACGCACAGTTAGTTCGTGTATATCGATTTTCGTGATTTTGGTAGAAATAAGAATAGAAATATAACGTCGTTATTATCGGAGAAACAATGTCCGTTTCTGTTCGTGTGTATGGGATTATCTACTGGGATTTTTGAGCTATATAGATTATATAATATCGAACTGGTTTTATGGTTGTCTCTATCTACGTCGATGGTTTTTACCCGGTTCCGCTGTGAAAAGTCGTTTCGGGACTTTTGGATTGGAGCGCGCAAATAGAGCGAGTGAAGGCGAGTGCGTAATATTGAAGGAAATAAGGAAATAAAAAATTTAAAAAAACACATCAATCATAAAATTCATCAAGCCGTGAAAGAAAAAAAAAAGAATGCGCCGTGAGTTTTTAAAGCAAATAAAAATAAGTAACAAAAAAAAAACAAAATCAAACGAAAATTACATGGAATCTTCTTTCATGGGCAACTGGGCGGCGTAATACGGCCACATTTTGCTCTTTTCGCTGATGTGCGCGCGCGCAGCCAAATTGACTCAACGGAAATCCAACGGCCAAAAATGAAAATACAACACAGAGCGATGAAGAATGAACTGAACTGAACTGAACAAAAGGGCAGCACACAACAACACCACCGAGTTATTATTATTTTTTTCTTTTCTCTCAACACTCTTGACTATTATTCTGCCCGCAGCCAAAATAATTACACGACCAAAAGTGTTGTCAAGTGACACTTGTAGTAACTGAAATCGATGGTAAACATTTGGGGTTTTTGGGAGAACTCGAGTCGAATCGACCAGTCGGTTAACGAGTTCTTTTCATGCGACGACGTCACACACGCAATCAAACGGGAAAAAAAACCGGAAAACGTGAACGCACCGAACAAAAATAAAAATGAATGCGGAATGGATTGAGCTATAGCTACAAAAGGGAACGAATCAACTTACATCTTGTCCTCTTCGAAAAAAAAGTCTGGCTCGTAATCGGACAACATTTTGGGTGATTGTTGTTTCAGCACAGAGACGATAGAGAGAGAGAGATGCGGTTGTTTGTCAAATGACGTTACGACACATGCAGACAGCAGCAGCAGGAGAGATGCCCGGTGCTGGTCGCCACAGTTGCCACAGCTGTTTTGTGTACACCCGTATAGAAATTGTCGTCTACTCACTTACAACGGCTGGGGCCAGCACCACCAGGCTTCTCCTTCCCGTCTCGATAAGCCCAGGAAAACGGTCCCCTTATCGATCGTGTCGACTCGCTTCAAAAATCCGGCAACGCCGGACGAGCTCTGCTGGGAGTTGCGTGAAGACTGGCGGATGCGCACCCTGCGCGTCGACTCTTCTGGTTTCCCCCCTCTCTCTCATTCTCCTTGTGTCATTCAGTCGCCCCTTCAATAATGTATTATATACGCCACCCTCTTTTTTTGTCCGCTCTCCGCATTCGGCCCAGCTGAGGAAGTTATCGATTCGTCCAGCGGGAACTCTTCGGGTAGATCGTTCAAACTCTTCTGATACATAAATGAGCAGGGCTGAGTGGTTCCTCTGAACTCTTCAACACCATCCGGCAGCACCGGAATACGGCACCCAAAATAATAATGTTGCTGGATACATCCTCATCAACAGCGCAGCCCTCCACTTTGATTGGTTATATGCTGCCGCTGCGCCGTTGTTTTAATCATTTCGATACGACCGGAATTCATTGGTCGATTCAAATAACCAAACAGGAATCAATCTCGGCTGCTGCTGAATAATCAAAAGCGGCGTCGAGCTAATTGACGAGAGTGGCAACTAATCGATGATATAGAAACGCCCGCTGACGTCAACCTTTGGCAACGGGCGAACTGATTACCCCTTTTCTAGGCCCTTTTATACACACACCGGGCCAAGTCGGCAGCCAGTAGCAGCCCATAATGGTGGAACATCTCCAGTTGTGTGTACATAGTGAAGAAGAAGAGTACAAAGAGATTCATCATCATCGATCGGATGGTGGTGGGGGGGGGGGGGGCTATTTTCATAATAGAAAAGCGAACGAACGAGACGTTTCTTGTCGTCTTTTGCCAACTTTTTTTTTTATTTATTTCCGGCTAGCGGATGAAGATGAAAAGCGCCCAGCAGTCACTTGCTCGGCGCTGTTTTGTATATATAACTACTGGGCTGCTCTATGTATACATTTGATGTAGGCAAATGAAGAAAGTTTCTAGCCGCTATATAGACTCTCGGCGAGTTGATGAATAACGCCACTCAAGAAACTCGCGGGTGTAATGGGAAAAATATGAAAAGAAAGTTGGGCCGTCGTCGTGACGAGTCTAGTAGTACACACGTCACGATTTTTTTTCCCAGCAGCAGGCTACATAAGGGGAGCAGAGTTGTTGGCTAGATAGATTTTGATGATGTTGGATGCATTCAAAGTCATGTGCCAGCGCACGCCGTGTACACATCTATTACGTGGAGTGAAATAATGTAATACACTTATAGCCGTTGTCTTATGAACGGAAAGAGTCGATTCATGTGTATGGACTGGCACGGCTGAATAATGAAGAGATGACGAACCAATAACCCGAGAGAGAGCCGATGACGGCAGACTGGTTAAACAAGTTGAATAACAATGAAGACGTCAAACGAAAGTGTGAGGGCGGCGGATATGCGCTTTACTTTGGGGCTTTGGGCACGTAGCAACATCACATTTATAGTACCTATAGTAGTCTCAGTAATGATGAGTATAACATGGGTTAGATATGTCTCGAATATTGTTTTCGTGTGGGTTGGAAAAAAAAGGGGGTTCCGCTTTTTTGGCTTGTCCAGTAGTGCGCCGGCGTTGTCTATAAAAGATCTTGTGCCATGCCTATAGAGCGTCGATTCCCTCTCAACCCAATATAGTATATAGTGTGTATGTGTGTGTCTGGCCTTTTGGGTGGGGGGGCAAAAGTAACGTAAAGGGAGTGGTAGGGTGGTAGATCATCGATCCAAAAGTCTAGCAGAGATGCAGGGCCGACCCCCGACCCCGTTGTTTTGCCGAGAATAAGCCAACGCCCAACAGGGGGGGGGAACGACGACGACGACTTGATTCCGGCGGTGGTGCCGCTCTGCGCCGTTTGATTTTCTTCGATATTTCTCAATCTTCTTCTTCTTCTTCTTCTCTTTTTTGTCATTGTCATTTTTCATGGGGCTACCGTGTCAAACGCAAAGCAGAGCGGCTGCTCGGCGAGATGCCCGCGCAGCAACAGCCGGACCTGGGCGCGTCGGTCGGTGGAGGGGGGCGGTCGATGCCAGGACGACGGCGACGGCGCTGATTGCGTTTGATGCAAGAGATACCGTACACTCATACCCCCCTTGCTGTTTTGTGTGTGTGTGTGTGTGTGGGAGAGGTATATACGCGTATCTTTGGCTGGTGGTGGACTCCGTCTATAGTCGACTCGCTACTCGCTACTGGCGTTCGGATTCAACAGCGCCACCTCAACGGGTTCGGGCGCAACTTTCTCTTCTTCTTCTTCTTATCGGAACTCTGCTCGGCTTTGTTCCTCGTCGGCAACAAACCCAAAAGTGCGTTTCGCCCCCCACCGGATTCTTATCAGGTACAGAAATCTATTTGTTTTTTCAATCAGCACGTGTGTCTGTGTAGAGTGGGTGTCATTGCCACACCTATGTGTGCGAAATGGCGCAAGTGGACCACGTTTTGTTGTCTGTGTGTGTGGCGTCGAAAAATTGGCCCATCGCTTGTTATATATTTACCACATCACACGTCCTATTGTTATATGTCTCTCGTCGCAGGTGACCCCCAAACAAAAGAGGAGAGAGACAAGTGGGCGGAGATATTGACACATACAGAGAGAGAAGGAGAGAGAAAACATATTTGTTTGTTTGTTTTTTCCTATTAGAAAAGAAAAAGAGAAAACGTAACAATTTAGAAAAAGAATGATTACTATGTAGGGATCGATTGCGAGTCCATTACGATCCGTCGAGTCTCGTCCAGCCGGGTGATACTTGACGACGGGCAATCCTCTATATATCTATTGCAGTATTGCCATTCTTTTTCCATTATTTCCATCGACATCTTTCTCACTCACTCTCTCTCACTCACTGTGTGCTCAAGTTGACGTGGCCAAAAAAAAGACAAAACAAAAATGCTGTGGAAAGCGGCGCTGATGCGGCGGATTAGCCGGACCGTCTTCAAGTGCCGGCTGAGTTTGACCAGTCCCGCCCGAACGACGACGACGACAACAACAACAACAACGCGCAACGGTTTCATTGGCAGCAGCGGTGGCAAAGGCAAACGGCCGTCATCGGCTGGCGCTGCAGCGGCGGCCGTCCGGGCGGACAACGCCTACCTGCTGGCCGTCTTTTTCGTCTTCTTCCTATTGGTGATGATCGTGGCTCAAGTGATGGTGATGCGCAGCGAATTGTCGTCCAGCAGCAGTCTGGCCGGTAAATCTTCATCTCTTCGTTCTTTCCGGCCCTTGTCGGCGCTGTCGCAGTTGTCGTCGTCGACGTCGTCGTCCTCCAGTCGCCAGACGCTGAAAGAAACGCAGAAACGTCCGGCCGGACCGTTCCGTTTCGGCCGTCAGCCGGCGCCTTTTGGCCGAGTGCTGGCAGCCGATCGCGCTGCTGAACCGACGGCCGGCGCCGGCGACACTGCTGGCGGCCCCAGCAACGCCAACGCTGACTTAATCCATGATCCTTCCGCTCATTTGACCGCAGGCGAGTGGCTCAAGCGTCTGCCGCAGGAGCAGGGCCGTGACGCTTGGGTCCAGCAACTTTGGCCTTGCTTCCAGGGACAGTCCGTCTGCCCGTGGCAACCCGTCAGCGGACGGGAAAAATGTTTCGTCTACTCCGCTTACCTGGACGACACGACGGGCGGCGGAGGCGGAAGCGGCAACACTTACACCAGCAATCCGGCCGGAGTGGTCCGGGTCATCGGAGTGGCCAAGACCAAGAAACCCGACCGTCTCTGGTGCCAACTGGGCTGGGCCGGCGGCAACAACAGCGCCCAGTGGTTATCCATTCCGGCTCAAATCAAAACCATCCGCGAGCACTGGAACCTGCGCTACAGCGCCGTTTTCATCCTGTGCCCGTTGCTGACCAAGAACTGGCCGCCCGGCCAATATCCGACCCGCAACCCGCAATTCGTTTCCATCTCGACCAGTGAGCATCCGACCATGCCGGATCACGACTTACCCGTCCGGGCGACGGCCACTCCGGCCGAATTCAACGCGACTTTCGGTCACTGGGCCGACTCGCCTACAGGCAATTTGCTGCCCGTCATCCGTTACCCGGACGACCCGCAGACCCGCAATCAGCCCAAGCATCAGCTGAGCGTGTGCGTCAAGCCGCTGCACTACAGTTTCAACCGGGTCGACCAGCTGATTGAATTCATCGAAATTCACCGTTTGCTGGGCGTTTCCCATTTCACTTTTTACAATCACACGGTCGGCGACAACTGCGACTGCGTCCTCCGTCGCTACGTCGACCAAGGTCTGGTGGAGATCCTCCCCTGGAACCAGCTGGACGTTACCTCGCAAAAGGAGATCCGCACCGAGGGTATATGACATCATAATCGCAATTAATACTTTTTAAGAATTAAATACGGCTGGAATGAAATTGGATGTTGTTGTGTTTGTCCAGGTATCTTCGCCTCGCTCAACGATTGCCTCTACCGGCACATGTTTGACAGCCAGTACTTGCTCATGATCGACCTGGACGAGTTGATTGTTCCGCGCACGAAATTCACGCTCACCGAGTTGATTGCTTCCACGTTATTGGCCAATAACACTGTTGCCACCGGCGGGATCCACAGCAGCGCCAACAGTCACAACGGCTACCGCATCGGCGCCTACTACTTCCGAAATGCCTTTTTCTACTTGTCCTGGCCGGACGACTCGGCCGTCCATCCTGACTGGGCGACGGACGGCCCTGGACGACCCCTCGATCTCATCACCTTGCGGAAGACCAGACGAAACGTCAAACTTCATCCCCACCGGTTCGTTTCCTAATATTTCAATTCATTATTGTTTGACATGAAATCTTGATTTGAATTCAACAGGATAAGATCGAAATACATTTGCCGGCCCAGGGCCGTCGTCGAGGTCGGCAACCATTTCGTCTGGGAATTCCGGGCCGGCAACGTAGCGGCCCACGTCCCCGACACTTTGGCCGTCATGCACCACTACCGGACGTGCGAGTTTGGTGGCGACACCTGTCTGGCCAATCCTTCCGTTCAGGATCGATCGGCCTGGAAGTACGGCGACGCTCTGGCCGCCTCCGTTCGCCGTCGCTTCCGCCAGTTCGGCGTCGACTGCCCGGTTTTGTTACCTACCACTGACACTGCCGCTGGGCAGCACTCTGCAACACTTGCTACAACTTCTATTGCTGCTACTAACGTCAACACAACTACTACCACTTGGTCTCATCCGTTCCTCAGTTGACGAACATTTTGAATCTCCCACCGCGCTTCAATCCCCATCAATCCATCCTCAAATGATCATCATGTCAATCCAGTCCAGCTTATTCGAATCACATAAAACTCACGTTTCGATTTTGAGTTCTTTTGAAATTCATCGGTTTTTAAATTACATACATGAAGGTAGTCCGGGGGGTTGTGAAATGTATACGGGTCCAAAAACCAAAAGGAAAAAAAGGCCAAAACGAAACTCAAATGAAGCACAAAATAAGATGAAGAACCTGGACAAGCAGATATTTATGTACGAGCACGCGTCAACACAACCCACTACTCGTGTGCTACTGACTATAAGATATATGCGACGACGACCCAATGAACACTGTTCTCAATTGAATACAAATTGCTTTCAAAACAAACCAAAAAACCGGTCTGGTTTATTGAACTCATTTTTGTTTTCTTCCAATCGATCGCTTTTGTTGGCGTTCGAAGAGGGTGCGGCAACCAATGAATATATTATTATTATTATGCAATAAATACATTATACATCCTGTGTCCAGGTCCGGTCCACTCAGTTTATCGATCGATTTTTCCCGTCCATTTCCTTTTTTTTTGTGGGTATTATTTATAATATGGCGCCAGTTTTGTAGAACGGCCGCTAGATGGCGACTAGCGCGAAAAACGAATTAAATAACCCAAAGCCTGCCAAAGTTTGCCATTAAGGGGGGAGAAGACATTGTTCTTTTAAAAGCCGATCAAATTTTGAAAAGAGAACGGCAATTTATTTTTCATTTTCCAATTTGGAAAAAAGTTGACGTCCCGCGGGAATTACCAGCGAATCGCGAAATAACGACCAGAGACAAGAGTGAAGTTAACCTTTTGTGACGTTATTATTATTATCCATGGATGAAAAAAAGAAAAAAGAAAGAAATGCGGAAATTGCTCTTCCCGACGGGCCACATTCCGATAATTGCGTCAGCATTGTTGGCATTACGGTTATTATTGCTGGCATATCAGTCGTCAGAATGAAAGTGTTTTCTATATCCCTTTTTTGCTGTCTGCTGCGGAGCGCAGGTCGAACCGATTCCCGCCAGCTATTAATAGCCTCTCTCTCTCCCGCACGCTCTTGAAACGGCTGGTGCACGCAAGTTGTTTTTGTTTTGTTTTTTTTCGCCTGGGCTCTCTGTCGCCGAGGACAGTCGCCAGTGTCTAACGACGGCAGCTGGTGTCGATCCCGTCGTCCGCCAAAGAAAAAACACAACGGCAAAATATTCGCTGCTCCTCGACGGAATGAAAAAAAGTAGTCTGAGATAAAAGAAAATGCTATATCGGACAGACTCTCCTATATACTGTACATAGCGCCAAGTTTAAATACACTTTCATTCCGTTCTCTCCGGCGGAGGAGAAAAAGACGATATAGGAAAAAGGAGACGGAACAGATTTGGGAAACGCCCTAGAGTGGGCCGCCGTGTGTGTATCTAGGCGCTTATAGACTCGATGTCGACTAAATCTCGATGGAGGATTATAAGGATGGAGATGTCGAGAGCGTCGAGAGCGTCGCCGCCGTCCATCTGGTCGCTGAGCAGATTCTTTTTTTCCCATCATCTTCTTTTTTTCGATTCGAAAATTTCTCTCTCATCCGCGGACGCGACACGGGACATTTTCGATGCATGACTGATTTATTTGTTACATCTTTTTTTGTCGAGCTGGAAAAAAAGAGAATTTAAACTTTATATAGATCCGCTTTTATCATCTCCTTCTTTTGCATGTAGATACTGTACTTGAATAATCTTGTCCGTGATAAAATAGACACAGTCCCTCTATACTATAAATCTCCAACGTCAAAAAAGAAATATTATTATTATTTTGGTTCGGTCTACTATATACTGAAATAGCGTGAAATATTCATTTCCCGTACTCTGACTTTTTCTGTGGGTAAAGGAAGGATCATATAAGTGCGCGCAGATCCGAACGATATTATACCCTATGGCTTGTTTGTATCTCATATACGTATTCTAATAATACAGTTGGCCCGTTTGAATGTGTACATACTGTAGTGTGGTGGTACTATACACTAGTCACTCGCTTTGCTATTCAACCAACATCATGATGGTGTTGCCCCGAAATTTGTCTTTTCCTCGGCATTATATGCAAATGCCTGAAAGCGCCAACAACAACGGCGACGCTCGTGTGTGTGTGTCAAGCGCAATGCGTCAACTCGACGGGGGTTCCGGTTGTTTTACTTTACCTTTTGACTAGATTGTCGCCAACCTTTGGACGAAAGAAACTGTGCAATATTCATCTGGGGTTGACACTATGGGCTGACTGAAGTTGGCTGCTCTGCCACGATATTCTCTCAAATGTCAAATGGCTTTTGCAAAAGCCGAGAGCTGATGCTGGCCGGATAAATAAAACGGCACTCGGAAGCGTTGGTATAATTCATCGAGTTGGCGCTATATACTTTTGGCTCTCTATAATGCGCAATCCTGGCCTTGTTTTAGTCTCTCTCTTTATATTTACCATATGCACACTGGCGCGCCGTGTACAGTTCTAAGCGAATGGCAGAGAGCGTCTTGATTCACTTCCACGGCGTTCGACAAAAATATTACGCGACGCCCCTTCTGGTTCCACTGACTGTGCTGCCATCCCACTCCTGATGAGCCATTCCACTTTGGTTGCACTGAATATTTCAAAAGATCCTCCACTCTCTCTCTCTCTCTCTCTGGGCAGCACTCTATTCCATTCAAGTTTCTTTTTTGAAATGGAAAACCGAGCGAGACTACTATAATGTAACAGGATCCTGTTTTATAATGTATGACGATCCAGCCAATCGATTGTTTTTCCTCTTTCTATCTCCCTTCGATTTTTGTGGAAAAGAAAAGAAATAAAATCAAAATTTGTCTCTGTCAAAGTGAGGGCCGACTGTCCGGAGTCCTGCTGGCACCAGCTCCATTCCTGCCCACCTTCTCGCGACGTCTCATCATATTTCTCGAGACCGCAGTCTCAGTGACACAATCGAAACGAATGTAGAGACCCCGCCTTCTTCGAATAATGCTGCAAACAACAACAACCAAAAAACGAATAGCCCAAAAACACAAAAAGGGGCTAAAATGATGGAGACGGTGGAAGAGAGAGAGAGCAGAGAGAAGACGGATGATGGCTTAGTTGATGACCTGTCACCCGGCAACCATCCGCCGCTTTTATATACTCGTGTACTATATAGCTTAGATATGAGGAACGAATAACAGGCCAATCAAATTTTCTAAAGAAGAAGAAGAAGAAGAGAGAGAGGCTCGAGTGCGCGGTGGTTGAACAGCAGACAAAAACGATCGAGCCGATGTTGTACATGTCTATTAGTTCTGAGTTATCACAGCCACCGAGAAAAAATAGATCCGACTGTCGTCTTATTGTGGGAGGCGAATTAGATCGCGATCCTAATTCATCATAACCCATGTAGTACGCCAGCAGACAAAAACGGGCGGAGAGATGTGTGCAAAAACAATCTGAGAAAATTTATATCGACCAACTTTCTGCTAGTCTCCTGGCGTATGTCCAGAACAAAAGTCATAAATCTGTTCATATTGTGTATAAATATACTTATAACAAATCGCTCGAATGTTGGCTTACAAAACTAATTTTATAGTCCGCACATATTGGCCAGCACCTTATTGCAGAGTGGAGGGAAGAAAAACAAGCAAAATATGAAGCGATTTGAATATAGATGAGCTGGGAAGTACGCACCGTTCATCACGTCAACCACAGCGGCGAGCGCGGGCAAAATAAAACAAGTCGACCGTCGTCTCTAGTCTACGTCACCAGGGCCTATTGGGCGAGTCTATATAGGTGGCGGCGGTGTCAGGACTCTTAGCAGCAGCAGATGTAGCCAACAACAGTGTGCCAACAGCCTAGAGCAGCAGCGCGGTGTGTCTACTGTAGTAGTAGCGACCTTATATGCGCGCACCGTGACGATGTGCAAAGGTCCTGGCTCTATCCAATTTCAGCAGCAGTCGGCTCGCGCTCCTCCGCTTGGCCGGAGCCTCAATATGAACGTCCCAGGCTTCATCCAGCCCTATCATCCTTCCCCCCAGTTGAGAAAAACGTCATCACACCTATAAAAGAGCGCCACATTCAAACCTAGACCTAGATTTTATAACCTCTCGTGCGCCAGTGAAAAAAAAAAATGTGTTTGTGTAGGCGGTGGTGGCTTTATAGTGTCGGCTTAGTCAAATCTTTTGACACCCAATGACGTGGCATTTAAAAAGAATCCAGCGGAGCAGCGACAAGTTCATCAGGCAAAGTGGTGGCCCGTTAAATTGGGTGGCGGTGTGTATTATTCAAAGAGTTCGCCCTACTATAAGGACAGGAGCGAAAAATCTGGAATAATGAGTTGCTGGTATTTATATATAACAGTCTAATAGAGTAGAGCTCCTTCTTTTTGTGCCGCATTCAATGTAATGTTTCAAGTCTGAAACGTTGGTTACACACACAGCTGGGATCGACGCAGTGGCGATTAGGTCGGTCCCTCTCTCTATTTTACCATGTTCTTATTGGCGACGTCGTACGATTGAGCCCAGAGAAAAATGAATTGCCGAGAGTTGACTCACTCCAGTCTCAACCTCTTTACTAAAATTGGTCGTTAGATTTTCTTTTTCTTATATTTTTGATTTGGTCGCCTTCCGCCTCCCGTTGTACTATATAAACCAACTTGTCAACTGGCGCTGGGTGGTTGTGTGACCCACTTGACGGCGTTCCTTGCAAACAGCCGACGACAACTGGAGCGGCGGCAGCGGCCCACGTCGATCACGCTCCCTTTTGCCATTATTAAGGGACTCGGCAGCTGCGTCCCACAGCCGCCAATCAGGTAAAAAGCCAATTTGCTTTCTAGATGGTCGCCTCTGCTGTCTGGCTGTGCTGTGTCGTCGCTGAGACGCGTGTTGCTCCGCCGCCCGCCCCAATCGTCGTGATCAAAAGAGCGAACCGATTTGTATGTGTGTGATCGCTATGACGGAATCAATTCGCCCCAATCCGACAAGCCGATCTTCCGCTGGAAAGAAAAAGAACAAAAAAAAAAAACGATCAAGAACTGCTGGGCCGACCTTTTTTATTTTGAGTTGTCTCTTGTCGACGCCTATTTGCATATGCGACGACGACGGGAATAATATCTGCTGGAACGACGAACAACCCTCTTGATTGTGTCGTCGGAGTTGGGAATACGTAATGAGGGATTTCCCTTGTCGACGACGATCTAGGAGCAGCTAGAGTGAGACGACAGGAGGTGGTTGATATCTCACGCGTTAGGCGACACGATGCAAATGGCCAGCAGGTGGTTGTTGTTGTTGTTGTTGGTGAAGAAACTATCGATTGTTCCCGGATGATTGCGCTAAAGAGAGATAGTCGACTCGGATCAGTTTTTTATTCGGTGTTAGACTTAGCTCCCGCATTTCCAAACGAGCCATATAGACGACACGAGAGAGAAACAAACAGGGCCAGCAGTTTCTCTCCCTTTTGTCTCTTCCATCATCTGCCCAGTGGTGGTGTAACAAGTCGGCGCCGACCCGCTCCCCAACTATATACAAGTGACTGGGTTGTCTCGGCCGTTTCCCCTGACAAAACCAGCACCCGACTACCACAAAAACAAAAAAAAAAAAGGAACAAAATAAAAGGAATTGTCCACTTTCAGGCCTCTTTCCGCCCCTGCCAACCGACAAGAAAAAAAGAAAGAAAAAGAGAACTATATATACCTGCTGCTTGCCTTGGCGGATTTCTTGTACCACTCCAGTCATCAACCTCAGGAAGCTCTCTTCCATCGCCCAGCAACGCATCATAATAACCGAGCCCGTGTAAGCCCGTAGGCTTTTGTTCGCAAGTGAAATCCAGCTGCTAGAGACTAGCCAACCAAAGTTGCTTCTTCGTCGTCGACAGTAAACGGTCGCTAAAAGTTTCGAATAAGTTTTCCCTGTGCTGTAAATGTGTACATGTCGTAGACCTTTTTTCTCCCGTCGTTGATTGTGCGGTCAACTTTTCTCCGTCGCCCCGACAAGCAGATACATTCAATAAAATAAGGAGCGAGCTGCGTTCATCCAGCGTGTTGGGGTGACGCAAAGATGGCAGCCCGAAAACTTTTGATCCATCATTTGATAAGACATATGCCCATATTAGAAACGTATTCTATATAAATGTGGGATGTATAATCTGACAACTTCCTCTCCATTCCATTTGTGAACACATTCGTCCTTATTTCCTGTCTTCCATTCAACTCGTCTTCGTTTTATCTAATGAACATTTTTGTTTTTTCTTCTTCCAGGCTTTTCCTGTTTTCAGACTTATTGGAGGCATGTGTCGTTATGTAACTAAAGTATTATCGGCCACTCAAACCCAATACGTGTAACCATCATTGGAACAATTATCGTTGAAATCGGATCAGCCGTTTCGTTAAAACATTGTGTCGTTCAAACAGACCTCCCGAAAAAAGTGTGATACAGACTTTGCGTCGTCTGCGTAACCAAGGAAACGACGTTCATGCGAATTACAAAAAAAGTGCAATTTTCTAGTCAATAAAAGAAAACGGAAAATAATACAAAAACTAAAAAAAAACTAAAAAAATGAGGTCCTCTACAAAATGGTTGTTGGTGAATATTTTATTCACCTGGTTTACCTGGCAACAAGGCAACGCCGACAAGTTCACTCTGGGATACATCACCGGATCAACCCGTAGACAGTGGGACAAGGAATACTCCAGACCTGGGCTCTCCATTTCAGGTGAGCACAATCAATACCAATAAATATTATTCTCCACGTTTCGTATGATTACTTTCGACATCTTTTATTTTGGGGGCGAATTCTTTGGGTGGTGGCATTACACGTGCACCTAATAACCTGTACAGAGTCTCACTTTTCCTGATCGATGACAGTCATCGATCGTTCAAGCCCCCACTGAAAAGCTGTGGGCGAAATTTATATGTATTCTCTCGGTCTGTCTCTCGATGCAATCTCGATTGCAGGGGATTCAACATCTTCCCCCCACCAACTTTGGACTCGAAAACCATTGCCAGAAACTTTCCTTCTTTCTCTCGATACACACACACATGGTTACGTTTTCGCTCTAGGTGTCTTTGGAAGAATTCTTTTTCCCATTCGTCTCTTTTTTATTTGATAGAGTTTCACCCCGAATGTTTAAGTGGCCTTATTCGATGCTATACACACACGTGTGTAAGTGATGGCAAACAGCATTACGTCTTCTTTGTTTGCTATGATTCGCGTTTCCTTGGCGAGTTACTCCCATACAGTTGTTGTCATACGATTATTTGTTGCAAGACAAGTATCATAAGGGGGGATATTAGGACCTTCTTTTTCATATTATAGTGAATGCTACGCCCACGTCAAGTCTACCAACAAAAAGCAATCAAGGTTTTCCCGGTGTAGTTTTCTTATTTACTGGGAATCTCTAATCAGTCGCATCATTCACGAGAAAAAGAGTCAAGGAAATGACGAAGGTATACGTACTGAAATGTGGTGCATTTCTTTCAGCTCAACCAAAAAGGACGAGATGAAAGACAGCTTTATATGCCTAATTCCACGTAGGAAATTTCATTTCGCCAGTTTTTCTTTAAAATAGAAAAATCCCCGTCTGCTTTGAACTGTCGTTGGTGCGTGCCAGATTTCAGTTGGACCAAAAGTCGCCTTGTTAATATACTCTCTTCATTTTTCTTTTGTTTCCGTCTTGCTTGACTCGGCTGTATCTTTTCATCCTTTCTTCCTTAATCAACTCCTTCCTGCTGCTGCTGCTGTGTAGCACTAAATATTTATACATGGGAACAACCCGTGTTGTTTCGTTTTTGTCCTTGATAATGCAGTCACGTTTGTTGTTGTTTAGTAGAGGGCAGAGCCTTCCATCTTTGCCGACTCGCTTCCAGTCGAGTCTGTTTTCCTCATATGGACGACCGAAATGCAATTGTCTCTTATACTCTCGGCTCCAATATTTTCCATCGTAGTTTGAAGGATCGCTGGTTATTTACGTAGGGGAACGCATGACTGAACATGTCGACAAAGATGAACAACACGATAAGAAGTTGAAGAGTTTCTTGGACGTTGACAGTCTACAGCGAATCCGGTAAGACCAAAATGCGGAGGAGTAGGAAGATAAATATGAAAAAGGGGATCGATACAGAAATAATAGAGAAGAAGGAAAGTTGCGACGAGGGATATATATATATATCTCATCACGGTCGAACATCTCCCGATGAGCCGACGTCGTGGAAGAAATGTCTACATAAGGAACTCTCTAGAAAGACAGTCAAGGATCGAATGTGAGAGCCGAGTTTCAGTTTTGCACGGGACAACTTTTTTTTTCCATGTGCCAGACAATGAATAAGAGAGAGAGAGATCTTTGTCATCGTCGTAATAATAGATATAGGGGGTCGGAATGTATTCGCGTATAAACAAATATACGTGTGTGTCTGGTAGAGAACGCATCATCTGGATCCATTCCGTGAATTCCCGCGTCATATATTAAATCACTTAGGTGAGTCGACGTCTAGGTCGTCGATATTGCTTTCATCCCACGTTAATATTATGTTTTCCAATGATGGCGAAGTAGAGCAGGGAAAAAGGGGGATAGCTAGCCAGCAAGAGAAATCCATCAACTACTTAATATTTCTTCCGCCGTCTTATGCACATGTTCTTATCGTCGAATAGAATACGAGGGGCGGCTATTGGATTTCTTATTCACGTCTCGAGTTTCTATTCTTCCTTCCGACCATCAAATATGCCAAAAAATCGAACGTTTTTCGCTTGAAATTCAACATTCCTGACTGCCGGGATCTAAATCGATGTTGACGCTTTTCTTATTGATTTAATTTTTTTATTTTTGAATGGTTTTTTGACGCTTGCAGGCGCCATATCGTTGGCCATCGAAGATGTCACCAGACACAGGATTCTACCCGGCGACCACACCTTGGATATGGTCGTGGCAGAGACATATGGCGAGGAAGAAGAGTCTCTACTGCAAACGGCCAAACTCTGGACACTCAACGTGTCGGCCTACATCGGACCGCAAGAGTCGTGCGTGCACGAGGCTCGAATGGCGGCCGCTTTCCGCCTTCCCATGATTTCCTACGTGAGTTAAACTATTTATTTTATCCTTCAGTGGGTGGTAAAACAGCTTTCAAACTAATGGCGAAAAAACGATTTTTCATTCATCAATTCGTTCTTGTTTTTATCCAATATTTTATCAATAACAGTAATGGTGCCATTGGTGTAGCCTCTTCCTTTTTTTATTTTAAATTCACACCCAACATCAAAAGCTTTCTCGCCTTTGGTTCATTCAATACGTCTAAGCCGATATACCGGGAAAAGCTTTTAAATCATCATCAGTGACAGGGTGGTGTATCTTGAAATTGCGTGCCTTCCCTCCCAATCACGAAGCTGTGTAGAAGAATATTTGCAACATAATAGATCTTTTTTTTTTTTCTCCCTATTCCGGCCACCATTTGAAACGACAATTTATCTTCGTTGCTCCTTTTCTTCACCTTTTTCTCTTTCATTCTTTTTTTTATTTGGAAAAAAATAAAAATACCAACTACAGTTTTGCACGCACGATGAAACTTCCAACAAAGAACTTTTCCCGACGTTCGCCCGCACTCGGCCACCAGACACGCAAATCTCCAAGTCGGTCGCCTCCGTCCTGAAAGCCTTCCATTGGCACAAAGTCGCGTTCTTCCATAAGAGCACGGACGACTCGGAGTACGCCAAAGTAAGTCAGTCAACTACACAACAGCACGTTACACAAATACGGAGCATTTCACAATCAAACATAAGAAGTACTAGTACCTACTGGAATGAAATGGGAGAGTTAGACCATGCAGACTGTGCTCTATTTGAAAAATAGAGAGGGAAAAAAAGGGTGGTTTATTTAAATTGCGCTGTGTGTATTTCGAGGAACGTTCTTTGGCTTCTCTTTCAAACTGTACAGTAGTATTGAAGAAGCTGCTACTTCATCTTGTACCTAACCATATAGAGAAAAATAACCGCCGGCATCGTAAAGTCGAATCCAAATATTGATGCGGGTTGTGCAGCCTCTGGCCCCTTTTGATGATCTGTGCCCCTTCAATACTCTCGAGATTGATGTTTCCAGTGCTGCCACTGGCACTTGGATCTAGTATTTCACCCATTGTTTACATCTTTTAATAAACCGAAAACGCTATCGGCGGAGTTTCCTTTGCGGTTCTTAGATTCTGCCCGATCGATTGCTTTTATACTCTAGTACTCGAAGCAACTTGACATGGTTTCAAGTTCCAGTGCTCCTCCGCCACTAATAATAACGACCCTAGAGAGAGAGAGAAAGAGAATAAGAACAAACGAGGTATACACTTTCCTCTATAATAGCCACCGATTCCATCTAAACCCTCCAATAGAACAAAAGAGAAGAAGACCAAAAGGAAAAATAACTTCTCCTTACAACTTGCAATAAACTAATAATTAGGACGCAGTGGAGCTCGCTAAATTGGAAACTACATCACGGAGAAGTGCAATAGTATGCTCGACTAGTTAGTGTTAATTTCAACAGCCGAAATATGTTTATTGGTTTCTTTTTTCCTTTTTCACGAGCACTTTCACTCTGTCTTCATTTGTAGATCGCGCAGACGATAATGACGACCCTGTCAGCCGAGAAAATCGAAGTGAAATTCCGCCGCTCGTGGAAAGTGTATCATCACGGCTGGGACGACTGGGTGAACCCGTTTGAGAAAATGGTCAACGAAACCTACCAAGACATCCGCAGTAAGTGTCTTATAATCATTTGACTGGTGCAAGTTAGTACCGTAGTACGTGTGTTATTTTTATGAGAACAATGACGGAGAGTGTATAGGCCTAGACGAGTAATAAGGACACGCGTCTTGGTGTTACAGGATCGGCCACGATTCGATGACGAGACCATTATTTCATCAAACATGATGTTTTCTCTTTGTTCTTTTCTTCTTCCGTTTAGTTTACGTGGTTCTCGGCCCGTATCATGAACACATCGGACTTTTGACGGCCATGGAGGACAGGCATCTCTTCGATCGAGGTAATGGATCTACCCAATGATTATCACGGAACAAACTATACGCAGACTGAGAGAAATTTAATGACCTCTGCGGTTTCCTCTTTCACGCTCGCCCCCCCTTTTTTTTTTTAAACGGAAAATAATATCAAATTTTGACGTTATTTAATAGGGGAATATTTCGTCCTGGGCGTCGACTTGGATCGTTACGACGCCGACAATCCCAGCAAGTATTTGCGTGGTTCACTCAAAGATGATCTCGACCAGAAAGCCATTAAAGCGTTTGAGAATTACGTCGGAGTCGTCGGTTCCCCGTCGGGTGCCGATTTCGACAATTTCACCCAAATGGTCAACGATTACCTGGAACGGCCGCCCTTCAATTTCTTCAATCCTCTTACCTCCTACGGCGTCGGCAAACGAGTTCAGTAGTTTTATTTTTATTTTATTTTCGTTTTAATTCCCTGACGCGTCCGTCAACTTACTACCTGTTTGATATCCTTCTGCGTATCAAAGATCCGGTCCGAGGCTGCCTACCTTTACGACGCTGTTCTCCTCTACGCTCACGCCCTCCGCGAGGTCCTACTGGTGGGCGGCAATCCTTACGACGGTCTGGCCATCATGGAGCGCATTCGTGGGCGGACCTACATGAGTGCCATGGGGTGAGTGAAATCTGGGACCGCGCGCTGCCAGTCGTTATCTTTCATAAGCACATCACCCTGTTGCTTCGCATTACATTCCGACGATAAACACGACAGGGCCTTCTTTTTGTTGTTCGCTGCTTGTCGTAACAATGCTGTTCTGTCTGTCTGCTGTGTTTCCCTTGACGAGTTCAACGGTGTTGAAATGCCCATAATAACAACACGAAATCAGATAAAGGAAAGCAACCGAGCTGCGACTCTGTTTGATAAAGAGCTCCCGGACAAATCGCATTAATTAACTTGATGGAAAACATGATGCGACAGTTGGCTGGCTTCCCTGGAGAATGTTGTACGACAACTCGTAGTATAACGCGTTTGACTTTGATCTGCCAAGATATATATGCAAAGCGGAGTTGCTGCTGCTGTTGCCCGGACCAGTTTGACGGGATCGGGGGTTCGAAAGCGGGAAAGCTCCCGGTTTTTTTTTTTTTTCGTTGGCATTTCTTAAGCACAGTGTTTCAGATTCGATCCTTTGATCTTGATCAACGATTGTTTCGTTTACACATTCTAAAATGTATTGCGCGCGTTCGTGATGGATGGCTGGCGCCGAATATCAGCTGCGAGTCTTGTATTGCATTAATTATAAATTTGGTTAATTCTTGGTGGTTCGGTAGGTACGTCGTTTACATGGATTCTAACGGCGACACACAGGGGAATTACACACTGATTGGACGCCAGCCCTACGAGACTACTAACCACGAAGATGGACTCTATCCAGTGGGCGTCTTCCACATTCCACGAAACCACAGCACAATCCCGGTGAGTCCATTCGCATGAAATGGGAGAAACAATCCTAAAAATAGGTTTTGATGGGGATAATACAACTCCTTCCTGGGCTGCTCATCCTCGCCCTTTCTCCGACCCTCCCCATCATAAAGCTTTACGTTTCACCGCGAAAACCATAGCGTGCGCAGAAAGTCGTTACTGGCCTTTTACTTCCCCCCGTAGCCTTGCAGCCTGTTAGGATCATTTCTCTAACAGGAGAAATGTGATTTCTCTCTCTCTCCGATTTCTTTTTCTTCCTCACTCTTGCAGAACGACTGCAGCCAAGTAAGACGTAATCAGTCGAGACAATGCTCTCTGAAATTGTACGGATGAATAATCGAGGAATGATTGAACATCCACAATCCGGACGTTAACTTGCAAAAAAATAAATAAAATAAGAATTTTTGCTCAATTCTTTATGCAGCGTCTTTCTGACATTTGTCTCGTCGACGTTCTGACTGGCTGCCAAAAAATCCTTGCCCATTTTTGATGCGATATTGACAACAAGAGTCTCAGTCAATCATTCAATCTGCCACCCAGTTGGCAGGATCAGATGATATTTTCTTTTTCTTTAGTGTATCAGAATGAGAGACTCACTATTATGCGTTGTCCCTATTTTTTGAACAGGAACTGCATTTGGTGGCTGAAATCATGTGGAGAACGGGCAAGATTCCAATCGATGAGCCGCCGTGTGGATTCCGTGGCGAGCTCTGCATCTGTAAGCACTGCGACTTATTATTATACACATCTAGAATTATATAGGCATCGTCCTGATTATTGCAGAGTGTGTCAGTCATGTGCAACCATGGCAACACATCAGCAGTGAATATTGCAATAAAGGAATGTAGCGTATTAGTCTAGCGACTCGATATCAGATTATAATATCAAAAGGCAGGAGGGACAAAGAAAAAAAGGGGTTTCGATCTGGTTGATGATACTGTTGGACTTATACTGTGCCTTGTATAACAGCTAATACAGAAGAGATTGCTTCTGGGATTGCCGGTGGGGTCGCCGTCGTCTTTATCATCGTGGGACTTATCATCTACCGTAATTGGCGCTACGAACAAGAACTGGATTCACTCTTATGGAAGATCGACTACAAAGACATCCAGATACCAGACCTTCCGCCTCTTTCATCTGGCCAGGGCAAAGCTTCCCGTGTAAGAAAAGCTCATTTTTATTATTTTTATTATTAGGAAAATGTTACAGTGAAGCAGGGAAATCTATTTTATGTCAAAGCTTTAATCCGAGCTCACGACAACGTGTAAATGCATTTCACACGCTTGTCCGTCTTTGTATCCAAACATAAGAATGGAATTGTGACTGCATGTGTGATTGCATCAACAGAGTCTGCATCCGCTTCTGAGAACGAGCCAGGTGTCTCTCAGCTCTAATCCGGAAACGGACTTTCGTTATTCGGCCATTTACGGCACGATTGGAGTCTACAAGGGCCGGATCTTTGCCATCAAAATGGTCAACAAGAAATCCATCGACATGACACGATCCATGAAAAAGGAACTCAAATGGGTGAGTGATCCGGAATCAATTTTCTCCCTCGCTGGTTCATTCCGCCGGAATCTCTTCTCTCTCCAACGCATGTGTACACATAATACCCCCCTCTGTGTGTGTGTAATGTCAATGAGCTTTACCGTTCGCTTCCTTGTGATTACAGATGAGAGATTTGCGACACGACAATCTAAGCGCCTTCTTCGGCGCCAGCGTCGATCCGCCGAATATTTGCATCGTGACTGAATACTGCACGCGGGGCAGTCTGAAGGTAAACACCGAACTCTGCCCAAGTTGGGCCTCTTCATTTTTGATTGCATCGCGTAAAGAAAGTGCAGTCCACCGGCAATATCGAGCGAAAGTAAAAATAAAAGCCTGGGCTAAGACTCGGTCGAGGAAGAAACAAGAGCAAAACACAAAGGCCGTGGAGGACGAAAAAAAAGATGATTGATGACGATCGATAACTCTTCGTCTCTCTCTCGCCTCTCTCTACTTTTATTTATTTATTTATCGACGCGCGCTGTATTTTATTAGTTATTTTCTTTTGGGTTGTTTTTGCAGGATGTACTGGAGAACGACGACGTCAAATTAGATAACATGTTCATCGCTTCTCTCGTGGGCGATATAGTGCGGGTAAGTTGACATTAACTGATAGGAGGAGGAGGCAATGTACGTTCCTTCATCAGCCATCGCATTTCTCCACAAAAGGATAATCCATAAATTAGCCATCTTCGCTTTTATCTCGGCTTTTTTCTTCTTCTCCCCCCTTGCTTATTATAAGCAGCTACTAACTTATTCCGGCGAGTAAGGCGCAACTATTTAACACCATTCGGTCCTTTTTTTTTGTATCACGCAGGGGATGATTTATCTGCACGACTCGCCCGTCAAGTCTCACGGTAATTTGAAAGCCTCTAACTGTTTGATTGACAGTCGCTGGGTTCTCAAAGTGGCTGATTTCGGCCTGCACGAATTCAAGTCCGGAGCCGAGCGCATCAGCAACAACGACGACGACGACTACTGCGACGACTATATGCACGGTAATTCATCTCATTCTTTCACGTTGGCTTGGACAAATATTTGGCAACCAACTCCAGGAACAACTCTAGGACATTTTTTCCTGAAACAATTTTTGAAACAAAAGCAGTGCCATGTTTGTTTTATCTTTCTTTCTTTTCTCCCCACTCTTTTTATTTTGTGTGTGTTGACTTCACCCGCATCTCGGTTGGCAGGTTTGCTTTACAGGTCACCAGAGTTGCTCCGCTTGGCCGATCCACCTCTGCAAGGGACCCAGAAAGGAGATATTTACAGTTTCGGGATTCTTTTGTACGCCATTCACGGACGACAGGGGCCTTTCGGTTTCACTCCGCTTAGCACGAATGACATTCTCAAGAAGGTGACCGAACACGCACCTCCACTGCCGCCCTTCAGGTCTTGTTGCTTCTCTATTTTTTTCTTTGATTTTTATTTAGACGTCGTTAGACTAAATCTGTGGTGTGTAGTCACTATAAGCGATGGGGAAAAGTTCATTGGGCACCTTTGTTGAAAATGCAGACTTTCATACTTGCTGTACATCCAGTAATTAATCCTGACAGTTGGTTTTATCAAGGTTTTATCTACACGTGCCGAGTATCAGGGAGTGGTAGACGGGCCCCCAGGATAGAGTCTTGTGCCTTCATTAGACTTGGTTAAGCTGGGACAAGTCTAATGGCCAACAATGCGCATCTTAATCAAGGATCTCGCCGCTAGACAAAGCAGTTTAGTCCGTAGTTAAACATGTACAGCAAGCAATGCGCTGCTGCTGCTGCTGAGTCAGCGTAGACGCACTCTGGTCGTTATGGCTACATGGGAGGCTTTAGTCACGCTTGAGTAGTATTGATATTAGTAGTGTGTTGTCGTTCACCATGTAGGTCCTCTTTGCTGTTACATGGATCTATAAATGCCTGGAGCCTTACTCGCTCCGATGAACTTGTATCCTTTTTTATACTCTCAATAAGGCTGTTGGTCTGTGTGTAGATCCTTTAAGGGAAAAAGAACCAAAGCAACTTGTCACTCACGAGACAACGACCCGCTCTACCAATAAATTGTAATGATGGGCATGAAATTGTCATTTGTTTTGTTTTCGCAGGCCGCAAATGGAAGCGCTGGAAAACTGCCTCGACTGCGTTTGTACCGTCATGGTCGAGTGCTGGCGGGAGCAGCCGGAGGAGCGACCCGATTTCAAGACTATCCGTTCCAAATTGCGACCAATGCGCAAAGGCTTGTAAGTGGGTTTACATACACTCTCTTGTTAACTATTCCATCATCGCCTTATGCAGACTGGACTTGCATCAATCAAGAACGAGGAATTAACGGAATGTCTCTCAGTTGTGCGTTCCCCCCCGTTGTTTCGACGTACTCTGTAGATGGATGGATGGATGGATGATGTCTTTTGACTGGATCTTATTATAGTAAAGAGCGTTAATGCTGGGCTACAAGAAAGGGAAGGCTCTTGGAAACAGTTTCCCAGATGGGGGGAGTGATGATGATTTTGCGCTGGCCATTGTTTCCGCTATGTAATTGTATCGCCATCCACTGCACGAAGCGTCTCTAAAGTCTGGCTCTCTTTGTTTTCGTCGTTTTGTTACGATTTTGGCAGGAAGCCCAACATCTTTGACAACATGAACTACTTACTGGAGAAATATACCAACAATCTTGAGGCGTTGGTCGACGAGCGGACCGAACAACTGCTCGAGGAGAAGAAGAAAACCGGTATGGACTGCGTATTCAAATATCATAATTATATACACGTGAAAGTCTCTCCGACTTTCGGTTTTTTTGCACGTGTAAACTAATTACTCATCTTGTCCCGATTTCTTAGAGGCACTTTTGTATGAAATGTTGCCGCGCTACGTGGCCGAAAAGCTCAAATGCGGACACAAAGTGGAGGCGGAATCGTTCGACTCGGTAACCATTTACTTTAGTGATATTGTCGGATTCACGGAAATGTCGGCGCAGTCGAGTCCACTACAGGTAGAACAATTCAGAATTCAAATCACGACCAACTTTTTTGACCCAAAACGCAATCAAATAAAAATTTAGGTGGTGGATTTCCTGAACGATCTCTATACGTGCTTCGACTCGATCATTGGAAATTACGACGTGTACAAAGTGGAGACCATTGGGGACGCCTACATGGTCGTGAGTGGCCTTCCGATCCGCAATAAAGACCAGCACGCTGGAGAAATCGCCTCCATGTCACTCTCTCTGCTGCGCGCCGTTGTCAAATTCAAAATACGACACCGACCACACCAGACGCTCATGTTGCGCATTGGCATCCATTCCGGTGAGACTATTTGACTTATACCTACCTACGTTTACGCCTGCTGCTGTGATTATTGCTTCCGATTAATTGCAATTCGTTTCTCCTCCTTCAGGCCCGGTATGCGCCGGAGTTGTGGGACTGAAAATGCCTCGCTATTGCCTCTTTGGTGACACGGTCAATACATCTTCGAGAATGGAGTCGACTGGATTGCGTGAGTTCATTTGTGGAAGTGGGGATGCCGCCCTCGAATTCCATTCATTCTTTTCCTGTTTTCTTTTCTCAGCTTTGAAGATTCACTGCTCGACGGCCTGTAAGCAACTGCTGGACCGTCTAGGCGGCTACATCCTGGAAGAGAGGGGAGAGATCAAGATCAAAGGCAAGGGTGATATGGTTACCTATTGGCTAGTGGGTGAAGAGACTGGGAGTCAAATTCGCCAGCGCGGCCGGCCTAATGGCCCTTGGCCCAACCGACCCAAGAGTTCCCTGCGGAACCACAAATTGCCCCGCAACCGACACAATCGAGAAGATTTAGCTTCTAGCCTCGACTCACCAAAGAAGTTGAGGTTCGCCTCGGATTCGCCGGCTGCAGGTCCGTCAACGGTGGACGTGGAGATCATGGACGAGACGGTCCCATTCGTCGTCACGAGCAAACGCAATTCCTGCCCGAATTTGAAGGTGAACGCACAGGTGGGCGGATTCACGCTGATGCAGCCGAGTTTCAGCCGATCGTTCGAGCGAAAACTTTGCTATCAACCTCATCGCCTGAGTACTACTTCCCTGGTTGAGGCCATTACGTTGTCGTCCAGCCACAACGGCAGCCACAGGACGCCCAACGGGAAATCGCAACTGCACTTTCCCTTGTCATCGCCCAATTCGTCGAGGATTCGCGGAGAAAATCCCAAGATCGAGCTCAGCCCCCCAGAAGAATCGATGAACGATTGCTGGCCCCTGCTCGATCCCCATTACACGGGCAACGAGCACGGACTAAGGGACGACAGGGAGACGAGCGTCTGAGTCAACATGCAGATTCAGTGTCCATCGTTATTTATTTATTTATTTATTCATCGCAAGCAACAGCAACAAAATTTTGTTTTCTTAACTTTCCCGTTATTATTGGACTCGCTCCGAGTTGTTCATCAATGACGCGAGGATCGTCCTATAGCCACCTAGCGGCCAACGGACTCAACCCCCCGTTGCAAGTTGCAACCGGCCAATCTGTCAATGAGAAAAGCCTGATACTGCTGGAAACGAAAACTGAAACCGAACGTTTATCGACTGCACTTTGAGTGATGATTTTCAAAGGGAATCTATTTTAAAAACAACCTGCCGAGTGGTTACCACCACTGCTTGCCGCTACGTGAATTGGCAAACTGTTGGCGTCATTGCGGACTGGATTTGACGACCGACATTGAACGCAGAAGAATTTAAAAAAAAAAAAGGAAAATAAAACGAGGCTAACCAACGAAAAGGGATGCAAGAGTATGACAAGACGAACGAGGTGAAACGGACTGAATGGATGAAGTGGGTTGATTTCGGCGCATGAATAAACGAAGCGAACGGGAAGAGATAACGAGATAGTTCTGCGCTCCACGCGTGAAACACCCATCAGTAGCCAAGGCCCCGCCCTGGAAATATATCGAAAGGAAGGAAAGAAGAAAAAAAAAACAAAAAATGAAAGTGAAGAGAAACGGCAGGAGGGAACGCAAACGACCGGTAGATGACTCTTGCGGGACTGAACGGGAGCGCGACCAGCTGTGACCAACTTTCCTTCTTCATCATTCCTTATTGCTGCTATGCCATGCACTTCTTGTCCGCCCCTCTCTGATTCGTCAAAGAGTATGACGTGAATTGACGACTTTCACTCGTTTCGTTTTTTTTCTTTTTTCTGTGCCGAAAGTTCCAAATATATTGACCAAAAGGAAAAATATACATGAAAATAAAAGATTGGAATATGATGTTTTCCCCTCATTACGTTACACTGTTATACCAGCACACGTTCGGATTATACAACTTCGCTCGGCCAATTGCCCTCGTATTCTCATTTGACTGCGCCGTCCCTTCTCTTTTTTTTTTCTCCCCTTTGTTAACCGGACTGCGAATTCCATTGCGCCAACTTTAATCAACTGGAAATTTCGCTTCAACTCGTCACAAGAAGACAATATTGTTTCTTACTAAAAACTGGTCGTTGAACTGTTCCCGGGGATTTTTTTATGTTTTTCGTTAATGAGCCGTTAAGATTTCCAGTTTGCCACACTTCCCCGACCAGACAGTCGACACAGGACTTGACTGGCCGATTGTGTCTACGGAAACTCTGTGTGTCGTTAGCTCTTCTTCCGCTTGTGTTTGGATTTAGGCTTGACGGAAAGTATTCCATCTTTGAAATGGAAAATAAAGAAGCGGATTTGATGTTTTTTTCAAGAAAAACCGAGAGGTGTGTGTGTTAGTGCCATGTTACAAGCGTTGCTGCTTTTGGAAGGGGGGGGGGGGGGAGGCAAGTGGGAGAGATAGTAGAATGTGAGGTGGAGTTTTTTTTTGTCGGGTGGAGTGAGGGGGGTATAGAGAGAGAGAGACACACTCAACGACTCACGCGGTTTCCCGCCGCTCGGTTCGGGCTCTCTCATTTTTATCCACCAACGCAGAGAAGCGAGAGAGAGACGGGCTAGTGTGTGACCCGGTTTCTATCGGGATAGACGTGTCCGGCGTGAAATGCAGCTCGTCTCCGTGAAAGTTTCTCTTCTTCGTCTCCCGCTGCTGACGACCATCGGATCATTAAAGCGGTTCACCATTATTGGACATCAAAATACCCCACTGCTCCTGCTAAACGTCTAACAGCGGCCGAACAATATAATAGCCGCCGATTTTTATTATTAGATATTTCCTCGCGCCATTTTGGCGTTTTGAATTTATTCGTTTGGAAACGAAATCGTCCGACTGCAACAACAACAACTCCTTGACAGAAACACGTCGACTGGTGTGCGGTCGACAAGGGGGATTTTTGACAATTGCTGGGCCCGACTCTTACTAGCGAGCCGCCCTCTCTCGTTAACCGTTAAGTGTATTTCAGTTAGTGTGCCAGTGCGGCAGTGTTGCGTGCCCCACCAATCATCAGCGTGTGCGCTGCTGTGTGATGTAATCCCGGGGTCCTTGAAAAATATAAAAACCCATTTTCTTGCGCCTTTCCTTTTGTATCGTCTTCAAAAAAGTTGTGTGTGCTCATCATGACCAACGGTTATTCCTACCACCGGCCCTTGCTGTCTTAGCCGTGAAGAGACTACACGGGGAAAGTGACCGCATTGAACGTGAAAGAAAAAGGCGATAAAGAAAAGAGAAAGGAAGAAACGAAAGAGAAAACAATTGTGTGTGTTTGTGGAAAGAAGAATAAGAAGAAGAAGAAGGAAATCAAACACAACAAAAAATCTCTCTCCCTTCGAAATATTTTTAGGCGAGCACGGAACGTTCAGGAATCCATCAATCACGCTGGATTAACATTGGCTCCGTGTTCGGGAAAGCGGACTATAGGCCTGTGCGTACGATAACGTCATCACTTTTTTTTTTTCCTTTTTGCGGTGCATAGTTTGCTGCGTAACAGACTTTTGTTGTTGTTGTTGTTTGGATATTTCGACGGTGGTTTTCTTTAGCAGAGCTGCTGCAATAGCCATTCGCGCGGTTGTGCAAGTTTTTTGGTGCATGCAGAACCGCTGGCCGTTCTGGTAATTGACTGACAAAGTTCATCAGCTGAGCCCGAGAAGTGTTGTCGTGCTCCTGCTGCTGACGGCCATTGCACGCTTTCACTGTTTACACATCAGAAATCGACCGAGCAGCAAAAAGGCTCACGGAAGGGCGCCCCAAGGAAACGGTTCCGCCCTTTGAAAGAGCACGAAACGGACAAAAATTCCAGTCGGCTCCTTTCGAACTTTGGCTGGACGAGGTATAATTTGGGTTGGACCTTTTTTTCCCCTTTGCGTTATTATTATTTTTTTGGTGGGGCCAGGGCTTTGCAAATATTACGGGAATGATTGAATCGCACGGAAAATGCTGTTGGCCGCGTCATTCACTCCTCAACCGCTGCTCTGTCTCGCGTTCAACGTTGAACGTCGCCCCCGCTCGCTGAATGTCTCGTTACGATCGCCGTTGAGAGACAACGAGTCTGAGGCCAATAATAACGAAGAGGAAATCACCGAAGAAGAAAAAAGAAAACTGGTGGGGTGCTACTGGCCACTAAAGAATTTATAAACAAAAACCAAAAGAAAAGAAAAGAAAGACCAGAAGAATTCCAGTTTATATTTGATCGTCACTGGCTAAAAAGACCAACGGCGTCAAAAGTCAAATCCAACCCGACCAAACAACATTTCGCGAGATTCCGTTTGCCTCTTTCGATTCTTTTCAGACGCACAGCGTAAGAATCTCTCGTAGAGAGGAAGCGATCATTCTAAAAACCAAGAGGATCAAACGACAAACAAAAGAAAAACGATTGTCGAAAAGGGGAGAGAGAGAGAGAGAAACCAGTAAGGAAAAAAACCAAAAAATCGAACCACCACTCTAATAAGATTTTTCTTCTTCTTTTGTGATTTGTTTTTCGTCTTTTATTTTTCTCTCTCTCTCTCTCTCTCTTGCGCGCAAATACTATACCATTACTACTCAGTGCTGTTTGTGTTGCGTGTGACGTTGGCGGCCCCCCTCATCGCTCCATCTCTCGTGTATGATTTTGTGTGTGTGTGTTTGTGCTGAGCTCCGTCCCGAGCGGCGGCCATCAGGAATTCCGTTCACGTTCAGTTTCTCTTTACGGACGCACGGACGGACTGTACACATCGAGGCCGACCAGAATCCGAAAAACACAGACTGAAAAAAAGAAAAAAATAACCACAGCCCAACAAGGTAAGGGGAACCATTTTATTTATTTAGTTTTAAATTAAGTTTTTGGTTTTTTTTTGTTGGCCAAAACAAAATCTCTTAAAAATTGAAATTTCCCTTGACAATCGTTTCGTTAAAAAAAAAATAAGATTGCCGTTTGGTCCAAAAGTCCGACTTAGTGACAGATATTACGTTCGGGCTATTGAATATTGTATACAGGGGTATTTGCGGGGATCTAGAGTAGTAGTGAGTTTTTCAACATATGGATAAGAGATTCTTATGAATTACAAAAGAATCTCCTTCTTGATATTTGGTCCATTTTATTTTTTTTAAAAGGAAAAATACTTCGCTCTCTCTCTCGTACCATTTTTCTTTTTTTGTTGTCTTTCCCCTTCTCCTTTTTATCATCATCCGGGGCCAATGTTTCGCTTGCACATTGATCCATGAGCTTTATGACCGGCCCGCACGATAACAATCATTCGGGCGATAACAGCGAGAAAAACTGTAACTCAAAAACCTAAAAATTGAGTATAACCATCAAATCCTTTTTTGATAAGACAAAATTTTGGCATCCGTTTGAAAATGGAAAAAATTATCTACGATAACTTGATTCTCTGCTCTGGCTCTTTATTTTAGTTTCTCTCTCTCTCTCTGTGTTGACTCTCTTTTATCCTTTGCCCGGTTTATAAATAACACAAACGTATACACTAAGTAAAGAGAGATAGCGAAATCGACCCCTGCGCTTGACCTATGCCTGACATGTTCTGTCCATCTACAAACAAAAAATTCAAATCCTCTTCAACGGGCATCTGTAACGTATATCTACACATGTATTGAAAAGCGTGCGCTCATTATCGTCCGGCGCTCATCTCTCTCTCTGCTGTTTCATCCGGTTTGGATAAAAACCAGCGCAGCAGCGCACTAGTGCGCAAAAGCCGTTTGCATCGCGTTATGAATAGTACCCCAAATTGGATTGAGTTTAATTGGCTGTGGCACTCTCGATTATCGAATATCATCAAAACGGAATCATTTTTTGTTTTTGTCATTCTCGTGTTGGAGAGGCAACCGGTTCGTTCCGGCCTTAACCATTTGTTATATAGATGGTATAGCGTGCGTGAGTGAGTGGTGTAATTTTTTCCTGGTCGATGACAGCCAGTCGTTGTCTCAGAGGAATCCATAATTAATCAGACTGACTTTAAAACCAAATTGCCAAGAAGATGGAGGAGGAGAGTGGGGGGGAAGAAAAGGCGATGATTCATCATCACAGACTGACTGACCCTTTTATGTCGTTGTGCTTATCTGTCGAGCTGTTTGCGAGAGATTTCCAAAGAAAGCCAGACAGAAAACAACAAATACGAAAATTGGCACACACGAAAAAAAAGTAGACGAACGGATTTTTTTTTTCATTTTGAATCACGCCGATCATTTCCCCTCCCCCCCTCTACTCTCATCACGAGTGCTATCTCGGTCAAATAGCATCTGTCAGCATTAGTCATTTCATTCATTCCTTGTTTATTTTATTTACGGGATTTTATTAACGGTTGTTTCTACCAACTTCCCCCCCCCTCCCCCGTTTGTAATTGTTAGTATTTGAACGTTTCCCTCCTTTTTCTTCTTCTTTTTCCCCGTTGTTTATTTATTGCTGACTGTTATGGGGCGTCCACCAAAGCTGATGGTTTCGATGTTTGATTTATTCCCATTGATATGCCTGACGTCGTTTTCAATGAAAAGTTTCGTAGGAAAAAGAGTTTCAAAGTCCATGGCCAAAGAAGGAGCGTCTTTCTTTATATCCTCTGCAATCGGCGTGTAA
Organism: Daphnia pulex; assembly: GCF_021134715.1. Classification (NCBI taxonomy): domain Eukaryota; kingdom Metazoa; phylum Arthropoda; class Branchiopoda; order Diplostraca; family Daphniidae; genus Daphnia; species Daphnia pulex. The sequence continues at coordinate 656,835 of NC_060018.1, read as the reverse complement.
ATGCAAATGTCTCGAGAACCTTTGCCGTTTTTTTTTTTCATTTCCTTGGAGAGTTTGAGAGAAAGTGGACAGCATTAGCCATATAGAAAATCAGACTCGTTTTTCCCCAGCACAGACAAAAAGGGGATCAGCTGCTGTTTCTGGGGCTGCCTATTGCGTCCGTCTGCTATCCCTCGTGTCCGCCCGTTCAAAATGTAGACCCAATTATATTTATAGACGAAGACTACGCGCACACACACACACACACGCCGTCGCCCGTCGTCTGGCATAACAGCAACGACGGACGCGTTTCTCCTGCTGATGCCATCCGACTGGTTGCCCGCGACAGGACTCACGCAAAAAAAAACAACCAAAAAAAGTTCACGTCAACCGACAAAGAGAGAACTGACGTGTTTCACGTATTAATCGATGGCACGTAGCCCACACATTTCCCCCTCCCTCCCGCTCGTTCGTTCGTTTGATATTCCTGCAGCACCGATGAGGTGGTTCCCGCTATACTTCACAGGGGAGCGACATTCATTGTTATCCCAGCTGTCCGGCATCTCGTCAACTCACAGTCAATGGTTTATATAGAAACGGATCGAAAATTCCAGGCGAGCTAGGAACTCGATCAACGTCACGTAACAAAGTAGCGTCGACCCGGTAACTGCGTCCCGTACGTACCACACCAGCAGCAGATTTGCCATTTTCTCGTCTTGTTTTTTTACTTTTTAGGTGGGTCGCGATTTCTTATTTGCCCGGTGGCCCGCCAGGTCGTCTGGCCGTTTTAAAAATAAAACACACCAGCAGAGCACGTTGAAGAAGAAAATCTTTTGAAGCAAAATAAATAAAATCATCCAGTAGACGGGAAAAAAAGTATAAACGACAGCGCGGGAACGCGGGAAGGAGTTGGGCCGCCCTTTGGGGGAGTTGACGAATTTTGTTTTGGTTTGTTTTTGGGTTGTTTCAGCTGGAAAAGAAAATTTGTTGACCTGTTGATGGATGACATCGTCTTTTGTTTACCTCAAAAACTCTCTTGGCCCTCGTCGCATATATTGGCCGCATCCGGCAGGAACTGTGGTGGTGGTTAAAATCCGAAAATATCTGAATTTCTGTTTTTCTGGCGAAACATTATTTTTAGAGAAAAGGAAATTTCAAGTCGGTTTTTTTTTTTTATCTTCTACTATCTCGCCGCGAAACCCGCATTTTGAAATGTTTTACCACGTTATCGGGCAAGTTGGATCGTCCCATTAATGCACAAAAGAGGACGAGGGCAAAATGTGATGCCACCCAGCAGTCGATTAGTAGAACCCAACAAGAGAATCTGATTCCGATTATCTATCTTCACAGTCGTCTGCTGCTGCTGCTGCTGCCGTTTGAGTTTGTGCGTTTGCGTGAGTCTATTTTCGTGACTTTCGCTCGGATACCACACAAGGTGACACGCAGAGGTCGTTTAGTCACGGGTCAGATGACTTATCGCCAGTGCGTTTTTCTGCTGAAAACTGAAACAAACGAAATGGGCCATAAGTCGGACGGGAGAGAAAAGCAAAACTTGTTCCGCTGAAATTCGTTTTCGGCTTTTAGCCTTTTAGCTGGAAAAAACCAAAAATGTTTGTCTGACTGCCGGGCCGAGGACGTGTGTGTGTGTGTACCTTGCAAGGATATTCGAGTGTATGGTTGCTGCCCAATTTGGGTGGCAGCAGGATAACCCAAGAGAAAAAACCCTCGAAGCGATCCGCGTATATATCCATCAATAGTCCTCCTAACTACCAGCTCGACCTTTTGTTGATTGCTGGTCTACGGTATCCATTTGGGGCTGTTGTCGGGCGGTAGTAGCTGGCGGATCCTCGTTCCCTTTTATTTTTGGTGGGCCGTACTCGATGATCGTCTAATAATCATCATAACTAGCAGTACGTAAAAAATATAGCCCTGACCAATAACATCAAATGACATACAGAAAGGCGCCGTTTTATTTAGTTACCAACTGCCTTTACTCTTTTGGGTCTGTGTATAAAATAGCCAGATTGTTAAACAGGTGCTCTACCAAGGAATTTCCAAAATGAAATAAAACATTTAACGAGATTTCCGTACCCAGCAGCACCTGCGTGTGTTGCGTAATAACGGGAAAGTTGTGTGCTGAAGGCGTCGTCGATGCGCGGGGAATATTTAACCGCGACGTCAGCAGCGGCACAATATTTTTTTCGTTCTCTCTTACCCAAGTGTTTTCAAAAAAAATTCCTGTCCTTAACCGTAAAATGCTGGGACAATTTTCTCAGCTGTATTATATTAACGACGGGAAAAATCCCAGCCAGGCTTCGTCTTTTGGTCCAAAAAGGAAAAAATGTTGCTGCACGAGGATGAGCAACAAACTTCTACGGTTGCGCCATATTGTTCCGTTGCTGGAGCTGAGCTGCAACACATATGGCAATTTAGTGTTCGCTCGTGCCTAATATTCTTCCTTTTGAGTATTGCGCCCCCCCCCTCCAGTCTTTTATTAACACCCAACTCCGGGAATTGTTTTTCATCGCCTGAATTTCCCCCCAGAGGCTCTCTAGAATTCAATTGCGCCATAGGAGATTTCATCTTATTTGAACATTTTGTGTTTTGTTTTATCCTGGAGAATGGGAACTTTTCGGTTGCCTTTGGCCTATTGCAGCTGCGATGTTGGGTTTAAAAAAAGGAATCGTTTCCGATGAATCTTTGGTGATTGATTGCCGTCTGGCCGGATGTTGCATGGGATGCTCAACTGGTTAGATTCAGTTGCTCGACTACACTTGTGGTATTCATTTACGGACGTCTCTCCCCCTACTACTCTTTTATCCATCCTATCGACACACTGGCGGCTGGCTGTTTGGGAGGAAGAACTGGCGTTCCAGAGAAAAGAGATTTAGCCCAGACTGTGAGTGCTGTGCATGGCCAGGCGGTTTGACCATCAGAGCGACTCGTCTGACAGAAACGAAGAACTGCCTCTGCACCCAATCAAAGCGTCGGCGGCCCCAGCCACACACTCACGTAATAGAGTCGAAAAAGGAAATGAGATTGAGTCCTATACAATCGATGCCCTGGTGTCTAACTAACTATACGTCGTCCCATGTCGACCAGAGTCATTCGTTGCTGGCATAGGTTATATGACCTTTTGAATGTTGCGCCATCCCATCCCATCCATCCAGCGCGATTAATCGATTCCCCAGAAATATACTCTGCACGATGACGCCCTGCCGTGACGACGATGTGCCAAACAAACAAATAACCAAACGACCGACGGAAGTTTGAGCTGGAAATTCAGGGCGCGCACGAGTCAACCGAATCATTACGAAAATTAACAAACCGCAACCGAAATCACACCAGTAGACCGCGCCGATGCTTTGATTATGTTTTTTCTATTTCGGGAGAAAAACAAAAAAACAAATAACAAAATTCTGATTTGTTTCAACTCGCCAAGGACGCGGTTGTGGAGAACAAACCGCATAGGAGCAACTCGATTTCGTAACTTATTGCGCACTCGCTCGTTTCGTTGAATGACTTTTTAATTCGTATCGCTGCACAGCCATATAGTGAAATGCGATGTTCTCACGATGAGAGTCGATTCGATATACATCTATTGGGTCATTTCGTTAATAGTCGATTGCGAAACGGGTGTGATGAGACTGTCATTCGAATATTAAGATGAATATAATAAGGCGCACCACACATACGTATTATATATTTTAACTACCGACAGCTATCTAACACGGCGATGTGACTGGCAAGTGTAATCTTATCTGCGCTATTCTCCGCTTTCAGCCGGATATAGTCTACACACAATCCTCCATTTCCGGCTGACGGCCCTTTTCAACCATTGCCGCTCCGTTTACTTCGCCTACACACGAATTTCGACACGCTGTAACAGACATGCACAGCAATAATCCCGTTGAAGCGACTTATATAGCTATAGCCGAGTCATGGCCACGATCCGTGTTGATCTCGCTCTTTCTCTTTTCCAGTCTACGCATTTGTACACTACACTGCAGCAGCCGATGTGTGTGTGTGTACTAGTCGTTCGCATACTCTATTTTCATCGGCTGCTGGTAATAGGAGCCGTTGGAGATTCTAATAAGACCATTAGTGGATCGGAGAGACGCCGACGTGCTGATTTCTTCCTCATTTTCTTGTTGAATGTTTCCCGATGTGTACACCCATCAGTATACCAAGGAGCAGCAGTCGCGTCAAGTAAGTCGACCGATTAGAAGATGAGAGAAAGAAAACCGAACATGGTTATGTATTTTCGTTTTTCCTCTTCCGCATCTTGTATAACTTTTGACGATGATGGAAATCTCGACTTACACACACACACAACCGACCGAAATACACACACACATCGGCAGCTGGGTCTTGTCTATATATATTGACTTGAGGCTGTATGGTGCGGTTGCTGGTTATAGGTCCGTCAATCAGGCTGCTGATGTCCCAAAGAAGCTCGGGTCGTCCGCGAGACGGTCGGCGGTGGCGGCGGTTTTTTGAAAAGGTTATCGGCCAGATGCATCCGCACTGTACAGCAGCTTATAGCGTATATACACACAGGCAGACAGTAGTGGCCAGCATATTGAGGATCGAATTCGAGACACACAGGCACTTAGCGCGCAGAGTTTCTCCGCGAGTATATACTTGATATTCGAAACGACGACCGTTTCGGCCACGCAAAAAAAACACACAAGCAAAAAAACCGCGCGTCGATTAAAGTGTCGGATATATATTGGCGGATATTGGCGATATCAAAGAAGGCCAGGGCCAGCCAATAAAATAAAACAAGGACATTTAAAATCCACCACCCCGACCGTAAAAACCCAAAAAAAATCTCAAATTCACATCAGACACTGAATTCTTTTTTTTATTTTATTTTCTGTTTTGTTTTTTGGTGGGGAAAGCGCTTTTGTTGTTATTTTAGACGTTTTTGGCTACTGCGCACTTGCAACGCTCGGCCAGTTCACTCCGGGAGACTATTTTTACACGCCCATCTTTCACACCTCTTTTTTTCTTTTCTTTTATTATTGCAGCGCCATTTCTAGTTTTGATGGTTGAATTCGGGCCATTGTTCCTTCCGCAGTTTTTAGCCAATCCATCTAAATATAACCGGGCAGCATTGTTATTGTCATCAATTTTATCAACAGGCGCAGTACACAGAGAGAGAGACTCTTGGCAGTTGATGATGACCAGAAAAACAACAGCAGCCAACGCCCATGACAATAAAACGCTTATTTCCCTCCCGAAACAAACGACGAGTGAATTATTAATAAACAACATGAGCACTAAAGTGCCTGACATGAGGAGAATATCAAACAACAACCAACCAAAAAAAAAACGAAATAAAATGCACGTGGGGACGGCGCCGTGATCGATCAGCGGGAACCCAACAACTCGCGGCGATGGATGACATATCCCCCAACCGATTGTTTAATCGATGGAAATGCGTGCGTGCCAAACTCCCCCACAGTTGCGGAAGACAGACAGACGCTATATATACATCAGTCTATATAGAGTCTATCAGCTTTACAGTGTACATAACCCCGTACTTTACGGTAGGGCGGGATTGGCGCTGCTGCCTTGTGAGCACCACCGAAAAAAAAAACTTTTTTGATTTTCCATCTCAGAGAAAAGTGAAGGCGCAATGAGAAAAGAGCAAACATACAATCTCTAAAAATACACACACACACAACTCTCGTAGGATTTTTTCTTTTTCTCGTATGGGACGAGATCACATGCAGGTCATGTGTGTGTGTGTGTGTGTGCGCCATATTGTGTAGTTGAGCTCAAAGAGTCGGGATTTTGCGCTGGCCGCGTACGTGATGGAGTGCGGTATTTCGTGGCCGTAACAATCGCCCGGCCTTCCATATAGTATATGGTTTCATGGCTTTTTGGGGGGCTCTGCCGCCCTCGTATAATCGTGAATTTTTTTTGTTTCTCTTGTATTATTATATGGACTTTCTCCGGGTTTTTTTATTTCTATGGGAACTCTGTTGTTGTCGGGCGCTGTATATATAGCGTGCGGAGAATAAAGTAAAAAATTAAGAGAATCGGTCACAGTATTAGCCCGACTCAATTACATCATCTACTATTTTGGCCAAAAATGTGGGTAGTGCTCTAGTAGTAACTAGCGATGGCTGCTGCTGTGCTGGCGAAATCCGACGACTCGCACTTTTATTATAAGAGGAGGAAAGTGCTGGACGGTCGGGTTCGTCGTCCTGTGACGACGTGCCATTCTACACCCACCGCCCGTCGATTTCTTGTGCTGGATGCCCAATACAATAAGAGGAGAGGCCATCATCATCATCATCATCATCATCATTGCCGACAGGCTTTTGAAAACAAGTTCCCCTAATCTACTACACAACGCACAAGTGTAGCGTTTCAAATGCGAAACGCTTAGACCTTAACTACGTCGACCGTCGTCGTGTCCATTACCGATGAGCCCCATGTCCGTGATCCTGCGGGAAAAAAAAGGCCAACGCACACTCGAAAGGCACAACCCACACGCGGTCACTGATTCTTGTTCTTATTCCATGTTTCTACATGTTTGTGATGTAAGACCATCATCATCCCGCAACCCGGAAAGAAGAAAAAATCAAAGGAAATAAAAAAGAAAACAAATAGGGCGGAGTCGCTTTTATACGGTCGGTAGCTACGACGACGTGACCGTAATTCAGGCTAGACCCTTTTGCGCAAGCCAACCCCATCCCCAAATGCACGATCCTTATATTCCTGCCCACCCGTTTTTGAGCTTCTCCCATCGCCGTGGCTCTGGCTCGTTTATCAGTCGATAGAGTCGCCCATATTCGCTCCCATCCGGCAGCTCTAGACGCCGAAGAAAATCCAGCCTGGTATATGGTGGAATAGATATTCTCTTCCCGTTGGATCGTGATGGCTCCACTGCGGCTCTCCATCACATCTCGTCGGCGGGGGCTGGGCTGGGCTGGGTCGTATCCATCGCTTCCGCTTTTTGTTTGCAGAGAGAAACTCGTTGTCATTTACCAAAAGCGAAAGCTTTGCCTTGTTATCATCTGTATAGACTCTGCTGGCGCGTTTGGGGGAGCCGCGGGTGCGTGAGAGCCTCTCTCTCCATCTAGTCGGACAAACTCCGAGGCCGTCATCTGATATTGGCCCGGCTGCCCGGGCTCTAAACAGCATAAAAAGGGCGGGTCTATTTCCTCTCCCTTTTTTTCTCTACTCCCCAGCGTGAGCGTCGGAGCACGAATGTCACATTTGAACATAACGTGTGAAACGAACATCCTCGAAGAAATTTCCTTTCGTTTGTTCTTCACAAAGAACCTTATGTCTACACGTACGTCTGTTTGCTCCTCGCAGACTGGAAAGAATAAGAAGAAGAAGAAAAGATGGCAGCTAAACTAACCGTTCCGGTCGAGATCTCTCCCGTTTTTCCCTCTCGCTCCCCCAACTATCGGTGACACAATCATGGTGCGGTTTTCTGCCTTCACCCGCGTTCATTTTCTTCCCCTTTTTTTTTCGCTAATGGATCGTTAAGTGGACAGGACAATCTCGTCGATGAGGTGCTGTGTTACACACAGCTCAGAGTCCTTTTTGCGTGATCATCGCTAACTCGTTTCGTTACTAAACGCGGCAGCTCAGATATCTCTCCGCCATGGCGAGATGGCGAGAGAGATTTGCGGTTGATTATAGCACTAGCGTTTCTCTAATCGAGGTAAGAAGATATATACAACTACTACCGGAGCTTAGACACGGAGAGACTGGTTCTTGTTGTTGTTATCACGCTTGATTGAGAAAAAAAGAAAAACGACAGAGAACGAGATCTTCTTTCAGTTCACATGCCGAGGAAAAGAATTCAAAGTTGTAATATTAAGACTTTCTCCAATCACTGATTCATCAATTTTTTGTAAAAATTATCCGCCATCTTTTTTAAGGATATAGCGGCTCATTTCTTATTGCCAAATTGCAATGGAATATTATTTAAAATAAAGAAAAGAAATATTTCTTTATGATCTCTTTGTTTAGATTTCTTTACACCGGCATTATAAGTTTGTCGGATTCTATCCCCAGCCCTTTTGACGTTTTCCTTTTTCATCTTGGAATTAAGAATTTTCTGAGGTAAAAGAAAAATGCTCCCCCTTACCTTTTCCTGTCGGCAACAGGCATAAGATGTTGTGGTGATGGATATTTTTTGGGCTATGCACTCGCACTGCAAGGGGACCAAAGTCCGGCCCTGGAGCGTGTTGAATTCTACGTTGGAAGTTTATTTGCGTTTGTCTTTTTTATTATTTTCTCTCTTTTTCTTTTTCGGGACTGCGTAATGTGTCCTTTGATATCACCCAACAACACGGCGAGAAAAGTGCAAGGGAATCTCTCCCTACCTCTGCACTTTGAGAGAATTTTGGGGGTCACTTACGTAAAAAAGACAAAAGAAGCGAAAGACAAAAGAAGAAGAAGAAGAAAAGGATTTGGATAAATGTTCAAGTAGTCGTGGTGGTGGAGAGCACACGGCACACACCGTGTCGCCTTGACTCTGTGTGTCCTCGTCGCACACAAGAGATAAGCGTCGACAGTTGGCAAAAAGGAAAAAAAAAAGCGCAAAGTTTTAAACACACAAACGGCGAAATGGATAAATAACTCTTGTTGTTTTCCCCCCTCCGTGTGTGTTTGTGATGCCTTTCGTCGGCCGCCCAGCAGCAGCTAGCAAACGTCGTTCGTCGATATATGGAAATCCTTTTAGCGGTCACACAATGTGTCCGACCGAAACTGAAAAGGACGATTCCATCTTCTTCTTCTCCCGTTGCTGCTGACCATCGACAAGGACAAAAGGTAAACGAACGCCAGTTTCCTTGGAAACGCTTTAGCGTCCACTTTTTGTTATTTACTCAAATGAAAAAGAGAAAATTGATTGAACGCCATGACAGTGTTGATTGATTGTTGGGGTTTTTCAATTCGGCAAACTGGATGGAGTTGACACACCGATGAAATTGGGGGAAAAATGATCAAGTGTCAAGTTGTGCGGACGTTGTCACCAATCATCGCTAATCGGCGCCACGGCGCGTTTGTTTCACTGACCAAAGTGCAAGTCCGTCTGTAGAGCCGCATTAATGCCGTTAATATTATTTTTATGATTATTATGTTACCGATTGAAAATGACGGACCGCCGGCCAGCAGTGCATCCCTCCCGCTGTGGGCATCATTTGGCTGTGCACGGCTCTGGCCCGCCTTATTTGTTTGTTTGTATTCATTCCTTTTCTGTTTGTGTTCAGTTTTCGCACAAAACAAATAACACACACGGACGGACGGACTTTATTTTTTTTTCGATTCTCTTTTTTTCTGTTTTGGTCATTCGCCATTACTGTTTGTCGCTTGGGCGACCTTGTTGGCTCCTCATTTCGTTGCTATGGTCCCCAAATCGACCAACGCCAACGGTTCGATTCTCCGTTTCGTTTGAAAAAAGTTTGGCCTTTATTTCTCCCGTCTGTTTATGGCTGTAAAGTAGGACGATACACAAGAGGTCTTTGTACCTCTTTTTCTTTCTCGTTAGATACAATCGGGTTTTGTATACGTCATATCATTCATTCTCAATAAGAAAATCGAGTTTTCTTAATATTTAAGGGGTCACCCTATTTTATGAATAGAATAAAACATATTTAATGCCCATAAAGTGGATTGACTACAATAGTTTCTAATACAGGTTTATTATTGAAGTTGACGATATCGGCTAGACGGTTTCTCGTATTGATTCATAGAGCAGATAAGAACATAATAATAACTCGATCATCTCCTGAGACGACACTTGGCCAATTTTGATGATAGATCTTCTCAACTGTCGCCTAGTGTGTGTGTGTAATGCAAACAAAGCCATTCATCATCCCACGTCAGAATGACAGAAAATATTTTTTTTCTCTCTCTCTCCGGAAAAAAGTTTCCCACAAAGCTGCTGTCACATCCTTAATATCGATCTGATGAATGTTTTCTCTGTTATCTTCTCAAACCCGATGACACTGCAGGGCCGGCGTGAATTGATCGAGTCTCAACGACCGTCCAATAGCCGCAAACATGTCCGTCGGCAGGAGAGAACCACCGTCGCCAACCGAATCTATCGTCGGCCAGGTACATATTGATCAATCTTGTTTCTTTATTCCTATATATCAACTTGTATGAAATTGTCTGGCGTCCGTTTTTTTCCCAGGTGATAAAAACGGGATTGACTTCGACCCGGTGCACAGCCCGATGGCGTCCGTCTTGGTGGTGGCTGTCGTTGCTTTTCTTTGGTCTGCTGCTGATCGGACCGGCTGAGCCGGGGACGGGCAAACCGATGGTCAACCTGACTATTGGTTATTTGCCGACCATTTTGGGCGAACACCGCGACAAGCAGGGCTTATCAATTTCGGGAGCTATCACGTACGCTCTGCAGCAGATTGAAATCGAAAAGATCTTGCCCGAAGGTGTCTCTTTGGTCCTCCAATTTAACGACACCCGCTCCGACCTGCTCCTCACCACCAAGGCCCTCACCGAGATGATGTGCAAGGACGTTGTGGCCGTTTTCGGACCTGAAAACACCTGCAACGTCGAAGCGACCATCTCGTCGGCCTGGAATCGCATGATGATCTCCCACGTGAGTTTTATTTTCTGACTCATTTCACCAATTACAATTTAATTTGAGTTTTGATTTATTTTTTATTATATTATTGTGCAGAAATGTGCAGATCACACCGTCTCGGACAAGAAGAAATTCCCGACGTTTATCAGGACGTACCCGACCGAGACACAGGTGGGTTATTAATTTTGAAGTCTATGAGGTTATCGCACCAGCTATAGCAGTACATTTCTAATCCAACGTCAAGGAGCGTGCAGCTCTCTTGTCTGAGTTTGTGTTGTTGCTATACCGCCGCCGTTTGCTGCATTTCATTCGTCTTGACTCGTCCATTGTTTTACAATTGTTTTGGACTGGCTGACCCCCTTGCTTGTCTGCACAGATCAGACAATCGCGCACACCTTAATCGGAATTGATGCTCGGAACCTTTTGGGTATTTTTTTCGCGGGATTTACTATCTACACTTTCGTTCGGGACCAGTGCCAATTCCAGTTGTGCCAAACTAGCGCTGCTGTTGCATTGGTGAATAGTTGAAATTTCATTGGGGCTAAAAGATTGGGAGACGCATCGGTTGATTGAAGTGCTGGCCCGTCTCTCTCTAGCTCTCCTATTATTTGAAAGAAATTCTAAAGAACCGGGACTGTCCAATAAGTGCAACAATCGGGAGCTCTCGGCCGCGCTGTGTCATTCTTCGACTCGTATTCTATAAATCGCTGACGTGGTGAATATTTCAACTGATGGCATGTCCAGTAGCAGAACGGGAATGGCTGGCTCACAGCAACTCGGCGGTCCCATCCTTAATGACATTTTCGTGAGCGGCTCGGCGTGTGGCAAATAGAACAGACCTTGACAAAAACTCTGTGCATCAGGGACGACATTTTCAAAATGGGCATGGCCGCAGCAGCAGCAGCAGCGGCTCTCTCTTTATTTTATAAGTTGATGGGATTTCAAAGATAAAAAACTAAAAGTGTAAGATCTTAAGTAGTAAATGCGGCCTGTTTTTCTTATTTTCCTTTGTGAATAATGAGACTTGCTGATATTTGACTTATTTGAGTTATGGCTATCGAATTTTGACTGGTTCCTTTGACCTTAACTTCTTTTTTGTAAATTTCTTTGATGAGAAATGCCAGTAGTCAGCGTATTTCACTTTTTTAAAAGTTGTACATATAGTAGCTCAACTGCTTTTAAAAGAAAAACGACATTTCCCCCCCATTTTGGTGTCTGGCGCAGGCCAACAGTCCAGTCCAGTCCCTCTGCCCAGGCCAATGATAAATTTCTTGCGAATAAGGACGGAATGGCGTAAAACGAGTTGGGCGCGGTGGTCGGCACAGCTGCAGCTGCTGCCTGCCTGCCCCGTCTAAAGAATAATGTCACCATCTTTCTCAACAGGAATTCCATCGCTGGCCTTTCTAGAATGATGCCGAGGCTCTTTTAATCACATTTTTCATTCGCTTTTCTTGTATACGTATGTATGTATCCTTCCAAATAAAGAATAGGGCTCGCAGAGGGAACGATTTAGCACGATCCGTCCGGACAGTTTGACTTTCTTTTCTCCGTTGGACTGTCTCGTTGGCCGTTGGACTGTGACGGAAGACTTGATCGGTATCCGAGCTGGCCCTGTTGCTCTGCCAGCCCACAGCCCACCATTAAACATGGGGGTCGAGCCCTTGCTGGCCACGTTTAATTATATTATTTTCTTGATGTTGTTGTGGAAACCCGAGAAAGACACGGAATGGATATTGATATCCGATTTATCAGTCCGGCTATTTCTGTATCTCTTGCGCAATGTTGGCCATTTTTTTGTGTTTGACGTGATTGAATTGACTCTTTTAAATTGGTTGGTTTTATGCAGGTGACGAAATCGATCGTGTCGCTGCTGCTGCACTACAACTGGAAGAAATTTTCGATCGTGGCCGAGAATTCGCCGCGATGGCAGACGGTGGCCGACTCGCTGGAGGCCCGGGTCACGGCCAACGTCGCCATGAAACTTCATCTCAATCACCGGCTCAAGTTCGAGGACATGAACCGCTGCTGTGCCAATCGGGAGTCATGCTGTCACAATTCTTGGACGTTTGATATCCTTGAGAAGACTCGCTCGGGCACTCGAAGTGAGCACACACATTGATTCTATTTCTTTCTTTATTTTTTCAAATCGACAATCTTTTAAGTCTCCGGTTCCAATTAAGTGTCGACATGATCCGCTGAGTGAATGATGGCATTGTAGCGTTGTAGTTGTGTCATTTCTTCATATCATGGGATTATTATTATGGATTTGTTGTGGCACAAAACGTTTTTTTCCAACTTGAAAGAAGGAGCTGTTGTACGCGCGGTTTCGCAATAACTGTCACGACAGTTGCGGGACCCGCTTTGTAAAAACTTGGGGAAAAAAATGTTTTGGATTTTCCAAATCTTCCACTTCGTTTTTCTGTCACATTCCGAGAAGGTAAAAAAGAGACGAAAGAGAGAGAGAAAACCTTTTTCGGCCACTTTGGCTGACCTCCTTTTTTTGGGCTTGTTGTTTCTCTGCTGCTCACTTTTTGGCTCGTGCCATTTGGCGTCAATCCGCTACCGATTTCTTCTTCTACATGTCGTTCCCGCTGCTGCCGTGCAGCGCATTCCCGTTAGACACTTTCGCTGTTTTCCATTTTGTTTTTTTACCTTGTGTCGCACTGATTATTTGATTATCTCTCTTTTTGTTTGTTTCATATTTTTCACCTAAACAGTTTATGTGTTCCTGGGCGAGCCGCACAACCTCTACGACTTTATGACGACAATGCAAATGATGAGACTCTTCACCAAAGGAGAGTACATGGTCATTTCCGTCGACTGGGAAACTTACAGCCCCGACCGAGCCAGAGAATACCTATGGAGTTGAGTCGCCTCTTTATTTTTATCTCGTCCGTTGTTGTTTATTCATTCGCACATCATCGCGGCGCATTCCGCAATTTTTCACGCCGCCCTTTTTCTCTCTGTCTAGCGCGCACACACATTATGCACACTGTGTGTCTACGGTGTATTAGCTTTAGTGGCCTTATCTCTCTCTATAAATCTGCACTTACTTGATATAGACCACCGCAAGTGCTGTTGGGATATAAACAGCGCGGGCATCACTCGAGGGCTATTTTTCCTCTACTTGTTTAGTTGAGGACGTGCTTCGTCCATCGTCTCTCTCTTTCGACTACCTTGTTTGTTTTCTTATTTAAAAACGGGCTGGCTGCTGCTGCGTGCCTTGTGTGTGTGCTTTAAAGAAGAAGAAGAAGAAGGAAGGCATTGAAAAAGCTCATGACTCGCAATATGCGTTATCTCGCCAAGTCACTTTGCTGGGCTGTGTGGACCAAAGAAACAAAAAGAAGAAATGAGGTCAGTGGCGTCCATGAAGGGCAGGGTCCGTGAGCACCGGCTATTAAGAGAGCGTTTTTGTGGGAGATGTGCACACAGACAGCCTGGTATAGCACACACACAACCAAGATAAGAGATAAAATAAAAAAGCCTCTTTCTTTTTTTGTGTTGTGCGGCTATATAAGCTGCATGTGCCGCACACAACTGTAATAATATGAAAATGGAACCTTGTTGTTCGACTTTAGCGAACCAATCAGAACAAAGGGCTGATCTCAGTTATTTTTTCGGAGGGGTTTGTCTTTTTACTTTTGCTCTTATCTCGGCCGGCTAGAGGGGCCATTGGGTGTCAAGCCGTTACCGAAATAGCCTTTCAAACAAAAATATGCGATAGACGACGTCACCTTCTACTGGCGTGTCTGACCTTTGCTGCTGATTAAAAGAAAAAAAAAGTGAAAAGAAAAAGACAGTCCAAAAAAGAAAATGGATCAGATTTATATCTGACTGATGGCCTGACATCTCATTATTTGTTCAACAACAACACAGACTGATGACGCCAGGGATTCCTAAGCTTTTTGTTTCACGCGGATTTGTCTAGCCAGCCCGCCAGTTGCGTACAAATGTGGCAACCTCTAGTCTAGTAATGTATAGCCGGGAAAGAACATCAGGATCAGTCGCTGATCCGCCAACGATTTTTCTTTTCTTATTTTGCCAGTTCATTTATTTCGCTCTTTTCAACACACTGCCACCGACATTCGAGAGGATGGATGGATAGAGGAGGAGGATCACCAGTTTTACGATTTCCATGTCAAGTTCGGCGTGACTAATGTTTGTTTACAACTTTTTGTTTGGTTCTTGATGGATTCTTTTTCCCCCGATAATCGAATGACGGAAGCAGAACAGCAAATGGTGAGCGAAATTCGAAATTGCAGCGAACTCGAGTCACCTAGTCCGGAAGCGGCCAAGTCGCTTCTGATGATCGTCACTACCAAGCCCGACGAAGGATTCACGAAATTCTCCGAGATGGTCCGCAAATACAATCAGGAGCCTCCGTTTGGTTTCTCCGAGCCGGATATCTTCAAAACTTTCGTCAGGGTACGTGAGTCTTTTCTTTAAATTGACTAGCTGAGACTAGCTGAGACTAGTTGTCCTGTCAACACACAGTTGAGCCGGAGCCTCTCTTTCGTCGGCTCTCGATATGTTATTTATTATGATTTCAGTCGATCCGTCTTGATGATAAATGGCCTTTCACCGATTCTGATATTTATACACAGCACGTTCCCATGTACGCTGCCCATTTGTACGACGCTGTCCTCCTCTACGCCAGGGCGCTGGGCGCAACGCTTAAGGAGAACAACTTGACCGATCCTCAGAGCATTACCGAAGCGGCCAAAGACGGCAAAACCCTTTTCATGAAGA
This sequence comes from Daphnia pulex, assembly GCF_021134715.1. NCBI lineage: Eukaryota > Metazoa > Arthropoda > Branchiopoda > Diplostraca > Daphniidae > Daphnia > Daphnia pulex. Next base: position 641,522 of record NC_060018.1, on the reverse strand, counting down.
TTCATAATCGAACATATGAAAGTGAGTTTTTTTGGGTTTTCTCATCGGGTTTTATGGACCACTTGACTCAATTTACTTCCGCCTGGCAGGCGTGACGGGTGCGTCAATCAGGATTGACGACAATGGCGACTCTGAGGGCAACTACACGGTGCTGGCCGTCAAATTCAACAACATCTCGCGTGCCATCAACGTCAACAAGATGGGAGACAAGGACAAATTTCACTGCCACTACGAGATGATGCCCGTTGGCCGGTTCGATTACACCAACAACACGACGCCGGTATGTGTACATTACATGATTTTAACAATTTGCATGACTTGCATAACCTTTAATGCTGAACTATTTGTGCAGAAATTCACGTTGACGGACAAGATTCTGTGGGTGGCGGGCGAACGTGCGCCGCTGGACGAGCCTCCGTGCGGCTACCGGAACGAGCGGTGCAGCGACTCTGACACGCGTCTGAGAGATTCCCAGATTGCCGCCGGAGTTCTCGGCTGCATTTTCCTGGCGGCCGTCATCACGACTCTCTTTGTCTATCGCAAATGGAAGGTTGAACAAGAGATTGCCGGTCTTGTTTGGAAGATCGATCCCAAAGACATCATATCAATGTCATCGCAGACTGCCGATGGCTTCATGGATAAATCCACCAGCAAAGTAATAATCGAATTCCGCCTTTCCCTTTTTTTCTCTCAAACTAAATCATCGCTGCTGCTGCTGCTGGACGGGAATCTTTTTATGTTGCGCCCAGCGGACGGGCGTATATTGCGTCTACTATACCGAAATAGTTACACGCAGAGCCAAACCATCTGTTTCAGGCTTTTATATTCCATTGAACGATTTGGTGTTTTTGGGTCATTATTTTTTCCCCTAGTCGATAAAAAGGCGGCCAACGCGATTCACTAAAGATTTGAGTGGGTTGTTGTTGTTGTTGTGTGTGTTTCCCGGTTTTGAGGCGAACACGTCCACAACAGCATCTGCTCCCGATTTCGACGTGGCTATAAATTCATGGTTGTTCTGTTGCCGATGGCGGAATCAATTTCGCGTGCGCTGATTACCAATTTGTGAAGGCCATCTTTTGATTTTTGGGGCAAGAGATTAATTAGTTAGTTCAAGTTGACATTTGAAGGTCGCGATTAAAAATCTGATCAATCTGCGCGTTTTGTTTGTGTGTTTTGTTGACTTATTTGCAGTTGAGTTTGGCGAGCGTGACGGTGGATCAGGTTTTCACCAAAGTCGGTCGCTATCGCGGCACCATCGTCCGCACCAAGGAGCTCTGCTTCTCCAAGCGCTACGACATTGGACGCAAAACGATGAAGGAAATGCGTCTAATGCGCGAAATCCGTCACGACAACATCAACCCGTTCATCGGAGCTGCTGTCGAACCGTGTCGCATCCAGATCGTCTCCGAATACTGTCACAAAGGATCTCTACCGGTATGCAATCATCAATCAATCAATATCTAAACAAGCACTGCGAGCGAGCTGAGCAAAAGCCCGCGGAGCGCTAGATTTATCGCCGTCCATTAACCTGAGACTCGAAAGCAAAAGAGTCGTCGCCTAAATGGAAAAACATTTCGCCAGTGCTGCGCGGATGCCCATAGAGATAAGAGGCCTCAAAGTTATTCTTTTATTGTTTTTATACGACCATCAGGACATTTTGGAGAACGACGACATCAAGTTGGAGAATATCTTCATAGCCTCGATGGTCAACGACCTGATCAAGGGTATGACGCATCTCCACAAAACGGATCTACACTTCCACGGCAACCTCAAGTCATCCAACTGCGTCGTCACGTCGCGCTGGGTCCTCCAGATTACCGACTACGGCCTTCACGAGCTCCGCGCTGCCGCCGAGAAGGATTCCATCGGAGATCACGAACTCTACCGCAGTAAGTTTGATCGTGTCAATGTCATTTTCGCTGGAATTTCCCGTAGAACTTTGTTGTGTTTTTTTTTTTGGCACTTGTATTTCGAGACAAAATCGAACGTTTTTGGTGGACGAGAAAAATATGAGATCCATTCTTCCTTATTTTATTTATGTGGCGGCTTTGGCTCCTCTGCGCGCGTTATTCAAAATAGCTGGGCGCTTGTGATTTATTGCCGCTGATTCCCTTTTTTTCCTTCGCAAATATCTCTACGTGCGCGCAGAGCGTACGCCAAAATTGATGGGCTCATAAAGTTCAGATCTCGGTCGTTGAGCTTCATGTGTTATTGTTTTCTTCTTTTTGAACCCAACAGATTTGTTATGGAAGGCGCCGGAATTGCTGAACGACCAGTCCAACTCGGTTCGTGGCACACCAAAGGCTGACGTCTACGCCTTCGGCATGATCCTCTACGAGATTCTGACTCGGCAAGACGCTTTCACTGGCTACAAACTCGAGCCAAAAGGTTAGCGTTACATTATCCCACTCCCACCCACCCCAAAACAAACGCGTGACTCACCCACCCCATCATCGCAAATCACTTCGTTAGTCTTTCTATATAACTTTTTCGACTTTCTTTGCCCGATTTGAAAATAGACATCGTCGACAAGATTCGAACTGGCCCAGCTCCAGGAGAGAAACCCTTCCGTCCCGATATCCAGGTATACACAACTAAAACTATTACAAACTCACGCGTGCCGTTCTAATGGAGCGTGGATGTGTAGTTTATCACGCTGCACGGGTTTTTTGTTTACCTCCTCAATAATATACCAACGATACGCCGATTTATGGCCAGTCGGCTTTATTATCGATCGCCCCAGTCCTTTCACGAGCGTGAAAGATCTACTCTCATGAAATGAAATGAAAGAATCAGCTGGATGCTCTTTTTGCGTTGTTAAATACATTTTCGATCCTGCCGAGGATTCCTCCCCAACTTCTGGTTGGGGGAAACAACTGCCAAAGTCGTTTCGGCTCGTCAAGCCTATATACCGACATCCCCATATACATAGCCTTGAATTACTAGCATCATTTCCTCATCCGGCGGATTGCATTGAACGAAACTGCTGGCGCCGCGACAATGTTTTTCTTTTCTTTATTTTCTTTTTCTTTTTGTTTGATGAGTCTGTAGAGAAAACCCATAGAAAATGATCTCGAGATATATAGTATCTAGTTGTTGATGGCTACATTGACTTATTTATTCATTACCCCATTCTGTGTTTGTTAAAGATGCTCCAAGATTATTGCATTTTCGTGCAACCCGACATTGGAATGGGCTGTCCGGAGTACATTCGCTCTTGCATGGAGGATTGTTGGGCCGAGTCACCGGAGCAGCGCCCGGATTTCCCCACCATTCGCGATCGTCTTCGTAAAATGAGAGAGGGAATGTAAGTTATTATATATACGGTTACCCAGTTATTCTTCTTCTTCGTACTCAACACTATATAGGCACAGCAGTCGTCTTGTGTACTGTAGGCACATAATGACCTGGCGTCTGATATGATTTCTGACTTTTTGTTATCGTGGCCGTTTGGTCGATGCACAGGAAGCCGTTTATTATGGACCAGTTGATGGAAATGATGGTGATCTATGCCGGCAATCTCGAGCTCTTGGTCACCGAGCGGACCCAACTTCTCTACGAAGAGAAACAAAAGACCGAGGACCTCCTCCATCGCATGCTACCAAAGTCAGTCTGGTTTTTCAACCCCCCTTTTTTATTTTTATTATTAGCCACTCTTGCGAAATGAATAGACACACCCTTAAAAGAATAAGCTCTTAATGGCTGACATTGACATTGACAGACCCGTGGCTCAACGACTCACAAGAGGGTGGGGCGTCGAACCGGAATCCTACGAAGCTGTCACCATCTATTTCAGTGACATTGTTGGCTTCACCAAAATGTCGGCCGAGAGTACTCCGTTCCAGGTAATTCTTTTATTAAAAACTTGTAACTCGATTTAGATTTGACAATTTTGTGGGCGTTGTTTTCTCCGCAATTAGGTGGTCAACTTTCTCAACGATTTGTACACCTTGTTCGATTCCATCATCCAGGGTTACGATGTGTACAAGGTGGAAACCATCGGAGATGCCTACATGGTGGTAAGTCTCACAATATATACAACTTGTTTTCATTTTTGACTTAATTTCATCTAAAATTGGGTGAAAACAGGTTTCTGGATTGCCTTTACCCAACGGCGATCTACACGCCGGCATGATTGCGTCGATGGCGCTTGATTTGCTATCAGCAGTCAAGAATCATCGCGTGTCCCATCGACCTAAAGATCCAGTTTTACTCAGGATCGGAATTCACACCGGTACAATACACAAGTTTAAAATAAATACAAATAAAGGGTAAAAAACCATTTTTGTCGATATGATGAAACAGGTCCCGTGGTGGCCGGAGTAGTGGGTTTGACGATGCCCAGATATTGTTTGTTCGGCGACACGGTCAACACGGCTTCGCGGATGGAATCGAACGGCGAGCCCCTGAGGATTCACATCAGTTGCGAGTGTCGAAAGGCGTTGGAAAAGATCGGCGGTTACGTGACGGAAGAACGAGGACTGGTCGCCATGAAGGGCAAAGGCGAAGTGTTGACACACTGGCTGATTGGCGTCACAAGTGGAGCTGTTACAGCACGAGCGGACGTTGGACCCGATCAAGCGCCACTCTTTTGTCGCCCGTCTGGTGCCATCGGAGCAGCGAGTTCCAACGCCAACGGCAGTGCCGGCAACATGTCGGATCTTCGCCGGAGGAGTCCTCGAATGCTTCACAGGGCGGAATCGATGCTGACGAGGAGAGTGTCGTCCGATTCGAGGCCCGTTGGCAGCGGGAGCATTCGAATGAGCTCGTCGCTGGCTGCGCAACAAGGACGGACACAAGGCCAGCCCAACAGGATGTATCACCACGATAATTCGGCCGAATTGTTGGAGGGTTCCAATAGCGACTCGATATGCAGCAGCATCATCAGCACCAATCAACCTCCAACTCCGAAAGTATAAATTTCTCATTTTCTCCCTTTTGAAAGTTTCCATGGTAACACGTTCCATTTCTTTTTAAACAAAACAGCTTTTCGACAGGAAAACGAGCCAATCGGCTCGGTCTCTGCGTTCAGTTCGAACAACCAAGTCAAATGCAAGTCTACGGCGTAGTTGCCTATTAACGCGCAGCGCACATGCCAGCCAAGTTCAAATCGTTGCCGAGGGAGCGAGCGAGAGCGGTGATGTGGATTATCGGAGCGGAACAACAGCCAGTCCGCTGTTACCTCAAAGGCGATGCCAGTCACTCGGTCGATTTCCCGAAGACGAAGATGAACAACACCACCACCACCACCACCACCAGCATCAGGAGCAGCAGCAGCAGCAGCAGCAGAGAGCGGGCGGTTTGAGTTCGGTTAGTCATGGTCCCCGGCAGTTTCTCTGCGTTCCTCAAGTCTTCCCTTCTCGAAACAAGTCGAATCAGCGTCGCAGGAAAGAATCCAAATCCCTGGATCTTTTCCCGTCTGAATTGAGGTCGACTTTGATAGACCGGTCGCCGCTGCCCAGTTGCGCGTCGCAGGATGACACTGAAGACGAACATTCTCGACTTCTCAGCGACGATCACAACGTCGTCTTGACAATCCCGAACGGGGATCAACCGGAGCAAGCCGAATTGTCACGACCCAACGGACATATCAAGACTTCGGGCTACCAGGCCGTCAGGTTACTCCAAAACGACGACGAAGGGATTGACGTCAATTCCGAGACTCTGCTCAGTCGCGATCGCACTCGGCATCGGCCCAGTCTCACAGCCTGTGGATTGATGGAGTCTGAAAAGAGATACTCTTGTGAACAACTGGAACATTCGACATCGGGCGAGAGACTCGGTAAAGAAGGCAAAGACACGGTCATCGCCCCCACTGTTAGCAAGAGCGTGCCCAACGTCAAGCGGTGGATAGTCAATCTGTTCGGCGTGGGTCACGGAGGTGATGCTTTTAGTCGGAATCCGCAGACGGGAGAGGACTTTTCCGACCTCCACCGTGATGACAGAGAAAGCGTTGTGTGAAATTGCGCCTCCTTATTCTTGCATCCTCCACAGTCTTTTTACATGATGACAAATTTGCTTTACTTGTTTCGTGATTCGTATATTTCGCCATTTGAAAATGCCATACCCGATCTCCGATTCTTCTCGGTTAAGATTTTTAATCGATTTCAAGTCGGAATGTTTTCTTTGATTTTAGTGTATCTGTAATATTGTCGCTGCTGAAAATATTGTGATAAATCGGTTGTTGTTTTACATACCTTGTTTTGCACTTTGTACATCGATAACCCATTTAGTTCAAATTTTAATCAGGTAAGAGAGCCTTTGATGAATTCTAGTAGTTAAAAGAAGTTTGGTCTTCATAATCAGATATTCGCCAGATAAAACGCATATCAACAAAGTAGGTCACAACCAAATAAAATAGTCAAGTGACGTAATTGAAAAAAAAAAAGGTCAACAAGTGTTACACCTTACTTAGCGTTTTATTTCAGATCGGAGTATGTTTTCTGGACGATAAGTAAGTATTGAAATGAAGACAATAAGAATTTTTAAAAAACAAATAGAGCACGTGGAAAAGAAAAAGAAGTTAACTTATTCCTTGACAGCTGGATTTACTTGGGAAATTAAGACAGCAAATCAGTGGTGGCAGCCATAGCCTTGGCTTGTGCTCTAACACGTTTTTCGTACTCCATTCGATTTTGACTGGAGAAATAATCAAATGAAATATTACAATCCAAACTTTCAAGTTGTCTACTGGTGTAAAAATCATTACCAGTAGATAGTATAAGCTTCTGCCTGAGCCGGATCCTTAATATTGGGGTCATTTAGGAGATCTTGAATTCCAAGCAAAATCTGTTTGATGGTAATTGCAGGTCTCCAGTCCTTTTCTTCATCCAACAATGATAGACAAACTGTGCCTGGATATTAAATGCCAAAAGGTTAGCTAAAACAAAACACTCAAATAGCCATTTGATTCAACCTGATGGATAGACGTTTGGATGGAAAAGTGGGGGCTCAAATTTGCATTTTGGAGGAGAAGAGGGGTAGTCATCTTTAAAAATCATACGGATTTTGTACAATCCATTTTCCCAGGGAGTCTGTAAATGTATGCACAAGTTACACTTAATATTGTTACTTCAAACAACAGTGAATTTGGTAAGTATATCTGACACCAATGTGAAGTAAGATCTTTAAGTGTAAAACTCATTACCGATTTCTTGCCTGGAATAGCACATTCCCAGTTCATCAAATTGAGGGTTCCATCAGGATTCTTTGTGGGCCTGGCAACAAAACCCTAAAGGCAACGCAAAGATACACAAATCAAACACACACAACCCAACAACTATCGTTTGGCAAACCAGCAACTTACAAAGGGATGGTCTTTCCTCCAGCCTTTACGTTCCTCAGAAAGTCGAGCAATAGCAATACCGGACATTATTGGTCACTAGAGAATAAAAATTTCAGTGTGATGTAATAAGAAAGTGTGAATATGACTGAAGAAAGCAAGATGCAACAGCTCTTAAATAAATAATAGTTACCTTTTTTCAACGGCTGCCAAATAATTTAGCTGTGTAGTTTCGTACAATTATTGCCAGGGTTGCCTTAAGGTAATTCGAATAATTACAAATCAATTTAAAATTTAATTTGGGGATTTAAACGAATAAATGATGAAACATTTGCATGTAAAATATGGATTTCAATGAAATCAAACCATTTTGGCTGTAGCATGCATAAGCATTTTTAGTTTTAGTTTTCATCAACTAAAATTAAAAATGAACTGGCTATGCTGCCACTGCCTATGAAAGATGGCGCCCAGATGGTTCAAAAAACAACAGAGCAGTGAGTCACACAGGCATGCATCTTAAGTTCTTGTATTTTGTTTAAATTCCAAATTGAAAAATCAAGTGTTAAAAAAAATCATTGATATCTTCCATCTCATGTAGCTTTGATCGTTCAACATTCGAGACAAGCCAAGCGTCGTTTACGTAATGCTTCCAGAATATTCGAACACGTGAATCAACTAGTGACAAACCACAAAGGTATCACACGAAGACAAAACGAAAAAAGGTGCAAACAACCATGTCTCGAATGAATTAAGAATGATATAATCTCTAATCCTAAAGCCTCAGTTCAGTTTAACTTTGTGGATGGGGAAACTACAAAATTGATATAGAATGTTCAGAAAGGTATGAAAACATCAGTTAATTTGTCATATTAGGTCACAAACTCTAAATTTATTAAATGAAGATCTGTTATTCCCTATTATGGTTGTTTCAGCTAGGTACTTCTCGCATAGAAGGGTTGAATGTGTTAGTGCCAAAGTGGAAGGGAATGAAACATACTTGGGTATCTCAAAGCGGAAAATATCCTGTTAAATACTCATTAGATATGATGTATTGGTGATTTCACAAAACAATAGTGCTTGAATCACTATTTTGTATAGTTCAAAGATTATTACATGTGCCAGTTTTTAAACTAATTTCTTGCTTGGAAACGTAGTGTGCTATGTAATATTGTTGTGAGTCTGTCTTTATTTTTACCATTGCACTGAATAACAAATGACTCCTGAAGGGCTCAGGAAGATGCTTCTGAGAAAGTTAACTGTCAAGTAATAGAATAATGTCCATATCTAAAAAAATCTTTTGAATATAACTCCTCGTCAGTATTGGCTGTTACAGAGAAATGTCAATCATATTATAGAGCATAATTGTAAATGTTTTATTTCAGATTACTAACTATAATTTTATTATTAGGCGTAACCAATGAGTACTGGGGAATCGCGTCTTGAAAGCTTCGTGTTCCCTTCACATATTCGCACGTTTGAATGCAAATATATGGCGTTGCATGAAAGGAGATTACTGTCACCAAAGTGAGCAGGTATGTGGAAAGTAAATTTCTTTATGATAATGATATTTTATCAATAAATTAAAGATCAAAATGTTGATTTAAAATGAGCTGATAATAAAAAATTGAAATGTAAATTTTGTGACAAACGTTTATATTCCTGTAGCCAATGTAACAGACATCTAAGATTGGGATTTCAGACTACAGAAAGGACGACCAACAACAAACATCAATCGTTGTAGCCAGTGCGGTAGCAAGAATGAGGGATAGATAATTAGACAACATTAACAGAATAAGTAACGGATTATTCTGCTGTAAGACGTATGCCAGTGACTCATCCCACAATGCAGCTTTATTGATTTAATCCTTGGATTGCATGTACTTGATCAAATCGACGACACGGCACGAATAACCAAATTCGTTGTCGTACCATGAAATCAGCTTGACGAAAGTTTTGTTGAGAGCAATGCCTGCAGCAGCATCGAAGATGGAAGAGTGGTTGTCACCAATGAAGTCTGTGGAGACGACCTACAAAAAATCTCACGTTATCAATCAACTTTAATGTAAAATGTTTCTAATGATGTTACCTCCTCATCGCAGTAGCCCAAAATACCCTTCATCGGGCCTTCAGCTGCTGCTTTAACGACAGCCTTGATTTCGTCGTAGCTGGCTTCCTTGGACAGGCGGCAGGTCAGATCAACAACGGAGACATCGTGGACGGGTACGCGGAAAGCCATACCGGTCAATTTTCCGTTCAGTTCAGGAATGACTTTACCTACGGCCTTGGCAGCACCAGTAGAGGCAGGAATAATGTTCTGGGCAGCACCACGGCCATCACGCCACAACTGCAATGATCGAATATTCAAAAGGTTAGTATGTGATCATTTTTTTTTTCTCCAAAAGTATTTTACCTTTCCAGAAGGTCCATCGACGGTTTTCTGGGTTGCAGTGATGGCATGGACAGTGGTCATCAAGCCTTCAATGATACCAAAGTTGTCATTGATAACTTTAGCCAGAGGAGCCAGGCAGTTGGTGGTGCAAGAAGCATTGGAAACAATCTTCATGGAAGGATCATATGCTTCAAGGTTGACTCCAACAACAAACATGGGGGCATCAGCAGATGGGGCAGAGATGATAACTTTCTTTGCTCCTCCATCAATGTGAGCCTGGGCCTTGTCCAAAGTGGTGAAAACACCAGTGGATTCAACAACATATTCAGCTCCAGAAGCTCCCCATGGAATGTTCTTGGGGTCACGCTCGCTGAAGACCTGAATGTGATGTCCATTGACAACAAGCTTGCCACCTTCTTCCTTCACTTCTCCCTTGAAGCGGCCATGGGTAGAGTCATACTTGAACATGTACACCATGTAGTCAAGAGTAATGAAGGGATCATTGACAGCAACAACCTAAAATCCCAAAATGTCAGAATGAGTGAAATCATTAATATTTTAATTAATTATGTTTTACCGTAGCTCCCTTTTCGATGCAAGCGCGAAGCACCAAGCGGCCGATACGACCGAATCCGTTAATACCGATTTTCGACATCTTTAGGTGAAGTTGAGGAGGTGATAACTGCTCAAGGTAACAAAAAATTAAATTAAAAACTCCATTTGCCTAATTTAAACGTTAAATTTAGCATAGCAACAGTAAAACTATTGATTTGTCAAAAACAGCTGTTCTCAGCAGATGACGCAAAACCACATTTTACCGGATTTAAACATTAACATTTGGTCTTGTGTAGTTTTATATATATACTTTGACTAGTAGAAAGTATAAAATCAGTAAAGGTTAAGTTGAAGGAGTCTTTGGATCTAAAAATAGGCAGGACAAGATCAATACATCTCCACTGTAGAAAATACTGTATAGTGTTTTGGGGAGAGGTAGAAGCCCTTGTATTGACCTTCAAGCGTCCCGCCCGTCGACGTGACACGCACACCGGAATTTTCCGTAAAATCGACAATTTCGTCGAACAAATTTAGAATAGTTTTCAGCTAACAGATAATTTATTTATAGTTGCTTTCGAATGTTCTAGAGTGCTGGAAATTTTTATAGCCGCCATTTTCCCTAACCATGAAAGTTTGGTGCGTGAATATATCATGCACGACGAGCAAAACACACGATGGTAATATAAAAGCTAACTTAGCGTAACAATTGGAAAATTTAGTATACTATCAATCTGAATCAATTAAAAGTTATAAAAATTGGAACTAAAGATTTCTTTGTCGTTTTAAAACTAGTTAATGTCTAGTACTTAATACTCTAATAGTCTAACATGAATTCCAATTACTATTAGCGAGTGCCATGAATTTCTAAGATACTTTCAAGTAAAAAAATTACTCTTAAATGAGACTCGGAGACTCACCTTGTTGTTAGGATTGCGTACAGGGCACGTCTGTGATATCGAACCGGCGTTTCGAGTCCTCAATACCTCGGCGGGATTGCCTAGCCAAAGTCGAAGCGAACTCTAGTTTAGGTAGTTAGCGCTGCAAAGAAAGACGAGCGCTGCTTTTATTTTGGCTCGAGCCGACAAGGGCAAATGCTGGTTTCTGAAGGGCATTCACGTGATCTACTACTGAACTCTTTTGCCAACCCTCTACCCCACGCGAATCAATAATGCGCTCCCGCCATTAAATGTATTGAGCCAGCGTTTGAACCATGGTTTGAAATATGGAAAGCAATATTTTTGTATTGTAGATTCTTTACGTTGATTTATTCCTGATTGATCAAATTTTCACGTTATTATGTCTTACAACCCGATGCTGAAATGGTTCATCGTCGGTGTAATTAGAGAAGATGTTAGAAATATCAAGTATGGTAGGGTGTAAAATTTGTTATCATGAAACACAGAGCTATTGTTTGTTTTTTTTCATACCCACAATTTTAAAAAGTGTCTTGCTCTTTATTTAGATGGCCTTTTATCGACCTTTATGACTTTGAAAGTCATCTTCACCTTCAAATGTGTACGGCCATGGTTACCATCACGTAAAAAATGAATAACGGGATGACGGTCACTTAGTGATCGGTGATCCATAGCTATATTCCTAAAAATCATGCTTAATTAAAGGAGGAAATCATGTTACAGTTGGATACATCTTGATTTCTAATTTCATATATTTAGTCGAGTAAAAATCTGTTTTGTTTCCACTTTCCAGAGCCTGTTTGTTATCGTCTTACGTCAGCTGATTTGGCAGCTCACCATCTGGTAGAGCGACTGTAATTTTTAGGAAAAAAAAATCGTCTAGTTTCTGTTTGTCCAGTTTCAAAACCCGAGGTAACTATTTAGTATTTACCGAAAAATTCATTTGGTTAAAATGGACTTTGTCTCGTGAAATAGTTATCGTAGCTGCTGCTAAGCTTGCTTACAATGCAGCTAAAACGTATATTCGTATTGATATGCACGTACGATGGCGTCTGCTCATCTCTCCAGATTTGTAGATTTCGGTCGGAAAATTATTTGTGTTGGTCGTAATTACAGGTATTTATATATAAATTATAGTAAGTTTAATGAAGTAATAACAGTTGAATATTTATATTTCAGTGAACATGCTATTGAATTAGGAAATGCAATACCTGAAAGGCCACTTCTATTTTTAAAACCCACTTCTTCCTATGTTGAAGAAGGAAGCCCAATAAAGATACCTGCAGGTTGCTCATCTCTTCATCATGAAATTGAACTGGGTGTGGTTATCAAATCCAAATGCTCAAAAGTCAAACCTGAAGATGTCATGATCCATGTTGGAGGATTTTGTTTGGCACTGGATATGACTGCAAGAGACTTCCAAGATGAAGCAAAGAAAAAGGGCCATCCTTGGACACTTGCAAAAGGATTTGATACTTCATGCCCTGTAAGCGCCTTTATTCCAAGTGAGAAAATTATGGATCCTCATAACATAGAACTGTGGTGCTCAGTTAATGGAGTTGCCAGACAACGGGGTTCAACGAAAGACATGATCTTTAATGTCCCTACATTACTTAGTTACATTTCCACTTATTTCACATTGGAACCCGGTGATGTGGTCCTTACAGGTACTCCTTCTCTCCTCGTTAACTCTAAACAACAACAACTAAACAACTCTCCTCGTTAACAGGTACTCCTTCTGGTGTGGGTCCAGTCAAAGTTGGGGATGTAATAGAGGGTGGAATCACTAATGTTTTGACCATGAAATTTATGGTAGAAAAATAATAAGTTAACACTTAATAAGTTTGCATTTGAATGTTAGAAAATGATTCAGAAGACAGTTGCATAATTTCTTTAACATCAATAGTTGTGTATGGATTTTCATTCAATAAAATTAAGAAAATCTAAATAATTTTTCTTCCCAAACCAAACTTTTATTGTTTAATACGCCATTTTGAAGGTGGGACTCGAAGACTTCGCAGATGATTCTCAACTGTCAAGACAACAAGCTGTCAAAATTTTTTTAGAAATGAAGTTGTCTGGCTTCGCTACTGTCGAATTCCCGTGGGCAGTAGGGGCATTTTAACCTAGCAACGGATTGGCCAGTGCGGATAGCTCTAAGAACACTTCAGAGAAGTTGTGTTAATTTTATCGGTAAGTGAAAGACTACAATTAATATCTCACTTGTTTCCGGAACTGAGTTTGTTCAAAGCATCACGCGAAATAACATGACCACATACCAGTCGCATGGGTGGGTTCGAATCAGAACCCTGTTGTCGCAGAATTGGACAAGCAAATATCGAATGGTAACGATATTCACGCCCAGCATCAATTTCAATCTATAAACAAATTATAGATTAAATAAAAAATTTGCTGGCTTATATAGTGTGTAACTTTACTGGAAGTTCATCTTTAGCGTTCCACATTCCTGCAACCTGCCTTTGGGCCATCACTTGTTTAATATTCAGCAATGCCGGTAATGATATAGATCCCACGTTAACGCTGCAAAGAGAAAAGGTGATTCAGACAGAAAAATTTACAACTTATTTTTAAAGCTTACCAAACCGACAAGGGACTTTCGACACTGAATCCAAGAAGAGCACAGGCGTCCTTTACAAAAACCTCACAGATTTCAGTCCAAAGGATAGGGTCAAACAGCTTTTTATAGGGAGAGTTGTGAACTCCATAAGGAATAAAGGCCAAAACTCCCATTAGGTTCTGAATATCTGGAAATTCAATCAAATATGAAACATGTAGTTGTAATCAAATTTAACAATTAAGTTGACTAACCAGTTTCGTGCTGATGAACGAAAGGCGGAAAATGTCTTCGCACATAAGCAAGTGCTTCTCCTTGCTTTCCGGGCCCTTCAGACACAAGTTGAAGAAATTGCAGTCTGTGTAGTTTAAATTCAAGACTACTATTCTGTTCCATTAGTTGCTCTCGATGGGTTTGCGCCCATTCTAAAGCAGCATCGAGATTCCTATGTCGCAGTTTTTCCAAAATTTCATTAAGTAATATGAATGGTTGTTTACTGTTCTCATGAATTTCCAGGCCAGACTCCTAACAGAATTTTTATAGTTAAAATATCTGAGTTCTTAAGAAGATTAAAAATTCTTACTTTGGCTAATTCCTCCCCTATTTCCAAGAAACCATGTCTATACATGTGTTGACAAATCACTTGATTAAGTAATTTTTCCTTATCGGCTCCTGAGAATACTCTATCAAAACTTGTAGAAGCATAATCTTGAGTGAAATTCTTTCAAGAAATGGGCATTAATATTTTTAATAAAGAGGGATTAAGCTGAAGATACAAGATACATACTCTGTCAATGGTTTTTCCAACTTTTGAAACAGAACTATGGAGATCTCTGTGTTCACTGGCCAATCGAGAAACTGTCTCCTTAACTTTTGCTATTGCAAGATGGATGATGAACAACTGACGTTCGTTAAACTCAGTGTCTGCTTGGGCTATGATTTAAAAAATGTACATAAATACTGTAGAAAACAACACCAAAACATGTCAAGCAGCTAGGGATTTACGAATTTGCAGTACCTTGTTCCAATTCTGGTTTAATTGACGACAGAAACTCGATAGTCTCCTCAATGTTTTTTGAACCATTCTCCCGAATACTAGCAAATTTACTTAGAATCTTATCAATTTCTTTCTCGACAGCAACACAAGCCTCCATTCTCGTCTTTGTGTTTTCACGTCGTGATATGGAGGCGGAGCAAAACTGTTTATATACTGAGACGCATAATGCGTATCTCGGTAAAAATACTGTTTAGCAGGCACCTTTACACCCCAGCCTCTACCGTGCTCTGTGTGACTGTCTGTCCCATATGTTTGAGAGAAAATCGGTCGGATTTGTTTCGTTTTACTCTGTCATAAAATATTTTCTAACAAAATGCCGCGTGGTAAGTAGAAATAATTTATTTTTAAATTGAAAAGAAAAAAAAGAATGTTTTGAATTACTTACTCATGATGTCATGTTGGTTAACATCAGGTGGAAAAGTAAATAAGAAAGGTAGAGCAAGACATTTCACTAGCCCAGAAGAACTAGAGAGGCAAAGAAAAGAAGATCAACGTAATTGGAGGGTAATTTTATTTTTACTCTCTGTTTTCTAAATACAAAATGAAGTTGTCATTACATTTTAGTTTAAAGGAATTATTAGGTTTTAAAAATTTGTTTCATAGAATATATTTTAGAGCTCCCATGCCTATCGTTGATAGTAAAAGATTTTCTCATCAATTTGAGAACTAAAATCGTTTTTTTTCTCTAGCATGTGTTAATTTTCTGTTAATTTTTGTATTTAGGCTAAACAAGAGGAAGCTTCAGATTCTGATTCCAATGAGAGTAAATCAGAAAAATCTGGCTCTGGTTCTGGCTCTGAATCGGAGGAAGAAGCAGTGAATGGAAAAGGTCCCACACCAGCTGTAGATATTGAAAACCCAAATCATGTGGTAAAGCAAGCCAAGAAAGTTGGAGATTTGGATGTCAATGATGCAACAAAACCTGAGCTTTCAAGACGTGAGCGTGAAGAAATAGATAAACAGAAAGCTCGAGAACACTATCAAAAGCTTCACGCTCAGGGTAAGACTGACGAGGCCCGTGCAGATTTAGCTAGATTAGCAATTATCCGACAGCAACGTGAAGAAGCTGCTAAGAAACGCGATGACGAAAAGAAAAGTAAGCAAAAATATTGTTTGTAATCATCATTCATAAATCGAAAATAAAATACATCTTTATTGATTTACAGTGAAAGAAGCTGTTGCGGCTGCAAAGACCGCAAGTATTCAAAAGGCAATAGGAAAACGAACATGAAAAACAAATCGTGACTTAAAAATATTGTATCACTTCACTCACAGTTCCAATTGTGGTTCACTTTTTTCTTGTCATATTTCCATGTGCTCTGATCTTCCATTTGATAGCTTTGCCAGGCTATTGATTAAAGAGAAGAAGAGGAGAGGAAGGGACCTATTTTGCTTCCTGAATAAAAGAGCAGAAGGAACTAAACATTGAATATGTTCCATGTTATAATTAGTTGATATTAACAGCATGCAAATAGGCATACAAACTAATGACTTTCCTTGATTTAGTCAGAGCTTATATTTTGCCTTATGTTTTCATCTTAAAGAAAACAATTTGTTAAATATTGATCGAGTGTAGTGTTGATCACTCATTCATACTGAATAACTTTGCTGAATCACTTAAGTTGAACTGTAGGATAGTGTTAAAATTGCAACTCAGGAACTATGACTTTAACCCAACACATGTCATAGCTAAGGAGGAAAACAGAAAGGTTGGAATAGTTGTAAGGTAGAAGATGCCATTTCATTTGAATACATTAGTTTTTGTCTGCAGGTCAACTGGCGTTATCCGCCTAAATTCCAAAGAATCTTCGAATCTAAATGCTATCGATACTAAATGGTACATATGGAAGACACGTTGGTTAGGCTACAAAACCATCCGTTAACAATTTCCAGCAGCAGTGTCCTTGATGGGTAAAAAATCTGAGTTTTAGTTAACATAATCGTTTTACAATTCAACCAACACAAGCCAGTCATTTGGTTACAATATCTAGCTGATTGTGCTAAAAAATAAGTCTAAATTTCTATTTATGTTGAAGGCTACACCATATTATGCGAGATATCAAATTTAATTCCCGCATCTCGAGAAGTGTGTTGTACATTTAGACATTTACTCCTCTTATTCGCAAATCGCAATTCACATTTAAAATTCGAACAAATACTTTTAGCCGAGTTTCATGCGTCCACTAGGTGGCACTCGTGGCCCGAATAGCAGACAATTTTTTGTAAAGGAAGTAAGGAACAAAAAAGGGGGACTTATTTAAAAAAAAAATCAACCAAAGGTCTGCAGTAACACCTAAAATAAAAAACAAAACAAAAAAACACACAATCACGCATGTCGGATGTTACGTTATTGCTTCTGTGTTTGTACTTCTTTTTTTTTTTTTTTTTCAGTCGATTTTCATGGTGCAAATTTAGCCACGGTTTGATTTTGAAAAGTGATGAGGTATTTCCACGAAAAAAATGTGATGAGAACAGGAAATCTGAGTTGGTTGTAATGTACTTTTAAGAGAAATCAAATAGGTTGGTATATTGCTTACATTTTAGTCTACGTATGAGTGCTTAAGAGAAGTAAGTCGTACACTCGTACGTTACTTTAGAATGTTTAAGATGAAATTTAGGTATATTTTCAACATGTTCAAACTGATGCTGATGCAGTGTTTATTTATCATTTTTCAATTACCATTTTAGAGTTCAAACTGCAGACGGGCCGGCCAGTTTGCATGTCCTTCACGCTTGAAGGTCACGGTGAACATTACGTGTAAAACTGTTAATGCGGTGGTGTAGAGGTTGGGTGAGAAAGGTACGTGTTTCATCATTATCAAACAGGTACAATACCCGCAAGGCTCAGCCATTTGGTATTCATTTTGATATTTGTTTTTGTAGACCCATCCCCTGCAAAAGGAAAGGCCATTTGGACGCTCGAAGGTCACGGAGATCATTACGTAAAACGTGCCATGCAGTGGTGTAGAGGTTGGGTGAGAACGACACGTGTTCATAACCATTTGGTATTCATTTTGATATTTGTTTTTGTAGACCCATCCCCAGCAACGCCAACCTAAAGAAGGAAAGCCCAGTTTGCATTTCTTTCATGCTCGAAGGTCACGGAGATCATTACGTGAAACGTGTCATGCAGTGGCGTAGAGGTTGGGTGATAACGGGGCGTGTTTCATAATTTTCAAGCAGGTACAATAGCCGCAAGGCTTGAGAGGTGAGGGTGACAAAAAAATCGTATAAAAAGGAGAGAGAAAAGGCGAAGGTAAATCAGTCGAGGGAGCATCTCCGACACGGCAACAACTGCAGCGCACTCTCTGTCACCACCTGCCTTCTTCACCTTATTGCCAGTTCGCATCCATGGGTAAATATTCTGTCTTTTCTATTAATGTCAATTATTTTCTGTTTGTTAATATGCAAAATATTATTGAACATTATTGTTTGAATTTGTTTACTGTCTAGTTAATAAGGCGTCGTATGCTGTCGGGTATTGTATCGTTGATGGCTGGGTCGACCACTGGTGTACCGATGTCTCCTGGGTATGGCGGATACCAAACCGCAACGCCACCGCCTTACTACCCAAAAGCAACTTACGCAACGACCAGTTACTGCACCGGGGTCTACAAGTACTACACTACTAAGGCACCGGAGTTTTATACCACAACTTCCTCTGACCCGAGTTACTACACCAAGGCGACGGAGCAGGACTACGCATGCTGCCCCATCCTACTACGCCGAGGCTCCCAAGTATTACTCTGTTCTCAGCTACTTATTGCACCGACTTTCCTAAATACTACTCTGTTCCCAGCTGCTACACCGAGGCTCCCGCTGATTTCTCCACCAAGACGGTTGAGTACTACACCGAAGCGGCAAAGTACTTCTCTGCCCCGATCTACGAAACCACAACTGAGGCGGCCAAGTATTACGCAGTCCCGACTTACTACACAGAAGCTGCTCTTTCGTAGTACGTTGAACCGAAATACTACACTGATGCTCCAGTTCACTACAATACGACCTACGCTACACCGCAGCCCCCAAGTACTACACCGAAGAAGCCGCCTACAACAACACATGCTGCCTAGTTTACTACACCGAGGCTCCCAAGTACTACACCACTAAGGCACCGGAATTCTACACGTCAATGTATGCTCCCCTACCTACTACACCGAGGCCCTGCATTACTACAACACTGAAGCGCTCAAGTACTAACTACAACCTACGCTGCCCCGTGCTACTACACCTACGTCCCGAAGTATTACTATGCGTAAGAGGAGTCGTCAAGAAAAAAAAGGAGTCGTACCCGAACTGCAGTGACCTATCTGTCACCAACTGCATTCCTCATCGTGTAACCGATTCGCAATTATGGGTAAATATTTTTATTTTTATATTGAGACTTGGAGATTTGGAGTTTTCTATTAATGTTTATTATTTTCTGTTTGTTAATGTGCAAATTATTATTGAACATTATTGTTTGAATTTGTTTACTGTCTAGTTAATAAGGCGTCGAATGCTGTTGGGTGTTGTATTGTTGATGGCTGGGTCGACCACTGGTGTACCGATGTCTCCTGGGTATGGCGGATAAGAAATCGCAACGCCACCGCCTTACTACTCAACTTACGCAACGACCAGTTCCTGCACCGATGTCTTCAAGTACTACACCACCAAAGCACCGGAGTTTTATACCACAACTTACTCTGCCCCGAGTTACTACACCAAGGCGACGGAGCAGGACTACGCATGCTGCCCCATCCTACTACACCGAGGCTCCCAAGTATTACTCTGTTCTCAGCTACTTATTGCACCGATTTTCCTAAATACTACTCTGTTCCCAGATGCTATACCGAGGTTCCCGCTAATTACTCCACCGAAGCGGCCAAGTACTTCTCTGCCCCAATCTACACAACCACAACTGAGGCGGCCAAGTATTACGCTGTCCCGACTTGCTACACAAATGCTGCTCTTTCGTGCTACATTGAACAGAAATACTACACTGATGCTCCAGTCTACTACACCACGGCAGCCCTCAAGTACTACACCGAAGAAGCCGCCTATTACACAACGTACGCTGCCTAGTTTACTACATCGAGGAATTTAAGTATTACCCTGCTAACTACTACCAAACTGAGGTTCATATTTATTGCAATTCTCCCGATTATGTCACCACTACTTACGCTGCTCCGACTTATACACCGAAGTTCTGAAGTATTTCTCTGGATGTGTTGAAAATTAGTGAAATACAAGATTGATTGATAAATCACAAGTGCATCTCTCTATTTTCTCCTTATGTACATTTCCTGCTGCTGATAATTGCATGAAGTGAGAAAATATTTCTGAGTGCTATGTTAACTTACACAAATAATTGATCTTGCCAAATACACTGATAAAAATTCAAACTCTTATTTTTACATTTCCTTTTTATAAATTCTTTCTATCATTAAAATTCAAAGTCCAACGAACTATTTTATTAAAAATTTAAAGTCCACCACCTATTATTTCTGCTAAGTCCAGACTTTTGTTTTTGAAAAAAAATTTTAAAAAATTCCCCTTACACGAAATTTTAAAAAATTTTATCGCGAAAAAGATTGATAAGAATATTTTATTGCATACAAAATTTATTTTTATAACATTTTACATACATTATATACATTTTTCCTGTGGCCCCCAGGGGGGGGGACCTGTCGCTTTCTCTACCGTGATAATAACATGATGCAAGTTATATGCAAGTTATTATTTGTTTGGCGCAGAAAGCATGTTTAATCTAGCAGTTCTCGACTGTGTCAAACCTGATATTGATCAGGTTGCCTCAGTTGTATACTGCATGATTGAATGAAAACTCAAAAGACAACAGATCAAACTTTTTGTCAGCAAAGTCAGCAACACAAAATAGAATGTCGCAACAAGTTGCAGCAAAGTCAGCAACACAAAATGCAGAGCAATTTCATGGCACGGATGAAAATGACAACACAAAAATTTTTAAGTCAGGAACCCAGATGGAACAGCTCAGCTACAACAGCACAGCAACTTCTGGATTACACTGCAACCGCATGCTGCATACAACGGTTCAATCTGTCTTCATCACACCTTTCACCATTTGGCTGCAACAAGGTAACCACCAGCGTTAAAGAAGTGTTTGTTATACCTGTTTAAGAAAAGAAAATTATTTATGAGAACACAACTGTGTACAGATGCATACTCATTATAACAAAAGAATACAAAGAGTAACAGAAAACTACGCAGTCCAACAGAATAACTTTGATACCTGATCGGTACAGGTAGCAAGCATGCAAGAGGAAAACCTTTCACCGGCTGGCAGCAACAAGTCCATGTGCACAATGGACTGCAAAATGAAGAAGCGCAGACTTCACCATGCTGTTAATAGAAAAATATAAACTCAGTTACTATCAGAAACAAACCATCAAATAACTAAATGTGTAACTTAAAGAGTCAAAAAGATGATCAACATAATTACTTTCAGTGTTATGAAGTATTTCTGCATGTGATGAATCATACAGCTGCTACATGCAGCAAGACAAAAACATTTTGGGAAAATGAATGTACAGCAGTTTCAGGTCACATGATGAGATGGAATTGCCACCTGTAAATTCACCACACAAATAATTTACATTAAATAACTTAAAGAATCCAAGCAGGAATTACCTTTTATATGCTGAATAATGTCACAACAAATGACAAATAAGTATAGTAGTGTTACAAGTCCACAACAACCAACACATTTCAGGATAACACCAACACCACAGACTGCATGGAAGCAGCTCACCGGCTCACCACATCATTCAACAGCTGGTTGCAACCAAACCATGTTAGTCGGCACTGCAGAAGCGCAAACTTCACCTGGCTGTTTAACCTATTTGACAAATTTTAAATTACTTTAGATGAACAGAAATCTCTCGGGTGGTAGCAAAACCAAGACAGGAATAAAGTGAACTCTGTCAAACTATGTAGTCCCTCATAATATCAGAAATTTTACAAAGGGATCTAGAATTTCAATTAAAGTCTAAATAAAAACTATTTGAAGTAAACCAATGGATGGCAAAAAAACACAGGTCCACAGTCAACTTCACTCAAAATTTAACACTAAAGCAAAGGGATCTGCAATCTGGTCATCAAAATTTAATCTATAGCCTTCTAGTTGGAAAATGGAAAACAGATGAGACGAACAGCCGGTACACGAATGGACTACTCACGTTGCAATGGAGAATGAGGACATTTTGGCAGGAGTGCAGGACAGCAGTCAAGCCACACATGTGACCAGATGATTTGGCCAAGTGGAAACAGGCTAAATGAACTGTAAATCCACACATCAATGTTAAACATACAGAAAACTTAAACGATCAAAACAAGAATTACCTTTTTTATTTTCATCAAAATATTTGAGAATGAACAATCATCGACATCCTGTTCTGTCTTGCTCCATGTCTTGGCAAAAATGGCGGCGTCACTACCGTTTTCCGTATGGACACTTCACGTATCCGCCACCTGGTGGACACATTACTAATTTGACAGATGAAAATAATCAATAATCAAAGGCATCTAGCGTTAGAAAAAGAAAACGTTCAGGTAATATTTGACTGCGACTCGTAACCCACCTCACGTAATTATCACAAATCGTCCTTAATTTCTCTTTATGCAGTGCAATCCTTGTTCACTGTAACTGTTTTTTTCTTCCTCGCCGGTCGCAGCGTCTCTCACCTGTCAAATTTCATTAAGAATTTGTTTTTTGCATTTCATTGGTGGTAATAGGGTCAGGTAAATAGGTAATAGACATTAGATAACACCTGGTTGAATTAAAAATTAAGGTACATGTTCCTTAGTGTAGTTTTTCTTGAATGCGAATGCCTTTCAGTGGGAGCAGCAAATTCGATGATGCGGGAAAAGTCGAAAAACGCACCTTCAATAAACCAGTTCTCGATAATTCATAGATATATATATTTGAATATTTGACACATGATGATATACACAATCGAAGATGGAATGTGTGTGCGAGGGGAGATCAACAGTCAAGTAGACATTTGGGATCAATTAGGATTTTTTTTTTTTTTTGGTTGCTGTTTTGATACCGTTTTTGAAACGACAGTGATAAGGGCGACATTGTTTGTTTTGGTAAGGATTCCAATAAACTAAAAATACTCAACCACATCACACTTGATAGAAAGATTAGGACAGGAGGACATTTGGCGGTGACCTTCGTCAATTTCTTCGATTGCTGGTTTCGTCGTCGTCGTCGTCGTCGTCGATATCCTCTCGTCATCGCTGAGGCCGCCGATCGGCTGGGAATGGCAGCCGCCGCCACTTTCCAGTTGCCTCTGAACGATCAGCTGCTTGAAAATAGGAAGAATACTCCAATCGGCGTGCTCGCCACCAGTTGTCTGCTGTGGGCGCTGCTGGTCACTCGGCTGGTGGCCGTGCGGAGTTCGTTTGCTCGTCCGTCCGCTCACGTCCTCATTACTCGTGTGCTTGTTGTTGCTTTGAGCGGCTCGTCTCCGTCGATCACGAGTCGATTGGGATTTAGTCTTGCCACGGGCCGACCCTCTACTGGACCCTTTACTGGACTGCATCGAAGCGGAGCGACCGGGCGGCTTGACGCAGGAGGAATTGACGTTGCACGGTAGTGTCGTCGTCGTCGTCGAGCCCACCGTGAGATCGGCGCAGCTGGTCTTGACGGGCGTGGTCGACGGCGTCGGCGGAGGTGTTTTTCTTCTCATTTCTTTAGGCGACGTCGGCGGCGTCGTCGTCGTCTTGTCTCCGCCGAGTCCGTTGACAACCAAAACCGTTTGGGGGCTGTGCAGGTTGGCGATGACCATCGGCAGCGAGTAGAGTCCGTCCTCGATAACGACCAGTTCCTCCTCCCTGGGAGAAGTGAACGTGGACCCTTCATCAAAGTTGACTCTCGTCGAATTGGCTTCTTCCTCTTCTTCTTCTTCCTCTTCTTCCTCCTCTTCATCCTCTTCTGCTTCGCCTTCGTTTTCGTCTTGTTGGCTGATGGTCGTGTCGCTGATGGTGGGCGAATCGAGGCTCTCCAGCGATCGATATTCGAAATAATTGACGGGCTTGTTCATCGTGTCCACCTCTGACATGTTGGACTCGTAGTTGAAGGAAGAGTCGCTGTGGCTTTGCTCGTGCTGGCCGTAAGGTGTTGCTCCCGCCTTGCAGTCCAGGTAATAGGGAGACTGCTGGCGCCGATGCGTCGCCATCGTGCCCTGAACGGAAAGACTCCGGTTGTGGATGGGCTGGAATTCGGGTGACAAAGACGTGCCATTGCCGCCGGACGGCGACGACCGGATTTCGGTCAAACTGAAGCTCTCCATCATTTGGCAACGTCGTCGTCTTGCCGTCCCGCTGCCCCCGAATCCCGGCGAAGCGGATGAATGATGGCAAGCGCAACGCGAGACCGAGACCGAGCCCGGGCTCTTGTGGACTTGAGCAGCGCCCCATTCATCCGATGGCGAATCACCGGACTGGATGCCACCGCCGACACCGCCACCGCCACAGCCGGAACGGTCGCCTGACAGGTTGGAAATGAAGGATCCGGGCGGAGATTGGTGGGGGGATGATGACGGCGGTTTGCCCCCCACCAGCAGCAGCAAACTCTTCGAGATGCTTCTCATCTCTTCATCTATTTCTTCTTCTTCTTCTTCTTTGTTCAAAATTGACGCAGATGGGATGGGATTGTCACGTTCTTCCATTCCCGTTCCATCCATCCCGTCCCTTTGATGGCGCCGGCGTCGACATAAAACGCGAAGAAGAAGAAGAGAATAAAAAAAAAACAAGGGAAAACAATAACATCAATTCCAAACGAGGAATATGTGAACAGTTGGATTAGTCATGAAAGAAATGGGTCAAATGCCCTTGGGCATTTTTTATTTTTGACAGATCCCCAGAACATAAATCCCAATGGTATATAGAGACAAGTTACCACCACTGTGTACATATTGCATCGGGTGTTTCGTGAGAAGAGGACAGAGAGAGAGATGAGCTGTACATATGTTAGCTAGCAGCTAGGCTAGGACTCTGCTGGGCTGCAGTGACGCAGACTAATAATGCATGGAACGACAGATGAAATAGATGACGGCCGCCTCGTCCCCCCCACCCCATTCCTCCAACGTGATGACAGTTTTGAATCCCCTCAGACTCTCATTCTCCCGCTCTTTCAAACTCAACTGATGTGCAAACATACTCTGCTGGGCAAACAGAGAAGGCGCACACCCGTTTATATGTGGTGTCTGTCTGTCGTGATCTCCTCGGCATATGCCCTCCTACCTGCTGCTGCTGACGCTGCTGGTGGGAATAAACGGGTTGTCGTCAATCGCTTGATTCTGCCAGTCGGCCTTGGCCGGCGTCGGCTCGGCGTGCCGCTCGACGCTGACGTACTCGCAGCAGGCGCTCATGTTGTGAGCCAACGACTCGGCGTCCAGGTCGTCGTCGCCCATTTGCTCCTGCTCTTGTCCGTCGCATTCAGCCGTGCCGGACATTTCATCGTTGGCGCCGGATGATTGCTGCAAATCCATCGATCTCCTGAGAACGTGACTAATGAGGAGCAGCGGGTTACTGATGGCCGTCCACATGGCCACGCTGGCCGTGGCCGGGGCCGTCGATCCGCTGCCAGAGCCACTGGACGTCGACTGCACCACCGACTGCTGCTGCTGCAGCTCCTGGTGCTGGTGGTGTCCGGCTCGAACTCCTTTGCCTCCGTTCTCCCTGCGTAGATACACAAATGAGAGAGAGAGACGGCAAGTAGAGAACATGGGCCATTAGTCTGTCTTGCTAATGATCTTAATCAGACGCGGACGTGCTGACGGCCAAGTCCAGTCTACAATTCACCAACGTGTACAGGAGGAAGAGGAAGAGGAAGAAGAACAGGGGGGCAACGCGCTAATAGCCAAGTTCGTTATTACACCACCCCGTCCGACGCTATCGAGCGTGTAGCGCTCAGCGTGAAACAATGTCTATGATAGATCATTACGTCGTCGACGGAAGGAGTCGGAACAAAAAGAAGAAGAAGAAACGAGGAAAGTAAAAAAATGGGGAACACCCCGTCAAGCGCAAACGGATCGAGACACAGGAAGAGAAGGAGGAGGTGAATTGATTGAATTATTTTTTCGGGTGGGTTTTTTTTTCGTGATTTTACTTGGCGTGATGCGGCGAAGTGGAAGTCGGTTCGGGCGAAGAGATGAGCGAGCAGAGGGACATGGTATCGGCTCCGCTGACGGAAGGGACTGCTCCACCGACGACGAACGCCAATCAGATGATGAAATCAAAAGGAAAACATGGATGAATGAAATGACGTAAGCAGGCGCTGCAACCCAAAACGCAACTGCATGTCATACCCCTGCAATCCGAATCGATTTTCGAGTAGGTAAAAGAAGGTCCATCTTTTGCCAGCGAGTCGTTGTCTTCTCCAAGTTGCTCTAGAAGTTTCTGTGAGAAGAGAAGATAGAGAAAGAAGAGTAAGTCGGAAAGTCGCCCAGAAGTTTGTCAGAGTGACGACGCAGAAAACGATAGTCGTGACCCAACGGGAGGGAACTCACGGGAAGGTGGAAATACAACACAATATCAAAAAGAAAACACTTTGACGCCATATAACCATTGGCTGATGCTGCCCCCCCTTTTCCCCAAGGCAATTCCTTTTTTAGGATTTCTATTCTGGAGAATCTTACATATTTAGAAGTGAAAAGCTTAGTTGTAGACGAACGGGAAAAAAGCCCTGGAATTATAAAGTAAAATATAAAAGGATCGTCCCACGTCCCCTCCCATTTAAAATAGAAAAGAAAAAACTTGTTACTTGAATCTGGTCGTCGAGATTGCGCAGCTCCTTGCGCAGTTTGGCGTTTCGCGTTTTGCTCTTGTAGTGGAGGCTGGTCTCGCGGTTTTGATTAGCGCCGCTCTTGTTCTGCCTGCCGCCGCCGCCACCGCCACCGCCGCTACTTCCGCCTCCGCCTCCTGCTCCGTATTTGCCTCCCGGAAGTTGAGGTTTCACCGTCGATCTGACGCCGCGCTTCTCGATCGTCCCTTGCGGATTTCTCCGCAATTCAATCAGCTGCTCAAAAGAAGGAAGAGCGGGGCCAATCAGCGACAGTGTCAGTCAGGATCGGGATAGGAGGAGAGGAAAAAGGGAGAAGAAGATGAAGAAGACAGGAGGGGGGAGAAATGATACGATCAAATGAAAAGAAATGGATCCGTCACACGTCGCCATTATGCGGCCCATGATTGGAAACAAGGATCCCATTTCAAAGTGTACTCTTTTCTTTCCCCCCCTACGCACAGACACGGCAATGCGGATGAAACTACAAAGGAGCGATGTGTGTAGCAGGAGTAGATGCAACTCTGCGGGGGTTTCACAAACAGAAGAGAAAGAAAAAACAAAAATAAAGCGAGGAGAAAGTTTTATTTTTTTCAGGAGGGATTTTTCGTTTTTCCGCTTTGTGCGTCGTCGTTGTCGTCGGACGCTCGCATCCGACGCACGGCGGCGTCGACGACGCTCCATTATTCAAACAGGAGAGAGATGGGAGGGGGGAAAATGGAAAAAAAAGGAGAAGCAAAGGAGCGTGTCACAAGGAGCACCCGCCGTAATTCAATCCAATGGTAATGACGTCGTCGTGGCGGGTAGCGCTGCAGCAGCAGCAGCTCCTTGTGGGGGTTTCGCATATACAACACAACGTCGAGCAACGAGCCAAGCAGAGACGGAACAGCCCCCCGAGCTCCCCGCAGCTGCTCCTCCATCAGTTCTCACACACACACACAACAACAGCTCGAGTGGAAATCTTTGCCAGGAATAAAATAAAAAGACACTCTTCGCATGTATACACAACGGATGCAAAGAGTATTTTTCTATACCTACAACAACCATCTTCAATAATTTGCATGTAATCCCCCATCTCTCTCTCTTTCTTTTGCTCCTTAATGCGAGGCCGAATGAAAGGAAGTAGCCAGGAGGCATCAACAACAATAGGAGCCAAGGCAAAAGGAGGTTGTGGGTTTTTTCTGCTCCGCTGGAAGCCGGAAGAGAGAAGAGTATTGGTCTTTTCCAACAATATAAACCAACGACAATAGAGTATAGTAGGCCAGTCCTGCTAAAGGTAAAGAGAGGGACGAGTGCGTTCGCATGTCACGTTAAATATGCATCGGCGATGTCGAGAGCGGATGGCGTGTGCTGCCCCGTTCTCTCTTCCTACTGGGCACTTTTTTCTCCCGTCCCATACATTGTGCATCGAGTATCGGTATTTATACTATTAGACTCTGTTTTCTGTATGTACTCCCGTTGCTGCTGCTATCCGACATGGACGACAACCCCTGGGGACAAGCCGGAGAAAACGATAATGGGACGGATAAAAATGGATAGAGTGTGTAGGATGATCGGGGATGGATTGGGTGGGATGGGGGAATGCGCTGGGCCAGTCCCATACACAACATGTGCAATAGGAAGAAGAGGAAGAAGAAAAAGGAAGTTGGCCGTCGTGTGTTACCTTGGGAACGAAGACGAGGCAGAGGGTGCCAGTGGTGCAAAAGACGATAAAGATCGATATGATGACGTAGGAAACGTCCTGCTCGTCCTCCAGGATGAACGAAACAGCTCCGCCAATCACGCACATGATCACCACGTTGTACACACTCATACCTGTTAGTAGTAGTCGTCGTCCGGCGAGAGAGAGAGAGAAAACAAGTGAGTACATATAGATTTAGTTGTCGTGGCAACGGCGACCGAGAAAATTCAAACAACAATCAAACGTCAAAAATGCATTGCGACTGGAGCGAGCCAGCGTAAGAATTGAGATTGGCCGGCCGGCCGGCGAGACTCACCAATGTATTTGGAATCGTTCAAGGCCGGGATGTTGACGTTGCGAGTCTCCCAGGCCAAAAAGCATCCGAACGCCATCAAGAGTCCCTTGTAAGCGTAAATGGAACTGACGAAAATCGTCATGTGATTACTCTGGCAGTATTCGTTCTCCGGCCGGATTTCGGCGTTGTCCTGGCTCGGGTGCGGCTGTGGCAACAACAACAAAACACAAACGGAAGGAGAAATTGGAAATCAATCACAGCACGGCCACCACCACCACCACCACCGGTTTTATATTATTATCATACAGACGCTCTTCAATTTTAGATTAGATCAAAGTCGCAACCGCTGCCGGAATTGGAAAAGAAAAGGAGGAAAAAGATCGCCGACTCACGTAGGGCTCGAGCAGCTTCGTCTCGCGGTAGAAAGGATCAATGACCTGCCAGGTGGTGAGAATGGCAATGTCGATGGTCAGCAGAACGCCAACCACCATAAAGAGCTGGTAGTCCTTGATGGCCTTTTTGTTGAGTTTGACGTCGGTGAAGATCGAGTGGACTCGCCACGTTTTCGAGAACATGGAGCCAAAGGCCAGCGTGAATCCGGCCATCAGCGTCCAAATTCGGGCCGTGCAAATGACGGGCAGGGCCGACTCGCTCGTCAGGTGCGAGTCCAATCCCAGCAGGATCACGCTCGTATAAGTCAGCAGGCAGCCAATGATGATCGTGTTGTTCAAATAAGGACTCGACATTTTAATGTACCTGATGCGCGAGTAAACCCAAATTGAATTAAAGTCAAATCAACAGCTGGGAATAGTAGCACCTCTGGTTCCTGAAACGGATGTTGATGGCCAGGAATGAGGAAGCGAGGACGATGCCCAGGGCGGCGACGATCGTCAGCGTGACGAAGACGGGCACGCTGATGCGTGACGGCTCCACCGTCTGGATGGTCCGATCCCTGGGCGGCTGTTTGCTCTCCGACATCCACGAGATGGCCGACTCGTTGAGGAAGAGCGTGTCGCTGGCGTTCTCGTACTCGGCCACCGGCACTTCGTGAGCGCCGACAATTTGCTTGACCGTCAGCCGGCCGCTGCGCTCGTTGTCCTCGAATTTGATGCGGCCCGTCACGCCGTTGAAGTCGACGCTGCGCAGGGCGTCCAGCAAAAGCTTCTCCCAGCCAGGGTCGCGGTACGTAAAGTTGCGGAGACTCCAGTGCGGCTGCTGCTGCTGTCGCTGTCTGCTCGAGCCGGACGACGCCTGCTTGGCCTGTTTGTTGCGTTCGTGCAGCTTGTGGATGACCGTCTTGACCGTTTGGGCCGCCGTCCACACCGCGTCGTATGCGTAGCCGTGGAATTGCGAATACGAGTCGCCCCGCTCCTTGTTGTACTGTTTCTCATACTCCTCCGCCGTCTGCCAATAACAAAAATTAAAATATAAAAGAGTCCTGCAAATCCTGACGGAACAAGTTTTATTTTTTTTCAAACGACAGAGTGAACATTGTCCCGCGTGATGCAACAAACTTTCTGTGTCTGTGGCCGTTGGGTCCGCTGTTGATGCATGGGGGACGTTACTTGGGAGACCCAAGTTGGTTGGGGGGGAGAAGACGACACTATTCGCGTGTAACCTGCTGCCCCTTCATTGTCGTCTCAAGTCGAGTGGAAAACGCTCGTCAATTGTTATCTCTTTACGTGCGCCAGCCATTGTCAAACAGCGTATCGATCCTTGCGAATCCTCGCAACTCAAACACGTCCGTCTCTCTCTCTCTGCCACTCGCGCGCAAAAATCAAGTCGAAAACTTCGCGGCACGGCGCAGTGTCGAGCCCATTATTTCCCGTTGGATTCACTTCGATCCCGCTGTCTACTATATCCTAATTCTATGGCACTCATTACCAATCCGGAAATGGTGACTTGTTTGGAGCTGGTCAGAGGCAGGACGTCGACAACGAAGGCGCCTTCCAGTGCCGCCAGGATCTCGTAGGAGGTGCCTGAAATGGAATGACAGTCAGGATCGGTTAAGGATTTTTTTTTAAGAAAAGGAATACAAACATATCACTCACAATTAACGTTGGGATCCTGCTGGTCTTCGGCTTGCGACATCCACCAGCGCTCCTGACGCGGTCCGGCTAAAATCCACTGGTAGCGTCCGCCGTACAAATTGATGCGTGAAACGGCGCAAAAGACGCGACGGGCCCATGTGGCGTTGAAACTGGCCAGGATGATGCGGACGTCCTTCTCCATGAGTTTGGCCAGCGGTTGGGTCAGGTCGTTGACGAAGCCCTGCGACTCGGTCAACTCGATCCCGGCGCTGTCCAGCAGCGACACCAGTCCGTTATGCGCCTGGCAATGCGGAAGAATAAAAACGAAAAAAAAGAAAGAACCAATGAGATAACGCCAGCATTTTGTATCAAGATAAGCCATTGGACATTAGTCGAATGACAACATCAGAGGGACGAAAAAGAAAAGTTGGTTTATACAGAGAAAAGTTGGTTCAATCAAATAACGTTGGCCTATCTGCAAAGACATTGCCAGGGAAAAGGGGAGTCACGCCCTCTGCTGGTAGTTGATGCAGCCTCGACGTCGACATCTAACTGGATTGACGTGTCGTGATGCGACGTGACGACCAAACTCAATAAGATCGTGACTACTGCATCATCTCGTCTCATCTCGGGAGGGAAATGAGAAAAGACGACAGAGAAAAAAAGGAGCGGGCGAGAGAGAAACGGTCGCAAATAACAACAATAACAACACACCAACGGCAAATAATAAAAAAGGTTTTCTCTCAGCAGCATCCTTCATGGCCGTCATGGACGTACAGTAAGAGAATTCCAGCACAAAAACATTCGTCAGTCATTGATCCGACAAGACCCGCGCGCGTGGGTGGGATGACGGGACTAGACTTTTGAACCAAAAGGCCAACACACAGCAGCAGCAACGGCTCCAATTTTCTACAGTTCGACTTGCTCAACGTTTCGGAAAGGTCACACAAGCACACGCAAATATAAAAGGGAAAAACAAGAGGCCCGTTTGGTTGTTGTTGTTGCTGGGCTACCACAGATAACTCTGAGTGACAACCGAATCGTTCCACCTTTTAAATATCGGCGGCTGTCGGGGGACACTCCGCCAACGCAAAACCAGGGCCGAATAATAAGACAATAATAAAGTTGTCTGTGGATCCTGTTTGGTTGTTGGGAGACGAGCTGGATGTCTTTGTGGTGGCCGCCGATTTCTGCTGCGAGTTGTCACAAAGTTAAGATGATGCATCAAAGTCTGCTGGGCGGAATCACATCAAGCGGTTTGTGGCCATCATCATCCTTTCGGATGGACAGAGATATGAAAGGGCGTCATTGAGTTGTTGGTGGTGGTGGGGCGACAACACCAAACTCAATGAGACGCAAGGAGAAGAAGAAGGAAAATCTGGCGACGGGCAAAGAGAGAGCTCTAAGAATGAAAAGACGCAATCAACCGGCTGGCTGCTATGGCGTCGCTCGTCCCCACGTATATATTATTACATTATCTGTCGTCACATGAAAAGACGAAGAAGAGATGATGAAGAAAACAACAAACAAAGAAGAAGAAATGAGTCGGCTCAGGAAAAAAAATAAACAACAAATAAAAGTGCTGCCGGCCCGGCATAGTTCGTTAGCAACAGTGGCGGCCCAAATAAATAAGAAAAGAGCTGCAAAACTATAGAGACAATCAAATCAGAGCGACATCACTATAAACATAATACAACTCCAGAGCATCTAGCTAGCAGCCTCTATACTCTCTCTTTTCTGGTCCATCTTTTCTCGTCGAGGTACGAATAAGAGCAACAAACAAAAAAGGAAAAAATGGCAACCTCCCCCCGGAGTTATGACGATGTGCCTTCATCTCGAGACATGTGCCACAATTAAAGAGATGCCATTGAAGCTGCTGCTGCTGCTGGAAGGCGGCCAGCAGGTGCACTATACAACCCGGCCAAGAGTGCGAATAACACGACAAACGGGGCTCGTTGTTGTCAACCGGCGAGAGTGAGTAGTAAGGAGTTTGCATCTGCGGTTAAGTTTGTTTAATGATACGGCGGAGTGAATTGACGTCAGACGGACCCGGAGTCAAGGTGTATACGACGATTGTCGGCTGCTTTTCTAATCATAATGGCAGCCTTCATCTTCTTTGTCTTGTGTGTGCTCTATTTGCACTGTGTGTTTGACATGATTATTAGACGATACCCGAGATGCCGCATTGGTTACTTGGGCGACGGCGGCGCCTATTGGAATGGCAGCAGCACTGGCAGTGCCAAGCGGAGGAATACAAGACCCCGCCAAGATATAAAGGAAACTATTGGTTCCTTTCAAAAGTGTTATTGCCTTTTCTCACACCCACCCACTTGTACAGAAGTCGTCTACTCTACCTAGAACGTATATATATAGATATAGATTGTAAAAGGGAAGAGAGAGAGAGGAAAAACGGTCGTCTATTCTCTACTTTTGTGTTGGGTGGCCCCCATCGTCTATACACATTGATCTATTGACAATAGAGGCGCCGGTTTCGACAGCCAGAAGGAGGGCAGACACACACACACACACAGAGCGCAGTGTGACGTTATTGAAAAAGATGAGACTCTTCTTTCATCTCCATTCATATCCTTCCAGTTCTTCCATCTTTCTCCCGTCACTTCTCCGAATGAAACATTGAGACAACAACAATCTGGAACAAATGTTACTTCTCCTTCTTCTTCTCCTTTTTCTGCTTTTTCCATATGTCATTTCTACCCGCAATAGTCTGAGCGGGCAAGCGAGCAGGAGGAGAAATGTCAAATGCGTTTGGGCGTCAAAACAATAACGACGGGGCGCCAGTGCGACAGCAGTCGGTCCGTTCCGTCCGCAGTTATTTGTGTGGGCATCGGGAGACACGACAGGCAGAGGTCGAACGGTCGTCGGACATGCCCGAGACGTCCAAAGACAAAAGACGTGAGCCCCCCCCCCTTCCACATGGGCCAGCACATTACCCCTTCCACGCGGCGCCATCCGACATGATCGGCCCAGCGATTGACCCCCAGCGTCGCCAAGGAAAAAGAGAAAAGAAACAAAAGAAAAACGACCCTAACGTATACAAGACTATCCCCGATGTACACCAAGGAGCAAGTCCATTGGTCTCGTGATTGTATCGACGTCTGTTTTTATACAGGCGGGAGCTAAAGTCGCCTAGGCCGACGGCTGTGTAGCCCAGCCAAAAAAGAGAAAAAGGAGGAGATATGCACATCCATCACGTTGGAGGGCAGTGGCGGGTGGGGGTAGAGATACTGGCCATCCGTCACGATCAAGAGACGCGACATCACGGTCGGGACAAGAGACGGGAGAGAAGCCAACAATTTGTTTTCCCTCGACTATCTCTTTGGTCTCCCCATTTCCTTGCGGCTAATGGCCTACCACTATGACTGTACACATCTATAACCCCCCCCCCCCTCCCACCACCACATTGACAATTCCATAAATAAGGTGTATACGTGGTTGGGCTCCTAATTCCTTATTGATTAAAGGAGATGTATGCAAGGGGATCAGTGTCTGGACGGGGAGTCCTTGTGGAAAATAGCGAATGAAAAATAAGAAAAATAAAATAAAATAAAACTTACCAGGGCGAATCGGGGCTCGTTCTGGTAGAGGGTCCCGACGCGGGTCCAGTTGAAGGCCTGCAGCAGTTTGACGCGCGGCGCGTTGAAGGCGTTCTCGCTCGGGACGATGCGAAAAAAGTTGGGGTAACTCTTGCGCGTGAACATGGGGTGCGTGTCGGCGTACGAGAGCTGATCACCACCACACCAGGGCCACCATTCATCAAAATGGAAACAAAAGAGATTATTATCGGCCACCCCACCCAGCAGCGAAAAAAGGAAAAAGAAAATGGATCGTCCTCCTCACGAGAGAGAAAAACAACGAACGGCCTTGGCCGTCGATTGATTGGCCGGCCAAAAAAACAGCGGGGCGCGTGACACGGAAGAAATGAATGAAGGGGCACAGCTCAGCAGCACTTACCACGGGAATGCGCCAATGTTTGGATGTTTTGGCGATGGAATCGGTGACGGAATTGCAGGATCCACCGAGGATCATCACTTTGCGCGGATCCTTGTCCATCATGTCGAAAAAGGCTTTCATGCCCACAGAGGCGCTGCACTGTAACGACACAGAAACAAAACGAAAAATGATTATTTAAAAACGACACAGAATAAGGACATTTCCAAATTCAAAAGTTTCAATTAAAATCCATAAGTTTTGTATGGAGCAGTGAGTCTGGCGTTGCCATGGCGACGGTCATTTTGAAACACGCCAAGTCGACGTTGTTACGCACGTGTGTGTGTAGGGGGCCAAGAAAAAGTTGCCGATATCATCGACACACAAGAGAAGATGATTTTTTAAGAAAAGACCTGCCAAGAGAAGCGATGGCTATCAACGTGTCAAAACGCCCGCACCGGCGGACGCCAAAGAAAAAAAGAAGTGCTGCATAGTGAAGGAGTAGAAAATAAAAAAAACGATCCTGCAAAAAAAAGAAGAAAATAAAAAGCGGTTGTGTTTTTGGATGTGCCAACGCGATCGAGTGCTGTGTGCATCAGGCGGGCGGGCTTTTCAAGTATTTCAAAATGTCGAGAGTGTAAAGATGGCGAGACACCAGTGGCGTCGTCTGAGCGCCAATAGAGAAAAGACGACGCCCCAGACTCTATTGAATTGATGACGGTTTCATCTGCTGGATTGAAAAGAGCCAAAGTTTTCGTCTCCCCCCCCATTTATTCATCTCTGGAAAAGCATTGCAGAATATTTTCACACTTAACAAAGGGTAGCCAACGAGTGAAGGTCTCCTTCAAAGAGCTTTTTTTTTCTTTTTCGCCGAGAGAAATTACAAGAGATATAAGGAGCTCAAAGGTCCTCCCTTCCGTTATTGTTCCATCTCTTCATCCAGGGGGACTATAGCAACACATTTCGCCCATCAAACTTTATATATCTACTATTTTTTCTTCTTCTCCTTCTGCGTCCCCCCAGATTTTCATGGGCTCCTCTTAACAACGTCGATGGCGTCCATTAAGAGCTCGCCGGATGGGCAGTGCAGTGGAGGGATATGATTTGCTGCCGACTTCAAAGTTCCAAATAAAAAAGGAAAGGCCAAAAGAGAAGAAGAAGCAAGATGCTTTTGCCTTTGACTGGGCCATTCTTCTTCTTCTTTCTCGGAAAGAGATTAGAGAAGGAACGGGCGATAGTGGCCGCCAAAGCCGGCCACTCCCTTCCGTCTGAGGCGATTTCAACTCGACTAAAACAGCTCTCCCCCTTACCCCGTCAAAGGAGAGAAAACGGATTGCGGTTTTTTCGCTACGGAATCCACTTTTGGCGACGTTTTTTCTTATTTTTTTATTATTTCTGAACGGAGAAAAAAAATGGGAAAGACAGCCGTTATGTGTGGACGCCAGCAGCAGCAGGAGCAGCACATGCTCGGCTGGCGTGTGCGTGGCGTGTGTGTCCCATCGGCGGAGAGAGAAAAGAATAAGAGAGATCGATATTTAATATCCATCCGCCGTATATAGGAGCTACTACATACAACAACCCGGGCGACCGCGAAATCAGCGCCGCTAAAAGCTTCGGCCGCCTTTCCCATTTCCCGGCCTGGCCCGCCCGCCCGTCCGCCACTGCACCGAAGCCTCTAGAGACTCTGGCGCTTCTTCTTTTTCTTTTTCTCCCAATAAACTTTTGGGTGAATTTCTCTGACGGGGAAGGAAGAAAAAAAGACGCGCTCCTTCACTCTGCATTTGTTTTTCTTGCTTTTATTTTATTTTATTTTTCCTTCTCTGTCGAGGCGAAACCAATCGTGCGTGCGGCGCAGTGCTAGACACAACGAGAAAAATTCGCTCGGGAACGGGAGGAGTCTGGACGGACAGATGTCGCCATCAGAACAAAAGATCCTCTCTCCTTTTTTTTTTGTTGTCGGAGAGAACGGCCGCCGGCGATGCGGAAAATGCCGAACGAACGACGGGACACACAACAAGACCCAAAAAAGAAAAGAAAAGACGGGGGGCGGAATCTGATCCCGAACAATCCCCCCCAAGTCCAGCACACGAGTCCCTCCGAAACGGGGAAATGTATAAAGAGAGAGAGAAAATGCAGAGAGAGAAAGACAATCAAAACAAAACCCCCTCCCCCCCAACAAAAAAGTACAGTATTGCACTGCTTACAGGGTGCAGTAGTAAAAAGGAGAAAAGAGATCCTCCTCCTCCCGCCAGCCAAACCCTCACGAAATAAAAAAATAAAAAAAAATCCTGACTGGATCAATATTGCAGGAGCTCCCCGCAAAGTAGAAGAAGAGTGTTGGTAGTGGAAGAAAACAACACCACCAAGTTGGTTGATGGTGGACTTTCAAAAAGGATTAGGATGAAATGGTTGGTATGAGTAGTATAGACTTTGGGAGCTCCGGAATGTGCTGGGTACGTCATTTCAGATCTTTGTGCAGTGGCTCGGGAGAGCTGGAAAAATCCTAATCAATCCTGACACTGTCGTGTGAGAGAGAGAGAGACTGTATATTGCGTAAGTATACCGGCATACATATAGAGCCGAGCTGTGCTGCGGTAAGACACGTAACATTTCTCATTTGTGTTCATCGGACAAGTTGGATGTCCTTCTCCCATTCCTTTTTCTTCTGTCGTTTTCACATGCAAATTCGGGTTGGAAAGAGATGAAAGACACGGAAAACGTGGATCAAGTCACGACCGCTGTAACGTTTGCAATGGCGGACCAACGGAAGTGGCCGGCCCTTGACTTTTGAATGTCGACAACAAATTATTTTCCAACAGAAACTGAGAGACGACGTGAGAAAAATCAAAGAAAAAGACGACGCAAGTAAAGGATATTTGCCAGTGTTCGATCCGGGTTCAATTCTCTCGTTGATATTCTTCTCACGGGCAATTTACAGGCGGAATGAAATGAACATTTTATTCAGAAAATTCAGACACAGATTCCACATAATAAACTGTGCAAACGGCAAACTAACTCGATTCTCACTCGAGGCTCGTTCCGCACCACCAGTTTCGCCCCATCTATAAAGCCATAACTTTTTCGCCTCCTGTCCCCTCCAACCAACCAACTTTTTTCTCTCTTATTCGGGTGCAGTTTCACTGCAGTTTTTCGCGGAATCGATTCGGCACTCTCGAAAAAAAAAAAAAGAGTTTGCCCTCATAGGTAATTCTCTCCTGCGTCGTATAAGACTCTGATCTGTGTAGACCGCAAACTTGCGAGTTATGTGATCGCCTAAACCGAGTTGCGCATTGTAAATAGCGGCGGATTACGTCACCCATAAATATCAGACATATCAACACTTCCAGCACAGGGTCAGCTTGTAAATATCCTGACGACAATGCCTAGTCTGCCGAAAGAGAAGAATCGAAACATTAAAAGCAAGAAGGAAAAAACAAGAGAAAATATTTCCCGTGAATTTTGTCTCCCGTCTTCTGGAGGGGGCGTGAGGTACGGATGGAGCGCCAGCCTGCGCCACACACACTATTATGATTGAAAAGATGGAAAGCCTTTGATGCTCTTTTTTTCTTTCTCTTTTCTTCTTTCTTCCTCTCCCTTCGCTTATTCATAAAGTGAATCTACAATACCCGAAAGAATAAGAAGAAGAAGCCGAGTCTCAAAATTGAGACAAGAAAAAGAAAATTCCATGGAAAAGTCGACGCCTTGGGGACGAAAACATTCAGCCAAGAAGAAGAGAATATAAAGACAGTGTGATGCCATTTTCAAATACTAGACCCAACCAGAGTATACAGTACAAAAAAAGAAGGACTGAACAAACTTCTTTTCTTTCAGCTGCTTTTCCATCCAAATCCTTCAAACATATTTAGGTTGGAGAAAAGAGGAGCTAGGCAAAACAAAACGTGGAAAGACATGCACAAACAGCCAGGCAATGTGCTGATGTGTATGTACGAGCTTATACATAGCTGGGAGGAACAAGGGACTACTACTGCTGCTGCTGCTGCTGGCAATTCGATTCGATTCAGTAGAGTGAAAATGAATGAAAAAAAGGAGGACCTTATATACCGGGGCACGATACGAAAATATACAAGGCCTCCTCCTCCTTCTTTATGTACACTATATAGCCTATCTATCGGCGACACATTCACGAGTCTCCTTGCCAGAGCTCTGAATGTTTCTTTTCTTTGGGAAAAGAGCAGCTAGGGATCACCCAGTGCTGAATCTAGCACAGACGAAGGATTTTCTTCTTCTTCTTCTTCTGCTGCTGCTACTCCCGGCCTATAATATCACATACTACTGAAGATAGACGAGAGGGGCTATATTATACGCTACTGCGTCTGTCTGTCTGTCTGTCTCTTATATTAGATTCTCCCTTTCACATCATCTCACCCGACAACATTCATATCTAGTTACACCATTGGACTTCCTATAAGGTGCATGATGACGCACCGTCCTCCTATCTGCTCCTCCTCGTGTCCTCTCCATAACGGCCCTCCCCATCCACCCACCCCCACAAGAGAAGAAAAAAGTCCATAAACATCTAAAAGAGAGTCCCGCGGACAGTTTTTCTTTGCTCCTATTCGCTGGGGCTCCTTTGAATCAACGAAACAAGCGAGGCCGTATCATATAAAATGGCCCCCCTCCT
The DNA here is from genome assembly GCF_021134715.1 of Daphnia pulex. NCBI lineage: Eukaryota > Metazoa > Arthropoda > Branchiopoda > Diplostraca > Daphniidae > Daphnia > Daphnia pulex. The sequence goes on along the minus strand of NC_060018.1, from coordinate 602,345 downwards.
GATCCCCGAGATGAGAAGGGGACGACGACGACGGGCAGTGATGGTGGTGTTTTGTGGTCGCATTAAAGAAGGAGAGACGCAATGATCAAGTACCATAGCACAAGGATCATAAAACCCAAAGAGATATCACAGTTGGGAGAAGAAGAAGAAAATGTTTTTTCTTTTCGTTTTGTTGTCCAGACAACGGGGGGAAAAACGTCAGTGGGGCAGTAAAATCTCCTTATCAGACGGCCGACAGATGTTTGCCAAATGGGGAATCAGAAAACACAATAAATACCTAGACGTCCGTCATCCGCAAAGATGTAACGATATGCACAAGATGGACAATTGGAATAGTACAATCTCCTGCTATTTCCCCCCACTCTATAATACATACATCTCGGCAGCTGACTTTTACATCACTAAGCAGCTCAAGGCAGTAGAAAAAAAAATCCCGAACGAAAAAGTAAAAAACGGAGGGGGGGATCTACGCACGACGACGATTCCCGTTCGTGTATAAAACTATAACAAACGATACAAGAGACGACGCGCGGACGGTTTTTTTGACGTAAGAACGTCATCAAAAGCAGGATTGGCATGCTTTGCTCTCTGTCTGTCTGTTACGTCTCTTGCCTGACAAAATAGGCGGAATGATGATGGGACGGAGGAGCGGGGGGGGGGGGAATCACTTGATAAGCGGCTTTGCTTTTGATATGAAAAGCGACAACGCAGAAGACTGGAGACGACTAGAGAGGCCGACGGGACGGGAGACGGGATGGAAAGAGGATTTCTCCAGCCCAGCCCAGTCAGGGCACAAGAAATGTGTAACCCGAAAAAAATTGGGCGTATCAATATTGAAGCTAGAGACGGATGAGCATAAGACGTTACGTCAAGGTAAACATGAATACAAATGTTTAGAGAGTTGCTGCTGAGGGCGTAATCAATTCGCTTCTCGCCAGCTCGAGTTATACGTTCTACGGTCTCATAGTCGGGATTGGAGGAGGATTTGAAGGGGGCAATCGTGACAACTTCTCAGTCTCAACACAAAACGAGGAGCAACCAACGAAAAATGGAAGGATGGGGGGAGGGGAAATTCATCTGTCAACTTTGCCAAGCGTTTTCTTAATAAACACATTCCTGGGAAAGACTTTAGGCTTTTCCAACTGGTCCATTTCCTTGTCTTTGGAGCATTTCAATTTCGCTCCAATTTCATTCCAATCTTCCGGCCGGCCCATCTCCAACTCGAATTCTGAAAATGACATTTTTATCTAGTCATTGGCTGAATTTTTCGTTTCTGCCTAAAGCTATTCCAACCCGCAGTTTCAGAAAAAAAAAATATATAAATTCCTCCGTCGGATACGCACCGGAAGGAGGATCAATTTCCCTGCTGGCCCAACTCAAACGGGTAGTATCCAAGATAAAAAAAACAACAACAACAAGGAAATCTGGTCACGACACGACGGACCCCGTGAAACAAATCCAATGAATTAAAATTGCATGACAAAGGCGGCGGATCGGCGACCCTATGCCAAACGAGGAGCGGCGATAATCAATGGCAGACGACGTTGTCTCATGCGGGTGTGGTGGCCGCATTCGTTCCAGGGTGGTCATCACAGTTTCTTCACGAGTGGCGGGGCAGCAGTCGTGATCCATTACCCCGGAAGAAAAACGATCCCTTCCGCCACACCTACTACTACTACCTACTACATAGTCTAGTATAGTAGTGGTGGGCAATCCTATATACTTTTTGCCCCGGCTGTCCATCAGCTGCACGGCAGAGCATTGCCTGATGGAGCGCAAGTGCTCCTCCCACGACTTCATAACCCTCCAAAAAGTGATGAATCGGATGCGAGCGCAAAACCACCGACGGCGCCCTCCTCTGCTGTGCTGTGCGTCGGTACTAAATCCCCAAACGGGATCAACTTTCCAGGCAACCAAAACAAAAGCCTGAGGGTCATTTCGCTCGACAACAACAACAACAACAACTCGGATTGAACTCGCCTTGCTGCAGTCTTTGTGTGTACCACCAGCGCGTATAGTCCAACTCTGGGGAAATGTTGTGAACATTGATGGTTGTTGCCTTAACCCAATTTTTCATCGTTTCGTTTCGACAAAAGAGGCCGAGATCCTTCCGTTCCGGGTGTGCAGGATCAGGAGCTTAGCCTATCCACTAGTACTCCAAGGAAGCCTTCAAATATAGCAGACGAAATAAGAGAATCTCTTTCCGATTCGTTTCTTCTTCTTCCTGTTCTGCCCCTGGCGAAACGGACACGGCCCATTTCTGCCTCTCTTGTCGCCCGACCAACTTCGCATACAGCCGACGAGTTCCGCACAAGGAACGATCCCTTCCACCTCTTTAAAGGGGGGCCAAGTTTGACGTCATCCTATCAGAGGAGAGAGAGGAGGGAGAATGGATCCGTTGCGGCGGAAGCGACAACCCCAAGTGGAGCAGAACCACCAAGCAGAAGAGAGACGGCCAAAGTCATCCTAAAGTCCCCCCTCGCACAAAAGTACTACTACTACTTACTAATACTACTTACTAACTGTGTATACGCGTCCTTTTTTCTGTCTAATGCCACTAATTCGGAATTACAGACGATCTTTTTGGCTTCAAAGGCTTTTCATCCATCACATTCGCCATTCCGGACTTCCGCCAAAAAATGGAGGGGCGGGGGAGTGAGGGGACATGTAAAAAGGAAAAAAGCTAGCCGGAAGATGGAGAGAAAGTGGAGAGATGGATAGATATAAGAGAGCGGATCGTCATCCAGTCTCTTTTGCCTCCGCCGCTGCCGCCAAATCAATTGACATGATGTTTCTGCAAATGTGCGTGTGTGTGCGGTTAGTTGATGGATCATCTTTTCTGGCTGGGATCCTTGAGCAGCGGTGAAAGTAGCCGGGACATTGGCCGGAGTCGTCGACTATTGATTTGGCATCAGCTTTTTGGCCCTGGATGTTTTAGTTCCGTCAAGTGCTGAGGGCTGCGGCTGATGGGGCAATCAAACTCGGCGCCATGAGATGCGACTTTTTTTCTTTTCTTCCTCGGTTTGTTTTTGTTTACTCCCATTTTATTTGTATTTATTCTTCTTTCCAAAAGTGGGTTTTTTTTTTCTTCTTTTGATGGAAGGAACAAAACAAGAAAACAAACAGACGTTGGCTGTGTTGTATCCCCCTTTGCCATGATAATGAGATGAAGAGAGAAAAGACGACAAAGGCGCACCGGGTGAAAGAGACGGCGAGTCTCAAACCGGGCGGGATCGAGTCCTCGTGAGTTATGATGATATTCCCCCCTCATCATAATCGCAAAGTTGCTATTACGGACGGGCGGTCTATGATGACGCAAAGTGGCGAAACTGGGAATAAGTTGCCCTATAACATCCCCTCCCAAAGTTGCCTACCTTATTATACATTTTCCTTATTATCTAAAGCTACTACTACACCCACCACCACCCGCTCTCTATCTCTCTACTATGGAGCAGGAGGAGGCTGCACAGGGTTCGGGAGCGGACCTGGCCAACACACCTGGACTCGAATGGGAGGATCTCGATCGATGGAGCAAAACGACGGTGGGGGGTGGGCGTCCACTACGCACAAACTCCCCCCACCACCACCAGCACCACCACCACCGCAACTCGTGATGGAAATGGAAAACTCCTCGTTGAATGCGCCGCTGTACGTACAAGTAAGTTGGGATCTCCCGTTAATGACGGATCATCGTTATCAATTCCGACAGCAGCGCTCATAGTTTAGAGTTTCTTTGTCCATTGATGGTGGACGGACAGACGGACGGACAGACTTTGGCGCTCTTCTCTTTCTCGCGTCTGACATTTGACTCGCTGAATTGCGGCCCCGCCGCCCGGATTCATTGTCCGTCAAAACGGGGTGGGGGCAAGAAAGATGATCCCGGTCTGCTGCTGGATCACACACACACAAAGGAGAGTAGTAGGTCACGATGTTGTTGGTGGTGGTAGACGATCCTGTGCACAGTGCGAAAGAGGATCTCTCGTTCGCTGTTGGCTATCGATTTGCGACCATGTCCGCGTCGGGGCTGGCGACGAATAAATATTTCCCCTTGGCACATTCGGACTTGGCACGGGCAACTTGATCCATCCGCAAAGCACAAACGCGCGGTCATGTTTGCACGACGCTCTTCCCCTCATAATCCAATTCATACACTCACGCCGACCCGCACATCCATCGCCGCGTCAACGCCAGCCATTGCCGCATCCGACATTCTCTTTCACATTTTCACATTTGGTTGTTCTCCTCGCCATCGGCAAAAGTATCCAAAAAAATTGATTTGAAAAGCAATAAAATTTATACGAGCCTCCCCCCTACTATTGTGAAATTCCGCAGTCGGGATTTGATAGGATTTTATTTTCCCCTTTTTTTTTGTTCGCAGTAGAGTTTTCGTGAGTCGTCGTCTGCTACTTTAATCAATCGCGGCGTGTGGGAGTCGCGGATCAACTCCTCCTCTGCCACCCATCCGCACACACACACAAACACACTTTTAGAAATTGAATGCAGCGGATCAGTTTCAACAGTAGCCCGGGCCAAAGAATGGCCTTTTCTCACAAAATCCACTAAAGTCAAAGCAACGTCGTAATATTGTTATTATTTGGATTCTTTCGGTCGGCGCGACCCGTTTCGATTGCCTCTTTTGAATAAGTGAGGAAAAGAAAAAGAAATAGACGGAGGGGGAGGTTAATAATATCACGACATCAAAAGTAAAAGAAAAAAAAAGAAAAGATAAAAATTGGAAATTGGAAATATGGAAATGGGATACCGCCCATCACTTCTATATGTACTCAGTGCAGGAGCTTGGCTGTCTGCCCTGCGACTATGTTGAAACAGTATATGCATAAAGAAGAGGTTATATACCGCTGGCACAGGCAAAGTGACCGAGACTTTTCCTTTTTTTTTACAGGAACCTTCCCGACCAATCGAATCCATTTGGAAACGGAACTCTCGTCGCCTTGGCGCAAGAGAAAAAATTTGAATAATCAAAAGAGAATGGACCGGAATTTCATTTTTTCTTCTTCCCGGTGGGTGTGAAGAAAACTATTAGAAAAGATGGAAGATTGTGGGGGGAAGAGAAGAAAATGAGAAATGAAAAGCTCCCGGATGAAAAATAAGAAGAAAAAAAGCGGAAGCGGGAGAGAATCGGATCGATACATAATTAGCGACAGCACCAGTCGTCCCTCAAAATGACGTTCCTCCCTCGCGTTATTTCAATAGGGGGAAAAAAGAAAAAATTGATCGCCATCGTCGTCGAGCGATGCTGGTGCTGAGAGTTGCTGGGCAAATAACTCACGCACGAGTTTCACCGTGTGTGGCATCAATCAGATTTCCAATAAGTTCTCTAGTGCGTCTACACAATGTCAATGACAATGACAATAGCAACAACAACAACGACCAGCTTCATTGGGAAAAAAAGAATCGAACAAAATACACGAGTCGCTGGGAAATGTATAAAGAATATAAGAGTTACGTCTCTTTTTTTCTTTTCTTATAGATCCCGACCGGATCTATGCTATGCGACTGTTATATTATGGCCGGGCTCCTTTTTGTCCAGGGTCTGTCTGCATTCTCAAAGCTCAAATAAAGGAAAGAGGAGAAGGACTGCTGGTCTCTGGGTAAGTTGGCAATGGCCAACTTGTTGCCTTCACTTTGGGTGAGGGGGAGGGAGGGAGGAGCGTGGACCGACAGTGTGCCCAACTAAACGGGTCGACGTGTCGTCGCTACAGTCCCGACCGTCGTCAGATTGGCGAGTGGCGCGCGATCAAATCAGAGAAACCCTTTTATCAAAATAGCCGGAACGGGTGCCAAAGCTCGCAAACGGCTTGTTGTTTTGTTGCATCAACCATCTAATAACAATAATCCAACCAGCACTAGCTCTCTTCTTATTATTATTGCGCAAAGGTACTACTGCTAGACACATCGACAAGGGGGGAAAAGGAGATGAGATATATCGGCTGATGAAAAAGGAAATGGGTATCTCTCCTTGGCTGGCCCCCCCCCCCTCGGGCTGGCCCCCGAGAAAAGAGAAACTGGTCGAATTGACCGACGACTCTGAAGGGAATCGTCTCGTCCCTGAAGAAATCAGATCGGGGCCCCGGCCTCTCTCTCGGATCCCCACGTCACAAGATGCGAAAGAAACTGCGGGCGGAGTCTATCAAGGTGGGGGTGCAGTGAGTCGGCGGAATTTCCTGCAGCCTTTCAGTCTCGTTATTGTGTTGGATCTTTTTTTATTTATTTATTTTTATTGCCCCAGTCGTCTGATGGGCAACGCTCGAGGGCAGCGGCCAGAGTGTGTCGTCATCATCAAAAGAGGAAAATGATCGCTGCTGGTGGTGGTGAGTGGGTGGGGGGTGGGATGCAGTACCTGCGTGTCATTGTAGAGGAGGCGCAGTCGGTAATCGTGCAGGAAACTGCTGTTGGCCAAATGGCGGAGGGCCAGCGTGATGGCCGGCATAACTCCCTGGCCGAGCGGGGCCTCGATCTCGTGATCGCTCAGCGCCAAAAAGCCCGCGATATAAACGTCCTGCCAATTGCTGTTGCTGTTGCGGCTCAGTCCAGTCGACGACGAGCGCGACGGCTGCTGGTGGGTCGTTCCTGGCGGCGGCCGCGACCGGATTCGATACGATCCCGTTCCCGCCGCCGCCGCTGCGGCCGCCACCGACGACGACGACGCCTCACTATCCCAAACGGCCAACAGTCCAATCGTCAACGTCACAATGGCCGTGACCAGAAACGACGACATTTTCTGGCGGTTGAATGAAGAAACAACGAACGAGGAAAAAAAGAAAAGAAAAACAACACACACAGAAGAAACACGCACGCACGCACGGCAGACACCAGAAACACGAGCGCAGATCTAACTCCTTTTCTCCCGTGTGTTGGATATACGTGTCGGTTGGCACCGGATGGGATCGCTGGTGGGTCACAGTCGTCGTCTCTCGGATGCTGGATGCTGCCGGATGTGGGGCTCGACAAATCCAGCAGCAGCCAGAACTTTAGAGTGAGACGAGATGGGGCCAGCAACAGACCAGCGACTGTCCTCTCTGACCAATGCGCATCTGTTCCACGGCATCGGCCGGCCTTTTTGTCTCCCTTCGCTTCCGCCGTTCCAAACGCAAACCAAACAATTCCGGCGTGAAAAGAAACCAAAGAAAAAAAAATGATAAACTCAAACAGCACTAGCCGCTCTAGAACCCACGACAGCAATTGATTATGGAATTCACTCGGCACTCGATCACACTTGCACTGGCTCACACACCCACAGCTACACACACGCACACACGGCGAACGAGCGAGAAAGAGAGAGAGCGAGAAATAAATGAGAGATGATGACAACTAGAGTTCTATAATTGTTTCGGATGGGAAATGATGAGAAATTGGCTATTTACAGAGACACTCTGGCGATGTCAAACTGACGGGAAAATTCTTCTTCTTCTTCGTTTTCGACTTTTTTGTGTGTGCGCGTGTGACGAGAGAGAAAGCGACAATAGGATCGTTTCGGTCGGCGGAGTGAGGAGCGAGGATCGGTCCGTCGAGTGGACGTGGAAAAAGCTGCGCAACGGAAATGAACGAGGAGATGAGAAAGAAGAAGATGGAGAAAACAAGATGAGAGCAGCAGCAGCAAGAGGAAAATGGATGGAAATGAAAAAGGGAAAATTGAGAGATTGGACATCCGGTCGCCTGCGCCCCCCTTCAGCAACACTTTTCTATTTATTTATTTATTATCTTCCCTCCCTTGTCGTTATTTTGCTTTTTTTTCTTTTTCTTCCGGGGTGGGTATTATTAAACACACGCCACAGCCACACACAACACACACACAAAAAAGACGTGCACCACACACACACACGAAATGACTCGTATAGTGTGAGACACACACACACAGAGCAACTCTGTGACTGACTACCTGTCCGCTCCACCGTCCGCGCCAGAGTGAATCGCGTACAGACCGCGCCCCCCAGTCACACACACACACTCACGAACGAACGTCGAGATGGAAAATAAAAAAAATATAAAGAAAAAAAAAGGTGCCGGCGGTGTATGGGGCGCGCCAAAACTATATACCCCACTCCGCCTGGCCTCCCTCCTAGCAGACTGCGCATGACGACCCCACGACAGGAGCAGCAGCAGAGATACAGCACCATCCCCGGTTGTGTGTCATCTCCAGTTGAGTTGAATTGACTATGGCAAAGTATCAATTTCTTCACTCCTTTTAGAAATGAACGAAAAAAGACCCAACGTCCATCGTGGTTACAAGAGGATCGAGACAAGTCGAAAACAAATGCGCGGAAATTTTTTCCGCGTTTGGAAAAAAAAGATGGGTCTCCGCACTTTAGCCAATTAATGGCCAATGATATTTCTGCGTCATTCAGCCCGATACCGTCATCTATACTGCAATGCACTTGACTATGTTGTTGTTGCCCGAGTTTGCCACGTACTGAGATAGCCAAGTCCTTCATCAAGTATTCAGACATGGTCGCCATCAAAACCGAAAAAAAATAAAATAAACAAAAATAAGAAAACAACAACCGTCTTTTTTCATGGCGCATTGCCTTCAGTAAAAAAAAGAAAAAAACGCAACGACGTTATTTCTTTTCCACCCAAAAAAAAATGTCTCACAACGGCACAACAGCGGTGGCACAGTCTGCAGTTTTATAGATTTTATATTGAGCTCAGTCGTGTGACGAGTAGTGACGATACTGCCGTTGATCCTTCCATAGCTCCCCCCGTCCGTCCGGACATTTTCGCTATTGCTTTCTCTCACTGCTGTTCAATAGTTGTGTTCTTCTGCTATAGACTTTCATTTCAATTTTTTTCCTTTTTTTGCGCGCGCTCGGATCCATCGATTCGAATATGGGTAGTAGTAGGAGGAGGAGGAGGAAGAGCCTACGGCGCGAGATGACTGCGACGATTTCGTGACCCACAAAGGAGAACTGCCAGCGCCGGGAAGAGAAATCAATGGCACACGGCAGACACAACATGAAATCTATCGCCGATCAAAAGTGGCCGAACAAACAAAACAAAAGAGAAACCCAACTTTTTGCACCAGCCAGAGATAAACCGGGCGAGATAGTAGGCGGCGCAGGGGTTTGCTATGACGATCAGCATGTCCATGCTCGTCAGATAAAAACATCTGCAGTGCAAGATGAAAAGACAATGTTGTTGCCTCGGTCTACTTTTACTCTAGCCTGTTTGGCCCCCCTGCTACCTCCCCCCCTGACTGTAAATGTTTTAAAATGGAAAACGACCGATAGCGGGGCCATAAAATCATCAAAAGCTTTTCGACGTAAAGCAACAGCCTAAGCGAGTTCAACTCGACCCGCCCAAGGCCTGGCAAATGAAAATCCTTTAATTTCTCAAAAGCGGCTCAACATGCAACTTCAAACAAATACATGTACACACACACCTTAACGTGTGCACATCAAGGGAGAGAGGGTCTAGGAGCCGGAACCAAGTACTTGGTGCAGTTTATATCCGTAAGTGGATGTGTATAAGATGGGAGGGGGGCTGGCCGGGGCTGGGTGGGCTGGCCTCGCCCGCTACAGTGTATGTAGAATATTAGATGCAGTTGCAAGTCCGTACGTACCGCCTCGATGGATTTAATTATTCGCCAGCGCCAGCTGATTGAACCACCACCCCCCATTCGCTACAAGGAAACGTTATTCGCTTTACTGCCTCCCTTCCTTCCGCTTTTAGCATTAGCATCAGAATTGGAATTACCCGAGTCCCTGTGGTAATCGGAATTTAATGAGAAGGACGCCGAAGAAAAAAGAAGGGAAAGAAGACAATATACACGTCTAAAAAGAAAAGAAAAAAAAAACTAGGACAACAAATCCAATAAGTAGGATTAATCCCCGTAAAAAAGAGAAAGTGCGCAGAGAAAAAGTAAACACGGATTAATGAAGACTAATCATCTTATTTGATAAACAAATAAAAGGGCCGTGATAATCAGGGTAACTTGATTTTCCGAATAACCCCTTTTGCAATCCGTACCTTGAATTATCATCAATTCATTATTATTATTATTCAATTAGACGAGAATGTGCGCTAATGATTCGGCACTGCAACAACGGAGTCTATATTCGGCCTCGGGGAAACTCTTGACAAAAAAAAAAGTGGACGGACAGCCGGGAGAAATTCCAACTTGGCCAAAAACAAAAAAAGGGAAAATGTGAAGATGGTCTGTAAGGTTTTTGGGTTGGCAACTAACGAGCCCCCCCCCCCCTTGTCTTGTTCTTGTTTTCATTCCAGGACGGAAAACTTTCGTTAAGAGACTCAAAGTTGCCTTTCTCATTATAACAGTGTCTCTCACCACCGAGTGCCAGCGTCTCCAATGTCAACTTGCTCCTCCTCTCGAGGCTTAAAAGAAGTTGTCAACAACCCGCCAATAATCAAACAAAAAACAAAGTAATAATTAAAGTGAAAATAGCAACAACAACAAAAAAAGAGACAAACTCGGAAAAAGGACGTGAGATTGCCCTTGAGGAGTAACCTTCACGACGAGAACATGAAGAGGCCGGCACAACTCAGTGTGTGTGTGTGTGTTCTGTGCAAGTTGACGCATCGCATTAGCTGTTGTATGTAACGATCTATTGAGAGCCAGGGGTAAGGGGGGGGGGACAAACAACAAAGGCTGGGGGTAGAAAACTGAACAACACGTGAGTGACGGAAGTCGCAGCGCTTGCTTGTGTCGCGATGATGGTTCGTTTATAAAAAGGGAACGCCGACACGACTTGAATTAAGAGGGGGAAAAATAAAGGATCAAGAATCCTGATGATGCGGGATGAATCCCTCTTCCTGAATGGCCGGCTCTTGGCTGCTAACACCACCAGTCCCTGAGCCTTCACCCGGAGTCAACCTGAGCGTCCCAGACGATTTAAATTGAAAAAAAAAAAAAAAAAAAAAAAAAAAAAAAAAATCAAATAAGAAATGTGGACGGAGCACAGAGACACAAAAAGGAGGGACTCACAAAGTGGTCGACGTGATCGTATCGTGTCTGTCAGATTCTCCCGTGCCATTCTCGATATGTTGGCCCAAAGTGACGAGGCATTCGCAGTTGCTGGGAACGAGGATCAAATCCTTCTTGTACGGATTTCCTCCACCAGTCGTGGAAATGAAAAAGAGTCGAGGCAAAGTGCTCTGGTGGCAGCGACCGCGCACCAATTCCGTTTCCTCCGACCTTTTTTTTTTTTGCAACGGCAAACGAGAGGGCAAATAGTGCAAGTGCTCCATTTCATGTTTTCGGAGCCGTTCAATTGAATCAAGACAGAAGAGAAGAAGAGAGCAAAATGGAGTTACGACTTACAGGCAGTGGCGATAGACGACGGGCTGTTGGATCCCAGTAGGGTTTAAATCCTGAGCGATCGGCACCAATCGATCGCTCGTGAGCGAACGGCCGTACAGCGGGTAGAGCAATCGCGTTTCAACACGACAACACTGAGGGATCCACGAAGGCGAAGACGGGCAGGTCCCACCACATCCTTCATTTTCTAAACAACATGTCAATAAATGTCAATACACTGCTGGACGGCAGGGCCAATCATATGGTAGTACCTGATGTGTTGCTGGTTTCATCCAGATTCTCTTGTTGATTGAAGCTGTTGACAAGATGAGTGGAATTCAATAAATGACTAGATAAGTCTTCCAACCACTTGGGCAGCTCATGTACTGGAGGTATGGCTGGCTTTATCTATTAACAATTGAACAAAATATTTTGACTCGTGAATTTTACTCATTACTGACTTGAAGTTATTACCCTGCTGGATACGACAGATGGTTTACTCGGTTTCATTTTGTCCTACAAGAAGAGATGGTCTCAAGTTAAAACGAAATAATAAGAATGAAATGTAAGATTTACCTCAAAAACATCTAAACCTGGCAAGTAACAGCCGTAATGGTGAAGCAAATCGCCGAAAATTCCGTTGGCGACAGAAGGACACAACACTATGTATAATAAAGCAAAAATGGAAATGAACAATCAATTTTCAACAGCTGTCAATTATCTTGAATGACACGACATATTGTACGGAAAATGGAAATGGCAGAATATTGTTACAATGACTTGGAAAAAAAGAGCAAATAAGAAGACTAACCTGGTAAATTGTTTTCGGATTTCGCCCAAGACGTACTTGACAAGAGAGTGATGAATATAACAACACCTTGCAGACACTGATGGATAATAAGAGCGGCCATGCTGTCACCTCGTGTTTTCTAGACTCAAGACTTTCCTCGTTCTTAAAAATGACTTTTTAAACAATGGCGATCCCGAGAAGAAGCCGTAAGCTGAGAGCCGAGTTGTTCACGTATTTAAGTACTGACAGCAACACGTCAAATGAATTTGAACAATCTAAAACTCTTTTGATACACCAGTCTCAAAACTGAAAAATTGGATAAAGTTTCAACAGACGACGTTGAGTACAGAGACAACTTTTTCCCGTGAAAAATTCATGAAACTTGATCTAATAATACAGTTTACCTATTTTGCTGGAACTTTACTTCCTAGTTTATAAATAATTCTTTTTTTTAAGACAGTCAAAAATATCAAAGAAGATATTCCAACAATTTCGATTGATTTTCTAGTGAAAATTTGGCAATTGCGCGATTCCAGTTAATTAAAGTGGAGCTATCTATCTGACGAAGGCGGTTTGATTAAAAAAGAGAAGAGTAGTATAGGGAAACAATGTGTGTTTTAGAGAGAAAAGTCTTTTATCAGGTTTTTAGTAGTCCATCAGGAATTCAATAGAAACACTCAAGTAACGGGAGTAGAGCAGCAGAGCCCACGCCCGTAGTACAGCAGCCGCCCAGCAGCCCGTGGGGTGCCACTTAGCCGTTGACGTTGGTCTGTGAGAAAATGCACTTCTGTTTGAGCCTCTTTTCGCTGCTGGATCCTCGAAATAATAGGGGACTTAAGAAACGGCTCAATAAAGATTCAATAGAGAAACAATTTTAGCCGAGAAAGAGAGAGAGAAGGCGAAGGCCAGACTGTATGGAGAAAGAGAGAGAATGTGAGATGCATAGGTTTACAAAGTTAAAAGTTGAACAGCTCTCTAATACTTGATATATATAGCATTTCCAACGGGCGGGGGCGCTCTCGGCATATATACGTACGTATTATAAGTTTTCTTACAAAAATATTTCTATTCTTCCAGTGATGGGAGGGGGGATCAATCCGCCCTGTGAGTTATATAGTTTGCATTTATGCGCTTATGTTTTGCTTATTCAAAATAACAATGTAGGGCGTATGCGTCATCACTATGGCTTTAATACAACTCAACGTCCGGTACAAACAATAACAAGATACTGTATGACCTCTTGCATGACTCTAAAAGACGTCATCCTTCGTAACCTACTAAAAAATAATAATAATAATCTAAACTTTTTTTTTTCAATTTTCTCTCTTTCGTTTGTTGTTCTTTTAACCCTCCCGCTTTACGCTCTCTTCTGATTAATAATAAGGGAGTCAAACACGTACGCCTATTGAATAAGAACGAAAAAACAACAACAATAACATAGACAATCTTGTTATTCTCGCTCGGCTGGTTACGTCGGAACAAAGAAAATCAAAATCAACTTTTTTTTCTTTTTCCCCCCCACTACTAATTCGTCGATCCAGGTACGAACGTTAGTTGAATTTCCCGTTTCCGAGATCTCAATCAGCTGCTCCACATCTTAAATATAATACAACGGGTGATTTTTCGCTACTAGAGTTTTCTAGGGAGGGCAAAACGATATAGAAGAAGATTTCGAAATGACGATGGCGTAGTATACATACATATACGGCGAGCCCGTTTTCTTTTCTCTTTGATCAGGACAACAAACGGGTCGACCCTGGCCCAGTAGTATTGTAAATAATAAGTCTGGCGGAATAAAAAAAGAGAGAAGAGAGAGAGACGCGTGCAGCGTGCAAAATGAACAGGAGAAAACGAACGGCAGGAGCAGCAGCAGCAGCACTCGAGACGGCAATCCAATTGATTGAACCAGTAGCAACAGCAGCCAGCCAAGGAGGAAAAAAAGAACGGAGCATCAGAGAGCCTTTTGGAATCAAAGGGCAACATTGAAGCCAAAGATGATAATAAAAATCGACTTTACAGTGTGCATTTCCATTTTTTTTTTCTTTTTTTTTATTACTGTTTGCCCTACATATATACCATCGCGGGAAATGAAAAGGAGACATTTTTTGATATTCAAAATACACCAAATGTCTCGCACACTCTCGATGAATATCTTCGTCCTTATTTTTTCTTTTTGTCGCCTTTTATTTTATTGACTTGAGATGCAATGTTATTTTATCGGAAAGTAAGACGCTTTTCTTTTCTATTATTTGAGTGACGAGGAAAAATTCAATTGAATTCGAGGAGTAATAAAAATAAAATTCAGGCACATTTGATCATCATGATGATGATTTGGTCATCATTTGAATAATATCGAGAGAAGACGAAATCTGATGTTCTTTCCCAATATCTTCCGTGTTGGAACTTATTAGATTTCTCCTTATTCGGAAATATCTGTTCAGAATCCAACATAACTGTATACGTACTTACGAGGTTAAATTCCCCTTTTATCTTTGGGGGGATTTGCGATGATAAAAGTAAACATCCTATTCACGACTGTTCACGACTGCGAAAGCACTAAAGTATTGAAGCGAGGGCGAAAGGTATCATCAGGATTATTACTAATATTGTAGGGTTCACGTATTGCTGGTCTTTAATAGAAATGTGCAGAGCCCTGTGACCGTACGTAGAGTGTGACCCACTGCGGCGGCAACTCCTGGACGTACACATAATGAGCTGAATGGAATGCACGGTGCAGGATTTGCATTGATGAAACACTTTACACGTGAATACGACGCCCAGGCTCTCTTGATCTCTCGGCAGCAGCAGCGCGGTGGCCGATAAGGGCAGATAATGATGGTGATCATCATCATCATCTTGACAGTCGAGGGCATGGCCCCCCTCTAGTACTTCCGCCATCACTTTTAACCACCACCCCCAACCACCACCCCCAACCACCACCACCACTGCAATCGCCGTCTCTAGGCAACGCCGTATATATAGAATGCCAAGTGCTGCTGCTTGCTGTCGTTGCATATTAGACATCTAACCCTTTACGCAGAGAGAGGGGGGCCAATCCAATTGAATCCAATGACATAACCCCCTAGAAGAAGAAGAAGAAGAAGAAGAAGACGCATCAAAGAGAATTCCACTCAGCTGACAAAGTCTTTCAATAAGGTCATTATTAGACCTCTCGTCTTTTATATTATGCATCACTCGATCCTGAATTTGAATTTTAAAAAGAAAAATCACGTTGAAGCCCCCCGCGCATCTCCCTCGTCATAATATTTGAGACTAACTAATAAAATCGCCGAGGCACAAGGCTTATACGACGCAGTAGCCTACGCCCACTTGTCCCGGGACGCACACGCACAAAACTAAAATATTGGCAAGAAAGAAAACGAAGGAAGAAGCTCTATAACGGCAAGTCTTTTCTCATCTAATTTCGACCCTGTATAAAAGAATCATTAATTAACGTCGTAGTAGATTGTAGGGACGATCCTGCAAGGGGATCCTCGCGCAGGGTCGGCAAGGATCGAGAGAGAACTATATCGGATAAATGAAAAACAAACTCGTCAATAGCCTGTATAGTGCTATGACTGAGCGAGGCTAATTTGAAGAAGCCCATGTAAGAGCGGCTGAGGTACACAGGCGAGTTGTAGGCCGCGACGTCTAGATATTAGAGAGCGGCGAACGCCATTAATAGTTGACTGAGTTGTGTCCGCCTCCTATAAGCCGGGCTGGAGCAGCCAGCCAGCTAGCCCAGTGCGCTCCTGTAATCTTGGGCCTCTTCTTCTTCAAGGAGTCAGGAGCACGTACCTCATTAACGTCTTATTCCCCAAACAGTCGTCGTCGTCGTCGGTCGCCCTCACGTTAGAGCCTCCTAGTCTTCGTAGAATCGAGGCAGCAGGCCAGCAATGCAGACCCCCCGCCCGATATTATCCAAACAAACAAACAACAGCACGAAGGATAATATAGCCGCCCCCCAAACCCATCAGACCCCCCTTCCAATCCTGAAACCCTGGCCAGTTCAGCCAGCGGCGGCCTTACCAACCTGCCGAGGATCTTCGTCCAAGCGCACATAAGAAAGTGGGCTGGTACATAGGAGGCCAGGATCGATTGCCAGGGCCTGATGATATGCATGTCGGCTGCTCCTGTTGTTTCCTCGATACGCTTTTTTTGTTTTCTTCTTCCCTACGTTTACTAAGTTCCCTACATATCGCGGGCCGGCTCTTTGCTAGCCCCCCTCCCTCTGGAACACGCTACGTGAGTATTAGAATGCCCAGGCTGGCTATATAGTAGCTGCGCTCTGTATATATGAAATGGCTACGTGTTTAAGCTGCAGTTTGATGTGATGTGAATGCGACGTGTAGAGAATTCTATCGACGGCCATTAGGGCCGGCAGCCGGCAGCTGTTGGCGAAAAAAGAAAAAGAAAAACGGGCGGCGGAGTTGAGAGGCGCGCGGGAGCAGTTCAAGGTTGTCAACTACAATAAGTCCCGATGTGCATTATTGCAGTTAGACTGCAGTCCATAGGACTATATGCTACTACTGGATGGTTGTCTGTGTGTACGTATATGTACACGTTCAGGAGGAGGAATAAGTCTCCGAGCCGATGACACGGAGTAAAACATGTAGTACTGGGAACGGGGGTGCTGACGTGAGCGGACGGACAGCAAGGGCGGGCAGCGTTCATGTGACAGTCTGGGCTACACTTCGAGTTGCGACTATAAAGCGCAGGGTCTCTACATAAACTACAGGCGGCGTAGGGGCAACGACTATTTACACAAGCTGCGCCATATACAGTACTACCCCGGGCCGGCAGCAGCAGTGCTGTGTAACGGGCCACACACAGTATATAAATATTCCGATCAATAAACGCAGGGATATAAAATAATAATAACGCCGGTAGTTAAGAGACTCGCCGTTCCAACACGAACGACATTCAATAAAATCGTCAAAAAGAAAAAACCCCAAGGGAAAACAGTTCAACTTTAATTTCAATCGAAAATGATGGAATCCTGTTAATGCCAATGGCGTCGTCCCAGCCATTAATCGTGGCAGCCGCCACGCAAAAAAAGTAATTTAAAAAACAAACAAAAAAGAATAAATTTCATTCAAGGAATGGCCACAAATAGCTGCTAGCCCAATATATAGCACTTAAAAAAGTAAACTTTTATTTTTTTTCTCGCTCCCGCTGATCCTTAAATACATCCCGCGGAAGCCTCTGGTGTGCCCCGACACCTGTGTACCGGCAAATGCGCAGCAAATGATGGGCGTGTTTTCTCGCCCAGCAAACACTGGACAAACAAACTGTCCCTGCCCTATATGCTGCTGCTCTTATAGTGTCAAAGCTTTTAGAACTTTCTTTCTCTTTGACCGACTTTTCGACGGGTCACGACGCTGGTGGCTTAATAATCCGAGCGTCGGAGCAGCCACGCACTAAATTGTTCCTCGGCCGCCAAATTGGACAGGTGATTTCCCAGCTACCGGCAAGTCCGGCTCACGGTCCATGACGTCCGGCCTCTTAGATATATATTATACGCTACGGTCACGAAGACACACACCAGCCGACCCAGAGACACAAAATAAGGAAAAGAAGCTCAAATCCGCTAAAGAAAAAAGGTCATCAAAAGCCGCAAAATCCCTGGGACCCAGCAAGTTGTGATTCCCCCCCGTCTGCCATGTTCACAGCCGTCCTCATATATCTACTTATTACAAGTCCTAGCTACTTCTATATATCTTGTCTCTGAGCAGTCGGTTTGTTTGTACATAAAACAGGAGAAAGGCGACAGCGGGAACCAATGACAGGAGCGCAAGCCGTTTCCAGCACTGCAGCACGGCCCATCATCATTGTGCGGTTAATGCGCTTTTTGATCCGTCACCACACCATGCACAGTCCCCCGGCGAATCATTATTTCGAAAAAGAGCGATGACTAATCAAACGCGTAAATCGGCATAAAAGGCCATTACGACATAAAGCAGCTGTCAGGCAGGTAAGGAGCTGAATCGGCTCCTTTTTGATATTGGGTCAACCCTTATTCAGCCCCGGACCCGAATTGGACTGGCTAAACCTCCTTTTCATTACCGGGAAAAATAACGACTATAGTACTCTTGTCACCCGCATACTTTATTTACTCTTCAAGTTTATCTGGTTCACAAGGAGCTAAACTTGGGCAGGGCCATTTCATGTTGGCATAGTTTCCCTGTTACATTTCCGGTTTGCTTCCGACATTATTTTTCCCTGCTGCGACAAAGTTGGATGTGATATAACTGCGCTTGTTCGCGTTTGCTCTCGTTAGCCGAGTTATACATCACCATTACAGGTCAACCAGGGCTGATGTACAATGGGCGGCGGCCCCCTACACACACAAAGATTCCACTCACCAAGAAAAGTTTATGAAAGAATCATCTTCTCCTATTCGTAGCCTCTTAATGGATGGATGGATCTATAGCGCAGTCGTACTTTCTTTAATAGTGCACACTATTTTACGTTCTGTGGGACTGATCTGACTTGTATTATTATAACGTGAAACAAAAACTTGAAAAATAAAAAAAGCAATACTTTAGATTTGAAATAGAAGAGCGTCGTAAATCTCCAAAAAGTCGTTTCGCATTCGCTTTCGACGAGACTTTAGAAATCGTGGCGAATAGATACGGCGACATTTATTCGACGTTTATAAGGTCATTATTTGCACTGGGCCGCTCGTCACTAAAAAAAAAACATCGCGATGCCATTCGCATTTGCCCTTTTTTCTTTATTCGGTTGATTCTTTTCCTTTTGGCCGTCGCTTCAGCCATTCGTCGGCGACGACAGTCAACACAACGCGGTCGATATGCTTCGGCTGCTCTTGGCTCTGACGTTTTCAAACGCCCAGGGCTTTTTTTTCTTCACTGGAATCTAACCGCCGACATTCGCCAATAGATAAGCATCGACTTGTAACTAATGGACAACTATATGCACTTATCGCTCATGTGGCGATTTACGACGCCATAAGAGCCATAAAATATCAAAAGAAAAGAAAAAAACCTCCCCTCTCAAACGCCAAATATCTGCCAAATAAAAACGCGATCCTTTTTTGGGGTTTTCTTTTCGTGTGCAGAAATTGCGGATATCGCCCCCCATTTTTACATCCGCCCTCCTTCGACACATGTTCGTTTCCTGTATCGATTTGAATGCGCACCTAGTCTTGACGTCTGCCGCCCTCCCAAATTGAGGTAGGAGGGAACAATCAATTAAACACATGGCCCGTCTAGAAAAGAAGAAAACGGGCCAGGGGCTTTCTTCCTGTATTAGACGGTCGGCCCCTCCGGGTCTTCATCTTCATCGAGTTCACATGAGTGAAACAAAATTCCGTGTTGACTTATTCATCAGTTTTGCTTCCAGCTCTTGTGTGCCTGCCTGCCTGTGCCTACTATAGACTATAGTATCCCCGGCTTCTGGCTCCTAGTTATTGATTTCATCCCGGATAAAAACTCTCCTACGTACCCCCCCACTCGACAACTGCGAGGAGTAACTGGATCAAACATGCATTGCGAGAGCAGCAGCACGATGCATTCACAATGTCTCTCTACCTACCTACCTACTCATTCTCTTATGCTGTAGCTACGCAACTTTTGTTTTTTGTTTGGGTTCATCTCTACGCCCCAACGGGCATACAGATGCAACTGATCGAAAACAACACACACACACTGTCGTTCGCTGGCGCCAACGCATTTCTGATTCGATTTCATGCACAGAGAAAATGAGAATTTTTAGCCAACCTCTACGGGATCTCGCAACTTGAATGAGGTTAGACGCTCTTTCTCCCGTTCTCTACAAAGTTGAATCGATGGCCCGGGCCGGGCCAGAAACTGTAGAACATTGACAGGGGGAGGTGCAGAGATGGCGAACCCGTTGAAATTCGTGATTGGCTCGTGCAAGAGTTTTACAACATTTGCTGGTGGGGGGTAGGGGGAGAAGCGCTAAAGTTTCCACGTGCAACACACACAGAGCAGCAGAGTCGATTTGCCCGCAACGGCCGCATTATTTGCCCATGTTTTCGCCCGTTACATAATGCGGGCCGTGTCCCGCGCCTTTTATTTAAACCGTGAGTTGCGGTGAAGCTGCACTCCCCCCCACACACAGAGCAATTACATAGTTGATTCAATACAAATTGAGTTGAATGGGCTCTTTACAAGCGTGACAAGGTAATCTCGACTCGGCAATCTCAGCAGCAGCTCGGGCTAGCACTAACCAACCGCCGCCCGTCTCTCTATTATGGGATCCACAAGAAAACAACACGACTCGGCCCTGCCTGCCGGCCCTGCCCCCACCATTTCGACCGCGCTGCTGATTATACATGCAGTTGTGCTATTTGGTAATGAACACGCGTACGTGAGGGACCGGCGCCGTTGTCGAGCAGGTGACACGGCCAACTTGGCAACCCGAAAGAAAAAGAAGCGCCGGCCAGCGGCGGCACTCTCCCAGATTGAGACGCAACTGCACGTCAAAACTTTGAAGCCAATAAAGAAAAGCTGAATGTCGTTTAAAAGAAGAAGAAAAAGAAAAAAGTCCATTTGTTATATACACGGGGAATTTCCCACTTGCCCTTTTTTTCTTTCCTTACCCCGGGCCGCTATGGCGACATTACGTGGGGCGTGTACGACGTCTGGGCGCCCCTTTTGTGCGTTACGTTTGTCGCCGGCATCGCCGACAAAAGAAGAGAGAATCAGACAAGCAGAAAATGCATCGCCAGCGGCAACGCGGAATGAAAATAACTCCCCGCATCACAGACAACTCGGCAACATGCAGCAGCAACACACGTTGAATAATATACACTTATCAAGATATTACGACGGCGACGACTCTCGTCTGTCTGTCGGACGGGAAAATAGAAAAATGGAACCCCCCTCCCGTTATATACTCGCCGCGTATGTTGTACCCTCTCTTTTTCGGTTCGAGATGACGACTGGGTCGTGTCGAGCAGATACTTGGCCTACATCTGCCATCTCCGCGATGATAATGTTGAACCAGTTCCACGAACAAACCTACAACACGGGAAATATAAAACCTTGAAACCCACCCACACGTCTCAAAGGAAGAAAAAGAGGGCAACAACATATTGGCACTTTTGTGTATAGGAAAATGATCAAATTTTCATTTTGGGATCAAAATAAAAATTTGAAAAAAAAAAAAAGATGTGGGCGTGTGTGGGAGTCGGATTGAACCGTCACAATATTATTACAATAGATTAAGTATTCAGGAGGAATCAAAAGAGAAAGTAACACACGATGATAAGGCTTAAAAAAGGGAAATATCCGACGTCGACTTTTTAGATTGGATACACGGGAAAGAAAGCCTAGGCAAAAGAGACATCAGAGTAAAGAAAAACTTGATGAAAATTAAACGTGATATTATAAAAGGTTCAAGTGTGCTGGCCTCCTGTCAAGGCCTTTTGTTAAGAAGAAGAAGTAATTGATTTAGAGCCGCTCGAAATCGGCAAATTGGCGATGGGGTCCGGTCGATTTGGACGAAGGTGTGGCTTCCGTAAGATCCAGCTGGACGTCGTCCTCGTCCCGCAAGTATCGAACGTCCGAATCCTCGGCCAGCTGATCCTGTTGGTTGGATCGCAGTTTGGGTCTCCGCCGTCTGTCCGAGACGGAATTGCGGGATCGGATGACGATCACGACGACGCCGACCGTTAGGAGCAGAGCGGCGCCAACTGCGGCTGCGACGACGGTGCCAATCAGCCAATTGGGCGACGATGTTTGGCTGCTGGCGCTGGGCGATGGCTGATCGGCCGCGAGGCCTGATTGGTCGTCATCACCTTGCAGTCCATCTGAGGGTGGGGGGAAGCGACAATTGCCAAGACAAACACAAAGGCGACAATCAGCTCAACGTCGCACATAATCCAGCGCGGCTAATTGCAATTTCCAGCGGCTTAAATTTCTATGCGCGGATGTTATTCAAATTGAGAGGAGGCTGCAATTATCAGCGGATTCATCCTCCCCTTCCTTGCGCTCGACAACAAGGGGGACGACGGGCAGCAGCCGATAAGAGAAATCGATAAAAGTGCGGCAACAAGTTGCCAGCCATGAGAATAGCGCGCCACGATTTTCAAAAAAATAAATCTCTTTTTTAAATAAAAGTTTGCAATGAAAGAATAATAATAAAAGAAAAGATTTTAAAATCCGTGCCACTATTATTGGACGGATTAAAAAACTTTTTATTTGTTTTTTTTTCTAGAATCGTTGATGCCACACTTTCAAAGTCTATATAATCACTAAGGAAACCAACAAGAAGAAAAGAAAACAACATAAACTTGGAACTTTTTCCATGTCTTTTTAGCCGATCAATAATTTATCAGATGCAAATGAGTCGGATGTATATGTATAATACCGTGAACCCCAAAAACGTACTGTTTCACACTCACGGTTGGAAAATATTTGTACCCAATGGCGCGTTCTCTCTTTTGTCTTCTTCTCCCACCGGACCCGTGAAAAACGCGGCTATTTTTGGAGACGGATTTTGCAATAGGGCGGGCGATACATCAAGGAAGCGAAGCTGCAACGTGATGGAATAAATTTTTAAAAAGGCTTTCCTTCGACTTGTAAGTAAACTCGGCAAGTTTCTCGTGTGTGCGACAAGGTTTCTGCATCAGAGATACGAGAGAGAGAAAGAGAAGAAGCGCAGCCCGACGACCTTCATCGACGTGGAATAGAATAAAAACGGGAAGAGCAGGATCTCTCTCGACGAAGGATATAACTTAATAGATAAAGAGCTAGCTCATGTCGTTTTCCGTTTCCTATAGCCGACGGCTGTACTACGACCTCCCATCCCCGATCATACGCGTTACGCTGGGGGATTGAGACTAACTAATTCCATTAGATCGTCCGGGTCGATGTGCGGATGCAAAAGGGCCTGGTTGTTTTTTAGCCTCCCCCTACTCCTCCCCCCCTTTCTAAACGGCAGTTTCGGGAGTGGCTTTCCCGAAACGGTACGGCGCAATTATGGAGGAGCTAAATGTTGATCAGTAATTGACCGTTTGAGCGTAGACACGTTTATTACCTTGGGGAGGATCGCCAGTGACTAATACACTCGTCGTCGTCGTCGGCCTAGTCGGGGCTGGTGTAGTGGTGGTGGCCAACGGAGTCCTTGTGGTAGGGACAACCCATGGCCGAAATGTATTGGTGGGGACGGCAGTTGTTGTTGTGGATGTTGATGTCGTCGTTGTGGGATTAGTTGTAGTGGATCTAGTCGTCGTCGGCGTCGTTGGTTTGGCTGTCGTCGTCGTTGTTTTCGTCGTGGGAATAGTCGACGTCAAAGTCGTCGAGGACAACGTCGTCGTCGATGGCCGCATGGTAGTTGATGTGGCTGATGTGGTTGTAGGCCTTTCTGTCGTCGTTGTGGACGTGACTGTTGTTGGCTGTGTAGTCGCTACAGTCGACATAATAACAGTCGAAGAAGAAGTGGAAGGAGGGATCGGCGTAGTTGAGCTGATGGTAACCGTCGTTGGCGTCGTGGTAGGAATGGGAACGCTGCTGGCCGTCGTCGTCGTCGTTGCGGCAGCAGTTGGACGAAATGTCGTTGTAGGGATCGTAGGAGCCTCTGTCGTCGTTGTTGTTGTTGTTGACGATGCAATTGCCTGCGACGGTGGAGGGGCTAAAGTTGTTGTGATGGTCGTCGTCGTCTGCGGCGGACTGGCCGTCGTGGTGGTGACAGGAGTGACGGTCGTTGCCGTGGCTGTCGACGTTCCTGTCCGTCCTTTTTATGAATAGCATCGATTCGTGTCAGTCAGTCAGAGAGAGAAGGAAATAGGGAGGCAGCCACCGGATAACGAAAAATAAACAGACGGACACCGACAGACAGGAGAAGAGACACACAGGAGAGAAAAAGGGAGCCGGACAAATCGTTCCCAGAAACCAGTGGGAATGAAAAAAAGAAAAGAAATCAATATTCTATTCTCCTTGTTCTTACGTCTTGTTGTTGTCTACCTTGACAAAATCGACGACAGACACAACACACACAACTACGACGGACAAAATCCACCTGACTGGGATCATTCGCATAGGGATTGGCTGGATTACGCCGATGGGTCGTTGCATGTGTGTGCCGAGCCGGGGGGCCTATTACATAAATTGTAATTGTTCTAGTCTGTTTGTTTTTCTTCTTCTCGGAGGAGGAGGAAGGAACAAAAAGAAAAAAGCGAACGACACGTTGATGAATGTCATCATACACGCCACCATCCATATACTGGTCGAGTTCTTGACACGAGCTCGTTAAAGCGACCCTCAACGTTTGCCTTTTTCATCTGCTAATAAATAATAGGGCCGGCTGCTCCAACGACTATACGCACCACCAGTGCGAGTAGCTATTAAAAACCCCGACACAAAAGAAAGAAGAAGAAGAAAAAGAGAGCACTGCACATAAACACCCGACACATACATCTAACAAGCAAGCCTGCCCCCCCCCCCCAAAAAAAAAGAAAAAACGGGAAAACAATTTGTTCGTGAGAGATTCATTTCCTTCCATACAAGTTATACGTTCAGAGGGTCTGTATGTACACACGAGTGCAGAATGTTGGCCGCCGCTAGCTATTACATATACACACAGCTCACAAGTTGCGTCTGGTTCACTTTGACAGTTGAGGTATGTTCAGTCTGCTTGTTTTTTTAGTTCTCCCCCTAGTTGGCCAAATCAATCCTCCAAAGTTTACGCTTCCCCTTTTAAACAAAAATTCTGGCCTAAATAATAGCCTAGTTTGCTCAGTTCTAACGACGGTACTCACACATGGCATGCTGCTGCTTTGTGTGTTTCACTTTCATGCATCAACGATCGTCGGGAAAACAAAACCAAAAAAGAAAAAAGGAGTCTTTTTTTGGGGGGGTAGCTGGACACATTCAAGTGAGTGAATCAACTCTCTATAGTTGAAAATATATAGGCCAAGTGTCCAGGGGTTATTCAAGTCAAATGGAAAAGAGAGAAAGAGGACGAAACAAGGAAAAATGAAAAGAGAAAATAGATTTCACTTTCTTTTCGGCGTATATAAGGAGACGGACATGACGAGACAAGCTAAAAAGAGACTTGCAAAGAGAAAAAGAGGAAAACCGTATAGTCCCACAACGAATAGACTATAGCAGTCGATCCTTTGGTCATCGGGGCGTTTCTTTTTCTTTTTTTTCCTTCTTGATTTTATTTGATTCCCTTCCGCTTTTGTGGAAGCCACCGGGAGTTGGGTGGAAGAAACTGGGCCCGGAAATAAGAGACGAGGAGGCAAAGAAAACACTTGCATCGGATGAGGAGCGGAACGGAAAAGAGAGAGAGAAAACCCGGTGCCATTGGGACGCGCCAATGGCCAAACGGCCGACGGCGATGGTCGTCCGACACCATCCAATAAATTCGCTTCTTCTTCTTCTTCCCCTCACGTCGCCCGAAAAAAATAAAAAGTGAAACTTTCATCCCGCCACCACCGACTTGAGGCAGAAAAGACGAGAAAGGCTAGGGCAAGTCATTACGTGAACGAGTGACCCGATCTATTACGCGGCAGCGGCCGCTCCCCCCCCCCCCCCTACACCACCAAGCGCCAAAGGGACAACCCGAAAAAGAACCAACATCATCGCAACTATCGACCAAACTGCACTAGTACCCGTCATCATCAAAGTCTTCTTTTCTCTCCCCCCTCCCTTTTCCAACAGCGGGAAATCACGCACGCCAACGGACAACGGACCAAACAAAATCATCGACAGAAGAGCAAAGGACGATCCTTAATGATCATAAAAAATTGCCGATGGGCACGACTCACCCGTCAAACAGAAGGCGGCGTAATCCGAGCAGCACGAATTCTTCAGCAGACAATCGTCGCTACAACCGCAAGTCCACGACGACGACGACGTGTTGGTGTTGGCCGTCTCTTCCGTCCGTTCCGATGTAGAGCAGCGGGTAGAACACGACGCATTGGGCGGGATCGTGCTCGACGGCGGGGCGGTCGATCCTCCTGCAAAATTTCAAATCGATTCAAATCAGACGCCAAATTCATTTCAATCAAAATATGATGAACGCATTTCCCTGAATGGGTTTTTTTTTCTGTGCTTTGAATATTACTGGACTCGCGACAGTCATAAACCCCCCCCCCCCCTCCTCCCGCGGGCCATAAACAAACGCTGTGCCAGCCATTCGGTTAGCTCCGGCGTTTTTATGTCCGTTTCTTTTTTCATTACGTGTTTTGCTTTTGTGTTAAAATGAAAGCGCAACTTGTTGAATTGCCACAACTCGAGCGGGAGCTCCCCCCCCTAGTTGATTGATGCCCTCGCAATAGTCCGCGCGCCATCAAAGACGCGCCTATATAACTTTATATGGATGCCCAGTGCGGCAAAAGAAACGCCAAGTTATTTGAGTTGGCGACAAGAATAGGTCACCTGGTACAATTGTGTCGGCCATCATTCTCTTCAGAGCCGCCAGACATTCTTCGCCCTTTGTCAACTGGACGTCGTCAATGGCCGAGTCGCCGACGTAACCCGTTCCGCGTACGCCTTCAATGACAACCTGGGGGTGGAAAATCACAAAATAAATAAAAAAACATCAATAAAAAAGAATGCCACTGCGATGACGTGGCACAAACGAAAAAAAAAGAAAAAGGAGTTATATCACCTCAAGTTACGTCTGTTACGACTATTTACCTGAAAGTTTTCGGTGACCGTGTCCAGTGAAATGTAACCTTGACGCCAACGATCGCCCTGATCTCCGGAACGGACAAAAGCCGGCCTCAGTTCCGACATCTTTTTGCTCTCCGGTTTAATGTACACATTGATCAGACCTAATAATCATAATAAAAGAACAACAATATAAGTTGGCTGGTCAAGAAATAAAGCAACTGATTCATCGAGGAAAGGTTCGTCTTAGTTGACTGACTGCTCATCTCAAAGTGTATGGGGAAATCGGATTGGGAAGCCCGGAAGATTTCGTGGAATTCCCCCGCGACTCGATGATACAACAACAACAACAACAACCGCAGTGTACGTGCCAATCCCGACAGCTCAACAACAAGAGAATGAAGGGAAAACCCAATGGAGCGGGAGAATGCCTCCTGCTGCTGTCTACACAGAGTAGCTTCTGATATTGGACCAACTAATACGCGTCGGTGATACTTAGCAGCGGGAAGGAAGGGGTGCTGTTGCCTGTACCGACTCTCAATCCTATCATCATCCGTGCTAGTTGTTAGTTATATATAGATTCCCTCTCCACTGTCGGGTGGTAGGCGCTGGCGAATCGATGCAGTCCGGGATATATGGATACATCATCTCTCACGCTCGGCGGATCAAAGCTTCGCTCGCAAGTGGCTAGACTAGGAGAGCAGAGTGGGAGCGAGCTCAATCAAATGAAGACAGTCTATATAGAGAGGGAGAGGGAACTCGCTGTGCCTGCGGGACTCTTGTTACCCGAGAGTGTACACATCGCTAGCAAAACCCAACTGAATATTTAGATAGATACACAAGTATAGACACTACAATGGGAAAGGGGATACAGATGAGGAAACACAAACACGGGAGCTAATAATAACGGGCCCGAGACTCTCGACTGACTTTCAATTGATTGCCGCATAAACAGGATCCCCCCCCCCACACGTCCATGGACCAGAAACCGGAATCTCAATTTCCTTGTAGTACGAATGGATGGATGGATGGATGATGTGCCGAGAGACAATGAGGATTGAGAGGCGAATGATGCCACTGATCCCACAACTCCATTAGGTTCGTTATTTGCATTGCATTATGACGTGCGATTGATATTATTCCCCCTTAGATCATGGGTGCCAGATCCATCACGCGTAACATTCGAAAACTTGCGCCATCGCCTATCGAACGAGCGCCAAAATTGGGAGCTAGAAAAAATGGGACCACCTCACGGCGACCAGCCGCAAGGGATCCTGCCAATAGTGGACGGTGTACCTTGAGAGGGTTCAACACAATATCAAACAAAAATATCACAAAGGAATCAATCGAGTCTCATACCGGGGGGTTTCTATTTCTAACGGACAAAAACAAAAAAACCTTGGCATGTATAAATGTATGGCGGGACCGCAGTCCGAAGGGGCTATCCATCATCGACATCGACTTATCCAGCCGCAGGATTGGCGGTAGGAATACAAATCTATTATCGGATTCACAACCTGCACGCAAGGCAATCCATCCATCCATCCCCTCCCGTAATATCTCGTCGGTAAATCTTTGATAGTCGCACGAGATTATTTTTGTTTGTTTTTTCTCCTTTCAGCCGGGGTGGTGTAAGTCGGGCGGAGTAGTCCAGACGTAAATAACTGAACATTTCCGTGGCCTGCAAATTCCAATGGGAACCCCCCGAACGAGTTAGCGTCCGCCCCAGGATCGAGAAAGAGGATTTGGCTCGTTGCCGGTGGAATTTTCGTGTCGTCCTCCGGGGTGCGGCTAAAAATCCGCGAGAAACAATTGTGAAATTGGATCCCGATGGAATTGGCGTAGAGGAAAAATAAAACCAAAAAAAGGGAAAACGGACCTTTGATTGGGTTCATCCGAGCAAACGCCGTCGGTTGCCGGGACTCGATCGATTACATAACACACGCACACAATGCCCTCCCAAAATCAAACTGGACAAGAAAAAAAACCGAAAAAAAAATCCAAGTAGAAATGAAAAGATGAAAGGAGAAGGGGTGTGCTGGCGGTTTTGGCTCAGCAGCCGCAATGATAACGACCAAAAAAATAAAAAAGATAAAAGAAAAACCCCAAAAATATATCTTCTACTCTCTATAACGTGATCTCAATAAATTGGCTCGTTGTTCTTGTGGATTCTCTGCCAAAATCAGTTCCGCCAGGCGAATGGAACTCTCATTTCTTCCCACTTTTCTTTTCTTTTTCTGTTCCGATTCCTTTTTAATGACATCCGGACGATGAAGGAGGAGGAAACAGTAATGGCACTACCAGCCGCCACTGCCACTGCTGCCGCTGTCGGCTTTTTTTCTTTTCTTTCCCACCTGCGATCGATGCCCACAAAAACCCCAAAAGAAAAGAAAAGTCGTCGTTGCTTTGCCATCCAAGACACTTGGAAGTTTCATCCGTCACCGGATCGGAAAATAATAGACTTTCAAAGTCTAGCAGCATAGGCCTCTCTCTCTTGCTTTTCAATCAGAAGACAAGAGGCGAAATCTTTTCCTTCCTCCTTCTTCTTTCGCTTTGACTTTTCGATTGTTATATAGAGATCCTCTCTCGTCTTTAGTTTCGAGAATCGGCCTGATTGCCATGCGGTGCGGGAGTGAGGGAGGCCAGCAGCAGCAACATTGGCAATTAGTGACAATGATATACCTAGGCGTCTCTGCTGCCGCTCCAACTCGGCCAAGTTTCCCCAAGAGAGGCATAGAGAGAAAGAGACAAAAGGACGCGGAATTCGCCGGAAATGTATACATCTACGTCGTATCCTCCGCAGCAGCAGCGGAGGCCGTGAATGCATTATAATGCGCCAAAGACATGCACAAGTTGCCTCTTATATTATACCTAGATAGACGGCCGTTTCTTATTTCTATTTTTTGTTTCATGTGTTTCTTCCTGTAAAAATAAAAGTCCTGACCTTTCGGTTTCTCCCTCCCAAGTGCCTGCGTGTTTCATTACGCAGACGACGCCATCCTCTACCGGGAAAACTACAATATCTTTTCCCATTTATGAACGTTAGACCAGAGGGGCACAGCACAGCACAGAAGTGCCCAAAAGCCTAGTTCCGGTTTGAATAAAAAAAAAAAAAAAAGAAAAAAAGAGAGAAGGCCACGCCCTTATTTGTCGTCAAAAAGTCAAAACTAGGCAAGAGGGGGGGGGGGTCACGTTGGCAGCGTAGGGTGTGGTCAGTCGGTCGTATAAACAAATGCGCCAAAAGACGATGTCTCCACTAACCCAGGGCCGGTATAGTACGTGATATTATAGAAATATGCGCACACAATATCATGAATGAGAAAATGCGACGGCCATGATATTTGATGCGATTGTCGCTTCAGTGACGACGACGACGACGGCCGTCTCCCCCTTTTCTTGTTCGCCCGGCTGCATGTCATTTCCGGAGAGACGGAGAGAGAGAGAGAGCGGTCGTACGTATGCGTGCGTGCGTGCAAGAGTTCGTTAAGATGATGGAACGAATCGAATCCCTCGCAATGCACGGCGACAACGACGACGACGACGGAGGCCTGCACCAGAAACAAAAGTGTTTTTTACGAGTCTCCGTGTCCGGCCCTCGTTGCGTCGCCCACCCACAACGGGGCCAAAAGTACAACCGTTGCAAATGCGATTCACTTTTCAAGTGACATTCCCGCGCTAATGCTCTGCACCAGTGGCGTCATCCAAGGCCAAGACGGGGGAAAAAGAGAGGAAGAAACTGCTGGGCAAACAAATGAAGAGTTTGCTGCTTTCTCTTATTATTATTCGTCGGCGCGGTGGCCAACTGCCAACTGTCAAGTTCGTTGGAAAACGACGGCCAAATGGCGAAACGGGAGGAATCAGGAGAGAGTCGTGATGGGAATGACGACGACTGGAGTCAACGCGGGCGGGATCGGGCGCAGTTGACCCGTGAAAGCGATAAAGAAAAGCTCCAGGCATTTCACAGGCTGGCAAGAAAGCCAGCTAGAGAGAATTTACATACCACGCCCAGCTGTGCGGATTGACACGAAATGATAGTCTATAGACCTACTGTACGACGACGACGACTAGTAGACGACTTTTACTGTGTAAAACAACTACATCTTTGCGATGCCCACCCCCCGGAAAACAAAAAAACATTCAACCCCAAATGAAAAAAGGAAAATCAAGGGCCGTCGAGCGGTCAGCGCCACGCCCAATAAAATCAAATCGTCCGACGCCGCCGTCTGCGTGAAAACACTAAATGAAAAGCAGATAGGACCAGAGCAGAAGCTGCGCTTGCCGATCGATGGATCGATCCGCAGCTCGGCTTTACTCGTCGCCGTCCATCGTCGAAAAATCAAAAGGAGCCCGAAAAATACAAAAACCGACCAGCAAAACCCCAAGATGGAAATCTCTTTTTCTTTAACGCACCGGACATCGTCTTAAAGTAAAGACGGCCAAGAGTAACTTGTCACGCTTGCACAGCCTTTAGCGGATGGGATTAGCCCAGGTTCCATTGTGCTCCCACCAATTGCAATTGGCCCCCACCATCACCTCCTGGACGGTACCCCAGCCAAAAGCGAGAGAGAAAAAAGGTGGATATCGTTCTACTGGTAGGACGGACTTGTATGAAGCACGTGTTGACTGCACTACTGGGACGTTTGCAGTCGCTTCCCTTTAGCGACTACTTAAACATCACGCGCCCTTCCGCTGGCAAATAGGAAACGCCGCGAGTTGAATTGACGTCAACAAGGGCCACATCAATTCTATAAATCTGGGCCCCCTCAAAAATTTATTTTCAATATTCAGAAAAAGAAGAAGAAGAAAAAAAGGAGGAGCTATTCATTTCCAGGATGGAAATTCAAGATTGAATCGCTACTAACCCCCCCATCCCTACAACCACGTCTATATACTTGAGCGTCGTTTCAAGCTGACGTTGGCTCGAGATGGACACTTGGATAGATTGGATGAGCCAGTCTACACCAGCAGTTGGCTGGGCCACTCTTTTATTGACTTCATTTTCGAATCAAAAGGCAGAAACAAATCCCGGCCGATAAAGGAGAAAAAAATAAATAAATAAGGAGCGCGTCTATAAGAAGAGCTGAGCGAATGTGTTTTTCTCTTCTCCCACCATCAGTTTTTGTCAAGTATCAAATGACACGCCACCATATCATCATTAGGGCTGCCGACTCTTTATACATTCGCCTTCTTTGCCTCGAGTTTCTCGGAAGGTGGGCAATGATAGGCGATCCTCGCCTTTACACTTTCTCATCAACTTCATCATCAAGTTTTGCCTCTCATCTTCCCTCCTCCGTTCCGCATCACCCGAAACTTCTTCTTCTTCTTCTTCTATCGGGACCCAATTAGTAGGCGAAAAGCTGAAAACTGAATTACATGACATTGAGACGCTGCCTCCTCCTCCGCATCAGCTGCCAGACCCCATCACTTCCACATCACACACCTCCTCGATTCGATGTGGCAAGTAAAAGAAGAAGAAATATAAGGACCAGTCAAAGTCTTTTTAGATTACGGCCAAAATGTGTACTACGCACCAGCCCAAGTCTCTACCGCATTCTGCTCACACAAAAAGGAGAGGAACCGGATGGATGGGAAATTGCAACACCTCAAAGCGGGCCGAAAAACTCGACGAAAGTGAAACGGATACTAAAAAGTCTTCAATCTGTCTGGTTAGTGGGTATAATATCGGTTGTTATCTCATTTAAACCGCTCGTTCGTTTCAATGAAAGAAAGACAAGCCAAAAAAGAGAAAAGACTTTATGATATTTCCTTGTACTACGGTGCAGCAGAACTCCGCCTTCTCCCTACGTATAAAAGTAAGTCTCACATAATCAATAGTTACAGCAGTTCCTTTTCAACTTTTGCAGCGGAGCTGCTCCGGCTCTCCTATTTTAAGGGGTGGCCATGGACTGGAGCCCTGCCTATTTTTATTTTTCGCGTATTTTATTTGGATCAAAAGGAAGCCAGTGCGATTCTCTTTCACTGCATTTCGGAAAGTTCTTTTGCGAATTTCGTCGAGACATTCTTTATGTGAACGAGCCAACCAGCAGAAATCGAAATGGAAAAAGCGAGAGAGGAGAGAGTCTATAGACGCTAGAGAAACTCTTTTGGTTTCCTGCCTTGGAGAAGAAATTCCAAAGACAAACAAAACGCGGATGCTGGGCCTCCCTTCATTTGATGGCGGTTCGCGAGGCAACAGCAACAACAACAAACAATAAAAGAAAAAGAAAACAATGACAGACTTTTTCTGCGGCTGAAATGTTTCGATTGCAATTTTCCAAAAGAGAAAAAGACAAATAAATAACATCCGAGCCCAACTATAAAAGAAGTGGCATTCAACTGGAAAAGAAAAAGAAAAAAAGGACGAACTTGAAAATGAAAAGGGAAATAAAAACCCCCCACTGAAAACCTTTATAAGAGTTGCCTAACAAGTCTCAGCGTTTTGTTTGGTTTTCTTATTGTCGTGGCTGCTGTCGATTCGGATTGGCCGGGAATAAAAGAAGTGAGACAACAGTGCGTGGCAAAGTACGTCATCAACTCATCAATATCTAATACACAAAGAGGGAGAGAGAAAATCAAAAGATTTGGTTTGCAAGAGATGACAGGGAAAAGAAGAAGAAGAAAAAAAAAAAGGTTTTGTGGGGCTTCAAAAATAAAAGAAGATCCTGTCCGCAGACAGACACAAGAGCGGGCGACACGATGCGCATGGTGGATCAAGCCATGGTGACAAACGAACGTTATTCCACTCCGTTAGATATTCACGTGATTGGACTTGAAACTTTTGTTGTTGTCTTTGTGTGTGCGCGCCTCCCTTTGGTCCTGATGGACACATCGTGGAAAGAAAAAGGCAACTATTCCGAGTCTTTACTCCCCAATCAGTTTCATTTGGACTTTATCCAGTTATTAAGCAAATCGTGTCGCGGGTTCCCAATTGCGCCGTCCAATTTCATTATGACATCATCACACGGTCCCGTTGCCGCGGACCCGCTGTGTCAACCGAGAAACTAGACACACAATCAATGTGGGAAACAAATCTTAAAGGATGTTTCCCATCAGCTGACGCTTTCTCCCCCACCACCAAGAAACAAAAAATGTTATGCCACATTAACTTCCCACAGCCCCCACCACCGCAACAACAACTCCATCTAGTAGTAAGGCAACTGCCGCTGCTGCGCGCAATAATCATCAAACAGAAATAAAAAATAATCCACAAAACCAACAAACAAACAAACGAGCGGAACGCGACGTGTGCAATGATGTATACGTAATAACACGAGAAATAAAAGGAGCTAAAAGAAATCGGCTCGTCTATTTTGTAGACCATTGCATCCATCCATCCATCTATCGCGTCCATCTTTTTATCCGGCCCACCTCTTTTGAGAAAGAAGAGGCAAAAGAAAAAAGAAGAAGAAGAGGGGGAAAGAAAAGAGATCGGGACAAATGGAACAAGAAAAAGGAGAAGAGAATAAGAAGGAGCTGCAATGACAACGAGGCGCTCTGATTTACGATGCAACCATACGAACTGGAGGCTGGATGGATCCACTGGATCCTTATATATTTATATATGAGGGCTGTGTGTGTGTGTGCTACATATATATATCTATGGAGTATCTACTACTAGTAAAGGCCGACCGAAGAGCGACCGACCGACTGCCATGTAGCAATATCGCCCCGTGCTGCAATCATTCCTCTCTCTCTTTCCTTCTCTTCCATTTCTTATTGCCTTGTCTGCGCTGAAAGAGGGAAGAAGCGTCGAAGCGTGGGCCGTTTACCAAAGACGCCGGCCAAGGAAAAAAGAGAAGAAATCAAAGTGACGGCAACGCTCACTATATCTATCAAAAGTTGCTCCTTGTCGCCAATACTCTGACGCTTCTCTCTCTCCCAACGCCGCCCAATAAATAAAAATACAAACACGTTCAATCAAACAAATAACAGCAGCAGAGCTCGAGCACAGAGTCCCAAACAGTTAAGGCTGCGCCGATATATCAACACCAATTCGCGTTATTATGTGTACAGCAGGGCGGGCGTCGAAAGTCAACAGCCAACGCGAAAGAGTTTCAATTGATTGACAGGTTTCACTGCGACTTTTGATTTTCGCTCGGCTCCTCCCATCCGACCCACACAAAATAAATAGCGGGGGAGAAAAAAAAAAGAGTGGTTGCAAACACAAAGACTCACGGTTTTAAACGGAAAAAAAAATAACTTTGTGTATCGGGGAAAGAAAACTAGAAATGTGTCAGTCGTGAAAAAACGTTTGAGGTTCTTTGTTGTTTGTTTGAAGTTTTAAAAGTCGCCCGAATTGACGAGGAAGTACTATAAAGAGAGAAGAAATCAGTTGGGTTTTTTTTTTCAACAAGCAATTGTCGTTCGTCTTTACATGTTTAAGTCTAGAGTTGGATGGCGCTCCCCCCTCCCATCCAATAGATGAGCCAGTCTTAAAGGCTCTATAAATACACGTCGGGTAGATCAATCAAAAACCACCGCGGAAACGGGACGGATTCGTTCCGTTCGGGAGGCGGTGGGCGATGCAAGAGACAACGGACACAAGATCGATAGCAACATCTCACCACCTCTCTACCAGTCCCCCCCCCCTTTCTTTATCATCTCACGACACACACAAAAAAAAAATAAGATGTACGTTTTGAATCCGTTCGTGATTAATGCACATAATGGCCATCATCTGACAACCTTTGCAACGTCCCAGGCGACCATTACAGAACTTGCCGCGAATTTTATGATTCAAATATTTGCCCAGGCACCAAAAATAATTATTTTAGTTGTTTTGTTTTGTTTTTTCGCGATAGTGCGCGAATACGACCGAGGCGGACTCCACGGCACCGCCGTATGCGCGTGTTTTATGTGTACTCGTCTTTTATGCGCCATATTTTAGATTAGACGTCATATAATAATATACAAGGCCTATACAGCAAGACTGCCGGAGACTATGACTACACAAACTAGAATGTAATCATGAAAATTATACCAAGTCGTTCGATTGAGCCGGCAGGGGGACGGCCGTGTCTCATTAATCCCGACGACGTCGACGACAACAACGTCGGCCCCCCTTTTTCTTTTCTCCCAAAGTCCACAAGGTATTCAACGAGGAAATGCATCGGGGGACAAGAGGCTGATGATTGCGCAATAGACGGACGTCGCTGCACTGTGACGTTGTAGTACACAAAACATTTTGTGTTGTTATGATTAACTATTGGACCTAAAGGACCAAGGGGGGGTCTAGACTGATTATTAAAGACAAGAGGAGGCCGCAATCTCCAGCGAGATTTCGGAGGAGGAGGAACTGCTTACGGAAGGGCAACAGTCCGTGATGAGTAGAGGATTGCTCAGCTCTTGCCCTTTATTCTCCTTACATATTATCTAATACTGCCGCTGCTGTCGTCCTATAGAGAGTCTACAGAGATGTGTGTGTTTAATCCACAGAGGGGAGAAGATAAGGAGGGCGAACTCTCTGTGAGTGTACTGCCGTACAGCTTCATTTCCGACGGAGACATCCGCTGGCGGACTGGATATCAACGACGGACTCAATCAAGTATACAGACGAGATTATTTCGGGGGCTCTCGCTAGCTGCGACCAGTAAATACAAAAGGGGGAGAATAATCATATCAGAAAAGAAAAAAAAGTGGTGCATGGCATCCACAAAAAAATGTAGGTCAGCAAATCTACCGTCGCTCCTTTCATTTGGCAACGACCAGGCAGAAAAAGAAACCCTCCCACCCGACAAGCATTGATTTTGGCATAGAAAAGACCAGCCGCCAAATAAAACGGGAAAAAGTAGGAACAACTAGACATGAAAACCAAATCCGGAAAAGAAAAGACCCATATAGACATCCGGCCAGATGTGGGGGGTGGGTTTCCATTCATTCCGATGATATTATAACTAGGCCATCGCCCATTTCTTTCAAGAAAGGTTTGATATCGACGAGAATAACGACTAAAATAGAACAGTGAACCCCAACCAAGAGGTAAGAATCACAAGAATTTGCCAATTAGCCAAATTATTGGCTCCATACCTTTCGACATATTCCCGGAATAAAACCCCCCGGCAACTCAAAACTTTACGGAATGCTTCAATTTAAAAAAAATATATAGAAACGAGGGGTCATCGACTGTCAAATTTGTCAATTATTCGAGTTGCTTCGTTACGAAAGGAAACTTGCCTGTCGACTGCGCCTTCACCGGAAAGCACGAGACCTACAGGACGAAACATACAAGACACGGCCAAGAGTGAATATACTTAATGATGAGCTATTATATGCTAGTAGTTGGTCATCTTCAAAGAGTCTACACTGCAGTTGCATTCAGTCTTGCTCTGGTGTTGGTGGGAGTGGGGGGCTGTGGAGAAAGGGACTCATCAACTAAACAAACTAATAATCAGATGAGCACCAGTGTCCGACACGTGTTCCTGCTGGTCTCTAAAAACATCCGTCTCTGCCCAGTCTACACCTCCGCACGATGCGCGACTATACTACCAGGCTGCGGTATGTATGGATCTCCTCCAGCACACAAGTCGCGCATCTGCTGCTGCCGCTTTTGAACTATCGAACCAATCAGAAATGAATTATGCAAGAGTCTCTTTCCCCGGCCCCCCTATCCCGTTTCCAATATGGAGCCGAGCGGCAGCTGGCCGCCTTCATTTCTTTTTCATGCAACGAAAACCATTCGACGAGCTTCACTTCTTTCTTTCCCATTTCTTTAGAAGAAAAAAAAGGAAGCACATTCTATCCCTTTTCTCGTCTTTCGGCCGCTGGAATAATAATAACGCATGTATAGTTCACATGCT
This sequence comes from Daphnia pulex, assembly GCF_021134715.1. Taxonomy (NCBI): domain Eukaryota; kingdom Metazoa; phylum Arthropoda; class Branchiopoda; order Diplostraca; family Daphniidae; genus Daphnia; species Daphnia pulex. The sequence goes on along the minus strand of NC_060018.1, from coordinate 564,875 downwards.
GCTGATCCTAGGCGAAACGTCCTGATACCGAACGTGCCTGATCCGACTCTTTCGCTCTGACTTTTCACGACGACGTCACGCCGACAAGCTCACGGGGCTCCTCTTTCTCTCCCATGTGCTCCGGCAGACACCACCACCACCAGCCCACCCACACTAACCCTGTGTGTGTGTTTGTGCGTCTACATTTAGGAACACACACACACGACACACTGGTTACTAGATCCTCTTTGGCCTCCAATCCCTTAACCAAGTTGCACAAGGAACGGATAACTTTTTCTTTAGGGAGAGACCCGAGACGCTTTTACTTGTCCAACTTAATTCTTTGCCTTCTTCCCCCCTTTTCTTACTGATCCGCAATGGACTCACCGGGACTCGCTAACCGCAAAAAAGAGTTGAATAAGAAAAAAAGAAGGAATTTAAGGAGATTCAGACTTGAATTCTATTAGGGAACGTGACTTAAAAGAATAAGCAATCGCCCATCATTTTGTCGAAAGAAAAAGGCCATTTTGAAAACTAACTGGGCCAACGCGACAGCTCGGCGCCCGCAAACTCGACGGAAACATCGTCGCTGCCTTCCATCACCAGAGGCGCAAAGCAACGGAGGAAAAAAAGAAAATCCGGGCAGCAGCGCGAAAAAGAAACGGAATGGGGAAAAAGGCGTGGGATGTGATTACGGAAGGAACGGAAGGTGAAATCGAATCAAGAACAAGAAGGAGGAAAAAAGTGTCAACCGGATGGATGGATGGATGGACGGGGAAAAGAAAGAAAACAATCCCCCCACTTTTCCAGCGAAGGAACTTTGCAGTCGAGGACGGAAATAAAACGAAAGAAAGTCGAGTTGATTGACTGGCACAAGAGATGCAGCTGATGAGCGAACGACAAGAGTTGCTGCTCTAACGCTATTCAATTATGTGGAGAGAAAAGTTAACGGCGGGAGAAAAAGAAGGTCACCCAGTCCAGCCGAACCGAGTACAAACGAACCCGTAAATAAATGTCGCCGTGAATTAAAAAAAGAAAAACCCACAGTTAATGTCACGATTGACGCGTGTTCACGTCAACGCATTTATCTTTTTACCAGACCCTTTAATGAAGCCTCAGAGCGATCCTCCACTCTCACTGGATCAACATTAGCAACGATTCTTCGTGTATGCAAAAATTTGAGCGGAACAATAAGAGAAAACGGGACAACTGGACTTTGTTGGGTTGTTTTCTTCTTTCCTTTCTCTCGTTGTCCAGGGGGACTTTGACGTCTGCCGCACGTAACTCTGGCGTCGCTCCTACTGGCGTCACCGCATTCATCCACCGATCGATCAGTCGTCAGCCCGTCAAGTCAACAAATAATCGAGAAAACACTTTCAATAACAGGACAGCGGGGCATTCGCCTGGAATAAGATGAAACTCCACACAGGACTTGACTGACCGTTTTTTTCCCTCTTTCCCGTCCGTCCACCCCTCCAGTCAGTCGTGTGTCAATAAGCCGAATAGGAAGGATGGACGGGCGGCCTATCCGGAGTGTGAATCCTCAAGTGCTTGCCACCCGAAATACGACGGACGTCACAGCGTCAAATAAATAAAGAACGTGGCGACGAGTCTGGCACACAACGACGACAAACACAGAGAGAGAAACGAAATCGTCCGTCGCCAATATCCAGCAGCGTATATCCCATCTGCTGCAAAGCTGCTGCTGCCTACACTTCTTCAAAATCTCTCCTCCTGTTGTATATAGATGGGCCTATTTCTTTTTTTGGGGTCGACACACCCAACGTGACGTAAAAAGTCCAAATTTACCAAGATGATATCGAAACAGGATGAAAAATATCCAACCATTCCTTTTGCACCCCTCGTTAGAGTTGGATCCGTTTCCTTCCGGCCGAACATCATTAATCGCCTTTAGCCAGTGTAGCGTTCTAAATACCTATTTGGGGGAGCTAGACAATGTCCGAGTCTCCGCCAACACAAAGACGTGCACAGTGGGCGTGTCGAGTCAAAAGAAAACAAGACTAGACAATCCCACTTGAAAGGGGGAAGACAACGAACGGAAATGAAAGGGAAGAAAACGGGAGGATGATCTGGATGAAGCGACATCACTTACCGGTCGTGCTGCCGTACATGTGGAACCAAAAGGAGAAGCAAACTCCTTCGTCGGCCACGGCGGATGCTTCCGGTTGGCCGTAAACGGGTGAGAAGAGTCGGGCCGTGTCGTTCAGGACTCGCGGGCTGGAAGACTCGATGAATAAGTAATGACCTGCGACGACAAAAGAAGCGAAAAAGAGGTTAAAAATATCAAAATCGTTGAAGCGGAATAAATAAATAAAAAAGAATCGCATGTCGGGCCGACAGGAAGGTAACCTTGCGGTTTGTGCGGTTGTTGTGGTGGATTGATCCGGCGAGAGGAGGTCGATAAATAGATAGAGAAATGCACTATACATAAGCCATAGATCGGTTGACACGTGCCTTCTCCCATTGGTCGGCATCAAATAGTCCGTGCCGATATCAAAACATCACACGGGGCTCAAATCGTTGCCGCGTCCAGTTTCTCCCCGTCAATTTCCCTTTTCTCTCTGCACTGGCCTCCTCCCATCGCCAAACATCTTTGTTGGCCTTACATCGAACGACTTTTAGTCGGCATGCACAGACGAGTTATGTGCACAGCACGTTGCCAAGCGTATAGAGAGTTTGGCTAGTGTTTAGATCCCACCGTACTCCTGGGGCGGATGAAAAGGGACCCCCAGAAGAACGTGTTTCCATGGAATCTTTCGCTTCGTTTTAGCCTCAAAGGCGAATAAAAGGTCTGTGCCCTGACTCCTGAAAGACTTGGGCACTATTAAAGGAAAAGGCTTTTTTCCTTGCCCGGCCCTATTCCCCAGCTCTTTCACCCACTTGACTCGTCTACCCTCTTTCTCATGCAAATAGCACTCGCTAGAAATACACACACACAGTCGTGGACTGTGTGTTACACATACACTCTGCACGTTTTGTTGGGTGCTGCTTCTTCTAATACGATCGCACTGCAGGGAAAACCACCTAGTCGGCCTCCAGTTGGTGAAAAACTGGGCCATCATTACCATACGAGAGACAAGTCTAACGGAGAAAGACCAAGACGAACGAACGCGGGATAACAGTTGCATGGAAAACAAATTCCCACCGCAGCTGACAATCTCCTCTCCCTTTTTTCCGACCGTGTAGTTCCTCGAGCCTATTTCCATCATCATCCGCACACTTAACAACTTCCCAGTCCCGCCCCTGTCTCAACTAAAGTCTCGCCTCCTTGTGTACAGTACACTGTAATAACACCCCACTGCATTCCCTTGATGAAAAGAGACGGACGTCTCACGTAAGCTCTTTTTCCTCCTCTTTTTTTTTTGTCCCCCATTTAATTTTTGTTGGCGGGACAGAGAAGGATCAGCAGTTTCCTTTCAGTTTCCTTTCGGCCCCAGTTTAACATCGCCCCTTGTGCCTTGTCGCCTTCGCAAAGTTGAAACGATAAATCATCCGACGCAAAATGAAAAGCTCCCTCCCCGAAAAAAGTTTTGGAAAAATGCGGGGAAATCCCATTCAATGGAGAGGAATGAAAAAGAGGAAAATGATCATAACTGACCGGCTTTGCCTTGGCCCAGGGTGTGATCGAAAGACGGGCCGGTTCCAAGGTGAAACGACGGCGTTCCGTAGTTTTGCCACGTCCAGTCAAACTCGTCGGTCCTCGTGTCCTGGACCCATCCGCAAAGGTCGTCGCTCTCAAAGTCGCAACGCGTCGCCGACTGCTGCACTCCGCTGGCTAAATAAATAAGAAAAATCACGTCAGAAAATTGCACTGTCAAGTCGAGTCGGAAACCGAATCAGAAAGTCACTCATCCACCGCACAAATTGGCCCAGTCTCAGGCCCTGGGGCGGCCATCTCTTATGAAAGTGATTGCTTTAGACATAGTGGCCAAGGCGCTACACGACGGCCCTTTATGAGCAAGGAAGGCAAGGGGAGGTGGGATGGATACGCTTGGTTGAATTATAATAAGTTGGATGGGACAAAGATCCAGTTAAGAAAAGCACAAGACCATCAGGATCGATTGTTTTCAGACCCAATACTTTACGACTTGCAGTGTGGACCCTCAAGGCCATCTCTCGTTCGAGTCGACAACCAACGACGTTGATCAAACAACCAGCAACAACAACAACAACTTATCGATGAAATAAACAAAGACACGAAAAGTGGGTTGACCTTGGCAAAGAGGGGCTGTTCCATTCCAGTCGAATTTGTCGACGCAGTAGATCATGGGCGAACCGGATGGCCTATACCCCGGATTGCACTCGAGTCTCATGACGGCCCCTCCGTTGCTGGCGATGAATCTGCCCGACGGAGGCGACGGAATATACGGACAGCCTTTAGCTAAACAACGTCAAAAAAGGCACAAACAAGTAAATCAATTAGGTAAACCCAAATGTTTATAGAGTCGCCGCCAGTAAGTCAATTCGAATTCAAATCTACACACGAGGGTCAGAAAGACCAAAGGGGCCGAGGAGTCGGTCGTAGGCGATGCGCGTCAACTTGAGATAAATCACGGCCAATGGCAATAATCCGACGAGCCGTGCCGACCCGACAGTCCTATGCCGAATTGCGGATATTAGCTCAAAGGCCGATTCAACGGCTTCTTTTCATCTTTAAAAAATGTACTGCAAAAGAGAGATCCAATTTCCAGGCCGTCGTATTTCATCTTCCTGATGTGCTTTGCTAGGTCTACCGTATTTTCGCCCACTTGAATCGATAAAATAAACGGAAGAAAACAAAAAAAAAAGAAGGAAAGAAAATAACGCAAGGCCAACTGTTCACTCAGTCCGCACACATGCAGTTCCTTCGTTCTTGTTCGTTTTCCATCTCGTCGGCTTTTCTCCCTTTTTGGCGTTCCGTTTCCAGAGTGGACGCTGTTACTTTGCAGAGGACTATCGAACTGGATGTGAGCGCCGGACAAAAGAAGAGAAAGAGGCTCCTGCCTGGGATGTATAGAGACAAATGATCATAGGCTGGCGCAGTGGCCCGTTTCTGCTGGCCAACTTCCACCAGGGAGAGAGAAAAAAATGTCCAGTGGCGCGGATCAATTTACGACGGCCGTCGCCGTTGAAATGGAATCGTAAAAGTCAATGATTCGACGTACATTACGTGCCAATATACATAGAGCTACTCGCGTCGAGCCTCCCGTCCCGCCGACCCGTACACATTTCATAAAGTAAACGCACGACGGCACTACCGAGTATTTGTCTAGTTTATGCATGGATGTCGACCAAACATCCTACTACTCACTGGCACAGACTGGAGCCTCCGATGTCCACTCGCCCTGGAGACACGTCGACGTGCTTTCGCCAACCAGGACGTAATCTCGATTGCAGCTGTATTTAACTACGCGGCCGCCCGAACGCAATTTGATTTTGCCGTTTTTCAGGACGACTTTGGGGCAAGTGTCTCTCTTTCGGCTGTTATTGCCACCTGGATGCACAGACAAAAAGGGGCGAAACAACGTTACAATAAACGACGACGACAACAACTCGAGTCAAATATTTCATTACCGGTTTGCTGGCAATGGGCCGCGTTCAACCAGAGGATGAGGGTTATTAACAACAGGGTCGGGCACTTCCAATTCCTTCTGGCCGCCATCTTCGCAAAGTCGTCTCGCGAAACAAATAAACAGTCGATAATAATAGCGCGCCCAACAAAACAACAAACACAACGGCGACGATGGCACAAATCAACAACTTTTGCTAACGACTTTCAATGTGGGCCACACTTTGGTCGATGATTTCCAAGCCACTGATTCGACTCGTATCACTCGGACTTGGTTACTGACGCCCAAGTCCACGGGAAAAAAATCCAAATAACTCTGAAAACGACGACCCAAAATAATAAAAACAGGACCTGACCAGTAGCACTTGCACATCATAGACGACTCATTTGTTTCGCCTTATCAATTTTTTTCCTAGTTGGCTCGACCCTGCTAGGAGCGGAAACTGTTATTTAGTGCTATAGGACACACAATCTGGTCGGAGCCAAAAGACAAAAAAAAAAAAAGGATGAAAGAGCGTATGCGTATCTCAGCCGGATGCAACGCCCTTCAATAATTTCTCCACCACTTTTCCCCCCTTACCAACAAACTGATTAGCCGATAATCAGATGATGAGCTAAAAAAAAGGGAAAACACAGACAACGTCTCTTTCGCATTGTCATTCGCCACAAGTTCCCCACTGCATAAATTCGATATAAACCTGGATAAAATTAGGCATGTCCCTAATTGAATAAAGACTTACCGAGAATTCACAAGATCTTTTCTGTGATAGATGACATTCAGTCGGCCTTGGTGCTGATTCGCCTTGTTTTCTCCGTTTTTCGGTGGTGTTTTCTTCTTTTATCTTCCTATATTTATTTTTCCCGGAATGTGACAAACGAATTCAGGCCGTTATTCAATCAGCGACTTGGGCACAGAGGGAATTGGAGCCATTGTTTGCTTATTTACGTCATAAGGAAAACCCTGAGAAATACAAAAAAATTGGTAAGAAAGAAAAAAAGCGTATAGAATAAAAGTAGCAATCATGACATGAAGCCAGCCATCAGGTTCGTTGCGACACAATAGAAAGACTTAATATCACCAAGGTATCTATATTATATGTTAACAAAAGAGGATTCAGCTGATAACTTACTTAATTTGGATGCTATGGTATACAATAGCCACAAAAAGTGGTGTTTTCTTTTGGCTGAGTTGCTGGTGGAGGATCAATAGTTGAGCCTATCTATTCCTCTCGCCAAAAAAAAAAAAGAGAAGTGAAGATGTGCTGCAGCTGTTTACATTGAGAGAGCTTTAAGCCTGGAATGATGCTCAGAGCGATAAGTCTGGACAGATGGCCGCGTGTATATACAGCCATCTTGGCACTCGGGTAATATTCGCCAACACTATCACGTTGCCTCTTGAGAAGTTGCAAATGCTCATCCAGCAGTACATAATAGCCTAAATGGTTGTGAACAAAGTGATAATAATGATTCTTGGGAAGGACTCACAAATTCATACGTAGTAGTGGACACAAGTAAAAAACTGAGTGTACAAAGTCTAGCAGCACTAACAATGAAATATTAATGGGATCGTTTTATCCTCACTTTAACATAGCTTTTTGAGCTAGCACTACAAGGAGGCTCAATGAATTTGTGTAGTCTACTAGTTACTCTAATTCTGCATAAAATATCAAATGATATCAACACATTACATATTTTGGTTTAACTCAGGGTATCTGTTTACCATTAACAAAAAACTACTTGATAGCTAAAAACTAACATTGAAGAAGCTGTAGACAATGGACAGAGCATTTTCTGAGATGCAAGGGAAGCAAACAAGCACGTGGCATCCAATATTTCGACTTTATAAAATTGTATCCCGTGCACGTGTCTATTATCTATTCAATCTGTCAACTAATAAGTCGTGGGCTTACTGGGCTACGTTTAAAAACACCAATGGCTGTTGGTTGTTTGACTTGTATCTCGTGAGGCTGCATTTATATCATAAAAGTTACTTACTAATCCATACCGTTTTTAAAAAGAAATTAGGAACTGTGTGGAGTGCTGCCTATTTCATCGAAGCACATGCAAATTTGCAACTTTCCCGCATTGCTCCTCGCCTCTCAGCAGTTAGGTTCTTCTGCTAAAAATTGTAATAAAATGCGCCGATGCCAGATAAAAGTCTCAGTATTTTTCGAAAGAACAAAGCAAAGCACGATTTGACCATAATAGTCTGTATCTGTGATTTGACGATTTATTAGTTTATTACAATAAAAAAAATGAAAAATCGAAAATTTGTTCCCCTATTTCAAGAGAAATTTCAAGAGAAATATTGGAACTGGTCGAGGCAGAACACTATTTGTTGGAAGAAAATCATTCAAATAGCAAAAATCAACAGAATTTTTGCGTTTTTCAAAGCCGTAACAAATTTCCAATTACATATCTCTTAAAGTTGCGTTAAAATGATACCTGGAAGGAACTGATATTGCTAAATAATACTTAATGTACTAGATAATTCTACAGTTCTAGATAATAACACAATGCGCGTTGCACTTTATGTAGTGAATATTATTGACGCATCGCAGCGTCAAGAACTTCCATTCCACGAAGAACCATCTCTTCTTGGTAGGGTAGTCCTATCATTTGAATTGCTAGCGGCATTCCTGTAGCCCCTTTAGTAGTCTAAATGGGTATTTTTAAACAAACAAAATAATATAATATAATTCAAGCTTACTTAATATTCAAGCAACACGAAGTACTAACCGCTTTAACAAGATTGCAAACCGCGTCAGAATATTTGTATTCGACTTCTAACTTGGCTTGATCTTCTACGTTTTCCTTGTCAATCGGTAGGATTCCAACAGGAAAATCAAGAAAATTGTACAGGCTCGTATACGAGAGAGCAGCTATTGATTATCAAGAAATGTAAAATAATAAACGTTAAACTATATAGATTAATTGGAATAACTCACGGGCAAGCTTGCTGACATCTACAGAACGTGGAGCCGGGCAAGCGAAACATGGTCCTATACACAGGTCGAGTTTTTGCTCTCGCCAATGCGACAAAAATTCTTCCTTGTACAAATTCTTCTTTGTAATTTCGCTCCAAAGCTGGTGGGTTTCACGGATTCTGTTTCCTCCAAGACCTAGATTTTTATTATTATTTTAAATTATACTAAAAAAAAAAAAAAAAAATGGGTAGGCAGTAAAACTATTGCTGGACCAATTACCTAAGTAGACGGGCATCAATTTGGCAGAAAAAAAGGGCCGAACGAGTCGCTTAACAAAGGTAGGAATACTCAATGCACACTAAAGTTATTTAATTCTTGTTAACTGAATAAAACCAACGAATAATATACAAAATAGTTGTAATAAGAATATACTACTTACCAGCGTAGGTTTAAGAACTGGGTCAATGTCGTCATTAGAACTAAGTAATGGAGTAAGAGAAATTTTGAATAAAGAGACGAACTAAAATCAAAGAATAGCAGTAAGATTACAGCGCTTCGAGTAAATATCTGCTTTGATCGGCCGTCAGTATGCTGATAAAAGAGTTAAGAACGTATTCGACGCGCGGAGGAAGGAAAGGGACGAGTTCATGTCCTGATGCTTCTAATTTAGCTTTGGCAATTTGGATGGCTCGGCGGATTCCGGGGGTTGTAGGGAAGAAACCGTCATCTTCATAGTAACCAATCCGAAGGTTTCTTTTTTCTGAAAACATCTTTACAACATTCAATTGATTAAGTCAAATAATTCCAAAGCATTTAAAAAATTAAAAAATACTTTCTCATTCCAAGGAATGGGTAACAGGTCAGGATCACCATGAATCTGGAGATGATTGTCGTTTAGAAGAAGTTTTGTAACGGTTACAACAGTTTGGGAATCACGAGCCATGATTCCTGGAACAGATGCAACTTTAACCAAGAAATGATAATTATACTAGACTGAATATAACGAATAGAAGGTTTAAGATAAGTATAAATATTACCTCCGACATTAGCTACAGCGACCTTTCTGAATCCCTTCATGCTGTAAAAAGAAAACGATAACATTAAATGTTTTCCCCACAAAGATGAATTTATACCTAATTCTTGAAGTGGTCGGTTTAATTGAGTATATTCCACAAAAAGCTGCCGGAAGACGGACACTGCCTCCTATATCAGAACCGATTCCTAGAACATCAGAAGAAAATTTAAAAAAAAAAAAAAAGTTAATAAATCATTTGTTTAAAATCAAATACAGCACCTATCGGCGACCCGCCAGCAGCAATGAGACAAGCTTCTCCTCCAGTTGAACCACCGGGTGTTCGCTCTTTGTCCCATGGATTCATAGTCAATCCCCAAATAGGGTTACTGCACCCAAAGCTAAAACACAAAAGCCAAGTCTGTCAAAACAACAGTCTATGAATATCAAAGCAAAGGAAGGTCCACCTCATATTGGTTTGAGGGATATTGGTTTTACAAAACGGAATTGCTCCGAGCATTTTTAAGGCAATAACTATTGCGGCGTCTTCAGTAGAAGGTTGATTGAGAAATCTCGAAATACCAATTGTACTGTCGTATCCAATTATTCCAACATTGTCTTTCACGCTGAACGGCAGCCCATGAAGCGGACCTTTCTTTCCACCAAGGGCTGCATCATCATCTAGCTTCTTGGCCCATTCCTACGACGGCACGAAAAATTAGATGAAAACAGACGGGAAACTACCGAGTAGGCCTAATGCTCTAATTATTTGAAACATACTTCAGCTTCTAGGATGAATTCCGTGATGCAATTGTATTCAGTTGTTATTTCCAGAGCCTGAATCCAAACATGATATATTTGTTTAAATAAGTTTTGTATTTATCACCTTTGAACTAAATAAAAAATAAACCTTAGCTTGATATGCTCTCAAAACTTCTACACAACTCAAGTGTCCATCCTGAAGTTTCTGCAAAAGGACAGAAATTTCCAATTCCACACAACTATTTGTTTGATTAACCGAAGCAAGATCATGTTCTAGCCTCCCTTTGTTTCTGCAAACTTCCTTCAATTTTTGGCTGACTGTCTTCTTCACTAACCACTAAAAAAGTTAAGATGAAGAAATTTAGTGACAATTTCATGAAAATAAAATCTGGGATAAACATTACGTTCTGCCATATGTTACCAATTGACTTGGTAGTGTAACGTGTCACATAGATCACAATGAATCCTACAGCCGTAGTCTTCAGCATGTATACTGAAGAGTCTGGAAAAAGCGAACCCATTGTTTGGATGAATGGGTTTTTGAAGAAAACGTACCTAACTCCATTGAATATACAGTCAGTTAACACATTTTCAACCAACATTTCACACAAATTGTAAAAACTAAAAAATTTCTCTATCTTTGTTCAAAGTAATGTTTCAACTGAACTGGTTCTTGTAAACGATTGCTACATAGTGAACTTATCGAGGAATATCTAACAAACTTATCGAGGAATATCTATTTTTATAAATAAATATGATGATCATAAACCGGATTTATTATCTAGTTCAAAGTTCGATCTCCAAACTTCAATCACCAAGTCACTTCAGCACATGGCTTTATTTTTAACTGTTTGCTTTTAACTGGTTGCTTGCCAGATGGTGGAAATAAATAATTACTCCCAAAGTAAAATAAATTAATACATTCACTTAAATAAAATAAAACTATTAACTCCACTATTACATTAAAGGTTGAAAAACGATTATTTTCAGCTTTAATTAATATTATTATTTATTATTACCTCCTCTTGCCGCCACTTGGGGGCAGCCATTATTTGAGATTTCGCCTTACACGTCGTTTGTGGATTGTGGTGGTAAACAAATTTTCGAAATCGGTTTTCTGTGAGATATAGAAAAGAATGACAGTAGCCCAAGTTAGAATAAATGGAAAAGGACACCATCTGTGTTTATCTCGAGCTCTCCAGGCGTCTTTAGAAGAAGAAATTTACGCTGATGTCCGAATTGTGGTGTTTGAATCGGCCTTTCTGAACGATGGTAATCATCCTCTACGTGCCAATAGTGCCGTGCTTGCAGCCGCCAGCCCTATTTTAGCCAATATTTTAAAAGAAAGAACAGAAGATGATGAAGTAGTCTTAATATTGGATGGTTACCAACACAATGACATTTCAAATTTGTTGCAATACATCTACACAGGGCAAGCTCATATCAATCGCCAAGAGGAGCAGTCTTTCAGAGATTTACTGAAACAGTTACATGTTGGTAGTTTTGCCAAGCCTTTACCAAACAAGAATATTTCAACATGCTCAATAACGAGTAAAATAGAGCTTACTCAGACAAGACCTAAGCAAATGACTGTTGAAATACCTCTGAATCAAAACAAGACAGTGATTTCTGACAATAAAAAAAGAGAAAAACATCCTGCAAAATATTTCAAAAAGCTACCAGTTTATCCATCTAGACCTTTGCAACTTCCCAAAAGAGAAATTACTCTTCAAGATCCACTGAGAAATCAACTAGACATAGTTAATCCAGATGGGATGAGAAATGGCTCTGTTTTTGAAAAAACATGTTTAAAATTTAACTTATTGACGGAAGCGAATGCAGTCGTTGGTAACCTTCTGGACTACCCACGAATGTCCGATCGATTAGGAATCTATTTCGACCCACAGCTATTCAGCTATTACCGGGCTTTAGTACGTGCCTTGCCACCTATACGGATCTTTCTTCAAATTCAAGATGACGAACCCGATAGCGAATCGGAATGTGAGGAATCGTCAACAGTAAAAAAATGCACTAAAGTGTACCCACCTGCCCGGAAAAGAGACATCTTTCAAGTCCGTCAACAGCGCAATAGCTTTTTTAGTAGTCGATTGCCTGTCAAGACCATGTGTTGCGTTAACGGCAAGGCGCACATAATTTTAGATGGCCAGCCCATACGATTGGATCCTTTCATTAAAGCAATTGAATATCCGTTGCTAGATCATGCCAACCAAAAGTGTCATCAAGAACAATCTCAGCAGGAAGATGAGATCTCTGTGGAGGTGGAAACTGAAGCTCGACGGAAGCGTGTTTTACTCAGCACGCTCAATCGTCTTAAGAAAGACCATTCACGTGCTAAAGAAGTTGCCCATAACATTTTGAACGCTTCATCCTCCAGGAACGAAGATGAGACTGGTGACTTGGAAACTGCAGGGACATCCAAGAAAGGATCTCGTATGCTCTCGATTTCATTTCCTTCTTCATTCACCTTTTTAATTACTGTACTTTTTTTTTCCTTTTCATTAACAATAGAGAATATGGTGATTTGTGAAATATGTGGTAAACTCATCTCAGCTTCATGGATTCGCGTTCACTTTGCTAACCATCAGGTAAACAAATGTTATGTGTTCCATCTCGAATTGATCCAAATTTCACAAATAATTAAATAGGGAGAGAAGAACTATCTGTGCGAACATTGTGGGCGTTCCTTTGCATCGGCTAATCTGCTGAAATCGCACGTTCATTACCAACACAACAATCAATTAGACCTGATCAAATGCAGTATCTGTGGAAAATCTTTCACCAAAAAATCCAGGTATTAAGGTTAAATATGTTTCCAATCACAGAATTCAGATGGATACCAATCTCATCCCAGACTTGAGATTCATATGAGGATCCATAGTGACACGAGGCCTTATCGTTGCATAGTGCCCGAATGTGGGAAAAGATTTCATACAAATGGCAATCTGAGGAAGCATTCTTTCGTGCATACAGGAGAAAAACCACACAGATGTGTCATTTGTGATAAATCGTTCGCTCAGGTAATACAAACAATTCGTCTTCATGCTTTAAACACAAATTTCATCCATCATTTCGATCCAGTCCACCAATTTGCGATTACATATGCGTACCCATCAGCATTTGTTGGATCAAGCACCAAATTTTGGTGGTGAACAGCGCGTTCGTAAGCCAGAAGCCATTTTCGGTTGCGAATTTTGCCCCATGACGTTTCACCGCATCCGGCATTTCAATGCCCATCGTGCGACGCATACGGGCGAACAGACCACGCTGCCCTGCACTATCTGCCAACAGCAATTTCCTAACATTAACGAATTGAAGCAACATAAAAGAACTGAACATCCTGGAACGGTAGTTCACTCTAATTTCCCACTTCTTCATCGATTTCGGTACAAATTAACTATTTTTCATTTAATAGGTTCACCAGTGCTCGCTTTGTGACAAATCTTTTTTCAAAAAGACAGGTATGGTATATAATAAGTTTATAATAAACATTGTAAAAATAATTATGCTATTATATTATAAAAGCCATGCAACGACACCAGGCTACGCATACGGAAGAACCTGCTCCAAAGCCAAATTTTCCTTGTCAACACTGTAATTCACAGTTTACTACTTCCGCGGCAAGAACTGTACATGAAAGGACACATACGGGAGAGCGCCCATTCAAATGCCCTACATGTGCCAAAAGCTTTACATCTAAAGTAAGTGGAAAGTTGAAGTGATGCATTCAGGTCAGTCTTATTACTTTTTCTCTTTAATCCTCAACTAGTACAACTTCCGGCAACATTTACGGATGCATTCGGAAGAAAGACCTTTTAAGTGCAGTCAATGCAACAAAGCTTTCAGACAGCCACAACATCTCAGGTAAAATGACAGAATATTTTTAATTTTGATTTAAATGTTGTAAATCCTTTTTGCTTTTTAATTAATCAGGGCTCACACATATACTCACAAGAACACCGAGGAGCCTGTGCCTTGCCCAATTTGTGGTAATAATTATAGAAATTGTTTAAATTATAAAACAAAACTCACAATTTTTTTGAAAATTTAGGTAAAATGTTCAGGAATAAAATTCTAGTAATGTCTCACAAGCGGATCCATAAACAAGCCAAAGTTGACCAACCAACTACTAACCAGGAAATTTTGCAACAAGAAGCTAGTCTTCAGTTTGTCGACAGCAATATGGAATTTGTCAACATTTTGGTTTTAGCTGAAAACAATGAGCTCCCTAGCACAATTTAAATTAAGTTGTTTTATAATTACCAAATATTAATTGAAGTAAAAAAAAAGTTTGTATTTCTTTGAAAAAATGTGTTTGCATGAATTTACTCAGTAGATTGGTGAGGCCTTCTGAATGGGGAGCAAACCGAACCTCTTCTTGATGATAATTCTGTGTTGAGAGTATTTGTCTTCTGGGGAGAATCGAGCTGGGAGAAAAAGAATATATTTTAAAAACTGATGAAAAACACTTTGAATCTAAAATATATACCTGGATGAGCAGAGACAGTGGGCTTGCCCTGAGGATCCACGCGCTGTGAACAAACAACGCTTACTATTAGCTAATGCTTTAAATGACAGGAAAAATATCTAACATACCTTAAGGGTGTAAACTCTATCGCCATTTTCGTTCAAATAATACATCAGATACATGATGAAATAAAGATTGCGATGACAAATTTAATAGCAGGAAGAACCGCACGTGGCTTGTTCAGTCAAGAGTTTTCCAGATAGTGCCAAGTGGTGAGGCTTTTTTGGCGTCTGCATGCTAGTTTTTGTTTTTCTGCAGTTGCTCTAATATTTTTTATTCTTTCGAACTGTCAAAACAAAATGTCAGACCTGTTGTCGAGAAAATTAGGTGCGCCAGGGTTTTCGGCTGAAATATGTGAGTAAAGCTATTTTGTCAACTTTCATTCTATATCAGTTTTGAATTAAAACTATCAAGGAACCAGTATTCATCACTGTATAATTTTAAAAATTTGTAAATAGACGTTAAAGAGCTTACACAGAGTACGGTGGGCGGTCACGATCTACTACAACACAGGCAGAAAATTCAAGCCCTATCCGAAGAGACAAATCAATATCTTAAAAAAAATGTTTATCAAAATTATATGCAATTCATTGAAACAGCTAAGGAGATTTCATGTGAGTTCAGCACTCTGACAAAAAATCAAATAATATGAAAAAGGATTACCACACTAACATTTATTGCTATACTCACAGATTTGGAAAGTGAAATGTACCAACTCTCTCATTTGTTGACTGAGCAACGTTCCTTGATAGTGACACTCTTGGAAAACTCTTTACTTGGTGACAAAGCTCCTGGACTTAGGGGTGTTGAGAAACCTGAAATAAAAGCCAAGTTCAATGCTGAAGTTGCAGTTAACTTGAATGTAAACAATCAAGAAGGTAGAAAGCGTCTAACTGCACTCTTAGAAAAAGTTGAAGGCTGTGCTGTAAGTTTTGTACAATTACTCTTATTTTCAAATAAAAATCACTTCATTATTTTTCTGGTTTGATTCTGTAGAATGTTGTGGAATCTCTTACAAGGACTTTAATTCATGAAGGAGATATGGTGGAATTGGATCCGTCCGATAATTGCGCAGTCGGAAGAGTTCGTGGGTTTCTACTAAATGATAGTTTTATGATTGCTTCATGGCTTCCTAACAAGTAGATAATTTTTTAACAATTCTGTGCCATCAATATTACAGTTTTTTATTTGTAGACGGGGCAATATGCGATATCAGTATCAAGCACTGTATGAACTGGAAGGCTTAGCAGTAATCAATATTCGTGATCTGGGCCCTGTCAAATATGCGTTTAAATTAATGATGTTTCCAGATACGCGAGTGCTTCAGTGCGCTAATTCAAACGACAAGGTGCCGTCTTAATAAATCTGAGTTATAATTCAAAGCTTAAGAAACTTTTCTTTTGTAGAAAGAGTGGCTTGAAGCTTTTGAGTTAGCCAAGCAGCTGAAGAATAAGAAAGACGTTAGCCCAACGCCTTCGGAAGAAACAAAGGACAATAGCTATGACGACGCATTTAATCGTAATTTAACCTTTTTTTTCGTATACTATTAAAAAATACGCAGTTGACTATTATGCCGTCATTTTACAGCTTTTGCAGAGGACGAGAACTTGCCTTATATTCCTAACGGAAGTGGAAGCAGCCCAGAAGTTGCCGTTGAGTCTATTCCCGATTGGGTTATCGAAGTGGCCGACGACATGGACGTCTATGTGGCACAGCGAGACTTTGAAGAAGCTGTTTCATTGGCAGAGAAAACCCGAGCATTTTGGGACGGTGCTTCTTCCAGTGTGGTCAACCTGCATCGTGATTTGAGGTATGCCTTCTGTTATTTAAATATGGTTTTCTTATAACTAATATTAATATTATTCCCTGGTTATTCAGATTGAAAATTGATAGTCGGATTCGCCAATTGAGCGAAGTTTTAATGAATGAGTTGCGCGTTTCTCCAGACAAATCCCTACAGGGAGGACCAAGAGCAGCTTCACGTGCCGTCCTTTTACTCTCTAGATTAGGTCAGGCATCACAAGCTTGCGATCTTTTCCTCAAACATCGCTCTGCTCTTCTAAAGCACAATCTCCGTCAGCTAAAAACAGAGGGAGCCACAACCCTGTACATCAAAAGAATAACGAGTCTTTTCTTTCCTTTTGTTGCGGACACTGGTCGAGAAATATCTCGTGTGTTTCCTAAAAACAAAGTTTGCGCTTCCGGTATGTGAAAAATGGTTTTATTATTTATGTTCAAACCTTTCATCAGCATAACGTTTTATTTTTAGCCTTTGTTGTTTGGTCGCGGAATGAAGTCGGAAAATTTGGAAATAATTTCAGAAAGCATGTCTTCACATCAGGCTCAACACTGACGACGGTCGCTGAATGCGTCGCTCTAGTGAGGAACCATTCTGAACAGGTAATCAACATTTACAAATAATAAATTTCTTTACATCAATTCTAACACAGAGCTCTCATGAAATTTAGCTCATTGAAATTGGATTGGATTTGACTTTCTATTTGGAAAGTGAACTCCGTGGTCAAGTGGAGCGATGTTTGCGCGATGCCCGTGAGAAGCTTTTGGAATCTATTAAGCTTCGTGCTCTTGAAGATAAATGGCGACCGGTGAACCTCGTCAACAAGAGTGGAATTGCAAGATTTGCTGATGATTTGAGCGAAATAGGAATTGCATCAATTCATTCTTTGGTTTATGGTTGGTTTAGTACTGGAATGAAATTCTCAATTAGGTGTTAACTAATAAATTGTATTCCTTAGATGAATGGTGGGTGGCTCTGACAAGCAACACAATTAATTTTTCGAAGGCCTACTTGACTTTCCTGGATGACGCGCTGAAGATGCCCTCAGCAGATAGCAACATTTTTGTTGACGAGATCTTGCATGATATCTTCCAAGCCCAACTGAAGCACGTGGAAAACTCTTTGCGCTCGGGCAAATACAAGGGGGAGGTACTATAGATTAGTCGTACTATATTTATTGTTAATTACTATTTAAAAATCATATCAATTTTCCTAGGCAAAATTCATCCATAAAAATGCCTCATTTTTAATACATACTGTTCTGTCGCTAGCTCAGCATAGGGTTGAAGAGGTTCGGCTTCATCCGAGTCCTTCATTCGCGAAATTGCGGGCAGATTTTGAATGGTTAGCTAATGATGGCAAGAAAGTAATTACTACCATAAAATCTCCTGCATCTGATCAGTCTTTTATTTAACCAACTGTGAATGTAATAGATTCGGAGAAAATACAAATACATGGCAATGATGAGTTAGAAAAGGCTTTGATGTTTTTATGTTTTGTTACAGCTCAAGTTCGTCTGCTTTAGTAATGTCAACACGTGCCGTTGATTCCTGATTCAATTCAATCCAAGTGCCTTTTTGGTCATGAATCATGATATCTTGTCGAAAATGTTTGGCTACACTAGCCAGTTATCACCTGAAAGGTACATTATTTCAAAACATTTTATTTTTCAGTTTCATCCCATTGTTGTTGTTTTTTTTAACTTGAAGGTTTCCAGTTGTCTAGAACTATGATTGCAATTCGAGTCAATTGTATCAAAACAACATGTGAAACCAGAAATAGTCCTGGCCACAGAAACTTCTCTATATCAAATCCAAATTCTAGAGCATCTATTAAAAGTCAAGATCAAAATAGTGACCCACAGAAAATAGGTGATGAAGAAATCGAACTACATGAAGAAGAGACTGAAGAAAGCCACAACACTTATTTGCTGCCAAATTTTTTAACTGAACCAAGTGAAGGAACAGAGGTTCTATTAGATGGGGTCCCAAAGATAGTATCTGAAGAAAAAATTCTAAAAACAAACCGGGAAATCAAGTCTGCAAAAGCCCAAGCGAAAAAGGCTGAGAAAAAATTAAGAGACCATCTTCAGAGTGAAGATGCAAAGGCAACTGCCATTGAATTACAAAAGAAAAAAGAAATTGCTTTCCGATTAAGTCTCAAAAGTTACGTAACCATGTGCATGCAGCAGGGTATGGTATACAAGGCCATGCTCTTGTTACGAAACTACCATGGTGAGGTAAAACATTTCAAGAGCAGTGAAGTATATGATGCTATGCTCAGAGAGGCTTCTGCGTGTTGCAGCTGGAAGCTCATTAAGGAAATTGTGACAATGATGGAGGAAGGTGGTATTCCCTTTACTTTAGAATCGTTTGCCGCTTGCTTCATCGGTTTGGGCCTAAAGTCTGAACGAGAAAGCGGCTTGGAAGCCATTTCGGAAAATCTTCTAGACAAAATGGAAATTTGTGATCTAAATGTAGACGATATTTTCAAAACTTGCAAGTTCCTGGGTAATCACAGGGAACTGGCAATCAAAGGAATAAGGTTGGGTTTACCCGATTTTGAACCCGAATTTTCTTCAACTCCACTAACATACACCACACCTTTGCTGACTTCCTTAAACGACACACATGTCGAGTCGGCCATTCCATCAAACGTAGAAGGACTGCTGAAAGAAGACAAGTACTATTTATTCCTTTGTACGATTTTGATATAATTGTTTCTAACACAAATTTTTACAGCCTGAAAAAATTAGCCACCCAGCAACTGGATTCAGAAATGAGTGGTGCCGTGTTTATACAATCCATCACAAATTCAAACTCTATCTCAGTGGATAACCAGGCGATAAGCGAAATGGAAAAACTGGAGCAAGAATGGATACCAGTGTTGCGAGAAGCGATTATTCGCGATATGCAAATGTGCAAGGCCCAATTTGAAGCGACACGTCGCAAGACGTTGCACATCTACCCATTTTTGTCCGCCTTATCGACTGAAGATTACGTCCGACTGCTGACTCAAGAAGTCCAAATGCTTTCAGGCACATCCGAACTCTTCTCACCAAGTATGCACCTTTTCTGTCGCAACTTGGGTTTCAAAGTAATTAGAGAAACACGCATCCAACGCAAGAAAGAAAACGGGCAATTGGAAAAGTTCCAACTTCTTTATGAAAAATACTGTCAGTGGTATATGAATCCGACAAAAGACGGCCAACTGTGTAACCCTAGGCAGATGTGGCAGCAACTTGTGACGCAGCATCAAATGGAAGGATGTGACTTGGACTATGAGTCAATTTTCTGGCCACATACTGTCGTCCTCGCTGTTGGTCAATTCCTCTACAATATAATCCTGAGCAACTTGAAAATTTCCGATCCCACCAACACCGATGGGAAACCTTCACCCGCGTTCTACGTAGTTTATCGCACCAAAGGCGTCAGATCCCTAAGAGAAATCAAACCGCATCCCCAACTCGTTAAATTCTACGACGTAATGTGTTCATTCATTTATTTTATTTCCCGATTTGGGCTCAAGGTAACCATTTATTTCTATCTTACAGGAGATACGTAAGAAGAAATTAAGCTTCGATTCTTCTCTGTTGCCCATGCTTTCACCACCCTTGCCGTGGAGTTCGCATAAATGCGGAGGTTATTTGGTTACCGACGTTTCTCTGGTGCGTTTACCAGCGCATGCTTCCAAACAGAGATCAAGATTGGCAAACACTCCTCCTCAACAACTTTATCCCGCGCTGGATGCATTGAACGCACTTGGATCCATTCCGTGGAGAATCAACGGCGCTATTCTAGATTTGGTTATTCAGATATTCAATGCTAATGGTAGCAAAGAACTTCATATACCTCAGCCGCCATCTGCACTAGCTATACCGTCGCCTGTTGCTGCCGAAGCCGATGGATCGCACAAAGTTAAAGCTTATCGAGGTTAGTTTTCACTTGTCAGGAACGATTTGCCAACTCTTTCCCAAATTTTCTCTTATCCATTCCTCAGATCGAATCGCCTTCAAACGACAGAAAGCGGAGATGTATAGTTTGTGGTGTGATTCCCTTTATCGCTTATCACTTGCTAATCATTTCCGAGATAAAGTTTTCTGGCTACCACATAACATGGACTTTAGGTTGTATATTGAATGCTGCTAATTTTTTTAAAATTGTTAATTGTTGTTAAAAGAGGTCAAGGTTTATTTTAATTTTTTTAAATTTTTGATGTATTCATATTTTAGAGGTCGAGTATACCCATGTTCTCCCCATCTTACGCATCTTTCCCACGATATGGCTCGATCACTGCTCTTCTTTGCCCAGGGAAAACCTTTGGGTGCTGACGGTTTCAACTGGTTAAAACTGCATGTGATAAATTTGACTGGTACGAAGAAAAGGGAGCCGATTAGTGAACGCTATGCCTATGCCGAGAAAATAATGCCGGAAATTCTCGACTCAGCCGATAATCCTTTAACGGTTAGACTTGCCAAGAATTATTATCATTTATTATTTTTTAACTATTGAAACTTTAACAATAATAAAGGGAAGACAATGGTGGGTCAATTCAGATGAACCGTGGCAAACCTTAGCAGCTTGTATGGAAGTCGCAAATGCATTAAGATGTCCAGAAGGACCGGAAGCTTATGTTTGTCACTTACCTATTCATCAAGACGGATCGTGTAATGGATTACAACATTATGCAGCTTTAGGGCGAGATACAGTTGGAGCCGAAAGCGTCAATTTAACACCGGCTGATAGACCACAAGACGTTTACAGCAACGTGGCCAATCTAGTACACAATACTTTCGATTGTTTGTTTTTTATGGAGAAATAATTTTTTGTTTTGTTTTTTTAATATAGGTTGAAAGGGAACGTTCCAAAGATGCTGCGAATAATGTTGAAATTGCTCAACTTCTTGCTGGACTGATCAATCGAAAGATCATCAAGCAAACAGTGATGACGACAGTATACGGTGTCACGCGGTACGGTGCCCGATTACAAATTGCCAAACAGCTTAAAGGTAATTTTTGTGTGGTGTACACGATTCTGTTGGGTAAATTACTAACTTCATTGGCTTCTGCCTAAACAGAACTACCGAGTCTAACACCTGAACAAGTTCAAGTTGGATCTGTTTATTTGGCTGACAAAACATTTCAAAGTTTACAAGACATGTTTACGTCGGCTAAAGATATTCAAGACTGGTTTACTGAAAGTGCTAAATTGATTTCAACCGTCGCCGGAGAAAGTGTCGAATGGATCACTCCGATTGGGTTACCAGTTGTGCAGTCGTACAACAATAATCCTTACGACGAAGCAAGGTAAATTGGGTATTTTTTTTTATCATTCCCAGAAATTCTAATAGTTTATGTTGACAGTCGACCGAATGCGATTAAACAACGCAACGCATTCCCACCAAACTTTATTCACTCCTTGGACTCGAGCCACATGATGCTAACTGCACTGTATTGCCAACGAAAAGGCATCACTTTTGCGTCCATTCACGATTGTTTCTGGACTCACCCTTGCACTGTGGCAGAAATGAATAAGGTGATTTAAAAAATAACCCTCGAATTCCAGATTTCTGGTTTATTCATCTTTCCCCTGTATTTTTTTTTATTTATTTCAGATCTGTCGACAACAATTCGTATCTCTCCACTCTCAGCCTATTTTGGAAGATCTTTCAAAGTTTTTGGTCTCACAGTTTGCCGTCCGAGCGAGGTATTTAATAATAGATTTGCTATATTGCTCACACTTCATTTGTAAAATCTTATCTGTTTTTAAAGTGGTGCCGATGCTGTTGACGATGACACGCCCAAAGGACTTGCAAGACACAGATTGAATCAAATTATAAGTGAAGTGCCTAGACGCGGTATGTTTGATTTGCGCCTTGTTCTCGACTCAGTCTACTTCTTTTCCTAAACTATAAAGGATTAATCGGACCTGTTTGTCGGACAAAAGTAACAACAGTTAGGATGGTTGTAAAATCTGTGCATTCGTATAATTAGTATTGTCTAGTCTTTTCCACAATAAACCCGACGTGGTAGTTCCTAATTTTTTCATTGTTTATAAGGAGATAATCAACAAGATAAACATCAATCGCCTACACACGATAATCTATTGTTAATTTTCATCAAGGAAGACCCGCCATTTAATGAAAGACAGACGATGAAAGAGAATCTGGTAGTTCCACGATATGAAACCAACAGGAAATAATTCTCGTCCCAATTCATTTTTTAAAATACGAATTAATTTTGCTGACCGAGACTGCACTAGTAACGAAACGATTACAAATTTTCCGTCGTTTGGGGAAAAAAAAGGAAAAAAAAAATATGAGGAGTTACCGCTATGAATTGAGAAAAGCATATAGAGAAACTTTGACGAAGAAAAAAAAAATATCGCGAGACTAGTGGATAACACTAGGTCTTCCTTCTTCCTCATTGATGGATTGGTCTTCATTAACCCCTAAAAGTGGCTCCGAGTCCGATCCGCGGCGGCACTTGCAAATCGAAGCGTTGATAATGTTGTTGTACAAGCCCATGCCCATCACAAGCAAAGCAAATCCAATAATCTGTAATAAAAGCGTCACATTAATTTTTCTTTACAAAGTTTTGATTGGCATTTAATCAATAAAATTAATTTATAAATGATTCATACCTGAGGCCAATAAAATTGTTGCCATTGAAGAGAAAGACTCACGCTCCAAATAACAAGCGTTCGTACCGAATCCAGAACCATACGAGTGGTTGCTGACAATTCCTTTGTGACGCTAACACCAGCGAAATTAAAAAATGCGATACTTATCACAGTACCTAGAAAGAAATGACAATGAGGGATTGAAGGCTGAAAAACAATAGAAAATAAATACCTGACATCGCGAGAATAATCATTGGGTTATTACGCATTTGGATGAAACCATCCAAAGCATCTTCAAGGACCATACGAGGATTAGAGCTAAATGGAGGTCCCACACGAAGGAAATACATGGGAATAAGCAAGAGGGACAGGGTTACAAAGCCAAAAATACCCTCCCAGCCGACGGCCTGCAACGCTGGCACATTGTGTTTGGTAACAAATTTCTCTTCCCATACCATTTGGCTGGCTGTAACGATTTGCGCCATAACAATCAGCAGATCTCCAGTGATAATACTGTTGATTGAGTTGTTGCTGCTACCAGAGCCAAAGATGAAATCGGAAGCGCCCACCACACTCAGACCCATGATGACGGTTAACATTCCAAGCCATTCACGCGCTTTTAAAAGCCTCCCTAGGAAAGCTGTGGACAAAAGTCCAGTGAAAATAATGACAGCACCTACATCAAAAGAATTAGAAGTGAATAGATTTGTTTGTTAGATGTGGAAATGCTGAATGGTCTACCTCTCAGCATTTGGAATGAGGAAGCATATGTCAGATTGAGTCCAACATACATAGTCGATGTTGCCAACATGTCAAGCATAGCAGGTGGGAAGAAAATGAGGGGATTAAAACTGCAAACGGGGTTGTCAACAACAGCAGCCAGTTCATTCGCTTGAGACTATCATGAACGAGAAAAGAATTTGTCAAAATTCCAAGAATTGGAGAAACTTACACTAATACCTGTTTCCTCTTTTTGGCAAAATGTGAAATGGTAAACACCAGGAGACATAGGGATTCTCCAATGAACATAGTACATGCCTGCAAGAAAGGATGGTTGAACGGCTGTACATCTCCAACACTGTTTTCTGATTCAAGTTTATCAGCCCATCTAAAAAGGGAGGATGGTATTAGTAGCAGTGAAAGGATGACTCACAGTGTCTCATCTTACTTTGTGGAGAGGGTGTTGATGGAACCAGTAACAACCATCAAAACAGCCAGTGAAAGTTGATAACTTGTCCAAGCCATGGTGATCTCTCGGGTAGTGCTCTTAATTAAATAATGCGCACTCACCGGTGCCGAGTTGTAATGCTTCCGCAATCAAATTTCTGACTAGGTCAATGCGATTGGGCTGTTGTCTTACTTCTCTATACGTCCTTCACCAAAGAAACTTCAGTAACAACTGGCAGTGGTAGCCTCGAGATTGACGAAAACCAAAAACCACTATGCAGATTTATATTTTCAATCGGCCCCCGTCAATGTGTCAAACTATACGCCCATTACCAGCCATCTATGGGTAGTGGTTAAAAGCTTTTAAGACCCAAATGAAGTACAAATATACGCGGTTGAAGGTTTATCATGATATCAAGGGAACGGTTTTGTTTTCCGGTAATACCAGCAATGCTACATCTAGAAGACTGCATTAGTTGGGAAATGTACTCAAATTTAGTCTCTAGTAAAGGTAATATGCATGAAGTGGAAAAAAAAGTCTGTCCTACATTCAAGACCGGTAATTCGTCAAGACCGGTTTCTTATTCAGGGACAATAACGGGTTATTATCACGTTCCTTTTTTCCCCTTTCTCTTTTTGAAATTTCCTTTTCCTTGTTGAAAGTTTTCTTTTTTAACGCGTCCGTACTGCAGAAGATTTTTCGCACATGGCCAGCTGCAACATCACTAGTGGATTGTCAACAGGTACGTACATAATACATGGGTAGGCTAAAAGTGTTCAATAGATGTGGTCAAATTCGTAAGAAAATGCAGCAAACTGAAGCTGATGAAATCAGAGAAACAGAAGGTTTCATGTACTGCAAACGATTACTTCCGCTCTCATTGATCCTATTAGTCATCAGTTAACAAGTGATATGCTTACTATCGGAAACATAATCGTTACAGATCGGCTTGTTAATTTCAGCTAAACCCAAACTTTCGGATGATGATTTCATTTAGTATGTGAATTTACTTGTCTAAAAATGTTAGCACTAATTAAAAGTCATGCAGTTTTTGCAATACAATCAGTTTCTAATTCGTAGTCCTGTGACAAGTAACTTTCAAATTGAAAGTTTCGAGTTGCAAACTATTCGAGATCAACAATATAAACCGAAACCATTTTTGTTCCATGTTCATTTTAAGAATACGGTTCTTCAATTGCCAAGACATCACAAAGACAGCAAAATGAATAACTGGAATTTGAACATTTATCAATCGAGAAATAAATTTAACACGTTCAAAATGTGATTGATTTACAATCTTCATCGTTCGATTGTTATAACATTTTACACAAGGATTTCAATCAATTTTCAGCACGCTATATTGGCGCAAATAAAAATAATATAAGAAACGCTGTGCTATTTTCTTCCACTTCCTCTTCATCAGGTGAAACATGGTGCAAGTAACTATAAACGATCACTTATTCAAGGAAACTTCTCGAATCGATTTTTACCCACGCCAATAGGGATGGGACACGAAATTGAACGGGACATCGGAAAAGCCATGAGGTTGCGAGAGAAAGGACCAAGAATCCAACATACAAGTTTTAACCCAACATTTCAATAAGGATCTCTGAGAGTTGATTTTCAGTGATTGAAATTTCACTTAATCGTTCGCGGTTTTTACAGAGCAAGAAAGCAGCTAACAGTTTTCTGTGTCTTCGTCGACGAGCAGGAGGTTAATAATTCCTCCGATCAAACAACGATTATTTTCCCGTCAATTTTTATCTTAGTCTTTGGTCCTATATACAAAACGCATGTGTGAATAGAGAAAAATCGAGACGCTCCTCTCCCCGCATTATTAATGGTAAGAGTGTGAAAGCTGGAAATAGCGTCAATCATATCCTCTTCTTAAGAATAAACTTAAGCTCTTACGATGTTAATATGCGATAGCCTGAGCGACACCGTTAATAGTCTTCGATTTAAGTACGCCATTTTCACTGATCGTGACTGTTTCCACTCCATTTTCTACGACTCTGCAGTTAAATAAAAACAAACCAAATTAAAGATTCACACACACAACAAACACAATAATAAAAATAAATCAAAGTTGAAAACTCACTTTTTTGTGACGATTTTTTTCCCGTTGCTAACCCGTGTGGAAGTAGAGGTCCGTTTGACGGCAGGGACGGGCTGACCGCCAGCACCAACGCCAAAGGTGGTAGTTGAGAAGAATTCCGATCCTCCTACGCCACTGCCCATGGTATCGTGCATACTGAAAAAGTTGCTTATGCCCATTGGACCACCGAGACCGCCCATTCCGAAACCCATTGGTGAGAAAAACGGGCTGGCGAGAGAATTGTTGGGCTGACGAGACAATCCACCACTAACGGATGCCCTTTGACCTCGATTGTTGTTGTTGTTTCTATTTCTCGAACCTGCTTTTTTAAACAACATTAGTACCTAGATAACAAAATAAAAATGCGTCCAACTTGTAAATAATACCTCCAAAGAAAGGATCATTGCCAAAGAAATCATCCATGAGATCAGCCATTGGGTCACCTCTAAAGAATTCTTTGAAAACTTCTTCTGGATCCCTAAAAGCGAATCCGGGGAAGCCAAAACCAAAGTCGAAAGGTGAACCGAACCCGAAGGAATCAAAACCTCCAAAGCCAGCGCCATGATCGCCACGTGATCTGTGACTGTGATGACCGCTGGAAGGTCGACCAGAATTGAGGAGCCCTTCTTTGCCATATTGATCATATATCTTTCGTTTCTTCTCGTCAATTAACACTTCGTATGCTTCAGATAGCTCACGGAAACGACTCGTGGCTTCTTCTTGGTTATCAGGATTTTTGTCAGGATGCCATTTCAGGGCGAGTCTTCGATACCTAGAAAGACGTAAAAGTATTTGTGAATTAAAAAATACATTCATTAGTGTAAAAATAGGAGGCAGCCATGTGAATTTTTTGCCAACTCATAACAATTATTATAAGATTGTCGAGAGTTACGTTCCGCCACAGAAATCAAAACCGTAACCAAACGACGGCGATGCGTGCAAGTGTAACCTTTTCTAATTTCTAAAAATAAATCAGCAGGAAGGTTTTCTTTGTACTGAGCCAAGAATGACCACCCACCACCCAAGAGCTTGACATAAAATTGTTGCTCAAGTTGTTTTTAGGCTAATGATCTCAATCTATAGCTTCACAAAGTCCCTACATTCTATAACAAATTGGAATTGGCAATGTGAAAGCATAACTAGTTGAATACATACGATTTCTTGATATCAGTTGTTGATGCACTGCGCTGTATTTCAAGGATCTTGTAGTAATCTACCATTGTGGTGGATGGACCAGCCTCCTCAGCTGCTGGTTGGCTTTCGTTTTTCAGACCTGTAACCACAAAAACCAAGAAAGGTGAATTAACACAAATTCAGCAAGCAGAACATTTCATCAAGTGAAACCAAGTAATTTGAAACCCAAACTCTTGCCTTTTCCTTTGCTTTCAGTGTTATTCTTAGAAGAACGGCCACTTTTCCCACTTGTTTCTGGCTCTTTATGAGTAGTGGATTCTCTGCCAGCAAATTTCTGGCTAGTTCTACCAGAAGGGAGGCCTATTTCGTCGTCTTCTAAAATTTGCACATCGTCGTCAGAATCTCTCTCAACGCGCAATCGCTTTCGAGACCGTTCATCCTGCTGCGGTTTCTGTCTGACGTATGGCTTAGTTGTTTCCATACCGTTGCTACCGCTGGCGCCATCAGTTTTCCGTACTGGACCCATGGCCTCGTTTAAATCACTTGTTTTAAGATAATACACTTTTCAGAACGTTTGGCCAGAGAAAAACTAATGACACACACGCACACAGAATACGTTTTGGAGTTGTCAGCTGGGTGCGTTCTTGTTATTTTTTCTTCCTTCTCAACCTGGATTTTTCTAGTAAATTCCCAGTCCGCTATCACCACCTAGCGATAGAGAAAACAACTCCATGTTGACACAAAGGGGGAAGAAAAAAACGAGGGAAAAATGTGTGACGATCGCCTCCCCTTCCAGCCCTCAACACACCCAAATGTCAACAGAAAGAAAAACAATTTTCACACGGGGTCTCCAAGTGTTTGAGGGTCGTAGATCAACTTGAAAGCTAATGAAGTCTCAGGCTTCCTGTCGTCATGAATGCTAACAAAGAGAGTCAAAGATAGTATTTTAGAGCTTCTTTCTTCAGACATTTAGCCTTTCATTTTATGTCAACCCGACGTGCAAGTTTTTATCCCACCCACATGTTGTTTTTTCTTTTTTTTATTCCCACCACAGTCGGCGTGAATCAAGTGAAAAACGGGACGACGATCAAGTATTCACGGCTCGCGCCCGAACCACCTCCACCGACTCATCGGGCCATACAAGGCAACGAACGGTAGAAGAGGCAAGGTTACAGTCATCGTTTAAATATCCCTTTTAACGCTCGCAAATCGCGTACGAGGGTTGTTGCAAATCTGCGAGTCTTCTCTACACACTACTTTTGTCGGCGACGCTCAAAACTTATAAATAACAAGGCAAGGCCATTACGATTGGTGGCAACTGTCGTCCACTGGACCTTCTCTCCTTTTGCCATTATCTCCCCCAGAGGAAAACGACGACTACGTGTGTTGGAAAAATCCTTACAAGGTTTCACTTAAAGCCAAGCTGTGTTAACCAAACTCTACTCAACCTTGGGATTGCTCGGGAGAGTCAGACAGACATTGGCCTGATTACAAGACCGTGTAGCATACAGGGATAAATTACAAGACCACAATATGTGTATATATCCAATCACGTGGTGGTTTTGGGACATATGGGTATCGGTAAAAAAAGAAACATGGAGAGAAAAGAGGCCAAAGTTGCCCGGGGCTCTTTGGTTGCCGACATCTTCGCACACTAAGGGCAACAAACTTTCAGTCTGAATAGAGGAAAAAATACACCCATCGAACGTTGGTTTGATGACTGTTACCGTTGCCCGTTGCCTTTATAGGACTCATAATAACTACACTCATCGGTCGGCCGACAAACAAACGGTGTCTTTGGCTATTTTTTAAAAAGTTGTATCAATAAATGCCCTGATAACCCAGCCCCAATGGCGATCATATCGTGTGTCACAATATTAAGCCCAGTTTTTGTTTTAGTAACCTAATCACTTCATCAGGGTTACAGTTACTTTAATTCAAGGAGCCTGACTAAACTGATATGTAAACCAGGGCCTCTCACTACACTCTCACCTTTGGGCTACCCAAAACAAACCACCAAAGGGGCTTCATCAATCAAACAATATAAATAAATACACATTGAAATATACAGAGACAAAAACACTCACCTTTTAGGTCTGTTGGGTTAAATAAATTGCAGATCGGATAGTTTTTTTTCCACACACTAAGGTGTGAAGGGAAGGTAAAACAACACACTACTCGAACACACCAAACGGCTTAATGGGCCATACATTCGATACAGACTACTACTTTTCCCGCACACGCCCTCATGCGGATTTTTACCGAACGGCGGTATTTCTTATTTAATTGACAGAATATTGTTAAAAGATTTTATTACAAAAAATTACAACTATTAAAATGTTGTTTTATTTTAACCCTAAAACTACATTACATCGTTTTATACTAGACATGAGAAGTAATAGTTGGCAACAGCTTCAGTCGAAACGGCAACTAGGAACTTAAGCGGGAAATCACCAAATCAAGAATGAACAATGAACAATAACAACATGTCCAAAATAAACGACAAGTTTCCTGAAAGTCGGAAATCTTTTTTAGAGCTTGGAAAACTGCTCGAATGTGAAGCATGGTATGTCTGTTTTCAATTTTCATTTAGAAATTTATATTTGACGTATGTTTTATCATTTGACAGCCAAATGCTGGCATGCAATCCACATGTTCTGGGAGGATGTGATCACACATTCTGTCTGCCTTGTGCCAATCTTCATTCTGGTAAACCATGTCCGAAATGTGGAATTTTTTCAGAACCTGGCATCTGTAGACCAGATCTCAAAATTGAGAATCTTCTTAAAGCTTACCTACCAATGGCCAAGTTTCTTGGAATTGATGTAACAAATACGTGTGAAAATGATGTTGTCAACAACAATGGATCAAGTGCAAAACCTGTCGCAATAACACCATCAGCTGCAAGCCGATCCTCTAAATCATCTAAAAATGTAATGAAAACTGAAAATTTTGCCAGTCCAGTTCAAATTGTAAAGAAGCGTGAAAGGGCTGTAAGCCTCAATGAGAGCCTCAATAGTACCATCAGTGGAACACCTGCATCGAAGATAAACAAGCGTAATCAAAAAGGGGAAACTTTGCTGCATGTGGTAAGTGTCAATGATATGGTTTAGTATTTTTCTTATTTTATCTCCTTCCTTTTATTGTAATTAGGCCTGTCTCAAGCTGGACATTCAAAAAGTCAAGGAACTTTTAGGGCTTGGGGTTAATACAAACACACAGGATAATGCTGGGTGGACTCCATTGGTAATAGTATAACTACTATGTATTTCATAGCAGGTGGCTTCATTCTTAGTTTTTAGCATGAAGTAGTGAGTTCTGGGAATGAAGCGCTTGTGACTCTGCTTTTGGAAAATGGTGCAAACCCCAATATTCCTGGTGGGCATAATGAAACTCCTCTTCACGATGCCGTTGCTAGCAAACAAACAGCTATTGTCCGACTTCTTGTGTCGTATGGCGCCGATGTGAATGCTCGGAATAGTCGTGGTCTCACTCCAAAGTAAAACAAACCAAATGTTCATGTTTCAAGTTCTGTTTCTACTATGCATACATTTTTCTTTCAGGGAAATGTATTCAAAAGAGGACGAAGACATGAAAGCTGCTCTCGAGTCTTCCACGATTGTTCATTCAACACACAGCTATGCCGAAAGGACAACTTCACAGATAATACAGCTTTTTGTACTCAACCCGGAAAAAAAGTCTCAGCCAAGACTCAATAAACTTGCTCGCACACTCAGTTTCAAGTTGGTTTCAACTTACTCGAGTCAAGTGACTCATGTCGCTGTGCGCTTAGATGATCCTAGCAACGTCATTAAGGCTAACCCGCATTTCTATTCTGCAGTTCTCCAGGGACACTTTATCGTCGATTTTAAATGTTTGTCTCTTATTAAACATTTTTAATGCGCGTATACTAATCATAACATTTAATTTAGGGATAGAGGAAAGCGAGAAGCTGGAACGCTTAACAGATCCATGTCTACACGAAATTGACGGGACTTTGAGTCGTGCACCATCAGACGGAGCCCCAGGACGGTTGAATATCGCCAATCAGCTCCCAGGTTTATTCAACAATTGTTTCTTCTATCTCAACGGCATTTTCTCTACGCCTAGTAAAGCCGACATTACTCAATGGATAAGGCACGGTGGAGGTACAGTGTTGAGTCGCAGCCCGAATCCCGAAAATATCCATCCGGGTGAAAAGATACCTTATCACGCTGCACCAAAAGGTCTTTTGGCTCAATGCTCTCATTTCATTCTGTATGATTTAAACGCCAAAACGCAGCCATCTCTCAAGTACAACATGTCACACGTTAAGACACTATCTGTGGATTGGCTTGTCGCCTGTATAGAGAATTTTCTCCTGGTTGATCCTTTCGATTTCTGACGTTGTTTAGTCCAGACACACGCTTTTTTATTCATGTAAAATTTGGGATTTGCTTGTTAATGAAATACTCAATTAATAAACTTTTGGCGTTTAAAAAGTTTAATGAAAACCTCTGACTAGCCCCAACTACAAACGGGCAGCTGACCTGGATGGTTGAAATCTCAACAGCTAGCGGAACACATTCACGCACACAAACACACAGGATAGAGGGGAATGGGTATTTTTTTTTTTCTTGTTAGTTTTAATAGTCGGCCAATAATGCCATACTGTTCATTTTCAAATTTTACTTCCAGGCTTGTCGAAGTGATTTTTTGGACGCCAACCGTTTGGTGATGAAAGAAGCCAGCGTCAATCCGGTCAAAACCAATGCAATAAAACCATATTCAAAGTCATCATTGAGAACGTCAAAGGTTCGTGAGGGCGTCACGTGAGTGAAGAAAATGTCTGTAAAACAGATAAGGAAAAATTGGAGATATTTTTTCGATTAAAATTAAATTGAAATAATACCCAAGCCGCAGGCAAAGACCATTGCAGTAGATTCTAGTGAAGACGGGGTAACGTGAATTTTCTTTATGTTGAAAACTGTCTGATTGTAATTGACGATGGCTTCAGCCGGGATAGGCAGTTCGGGCAAATAAGGCATGATACCTTGATAGAATATGGGTGTAATGGTAATACAGTAATAAATAATAACAATATAAG
Organism: Daphnia pulex; assembly: GCF_021134715.1. Taxonomy (NCBI): domain Eukaryota; kingdom Metazoa; phylum Arthropoda; class Branchiopoda; order Diplostraca; family Daphniidae; genus Daphnia; species Daphnia pulex. The sequence goes on along the minus strand of NC_060018.1, from coordinate 532,179 downwards.
AACTGAATATACCTTCTTCGCGCATTTCAGGTGTAGCGGCAGCCACAACTGGTCGGCGAGGGTCCAAGAAAACGCGTGGCATTTCTTGTATCCAGCCATTTGAAAGTCCAACTACATAAAAGTAAGTGTTAAACATAGTCCGAACATAAATTGACGCCATATAAAAAAAAGTCGAATTTATGATGACACTCACGCAAAATATGTTTGGCCGTCATTCCCTGTTCGGAGAAAGTATCTTTCATTGCCGTGATGTGGGCCGGGTAGATGTACGCCTGTCTGTCCACCAGAGGTTGAGGCGCCGAAAAAGAAGAAAACGCTGTGCTGTTGCTTTGCGTTTGTCCTTCGAACAGCTCGAGCGAACTCAACTCGGTCCTGCGGTATTTTTCGTTGTAATAAGAGTAGACGATCCAATTCTCGGCGTAGACTACATGGTAAGGCGACTGAACGCGGCGATGAGAAGTGGAAAATACCACAGCTCCAGAGACGACGTCAATCAAATAAAGATTGAAATAGCCACGATGGTGCGGGTGATTCGTTCCGGCAGTCGCCACCACCACCATGTTAGGGTTAAGGTATTTGTAGAGAACGCTTCGATCGGCCAATACGCGGCCTTGAGAAAAGACCTGGATAAATGCATTAAAATGTTAAATCAGAAATACCAAGAACAAATCGTTAACTATCGTTTTATTATACCTTCTCTTCTGGGTGACGAGAGACGATGGAAACGATTTCTTCCTCCACCACGTCATTCGATGAGCAAAGTTGTAACTGCCAAACAGGGGCAGAAGAGAGATGGTCAGCCGTGCTTTTGGCAAGCGAGTAACCACGTAGCACGCAGCTCTTTGTGTCGGCTACAAACACGAACAAGTTGTCGGACATTTTTACTACGTGGCTTAGCGCTGATTCGGTCGGTGGAAACACGTGTGGAACAGCAGATTCATCGAGAAGCAGCAACGGTTTAATGTACTCGGTTTCTTCATTCTGAGGTAAAAGTAAAGCCTGCTGCACATTGAAGCCCAGGTTGACGTAGCCTTCGCTACCAAAGTTTCCTGGTTCACCAGTTATTGGATGAAAGACGAACAAAATGCCTTGTTTGGAAGTGGAACTCTTGGCCAAAATGGTACACTGAGGCTCCAGTGGGTAGTGAATGCTGGTGCGCTGGACGTACAGGCGAAGTTTTTCAGTGTTGACATTCTTCAGCAATCGCTGCCAAACGATCCGGCCAGACAATGTGTCCATGGCGAACAATTTACCCGGTCGAGTGACGATGAGGATCAATTTATGCAAGCCAAAGCGATCACGTTCAAGCGCTCTGTTGTTACTTCCGACAGCATCACGACGAACAAAATTGATCTGTCCGGCCATGAGCTGTTGGGCAATTATCAAGAGTTGCCTAAACTGGGAACTCAGCCGTCTGATGGTGTGTCCAAAGATGCCGCCCAATACCTGATCTGAACCGAATTCTTCTTCGATGGACGCTTCAATGGAAGAAACAGGAAGATCGACTATTTCCACTTGAATGATGGAAGTCAAAGATTCTTCGCGACTCCAATAAACTTCTTTCTTGCTACCTGTAGTGTGAGAAAATTCATGTAAAAGGTGCTGTGTTTTTACAAGTAATATGGTTCATACCGTAATGAAAGGAATCATCGGTGGTACCAATGGCGTAGCGATAACTGAGATCTCCGTTGGCTTTTCTCATTAGAAAAGTGGAAAGCAGATTAGCTTCGCCCACCTCTTCCGGTAGCTTTACCGTCCCACTGACATCTTCAAGCATACTGTCGGCTTCCAAATCGTAAATTCTGATTAAATAATCTTTTTCTTGTTTCACCAAGCCGGACATGTATCTCTGTTGAGCTTCAGCGTCTTTAACTGATGGGACGCTCACCAGTACTGTTTCACTGGGCCATTCAGCGCCGATTCTTTGGAGTCCCTCGTCAGTTACTTTGTACACGGAAAGTGTGTCTGTCGTCCTCAACGACACGAGATTCCTGCTGACGCTGCTGAAAACGGCCGATTGGCCAGCACCTACAGCAACGCCAAGGTCCGAAAACTGAATCCGTTGATGAGAATCGGAGTTCCTCACATCTACGACGTTGACGGCGTCGTCGTGAGGATGTAGGCACACCAAGTGAGGAAACACCAGCTGGCAATCAGTTCCGGGAGTGAACCACGGCAACTCAATGGTTGGTGAAACATTCTCTGTTCCACTGTTGGAGCTATACTCAGTTAAGAGTAGCTCATAGCCAGACTTGGAAGGGTTGATTTCAACCGATACTATATCACGTGTTGAAGCAGCCCATTTGCTGACAATAGGTTGGCTCTCCTTGGCGACAGTTGCTTCCCACTGAAGAATTCCCGAGGACATATCAAACACTCTCACAGTAGTTGGAGAACTGCTGATGGATGCTACTTTTCCGTTATTTAATACAAAAAGAGAAGAGATTTTGCTCTTCGGTCCATTTCCAAGTAGATGGCGCCATTCAATCTTTCCTAAAAAATAATTTTTCAGGTCATGCATTCTCATCAAATTATGAAATATGGAAGAAATACCTGTCCCAGCATGAAGGAGAGCAAGCACATTTTCTTCTGTTCCTACAACTATTTTCTTTCCTGTTGAATCAAAAATTGCATGGCTGACTTTTCCTATATACTGCTGGCGCCTACACAAAAAATCATGAAAAAAAACGTTAGATTTCGTCTAATTAAAAAAATTTCGATAAGAAGCCTCTCACGTACCAATCAAATTTCCCAATCTGGTCTTCATACAGACCGTTGATTGTTTGTATAAGAATAAATACTATAAATAATGACGAAAAATAGGTTTTCATTTCGAAAACCTGCAAATTTATTTTAAGTTAACAAATTCGTTTTCGTGAATGTCAAAGAACAGACGGAAATACGGAAGCGAATGGAAAATTGACAGGACCGGCTATACAGTAATTGAAGGTTAGGCTAAACAGTAGTTTTCAGTTCGGCCGCTCGGTTCAATCGAGTCGTCGTCTGTCTAGCTGTTTTCTTGAGTTCTTCACTTCTTGTTCTTGTGTGCATCATTCATTTCCCCTAAAGAAAATCACTTACAAATGGTAGATACTTTAAATCTTAGAAAACTATAATGAGCTTGTGTATTACTTTGTTTGTTTTTTACAGCTTTTTAAATCACATACACAATAAATTTGGAGTAGTCTACAGCCGAATCCAGCAGGTAAAATTTTTGCATTGTCAGATAAGAAAAGATTTCCAATAGAAATTCGAGTCATTTATAGAAGTGTTTTTGTCCATGAAGGTAAGGCTTTGGCATTTCGACTGTACGTCCCACCAATCAGTCATATTTCGATAAGTCTTCGAGGAAACTGTGGAATCGTGAAGTAAATCACACAACCGACACATTCCCTCCCTGGTATCGTCGGAGCCTACACTGGCATAGTGCTTTTTCCACCAGAAATATTCGTTATACAGGATGTCGTTTCCATCTAGCAAAGTCAGATAATCGGCCAGCTCCCGGACGGACTGATAATCGGCTGCATTAATGTAAGAGTGTGGGGGAGCCATTCGTGCGTGGTGGCCGTGTAGATCAAAGACGATCGGAATTATGTGGTAGCGCATCTGATCGAAAAACTTTTCCGTGACATAATCTTCGCACAGTGTGTTTTCCAGTGAGAGGTAGAATTTGTAATCACGCTCCAGCATTTGACGACACAATTCGGGATTTGAACGAGAACAACTCATATTACCGCACTGCCCATAGATGTCGACATCAATGAAAGTTTTCAGTCGATCGACGTATTCGTTTCGAGCGCTCAAAGATTTGCAGTTGGAGACGAACCAAGCCACCTTTCTGGTTTTTCCAGTTGCGTAATTGACTGCTGAATCGAGATGGGTTTCCTGCAATAGTCGTGGTAATGTCTTTAGATCGAATTGTGACGAGTCAAAAATAACGGCTTGATTAGCGGACTTGAACCAGCCATACGGATTGAAAATATCCGAATCTCTGCGGTACGTCATTGTGCGATTGAAAAAGTTTGCCATTGATTTAGTGTCCACAAATCTCCATGCAGATGACTCCATACTTAAGAAGATGTAGTGCTGATGTGGCCACCTTTTCATGGGCACATCGTTTGGCGTCCAACCGTGTTGATGAAAGACGATAGCATCGTAATATTTTAACGTATCCCAATCGACAATACGCTCGCGGTTGAATATGTCGCATTGGTATGGACAGTGTGAAAGGCGAAGGGCTTGACTGTCGGATGAAATACCAGCTGGTCCTTGTCCAACTCCGACTCTGATGCGATTTTGTCCTTTACGCAATGTGTAGTGTTCATACCAGAATAGAATCTTTTTCACAGGCTCCTGACTAGGTTGGACATTGTTGACAGAAAATAACTTGTCGTTTTCTTCATTTTTATAGAATGCCACTTTTTTGTAAAATCGCGTCAAAAGAACAATTATCAAAATTCCAACTACGAAGCGACGATACTGTGACATTTCGTTAGATCACTATTAAAAAACCAGAAAATCATTCCGATTTCGTTTGCAAGCAATGGGAAAATGCTATATGGTGCCTCTTACATGTTCCCAGTTCTTCTTCAGGTAACCTAGAAAAGTAATGTAACCTTAAATTAATCAGTTGTCTAGTTTAGAATTGTGTTGTTGATATCATACCAATTGTGTTCGCAGACGGCGCGTCGTTTTCAAATTATGTTCGATATATGTTGAAACATAAATTTACGACAAGAAGAATAAGAAAGTATTCAGTGTGTGCTTTAAAACGTCAAAGTCAACCAGAGGAACAACATCACAATAAGAGCCACCTGCCGCTGCTTTAGGAACCCTGAAACAGGTTTTAATAACGTAGCGACTGAATACGGAACATTTTCATGTTTTGCCCCCAGGAATAATCCCCAACAGACTGGACGAGTGTATTAACATGGATACCTTTTCAGTTTTGTGTATAGTCACTCCCGTAAGTAATTTTAGCATATTTGTTAAAAAAATTAAAGTCTCATTATCAAAAGCGCGTATTATCTGTCCTCACTTTTTGATGATTCCCTTTTATTTCAGAAACAAGAAAAAAATAAATTTCGTCGCACGGAATTATTTGCTTCGCAATTTTTTTATGCGTTTCACGTCAACATAATATTGCAAGAAAACAAAAAGGGATTTTGTGCGTGAAAGTGAACTGATCCGCCGACCTTTTGGCCTTTTGGGTGTTTTTGGAACAGAGAGCATATTAACTGGGTCCGGTTTCGGTATCGCAAGTGCATAACTGCATACACAACGAAATTGCTAATACGTTGTGAATATAACCAGCAGGTGTTCTTCCTACTTTGACATGCGGATTTTTTTATTGAAATTGGTTTTCCGGTTTTCAAACTGATTGGCTCTGTGGCTCAGTCATGACTCGCGCACCGGCATACGTGCTCGTTTTTTCATTTCTCTATCGTTTCTATATCGTTTCTCCAATTCTCCCCTAATTGAGACGCGTTCTAATGGCGAAATTCTATGGATTGCTTAAGGGTACGTATATCAGTATATATTTCGATTGCGTTTAGACATGATTTACCTTGTTTCTTCTTAGAGCAGACTTCATATCTTACACAGAAAGAGAAGCATGTTTTGGAAGTTTCTTTCATTAAAACGTATCCCAATACTTTTTTTTACTCGTGATATGCTTGGACTAAATTGAACAATTTCGGACTAGGCAAGCGCTTCTGAAACATTTTAAAATTGTTTTACAATCTAGTCTTCCTGTTGAATGCTCTTTAGGTTTTGCTGAGAAGATTGTAAGCATTATAAAAGCAAAGTACATCTAGTAACGAGTTTTGAATCCTAAGTTGGTTGCAATATTATTTAAAATACCCGACAATAGAACTCCATCGACAATAGAACCCCAATATTTTATTTAAAATACCCGAAAATAGAACTCCAGTGCTCGACAGTAGTACTCCAAACGCGACAATAGAACTCCAATAATAATGAGCTGTGACTTGCTTAAGATTCCAAAACTCGTTACTAGATGTCGCCAGTGTCGCCTTTGTTGTTGTTACATCGTGAAACGAAGCAAAATGGGCGAAACAATTGGATGCTAATTAATACTTATATTCGTGTGATTTCATATACCAAATTGAACTTCGTATCATATGTAGGTTTATCTTGACCTAATTTCCTTATTTTTATGCTGTACTAACTTATTTCTTCAAATTTTAGATGCATTCTGTCAGTCATTCCAAAAAGTTGACTTAGCGCTCAGTCACTTTCCCTCCAATAGACCCATCATGTTGTCAAAAGCCTAAAACTCATGTGTGAAGCTCACATATCGTGGAGTACAAATGTGTGGAGACAAGGTATTTCCCCATTACAGCTACCACACCAACCACACCACATCAAATGCCTTACTAAATTCAGCACCATTCACCCATATGATAAAGGTAAGCATCAATATAACCTATCACCACGCTACTGCAATACTTCATGACACTTTCTTTAGCATCAAGAAATTTACCGCAACCTGAGGAGTAAGGCTGTTGGTTGCTGTGATTTCCATTTTCGTGGTTTTTTATCATGAAAACTTCAGTGTGCTTGTTAGTATAGGTAAAGATTGAAATGCTTTATTAACTTTTATATTATCAATTCATTAAAGACATTAATGCAATACTTTTTTTTTTTACAGAGCATGTAATAGATCCTTAAGCCAATGCTGACCTTTGTCCATGAAGGAAGAGGGACATCCAGCAACGTTCTGCTCCATCCTTATCTTCCCGACGTACACTCATCTAGCTTCACTGCTTTTGCTGCTACAACTTCACCGACGAGTGTCTTACTTCACCGACGAGTTGGAACACTTCAGTGGTCGCTACCCTTTGCTGATACACACCTACAGTTACTCACCACGGGATTATGCCCAGGTACCCGACAATTGACTTACTTTCGTAGATTATCTACTAATAATATAGTTGCGTTAAACTCTGTGTCTTTGTAATAATTCCAAAATCAGGCCCTTCTTGCGCGCAAACAAAGTTTTACTTGGACGTTTCTTTTTTCTAACGCTAGATGGCTTTTTGAAAATTTGCAGCTGTCAAAACAGTCAGTTTCAGTTACTTTGCACATCTTTTTAAGCATTTATTGGCAGTTATTTTGTTGAAATATTTAGTGATAACTAACGATAACTATTCCCCCAACAAAGCTCACTTGTTAGATTTTTGAAAATGTGTTTTTTTTTCTACTTCCGGTTTTCTCATTTCTGTCAGTAGTTTAGTAAATATTCATCCGAGGTACAAAAGAACCACATATTCGTGATCCTCGTCGAATTTGTGGTAAAGTTCATGTTATGTTTTTTACGTTTTCGTACTTCCGGTTTCGAAAATTTTCCTGAACTATAGTTCAGGAAAATTCTCGATTTTGGCCAAATTTTGGATTTCGTTTAAATCACACCTAATCGACCCCAAATTTCATGGAGATCACGAATATGTGCTTTATTTTGACGACAGCTCAATGGTTGAGGCGCTGTGGTTACTTCCGGTATACTTCCGGAATTTTTTTAAAAAGACTAGCAAGTGAGCTTTGTTCGGTTAATAGTTCTCAACATTGCAAGCTTGATTTAAACTTTAAAAAATTGCATATTTAAATCTTTGAGCTAAAAAACCTGATTATTGTTTCTTTCTGTATTATGTAACTTTTATTGGCCTGTCAGTAATTAAGAATTGAATTTCTCTTTATTCAGGTAATGCAGAGGAAATTTCGAGAAGATGGACACCATAACGTCGCCGGTATCTCCAAAGTGTCAGCGCGGATCATCATTTGATGTTGGTAATATGTTTGTGTTAGTTAACCCGTTGTCTGCCACGCCTTTGTTCTCCCCGCTCCTTAGCATGGGCCGCGCCGAAAGGCGCCTGTTTGGCAATGCACCAAGTTCCCCCTTGTCGATGCGGTGATGGATTCTCCTGTCACCGTGTCAGCCCGGACTTGTCAGCAATGGCAAGTCCCACCTTGGTCACGGATCCTTCAGACGTGGCGCGTAGAGCAGTAGAGTACAACCTACGGGTTGTATGGCGTGGCAGCCAACGGGTTAACTTAAGTGTATGTATGTATGTATGTGATTGTAAAATGTGGTGGAATTGTGGGTGGAGGTGGGACAATAAAGCAATTCCTTTTAATGTTTGTTTGCTGTGTCTTATAACTTATAATAAAAAAATTTTTAGTTCACGACTTGTATATTTTTTACAAATTTGAAGTTTTACATAAGTTATAGGCAAGTGACTGGTCAACTCCAGACCCTTCAAATAAACTAATATGAAAAACCAAACACTATCTGCAACTCCTTTGTTACGCCAGCTGTTAACATCAAATTTCTTTAGTAAACACCACAGTACGTTTCTTTCGTAACTTGCCCTGTAAATGAAGTTCGTCCAAACACTAGAACATGTCGGAATGCAAAGCGACTAGAGCAATAGTCATCTCCAACATGCGAAATAGGAAAGATCCAATAAAAATAAGAAAACGTCGCAATGTCAAAGGCTTTTAGGTGGCAAGATAAGTCGTACAAAATGATTACCCCTCAGGATTTCACTTCACCTTTTTAAAAAGCAAGGGAATATCTGTTATGTTTCATCAACAAAAGTTTACACCTCTTTACAAGTACTTTCCTACAACTTCCTTACAAAAGCACTTATTTAGAAGCACAAAATAAGATGTCACTTGTCTTCGACATCAAGAACTAAATGCTAACCTACTTTGCCACCTAGTCGACACAATTTTACACACCTACGACACGTGACAGATTTCTTACGATAAACGAACGACTGAACGGTCCATAGTTAAATGAACGAACGACACCAGCACCACAGTCTGCATGCAACAGCTCACCACACCGTTCACTAGCTGGCTGCACAAAATGCATGTAAACATTGGTCTGCAACAAAGAGGATCAGACCTCAAGAGGCTGTTAATCCTACTTGGGGAAAAAAAAAACTCAATTACTATTAGAAAACAAATTGACATGTAACATAGGAAAATAACAGAAGCATAGTTAAACTTAGCAATATCTAAAAATTACTTTTACAAAGGAATCAACAGTTGGCAAGCTTTTTAAACAGTCTTAACTGTTAAGTCAACAGATGTAAAGCAAAGAGCTAGTTATCAACAAATTTAACGTGTAGCCTTACTGTAAAAAAGTTTATCAATTTAATTACTTTAAATTGTTTGGAAGTGCTTCTGCGTGTGACGAAAGCCACAAACGCTACGGGTAACAAGCCTGCAAGAAGAACACCTTTCTCCAGCTGGCTGCAACAAATCCCACTGCACAGCACATTGGACTGCAATGGAGAAGCTCAGACTTCACCATGCTGTTAATAGAAAAGTAAAAACTCTATTATTATCAGAAGCAAGGTCATCAAATAAATAAATGTGTAACCTTAGGGTTACACCGAAATGATCACTTTTACTGTTGTGAAGAATTTCTACATGGGACGAAACGCACAGCCAGTACTTGCAGCAAGAGACGACATTTTGGGAAACAGCAGATTCAGGCCACATGATCAGATGGAATTGCCAAGCATAAATTGTAGGCTATTTTATCTGTAAATGCTCAAAAAATTTACATTTAATAGCCTCAAATGAATACAAGCAAGAGTTACCATTTTGATGACGAATATTATAATAATAGGGAGAATAAGTTGAGTTGACTTAGGTCGTGAGGCTCAGAGGCTGTCAGACTGTCAGCAGCCATCTAACCATCTTGAAATTAACTCGTAAGGCGCAACATTGCCGTTTTCATTTTTGCAATTAAAAAACGTCCGCATCTGGCATCTATGCAATTTGCAGAGATTCAATCAGCCAAGGCGGCAAATTTTCGACTGTGATCTGTGAATGCAAAGTGTTCAGCTTAACGACAAATTTTTTGAGTGATTAAAATTAAAACAAAATCGTGTTAGAATCTTGAATAAAGAAAATGTCGACCTGATAAGTCTATAGTATGTCTATGCAACCCATTTATTTCGTGGCAATAGACTTAACCCATTTGGAAATAGTAATTAAACAATCGTTTCGAGTTTTTCACACATTTACAAATTTTATTAGTATTGTTTTACTGTTAAAGGAAACCCTGGGGAAGCTATGTCGATTAAAACACCAATGAAAGTAAAAGTAAAAAAGGACTACTGATTTTCCACAAAGATTGCTCATAAATTAGACGGCTGTATCACAATGAGAAAACTCTTCTACAATTTTTCGAGCTGGAATCAACGGTAGTCTGAATCTATTAGCATCCTCCAATAGCGCAAGTTTTTCATTTATCTTCTCGTTCATCGTAACAATTTCCGACATGTAATTCGTAAAGAGTTCGTCAACTCGATGAAACACGTCGGTAATAAATTCTCCGTTGGTTTGAACGGATAGGGCGTTATACTGATACGGTCCTTTCTTTTTGCTAGCCATTCTTTCAACGGCAATTGCTAATAAACCTTCTTTGATGTTTTGTGGAAAGCGTCCATCACGTGGGTCGTTGGGCTTGAAGTTGTAAGTACGTTTTGCCTTGGGTGACACCACCAATACTTTGCGCTGTAGACACTCTCGTTTAGGAATTTTTGACCACATATGAGGCAAACGGATGGGCCAAGGGAAAAAGATAAAAATTTCCATGCGCGCAATTTGCTTCGTAGTCCGGATAAGACGATTCAAGCCAGCCGAGTTCAACAAGCCTTGAATATCAGAGACGGCTAAACCAACGAGTAAATTCATCAAAACTATGACAATCAGAAGAACAAAGAATAGGAAGACTAAATGGGTTGTTCCAGGGAATCTGATTTTTTCGTTGCCCTTTTCATCATAAAACAGAGTGTTGAAATCCATTTCGCCTGTCATCATGACGATTGCCGTGAGAAGCGCGATGGGTATTTCACCAAAAAATTTCGATTTCGGAAAGAGAACGGCCTATACGGGGGAAAACAATAATTAATTGAATAAATAAAATAAATTGAAATAGAAGTCTTCCTACAAATCCTAGCGAAAAGCCGACGATGAGGCAGAAATATGTCACCAGTAGTTTGGACATATTCCATGCAACGGTGGTAAACATCTGGATATACAGACCGAATGCTAAGGAAATCAGCAATTAAAGAATTAATCGATGCAAAACAAAAACAATAATCAAAACAAAAAGAAATTCAAATTACCGGGAAATCGTCCGATATGCAACATCAGATTAATCCAGGCAACGATTACGACTACAGCGGCCACGTGAGTCTGCCAACCAGACACATATCCATCCTCATTCCTGGGAATGACGAGTGCTATTCCGACAACAGAAAAGAGGTGCGCGTAGTTTTCTACATCTGTCACGTATTCATGTGGATTACAATACAGTTGGAAAAGTTCCTTGCACCCTGTCATGGAACCGAAAAAGATCGTCGGCAACCAAAAGTAATCGAGTGAGTAGCTTTTTTGGGTTTGTGAGTCAATTAAATCAGAGTTGTGCACAATTGTGCCGGTTAAATTGGTCGTTCCATTCTCGGCTTTTTCATTCTTACTGCTTACGTATGTAGTGTAAATGTTCAGTGTTAAAAAGAGAACATAACAAAATTGAAAAATGAGTGAGGCCAAAAAAGTGGTACGGATCTTCGTCCATTTCAAATGTAGGAAGGCGCCAATGACTGGATGCTGCAACAGATGATGCTGATCGGCCGCGATCATCGAGGTCAACATGGCCATTTCTCCTTCTTTTTGCTGGTTGCCGCTTGGCACAAGAACTTGTAAATCTAATCGCAATTCGCAATCTGCATCAGTTGGATCGAGTCCTCCGGCTATTTCAATCGCTGAATCCAACTTTTTCGAAATGGTTGACAAGGCGTCTGGAACTCGTCGTGCAACTAAGGCCAGAGCCGTATTCTTTGCTCGATTTTTAGCTGACAGATCAGCGCCCGAGAGAATCAAGAACGAAGCCAATTTCGAATGTTCGTTGATTGCCGCCAAGTGGAGTGGAGTTTGACTGAACTGATTCTTCACATTGACATTGGCTCCCCTGGAAATCAGCAACTTGACGACATCGATCGCCCTACGGCACTTGACGACTGCACTGTGAAGCGGCGTCTCCATCATTCCATCGCAAATATCATGTCGCGCTCCGTAATCCAACAATACTTTGACCGATTCTACCGATTGAGACAAGGCCGCCAAGTGTAAAGGTGTCCGGCCAACGGCTTCCGGCTTGTCAATTTCAGTTGTGCTGGCCTCTAAAAGTAAGCGAAGACATTCGGCTTTGCCTCTCAAGGAAGCTAAATGCAGTGCATTTCTTCGTTCGGGACCGCAAAGGACACTGGCATCGGCTTTATTCTCCAAAAGTAATTTCAAACAGTCGACGTCTCCTTGGAAAGCGGACACGTGAATAGGCGACTCACAGAGAACTTGCAAATTGTTGACATTGGCGCCTGCTTCAACCAACCGAGTGGCACAAGACAAACTTCGGGCCCTAACGGCCCACACCAAAGCGCTTGAACTTCCCCACCCAGCGTTTGCGTCCGAACCATTGCTTAACAGTGCTTCGACCAATTCGATACGGCCGGAAGCGGCGGCACAGAAAAGCGGAGTCGCTTCTTTATTCTGGTCCAACACGTCAACTGTGGCTTTGTAACGGATTAACAGATTGAGACACAAAACGGCGCTGGAACTCGGAGAACTTGCCGCGTAATGCAGGGCACATCTGCCTAGCAAATCCAATGCATTGGCGTCCCCTCCCGATTCAAGGAAAAAAGTCAACATGGCGACGTGCCCATTCAGAGCAGCAAACAAAACACCAACGTCATAACAATCAGGTGGAATTTCCCTCCAGTCAGACTCACCAAGGGAAACATTGAGACGAGGTTTACACAAGCGGACATTTAAGGGACTTTTAGTAAATAATTTTTCATCGATGGCCACCATCAACATCTGTTGGGGCCAAACGCACCAAGTCGTTGGAGAAATCGTTTCACCTTCGTCGAGAACTTCGAAACTTTCCGTGAAATCAAAGCTCGGCGATTCCGTTTCACTGATGCTGGATAAACTGGGGAACGATCGCTGCCTTACATTTTCTCGGGAAACGCTCCTTCTTGACGACAGTCTGACTTTGAAATTGCAATTCTTCGAAGGGTACGACCCTAACTTCGGTCGGGGTAATTTTTGCTGGCGGGGATGAGTTATCGGTCTACGTTGATCTTTGTCATCTGCCAAAATTCTCCCGTAGGTGCCAACACCGAACGCGCCTTGTTCACGGTTATCTTGATTCGACATTTCAATAAAATGTGCTACGTACCACTGGAAATGAGACAGATGAAATGTTGGTGGCCAATCGACTTGAAAGACTGAAGAGAAACGGAAACTTTCGGGAATGCGCACATGAATCTACGATTTGTTGTTATCTTTAAGAAAATCCTCACAAATAGCTCACATTTACGAAACTTACGAAAGAGGAAGGATACGACTACGACCGTATTTGCTTCGATTTTCCATATCGAAAGGAAAGGGATGTGGTAGAAATTTGGCTATGAAAAAATCGTTGTCGATTATTCATCGTGTGGAATAGGACTACGACCGGAAATGAAACGATCTAAGATGTAATTTCCTAAGTAATAATTAGAATACTTTTTAACAAGATCAAACTTTTAGCTTAAACAAGGCTGCGTCCTTTGTTAGAAGGTCAGAGTTAAAAAAAAAGTTGCGCTCGATGCATCTATAGACTAATGGTCAATACCAATTAGGCAATTACAGTCGGCTACTGTATACTATAAATAAAAATTTACTCACCGATTTGCACTCCATGTTTTAGCACCGCTGTTGAAACAAATTGAGCACCGAAACCTTTCTTCAAGAAATGCACTTCACAATTAAGGAAACGATAATTTAAAAAATGTAAGTACTTGCCGATCGAAGATCTAAGTGGGAAATATTTGCATTGCATTTACAGTTAGTAAAACAGCTTCAACTGAAAGTTACCTTTGGTCTACACGCCAATCATTTTCGGTTTACTAGTTGGGAAAAACAAAAATTATATTATTTAATACGACAAGTGTTGAGTACGGTTGCAGTTTGAGGATATTTAAATAATTATACACAGAAACCATAAAAATGCGTATGCGTAGTCTTCAACCGTACATCAGTGCATTTACAAAAAGAGGTTTGGTTGTATTATTACTCATCAGGTGTTTCGTCATACGATTTATAGTCTATTCGGCGAAATTTTGGTATTTTATAATGAATTGATGGGGACACAGATGATTAGATATAATTAATAACATGAAGTAAATTAAGTTGAAATGGATGTACCAATTGCTTTCATTAACGTGTAGCAATCTTGTAACCGTTTCTTATCCCCAATACGTTCCAGCGTTCGAGCTGCTTCAATCAACATTCCAGCTCGTTCGCCCGGTGACGAGAGCAAAGGAGCAGGTAGATGGCGACAAGCCATGTACAGTGCCGTGGCATGTTCTCGTTCGCCGGCGTCCAAGAACGCATTTTTACCTACGTGATAACAATTATCAAGTATTATCAACACAAATACAAAATAATGCGTTTCAATTGAAAAACACCAGTACCTTTGCTACCGCAAATGACCGACTGTTTGTTCTGGCGGTAGCGAAGCGTACGATCAAGTAGCTGTTGTGTTCGATCAGGAGCTGCACCAGCCATCATCCTCAGAGTCGCTTCATGTAGAAATACTCTCGGCAAAGTGCTCTATAAAATCAAATAAATATTGACCTATAACAATGCAACAACGCCCCAAAGAAAAGGACGAGACTTACGGGCAAGTGCTGAACTAGTTTCTTCAAACTAGACAAGTCTTCTTGGAATCCCAATAAAACAGCGGGTTCTGCCACATAATTGACATCCATGTTGTGACCTTCAAAATCATTTTCCCACAAAGCTGTGCGAGTTTCCAACAGCCAATCGCTGACGAGCAATTGGGCAGCCTAATAAGAATGACAGGGCCTTAATTTCATTGCACCAGATCAAATAATCAAAGGATTAACAACATGTCCGACGCCAACAAATGAAATAAGTGAACCAAAATTGCTGTTGAAGAATAGCGGTTGGCATCCCGAGTTGCACTGCCGAAGCATTGCGCGAAACAAAGAATTGACAACGTGCAATGCAACTACAATGCACACGGGCTACCCCCAGTGTGTCGAATCTAATCGTAACAGTGATTCACAATGCGGGGCAAATATAAAAGAACAAACATGCGCCTTCCCTACCTGAACCATGAGTTGAGGGCTTTTGTGAAGTGAAACTTGGAGAGACTCCTTCAAACGACAACCAGCCAGAGAGCATTGTTGAATAATGGATGTGGGATCAGCGCCGCGTAGCAACAAACGCCGCGCCCTGTAATAGGAAATACCGAAAAGGAAATTGTCGATTAAGAGTTTGATGATGACGTCCAAAGAGAGTAAGACGAGATGACGCATCTCCGCTTACCTGTAAGCCCCTAAAACGGCTTCCAGCAGAGGATCCTCTTGCGTCATTTTGGGATAAGCTTCAACTCGAGCGTGCAATTGCTCTGCCTTGTCCTCTTCACACAGGAGCCAATAAGAAGCAACAGCCACGACAGCTGCCCACCATCCGGCCACTTCGTCACCGACACCCAGTCCTTGAATGGTAGAAGGCGGTAAAAGCGAGGAGTCATTACTGGGCGAGACTGCAGCAGTGGCGTTCTCCATCAACTGCTGGGAGTAGCTCAACGCGTCGCCAGTTTGCGCCCGGCGAGAAGGTTCCACATCGCAGGCATCACCAACACGCCGACCGGGCGAAACTAACGTCAATAGAGCTTTCTGTAGGACGTGCTGACGATAGACCTGCAATCACACAGACAATGATGATTATAATTTCGACTGATGATAAGGAAAAAAGGAAAAAAAAACTTGTTGACAAAAATGTCGAACCTGCATGGTAAAAGCCAAAGGATCAGACTTGTTGCCCAGAGAGGTGAACAAAGTCGAGGGGAAATCGTCGTACTCCCAATGATGACTGAGGAAGAAACGATAGCCGGCCGGACTGCAGAGCCACTGCAGACGGGGAGGGGCGTTGCCGTTGAGAGCCTGACAGATTTGGCGAGCGCGGGCTAAATAGAAGCGAGCGCACAAGAAACCTCGCCCACTAAACGAGTGTTTCGTTCGTAGCGCCAGATGAATGTAAATATCCGCCTTGGACATGGCACTCAGTGCAGGGCCGGCAGCTTCGCCGAGATTTGTAGCAGACAGGGCTAAAGCCAAGCCACGATAGCGCTCGAACCTTAAAAAAGATTAATAACAAATAAATAACAAATACACACAGGCACGAGTCCGTCCAATCGTTAGTTTTTATCTCTCTGTTATCAATTTAAACTCAAAAATCAAAAGATCGAATTACCAGTAGTGGCTGTTGGGATCAATGACGTCCTGCTGACTAAGATGCAGCTGGTGAAGTTTGTGAAAACAAAGGGCGGCTTCCGCTAGAAACTCACGGGCCACTCGGCGTTCATCGCGATTCAGGAAAAGTTTGCCAACACGGCCGCTGAGAAAGCGGGTAAATCCGAAGCGATGCAACAGCTGACGCCAACAATTCCATCCGACGCTAGCCACAACATCGACTTTAGATACGGGCACTGTCCGACCTAAGGCGCAAAGGGCTTGTCGGTAGTGAGTGGCTGCAGTTACGTAGTTTCCCTGAATTTAACGAGACAATAGTACCAGAGAGGGGAAAGTTTAGTTTGGGAATACCGACCACAAACAACGAGCCTAAATAGCTTTTACATTGTTCATGTCGCAATCAGCTTGTTTCCTCTGTCTCCAGTAGAGCGAAGCCGCTTTGCTCTGGCGTTCAATGTACGGCTCTCCATGAACAAGAGTGCGGAGGAGGACAAAGAGGAAAACCAAAATGTTAATCCCAACAGCGGCAAATGAGAGGAACCATCCAGAATCATCTCCGAGATCGAGGGGATCTGAAACCAAATGAATACATTTTGATTGCATGTCATGATAGCAATTCAAGTAACAAAACGTTTACCAGCTTCCAGGATAACACGACCGGACGGTTTGCTGTAATGGGAGACGGCAGAGTCTGCATGCGACAGGAACTTGCCGAACGGATTAAATGCGAACACGGCCAGCATCATCATGCAAAGGGCAATACGCGAACGATCCAGCATCGATTGAGCAATAACGTTTCCGGGCGATACCATGTTTCCGTCAATGGTAAACTCGTCGTCAGACTGCACGGAAATTGAAGCAATTAAAACCATCAATCAATTTAAAAAATTAAAATCTGTCGCTTACCGAAGCCGCATAAGTTAAAGGAGATCCGCTACCAAAACTGCTGGGTGGCGATTCGGCCGACGTCGAATTTTCCAGCGATCCTGGAGGTGTAATGTCAATTGGAGGACTATCCCTGCATTCGAACGATAAACCTTTAGCTTTTATACCGACAATATAAAACAAGTATATTTACATCGAAGCTGTCAATAAACCATTGACAGTTTGCTTTTGAGATGCCATTTTTAGAGCCATATTTTCCTTGATTAGCTTTTGATTCATTTGCTGGAGGTAGCGCACATATTCCAGAGCTTTCCTAAGGATGGCAGACTTGCTCATCTATGGACAATAAGATAAATTAAATAAAAAAATCTTTCAGTCGAGTTACAACCAGTCACACCTTAGCTTCTTCACCAGCAATTAGGTTTTTTAATTCCAGTATCTTGTCATTGATGCTGTTTCTGTATCTTCTTTCAATGGCATTGTGGGAACTCTTCTTAATGACAGGTGGCCCATGAGTTGGGCTTGGTGGATTAGAATTGCCATTAAACATGTTTGCTGATCCTAAAACAGCAGATTGGTTGACGTTGACGAGACCGCCATTTGGTTGAACAGTGACAACACTATTATAGCCAAAAGTGTTGCCAAGAATCAAGACACCCAGGGAATTTGTATCCACTCGAATAGGAGTGCCAACAGTGCCCTGCGGATTGGTTTTGTTTACCAATACAGTCTGGGCTGGCTGGATGTGTTGGGGGACACTTTTTGTCTGTATCGGAGCTTGTTTCAATACAGGCTGAGGTGATATTGTTGGTACAATTTTTGTCACTGGAACTGTCTGAATCAATCTTTGTTGAATTGGTTTAACTTCGACAACAGAAACTGGAATGATGGGAGGTTGGGTTGCCACAGGAGGAGGATGGAGAACGGCAGGTTTCTGTTGGTGAAAGTTGTGAGCCTTAATGTTCAAAACATCACATTAAAACAAATATGATTAGACAAATTTCAAAACTTTTTAAAAACTTACTGGTGGAGAGACAGGGCCAAAAGATGAAAACAAATCTTCTCCAGCCAAATCGATAAGTTCGGAATCCTCATGAGGAAACAACTCTGTATAGATGGACAAACGTTTTAGTATTTGTTATCAACAGACATCAAAAGATACTTTTTTTATTACCTCCTAAATCAGTAGGAAAGTTCAATTCCAAATCCATATCATCGGCGCGATTTGACGTATCCATGGCAGGAAACAACAATAACAGTCTTCAGTGTGTGGGTAATCACCTACTAAAAAACATGACGTGTATTCGATTGGAAAACCGAGAAGAAGACTGACGATTTTGTATTCTGGAATTTACGAAAACACAAATACTAAAGGTTTTGTAGCGCGTACTATTCGGTCAACGACGTTAACTATTGCAGCATGCAGACAGTAAGAGGTGGAGCTTCAAATCACGCCAGTTCCTGGCCGTCCAATGACAGAAGAAAAACATCGTATGATCGCCCGAGCGACGTTGCCTATGTTTGCTATTATTTTTCGAAATAAAATTTTGCCCGCAGCAGCCAAAGAGGAAAAAGAGAGATCTTAACAATTTTTCACTTGTTTGCCCTCTCGCAATGTGGGCCGAGTTGTTAGCATTTGAATTTTCAAAGAATGTTTTAAAATACTCGCTGACGTAAAAGAAACCGAGGGGGGAAATTGTTGTATTACCTCTCGAGGCAAACGCTTGTCTATTTTCGACCGAATTGAAGGATTCAGATGTTGTTTTTCCAACTGCCGACATAACAAAAAACACACACATTGTGTTCGGGACGTATTTGGGAATCGGAAGAGCCTTGGTCGGTTGCAACGTACGGTGATCTATTTCGGGCCGACTGCGACCGACGATGCGAGCTGGGCGCATCATTTCGCATTCCCAGTGCATACAAAAGAACATTTACTCACAATACACAAATAAAATAATAAACAGGAAATCACAGATCTAAACTGTGTTAACGCAAAACTCGTTTGTCGAGCGAAATTCGTCGACTCGCGTGAAGGAAGACGCCAGACGAAGAGTCGTCCCACCAAATGTCACGAGAAGAAAACTAATTCGATCCGTTGAACCGGAGAACTGTACTCGTCGCCCGATTGACGTTCATTCGTTGAACCGGTCCCGACTCTTGTCCCGACTGCTATCCAATTACCAAACTCGAGCGAAGAAAACAACAGGAAAAAAGAGACGTCGTTTTCTTCTTCTTCCTTCTCTCCCGTTTCCGTCGACGGGTTGCAGCAACAGCCAGAGTTTCATAGAGACAAAAACTTTCCATGTGCACCCACACTTTCGCGTGTGTGTGTGTATACAAGTACAGAATTACGGTGTATACACTACGGGGGGTAGTAGTAGCAGTAGCAGTAAGCGAACTTGACGGGGGAGGAATCAGTCGTGCGCACCTTTCAAATATCAACGGGATATGAGGAGGAGGAGGATATCCACAGCAAGTTTGACGACGGTAATTAAGAAATGAGACTTTTTGTGTTGCGCAGGAAACACGGTGGCGTGCTAAAGATTTCCATTTCGCTTCGTTTCCTTCATTTAATAATCTCATTCTCAAACTTTAACGTTTAAAACGAAAAAAGGCGCTTGAACGGGAAAAGCGCATTTCGGACTATCTAGTCGGATTTTTGTAACCAACATTCCATCGGGATTTTCGACAGTCCGGAGAAAAAAAGTGCAAAGGCCAAGTCACATCTTCTGATGGATCGCATCATCAGGGGATAATAATGCCGCGCGGAATGGCAATTGTTTTGATGGATGCCGGAATGTGCGGTGGCCGAGGGCCAAGTCGATTGTTCGTTCGACGACGATTCAAATTATTGGCGAGAGGAACATCTAGTAAAGCGAGTCGACAAATGTCTTGATCATGACGACGCCGGGCTATATTTAGGTTATTAATCATCCAACGGGAAAATGGGGCGACGGTCCGTGAGTCGTGACGGACGACAGACTCCATTTGTTTTTTTGTTTCCTTCCCACCTACGTACTTCTGCGGTGGTGGTGGAAAATGCCAAGCAGAAGAATGCAATGTACTGTACTGTATAATGATTAACGTTCCAATCAGAATTGATCAACAGCAGCAGCAATAGAACGGGCGAAGATGATGGATAAAAACGTACGTGCGCACAAATAGTAGGTCCAGCACGACTCGCTGGCGAGTCTCCTTGACGATTCCGCATCCGTCACTAGATTTCGTGTATGTTCGCCTTCAAACTATTTCTGAGCTGGGCCCGAGTGCTGCAGCGAATACGTAACAAATAATGTTTGGGGATGCGCCGAGCTGCTCCCGCACCATGCGTCACGTCAACCAAACGTAGACCACGATGCTGAGCGTCATCCATTCTTTCACTCGTTTCGAAATTCATAACGGGCGGTTCAACTAACAAGGACTAGAAACGAACCTTTTGGCAGGGCGCATCATCGCGAGTCGAAAATAAGCAAAGAAGAGAAAAAGAAAAAAGGAAAGCTGCGGGAGAAAGAAAGAGAGAATAATAATAACGGCGAAAGATAGGAAAGACCAAGACCGTCGTATCAAGAATCGAAAGAGGAAACGATGCGGAACAGCCAGAAGCGCAAACGGCTTTTTTCTCCGTATCTGTGCCGTGACCCAAACCGCCGTATAGTATAGTCATTTCTATAGCGATTGTGAACATCTTTCTCTTTTAACTTTCTTTTGTTTTCTTCTCTCTGGAAGAAAAAATCACGGGCACAGTGGCTTAACTTTTTTCGTCGTCGTATTTCCATTTTTTTGTTGGTTTTTTTTCGGCCGTTGCTGCTGACACACGACGAGATACCAGCGCTATACATAGACCGGACGAAAGGCCGGCGCTGCTGGGCGCTCTGCAGCTTGAAGATGTGACCCGTGGTAGGATACGGAACTTGAAATTTATAAAAGGGGAGTAGTATGCCGATCCGGTTTCGTTTGACGGAGGATTCCGCTATCTGACAACTGGACGGCCATCACGACGAGGCATATCAAGTTATATATCACTATCTATCAGGCCTTATAATTCATGACTTGATGAAAGTCGTGCGTGACAGTTCCTTTTTTCGAACGGACGACTTTTCCCTGGCCGTTGTCATTTCCCTGTTCTTCCTTCTTCGTGATATCCAGCCAGTGGATATAATACCAACTCACTGCGCTGTTGCTAAAAGCACTTTTCTCGATGAATCTAATGAATGAAAAACAAATAAATGTACTACACAGGCGAAATCCTCTTGTGGTTCAAGCACTGGCGGCTGTGGCTGGTCCAATTAGGAATCACGAATGTCGTCGAGTGCCGCTCTCTTGTTCGCCTACTACTGGGGTGCTGGGTCTTCTCGGGTTCTCTAGAGGAGGGACCGACCAAGACGAGCCCGGCAGCTATCCGCCGGATCACAGTAGCCGTCACATATCATTGGTGTGAGATGTGATGAACCTTGTTTAGTCTCTGGTCTAAATAGCTTTTGGTTAAGCGTCTTCGTGTTTTCGTCGTATTCGCTTACCAGTTATTAGGTCAGACATAATACAATAGTCAACTTGACTGTACTACACCAGTTGTATACAAAAGCCATCTCTACCCCGTCGAGCCGAGCGCATTTCTTTTGTGTTATTGGGGTCGGTCTACGTGATTATTATTATCATCTCGTGATAGCTCCTACAGCACATAGCCCCCTTTGCAGTGTGGGGTGCTGTTGTTGTTTTTTGTTTCTTGGTGGTGCCCTGCCTGCCAATCAAATCAAACTGGGGAAATTGAATTTTCGATTCTCTATCGAGTCTAGACAATATCCGACTGAAATGAGGAATGCTGCAGAGTATATCGACGGCGGAGGAGAAGACAATGTCGTCTCTCTATACCTAGGGGAGATTGACTCTGTCGAGAAATGTCAGAATCAGTTTATTTCTATTCGGAGCAAGTCGCCTTGAATCGACAAGGAACGAAAAGAGACGGACGCAAGATTGCTGGCGGGAAAATGTATGATGCAATTATATAGCCAACTCCTTTAGATGCCTCTAGCTACAGTATACTATAGAGTCATCGACATGTGTGTGTGTGTGTGTGCATAGAGAGACATGGTCGGGGGGGGGGGGGGGGGTAATCTAAAGAAATGGGAAAATCAATGCCGCGATTGTTGTTTCTGCTGATGCGTTCGTCTTGTTTGGATTCATCTTTCCCCTCCTTTTTATCAAGAAGCAAACGCGTTCGAAAATGCTGCCGGGATCAACTGGGCGTGCTGATTTCCTTTCTCTCTCTCTCTGCCTCTAATATCAATATATATCTAAGGAATAAAGCCTAGATACTATTGAATCTCTCAATCACTCTACGTGTGTGTACACAACGAGTGGGGCGGGGGTGCGACAGCTCAAGGATCAAGACTTGCTTGATTTCCGTGTCCTCTTCTCTTATAGAGCTACAGACGCACCAGCACATGTCTATAGACGTCTAGCTGCTTTCACATGTGTCAACAAGAAAAAACCCAGGGTGAAATCTCTTTTTCGTCTAGTGCAAAAAAATACAAAAAAATAAACGGAACCAAAAGAATCGAAATGGCCACACCCCGACATAGGGAAGGAAAAAACAAACAGCCTCCGATATGGAGCATATCTCTCCTCAGTGTCTAATATTCATAAATCAATAATGATTTCGTGTGCAAACCGTCAAAAAAAAAGAAGAAACGTATATGCCTACAACCTAAACGAAATCCCATTATGTACCCATCAAGCCGTACAGATGATAAAGCGCTGCCTATACACAAGACACACGTCCCCGCCGCTGCTCAACATCTTGAAAAAGGTCATCCGAGGAAAGAAAAGTTGAGAATCCTCTTATCTCGATTCTCATTTGAAATAGTCAGAGTTAATATATGCAGTAGGCTTAAGATATGGAAATCATCCGGTGGATGATTGGGTCCTACGTGCGGCAAAAGGCGAATAATAAAGCAAACAGATATGATATGTAGACATGGCGCAAGTAGACCAACTTTTCGGCAGAAAGTCGGACACATTCACCACGAGTTCATCTAATACTATCCCCTATACAAGGCGACTGAAAGTAGCAACGGCCACCGCGTCACAATCCTTTTGTTATCGACTAACATCTCTTCTGAAAAAAGTTCCCGAGTCCCTGACGATGGGAATAAGGAGGTCGTCGACAATTAGATAGACTCTCTCTCTCTCGGCTTCTCCAACAGCACGTCTTGAGAGTAGTCTAGTGTTATTGTTGGTCTCTCTGTGAACGAAAAGGGCAGACGGACAGGCAAGAGATTCGTAGAAATGAACTGGGAGAGGAGAGGGTCTAAATTACTGCCCAAGACAAGGGACCACACGAGCGAGGGTGAGAGGAGAATTTAAGGGATTTCACGGCCGTGCTGCATTTCATCATCAAAGGTTTCCCATTGCGCAATTTGAGAGGATTGTCCTCCCCCCACCAACCGCCAACGAGACGACGATGGGAGCGGCTCCCCCACATTTGATCCGATTTGAGATGAACAATAATAACAACAGTTGCACACGGTATAGTGGCTGCTATGTGGGTCGAGTTTAGGCTATATAATAACAACACGTAAATAAAACACAATGCACAAAGGAATCCCTCGAGTATTTACCGTTGAGAGCAGATTTCATTACTAGAGAAATGCCAAAGGGATACACGACAGATAGGCTATGAAATCGTAATGATTTTATGAGGGGGGAGCTAAAACTTGAAATTCATCACGTCTCATTTGCTGGTTTCTCGGCGCTATAACTCAATCACGGGCTGTTGCTTGGTGTTGCCTATATTCTCCCATATACCCGCGAGTTTAATGGAGCTGCAACAGATAAGCAAAACGACGTCTTCATTCCTCCAGAGTCAAAATAATTTAGTATAGTAGGGCGACAGACGCGTTTCCAACTTTACAAGATATTTGTTACTACTATACTAACAAACAGCTTAGTTCCTTGTTAGATTCGTGCGTCACAAAGTTCCGGCCAACCCTCCCCCTCCTCATTGATGCTGCATCCAGTTTGGATTACTGATTTCGTCTTCCCATTTAATAAGGAGACAACACGGTAGTTTCCAGTCAACACAAATGCACCCAGTAGACGATGGCAGTTGCTCAGATTGCAGCACCAATCGACGATCGCGTGAGTTATCCACGTTACGAGGACTAGAATAGAACAGCGCCGCACGTACGTCGTCCGCGGGATGTCCATGTTCCGTGTTCTCTTCGGGTTTGGATATGTCAAGTGCGACGAGGCTCGCTGCTTATTTCGTTATGTAACAATAGATCGGCGGTATAGAGGGCTGGATGGCCGGTTGTCTTTGGGGCTTGTCCCTCATGTCCAGAGTGGAATATATCTGCGCAAACTGAAGTTTTCCAGTCTATTATTATTATTATTATTATTGTGTCGAATGTAATACGGGGTCCCTCCTCTGCATCAGGCATGTATACACTGTATGTCAACAACCCGCGTTTCCTTTTGGGCCGCGTCTACAGCAAGCGCATCGCTCCGGGGTTTCTCACTCATCTCCTCGTTGACCAGTCTTATGCCTTCACATGTACTATTAAATATAATACTGTCGTTCCGTACTACATATTATACTACAAAGCCTTGCAGGAAACAATAGAACAATAATGATTAGGGATACAGCTCTGCCTACCCATTCCGCAACGATATAATAATGAAGCAAAATAAAAGGGAAAAAGAAGAGGAGACCGTTGACGACAACGGACGTCGCCCCGGTTGCTAGCGGGCGTCCTTCTATTGGAATTGCCCGGAGATTTAGTGCGCAGTGCTCCTATTATTGTATTATAGGAATAAACTTGACACTGCATTCCCATCCCCCGCCTTTTTTTTCTAACAACAACAACAACAAGCGAATTGCATGCGACTTGACAGCGCTAAAAGTGAATCAACATCAAGAAAGAAAAAAGAACAAAATGTTAGTAATTAGATGAAATGAATTCAGTCCACTAGGAGAGGAGAGATAGACATAAGCAAATGGATATTTAAGAAATAAACGTAATGAACGCACTTTATTCGGCTCATCTCATTGAAGTAGCCTTTGATGCCGTCCATTCGATTTGCTGCAAATGCGGCGCTACTACAAGTGGGGGGAGATTGGCACAACATTCTCAATTGAGGGGAGAGAGTCATACGCGGATCTGATTGATGCGGAAATCAATATTAACGAGTGAGCAAGGCCCTTAGATTTGTCATCATCAAAGATTTCGCGTGAGATACCCTGAATGATTGATGATGACCAGGGATGACCATCATGTGCGGTACTACCGCACAAAGCCACCGCCGGTAAACTCCTGTGGTATACCAAGCGGAGATCATAACATATACATATTCAGAAATCCACATCGCTCAAAACTTATTGAGCGGACAACTCTAAAATGCATGAGAAATCTACATACGGTCTAGTAACTGTTACATGTCCGCCTTAAACTGTCATCAATATCTAATAACATCCATGGAGCAATCCAATGCAGATAACATCAAAAGTCTTGTAGATCCAAAACTGGACACGACAAAGTAATCTCTTCACTTCCGGCCATTATAAAAGAATCAACAGAGATCCAGGGGATCCAAAAGACCTAAGCAGATCGATGCCACGGTGTATAGACTGAGAAAAACTAAATAAAGTTGATGGGGTTGATAGTGCTGGTCGATGGACAACTTCCTTTGTCTACATAACCACCACGATGATGCCTTGTGTGGATAACTTACATTTTAGGGTTAAACAACATCGTGTACAGTCAGTTCCGGGGGGGCAATAAAAAGACGCGGTCAGTGTTGTTCAAAAGTGTCGAAGCGAAGCAAATAAAGTGCGTCACCGTCATCTTACAGCGTTCAACCCCTTTTTCAAAACCCCCCAAAAACAGAAAAATAATACAGCACGGGAACATTTTGGGTCGTCTTTATTAGCCGCACATTACCACCAACGTGTAAGGACCGTGACACTAGAGGCAAGGAGTTGGGCAATTAGAGTCCCCTCCCCAAAAAAAAAAGTCGGAGGAGTGCGCTGGTTATGCGAAGAAGAAAAAGACAAGTCGTAACAAAACAAAAAGCCAAAAAAGTTGTTGTTGTTCTTCTTTTTCTTTTGTTGAGTTGTGTGTACAATGTGCCCCCCCACGCGATGCCATATCATCCTCTCCTTATTTTTTCCATCATCCGCGAGGAACAATAGCCAATAGACTCGGTCTCCCACATCCGCAATGAATGAGACGATCCATTGCAAGAGCATGAAAAGGGTGTGGCTGCACGGCAAACGAGAAGAAAAGGTGGACCCCTTCACTGTTACGTCTTTTCGACGGCTTCTGTATATCCTTCGCTTGGCATAATCCAGCCGTACCCGTTCAACAACATTTTCATTGATTCATCGGGAAGACAAAAACTTCGAACGAAGAAAAAAGAAAAGGGAGGGGGGACCCGCGTTAAATGTTAGTCTTGACTTGTTGGCTTATTACCAGTTACTTGTTTCGTTCCTTCTAATAACTACAAAAAAAGCGAGGGAAAGAAAATACTTATTTGAATTTTTTCTTTTGCGTCTTTATCCCGCTAGTGATCCCGGAAATAACAGAAAAGGGTAAATCTCCTCCCTCTCACTGTGGGATGGCGGAGGGGGCGTCGACATTGAAAAAGTAAAAAAATACCGAAAGGGGAAAAGGACGGACGAAACTGGTCACGGCATGTGAGTGAAACTGTGTTACTCATGTTTGTGCCTCGATGGCTGCACCGCCGTGATTTTTCTTTTCCTGCCCACAGCATTTATAAAGACATATCGACGAAACAAAATCTAACGCTGCGGATATGCAACGATGCCACGTGACCGAACCCCAAAAGGGGGAACAAATCGTTCAAATCATCTCCAGTCGAAAACTTGTGCCGTGTTTTTGTCGCAGGACTAAAAAAAGATACGGTGTAGCATTTTCACGTTGATGTATACTAGTAGAATAGGTCACGCAGTCCCCCCTCCCCACCCCGAACGTCTGCATATCATTATAACACCAGCAGCAATACTACTCTATATATATAAAAGGGGACTCTACACACGCCAATGAAATATTGTAGTGAGTATCTGGGCATTTTTTAAACGACGAATGGAAATGTGATGGTCCATCGTTGAATGTTTTCGTGTGGGTTGGAGTCGCTGGGACTGGCCGATAAGACGACGACGACGACCCCGTTCCATTCCCTTTGACCGATTGAGCTGCTGTTGCCTCCATCCCACAACAATCATCGTCGTTGATTAGCCGATTTAAAATCAGAGAAGCAGAAAGCTCCATCAATATATCTTGCCTCCTTTTGGCTGTTCCTTTTCTACCTCAAGTCGCCGGGCTATACAACAGCACACAGCTGATTAATGATCCGCCGGAAAAGGGAAAGGGAAAAAAAAGCTTAGAGCATTCCGCCAGCTACTTATACAATAGAGCCGACTTAGGTATTCCCATAGTATTACTCTTTCTTTCTTTCTTTCTTATCCGGCCGGGGTTGAAATGGTCTAAATATTTTAAAATGGCTCTAAATATTTATCCTATTACGACAACTGGAAAAGAAGTGGATGTGGAGGAGGAAGAATAAAGAAAAGGGAATAATAATGCGTGAAAGGGTCATCGATCAAAGGGACTCGTCTCTCTCTCCCACTCTCTCCCGCTTGTTGCAGCCGCATAAAAACTTTTGTGTGTGTTTGTTGTTAGCGCCCGGCTTTGGGTTTACGGGTCCGGAAGTGCCGGCGATAAGTTGTTGTCAAATAAAGAAAAATATAAAAAAGAGAAGAGAAGGAAACCTCAAAAAAGAGAGAAATGACCAAAAGCTCTTTTTTCTCCCGTCTTCTCCTTTGACGTCTTCATTCGCTCCGAATCTTTCGTCTCCACTTCGGACTCGTGAATCTAATAAGAAAAGAGGATTGCGCACAAAAGCGAGTTGAATTAGAATCCAACAAAGACGGCCGAGAGGGAAAGAAGACGAAGCGGCGGCCTTCTATAAAGAGGAACCACCGAAATGCGTGTGGAATCGCACGGGAAAAAAGACTGAGCCGTTGAACGAGGACGTGCGAATCGGACGCGTCTCATCTCCTTGTGCGGTCCCGTGTCCCCAGAACACTCAGACATGTTCATTACTTACGACAGCTAATTATCACAGTGTCTTTCATTTTACAAAAAATTGAGAGAACAAAAAAATAAAATAAAAAGAAGTATAAAAGAATCAAGAAAAAACAATCGCGGATTTCTTCGAGTTGAAAGCCGATTGGCTTTTGGGTACGGTACCATTATTTGATCAAATAAAAGACTTTTTGATGTCAAAAATAAGGACTAGCTGCTGATATCTTGCTGGGTTGGAGACTAAGAAGCGCCTGCTGTACGACAAATCCAATCTCGATCGGCAGAGTTTCGTCTAAACAGTTAAAGGAAAAGAAGAAGCAGAAGAGAAAAGAATAAAAGAAGAAAAAGAAGTCTAGTGACTGATGGGCGTGTGGAGATTTGTTTTGTGACTCAATGTTTGAGTTCCATCACACTGTGAGCGGGCGGGCTTGCACTCTCCCGCTCGCCCATCGGTACGGGCAAACAAATCCGGACGGGCAGCAGCTTACACCGTGGCGCGCGCTCGGCCATCGAGCCTCCAGCATATAGGCTTTGCACAGCACTGACTGTTGGGTCCTCTCAGTCAGGTCTGTCTATATACACAATAGCCCAAAGAACCATCACATCGCCTCCCGTCGCCCTCCCTGTTCCCTCTTTCCGCTGTCCAAACTGTCGGTCCAGTTGTGTGTGTGTGTTGGGCGCGGCGTCAAATTAGCGCCCTATACACGGGGATATGTGTTTGATCAAAGAAGACAGACGCACCCGCGTCTAAAAAAGAGAGAGAGACTAAAGACAACAAAAATTCGTTTTATGGAGCGCGTCGACTACAGTTTGTGTGCGTGCGTGTGTTTGTTGAAGATTTTGACCAGTGTCAATAGATGGGGCGTGGCGGGAGCCGTGAGAGCCTCAATAATTGAGTCCTCCATTACATCAATCTACTGCTCCTGTACTTGTAATGGTCCCCACTCTCTCTCTCTCTCACCCACCCACTCCGGGGCTAGTCAAACAGAAACAAATTAAACATTAAACAAAATCGCGTTTCCCCCGCTGAATGTTTACATTTGTTAAGCATCAAGTAGAAGAAGGAGAAGAAGGAGAGAGAGAGTGGAGTAGTATAGCCTGGGATGAACAAGTTGTCGAGTGCGCTGAAAGGGAAAGATGGACGGCACGTGCCCGCCCCGTCCGTCCTTTTTGGCCAGACGTGTGAATGGCCCCCGGATGAAAAAGAGAAGGCGACAAAAGTGTAATAAATTGACGTCCGTCTTAATATTGCGCCGCCGTCAGAGTGGCAGAAACGCAGGAGGCGTTCAGCGAGAGAGTTAGGAGAAAGGAGCGAGAAATAAATTAGGAGCAGTCCAGGGCGAAATAAGGAGCACTTTGTAACGGCGGCAGGCTGTTGCGATGGATGTTGTTGTCGCTCTTTCACCTTTTTACTCCGCCGTCGAATTGTGTGTGACAAACAACTCCATCAACGAGACAAAACAGGCGCCGGGGCCGACCAGCAGAAGGAGTAGGCGACATTTACGCCAGGCCGGCCGGCGTATCGGGTTCGAATAACAAACGGCCAGTCCTAGCGCCTTCGGGCTGAAGGACGACGAATTCCAAGTGGAAAAAGTATTCAGTCTTAGTTAAGTCGCCAGCAATATTCCACCGGGTGAATTCGGGTGAATTCCACCGGACATATTCGCGCACGGACACGCAGGGACGCTAGGAGCAGATGCTCGACCGCAACGACAAGACAAACGAACGACACGCAAAAACAAGACATGAGACGGGACGACCATTTCCTCCGCTGCTGTTCTCCTGCTGTTTTTGTTTTTTATTTCCGAATAACATTTACCTCCTCCCCCGCCCCAAACTCTTCCTGTCAGGCGCTACTCGTCGTCTCCTCCACTGTCTTTTTTAGTCCACCTGGATCCATGGGAGCAAAGCCCCACCTCGTCCACCCACAGACATACATGCTGCGCTAGTACACGACTCCCGCCCGCCCGCTCCACCGCCGTGTGTAGACTGTGTGTATGGCACAGCACGCGCTGCTACATCTTCTTGTGTACGTGTATAAGTTGGCCGTGTGTGCGACGACAAGACTCCAGTCGTGCCATCGGTTTCGGACGAGTAAGACACGCCAAAAAAGACCCCACCCACTTACTCACGCCCGTCTCACTCACGTCACACACGTTGACAACATTACTCCGACGGTATCGTCCCCCCCCCTTTCCCAAAAGTTTCGTCTCGTTCAACCGCGGCTCCTGGCCTCCTCCCGCACGTGCTGCTAAAAGGGAACGCATTCCAAAGACAACCGAGAGAAAATTGACGAATAGCCACGCAGGGAAAATGTTTCCCGTTTGACCTGAAAGGAAAAAAAAAACGCTTGTCACAAAAAATCCCGAAAAGTCTTTGATGTGCCTACAGAGTGTCCAAATTTAGAAGGAGGAGGCGTGAAAACAACCAAAAACCCAGACAAAATTTCCAGGCTCGCTCCTGATGGAAGTTGTGGGCGGCTGAAGAGTCAAGGCACAGCGAAACGGACAACCGACAAACTGTGCGGACCACACCAGCGAAAACCTTGGCGTCACAACGACTGATGCAACACGACCAAGAGCAGCAGCAGCAGTAGCGTCTTGTCGCTCCTGGCCCGGTGTTTGTATTCGCCCCCCTCGGCGCTTTCTCTTTTTCCTTTCGTATTGCAAGACGAAAGTGCAGCAGTGAGGGGCTCACGGCGATCTAAAGTTGGAAACGACTGAAACAACAACAAAAATACACAACGGGCGAACGCGGCGGTGCAAAAGAAAAAGCAGAAAAGGCAACGGACGCGGACCAACGGATGCGGCGGCAGCGGCGGCCCGATATATATTCTCTCACTCGGCTGGGCTCCTCCGCTTGTGCTCTCTCTTGTTTGGCCGCGTCAAAACGTGTCCGCCAGACCCGTGAAAAAAAATAAAACAACCAGCAACGCTCAGCTGTTTGGTTGGACCACCCGGAATCGGCGTTAAAATCGGCCGCCGATCAAAAAACATATCCAGCCGGATTGTGACTCTCTCTCTCTCTCTTTCGTGCCTCGTGTGTTTTCTCTCTCGACGTGTCGCCTATCAAAAACTCGCCGGCCAATCAGCCTCACCCAGCCCTCGAGATAACAAACTCGTCACGCTGCCCCACTCCTCCTATCATCCCGGACTGTCTCCTCACTTGGCGCTGTCCCGCTATCACGCTTAAGAGGTAAGTGGCGGCCGGCCCCGGACCGAGGATTTACTCTCAAGTGTGTGCGCTTGTGTGTGGTATCGGCGCCCATTTCATCGGCCAAATGGTGACCGATGTGCGATGCAACGGATCAGCCGTTTTATTTTTAGGATTTGCCAGGATCAGCGTGACTAAAAGAACAACGGCGCATCACAATTTCTTGTCTCATTGACGATTCCGGTTGTGTCCAGCCATCAGCAGCTGGGCAATAACCAAAGGGTGGGAAATTCGATTCAAACAAGAGGCAAATAGGAAACGGGGGCAGATCCAAAATTCCAATCCATCTCCACCTGAGCTCTCCCGCCCCCCCTTTCCAAGCTCAAAATAGACGAACACAGAAAAGAGACTCGACAAGCTCCAACACGCAGGCTTTAGTATAAACAGTGCGCGTATGCCAACTAGTCAAAAAGACAGAAAGAAATAAAATAAAAAAAGGGAGAAACTGAAATGTTGGGTCGGTAGCCAAGTACGCCGGGGTCTATCCGCCTATTCAAATCAAAACATGGGCGAGGGCAAATCAATGAATAAATTATCTGCAACATTTAGCAGTCATCGAACTTTGTAGACCCCCACGAAAGGTCACCAGAGTTGCATTGACTCACGGCCGTCTTCAACCTGCACACAGACTAACTGATTTGTGATCACAGCCCACGGTTTTTGTTCAGCAATTCCACCAATCACCAACCCACACCCTGAGAAGCTGATGAAAACAAGACTCGAGAGGTAGGAAAAGGTTTCCAAGACTCTCTCCTTGTGTAGGCTTCTAGTTACACATTCAGTGTAAATAAGCCGGGCAGCAGGCAACGACCGGAAGCAACCGGAAAGTTCCGCAACCTTTTACTCTGCTATTTCCCCCCTTGAAAAGAAGAAATTCTTTCTCTTTTCCACGTAAAAATTAGTTTCTTTTCACATTCATGTTCAATTTCACGTCCTCGATTCCCTTCGTTCAGTTCTCTTGTTTCTTTTAAAAATCCGGATCAGATCCTTCCGATTCGCACTCCCACTCATTCCTGTTGTTATTTCGGTGATGGCGACGAAACTGTGCAACACAGTAGCGATTTAAAAAGAAACAAATGAGCAGCTTATTGCTCCAGCAAAGTATTATGACTGTCTAATCGCCCTGCAAGTACCACGAAAAACGATCCCAAAAGTTCCTTTCCGGGGGAATTGTATGAAACAAGACTATAGACGGTGGCATTTCAGCAGGGAAATCGATTCATGCGGAATACTATCGGAATTACGCCACGACGAG
Source organism: Daphnia pulex (assembly GCF_021134715.1). NCBI lineage: Eukaryota > Metazoa > Arthropoda > Branchiopoda > Diplostraca > Daphniidae > Daphnia > Daphnia pulex. Next base: position 499,345 of record NC_060018.1, on the reverse strand, counting down.
AAGCAGAGATGAAATCAGAAACTTTGTTCGTCGGGAGACGATTTCAATGAAACGATTTCAACATAACGAGACGAAACTGTCAAAGCGAAAATATAAAATAGGAAAAACGGGCGGTGAGGGTGTGTATTAACGAACACATTTCCTCTTTCTTTTCCATCGACGTGTACATATAGTGATGTTGCACAATGTTTTCGATATATAAAAGCGAGAGAAGATACCATGTCCTGTTTGTATAGAGCTGCCGGCGGGTACAGGGAATAAGAAACTGGGAAACTTGTTTTATTCACTGTCTTGACGAGAAAACTGTTCCGGGTTGTCTACAACAACATCTACAGATAACGCTGGCAAGGCAAACACAAAGAACATTAGATGCAGCACGTATAGCCATCAGCATCTCTCCAGACTGTGCTGGCCTATTATTTTATCACTATATTCCCCTATATTCCAAATAGTCGATTTTTTCAAAGCAAATCAAATTGTTCAATTATTCTCATGATTCAAATTTTTTATTAGGTTGTTGTTGTTGTTGCCAGCCGTTGTAAGGAAAGAAGAAAAATGAGTTGGAGCGCCGACGATGGGACAGGAGGAACGAGAAGGAGTCGACCGGGACGAAGCCATTCGGCCGCCGTAACCGATTGGCTCGGCCGGACGTCGTCGGTTCCCTCATCACGCCACACGGGCCACGGCGGCGGTAGTTACCCAGCTCAGTCCCTCCAACTGCAACAACAACAAGAACAAGCCCGGCTCGTTTTGACGCTGACCGGCTGGCGTCGACGCGCCCTTTTCGGCCTCCTCCTCACCCTGACCGTCATCGTCATCATCAACCTGTCGCTGACTTTATGGCTCCTGCGCTCCATGCAATTCTCTCTGGTAATCACATCTCTATTCATTCCCTTCCCATTTTGAGACCAAATCATAATCATAAATAATAATATGTCCACGGTATGAGGGGACGAGAAGAAATACAAATCCCATCGACGACTACCCAAAGTGAATTTGCAATCTGCTCTGACGGTATTCGGATCAGCGACCGTGAATAGACCTGCGTCTTCCAATCTCAAAAGGAAAAGTCTTTTAAACACCGCAGGGAAATCACGACGGGCATTTCCCTTTTTCCTCTTCATCTATACATTGGGAAAGGTTATTCAGTAATGCATCCGTGTACGATGTACACTGTACATCAAGAAGTCATAGCTCTAGATCTTTCATCCGTCCCGTACAGAAAAAAAGGGACCAATCTGTAATAACTTATTCTCCAGCTCTAAATAATTCAAAATAGGGAACAAGAAACCCCCCCCCCCCAAAGAAAAAATAGGGGGCAAAAAAATACGAGCGAAGATGGAAATCGCATAGATAAATCATCGGTGCACTGTCGACATGGTCCAGATTTACTATGACGGGGGGGTTGTCTTTTCTCCTGCTGCTGCAGACTCCACTTAGTAGAGCTACTACAGTTTGTATGCATCTGTCGAGAGAAAGATCTATACAAATGTTGCCCACGCTTCTCTGAATGAAACTATCTTTTTTTCAATTACGAAATCATTTCAATTATTCGCATTTCACTCTGGCCTATACCTTAGAATATTTAAAAAATGACTTTTGGATCGAACAGTCAGGTGGGGACAAAATCCCCCTGATCCTATCCATTTAAATTGTTTCTAATACAGTCCAGCCTACAAACAATGACGGCAAATTCACTCGCCAGTTGCCTCCCATAATTTATGCCATTCGAGTAGAGTTGGGGTAGGAACGGACGGGGGAGGGCTGGTACGTTAAGAAGCTAAAGTCCAAGGGATCAGGAGTCTGTCGCCGCTCTAAGCTCACGACACTTTAAGGGAATACCAATAAATCGTATAGTATATCTGGCAGCGATAGTTTCATCGGTCTGATTCTCTGCTTCGCTATTCTGGCGACTTGGGCGTACATAGCGACTCGCATTGGCTTATTGATTCCCGTCGACCTCGCGATCCTCGGTAACCGAAACACGAGCCACAAAGACGGCCACAGCCAACACACACACACAGACAGGGATGATATGCTGATGAATTCAATCAGTCGCGCTTGGTCAGATTTCGTTCAGATATATCGAGGTAGTGGTAGTGGTGCTGCTGCTAGTAGATCAACCCCGGCCCGAATGACTCGACCGTGCTGCCGAGTTGTACGTGCAAATTGTACCGCAGGGAGTTTCCCCCCCCCCTCTTTGCCTTCACTCGCTCAATCTGTACGTGTGCACATAGATTCTGCTGTCTGACTCGCTGCTCGTCGTGACACTCGAGACTCTTCCTCGCCGTCGCCCGGCAACCGACTCTCTGCGCAGAGCCCCTACGTACCGCTAAAATGGCACGAAAACAATTTAGCGGAAGCCAAAATAAAATAAAAAAAAGAAAGAAAGACGCATAAAGGTCATTAGATCCAGCGCATAAGTAGACTAGACAAAAGGGTGTAAATATTGATTGCATTTTATAGACTCCTGGCGGTACCCTAAAGGGCCTCTGTTATCTCTCGTTTCGCCTCGCGTGTCCCGATGATTCCGCAGCTAATCAACACAATTCAAACTCGAGAAGACTCGTAATGATAAACCAGGAAGTGCTGGTGTGGTGGCAAAACCCTCTTGGCGAAAAAACAAAAAGTTGTTCAAGTTTCACTTTGCTTCAAGTGTTTCAAGTTCAACAATTTCTGAATTTGATTGTTTGCCTATAGACAAAGTTGCGAGGTACAAAAACAGGCCTGATCTGCAGTGGTTCTACACGCGAGCTATCTAATGAACCCTGACTGAGAAAAATCAAAACAGCAAGATGAAACATGGAATAATCGTACTCCATACTATACATAACAATTTGAAATCAACGCAACTCAATAGTCATAAAGGAAGGATATAGAGATGAATGTTTCCTACCTTGAAGCCTGGGATATACGGCCAGGCATCCACAAGTGCTCCGGCCACAGAAAAGTTGAATCCACCAGGAGGGATAGGTAAAAGGGAGTACTCGTGAATACACCCACACTCGCATGGGCGTACACGAGGACATTGAAAGAAAGGGGAAATTGAAGAGATCCTTAACTGGGTTGACACTGGGAGTTTCTCAAATTAAACGGGATGCTGTTTATCTAAATAAATAATTTCAACAAAGAGTTACAACAAATATTTACAGAAACAATATAACAAGCAATGAAAAGTTGAAAATAAGAAAGCAGTTGTAAACCAAGGGTATATCCTAATTGTTAATAACCAGGAGAATTGAAGGTTTCCATGACATATACACTGCATTTATGCAAGTCGTGCATCATTAAAAAATCTGGAAGGTCACATGCAGGTTTATAATAGTACCAGAACTGATTACCTAAGATGTTGTGATTGTTGCCGATGACAGGAAGTAATAAGTCAAATCATTTGACTGGAAGTCCAGCATAAGCATAACTTTGCTGTTACGATGGCTGGCTCAGGCCTTAAATCTGCACAGAGGAAAAGGTTACACTTTAATGCAAAGAAACACAAGGGGATAAATAATGCTAACAGGAAAGAATAATTCACAAACTTGGTCAAACTCTTCTAGTTAAGCTTCCATGAGCATGAAAAGCTGCGACACCAAAGTTGACATAACGATGACCACATTTTTGAAATTTAATTTTCTTGCATCCACTTCCAAAAAAGTGATCGTTCCGTTTTTCTTTGAAATCTTAACTGTCCTCCTTTTCGAAACTTGTATCAATGTTTCATGCTTGCATACTTGTAAACAAAAGCAGACGACACTAATCGTCTAATAAGCAATACTTAAGATATCGATTAGAATTTGTTTTAATAAAGCCAAGAGGGAAATTTAACTGGACGTTATGTAAGACTGTTACGCTAAACTCAGAGTCGGGATTGTGTTGGTATTTGATCTCTTACGCCTCACGATAATCAAACACAAACAGTTTGAATTTGGCCTTTCCTAATGTACGGGAATTGCTTTCTGCTTTGTAGTGGAGTTTGGGAACCTAACCGGATGATGGCAACCTTTGATACCCTAAACTATTTACTCCAGCCTGGCGATCGACAGTCTGATTAAATTCTCTAATAATGTATTAAACACCGTCGACCGTGCCCGTCACATCTACAACTGAACGTTTCCCAGCAACGCAGCGGACGCAGCCCTTTTCTTCCCACCCACCATTGCGTTTGTTTTAATCCTTTGCCGATGACCAGTTGTGTATGTATCGCCTGTTGTCACGGGAGTTCCATCACGATTTGTTGATGTAGTTGTAGCCAAGGGCGATGAAGTTCTCTCCCTCCTCCATTCCTCTGTGTGTTTATGTTCATCTTTGTCTGTAGCTCACCCGACGTGTACATAACAAGTTGAGGCTTTTATTGTATTCCCACCAATGGCCGGATACACAATCCAGTCGTACCTGGTACCTACATTCCCCCCCATTGTATAGCTGTTGCTTCTCAAAAGATGACTAAGAAAATTAAGTTGTATATGGCGATGACACTCTGCCATGCCATTACCAGAATCAGGTTAGACGTCTCCCCCGCAATTCCGTCACAGCTGTTGGTCTCGCCTAGCGTTTCCCCGCAAAAATTGCAAAAGTGACAAGATGATGGAAAGATGAAATAGTTAAACACACAACAAACGGTAACAAGATGGGAGACAGGCATCACATGTTCACCCGTCACATCCTCTCCTGATGACGCCTCACTTTTTCTCTTCCAACATGAATTGATTGGTTTTCCCTAAATCTCTTTGTCGTTTCTTTTCGGGTACGAAAAAATCACCTGCTGCTCGCGATGGGGAATCGTCACGTCAACAGGACGGCATCGGCAACATGAAAATCACGCCCAGCGGGATCCAGCTGAACGGCGAGGCCATGGTGCTCGACACCTTGATAACGTCACAAATCAGCGCCAAACAAGGGCATCCGCTCGTCTTCGACTCCAACCAGAACATCACGCTGAACGCCCGCGACGCCCAGGGACGGATCGCCAACAAAATCTTCCTCGGTAACATTTTATTACATTAAACAACTTTCTGAATTAGATCTGGATGCAGCGGGTGTATCCGGACGGGGGGAAGAGCACTATAGTACGATGGGCCGTTTCTAACGATATGTTAATAATAATAATAATAGTAATAACACGGGTGATGGAATCAGGACAGCCGCCCATCAAAGCCGATTAGCGACCAACCGTTCGATTGTCAAAGAGAAGGACGCGGAAGCGAGCGATGCCATAAAGCCGCTTATCAGATGGATCCAAGTTGCTGGACTCGCCGGCGGCGGCATTTGAGGGGGGCCTCTGGCGAATATTTGTAAGACACGACGACGTATAGAGAGAGAGATAACAGGAAACAAGACTTTGAGTGCTAATCCTGACTGGAAGCGCATCTGACAACAACAACAAGACAGACAGACAACGGCTGTCAAATATTACATCGAGTATACATACGTCGAATGTATAGGGCCACTTAACAGTTTGGGCTATGGTCTCGGGCGGGCTGGTCGGGTCTGACACATCAAACATGGATTGGATCAGGAATTAGCCAGTCCATCACTAATTCCCTATCCATATTAGACCTTAGATTATTCGTCTCTCGCTTCCCTTATTTCTATTCTATTATGCAAAGTCCCCAGATATCTTCACTCCAATAGTCTTCCCAATAATCAACCTAATGCATTCGGGATATCTAGGACTGCAATTTAAGCCATCAACATTTGATATTCACTTGCACTACGGCTGCTCTTGTACATTTATGTCTCAAAATTCGACGACACCAAAGTAGGACAGGATGAAAAAAAAAAAGTTCATATCCTCCCTCCACCCTTCTCATTTTCACGACTTGAATAAATAACAGGCGAGTGCACTGCATCGGCGTGTGCGACTATTTTATTCGAATATGTACGGAGGGACCACCGCCACCTGGTCCACGATTTTGCAGTGTCTTGAAACTTGTCGACTTAATGCACACGGAACATCAAAACTTGGGTCCTGTTTTTACTTGGGGGAATCTTTCCTTTTACGCTTGCAACCGGCCCTAATGTACATTTTCACGTCCACCGTAGAGACGCACTTTGAATATCAGCGAGCACCAAGATCACACAGACTGCATAAAAACACGGGCCAGGAAACCATCAGAATTTCCTATACAAGACAGTCACAAAATTATTGACTTTGGTGTAAAACGAGACACCGCCCAAAGTCGGAAATTCTCCACAGGGTGGAGAAACTCTACAGAGTCAAAGTGGATTAGGCGCCACTCCACTCACTAAGAGTTCCAAATTGGGGCGTGTACTCATCGTTTCAATTGCGTGAAGCTCTTTGGTCCAACGTATTTAAAAACAGACAAGTCCCTCCGTTTGACAGCGGCAATTGCGCTGACCCATCATTTGATATCTTGGACTCCAAACGACACACGACAACCGCCCCTCTCCCGTCATTATAAACAGTGCTCTAGAGGATGGCGGCCACTCATTTTCTCCCGACCGTTTTTTTTTCCAGCACTATTTTTAGCCTCGGGAAAAAAATCACGTAAACACGTATAAGTGGCCAAAAGTTCGACGGGTTTCGTTCTCCTATCTCTCTCACTCTGACAGGATCAAATATTAAAAAGCCCTACAAGTGCCTTAGGCCATTGATTTTAAAGCAATTTTGGTGTGTTTTTTTGGTGCGTCGTTAGTTATTAAAACCTTTGGTTGGTCGTGGAATGTCTAACCTTTCTGTTATTTGTGCGTGCGTGTAATGTGTGTGTGTGCAGGTGAAGACCGGCTGGAAGTGGTGGCAAGAGATTTCCGCGTGACCAACTCCCGCCAGGAGCTGCTTTTTGCGGCCAACCGCAAAGAAGTCGTCGTAGGTGCCGACATCTTGCGAGTGTCAGGTGAGATCGGCCAATCTTTTTTCTTCAACTATTTTTTAAGCTACGCATGGCCAAGAGCCTACAGCCATCTAGCGAGGTTCGAGCCTATCTGTGCTCACGCAAGAACCTCAACCTTCTGGCGCTCCTTCTGCAGTCTCAGAGATATAATGCGGATAATTGAATGGCAATGCTTCATTGAATGTCTAACGAGGCTCAAAGTTGTGGATGTAAATGCGCCCATTTCGACAGCACAAACGAGCAGCAAATAAAAAGTAGTCACGCAACTCAACTTGTTAGGCGAGTAACAGCAGAAGTTGCCAAGAGTCACGTCAATCTACGTGCATCAACTGCAGATTGTGTTTTCCATTGTCTCTATATCAGCGGGAATCAAGTTGAACTTTCTCTCGCACGATCCAATCACCATCATAACTCTTAGACTTGACTTGATAGGAGTTGGCGGCGCCGTGTTCGAAGGATCGATTCAAACGCCACTGGTTCGAGCAGAATCGGGCAACGATCTCAGGTACGTAACATCAACAAGTTTAAGTGGACCCAAACATCCAAATAAAGTCAATCAACTGGCAAGCGTGAATGAATTAACCTATCATTATTTTACCCCCCTCCCAAATAAGGTTGGAATCGGCTACCCGAACGCTACAAATGCAGGCACCGCAAGGAGTGGCGCTCGAATCTCAAGCGGGCGACATTTCGGCCACGAGTTACGAAGATTTGAGGCTGTGGTCGACCGGCGGATCGGTATGATTCAATTATCAACCCACTCGCCAAAGGGGAGAGTTCAATGATTCACTAACGGGGGGTCCAAACTTTGATTAATGATGCAGATCAGAATCGACTCGTCGAGCGTCATGTTACCAAAAATTCGAACGGCGCTGGTGACGTCAAAGTCGCAACGGCCGTCATCGAGCGGCGGGTCGTATAACAACCAACACCAGACGAGCCGATCGTCCACCCAAATCTATCAGGTACAACGTCAACGTGTGTCTTTAACCATTAGCAAAGGCAATCAAAAACTAATTTTCATTTCTTTGACATCATCAAAGGTGTGCGTGTGCAGCAACGGCCGACTGTTCCTGTCGCCGCCCCACGGCTCATGCGTGGCCGATGGCACAATATGCGCATAAAAAAATGATTCACAATCAAATAATCTTTTTTTCTAAAAAAGAAAGAAAAACAATTCTCGACTTCCCCCCGTTGCTTTGAAGCGCCGGCCCGGCCCGGCCGGGCAGCAACACCATATGGAAATGAAGGCCAGGTCGGGTCGGCGCACCGCAAAAGGAGAAAAAGGCAATAAAATGTGGGACGACATCACACCAAAGAATGTGTACATATAGTTCTTAAAAAAAAAAAGACGAGAATCCCGCATAATGGATGTTATAGAATAACGTGCTGTGTGTAGAACAAGAAGATGCCGCCAGTGCCGAGTCCTATTTATACGAATGGGGCGAAAGATCCCCACAAAAACCAAAAGACCCCCTCTCCCCAATCATAATGTCAGTAATCAAAGACTACCGTGAAAACAAACAACAAGACAAATATAATTCGTTGAATAGGCCACAAGGAAATTGTTATCAAACTGCGAATTTGTGTTTTTTTGTTTGTTGAAATTCTAGAAAAATCCTAATTCTCTTCTGTGTGTGTGAAAGTGAGGCCCATTGTGCGTGGAAAACAAGAATGTCCACGATCGGATGTGCTTTGCGTGCTGTGTCGTGTGTTGATTCAAGTGCCGAGCGTTTCAGAGGACATGACACTGGGCCGTGTCGTGTCCGCTCTGACGTTGACTGACCGATAAATCAATTTGAGCGTTTCTCATTAAAAGAAGATAAAGAAAAAGAGACTTGGCCATATCAAAAGAAACCATAGTTACGTCCCTGTAATTACTGGGCTGGTCGTGAAGACTCTTCGTTTTGTTATTACCTCGAAAATTTGTTTTGCCATTCTATTCACCGTTGAGCTGCTGCCCTCATCAAACAGATTGCATTTACCTAGATACTTCCCTACAGTTGGTGCATATCATTAATGAGCATCGGCTCTGGTACAGTCACAAACACAACAGCAAAGGGCCAACTCGGACGTGGGTTATCTCTGATGGCGCTGCAGAGGAGGTCAAACAACTTTCTTCAAAAATACGAATAGAACCACACAAAATAAATTGTAAACAGTAAATGATTCAAATGTTGTTGGCGATGATGAAAATAAAAGTGTCTTCTATTGATTAACAATTCTCGGCATTGATTGAAATATTTTTTAAGGCCGTAATTTCAGACGCAAACGCAACCGCGCGGTACTTCCAACTCATTAATGACGCACCTTTCGAGCGTGAAAATTGTAGCCAAGGCACAAAAGTATGCCATCCGGAGGCAACAGAAATAGACGGACCATGTTCGTCAACTTTATTATGATTTCGTCCCTTTAATATAGACTTCCGCAGCGAAACTCCTACCCTAAATATAAACACGCGTACAAAATGGGGAGCTTGGTTCAACGACTCTATCCGGGAATCGTCAATGGACTAGCAAGAATGCAAAAATGTCTTTTCTGTAGGGTAATAAATAGGTGTACACAATAGCCGCAACGAATGATCGAAACCAGGTGGAAAGAGAGACGACCAGTGGCCCATATCGGCCCACGCGTTATATCAGAAAGCTTACCGCAATTGATAAGAGGATGACATGTATGTGCCGGCAAAACCTTGGAGAAATCGCCCACGCTGACGGAATGAAGACCCGTGTCGTCTCTTTAGGTTGGAAGACGATAAGGATCAAGCTAACATCTCCCGTATGCAGTTATAGGGGGATCTGACATTCGAGGTAGAACTGCAGTTAAACAACAACAAAGGCAGGACAATCTAGAGCTCCCAATTGGGACCTATAAAACACAAGCGAATGATGTTAAGCTGTTGCCGTATGTGGGTGGACAATGGACATGCTCTATACACGGATAGGCTCAGCACAATGGTGACCAAGGCAATAAACGACAAAACAAACCCAAAACAGGGAACACTACAACAGCAATGCACTAGTAAACGCAATTCAAGCAAATAAGAGGAGTATAACAGCCCAAGAAGTATTTTGCCCGGTTCACGCAAGACGACCGAGCGTCTACTAATTGAATTTCAAAACTCTGCTGTCGTCATCGCAAGATAAATATACAGAACGTAGTGTGCAACTCTCCATTCTCAGCCAGACAATCGTTCGAATTTTGCTTACACCAAATTTCTACGTAAAGGAGATGCACTGCAACATGCAGTCGCATAAATCATCCTTTGACGATTCGCTACAACTACCAGCATGGTTCGCTGATTCAACAACTTGAAGTTCAAAAGGACACGTGAAGAAAAGTTGTCAGTTCTCTGTGCCCGCTTGCGAATGCCAGTTTAGTTCAAATCAGGCGAATGCACACCTAACATGTGTCGATTGAGTATTCTACTCATAACTAATACCAAGTTATACTACAAAGGTATAATTCCTTGGCGTCGCAAAGTCGGCAAGTTGTGCAATATCAAGTTCGATAACCAATGCAATGCAGAAAACAAGATTCAATTTCGATGGGAAAACTTGGATTTTTTCTGCTGGTGATGTGTGGAAATTTCCCATCTGTTGGTTTATGCAACCAAACAGGATGAAGGCATCACGTGCAGGAATCGATGAGCCTATCAAGCCATAAAGCTGTTGCTGCGCCAAAGTTATTCAACGGTTTCATTAGCAACATGACGTTGGTTTGACAAAGTCATACGAGAAGAAAAAAAAAGTGTTTAGTGGGTTATTAGCTAGAAGGAAACACTGAAAGTAAATGTTCAAATATCCTGTAGGCCTTCCTTGATCCCCGAAATAAAGATTAAAGCAAACGAGCTTAGCGCGGGATCTATCAAACGAACGGGAAAAAATGAAAACAGGTGGGAGAGTTGCTTGAAAAAAAAATCAAAATGTTGAAGGTTGCGTGATTGAAAACCCAGTTATTCAAGGATTACGGCTTGGATACTACGTCAGTACCGCGGCAAAAATAGTTAAGGGAATGTTGTAGGTGGCAGCCGATCCCGTGCAGATCCCTCCCAGTAATAGCGGACGACTAAACATTTTTTGACGACTGTACTACCGGATGTGGCTTGGAAATTCAATCAGCTGAGAGAGAGAACTAAAAGTAACTAACGGTCGCCAACCTTTGCAAAATCTAGACGTCGATTTGTCGAAAAAGAATAACTGGCAAAATGTTTAAGTAATGTCAACTGAAATTCAAACCAGTAAATGCGCAATCGATCCAGTGAAAACATGCCCGATGCAGTTGGCAACTGCATGTACATCACGTGCATTAATTACTAGTAGTTTACAAATTAAGAAGTACTCGGCAAGTAATAGGGGCAGTCAATAATTCCCCCCCCCCTCATAAAAAAACGTGATCCCAATTAAAAGGCTTTGTCAAGTCGTTTGTACAAACAAGCCAGAAAAACAAAATAAACATCCACTCTAACCGTCCAACGGAAAATTACCTCTAAACAAATCTCTTTTCTTGGAATCAGAAAGATGTTATAGCTCTAGAAGCTAATTAGAAAGATGCGTAAGAAAATTCAAGAACCCGTTGTTAAAGTTGAATAGATTTTTGGCCAGTTCTCCATTCGCCCTTGTACATTTCGTCTTCTGATTAATGAAATAATAAAGACAACAACAACAACGTGAAAGGGACGTGGGACGGTTCGTTTTCGAGTGGGTTCACGGCAGCAGTACAAACGACTAAATAATGAAAAGCTCATTACGATTTGCAGCCATAAACGGCAGTGGAGCCAAGAGGAGAGTTAAACGATCAATCAGCAGCAGGCAAAAAGGACAAGCCTGTCTGCTAATGAGATGGAGCCAACCGTTAAAGGCAACACACTAACATGTAGCGTAGAAATACCCGGAAGGGCTAGAGCTCTTTTTCATAGTCACTCACGGTTACGTTATGATGTCACTAAACACAAAGATCCTCAAAGGGGTGGGGGAAAAAAACGGTCCAGGGAAAGTATCCGACGCTGTGCCACCGACGTCAACTGCGGATGCGTGTAATCTCATCGCCGCGCCGATCGGGAGTAGAGACTCGGCACAGACTCACTCGATACTATAAAAGAGACCGACGCTGGTCCCGTCACGTCATTTATTCCTTCGTATTTCGACGCGTCTACCTGCACAAACGTTCTGGTTTCTTCCAGCAGACTCAATTAATCGCTACAGTTTCTCCTATTCTTCTCGAATTTTCAAGTAGAAACATTGATTGACTGTTCCGAGAGACGCAAGAAACAAAAAGAAAACAATTCAAAAGTCACCTGGCACTTCTCACAATCTACAGGTAAGTTTTAGCCAATAACAATCGAAAACTGGTGAACTGAATCTAATTCTTTGTACTTGAAAGTTGGAATTGATTAGATTCAGTTAAGTCTTATTGCATAAAGAAAAATGTGATTTTGATTTCGCGGAAATTCTTACAATCGAACCATGACATTTGATTATTCCCAATCCCACAAGATAAACTTTTCTGGCTTTGTAGTTTCCTTTTTTGATCTTTCAAGATTCGTACAAATTAGATCCACAATCAAATGTTCTTACTCTGTCGTAAGTTATCTCTAATATTGATGTTGACTTTGATCTGTCGACATGAATCAAACTGTCTAGAATGTTCGTCGTAACGATGTCAACCAGAACGGCAGCGGCCGCCTATCTTTTCTTCCTACTCGTCTCATTGGCCAACACCGCCGTTCTCAACAGGTAAATCGAATCATTTCTTCTACCTATACACGGGAAGGCCTCCTCCAACATGTATCAATCGACATCAACTCAATTTTCAATAATGCAAAGGTTCCAACGAAAATTTTCTTTTGAAAAACGTGACTTTTGGCAAACATATTAGACGTCATGGCATGTGCAAATGACACGAAAAGTTGAAAAAGGATAGTCTAACGCAGACAAAAAGAAATGATATTATTTGCGACTTACCCACTTGATGTTTTTGTTCCCTCGTGAAGACAGCATACAAGTTATATCTGAACATGTTGGTGAAGAACAGCAACAGGCGACGTGGTGTAGGGTGACGAAAAAATGGGCGTCTGTCATCTCCAGTTTTTTTTATTCTTTCACTTTCAACTGTTTGCATTCGTTCAAAATTCAAAGCTTGGCGTCACACACAAACAAAAACACTCGAGACGACATTTTTCTGTTACGGCTGCCACCGAACTCTGCCATCACCACACTCCAACTCGGGTCCTGCAATCGACACCATGAGCCACGACTATTTTACATTCGTATCGTATGTCCACACAAGTAGGAATGACTATAGTTGAGCACTCGATTCCGCCACCATATTGGCTACTTTTGATTCAAATGGTTTTGTTGCCAAAGCTTTTTCCGGGGGGATTTGTTTTGGCCTTGTCGTAAAATTTGGGGAATGGGGGAGCAAATGTTTCAGCTGCAGAAATTTTTGAGTTTGTAAAAAAATTGTAGACGCCATTTGCAACGTTGCGAAATTGAAAATAATTATTTTTCTTGGACTGGTTTTTAAAATTTTATAAATTTAATTTCTCGTTTACAATAACTTCTACAGCCCATCAGCTTTATTTACTTTGTAACTTAATTCCCATAAAAACGCCATCAAACGTGGAATGGCTCCCCAGAGTGGAATTTTGCAGAGAAATGCACGATGTTTGGTTATATTATTACGTAACGGCACGAAGTTGTTACAAACAAGAAACCTATTTGAGGTTGCTTTTGTTTCCCCCGTGAACGATGGACGAAACGACCATAAAAATTTTGTTTTTTGTTTTTTATGAAAGTTTAAATGTTGCCCTCGGTTCCCGCTGGAAACGTTCCCGCTGAAAATGTGTCCATTGAGGTCAATCGCGTTTCTCATGAAGTGTTGTGAGAAGCGCGTGCATACGCCACAGAGAAATCAGTAGGGACAAGTTTGATTCATCGTCCGACTTTGAAGCATTCCCGCTACAAGTGGGCTGTTATTTTTTCTGTTGTACGGGCGTGAAAAGAGTGGTGGCCCGAACGAACGAAAACGAACCGAACGAACATAATGAACAACGATGAACGATGGATGGGAAGTGACACAAGTGGCACGACTCTTCGTCTCTCGTCTATAAGAATAAAGCAAATTTCCAAATTGAACACGAAAGTTTATACGATATGTGTCAGAGGCTCGTCAGGTTTTGACGAAGGACTGGGATGTGCAAACTAATTTTAATTAATGACTTTTGTTCGTTCCTCAGCATTTGCATATCGATTTTATCCTCTGTTATTTCGACCTGTTGAATTCACGTCCATTTTGTTGGCTTATTTCCGGACAGGTCATACGTGGAACGAAGCGCTGAGGACATGAATGACAACATGTACGCAGACATTGAACTGATTGAAGATTACCCAATGAAACCCGTAACAATGTTTGACATTTTAAAGCGCGTTCTGGCCCAAAAACCTGCGCCACCTGAACCGACTGAGCTAATAAAGACTCCATTCAGGTAAAAAACACACCAAATTTCATTTTATTTTCCTGTTTCCCAATCGGGACTTGATTTATGTTGATGGCGACAGGAAGAGGACGTGCTACTTCAACGGGGGAATGTCTCACAGTTGCGACTACAAGGAGTTGCTCCAGTCAGCTGACGACGCCAACCATTGGAGCAGCGAACACACTCCGGGCAAGCGCCGGAAGCGTTCTTCCCGCCGCGGACGAGCGCCGGCAGCGCGTTCCGCCGATGAGCAACAACGTCCGGCAACAACACTCTGAAAGGAGAGAGAAAGCGAGAGAGATAATAATCCAACCACCTTTCACCTTTACATAACCAGCCAACAAATACACCGAAAAGACGATTCATTTAACCCCACCCTGGCCACTTAATATACACACGGACAACACATTTAACTTCAAGAATTCTTTATTTTTCGTTTCTTTTGTTTTTGATTCCATCTCTCCACGGAATCATCATATCCATCAGGTGAGTTTCGGTGGTTTTGTTGATTTTAAATTCGGATTCCTTAATTCCAACACCGATTGTTGTTGTTGTCCCGCGCAGTTTTCCCTTTCTTTATAATATTCCATTTTTTTTTTTTACCCCGGCCCATCTTGACGGATGGTTGTGAAGTGGACGTGACGACAGGTCGACATCAGTGCCGGAGAAAGCTGCTGGCATTGTGAGAGAGATCAAAAGGAAAAAAAAGAGTTGGACACTGTTGCGATGAGAGTCGTGGGGACCTCACACACATCACGAATTTTGTGTTTTTGTTTCGTCGAGAAAGGAGCTGCTGCGCTCACACGCAATTGGAATTCTCAATTGCAGCCAGCCAGAGAGTTCCGCTACCATATCTGGTGTCCCAGCAAAAGCGTTACAATGTTGGATGCACTCGCCAGTCAACTGGCGCTGGCGCTATATATAGAGCCGTGCTGCTGATGGCATCACTCGTCTTATTCATCCCCTGAAACAATGGCACAGATAATATAACAACCCAAAAGAAGAAGAAGAAGAAGAAGAGTTTTTTTATAGCTTTGATTTTCTTTGCCTTACGTCGCGGTTGGCTCCAAGTGATGTGCTGCCTGGATGTTTTGGTGAGCGAGTGCTTGTCGCTTCGGACGAGAAGACGGATGGAAGGAACTGGTTTCATTTGACTTTCAACACTCCAGGGTTCTACTTTTGTTTTTCAAGAATTTCCCAATAAACATTGGGATTTTTCTATCAGGAATTTGCAAAGAATAATCCAATGTTTTAAAAAATTCCTCCTCCCAGGGTGTGAATAACTCCTTTTTCTCCGCTCGCCACATTACTAATATACAACGCACGTTATTCGTGCAAGTGATGGTTATCATTATAACTGGATAGTTTTTTTTACGACGGGCCGCACCTTGTAGTCAAACACACGTCCCGGTAACGGGCTGTGGACTCGACGACGTGTGAAAATTCGAGACTCTGAGCTGAGCTTCTTTTGTTTTTCGGTTGACCATTAACTCAGCAACAGAATGAACTGCTGGGCGCTGTACTGAGCTTTTGGTTCGATCGACACAAGGGTGTCTGATTGTTATTATCCCACCCCCCTCTCACGGAATCAAAAAATAAAAGACGATGAGCTTTAAATGTGATTGATGATGTTCCTTTTTTCTCTCGTTTTCTCTCGTTTTAGGTTTCTACCTCGAGCCCAACCCTCCCCTCCGACGGTCGCCATTAAAATGGCCGGAGAAATTCCTCAAGTCTCGACTCCACACGGCCAGTCGATTTTGATGTTGTGCAACACATTGGCACCGTTCGACGTGATTTATTTGCCACGGCGTAAAATTCCTCCATCATTTGGCTCCATCCGAAAATAAAGCCTGAAATCATCGTGACATCATGGCCCCTCCCTCTACCCAAATAAGAAGAAACACAAAAATCTATTACTTATATGATTTCATATTCCTTTCTTTCTGACAGTGTGTCATTATTCAAAAATTGTAGCCCGAATGCGCACAAGCCACAACAAAACAGCAACAACTCGACAAACACCCAAAACTGACTTGGCCCCCACCCACTCTCAGCAGCAACAAAAGGCAAAAATAAAAAACTATAGAAAAATGGTTAAAAATCTAAAACGCGTAGAGTATATATAGAAACAATCGACGACGACGCCCAGATATGGAATGCCACTGTGTCGTTCATGTATTGTCACCATCGCGCATATTATTGACACGCTCCAGCGCCAGTGAATAAAAACACCATCCATCCCAGCAACTACTAACCGATGTATCCGTCGCGAGCGCATCTATAGTCCCTTCCCAATAAACATTTGATGTGTACCTTCATTTACATATTGGCAGACAATAAGTCTACACGTATAATAATCATTGGTTTATTCCAATCATATATATACCCACGTTGTGATTGGACTTGCGTTTTCTCTTTTTTTTTCGTTTTTTCGTGGATGTTGGTTGTTGTTGTTGTGATGTTGTTGTGAACAAATCCCGTTACATCTGCTGCTACACACGTTTCCATCAACTGTTTGGGATGTGTTGGCTTCGAGCAAAATTTAAAAAAAAGAGACATGCACAATAAATGATTAAGATGCGCATACATTTGGCGCGGGCTATTTTGAATGTGGCAATCACAACAGGCAGAAAAATGTCTGCTGGTCTGCTGCCGACCCCTCATCGTGAAATAATATGCAAGTGTGAGCATATCAGACGCACGACCATCATCAGTGAGTACCATACAGTGCTGTGTGTGCTGCTTATCTATATACGGTCGACACGTCAATACTTTCCAAGTACGCGGACTCATGGCATCATGAAAGAACAATAGCCGGATCTGTTGAATTATTCATCGAGGCTAAGGTGCATTTTCGGTTCTCATCTGTTGACGACGCACACGGCCGATAAGCGGCACAGCAGTCGAAAAGCTACGGAAAATCAAAATTTCAACGCTGTTTTTCTCCCCGACTTTTGTTGATTTCACCCCGTCTCGTCCTTAATGGTTGATCAATTATCGAGCAAAGTGGATGATGAATAATAATAACGTCTAGGCCTGTATACCATCGGGTGGGCAAGGAATAAGGAGATGGAGGAAAAACGATAAGCGGCACGGCACGTTAAGTAAAAACAAAGTTCCGACAAGTTTCTTCGGTCGTCGGCGGCCAGCAGTTCACCGAAAAAGGTGGAGCATATCCGATGAGAGACGATGATGAATCGAAGCGCAGGCAATAACCGAAACGAATGAAGAAAAAGAAGTTTAAAAAAGGAGAAATTTATTTAGTGATAAAAGAAAAGGTGGGAGAGAATAAACAATCGAATATCAGAAAAAGAAAAAATACTTAAAAAGGCCACAGATAGAAAGAAGAAAAAGGAAAAGAAATAAGAAGGAAGAACCTGTTGAGTTGCTGCTGTCGAGCTGCTGCTGCTGGGGACCGGATGCTCGCCCTCCCTTGTTCTTTCTTTCTCTTATGAAAAAACCACTCACCTGTGCACACATTCGCCCGGTACTACGAGGAGTTGACTCTGAACAGTACATCACGATTAATAATAGACGCTAACCTTCCTACCTTTTTTCCCCCCGTATCTACTACGTACCTTTATATTATTCGTTCGGTCGGGAGGGTTCCTTCCTTCTCTTTATCTTCTTCTTCTTACCTCATTCTTATTCATTTCTCTTTTATATTTCTTTTCTTTCTTTCTCTCTTTCTCGTCTCTCCTCGTTTCCCCGAGTGAGTGGGTGTAAAGAAAAAAGGGGGAGGATGTTGTTGGTGGTGGGTTGTTGTTGTGGTCCCTGCTGGGCTGTGCTGCAGCAGGTCGGCGGGACTAGCTGGGCTGTTGGCATCAGCAGTCGTCGAAGCACTTTTGTCCCGTCTCTTTCAACTTTCCACGCTCAGTGAGCTCACAGCGACGCGATCATTCACACAAGTCGAGTCAGTGTCCTCCACTCCTTTTCCTCCACTCCTTTCCTATTCCTATTGCTCGGCCCGTCTTTTTTTAAATATTTAGCGTGTACGTTGCGTCTTGGTGCAGTCCGTTCCACTGTCTAAAGGATTTATACTCAACTATCGATTACCAAACCATCCGACACCCGATCCTTGATTTGAAAAATAAATCCAAAAGGTCAGTTTTAACCTCTTTTTTCTCTGAATATTCATGTTAAAGGCTGATGTCATTCGGGATAAATTTCCCAGCGCTTTTCCCGCGTTTAATTCGATTCAAAGTTTGCCAGAGGAACTTTTTGATTGATGGTCTTTTCCGATGGGTTTTTTCACCAGTGCCAACAAACCCACACGAACCCAACAACATCGACCAAGGTTGTACTTGGCGTGCGGTTTCCATGCCCGACTGGTTGAACCGACTCCCGCAATCGTATATGTAAAGAAAAACAGAAGGAGAAAAACCCGGCACAGTTCCCACGGAGTAAAAGTGCAAAAGGAGCGGATGAAACATTTCTTCCTACATGTCATACTACACGGCACATAGAAAAGGGAATATTTAAAAACAGACCCTCAGAAAAGACACAAGACATTTCCTTTTCTTTTTGGTTACTTGGGCCCAATTTATGAATGCGATGGGAAGTGAATTTTACAGCAGTTGAAGGGCGAGCACCTATATACATATACCCCCGTTGGGAGAAGGGGGCGGCCGCCTCTTTACCGACATTTTCGGGGCTGGTCGGTTATGCCGCGCGCTCAATTTCCGTGTGCCAACAGCAGCGGCGGGACTTTGCTCCTCTTTTAATGTAGCGCTTCATGTGTGTGATGAGCCGTTGATATTCGACGTCCGGTCGAAAGGAGAAAATTTAATCCCCCCTCACTCTCTTTTTATATATTTTAAAAAAGAATTGAAAAATCTCCGGTCCGCGCGTTTCAAAGTTCGCGCGTTTATGTTTTTTCCCCTTTTTGAGCGGATGACGGCACGGAATTTTTTGCGGGATTAAAGTGGATTATATTACCTTACGGGTTGTGTGTAATTAAGTTTCCCCCCTGGATGTCACTGGCTGTAAAGGCTATACATAGTCATGGCCGAAAGAACCGGTAGCCGCTGGATGGGACCCGGAGATGAGGCGAACGACAAATTTTCGCGCAACTTTGAATTAAGCGCCAAATAAAAGTGTCGCATGTGTAGTGCCGTGGGCGCATTCCGACACGTTCGTCGTCACGCAGCCCGAAACGAGACGAGTATTATTAGGGTAAAACAGCGAATGCCGGACAGCGATCCGACTTATGGCGTTTGTGTGTAAACCCGAAATGCGAATTTCCGGACAAAACGCGAATGCCCCGGACAGTTTTTCGAATTCCGGACAGAAATATTTTTAAAAACTAATTATATCAATCGATGCAGTTTTTAATTCTTAGTAAAATTGCTTAAGACATATAGTACAGTGCAATGAAAGTATTTTGAGATATTTCGATTTAAAAAATCAAAACATTGAGCTGTCAAAAACTGTTTTCGTCTGCCAAGACTTTTCGACCTGGGATCAAAACGACTTAACAACATAAAATTAATATTTTGAAAATCCCTTTCGTTTACTAAATTTCACAAGAACAAATAGGCCTAGAATTCTAAAACAAAAAACGAAATTGAAATCCGTATTGGAATTCTGGAGAAATTAAAATAGAAAGTCGCCCATACGTGACGCGAATGTCCGAAAACCACCGAAATTTGAAAATTTTCTTAGAATTTCTGAGTTAAGATTTTTATAGAAAAATTGGTATCAATAAATGTAGAATTAAGTCCTCTTTATGTCTAGCTGCATAATGGTAACATGACGTTAATATAATTCGTCTAATTAATGAAGGTTCTTTCCCCATAAAGCCCTTGATGCGAATTCTGGACAGCAGACGGAAAAAATATGACTAACACTTCATTACTTTTTATCCGTCGTATCTATAACAACATAGCACAGCGGTATAATATCTGCCTACCATGCGGAAGGACTGACGTTCGATACCTGCAAAGGGTAAATCTGCATTAAAAGATTTAGTAAAATCTTTTAGTCGTACATGCAATTAGAAATGCAAAGCAAGCAACAGACATATTGAAACAAAAATAATATGGACATCAGCTAGGTTCATACGTAATAATGGCTTCTTCTTAAACCATAAATATATTCAATAATACATAATTGTAACAATTATTGAAATAAGTAAAATAATCTGAACTGTTACCATCACGCTATTTAATTTTAACGTTATTGCAGTTATGAGATTTGAACGTTCAACCTTCACGTTTACAAGCGGACCTTAACCCACACTGCCAGAACGATACTTGTCTAAAACTATAAAGATCGATTAGCGAGCGGACTATGTAGTCTGTCCGGAATTCGCATCATGGCTCCTTATGGGAGCAAGACTGACGCTACATATAAGTGATTTTGAAAAAAAATTTACGCCCTTCGAACATTTTTGGGGGAATTTCAAGCAAAATGGGGTTACGGGCATGGGAATTAAATTAAAAATCACAAAGACTTTAATTATTTTATAATAAGAAACATTCCGGACGAAAGATACACCATTTTGGGGAATGGTAGTCATTATAAAACTAACTGCTCGATTTTTTTCAAAAATTTTTTCACTAAAATTACTGAATTATTACGCCTTTTAAAAATATTGATAAACAAGTGGAACGGGAAAGAAAAATTATGACGACAGCTTTTTTGGATCTGCTAAGATTCGATCCTCTTGTCGCTCAAATCTTTTTTTTTAAATAGTGGAAAAACTATACAAAAAAACTTATAAACATTGCACATCAATCGATTCGCCTTACAATTCTGCGTCGATTGATGTATAGACATATTAAAAAACAGAAAATAGAAATTTTTCAAAATTTTCTGTCCGGAATTCGCGTCAGCTGTCCGACATTCGCATTTTGGCCTGTTTTCTATTTTCATCGATATTTAAGAAAATTCTTAAAAATAACGACAAAACCTTATATAATATTGTAGATCTTTCAATTCTCTATCGATTGATATAATTAGTTAAGGGATTTTTCTTGTTTTAACCTTAGAAATTCCTTACCCCGTAAAATATGTTTACTAACTGACAACACAGAGCCAAAGTTGTCAGCCGTATAGAAAAATTGAGAAATTTCATTTCATGATAACTCAATTAATACAGCGTATTTTTAGATGCCCTTTGGCTCAATTGTGTATCCCCTGTCATATTTTGAAATTCATTCATTAGTTTTCGTTAATATTTCGTCGTTTTTTTATAATTGTAAATTGAAAAAATCGACTTTTTTGTCCGGCATTCGCGTATCCGAGATGCTGTCCGGAATTCGTTGTTTTACCCTATTTTCTTTTGCGGGAAAAGCTTGGCAGCGAAAGAAAATTGATATTTTTGGCCCCTTCCGTTTCTCATCCGGATGGATATTAATAGATATGGAAACCGTTTGAATCCCGACGGCGGTTGCTGCGCCCACGCCTCGTCGGTAGTGTTGTCTCATAACTTCCATGAGTCATCTGAAAGTCGCCACAATCCAGTGTGGGGGTGTGTGGTAGTGCGGGGAAACGAAGGAAATTCATCTAATAACAATTTGTTATCATTCCAATTCTAACACGCGCCACAAGTTTATTCTATCAAGAGAAATATAATAATTCACGCCACGCAGGGTCGAGTTGAACGTCCTCTAATAATCAACCGCAGTGGACAGCAGCCATGATTATATTCGCTGGATGAAATGAAACGATTTACGATTGGAAATTGAAAGATCAAACAACGACTGGCGCTGTACAGCAATGGACGACCATTTGGTCAAATATCTTTCGTGTCGCCATGCAGTTAAATTGCGTCTTCTTCTTCTTTTAAAAATTCAATTTTCCTCGGCTGTGTGGCAGTTCCAGGAACTTTGTCGGACAAAAGAAGCGGACGGACGGAATGTGATTCTCCGCGCGGACAATGGCGAGGAGAAGAAGAAACGGCCGTTTGTCGTCGTCTTGTTGCGCTGCATTTTACCATTCGCCCATCTCGGCGGGGTGGCGGCCGTCATTTCTTTGCGTTTCAATGCGCCATTCTCTTTTTCTTCTTGGTCGTACTCCGGCGCTGCTGTGGCTCGGCACTACACACAGGTGGAAGATGGCCCCAACATTTCCTTCTAGTTATTATGCGATTGTAGGAGTGGGTGGGTTATACATTCGGGACATACCCCCCCGACACAAAAAGAGCCCCAAGACAAAAGGCCATCAACATCTTTTTTTGGGCTTCGACGTGACGGCCGCGGTGTAAAAAAAGGAAAAAAACGGCGGGACGGACTGGGGGGGACGGCGAGAGACGCGCGTGCGGTGCGGCTCAGCAGCTTGTCAAAGTGCTTCATTAAAAACAGATCTTCTCTCCTTATTCTTCTTCTTCTTCTGCACCTTTTTATTCTTTTTCTCGTGTTCAACTTCACGAGGAAAGACTATCCACAAATGATGCCTACGTTTACTATTATTCGAATGAAAAATAAAGAGCTGGCGCAACATTATGGAATGTCGTGGAGAAACTCACGAGAATCCTTCTCTTCCTTTGGGGGGTGGTGTGTTGTGTTGGGGCTTGCGGGATTTGCCCGTCATCGAGACCCAGACCGAACGAGGAGAAGAGAGAAATGTACCGTACGCACACAGAGCAGCTCATACATCACATGTCTTCAAGTGTAGTGCGCCATCACGTCACCGTATTCGTACGTTACCTGGACTTTGGCTTCTCTCCTTCACCACCACCTTATGCGGCCTCTCCTGCGATCCCTCTTGACCGGGGCTTGCCTTGTCTATTGGGGGTTTACAATCTCTCGTCAAACCTTTTTTTTCATTTTCTCCCGAGGGTGGGGCTGCCAAGGTTCTATCGGCTCCGTCTCACTCCTTGTGTCGGCCAAGGGGAAAAAGAGAAACTTGAAAACACGGAGGGGCTCCTAACACGGACATTGAAGGATCGTTGCATTTCGACGGGGGTGAAAACAAGAAAAACGAAGAGAGAATCGTGAAGCCCCTGTAAAAATAAAAAAGTCGCCTCTGACTGATGCCTGTGTGTGAGTACACAAATGCCCTAATGAAGGCCAATCGATGGAGCCCAACGTCACCGAGTCCATGTATCCTGATTACCATCTCTCCGTAAGCTTAGATGCCCAGACTAGTAGAACTGTCTATAACACGGATAAAGCTGCGTGTCCTATAATATAGCAGAAAGGGGGGGGGGGGGCAGTGCCCATAACACGCCATACATACATGTACAGAAGCACACATACTGGACTGTAATGTATAGCCGGGCAAATATACGGGACAGAATAAAACTTCTTTCCGTTGATTTGTTATCCCCCTCATGTCTGGAACGACATGGAAAAATAAAACAAAACCAGCGCAAGGAGCTAGGAGCAAAGTTTTTAAATTTAACTCGGCCTCCTTCTGCTGCTGAGGAGGCCCCACCTTTATAGCGACGCGACAAAATCCCGATGCGCGGGCGCGTCCACTTGCCAAACCCGTTTTCCTCCCGTGTGTTTTTGTTTGTTGGCATGCCAGGCAGGGCAGCAGCAGTGGCACAGTGTACACTATTAGATCGACAAGCCAACAGCGGGAGGAAAAAAAGAATAACCCCACCAAGCGGAGGGATTGTTGTAGTGTACAAATACAAGTTGAGACTCGGCTTTGTATGTACACACACACAAGGTTTAGTGATTGACTCGACTGGATCAGTTGATTTCTTCTTCTTCTTCTTTGAATTGACGACATTTTCTGTTCCACACATTCCAGGATATTAAGGAGCGCCCATCTCCAATCGCTGTTGTTGGTTGTTGTTGTTGTTGTTTCTTTGACGACATTTGGATTTGCTGATTGGAAGAAGACAAAAGGCCAAATCCGGTCATCTTCATCAATCACTTGTTTGTTGAAGAAGAAGAAAAAGAAGAAAGAAATCGACGCCGACATGTTGGGACGACCCTCATCCACCAACTGGTTCCTCCTGCCCGTGACGACGGTGGTCCTGGTCGGTTTCTTTTGTCTCTCCACCCTCCAAACAGGTAACATTATATCATCAGACATTGTGCATACATTATATAGAAAACATGTATTGGAGGGGGGCACCGCCCTTGTGTCTGTGTCTACAGACGATTAACGTATTAAGGCAGGGATAAATGCAGTTAAACGCATCATTTTCCATCTTGTCTAATGGATGGCCACCGATTGGGCCAAGTTTTCCCCTTCCACCCCTGTTGCCAAAATTGCGTACATGTACATATGTCCGTCTGATTTTGCCAAGTGAATAACTGGCGACTGGCCAATCCGCATCTGATTTCTTCTTCATTCTTCGGGGTGGATCGATGCGCCTCCCGATCCATCACGCGCCTCTTTTTTTGTGCCGCCCGTCCGTTGACGATTGCCGCTCTTACACGGTCATCTCGCGGTGGCTGATGCCGTCAGTCACGCAGCCATCAGATTGCCTTTACTTTCTTATATTCTCCCCCACACACAATCCATCGCGCCAGCAGAGATGAAATGGGGAGAAAATATGTTACAAGGGAAATTTCATATTGCTTTAATAATATTCATATGCTGCCACAGCCGGGACGTTGTACTAACCCTCCCGCCTTATAACAAGCGTGTTCAGTGTTCACTCTTGTGTTTTTTGAATGTACAGAGAGGAACGTTAACGAGCCAAAAGAAAAACATCTTACGGGAGAGGAATAACATTATCTATAAACTCTAAAAAGGACAAAGGTGTGGGAAAACTCGTTTTTCTTTTTTCAAAATCCTGGGGGGAATAACCAGTTTTGTGTTGAGGGGGGACGAGATTATTATTGACTCACTGGGTCGTAAATGAAATTTAAATTGCAAGAAGAAGAAGAAGAAGAAAATGAGGGCGGATTAAAAAGCGATTACGACCGACGGTGTTGCACGGCGTGAAACATTTTCGGGATTGAGACAAGAGAGAGAGTCTGGGTGACAAACGGGAGAAAACTACAGCGCATTATTATACAAGTGTAATGAGATGCTTTCCATGTTGATGACAAAAAAAAACAAAAAAAGAAATGACGCAAACATAGACAGACACACAAAGGAAGAAACGAACCGGAGATGAGTTGGTTTTCTGGAACCATCCCAAGAATTTCTACACATTGGTCGATTTCCAATTCAAATGAGAAAACGGCGGAATGCGGAGGAAAACGAATAACCCACCACACACAGACAGAAACCGCCGTGATTTCATCGCGTCTAGAGTTGTTTGCCTACCATCTCCTCCGGTATAATAAAAACTAAAAACAACAAGGGAAATGTTGTTGTCTTTGAACAACTTCCAAAGAGATGTAACGCGCTTAATAGATTAGAGACTACAGAAGCTCATCGTCGCCAGTCTCTCTGCGGTAGGTAATATGCGTGTACATGCCATCAATTGCGACTGGAAATAGATAACAAACGACCTTTTTGTTGATTCACTAAAAGTCGCCGGCAGTTGAGAGTTACCGAATGTTTGTGTTGCGCACCCATCTAAACGTCCAATAACTGAGCCAAGGGCTTGGCAAAACAACAGATGTACAGTCATAGAAAAAGGCTAATTCTTAATGTAATGTTTTTGTTGTTATTTCAAAAATGAAAGTGGAGGGCGTTCAGTGCTACGTCTGCAGCTGGTCGCCGGCTGATTCCAGTAAGTGTTTCTCATTTTCTATTTCGGAATTATTTTAACGAATGTAATAAAAATGAATTGGCACACAAGATCGCGTGGATGTCTGCACTCGCAAGAATTTCAGCGAGTCGGTTCGGACGCATAGCTGCGAGACGGGCTGCGAAACGGTGACCGTCTTCGATAAAAATGGTAAATTTATTTCCTTATTGTCTTCTGCCACAGTCGACTTTTTTTTATGGGGCGATTGTTTGTTGGGCTGGTCGACGATTTCTCTCTCTGAATATTATTATACCCGACAACCGACAATAATTCACGACTGTTTGCGGCTGTTGTGACAGGTCGATTAGATTTCTTCTACCGCAACTGCGCTGCCAACACGTCCAGCATAACGGGCAACTGCGTCAACGAAACCTCAAAAGCCATCACAAAGGTATGTCCATCGACGAGTCATGGCGTGAATCATCATTCAATTATATGCGCTATTCCTTTGTTTTGCCTCTCGTTTCAACAGGAAATTTGCAACTGCGATTCGAATTATTGCAACCAAAGCTCAGGAGGGCTCCAACAACAGCTGGGCGTCGTTCTCTCCGGCATTTTGGCTTTACTCATGATCCAATTCTAAACACGGACTTGCGTTGGGAAAGCCTTTTTTTTAAATAACTCTCCGCCTACGACGCCTTGTTGTTTCATTTTTCCTTTTGGGATTTTATGGGCCGGTTCGTCCCTTCTATTGTCGGTTTGCCATTTTTATTTTCGACAACATCAAATTATTTAGACTTGATTGAATTTTGTACATCTTAAAAAAGGAAAAAAACACTAAAAACATATGGTCCGTTCTCCCGTTGTTGTAGGTCCATTTTAGTTGTGTGTTAAAAGGACAGTACCCCATCTATGCCATTCATTCATCATCTTCCCTCCCAGTTATAACATTTGCCCGTTTTTCTTACATAATGAAAATTCGTTCTTTGGTAGTGAGTGGTCATCCTGATGTAATTAATTAATTATTATTATTACCTATCAGTTCTGTAGACTTTTCTTTTACTTTTTCGATTGCTGTTTTTAGTGTTGAAATCACCTTATATACTTCTCTTTCCTTGGCTCGTCTGCGTTTAATTGAATTCTTTCTTTAATGAATGAATACGTGACAGTAAGCTAGCACAACCAAAGGGTCTGGACATCGGTTAGGCGGGCGCACCTTTCGGTAAATACTCCAACTACTGGAAAATGAATGACATCACTATAGCGAAAATATCACCAGTAGATGTTGTCTAATTCACCGCTAAAGGTTGCGCTTCGATTATTTGTCCTGGCTGGCTAGACCGTGTTGAATCTTTGTTTCATATGAAATTCTCTGCTCTGTGTGTTCTGCTCGTTTCTAATTAGAAATTTCCTTTTCCCCTTTTGAATATTTGTTACTCCTTTTCTTTCTTTTTTCACGCCCGCGATCGCCACTGTCTTAAAAAAAAATTAATTATGGAACAATTTTAGTTGAATCATTCAAGATGGAGACTCGCTGCACCCGAAACAAAACTTGGTTTGTTAAAAAAAAAAAATTTCTTTTGAAACTGTAAACGACGGTGTAACGTTTAATTGAGAATCACAAATTAAAAGAATAAAAAATTCACGATATCGTGTTGTCGACAACATCAAACGGCGGGGAATTGTTAATCTTTCAACGTCAACATCATATTGTTTTATATAGTAGTTTGTATACCTTTTTGTTTACCGTGCAATATAATTTGAAACTCTGATTGGATACATCAGAGAAGGTTCGTGTCTCTTTTTTAATCGAGGAATGTATAATTAAAAATTTGTGCTTCATTCGAGGGCGAATTTGTGGATGCTGTTGGGACCGATTTGAACGACGTAGAGAGCCTCACCGTCCCGAGACACGGCGACATCGTGAGGACTGCCAAATCCCTGGATAAACAGTAAGAAAAGAAAAACAATAATAATTGAATCAAGTCAAAAGCGACACGATGAATAATTTTGGAACCGAAATGATGAAAGATATACACAGGACGTACATTGGAAGGAGTCCAGCGAGACAAGGTGTTCAGACTATCCAAGTCGAATGTCTTGCCGTCAGACATGCCCAGGAAAATGGATCCGAAAACGGCGTAGAGCTGCTGGCCTGCGACACACAGAAAGAGAAAAAAATGCCCATCAGCATGTGGATATTTCACGAGCGTCTGGGTCTTTAACGCCGTCGTGTTTTTTCTTTTGCACGCGTGCTAGTTTGACCGGCGGTTTTATTTCGGTACCTTTGGCAGCGACGGCGAAGACTCGGCCAACATTTTTGCCTTTGTGACCAGCCGAGCCGTAAGGAGATCCGAATGTGGGCTGGCCAGGTCCTTGTTTGAGGCCGGCGTGGATGCAGACGATGCGGGAATGTTCACGATCGGCCACGCAGAGAGCGTCTTTTTCCTCCATCAGCGTCACGCTGTGCACGATGTTGAACGCGCCCGTGTAGACGTCCAACAGGCGGCCAGTCGGGTCGAACTTCATGATCCTCTTGTTGCAATAACCGTCGGACACGAAGAAGATGCCCGACGACGAGACGGCCACGTCTGTCGGCTTGCAAAAGTGTTTCTCGTCCGATCCGGGCACGAAAGCTTCGCCCAGCGTCAGACTTGGCACCCGACTTCCTTTGGGGAACTAAAATGGACGCGGACAGAAAATGGCAACGTGTCAAAATAGATGGTACGATTATAAAGCCTAAGGTGGCCGTCAATCACATAGAAAAAACTATTATGAACACGATTATTATTACTTTGAAAACTTGGTGTAATGCCACGTCGGTGACCCATGTATTGCCCTCAGCATCCACTTCTAGTCCGTGGGGCATGTAAAACAAGTTTGAACCCCAATGGTCGACCAGCGAGCCAGTGGCAGCATCCAAAGTAACGATCGTGTCGTTTTTGATCGGCCCGTCTTCAACCTTGGCGTAATGTCCGGCGCTGTTGAAAGAACTGCGGTGGAATAAAAATGAATTAAAAGTCGTCATCAAACATGGCGGCCACCGCAAAACAATTTAACCACAAAAACAATTCCAAAAATCAAATTTGTGGTTTAATCCAAAACATGTTTTGCTTTTTGGAAGAAGAAGAAGAACCCCCTACAGCGTCAAATGCTTCAAACATTATTGATGGCCTTGGTTAGGACTTTGACATTTTGTTTGAATTATTCCAAGAATTTTTTAAAATTCCACATTTGATCTATAGGGAGGTTTTGAATCTTACCCGCCATCCCATTTGACATTTCCGCGGTGTAGAATAACGGGGTTTGATTTTTCGTCAACAGCCACGCCGGTGATTTGGCCAACGTCCAACTCAATCGAGGGCCAGTTCAAAACCTCGGCCGGTTTCCGGATTGACACATCCGGTGACACACTCTACAAAAAACAAAAATCAGACGACACGACATATGTGTGTGATGAAATAATTTGTGGCTAAGAAATACTTCATCGACATCAACTCAAATAATACCAAAGGTTTTACCCTTCCGGTCAGGCTGGATGGCAAATTATTTCGAAGTCGTTCCAGCCAGGACGGCAATACGTTCAACAATTGTCGTTCGTCAATTTCCAGTTGAGTTTTCAAGCTTTTGGCTTGGGAAAATGGTTGGAGACAACACAACAAAGCGATCACAGCGACGACTACATTGGCGTATCTCTCCATGATGACTGACTCTCCACACACAATGCCGGAGATTTCCCGTTATAATCCTCCAACTCCCTTCCAAGGAGAAAACAACACACAAATGGAATATAAACACCTGAGGAGATGGGCTATACAACTTGGAGGACGTGTGCCAAAGAATTAAAATGGAGAATAAGGTCCACAGGCAAAATAAAAGGGGAACCTTTACCTTCTTCTAGTTGACCAATGAGCGAGGACTTGTCTTAGAGTACGTCAGAGCCATCGGCGCAGGACGACTTTGCCTTTAGAGGACGATCAATATCTTTCATGCCCACACATTTCAGAAGCAACAGCAGAATATATGGAGTCGAACGGCGCCGTCGCCTGCATGACCGACTTCCGGCTGGTAGTATCGTCTTTCACACCTGCCCCCAATATGCGTGGGCTGACGTTTGATCTGACGTCAGACTCTCTGAATAAAAAAGATGTCGAATCATTTTCTTTTGGTTTTGCTGCAAAGATTTACGTCATCGACTGTTTGCACACTGGTTTCAGATGGCATCTCGTATGCAATGCCATCTGGTATTTCATTAATTATTTCGTCTAGAACGCAATTTGTGTAATTATAAAATGCTCGTTTGCAATTTTTGAATTGCGTGACTGATTAACGACTCTGAATAGACTGCATTTCAACATAAAAAAAGAGTAAAAACGAAGGAATGTAAACGGGTGTGAACTGTGTAGGGGGGAATGGAACCGGCGTTGGGGTGGGGTAATATAAACAGAGCGTGAATCTGGCAATGTTGTCGGACGCCATTTTTTTCTCCATATGCGCCTACAGTTTCATACCCCGCTTGCTTTTTAACTTGTAAGGGTGTGTCGGTTTGAAACCCTAGAATTTTTTTGAATAGTGTGTTTCTCTAATCTGTACTTTGCACCGACAAGCACTCGTTTGAATTGAACAAGACTTACTGGAATTTCAAAATGTCTACAAGAAGTAAAAAAACACCGGCATCTAGCTCGCAAGCATCCAGCTCGGCTTCCCAATCACGAAGCTCACCTCTCAGCCCAACACGTTTAACGCGCCTTCAGGAGAAAGTCGAACTGCAAAACTTGAACGATCGTCTTGCCAACTACATCGACCGAGTTCGCCAATTAGAGTCTGAAAACAACCGCTTGACTCTTCAGATCACCACCACACAAGACACCATTTCTAGGGAGGTGACTTCTGTGAGAGGTTCATACGAAAAAGAACTTTCAGACACCCGTCAACTCTTGGATGAAACAGCCAAAGAAAAGGCGAGACTTCAGCTTGAAGCAGGACGGGCAAGAGCTGAGCTGGGAGAATTGACTCCAAAGTAAGTAAAGTTTTATGGGTTGCTCTCGATTTTACATTGGAATGTGCTTCTTGTTAGATTATAGACGACATGATTTATTTAACATGGGGCATTATCTTTATTGGTATCTCAAGTGAGATTTGACATTGGATTTGATAAGTTTTTTATCAAAAATGGATTTCAGCTTTTCGTATTTGCACTTGAAACTGCATTTCACTGTGCAAGGGGAATGGCATTGTTTTGTTTTGATGATCAGCTCTAGCGATTTGTAAACAGTGTTTCGAGTGCGTTGGTTTATGTAGTTATAGGTTTGCACCCTTATAACACATCAACTCTTTTTCCAGGCTTGGGAAAAGCTAGGCGTTTAACGTGTTCTCTACTTTTAGCCCCAAGGCAGAGAAGACCGGAAAGTATTCCCATAGACTTCACTCTGTAGGGTTTTATAATAAGCATAGAGAAGAGAAAAGGCTGTGTTTGTTTGCTGGATTTTCTTTCCCGCGTTGTGCAGTTTAACTACACGTTGTAAGGTGGAGGGAAATTCGGTTAATTTCACAGTTTCTCTGTCTGTCTCTTCTTACACGATCGTTTATTCTGTTGGGATGTCATTATTTACCTAACTTTGTGAAAGACGAGACCCGTTTACATAGGGAACGGCCACTAACCCTCAGGCAATAACAGTGTTTGGTAGAAAGCTTTTGGTGGCGTCACTTGTGTTAACTTTTGAATAGACCGGGGGGCGTGCTTGTTCTTCTTTGAGAGGGTAAACTCACCGAGGGAGAGCCTTTCCGCTGGGGTCTTGTTTCGCCACTCCCTTGTCCGTTAAGAAACGTGTCCTTTTTTTGTTTTTTAAATTTGGATCCTCATAAAATTTGTCAAATTTTATTTTATTGAATGCTTATTAAATTTTTGTTTTTTAAATAGATACAACAAAACCAAAAATGACCTCCTTCAAGCAGAGAAAAAGGTCCAGCAGCTGGAAACCCGTAATAATGAGCTTAATGCGTCTCTTCATCAGCTAAAAAGCGACATGGCCAGAGCCAACGAGGAAAAGAAGGTAATTTACATAGTCCTAATTTATATTCGCGAGTCTAATTAATATAATTTTTTTAAATAACAGGATGCCGTCTCAGAGAGGGACAAGTTGGCAAAGCAAGTGCCAGAATTACAACAACAACTCGAGACGGAATTGCTGGCCCGCACCGATTTGGAAAATCGGAACATGACTCTCAAAGAAGAGCTGTCGTTTAAACAACAGGTTATTCATCTAAAGTTGATTCTGTTCTCAGAACTCTGTTCCTCATTTCCGTGTTTTATTTCCAACAGATGTACGAGCGAGAAATGACCGAAGTAAGATCCAACAAGCAAGTTGAAATCAGCGAGATTGACGGACGCCTTCAAGAACAATACCAAGCCCGTCTGCAGTCCACATTGCAAGAACTGCGTGAGCAATACGAATCCCAGATTCAACAAAGCCGAGATGAAGTCGAAGTCCTATATCAGAATAAGGTTTGTCTAGATTAATTATCTTCACAGCCTCAACTTTATACTGACTTGCTTATCACAGGTTGAAGATTTGGAAGACCAGGTCAAAAAGCAACGAGGTGCAGCTGGCGCTCATTACGAAGAACTCATTCAAGCTCGTAATCGTCTGAAGGACGCCAACCTTAAACTGTCTGAATTGGAGTTGGCCAACTCTCACATGAAGGTATGTAGCAAACGCGCAATGGCTGGAATTAATTAACTCCAAATGTTATGCATAGTCACATTTTTCTTGTCTTGGCAGGACCGCATTGCTGAGATGGAACGAAACATGGAAACCGAACGCCAAACGCACGCAACAGCTATGCAGGATGCTTCAGCCGTTTACTCTTCCATGTGCCAGGGAGAAATCACCCGCCTTCGCGAACAAATGGCCATTCAGTTGCAAGAATACCAGGATTTGATGGATATTCGTACGGCACTCGACATGGAGATTTCCGCTTACCGTAAGCTCCTTGAAGGCGAAGAAACCCGGTAGGTTGATGATACCACAAGATCATGGAAACGCTTATTTAATAGATTGATGTACTCATGACCCAACTTGCGTTATTTTCTAAACAGATTGAAATTGACGCCAACGGCGGGTGCCTCCACCTCACAGAGCACTCGCGCTGGAACTCCGTCCCGCCGCACGCCGACACGCGCTCTGAAACGCAAGCGGACCATGCTCGAAGAATCCTCCTCCTACTCTTTGGCCGATTTTATCACCTCTTCAAGCGCAAAGGGAGAAGTGCAAGTCGATGAAGTCGATTCTGAGGGCAAATTCATCCGCCTGATCAATAAAAGCGAAAAGGTATAAACGTTTTCTCTCCAGCACTTTGTAATTTATCCTGTAATTTGTCTTCTCAATTTGCAGGAGGTATCGTTGAGTGGATGGCAGTTAGTGCACAAGGCCCAGGAAACCGAGACCATTTACAAATTTCATCGGTCATTGAAAGTGGCTCCCGGAGGCACAGTGTCCGTTTGGTCGGCAGGTATGTAGCTGTTATGTCAGCATTTTGTTTGGCACGAAACGTGCGAAATCGAGGCGTTGTTGTGCTGGTTTTTGTTTTGTTTACAGTTGTTTTTTTTCTGTTTAGGCAGCGGAACAGCTCACGAGCCGCCTTCCACACTGGTGATGAAGGAGCAGCGATGGTTTGTGGCCAGAGAAATGGTGACGCAATTGCTCGACAGCAGCGGAGAGGTAAGCAGTTGTCCGGAGTTGTTGTTGCCCTCCCATATTTATCTCATTATTCGTTGAAATACATTGTGAGTTGTTTTTCGCCCCACGTAGGAAATGGCTCAGCGGGAGAGCAAACGAGCGCAGACCAGTACCTCCGTTCTCCGTCAAAGGGAGGAGTATCGCGGCTTGGGTGGTCCCGAGGAGCTTCACCATCAGCAGGTAAAAAAAAAAGAAACGAGATTTTTTCGTATTTTTCTTCACATGTTTATGAGTTGCTGCCGACTAGTCGAACACGGAGGGGAAAATCTTATCTAACTCATCGTTTGTCTTATTTTTTCTTTTCTTTTTGGCTTCTTTGTCTCTGCCAACTGAACAGGGGGACCCTGAAGGAAAAGATCGCTGCGTTGTAATGTAATCATCTCATGAGTACTTCATCAAGGTAAGAAAAGAAAACCACAACACGAGAAATTATGTTGGAAATTTCCTTTGTTGGTCATCTGAAATGATGCTGATCGGTTTTCTTTTTTCTCCCTCTCTTTGCCAGATGTGTTCACCGAAGCTTTTTTCAAGTGTCTTATGATTGGGTCAACGAGTTCTATGATGTGGAGAGAAAATCAGAGAAAATTACAATTACAAAATTACGTGTGTGTGAGAGAGAGAGAGAAAAAGAGAGATGAATGTGTGCGTTCAAATATTTCTGACGCAAGCCGCCTGCCATTTATTAAATTCGTTCCACGAGAGAGAAAAAGATAAACAGAAAACAAAATTGTCCGGTTCGTGTCGAGGTGAATTCGTGCGTCTGGAATCATTTCTCACGAGTTGCGCGTACACACTAGTTTTGACTAGATTTTTGCTTGTTAAATGCAGAGGAACGGCCCATTGAATGGAAAGTAAAAAACAAAAAAAAAGCAATCCCATTTTTTTTACATCATCATCATTTTTGGAGTTCATTTAAAGTAACCGAAATTTCTTTTGATGTTTTGCCATCCCTCAACCCCCTTTCTCCCAGCACTCATCTCTTCAAATATTATTTTTCTGTTTTCTTCTTTCTCGGCTGCCGCCTTCATCTTCATTAATGCGTTGAATACACACCAACCAAATTCTTTTTTTAAAAAGGGGATGATGTATGCATTTGTTTCGCTTTTTTTCTCCCTCCCTCAGCGTTTTTTAACGCGTGGAAGCCAATACTATGTTTCATCATAGTATTTTTGTTGCCTTTCTCCTATTTCCGGGTGGTCTGCCGGAGTCCTTCTCAACGAGTACGAGAGCAACAACAATGTCTGGTAAGCCATTTATTAACGTTGTCTATAATGTAAAGGTATTTTTTTTTCTTTTGTACAAAAGAGTCGTGAATCGCTCGAGGATTTGGTGAGTTTCCTCTGCTGATCGACTTGATGAGATCTCCGAATCGATTATTGGTAAGTCACAAACACGCACAAACATTTTTTTAAAAATAAAAAAAGAGGAACGCACACTACGTGTAAGGAGAGAAAATGGGGCCATGGCAATTTTGAAATAAAAAAGAGTTGCTGGGATTTTTCCTTCTCCCGTTAGGTTTGATTGCTGTTTCTTGGTATTATTGTGGTTGTCCATTGGGGACGGCCACTAATTGGGTCAGTTGATCGGCCGTGATGTAGAGTCCGTCGCGATCTTTGGGCAGTTTTCGGCCCAGCTGGATGGTGATGGCTCCTCGGCGGACTTCGCGGAATAAGGAGACCACCTCGGCGTGGACCAAACCCTCGACTTTTCTTCCATTTATGGCAATAATCTCATCACCTGGGCAAGACAAAAGAAGAAGAAAAAAATAAAGGTTAGTATTTCTTGATTACAGCCAGTCATTGAACTGTTTCATTTTGGGGGCCAACATAAAAGTACACATGTAAGCTCCTATATTTTCTGTGGAGTTGTACATATAATAAGTGGTGGGTTCACTGGGTTTTCACTAGCCTTATACTACTGGGGTCTAGTAACAATGAATTGTCCACTTGTTCTTTTCTGTTCCCATTCTATTGTACGGCGTCTGAGGAGTCCAATTGGGGCCCAGTTCTATTGTTGGAAAGCGAAATTGTATTAACTTTTTTTCTGACGGCGCCAGAAGAAGAAGAAGTCGAAGTGCACCTGTTGCTACTCAACACAAGTCGGCATCTAAATAGCCTCGCCTCCCTCTACTCTGATGGTCTAAACCCCATTTGTGGGTAATTTCCATCGCCTTGATTTATCCCCACCTATAACATGAGGCGGCAAACGATTAAACTGCACTATAGAGAGAGAGAGAGAGAAAAAACTGTGTGATGGCCGCAACGGCAATTTCCCCCTGAGCGGCCCCTGGGTGTGTGTGGATATAGCGGCGGCGTCTATAGAAGATCAATTGCCCCAAACTCTTTTACCAACTCCGACTTCTTTTTGTCTGGTTTTCCAATGAGATATTACAACACTTTTCGGTCGCGTTTTTATCCACGACAGTGTTTGCTTTGCGGCTCTTAGTAAGGCCCAAACTTTTTGTTCCTTTTTTTTGGTGGGTAAAAAGGAAATGGTTCACGTGATAATTAAACTAGCGGGGGAGAGAAACATAAAGAAATCTCGTGATGATATTAAAGGGCGGTGAATCACGCGGGTCGCATCCTTGGCCACTTTCAACCCTCCGTGCGTGGCATATTTGTTCGAGCCTCTGAAAAACACGAGCCCAAAAGTTGTTTCTCTCGCCGTGGTTATGTAACAACGTTTATAATCCCCTGCCGTCCATCCGTCGGACGGACCGCGTGAGTTGTCGGTCAGAAAAAAAAAACACAACAAGGAGAGAACTTTCATTTCGTGTGTGTGTGTTTTCGTGGGCCTGTGAACGACCTTATGAACTCTTTTGATGGCTCATCCTCGGCTGCTTTTCGTCTCGTTCCAAAAAAAAGAGAAATAAAGGAGAAACGTCATAAAGAGTCGGGAGGCGTTTACGATGGAACGGGGTAGTAGAAGGACTAGCTTTCTCCTCCAGATAGTCTCACATGTCGGTGGAGATACTACTCTGAACGAATAATAAGTTTACATCTTTTTTGTTCTTTTTTCAGGAAGAAGAAAAACTAAAAACTACTTTTCAAGACTCGGACGGGCTTTGAGTTATTCTTCTTTTGGTGGCAGCTGTAAGGAGCAGCCAGTCCATGTGTGTTGTTGTGTGTAGGTGGAACATTCTTTTGATAAAAGGGAGGGGTCGCACGGACGGATGGATGGATGGAATTGAAATGAAATGTGATTATAGTCAGACACACAAGGTCGGTCGGGCAACGCGCATACCTTCTCTCAGAGTGGCTTCCTCAGCTGCTTGTCCGCCCGGATAAATCGTTTTCACGAAAATGCCCAGTTTGCCTTTGGGCGAGTCCTCGCCGCCGACGATGCTGAAGCCCAGGCCCTTCCTGCTGCCGGACTTGGTGCCGGCCCCACCTTTCTGGAAGGTGACGGTGAAGATGGAGTAGGTCGACGGGCGGATGTGCTTCGGCAGTGGCACATCCGTCGACGAGTACAGCGGCTCGGCCGGCTGCTGCAACGACGAGCTGCACGAAGACGAGAACGACGTTTCCTTGTTGTCCGAGTCGTCCGGCACGGAAGCCGCCCGGTTGGTGCTGATGCGCCTCGTCTGCAAGCGGAGGGCGCCCATCGTCTCCGTGATGGGCCTAGTGGCAGCCGCCGCCACCTCCTTCAGTACCTGCACCTTGGCGTCCACCTGGTCTTGTCCAGCTGGCGAGAAAACTGTGTCATCGTCCTCTTCATCCGCATCTTCTTCTTCTTCCTCCTCCTCTTCGTGGTGGCAGCGCTGATCCGTCAGCAAAGGTTGGGACAGGGCATGACTTAGGGAAACCTTTCGATTGGCCGTTTTGGAACCGGCAATGGATGCCACCGCCGGCTTGTTGTTTAATCGCTGATGGCGGAGCAACGTGCTGGCCGACTGGGTCTGGAAGCTGGCCAAATCCTGGGTGCCGTGCAAACTAACGGCCCGCCTGGTGCGTGGCTGCAGGGGAAATTGCTGGAAATGCTGCTCGAGCGACTGGAACACGTCCTGGTTGTTGTGGCCAGCAGCCCGCTGACCGAGATCCACTTCATCCTCCTCAATCGGATGATCGGCCTCCTCTTCCTCTTCGTCGTCGCCCGTGCTGCTGCCCGGAGGTGGCGGAGGACGGAAGTGGATGGGCACCGGCAATCGACTGACGCATTCACCCCCGCCGTCGTCCTGGCAACGGGAGATGAGGAACGCCGAGTCGGAAGAGCCGAAATGTTTGCTGGAGCTGAGTCGGTTGTTGTTGTTGTGGTTGGTGCTGCTCTTCCGCCTATTCCGCTCACATGTCGTAGGGTCAACCGGCGCCGACGACGACGACGAGGACAGGCCGAGTTTTTTGGCCAGGGTTGTCGTCACGTGACTGGCGTGCGCCAACCAGAGACCCGATCGAATCGCCTTTTTGGTTGTTGGAATCGGTTGTTGTTGTTGTTGATTTGGGGGGCGAGGCGGCAATGGTGGGACCCTGGGACTGAGCTGCGGTGACGGCGGCGTCGTGCGGCTTTGTTGTTCGTGTTTAGAACCACTGCGTCGACGGCGTCGTTTCTCCCACGGTGCGGCGTGAATGAGGACAGAACGAATTTGGCGACGCCATCCGCCGCCAGGAGCCGAGTCGCTTTTGGCCGGACCAGCTGGCGACGCCGATTTGGAGGTGGTGGCCAGCAGAGAAGATTTGAGACACTCGACGCTTTTGGCGGCCGGTGCGGACGTGGTCAATTTGCCGCGCAAACTGCCCACCCGAGTGAAAGTGAGTCGATTGGACGTGAATCCGCCGCAGTCGTCGTCGTCGTCGTCGCCCTCGTCGTCACTGGACACGCCGACGCCCACGTCGCGGGAACTGCAATGCGACGAATTCAATTTCATGTTGAATTTACCGGCACTGCCGCCGGAGTAGACGGTGAAGCGACTCTTGTCGTGGACGCTAATGGAGCGCCGGATGCGGCCCAAACCGCGTGACTCACGACTCTCGTGCCCTTCCGCCCGGCCCGCCCGCCCGCCTCTCTTCGTGGTCGATCCGCCCGATTTCGACGACGACGAGCCGCTGCTGAAGGAGAGCGAGCGACGCTTGCTGCTGCTGCTGCTGCTGCCGCCCGTCGTCAGCTGATGGGCGTTGTGACGCAATCCCTGCAGTTTGTGCCTCAGGACGCTAAACGACCAGACAGTGCGGTGGTGGTCCGGCGACGGGGAATCACGATGATGGTGGCGGACCATGGCGTCGTCGTCTGTGCAGCATCCGACGTCGTCATCGTCGACTTCACTGGACTCGGCTGAATGCGAGTCGTTGTCGTTGTCGTCACAGGCCAGCGAAGAGTTGAAGCACGGCTGCTTGAGCATGCTGGCCCAGCGCTCGGAAGAGACTGGCACCGATTCGGCTACGATCGGCGACATGGCCGTCCTGTTTTTATCGATTCAACACGGAACAAAAGAAAAGCAAAAGTCAGTCGACAGTTTTTGTTTTTCCAGGGGGAAAAGAAGAAATGAAATGAAAAAAGTTTCAAGTATCGTGAAATGGGAGGAATTGTAACACGACATTGCGCTCACGTTGCTCAACGCGGGAATGAAAAACGATACCCCCCTCCTAGCTGGAAAAGAATAAAAGAGTCGAGATTGAAGGGAGAACAAATAACGAG
Source organism: Daphnia pulex (assembly GCF_021134715.1). Taxonomy (NCBI): domain Eukaryota; kingdom Metazoa; phylum Arthropoda; class Branchiopoda; order Diplostraca; family Daphniidae; genus Daphnia; species Daphnia pulex. Next base: position 460,102 of record NC_060018.1, on the reverse strand, counting down.
CGGAGCAGAGGACATACCCGGACACAGAATGAGACACGAAATGTGCGTTTCTTTCTATTTGGATGTTAGTGACGACGAGGCCACCCAACTGGTTACTCTTATTATTACTTTTAAGAAGGAGATGCCACTCTAGTCAGTGTCTAGTCAGCTCAGACAATGCGGATGGACGTGATCAAAGTGCGAGTGAGCTTCTGTCTCACGAAGATGGGCTAGAGCTGCAGCCTCCACTGTTCATCGACGATGTCGCGTCACTCACTTGCACACGAATGCACTGCCCGGCTGTTGTTCAAAAAAAGCTTCCCTCTCTCTGTCTCTCTGATTCCTATAGCTCCGTTTTCACGTTTTCTTTCTAGCGCCCTTGTTAGATTTTCGACATGAGTGAACAAGCGCCTTAAGGAGCGAATGGGGGGAGGTCGTCCACGATTTTTTCGTTTTACGATAGGACGACGACACAATCGAGACGACCAGCATATCAGACTTTTAGCACGTTTCGTCCATCACCTGATTGTGGCTGCTGCTGTCGCGGCCGCCCCTTTACGGATCCTCGTCCCAATGTTTTATGGCCGTCGCTGCTGCTCACTTGTACTGGAAACCCAACCGGAGGTAAGAAATGTGTCGTCGATGCACTTCATCAAACTAAAATATAGAGGATAGATCTCTTTTCTTCTTCTTCTAGCAGGAGCAGGAGCACCTCACAGATGACTGAAACTAGGAGCCCACGACCACAACACGTCCAAAGGTCATGCCTCGCTCGAATCGAACTGAATACTGAACCTCCTGGCTTGTAGACTTGTGGGTTTTTCGTGTCTAAAGCAAAGCCGGCCAGCTTTTCTTCTTCTTCTTCTATTCCTTTGAACTCTCTCACATATACACTGGGGGCCGGGGCTTTTTGCTCTTTCTCTCTCTCTCTCCACACGATAAGAAACCTCCCCCTTTTTTTCCATCCTCCTCCTCTTTCTATCTTCTCTCTTGTTGTGTAGTTCTCCTGGGCCGGCTGCTGCTGTTGATGCCCTTCTTCTTCTTGTGCTGTTGGGTCTCGCTCATGCCAGTCTATAACAACTAACTAACTAACAAGCAACGCAAGCCCACCACAACCCCGGAGCGTTAAAGGACTCCCTGGCTCATTTCTTTTCTTTTTTTTCTTTTTCTATATAGACGGCCCCGCAGTCTATAAGGCACGTTTGTGTTTATGTCTCTCGCTCTTTTTCTCTCTCCTATTTATTCGTAACCTGTGACTGCTGGGCTGCTGCTGGCCCCGCGCAACATTTTTTCTTTCTTTTTTCTTTAGGGTCCCTCCTTTATTCGATCCCTTCTTCTTTTTCTTTTTCTGCCTTTTTTGCCTGGGCTGACTTGACCCCTCCCTGAACTGAACTTCCCTTACATTTTCAGGCCCCAGATTTTCTTCTTTTTGGTTGCGGTTGTCAAGGAAATTGGGAGAGACCAGCACAGACTGCCATCATCAGGGTCCATGTGTGTGTGTGTTAGTTACCCCGCACTTATACTCTTATATGATGTGTTCAACCCCACAGTCCATCTCTTTGGTTTTCTTCCATGTTTTTTTTCTGGGGGGGAGAGACTTGGCTTATTATAATGTTTTCCTGCCCTAAAGGTTCGCTCGTCTCCCCACTGGAAATAATAATAATAATAACAACAACCACGAGAGAGAGAGAAAAAAGAAAACACAGTACACGGTTTTATGTATATCTCTCTATAGCTCGACTACACGTCGTCCATGGACGAATAAATGTAGAAAAGATAACCCCCCATCGCTACACCCATCATGTGTGTACGTCTCGACAAGAAGAAGAAGAAGAAAAAAAGTCTCCTTCTTCTTCTGGTACCAATTTCTTTTCACTAGTTTTTCCCTCCGTCCTCCCTTTTGTGTGTCTGTCGTGTTGTTCTCTTGTGTTTCCCTTGTATACACACAGACACACACACATGGGTCAGACCCCCAAAAGAAATACGTCGGAGGGGTAAACAAGTGCAGCCAGCAGCAGCAGCTCACCTCCATTGGTTTTTTCTTTGTAAATCTCTGTGTAGTGTATAGATGCCATGTAGCAGCATATAATAATCCTTTATTTTTATTCCTCCTCCTCCCCCCTTTAGATATCTTTTTCCGGGGGTAGTAGATCCATCCATCTCTGCGCCGTGTGTCCAACATTGGCCACAATTGGGAAGGACGGACGGACACACTTCAACTTTTCCTTGGCAGAAGAGTGTTGGGGGGAAAAGATCGAGCCATCCGGTTCAACAAGATGAAAGAAAAAGCAGCAACTGGGCAATTGATGATGCTGATAGGCCCCTTTTCGATACGCACTACCCCTCGCCATGAATCCCAGCACTTCACAGGTGTGCGCACTCTTCTATACCCATATAATAATATAACCCTCCACATATGCTCAGCAGTTTACAATGCGTTTCTCCCCCTTTGCGGCTCTTTTTTTTTTTCCTATTTATTAAACTCCCCAAAAAATCATGAGAAAAGGCCACCAAAAAACATGTGTCATAGATCCCCCTTTTTCTTTACCCCGTTTTTTGATCAAAAGGAATTGTAGCAACAACAGAGGGGAAAAAATACGAAGGGGAACGCGAGTAAATCATTTGCTTTCTGAGAAGCGACGATTGGCGTGGACTTTTGAGAACTTTGAATGCGAATGTTTTCAGTGGAGGACGAGGCCGGCACGACAGTGAAAGGGACACACAACAAAAAAAAAATAGAAACAACCGGACATTCCATCCTTCAACCAAAAAAAACCTCGACCAAGAAAAAAAGTTAAAACTATTCCTTATTTTCTTTCCCCCCCATATTATAAAGGGCGCCCTATTAGCTTTTTGCCGCTCGATGCGGTGGTCTGTCGCCCGCAGTCCAGTCCAGGGCCCAGCGCCGCAATATAACCCGGCCGCCATCTCACCATGTAGTACCTACGTGGCATCCAGCTCAGCACCGAACAAGTATTTAGTCTCAGCATGAAGAAATCTCCGAGACTCTAAATAGTTTTGGGTTCTCTTTTTGACTGGCTGACTGCCTTCGATAATAAGACGACGATGGAAAGCGAAGCAAATCAGACGAGATAGAGACAGCAGCAGGAAAATCAAAATTTTCTCAAAACTTAGTCCATACTTAAAAAATAAATTTCCGGTTATAATCTCAATTTGAAGGTATACAAAAGAAGAAAACGTCGGATAACGATCGCACACAAAATTCTCTAAAGATGTGTGACTGCTGAGCTCCGAGAATGATGAGCTCTCCATTCCTCTACTGTATGGTTGTTAATTTGGGATGAATAGAGGGGGGCCCCCCAATAAGTGAAAAAAAGGTCCCTTGACTACCCGGCGCATATGTGTGCCTGTGCCCCTTGATGATATTCTTAACTCTCGTAGTATACTTATTGCTTTATTTTCTTGGTATGATGATTTTAATTAGTGATGGATGCGCATAGCCAAACAGATTGGTCGGCGCTGATTGTTTTTTCTTCTTCTTCTTCATTATATTCCCTTCTGGTCTTTCAAGTTTCTTTTGACATTCGCCGCTCTCCTCTTGTCTCTCTACCTCCTAGTCTCTTAATAAAAAGAAGAAGAAAAAGAGTCTGCTCCAAGGAGGGAATAACCTTCCAAAAATAAGAAATAGGAGCTGCTGCTGCTGCTGCTGGCTCAGCCCTATGGGCGGCTGTGCTGAGCAGCACCAGTTCACTTTCTTGTAATCCAAGGCGACGCCGCGCAACAAGAACTGGCCATCATCATTTGACTGCGTATTTGTTATTAGCCTCGTATGATCCTCGTCTACTGCCGCGCATGAGAAGCTCTTTTTTCCCATCCGCACCGACTGTCAGGAGAGCGGAGGAGTTACACCCGGTAGATCTGCTGTGCGTACAGTTACACGTTAGACTTTGTTTAGTTTGAAAAGCCTTTGATGGAGAATGATGGAGAACGACAATCTATTATAATGCCCGCTAGCCAGGTACTTGTATACATGTGAACACGTAATATCCCTGCCGGCCATGTTGAAACTCTGTAGTATATATATCTCCCAGTTCTCTCTCTATCTCGAGGGGGAACAACAACAACAACAATCGAAATAAAGAAGAAGGGGAATAAACTAAACTAAAAAAAAGATTTCCTTTTGCTTTTCCACAGATCACAAAAACGGCGGAAAGGTCAGATGAGGGTTAATGGCGAACAATAAAAACCCGGCCCCCATCAATGGCGGTGTTATAATACAATAAAAAAAAGAAAAAGGCTGCCTGTCTAGATAGAATTAAACTGCAGATAGATATAGACGTGTCGAGAAGCCCAGCATAGGACTAAATGTTGGACACTGATTTGTTCAGCACAGGAAGAGAAGGAGCACAATCCCAAAAATGGTAGAGGATAATAGAAAAGAAGTAAAAGATCTCTCACATTTCCAATATTTATACGGGGGGCTATAGTCTATTTTTCTTTGAGCTTTTCGGGGGACTTTTTGTTCCGCTTGTTTGTACGTTTGGTGGCTGCGCGATATCACGTCGTATTATATTGGCCCATCCCCGGGTCGTCGAGAATAAAGAAAACATCCAGCCCAGTGTGGCCAGCAGTGGCTTTATTATTTCTAAAGTGCTGAGAGCCCACATTTCCGCTCGTTATTGTCGCTCTGTCATGTGCAGACTCTTTATTATTCCCTCTTTTTTGGCTGGCTGCGATACGGATCAGCAGTTGTCTCTCATCTTTACTCTTCCGTATCTTTTTACTTTTTTAAATTTCAGGCCCACATTTAGAGGGGGGAAGGAAAAGGCCGACTAGAGATTGCTGCTGGACCCGGCCAGCAGCAGATCGATTGATACGGGCTGCCGAAACGGTTCTTTTGTCATCCCATTTCCCACCGTTCAGCCAGTGCACCGTGTCAGCGGCTTACTTACAATTTCCAACTTAAAAAATTTTATTATTTTTATTTTTTTTTAAAGCGGCGACCCAATTTAGGGCCGCAATGACTTTGAGAATTGCCCAAGATTAGCGACGCTCAGATGATGGTGATTAGTTGGCACTTGCATCTGACGGCAATGACGATTTCATTTGGGGGCGCATATATAGCTGCGTTATTCGGTCGTGACCTCGTCGGCGGGTTGCTCCTTCGTGCAACTGCTCCTGGGCTGCGCAACAACAACCAGCCACTGACTATAGCTAACGTGTAATTTCGTCGCTTGGCGGGGTCCCCTCTGCGATCAAATATTACCTTCCTTCCACCAACGTTTCCTACACATACACATCAGTGTCCTAATTAGTTCAACATCGCTGGAATTTCCTGCAGCTGCTGCTGCGTTACCTCCCCATCACCCCCTCGATAATTTCCAGTCGTTAGTATTTAGAACTTTTTGGCATTCCTCCATGGTGGAGGGAGAAGAAGAAATTGTCAAGAAAAGCGACACCACAGGCCGCCCTTCCTACACCACAGGCCGCCCTTCCTACCCACACTGCACAGTTCACTTGCAAAGATAATAATAACGATAAGATAATGATTGAAAACAGAACCCCTACAGCTCCTTTTTCCACTTGTGAAAAAATTCCTTTTATTTTTTTTTGTCTCCCCTCCATTTTAAGTAGACAACTTTGCTCTCAATTGACAAAAAAAGACTGGGCACCTCTTGAGGGACTCTGTATGGCGAGAAATGTTTCTTTTGGCTGGACAATGTGGACATGTCGCTCTTGTGTTTCCATCACACCCTCGTAAATTGCTGGCAGCGATTCAGCACACGGATAGTGGTAAAGGCCAGCACCACTTTTCTCGTCTCTACCCAATTCCATAGTCTAAATATGTGTAGCATAGCATATAGCATGTGTGTTTGATCCAATCCAATCCAAAAAGGGGAGAAGCCAGCGCCCCTTTCTCTTGTCATTTTTTTGTTGTTGTTGTTCGCCCACCTTTATGGACTTGTATACTTTTGGTCCTCTGCAACAACACACCCACAAAAATGTAGAAAGCTGTGGTGGTGGTGGCCGCTGCTGTCTTTTTTGGCTGGGCAGCAAAAAAAAAACAAAATCAACCGACAACAAAGGCGAATCGAAATCATCAGAATGGGGGGAAAAAAATGAGAAAAGAAAAATCTGGGGCTCGGACCTTGGGCCTGTGAGAAAGAGCGATTAAAGATCACGAGAGAGTGAGAGGGCAAGAAGAAGGAGGAGTCGTTTTGGACCATTATTTCCATCCTATATGCACCATTACGTCAACATCTAACGATGGGGAGTGATCGAAACGAAAAACGTGGAGCCAATTTCCACCACAGATGAGATTGAGACTGAGAGAGAGTTGTTTTTTTTTTCTTCTTCTTTAGCGTTCAGCTGGACAATGATCGACTTTCACGTCTGTGCCCAGCTGGCCGAAGAAAGAAAAAAGAGCGCCGGGTCAGCAGCAGCAGCCCACATATATGCATATATGCAAGAAAACTGTAATAATAACAACAACAAAAGAGCTCCTTATAAGTCTAACGGTGGTAGTCCAAGTGTAGGACAAATAGATCGGCGCTCTCATATAATCTCCTCAACCCGATAATAATAGCAGCTCATGTGCATTTGCATGGAAATATGGCAATGTCTGTCGAAACCGCCCGATGATGATCGTCATCAGACTTGAATATATTGTCTGCTACACAACAGTCGTGTCCAACTTATATTTAAAAAATGGTGTGATACTCTATAATTTACACATGTGTCGAGTTGTTTTTTTTCTTTTTCTTTCTTCTTTTCTCGGTGTGTGTGAGAGAAAGGCTGTCACGCAGCCGAGGATTCGTTCAACTCGATAGTCAGTCGACCATCGCAGCCCAGCACCTTCAGCCCATCAGCAGGTATACTCTATGTATTCTTTTTTCTCGAAGAAGAAGACGATTATTTTAGCTACTACTGCGGTCACCCAAAAAACCGAAAAATCTCCCGACAAGTGTAATTCGTTCGTGTGTGGGGAGGATTCACGTTGTTGTTATATGCTGCCCTTTTTCGGGAGAAGGGGAAACACACTAGGCGGATCGAGTAGTATTCCACCACGTTTGGATTATTTGACTTCCCACGTTTTGTCTTCTCAGGGCAAGGAAAAAAACAAACTGACCAGTCCAGGGGGGAAACAAAAAAGTAGCAACACCGGAAGTTTGAAATAATTTTGAATCAAGAACAACGAGAATTTACTTACAGGTAAAACTATAGGCAGAAGGGAGAGACGTGAAATCGAGTTGTCTGTTGATGGATGATAACGTCTTGATGATGATCAAACATGCACACACGCACTACTGACTTATCTGTCCGTCTTCTTCTTTTCCCTTTTGTTCTCCTTTCTGGGAAAATAGTTTGTCTCTCTTGTCTTGACTGGGAGTTGGGGCACGTCAAACAAATCAAAAAGTCGGCCCGTCGTAACTTGTCGTCGTCAGTTGGAGCATTGGGCTGCGTCCCGCTCTGTTGAACACGACCGAGTGAACTGGCGTGAACGCTGTGCTCCCGCAACTATAGTCAGCACGAAAAATCTCTGCACACAGCAGAGTCGGCTCTCCAGTGTATGACACGAGAAAGCGCCTCCCCCCACCGCACCAACTGGATCTAAAAGATCTGGAACGGTACGGCAGCAGCAGCAGCAGCCGGGCGGGATGATGTCATCATCCAGTTCCGCTTTCATTTGCTGCCCAACAACAGACGACAAGAGAAAAATGGTGTAAGTGACTGGCTAGAGAGATTGACGCCGCCGTAGCGGAAGAGCGTATCAACGCGGTTATTCGGGGTCGTCGGTTTTTGTGTGACGTCACGATAATAATAATCTATTGCGGCGAACCACCCGCATCCCACAGTGCGTCATCTGTGCAGGAAGCTGCCGTCAATATTCATTCGCCGCCCGCCACTTGCTCCTCTTTCCTAATTAAGGACTTTTTTCTTGTCTCGGCGGCTGTTACATAAAATGTCGAGCTCTACTGTACCTCATCTGCCTTAATAAGGAAGTCGAACATTTTTTCCCCCTCCGAGAGACGCCAATTATTTCATTCCCGCGCCCATCTCTATATAGCAGCCTCGGCAGAGTAGTAGTAGGAAAAGCCACTCTCACATTTGTCTGGTTCGCATTTGTTTAACACAAAATGTTAACAAAGTTTGTCGTGGGATCATGGGCGAGAGTTTTCGCACGGGAACGACGACACAGCGGCGCGGATGGTAATCAATGGCCGATAATGTCTTTTATAATTTCCCTTTTTTTAACCAGACAAATAACCGACTGGGCCCGCCTTTTATTTACAGCAACAACTTGTATAGATATTAGAGACTTTCTCTCTCTTTCATTTTTTTTTTCTCACTCTCTTATTCGCACTTTTTACGTTTTACCAGTGTAACACCTCCTCGGTTTGTGTGTGTGTGAGCCATAACAATTGAAAAGGGTGGAGGAAAAAAAAAAGACTTATGAGCATTTCTCTCAAAAGGAGATTATTATTTGACGTCGCTATTCAGCTCCCTGTTGTTTATTTAAAAGAAAACCCCCCCAAAAAAGAAACAACTGGGGGATCACGATCTCACCAACCAAAAGGCCTGCGGTACATTATACATTTAATGCCGTGCAGCGGCGAGATTTTTTGTTTTGGGGTTTTTTGTTTTTTATATTTGAAATTTCATCGTGTGGGCCCCTTATTCCAAGCGACGACTGCTGCGCACATGTGTGAGAATCCAAGAGGAAAAAAAGGGACAAAGTTTCTTTGATAGGAGAACAAAAAAAAAGTGAGAGCATACAGACACAATATAAAGTCTGGAAATTTATGGCGCTTGACATCAACCAAAGAACTGAGACACACACCATCATCACAGCACAACCGGCCAGCAGGCCCCCAACAGGAGCTCTTTTTTTCGTTATAAAGAAGAAGCGCTATATTATTCCCAGTAGCCATCCACTACAAGCTTTTAAAAAAGAGAGAGAGAGAGAGATGTATCTGGAACTATACAGACAGACAAGTTCTTATCTCTCTTTCTCTCTTGTGCGTCTGTCTTTTATACATTCATATCGTTCCTCTCCGGGTATAAAATGATTTCGAGACTCTTCTCGGTCGTGTACTAAAACTCAAAGAGGAATTCAAACGTTGAAATGGACTCTGCTGAAGAGTGGAGAACTGACTGAAGTACATTTTTTTCAAGTGTATCATGTATCCCCGGCTCATTTATTTGTTTTAGTCGTTCGAGTGGATGCGATTCGCCTTTGGTCACGTAGGACCGGTTTATTTTTCTTTCTTATCTATTATATTCTCCTCGTTTTGGCGTATCGCATGAATTGGCGTCGGTCAAATCATCGTCCAGATAAAAATATGTCCAGGATCAAAAAAACCAGTTTGACCCCGAAAAGGCGCCGATGAATTCGCCTTTTTTAAAATATTATTAATGCCTTCGTATAACTCTTGCATTGCTTTCTATATGGTTAATCTGCGTTGGCCATCGCTTTTCCCTTTTTTTAAAAAAATAAAAATTCTAAAAGGATCGCAGCTCTTTTGGGTGGATTGAAAATTCCTTTTTCTTTTGGGTTTTGACGGTTTGTTTGAAAATTGTTCGGCGGGAACCCTTTCGTTTTTTGTTTGTTTGTCCAAAGTCTTGTGTGTGAACATAATTCCCCCCCTCCATATCTCTATATAGTAGACGATGATGATGATGAGAGAGTTGTTGCTCCTGTCGTATAACCGAAACCTGCCACATATATATTTCCCGAGACCGGGGGTATATTTGGAGAACGGACCCTTTTTTCTCTCTCTCGTTCTTTTTTAGAGTTTTAAATGATAACATTTTCCTCTGTTTACTCCCGTCCCTTATTTTTTGTGTTATATATCCTTTGCCTTTTGCTGGTGAATGAAATCTGAACCATTGACTCAATAGAATACAACAAGGGCCCTTGTTCTCCTTATCTTTTTTTCGTTTTGTTTCTTTTGGGTTTTCTAAGGGGAAGCAAAAGACGACGGGGGTTTTTCCCCCCATGTCTCATCGTCCCATCTAGTAATACTGCGCGTTTTCAACATCTCGACACAGCGCACGCCCGTCAAAATAAATTCACGTCGACAGAAAATCCCCCAAAAAAACCACGCGACTTCTTATCGTCACTTTAGTATTACGCCCAGCGGTCAATATTATTATATTCATTCATCTTCTTGGTTTCCACTTTTGCTGTTATTATATACAGCACGACGATATATAGATGAGTAGTAAATCATTATAAGGTTTTATGACTTGAGTTGTGTACATTAGAGTGTCGTCGCCGGTGCTGTGCGCTCATTTGCTTCTTCTTCTTCTTTTTGTTTCCCATCAGTGACATCTGCGTTCGGTTTATTTAGAGTGTCGTCTCTGATTTCGTGGGAAAAACTCTCGGGTGTACCTCTCCGGTTCCTTCCCGTTTTGTCGTCTTCTCTTTCGTTTTATTTTTTTATTTTTAATATGTCGAACACGAATAAGGAGAGAATGAAGCAACGAAAAAGACAAAAAGAAAAAAAAGAAAAACAAAACGACTTTGGCCTGACCACTAAACGTCCTTGTTCGCGTGCTGTGTCCGATTGTCTTTTTTCTTCTTTTACGTTCAAACCCCCCGCCAGATAAGAGCCATCGAAAGAAAAAGAATCATTCGATTCCCAATAATAATAATAATAATCTGTTTCATCAGTTTGTTATTTTGAGAGGGGGGACCAGCACGGGTCTATAGTTTCTTTAGCTGCTGAATAAGATAACGGCTGATGGACGTGTTATGCGCTCTCTGGTTATGTTTTGGTTGACCATTAAACTCTCGTCCCGTGGTTTTCTATTCCTATATTCTATCTAAAGACGACGTTATGGCTCTGGTTGTGTTGCAGATCCCCCAAGACCCTGAATTGGGCGATACGGACAACAACACTATATATACTTATTTACAGTGGCGATTAATATCCTATACTTTATTCAAGGGGAGGCATTGCTGGACAACCAAAGTTACCGTTCCAAACGGATTTTATCGCGGCGGAGAAAAGATTTGTAGACACAAGTTGCATCTTACGAGGTACTTAATATTAAATGGAATTAACTTTGATGTAATAAAAATAAACGACGCGACTAATAACTGGCAAATTGCAATTCCAGAGAGAAAAAAAATGGCTTTCCGCATCCGCCTTCCGTAGTTGGACGTAGTACTGGGACTTATTCGGAAGTCGTAAAAATATCCAACTATAGGCGCAGATGGCGTCAGCCGGGGACACGGAGATTTTCTTTTGTGTCCATCTCTGAGCTGATCGTAAAAAAAAAAAAATGTGCGACGCGACAAAAGAGCCAAAGATATCGAGGGAAAGTGTGTGTGCTGGGCAGGCCGGCCGGCCGCGCACTTCCGCACTGTTGCATCGCTCATAGCCGCCCGTCGAATCTACAACAAAAGACGGAAAAAGTACATCACACGCTGTTGTTGTGTTAGCCATCGAAGGGGGCTTGGCAGCCATTCAAAAACCGTAGGATGACCAAGCGAAAAAAAGAACACTCTCTCGGTACACATCTCACCTGCGGTGCTGTTGAGCTCCACTCAGCCCACCATTACCAACTATTTATGCAGTGACTGTGTGCTGGCCAAAAAGAAAAAAGAAAAACATTCCTTGGGAAAATGCAAAAAAAGGAGGAAGAACTTGTGAATATGTGTAACAAGCCGACAGCCGCTGTGAGTGAATGTCTTGTCCGTCCGCTTCTAATTCGAGTCGACTAGACGCCAGGATGGAACAAAACAACACGAGAATGCCAAAGAAGAAATGGCGTGGTGATGTTGTTGGTGTTCAAGTGTTTTGATTCATCATCCATTCTTGGCAGCTCGTCGCCTTGGTCATCCCCTCCACCATGTAACACTGAGCAGTCTGAGGTTTGTTGTTGTAGTACCGTCTAATGTTTTTTGTGTCTATGCGCAATATCGGAATTGAAATTTTTTTCTCTCTCTCTCATTTATACGGTGCCTATTTGGGCATAACTCTCCGCCGGAGAAGGTCAGCTCAGCCAAACAAAACGGCGCATATTTTTCCCTTTTTCCTTGTTGATGTTTTCCCCTCGACTCTTCTTGTGGAATGCCATCAGCCCAGGTAGAACAGGCCCAGGACACACACAGGTGTACGCACAGACGAGAGAGTCAAGTGGAGACGTATGCACAGGTATTGTTTTGCCATTTGCATTCGTGTTTTTTTTTCCCGCCATGACTATACTACCCTGTTCAACTCCATCACCTTTGATGGGTGATTTTGTTTTAGGGGGTTGGTTTTACCTATGCAATTCTTTAGGGGGCTATGTAAAAACCCAGTGAATTACAATTTCTCGCAAAACTCAAACAGTCATTCTTTTCTGCATTTTCTCAATTATAAAACCAATATTATTTTTGATTGCAATCTAATCAGAGCTATAGAATCCCTGGTCGGTTCTCGGCTGTGTTGGCTTCCCTATCCCGGTTTCAGGGTAAACGTGGTCCGATTTTCAGGGGGTTTTAGGGCGGGGCCTGTCATTGGAAACTGGAAACAGAGCCATCTAGGCTCTCAAAAGTAGCTGAGCGTAGTAGCTGACACACTCACTAGAGCGCTCATTCCAGTTTCCAAATCGGACCACGTTTACCCTGAAACCGGGATAGGGAAGCCAACACAGCCGAGAACCGACCAGGGATTCTATAGCTCTGATCTAATTTATTTTTCTTGAATACTCGTCACGCCATAATAAATTGTGCAACGTTGCAAATGGCGTCTATTTACAAAATCAAAAAAAAAAAAAATTTGCTCACCCACTCCCCTATATGTCACGACAAGGCCGAACGAACTGTGGAAAGAAAAAGGTTTGACGATAACTTTGGATCAAAAACACAGCCAATATGGTGAGGGAATCGAGTACAGAAATAGTTATTCTTCCTTGGCGAGTTAAACGATACGAATGTGGTGAACTGATGCTGTGCCGATTGCAGACGACCTGTTGGAGGAGCTTCTGCATGGCAAATTCGTGACAAATTTTGTGTCGCCAATCTTTAAATTCTGAACGAATGCCAAAAGTAAAAAAAGTGAAAGAAAAAACGACTGGCCACCACCTCACCTGTTGCTGTTCTTTCACTTGTTTGCACCGACCTCCAAGAGCTGTTACATCTGCAATTCCTGTTTCTTTATGACACCAGAGAAGAAATCATTAAGTGGGTAAGTCACAAATCTTCTTATTTCTTTTTCGTCGTGTCGTTTTTCAACCGTTTGTTGCATGGGCCATGACGTCTAATTTGTTTGCCAAATGTCACGGCTTGTTTTTTTTCAAAGAGTGTCCTTCGTTCGAACTTTTCCATGTTGAAAATAGAGTTTGTGCACGTGTATCGGCCAAACAAGTGTTGCATAATGATTCCATTTATCAATTGAGGATGGTAGGTTAGGTCAAAGATAGGCTTGTTGAATAGCGAATAATCATATTTGGTTTATTTTGAGAAATGTTGGGAAATCTCTTTGACTTTTGTGGAATTGAACTGATTGTCAATTGAATCATAGTAACTCAAGGTCCCAAGAATTTTCTCCACAACTTTTCCCTTAGTAGTTATTAGGCGAAATTTTTACCTGTCGAAGGTGGGAAATGCCAGGTGACTTTGGAGTTGTTTTTCTTTTGGCGCCGTCCGTCTTTAACATAACATTCCGACATTTTTCTTCTTTCCTTTTTTTTCTTAAAATAAAAAAGTTTTTCTTTGAGGAAACGCGTTCTTCTAACGTGCAAGTGTCCAACGTTATGTGAATGCAAAGCAGAGTCCCGAGGCGGTGCCATGTCGTTGTCTTTTCGTCCTTTTGCGCAATCTCTGAGCTTTATCTTCTTCTCCGGCTAATAAAAAACGAGCGTCTTCACATGTGAACTTGATCCGAAAGTACAAGTTGGTTATATTTATGTGTACGAAAAAAGGGTGGGGGGAAAAGAAAAAAGTTGCACGACTGCGATCGTACTATGCGTGTAACTATATAAAAGAATAATGGGCACGAGAGTAATGTGCAAGTCTTGAGCTGCAATTCGGTAGCTGTGCTGCTGGGAAATAATGGAAAGAAATGGATGGGAAAAAAGCAGCAACGAGTCTATCCGATGATATGTTTATTGGCTTTTGTGGCTGTGTGTAAGTTGTTATATCGTCGAGGAAACTCATTGGGAGTCGTGGCGGTGGTGGCCACCGGTCCCTAATGGTCTTTTTTTGACTGAACTTGGGCTGGATGGCGATGGCTCTGCTGCTCGCCCACCTGACAAGAAGCTCGTCGTGGGGACTGTCGGGAATGAGCAGCCCCTAAAGAGAAAAGGGAGCCGACGGTTGGGGAATTGTGAAAAGGAGGGGGGTCGGGAGCCGGCGGGAGTGTATAGAGGGAGAAGGAGGAGGTGGTGGGTGACGGGAGAAGGGCGTGAGAGAGAGAATCCAAGTGGGAAAGGAGGAAAATAACAACACGAAAAACCGGCAAAGAGAAGGAAGAAGAAGAAATAAAAAAAAGAGAAAAGGAACGCAGCAGCACTGGCGTGCTGCTGCAATAGCTGCAGGTATACGCCAATGTCTAGTTGAGCTTTGGTGGTCAGTTGTTGTGTGACTGGAAGCCGCGTCGGCACGTTGGACTGGACCCCCCTTCCTTCTTCTATCGAATCATCCCGAGCTAACGAGAGAGACCCCGATCTTTTCCCAACTCGAAAATCGACGATATTACACAGTGACTGGCGCATCGACAGAATACTATTTCTTTTAAAAAATAACCGTCGAGTGAAAGAGAACAAGACTGATAGCTCTCGAATGGGCTGAGATACATTCCACCTCCCCATTTCTCTTCCATCCCCCCGTTGATAATCAGATGCAAAACAAGGGATCATAAGGCAATCAGGGCTGGTTCGTTTTGTTCTGGAATTGGACGTGTGTTGTTGTTGTTGTTTCGACCGCTGCCGTCCGTAAAAGTTAAAAGAAACGGCCCGTAAAAAAACGGTGGAGATTTGTCCTCCTCCTCGGCTTGTGTTACGCCTACCACAGCAACCCCACAGATCTATTCCTCCTCTTTTTCGTGTGTGTGTGGAGAAAACTGATCGTCGCGTGGAATCACCAGGTAAAAAGACCCCCACTTATTCGAGTTTTAATCTATTCACGTGATATGATAAATCTACTAGTATAGGAGTAGCATCGTGTCTGTCTGAGAGGGGGGTTACACCCAACGAATCGAAATAACTTCCGAGTCGATTTTTCTTTCATTCCCATTTTGTTATCTCATAACTCATTTCGATTTTGTAGTTTTTTCTCTGTGCGCTCTTTCTCCTTGTTGACTGACTGGGACTCGTTTTACATGAAACAAGTGGTTGATGGCAGCTCATTAGTGGAGCTACAGCCCCACTTTAAGGTTCATTTCTGATTGCTCTGTCGCGATGATGATCGTGTGCTGGCAGCACTTTGACATGTCTACGGCCACCACCATAAACGATGAAGCCATAAGCGATGCTATCATGGGCCAGATTGGACTGTAACCCATTCAGAGGCGATAGGAAAAAGGTTTTTTACTGGTTTCCAATTTCAGCAGCAGATTTTTTTGGCCTTTTTTTCCCCCGAGTGGGATGTAAATGAGAAGCGAAATAAAAAGCCGAGTAATGTCCGTCATTACCATCGCTTATATATACGAATCGTTACAAGTCATCGTATAATCTAGTTGGCTCGTTTCCCCGACTCTTTTTTGTGTGTGATCGGCAGCAGCCGTGGATCATAAACTGGGATCCGTCACGGTCTCCTGGGTTATGACTTCAAACTTTACAAAAATGGGCCAACATTTGGGAAATTCTTCTGCAACGATATCGTTGGCATAAAAAAGAATAAAAGGAAAACACAACCGAAAAAACGATTTCGTTTGTTTGTGGCCTTTTGCCCTGTTGGGCACACAATCTGGGAAGAAGAAGAATAAGCGAGTCAGTCCGTTGTCCGTCCGAAAGTTCAAACAGACGAGGGGCAGCATTTGCTTATTTTCTTCTTCTTCTTCTTGGGGCGAGAGAGGGGCTGGCCCACAGGACCTCCTGTAGTGAGTAGCCAACCCATTGTGGGTCTCCCAAAGGGTCCTGTCAGAGATTTAGCACATTCATCGATCTGAAAGCCGATATGTAGTAATCTTATCCCCACCAACAGTACTGCAGAATTTGAATAAGGGCTGCCCCTTCAACGGGATTGAAATATTCACCCCTCGCTTGTTAATTTTTCTCTTCCCTCCTTCCAACGTAGAACGTGGAAAACCAACCCAAAAAAGGTGCAAGAGTCGCAACTTCATCATCGTTCCTAATTTCTCACCCGAGTGTCAGGAAATCTCAACCAAGGGCATAGTCTTCTAAAATGTTGAAAAATATAATTCCTGCATCTCTGGTCGAGACGGTCAGTTTTTTGGGGCGGGTCGGGTTTTTCCTTTCGTTGTTGTTGCGTTTTTTGTTTTCGCCTTTCTGTGAAACTGAGAACGTTCCGTATCCGCCGTTCCATCGGCAAACATAAAAAAAAGACAAAACTTGAAAGACGACGACCGTGCGATAGGAGTTGAAACAAGTTTTTCTCTCTTTGTGTCTGCTGGTTCTTATTTAGCCATCGAGTTCCAAAGTTCATCACAACTGGCGGGGCAATCTTAATTGCTTCTGTTGCTCGGAATTGAATCGAATGAGAAGAAGAGGCGGATGGAACCAGATTAAGGCCCCCCCCCCTCCACCCAAAAACACAAGAGACAACAAGGGTCAATCGAGCGCAGTGCCAGACCAAGACCTTTTTGCTGTTCCTTCTTCTCTTGGTGCGTTTTAGTTGGCAGAGGTACACACGCGCGCACGGCGAAGAACTCCGTTACAGACTGGCGCGCTGCATAATGAGGATTGCCAGCGGGATCGTTGTTCCGCGTTCCGCTCCGTGTTTTACCTTTTCTTTTTTCGCTGGTTTCACCCGGGCTGGTGGTGGTGCTGGTGTGGCGTTGGCCCAAGTCGAGTTATAAACGAAGTCAAAGGAACAACAACAAGTTACGCGGACAATAAATTCGTTGGAAAACACAAGTGGGTAACATACCTGCCGGCCGGCCGGGAATGATGATGATTAATGGGTGGACTCTATGCTGGAAAACGCCAAGAGAATGAGGAAGGCCAACGGGCTAATTCACGAATGAAAAATAAAAAGTTGAAGCCAAAAAAGAAAAAAAAAAGAGGGACGACATAAAAGTAAAAATGAAATAACGCGACTCGATTGTCGTCGTTATACCTAGTCTCTCCCCCTTCGCGTATACTTGCTGGTTCCGTCCAGTTGCTAATAATAAACAGTTATAATAGACGGACGTGCCATGACCGCCGAGTTCATACAATTCCGGCCCCCGCTCTCTAAGAAATCCGGAGCGGAAGTGCCACCATATACACACTAGTAGTACAAGTATTTTATGTCTTTTTGAAAGGGGGGAATCTACCGGTTTCGGTCACCGCCGCCCAGTTGTACACGTCCAAAACTACCGAAAAGGCACGTGAACTGTCAGAGTCTCACGAGGTGTAGCAGTCGTCAGTTTGCGTATTTACAAATTCCCTCAGCCGAGGTTCCACCAGTCAAAGAAAAGAAAAGAAAAAAACTGATTACGCTACGGTGGTGGTGGTGGTATGATTGTTGTTATGGCGTTGTGTCTGTCGCTATTCCAATTTGCTCTGGGGCAATGCAAGTTGGAAAGAAGAAAAAGACAAAATATATTATGACGACTGACGGCGTCGATTATTATAACTGTACTCGCTGCCAACACAATCCCGGGTCGCCATTGCCTTATTTAACAATGCCGGACATTGCGAGAGAGAGTCCGGTCCTTTTTTCTTTTTCTTTTTGGTATTATTCGTTTGTTTCTCATCTCTCCCAATTTTTTTTCTTTTGGGGAACAGTTCCAAACGTCAAACAAAGAACAAGAAAAGAGCTCCTGGAAAGAATGAAAAAGAAGGAGCGCTGACATGAAAATATGCGCCCCGTTGCCTGGGAGACCGGACATGCTTTAACAGGGGGCCCTCCAAATCTCGTGTTACTGTTAAAAAAAAAGACAAAGGCATTTATTTGTATTTTCTCTCTGCGACGACCAGTTTGGAGCGGTTCTTTTTCTTTATTTTTTGAAAAAAACTCGTTGATGGACTTATTGAAAGACAATCACACACAGCCTTCGAAAACATTTCCAGGAACATTTTCTAGCGCCAAAGAGTAAAATAATAATAAAAAAAAGCAAACAAAAAAAAAGCAAATGGAATTTGTGAGATGCCTTTTGCCGGAATCTTCTTTTCCGTATCTATCTCCCGGATGGTTTTGTTGTCTTTATGGTTTGGGCGTGTGTGGATGTGCTCAAAAGTATTTTTTTCTTTCTTCTTTTCTTTCTCCCAGTCGATATGTGGATGGATAGAAGAGACTGGCGAGATCAAGAGAAGAAGAAAAGACTTTTTTTGCCTGTGAGTGTGAGAGAGAGGGGGGAATGAATAGAAGCGAATGCAAATCCGCTGTTAGTGTGCCATTATATCGTTACTTTTCTCTATCTACAGCAGAGCTCTGGGTCGTTTTCTCGCTTGATTTACTGGTTTTTTCTCCATCTCTTTTTTTTGGATGGTGCCTATTCTTTGGAATAGCTTTATTTAAATAAGGTGGATAGGCGTGTGTCAATCGCCAAAGTCTTGGGTGCTGCGAGTGTGTCAGCAGGTTTTTCCTTCTTGCAGCGCATTCCTCGAATGGGAATACCAGAAGAAGAAACCCCCCCGAAAAAGAGTCGATCGAAGAAGAATAAAGAAGCCAAAAGAAGAATGCCTTCTTCATATGGTACGGCCAGAGGAACGCGAGACTAGGAGGTCAACAGTCTTCTGTTGGCCAGACAGTCGAGAGCTATCTGAGGCATTTAAGTGAAAAAGAAGGGGGGAAAAAGCCAATCACAATTTTTGATAAATGCTGGACGTATACTATATTCCTCTGCCTGTGAGGGTGAGATCAAGAGTTATTGATATTTGGCTGCATTCCAGTCCAACACTTTCTGCTCCGACGGATTCCCAATATTTACTTCTCTCCGCAGAGAAGAACCTCCGAAGGAAAAGAGTTATTGGGGTGGTGGGGGG
Source organism: Daphnia pulex (assembly GCF_021134715.1). Classification (NCBI taxonomy): domain Eukaryota; kingdom Metazoa; phylum Arthropoda; class Branchiopoda; order Diplostraca; family Daphniidae; genus Daphnia; species Daphnia pulex. The sequence goes on along the minus strand of NC_060018.1, from coordinate 441,076 downwards.
TAGTAGGATAGCACCTTCTTCCAATTCTATTCCTTTTTTCCCATTTTTTCTTATTTCTTCTTATTCTATTCTCTATTTCAATAAACACTTGGGCAACAAGAAAAAGACAGCATCAGGCAGAGACTAGAAGAAGTCATGCATCTTTCATCAGAGACCTGCTGCTGTGACCGCCCGGTGCACATAACAATGCCGTTTGCTGCTAGTGTAACGCACTCTCCTCTCTATACACACACAACCTTAACGTGTAGACGCACATTGTACATATAGGTGAACACATACCCGTCCGTGTAGTTTCTTCTCCCCTTGTTTGCGCGGCCATTTCTCTTCTTCTTCTTTTTCCCCTTTTTCTTCCCCGGATGGATGGGAGATCTCGTTTTTAACGACTTTTGTGGGTTCGTATAGGGTTAGAATAACCTTGGTCAAATACAGTCTGCGTCGCTCAATCAAAATCAGTTGGGGCCGAGGAATTCGTGTGAGAGCGTCGAAGGAATTTCATCATGGAAAAAGAGTTCGATAATGTCGAATGAGGCGCATAAATACAATTGCGCAAGACGACGACAGGACATGCATGTATATCCTTGACAGCAGCTGACTGCGCTCGTAGCTGGGCGTGTTTATTCGCTGCCCGTATTCGTTATCGCCCCATCCACCGCAGCAGCACCAATTCACCACCACCACAACAACAACAACAGGGAAGAGCTTGATGTATTTATTCAATAGACGAGGCATATCTCAGATACCAGGGTCTCTACGTCTAGTAAAATGGGCTGCAATGCGAGGCACGACGGCGAGCAGGAAGAAGAAGAAGAAGACGTGAACGAAACGACCCCATCCGCGGGAAGAATTAACTAGCACGCGTAGCAGTCAGGGGGCAACCATCACGCAGCGTCGTCGTCGTCCGCGTGTCAAAAAACCTCTCGCAATAAATATTCTTTCTCTTTTTTTCTTCTCTCCGTCGTGTCTGGTTTCGGATAACAACATCATCGTGCGCAACAACAGCACGGACGATTCGAGATGCCAATCAGAGGGCCGCCGAGATGGCCGATTACGTGCCGGGCAAATCTATCCGAGAAAGGCGAGAGACCCCATCTATCTAGTTAACTAACAAACTAATAACCAAGTATCCTTTATACGTGCGTAACTTTTATATAAGAAGAGACTGTTGGCATTTCTCTCTGCCAACGACTTCCTCGTCGCCCTTTTGGTCTATTAACGTCGACGCTACCAGAGAGCACAAGAGAGAGGCTGGGCGCCCCTTTTTTTTATCGTTTTTCTACCGAAATGGTGGGAATGATCCATTTTTGCCGAGTTGCCGAGAAAGGGGCCCAATAACCCATCGATGATGCAACCCAACGCCAATAACGCGGCTCTTTTATACAGCTATATCCTGCTGCTTCTCTCTCTTATGCTTATCCTTTTGCCTTTGCCGTAATGGCTGAGCCAGAAAAGCGCCGTTATTAGTATGCGCTAGATCTAAATAAGAAGACGTTGGCGTTGGGTTATGATCCGCAGGTCGCTCTTATTTCCTCGGCCTCTTTTGATGCAAAGAAGAAAAGAAACAGATAAAAATAGTAAGTGTGTTACTTACCACCACTGGTAGTAATAATAGTAGGAAAACCAACCCCGTCACGGCTGCAATGGGTCGTGTGATGCCTCCAAGGAGGAAATAATCCTCAATGAATTCGAGGAATTTGAGATTAATTCGGACGTGAGTACTCCCGCCAGCGCAGATATAACATTCAAATCCACTTCCGCCCCATCCATTTCTTTCTTTCTTCCCATCTATACACACCAAACAGGTGCGTCGATATCTGAATACGATTGCCTCGTATCCGCTGGTGAAGGGAAGGTGTGTCAAAATCGAAAGGCAAACAACGAGGTACAAACACCTACACGCTGGGCCAATATGTAGGTGAACGAGGCAGGCAGGCAGGCAGGCAGACTCTCTCGAGCATCTTTTCTCTTTCTAACCTCTCGGCAATCTTTTGTTCTTTCGCCCCCTCTTAAACAATTTCATCGACTTGCCAACGACGGCGGCGAGGAAGGGACCAAAGAGAAATGGGCCAGCGCCGAACTTTACACGAAAACATTTTTGGGGGCTTTTGTCAGATAAAAATATCGGGAAAGAGATGGTGTGTTGAGTTGTTTTTCGTGTTGTCTACACACTTTTCCCCTGGTTGCGTCATTGCTGTTGGGGGTAGAGAATAAAATGGGGCCCGATGATTATCCGTTGGTAATTGAACCACAGGTGGCGGTGGCTGCTGCTGTAATCGCGTTAACCTCTTTGGACTCGGTTGCTCTCCACCTTCGGTCCTTTCCGCATCCATCGTCGTGTTGTGCGCTCATGACCGAGGTCGGACATGACGGAGGCAGCAGCAGGAGCACACACAGATCAAGCCATTCAATTATTATTATTCGTTTGTGTTGTGTGTGTTCGTGTGGAGGAAGTCTAACGAGAAGAAAAAACAACAAACCCGACAGAAATGTCAGTGAGTTGTTGGTGGAAAGGTCTGTTGCTCTTGCGCAACCACCCGTCCGTCCGTCCGAGCTCACGAACGAATGAATAAAAGAGGTGGAAAGATAATCAGCTTAAAAAGAAACACACACAATGAGGAACCACATTATAACCGACTCGCCCAACTGTCCGATATTCCGTTTTGATACACTCGAGTTGACGAGCCGAGCCATTTCATCGTTCGTTTTTTCTTTCTTTTTCTTCTTCTTTTTATCATTTTTCCTCCCGTCAGCAATTCTCTTTTCTGACACCTTGGAGACTTTCATTCCTCAACGCGCAGTCCGCCACGCCCATGTTTGACGGGTGATGGTTGCAAACAGGAAAAAAAAAAACAAACGGGAAAACAAAAAATGTACTTTTATTCTTTATTAGCTCCGAGGCAACAATTCTTTTTTTTTGGCCAAACACGCTGGGGGAAGAAAAAAACTAACGTGAAAAATAAAAGGCACTTTTATGTTTCGCTTTCAATACTGACCGGTTCATTGCCGTCCGTTTTGGGTTGGTTAGTGGCCATTTTTTGTATGTGTTTTTGTCTTGGTTAACTACCTACGAACAAGAGACTATACAGCAAAGAAAATTCAACGTTGCTAGAGGGCCGGAAGCGTCACGAAATCCTACCAAGTGATGGACGTTTGTGCATGTTCACCTCGCAACACACGACAGGAACTCTGCGCCACACAGTTGCATCTAGTTTCTTTTTCTATTTTACTTTTTACAAGTGGCGCAACGTTATGCGCCGATCAAATGTTGCGTATCATTTCCATGGCGATATTAAATGATCATTTGCATCGCCCCCCTTGTGCCACACCTGGTCGATTTGGAAAAACGGGCAACCCAAATATTTGAATACGCCCATGATGCTATTCCCGCTATTTATTCCTCCTTTTCGTGTGTCGTCCTTCCGCGTAACCTCAAAGAATTCGGGTTTCTATAGATAGGCACACACCAGAAATAGTTTGATAGAAACTCGGATGGAGATAACCCACAAAAAGGAGAAGGAGAAAGAAAAACAGAAATTAGGAGGAGCCAATCTCGCGGCAGCACTTTCTATTTGCATCTCAAATAGCCACAGAAATAGCAGCGGCCTCTCTCTCTGCCGTTTGTTACTTACTCGACAGCCGGGGAAGACGTGAATTTTTATTAGATCTCGCCGAGATGGCCGGCGGACGATTGTCGGGGTTATTCCACCATCCGTTGATATTATGCAATTAAATTACCTGTTGATGTATTGTCGGCCAACTCTCGTCCGACAGCCAAAGACCGTCCGTCAAACTGGCCAAAATAAACTGACGGGACAAAAGAGCGGCAAAAGATCTGTCGGACGACTGCCATAAATAATGTGATGGCATTATCTAATAACACACACAAAAAACCCTTTGGCTTTTTACATTTATTGTATTTATTTCTTTATTTTTTCGGCCTTCAAATCTCTAGACTCGATCGCCGTGTCCATAACATTCGAGAACACACAATACGCCGTGTGCGCGCCGTGTGTACTTGACTGCTCGCCAAATGTTGTTACAAAGTTTTCACTTTGCATTTTTTCTCTTGCGACTTTATCGCGGTCAGCTGACTCACGAATTCACGTGAGCCAATCTCTCCCGACTCTATATACACCTCCTGTCGGGAGTCTTTTGGTGGCCGTATCCTTTGGAGCATCTTTTGTGATTTATTTTTAGTTTAGCCTCTCTTGATTGCATTTCATTCCCTTTTGATTATTCAAAAGTTGCGATCGACCGTGTCTTTTTAGTTTCCCTCGGTCATCGGTTGTTTGCCCTTTTTTTCTTCAACGGCTGGATGGACTTCCATATGCAGGGAAAAATGGAATGAAAAATATTGTTTAACTGACATGGAAGACACACACTGGTGGGTATACTTGTCCAAGTTGCAACCGACCAAAAGAAGGGGAAGAAGAAAAAAGAAAATGATTGCGGCTATTTTGAAATACCGTTCAAGTGCTTTGACTTGTCGAGCGTTTACCGCTACGCTGCAACAGCAGTTGCAACTTGCAAGAGGCTCTGGCTACTACGCGATACGCCGTAAAGAATGCGCGGAAAGTGGCGTGAAACTTAATCAGATTGCCAATTTTCATCCACATTTCAATCGGCTATTTTTCCTGGGTAAACATTTTGAGAAATGGCCATGTGGAATAGTGTAAGGGGGGGAATAAAACAAAAAGTTGGCGTCGATTAAATTGGAGTCACGTGCGTCTAGACAAAATTGGCATGTCAGAATAAGTCATCGTTTACCATTTGTTGGCCGTTGGACCGGTTTGTTGCGGGACCTTGTTGCTCCACGTCCTCTGTCTTTGTCAGATGAAACACAAACTTGGGCACTCGACTTATTGGCTTCGATTAGTTTATTCATTTCTTCTTTCTTTTTATTATTGTACGATGGCGTAGGTTTTTATTTGATTCTTTTTCAAATAAAATGGAGTTTGTATTATTTATACACACGAGTTGATTTGCATTGCTGATCTGACTTATCGACCATTGGGCGGAATCGAATGTTGGTGTGTCGGTCACTGGCGAAAACCCACACACACATAGAAAATGAGGGCCGAAAAAGAAGACAAGGAAATTAACGATCCGCTCTCTGCGTGTGTGGGACTGGTTTTTCTTTTTGCTTTGTGTGTGTGTGTTGGTTTTTTTGTTTGTTTCTCGGTCTTGGTCTCTTTCACATTATTAGGCAATTGCTGCTGCTGCAGCTGTACGCGGTAATACGTTTACCTAGACCCACGCACTTGCTGCTGCTGGATCGCCCAGTCTTTTTGGATTTACGATTGTTATTTGGGTTGGCTTTATTTTTCTTTCCTTTTTCTTTCCTCGAGGGGACCGACTTTGACGCGCCCTTAATGAATACATGATCCCCCGAAATGGGGTTATGTGAATGTTTCATGTGTGGGCCAGCATCGCAGACAATTCGGCGGGCGGCAAAAGAGCAGCCGACCATTTCACGGCGAGAATCAAGGAGCAAAAAGTACGCCCTCCTCCTGCATCATTTCATTTCATTCTCTTTTCTTTCTCTTTCTCTCTGCGTCGTGCAGGTGAGATTGCCCATAAAACTAGGCAGACAAACAACACGGACAAGTCGTTGTTCGTCGACGGCCCTGCGAAACAACGAGCGAAAAACGTTAAGGAAAGCCAAACAACCCGCATTGTTGTTGTTGTTGTTGTTGTTGTTGAATCGGACGTTTCTCATTTTTCTTGGGCTATTCTGCTGGGTGTATTTAGCAGGAGCGTGAGCTGGAAATTTTCTCCCAATGTCCTCATCATCTGCACGCCACAGGAGAACGGAGAATGAGGAATGGAGATGTGCATAATAGAATTCGGTTAATGGGGAAATACGACTCGCGGCCGAAAGATGAAGAGTGACGGGGGCGGACTGAATCTTGGCAGAAAGGAGAAGAGATTTATAGTCCAGTCAGTCAGGCTGGTTGTAATATCAGTTGGCCACAACAATAGAAAATGGTCCATCCGCCATTGTTCCTTTATTGTTTGGTTTACAGATGACTTGGGAAGAAATGTGAGTGGAACGAGAGCTAGATGTGGCAGATTTTTATTTTTGGTGAGGCTGGGCGCCGTGTTGTGCCAGCTGGGCCATGGTCCGTCGATCGATGGGAGGTAGGAAGGCATCAATCACGTCATGAAGAAGAAGAAGAGATGCCACCACGTGATGAGTTCTTACGTCCTAGATGAAAGAGTGGATGAGAAATTAATGAGCCGAGTGATGAATGCCAAATTCCGTCCTTCACGTTGTGTGTGCGGTTCGACAAAATAGTGTCGTGCGTCTCTTCCTCTTTGGCTGGCAAATTTATGCCGACGATTCCCGCGGCCGGGTGTCGGGAGCTCCTTGAGAAACGCATCAGCTGTGTTTCTCTTATTATTCCCTTATTCTGCTATCATCAATAGTCGAGCTGACATAATATATGCGGTCATCTGTGGATGGCGACTAGCGTTTCCCTCGTTGCGTCGTCTCTTCTCTCCTTGTCACTCGCCGCTTTTTCTTTCGAGGAAAAACTCTCCGAAGGCGATGATGTTGTGTGCACACGGCAATTTAGAAAAAAGAAGAAGAAGAAGAAGAGGGGGGAAACAAGAATAATTGGTATTTAATGAGGCGACTCGACCAGCGCAGAGGCTCAACACTCGACCGGAGTCAACGCGTCGGCCATCATCTCGGAAATTCGTTTTTCTTTTTTCTGTTTCTTATTTTTCTTTTTTACACAGTTCGGTAGCGCGTAGTCGGAGGAGAATTCTCTCACGCCATCAGAGCATTGAGCTCGCACAAGTCACCGGTCCACTGAGGCACTTCCCAACGTGTTGAGTATAGTAGTAGGGCCGTCACGACGATGGAATTAGCTGCTGCTGGGACATTGGGGCGGGATAGACAGCCAACTACAACAAACAGGTTGTTTCTTTTTCGCTTGTCCCCCCAACGTCGGGGCCCACCGTCGACTTCTTCTGCTGGATCCCCCCCTCTATAATTCCATTAGCATATTCACAAGAAAATGAATTACATGACGAGAGAAAGGAGACTATACAAATTCTTGGTAGTTGTAGTAGTAGTTCTGATTCAGAGAATGTGTTGCCGGGCGGTATAGGTCGTAGGTGCCTGCTGGGTTCTTCTCCTCAATGTTTATATTTTTCCAACGTCTTTTCGACTGTTGTTGCGCGCGCTCCGATTTTTTCCCCCCTCCCGGGTTGGTAACCTTAATCCGCCGACATCATTCGGTTCAATTTCTTCTTCTTCTTTTTTTCCAGCCAAAAAATACAAAAATAAAAGCCGAGAAAAAAAAGGGGAATAATAATAACAACGCCAAAGATTCTTTGGTCGAAGGTGTTGCGCTCGCTCGGCGCCTTTAATTTTCTTGTTTTTCTTCTTTTTATTTTCCTGCGGTGTCTTGAGCGACTCTGTCAGCGTGTGAGTGTGCCACTTGGAGGGGGGGGAGCAATGGGAAAAGTAGAAGAAGAAAAAGAAATCACGGAGCGGAGCAACGGTGACGACTGACGACGACGACGACGACGACGGAAGCGCCGCACGCGTGTCTCTCAGTTCGGGCAGCTCCTTCGTGCCGAGCGGTCGCTTCGTTCATCAGCTGCTCGCTCGCCCTCGTTTTTCTTTTCTTTTCTCCATCGCTCGTGTTAACTCGTCGCCTCTCGTTGTTGTTGTTGTTGTTGTTTTGACTTTGTGTATCAAAACAATTTGACAGTCGCTGCTGGAATCTTCGTGTGTCGTTTCGTGCTGTGGATGTTGTCGCTGAGAGAAAACACCTTCAACATTTTTCTTTTTGTGTTTTTGATTCGTTGCAGAGTTGCCATTGCGTGTGATTTGACCCAGCCGATCATTGCCCCTCGGGTTACAACAATCCGGTGGCATTCGATGCAGCCGCAGCAGTGGTGATAGAGAGAAAACCTTGAAGTCAAAGACAAAAAAAGAGAAGAAAGACAAAAGCAACGGGCCATTTCGAAACGGAAAGATGAGGCTCTTCCGGCGACGGACGGACGGCCAGCAGTTGCAGTCAGAGTCCAATGGTGGTGCAGTAGGGGCCACTGAGGCAGCAGCCCTGTTGGTTTCCTTGGATTCCAATGGCAGCGGAGCAGCCGATCAGGATCAGCTGATTGCCAGCAGTCGCAGCGAAAGGGACACGCTGGACGACAACAATTATCAAACCGTCAAAGCTCTTCCGGCCATGGTCGTCATCAACTCGCCGAAAAGCCACAAGCTGAAAGGTCAGTTTCTTTTCTTATTTCCCCCCAATATTTTGAAATTGTTTTTTTCCTGCCTGCCACCACGCTCCAAAGGACGATTCAAACTTTCTTCGTCTCCAAAATAGCCAACGCTTGAAAAGATTCGCCACTATGGAAAATATCTGGCTGACGCTTGTATTTTTTTTATCCCGTTAGTTATTGTGCGTATTCGTCTATTTATGGTGTTGCACTTTTACCCCACTTTTTACTCGCGTTTTCTCTTCTCTCCCGAAACGAGACGTTCACGGGTTAGATCCATCCAGCACCAGCAATTCAGCAGAAATAGAAAGACAAGTCAGAAAATGTGTTTACAGCGAAACAAGTCGAGAGAGAACTTTACTCGGACGTTTAGAAATCAGTTTTGTGACTCGACAACTTTCGTTTCAAAAAAAAGTTATTTGTTTTCTTGTTCAACTCACCAACTGTCCAACGATCCCCCCCCCCCACACATGGCGACAACAACCCCGAAGAAATCACAAACAAACTCGTTTCGAGTCTAAACTATATCCCATATAAATATGGATGTGTCGTCTCTCCACAGTGTGTGTTTGGTAATCACAACAACACGCCGAGCGTGATTCGAATCAAAAGAAACCTAACGGATCAAATGGTAACAAAAAGAGAAAGAAAAAGAAACTAAAGTCTGAAAAGAGCAGCACGGCCGTGCTTGGTCATCTTACTGGGTTCTTCGCGATGGGCCCCCCCACCACTATTGAATAGCCAAATAGACTGGGCGACCATCCTTGGGAAATGGTAAAAGACACACACCAACGACGTTCACTTTCGCCCGTAAAAAAAAAAAAAAACGCCAATCCACTTTCTTCTAGCCAAACTGAACTTGAAGGGGAGAAAAAAAAAAGTCGTGCCGAAATTGACTTAATTGTCTCTCTCTCGCGCACCCAATATTCCGCATCTCTCTGCGGTGGGCTGGATTGCGTATCCATCGTTAGGCGTTTGACACGGCAAGAAACAAATGACAGAGATGGAATCGAATCGTGTGCGTGTCTGAGTGTGTCCGCGCCACCAATTGGCCGATCGGCATTGGTGGTGCGCAAGGACGGACTTGTGCAAACTCCTGCCAAGATATTTACGATTTGTGTTCGCCTTATTTTCATTTTCACGGCTCACTCTCTTCTCATTTGTTGTTTTTTTTTGTATTGAACAGGCGGGCCGTCTACGTGGGGCAAGAAGGTCGGCCGCAAGTGGGAACAGAATAAGAAAGTGGTGAATCAGCCGTCAGCCAACGTCAGCGATTCGACTCCGCTGATGGATGGGCAGCAGCAGCAGCAGCAGGGAGAAGGAGACGGACCGGTCGAACCAGTGCCACCACCACCACCGGCCAGCAGCTCGTCACCGACGGCGATCCCACTCGAAAATCCATTTGCCCAGTCGTGTTGTGAGGGTGTGGCCCCGTCTGTGAGTGGCAAGAAACTCTTGCAGCCACAACAACAACAACAACAACGATGCCGTCCAGCTGTTGTAAACAACAAGACGGGCGCCAAGCGACGGGTCAGTCGCGTCGAATCACTCCGCAACCTGTTTCTGCGCTCGTCAAAACCTTCGTCCTCGATGATGGCGCGTGCCGAATCCATCGCGGCAGGGCAACAACAACAGCAACAGCATCCGCCCACGTCGCACCAGGAGCCGTCAACTCCTCACCCGATGATGCTGGTGCTGGCCGACGCTCCGGACGTCATCCAAGAGGCTCAGAAGAAAACCATTTTGATCCGGGAGAGTAGCATCAGCACCATCAGTGGCGGGAGTAGCAGCAGCAGCAACCGTCTGATGCCGTTACCCAATCGCTCCATCAGTTTGGAGAACGTGTCGGCCTCTTCGGGCGTCATGGGGGATATCCAGCCGGACGTGGCTGGGACGGTCAGCAAGAAGAGTCATTTCCCTTATTCTTTTATTCGCTCACGTCTTCATCGCCCTCTCCTCTCGTCCAGCTGCGAAGCCGAGGTGGAAACGGCCAGCAGCAGCAGCAGCAGCAAGAGCCACAACCACCTTCCAGCATCGAATCCAGTTGTTTCTTGTTCAAAGTCCGGCTCGGAATTGAACGCCAACACGACCGCCAGCTGTGATGATTTGATCAAAGAATCTGCCCGTCAATCTTCTCACCCGGATCTGCAATTGGCCTCCATTCGCTACCGGAGTGTCGTCAGTGTCAGGCAGAATCAGCACGAGGAAACTTTCAAACTGGTCCGCCGGAAGAGGAGCTTTTCCCTGGCCGCTTTGCCGCTGTCGGCGGCCGAAGCCACGCAAACGTCGTCGGCCAACAGCCATCGATCGGAGGAGAGCGGATATGAAAGTGATGCGACCCGCAATGGATACGAATCGCCGCGACGGGCGTCGGCCGACAGCGGCAAACCGGATCCGGCCAGCAGCATTCACGTTTCGTTCGTGTCGTCGCTGAAATCGGTGGAACAGGAACCGGAACTGGCCGGGCATTCAAGACCGGCCCGCCCAACACCTACACCGACCAAAAACCGACCAATGGATCATCTTCAGGCCGACAAGTTTTCGCTGGACGGAGATTTTGACGTGCTGGATGGACGAGTGAGCCAGCAGCAGCAGCAGCACAGATGCTGCAACTGCCGCTGCAACAACAACAGTCAACAGCCGGACGGCATGCAGCAGCAGCTCAACAGCAGTCGAAAGGAACCGACCGTCATGTTTGGTGTGGCCCAGTTGAGAACGCTGGAAACGGCCGGATCGCGCAGTCCTCGACACTTGCCCGTCATCAGCGACTCTGCACAGGCCGGCCGATACGCTCGTTCCTCTTCGCTGGATCGCAAAAAGTGGCTGCAGCCGTCGGTTTTGGTGGAAATTGGAGGCGCGTCACACTTCAACGACGCCTTGAATCACATTTCTCTACCTCCCGGCTACGGCGCCCAGCACGTCACTCAGCAGCCGCCGCGTCCGTCCTCGTCCTTTGCCTACGCCCCGCAGTACCAGACGCAGCAGCATCCGCCGCAAGCCCAGCCGCAGCAACCGCAACGACAGTTCAAAATGTTGCGACTAGTCAAAGGAGAAACGGGCGAACTGGGCATTTACATCAAGAAGAAGCCCAGTCCCGATTCGGGATCGGTGGGTTATGTCATTGCCGGCATCGAACCAGGAGCTTTGGCCCACAGGTGAGTCTTGTGATTGTGATTACCCCAATTATTATTATTCAAATGAGATGAATTCATTTTGTCATTTTCCAGGGATGGCCGTCTGCAAATCGGCGACGAGATCATCAACGTCAATGGCTGTCGGCTGCGTGGCGTCGGACTCCAGGAGGCCCGCGACATTCTCCAAAATTCGCCCAAGGAGGTGGACATTGTCATCGCCCGGTGCAGCGCCGACGCCGTTGGTAGCAGCAGCTGCAGCAGCAGCGGTCGCTCGACGGCGACGACGGACGAGAGTTGCACGGACACGGCGGAGAACAGTCCGTCCCCTACACCGACGCCTCGGGTTTCCTCACCGTCGCCACCTCGTTATTACGATCCGAGCATCCGGTCGTCACCGGCCTTGGCCTCGATCCATAAACTGACGCAAGGTGACATAACGACAACGACGACGGCCGCGGTCCGCAATAAGACGCTTCATCATCAGCGTCGCTCACGGTCGGCCCACCCGCAACGCAAATCTATGGGCCCGTTGAACATGGCGACGGACCCGACGGCAACTTCGACTCACGGTCCTCCCGTCACGACCTCTACAAGCGAAGTGGGTTTGAGGCGACCCAAATCCTTGTCACTGTTCATCTACACCATCACCTACGAGAAAGGGGCGGGCAAGAAGAGTCTCGGCTTCAGCGTCGTCGGCGGACGAGATTCTCCAAAAGGATCCATGGGCATTTATGTCAAAACGTAATAATAGGATACCCTAGTTTATTTTCTGTTTTTTCTTAACATTTGTAATTTATACGGAAATGTAGGGATCATATCTTTATCTCTCTATTCGGTCATTTTGCCCTAATGAGATTCAGGAGAAAAATGATTTTTTCTATTTATTTATTTATTTATTTATTTTGTTTTTATCTCTTCAACAGGATTTTCCCGAGTGGTCAAGCAGCCGAAGAAGCCACTTTGAGAGAAGGTTGGTTTATTATTATTTTTCTAAAGTATTTCATTTCCTTTCGTCCTTTTTCGTCTCTTTTGTTGTTTTGTTACGATTATTGCCTTGGAATTTGTGGCGGCCGTTGGTCTCAATTTGAAAAAAGAGAATTCCACAACGGAATTTTTGTTATCCCCTCCCTTTTTGCGGTTTAGCGCCCGGGTTATATAGTTGAAATAATATTTTTTTGATTATTCTACGGCCGTCATCACTCCGTTTATTTGGTAGTGTAGAGTGGCGGCGGCGGCGTCCGCGGCCAACTGAGAAAACAAAAACAAACTGGCATCAAGGCAACAAAAGGGAAATCAATAAAATAAAAAAAAAACGAAACAAAACAGGGAAATGCTAACTGCTGAGACTAACGCCCAGTTCATTTTCGTGTCTTGAAGTGTTTTTCTTCTTCGGCTCTTTTCTTTACTTTCTTCCAACTACGGCTCTCTGAACGTCGTATATAGTCGGCATCATAATGTTACGGCGTTAATGAAATTTCCATGTTTATGTTTTCATCACCATCCATCGTCTTTTGTGTGTTTGTGTGTATTACGCAGGAGATGAGATCCTGGCCGTGAACGGCACACCCCTGCAAGGCCTGTCGCACGCCGAGGCCATAGCCGTTTTCAAATCCATTCGCAACGGTCAGGTTGTGGTTCACGCCGCCCGCCGGGACACGGCAAATAGAAGGTAGGCTCTTTTTTTCACTACACGCTCCGTCGAGCACGTCTTTTCCAGCCATGATCGACCAATTATATCAGTTCTGTCGACAGTGTCGCTCTCAACTTTCCCAACAGCCATTTGTAGTTAGTTACTAGTAGACATTCACTTTTTTTCAAACCGTCACAGCCACCTTGCGCGCTCACCGCAGCGCATCTTGCCGAGGTGCTGCTGGTCTAGTCTAGTAATCATCTCTCGTGATTTATTTAATCAATTTATTTTGTTTGTTATTGTTTTTTTCTTTCTTTCCCCCTACCTATTTGTTCGGGCTGCTGTTGTGGACCGAAGCAAATCCAAGTCGTGCGATGAACTCGACCGCGTCGAATGAGAATGACATGTTCGAAAATGGGGAAATTTGGGAGAAGAGAGAGAGAGTGAAGAAAACCCATCAGCAATGGCCAACCCTCGTCGGCAGCAGCAGCACTCTTCAGCAATTTCACGCTCACAAAATGAAATGCTGTACACGGTACATACGTATACACTGTATATCTTTTTAAATAGTCGTCTAGTCTCTGGGAACGTCGAAGGCAACGGGAGAAGAACAAAAAAAAAACCAAGACAAGAAGAAAATGGATGTGCAATAAACAAAAGAAAACAGAACGAAGCAGACGCGCAAGGTTTTCTTTCAAATCGTAAAACAGGTGGCTCACCCACCGTGCCCTCTCTCTGTGTCTATGTGTGTGTGTGCTGCTATTCACACAGAAGTTAACTCTCACTTTAGCACTTTTTTGTGACTCGGATGTTTTACTTCGCTCATTGGATTGGGTCTCGGTTGTAACTTCACCGCGTGAAATGCGACCCTCTCGCCTGTTACTTTTATCGAATAGTTTGTCAAGTGTCTTGTTGTTTTAATATCACGTTCGTTTTGTAACCAAATTTTTTACTGCACTAGGCTATAATTGTGCTTTTTGTAATCTTGCATACACAGTCTTGATTTTTAAAATATTTAATGCGTGTTTGGTGTTGGGTTAAGCATAAGCCCATCAGGCATCAATTATAGAAGGGTTTGCATTGTCTTGTTCATCTTTGTTATTCGCTTTATTCGTGTGCGAGTATTAACAGTTTTTCGTTCCAGTCCAGGGTTCTTTTCAAGTTATTGTTTTGTAATTGTCATCAGATTTCGTTTGACGTCCCGGACTACGCCCAGTTCCATTTGTCAATCGCTGATTGTGGCTATAATTTATACGCAATCTGCTACACCGAACCAGAATCTTTCTTCCCTTTTTTGATTCATTATTTCTCGCTGTGCTGGTTTTGTTATCCATTTATGTATTTTTTTTTTTAATATCGTTTGCATAATTGAACCTGCACGATGAATGAGAAATGAGAGAAGTGAAAATCCACATTTGAATATTATTAGCCTGCCATCTATCAAAAAACGATGGGGCCTCATTATTTGCATACCGAGTGCGCCACATTTCTTTTTCAACTTCATTAAATATTGCTTAAAATTGTAATCTTTTTATTTATTATGGCATTGATTTGGCTAGGGAAACAGTTTTATTGATATTGCTGAATCATCGGTTTTTTTGTTTGACCGATTTTTGTCGGGGATTTTACAATGAGGGCGCAAATTCGAGGCTCTCTTGTTTTCTTTTTTTATTGGGTTCGAGTATTTCCAGGAATTATGCAACACTACTTTGCGGACTGTGAAATGTGAATTTTGATTTCCATATCCAAGTTCGATCGCGGTAAACATTCATCCTCAGGTGTCAATCATCCTCCAAACCGTTACAGCCAACTGGATTTTATTCTACAACATTTTGGTAACTTGTATTATTTATTTATTTTGTTTTCTCAAGGCGACTGTCAACTAGTCTGCCAGCTTGACTGTAAATTTTTTCACAAGAAAGATTGTTCCAGTAATGCCAATTTTCATCGCAATTCCGTGACGAATTTCAAATCTGTCCCCGCCAGGTTTTTCTCGATCCATTGGTCGATTCGGTCGTTTAGTTCCGGACTGAAATGATTTTTCCAATCTCCTGTTTCTCCTTTCATTTCAAATAATAGGATTTGGTTGTCGTTTTTTTTTATTAGCACGGAATAATTGCGTCAAGTTGAAATAATGATGGATACCTTTTCGGATGAAACGCCCTTCTTGGTTCATAAAACCCATTTGTTTTCCCGCTTCAAAGTTGACTGATTCGTTCTTTGCGAAATTTTCGAACTGAAGATGAGCGACGAGTCT
The DNA here is from genome assembly GCF_021134715.1 of Daphnia pulex. Classification (NCBI taxonomy): domain Eukaryota; kingdom Metazoa; phylum Arthropoda; class Branchiopoda; order Diplostraca; family Daphniidae; genus Daphnia; species Daphnia pulex. The sequence continues at coordinate 425,814 of NC_060018.1, read as the reverse complement.
GGCCAGTTGTTCTCCCGACAAGCTTTTACCAAGGAAATCAGCGACTCGTTCGATTTCTCCCCTCAAATTCTGCCATTGAAAAAGCGCGGTTAGGTAACTATAATCAGTAGAGCTAACAAGGTAAAGCGAAAGTGGTATTTGTACATTTTTCATGTCCTCGTAAAAAAGGAACAGCATGTTGGGGTGACGGCGCTGAGCCCAAGCCTCCAAGGCGTGAGCGAAGAACGGCGAATAGTACACTGCGCGATACGGTCAGCACCAATAATCGAATGATAAAAGGACAAACAGTTAAAACAAACAGTTAGGTGGCCTAGTTTGCGTTTGACCTACATTCGTCATCCATGAAATACTGAGCAAACTGATCCAATGTTCCAGTAAAGTACTGAAATTTGATCAGTCTGTGGTGATACAAGTAGGAAACGATTACGTCCTTTGGATTGCGGACCACGTAAACTACCTTGAATACGAAATGGAAATGAAATGATGTAATTTGAACTGAATTATGGCGACTACGGAAAATGTCGCACCTTGCTAGTGTCAAGCAGATTTGGATGGAGAAGGTATAATGGCAAGTGGGTCTTGATTAGACGTGGCGATGGCATCTTTTCAATAGTTTCCAAAGAAACTAATTTATTCAATTCCAGTGGAGCGTCTTTCGGTTGCGCCGGAGTGAGGTAAGGAAACCTTTGAAGTTTTGAAGCAAGAGGAAAAAGGTAATTACAATATGTAAATTTTTAATCGTCTATGCAGTGTTAAGTGCATCTTTAATAACTTACTCAAGAAAAGGGGAACGTAGATTCAAAGGTAGTGTCAACCCAACTTCTTCGTTGCAATCGTTCATCACCATCCACACTAATTCTTGTGTCCATGTGGTTCCTGAAAGAGAATTTCATTTATTAGTTACTTTTTAATTGTTCTCTATTAATTATGAAAAGGCTAGTAGGCGATTGTACCGCATTTCGGGAAAGTAACAATCCAAACATCGTCACTTCTCGGTTGGAATTGCAGCAATTCTTCGGCATGACGAGCGTATTCTGGAGACAGGACAAATCCACCGGGTGACCCTTTAGCCAATCCTTCAGTGTAATTAGGAAAGTGCTCAGTAAATGGACTGGTCAGAGTTTTGGGGATCACTTTAAATTCGACATTTCCTGCTTTCCCGATCACTTTCTCGTTGCTTTGCGACATCGCTAAGGAAATCGAAGGACACTTTATTTCTCAAGCTTTGCTTCACAACTAAATCGTAGCTAAAAAAAAATAACGACGCACTGTTGACTGTTGACTGTTACTTATCGCGTGTGTTACTATGGGAGAAAGCCGATATCTAAAGTCAACGGCGACGCGAATAGTCGAAAGGTCCTTTCTTAAATAAATAAAATCAGGCGGACAAGCAAATTCCTGTTAGGTCATATTATTTACACTGAGAATAAAACGTCAAACAAATCCGAATTTATGCTCAAGTTCCAACTGTACAGTGTACACGTTTAACTTGTTTTTAAGATGTGTTTCCGCAAGCGCGTTTAATCAACTTGGATGGAAGAAAATGAAAGTTGGCATGATTTGGCACTGCCGCCTCCCTCCTCTACATGTCAGACTGTCAGTTCTTTGAAGTTGCAGTGAGAGTGCATAGTGCAGTTACAGTATAATCTACAATACCTTTTTAAAACAGTGAAAAAAGCCGACCGCTATGTCGCTTCATTTTTCTTACGCCCCCTCATGCTACGCGAATGGTTCCACATATCTTGAGTTAAAGATAGTACTTCCTTTATGACTGTCAAAAACAACTAAAAATCACTTCACGTTTTTACAGGATTATCAATTTTTTATCTCGGGGATTCAAGACCTGCCAACAAGCTTTGGACGTTGTTTGATTTTTATTTTTCGACAACTTTTATTCAATTACATAAGAATATATTTATTTTTATTTTTCCAAAGAACGAATTACAGTGCTGAATACGGGCAATACGAATGTGGGTAATACGAATCGTTTTGGGTCATCAATGTTTTTTTTTTTTTTACGCCGCCCAATTGATTTGATTTTTTAAATGGTTGAAGAGGTGATTTTTCAAAGACAAGTTAGATGTACTGGCAAGCGAAATTAGAGTGTACGTGTTTCACGGTAAGCAGTCGAACCGTAATGTTGTTATGCTGAAGCAATGATATAATACGTAATTGTTCAAAACAATATTGCACTGAACATTTGCAGTATTAGCGAGTAGTATTAATCTTGGAATTCAAGTTCTGTTGTAAACTGGAGGTCAGTGCCACTCAAGTTTTTTTCCATCCACTCATCGATTTTCTTATTCACCTCTGGGCCGAAATGATTTTTCCAATCACCAGTTTTCCCTGCAGCCACCGAAGTAAAGAATAGTTGGTACAACTTATCATTGTTATGGCTGTAGAACTAGGTTAATTACCTTTGCGAATGAAGTGACCATCGGGATTGAATCCGCCTAACTTTTTGGCCATTTCCATGTTGACTGACTCGTTCTTCGAAAAAGTATCAAATTTTAAATGTTCTTTGAGATTTTTAAGTTGCTCTTCCGACAGAGATTTGTCAAGAAATGTGGCGACCTTCTTAATTTCTCCAAGTAAATCCTATTAACGTGTCATTATTATTATTCAAATATTCGTCTTGTCCAATGCGACGGCTGACTCAAAAGAAAATCCGCGACCTGTACCTTTTTAAGATCTTCGTAGAAGAGAAAGAGCATGTTTGGGTTGTGGCGTTTGTTCCAGGCTTCAATAATATGAGGGAAGAAAGGAGAGAACAGGACTGAAACAACAACATGCTCATAAAACCACGGTACGTTTTAGAATATCAATTTGAAAATAATATAGATTACGTTCATCATCCATAAAGTATCGGGCGAATTTTTCAACATCTTCAGTAAAATTATGAAACTGAATCAGTTTGTGATGATGAAAATATGAAACAATGACATCTTTTGGATTACGGGCTACATAAACCACCTGCAAAACACAGCAGATAAAATATTAGTAACAACCAATCGCCTACGGTTTACAAATATGATTAAGGGAACTAGATTTCCTTGCAAGTATCCAATAACTTCGGATTAAGAAGATAAAATGGCAGATGGCTTTTAATAACTCTTGGTGAAGGCATTTGCTCAACCTTATCAAGTGTAATCAGCATTTTGCTGTGCTCTGGTGGAAGACAGCTACCAATCATGTATGGGAACCTTAAAGAGTCCATATAGTTCATAAACCGAAAACGGAAATGTCTTGTTAAAGCTCTCAATGACATCCCAACAACTGACATACTCTAGAAAGGGTGACCGAACTATTAGTGGTGCCTTAGATCCAATTGGATCACAATTGTTGAGAATCATCCACACTAATTCCTGTGTCCACGTCGTTCCTAAGTAAACAAATTCAAAGTTATCAATTTTATATGTGCGGGAGAATACGAAAAGTTAACACTTTCAAGATCCGAGAGATTTGTATTTGTTTGTTTCAAACTATGTGTTTTAAAATAGGCGGGGAGAAATACAAGGTTGCCATTTGGCTACTAGACTTTCAAGGCTACGGCCAAAAAAATTGATGACAAAGAAATAAATTGTGACGTAATAGCAGTAATTGCTAAACAAATACCACTAGGATATTTATTTTTACGAATTATTATTTTATAAAAATGTAGCTATTACATAAAAAAAATCTTAAAAATGATTGAAAAAGGATTTTACCGCATTTTGGAAAGGTTACTACCCAAACGTCGTCGCTTCTTGGTTGAAAACGTGAAATTTCTTTGGCATGGCGTGCATACTCATCCGTTAAGAGAAAACCACCAGGTTCGCTCTTCATCAGTCCATGCTGCTCGTAGTTTGTGAAGTGTTCTTTCAAGTCTCCATTCACTTCTACAGGATTGAATTTTATGTTCCACTCTGGAACAACTTCGGGAGGAACTGAAGGATTTTCGGGGTTTGTCATCGTGCGAGAGCTCAGACAACAAATGAAAACGCAACGGCAAAAAGGATCGAACAAAGACCGCGACGACTGAATGACACCGTGGCCTCCTTTTTTATACTCAACAGCGACTCAGCGAGTGCCACATCAAATTTTAACGATTTGGTTTTCGTCGTTAAATCAAATGCAAAATTATTAAATCCACGTAAATATGTATTACAATATCAGATATTTGATAATATTTATTTAAATATTTTACAACGACCCAACGAGCAAAAGAAAAATATACTTCTCTAACAACATAATTTTGATTTCGAAAATGTTATGCTGTAATCGATTACAAAAATTCTCAATTTGGCATACATAAGCATTACTCAATTTCTAAAACATTACATAAAAAAATGAGAATATAAATACATTAAAGAGCAGGCAGTGAGGCAGCAGAGAGCAGGTCCGCGGACGGCGGACCGCTAGCGGCTAGCCGTTTACAGGTGGTGGATGAAAGTAAATCTGGCAACGGTTACGAGTTGCGACACCATTTCATGTTGACAAGCCGAGAAACGAGTTGTATCAAACTGAAACTGAAACATTGAATTGATCTCGTTTTTTTGAGAAATACGCCAGAAACATTAAGGTAATTAGAGAGTACTTGTGCATATCTTGTTTTATTTCGTTTGGATCGCCATGGTAAAGCACAACGAAGACGAGAGGAGTCCCAAAAGGTCCCACGAACGAGGCCATGAAAGAGGCAAGACTCACAGACGTCGTGAAGAACGTGACTCTTCCCCACCACGAAAATCTTCACGAAGCGACCATTACCATTCAAGAAGTGATGACTATGAAAGAAGTCGGAAATCAGACAGCAGGAGACATGATTCACAAGTTTCACACAAAGAAAGTAATCGAAGAAATGACCCACCAATTCCAGTTAAAATCAAGAAAGAACCAGTTAGTGATGATGAACAAAGTTTCAGACGTCCACAACACAATGAAGGGCCTTCAAGACGGCATGAGCAACCACATTCAGAAGATCGACCACCAAGACCTTTTAAGCAGAGACGCAAAAGCCCCCGAAGTGAAGATGCTGAAGCAGCCAACTACCAGTATGGCCAACAAGTTAAAGATGAAGAAGAAGAAGGAACACTCGTTGAAAAGCAAAAACCCAACTTTGGTCTATCAGGAAAATTGACTGAAGAGAAGAATGTTTTCAATGGTGTGGTGGTCAAATACAGTGAACCACCTGAAGCCAGAATTCCCAAGCGACGGTGGCGTTTTTACGTCTTTAAAGGGGAAGAGGCATTGCCTACGTTGTACCTTCACCGTCAAAGCGCCTACTTAATCGGAAGAGATCGTAAAGTTGCTGATATTCCAATCGACCATCCCTCTTGCTCGAAACAGCACGCTGCGATCCAATTTCGGTTGGTAAACTACGAACGGCCTGATGGAACTGCAGGACGTACTGTCCGGCCATATATTATTGATCTGGAAGCAGCCAATGGTACTTTTGTAAATAATCAAAAAATTGAATCCAAACGTTACGTCGAATTGTTCGAGAAGGATGTGGTGAAGTTTGGCTTCAGTTCCCGCGAATATGTTCTCCTTCATGAAGAAAGCAAAACAGATGCTAGTTTGGACGATATGGGAGTGGGGCAGTGACACGTTGGTGACCAGCAATGTTTTGTATCATAACAATTTTCTTTTTTGAACGCCGCAATACACTTAATGTTTCTGCGAAAGGTATTCAATCGTCTTTAAGTGTTCTTTCATTTCATTTCCAGGTTTCACACATCAGTGGGGCTGTTCATGTTATTCGTAAGTTGTCACGTTAATTCAAATTTATAACTAAAGCAATTTTTACAACCAGTTGGTAACAGGTAACCAAAATTGCTGGTGTCATGAGACCTGTGGAACGACTGCTGGCCTCCTCAGCAAGACCGCCCAACATTCTAATATGTACGAGTGACAAAGAAGTTTTTCAGCAATATCGAGCCCTCTTTGAATCCACACTAGAGCCGGATTGGTATATAAACAGTATAGACATTTGATATCTGGATTCTTGATCTTAAACAATGTAACATTGATTGACAGTTATGCCCTTTACCATCTCGATGAACTCTCATTTCGTTCTAAAAAAGCTTGGCTAAGCAACACAAGCCTCCTAGTACTTGCTTCTCGATGGTCTGATAATGACTTGCACGATCCGCTGGAAGAGTACATCAAGAAGGGTGGTCAATGTCTTTCCCTACACCCTTTTTCTCCAAAATGGCTGAATGGAACCCAAGTGAATGGCGTTACAAAGTACGTATCTGATCAAGGCTTACTAGTCTCACCAGTCGACAAGCTTGATTTCGCTCAAGTACTTCCACATATTCTAGAACTTCACTTCCACATTAAGACACAAGTCAAAAGTCAACAGGAGGCTCGTATTGAATCACAGCAAATGGTTGGCCATTTAATCGCTGAACCTTATCACCAAGAAGCTTTTTTCCGTAATTTTGGCCGACAGTCCCCTGATATGATGACTGTTGAGCTCACCAAGTCATTTTCGACAAACAAGCAAGAACCACCGATAAATATTCGCAGAAACCAAAGCTCAAGATTTAACCAACGCGATTATTTTGATGTAACTTAACCAGTAGTTTTTTCTTCTATCTTTAAATCATTTTGCTTCCATAATTTCATTCTCTTTCTATCTTAAAGATGCTGAAGACCAAAGTCTTGGGTCGAACAGGCCTGTATTTCGATGTGGTTGGATCTACCCACTCGGTTTTGGAGGGATGTGATTCATTTCCAGATGGTTTGGTCGTGATTGCCCGACGTCAGAGTCAAGGTCGAGGACGAAGTGGTAATGTTTGGATGAGTCCTGAAGGTTGCGCCATGTTCTCCTTGCGGATGCGGTTTCCTTTGCAGTCGGAACTCGGAAGGCACTTGCCTCTTCTTCAACACATTGTTGCATTGGCAATAGTATTAGCAGCTAAAGGTCTCCCACACTGCCACGTAATTTGACCTACTTTTATCATTATTTCTTAATAATTTAATGAAAAATTCACAACAGGAGTTGCAGCTGGGAGTAAAATGGCCCAACGATGTCTACCATCAAGATGTCTCTCGAAAAATGAGTACTAAAATTGGTGGTGTTTTAGTGACCACTTCCATAATGGGATCAATAGTCATGGCAGCCATCGGTTGTGGTGTAAATCTGAACAATCAACGACCGACGTTGTGTCTTAATGATCTCATCCGCCAGGTAGGAGAAACCCGCCCACTTTCATTGGAACACTTTCTTGCTGCCGTATTCAATCAACTAGAAAATTTAGTGGATTCAATCTCTTGTGGCCGACTGAACCAAGTTCTGGCGTTATATCACCAACACTGGCTTCATAGCAAAGGAACTGAAGTAACTGTCTTGACTGCCGACGATGAAACTGTTACAGCTCAAATTTTAGGAATAGATGAACATGGTTTTCTACGTGTACAACCCCGGGAGGGACCTAGCATCACGGTGCATCCAGACGGCAATTCTTTTGACATGCTTAATGGATTGTTGGTCCCCAAACTGATACGCTAAGTAGCCTACCGTCCAATCTTGATCAGTTTGAAATTGTAGATTTATAAATATTTAAAGCGAGTGTTATTCCTTGATCATTTCTTCATGGTATAATAAACCGCGTTGCAGGCAGCTAAGTAGTATATTGTTATATTTTGGAAAATGTTGGGTAGTTTTTACACGTTCAAATTTGGGCAGTAGCAAACAAGAAATTGTCTTCGATTAATCTTATATTTTCTTTTAGGAAAGTGATACGATAAATGAAGATTCGCGAGACGGAGGTTATTAAGGGGTGACTGACCCAGATTGAGATCCTTTTATTTTTTTTATTCACTTCCTCGTTAGTTTGGGTTGGTGAGTTCGAATAACGGTATCTTTGAGTTCATTCTCGGTCATCCTTTACCTTTTGCATTAGTCGTCCATTGTTTGGTTTTCTCGAGCACTGAACTGCGTATATCACTTAAGCTTGTTGCCCTGAAACTTTTCTTCCAATAGAGTCTGAAAGTACGAAATCAAAATATGGTCCATTTCTGGGTTCGTGCTTTTTGCTAGCAGTCACACTTTTGGTAAGGCATACTAACATAAATTCTGTTGCTATCTTATCCTTAACGTAATTCTTTTTTTTATCTCGTTGTAGGAGCACTGTACCAATACCAAACAAAACCTAATCAATACATCAGCAAGTTAGGTACGCGAATAGTAACAGAATGAACATAATATTCCCCACGTCTTTGCTAATTTTCTGCTCCGTAATCAACAACTACCCGGTCGAAGCCTCGCGTCCCGTAAGCGTCATCGCTCACATGGTCAACACACCAAATTCTATTCGATGGGCTTTGGATCAAGGCGCTAATAGTATCGAGATTGATTTGAAGTTTAACGGCACTCGCCCCAGTAACTTTCATCACGGCTTCCCTTGTGACTGTAGTTGCCTATTGGATTTTTCAACATTTCGACACAACGGATGCAAAGTTCTCGGTGAAGATTGTTCAGCCTCCACCTCCGTTGCGGAAATGATTAAGTTCTTGTCTAGTCATGAGATTATCTCTTCACGTCTGGCAGTTATTTACGTCGACGCGAAACTTGACAATTCAGTGGGAAATTACGCCGAGGCGGGGGCCAATGTAGTGCGACTATTTAACGAGAAAGTTTTAGCAAGAGGATTCCGCGGTCAAATTCTTCTCGGATGTCTGACTATCTCACGGGTCGATTACCTGCGTGGTGCCCTACAAGAAGCCTCTAAATCCAAATACGCGGATCGTTATTTCTACACCATTGACAATGAGGGGAGAAGAGCAAATCAAGTGTTGAAGCTTTCGCTTGAATTGGAGACCAACAATATCGTTTACGATACTGGAATATCTGCTTGTTTTCATATGTTGCCGTCAGCATTTGACGATGCCATTCAATACAGCCTAGATGCAGAGGCGTACGCTGCTGTAGGCGTGTGGACTGTCGATCGAAAATCCACCATGGCTCATTACCTGGAAGCAGGTGTAGATTTCATCTTAACAAATAGACCTAAAGTGGCTGTTGAACTAATCGGTCTTGACAACATCCCTTTACCCGGCGCAGCATTCAGAACCACTTGGTAAGATAAACATATTTTGAAAATTGTATTTATGATTGATTACTAAGGAATCTATTTTGCATATGACGTCTATGTATTTAAATATAAATTTAATTTGTGGAGCCATGTCTCTTAAGGTTCCATGAAATAAATCATTTATTTTCAACAGCGTTTAATATCAGTTTACAGATATGATGAAAGTTCGACAATATCGGTATGAGAATTTTTACTGATTTAATATTATTGCATCAATTTTATTTTATTTCATTTTATTTTTTTTTTACCCGAACCACCTTACAAGCATTGGCTCGGCCTCCCACACGTCCTCTCCATCAGACTCTTCGGCGAATTCCGTTTCATCGGAAAATGTTATTGTTTGACAGGTAGCCTGGATGTCCCACCAATTAGTCATGTCGCTGTAAATTTTGCCAGGCTTATTGGGAACATGAAGCATACGGCAAAGTTCACACATGCTCCGTTTTATTCCGTCGTCGTTATTGTTAACGACATAGTGCTTTTTCCACCAAAAATACTCGTTGTAAAGTGTGTCGTTTCCATCTAGCAAAGTCAGATAATCGGCCAGCTCCCGGACGGACTGATAATCGGCTGCATTAATGTAAGAGTGTGGGGGAGCCATTCGTGCGTGGTGGCCGTGTAGATCAAAGACGATCGGAATTATGTGGTAGCGCATCTGATCGAAAAACTTTTCCGTGACATAATCTTCGCACAGTGTGTTTTCCAGTGAGAGGTAGAATTTGTAATCGCGCTCCAACATTTTGCGACAAAATTCCGGATTTGAACGAGAGCAACTCATATTCCCGCACTCCCCATAAATATCGACGTCGATAAAAGTTTTCAGTCGATCGACGTATTCGTTTCGAGCGCTTAAAGATTTGCAATTGGAAACGAACCAAGCGACCTTTTTTGTTTTTCCGGCTGTGTAACTGATTGTTGAATCGAAATGGGTTTCAGCAATAAGTTGTTCCAATTCGTGCGTGTCAGAGAGTTTCGTCCCAATAATTGGATTCGTCAAAGTTATCCATCCGTAAGGATAAGCAATATCCGAGTCCCAACGATACGTCATTGTCCAGTTGAAAAATTCGGCCATGGTGTTTGTATTGACGTAACGCCAACCTGGCGATTCTCTGCTCCAAAAGATGTAACGCTGATGACGTGACCGATTGACCGGGAGATCCGTTGGAGTCCATTTTCGCTGATTAAATACCACTGCATCATAGCTTTCAATAGGTAAAATTTTTCGATTGCTTGTCGTTTTACACTGCCAAACTGGGCAGTTGGCTTTTAAAAACTTATCTTTTCCAATCCCAATGTCAAAAGTTTTATTTCCAGCATATGCTTCATTCCAGAAAAGGATTGTCTTCCACTGAATGTCCGACTGCATCTTCTTGTTGTTTTCTAGAACATGGAACCGAAATGCCGATTCCTCATTCGGTTGACCAAGTGCACTTTGACTGTCTGACATACGATTTAACCAAAAAGCCCCAAGGAAACACGCTAGTGTTATAGAAATTAGACCAAGTACTGTGCCTCCTTGAGCAATAAAACGATATCGAAACATTTCACTATTTCAGTCACCGTCTATTGGATCGGCGTGACTGAGGTTTTAATGTAGTCTTTCAAAGCGTAGCTTATAATAAATCAGACGACTGGCGATAGTCAGGCTCTGACAGACTTGACAAACCAGATGTAACCGTGTTTAACCAACACATCTGCTACAGGATTCAACAAACGTTAACCGTTCGTTAAATACTTCACGATTCAGTCCTGAGGTAATTGACCGATGAAAGTGAAATGCTTGTATTGACAGACCTGCGGTGGGTAAGTAATGATAGCCATACAGTCATACACATATAAGCCCCAAATACGTACGTACTTATACACACCATTTATACTGGGTCATTTACGGTATGATATGTCAACAAGAAAATGTTTTTTGGTTTCATTGTTTTCATGTTCAAATTGCACGACAGCAAGAACTTTAACGAATTGATGGCATCGTCCTGAATGCATACATGCTCTCTATGTCTCACTGTGTCTCTAGTGGGCTGCAACCTGCAATTTTGTTTTGTGTGTGTTTAGGGATTGAGCTATTGAGTCCTAGCAGTGACGGTAGTCCTGGGAAGGAAGGAGGGAGATTTGCAGATTTCGTTTTGGACCACGCTGCTTCAGTGTAGTGTTGCCAGTGGAGGAGTGAGGGTCTCGTTCCGGGATCCGTTTGGAAAACAGATTTCACTTAGGCAAATAGTTACTGCATCAAGACAATTAACTCTAGAAAGAGTAATTTGCATGCCAAACATGTCAAACCAGTCGATTGAAATGTGTCATGGCTTTGGAAAAACTCCAGGTATAACTATTATTATAAATATTTTAGTTGCAAGTTTACTTGATTTTTATTGTGGATTTATTAGATTTAAATACCAGCTATGGAAATGCTCCTGAGGCTGATGATGAAAGCGTTGAAACATACCACCTGAATACACCACCTAAGAGCTACAGATCTGCCGCCTACTGTTTCTCAAGTAACATTTAATATATATAAACAAATGCTACGAGTACTTACAATATTTTAAAATTTTAAGGTGTTGCTTTTTCCAAGCTGAAGGGAATCGTATTAATCCTTGCATGGTGGATTGACTATATCACTTTCTACTCTTTATTGCTTGATACTTGTGTTCTCCAAAGTCGAGGAATAACCAAATTGAGAAATCTATGCAGGCAAGTGGGGCAACAATGCAAGAGTCGAAATATCCTGATGGTTTTCCTCTTTTTGCTACTCTGCTTCTGTGCAGGTTTGATTGTTCTTTTATTTTTAATTATTTTATTTTTAATTATTTCTTACATAAATTTCTTACATTCCATTCTGCAAACTAATATATATGCCTATTTTCAACTTTTTAATCAGGTGGATTGCTACATTCTGCTTTGCATGCCTTCATTACCCGCGCAGAAGATGTCCCCTCTAATACCTTAGTTAACCCTTTTCCAACCCAAGATTTGCTTCCGACTTTAAATTAAAACAACGACTTATCTCGTCGCTACCTTATCTCTTTTAAGAACTGATAAAATTGAACAAATGTGCTATCTAGAAGTAGAAGTTCCAAATTAACGATTTTTTTTTTTTTTTTTTTAAATTTGGAACTCTAGTCTTTCAAGAAAATTGATGTCAAGGTAGCTAGACAAGTGGTGCGGTGCGAAAAATGTGATGTTTTGTTTTTGAATGGTTTAATAAGTTAACTAGCCCTCCTCTGTTTGCTTTGCCTCTACTAAAATTGCTGTATGTCATTCTAGGAATCTAGTGAAGTTGTTTAACCGCATTTAACCTTTCTAATTGGTAACTCCGATGTGTAAAATTGAAATAAAGTAAACCGGATATTTTTGTATTATCATCAAAAATCAACATTTTAACATATGTAAGCTGGCGGAACATAATGCTTTGCAAGCAAATCAAAATCTCTTTATTTATTTTGGAACTCAATGACAAAAGATTGTTCGGGAGCAGAATCAATCAGCTGGCTCAAAAAAATCTTAGTCTGTGGTGAAACTGTTAATACTTTGGAAACATACCACAAATCTTTTTGATTTGGCACCAGCAGCCCAATTCTATGATTTCCATCATCATCAAAAACGAAACAATATACTAAGCTTATTTTTGTGTTTTTGCACTTGTTCCATTTTGGTATGTTTCTTTTCTAAAGAATTGCCTAGTCCATCTTCATTCTCTAATTCTTTATTTTTTTCACACTAGGTAGTAGTCAAAAGGTGTGTAACATTGTGTCCACCAGGTGCCGGAGTGTCTGTTCGTGAGGGAGTCGAAATACGCCATTGCTTTTGAGACACTGGACGGAAATGTAGGAATGTTGCTGACGCCTGACGGTGTTTTTCGCTTTTACTTTTAAAAACAATGAGGTATTTTTGTGTCATTTGCCTATGTTGGTGTCCATGCAGTATATGCAGTGTTGTGCAAAATAGTCGATGTTGCCTGATGGCTGTCGGGCTTATTTTATCGGCAGCATTTTGTCGATATGTCGTCTCTTGCTACCTGTATCGCCGTTGAGGTAATGCTTGATGTACAGTCTCATTTAATTATTGACTTTAAGTTATTATCTCCGTTTTCATTTCAGTTGATTCGTTTGCCGCTGTTCCTTAGACTTGATCCACCGGTGAAACTAAGAAGACGTTGCTGAAATTCAAGATTCGGAAGGCTTAAACGAGGGTACGTAATTACATGTTAGTCAAATTGCTAAAGCTACAAATTCAATTGTTTGTATTACCCAGATGACGCGGAGGTGTTGTCCATTGAGGGATTTTGGTGACAAGGAGTCGCTAAACGAAACGCTAAACCAAATGAAACAAAAATATTAAAAAAGGTAATGCTAGATACGACATGAAGCTTTTGCTTTCGCAGAAAATAATGTGAATTTGTTTGCAGCCAACGATCCTTTATATATCCGAGCCGAGTCCTTTCCGTCTACATTCGGTGTGAAGAGCAAAACCCAAATTTCAACACATTTCACTGCTTAGCAACGAAAACAAAGCGAGTGTCAAAACATTGTTTTACTTGCAAATACTTTATTGTGGCAGAAACGCGTTGGTCATGTAACAGGGTGAATTTTTTCCCCTTTTGTTCATGCAGCATCAAACGACACGCGATAGGTTCCGGCGGTCATCATTTCATCAACTATTCAAGATGGTAGATCTGTCAATGTAAAAGACAGGGTAAGGGTAGCTCCTGTAAATGTTATTCATTTATGTTAAATAGCTGCCAGTAGGATCTCATTGTTGATTTGCGGTTACAAAATCCATAGCCCTAGAGTTTAGGTATTGTCAATCAATCATTTGATTTGCGTTTTAGATACTCCTAAATCAGTTGTGGAAATACCATTCCCCCCGCTTCTCCTGGATGGTTACTTAGGATCATTTAACTTCATTTATGAGTTGTGCGTTGTAACATAGCGGACGAACTCTGACAGTCTATCGAGATTCGAGCTATAGAAATTGCGTCTAATTTCTTATTTTATTGATTTTATTCAACCGTTTTATGAGAAGCTTTGATTTGTATTTTTTTATATTAATAATTTACCTTTTTTTATCTTTTTTTTTTAGATTTTCATTTCCGACCGCAGGTGCAAGGATTATGTGTTTGAAACTTAGATAAGTTTGCAGTAGAATATTAAAAAAAAAAGCCGAATGTCCTTCAAACGGTTCGAAATGGAAGATTTATTCATTCACCGAAGAAACTAGTCAAATGACTCAAATGTCAAATGTGGTATTTTTTTAAGTCTAAAATTTAAGCCATTATCATTTATGATTTGATATGTATTTTGATATTGGTTTTTGTAGACCCATCCCCGGCAACGTCAACCTGCAGAAAGAAAAAGGTCATTTTCTATGGCCTTGACGCTCGAAGTTCACGGAGATCATAACGTAAAACGTGTCATGCAGTGGTGTAGAGGTTGGGTGAGAACGACACGTGTTGCTTCATTATCAAAAAGGTCCAATAGCCGCAAGGCTTAGGAGGTGAGGGTGAGGAAAAAATCGGATAAAAGGAGAGAGAAAAGGCGATTGAAACCAGTCGAGTGAGCATCTCCGACCCGGCAACAACTCCATTCTTCGGACATTCTTCGTCGTAATATCAGTTCGCAATCATGGGTAAATGTTCATTTTTATTTCAAGTCGTGAATAATTCTATCTTGTTTTCAGTTGTTGATATGACTAATTAATAATTTTCAAATCGTGTATTGTATAGTTAATTATGGCGTTGTGTTGCTGTCGGGCGTTGTATCGTTGATGTCGACTACGAGAGAAATTTGTATAAAAGGAAAGAGAAAAGTCGACAGAAGTCAATCAAGTGAGCATCTCCGACCCGTCAACAACTGCATTCTTCGTCGTATTAATAGGTCGCAGTCACAATCACGGGTAAATATTCTGTATTTTTACGTAGAAATTTGTATCAATTTACATTTTTTTCTATTTGATAATATTCTCGTTATAATTGAATATTGTCTAGCATAACTATGGCGTCGTGCAGCTATTGGTTGTTTCGTCGATTTCTGGGTTGACCACTGGTGTGCTGATGCCGCTGGGTATGGCGGATACCAAACCGCAACGCCGCCGCCTTACTACACAACAACATACGCAACGACTAGTTACTACACCGAGGTTGCACAGTTAGGTTTACAGTTACACCACCAAGGGTCCACCACAACTTATGCTGCTCCGAGCTATTACACCGAAGACCAGAAGTTTTATTCTTCCCCGAGCTACACTACCAAATCGCATGTGCACACCTCCGAGGCTCCTAAGTACTACACCACCAAGGCACCTGAGTCTACACAACTACCTATACTGTCCCAAGTACTACACCAAGGCTCCAAAGTACTACAGCACTAAGGCACCGGACTACTACACGACTATATATGCTGCCCCCACCTGCGACACCGAGGCTCCAGCTTTATTACCTTACCAAAGCGGTCGAACACAGTGGCGCCCAAGTACGATGGAAATCAGTCCAGTGAGCATCTCCGCCGCCCTACAAGGCAGCCCCGAAGTTTCGAATAAACTTAGTTTCAAATAGTGGAACGGCAAAGAGCGAGGGTGAGCTCTTTATTATTGTAATTTTTTGGAACATGTACTTGTGACACGTTTTTCTTTCTAGTCTCTTTTTCGAACAAGACGAATTCTATTGCAATCCCTTTAAGATAGCGGCGGCGTTGCAGTCGTACGTTGACAACGCGTCGTTAAACTTGACATTGTTGGTCGGAAAGCCTAACTTCATGATGGCCGTACCATCACCTACGACAAGTGCCTTATTGCCACAGGTAAACATTTTATGCTCAACGAAATTCGTATTTAAAAGTCTCAATGATTACACCTTAATGGATTGTTGAATAACCTTGATAATCTTCCTGCTAGATAGTATCTGAGAGCCTGTTTAAACTGTAGCTATTTATTTCTATAATTACGAATTACTCTAAAAATGGCGTTATTTTCTTGCTAGGTGGTAAACGAAAATCTTTGCCAAACCCCTGAGCGGTGCCCCTAAAGATGTCCACGAGCAAGTGACGCAACATCTATGGCCCAGTCCTCCCTAACTATTTGAGCCAATGGACTTTCGAGAAGGTGGAAGCGGAAGACGTTTATGTGTTGCCCAAAGCAAATGTTGAGGATGTAAGTCTGGAAGACAACAAGGTCGCATTGACCTTAAACGATGGTCAAAAGGTAATTAATTATTTCAATACATGTCTTAGCGATGTTTATAAAAATCTAAAAATTATTTCAGCAAATTTAAACTGACCATGTCGTCGCTGCTGTCGGTTTGAACGTAAACACGGATTTGGCTGTCGCTTTTGGATTGAAATAGATTCCAATTTTGGTGGTTATCGAGTCAATGCTGAGCTTGAAGCACGACCAAACGTCCGGTTGGTAAGAATCCTTGAACATTTTTCATTTCATATTAATTGTAATACTTGTGATTATAACTTAACCAACATCGACTGCTCTGATGTTGTTGTTAGGTAGTTCAGTAGTTGGTAGATATGAAGCTCCTGTTAAATTAGATTCTAATTATTGGTTTTGGAGTTTATTTTTTATTAGACTGGAGATGCTGCCTTGTTTTGTGATCAAGATTGTGAGCAAATTGGTTCGTCATCGTATTAAACATCACCACCATGCTGTTGTATTAGGGCGATTGGCTGGAGAGAAGAATACTGGCAACGAAACACGGATGAACAACTGCAGTGCACTGTCACCAAGTGCATTCTTCGTCGTATTATTAGTACGCAATCGGTAAATAGTCTGTTTCATGGAGTTTGCATAAATTATTTGTTTTTTATCTGTTTATGTACCATATTGAATATTAATGTTCAAATTATTTACCACATAGTTGATTGTGATGTCGTGATGTTGCTGTTTGCCGTGTCGTTGAAGGCTGGGTCGATCACTGGTGTACAGATGTCTCCTGGGTATGGCGGATACCAAATTACCACGCCGCCGCCTTACTAAACAACGACAACATTCGCAAGAACCGGTTACTACACTGAGGCACACCATTACTACACCACCAAGGCTCCAGAGTATTACACCGCAGCTAATGCTGCCCCGAGTTACATCATCAAACGTACTACACCGAGGCTCCCAAGTACTACACCACCAAGTCACCGGAGTACTACACGTATGTTACCCAGCTTGCTACACCGAGGCTCCCAAGTATTACCTAGTTCCTAGCTACTACACCGAGGCTCCAACTTATTACACCACTAAAGCGGCTGAACACTACACCGAGCCACCCAAGTACTAACCAACGAGGCTCCAGAGTATTACACCACAACTTGTGCTTCCCCGAGCCACTACACCGAAGCCCCGAAGTATTACTCTGCCCCAAGCTACACAACTACAACTGAGGCGGCCAAGTATTACGCAGCCCCGACTAACTACACAGCGGCTGCTCCTGCGTACTACGTTGAACCGGAATACTACACCGAGGTTCCAGTTTACTACACCACAACCTACGCTACACCTAGCTACACCTAGCTACTACACCGAGGCCCCTATGTACTACACTACCAAGGCACCTGAGTATTATAACACTACTTCCGCTGCTCCGACCAACTACACCGAAGCTCCGAAGTATTACTCTATCCCGAGTTACTACACCACAAGGCACCTGAATATTACACCACACCCTACGCTTCTCCCACTTATTACAGGGACGTTTCTAAATACTAGAGTCGAATTTTCAATTTTAATAATGTTCAGATTTGTCGGTCATATCTTAATAATTACTAGTCACTGGGAATTGTTGATCTTTGAAGAGGAATAGTTTTTTTTTAACCTGGGTTATCATTTTGTACGACTTATCTTGCCACCTAAAAGCCTTTGACATTGCGACGTTTTTTTATTTTTATTGAATCTTTCCTATTTCGCATGTTGGAGATGACTATTGCTCTAGTCGCTTTGCATTCCGACATGTTCTAGTGTTTGGACGAACTTCATTTACAGGGCAAGTTACGAAAGAAACGTACTGTGGTGTTTACTAAAGAAATTTGATGTTAACAGCTGGCGTAACAAAGGAGTTGCAGATAGTGTTTGGTTTTTCATAGAAGTTTATTTGAAGGGTCTGGAGTTGATCAGTCACTTGCCTATAACTTATGTAAAACTTCAAAGTTATAAAAAATATACAAGTCTTGAACTAAACATTTTTTCATTATAAGCTATGAAACACAACACACAAAAACATTAAAAGGAATTGCTTTATTGTCCCACCTCCACCCACAATTCCACCACATTTTACAATCACATACATACATACACTTAAATTAACCCGTTGGCTGCCACGCCATACAACCCGTAGGTTGTACTCTACTGTTCTACGCGCCACGTCTGAAGGATCCGTGACCAAAGTGGGACTTGCCATTGCTGACAAGTCCGGGCTGACACGGTGACAGGAGAATCCATCACCGTATCGACAAGGGGGAAGTCCCTATAGTGCATTGCCTTATCAGGCGCCTTGCGGCAAGTTTTGGGCTGGTGCGACTTTCCGACCCCGCGGCATGAAAACCACGAGACCGAACAGCGCACGCAGCCCGTGCTAAGGAGCTAGGGGAGGACAAAGGCGTGGCAGACAACGGGTTAACTAACACAAACACAAACATATTACCAACAACAAATGATGATCCGCGCTGACACTTTGGAGATACCGGCGATGTTTTGGTGTCCATCTTCTCGAAATTTCCTCTGCATTACCTGAATAAAGAGAAAACAATTCTTATTTACTGACATGCCAATAAAAGTTACATAATACAGAAAGAAACAATAATCAGGTTTTTTAGCTCAAAGATTCAAATATGCAATTTTTTAAAGTTTAAATCAAGCTTGCAATGTTGAGAACTGTTAACAGAACAAAGCTCACTTGCTAGTCTTTTAAAAAAAATTCCGGAAGTATACCGGAAGTAACCACAGCGCCTCAACCATTGAGCTGTCGTCAAAATAAACCACATATTCGTGATCCCCATGAAATTTGGGGTCGATTAGGTGGGATTTAAACGAAATCCAAAATTTGGCCAAAATCGAGAATTTTCCTGAACTATAGTTCAGGAAAATTTTCGAAACCGGAAGTACGAAAACGTAAAAAATAAAACATGAACTTTACCACAAATTTGACGAGGATCACGAATATGTGGTTCTTTCGTACGTCAGATGAATATTTACTAAACTACAGACTGAAATGAGTAAACCGGAAGTAGAAATAAAAAATCAAATATCGAAAACCTAACAAGTGAGCTTTGTTGGGGGAATAGTTATCGTTAGTTATCACTAAATTCTTCAACAAAATAACTGCCAATAAATGTTTAAAAAGATGTGCAAAGTAATGAAACTGACTGTTTTGACAGCTGCACATTTTCAAAAAGCCATCTAGCGTTAGAAATAACAAACGTCCAAGTAAAACTTTGTTTGCGCGCAAAAAGGGCCTGATTTTGGAATTATTACACAGACACAGAGTTTAACGCAACTAGACTATTGGTAAATAACCTAAGAAAATAAGTCAATTGTCCGGTACCTGGCCATAATCCCGAGGTAAGTAACTGCAGGTGTGTATCAGCAAAGGGTAGCGACCACTGAAGTGTTCCAACTCGTCGGTGAAGTAAGACACTCGTCGGTGAAGTTGTAGCAGCAAAAGCAGTGAAGCTAGATGAGTGTACGTCGGGAAGATAAGGATGGAGCAGAACGTTGCTGGATGTCCCTCTTTCTTCATGGACAAAGGTCAGCATTAGCATTGGCTTAAGGATCTATTACGTGCTCTGTAAAAAAAATGTATTGCATTAATGAATTGAAAATATAACAGTTAATAAAGCATTTCAATCTTTACCTATACTAAGAAGCACACTGAAGATTTTCATGATAAAAACCGCAAAAATGGAATCACAGCAACCAACAGCCTTACTCCTTAAGGTTGCGGTAAATTTCCTGATGCTAAGGAAAGTGTCATGAAGTATTGCAGTAGCGTGGTGATAGGTTATATTGATGCTTACCTTTATCATATGGGTGAATGGTGCTGAATTTAGTACGGCATTTGACGTGGTGTGGTTGGTGTTGTAGCAGTAATGGGGAAATACCTTGTCTCCACACATTTGTATTCTATGATATGTGAGCTTCACACATGAGTTTTAGGCTTTTGACAACATGATGGGTCTATTGGAGGGAAAGTGACTGAGCGGTGAGCGCTAAGTCAGCTTTTTGGAATGACTGACAGTATGCATCTAAAATTTGAAGAAATAAGTTAGTACAGCATAAAAATAAGGAAATTAGGTCAAGATAAACCTACATATCATACGAAGTTCAATTTGGTATATGAAATCACAGGAATATAAGTATTAATTAGCATCCAATTGTTTCGCCCATTTTGCCTTGTTTCACGATGCAACAACAACAAAGGCGACAGTGGCGAAAGCTGGTAACGAGTTTTTGAATCCTAAGTTCAAAATCGTCAACTTAAGATTCAAAAATCGTTACTAGATGTCGCCACTGTCGCCTTTGTTGTTGTTGCATCGTGAAACGAGGCAAAATGGGCGAAACAATTGGATGCTAATTAATACTTATATTCCTGTGATTTCATATACCAAATTGAACTTCGTATGATATGTAGGTTTATCTTGACCTAATTTCCTTATTTTTATGCTGTACTAACTTATTTCTTCAAATTTTAGATGCATACTGTCAGTCATTCCAAAAAGCTGACTTAGCGCTCAGTCACTTTCCCTCCAATAGACCCATCATGTTGTCAAAAGCCTAAAACTCATGTGTGAAGCTCACATATCGTGGAATACAAATG
This sequence comes from Daphnia pulex, assembly GCF_021134715.1. Taxonomy (NCBI): domain Eukaryota; kingdom Metazoa; phylum Arthropoda; class Branchiopoda; order Diplostraca; family Daphniidae; genus Daphnia; species Daphnia pulex. The sequence continues at coordinate 404,922 of NC_060018.1, read as the reverse complement.
TGTGGAGACAAGGTATTTCCCCATTACTGCTACAACACCAACCACACCACGTCAAATGCCGTACTAAATTCAGCACCATTCACCCATATGATAAAGGTAAGCATCAATATAACCTATTACCACGCTACTGCAATACTTCATGACACTTTCTTTAGCATCAGGAAATTTACCGCAACCTTAAGGAGTAAGGCTGTTGGTTGCTGTGATTCCATTTTTGCGGTTTTTATCATGAAAATCTTCAGTGTGCTTCTTAGTATAGGTAAAGATTGAAATGCTTTATTAACTGTTATATTTTCAATTCATTAATGCAATACATTTTTTTTACAGAGCACGTAATAGATCCTTAAGCCAATGCTAATGCTGACCTTTGTCCATGAAGAAAGAGGGACATCCAGCAACGTTCTGCTCCATCCTTATCTTCCCGACGTACACTCATCTAGCTTCACTGCTTTTGCTGCTACAACTTCACCGACGAGTGTCTTACTTCACCGACGAGTTGGAACACTTCAGTGGTCGCTACCCTTTGCTGATACACACCTGCAGTTACTTACCTCGGGATTATGGCCAGGTACCGGACAATTGACTTATTTTCTTAGGTTATTTACCAATAGTCTAGTTGCGTTAAACTCTGTGTCTGTGTAATAATTCCAAAATCAGGCCCTTTTTGCGCGCAAACAAAGTTTTACTTGGACGTTTGTTATTTCTAACGCTAGATGGCTTTTTGAAAATGTGCAGCTGTCAAAACAGTCAGTTTCATTACTTTGCACATCTTTTTAAACATTTATTGGCAGTTATTTTGTTGAAGAATTTAGTGATAACTAACGATAACTATTCCCCCAACAAAGCTCACTTGTTAGGTTTTCGATATTTGATTTTTTATTTCTACTTCCGGTTTACTCATTTCAGTCTGTAGTTTAGTAAATATTCATCTGACGTACGAAAGAACCACATATTCGTGATCCTCGTCAAATTTGTGGTAAAGTTCATGTTTTATTTTTTACGTTTTCGTACTTCCGGTTTCGAAAATTTTCCTGAACTATAGTTCAGGAAAATTCTCGATTTTGGCCAAATTTTGGATTTCGTTTAAATCCCACCTAATCGACCCCAAATTTCATGGGGATCACGAATATGTGGTTTATTTTGACGACAGCTCAATGGTTGAGGCGCTGTGGTTACTTCCGGTATACTTCCGGAATTTTTTTTAAAAGACTAGCAAGTGAGCTTTGTTCTGTTAACAGTTCTCAACATTGCAAGCTTGATTTAAACTTTAAAAAATTGCATATTTGAATCTTTGAGCTAAAAAACCTGATTATTGTTTCTTTCTGTATTATGTAACTTTTATTGGCATGTCAGTAAATAAGAATTGTTTTCTCTTTATTCAGGTAATGCAGAGGAAATTTCGAGAAGATGGACACCAAAACATCGCCGGTATCTCCAAAGTGTCAGCGCGGATCATCATTTGTTGTTGGTAATATGTTTGTGTTTGTGTTAGTTAACCCGTTGTCTGCCACGCCTTTGTCCTCCCCTAGCTCCTTAGCACGGGCTGCGTGCGCTGTTCGGTCTCGTGGTTTTCATGCCGCGGGGTCGGAAAGTCGCACCAGCCCAAAACTTGCCGCAAGGCGCCTGATAAGGCAATGCACTATAGGGACTTCCCCCTTGTCGATACGGTGATGGATTCTCCTGTCACCGTGTCAGCCCGGACTTGTCAGCAATGGCAAGTCCCACTTTGGTCACGGATCCTTCAGACGTGGCGCGTAGAACAGTAGAGTACAACCTACGGGTTGTATGGCGTGGCAGCCAACGGGTTAATTTAAGTGTATGTATGTATGTGATTGTAAAATGTGGTGGAATTGTGGGTGGAGGTGGGACAATAAAGCAATTCCTTTTAATGTTTTTGTGTGTTGTGTTTCATAGCTTATAATGAAAAAATGTTTAGTTCAAGACTTGTATATTTTTTATAACTTTGAAGTTTTACATAAGTTATAGGCAAGTGACTGATCAACTCCAGACCCTTCAAATAAACTTCTATGAAAAACCAAACACTATCTGCAACTCCTTTGTTACGCCAGCTGTTAACATCAAATTTCTTTAGTAAACACCACAGTACGTTTCTTTCGTAACTTGCCCTGTAAATGAAGTTCGTCCAAACACTAGAACATGTCGGAATGCAAAGCGACTAGAGCAATAGTCATCTCCAACATGCGAAATAGGAAAGATTCAATAAAAATAAAAAAACGTCGCAATGTCAAAGGCTTTTAGGTGGCAAGATAAGTCGTACAAAATGATAACCCAGGTTAAAAAAAAACTATTCCTCTTCAAAGATCAACAATTCCCAGTGACTAGTAATTATTAAGATATGACCGACAAATCTGAACATTATTAAAATTGAAAATTCGACTCTAGTATTTAGAAACGTCCCTGTAATAAGTGGGAGAAGCGTAGGGTGTGGTGTAATATTCAGGTGCCTTGTGGTGTAGTAACTCGGGATAGAGTAATACTTCGGAGCTTCGGTGTAGTTGGTCGGAGCAGCGGAAGTAGTGTTATAATACTCAGGTGCCTTGGTAGTGTAGTACATAGGGGCCTCGGTGTAGTAGCTAGGTGTAGCTAGGTGTAGCGTAGGTTGTGGTGTAGTAAACTGGAACCTCGGTGTAGTATTCCGGTTCAACGTAGTACGCAGGAGCAGCCGCTGTGTAGTTAGTCGGGGCTGCGTAATACTTGGCCGCCTCAGTTGTAGTTGTGTAGCTTGGGGCAGAGTAATACTTCGGGGCTTCGGTGTAGTGGCTCGGGGAAGCACAAGTTGTGGTGTAATACTCTGGAGCCTCGTTGGTTAGTACTTGGGTGGCTCGGTGTAGTGTTCAGCCGCTTTAGTGGTGTAATAAGTTGGAGCCTCGGTGTAGTAGCTAGGAACTAGGTAATACTTGGGAGCCTCGGTGTAGCAAGCTGGGTAACATACGTGTAGTACTCCGGTGACTTGGTGGTGTAGTACTTGGGAGCCTCGGTGTAGTACGTTTGATGATGTAACTCGGGGCAGCATTAGCTGCGGTGTAATACTCTGGAGCCTTGGTGGTGTAGTAATGGTGTGCCTCAGTGTAGTAACCGGTTCTTGCGAATGTTGTCGTTGTTTAGTAAGGCGGCGGCGTGGTAATTTGGTATCCGCCATACCCAGGAGACATCTGTACACCAGTGATCGACCCAGCCTTCAACGACACGGCAAACAGCAACATCACGACATCACAATCAACTATGTGGTAAATAATTTGAACATTAATATTCAATATGGTACATAAACAGATAAAAAACAAATAATTTATGCAAACTCCATGAAACAGACTATTTACCGATTGCGTACTAATAATACGACGAAGAATGCACTTGGTGACAGTGCACTGCAGTTGTTCATCCGTGTTTCGTTGCCAGTATTCTTCTCTCCAGCCAATCGCCCTAATACAACAGCATGGTGGTGATGTTTAATACGATGACGAACCAATTTGCTCACAATCTTGATCACAAAACAAGGCAGCATCTCCAGTCTAATAAAAAATAAACTCCAAAACCAATAATTAGAATCTAATTTAACAGGAGCTTCATATCTACCAACTACTGAACTACCTAACAACAACATCAGAGCAGTCGATGTTGGTTAAGTTATAATCACAAGTATTACAATTAATATGAAATGAAAAATGTTCAAGGATTCTTACCAACCGGACGTTTGGTCGTGCTTCAAGCTCAGCATTGACTCGATAACCACCAAAATTGGAATCTATTTCAATCCAAAAGCGACAGCCAAATCCGTGTTTACGTTCAAACCGACAGCAGCGACGACATGGTCAGTTTAAATTTGCTGAAATAATTTTTAGATTTTTATAAACATCGCTAAGACATGTATTGAAATAATTAATTACCTTTTGACCATCGTTTAAGGTCAATGCGACCTTGTTGTCTTCCAGACTTACATCCTCAACATTTGCTTTGGGCAACACATAAACGTCTTCCGCTTCCACCTTCTCGAAAGTCCATTGGCTCAAATAGTTAGGGAGGACTGGGCCATAGATGTTGCGTCACTTGCTCGTGGACATCTTTAGGGGCACCGCTCAGGGGTTTGGCAAAGATTTTCGTTTACCACCTAGCAAGAAAATAACGCCATTTTTAGAGTAATTCGTAATTATAGAAATAAATAGCTACAGTTTAAACAGGCTCTCAGATACTATCTAGCAGGAAGATTATCAAGGTTATTCAACAATCCATTAAGGTGTAATCATTGAGACTTTTAAATACGAATTTCGTTGAGCATAAAATGTTTACCTGTGGCAATAAGGCACTTGTCGTAGGTGATGGTACGGCCATCATGAAGTTAGGCTTTCCGACCAACAATGTCAAGTTTAACGACGCGTTGTCAACGTACGACTGCAACGCCGCCGCTATCTTAAAGGGATTGCAATAGAATTCGTCTTGTTCGAAAAAGAGACTAGAAAGAAAAACGTGTCACAAGTACATGTTCCAAAAAATTACAATAATAAAGAGCTCACCCTCGCTCTTTGCCGTTCCACTATTTGAAACTAAGTTTATTCGAAACTTCGGGGCTGCCTTGTAGGGCGGCGGAGATGCTCACTGGACTGATTTCCATCGTACTTGGGCGCCACTGTGTTCGACCGCTTTGGTAAGGTAATAAAGCTGGAGCCTCGGTGTCGCAGGTGGGGGCAGCATATATAGTCGTGTAGTAGTCCGGTGCCTTAGTGCTGTAGTACTTTGGAGCCTTGGTGTAGTACTTGGGACAGTATAGGTAGTTGTGTAGACTCAGGTGCCTTGGTGGTGTAGTACTTAGGAGCCTCGGAGGTGTGCACATGCGATTTGGTAGTGTAGCTCGGGGAAGAATAAAACTTCTGGTCTTCGGTGTAATAGCTCGGAGCAGCATAAGTTGTGGTGGACCCTTGGTGGTGTAACTGTAAACCTAACTGTGCAACCTCGGTGTAGTAACTAGTCGTTGCGTATGTTGTTGTGTAGTAAGGCGGCGGCGTTGCGGTTTGGTATCCGCCATACCCAGCGGCATCAGCACACCAGTGGTCAACCCAGAAATCGACGAAACAACCAATAGCTGCACGACGCCATAGTTATGCTAGACAATATTCAATTATAACGAGAATATTATCAAATAGAAAAAAATGTAAATTGATACAAATTTCTACGTAAAAATACAGAATATTTACCCGTGATTGTGACTGCGACCTATTAATACGACGAAGAATGCAGTTGTTGACGGGTCGGAGATGCTCACTTGATTGACTTCTGTCGACTTTTCTCTTTCCTTTTATACAAATTTCTCTCGTAGTCGACATCAACGATACAACGCCCGACAGCAACACAACGCCATAATTAACTATACAATACACGATTTGAAAATTATTAATTAGTCATATCAACAACTGAAAACAAGATAGAATTATTCACGACTTGAAATAAAAATGAACATTTACCCATGATTGCGAACTGATATTACGACGAAGAATGTCCGAAGAATGGAGTTGTTGCCGGGTCGGAGATGCTCACTCGACTGGTTTCAATCGCCTTTTCTCTCTCCTTTTATCCGATTTTTTCCTCACCCTCACCTCCTAAGCCTTGCGGCTATTGGACCTTTTTGATAATGAAGCAACACGTGTCGTTCTCACCCAACCTCTACACCACTGCATGACACGTTTTACGTTATGATCTCCGTGAACTTCGAGCGTCAAGGCCATAGAAAATGACCTTTTTCTTTCTGCAGGTTGACGTTGCCGGGGATGGGTCTACAAAAACCAATATCAAAATACATATCAAATCATAAATGATAATGGCTTAAATTTTAGACTTAAAAAAATACCACATTTGACATTTGAGTCATTTGACTAGTTTCTTCGGTGAATGAATAAATCTTCCATTTCGAACCGTTTGAAGGACATTCGGCTTTTTTTTTTAATATTCTACTGCAAACTTATCTAAGTTTCAAACACATAATCCTTGCACCTGCGGTCGGAAATGAAAATCTAAAAAAAAAAGATAAAAAAAGGTAAATTATTAATATAAAAAAATACAAATCAAAGCTTCTCATAAAACGGTTGAATAAAATCAATAAAATAAGAAATTAGACGCAATTTCTATAGCTCGAATCTCGATAGACTGTCAGAGTTCGTCCGCTATGTTACAACGCACAACTCATAAATGAAGTTAAATGATCCTAAGTAACCATCCAGGAGAAGCGGGGGGAATGGTATTTCCACAACTGATTTAGGAGTATCTAAAACGCAAATCAAATGATTGATTGACAATACCTAAACTCTAGGGCTATGGATTTTGAAACCGCAAATCAACAATGAGATCCTACTGGCAGCTATTTTACATAAATGAATAACATTTACAGGAGCTACCCTTACCCTGTCTTTTACATTGACAGATCTACCATCTTGAATAGTTGATGAAATGATGACCGCCGGAACCTATCGCGTGTCGTTTGATGCTGCATGAACAAAAGGGGAAAAAATTCACCCTGTTACATGACCAACGCGTTTCTGCCACAATAAAGTATGTGCAAGTTAAACAATGTTTTGACACTCGCTTTGTTTTCGTTGCTAAGCAGTTAAATGTGTTGAAATTTGGGTTTTGCTCTTCACACCGAATGTAGACAGAATGGACTCGGCTCGGATATCCAAAGGATCGTTGGCTGCAAACAAATTCACATTATTTTCTGCGATAGCAAAAGCTTCATGTCGTATTTTAATTAGCTTTATTACCTTTTTTAATATATTTTTTTTTTCATTTGGTTTAGCGTTTCGTTTAGTGACTCCTTGTCACCAAAACCCCTCAATGGACAACACCTCCGCGTCATCTGGGTAATACAAACAATTGAATTTGTAGCTTTAGCAATTTGACTAACATGTAATTACGTACCCTCGTTTAAGCCTCGATGGAATGGCAATCCTAAAGGATTCAGGATTGTCCTTTTCCGCCTGCTCAAAGGAGGCGTTGTTCTAGATTTAAATTCTTATTTTAACAGACCGTCCGGTTCAAACTGTAGCCAGTCAAGCAAGGGAAGACACTGCCTGACTGACTCGACCAGGGAGATTACCCGGCCATGGTTAAGAGAAATCGGAAAAAGAGCGAAGAGAGCCGAGGAACGGTTTTTAAGAGAGCCGAGGAACAGTTTTTAAGAGAGCAATGCATCATAGTAGGCTTCCGACTTAGAATCTTGACCCTCCAACAGATTTCATCGAATCATGCGCCTTGCACGTCCCCGTTCGACCAGACATCTCCCTTCTTCCTGGTTGTCGCAGCGAGTGAGTGACCACCGGCGGGCGTTGGTTAGTGGTTATTTAGGGAAACGGGGCCACTGAAGAAGGGAGCCCAGATTATGCACTTGCAATTTATCTACATAATTTATTGATCAATCTTGAATTTCAGCAACGTCTTCTTAGTTTCACCGGTGGATCAAGTCTAAGGAACGGCGGCAAACGAATCAACTGAAATGAAAACGGAGATAATAACTTAAAGTCAATAATTAAATGAGACTGTACATCAAGCATTACCTCAACGGCGATACAGGTTGCAAGACACGACATATTGACAAAATGCTGTCGATAAAATAAGCCCGACAGCCATCAGGCAACATCGACTATTTTGCACAACACTGCATATACTGCATGGACACCAACATAGGCAAATGACACATTTAAGTATGATGTTCAACTACTAGTCTGCACAAGCTCCATTTCAGCGCATCTCTCAACTGGAAAAGGACTGCAAAACCACTGTACCCCATACAGCAAAACCATAAACAGCTCAAACACAAACAGCTCAAACATAAAACTGACCATGGAAATCTATAAAACAAAAGAACAATAAAAACTTGAATTGTTAAAAGATGCAAATAATGATTTACTTGAAATGTACACTTAACTAAAGAAAAAGAAATCTAGAAGATGATCAAAGATCATCAAGATTTCACTTCACCTTTTAAAAAGCAAGGGAATATCTGTTATGTTTTCATCAACAAAAATTTACAGCTCTTTACAAGTACTTTCCACAAAAGCACTTATTTAGAAGCACAAAATTAGATGTCACTTGTCTTCGACATCAAAAACTTAACCCTAACCTACTTTGCCAACTGGTCGACACAATTTTACACACCTACGACAAGTGACAGATTTCTTACGATAAACGAACGACTGAACGGTCCATAGTTAAATGAACGAACGACACCAGCACCAGTCTGCATGCTACAGCTCACCACACCGTTCACTGAGGATCAGACCTCAAGAGGCTGTTAATTCTACTTGGGGGGAAAAAGGCTCAATTACTATCCGAAAACAAAGTGACATGTAACATAAGAAAATAATAGATGCATAGTTAAACTAAGCAATCTCTAATTATTACTTTTACAAAGGAATCAACAGTTTGCAAGCTTTTTAAACCATCTTAACTGTAAAGTCAACAGATGTAAAGCGAAGAGCTAGTTATCAACAAATTTAATGTCTAGCCTTAATACTGTAAAAAAGTTGATCAATTTAATTACTTTAAATTGTTTGGAAGTGCTTCTGCATGTGATGAAAGCCACAAACGGTACAGGTAGCAAGCCTGCAATGCATCAAATCGCACTGCACAGCTCATTGGACTGCAATGGAGAAGTTCAGATTTCACCATGCTGTAAATAGAAAATTAAAAACTCTATTATTATCAGAAACAAGGCCATCAAATAAATAAATGACATGATCACTTTTACTATTGTGAAGAATTTCTACATGGGAATAAACGCATAGCCGGTACGTGCAGCAAGAGACGACATTTTGGTAAACAACAGTTTCAGCATTCAGGCCACATGATCAGATGGAATTGCCGAGTATAAATTGTAGGCTTTGTTATCTGTATAATTCACCACACAAAAATTTACGTTAAATATTCATATCTGGCTCTAGCACACTCACTCTAGGCAGGTGACACTGGTACGGACGGTGTACGGACATACTCTTCTAGTTTTTGAGTTTTCCTTCTCCTTCACGTAATGGAATAAGCAGCCATTTTGAAATTACTTCCAACGATGTCAATTTGTCTTTTCGAAATTTTACTGTTATTTGAAACTTGAGTTGGGACCGGGGTCGGGGTAATGGCTGAAAAAAAAAGCAAAAAAATTATTATAAATTTACAAGGAGTAATTTTTTTAGAAAAATCTTCATTCTAGTCTCTAGAGTCTCTGGAGCTCTGGAAATATCAAACACATTTTACGGTGCAGACTACGTAACACAATCGGTTCGAGTCGATGAAACCAGAAACGTTGAAAGTCGAAGCAATTGTTGTTTATTTCACTGAATTTTGTGAGTACGAAGGTCAATACCGATCAAAACATTTACTTGCTGGTGAGATCTAAGTCAGCAAACTATCGCTATCAAAATAAAAAATCCTGAATTCTGTGAGCACGAAGGTAATAGCGATCAAAGCATTTACTTATTGGGGTGGGATGTATATACGTGTGTCAACAAAGAACAAACCATCGCTATGAAAACAATCTTAATTTAGTAATACTTAAATTTGATAATTTCAGACTAGAAGTGACTGTGCCTCCGCCTAAGTCTACTAATTGACTGCCAAATTAAAAGAAAATGTGGACAAATTTAAAATCAGTGATTTTAGTGTTTGTCTCCCTTCACGTCACATTTGGTGCCTCCAATCCAGGTAACCACAGTTTCAAATGTTGTTGGGTTGTTGGAATTTAAATGGAATCATCTTTCTTAATTGTAGACTACTCGATACAAATGAGTAAAATTAAGGTGCTGACCCTGAACCATGGGAAAATGACCAACTTTAGACGGGTACCAGCTGTTCCTCAATTGAAATGTGTTGGAGGAACTGCTGGCTGCAGAGCATTTATTCCTCAAGTAGTCTTTTTCACAATCTGTTCTTGTTTTGTTAAGCTTTAATTTTGACGTGTTGCCCAATTTCTTTCTTTTACAAGGTGGTGCAGTGTGAGAATCAAGGATCGGATGGAATTACCATTCAATGGGAGTGTAAAACAGACATGGATAATGCCTACCGCTTTGGAAAAATTATGGTCATTTGTGAAGGATACGACTATCCTGGTGATCATTATGTTTTAGTTGGATCCTGTGGAGTAATATTTCTTTTTATAGTTCATCTAAATGTTGTGTTTATAAACAAATTATAATTGCAGCTCGAATATAATATCGATTTGACTAAGGAGGGAATCGACAATCATCCATTTATTCCGATTATTGATATCGGGCCACCATCAATCAACCAAGGAACATCAACCGAGCTGTCGTCGTTGACCATCTTTTTAATCTGCTTGGGCGTTTTCCTTTTTGTAATCGCGATTTTTGGATTGTTTGCATGTGTTGTTTGCTCTGCAAGATCTAGCTCATACCATGTGCATTCCGATATGCCTTTCGCAAGACCTGTTCCTTATCCGGTTTACAGACCTACCACAGTTTTTGTGACAGCCGGAAATAAGGTCGCTTCAAGCAGTGGAACTCGTACTGCCTCAGGATTTGGAGGAATTTGGAGTCGTTAAATGTTTTTAAGCATGGCCATGTTTTCAAGTCACCGTTTCTTTTCTGCCAAACAAAATTTACTGCTCGTTTTATATAAGTTGACTTGCCTGCTTTTCCGTGGCTGTAATTTCGCTCAAAGCCGTTCGGCAATTACCAATTATTCTAATCAATAAAAAATTTGTAATTCAGCTGAAAATTTTAAAAATTAACTGGTTTACTTGCTTGGATGACTCATTGTTAGTTTAGAGGCCCAGTCTACAAATATACGAATCCTGAAATCTGCTTTGTGTAAAACTAGAGTAAATTTCAGTAATTAACCTGAACTAAAAAAAGGAAATTGTCCCCAATTTATGGGTGGACAATATCGGATGGGATAATGAGAGCATGCCCTGAGAAAATACCCAATGACCTTTGTAGCCTATTTTATTTGCAATGTAGGCTACCTAGTACCTACCAAAGGTGATCAGTCATAAACGACAACCAAATTGCAGACATCATAGTTGAATTTAAAAGAAAACAGGGCACTGTATACGTCTCTGGAATGATTGCTGTCATATGTTCTCCGTTATGTAAGACATTAAAACAGACGTTAGAATAAAACATTTAGAAGTTAATATGTTATAGAGGTCTTGTATAAGTGATAGTTAGAAATCATGTATATACAGTTCAAAATTGCAATATTTAACTTTCACAAATCAAACCAAACACTAACTTTTTCGTAGCTTCCGTACAGTATTATTACTTTAAATTGTTCTGAAGTATACTGCATGTGATGAAAGCTACAACCGATACAGGTAGTAAGCCTGCAAGAGGAACACCTTTCACCAGCTGGCTGCAACTATTCCATGTGCACGTTGGAATACAAAGAAGAACCTCAGACTTCACCAGACCGTTAATAGAAAAATAAAAACTCATTTACTATCAGAAACAAAGTCATCAAGTAACTAAATGAGTAACCTTATAAGGTTAAGAAGTTGACCAACATATTCACTTTTACTGTTCTGAAGTGTCTCTGCATGTGACGAAACGTACAGTCGGTACATGGAGCAAGAGATGACATTTTGGGAAAATGTAAATGTACAGTACATCAATTTCAGGCCACATGATCAGATGAAATTGCAAGTATAAATTGTAGGTTATGTTATCTGTAACTTCACACAAAAAATTTACATTTTATAACCTTTCACTCCTTCAATAACCCTAAAAGTGCGAGTAAATGAGTAAACAATCATAAACAGCCCTCCGGCGCCCTCCGGTACCTTGCTAACGCAGCCCACCACAGATGTCGTTGTATAAGCACGATTCCAGTTAATCGTCTTGTTAATTATCCAATAGATGTCAGGGTTTTGTTATTATTAATTGACGTACAATGGAGGGGTTTTTGAGTATAAATTGGTGAGATTGCCTATTTTTATTTAATAAAAAAATATTAACTAGCTAAAATATACAATGTTTTGTATTTACAGGGATAAGGCTGTTGATGAATCAAGCAGTTTTTTCCCCAAAGATGTTTTTGAAAGTTCCTCTGCAGCATTTCACTCCCTCCATGGTATCCCTCAGTCTCCTTGGTCAAACGAAGAACAACTTGTTATGAAAACAAATTCAGGAGGCAAAACATGGTCTCCTAGTAAGTTAAAACGTGAATCTGTGCAAGGTCCAGGTGGCCAAGGACAGGTGCTGAAAATCCAATTACCAGTGCCATTTCCAAAAAAATCGATTCTGAATGCTGGAGAGCAAAAAGATTATTTGTTCACGATCAATAACATCATGAGATCATTTAATAAAGGAGTTCCAGCTGAAGCAAATGATTTTATTCATATGAAGGTATAGTTAAAGATTGTTTAAACTCATTTTACCAGCTAAATTTAACTGGAAAATAATTAGACAATTAATTCCATAATTTGATGTAAAAATGAAAAAAAGGAGACACAAATAAGGCTTAAAGATGAAGTACAGGAATTTCAAATATTTGCTCAAACCATCATGAAGAACAATCCATCTGCCTACACTAATTTAGATCCTGGAATTGCTAAATATGTCAATGATGCTTGGAAGGTAAAAAAGGATTTACCGGCTGTTAATTTACTTCATATTTTATCACTTTTCTATTTTGTATTGCATAGACTAGATTAGCAACTGTACATCTGCATCCATCTTTTTACAAGCTCATAGGAAATATTACTCTTATACCCAAGGAGAACATCATAACCCTAGACATGACTTTAGATAAAACTGTTTTGGAATTAGGCCAAATTCCCTATCAGATTTTCCCTAAGATGAATACGGTAGTAAAAGTAGAACGAAAACAAAATGTCATAAACAATCGATATCCAACAAACGCTCTCGAAAATGAATATCAAGGTATGTTCGACGTTACATGTGTCACATTTGTTACTTACTTACTGACACACTTGAATTTTTTTTTTCTAAGTGAGTAAAGATAGGAACGCTGCTAAACTTGCTCCCAAATACGGAGCCAGTATTGCCATTAGTTCGAATACCTTGTCCTCCCTTGCAGGAAATGTCGGTCCTCTTTTTCGACGTGCATGGGATATTCCGATAACAGTAAAGGAAATTTTTGTTCAAGGTATAAATTCATATTTTTAATTAAATGGGGAGTACTCACATAGAACACAACTAACTGATACTGAACCTCTAGGCAAAATTAAAAAAGTTATTTTTGTTGATGAACCGCTTCCTCCAGCCGAGATGTCTGTGGTCGAAAAAAATGCCTTCTTCAATAGATTTGCCATTAAGCGTCAGTTTAGCACCGTAATTTCCAAATGCTACAAATACCCTGGGTCGGGCAAAAAATACGGACATTCAGAATCAATTGGAGAAAATCCCTTGAATGTCACAGAAGACCTCCCTGAAGATATATTTGAATCTCATGACGTGAATCTTGACAGTATTGAAACATTTGGCGTTGAAAAGAGCACACCCCATCAATCCGAAACTTGCTTACTTGGCAATTCAAAAAACGTCGGTTTTCAAGAAGGACAAATTCCAGAAATAACAGAGAAGATTAAAATCTTGGAGAAGGATGAATCCACTGTTTGCGATTCAGATTCATCAGGAATGTCGCTAGTTATTGATACAGGAAGTGAGTATGGTCAGTCTCCTAAGAAAAAGAGAAAGACTACTGGGGAACACATTTCAAGTGCCGTAAACGATGCTAGTTCACGAATTATAAAGGGTAAACTTTGTGAAAATAATATCAAGAGTCCACTTAAAGCCAGTCAAAGCACAACAACCAATTTGCTCAACGTCATTCTTAAGGATCAAGAAAAAATGATGCAATCACAGCGAAAGCAAAACCCGAAAAACACTTCAACTATTTCAAAAGAGAATCCCCAGAAATATTTTCAACCCAAAAAGAACGAAAACCTAACTTACAGAACATGGGACTTAAAAGTTAATGAAAAATCAGTTCGCCTTCTTGTCCGATCTTCCGTTGACACGGCAATAGTAAGTCCCAAGATACTTAATTATAATCTCATTATTGAAGAAAACAAATGTATTTACCTGTAGGCTAAACCCGATAACCCATTGAAAACGTTTTTAATGGTTCCCAAAACTGAATACCAACCTTGGTACGGAGCAGAGTGCTACTCTCCCCGTGAAATAAATGAGCAATGGATGGATTTGTATCTGAGACCAGAATGCAACCTTCTTCGCAGTAAGTGGGTCATTTTTGTAAATCTTGAAAACGTAAATCAAATCTATCTTGTCTTTTTTTTTTAGTGCGTTTGGATGCGTACTCCGGCCATTTACTTGTTCACGAACAAAAGGACGTTGCATGTCTTGAAGCTGAGAATAGTTTTCAGTATGGAACCCAGAACAAACCAGCAAATTGTCTGAAAAACGTATGGGCTGTCCTTTCTTCCCTATGCGATCTGAATTTAAGCCCCGGGAAGTTCCTGCTTAGACATGGATTTCACGATGGAATCTGTATACAAGTGTGGGAATCGACCGATAAGGAATCCTCATCACTAGATCTACACCAAATTTACGCGGAAATAGATACCACTGCCAACGCAGTTCGTGATGTAGGTGAAAATTGGGTAGCGCTCGATCCTTACGCTGTGTTGCCTATCCAGCGAGCGCTCTTCCGACCACCCCTTACGTTCGAACCCGAAGAAGGTCAGACTCTATTACTTGTACTAAATGTTTTACGGCGATTAAATCTTAATTTTACGTTGGTAGGTTTCAAGAAGATAATACGAAAAAAAGGTGGTGGGAAAAAGAAAAAAAACAAGAAGAAAGAAAGTACGGCCAAAACCGCTCCATGATACTGCATAACTTACCGTTCACTACGATCTCTTTTTTTGTGTGGCAAAAACCAGACAATGGCGATGCTCCAGTTTCCTATTGCTCCTTCCGTTGTTATTAAAAGAAGATGATGCTCACTTCTTTCTTTGGCAACCCCGAATAATGCAAAAATAAATATGTTAAATTAAATTAATGTACCTTGATATGTATTGTCGGACTGTTTCTTCTTGACGTTTTCCCGTCGTAATAAGCAAGAACATACCGTACATCCGCGGAAGTTTAAGTCTAAATTATATAACAAGGCCGTGGTTCCCAGTACACGGTGATAAACCACGGCGAAACACACTAACAACAAGGCATAGGTAGGAAGCACGATCGTGAAAATAGTTTGATGAATCTTTTGTTAAATTTGAATCGAGCAAGAAAAAAAAGTTTTAACCTCCAGCATATCCAATGTTGACAGTCGTATCACGATAATTCTAATTTTGCAGCAGAGGAATGGATGTGTAGCGATGACTTCGTGAATCAAATAAAGAAGGAATTCCGAATAGCAATGGCTTAATCAGATAAATGGTCATTAGTGTTGTTTATAGAATGGGGTGAGTATGAGTCGTTCAAATATAAAAATAAAGTTGCCAACATCAACGTTGATAAGTTCTGTAAGGCGTTGGGAAATTACTGCTTTAAACAGCCGTCCTCAAACCGAATTGTGACTGCGCTAGTGAAAAATGTTGGGAAGGTGGTCTAGAAGGAGTGTCACGAGCATGCGACGAAGCTACCGCAATCGAAAGGCATTGAACCCATTCTTCTGCATTTTTACCATCTTTAGCTTTAAGAACATAAGTCTTGTCGCTGGTAAAAATTTCAAAAGCTTTTGGGATGCTTCTGCCTTGACGTCCTACTTTGACACTTCGAATCTGATTAATTTCGATCGGAGTCGCATCTTGATCCAACTTCTGTAAACAAAAAAACAACAACAATGTTTTCTTAATTTCCAAGCACACTCAGGCATTTCTACAGTACAACAAGTTGCTTACCGATTCCTTGTACGAAAGATGTGCACCTGACAGTGTGAAATAACGTGTCCTCCAGCGTCGGAAAATGAGCCATTTGTTCCTCTTTTCTTTGAGCTGGCCCTCCATCAAAGGATGATTTTCTTGCATAAAACCAGGCGCTCGTTCCGGATGATTGCAAAGAAAACAATTCCACGTTCCAGCAGGTGCATTGAATTCGAACACGTCAAAGAAGCGGTCTTGTTGTAGCTCATGCATCAGGCAATCTTGGTCTTTAGCAGACGGGAAGGCAGACATAACTAGATTCAAGAAAGAGCGGTTGTCACACTTGAGGATATCCCAGCAATTTTTCAAACTGCTGACTGATGCATCTCGTGTACTCAATGCCGAAGTTGACCTTGCCTGGAAAGCAAACAAAATGAAAATAAACTGATTTTTATAAGTGGTTTAGACACGTACCTGCAGGGCAAGAAACATAAGGTGAATCCAGAGTCTAGGATGTTTTGTTTTTAGAGCAAATAAAGATTTTCCATAAAGACAATATTCGCTCTTGCCTTGGCACGTAAAGTGCACTTTGGCGTGTTTTTTTGATCGACGCTCTTCAATGGTACATTTAACAGGTAAAGGTAGTCGCGCCATTAGCCTTTCCATATAGGCTTTAATTTTATCAAGATGTTTGTCACAAAAGTGCTTAACGGCATCTTGCATGGGGTATGGCTCAAAGACGCTAATACGCTGTGACGCTGCCATACCCACAGCATCGTCCTGTCTATTCCTCTCTCCGTTTGGGTTGCCCGAAAAATTGCCAGACTGTGCATGGTTACGTCTCACGACCACTTGTTGTTGGGGCTGCTGTTGACCGGATGGATTACTGAGGGTTACGCTCGAATTGTGGAAAGATAAAGTGCTTTGAGACGCCAGAGTATTCATGGATGCTTTGTGGTGCTGGTTGTCGACAGCAGACTGGATCATTTCGTCGTGCATCTTAGCGCTGCCACCGCCATTCTGCCCAATAGGAGGTGGCGAAGGAGCCAACGAAGACAGGCTTGAAGGAATCATGGAGAAAGGGGTGGGATTCTGAATTCGACTAATGGGAGATAGAGCAATGGTGGGTGAAGGTGTCATGTGATTTCCTCCACCCAAGCCAGCTATGACCCCTATATCGCGAACACCTAGTCCGACATTTGGGTTATTGTGGCCAAAAACCAAACTATTCATTCGTAGATCAGCTTCAGGGTCTTCTTTCATCGTCGTCAAACTTCCGCTGACGCTGCGCATTGGGTTGTTTGCTGAAGATGCAGATATATTGCTAGTGACTGCGGTTGCATTTCCAGACGAAACTTGTACTCGATTGGTAGAAAGACTACCGCGGGAACCCCGACTAGCGAAGACTGCTCCACGTCCACCTTGATTTGGATTGTGGATTCCTGGACCATGGGCCTCACGACTTGGTCCATAAGGCGTTCCACCAATAGCCATTTGATGAGATGAACCAAATCGGGCAATGTTCCCCTTGTGTATAACAGGTCCAGCAGGGCTAGGGCTGAGTCGATTGGTACTCATATGGACCGCATTGATCCAGCTCATAGATCGATTCATGACAGCGGCTGCAACCGCACTGCTACCGGGCACTGTAGGTGGTGTAAGCCTAGGTGTAGAGCGACTAGCATCTGCCTGTTTTGTTCTGCTGCCAACTACTCTGTTACCAGAATTGGAGACACTATTGCTGTTACTAGTCGAAGTAGTCGTGCTGGGATTGGTAATGTTCAAGCCGCCAGGTCCAAATGTCAAAAGGACGGGAATGCCTTGTGAGTTATAAACAGGTGTGCCACTGAAGACAGCACTAGCTACTGAAATCGGCACACTCATATTACCGACATTAACGAATCCGCCGAGTGAAGCGCGATTGTTGTTGGAAGTTGCGTTGTTGACACTCGACAAGTTGCCTGTAAAACCTTGAAGTGGCAACGAGAGTCGATGATGATTTGTAGCGGTGCCATGTTGGTTTTCCCCGTTGACTTTAAGGACAGTGACGTTGGCGTTGTTCTTGGGAACTCCTTGTCCACTACGCTGTGCTGATAGGTTTGATTTCATTTGTTGATAGATGTTTTTGGCGACACTGGGTGCTGCTTCTACGTAGCTTTCCAATTTGTTGACAAGTCTTTCAGTAAGCAATTTCGGGTGAGTTGCACACAAACTGGCTACTTCTCGCAACAATGAAGGGATGTTATGATTCTCTGCTTGAATAATCTGTTGGACGACGAAGTCTAAAGCTTCCTGACCGCGGTCTTCATTTACTTGCCCTATACGGGCTATCACTTGGGCGGCCAAGCAAACAACTGACGGCGAAGTCTCAGCCGCTTCTTTGATTCTTGATGAATAATCTAGCAACAAGGAGGCCTTGTACGCTGCCATTTCTGTCAGAAGCTGTAGTGTGGCTGGAATGGCGGAAGGCACAGAAAGACAATCACAAAGCTGAGGTAGACTTGCTTCCAATAAGGCAGGCTGATTGCGTGCGATTGGACCAAGAAGACTCAACAATGATATTTTTTCCGGTGTATCACAGAGGGGTAATAGCGATGCTAGGGTCATCACATGTCCGTGGATTGCTTCTCGATTTACAGCATATACCTGGGGCAGCACTCGAGCTAGTGCATAATTACCTACATCAATGTCAAAAAATGAAATCAAAATGTTCAACTATAATTAGAAATCCTCCATATAAAATTGTCAACCTGATATAAACGAATCAATGATTGGTTGAATATGCTGGGCCAGTAAATCCGAGTTGTTAATGGCTGCAAGGGAGAGATAGGAAGACAGATTTCGCGATAGATCACGATTTCCTTTGTGTAGAAACTTCACAGCTACTGGCAGTGCTAATTCCATCACCCCTCTCTTGCTGTAATTCTGAGGTGTAATAAGTAAGAAATTAATTTTTGAATTAAAGTTACACAAAATATTTTGGTGGAAATTTGGAATTGGATGTAAGGAGAACTAACCAAAAATATGCATGAAAGAACATCAGATGCAATTTTTGTATGTGGTGGATCTTCTCCCTTGCTGGATGGTGCCAAACTGTGACAAAGACAAGACTCAAGGAGAGCAACCAAAGCATCTGCATGTTTTTCAATAGAGCCGGTTTCTCTGTACATTTGAAACAACAAATTTAATTTTACACATAAAAAATATTCAAGCTTTGTTCACAGGTTCACATATAACTAATAGAATAAAAATAAAAATGGATTACCTAATGGCAGAAGTCACTCTGGTGATGCAAATTTCAACAACACTCTGATCGTTTGCATTTCTTTTATATTCAGAAAGATGAATAATCTCTCTAATTTTATGAATAACTTCAGAAAGATCTTGAATGATGGATTTATCATCAACAGAAAAAAGGTCTCCAGCCTAAACGTTAGAATGCATCTTGATAATGAAACAGCAAATAACATTGACAAAACTCGATAAACAACGACTTACCTTAGACAAATCTTTTTTTGTCAAAACTTGGGTGAATAACTCATGCATTTTTTAGGATCCTGTGGTTGAGCTGCTTGAACTTTATTATTGAAAAAAATAAAACACATAAGAAAGTAGGACTTGCAACCTGTAGAATGCACTGACAACTGGGTTGTTGTATGTGGATCATATAAGCATTTTGTAGCAACAATACCTCAACAAGAATTATTATTTACAAAAAACTTTATGGAAATAGACAATTTCACATAATTAAGCACTACCAATGAACATCAAGATAACAGACAAACTTCATCAGGATCTATTGTTTTTCAGCACACTAACCTGTTTTAAGTATGTGACATGGTGATGTTATTCCAAAAAGTGTTTGTAACTGCAATTTAAGTTTTGTAGCATCAAGGTTAATTAAAACTTAAAACTTGCTGATTTAAATAAAACTTCTACACTGCACTTTATAAAGAATAAACGTTTACAAAAACAGAGAAAAAATTAAAATAATTTAATCTTATTAAACTTGTCACAGTCCTGAAAAAAAAAGACTCTTCTTGCACGGCTTACATTTTTATTGAATGGGTCAGCAACCCAGCCAGCATTGCCAGCGCCAGCACCAACGCAAAATACTTAAATAAGATCAAATAACCGAAAAACCAGAGCTATAGACTCCGGAAAAACCATGGAAAAACCAGGAAAAACGATTGATCAATAACAAATTTCAAATTTTAGGTGCTTGAGGTGACCGATATTGTGATTTCCTATTTGAGTGTATTTAAATTTTCAGTAAAATATTCATCTTGTAAATCTATCTTTTTCTGGTTAATTTGGTGTCAAGAAAAAAAAACTATTCAAATGTAATTTGACAAAACAGTTAGAAACGTTTGCTACTTTGATTTTTCAGACTTCAAATTTCTAACCTGAAATTAGAATCGTTTCGAAAAATTTGCTTATGATTATTCTATACATACGTTATAAGATACGCATGTGATTACACAATGCAAGAATCCCCGACACACCCTACCCCTACAACGTTGTTGAAAAAAAATTCCATGTTTTTTGTTTTGTTTGTAATATTTTCTAAAGTGCGCACCAATTTTGCTTTTATTGGCACTTCTGAGACCAGTTTTTGACTTTTCGCGATTGTCATTTGTTCTCTCCTGTATTCAGCGTTAGTCCACCCCCTCTTTGCTCATTTGGTATCCTCCCATTTTTTATTGCCGCTGCCGGAGGCTGCCGGTTTCTTCTTCTCCGATTTCTTCTCGCATTCTCTTAAAAAAAACAAGAAAGATTGTGCCTCGCGCCTAGCGTCGCCAGTTTCCCTCCGGGACTTTTGGGGTTTAACTTAAATGAGGGAGTGTGCATAATACATTTTTGGGGGTTAGGGGTAAGGTTATATATAGGTTAAGTATTTTTTCGCGCAATGTAGGGTCGGCAGGGTGATTGCTTGGCGCTTATTATAGACATCATTTTGGGGTGTAACTGTAATCCAGGAGCACGCCTAAGTATTTTTTTTTTTTGTTTACCTTTTGACCGGTTTCACAACTTGTATCATTTGGATCCCTATCATGTTGGAATTGAAGCCATTTAATGCACCTTTAGAAAGCCGGACTATCTAGGCAACAAATTTTGTTTTCTAATGAAGAGAGGGCAGAATTTTCTTCAACTCACTTATAGATTAGCGAAGTGTGATTTATGGATCAACTTAGTCGAGTAGCCTAGTGAATTTCTTACTGAAGCATTTTAAGTCGCATTCTAATTTATGCAACCAACTCCGCGGATTATCCTCCACGAATAACCAATTCCATTCGTCATCATTTTTCTAAAATAATTTCTCATGACCAAAATGTTAAGCTCTATGTACCGCTTTTCTATTCGAAACTCGGTGTCGTTGTACAGCTGTCACAAGCAGGGGTATGGAGAGAAATCGAACACAGTTTTTATATAGCAAACCGCGATTGGTTGTATTAAATTCCAACTCTTAACACGTACTAGTTATACAATGCCAGGAATGAGGGAGCAACGCAATGAAGTGAAGCCATGATTTTAAGACAATAAGACTAGTTTTATCATATGAATGCCCTCATTCCAGTTCGCAAAAACGCTGAAATAAGAACAATTTAGAGAAACTGAGTTTGTGTTTCATAACAGTATTTGACACGTTTAATCGCCTTTCTCCAGCGAGAAGCATTTTCATCATTCTCCAATGGCGGCATCTCTTCTTCGGCTTTGGCTTCCTCACCACCAGCAGGGACATCATCTTCATCGATACCCAAACCCAATTTCATCATGTGGTAGATGCGAGAAGCATGGACGTCTGGCTCTTCCAGGGAGAAACCAGATGACAGCAGAGAGGTTTCAAACAGCAACATGACCAAATCCTTGACGGCTTTGTCGTTCTTGTCAGCCTCTGCTTTGACGCGCAGGGCTTCGACGATGGGATGGTCGGAGTTGATTTCCAAGTGCTTCTTGGCGGCCATGTAATCCATGGTGGAGGTATCCCTCAAAGCCTGAGCCTTCACTACATGATACGCTCCATGTTGACGGTCCAGCCGTACTGGGAGGTGACGATACAGCAGGGAGACTTGAAAATGACGACCATCTCGACTTTCTTGTCCGTTTCTTGTGGCAAAAATAAAAGAATTTCAATATGGAACATGGAAAACTTACATGAAATTGAAATACCCGATGATGGAGAACATGAAGACTAGGATGAGAGCCAAAACGGCAGTGAGAACGATGGACCTGCCGTTTCGCGTCACTGAGCGGATGACGTTGAGCAGCGTCTCCTCGCGGTAGACAACGTCAAATAAAGGACGGAGAAGAAGAAGGGATGGGGGCTGAGTCCGAGGAAGCAAAAGATGAGGTGAACGACGTGGTAGACAATCTCCGTGTCCGTGCAGATTTGTCTGACGCTCCGCTGGAATGTCCCGGCGTTGGACATGATGCTCAGCAGATGGACGCCCTTCAACACTACCGTGGCGGTGCTAAGGAGCATCAGTGTGGGTTGAGGGCCGGCTGAGCAAATAAGCCGGAGGATGACTGTCATGACGAGTCCTAATAACCGACGGTTTGGGTAACGTAACGTGATGGCCACAGCGGCGGATAGGAGCATGACGGCCCAGATGAGACCTGAATTAATAAACGAAAAAGATCGTTGAAAAGATGGAAATGGGAGTCACTGTTTAAAGGTGTGCAGACCTGAGAGGTGAGTGCGAGGATCAGGAGCCGGTCCGTCAGTGTCAAACGGGTAAAAGAAGGCGACAATCAAGTTGATAATTACGGCCAAATTGAAGAGGATTTGACTCCAGATGGACAAGTGCGAGCTGACCCAAAAGAGAAACGGCTGTCCGGGCAATTTCTTCTGCCATTTCATCTCGTCAAACATGTCGTCGACTCCTTCGAAGAAGGCGGCCACTTTCGATCCCTGGTCGTCGCGCTCCGCCGTGTGGAAGACGCGCACTTTCGTGTCGTTGGTCGCACATTTCCGGAATGGGGAAGACAATCTGCTCCATCGTCCGGTCGTGACGGACAATTTCGATTTGCGCCGTGTGATCGGCGTAGCACTGCAGGGCCGCATCACCACTGACTCCGTCCACTGGCGGCGGTTTCATCAGGGAGGCCAATTCTTTGTTGTGCTGCGCCAACTGGTGGCACAAAATGTAAATGTTGTGGCCGACTTCTTTGGGACTAGTCGCCTCTTCTCCACCGACCAAACTTTTCTGATAGGCTTAGCAGGCAACGTCCACTAATTGGTGAGGATTCATGTTGTACAGGATCCTTTCCGCGTTCTCGCTGTCGCCACGACTCTCCATGACGGCCAGCAACAACTTGGAGGCGTTGTTTTTCAACTCCAAAACAAGATCCATTCTCCGTTTTCCTAAATAATTGATCAAATAATTATTAGAATCAAATGGAATGAAAGGAAATTGTTACCTAATGGATTGATGTCGGTAAGAAGAAGAGCCGTGATGATGTCCAGTCCATTCGACTCGTGAGTGGCGATGCAGTTTTGGTTTTCGTGACAAGGTCCTTGGCAATATTCCGTCAATGTTTCCAGGGTTTGGTTGATGAGGGTGACGTTGTGCTCATTAATGTAGAGGCCGAGCAGACCCAGTTCGCCCGTCGTCGATCCGCAAATGCAGTCGAGGAACATGAGTGTCTCTGACACTAAATTGTAACTGTTTTTGTTGGACTGGGCCCGCAAAAAGTTCTGCAGGTCTCGATTGTGATTCTCACACAGCAACTGCAGGAAGCGGAAGACGGGCAGCATTACCAGAACCTTGGCCGAAAACTTGGACTCCATGTCCGAATCAGTTGCCGTAGTTAACTTTAAGGGCGAATTAAATTTATTTTTGTAAGAATTTTAATAAAATCACGAATTCAAGTTTTGTTGTACCGATTTGGGTTGTTGTTGTTGTCTCACCAAGTCCTCCAGCGTCGAGTTGACACTACTCAACGTCGTTGTAGTCGAATCATCCAGCCTGGAGCTGGATACTACAAGTGGAGGACAATCTTGGTTCCTCTACCCATGGGTTCTCTGTGATCAGGCTTGATGGTGAAAGAACCACCAGCTGAAGATTCCCAAACATACTGCTCATCATCATTGTGCTAGGAATGAACTGTCACCTTGTCGGCAACCAGGTAAGCAGAGTAGGAACCCACACCAAACTGACCAATCATGGAGATGTCAGCTCCGGCAGAGAGGGCTTCCACTAAAGCTTTAGTTCCAGACTTGGCAATAGTACCCAAGTTGTTAACCAAATCAGCCTTGATCATGCCGATACCACTAAAGAGAAACAGAACAGTCAAATTCGTGTTCAAATAGGAGGAACTAAATTTCTCAACTTACGTATCCATGAGAGTGAGTCATTCTTGTTGGGGACAATCTTGATTTTAAGATCCTTGCCGCTGTCCAACTTGCTTGGGTCAGTCAGGGATTCATAATGGATCTTGTCTAGGGCATCTGAGCAGTTGGAGATCAACTATAGAAGGTGTTGATAATCAAGCTCATAAGCTGAGCAATCTTGGCCTGGAATGTCAAAGTCTCAGCTTCATCTTCCATTTGAACTTCTCCAGGCATCTAAAAAGGGAAAGGAAAATATTTCAGTAAGAAATGTTTGTCAATTGTGGTAGATTGCACTCACAAATTGAAATTCTACATACTATCTATGGACTTGAGGCATACCAAAAAATGTGTAAATAACCAATTTGTTTGTCTAAACCAGTAGTAAAACTGGTAAAACTTACTTTGCTTTTAAACGTAAACAAACAAACCCGACGCTTTTCTGTTCACGTTTGGTGGGGATCTACATGTATACAAGGCCGCCGGGCAGTCGTAAAAACTGCCACCAAATTCGCTTCTTGTTAGGCCTGCAAACTATAGCTTTTGGGTTGACACACATCAAGCCGGGAAAGTGAGCCCGTTCGACTTTGAATCGCTGTGTAAAAAAATACAGCTATTAGTATATCTTCATGTGATCCATTTTGAAGACCTTTCTTTGTTTAATCTCTTTCATACAAAAATTTTCGTGATAAGAAACACATTTACGTAAATTTTGTATTAATGTTTAGTGTCGTTTTGAATTTGCAGTTTGAATTGCAGCGGTGGCGTTTCGAAACTGAGCCCCGTTTGACTTAGAATCGCTGTTTTAAAAAATGAATATATTATATCTTCGTAAAATGTGATCCATTTTAAAGAGATTTCTTTGTTTAATCTAATGCCTACAAAAATTTGCGTGATTGGTGACACAATTACGTAAATTTAAGTGTCTAATTACTGCAATTGAATTTTGCAGTTTGAATTGCAGCGGTGGCGTGTCGAAACTGAGCCTCCTTCGACTGTGACTAGAATCCCTACGGGAAATTTGGCGCCATAGCGTTTTATGGCCACCGCCGCCGATCGTGAAAAGTTTGGAACGTAGGTACAAACAACTTTCTGCTGATGACGTTTTTGAAGATTCGTTGTCTGTCAGAATAGTGCTTCGCATTCGATTTAAAATCGAAAGAAGAGTTGCGTATAGTGTTGCATTGCTATGTTTGTGCTGGTTAGAAGTGGTTAAATTTCTTACTTCGAAACCGGAGAACATCGTCTAGCTTCACTTCTTATCCCTCTATTCAGTGCCAGTTTCGTTGTTACCAGTCGTAACACGTGAGAAAAAGTAGATATTTCTTGTATCAGTCTGACAAATCAGATTGGTATATACATCATCAGTTGACTACAGTTTTGCATGTATGCTTATCCTTGGTTTTCATAATGGAGAATGCTACATTGGAAGCATCTTTGAGAGTAGAATTCCGGGAGAGTCGTGTGGGCAATGAAATGCTATTGATAAATGGGTGCAAGTACATGGTTAACAGGCGGTCTGGTGATACTACATATTGGCGTTGCATTTACTCCTGGTGCCATTGTCGGGCAGTCTTTAAGGGAGGACAACTACGATCAGCAAGAGGCACCCATGTTTGCCCTCAACCTCTCCAGAATGAGACAGCGAATAAAAACAAGTTACAGCTGCAGTCAAATTCAGAAGTAACTCAAATGATTGTTGATGTTGATACAATTCCAAGCAAATCTCTGGACAGTACAGACTATATTATTGAAACTGAAACATCAGAAGGTTTGTTTTTATAGAAAGCTTTACTAAAATCCTTTATTAATATTATTTTATTTTATAGCCAACAGTTTTTTGGAATTTGTTGAAGACAAATCCGTTTCAATAAAGGTAAGTTTTGAATACTTTGTTTTTAAGTTGCAAGAGGTGCTCAAGGAACAAGGACACAAATCAATTTGAACTTTTTGTGAACTTAGACTGAAACTCCTGATGAAGACTTGAATGATGTTGACTTTGCTTGGAAACAACGAATTCTAAAAGGGCTTAAAGTTTATTCTGAAGCTGAGCAACATCGTCGCTTTAAAATTGCCTATGATAACCGCAAAGCCTGGATTGACAACAGAAAACATTTCACTGGTATCCATCTTTTTCTTTTTTTTTTCTTTTAGACCAGCCAATTTTACTCAATTGTTTTTGTTTCAAATTATTATTATATTTACAAGAAAAAATTTCGGGGTGTATCAAGAAATGGGCTACCGGCAAATCTAGATGGACATTTTGTAACGATTGGCCGACTCGGAGCCAGTGCATGAAGCTAATCAAACCTGAGCGTGGGTCTGGAGTACTAGTTGAACAGCCTCTAGTACCTATCAAGATAATTGAACACGTCAATCCTCCACCGCAATTGTCTACTGAATCTACAGTACGTAAAGAATCATTTATGCATCTACGATTCCAGGTTTCCTGAAATTTAATTCGCTTCATGTAATTGTTTTTTCAAAGGAAAAAAGCGTGGATAGTGACTTGGAACCGGTCATCAAAAAGGAATCTGTAAAAAGACACGAAGGAAAAGTCAACGAGATCGTGAATTCTAGTGAAAAGAACCTAGGCAAGAATAAAGCATACAAAGTAAGTTTCCTACAAATCTAATTCAATCAATAGGCAAGGTCTTGTACTAATTTTTACCTTTGCAGTCGTTTAGAAACGAAGGGAAATGTCCAATATGTGGGAAGGTGTTCCAGTCATCTCTTGAAAGACACCTGAATGTTCACTATGGAATTAAGCCTTATAAATGTGATCGTTGTGATAAGGTAAATATTTGACTGATATTCGTTTTTCTTGAAATTTATTAATAAGAGTTTTCAGACGTTCTCCCAGGAGCATAGCTACCGTTCCCATGTCAGATTACACAACTCTGACAAACCGTTTAGCTGCACAATTTGCCCGAAGGTAAAGAAATTGATTGCTTTAAATTTGAGTTGTTGCTTACCAGTTGCACTTTTTATTTTTAAGAAATTTACGTCAAACGGCACATTGAAGAGGCATATAACGAGTCATTCTAACGGAAGAACATTTCCATGCAATAATTGTGGAAAGGTTGTGTTTTTATCAATATCTTGTTCTTGTTGTTCTGAATAATGATTTCATTTTAAATCGAATTTTACAGGTGTTCCGGAAATCTGAATTTTTACATTTCCACACCTTTAAATGTCACCCCCAGAAAGAGCTAGCATCTGAAATGGTAAGGCTAATGTTATTTTCTCAACATTCTGTTTTTTAAAACTTTTTTTGCATTACCGTTTCCCTTACCATAATTATGAAGATATCTGATATCGATGGAGAAAGCGGAACCAAGCTAGCCATTCGTGGGAAGACCTCCACTCCAAGAAAAAGGAGAATTGCACGCAACTTCAATGAAGAAGATGAAGAGTACCCAACTAATCTATCCAAAAGAAGAGGTTTGGTAAAGGAAGAACAAGGGGAAAGGAGAGAGCAGACACAACATATCTACATGGATAAAAAAGGAGAATCGTCCAGATCGTCGAAGCGACAATTCACTCTAGAGGAATTAAAGTACGCAGATTTTCTGCAGCCTAAAGTTGTACTGTCAAAATCGTTAAGCGTAATTATTACTCAGATGATGTCTGAAAGCGAAAGATCAACAACATGCAACAACGCCATTGTTAATCTATGGTTTCACAATTATGCGAAACCTTGTCAGTTTTAATATACTACTGCGTACTTGTAATTACTACTAGTACTACGGCGTAGCACGCCATTTATTAATTACCTTTGGTTGGAACCCATCTTGTATCCTTCCTGCCAGGCGCACCCCTTTTTTACTTCAAATTTCAATTTGATTTTATTTATGACGATGCGTACATTCTGTAAATTTGATCGCTTGATTTTTTGCAGATAACCATGCAGATCTATCTTCATTTAATGATAGGACCGACGAGCTTGTTGAATCTTAATCGAGGAAACGACTCACTGACGTTTGATTACTTGATGCCTACCATCAGTTTTGCTTCTATTCTACTTTTCTGAAGATTTATTTGTCCCACAATACAATTTTTGTTTTTCTCGTCAGCTCGCCTTCATTCTGGGAAGAGAAAGTTTCGTTACGGTTTAGATCAAAGATGAGAAAGCTACTAAAATTTATCAGAAGATTTGCACATCTTGTTAATAAGACAAATGGGACAGTTTTGGAAATCGCCCCACTTCTAATTTGTAGCTTTTGACAAACTGCTTGACGGGCCGATCATTTAAAACGTCCAACAGTGAACGGTTCATCACCGTAAACTCTATTGTAGTCACATTGAAAATGAAAAGTAGTCCGGTGAAGCATCAGTCAAAGTTACTCATGCGTATTAAGACATAATTATAAATGCAAGTGCGTAATTTCATTTTGGGCTCAGTTTATCATAGCTAGCGGTAGCTTGTAATAGCTTTTCAATCGGCCAATGCCCATAGAAAAAACCATTACAATGAATCGGGCTCTGTTTCAAGTGCTTTTCCCAATTTTTCTAGTCATTATACCATCACTTTCACAGGTAAATATTACAACACTATTTTTTTTAACTTGTCTAAATGTCCCGGATCGAACATTAGATTTCCTTCGGAACACTTGGCAGAGGATTAAACTCGGGGTACTTACAAAATGGAGGACTTATCTATCCAAATGGTGATGGATCAGGGCCGCAAGCAAGCAGTTTGGCTGCAGCAATTTATGGAGTAGCAGTTCCTCCCGGATTTAGCCAGTTTTCGGCTTCGGAAAATTTCTTTGGGGAGAACAAAGGCGACCTGTTTTCGGATAGTTTCGGAGGCAGTGGAATAAGCGATGGAATCAAGCCTGCCGATTTATTACTTGGGACAGGTACATCCGATAAGTCTTTACTTCCATGCAAAATCTAGAACATACAAAAAAATTTCCCTTTATCGAAAATAGGAATACATACAGGTGGCAACGGCGGTGGCCAAAGAGGAAGTTATTCAACATATATATCAGATTTTTCAGCGTTTGGTGATTTTGGGCACCATGCAAACAATGACCAAAAACCGTCGTCATCTAGTTTAGTAGAGATCGACCCAATTGCAGCACGATTCGGGGTTGTGATTCCCAACGTAGATCAAGTTCCATTTGATCCCTCCCTTAGTGGATCTACAGAAACATTCAGCGGAAGCACTAGCACTGGTAGATAGTCTTCACTTATTTGCTATTTGACATAAAGACACTGGGAATTGACTGGGATGAGGTGTTTTTCACATTTTAAAATCACAAATTCACTTGCTAACACGAATGCAAACATGTTTCCTCTGTAAAAAAAAAATTAAATTTCACAAAGACCTATTCTTACCCAAAACGATGCGACAGCATGACGATTTAAGACGACAGCAGGAAGCGAAAAAAAAAAATTAGTGGAGGAAATTTCAATTTATCTCCAAACGCACAGGTGCAGATAATGGAAGAAAGGACCTTTTCGATATTAGTCCAGTAGAAACCAGCATTAAATTTGATTTACCTACTCGCACTTCCCTGTCCGATGTCGTTCAGTTTCCACCTCAGTTTAGTACAAACATCAACAATTTATCAGTTGGTAATTTACAAATAATTTTCAAGTGAATCACATTGTCATAACTTAAAAAAAAAAAAGAAAAAATGAGCAAGTCGTTATTTTTAACCAGCTTTTGCCAGCCAGAATGGATTGCCTAGAATAGATGAATCTTTCTCAGTGGACACGCCATCAAACAGCCCTTCTTCAAGTGATGTCGGAAAGAACCAAGTGGATGTTATTACAACAGCGTTCAAGTTTGCCGATGACCAGATCATTAAAACGGAAGAAATAAAACGAAACTTCGAACATGCCACCGCTGCTCACACAGCATCTGGCAAATACACCGCTAGCACATCATCTACCCAAATTGGGGACCCAACGAAGAGTAAATAATCTGGAATAAAATACTATGTCACTTAAGATTTTACATAGTACATTCCATTTCTACAACTTAGATCTTGAAAAAGGAACTGGAAACGTTCGCACTGTGACCATCAAAGAAAAAACTGATCAACCAAAGACAAAAATTCCTCCTAAACAAAAGGAAACTACAAAAACGTCTAACGAGTTCATCGTTTCTCAAATCAAGTCCACCTCACCGTACGTTTACCGAGGCAGCCAACGTGGCCAACAAGAAGCGCAAGAATCGGAAAGAGACACAATTATTACTGAGGCACCCGAAAATTTACCGGAATTCCAATATCTAAAGGCAGCTGAAAATGAATCTTACACTGCTCGTCCAAAAGAACCCGTAGCAACGTATAATTCTTACGGCTTCCTTACATCACCTGGCTACCGCACACACCAAAATTAGTTCTCAAGGTTCACATAGATATTGTAAATTTTCTAAACATAAATCTGATCGCTTCCTTCTTCCGAAATTGAACAATAATATTTTTTCGAACAAAATTATAATATCTATTGAAATTTAACTGCCGCCCAATGAGTAATAATGTGGACTAAGGCGAGGAGATGGCGAAAATAACTAGCGTATTTTAAATATTTGAAACATCTACCGTTGATCAATTCGGAGTCTCGGAAGGGATGGTCTCCGTAAATCCTGGTAAGGCAACGCGATTAGGAAAGACATACGAAGATCTGTTCAATGAAAAGCATTAGTACATGTGTTTATAAAAAGAAAAAAGATGCAACTGACTAACTTAATATTGTAGCGACAGTCCTTCAGGTGGTTGCTGATATGTGAGCTGCTTTCAAATCCCCAACGTTCTACAGGGCTGAAAGAAGTGCTGAAAGACCACCGCTAATTTCGAACCAAAACAAAGGATATTAAATTGTTGTCCAGAACGAATCCAATTCTTTTTACTCTACTTACATGATGTGTAATATGCCAACCTCCTTGCTGGGATTTTTGCCAATGAGCAGTAACCAGACCACGGTTGTAAAGTAGAGAGCGAGCTACCTCGCGAAGAAGTTGGCACGTAACCGACAGGTGACACATACTAAGGTAAACACCCCGATAAAATATCTACAACATCATCGACATAGACATCTGTAATCCAAATAGGCCTACCTGAATCCATCCAAGTAACCGGCTATGGTTCGAAGCACCTCGAATGGAAGATCAGTTAAACAGAGCTCACCAGGAGTACTAACATGATCAAATGCAGAAGAATTGGTCCTGGTAACCCCAAAACTCTCAACGATTGAACTGTAAATGACGCGATGGTCTGGGTTAACTGGAAACATACGTCGTCGGGCAAACGAGCATCCGTATCTAAGGGCCATCACGCATTGGCGAAATAAAAATGAGAAATATTTGGAAAAGAAAATATTTTAGTTACCTGGCTAGGGGGCACCTTTGCTCCATCCATCCGTCTAGACCACCATGTATTTCGCTATGCTAAAACAAACTTGAACGTTGGTGATCTGATATCCTAATCTGTCTTTGTCACATTACCCAATTGCGATAATGCCAGGCGAATTCATCTCGGCGGAAGTCTTGAGCGCAGATAAACGTATACATCGACTTGGGTTTGTTCTGGTAGCGCGGTATGCACTCAATCGACAAGTCAAGGCCAAGAGTCGTAAGCAATGGTAATTCTGGGGGGTTTGCTGGTAAAAGTCCCGAGTTTCCAGAATCTGCAAATGCTGCGTCGACGAGCTCATTAATACTACTATCATCCAGTCCGTTACTTATATCACTAAGTGTGTCTTCTTCAACTACTTCATTTTTTGAGTATGGATAATCATCTTGATTAGAGACCGAAGCTGTTTTTTGTTTGTGTCCAGTACTTTTGTTGAAAAGCTGGGCGCAAACGCTTTGAAGTAATCCTGGTGGTTTTTTGCGTCGACCCCAAGGAGATTCGTCGTCGGTGGAAATGGCGCTTGAAACGCTCAAAATGCTGTTATCACTTCTTTCAGCAGACTGCCTTGGAGTGCTCACATTGGACAAACCATCCTCAGAGGAAATGGATTTGAGTTTCTTTTTTATAGATGGCTCCCACAAACTCAAAACTAGGGGAATTGCAGGATGTCTTGGTGTGAGGTTACATCGCATAAGTTTCTGAATTTTTCTAGGAAGATTCATCCATACGTTCAAAATGCGTTGATCACGAAGTGCCAAGGCCACATCTATATCAATACCTTCATTTAGTTGAAACATTTTTTAAAATTATTTTTGTTTTTCTCTACCTAACTGCTCTTCTCGGAGTTGGGGATTGATCTGAACAAACGGAATGTGGATTTGCCTTTCCTTGGTGCACAGTGGCCAACGATTCCACTCTGCATTGCATGGCAAGCAGCTAGCTGGACATGATTCAAGATGTCTCCCACGATGTTTTCTCAAGAGAACATGGGGACATCCATAATTCACATTGATACAGGGTTCTTGAACATTAGGGCAGAGTAGAATGTGCTCACTTTCTTTACAACTGTGAAAACTGGCCCCACATTTTCTTTGGCAACATATAATTGCACAGGATTCACCTTCAATAGTTTTCTTGGTGCATTTGGATATCTATAACAAATTTAACAGCATTATGAGTTAACTGAGAATTTAAGATAAGGTGCAAATGGAAACAATACCTTAATGCATGATTCACAGTGAGCATGATACACCATTTCTTGCAAAACACTCATTTCTTGACTCCGTGTTTATCACATTTAAGACATTAACCGGCACATTATATTTGTTGTGTTAATAGCAAAATGATTTAGTTTTGATTGACTAATGGGCCGAATTTCGACTAAAAGAGCTCCGCAGACCGCAGCAATTCTGAAAAATGAAAATCCTTTCGTCTGCAAGTCTTTAATTATGCACGATCCTCACGACATCTGGTGGGCGTGGTGAAAAAAGCAGTACAATTAAGGAGAGAGATTTTTTTTAAACACAAAATTTTCTACTGCCAGGATGCATAACGCAAATTTAATCTCCTTATAAAATTTCGCAATTCAGTTACATAATTCACTTCAATCTGATCCCTTGTTGCGTATGAGATATAGATTTTCCATCAAACCAACCTGCTTCAATGAACGTTTTGTTTCGATTTCCAATCTAAAAAATATTGGTTTGGAATTTGCATTACATTTTTTGTAGAACTGGGGTTCACAAATATCTAAGTAGTTCTATCTAATTTGACTAAAATTCATCAGCTCATCACACTTCACACCAACAGTTTTTGATAGTGTAATCATTTATTGAGTATTCGGATAGCCACACTGGAAGAGGGATGTATTTTCAACGTGAATTTCGCATACTGCAACACATACGCTTTAATGTAAAAAAAATGAGTAAAACAAATTTTGGTATTTGTAGGCTTGAGCACGAGACCACTAACTGAGAAATACAGACATCAATTAACTTATTTCAAACATGGATTTTTGTAACTGACTTGTAAATAGTTCAAAAATGTTCCTGCTGAATAAATAAATAAAAAAAAAATTTTGATATTACAAAAAGAAATACTAGAATGGATCAGGTGCTTCTGTGCTTGCTAGAGGACTATTTATGATTAGATTACGTGTGTGCAAAGGACAATGAGGTCATGACAGGAACGAGGGCAGTCGATCATACTGAGAGGTAATCCAGTGCTGAAACTGAACTGAGTTTACAACTTAATACGTTACTTTTACTAACGGATAATGTCGCACTAATTCTTCTTTTTTGATCGCTTATTGCTAACGGCAGGCTTGATCTTGTCACTGGAGCGTTGTTCAACGGAGCGCACAGTCCAAATATTTTTCCTTATTTTAAGCAAAAACTTTCTCAATCGACGACGGAAGTTACAAATCGACGGTTGGGAAAAGTGAGCCCAAGGCAACTGATATTCATTCGGAACCATTCCATCAATGCGCGCCTCAAAAAAGCTGAAAAGTGGGAACCACACTCTTGCACGGTATCTGTCTCTCTGTAAACAAATTCAAAATAGAATTAGAGATTCAGTATGTGGAATGATGGATTTGTTTTAACTCGAACCTGTTTCAAAGTGCGGGAATTGGCCAGCGTATGGTAATATCTAAAAGCCGCAAGTTACATTCATAAATTATGCTTGAATACATTACATACCGACTGTGCTACTTACAAAAACATTCGTGACGATATGTAGAAAGCAACGAAGACATCGATGGAGTAGTGTTCTCTTGCAGCCAAAATGAAGAAAACCCCGAATAAATTTAAAATCCAACTGAAAGTGTGTAGAAAATACAATCTACGTGGGGTATCTACAGTTGGCGAGGGAAAAAAATATGTTTTTCGAAAAAGGGTGGATAGGATTAGAAAAAATTATAAGATTACATTCTGTGATGAAGAAATTGAGCATAGTCAATGTGACAGTGTGTCCCGAAAACATATAGTCTCCGCAAGTACGAACTCCTTGGACGCTCATACCAAAACCTAATCAATCAATGATAATAATCATAATACAAATGAATGATACGTAAACAATCATACGAACCTCGCCATATTTCAAGAGCTTTTTCTAGTTTCGCCCATATATCACCATACGGCTGTTAATAAAAATAAAATAGTCAACATCTGAAACTTGAATTAAGTGCAGAACAGAACGTACCCTCGGAGCACACTCCAAATGAGAACCTGGAACACTTAATGAAGTGATCATCATAGTGACGCATCGCAACAAAAAAACTGTGCCAGTTAGGGCGAAAAACCGGCGCATCAAAATTATTCTGAAAGATTAACAATATGATATTAAAAATTTTGTTCATGTTTAAAAAATATTGGCATAGATGATACCTGTGTTTATGACAGACAAGAACACAAATCCAGGTTATCAGAAGAAGGCATCCTGACACCTCACACATATCAAATGCCCTTAATAATTAAATTAAACAAAGTAATTAAGACAAAATGATGGAATCATCCTTTAAAGAAAACTCTTACCAAGGAATAAGCGGAACATTGTCTAAAAATATATCGGGAAGAGGAGGATATTTCTTCATATCCGGTACACGATCATGCACTGTGACCATCACAAGGGAAGTAATAATGGTCACAACAACAAAATAAGTGATGCTTAAAAACGTTTTCCCAATTTCTGGATCCAAATGAGTTGCCATTCCTGGACTTGTTGGAGACCCATCAGCAGGGCTGACAACTAAATTAAGAAAATTGTAAAACAAATTTCTAGGGAAATTGAATACAAAATGTATAACTTACAAAAATTGAGCTCATCAACTATGAATTCAGGAGAGCTTTCTCTTGTTTCCATTCCAACTCCATTTTGATGGATGTATTCACCTGAAAAATCCATTGCGTTTTTTGCATTAACAATGGCAGCCAACTTTTTCTTGGGAAATCCATATGTATCTTTGGAAGGAAAAGGGAGGGCCAACAATGCCTTGCTACTCATTGGAAACCCCAATTTGTTAATTTTCTCCTCGTGTCTCATCCTTAAAAGAAAAAGTTGAATTGCTAGATTTTTCACATCTCCTAGAACCTGAAAGAAGAAGATAAAAAGAAGATAGGACAGTTAAACAACAACTTCATTTTCTAAACATACCTCCATGTTGATAGGTGGACTTTTCAAATCCTTTTCAGAGAGCATTAACAGGGCAGTTCCGTTGATTTTATGGACGTCACACAATACATGTGCGTATGAACCAAATCCGACTTCGGTAAGCCATTCTCTCACATGTGATTCATTCCAGTCTATTGGAGAGCTGGGGAGAGCCATGATTCGCAAGAACTGCAGGACGACGATTATTTATAAAATCAGGAAATCTTGCAAATTACGGCTATCGAAAGTTCTAAAGAGGTTTGACCTAATTCTACTCAACTTCAGTGACGCACAACTACTACTGATCTGCGCATTTTCTCAAGTTAGACCGAAAAATATGTGCCGTTTCACCATTTCGTTTTACGACTCGTTTTCACTTTTGTGTTGTCGACTGTCGTCTGCTAATAATACGATACGCGGATACGATTGTGAATGATATCATTCGCCGCTTGAGGTGCTGGCGTCATCTCCCCATCCCATTCTTACTCAACCCTGAATTATTTGGGCGGCTGCCTCTACCAACTCAGATCTGTTATTTCTGTTAACCTAAAAGGATCTGAAACCAAAGCAGAAAGCTCGAATCTGCATTGAACTTCCTGATCTGTGCACAAAATTATAGATTAAGAACTATACAGGTTAGTGAAACTGTGTAATAAGTCGTCACTACATTATGTAGCCAATATATCTTTCTTTACCTATTAGTCACTAGGCAATTGAAATTCTTGTAAACACAGCAATCTCTGCGTTTAGTATAAACTGATTGATGTTTTCTCCTTTATATCCTGTTATTAGCTAATGGAAAACTAGTTTTTGTAATGGCACTTTTTATTCTAAACTTTGCTAATGATGTGTTCTACTTGTATGCATTCAAAATAGTTGAGTTGCTGCCTTGGTTATTATTAGACGAATCAGAATGGCCACTATTACCACTACAACGACAACTACTACAGGTCCTTCACTGGGAATATCAATTGACAGAGGATATATCCATACTTTGTTTGGAAGATTCAATCTAATTACTTTGGTAAATATCACCTGTTGAGTCAAGTCTGTGTTGCATCACAAGGTTTTATGGAATCTGAAAGTTTCTAATGTATTTATTTTTTTCTCTGTACATTTAGGTTATCAATGTGATTTGCTTCATTTGTATTGCTGCTCAACCATGGAGCACTTACATACCTCCACAAGGATGGTTTTATTTTGTTTGTGTCACAGGATTCTGGTCAGGTCTTATTGAACTTTTCCTGGGTTTTTGTCGTCTTCAGGAAAGAATGGTCAGAGTAGTCCCCTGGAAGTTAGGGGTAGGTTTGTTTTAAAAATTAATTTTTCACAAATAATCATTTCTCAATGTCTTTCAGCTGCTAATCTTTTATGGTTTGTGGGCATTCTTCTATCTGACTGCCGCCAGCGCTGTTACTCATTATGCCGCCAACTACGAGAATAGGAGTGGTTGGTACGCTGGAACGGTAAATTAAAGATATTGCTGTGTGTATTACTGATAGGCAAAGAATTTACCATTCAACATTTTCCCAGGTATTTGGATTCATCGCCACAATTATCTATGGCATTGCCGCTTACTACCGATTTGTTGATTGGAAGGGAGTTAATACTGCTACCGTTAGCAGTCCCGCCTAAGTGTTTCAGATAATCTGTAAAAGCATAATCTTTTACAACTTTTGCTGTTGTCGCACGTTCTCATTCTCAAACACTCTTCGATCTGATGTGTCAAACACTAAGTTATGTCACCATACACTTGATTTGCTTTGTTGGCTTCTGACCATTAATCTGAAATACTTCTTTAAATGTTTGAGTAATTTTTCTGTTGCACTCCCAAAAACCCTTTTTTTTTGTATACTACACGATGCTGTGCCTTCTGCCGCAAATGCCTTCTCTGAAATTTTTGAAATAATATTTTTTGTCTCTCCCGGTCGGTTGGCATTCTGGCAGGAAGTAATGCATCCAAGAATAGTACAATCTAATATAATATGTTCTAATGTTAATTTTCGTTCTAACGTATTCTGGCCTTTTCATTTGTGCAATAACAATACAAGACAATAGATTAGACAATTGTCAATTTTTCGTTGAACAATCGAAACCGTCCAAAATCTGCTTGACAGCTTTCATTAACATGAGAAGAAAAGATTGAAAATACAATGAATTTCTGCAGTATTTATGATCTGGATTTAAAAGAATATCCGCATCGTATAAATTAAAATGGGTGAATTTAAATAATTACGGCAGTGGAGATCCGCACAAGCATACTTATGCACTCAGTCATACTTTACGCCTTTAATGGGGTAGGCTCTTGCACCAAAACGATGAACGAACGCCACAACGTCAAATTTTCGCTGACAACCTTTGTAGTTCATGTAGCGAATTTTCCCAAAGACATCTCGTTGCTTCCATCCCATGTCATGGATACCACAGATGGACCACATGCAACCAACGTAACCGCTCGGATCTCTCCCATCTAAACTGTATCGATCGTTCAGATATATGGCGATTCTCAGAGCTTCTTCCGGCGTTTCTGTCCATTCCAGGATTTTTTTGGCCCAGTACATCCTGTTCAACCCCCCAAAAAAAGGGGAAATAAACTCAGAACTGACAAAAACAATTAAAGTGTTAAGAACCTCAGAAAGCCGTGCATTTTGCCAGTTCTTGTTAGTTGAATTTGAGAAGCGTTCCAGAGATCGTCGTGAGTCTTGCCCTCTTCCAACTGTTGCGCACTAAGTAGCGCAGGACGTTTATCTTTCCTAAAACGGATTCAACATAAAGATAAAAAGCATTTGAGAAAAGCGGGAGAAAAATCACTGACTTGTGAACTTCCAACGTTTCCTGAGCCCAGTTCGCCGCACCTAAATTAATAACCGTAACAAAATAAATTTAAGTTTTTCTTTGTAGTTGTGATTAAGTCACTACCTTTCAAATTATCGTAATTGGGATTATAGAAACAAAAGTTGTCCGATAGCTCACGTCGAATGATAGTTTCTTCCATATAAGCATCTACACTTTTAGCGTGTTTGGTCTTATATCCCTTAACCTCTAGAATGCAACGCTGAGCCGAAATTTGACCTGTTCACAATACACAAAGTCAAAATTACAACCTCAATCTTACAACGGAACATTTTTTATCGAATATCAAACCAAAGTGTAACCACGGGGACAAGTTGCTCAGCGCAGCTAAGTTGGGGTCATTCCGTTTTTCCGCATACATCTTTAAACGCTTTTGACAAAAATTGAACAATTCTTGTAGGCCACTTTTCGTTCCCGGCGTAATCCAATCTACTTCACCAACCGTACGATCAACTTCAAGGTAAGCATCTGCTGCCTTCCAGTCTACTGACTAGTGGAATTGTCAGCAACCAAAATGTTACTGAGGGAATTTGTTTGTTTTTTTAACTTCTTGACTTTACTTTTGCTTTTGTTTTGGCTGGGTGCGGGTGTGCTATGACTGGAGGAAATTCGGTTAAAAATTCATCCAATTTATCGTTAATCTTTTTTCGGATAGTTCTCGCTCCTATCAAGATTGAAACGACAAATTATATAAATGCTACAGAACTTTTTACGGAGCGAAAAATATTATTACCAACTTCTTGTTTGTCAGAAGCTACCCAAACAGGAACAATATTGTGCGCATCTATCTAGAAAGAATAAAATAGAATTAAAGTTGCTGTCAAAGGAAAGTTTTGAATGATCATTATTAGGATTATTAGGCACCTGGCAAAAGGGGACATCTTTGGGAATGCTTTCCTTGACTTTATCAATCCATGAGAGGGGAACTCTCAAAGGCGAGAAATCAGCCACAACAGCATCCAGTTTCAATTTCTTAATAAGGTCTGGCACACAAATTTGAGATTCTCCTTTGAGCAAATGGAATTCTATCTTTAGTTTCTGGCATTCAGTCTCCACTTCTTCTAGACCTAAAAGATAATAAAATAAAAATATCAAAATTTGAGAGCTTGATTGATAAGCTTTGATTAAAGGTATACTAACCTTTCAGCATGAATCCAAATTGTCGAATGGTTGCACCAAGAAACGTTGGAACCAGGCAAAAACAAATGTGTAAAGGAAGTTTCATTTTTAAAGCCAATCTCTGTGCATAAAGTAATGCCCAATTGTCTTTGAAAATAAACGAAGTTAAAATTAACATCTATCTGCTTTCTGTTTATATTTTTATTAAAAACTACCTTGCACTCTTTGTTCACGAGACATCCAATAGAGAATTCCACCCCCAGAATCTCCCAACTCCATTGATTTTGATAGAAGCCGACACCTTTTCTTGTTGAACTTGAATTCGAGAATATTATCAGCACATTTTTTCCTTTTTAAATGAATATTGGCCAGAAACTCTGAATCAGTAACCAACGATGCTGAACTGTCCTCATCATCAGAGGGTTCCAATTTAGGTTTCTTTGTTGCCGGAGGTTTTGAAGCCCCTTTAGAGGAACTAGGCTTACTCATTTGAAACGTGATAATTCTTTTAACTAAAAGAAAATTTTCTATTTAACTTTAAATTACTTAAAAATGCAATTTTTTATGTTTCGACTGTCTGCTCTTCGAACCACCAGTTTTGTTGTTGAATTGAATGGCATCTGGCGGTGAGAATTAGAATTTCTACTTTGGTTTACTTATGATAAGCGGGAAGTTTTCGGTACACTGAAGGGCTAAAAAAAATGAAAACGGGAAATAATTTATAAAGAAAACTAATATACATGTCAGAACACACATGCTTCATAGAAATAAAAATGTAAACCATTAATTCAAATCTACACAAAAAAGGTGATGAATTATCGTGTTTTATAAACAAGAAACAAAGCATAGTTTCTTTAAAATAAAATGATCAAACTTTGATATTTGGCTTATTTAGTTTCTGGTTTGTGGTTAAGAATACATGTGTATGATAAGAATAAAGACAACTCATTTCCCTACTACGAAGTGCGCACTCCAGCCTTTTAATTACGTCATCGGATGTTTAGCTTATGAAACAATCTCTACGAAACAATCTACGTATCCTTTATTGATATTGAATGAAATAAAATAAGGGCACTTTAAAATTTTATTGTCAAGTATGAAGTAAATGGCCAGTCGTAAAATAAAAATTTCTAAAGCGAAAATGATCGACAATCTGTTTGTTTGTTAACCAACGAATCGGAACCAATAAAATTGGAGTCCACCCTAAAATTTCAATTTCTTTTTAATCAACTTGATAAAATATACATGCAAATTTGGCGTGTAAGAATAGTAAAAATAATCTACGGTTTCACCGACATTGTTGTAGTGGTTAAGTTATAATGCCCTGGGCAATTGGGCACCCGTTCAGCAAAGGTGTGAACACACGAGAGGGAGCTATCGCCGTTGTTGCGTTTCCCCACGTGAATTTAATGAAAAGTCGTTACACCAT
Source organism: Daphnia pulex (assembly GCF_021134715.1). Taxonomy (NCBI): domain Eukaryota; kingdom Metazoa; phylum Arthropoda; class Branchiopoda; order Diplostraca; family Daphniidae; genus Daphnia; species Daphnia pulex. The sequence goes on along the minus strand of NC_060018.1, from coordinate 363,871 downwards.
TGGCTGTTTTCAAGGGCTCTGAGCCCCACCTCTCTCACGATCTATCCCTCCGGCAATTAATAGGTGGGAATAAAAGAATATGTACATATCCAGCACCGAGAACTTTTGTGTCAACGACAGTCTGATAAGTGATGCGTAATAGTGATCACCTGTGAAAATGAAGCTGGATCATTGGAAATTGGAAGCTGTTGAAGTCGAAGATGCCGAAGAACTCTTTTGGCCAACCAGTCCAACTCGTTATTATTCCATCCCTCGATCAACCCAGCAGCAGAGACCTGCTCCTGCTGCTCCACGCATGGACAAACTGCACAGTCCAACGCTTTTGCAACAACTAGCCTTGGAGGCCTTTCTCGCTCAGCTGAAAAACTTGTGCCAAGAAAAGAATTACGGCGAAAACAAACGAGCGTTAAAGCATTACCTGAAATTTCAACTTCCTGCCACCATCCGACAGCAGCTGCTCGATGCGTCGATGAAAGACAGCCGCATCTACACACTCATTGATGTAACGTATCGATCCTTTTTTTTATTTTTCTGCACGTGGAGCTGCTGCACAAACGGTTATTTTTGGCGGCGATTTTTATTTCCTTGTTATCGATTGAGTTGGGGATGAGAAAATTTGATCCTCCCCACACGCAGCGCCGCCATGCGTGATAACAGGACCGGTAGAATAAAAGCTTAAACACATCTCTGATATGTGTGCATACGTGGTTATTGTTTTTTTTTATTGTTCAATCTCAAGGACGTAGCCAAAGCGGAATGATTGAATATTTGCTGATAATAATTTTAAGTCTTCAAGGTTAATTTTCATATCATTATTTGCCTCTTGTCTGATTCCTTAACTGATCTTGCATAATCCTGACGTAATCCTTCATGCATTTTTATTATGTTTTTATAATTGATATATAGTTGAGCATGTTTGAGCTTTTGTTGTCGACCTCCGTTAAGCACGTACACGTGCAATCAGTTCGGACATTCTTCCGGCAGTCGTTCGTGACTTCGCTGCGCCAACTTGGCACTGGACTTGAAAATCTAACCATTCGTATGAATTAACCTTGTAAATTGCATATTGAGAATTATTCATCAAATGATGTTGAAATAGAGGACAGCTCGTGGCTGCAGCGCCGTGACTATTTACCCCCAGCTTTGGCACGAATGACGCATTTACGTCGAATTTCGCTACGCTACTTGGCAAACGACACGATGGTAATTATTGTTAATTAATACGTTTCAACTGTAATTTTCCCTGTACAGTAGCGACATTGTCTTTGAATGGAGCAGATTGCAGCATTGGCTAAAAATTGTCGTCACCTCCAGGTATAAATAACTCAATCAATATTGAATTTGATTTTAAATGAAAGTTGATTATTATGTTGAAGGAAATGGACGTGTGCTATTCGATTGACGTAACCGACAGTGGAATAAAACTACTCTGTGACCCCGATCTAATCAAAGAGTCCGCAGCGCAAGAACCGCAAACATCCGCCCGCGGATGGAAATCCGAACGAGAGCGTTGCCGGAAGATATCGGCTCCATCAGCATCACATAACCATGTTTCCGGATGTATGGTTTGGTTTCCTCGACTTCTCGTCCGCGGTATCCGACGCTACTCGGTCGTCGACGAAAAGCAGGTCAACAACAGAGAACCCAATTTGGTCTACGACGACGACAATTCCCCGCAATGGCCAGAAGATGAAGAACAAGAAATGATGGCCGACGGGGAAATCCCTCCGACTTGCATCAAATCCCTCCGACGGCTGGAAATTCTCGGCACCAGCATCACACCATCGGGAATTCAAATGATTTCGGCAGCAGCCTCTCCCGTCATCACTATCGTCACTTGAATTATTGCACCCCCCTTCAAAAAAACTGTTATTTGCTCATTCAATATAATAGTTTTATACTACGCACATGCTATTTTCAGTATTTTGTCTGTTTCTGTATTTTGCATGTCAATTTTTTGTGTTAACAAGTATAAACTAAAAAAAAAAGGACAAATTTAATTTGGGATGTCACTGACATTGCGCTCGTAAAGTATGGCAACCACGAACAGCACGGCACAGGCCAGACACAACTGGTGAAATGTTGGTCGGTTGTCTTCCGCTTCTGGCAAACTGATTAGGTGCCACATGGCGTTGCTTTTGTGTACAATATTGTTGTGCTGCGCCCGTCGGGACTGGCTGTATTTTTGTATTAGTTGGCCCCATCTATCGTCATAGATTTTTGAAAGCTATTGTTGACTTTTATCGCTATAGTCGACAGTCTAGCGGCGTCGCAATATAAAGGGAAAACTTTGGCAAACTTGGAGGCCGCCGCCGTGTTTTCCCTACCAATAAAATATGGGCGACGAGAGAAAATTGACAACGCGCCTCCGTCTGAGCTCGGCGGATTATTGGGCCATACATCTGTATTATTTCCGAAATGTGGACTAACAGACTTGTTTCTAAAGGACGACGACACTGCTGTGGTCGCACCCAGGGCTCTTTGCTTTTACTGCATAAAATAGGGTAGTTTAAACGGGAAAGACATAAAAGATAATAGAAAAAGGGAAAACAAAAAAATGAGCCAAATGATTCAAAGTAAATGCAATCTCTAGATATTTGGTTTCAGGGAGGGAAATGGAAAACGAACAACATTACACTATATGATAAGGAAAAATTGAAGCAACTGGAAAGCACACGCACAAATGAATAATAAAGATATTTCGTGGACACTTTTGCATGATGGCATCTGTCGTCACAATTTCCCTGCATCTCTGAATTGAACTTACTTTGCAGCCAAAAGCGATGGATGATGGACACGTCGGTAAATGGGGAGTCTCACGAATAGTTTTGACGCGCACGGGCTTGAAGAACAGCTTTAACCTGAAACGAGGAAAAATTTTCGAGTTTCATTTGACGTCATTAGAAAAAGAAAAAAAGGATCAAATGACGAGAATACGATCCCGTGTTTTGGCTATCGAATAAACAGCTGATGGGAATCAATTTTGATAGCCAAAAAGAGAGAAGTGGGAAAATTGAGGAAAAGTGCGCAGTAGTGATGGGGAATCGAGACGGGAAAAAAAGATAACCTACCCGATCGCGATCCTGCTGAACCAGTTCAATGGGCAGCTTGTTGGCTTTGTTGCGTAACGCCTTGTCAGCGCCATACTTGAGCAAGATATTGACCAGCTCCAATTGCTGCATGTCCGTGACCTCGGATAAAGTAGCGGCGCTGTGCAATGGTCGGTTGTCGTTGTACATGGGAGCATTAGCTGAACCCGGACATTTCGATAGGAGCAACTCCAGCAGGAAAGGGTCGCGTTTCTCAACAGCAATGTGCACTGGAGTTTTTCCGCTCGTAATGTCCTTAAAACCAAAAAAAACAACAACATTACAGTTGACCTCTATTTAAAAAAAAACATCTTTCTTCAAGTCAAATACCGATAGGCCAGCATCCGCCCCATGTTCAAGTAGCAACTGAATGTTTTTGGTGAAACCTTCGCCGATTGGATCGTTGGGATGGTACAACATGACCGTCTCGTGGAGGGCAGAACGTCCTGTTTATGAAATAACGATATGCAACGCCCATGAATATTTAAATCTTATCACGAGCCACTTATTTAATTAAAAAAATGGCACTTACCTGTATGGTTCCGGGCATTGAGATCGAACGCTAATTTGTTGTCGGGAGTCCGGACACGTACTAAATAGCGGAGAACTTCATAAAATTCATCGCCCCACATGGCCAGGTAATGAATGACCGTATTGCCCTTCTCGTAAGTTTGATTTAAAGGGATGCGCAGGGCACTCATCGTTTCGGCCAGGTAACCGGCCACCAAAGGACGGCGCTCGCTGGCCGCCAAATACAGGGCCGTCTAAAAATAACCGTCAAGGCAATTCAAAAAATCAAAAAATCGACATTGAATCTAAATTTAGAGATTTATTATACCTCTCGTCTGTTATTCATTGCACAAAACACTTTCGCCGGCTGCGGATGACTTTTGAGACGTTCCAGCAGGGCGTAGAGATCTTCGATTTTGTAAGCCGGATTAGCACAGGCCACCATTAACGGACTGAATTGTTAAGAATTAAAACATGAATTATCTAATGCACCTTTTAATTGTTTTTGGGAAAATCTCTAATGAAACACTTACGTGTCGCCATCTTGATCCGCCACCGACAGGGCTTCCATTGTCGACTTGACAACTTGGCGCATGGATTGTTCCTTAATTTGTGGATTCAAACTGGTGGCCATCTCCTCGTGCGCCGATGGAAACCTTTTTTCCGGTGCCGCCTGCGGTGGTGCTGGAGGTGGCGATAGGGCTGCAGATGGTTGCTTGGTAACGGCGATTGCTGCAGGGCTTGCTGGCTGTTGTTGCTGTGGTTGTTGTTGTTGTTTGGAAGCGACGACGGCAGGACTGACAGGTTGTTGTTGTTGCTGCTGTTTAAGAGCGATGACTACAGAGCTGGAAGGTTGTTGCTTGGGGGCAATGACTTTTGGTTGCCAAGACGATGTGGAAGGGATGGATTTATCCAGCGGAATGAGCGGAGGTGGTTGGGACGGCACCAACGTCATCCGCACCATTTGCTTCTCGACGGATCGTGGCAGCGGACTGCTGGGTCCCGGGCTGCTGTTGGCGGAAGAGAGCGGAGGCGACATGACAAATGGCGAATTCGGCGACGACGACGAATAGTGCGGCGAGGCGCCCAATGATCCTTCGACGAAACTTCTCGTCTGCCAGGGACTGGCCGGCGAACCCACCGAACTGGCGTATTGCGGTGTCTGACATCCCAATGACGACGGCGGTCCTGTCTTGTCGCTCAACGGACTGGCCGGCTGGGAAAAAGGTTGGCCGTACAATTCTTCGAAATCCATTGGTCCCAATCCTTTCACGGCGTCACTGATGGGGAACAATTGGCACACCAGATGGATCACGTCCTGGACATCCACACGCTGATCCTGTTTTTTTAAAAATTCCGGCGTTAATTGAAATAAATGACAAAGTTATTTGACAAGAAGTTATAAAATGAAATTCACCTCGAATAAAGATGGTAAAGGGTCGCGAGTGAAATTATTATCAGCATGCCCTCGATAAGATTGTTGTTGTGCATTGGCCTGTTGCGGCGGAAGTGGCTGATAAGCTGACGGATTGGAATACGACATCTGAACCGGAGGATGTGAATAATTCTGCTGGTGGAGACTGTACGGATGGGCCGATTGGTGGGAAAAGTGCATTCCGCGATGTCCGTGGGAAGATGTCGATCCACTGGCGTACGGATGATGACCGGAATCGGCTCGGCGCAACGGATACGGGGCGTTGCTCAAACCGGCGTTTCTCGTCTGTCGCTCGTGACCGAGTGGTCCGCGGCATAAAATCTGTGGCGGCCCATCATCCGGCATGGTGGCGAATCTAGCCGGACGCAAGACAGAAGATGCACCAGGTGACGACGACGAAGTTCGTGTCAATTGCTCCGATTTGCCTAGAAAAACGCGGAAGAAATTGCGGATGGCCGAGTCGCTTCCAAATGAATCCTGGAACATGTTGAGTCCGGCCGGACTCTTTCTCTTGACCTCAATCAAATACATGAAGAGGAAGGATTGCAGTCGCTTGAGCGCCATGGTGCGATATTCTTCGGTAAACTGTCGCAGATTGGGCGAGTCCAATCGGAGAAAACGGACCAGCCGGTAATAAGATTGCCGGAGCATTTCTCTCTCCTGGGCGCTGAGACTTTTGAGGGCGTCGGACGGTCCAGGAGGGAAAAGCGGAGTCAACGGCGGCGGAGGACCGAGAACCGATTTACGGGTGGCCTGGGTCAAGTCCAGCGCTGTGTTGTCGTCGTCAGAGTATTCGCTCTTGTTGCCATCCTCCAGTTTGTTGTTGTCCTTGTTGTCGATTTTCTTGCGCAAATCCAACGCCATGATCAACTGGTCGACCAACTCTTCGATGAAATCCAACAGATGGTGGGATATGATATCCAACGGCTCAAACAAGTCGTCGTCTCCCGAGTTTAAATCTTCGCTCGACGACGATTCGTCAGTCGGCGATGTCGATCCGCTGAGGCCGATCCCTTGGTCTTCGCTCAAATCTTCGTCGAAACGTTGAGACTCCAATTTCTCAATCACAAAATCCAATTCTTCTCGACGCACTTTGTTAATGTTGTTGGCTGCAGTCTGCACACTATTATCGGGTTGTTGTTCAAACTGGCACTTGGAACTCTTCACGGTTTCCATGGCTACTAAATGCCAACCAGCAGCAGCAGCACTGGCTCGAAAGAGCTCGTGAAATCATCAAATGGCGCGTTCACTTGATGGTAATTTAGATCTTCCCGATAGCCGAGGATCCTGAACTATATCGAAACAAAATTGGTTGGTGATTGGTTAAAGAGTAGACGATAAAGATAAGCAATAATCAGCTGCTAAGTGGAACCAACGGTATCAATTACACAAAGTATAGTCTGAAAGCGACTGGAATATCATCCTGGCCAGCCTAGTGGACACCCATTCCCACTATCATCAACGGATAGTGTACAAGAAGATGAGATTCCAACGACGCGGAGATAGAGATTTAGTTTGAAAATAAAACTCACAGCAGTGTTGTCTGCTGCATCGCTAGAATTCGCCAGGATTTGTTTAATTTTAGAAAAGCCTATTCTTGCTTAGTTAATGCAGAGAGTCGAAACCATCTCAAGGATAGCCGATAGCTGCATTAGAAGAGAAAGGACAGTGTCTCAGCTGAATACAACTTCCTTTCATGGGTTGCCGAAATGCAGCAGCAGGAAAACGTCGTGACCAGGTTTTATATAAAAACCGGAACGTATCGTGTGAAAGCAAACTTGCTCATTCCGAAAAAACACATATAAAACAATATAACAGCGTTGGAAATAACTGGTGAGCAATCAACTTTAAATGTGAATTGTTTTTTTTTTCGATTATTAACAGATCAAACACATTTGTTTTCGGGGGTTTTTTGAGAAAAGAAAATATTTAATGAGGACGACTATTACACACGCAACTTGAACCTAAAAGAAAAGTTAGTCTAACGGCTTAGTAACCTTTGGGTATATTATTAGTTGATGTTGAAATCTGAAAGAATGTTGTGTTCGACTAAGAACCGGGTTTTTCCGTAAAATAGCCGAGGGAAAAAGGCTTTCGAAAAACCAGTTTGCAAGAACTCAGTAGTTGATCAAAATTAGTTTTTTGGTTGTTTTTGTTTTATCAGAGTAAACTTGTAGTAGGTAAGGAAAGCCCATGAAAACCAAAGAAAACGGATCTTGCGGGTTCAGCGCTCGAAAGATAACTCTGAGCTACGACATCGTATTGCATCACGCGCTTACTACACAAGTGTGTGTGTGTCTACACATTTTGTTGTTAATCTTCCGTTTCCTTGCACGTAAACTCGACGACTATTTTTCCTTGTAACGAATGTGACCGCAGTCCAATAAAACTATATTTATTTGTATAGTAAATCACAATACAAGAGCCATCTTCAAAGTATCGTAATTGATTGCTGGTGATGATACGACATTTGATATATGATAGGACGATTATTGCTAGTTGCTTAGTAACCAAGATTCCAAACTATCTTCTAGCGTGTCCTATCTCTAAGTGGGTGGTGAAAGATCCTTCAATAGATACCACTTACCATGGCATTGCTAAAATAAACTTGAATACGACTAATAAGCTTAAGATTGACGTCGAAAAATGCAGCCCAGAGCCTGCATGGTTTGAACGCATATGCTAATCAACAAGGCGTGGTCCCGATGTCCCAACATTTATTTAGGAGAGGTTATGCGCAGATTAACTGGTTCTCGAAAACCATCCTTAAGGTCACAGGGTTTGGGTTTTTTCTTCAGGTGTGCTTTCAAGTTTGGTGAAATGTCTAACCCGCCAGATAAAATCTCTCTTTTGCATCTAGCAACGACATGGCATTAAAATGATTTCTGGGAAAACTACACGCGTTTGGCTACATGGCGACATGTAAAAACCAGATTTTTCTTGTCTACAACAACTATCGATTCACATTTGCGTATCATCGTGGACCATTTCATGTTTAAAAAATCCCCCCGTTGGCCTGAAGTGAAATAGCTTTGAAAATAAGACATTCTACCCAGACATATCATTCTTTCTCTTTGGGTGCATTTCATTTTCGGCCATATAAGTGTCGATCCGTCTTCTTCCAGCGCGGCGTTTTCCAATTGGCCAGTCTCGGTTGGATAACCGTAGGGGTTACGTCACGCGGACCCGTAAAACTATCGATGCGTAACAACACAGTCTGAGTGCCGGGACGTTTCAACGTGTAGGCAAATAACTGTTGGCTCTCACGAAACCTCTCCTTAAATTTCCCTATTAGGAATTGTGTGCGCATATTCCAACAGGTGAACTCCCCGTCCTGGGCCCCTCAAGGCTCGTGCGCAACGCGGGACTTTCCCTCTGAAATAGTAGCTTCCACTTACACCTACACACAATGCCAAAGTGTGTCATATACTATTGCCTTCGTTTTATCTCTACCCGCACGAATTGTATACGCAGTTGGTTATCTGTTGATTTACAGACGCCAGACGAACGAACCAGTTCGGTTGCCATACAACCAGGCGGAGTTGTACACAATTTTAGATTCCAAGCAGACACACACACGAATGATAGTGAACGAAAATAATCGAGGACTTACTTTTCACGTGATCGCCAAACAGACTGCCAGAAAATTTCCACAACCACCTGTTTTGCCTAATTAAAGAAAACAGGATTTTCTTTTAGTTGAATCCAACAGGGAAGAGATGAAACAAAGTAAAAACTTGTAGAAACAAACTCCTGACCTAGCAGACACAGTCAAATAAACAAGTCCACAAGCTCAGAACTACACGAAGCAACTCACAATGCCGACGGACCGTCACGTACAGATAACACATACGTCGTATCCTTTCCCTTCATATGGCTGGCGGGGATTCTAGCTCGGCACATTTCGGGCTGTGGTGACACGCAACGCTACCTATCGGACCTATCGAGAACAAGTGAATGAACTTTGTATTCGTAAACACGCACGGGGAAATTTGGGAAACTGTTGCACTATTGCATGTTGTACCGATAACACACACACAAGGAAATCATTTAATAATAAAAAAACAAACATTTTTGATTAAATTTCAAGGTAAACAGAAGAGGCGCATACATTTTTCTTTATGTGGAAGGATATGGGTAAATATCCTCGAGCGTCCTTGGAGCCAGCGGCCTATCTGATGGAATTTAATAGCTTGACTGCCTCGTGTTTGGCCTATGATATCAATGTAAAACCATTTTTATCAAACAATAAAATGTAGAAAAGGTTAATGCGTTATATGTCACCTCCAAATCTTCTGACGAGGCGATAGCATAATCTCGAGCTCTGGTCAAATAAGCGATAGCTTTTTCTTTATTGTTGAGCCGCAAATATGTTTTCCCCAGCATCAATAAATTCGTACTGAAACGAAACCATTCAAAATGCACAATTATTTAGAAAAATGAAAAATTAAACCAAGCCGTACCTGTAAAAATTCGGCTCAACTTCTTCCGCTCTTAGGAAATACTGCAGTGCCTCTTCGTAAGAAGATACGGGCGGTGTAGCAAACAAGGTTGAGGCAATTTGCCTCTGAAGCCACGGCAATTCAGCAACAGAAAAGCACCTAAAGTTGCACGAAAATGTGTTACGTTACATACAAAAGAAAAGTTGTTATCTTGTCATACCAGTAGCCTAGCAAATGAAATGAAGTTGCATCCTTTGGGTTGAGTTCACACGCTCTTTCTATGTGTTTCTTGACGACAAACGATTGAGAAATGCGCTCCTTTAAGCCCTCGTAGGACGCCTTTTTATCTAACAAAATAAACATCCACTTGTGAGCAGCAAAGTTTTCCGGATCAATGAGCAGCGCCCCTTCAACATAACCGTATGCTTCAAAATCTAATTCTTTTTGTTCAATTGGACTGGACGATAATTTCGCTACTTCATACGTCGCTCGTGCCAGTCGCCAAAGAATTTCGGCATTATCTTCGGCCTAAAAAAAGTTTTTCCAACATTAAAACAGAGACTGACAAATCAGTTTATTCTTATTACCTTGTAGGGCAACAGAAGACTTCTCAATTTGGTGTAGGAATGCTCATTGTACAAGACATCAGCTTCAGAAATAAGATTGGTCTTATTTTCTCTTTCTTCATCAACTTTTACACTAGCAGAGACTGCAGGTAACAAACCCAGCATCCATCCTGCAGATTAACAAGTTATTGATTGTTTTTGTTACATGAATTCAAAAATTAGGCAACTTACCAATGTTTCTTGAAACTAGAGCTGGTTTCTTAGGAACAACATTCAGGAATCTTTTCCTGTACACAACAAATGCATGGTAAACTATTCCATATATTTTTCTCCCAGAGAACGATAACACCATGACGAACGCTTTCCACAACAGAAAGAAAATAAATGACGAAAAACGAATTAGGCAGTTGAGAATAGATAGGTAATCTAATTCCATGGCGACCAAAATTGGAACTAACGAACTTCAATAGTTGAAAAATGAATAATCATTTACTTTACTTGTAATATTACTTAACAATTTAGACCTCTTTATAAAAAAACTTTTTGATTGGCCATTTTTGGATATTTTAATAAGGTAAGTGAGAAATAGCCTTTCACAATTTATCATGTGGTTCAAGGCGGGAAGTCGACAGTGCAGTCTCGACGTGAAAAGAAAAGAACTGAAGCAGACGAAAACTGAACTGGGTCGTCGTCGACTATTTTTCTTCAGTATCGGGTCGGGTATAAAATTCGTTGGCGCTGTTTAAAGTGTCCCAATATTTTTTGGCATAGAAATTTCGATCACCACCCCTTAATTTTGGCCTATAATTTAGTAACGTGCATAGTTGGGTTAGTTATTTACCATTCGTGACGAACTTGTGACGAACACATCGGTGGTGTGTCTCGATCATTGTGTCGCCGGTGAGAAGTTGTTTTGTCAATCGTTTTTCACCGTCACATCATAATGTCTGCTGTTAACAAGGTACAATTTTTTTGTCTTCTCAATCAGTTAATTCAATATTAATACATGTGTTTCTCAAGACTCCTACTGGTGGATCAACTCCTGCTGCTACCAGGGTAAAGACATTTTGGTTTTTAATTAATTAGTTCAACATAATAATATGTGTTACATTAGACTCCAGCTGCTGGTGGATCAGCTCCTGCCGCTGCTGCTTCTAATGTTCAGACTATTGACATTCGAGTCCCCAAGTAAGAATATCAGACATTACCATCTAGATTTTTGCCTTCTTAAACCGAGTTTATAATGTTGTCACAGGAACATAAACAAAAAGCTTGCCATCATGAGATTCAATGGCTCAATGGGTATTGACTTTGTACAATGGAAAGATCCAAAAATGGAAAGGGAAAACAACCAAGTCACATTCAAAGGGTTCAATGAAGATATGCCAAAGTTTGGTGCTGGGAGTGAATATGGCAGAGAGGCTCGTGAGGAAGCTAGACGGAAGAAGTATGGCATAATAAGCAAAAAGTATAATCCTGAAAACCAGCCTTGGATTTTACAACATGGGGGAAAAAGTGGGAAAAAGTTCAGAGGTATACTAAAGTTGGAAACCAAGCTAAGATAGCAATAAGAAAGTTTAGTAATGTGCAATTATATTTATTTTATTAAACAGGAGTAAGAGATGGTGGCATTAATGAAAATGCATCGTACTACGTTTTTACGCAAGCACCAGATGGTGTGTTTGATGCCTTTCCTGTGCAAGAACAATACAGTTTTCAAGCAGTTCAAAATTACAAACCACTGAGTATTGAAGAAGCAGAGGAAGGGTACAACATGAGGAACAAAACATACAACATGTTCAATGTCATGATGAGAAAGAGACTAAGGAAAGACGATGAAGACGCCGAAGAAGAGGGCGAGGAAGAAGGTGAAGGCAAAGGAAAGAAAGGCAAGAAAAAGAAGGGAGCTAAAGGTAGGCAACAAGCAAAAGTTCCACCATAAATAATGTCACAAAATTATAACAACTTTTGCATTCAGATTCTCGTTTTGGTGATGAATTGGACGATATGATGGCATCTTCCGATGACGATTCTAGCGACGGCAATGATGATAACGACGACGATGATGGAGAAAGTAAGAAAAAGAAGAAGAAAGGCAAGAAACCTGTTAAGCCGAAGAAGAAGCGAAAGAATGCGTCCGATGATGAAGCTATCGAAGATAGCGATGATGGTGATGGTGAAGGCAGAGAGTTGGATTACATTTCCTCTTCCGACGATGACGAAAGGTATGTCATTAATCTTGATGCATTTGTCGATTTTCTAACACACCCGCGTTGTTCTTTAATCTAGTGATTTCGAGAAAGAAGAAGCAAAGGACGGACTAAAGGGTGTTGCCGAAGAGGATGCTCTCCGCAAGTTGCTTAACTCGGACGAAGAAGATGAAGACGAAGAAAAGGAGGAAGAAGAAGACAAAGACAAAGAAGAGGAAGATGCTGAAGGTGCCGAAGACCAGCAAGGTGATAAGGCTTCCAAAGACGAAAAAGGCGACAAAAAGAAGAAGAAAGAAAAAAAGAAGAACAAGGATAAAAAGCCCCGCAACGAGGATTATGGTAATATCCATTTAAAAACATCGTGTGTTTGAGTCAAATAATAACGAAACATTTATCAGGATCGTCAAGCGACAGCGGTGCCGAGAGCTCAGCATCCGAACTGGAGAAAGCTAAACCGAGCCCAAAAATGAAACCGTAAGTGCAGTAATTTGGTTTCCTGACAGTTAACTGACAAACTATTTCTAGGGGGAGTGCCAACAGTTCTAGATCAGCTACTCCGACGAAACCTGAAACATCGCCGCCTAAAACAACGCTATCAGATAGCAAGCGAAAGGGAACACCTGCAGTGTCCGATGCTCTTACTGGCCAAGCAACAAAGAAACCTCGATTGGACATGGCATCCGCTGCTTCAGCTGCCTCTGCCGCTTCAGCTGCATCATCATCTAGGTATTTATAAATAATGAACTAAAATTAATCCTGAAACGTTATGTATATTTTTTCTTTTACAGTGCCAATGAAGGAGTCAATGAAGAGTCTGTTAGACGTTATTTATCCCGCAAGCCAATGACAACGACCGAATTGCTTCAGAAGTTCAAAAGCAAGAAAACTGGTTTGTCGTCGGACCAGCTTGTCCATCACATTGCACAAATTTTGAAGAAGATCAACCCCGTGAAGCAGACAATTAAAGGGAAGATGTATTTGTCGATTAAGGCTTAGCGACAATAACGATGATTGGTGTGTTCTGTTTGTGCTGCAATCACTATTGCTACTTTACTGAAATTATCTCAGGCCTTCCCTTTACGGTTTATAAAAACGGACTAGAACGGTTGTTAAAATGCGTGATTTTCGGAACGATTAAACAAATTTGCAGTTGTAAGTTTTGGTATTATTTCAACAAGTTATCTGTTATTGGAAACACTTCACATTTTTAGATGAAAAACAGCCATTGAACTGACAAGTTAACATTTCTTGGTGGTGAGCAAGGTGCTGGATATTCGTTCAGAATACTATAGAGAGAAAACTTGAAGTCGCTTTGACATGTCTGCTTCGTCGTCTGTGCAAGCCCTTTTCGCGTTTTCAATCAAGAATTCAATATCTTTCTGATAATCGGCGGAATATTCGGCGACACTTTCGACGGAGAATTTCTGGACTCGGAAAATAAACATTAAAAGTGTATCAAAAACTACAAACATAAAGTAACCTACATTAGCAGCTTCTTTCATATAATTTGCAGCAGCTTTCCAGGATGGAGCAAATCCAAATGATACAGTCTTATTCATGACCATTGTCTCAATACTAAGAATTGGATACTTTAGTTTCAGCACAAATTTTATCATAACATGCAAACCTTCTTTGAATATCATATGTGACAGAAATCAAGAGTTCATCAACTTGTGGACATAGATATATAAAGTGAGGTCCATCATTGGTATTGACAAATTTAGTTAGCCTAATTAACACAAAGTTGAAATTCTGCAGTTAAAGAAGTATGCATGAATCAAACACTCACCAATTAATTTTCTCCTCATCGTAGGCTTCATCTTCTGTCCAGTGCTGAAAGTAACATTTAAAGTCGATAAGCAGGAATGTGGCTTGGGATGCTGGGAAATAGCAAGAGAATGGCACCAAGCTTTCTGAGTCTGACCAAATGGATTCAATATTAGTTAACATACCTTAGTATCGGTAAGTGATTATATTATTATTCATTCTTTAGCTCACTATCTTACAATGTATTTGAAAAGATCGTTCGAGTCTTTCTATAAGTACGTCGTTATTCAATTCATTGTGAAAAATGGCAATGGGTTTATTTTTCCACATATGATTTTCCTTGATAAGAAGCATTTCTGACAAAAATGACGAGAACTAAAAAAGAAAGATTCAAAATTTCAAATCTTGAATGTCAAGACTCAAGAGCTCGGTCTGTATAGCTGTCTCACTCGCGCTCTGTTATTAATCTAAAAATTCCAGCAGATGTCTCTAGTGAACGGTTGTCGTCTGCACTTGTTCAGTTGTTTGTTTTTTATCAAAGTCGTCTACTCTATACTTTCTCTTCCCAGAATCTATTTGACAGAATTGGAATTTCCAAAGGAATTGTGCAATTAGCAGAATTTCAAGGGAATTTCCGATTAATGTAGAAATGGAATCTTTAGCTGATTCTACGTGTAATCTTGCAATTAAAGAAGTACAAGCAAGTTTAGACGACGAAGATGCCGATATAATTTTGAAAACAAACGATGGGACGTTGAAAGCTCACAAATTCGTTCTCAGGGGTTGCCCATATTTTGCAGCAATCGTCGATGGAAACTGGAGAGAAAGTCAAGCCTCGATCATCACCTTGGATATGTATGATACATATAGCACTACTAACAATTTACTAGATTACAAATTACTTTAAATTTCAGATTCTCGTACAAGTCAGTAAGATTTGTCGTTGAGCATATCTACAAACCAAAGGAATCAATTGACAGTACCCAAAATTTAGGAGAACTTGTTGCATTAGTAGATATGCTTGATCTACAGTCTCTTTTAAAACTGGTTTGTTCAACCATTATTCTTAAAATTTGCCACAATTTTCACAAGGTATTTTTATTTTCACAAATTTCATATTCAAAGCAAAAAGCATTTCAAATTTGATTTTTTTTTACTTCAGCCATGCAAGGATTGTATAGACGGTGTAATGAGTAGTTTTCAGTTGTCATCCACATACCATCTATCAGATGTTCAAACCAAATGTTTGGAATGGATTACCAAGCATTTCATTAAAACCTGGAATTCAAGACCATTTTCCAACCTTCCTGAACAACTTCAGCAGAATTGTCTGCAATCTCTCAAAATATCTATGGTATATGATATTTACATATTCTGCAAAATATCATTGTATTAATTATGCGTCATCATTATAGAATGTTGAAAACATTATCGACTTAACTCTGCAATCTCAGCAACTCCAGGAAATGCTTCCTTTGGTTAAGTGGGCGGAACCCGTCAATGTTCTTGTAAAAGATCTCTCAAATTCTTGTTCAGCATTCACCCAGCAACATTTTTCTGGCATTCTTCATTCTGCAAAGTAAACTGTATTTAAATCTATTTGTTTAATATAAGGTTTGAACAGTTTTCTTTCATTTTCCAGATTTAAATCGCTGGGCCAAGAGGATACGTGGAGCTTGAGTCGCGTTGAAACTATCATCCTTGAAGCAGCCGCCAATTTACCTGTTGAGCAAGCTTGTTTGTCTTACTTGGCACTCGAAAAAATTATGGACGATCTGCTCAAGGCTGACGAAATTCGACAACCCCCGGATTCAGCTTATGTTGAATTCATCAAGACACTTCAGAAAGCAGTTGAAAATCGTCTGATACAGCGCGTTGGTATGGCAACAAAATGTTCTGCGTGGGATGCCATCCCCAAACCCAAACAAATTAGCATAATGCAGATGGGATTTTTTGACCCCATTGATCCAAAATATTCATCCGATAAGCAAAACCCAAGACGTAATGTAGGAAGAAATCATTGCTCGAACACTGCCACCCCCATAAATGTCGCAGCGCCGAATACTCGTGCTCCCAGGGTGGCTTTACCAATTGATCCTTTTCGACGTACTGCTTTGCGATCTACCGTACACGGCGAAAGAAATGCAAGCACTTCACAGGCTGTCGGCATAACACCAGGAGCTTTGTCTTCATCGGGAACAAGTGTTCAGCAATCAAACCGAAGAGTGCCAGCTGTGTCAGTCAGCAGATCTCAGTCGGCTCGGACTCCTAATGTGGGAACTTCTCGAACCACTACTAGTCGATCAACTAGCAATCAAGTCGCTTCAAGCCAGAGATCGGTAAATTCAACAGTACCACGGACCCCAATAATTCGATAATTAATATATCGTGCATTTACCAAAATCAGCGGTGTAAGTACTGTTGCGCCAATTTAAGAATTTCGTGTACTTTCATGTGCTCAAATTATTCTTTTTCACGTCTTTTCTACACAGTCATTAATACTTTTTCATTCGTATTAATGTTTTGTTAGCAAATCCGTTTAGTTCAGTTATTCGCTTCGTATCACTAGTCACGTACTGCGGTAATAAGTTATCTATTTCACACGCCAAAGATTTACGGGAAAGAAGGGTTCTTAGTAGATGAAATGTTGAAATTTATCGACAATCAAAGTAAAGACAATAAATTTAGCCTCTTATAATTTTCATTTTATTTCGTACATTTCCATAACTTTGAATATTCGTACTTATAACGTGTGCCGATAAATGAAAGGAAACAAATACATTCAACGGCTGACCATACGAGAAAACCATAAATTCGCAAAAGGCACTGAAGGTATTTGGACTTGTTGAATGCCAAGTTTGCTTGCCAAGTTTGGCATAAACAAGTAACATGAAGTGAAAAATACGTATTGCATAATAGTGTTACGTCCCTATATGGTAGACTTCCTATATGTGTCGTATGTGATCCCGAATAAAGCACAAGTATTGAAAGTGAGGAAAAGGAAATGTGCAATCTGCTACTAACTTATTGGTACTCTTTTAAAAAACTTTCTTGAAAGGAACGGAATTTATCCAACATAATTTGCAGTTTTTCTGGCTGCGGAAGGATGGTCGTCCTATAAGTCGCACATTGAGAAACTCAAATATTATCGTTTTCGTAAATGAGAACAAGAAACGTTTACTGTACCTGAAGTGGTAAGTTCCAGGCCTCTGGCCAAATCCCGATCCGGGAACGCAGCACATTCCGGTTTGCTCGAGAAGTTGGAAAGCGAAGAATACATCAGGTGCTTGGCCTAGTGATTTGGCTTTGGCAACTGCTTTCTCGGGGATCTTGACCTGGTTACACAAATGTATGCGATGGGTTACGCATCGCCAACGGGAGATGAAACAATTAAAATGCGGACGCACGTACCTCCGGGAAAGCATACATGGCACCCTGAACAGTATTACACTTGATGCCAGGAATAGAGTTGAAGGCTTTAGCGATCATGCTTGCACGCTCAGATAGAGATTTAAGGACGGCTGCCTTTTCTTTGGAAAAGAGTTCATAGGACGGTTCACCAGGTTGGGGAGGATTAACCACGCAATCCATTACAGCCTGAAACCAGACGAAATCCCCATTAAAATCACATTTCCGCAATGGGCTATAATCTATTCATACCTGTCCGAGAACTGTAAATGCCATCCCAGGTAATTTTCAAATGGGAGAAATAATTAGTTTCCAGTTTTAAAGGTCAGGAGTGAGTTCACATGATTACCGGTAGGACAAAGTTTAGCAGAAATGCTTTTTAGGTAAAGCGCCTTAACTTCTGGATCCATATTGACAATCTCAGCATATCCCCCTCGCAATCCGCATTCTCCCATGTAACCTGATTGCGAATAACCAATGAACCACTATACACAGTAAACAATGGTTTAATCAAATCATACCCTTGGAGCAGGATAAGAAAGAAGCCAGTTCCAACTTGTCGTAAGGATCGCCCAATTCTTTTGTCACTTTCTTGAACGAATGGAATTCTCTGTTGTCTGCGTAAACATTGTCTTGATAAACCTGGAAAAAGAATTGGCATTGGTGTACTTTTTACGGTTTCCTTTATGATCACAATGACTCACCTCATCGGCGAAAATAAACAGTTTTTCCCGGTGGGCAAACTTGATGACTTCGACGATGTTATCTCGTGTTAGCACTTGGCCTAAAAATGAATTGAAAAAAGAGAAAGACTTGATGAATGCATCCCTAAGGAAATGGGTTGCGGTAATCACTGGGCGTACCAGTTGGGTTTCCAGGGTTGATTACAACAATTCCACGAACGTTGCATCGTTTGCGTGCTTCTTTAACCGCTCTCTCGAGTTCGGCTACATCCAGACCCCAGTCGTTATCTTCGTCCAAGTAGTAACCGGCTTGCTCCATGTTGTACTCGACGATCGAAGCCGAATAAAGAGGATACTGCGGAATCGGGATCATGATTCCAGTACGTGGACCGCTAATCGTGGACAACATTTTCAGCGTAGACTAGAAAACGATTACGTAGTAGGTGATCAATAGCAAATGTCAATTGGATTTATCGGGAAACGTAAAAAATAAGTTGGTAATGCTTACTCGGATGCCCTCAGAAGCCCCAGCACAGAGAATAATGTTGCTCGGATCAGCTGGAAACCCGTCACGACGTTCAATGTACTTGGCAACATGATTGCGAACGAGTTCTAAACCGGCCGAGTCGCTGTAACATCCTGGAATAAAATTGCGATTAGTTTTTGTTTTCGAGTTGCCGAGATCAAGTTTCTTGTTAATGCATGGCTAGACAAGGCTAGGCTATTCAGAGCCCCCCACTACAGGAAGTGCTGGGCAACCAGCAGAACTGGATCCCAATGAGCGCAGTCATCCGACAAGTAACAAATTAAAGCAACTGCTAACACAAAGTGACGCACCCGCACTTCCCCTGCTGGATTCGAGAATGGCTCGAGCTCGTGACTTGACATCTTCGGGGAATTCTTTGCTGCTCAGCAAGTCTGGGTAGGCAACAAGCGAAATCACTTGGCGAATGAAGGTAATTGGCTTTTGTCCCATCGCCTGCGCGTCGCCAATGTTGGCCTTAATGACTTCAGTGAACGGCTTCTTGACTCCCTGCAAAAATTTAATTTTACAAATTTAGTTGTTAGATGGGGCTGTAAACGCGGGTAAAGTGCATTGAGATTGTTTTCAAAATTGATCGACTACTTCTTATCGAACGGTCTGTTTTACCGATAACGTACAAATAATTAAACGAGAGAAATTACCATAGCCAGCTCCTTTTCAATTTCTCCAGCTCGAATAACGAGGGGTCTAGATTTAAAAAAAAGTTGATTAAAAAATTGAGTTGAACATATGTTTCAAAATACAAAATTACCCTCTGACAGCATATTCCATAGCCTTGACATTAGGGTTAATGTTATCGACATTCAAAACGAGATCTACGTGACTTGGGGCTGCAACAGTCGCCATGGTTCGAGCAACGTTGACTTGTTGATGTCCAATAAAATCACCTGTCAAAACCAGAAAATAAATGATAAAAATGTCATTCCAATGCAGAAAGGAGATGCTGAATGATTTACCTCTACGTTGACAGCTGTGTGTATGGAACTGACCGACTGAATGTTGTTGCTTCACAGTATTGGGGGTAAACAACAGTGTGGTGGTTCGAACGGTTGTTGACTGGTGGTCGAGATAAGACAAAGTGGAACGCTGCCGCAAGGGGAGGCATGGCCCAGTCTCTTTCTTAAGGTGTAGGGCCGGCGTTACGATACTGCGCGATGAGACTACAGTTACAGGAATGGTGGTTGAAGTCGGTACTGCCCGATGCTGGAGTCTCAACTTGCGGAAGGTGGATAGAACCACGCCCCTCTGTCGGCCAAGCCAGCCCGTCTGCATGATCGTGATTGGCCCTTGCAGTGAATCCGCCCTAAACACGTGTTTATATTCTTGCTCCTAACTCACTTTTTGATGAGCCCAAGTCGATGAGATCGATGAATATGTCGTTATTCTTCAAATGCAGAAAAACCTAATTTAAAGTGATAAAAAAGAACCAGCTATAAAATTGTACAGATCAGCTGATGGTGGGTCGTCTCGATGAAAAACGTTTCAATATCATTGTGAAAAACAAATATTGAAAAAACAAAACACGTCTACGCTGCGCTGTTGGCATGATTTAATGACCAGACAACAACAATTTTTCATTCCACTCAGCAGACGACACTATTTCTTCGCCATTTTCAATTTTGAAAACCACGAGTTTGAATAATTCAGCAAGATTTTGTAAACAAAGTTAATACGTGTGTTGTCCTACGGTTGCCGAATCCTAGCATATGCCTGCCTAATGAGATCACGCTTCGAACCCAAGTTGCTATAGCTGCACCTAACACCAGACAAGGTAATCAACAAGTAGCCAAATATAGATACACAGCACTAAAAGATACCAACAAGCGTTAAGTAACTAACGTCACAGCCAAAAGTAAACAAATCTCCTGGGTGCAAGTTAAAGCCTGTCCCCTCTCAAATGGAAAGAGTAAACGAACTAAAGGTTCTTACCGGTCGATATCTGTGAAAGTGTGAAGTCGCAGAAAGAAAAGTGGCTTAGCTCGGGACGACTGGTGAAACCTACGTCTTTTCGACGAGCCAACGATTTTGCGGCGTCTCGTACCGTTCACACTGCACAACTGCTCACAGGGAAATCGAACGAGGGCCACACGCTTATAAACTTGCAAACCGTAGGGCATATAATAACGTGACTTGAGCAGGAGCATGGTGGGTAAAGGCAAGACGACGCAGGATACTTTCCGTCAAGCAGACGACGTTAGCAGACAACCTTACTTTGCTGCAGATAATCAAATTTGTTGTTTTATTTTTCTAAGATAAAAATGGCCCAAGTCGACAACTTCTTTTTATAATCGTAAAAATTTAAATTTTACTTAATATAATTTAAATCAAACGTTTGTCGCATATTAGAATCGGGAGTGTTTTCAGTTTTAGTTGCTAGGCCTATTTAGAACGGCTATTAAGGTATTGGGAGTATTGGCCACACGAAAATACCTGCCGAGTGCCAACAGGCATCCTTGTTAAGAGTAGAGTTTCTTAGAATCAGCAGTTTTTAAAAATAATCCCTCATGGACGTCAGCGATCCCCCCCCCCCCCCTTTTGCGTCGCCACTTCACAACCCTTTCTAGGTGGATACAAAACTTGGAAAAGCTTGGGAATGTCTATAACAAGAATAACAACATCAATTTGAAATCGGAGAAAACAAGTCTCGTATTTGTATTGCATTAAGTGGCAGTATAGTTTCTACACCAATCACACAATAGTAGAGCAGCGATTGAAAATCTCCTTAAAATCCTGAAGCATAAGTAGTCACAATGGCGTAGATCTTAAATTAAATTATTTTATTAAATTATCTTTAGATTTTTCTAAAATGATAAATTACCATGTACAAATTGGCCATCATGCCACCGAAAAAAGCTAAAGCTCTTGCGGGTTGTGGGATGACAAAGACCGCATAGACCAAAGTGTGCATGAACCTGGCAGCAGTGAATAAACGGAATAAAAATTTGGCACAACCCAAAGACGGGCCAGTTCCAACGTAGACGAATGCAATGGTGAGGAATGGCAGGATATTCTCCAAGTCATTCAAGTGAGCTCTGTTGAAAGAAATTTTTAAAGCACAAATTAGTCAAACAAAAGCCAGTTATTGAAATTAATGGATAGATTTATCTTTACCGTCGTACTCGTTCGACGTCATCATCAGTTTTGATTTTACCCCCCTTGTTCATCTTGGCGTCCTCTGGGTTAGCAAATGCCTGAAATATTTTAAGAAAACTGTTAGCTAATATGTCAGTAAAGTACTAATTAAAAAAAGACTTACCATCTTACGGAGTCTCTGACGGGCAGTAAGGAGGGCCATCAATAGTGTCTTTGCTCCCAGCAAAGCAGCATAGAAGCTGAAAGAGGCAAAGACGGGATTGTCCGAAGTGTACAGCGACATTTTCAAGGACGATTGCTGGAAGTAGACTTTTCTGCAATTTAAACAAACACATATTGGTTAATAATAAATTATTAATTTGAAAAATAGGCTTACTACAACAAATTTCCAACACTTTTTAAGAGCACGTAACTACCCACCTGTTGCTTATTACTCAGCACTTTTCTGTCTGAAGATGTCCTACGGGCCACGGCGTTATAGACTTTACGCTTTGAGACATTGCCGTGTTTGGAGGTCCTTCGATAGATAGCCCGCGGGTTGAGACCGCTAGAAATTATCTTAAGATTTTTCTAAAATGATAAATTACCGTAAGTCCGTAACCCACATACTATTTAGATAAATACTGCTCTTATATCTTTAAAGCCTATCTTATCGCAAGTTTCCTTTACTTCTAAAACGTGAATTCACGTGCGCTCCACACCAAATATTCAAGTAAGCATTAATACAATACATTTTAAAAATTAGTATGTATTATTTGTTTTCTAATGCACAAAAAATTTGTAATGCGCTTCGAAATCTATTTTAATATCTATACTTGAGTAAATCCAATGAAATTGCTAGACAAGTCTGCTATATTCAGTTAGATTACACAGATGGCTGTGCATCAATACGACTTTGCAGAGAGCATCGTGTTAAAAAGAAGAAGCATAACTGGTTAGAATGGCGTAAATCAGGTACAAGTTGACAAGTTGCCCAACAATATAACTCAAAGCTCTGGCTGGCTGTGGGGTAACAACAACCGCATATACGAAAGTATGGGAGAATCTAGCAGCCGTGAATGTTCGGAATAAAAATTTGGCAGTGCCTAAAGTCGGGCCTGTCCCAATGTAGAGCAGCGCAAGGCTTAGAAATGGAAGGATATTCTCCAAATCATTTAAATGGGCTCTTTAAATTGAAAACAAAAAGATCCTTAAAACATTTGACATGAGGAGTAAATGGAAAATCTTTACCGTCGTACTCGTTCGACATCTTCGTCAATTTTTACTTTACCCCTGTTCATCTTATTGCAATCCTCTGGGTTTTGAAATGCCTTGCAGGATTAAGCGAATTGATGTTAGTAATATTTAAATCTACAGAGAAAGGTTGGATGGTGGCTTACATGCTTACGGAATCTTGTCCAACCAGTAAGGAAAGCCACGAACAGAGTCTTAATTATCAGCAAAGCAGCGTAGAAGCTGAAAGTTGCGAAGACAGGATTGTGTGATGTGTACAGGGACATTTTCCGGGAAGACGTTGAAGGGGTCCTAATGTTTCAAAGTATATTTTATTGAAAACGTTATAATATGTAATGCCTAGTTAATAGAGAATATTGAAATCAAATTTGCATGCACCATACCAGAGCACACTGTTACACCAATACCCACTTGTTGCTTACTCGGAACTATCGTATCTAACGATGACCGTAGGTTCGTGAAAACGATCCCGGCTTTCCTAGACATTGCCCTTCTTTGAAGGTCACTTGATAGAGAAGTTGAGGGGCCATTAAAATTTCTACATTTTTTCCCGAAGAGGATCGACTATCATATATCCCGTGTGTTGTTGTTTTTTTTCAGATTTAAAGTTTTCAACAACAGCTGACTCGAGTCAACATTTCACTCGTGGTCGTTCAGTCCTCGACTACTAGAGGGCATATTTGTTGCGAATTGATCTGTGCCACCCCTTTTATAGTTGATTGATAAAGAATAGATAAATGAGATAAATAAAACAAGGAAACGGGAGAAGAGCAAGTCAGAGTGTTGACCAAGAAGGTTTAGTTTTTTAACAAAGTGAATAAAATGTCTGATTATTATTTGTTTTGATTATGTTGGTGTGACTTGATCGATGTATCGTTGTGATTCAGATTGAGTGGCCTAGATGTCGTTGCCGACCCCGGTCACGGCAGCAGTCGAGTGGAGAGACCGTCGTGTCTAGTAGCAGTGCGAGTATATTCCAGTGAAAAGTCTTGTCGAACGCGACGTATTTCGGCTGCTGGTCAACAAATCAGGTAAGAAAAAATCGATTCGTGTTGCTGTTTTGGTTATCTTGTCGTGAGGATGAGGTGGAAGGATCGGTTGCCAATGGTGACACGTTTCGATTCTTTTGTGTTGTGTGTGTGTACACATTTGGCGAGGATCGGGAAATGTGCCTTGTGGGCGTTAAGGCCCGCCTGTTGCTGTTGCATGATGACATTGGCAGCCCAAAAGTGAGCTGCTCGACCTCTCCCCGGTTTGATTTCTTTTTCTTCTTCCTGCTGTTGTTGCAACCAAAAATGTGACGACCGAGTGAAAAGATGGTGGGCTGCCTGTTGCTAGGCCTTTTTCAGCCCATATATTTCTCGACGTTGGTCTGCTATATAGCCAGAGAAAAGAAAATGGCAGCTAGGAGAGAAACAACATTGGTTGCTGGTTGTCGGGGGGTTTCCATCTGCTCTTGTGTTGTTTCCATTAGATCCAGTGGCCTGGCAATGGCCCACGACAGTTGGAGAGAGAGAAAACGTCAAGTCAAAGACAATCGTCTTTCCACAGCAACGAAAAAAGGAGATTCTTCTTTCCCCTCGAGAAAAAAGGCGTCTCTTTTCTCTGTCGAGGCCTTTTATTTTATTTTATTTTTTCGCCGACTAGATTATCTGTGTCATGAACTGGAAACCGACTTTTTCCCTCGTCTATTCTCTTTTTCTCTCGATCTTTGGCATCCAGCTGCTCTTCCCCCCATGCCCATGTAATTGTATTTCCTCCTGCGGTCAGATCGAACGGTGAATTTCATCCATTCCGACCACTTTTCCTTTTTTCTTGTTGTCTCTGTGGAATTTTTCGGGGGGGGGGGAGAGAACATCCGACACTTGACGGAAATGGTCGGACACGCGCCGAGCTGTGCTCGTCAGTGCTGACCCCTGGTCGGGTTTCTTCGTCATCATCACTCGGTCCGACTTTGGAGCTGTTTGCGGATGGCATTTTGTAAACAGAAACCCTCCCCCCACCATCACCAACTGGAAGAAGAAGAAGAAGGGGTGTCTTGTCCTCCGGCGCCCAGTCAACGGCCAATGTGTAAACTCTGCCCGGAAGCTGTCTGACAGAATGATCAATAAAAACACACACGAAGTAAAAATAATGAAATTGTGAAAAAGAAGAAGAAGAAGAGCCGGGATGGATGGCGGCCGGAAGAGAAGAGAGTCTTCTAAACAAACAATTTCCTTGGAAGAAGAATCAAAGGGAGAAAGAAGAAGATGGGAAGGAAACTGGAAATTAAAATCTATTGATCTATTACGAGGAGAAGGAGGACGGAACTGGAAAGAGAGAAAATGATTAAGGCGTCGTTGGGCGTCTTCTTCTTCGAATCTTCTTCAGCTCTTGATGTTGTTACCGTTCGTATCGTCTTCTTTGATGCTTTGGTCCTGGATATCGGATACATATCCTCCGCTAATGAGATCTCTTTTCTCTCTCTAGTCGTATCCAGCCGGCCGGAATCCCCCCCCCCCTACCATCCTTTGAAGCCACGTTTCCAATTTATCTTTTTTCCCCAAAAAAAATTCAACTCTAAAAATAATGAGACGCCTTTTTCTCCCGTCCATTTTATTGGATGGATTTTGTTATTCAGGAACAAGCGGCGGAATCTAACGGGTTATAATGATCCCGACAATGTTATATAGGATGGGCGCGGTACGTAGTTGTCTCTCCGCCATTCACAATTCACGACTACACACACACGCGCTAGTTTTTTTTCTGTTTAATGAATGGCGGCTAATGGACCGAACGGGGGGGAGCGCCACATGTTGTTTTTGTTATTGTCAGTTTTTCGAGAGCTGTGTAGCGGGGAGGAGGACGGACCAGATGCTTGTTGGCCAAACGCCCAGCCCTGAATCGATTCGTCGGGTTATAACGGCAACCTGTGCTGGGCAGCCTGGAGAGAAAGAACACGCCCCGTGCGATCTCTTTTGGTGTTCCTGAATTAGAACACATTTTTTTCGTTCCCTTTTTTTCTTCTTGTGTGTGGATTTCGTGACTGTTTATTCGTTGACTGCGTGTCAGGAGACCCACCCACCCACCGAGAGAGAGAGAAGGAAGGAGAAAGCAGAAAATGAAATCAAAGTTATCGACCGACTTCCGGTGGCGTCGTCGTTTGTCGACGCGACGCCACCGCGCCCTACTTCCGTCTCTCATCCCCCATCCAACTTTTGGGTAATGGACTGAAGGGGGGAGGTGTGGGTGGTGGTGGATCAGTTATTTGGTTTTGAGGGGGGGCCCTTTCATTTTTTGATTTCCTTTTCAGCTCATTGGGACGTCATCGCTGGAATAGCAAATTCCTATCCCCCCCTCTTACATCGATGACGTGAATCGATTGGCGGATCGAATCAGACGATTCGTGACGTGATTCTTTTCATTTCATCGTGACAATTCCACCCCTCAATTGTTTTTCAAACACTAAAAAACGATCCTGTTTTGTGTGTGCCTGTCGTCACTTGGTAGGGCGACTTACGGCACACGTCACGTCTCGACTCTTTTTCGTACCGAGTCACGAAACATTTTCTCTCGTGAGTGGAAAAACGGGTGGGCGTTTCGATCCCCCCCAAAAGAGGAGGCACCGTCCTCTTGCTTCAAAAATCACAATGGCGACCGTTTATTGTGTGACCAGGGCCATTGGGTTCGTCGTGAGTTATCAAAGGAACGAACACGAACGCTGGAGGATCAAGGCCGTGAGCGTCTGAAAACTCATTTCACGTCTTAAGCTTTTCCGTCTCCCGTATTGTCTCTGAGGAACGGACGGAAGCAAAATGGCCGACTGTAGCATCAACTGGAAAGAAGCGGGAGTAGCGGGAGCGAGTTGCTGCCAGTCGGATGGATCTTTCTGTTTTTAGCTGCCTCGGGATTCTATTTCGGTCGCCGTATCAAAAATCGACGGGTGAAGAAAAAAAAGGAAAAGGAGAGCGGAAGTTGCCTTTCTCTCTCTCCCGCACCCATCTGCTGCTGCTGCCGGCCCAGCCTCTCTTTTTTTTTTCCAGCTGAAATTGAATGGGACGTTGGCAGCCAGGCAGGCAGGGATTGTCATGTTCCAAGATGTTTCCCCCCATTTTCTACACGCCGGCCAGAAATAGTCGACTGAATTGTTGCTCTCACCAGTGAAATGTTTCGTGGTGGTGGTGGTGGCCATTGAAGAAGGAGGAGGAGATTCGCTCAATGAAAATGTCGCCGATGCGCAAATGAAACTTCCGCCGCTCTGCCTCACGGCCTGCCAACCCAAAAAGTTATTTATAAATCACGAACGGGTTATGGCCGCGGGATCGGGTGTAACGAGCCCGCCACTGCCCGCCACCCGAATTGAATGGGGCGGCGGCGGCGTCATTGTTTACCTTTCGGGAGGCACCAGGAGAGAGAAATGGTCCGGCCGGCCGGCATTGGGAGTATACTTTTTTTGGGTTGTTATTTTGAATGATCGCCTCGATTTTGTTGGTCGATGATGAACGGCCGGGCAGAGTCAAAAGACCTTGAGAAGGGCACGGGGCCAAAATGGGCCGCCCGAAATGCGTTTTTGTGGGAGATTGGCGTGACACGAACGGGCTCGTGCCAAGACATTTGATGGGTTGTTGTTGTTGTTGTCTTTGGCCTGCGGCGTTTGAGCGCCCAGTTCCGTTTCGCATCAGCGGGACCCGATTCATCTTATGGGATGTTGTTGCCCCGGCCATTTTCGTCTTGTTCCTCCTCCATCGTTTGACCTTCTTCTTCTTCTCCCGGCCAGAAATCGAACAAGATGGACACAACTTTTTGGGTTTTTTCGTCAGGTGACAGGTGTGCCGGACCCGAAAGACTCACACGGCCGCCAACTTCTATAACCAACACTCACACGGCCGGGTCGCGTTCAACTTTTTCTCTGCAACTTTGGCAAGTTTTTCGGGTACCAGTGGTATACATAAACATGTGGAGACAAGTATCGTCTTTTTCTTTCTGCTTTCGTGACCTCAAGGGCATATCCACCAGACTCAGCTGAGAGAGTTAGGCTCCTCGGCGGCCAGACACCTCGTTGGTCGACGTGTAGCTCCAGGTGATGGCAACATGTCTGCTGTTGTTGTTGCCTTTTTTCCTTCCAGCTTGGGCCCTACCTTGTTTCTTTTCTTTCTTTCTCTCTTTCGTGCGGAATTCTCTTTTGGAATCTCATCCCGACCGAGTTTTCACCACCGGTGAATGAATGAATCGACCACCCGACTCACTCACACACGTCCGTATACAACACGGCGGACCTACTTTTGCAGATGAGAGTAGAAGAAATTCTTTTTGAATTTCCAGCGAAGTCGTTTTGAGGTTTTTCCTTCCGTTTCTTGACCCCGAGTCGAACTCTCGCAGCCCTTCATTGTGTTTTTATTTTATTTTATCTTTTTATGTTCACCGTAGAAATCGAATAATAAAAAAGAAGGTGCCGGCGGTGCTGTTTCGGCGTACAACTTTCTCTCTCTCTCCAGCAGCGGTGGCGGCCGTTTTCCACATATTTGGCATTGTGTGTAGGCCGCACCCGTTTGTTGTTGATGGCAAGTTGTTGGCTGGCTGGCTGGCTGGCCCTTTTTGGGATCGCGCTGCCAACGTTACGTACGTACGTACGTAGGTGAAGCTCAAAGAAAGAAAGAAAGAAAGAAAGGTGAGGTAGAGAGAGAGTTGAGCCAAGGTTTTTTGTGTGTGTGTGTGTTATTCACGCACGCCAGAAGGAGGCGGAGCTCGTTTCTTTCGTTGGGAGAATCGGGGAAGGGGGGCGCCAGACAGCGGGACCCGACCCCGAGCCAGGCGACCGGGACCGACGGGAGAGACCCGCAGCGGCAGCGGTGGCGCGACGCTCAGTCAACTTGCAAGAGCTGAGAGATGTGGATGCAGTGCGGTCGACGGGTCCCACCTCCACCAAAGGACTCGACCCTTTTCGACTTGTTCATTTCTCTCTCATCAACACCGACGATATAACAGGGAAATTCTCAACCCAACCAAAACTAAACTACAAGTTTAATTCACGTTCGTCTTGGTGCTGTGTGTGTCTGTGGGTGTGTGTGGTGTCCTGGAATGGAGGGATTAAAGTTGCATGTGAGTTTGGTTCATTGGCTCTTGACAGTGTCGCCACCTTGACATCCCACCCTCCAAAAATAAATCGGATATTATTATTCACTTCTGCCGGAGAGAAATTCAATCGTGGTTAACCCTCTTTGCTTCCGGCCGGAAGGATTACAGCCGCCGCCGCTTCTTCTTCTTCTTTTTCTCTGAATGAAATTTTCGTGTGTCGCCGGAATGACAACGACGACGACGACGACGTTCGTGATGATTGGGACGATTGGATTGGATTTCATTAGCGTCGTCGGGATTATGCAAATTGCTGGAGCTATTTGGAGGAGCAGAGAGTCGAACCAGCACCGGAACTTGGGACGTTGACATCCGGGCTCTTCTTCTTGTGAATGACAAAACGCAGGGGAACCCGCACGTGGTGTCTGTGTGGGTGGCAGCAGCAGTAACGGCAGGAGACTGGGCGGAATTTCGATACCGGAGGGGAAATAATAAATAAATAGTCAATCACTTTTATCTCTCCCCCATAATCTTCTAATGCGATTAAAAGCCCCAAAAGTTTCCCGTCGTTTGGTGGGTGGAACTGTGTGGTGGTGGTGGTGCCCCGAAAAACCGGAAGTGACCCTTGAAATAGAAAGAAAAACAACAAGATCCAGCGGATCGAATTTCACCCGTGACGGCGGTTGGGTTCTATTGACTCGTCTCCGATAGGATCGCATTTGACGGAGACATTCGACGTGATGGCCGCAACCGATTGGAAATTCGGATGAGAGCCGGAAGCAAAAAGAAAAAGCGGAAGAGAAGAAGAAGAGGAAGAAGACGAAGAAGAAGAAGAAGAAAAAGTGTCTTTTTTGATCAAGTTGTTGAAGGCGAATTTTCTTTCAATTTATTTCGGCCAGTGTTGTGTGTCTGACGTGTGTGTGTGGGTGTGTGTGTGTGTGCGGAGTGAAGGAGAAGAAGAAGAAGCGGAGATGGTCCGACTTTTTCTCGTACCTGGTTGGTGTTGTTGTCGTTTATTGGTTCCCGATGGAAATGGGCCGCCACCGTATTGGCCGTTTGATACTTGAACGATCGACGTCGTCAGGTCAGCGGCGGCAGTGGCTCCTTTGAGATTCGCTCCCGCCAGAAAAAGAAAAAAAAACGAAATTTTTGGGCCGTTTGGTGCGTGTGAAATATGACGACGCAAGATTGGACTAGAATGTTGAAAAGCTTCCGCACCAAAACGTACCGCAATCTCCCGACGACGGTTGACGACCACCACAAGGCCGGATCGGCCGGATCTCCTTTGAATGACACCCGATCGTCGTCGGTTGGATTGTGCCACCACGACGGTGGCGGCCAAGACGCTGATGACGGCCACTGTCGTAAGTTGTTGCCCGTCCACCAAATCTTTTTTCTTATTTTCCTTCCGCCCAACTGAAAACGAGAAAAGGAATCGAATTTCGATCCGGCGTTGTGCGTCATTGTCCGATGGACCCCCCCCCCCCCCCCCATTTGATCCACAACTTCCGTCACCGTCGTCGTCATCGCAGGATGTTGTTGTCTTGTTGATTCTTACATTTTTTGGGTTTTTGGGCTCTGGAATCTGAAAGGAGCAAAAAATAATTTTGGGGGTTATATATCCGGCTGTAATCATAAATGTGTCTCGTGACTATAGCCGAAATGGTAAAACTAATCCACGTCGTTCTTATTTCTTTTCTATTTTGATTGTTGTTGCTGTTTGGCCGGGGCTGATTGGATGGGCGGATGAATGGATGGATGGATGAAAAACAGGTTTAGGTCCGCCAGCAGACCTCAGCAAAACAACAACAACCTCCTCGGACCCCATCAAGAAAGGGACGCTGTTGTTGGCGACGGACTGGACGTACAGTCAGCGACTGACGCCGCACCGGCCAAGGATCGGCTGCGGAGGGAAAAGTGGCGGCTGCAGCAGCAGCAGAGAGGCGGAAGGAGAGGAGGAAGAAGATAAGCCGCTAGCGGTGAGAGGTCGCAGCGCCTCTGAGCCGTCGTTCCTTTCGGCCAGCCGAGCCGTTAAAGTCCTCCGCGTTGCTTCGCCCGCCAACAGCCCATCGTCATACACACCACCAGCCGTCAAAGGTGAATTTTTCCCTTTTTTCTTCTTCAAATTTAATCGATGAGACGGACGCAAACAACAAATGCAAATGAATCCCAGTCGGAAAAAAAATGTCCATTTCTTTCCACCCCTTTTTTTTTCCTTTCTTGTTGTTGTTGTTGTTGTTGTGGCTAATGGCGTCCGTCCTTGGTTGGATTCCAAGAATCCCCAAAGAAAAAGGAGAAACAGGTTTTTTGTGGGGGGGTCAGGTAAAGGCTCGGCCGGCCCTTGTACGGGGTCCCGTGTAATTAGTCGAACAATCTGTCTGTCTGCTGCCCGTCTGTCTCGACTGTAGAAATGCAAACGCTCAACTCTGGCGTCTCTGCGAGAGACAGACGGAAAAAATCTTTTTTAATCCCCCCGACTATTTAGCACGCGGACCTTACACACATTTGATCAATGAGTGTAGACGGGGGGACACGCAGCGGAATGGGTGGCAACGATTTGACCAGCTCGGGGTGTGGCCTGGTGGAATTTCTT
This sequence comes from Daphnia pulex, assembly GCF_021134715.1. Taxonomy (NCBI): domain Eukaryota; kingdom Metazoa; phylum Arthropoda; class Branchiopoda; order Diplostraca; family Daphniidae; genus Daphnia; species Daphnia pulex. The sequence continues at coordinate 332,247 of NC_060018.1, read as the reverse complement.
TTTTGTTTTTATTTTGTGTTTTATTTTGTGCTGGACTTGACTTAACCAAACTTTTTTGCTGGGCTGGACTGGGCAGAGATCAGCAGCATTACGGGGCTGCAACAGCAAATCAAGGCGGCCTTTGGCCGTTGGCGAAAAAGAGGAACTCCGTCGTCGCCGTCTTCTTCATCCGCATTCGAGGAGGAGGTGGGCAGCGGCGGTGGTCCCATCCGCGAGGACTGCTTCGACCATCCGCTCAACGTCCGGCTCTCGGCCCAGAGTCAGACTTTTTCGCATCCGCATCGGCTGACCGTTTTCCCGCCTTTCCCTTCCGGAAGCGGAGCCTCACCCTCCTCCGCCAACGTTTCCCCGGCTAGAACCAACAAATCATCCGCCTCCCCTTCCAACCCTACCGGCGCCGGCGGCAGCAGCTCCAAATCCAGCGGAGGCAGCCACCCCTTTTCCTTCGTGCGCGGATTACGCAAGAGGCGCGCAGGCAGGGAAGGCTCCGAGTCGACATCCACAAATCAACAGCACCGCAACCTGTCGGATCTCTGCTCGGATCGCATCCGATCGCGCACGGCCGGCGACAGCGGCTGGCCCAATTGCTCCAGCCGTTTGGGCGGCGGACAGGATCATTTCGGATCCTTTGGACCCTTGACGTCCAAATCCAGGAGCGATCACAGTTTGCACCGAATCCTCAAAGAAGACAATACCTGGACCGTTTTCGCCACTCTCCGGCCGCCTTCCGGTTCGTCCCTTCCGACAACAATTTTTCATTTGTGTTTAATGGAATTTTTCCGTTTTATCTTTCCGTTTTATTTTGATGTTATTCGTTTAACAGATAAAGGAGGTTCGTTATCCAAAGGTTCGACGGCCTGGACGTTTGGACTTTTTAGCGACTCTCCGTCTCATTCGTCGTCGTCGCACCAGCAGCGACGCCAGGCGTCGTCATCGTCTTCGGTCGCCAAATCCACCAAGAGCAAAGCGGCTTCCGTTGCTCCGTCGCCGGAACTGCTCCACCGTTCCTTCACCCCTTCCTGCTTCCCTCCCGGCCATCCACTTGGCCTCCACCTACCGTCTTCTACCGGTGGCGGATTTTTCGGCCGCAACGAGAGGAGGACCCGGTCGCTCGAGCGGTGCTCGCAGCAGCGCGTCAGGAGCTCAGGCGCTCCTGGACTCTCGTCTAATTCAGGTGCTGGCGGCTACGGTTCGTCGACTGCTCCGGCCAAACCCCCGCCACCCATCCCGTCTCGGGTCCGCTCACGTTCACTCGAGAAAAACTACCAAATCTCGACGACCACGCCCCACGTCCAGAGGCAGAGCGTAGCAACAACAACCACCGGCCCAGCAACAACAGCAACAACTGTGACCAACAACTCGGCGACAAGTGGTGGTTCGGCGCCGGCTGCCAACAACTCTACTCCGCTCCTGCCCATCCGGCGGAATAACGTGCCCCCGGAAGTCTTGGCCACTTGGTGCACCTTCAACGAAGCTTTTGGAGGCGGACGGCCCAAACAGCAGCACCGCATTCCGGCCGAGCCTTTGACGGTCAGCGACGAACGTGATTCGCCCGGCTCGCCCGTCTTTGAGGAACTTTTCCTTCCACCGCCGCAGAAATTTGCGGCCGCCCCTCATCCGCCCATCGCCAACCCGACGGTGGCCGAGCTCATCAACAACAACAACAACAACAATAAGCGCAACAGCGTGGGAGCGAGTAGTTGTTGCTGTTGCAGCAGTTGCAGCGGCGGCCACAGCAGCGCCGGTGTCAGTTGCAGCTCGAAATCGACGCCCAGGTCGTCGCCCGTCCCGCCACCACCGCCACACCTGCCCGAAACGGTCCTGTACGGGACGCGGGAGGCGCCCGTCTTGGAGCGTCACTGCGTTGAAGGCGGCGAGTTCATCATCGCCTGGCTCTCGCATTCCAACGGTTCGTCCAGCCACAGCAGCAACGCATCGGCCGGCCATCACCGAGTCGGAGCCGCCGCCCTTGTGCCTCCTCCGGCCCTACCTGTCCCTTTGCATCCGGCGGCAGTTGTTGCCGGCAACAACGAAATGCAATCGTCAACTTCGTCTGCCAACTCGGCGGGAGCTGCTGCTGCTGGCAATCAGGGCAGCAGCCTGGCCGCCGCTGGCGGAAGCAACAACAGCAGCAACCGGAGTTTCATCAACAAACCGGCGCGCGGATGGCTCCATTCTGACGTTGTGATTGTCCGCGAGGGGATTACCTACTTTGTCCGAGTAAGTAGATTGGTCGTTGCTGGACTTTTGCCAACTTTTATCCCACCACCACTCCCGCACGCACGCACCCAGTCCGGCACAACCTTTTGTTTTTTGGGTTCCCTCCCATCCGTCCATCCATCCGTCCATCGTCGAGGGGTTTTTTTAATTTGTTTTCGTTTCACCGTCAATCCCATTTTGTGTTTTTTTTTCGGCCGGCCAATGGATAGACCCGTTTTGCTTCTCCCTCCCTCCTTCCCCAAAGTCTCAAATGTGTCCATCTGCAGGGTCCCTGCTGGCCACACTGTAGTGTCGGTTGCCACTCTTTCTCTTGCCCCCTCCCTTGCTCCGGCGTACGTGTGGGCGGAATCGATCCGGGGGCCGTGCGTTAGTAGCGATGAGCTGCCAGTCGGTCCGGTGAGAGTCAACAACACACGACCGTCAGAGCTTCTGCTTTTGCTTTGCCGTGACGGGGGTTTTCTTTCGTGTACGTGCGTGCGTGTGGGTGTGGCTAAGATTGGGGAAAATCGATCGAGTGCCGGCGGGAGGGCGGGCGGGAGCTAGAAGGAAAGGAGGGGGCAGAAACGGTTGTCAAAGAGAAGCTATACACATCCCACCCAACCCATCTCTCTGCCAAGCAGTAGTAGCGGGATCAATTGAATTGTCGAAGGAGCCAGAGCTCCTTGGCTTCGAAATATCAAAAAAAGAAGAAGAAGAAAACGAAGGGAAGGAGTTGGGTGGGAGGGAATGGAGTGGAACCCCCACGCATATTGTCACACAGTGAGTCCCTAGATGTGTGTGCGTCCTGGCGATAAAAAGTCGCAAGCAAAGGGGCTCTGCTGCTGGGGGGAAAGGAAAAAAAAAGAATGTTTGGCAGGATCGATTCCCCTCCCTCTGAAAACAGTCGCCATTTTTCTATTGGGATTGCGTCCAGGTGCGGAGTCTGCACACACACAAAAAGAAGAAGATGATTTTTTTGTTGCCAGTCTCTTTTGTTGTTGGGAAAGTTGGATTTTGCTCGGTTGGATCTAATCCTGCCCAGCGATATCGGTCACTAGACGTGTCCTCCTTGTGCCTGGGCTGGGAAATGTAGCCAGCCTTGCAGGAGAGAGAGAAAGAGAGAAGAGTCTTGTGTGCCCGGTCGATATTGTCGACTGTGGAGATGGGCAAAAGTAATCTGTAAAAGAGATGGCTCTCGTAAATGCAAAAAAGGGAAAAGAAAAAGGAAAACAAGGAGGAAGAAATAATAGCGTTGCCTGGAAGAAGTCGACGACAACTAAATCCAGTTGATTCCCAGGATCGATCAATAGTCAGTGGAGAGAGAAGGAGAGAAATAGAAGGAGGATCCTTGGCTCCTGAAAAAAGATTAAATATCGAAGAATTTTGTGCAATGATGAAATTAGATGGTCGTAACTGTAGAAGCCACTCTACGTACACAACTACTACGTGCACGGTTGTAGTAGTAATGTTGACACACACACACACAAGTGAAATAGAAAATAAATCTCTTCAAGTTCTTCTTCTTCTGCCTTGCCAGTCCAAGAGTTCTTTACTACTCCGCCCTTATTCTCGCTACATCCATTGTGGGGGACTTGATCTTTTTTCTTTCAAATATTTGCAGTATATCGGATGCCTGGAAGTCAACACGTCCATGAAGAGCCTGGATTTCGACACTCGCTCACAAATTGCCAAGTGGGTCTCCTTCCATCTTCTTTATTTTTCGAAATTTGTTGAATTGATCCAATTTTTCTATTTGTCGTTTGCGTCACAGGGAATGCATCAACATTGTTTGCGAAACAGCCGGACTCAAAACGGTCGACAAAAAGCGGAAGGTAAAAATGGAACGGGGGACGTCTTCATTCATAGTTTTTCTTCTTCTTTGTTATTTATTAACGAATGCCGGTTGTTGGCTCCTCCTCCTTGACGGTCCAGGCCACAGCAGCACAAGTCTCTGTGTCGGGGCCCCCGTTTTAGCCCGGGTTGTGTATTGATTTTATTGATTTTTCTCAGCTCCTTGCTCACCATCTGACCTCTTCTTCTCCTTTCGTCTTTGGAAAAGGCAAATTGTGTCACTTGCGCCACACTCCTCTAATCTCGTTCTTGTTAGCGTCTGCTCATCTTATTAGCCGGCCAAGTATCACCCCCTGTACACACACACAGAGAAAAACGGGAGAGCCGGAGTCACAGTGGATGGCCGTCGATTCGGTCCATTTCGGGGTTGGCAATTGGCGGATGAGTCAAAAGTCCAGCAAGGGCAGTGACTCGTGTGTGGAGTGGAGACACACAACTCCGCCCACATGCCAATCCCACTGCTCCTTGCCACTCTTGCTTTCCTCCACTCCATCTTATGATGTTTGGATCATTGAATTGAATAGTAGCAGCTGTAAATCTTCACGCCCACTCTTTTTTTCTTTTCTTTTTGGTCTTTACTTGGTTACCTCCTCCTCCTCCCACCCGCACTTTATTCGAGTCGCTAGACAACCAGGCAGGCGCTAGGCTCTTCTAGTTCTTATATCTAGAAGGTCTTATTCTTCTTGCTTCCGGCTATTTACTCCCTTCTTCTTCTTCTTCATCTTTTTTATTCTTTATCGATCCGATAAAAGCCCAACAACCTGGGAGGGAAAAGCGCTGATGAATGATGGGGCGAGACTTGTCCTGATCTTCCTGATGATGGTGTGATGTGTTTGAAATTGCAGGTCGACCGGCGAATCCAGCGGATCCTGGGAGACGCCCCTCACATGGAACACGCTGGCAGCGACGTTGCCTTGACCATCAGCAGCGGATGTTTGAGGATCAGCACGCTGGAGGGAAGCACAGTCGTCGCTTGTCACGACATGCCCAACATTTCCTTCGCTTCCGGCGGAGATCCCGTCAGTTATTTTTTGTTTATTTCTTTGTTTTATCGTTTTTTAATCCGGCCCGCCCTAATTCAATTTGCCCCCACCCTTCAAAATAGGATACCCTGGATTTCGTCGCCTACGTGGCCAAAGACAATGTGCACGGCCGAGCTTGTTACGTCCTCGAATGCGGAGGTGGATTGGCGCAGGACGTCATCACAACCATCGGTCAAGCGTTCGAACTGCGTTTCAAGGAATACCTGAAGCGGACGCCGCGTCCAGCTGCCAACGCCGCTGAGTCCGTTCTCGATGGGTAACATTTCGGGCTAAAAGAGAGGGGGGAGAACGTTATCGATTCGTCCAAAGGATCTTTTAAAAAATCGACCCGTTTTCCTTCTCCCATTTGCAGACGCGATCTTGTCGCTGGTGGACACGTCACCGCCACCGGAGTTGCTGCTGCTGCGGCTGCTCCTCCTTCCTGGTCACCGGACGACCCCGAGTATTACAACGATTTGCCCGGTAAAGTACCGCCGGATGTGGGGCCACCGCCAGTTCCGCCACTTCCCAATTACCAGGCGCCGTTGGGAGGAGGAGGACCTGTCGTCGTGGCGTCATCGTCCGCTGGATCCAGCGCAACGGCTGGATCGTTGAAGAAGATTCACCAAGCCAACGATCGTCAAGCACGTCACACGGTTGACCTTTCCGACAACTTGATCGATTTGAATGCCGACGTGTCGTCAATGGGCGGCGGTGGCGGCCGGCTGGAGAGTACCGCCGCTGGATCAAATGGCGGTGGTGGCGCTGCTGCTGCCGCTGCGTCGTCGTCGTCGACGGCGTCTCTGTCGCCTTTCCCTGATCACGAATACGTCAACGGGATCATGGGATCGAGCAGCGATTTCAAAAACGCGCCCGTCAGCAAAGATCCATTCGATATGCGTGAGTCTCTCCTTTCTTTCTTGTCCGTCCGTCTCTTCCGGTTGTGTGTGTGTGCGCCATGACAAATTGCATTGGGATTTTCTGGAAATAGATCCGTTCTCGGCCGCCCTGCCCTCGCCGCTGCCGTCGGCTCTACTGGCGCCCAATGCGGCGAGTCTGGCCGCTGCTTCCGGACGCGGCCCCGTTGTCACCCTCCAGCGAGGAGGAACCAAAGCCGGAAAAGTAAGCCGCGTAAGCCCACTCGAGGCTCAATTGCTCCAGGAGATTTGGTTCCACGGGCCCATCAGTCGCAAAGAAGCCGAGGATCTTTTGAAACAAGTACAGTACAGCAGCAGCCATAGCCATAGCTATTTCGCCTGTCACGCCAAGATTTATTTGGTTCTTTTTCATATTTTATAGGACGGAGATTTCTTGGTTCGTGAGTCGCAGGGCTCTCAGGGCCAGTACGTGCTGACGGGAATGCAATCCGGCCACCACAAGCATTTGCTCTTGGTCGATCCTGAAGGCGTTGTAAGTCCTCCTTCCTCCGCCTTCGATTTCTTTTTTCAAAAATAATTGACAAAAGATTTGAAATGTTTTTCTTTTGGACTTTTGGCAGGTCCGCACTAAAGACAGAACGTTTGAGAGCGTGAGCCATTTGATCAACTTCCACCGGAATAACGTCCTGCCCATCATTTCGGCCGAGAGTGTTTTACTACTCAAGAGACCCGTTGCGCGTTCGCATCACTCGTGAAAAATGGACGTTCTTTCTTTTGTTGTCGCCACCAACCTCATCCAACCATTCGTTTCTTTTTTTCTTCTCCTTCCGCTTTCAACTTAATTCCAGCACCGAGTCCCGTCGTCGTGTGCCCAGCATAATCTAATTTCTCCCGAGCAAACGTCAAATCGTCTCTGGGGCTGTCCATATATTACGTAACGCAATTTTTCACCTTTTTGGACCCCCCCTCCCCCCCTTGTCACGGATCGTAACAAAAAAACAGACACCCCCCCTTCTAATTACGTAACAAAAAACAAAACCCCCCCCCCAGTGAATTTAAAAATACAAAATACAAAATTTTCTTGATTAAAGCCATGTATTTGATGTTACATGGTACAAACTCTTAGATAGGCTCAATAAAGAAGATGAAGGCGATAGCGGAGTACTAATCGATATTTTTGCCACTGTTTTAACTTTTTTTAATTGAAAAAAATTTTCGGCCTTGCTACGTAACGTTTTCAAAACTCCCCCCTCCCCCCTGTAACATTTCGTAACACTTTTTGCAACCCCCTCCCCCCCCTCATCGCGTTACGTAATATATGGACAGCCCCTCTGCTCCGAGTAGAAAGTCGAGAAAGACAAACATATCTATCGACGCCAATCTGCGTCCAGCCTCCCACATTTTTTGAATTTCGCCAGCTGAATTGTTTCGAGCAACACACCAAAACGAGAAGAATTGTTTCACCATTTTCATCTTACTGTCCTCACCATATTTGCCCCCTTTTTATTCTTAAATTAAATGTATAAATAATACCAAATCCCGGGTGGATGGAAAGCCAACCCAAAGAAATGAGAGAGAGGGGCCATCACACGCACGTACATAATAACCGCCGATGGGTTGGATTGCTCACGTCCCTTTTTTTTCGTTTGTCTTTTTTTCTCCCCCCGCTTTATTAAAGCTGCTTACACCACTGCTGCTGCTGCTGCTATCATCGAAGATAATGACGTCATCATTCACCGGAATGATGGGAGGGGGGGGGTTCTCCGTTGTCGTCACATCCGACACGCCTGCGCAAAAGTTAGCCCGGCTCTCTTTTTCTGCGTCGATTCCGGCCAATTTACCTTTTCTTGATTGTAGATCGACTGGCATCAAAAGTGGGTGAACAACTACAACTAAAACTCGAAAAATTGGAAATGTGTGTATTACATCATCATCGCTGGCGAGAGAAAAGAAAAAGTTGTCCCTGTCCTCCCCCGCACGCTTGATAAGAAATTGTGAATAATTTTTGTTGTTGTTGTTATATCGACCACCTTTTTTTCGTGACTTTGAATTCACGACGCGTCAAGACGTCGTCGTCACCTTTGGCTGCGTTTGATGGGGACCGTGGGACGTGTTTTCTTTCTCTCTTTTGTATTTTTCGCCCCGGCAGGAAGGTGAAAGTCCCCCCTTCCCACGCAATCATCAAATAGTATGTCACGTTGTTGTTGAATTGTTGTTGCGTCGGTCGAAGCTGGTGCTCCTTGCACGCTGCTACATTTCTCTCTCCCCATATCTCACCTCCGTTTCACACCAAATGTCACGACCGCCGGTCTGTATCGCTTTTGAAAATGTTGGGAATATTTCGTTGTGGCTGTCACATCCAGATTATTATCATAATATGTCTTTTCAACTCTCACCCTCCTCCACCCTATACATATTATATATATATATTGCATATTATATCCAACTGGAAAACAAACAAAACAGATATTCGTACGTGTAGGACTCACAATAACATGTTTACGGGCGGAGAGGAGTAAATCGCAAGTCGCTCGTGTCTCGTAAAATGAAAGAAAAGAAAACGAAAAGATAATTCTATGAAATTGTGGATGGCCTGACTCCTCCTTCTCTCTCTCTTCCTTGTACCGCGCAATCACTTGTCACACATTTTCTCGATGGAATTGTTCACGAATATCTTACATATATATACATACAAAACATGAACTCCCCACACACAAAACACACTTTGAGAAATCATATCCTTTGTGCGTGTCCTCCTCCGACTCGTCGATCGATGCTACCCCGGTCGGCGACCAGGATTTTTCTGAAACAAATAACGTACCTTGTACTACTGTTTTATATTTGCCTTATGTCTTACCCATTGCTTTCCACACGCATACAGATATATCTTATATTTAAAATAATGAAATTCGAGACGACGACGGGGGAAAAAAAAACCCTCCTCACGTCGTCTGGTTTATTGTATAATGCCCAGGCTCGATGATGGATTCTACATGTAGATCTAAATCTCTTTTTTTTGTGTACGATACGGAAAATAACCATTTTCCTCCCTCGCGTTCCATTGTTTTCTTTGTTTTTTTTTCTTTTCCACGACTAAGCTGGAGGGGGAAAACCAATAAAAGGATTCGAGAAACAAATAAATGTGTCTTAACTTTGTTTCATACTTAATAGTTTGTAATATTACATCAGTCGAATGGAAAGAAAAAAAGTAGTTTTGGGTTCCCGATAAACCCCATCTAGGAATGTCATCCCAACTATTTTAATCAATTCCTAGTCACGTACGCACATGAAATGCGTGCGTGTACTACGTATACGTTACTGCGTCACTAGACAAGTAAGTTCGAATTGGAAAAGGAAAAAAGAAATAACGCGGGAAATACAAGTTGCCGATAATACAATCTGGCAACTTCGGAACTTTGGGATTTTCATCATTTTCTGAAAATGAGATCGCCACTTTAGCAGACGCGGCCAGAAAGACGAGATGAACGATATGAAGTTTGAAATTCCTGCCTCTTTTTGAATTATTTGGGTGGATTGTTTGTTTTATGTTGAAAAATGAATTTCGATTCGCTTGCTAAAAAACGAATTCGCGAAGCTAAGAAAAAAGCCAGACCCGGTAAGTGAAGTTCGCTCTGTGTTTTTTACGACCCATGTGTTGGGCGTCTCATTTGGCTACTGTGGACGTCATTTATCTTTCTTTTTGGTTATTTTTCATCTATTCCAGAACTCCATTCCAGTGCAGTTTGGGTAGAGCAAGGCTTTCACAAAAATTTCAAGCCTTTCACTGTGTTTACCGACAATGTAGAGAGAATCAGTGTTGACAAAATCAGCCCCCAGGAATTTATTGAACGCTTTGAAAGGCCCTATCTACCAGTAAGAAATGAAATGTTGCTTCTCCTTTTAACACCAATTAACCGTCTTTCTCAGGTTGTTATTTTAGATGCTCAAAGAGAATGGATGGCAAATTATAAGTGGACAATTCAGGCAAGTATTTGCTGAATACAATACTAATTGTCAAAGCTGATTCTATCAAGTGGTTCTCTATGATGCAGAGACTGGCCAAGAAGTATCGCAACCAAAAGTTCAAGTGTGGTGAAGACAATGAAGGTTATTCGGTAAAGATGAAGATGAAGTATTACACCCACTACATGCAAACCACCACAGATGACAGCCCATTGTATATATTTGATAGCAGCTATGGTGATGTAAGTCAACTAACAAGATTTTGTCATTTTTTTTTTACGAAAATTTTGTTTGCTTGTTGTTTGTCCAGCACCCAAGGAGAAAACGATTGCTGGAAGACTATGACGTGCCTGTCTACTTTAGAGACGATTTGTTTAAATACGCCGGCGAGGAGAAGCGGCCCCCCTACAGATGGATTGTCATTGGACCAGAAAGATCCGGAACTGGGATACACATTGACCCTCTCGGTACTAGTGCGTGGAACGCTTTGGTCTTCGGCCATAAACGGTGAGATAATAATGGAATAAGAAACAATCGAGATTTCGGCATTATTTCTCAACTCTTGATGCACTCAGGTGGTGCTTATTCCCTACGCATACTCCACGCGAATTGATTAAACTGACTTCTCAAGAGGGAGGAAAACAACAGGATGAAGCAATAACCTGGTTTAAAATTATATATCCTAGGACACAAAGCCCTAACTGGCCAGCTGAATTTAAACCAGTATGTACTTACGCTCCTATTTTGGCTATTTTTTTACGATTCATCAGTCTGTAATATTCGTCACAGCTCGAAATTTTGCAAAAGCCTGGTGAAACAGTCTTCGTTCCCGGAGGCTGGTGGCATGTCGTGTTAAATCTAGACACAACTGTTGCCATCACTCAAAACTTTTGCTCTCGCACAAATTTTCCAGTCGTGTGGCATAAAACGGTTCGTGGAAGGCCCAAGTTTTCTCGCAAGTGGTACAAAACTTTAAAAGTAAGTTACAACGTCACTTTACTTACGCAACGTCACTTACAAAGTCATTTATTTATATTCATATTGATTGTTTTGTACTCATCTAGATTCACGAACCTGAGCTTGCGATTGTCGCTGATAATGTCAATCTTAAATCACACACTGGTGTTGCTTCCGATAGCTCGTCAGACAGTTCCAGTTCTAGCTCCAGTTCATCTGATTCCGATTCAAGTGATGAAGAAACCAGCATGGATCGAAAAAGCAAACGTGAAGAAAATGGAAGTAGTATGACAGCAGTGCACAAAAAGAAAAGGTATACTGAAGCTTTTTCTGAGCGTTTCCTTGTCGTTTCATCGACTGATGCAATTATTTCAATATTTGTATTAATTTAGGAGAAAATTAACTCGTACTCCGCCGCGGGTGATGAACTCATAATGCCAATAGCGGCATTGGACACGATCATTGATTCAAGAGAGCTTCATCTAGACAAATAATTAATTACAATTTTCTTGATATCCTCTCAATTTGGTCGAACCTGCCGTTCAAAATTTCCCTTTTATTATTCCCCTTGTACTGTATCTCAGCAAAAGTTGATTGATTCGTGATGATAAACCATTTTTGCTTCTTTCTTGTAGTTCTAGGAAAATCTCTGAATTGGTGTTTTTTTTCCACTTTTGTTTAACAGATGCCTTGCATACTGTACCTTGTATCAAGTGTTCAGTGCCTCTCGCCAATAAAATTTCACACATATACAATATTTGTACGCATTACATTTTATTTATAAATCAGTGTAGGATAAAGTGGGTTTTTATGTGTTTGTAAATTTTATTACCTTAGTATATGAGTATGCATAAACCTGTCGAAAAAAGGCTGTTGACCTTGTCATTTCTAGAATTTTCAGGAAAGTATTAAAAATCGTATTTCAGTGGAGGAAAGACGATGTTTCCCTACTCACGGAGTCGATTCGCGTCGTGTGGGCGTGTCCTTTTTCGACGTGGCATGTGGGCTTCTCCCATTGGTTGCTGTGACACCAGACGAAGTTTCATTGGACGTTCGGCTTTTACACGTATAAGTACTTTCTGTTTTACACGTGTCAATACGTAGAGCTTAGTTTGCTTGCCGAGATCAAAATTTTTGAAGTGAATAAGCAGCTCTCTGACGTGCAACTCACATTAGTTGGTGGTAGCGTTTTGCCCAGGCTCGAACTGCACGATCATCATCGGGCCGAGTATCGTCACAAGAATGATTTCCACGAAATTTGCTTTATGCCTGTTAGGGCTACTCTTCCTTTCTGGTAAGTTATTTAACGTATACCGGTTTAATGCAATCACAAAGAATGTAACGTTTGTGTTGCAGTTCAACTACAGTTAGTAAACTCTTCAATGGTTTCTCTCCTATTTTAGCTTCTTGTTACGCCCAAGATGAAGACGTTGTAGCAGATAATATTGAACTTGATCTGGGTGCAAGCAGAGAAGGTTCCAGGACAGGTAATTTGGTTCTACCTCAGGTTGTTCTTAAAAATTTCACTTAATTTTCACCTTTAAATTATCAGATGCTGAGGTGGTTCAGAGAGAAGAAGAAGCCATTAAACTAGATGGACTAAATGTAGCTCAAGTTAAGGAACTTAGAGAAAAGTCTGAAAAGTTTGCTTTCCAGGCTGAAGTAAATCGAATGATGAAACTCATCATCAATTCACTATACCGCAACAAAGAGGTAGTGAATTTATTTTGTGTGTTACCGAATGATTTGATACAATATTTGAAATTTACAGATCTTCTTGAGAGAATTGATTTCCAATGCTTCAGATGCCATTGACAAAATTCGTCTTATGGCTCTCACTGATAAGGATGCTTTAGCTGCTACAACCGAACAAACCATCAGAATTAAAGTAATTACATTTTTTATTTGCATATTTATGAAACTGAATGCTAATAATTTTATTTAATACTTAAAGGCTGACAAAGAAAACAATGTTCTTCATATTACCGATACCGGCATTGGCATGACTAAGAACGACTTGGTTACAAACCTCGGTACCATTGCCAAATCAGGAACTGCTGATTTCTTGAGCAAAATGCAGAACCCAGAATCGACCGGCCAAGATGCAGGAGACCTAATCGGCCAATTTGGTGTCGGTTTCTATTCAGCATTCTTAGGTAACTTGGTTATTCTTACTCTTCTCATTGGAATATTTAGTAAAACCATTCCGTATTTCTATTATGTAGTGGCTGATCGAGTCGTTGTTACTTCAAAGAATAATGACGATAAACAGTACATTTGGGAATCGGACGCCAATTCTTTCAGCATTGCCGAAGATCCCCGAGGCAACACGCTTCAACGCGGTACACAAATCAGCCTCTACCTGAAGGAAGAAGCTCGCGATTTCCTCGAAATAGACACCATCCGTAACCTAGTGCACAAATACTCCCAGTTTATCAATTTCAATATTTACCTATGGACAAGCAAGGTATGCAACAACAAAAAAGATGATGAGTTGATCTGTCAATATTTATAACTTTACTTGACTTACTAGACAGAGGAAGTAGAGGAACCTATTGACGATGAGGCCGAACCTGTTGAAGACAAGAAAACAGAAGAAGAGGAAGATGCCAAAGTTGAGGAAGAGGCTGAAGAGAAGAAACCTAAAACTCGTAAAATTGAAAAGACTACTTGGGATTGGGAGTTGTTGAACAACGCTAAGCCAATTTGGACTAGAAAGTAATTATAGTGCCTTAATGTTGCTTTTCTTTAACTTTTTATTTAATGAACATTTTATTATGTTAGGCCATCTGAAGTGGAAGAAAATGAATATGAAGAGTTCTACAAGGCAATTACTAAAGATACCCAAGGGCCGTTGGGACATATCCATTTCGTCGCAGAAGGTGAAGTCACTTTCAAATCCCTTCTTTATATCCCTAAAGCTCAGCCAACTGAAAGTTTCAACAAGTACGGAACTCGCACCGACAACATTAAGGTGAGGAGAAGATTTCATTTGTAAAAGAGTTCACGAATGTAAACGTCCTTTTTAATGGGTTATTAGCTTTACGTCCGCCGCGTTTTCATCACCGACGACTTCCAAGACATTATGCCCAACTATTTGAACTTTGTTCGCGGTGTTGTCGACTCTGATGACTTGCCTTTGAACGTCTCTCGTGAAACCCTCCAGCAGCACAAACTTATCAAGGTCATCCGCAAGAAGCTTATTCGTAAGACTCTTGATATGATCAAGAAATTGGACAAGGAAGGTCAAGAAAAATTCTGGGCTGAATATTCCACCAAGTATGTTTCAATTCGATTTGTTTTAATGAAACTTTTGTTGATTTTAACTGATTATCTTGATTAGCATCAAATTGGGTGTTATTGATGACTCCGCCAACCGTTCCCGTCTTGCCAAACTCCTGCAGTTCCGCTCATCAGCCAACAAAGGATTCGTCACATTCTCCGATTATGTGGAGCGTATGAAGGAAAAACAAGAATCTATTTATTTCATTGCTGGTTCTTCCTTGGACGAAGTCGAGAAGTCGCCATTCGTTGAGCGTCTTGTTAAAAAGGGTTATGAAGTCCTCTACCTCACCGAGGCTGTTGATGAATACTGCATCTCTGCTCTTCCCGAGTTTGAAGGCAAGAAATTCCAGAACGTCGCCAAGGAGGGAGTCGAATTGGATGAAGGAGAAGGTGCCAAAGCCAAGTTGGAAGCCCTCAAGACACAGTTTGAGCCATTGACCAAATGGTTGACTGAAACCGCTCTTAAGGAACACGTAAGTTTTCCTTTATTTATTTCTAGTTGTGATAGTATTTTTCGATATCAAGTCTTGGTAGAAAAAGATATTTACACCTATTATTATCGCAATTGTAATGGTGACGTCCCGATTAGATTATGACAGCCAAGGTATCAAACCGTTTGCACACATCGCCTACTGCATTAGTAGCGTCACGATGGGGTATCACTGGTAATATGGAACGGTTGATGTTGGCTAACTCGCATCAAAAAGCACAAGACGTTCAAAGAGAGTAAGTCGACTGGGCTCGTTATCCGTCGGCTTTTGTTAAATGTCAGTGGTTTGTTTTAAATGGGTGTCCCGGTGTCCTGCGTAATGGGCAGGATTTTAATAAGTGTCGATTGTGCTGTTTTCGTTGCATTTCTAGGTATTTCGTGTTTGTTTCAAATTGTTGTTCGTTTTTGTGTTTATGTAAAGATTTTACGTGCCGAAATTGGTCAACGCTTGCTCAAGACTCCCTGCGCTTTGATTACATCCAAATTCGGTTGGACTGGTAACATGCAGCGAATCATCGCTTCCCAGACTCATTCCAAAACACAAGATGTTCAGAGAGAGTAAGTGTTTCTGCTTCTTGTCCGCGTTCAGTTGTCTGGTTACATTTATTCAGGATATATTCTAAGACGTTCCTTTATACTAAATTACTTTTTTCTATTTTAGCTACTATTTAACACAGAAGAAAACTTTGGAGATCAATCCTCGCCATCCTTTGATCAAGGAACTTCTCAAGCGGGTTGAAGCTAACCCTGAAGATCGTATTTCCAAGGGCATGGCTATGATGATGTTCCAGACAGGTAAATGATACCTGACCAAAATTTTAATTGTAATTTATTAAATGTTTAATTTTTTCTCTAGCCACACTTCGATCTGGCTACATGTTGCAAGATCCCAGTCAGTTTGCTGAGCACATTGATGCTATGCTGAAACAATCTTTGGGTATTGGTGATGAGGTGGTCGAAGAAGACGAGGAAATTGAGACTGTTCCAGAAGCAGAAAATGCCGAGGAAGAGGCAGAACAGGATGACGAAGAAGATGAAGATAAATCGTCAAAAGATGAACTTTGAATGAATGTGTCGTGAAAATGCGAGTGTTTGGTATGTCTGTTTGTTTTTTGTTTTCTGGCCGATACATTATTATGGACGTGCGTTAAAAATTATGTTACACTGTCAAAATGAAATCTGAGCTGCGCCGTAAAGTCTTTGTTTATCAAAATTCTTTGCGATATTTCTTAACCAAAAGGGTAAAATATAAAATTTACCTAATAAATATGCGAAATAAAGTTTCCGCTATTAAGTATTGAAATCAGTGGTTAAAACGAGAAAAAGTAAAATAAAAAGAATTTAAAAAAAGGCATGTCGTAAATCATGAAGCACTGTATCAAAGTTACATTGCAGACCAGTCTAGACGTGATGAGTCATGAGAGTGATGAGACTGCGTCCACGTGTTGCTTGTATTCGCCTTTTACTTTTTAGAGTTTTCAAATTTTAGTTATCGCACCATATTTATCAATCTGAAATGAGTAGTTCGAACTGAGGTCAAGTGAAAGAGAAAAATGGAGTACAGCTTTAATTTACAGTTGCAAAAGGGTAAGTCCAAAATCCTTTACTTTCCTTTACTTAAGGTACAAACAATGTATTGTGTCTCAAGAAAACAGAACAATGTTGGGTAGCAAAATATTTTCGGAGTTACATTTTAATTGAAAAATTGACAAGTAATGAGATATCCTATAAACAGGATAGAAATGACTTTCTTCGTGAAATTGGTGAAAAGAAAAGTTGAAAATTTTGAAAGAAAAGTACATAATTACTTATCTCATATTTTACAAATACCTGGACAAGATTTAGAAGTCTGAACATGAGATTCAATGACAACCACAGTCAATTATTATCTATCGAAAAATCCAGTTTGTGCCAGTTTACGGTGAACATTTGAAATAGCTTTTTCCACGTCAACTTTTTTTAGAAGACGTAGATTGTCGATGGCTCTCCATATGTCAGTTTGTTCGAACCACGTTGTTTCAAAGTAGCTTCCCAGTCCTCCACCTGCCGATAAAAGATAAGCTTCCGCAAAACCAAATTCTTGTTCACACGAAGTAGAACAACAGACTGCAAAAGTGTTATAGAGCTGTTCGCGTAAATCTGTTTTCAATTTGTGTTTTGACAATTCAGCAGACACCTACAAATCGAGAACTCCATTTTAATGCGCGGTGGAGTAACATAATTAAGTTAATAGATGTTACCTTTTCTAGCATCCGACTTTTTGACACAAGAACATCTGCCTCTGGAAAAGCCTTTCTTACGTTGGGCAGAAGCTCCTCTCGATTAACAACGACAGATTTTACAGTTGTCAAAGGATCGTTGGACTGAAAGTAAAATCAGGATATAGCTTAGCGAGTGATATCAATTAATTGGAAAATTGTCTAAAATTACCGATGTGAAGATTTTGAAACAACACGCGATAACTTTTAATAAAAGTTGATTTGGTAATGTGACAAGGCAGACCGTATAGTCTGCGCCGTCGTCATTATCGATGACCGAAATGGCCAGTAATGTCTTTTTAGAGTTGAAAGAACAACCGGAGTGTAAATGGATGACAAGGACATCGCCATGACGCTGGTATAATTTTCTCTGTGCGTTGGACTGGCGATAAAGTGCCTGGTAAAAAGAAAAGTGATTGGATAATATACAGTAAGTTTACGTAATCTGATCTTGAACATCCGGAGCTGTGTGACATTACCAAGACGTGACCTGTTCTCGAGCGAATAACGCGAAGTGGGTTAGAAATCATTAGGAGCTCGTCATCTGATTCGAGAACATAAAAATGTAAATGAGAATTGCAACTGAAAGGCGAAATAAGCAAATTACTTACTTTGATTACAAATTAATAATTTGACGGGATTATGGTGTAGATTCGCCCGAGTTAACACAAGCCCACGCATTCGGTCGATGTAATTGATTTCGAAAGAAAATGAACAATTTGTCGTATTCGTAACGTTCAGATGTTGATCACAGACAAATCTAATGAACGAGTACCTCCATTGTTCATCCAAAGGCTGTGCAATCTTATAAAAACCATAAATGTTAATCACAACTTCTCTTTATACCCTTACTTAGCCTATATCATGTTACGAGCTCAGCAGAAATTTTAGTTTAACTTAAAGTAATAAAAATATGAATCGCCGTCTTACCCCTCGATTATAATCTTCAATTAAGCAGCTAGATGCTATTCGTACTGGAGAACCAAACTGACGAAGGTCCAGCACCAGCTTCTCAACTTCTTGAAAGCAATTGAAACGATGTCCAACACGAAGAAGGTCCATGACCTTGGCTGCCATTGAGTGAAATGTATTGCGGAGACTGAATGAACTGGCACAACCTAACACTTCGAACAGTTGTTCTAGACTGAAGATTCACTCATGTGGTTCTTCAGCTTTTTAAATGTTTGACGAAAACCCTCAAGGTCAGTCTATAGATGTCTCATAACGCCGCTAATCTTTTCGCTGCTGAACCCATGTCGGAAGCCGTTATTAAGGTAAAGTTTCCGCTTTCCTCTTGTTTCTGAAGTGTGCGCTCTTCAAAGTGAATTTAGCAGAATGGGCAGAATCAAATTTTAATTCGTTAAACGCACAGAAAAACCTTTTTTGTTTTTTAGTTAGTTGATTTTTTAGTAAATAACTGTTGACGGCGAGTTATCGTGGAAGATGCGCAAAAACAAAAAAAAAAAAAAACAGTTTAATCTGTGTTGCATAGAATAATCTTTACAGTGTCATTTCAATATGTTTTTAATGTGGGACTGAGTTGGGGTTTACTCTAGCTGTGGGATGTGTGATGGTTAAATATCAGACGAGAACTCTCCCAATATTTATTGTAGTAGATAAAGAGATTTTACGTAAGATAGAAGGATATTACTTGTCTGGGCTATTCGATATTCGGGTAGAAGCGCAGACGTCTGGCAAAAGAATGGATTCGTCTTTAAAATGTGTATTCCTTATTTCGTTAGTTTATTGTGTCGTTAAAGTTAATAGCCTTACACTAACCCAATCTTTCGAGAACCAATTCATCCTTTTCATTGATGACCAACCTGTAAGTAATTGCCGAATGCTTAATTTTATTGCTTATTTAAAATGACTTTTCTCTCCTAGCTAATTGAACACAATGGCGTTGAACCTGCTATTGCCGTTGGAAGTAGCGATACCAATTTTACCGAAGATCAAGGGAATTTCATCATTAATGAAGATATTTTCGAGAAAATAGAACTATCAACGTGCGACACTGACCAAAGTGGAATGCCAACTCTCTTCAAAGCTCGATGTTACAACGCAGAATATTTTCCAGAAATTGCGGTAAGTTGTTAAATTAGCATACTTGTCTTCTAAACGTGGATTAAAATCGGCCTTGTTGCATAGGTGGATGTTGTGGTTGAAGAAAAGGACTCGACTTTGTTCCGGAAGTTCGCTGTGATTAATGTCACACATTCTGGCCGGGATCGACTTTGGTTCCGATTAGCTTCAAACTCCACAGAGAAAATTTATGGCGCTGGGGAACAGTTTACCTACTTAAACTTGAAAGGCCGTGAATTTCCTATGTGGATTCGTGAACAGGGCAAGTTATTTCTATTCCTGAAAATTAAAATTGTTATCACACAAAACTATTATTATTGTTATAATCTTATTGAGGTACAGGTGTTGGAAGAAACCTATCCAGTCCTCTTACACAGATAGTCGAATCAGGATCACCAGGGGCAGGAGGTATATATTGACTGACGGCATTTTAATGCACATTCTAATCTTATCTACTCATTCAAAGTTAATTGTTAAGAATTAAATGTTTGTGATTTCCTTATAAAGGTGATTACCATACTACATACTACCCGGCTCCAATCTTCTTGTCCACATGGAACTATGTTATTTCCGGCAAACAAAAGAGGTTTGCTAATTCCCAAATTCAAGTGCTATTGCGTGATGAAACTACTGTACTTGTTGCTTACATTTTGAACGTAAAGGTACTCCATCTTGAATTTTACCTCTCCTACGAGAAAAGAAATTTATGTTCATGATAACCAACTGACACTGAATGTTGGAACAGCTGCTAACTTGATGGAACTAGTTAATGGAATAAACCTCGAAGTGTCGCGAATTTCTCCCACTCTTCCAGATTGGATTTACAATGGGGCGATTATTGCCGTCCAAGG
Source organism: Daphnia pulex (assembly GCF_021134715.1). Classification (NCBI taxonomy): domain Eukaryota; kingdom Metazoa; phylum Arthropoda; class Branchiopoda; order Diplostraca; family Daphniidae; genus Daphnia; species Daphnia pulex. The sequence continues at coordinate 312,411 of NC_060018.1, read as the reverse complement.
TGGAACTCAGAACGTAAATATTTAAATATCACAACAGTCAAGTCCATTCCTATTAATTTTTAAATGTTTTAAAAGATGCTCGACAAGCTTCAGCAGTGCCTAGACAATGGTGTTAAGGTCAGTGCCATTTGGATTCAAGATTGGGCGGGTAAAATAGTAACGTCTTTCGGCTACCGAGTCTTTTGGAACTGGCGTTGGAACGAAGAGCTTTACCCAGGTCTTGCAAGTTTAATACATTGACAAAGAATTTCTCTTACAAAAACCTGTTTTATGATAGGACTGGATTCCGTCATATCTAACTTGGCAGAGCAAGGGATTCAAGTTGCGGCTTACATCAATCCCCATTTAAATGTTGAAGGGGATTTGTTTCTAGAAGCAGATACTCTTGGTTATTTGCTCAAAAATGATCAAGGGGAAACTTATAGACAGGATTTTGGCGGATTTCTTGCTGGCACAATTGATTTCTCGAACCCTCTGGCCAAACAGTGGTACGCTGGTATGTAATTTTTTTATTATTATGCCATTTGATTTGTATTAATTCCTTCATCCTTCCATCCTGGTGAAATTTTAGATCTCATTCAAAAAAATATTATTGAGTTTGGTTTCAAAGGATTCATGGCAGATTTTGGAGAATATACGCCAATCGACGCTGTTGCAGTCAGCGAACCTTCAGATCCGTATGAATTTCATAATCTTTTGCCTGTTCTATGGGCCAGCACAGTTCGGTATAAATGATTGAGTTTAGCAAACAAAATTATTTCCTTTCCTAAATCTTCTCTCCTTCCTATGATCATTTGTTCAGACTCGCTTTAGAACAAAGTGGCACATTGAATTCAGTTCTACCGTGGGCAAGATCGGGATTTACAGGCGCCCAATACTTTCATTCAATGATGTGGGCAGGTGATCAAAACGTGGACTGGTCAAAGTCTGATGGATTACCCTCTAGTATTGTTGCAGGTATTTAAAATACGATCTGCGATCAAGTAATGCCAAGTTTAATCTATTTTATATCGTAGCTCTTTCGTTGGGTCTGTCCGGCTTTGGTCTAAGTCACAGCGATATAGGAGGATATACAACTCTAAATGGAATATTGACTCGTAGTGAAGAACTGTTGTTGCGCTGGGCTGAATACAGCGTTTTCACACCATTAATGAGAACTCACGAAGGTAAAATATTAATTGGCCAATTGAAGTGTTCACAAGTAACTGCAAAGAATTTGTTTAGGGAACAAACCGGAACTAAATCACCAAGTCTATTCAACCAACGAAACTCTAAAGAGCTTCGCTCGTTTATCATCGATATACACATCGCTCACTCCCTATCACCAAGAAGTAGTTTCTCAAGTATCAACACTTGGTACTCCAGCAATGTCTCCTCTGTTTCTTCATTTTCCTGAGGATTTAGAAACTTTCGAAATTCAATACGAATTCATGTACGGCTTCGATTTATTGGTATCGCCTGTCTTGGAACCGTCCAAGACTAACCAGGAAGTTTATTTACCATCCAGTCGTTGGATACACTTTTGGGATGATGATCAGCAGGTTGTTGAAGGCCCTACTTCAATCACGATTAACGCCACTTTAGGTAAAACGCCAGTCTTTTTCCGTGCCGATAGCAAGTGGGCTCCTCTATTCAGTGATATCCGCAACCGCTTCAACTATTAGTATCTGGTTTATGATGCTATATGTCTTTGATAAAATCATACTGCAAAACTCCATACAATTGTTTTGGAAAAATTCTGAATGGGTTCATTAGTTTTTGTAATTTCAAAGCGATTGGCGGGATCTATTAAACACCACCTAGTGATGACAAGACGTATTATTTTCGTTTTTGGTTGCCCATAGCAACGAAATAACTCAAGTAGATGTGATACCAGATCTTCAAATTTCAAAATAAAAACACTCGTTTGGACAGTTTATTAAATAAATCTTAATAGTTCAGACGCGATTTTTATAATAAAAGTATGTCACAGTTCCGAAAAAATGAAAATACATTCAACAAGGGAATGTCATCAGCTTCTCAGCGATCGGTAGGCTTTTCATCAGTTCATTAGAAATGTTAAGCCTAGTATTTACTTTGAAACTTATCTAATCGTGTGCTTGATTCATTTTCACTTACACCTGAAGAAATCCAAGACCAGATTCGAAAATGTCATTCCTAAAACAAATTCAGGTAATAGTTCAAAAAAATGTTTCCTTCGTGTTTATTACTATTTTGCAATGATTAGGCTATCATGTTGGAAAAATGATGGAGGATTTCGATATCATCCAAAGAAACTTCCACTTCAAACCTGATGAGATTTTTCCTAGGATCAAAATATCATTGCTTGTATCTTTAATTTGTGAAAGTGTATATCTTGAATCTGAATCTCATCAAGCAAAGAATGAAGAAGAGTTGGAAGAAGCAGCTGCTGTTACGACAAAGTCTACTCTTTCTTCATACAGAACATATCCAGATAATGAGTAATGAAATCCTTACCAATCTAAAAAATCGTTATATTTTATTTTAAAAATACATTAATAAATCTTTAAACAGTGATGAAGATAAAAAGGAAAGCCAGAGGCCATACATCCTTCTTGATGTGAGAGATGTTGATGAATACAACAAAAATCACATAATCACGGCTGATAACTATCCTAAAAGTCTACTCTCTCGCGCTAATTATGAAACATCTTCTCTTCTGAAATATGTTGGTGTAAAACTTATTTCAAATTAAAATATCTTATTCATAATTTTTGTTTCTTAGAAAAATCATCCTGAGCACATTATAGTAGTGTATGACGAAGATGAAATACTAGCACCCCAAGTGGCTACAACTCTAATGGAACGAGGTTACGAAAATGTGTTTATGCTCAGTGGCGGATTAAAGGTGGCCAAACATTGTTTCCCGCATTCATTGGTTGTGACTTCAGGAATAACTATGAGCGTGGAAACTAGTCAAATATTAACAGCACAGCTGCAACAAATGAGCTTCCGTTATCGTAAATGATTCATACAAACAATATCATAGATGCTCTTGGCTTCAAACTCAGCATGTCTAGGATCTCCTACAAACGCAAAGCTAATTTTAGAAATTTAATATTTCAATTGTCTTCAAAAGAAAACTTTGTAAATATTTGTGCCTGATTTATTGTTTATGCTTAATCAGCTTCACATATTGCTCACTTGTATCTGTATAACAAGATAAATTTATATTCACCTATGCCACAATACAAGAAATGTGTTAGGTTTACTCCTTTTTTCAGAACGAAAAAATTCTTTTCAGTATTCTTTTTTTTTTATTTTTGATACAATCGGAACAGCTTCTCTTCGTAAAAATATTATAATCCCATCAATTTGGTAAGGAAATTTATTTTTATGCTCTCAAATAACAATTGAATCCTAAATCCTAATATAAGACATTTTTTACATAATTTGTTGTCGTTCGTTCAAATTTTCACGGTTTTCCGCTTTGATATCCGCCGTTATTTTCTTAGGATGGGTTCCTTGTAGCTAGTGTCCCCTGTTGTTCTAAATTTGAAACTCATGCCCGGTATTCTTGTAGCAGAAGACCTTATGCCAGCGCATTTCTTCAAGTCATTCCTGGCTCCAGCGACGACAGAAGTTGCTGACTGGTTCTATTCGAGCGTTATTCTTAAACCAAACCATTAGACATCAAATATTCACGTTGTCAAAAGCATCCTTTGAATATTCTTCATCATGTCTCGAGGTAGTAGTGCAGGATTTGACAGGCATATTACGATCTTTTCTCCCGAAGGTCGCCTGTACCAAGTTGGTAAGTAACCGTCAGATTTATACTTCAAAGCAAGCAGGTTGTTTTACCTTATAATAAACAATTTTAAATGGTTTAACAGAATATGCATTCAAAGCAATAAATCAAGGTGGCCTCACTTCAGTTGCCTTGAAAGGAGCTGATACTGCTGTTGTTGTAACCCAAAAGAAAGTCCCTGTAAGTAATTTTCTACAATCAATTTTACCATTTGATTTAACTATAAATACTGAATTTGGCATTTTACAATTATTTAACAGGACAAGTTGATTGATCCATCCACTGTTTCTCACATCTTCAAAATTACTACTAACATTGGATGTGTTATGACTGGAATGACAGGTCTGTTAATTTCAAAATTGACAATTTCTTTCTAATCAAAGACATGCAAAATGTATTCTATTAAATATATTTTTCTGCTTAGCTGATGCTCGTTCTCAGGTTCAGCGTGCTCGGTATGAAGCTGCAAACTGGAAATACAAGTATGGCTATGAAATTCCTGTAGATGTCTTGTGCAAACGTATTGCAGACATTTGCCAGGTTTACACCCAGAATGCTGAAATGCGTCCCCTTGGTTGCAGTAAGATTTCCTCAGTAATTCAAGTTGTAATGGAGTTTTATTTAATTTTTTCCTGTTTAGGTATGATTGTCATTGCATATGATGAAGAATTGGGGCCTGCTGTATACAAAGCTGACCCAGCAGGTATATATCTAAAATAGGGTGTAAAGTTCTCAAATTGTATGCTTTATTGCTGTTTTACTTTTTTTTCAAGGATATTACTGTGGTTATCGTGCTACTTCAGTGGGTGTTAAACAAACCGAGGCATCGTCGTATCTTGAGAAGAAATACAAAAAGAAACAAAACTACACACATGATGAAGTTATCCAGCTTGCTATTACAACTCTGTCTCATATCCTAACTGCTGATTTCAAGCCATCTGATATTGAAATTGGAGTTGTTTCTAAGGATCAACCAGGATTTAGGTAAGAAAATGCGCAAAATATTTAAGTTTAGGAAATTAATGTGACTGATCTGATTGTTATAGAATTCTGTCGGAAACTGACATCGATAAGCATCTGACTGCAATTGCCGAAAAAGATTAAGTTTGATTTTGTAACTTTTTCTTTCAACATTGGAATAAAACGAGATAATAAAACACATTTTCCGCTGTTCGATTTTTTTATTTCATACAAAAGTGAGAGATAAACACATACAATTATTTTGCTCCAGGAGTACCAGCCAAAGGATTTCTTAATACTAATATTACAGAATCTCCACGTAGGAACATTTTGGAGATAAAACGGTCCTTGTTGACTGGTTTGCTCTATAAAATAAATATACAACTGTCACTGTTGATAGATGAATGAATGAATGCAGAAATAGTGAAAATTACCTTCTTCTTTCCTTTCCCTGTTCTGGGAACTTCAGTCCACATTTCCTTGACATTTTCTAGAACCATATTGCAGTGACGGTCAAAAGCTTTAACACGTCCCAGTAGCTTTTTGTTGTTACGGCAGTTGATCAAGACCTGAGTGTTGTTTTTTACACTCTGAGTCAAAACTGAAAGTGGTCCAGTGTTGAATTCTTCTTCTTCCCGTTTGGCCAATTCCTCCGGTGTCATCTCCGACTTGGGTTTATTTGCAACAGCCCTATGGAAAGAAACATTTATTATTTAGTGCTCATACGAAACTGTCAAGTAGAGAAAAATCTGCAGACACGGAACACTGTAACTAGCTGAAAATATAGATTTAAAAATTTTCTATTTTGAAATTGAACTTAAGCTTTACTTACGCCATGATAAATAGAAGGATGTAAACGGATAGAGAAATATTCTTTGGAATATTTTTGAGCCCGGCTTCGTTTAACTTTTCAAACCGTTATTCACTTGTTTTTCGTAAACAAAACGTACATGCTGCGTTGTCATATTGTATTAATTAGCATTAGACGGTTGATGCTATTTTATGTCTTATTTGCGATTTAATTGCCAAAAATTGTTTTTTAATGTTGACTTACATTTTTAAGAGACACGTTTCAATTTCTAATAATTGTTGTGAAAAGAAAAGAATGAAATTTGCCAAGAAAAACATTTACAATCCCAGACGTCAGACGTCTGGGACTCTGTACTGGAATTCGTTTTAGTCGAGAGGAAAGGAAATACAAACCTCAGAAAGTAGAGTCAAGAGAAAACCGAAGCGGTTGACAATTGTCAGCCGACAGATGTTATGTTATGTAGCATAGCTTGTCTAATGCCATATATGGACATATTCCCCCCGTATGCACAGACTATTCTTTCTCATGGTCCCCAATGGAGAACGCTTTCCAGCGTTGTTGATAAGTCATCCTGAAACGGCGAAAACTTTCGAATCACGCTGTTATCGGCTGTTCATTGTGCGAAGGCGATCTATGGCAATTGAAACTTTTTGGTCTAAATTATAGAAACAGAGAAAGTTGTCGACACCGGTCCCGAGAGTTTCAGATTTTTAATACATAGGGGAGGGGAGGGCAGATTAGAGGGAGGGGAAGTAAAAATGTGAGTCATCGATGTCTGCCCATAAAAGGTCATCCTCCCCGAGAAACTGAATGAAAGAATAAGTGTGCAACTGGCCCAATAATTTTTTTTTTTCGTTAAAACACTCATGCGAGATGCACACCATTTATTAGGAAGTCGGAATGATCATTTAGAGTCGGCAACTTTTTGCTCAAGCAGAAAAATCTGCGAGTAGAGGATTTTACAGAAAAAGTTACTTTTCGTAACTCTCTCCAGGTTTGTGGTTTGGGCTCCCCTTTTTCGGGTTAACAAGCGCCCGATATGGACAACCAATCAGAGAATGTGCAACCAGTACACACAAAATTCTCTACAATCGGCATCATCCTTCAATCGCTAAGCAAGCAGAGACCCCTGGCGGTTACCCGAATTCATTTAACGACATTTGAGATTTTACATAACAGCAAACAGAATAAGAGTCATACAAATTATTTTTAAAATGATAAATGATGCGCCTATCATTATATGTTTTATTTGTGATAAATTAGTGAAGTTTGTAATATGGTTCGAAATAGGCATCGTTTGACGGCGCTGTATTCCACCCCCAGATGACGCGCTTTTCTGGGTGTGGACTGGGTAGCGCCAAGTTTTCTCAAGTTTGGGGAACAGCCGCCATTTTGCAGTGCGAGGTCCCGGCCGGTGTAGAGAAGTCTACTCTGAGTTTCCCCTCTTCTTTCGCCGCGCCACGAGTAAAATCTTATCGAGGGCATTTTCTCTCTCTCTCTCTCACTCGCACCACTCACTCCCCCCAGTGCCGTCTCATCCCGCAGTCATTCGGGTTGATCTTTCAGTTTAGGCGTCTTTGAGCTTTGCGTGAAATTTTTCTAGACTTTTTTCTTAGTCCAAAATGGTGAGTAACGTTGATATTGTCATGTCGTTAGAAATGTGTTTGCTGTATACGTGTGGAATTCTTCCAATTTCTGTCCCAAAGTCCTCGATTCAGGGAGAAAAGTTCTATCCTTGTGTGTGCTTAACTGACGAACGCGGCAAGGCTTGGCGGGGGGCCGGCTTCCCATTCTGAATTTAGCTCACCTCGGTTGAAAATTTCGTCTAAGCTCACATCTCTATGCATAGGTTGCGAAATTCCCTAACATATTCTTCAACTTTAGCCACCAATTTTTTGTGTCACAATGTCTGAGTTAGAGTTAAGTGCATTTACCGGCTATGCGTGGTGTCATGTTCTCCAAAGATCTCTTTGTAGTAATGGACTTCCGTTCCACTAGTTTTTCACTCATTTGGGGTACAGTAATGCATACCTTACGTGTGTGTAATCTTTTTTATTTCCTGCTGATGCAAGTAACTCTTGCGAGGTTTGTTGACTTGTACTGGTTAGGCATTGGCAAGTCGTACGATAACGTCACCTTTTCGGCGACTAGACCTTGGAACAGTAAGATGAGATACACGAGAAAGAGTCTTATCATTTTCTCTCACTTCCGGTTTTACGAGACCATAATTATAGTAACTTCCTTCCTTGTTGAGCCTCGTTTCATCGCTGTCAATTCGATATGCCGGATTGTTGCATTTTAAGAACCATTTAGAATTTCGAAATCTTAGGGTTTGATGTGTAGTCAGCTGAAACTAAAATGTACCTTTATCAATTATTTTTTTTTTTTTTTAATTTTTGCTTATCAGGTATCAAGTTCAAGGGTATAACTAATCAAGTTATTATTTTTTGTTTTCAGGCTTCAGGAGTTACCGTCACTGATGCTTGCAAGCAAGTGTTTGAAAAGATCAAAACCAAGAAGGATTATCGTTATGTGGTATTCTATATCAAGGATGAGAAATTCATTGATGTTGAATCTACTGGTAAGGAATTAAATGAAATATTGATTATAAGCATTGTAAAACAGCATTCTCTTTTTCTCTTATTAGGGGACCGTGAGTCTAGCTACGAATCATTCTTGGAAAAGCTGAAGATTGTTAATGGAGCCGAGAAGGAATGTCGTTATGGCCTTTTCGATTTTGAGTACACTCATCAATGCCAGGGAACCCAGGAAGTAAGATTAAATTCTCAGTGGTTTTGTTGGACACTTGTAGATAGCTTTTATGTTTTCTCTGCAGGGTAAAAAGGAAAAGCTCTTTTTAATGTCATGGTGTCCAGATGACGCGAAAGTAAAGAAGAAGATGTTGTACTCTTCGTCTTTCGATGCTCTGAAGAAAGCTCTCGTAGGAGTGGCAAAGTACATTCAGGTAAGCTCATAGTAAGGATTTCGTGTCACCATCAGTTGATCTAATCCATTTTTTGTTTTACAGGCGACTGATCATTCAGAAGCTTCACCGGAAGCCGTTGAAGAGAAGTTGAGGTCTACTGACCGCATGTAAAACATGGATGAGTGACGGAGAGATGAAACACTTTTCACAAAAATTTTTTAAAATAAGAATTCCTTCCTCTTGTACGATGAAATTGGGATGATTTTTGTTTTTTCGTTTTTTTTTCCTTCAAACTTGTAATCCAGGTCATTACGAAAAAAAAAAACATTGAAATTCTACTTGGAACACTCTTGATATTTTTTGTTGTAATACTTCGGTTTTTGTCTTCCTCCCTAGTCTCACTTACAGCTCCGTTTTTTTTTTTTTTTTTTTTTATTGTCTGCCTCGCTCAGTGATTAATTTTTTGTGAACAAACAAGCGATATGGGCCCTATGATTGCCAACTAATAGGGTAAATGTTTTCCAATACGAAAAGGTGTTCTGTCCAATTAATCTTTCCCTCCCCTTCTTAATTGAACAAAATAAATTGCCAGCTTCATAAAAAAAAAGGTTAAAATTGTAGGCATGTTTAATATGGAAGTCGCGAAAATTGCAGTGGTCTGCACGTGAAGCTGTTGAATCTTGATGGAAACTAAAAGGGGTAAGGACAATTTAATTCATATATTGATCCATTTTCAACAGAATATCAGACCAGCAACCAAATATTGGTAAGAACTTAAAACTGCATCACACGATGATACTTTATTTATGAAAAATCCACTTGAAATCATGTTCGTGTTCAAACCATCCTAGTTGCTGTTATGGTTGATTTCTGTGATAGCTGTTTTAAATTTTTCACTCAGCTGTACATCACTGCTGTTCTTGAGCATGATGGCACTCAAAAATCCTTTAATTTCTGCCAAACGCTGACTTTGTTGAAATCCAGCTAAATAGCCTTGGTCGAAACCCTCTTGTAATTTTCGCTCTTTTCCCTCAGTAAGACCTTCGAGATAACCTTGCTAAAAGAAAATTAAAGTATTTATACCTAGTGTCAAATTAAAGGCAATTAGAATTTTAAAATTTACCGAATGGCATGCATTTTGCAGCTTATTCCAGGTTAGTTTTGAAACGTTTCCATCATCGGAATCGGAATCAGCACTTTCCATTGTAGTAATGTATAATAATGAAGTTTTTAGTTTGATTTTCTAAACATTTTTTTCTGTCAAGTGTCAAATCTAGGTTTTTTCATCCCGGAGTTGTCGGATGACCTAAAAACCGATTTGTAAGTTAGGATATTGTCATTTTTTGTTGATTTTTTTATAGTTAAAATTATTATCTTTTTATCTAGAGAATATCCCTACTCTTTTTAAACTGGCTATTACCGTGCGTTATCTCTCACAGCTAATGATGAGTTCATCGAAAAACCGGAGATCTATCGTTACGAAGTTGAGAATTTTGTCTGATGTCATTGTGCTATATCACCATCCCCGCCATCAAATTACTCTTGAATTTTTTGGTGCGTTACCACACAGATCGTTAGAAAAATTGGGCCAAATGGTGAGAAACAGATGGCATGAAGAAGAAATCGTGAAATTAGCCTAGCAAGATTACTCTGACCAAGATGTAAAACCTCACATCAGCCTAGATTTGTGTTAATAAGACACAGTTTCTGTTTTACAGATGCGGTAGAAATAAGAGTAGAACTACTACGTATATTTTTATGAATGCTGCGTTTCATACTTAAGAATTTATGAATCGTTAGTATATCAAAGAAGGAAACATCGAAAGGGATAAATATTGGATCATTTTCCTGTTTGTTCCAAACCTGTTTTTAAACAAGGCTTAGTTTGTTAGAAGACAACATTATTTTTTTTCTTCTTTTGACTTAACTTGTCCGCTAGTTATTATAAAGATAGCGACTTTAAGCCAACTTGAATTGCCTGATCGTCATCGTTTTTTGCACAATTGCACGGAGACTGAATTCATTATTATTTTATATCAAAGTTAAATTACTGCTTCCTAACCTTTTTTTTTAAATGGTAAAACTACTTTTATATTTGCAGATGCAGAGACAATCATCAATGATCACAGGAAAGGGGGGGAGACAGGTAGCCTACTTTTTCAGTGGTGTTATCACTTCTACAGTCTGTGGAGAGGGGACTTCATTATTAGTATGCATAAGCGCCGATGAAAGCAGAATTTCTATAGTAGTTAAATGGAATTTCATCTTGAATGTAAATTTAAAAAAATGGATAGCTTTAAAGTTCAACTTATTTTTAAATTTTCTGATTTTAACAGGAAAACGCAAAACTGCAGTTTTTTAGTCATTAAAGGAGCCTATTTACAGGAATAAAGGTCAGTCTAGAATATTAGATGTTTAATAAATTTTTATTTTTCAATGAAAAATCACACAGTGTTTACTTATTCTTTTTCTTTTGCTTGGATGCAGTAGTAACAACTTCTTTTTGTTCTGTTTTGGTGGTATCTACAGTAACCTCCTTACGAGGCTTCCTCCAGTTTAGACTCTTTCTGCGATACATGGGCCAGGGAGGTAGTGTGACAATCGCAGCAATTAGTACTCCAACTCCAAGGACCAAAATTGTCTGAGAAAATTGTTGGTTGATGTATCCTATAACCCAGCCAATAACCTAACAGCAGATTTTGAAATTGAAATTGTTATTCTGACAACCATAATCATAAAAATTCAAAACTTTACCCCAAAAACCACAACAATGATGTGCGATAACTTTTCGGCGAAATGCTGTCCTTCATAGTCCTAAGTAAAAAGTTTTTCGTTAAACAATTTATGAGGATTTTTCAAGTATAAATGCTAACCATGTGAGTATCAAAATTGAATGCCATTATGAAGCAAATTAACAGTTTTCAAGCAGTGGCTTTTTGACAGGTACACAACTACGAGAGGTGACGTGTAGCTAGCAGCCGCTGTGTATACACAGTTACAATACATTCCGCTAGGCGAAGTCAGCTGCTGCTTATGTGGTTAAACGAAAAAAACAATGTAGGTAAATAGAAGAAATTAAATAAATTAGCAGAAATGGATAGATTAACAAAAAAAGAGAAGGAATATAAAGAAGTAATTGAACAGCAAAAGGAACAGCTTGGTCGTTATGAGAAGAAATTGAGGGGTAGGTTTAATTTTATTTAAATATTTTGAAGTGTTTTAAGTTTGAATTCTACCATCACATTGTTTTTTAATATAATTTTAATTTCATTATTTTTGTGTGTTTCTTAGATGTTGTTCAAGCCTACAAAGGCATTCAAAAAGAAAAGGAAGCCTTGGAAGCAAGTTTAAAGGCTTTGGCTGAGGCCAAAAATTCAGCAGATGATGGAAATTCTGCAGAAAATATTTCTGGAATTGATTCATCTACATCTCTTGAAGGCATTAAGAATGACACAGAGGTATTATATAATTCATGAAATTTTTTTTTCTGAATCCTAATGGTTATAATTTACTAAATTAAGGATGGAGCTTCTGCAAATAAGGAAAGAGATACTCTTAGACTACTGAAAACCCAGTTGACTACTTTATCTGAGTCATTGGCAACCATAACTGCTGAAAAATCAAGAAGTGAAGCTAATTTCCAACAAGATCGCAAAAGACTTTTACTAGAAAAAGAGAGTGTAAGTTTACTAGTTGGTTGAATTTCATTAAATTATAAGAAAATCATGTGTAGGTTATTTTTTTCCTTTTTATAGTTGGAGAAAGCATTAGCAGGTGCCTGTAATCAGGCAGACATTGCCTCACAGTCATTTAAGCAGCAACTGTCTGAGCTTAAATCTAATCTTAGCACTGAAAAGGCTGAAAGAAGCAGAGAGTCAACAAATAATCAAGTGATTCTGAGGTGTGTGAATCAAGTGATTCTGTAACAAATCTCTCATCCAGTTTCATTTTTTTAAATAATATTTCATTTTCTGCAGAGAACTGCAGAAAACTATTGCAGAAGAGAGGCAAAAAAGAGAAAACCTTGAATCAGAACTCAATAGTAAATCTAGATTGTCACACCAAGCTAGCAACCAGTCTTCAAACCAACTGGAAGTTGCTGAAAGAAAGTAATGCCCTAATAAACTGTTGTTATGAAATATGTCATTTTAAATATTTATTTTTAAATGTTTTAGGTTTCGGGATCTCAGTAATGAACTTGAATCAACTAAAATGAAACTGTTTGCTGCCGAGCAAAAACTCCAACAGCCATCTCATTTGATGCAACTTCAGAACGAAATGGCTGATTTAAAGATACACCACCGATTGGCTATCCAGCAGGTAAAAATTTCGTCCAAACTGAAAGGTGATTATGATGTTTAACTTTACCTTATGAAATACAGGAACAGCGAAATGCGCTCGAGGCTAAGGAAGATGCGCGAAAGCTAGCCGAAGCTCATGAAAAGAGAGTTGCCAGTTTAGAAGCTCGCTTGGCGGAATTTTCCGAGCGGATCGGTTCCTATGACCGTTTACGACAACAAGACCTGTCCACTGTCTCGAAACTTAGGGTACGTATCACTATAATTATTATTTCGATGAGTATTTAAACTTTTTTGGTTATCAGGAGCAATTGAACACCATGCAAAGTGCACCAAGCCAAGCTTCCAATCACAACGAAGAAGAATATGACGTTCCAAAAATTATCGATAAAATAACTTCATTGAAAAATAGGTTAATGGAAGTCAACCGTCGGTCGAATGCAAACATTAATCTCGCTGGTAATTTGTTTAGTGGTGTTTCCTGATTTTTAAAAATTAGTAATTTTTCTTTTATTTCAATTTATAGCGATTTTTGAATTAGACAATGCCAGTTCAGACTCTGATCATCACGAAGCCTGTCAGTTGGAATTGCAGCAACTGAAACATGAACTTGAATGGTACAAACGCGATGAAAAACCAGTCGACGTAAAAGCAGTTGCCGTAGCAGCTCACACTGAAGAAGAAGTCAATCAAATGCGTGTTCAAATCCAGTTCCTCCGCAGTGAAATGGAACACGGTGAAGAGGAGCATAAGGATTCGATGCGATCGATCCAAGAATCTTGGGCCAAAGAGCGTAGCGAGTGGAAGGATGAAATGGGCCAAATGGAACGCACGTGTCGTGTTCGTGTTGCCGATATGGAGCAACAGCTTCAAAAGCAAAGGGAGCGATCCCTGACGCTGTTGCAGGAAAAGGACGAAGAACTCGCCAGCCTCCGCGAATCGTTAAACTTGAAAAGCGGATCGGCTTTGTCTCCTGTCACTTCTAGTACTAAAACCAGCGACTCGAATGACGAGTGGCCTGAATCCTTGGCCCCTCTTGCCTCGATGACGTTAGGAGCTTCTGCCAGTGGTGGGCAAATTTTGCATTACGTGGAAGAACTAGCCCGGAAGGAGGGGGAGATTCTTGGTCTGCGTCGTTCCAAGAATCAGCTGGAAGCCTCTCTCCGTGAAATGCAAATGGCCTTTGTTACCATGGAGCATAAAGTTGCCGAGCAGAAACAGCATCTGCACGAAGAACTGGCTCGTTTGGAGCGCAATCAATCGCGTGAAGGCGCTAATTTGGAATACCTGAAAAACGTCCTTTTGGAGTTTTTTCTCCACTCTGATCCGTCCTCTCAGTCTCACATGTTCAACGCCATCGCCGCCTGCCTCCATTTTTCACCGAAAGAGATCCAGCGAGTGCGATCCCAGCATCCCAAATGGAAACTGAATTTGGTTTGATCCAGTCCTGCTGCATTTTATCCGCCAGCTATTCCTAGTAAGTTGGAAATCGCCTCTGCGGCAAATTTTCACTCTTTCCATTTCCAAGTGCCCTTGTATTACTTTCATAAGACTATATATTATATTATGTTGCTTCAGTTAAACCACTCGAATTTCAAATGGAATCGATTTGTCTTAATCTCAATATACCAACAGTCAAACATTTTATATATTCATCTGTCGAACAGAAATGGCCATTCAGTCATAAATGTTGCGATAATCGTCGTTTATTGTATAGAGAAATGACGACTCTATCAGTGTCACGTTTTGTGTTTACTGTTCGACGCGTCTATCATATCAAAGTAGGTTACTAATTTGATGTTGACCTCCTTACGCTGGTGAATAATCCCTTATACAGAATCTTTTGAATAACAACAATCGAAGACCTTGAAACAGTTTGTGTTGCACAATTTTCCTCGTCTCGGAGCCCATTTCTGCTGAATGAGACACACACAAGTGCTGCTGCATTCACACCCAACAATAAAAAGAGGAAATCCAAAACAGCAAAACACTTTTGCCCGGCGAGAATAGAGAAAGTGAAAGAATCTTTTCTTTCTTGTTTTTAATTCTTGAAAGCGAAATAAGAAAAGGCGAAACAATATCTCGAATGTATTCCGTCTGGGTCCAGTTACCATCGAGTCCATACGCAAGTGTTTGTACAACACAGCAACTCTGCGGGCGGTTTTCTAATAATGAAAATGATGTGAATGAATGCTAACGTAACAGTCACGTTATTATCAAGTATATAGACTGCGTGCAGGAGCAACTATATAGCCGTCGAGTTTCTCTTTTGTTTCTTTTTGGTAACAGAAACCGGTCGCATTGAACGCACGCTCGGTATTTTACATTATTTAGTTGTCTGTTGGATCACGAGAGAGAGAGGGGAATAATAAGAAGAGAGAGAGAAATATTACGGCCGACTGGTTCCCCCCATTTCCGATGGCTTTTAAAAAAAAGATCAACGTGTACATTTAAGTTTGCCCCGAGGGCCTACAACTTTCGATTTCCTCAGACTTGAGAGTGGGGATGTGTGAAACATGTGGTATATAGTCTAGCAATAAAAATCCGGCGAATAATAATAATTTTCCAACGTTAGGATTATTTCAAAACTGCGCACGTTAGAAAATAGCAGACGATCTGTTTTTGGTGCTGGCGTCGTGGAAAATTTGACGTTGAAGCGACTTTTTCCAAGCTTCGCCAAAATGTTTGTCATTGTTTTACTGAATTATCACGTGAGCTTTGTTGGAAGATGAATAATTCTTTTCTTCTTTGTGTGTGTTGGACAATCATTCGGATGCATATCTAAATTGGCACGAGATCAAAAAGACCTTGGATGTGTGGCTGAAAAAAGATCCTGAATAAGTGCCGCAGGGCGAAAGGATTGCTCTTTAGCCGCACCCCGTGACGTCACACGATTCGGGTTGCTAAACATAGAGGGGGTTAGAGAGTAAAAGAAACACACACAAAAGTTGGTGTGTGCAGCAGCTCCATAACTTTCGGCGTAGCCAAGGCCGAAAACGAGGTCTGCTGCTCCACGTACGGACGTGAAAACTTGTGTGTTTGTCGGTGGTTGGATCGTGTGGTGGTGACTCCAAGTATTGAACTCAATTCCCACGCCATCAGTCAACAATTTGTAGTGCTGCCTAGCACCTTGAACGTTTTGTGTGCAGTGAGAAATGTGTTGGATCGTCGGTCAGCCCGCCATCATAGTCGATTGGACGCCGATCGTGCAGGGTAAGTTTAGTAGTCTGCGTGCTGATCAGCTGCTGGGCCTCAATGTTGTTGTGAATTTGATTCCGTCACTCTCTCGGTGTGCGAAAAAGAACCGCCTTCTCTCGTTTTCGGACAACTTGACCCAGTTTTCACTTTCTACCGTAGCGACCCACTGACCGACATTTTCCCCATCCATTCTTTTCGACCGTTCCCCAACGACTCCATCTTGCCCTCTAGCTCTTTTTCGGCTTCAAAACTTTCACTGGCACAACAACACCACTGAAGGGGAAAAACATTGGTGGCTGCCCAACAGCTGGTGGCTCAAATGAGAAATGATCCCCACCACTTGTGAAAATGATTTCGCCTAGCTAATGAATGGCATGTCGTATATATATTTGTCTCATCATAATAATGTAGCAACCTTGATTCGATCCAACTGGTCGATATGTATTCTCCAAGGAATAGACTCAACAACAGGTTATATTCAATCGATTCCCTAGTAACGACTTTGATTCCGGGCCAGGTGAAAGGTGAAACGCTCGGCCTCATACGAATTAGTCTGATTTCTCATCGAATCACAACAATCAGTTGGATGGAAAACTTTCTTTAGTTGTCTGCGCTTGCGTGAGTTTATTTTCTATTAGCCTTAAAATTAAAGATGACCATTTGATATTAGTAGTGTGTGTACGACGCCGTTGTTGACGACGACGTTTGGCAATAACAAACGGATCGGGTCTTCCTTCCGTCGTAGGTCTCGTGTGTGTTTGGGTTTTGTGTCTCGTACACGTACACCCACACACGTCTGTGGTGGGTGTGTAGAAAATGTAGTACTTTGTCAGAATGCCAAACGATGGCTCAGCTGACCCGAGGCCAAAACAAATCACGCCGGAATGAACCAGTCCACGTCGCCTCTTGTCTTTGGTAGGAGAGAAGAAAAAGAAGGAAAAAATTTTGATGGACAAAAAAAGTTTAGTAGAACTGATGGTGTTGTGATGGATGTGCTGCTTGTTTGTTGTTGTTGAATATTTGTTGTTGGTGCAGAGTCGTCATTGGTGGTGGTGATGCCATGGTGATGGCGCCGCAGCCTCCGCGTGAATTCACCGTCGAGGAATTGGAGCCGCTTGAAACTTGGTTCGAGAGTTGCAACGGAGCCCAGCAGGCCACCATCGCCGTCAAATTGCTGAGTCGGGCCAATCCCAAAGCCGCTCACCTGATCCACTCCTTTCTCCAGCAACAATTACTCGTCGCCAACGCCATCTGGCGCCAGGAGATTCAACGGGCCAACGATCCTGGTGAGATTTTCCTTTATTCATTCATTAATTATTATTGCTGGACGTTTTCCCTTCATTTCGAAAAACCCGATTGGCAACTGTTTTTTTATTCGTCTTTTTAAGGTCTCCCGCCATATGCAATCATATCGGTCCTATTTAAAAAGCGAATTTTTTACGGCTACCGCCAAACTGAAAGAGGCTTTCACTACTTGTACTACTTGCTACTGCGACGACGACTAACTCGTTTGAAGAAAGAAAGATAAGGGACGGGCGGACGGCAACAATGTCGACAATTTTTAATTACGATGCCATTCCACACACGGCAGCTTTTTCTTTTTTCTAAATTTTGCGAAATGTGTACCGAATGCGCTGCGCACAAGTTGCGCTTCTCTTTTTTGAAATAATTCTATTCTGGCAATGTTCCCGGGACACTTTGAATCTTTTGGGAAAAGTGAAAGAACTGGGTCACACACACCGCCTTGCCTTGTGTGTCGGCCGCTCTTCCCCTAACTGTACACGCTCCCGCCGAATAACGTGTGTCAGACATTTATGAGCGTCTCGCCAAAAAAGTGAACTCGTGTGCAAGCATGGGTCTTTTTTATTGCACGCGTACTACGGTGGGTTGTTTTTATTTTTTCGGGTCGCCGCTGATTCAGCGCATTTTCGGATGACTAAAAAGAATCCAGTTCACTTTGCCAGTCTGCGTGGTTTTGCTGCATCGTCTAATTTTGACTATTGTCGGGATTGGCGATCTAGAGGACGACCGGGACAAACCGGCGGCCACCGAGAGTCTCTTGGCTTTCACTCTGCGTAGTAGAGAGATGACGACGGACGATAGTAGTAGGGAAAATATCATGTAAAAAAGAGAGAGTGTGTGTGTGTTAGGGCAGGCCAGGTACTTTCCCCTCAATTTTTGGCTTCTTCTTCCCCTACTGCTGAACGACGACGAAGGTCTAGACGCGTTTCACGCCGCTCTATGAACGGCAGCGACGTGCAACCCAGTCGGTAGGAGGAGGCACAGACACGTTTCGTATTTTTCAGGTGTGTTGTTTAATGGAGAATTTCCCAGATGGATCGGGAATGAGCGACGGGAGTCGTGGGTTCGGGTCGGAATAAATAACAAATTCATCCGTGCCGTTCACTCGCCATATTATCCCGCGCAAAAATTGAGAAAGTTTTTTTCCCTTTTTCTCCCGATCCCCTTCTCTTTTTTTTTTCTGGTCTGTCCGAACCAACAGGTGCCGCATCATCTACACAGTCATCAATCTCACTAGAGGTCTGACTATCGTGACATCATCAGATCGTGACCGTATCTCTCGACGTTTTGTTTTTATTCATTTCATTTTGGCGATAGAAATTTTGTTCATTTTATTCAAAAATGGGCTACCGGTTGGAATGAAACAATGGATTCGATCGACTTGATATGTAGACGTACGTACAGTATCTCAGACTTAATTACCAATTCAACGGCTTAGTTCTTCTATCTGGCAAATGAAATCAACCAACTGGGCGTGGTTGATATGGCTAAAAAATTTGGTTTTTCTTCTTTGTGGTCAGACGGAAAAGGAAAGGTAGAGCAAACAGTGAATTACAGGTGCTCGTTTAGAGAGGTATTTTTAAAAAACGAAAAAGAACTTGCCACATTTTTGTTGGAAGAAATAAAAACGAAGGGGGGATACTAGTCGATGGGCCGGTTGGCCGCCGCTTTCTCTTTCAGCTGCAGTCGACCGTATTTGGACAGGCCTATACAAAGAGAGAAACGGATAGAAGAAGAAGGAGGCAGCAGTAGTAGCTGTAAGACATTTTTTCGATTCGATTTTTGAAGAGGAAAGCTGAAATAAAAGAGAGAGAGACATGACATGACGAGTTTTGCCCGTACACGGAGCACACTCGAAGAGAAAGGTGTAGAGAGGTGTGTGTTGAGAAGAGAGAACGTCTTCGTCCATATTGCTGCTGTAGCCGCAGTCGGCGTGTGTTTTCTATACACAACTCTACGGTCGAAGAGAAAGGGAAAGGTGGCGGGGGGGAGATCGGCAAAGGAGAAACGGGAGGGGCCAGAGCTTCGAGGCCAACCGCTGGTGGACCACCACAGCACAGCACATACACTAACCCAGGGTGAAAGCTCTTTTTCTTTTCAGATCTTTTTTCCCAACGTGTTTCTTTCTTTCTCTC
This sequence comes from Daphnia pulex, assembly GCF_021134715.1. Taxonomy (NCBI): domain Eukaryota; kingdom Metazoa; phylum Arthropoda; class Branchiopoda; order Diplostraca; family Daphniidae; genus Daphnia; species Daphnia pulex. The sequence continues at coordinate 293,012 of NC_060018.1, read as the reverse complement.
TCTAGTCTCTATGGCCTCGCACAACACGTTATGTTCTACTGTCTCTCTCTCTCTTTTCCCTCTCTCGTTGGACTTGTTGAGTCTATCCGCACAGTCGGCTGGCCTCGCTGCTCCAGTCCGGACGTCCCTTTTTCAAACTCCTCATCGACACTCTTAAATTCGACGACTATTATTATTTACCTTTTCATCACATTCAGGCCACTTTGCTGTAGAGTCGCTAGGATTTTTTCTTCCATCGGATTCCAATTGGCCTGAATATTTGGAAATCAAACACTTTCACTTTGACCCGTTGGATGGAGTGTGCGACTAGTGTTTTAGGAGCAGAGTTGGTTCACGCCAGTGTTTAAAGTTGTTGTTGTGCGCCTTGTTGTTGTTCAAAGTGGATTGTTTGTTTGCTCGTCTTTGCGCAAAATCGGATTAGGTCATTGAAAACGTTCGCCATCCATGAAGACATGACGGGTAAGACGAAAGTTTAATTGTGTCGCTCGTAAAAATAAAAATAAAATGGTGAAGGGCCGGTGCTGCTGCTGTCGCTTTCTCAATTTTCTGATCGGGAGAAGGGGAAAGAAACCCCTCGTGATTAAAAGAAAAACCGCACTCGCAATTTCTATTCACGGCGAGAAAACCCCACCGGCGGCACTTTCATCTCTTCTCAGAGATGATGATCCTTGTTTTTTTCTTTCCAATTTCTCTTGGTAGCTTATATACATAACGAGTCCTGCTATGCATAAATTGTTTTTCTCAAACTCCTGGCGGGATCCGCACCTGAGGGGTTTCACTTGTTGTTTGCTCCACAAGACGAGTAAGTGTGCGTCCTTGGCCAGTTGCTGGTATGCCCGAAAGAAACAAAAGAGTCGGTCGTCGTTGTCGTTTTCGTCGAGTGATTATCTTTGTCGATTGTCGACGTTTTGGCTCGCTCACTCGCTGTGTGCGCTCACTCTCTCAAAGTGTGTCAATGCCACAAGAAGGAGAAAAATAAAACAAGAAAAAAACAAAAGTTTTTCTTCTTCTTTTCTCTGTCTCGTCTGTAAATGTCATTTTCCCCTTTTCTTTTCCAGCCTTTTTGAACGGATTACGCAACGAGTCACGCGATGTAGCCGTCTCTCAACTGTTGCATTACCTGCCGCTGTTACGGCCGGCCAACTCTGATGGAGTCCGAGGATACATCCACCTCCTACCCGGGTAAATTCCTTTATCATTTTTATCCCCAGTGAAATATACAACGAAAAAGTTTGAATCGATGCAGATTGTTGGCCTCATTCCTGGAGGACGATCCTAACCAGGGACCTTCGCCATCCAGCGCTCAACATCAGTCGACCGAAATTCAGCAGCTCCTCACCTACGCTCTCATTCATCCGGCCCTCTCGCTGGAAAGCAAACGGTAATCCAATACTAACCCTAATGGCCAGATTGAGTTTCACCCTCCTGGATTCAAATAACTCTATAAACTAGACGACAATATGCTGCACAATGCGGACGGTTTTTATCCGTCTGTACTTAATCGTGACCTACATCTGACACACCACACGCAGGTCACTGGCTGAGCTGATTCGGCAGCTGGACGACGAAGGAAATCAAGATATGGCGCTGTCATTACTGGAGAGCAATCATCAAGGCGGACTGGACATGTTTCCTCCGTCGGATCCGCAATCTCCGGATGCCTTCCATTCACAGGCAACGAGACAGAGGCCGCACAATGGTGTCGGGCAATGGGATCCTTGGAGTTCGCCCAGTCCCGCCGGATTGGGTCCACCAACCAAACAACCGCCACCGTCCAGTTGCACGATCCAGCGCATCCGGCGCAGTAACAGCCTGACTCCACCGTCCAATTCCATGGTCTATCCGCAAGATCCTTGGGGGAGTAATCAGGTCCGTTTTGTTTTATCCATTCACACCCCAAAAAGAGAAAAACTAAACTAAACTAAAATTCCAGAACGATAACGGCCGCATCAAGCCGAGATCCTTGTCTTTATCGTCCCCGAGCGAAACGACCAACGGCCTATCTCACTGTCCCCTGTCGCCTCAGAATTCGCTGGCCTCTTCCGGCAGCGGAAGCGGATCCGACTCGATTTACAGCGACGATAACCACCGACCGTCATCTTTCCACATCCCCGGAAGCGGAATGAGAGGTCCGTCAATCCCTTTGTGTCAATTCGCTAAACATAGAAATGTGATTTGATTTCATTACCTTGTGGATGCACAGATGTCCCGTCGTGGCTGAAAGGATTGCGGCTGCACAAGTACGCTCATTTGTTCTCTCTGCTCACTTACGACGAAATGCTGGCGCTGACTGAAGAGCAGCTGGAACTGCAAGGAGTGACCAAAGGGGCCAGACACAAAATTGCCCTGAGTATCCTCCGCCTCCGCGAGCGGCCCACGCTTTTGGCTCAATTAGAAAAGGTCAGAATTGATTGGCTAAAAGTTTAAAAATAGCAGCAAAATAAGCTTAATTTTGCCTATTTTCCCCTGCAAATTGACATTATTAGGAGGTCGTCGACACGGGCAGTTTGCATAATGCCTTGAGTGAGCTGAAAAATTTGCTGTCGACGCCCATCAAACCGTATCGTGGCCCACCCGTAGCTGACGACCAGCTTTTTATCGGCAATTTGAGTCCGTCGCCATCGCCGCTGATGACGAGAGATGACACTTCGGGCTACTCGTCGCTCGACGGGTCCATGGACAATTTGGCGGCGGCTCGAGGCCTTTCTACCGGCTCACCCACTGCCTTGGAGACTAGCGACCTGTCCAAGCCGCCGCCCGCCTCTCCACCGTCGACCATTGGCCAGTCGAGCAGGTCGACCCTGACGGCCTCTGACATGCCGACGGTGATCGTTTCGGCCGCTCCGGATGTCGACAGCGCCGAGGAAGGCAGCGACACGTCGGCCGACGACGGGCTGGGCGACAATCTCTCGTCGGGCAACTTTCGCTCCGCCTTCGGTAACGAATTGGAGTTGCTTGGCGGGCCGACTCACCTGTCGCTCGACGACCTGCCGGGACAAATCACTCGCCTTTTGGGCAAAAGTAAGTCGTACAATCAACTTTCTCTTCATTAAAGACTCGTTTTTCTCTAGCTCCCTCTCTCTCTCTCGTTTGCTAATAACAATCATCACCATTTTCCCTTTCTTTCAATTAGTTTGCACGCAGCTTTTGGTCTCGTCCTGCCCGGCCGAAGACAACGTTAGCCAGTTTGTGGCTTTGATGGACCGCTGCTTGAGTCACGAAGCTTTCACCCAACGCCAACGTCGGCGCATTGCGTCATGGAAGGAACAGGCCCATCGCATTTGGAACAATTTGGCTCCTTCGGCTTCGGCTGCTGGACTCGGCAACGGCACAGCCCCCGGCAGCCGCGGTAGCAACAATTCGGCAATTGTGAATGCAACAAACGGCGGTGTTGTTGGTAGCGGTGGGCCGCAAAAGAGCTCTGAAGCTCGTTTCGCCCGTCGATGGAGCAATGTGGCTCATTACCCTGGATTCTATAGCGCCGATGGGGCTGGCAGCAGCGCTGCCCAGACTTCGTTCGGATGCGCTCCGCCCAATGCCTATAGCCTCTTTCCGCCGAGACAACAGCAGCAGCAGCAGCAAAGGGGAATTCACGCCAGTCCGTGCCCCAGTCCCAGTCTAGCCCGTCCTTTATTCGCTGGACAGAGCCCCACCCACAATTCTTATGGCCAGCACACCCATCACGCTGGTATAAATATCAGCTAATCCTCCACCTTTTGTGTTATTTCGGGAATAATAACATTTTGTTTTTGTTTTGTTTTGGCCAGGAGGTGTGAACGCGGCTCAAATGCGGCCCGGCCCGGCGCCGACCACCACCTCGCCGCACAACAATCCGCATTCCCTCCAAGTGGGATCGCACTTACCACTCCAGCACCGCAACAGTTTCTGCGTCAGCGCCTTGTCGCATCAATCGTCGCTCTACTCTTCTACTTCGTCGTCGTGCACGTCGTCGTCGCAGGGCTACTCTTCTTTGTCGTGCGGCGTCGCTGCTCCCGACCCCTTCACTTTCTCTCCTCCACACCGGATGCACTTTGATGAACTTCCGTCAGAGGTTCGTTTCTTTCTTTACTTACGAAAAATAGCCGCAATAGTCAATGCAATTTCTCTTTTGCACAGTCGTTGCCATTTGCCAGCCAGTTGGGGATCCAGCGGGCCAGGTCAGCCCCTATGGCCAATGGTGGCGTCATCAACAACAGCAGTTTGCTCTTCAGCCAGGAAAGAGACGCCTCCGAAATGGATTTGAATCATCGCCTCGAGTCGCTCTGCCTCAGCATGACGGAACACGCGCTCGAAGGAGCCAACGACATCTAGAGAGACGCCCTTTTGCTTTCTCCAGAAAAATAAACAAAGAATAAAAGATGAAGTGAATATTGAAAGAAAATTTACAAAATTAAAATTAAAAAAAGATGAAAAAAAAAAAGATTTATTTGGTCACATTTGTACAATCTGCTCAATCAACTCTATCCTCGCTCCTTCTTCTCAGACTCTATATTTTTTACACACGTACAGTACAGACACACACACACACACAAACCACATATAATATATATATGTATGTATTACACACCAACCAACCACAGACACACAATCCTTTCTCTTTCCGATTCCTTAATTTCTCTGGTTTCTCTTTTTTTTTTTTAGCTCCGGTTTATTTTTCAGTCAGAAATTTACGTTTTTGCTATCGTGATGATGTTGGTGACGGAATATGTTTTCTCCCCTTTTTGTCAAATTTGTTTTTTTTTCCCCAACACGTTGAGGCTATATTTGAAAATGACGTTAAACAAAAGAAATTCTAATATTTTAGTTTGTACAGAACAATTGTGTGTCGAGTAGGATCAATGGCAAATAGATAAGAGCTGGGCGCGCCAGGAGGTCGACGATATATGTTATACACATCCGATAGAGCTCAATTTATTTGGTTTCTTCATCTTTTTTTCTAGGGCACTTTCCCCATCTTCCCCAACCAACCACCATTTAGAAAAAATAAGAAAGAAGAAAACCCCAACCGATTCTTTTTTTGTATTATTGCGTGTGTTCTGTGTGTGTTCTTTTCTCTTTTTCCCCTCTGTTTCTCTTTCCAAAATGTGTTCTCTCTCTCTTTCTAAAGCTGACGTAGTACGTGCCGCATTTTGAACATTTTCTGTTTCGTCTCAAAACAAGAGAAAAAAAAAAGTCCGTTCGTTGCAGCGCAGCGGATCGGCCGGCCCACACACATTTGACACGCGCGCTCGTGTTCGTCCCTCGATAGTGTTCGATTGTTATTAAACTTTATTATTATAAAAAATTTAAAAAAAAGGAACGTAGGATTTAAAAAAATATTGGAGGAGGAAAAAGAAAAAAGAAACAAAAATTTAGCAATTTGGAGAAAAAATTTCCCTCAAAAAATTTATTCGATTGTTTTTTTTTTTATTTTTTATTATTTTTTCGTGTGTCTCTTTTTTCCTTTCTCTCTGTGGGGTTGTAATAATAATAACGCTTGAAAGCTCTATGTTTGTTGGATTAAATCTTTTTCGTCGTCTTTTTATTATTATTATCATCCCCCCTTCCATCAAGAAATAATGGCTGGTTATGGGCCTTCTATTTTGACAAAACGAACGATTGCTGGCTGGTGGGTTCTAATCGAAGAAAAAATACAAGAACTTGATTAACAAAAAAAAAGTGTCGTTTTATTCTTTCTAGGTGGTTTTCGGGACTGTTATTGTTTCGTGACTTGATTCACGGCGCGTGGGAGGATAATAAACATCCATCAAATAACAACCAAAAAAAACAGCTGTTTGGACAAAGAAGCATTTCAGCCGATGCCGCCGGAAGGCCCCCACAATACGAGGGCTCTATCCTTTTTATTTTCTGTTGTAAGGAAAGGGAAAACGGGGGAAATGCGTTACTAGCCCAAACAAAATGTGACTAACACACACACATACAGAAAAAGCCGAAAGAAAGAAAAAGAAGCCATTGCCTGAAGCATTTACCACGAAAGAAAAGATTTGTCGTCCATTTCCTTTTTTCGATCATAGATGTCTCTAGCAGAACACATTGTACAAGATGGCCGATGGTGTATGCGCTCAGTCACAAGTTGTGTTGACACTAAAAAAGTGAGATATTCCCATGAAAAAAGCATTATGAACCTCCCGTAGTGATTGTTTCTCGCAAGTTTATCATCATATCTGGACATTCTTCACTGTTTTACTGTGCTGTCGCCAAGAAAAGTGGGAAAATCGTTAGCAAAATGCCCAGTCCCTCGCTGCGTTCACCCCTCTACTCCCTGAGAAGGTCGAAACGGAAGGGCACCAAGAGAGGTGCTGCTGCCAGCAATAACTCCCGCGTCAACTCTGGTAAGTCCATCTCGCCATTCTTTCTCCCACATCAGTCCCACTTCTCATTCAAAATGTGTTTCACAATAACAAACTTTCCTTAGATGGGGAAGAAGGGGCAGGTGAAGGAAATCTCCAAAACAATGCATCGTCAGCCAACAATGAAAATCCAGTCTCAGGATCTGTTGCTCCTCAACCTGTTGTCCCTTCGGCTGTTGGTTTAGTCACCGGTGGGGCCTCAGCTGCTGGACACCAACCACCTTATGATCTGAGGCGCAAGTCACCACATCATGATCCTGCCGCTGCAGCTGTAGCACCCAACTACCCGTCAGGCTGCAATCCGAGTGGCAGCCTTTCGTCAAATTCAGCTTGTGCAGCTGGTCCCAGTGGCTATGCAACGTGTATGCTACCTGCAAGAAAGAGGCCGAGAAGAACCTGCTACACATCATCTGAGAGTACGACAAATATTTTTCGTTTTATCCTGGCTGTCTCCTAATTTGTTTTAATATTCAATTTGCAGATGGCAACTCAGTTGATGAGCAAAGAAGTGCAGCTCATTACCTCCAGTATGAATTACCTGATGAAGTTCTCATATGCATATTCAGTTATCTGTTTGAGAGAGATTTATGTCGGGTCAGTCAAGTCTGTAAACGTTTCCAGAGTATAGCTAACGACACAGAGCTTTGGTATGTTGGTGTAAACATTTCCGAGATTATCATTCAGAGATTCATCAACATTTTGTCTCGACAGGAAAACGTTGTATCAGCGCGTTTTTGAGTACGACACGCCATTGTTTCACACGGGAATCTGCAAATACGAATTTATAGCGATAGAAGAATCCGAATACGACAATCCTTGGAAAGAGAGCTTCAAACAACTCAATCACGGCGTCCACGTCAGGCCGGGATTTCAAGAAAAGGCCCTTAAATACCCGTCACGCTACAAAGGTTTGTCGTGAAAGTCTTTGGCGTCGCTTAAACGTTTTATCATTTTTCCATCTCTTTTTCCATTCTTGTAGGTCGTTCGATTGCCTATTTCGATACGATCCAGTCGGCGCTGGAATTTTTCGACGACGCCGAGAGTCCGCTCGTGTTCGTGCACAAGGGATCCTACCAGCGCGAGTACCTGGTAGTGGAGAACAACGTCAACATTTTAGGTTGTTCTTCGGGTAACGTGGCCGAAAACGTTACCATCGAACGAGACACGGAATCGACGGTGACGTTTATGGAAGGTGCGAGATCTTCCTACCTGGGCTACGTCACGCTCAAGTTCAGTCCAGATATCTCATCGTCTGTTCCGCATCACAAACATTACTGCCTTGAAATTGGAGAGAATTGCTCACCCGTTATCGACCATTGCATCATCCGCAGCAGCTCCGTCGGTATGTTTTTGTCGTCATTTGTATTGGTCATTGCTTTGTGACTCAATCTTTTTTTCTCCGAATGTTGCAGTGGGCGCCGCTGTATGTGTAACCGGGTCTGGTGCGGAACCCATTATCCGCCGTTGCGACATATCCGACTGCGAGAACGTTGGCCTTTACATCACCGACCACGCTCAGGGTCTTTATGAGGACAACGAAATCAGCCGCAACGCTCTGGCGGGCATCTGGGTGAAAAATCACGCCAATCCGGTTATGAGAAGGAATCATATCCATCACGGCCGAGACGTCGGCATCTTCACCTTCGACAACGGATTAGGCTATTTTGAGAGTAACAATATCCACAACAACAGAATCGCTGGCTTTGAAGTGAAAGGTTTGTGACTTGTTTCCATTTTTAATGCGTCCCTTGTTTCGCTAACAAATCTGATTGTTGCTTCATTTGAATTTAATAGCAGGAGCAAACCCGACTGTGGTGCGGTGTGAAATCCATCACGGCCAAACGGGGGGCATTTACGTTCACGAATCCGGTCAGGGCCAATTCATTGAAAACCGGATTCATTCCAACAACTTTGCGGGCGTTTGGATCACCTCAAATTCAAATCCGACCATCCGTCGGAATGAAATCTACAACGGCCACCAAGGCGGCGTTTACATATTTGGAGAAGGCCGCGGTCTGATTGAGCACAACAATATTTACGGCAACGCTTTGGCAGGCATACAGATCCGCACCAACAGTGATCCAATCGTGCGGCACAATAAAATCCATCACGGCCAACACGGTGGCATCTACGTCCACGAAAAGGGCCAGGGACTCATAGAAGAAAATGAAGTTTACGCCAATACCCTGGCTGGAGTCTGGATAACCACAGGTAAATAACTGATAATTGTACTTCTCCTCTGAATTGAATTAACCCATTTTTTACACCTCATCAGGATCGACTCCTGTTTTAAGGCGAAACCGAATTCATTCTGGCAAGCAAGTGGGTGTCTATTTTTACGATAATGGACATGGCCGTCTCGAAGACAACGACATCTTCAACCATCTATACAGTGGTGTGCAGATTCGAACGGGGAGCAATCCCATCATTCGCCGGAACAAGATTTGGGGTGGACAAAACGGCGGAGTTCTCGTCTACAATGGAGGACTCGGCCTGTTGGAACAGAACGAAATCTTTGATAATGCAATGGCTGGAGTCTGGATAAAAACAGATTCGAATCCAACATTAAAGGTAAGTTCATTTTAGATTATTAAGTTAGAAATGTTTACTGTGCTTGACCGCTTGTTTTTCTTTTTGACAGCGCAATAAAATCTACGACGGAAGAGACGGTGGAATCTGCATCTTTAACGGTGGTAAAGGAATCTTGGAAGAAAACGATATCTTCCGCAACGCGCAGGCCGGAGTTTTGATCTCAACGCAATCGCACCCGATCCTTCGGCGAAATCGTATTTTCGACGGGCTAGCGGCGGGCATCGAGATTACTAACAACGCGACGGCCACATTAGAATTCAACCAGATCTTCAACAACCGATTTGGGGGACTGTGCCTGGCATCGGGTGTCACACCTATTTGTAAAGGTGTGTATTTACTATCTTCATTTTACTATAGATCTATATGTTTTGTTTTTTAAATCAATCAAAACAGGGAACAAGATCTTCAATAACCAAGACGCGGTTGAAAAGGCCGTGAATGGTGGTCAGTGTCTTTACAAGATCTCTTCCTACACATCTTTCCCAATGCACGATTTCTACCGCTGTCGCACCTGCAACACAACGGACCGGAACGCTATCTGCGTCAATTGCATCAAAACGTGTCATGCCGGGCACGACGTGGAGTTTATCCGTCACGATCGCTTTTTTTGCGACTGCGGGGCCGGCACGTTGACCAATCAGTGCCAACTACAGGGAGAGTCTACGCAAGACACCGACACACTTTACGACTCGGCAGCGCCCGTAGAGTCTCATACAGTGATGGTCAATTAACAGGTCGTCGTTCAACATCTTATGGCACCTATTCGAGGTAAATGTCGCGTAGACGTTGTCATTTTTCAAATGGATTTTTAATTTTCATCTGCTATTCAAGTTGAAGCCAGCGGTGAGCAGACATTTAATTGTCTTCTATTGGCCGCATCGTAGTGGATCGAGGATGTGTGTTTTTACTAACGTTGGTGAAACGGAGCTTGTGCCTCGCCCTCCGGACATCTGCTACCTTCATCATCTGCGAACGCGTTTATCCTTTTGTAAACGACGGAGCAAAAAGTGTAGAATCAAAACGGTTGCTCGTATTAAGCCGACACCGAAAATATTCGGGTTTGAGATATTGTCAGAAAAGATTTGGCCCCCATCATATTAAGGACGCTATTATGGTGTGAAATAACTTGATCGACACACCAACATATTCAAATCTTTATTTTTTCCCCTTTCCTTTGTTAATTGTCTTTAGTTTCGCTAGTGTTTTTTTTCTCTCCTCCATTTGAATTGAATGCCGATATAATTGTGTGCCTGTGTCTCTTGCGTCCGTATGGTTTGGAGCGTCACAGTTCGTGTTGGAGGAAAACAAAATCCCAACTAGTTGGCCTTGAGCAACTGATTTGTGCGCGTGTCTATTTTGTGTGTGTGTGTGTTTTAGTGTGAGAGCCACGGAAGTGATGGCCTTTCGGGACAAGGAAAAAAAAAAGGAAAATTTATTGAGCGACTCCAATAAGTGCTCTATGTCCGGTGTCAGTTTTTGTGGTCAAGTGGCGTGAGTTAACGCGCAGCTTCCAGAAACTACACAAAGTGCCATGTCCTCTCTTCTCAGATTGTTGTCCCAATCTCTTCTGTATTTTGCCAGCCCAAGTTCAGCACACGGCAGTTCTTGTTCGGAAGCAAAAGTGTCGACCGAAATTTTCTGTGAATAGCATTGCTTATTACCTATTTTTTCATTTTTGTTATACTGAGACGTGCAAGGGCTATCACTCCTGTCGTCTTGTGCTGAATGCCACCTGTTCATCAACCGTTGGCCTGTAAACTGGTTTAGTCTCTTGATTGTCTCGTTATTTTTCATGCCCCCCCCCCCACTCCCCTTCGCACTCAATTCTGTTTTGGAATTGTCTCTTCGCCTTGAAAACGGAAGAAGAGGCTGAAAGTAGTATGAATTAGTTCAGGCCAAACCGTCGACTGATCAATGTTTTTTCTCGTATTTTGTGAAAGAAAAAAGTGAAAAGTTATATTTTTCTCCTAATGTTCAAATCGTCATCGTCGCTTAATCTCGTTTTCTTCTTTGTTCATTTTGTTCTGTTTTCTCTATCGCAACCGCACGATGCAAGATGGCAATTGAAATGGTTTTACGAAATAATTTCATGCTTAAGACTTTTGAAATGTAAGGTAAACCGTCTCTATCCCCGACTACTTTGCCACCGTGTCGTCATCATTTTGAATCCGAATATATACCGCGTGTGTAGACTTGTTTCCTGAAAATGTTTTTGTACAGTTTTGCAATATTGAATGTTTGAATTAGTTGTGTGAGCATCTTGTTGATTTCCCTATTTCCATTACCTTTCTTGCCTGATTATGTTTTCGAAGTACAACACGTTTCTTTCAGCTTCCCTTACCACTAGATAGATTTTTCCCATCGCCATTTTCCGTTTTGTTGATCCCCATCTTCAGAGGTAAATTTTTTTTGTACGACCCAACTTTTGTTTCGCGATGACTGTATAACAACAGTAGAACGGCGTATGAGAATATATACAAGATTGCGTACTAGATTGAAATATCTCATTTCGTAGGGTATCTTACATTTTCTTTGGTACGTGTTTTAAAAAAATTGATTAGAAAAAGGTAAGAAATTTGGGTAGAAAAAAATGTATTTTCATTCAACCCATCCAGAACTTGACAATCAAAAATTTAGAAATTCCTGTAACAATAAAACATGATTAGTAAATGGTAACTTTTGAATTTTGGTAGCAAGACATACTTGGCAAGAACTCCATCCTTCTTGGCTAGTCGGTTAATGCAGTCATCTGATTCTCCCTGTCAAACCATACATTAATTAAATTTGTAATTCAGTACAACATGTAGCTGAGGATTACCATTCGGCGAATAGAACCACAGATGGCATAGGTCTTGAAGGTGGGTAGAGCCATGCCAGTCTTCTCATCAACATCAGCAACATTGATTTGGATTGAAGCATGGTCTTTAGCATGAATGATTCTGTTGCTTGCAGAACTGAAAAATAAAGCGTAAGAAATATGTGTTAGGAAAATCGCGAAACTTGATGCGGCTAGACAATTTATTCTTACCATTTACGAGGGATGTACAAGTCAACGTTTTCTCCGGCGTCGTTCTGCATGTTGATTGATGTCTAAAAGAGGAAAAAAACGATTGTTTTGCTAGCTGAAAATGCAAGAGTAAACTAGAAACTAATACCTTGGTTAACAGCGATCAGAGGAAAGAAACACGTTGAGTGCAATGGCGGACAGCAAGAGGAGGCGACATAAGCTTTGCTCTAGGAAATTGCCAAATGTAATAAAATTATTTAAACTTTATTTCAAAAACTAAATTTATATTCAAATCATTCAGATTTTATTTTCAATTATATACTGATAGTATTTTTTTTTATATCAAAAAAATTTATATTTATTAGATTGTATATCTGGCAAGAAAAAACAGCTGGCAAACAATTTCGAATTCATTTGCAGTTTCTCATCTTTTCAATGTTACATACTCTTCATTTAAATTAAAAGCTCCAGTTATTGTTTTATTCTTATTCAGTTAATTTGTTAACATCACAAAATGAATGGTAATCAAATTCATACAATTATCAATGTTGAAGTAGTTCAAAAATTATCCAGGTAACAATTTTTAACAATTAGTTGATTGCATTCAAGTTTTCTAATACATTTTTACTTCAGTCGGTTAACACGAGAACAGCTAAATCCCTCGTTGAAAGAATATGTGGAGAAATATGGTATCAAAGAATACCACGGAGAAGCTAATGAAATAGATTTATTGTGCTCAAATGTGGATTCGATAACCTTTCACGATGACACAAACATGGGAGGAAACATTTCTGTAAGATATATTGCTTTAATTTTGTTAATTTAACAGACAATATTGAACTTCTTTTTTTTTCAAGGTATGTAGTGGCCCTGTTGAGCACCAGTACCACATTTTTACCATTGAAGACAGTGGTCCTGAATTACAAGAACTTGATGACAAAGAGGATCAAGTACCAGCTGCCACACATTGGCAACTTCCTTCTTTGGAGTTCCACGGGCTTTGGGAAACATTAATATATGACACTAATGTTAAAGTGGAATTACTCAATTTTGTACAAACCACTATGCTGTTTTCTGATCGTGGGGTTAACAGTAATATAATAAGCTGGAATAGAGTTGTTCTTCTTCATGGTCCTCCGGGAACTGGAAAAACTTCCCTGTGTAAAGCTCTTGCTCAGAAAATGGCCATAAGATTAAGTCACAGATATTTAAACTCCCAACTGGTTGAGATTAATTCTCATAGTCTTTTCTCAAAATGGTTTTCTGAGGCAAGTTATTTTGATATTTTGTGAATAAGTAATCTCTATTAAATAATTCATGTATGTCTGTATGATTTTAGAGTGGCAAGCTTGTGATGAAAATGTTTGCCAGAATTCAAGAACTGGTAGAAGATCCAGACTGTTTAGTAATCGTACTTATCGACGAAGTTGAAAGTTTGGCGCGTGCTCGTCAGTCCTCAGGCAGTGGTAACGAGCCATCTGATAGCGTTCGGGTAGTTAACGCACTCTTGACTCAAATAGATCAAATTAAACGGTATTTATTACAATCGTCTAATTTTTTTTTTTTTTTGCCAGTTTAAAAACGAAAACTATCTCTTTTGTTGCAGCTTTCCCAATGTACTAATCCTCTCAACATCCAATATATCGGAAACAATAGATTTGGCCTTTGTTGATCGTGCAGATATCAAACAATATATCGGACTTCCCACTCCTCGTGCAATATATGCGATATATTATTCTTGTCTTCTGGAATTGATAAGAGTAAGTAAAAACATAATTTTGTTCCGTCCATCTGTTTTATTTGTACAAATATTTTAGACGGAAATTTTAAAAACCATTGGCTCCTTAAAAACGATTCAAGATTTAGAAGAAGTATGTTTCGATGGAATAACGGACAGTCACACCATGAAACTGTGGAGTCTTTCCAAGTAAATAAGAATTGTGCATTGTATATATTCGATTTGTTTAAAAATGAGATGAAAATCTTAATATTTAATTCAGGTTGAGCCAAGGGTTAAGCGGTCGAACTTTACGGAAAATACCGTTTCTCACTTGTTCGGTCTTCATTCATAGTATCGATACTCCAAATAATACATTGTCATCATTTCTGAACGCCATGGAGCGCACAATCCAGAAGCAGTTTGACGATCGAAGTGTTATGCCCCAACAATGATTTTGTCAATAAAAGTTTGATCGGGGATGAATTCTATTGTAAAATCCTGGCGTCCTCACAATGTTACTTCATTCAATTCCTACACACTTTTAGAGTTGAGTTATAAATGGAAAGTAATTTGCTTAATTGACTAGATTAGCTGCATTTAAAAAAGGAGTTTTTTTTTTATTTGAAAATAGTATCTTCTGTTATTGGCTACGCGACTTACGTCGACAGAGTCCCGATGGAGGCCTTCAACGACTCCTGGAGTTAATTGGCGACATCACCAAGGTTTCAGATTTAATTTTTAAATAGCAGTTGCCTGATTGATAAGTTTAAATTGAATTAATTATACGACATGTCGATACCGAAAAGAACGCAACCTCTGGTCTCTGATGGCGCGCCAGAACCACACTTTTCTAATTTTCTTTATTTTGCTACGTTTGTGATTTTTTACCAGCCTGATCGAATTTGGCTGCGTGACGATAAAGAACATCAAGAAAGTCAGATATTACCCAAATCCCAAACAACTTATCTGTTATCATGTCTCTTGGTTTGTGATTCGTCTTTCTGCATAATAAGTCTACATAAAAAGACATCCTACCGAAACCGGAGCATCAATAAAGGTAACAACTATGAAGTTGTGCTGAAGTGGCCTGTGATTTGCCAATTGTTCATAGACATTATACGGACTTATCAGGTCGATCTCGGATCTGGTACGACATTTTCTTTATTCAAGATTCTAACACGATTTTGTTTTAATTTTAATCAATCAAAAAATTTGTCGTTAAACTGAACACTTTGCATTCAGTAGTGATCACAGTCAAACTTTTGCCGCTTTTGGCTGATTGACTCTATTGCAAATTGCAGAGATGCCAGATGCGGACGTTTTTTAGTTGCAAAACTGAAAACGGCAATGTTGGGCCTTACGCGTTATTTTCAAGATGGCTGCTGACAGTCTGACAGCCTCACGACCTAAGTCAACTCAACTTATTCTCCCTGTTATTATAATATTCGTCATCAAAATGGTAACTCTTGATTGTATTCATTTGAGGCTATTTAATGTAAATTTTTTGAGCATCTACAGATAACATAGCCTACAATTTATATTTGGCAATTCCATCTGATCATGTGGCCTGAAACTCCTAAAATGTCGTCTATTGCTGCACGTACCGGCTGTGCGTTTCGTCCCATGTAGAAATACTTCATAACAGTAAAAGTGATCATGTCGGTGTAACCCTAAGGTTACACATTTATTTATTTGATGACTTTGTTTCTGATAATAATAGAGTTTTTACTTTTCTATTAACAGCATGTTGAAGTCTTAGGTTCTTCATTGCAGTCCAATGTGTTATGCAGTGCGATTTGTTGCAGCCAGCTGGCGAAAGGTGTTCCTCTAGCAGGCTTCCTACATGTACTGTTTGCAGCTTTCGTCACATACAGAAGCACTTCCAAACAATTTAAAGTAATTAAGTTGATCAACTTTTTTACAGTACGGCTACACATTAAAATTGTTGATAACTAGCTCTTTGCTTTACATCTGTTGACTTAACAGTTAAGAAGTAGGATCAACAGCCTCTTGAGGTCTCATCCTCTTTATTGCAGACCGAGTACATGTACATGCATTTTGTACAGCCAGCTAGTGAACGGTGTGGTGAGCTGTTGCATGCAGACTGTGGTGCTGGTGTCGTTCGTTCATTTAACTATGGACCGTTCAGTCGTTCGTTTATCGTAAGAAATCTGTCACTTTTCGTAGGTGTGTAAAATTGTGTCGACTAGGTGGCAAAGTAGGTTAGCATTTCGTTCTTGATGTCGAAGACAAGTGACATCTTATTTTGTACTTCTAAATAAGTGCTTTTGTAAGGAAGTTGTAGGAAAGTACTTGTAAAGAGTTGTAAACTTTTGTTGATGAAACATAACAGATATTCCCTTGCTTTTTTAAAAGGTGAAGTGAAATCCTGATGATCTTTGATCATCTTCTTGATTTCTTTTTCTTTAGTTTAGTGTACATTTCAAGTAAATCATTATTTCTATCTTTTTACAATTCAAATGTTATTGTTCTTTCGGTTTGTAGATTTCCATGGTCATATTGGTTAATTGTAGACCCATCCCCAGCAACGTCAACCTGCAGAAAGAAAAAGGCCATTTTCTATGGCCTTGACGCTCGAAGGTCACGGAGATCATTACGTAAAACGTGTCATGCAGTGGTGTAGAGGTTGGGTGAGAACGACACGTGTTGCTTCATTATCAAAAAGGTCCAATAGCCGCAAGGCTAAGGAGGTGAGGGTGAGAAAAAAATCGTATAAAAGGAGAGAGAAAAGGCGATTGAAACCAGTCTGTGTTGTCGCGGTCAATGTGACATTGACCTTAAACGATGGTCAAAAGGTAATCAGTTATTTCAAATACATGTCTTGGCGATGTTTATTAAAATCTAAATATTATTCCATCTTAGTAAAACAGACCATATTGTCGCTGCTGTCGGTTTGAACACAAACACGGAATTGGCTGTCGCTTCTGATTTGGAAATAGATTCCAATTTTGGTGGTTATCGAGTCAATGCTGAGCTTGAAGCACGACCACACGTCCGGTTGGTAAGAATCCTTGAACATTTTTCATTTCATATTAATTGTAATACTCGTGATTAAAACTTAACCAACATTGACTGCTCTGATGTTGTTGTTAGGTAGTTGTTAGATATAAAGTTCTTGTTAAATTAGATTCTAATTATTGGTTTTGGACTTTTATTTTTATTAGGCTGGAGATGCTGCCTTCTTTTGTGATAGCAAATTGGGTCGTCATCGTATGAAACATCACCACCATGCTGTTGTATCGGGGCAATTGGCTGGAGAGAAGAATATTGGCAACGAAACATGGATGAACAACTGCAGTGCACTGTCACCAAGTGCATTCTTCGTCGTATTATTAGTACGCAATCAGGTAAATATTCTGTTTCATGGAGTTTGTATCAATTATTTGTTTTTATCTGTTAATGTACCAAATTGAATATTAATGTTCAAATCATTTACCGCCTATTTGATTGTAGTGTCGTGCTGTTGCCGTTTGTCGTATCGTTTAAGGTTGGGTCGATCACTGGTGTACCCATGTCTCCTGGGTATGGCGGATACCAAAGCACCACGCCGCCGCCTTGCTACACAACGACAACATTCGCACCAACCGGTTACTACACTGAGGGCCACAATTACTACACCACCAAGGCTCCAGAGTATTACACCGCAGCTAATGCTGCCCAGAGCTAAATCACCAAAGATCCTGAGTACTACACCGAGGCTCCCAAATACTACACCACCAAGTCACCGGAGTACTACACGTATGTTGCCCCAGCTTATACACCGAGGCTCCCAAGTATTACTCAGTTCCTAGCTACTACACCGGGGCTCCAACTAATTACACCACCAAAGCGGCTGAACACTACACCGATCCGCCCAAGTACTACACCACCAAGGCTCCAGAGTATTACACCACAACTTATGCTTCCCCGAGCCACTACACCGAAGCCCCGAAGTATTTCTCTGCCCCAAGCTACACAACTACAACTGAGGCGGCCAAGTATTACGCAGCCCCGACTTACTACACAGCGGCTGCTCCTTCGTACTACGTTGAACCGGAATACTACACCGAGGCTCCAGTTTACTACACCACAACCCACGCTACATCTAGCTACTACACCGAGGCCCCTAAGTACTACGCTACCAAGGCACCTGAGTATTATACCACTACTTACGCTGCTCCGACCAGCTACACCGAAGCTCCGAACTATTGACTCTATCCCGAGTTACTACACCACTAAGGCACCTGAATATTACACCACACCCTACGCTTCTCCAACTTACTACAGGGACGTTTCTTAATACTATAGTCGAATTTTAATCATGTTCAGATTTGTCGGTTCCTATTTCGCATGTTGGAGGTGACCTATTGCTCTAGTCGCTCTGCATTCCGACGTATTCTAGTGTTTGGACAAACTTCATTTACAGGGCAAGTTACGAAAGAGACATACTGTGGTGTTTACTAAAAAATTTTGATATTAACAGCTCTGTTTTTAACTTTAGTTGGCGTAACATAGGAGTTGCAGATAGTGTATGGTTTCTCAAAGAAGTTTATTTGAAGGGTCTGGAGTTGATCAGTCACTTGCCTTTAACTTATGTAAAACTTCAAAGTTAAAAAATATACAAGTCGTGAACTAAACAATTTTTTATTATAAGTTATGAGACACAGTAAACAAAAATATTAAAAGGAATTGCTTTATTGTCCCACCTCCACCCACAATTCCACCACATTTTACATTCACATACATACATACATACACTTAAGTTAACCCGTTGGCTGCCACGCCATACAACCCGTAGGTTGTACTCTACTGCTCTACGCGCCACGTCTGAAGGATCCGTGACCAAAGTGGGACTTGCCATTGCTGACAAGTCCGGGCTGACACGGTGACAGGAGAATCCATCACCGCATCGACAAGGGGGAACTTGGTGCATTGCCAAACAGGCGCCTTTTGGCGCGGCCCATGCTAAGGAGCGGGGAGAACAAAGGCGTGGCATACAACGGGTTAACTAACACAAACATATTACTAACAACAAATGATGATCCGCGCTGACACTTTGGAGATACCGGCGACGTTATGGTGTCCATCTTCTCGAAATTTCCTCTGCATTACCTGAATAAAGAGAAATTCAATTCTTAATTACTGACAGGCCAATAAAAGTTACATAATACAGAAAGAAACAATAATCAGGTTTTTTAGCTCAAAGATTTAAATATGCAATTTTTTAAAGTTTAAATCAAGCTTGCAATGTTGAGAACTGTTAACAGAACAAAGCTCACTTGCTAGTCTTTTTAAAAAAATTCCGGAAGTATACCGGAAGTAACCACAGCGCCTCAACCATTGAGCTGTCGTCAAAATAAACCACATATTCGTGATCCCCATGAAATTTGGGGTCGATTAGGTGGGATTTAAACGAAATCCAAAATTTGGCCAAAATCGAGAATTTTCCTGAACTATAGTTCAGGAAAATTTTCGAAACCGGAAGTACGAATACGTAAAAAATAAAACATGAACTTTACCACAAATTTGACGAGGATCACGAATATGTGGTTCTTTCGTACGTCAGATGAATATTTACTAAACTACAGACTGAAATGAGTAAACCGGAAGTAGAAATAAAAAATCAAATATCGAAAACCTAACAAATGAGCTTTGTTGGGGGAATGGTTATCGGTAGTTATCACTAAATTCTTCAACAAAATAACTGCCAATAAATGTTTAAAAAGATGTCAGAGTAATGAAACTGACTGTTTTGACAGCTGCACATTTTCAAAAAGCCATCTAGCGTTAGAAATAACAAACGTCCAAGTAAAACTTTGTTTGCGCGCAAAAAGGGCCTGATTTTGGAATTATTACACAGACACAGATTTTAACGCAACTAGACTATTGGTAGATAACCTAAGAAAATAAGTCAATTGTCCGGTACCTGGCCATAATCCCGAGGTAAGTAACTGCAGGTGTGTAACAGCAAAGGGTAGCGACCACGGAAGTGTTCCAACTCGTCGGTGAAGTAAGACAAGTTGTAGCAGCAAAAGCAGTGAAGCTAGATGAGTGTACGTCGGGAAGATGAAGATGGAGAAGATTGTTGTTGGAAGTCCTTCTTCCGTCATGGACAAAGGTCAGCATTGGCACAAGAATCTCCGTGACAGGACCACACGATTCGTCGATTCCATACAGAAACTGCGTGCTCTGTAAAAACAAATGTTTTGCATAAATGAAAATATAACAATGAATAAAGCATATCAATCTTTACCTTTTCTAAGAAGCACACGGAAATGCTCATGATGAAAAAACCGTAAAAATGGAATTCACAGCAACCAACAGCATTACTCCACATGTTGAGAAAAATTTCCTGATGCTAAAGAAAGTGTCATGAAGTATTGCAGTAGCGTGATAGGTGGTTTTGATGCTTACCTTATCATATGGGTGATAAACTTAATAAAGCATTTGACTTTCATCAAGCAAATCTGGTACATGTACATAAATATGGCAGGTTATTCACTTCACACGCTTCATGTCTCTGAACTGTAAGTGGGAATGGGACAAGGAAATTCTCTACATTATTTACAAATTTACCTAAGAGAAATAAAACTGTACCTATCTCTTAGCTGGGTTGCCTTCTAAACCGAAGTAAATTTAACATCCATAACAACAAACATGCTATTGCAGGGTGTGCCACCAAAATTGCAAGATTCAGAAAAGATCCTATGATTCATGTGCAAGGATACCTATGTTACACGAAAATCTGAATTGTAATGGTCTGGTAGTAGTAATGGGGAAATACCTTAACTCGGCAGATTTGTATTCTACTATGTGTGAGCTTCAAACATTAGTTTTAGGCTTTTGACAGCATGATTGGTCTATTGGATGGAAAGTGACTGAGCGCTAAGTCAACAATTTCGAATGACTGACAGTATGCATCTAAATTTGAAGAAATAAGTTGGTACAGTATAAAAATAAGGAAACTATGTCAAGATAAACCTAAACAAGTTACGAAGTTCAATTTGGTATAAGAAATCACAGGAATATAATCACAGAAAGTATTAATCAGCTACAATTTGTTTCGCCCTTTTCGCCTCATTTAACATTGTAAAAACAACAATGGCGACCCTAGTGACATCTGGTAATGAGTTTTGAATCCTAAGTTGGTTGCGCAGTCACAGCTGAAATGATCAAATTATCGGAGTTCTATTGTCGCGTAGTGGAGTTCTATGTCGAGCACTGGAGTTCTATTGTCGAGTATTTTTAAAAATATAAAATATTGGGGTTCTATTGTCAGTGGGGTTCTATTGTCGGGTAATTACGTATTTTTAATAATATTAACCAAATTAGGATTCAAATTTCAAAACTCATTACCAGATGTCGCTAGTGTTGCCCTTGTTGTTTTTATAACGTAAAACGAGGCGAAAAGTGCGAAACAAATTGTAGCTGATTAATACTTCCTGTGATTATATTCCTGTGATTTCTTATATCAAATTGAACTTCGTAACTTGTGTAGGTTTATCTTGACCTGATTTCCTTATTTTTATACTGTACCAACTTTTTTCTTCAAATTTTAGATGCATACTGTCAGTCATTCCCAAAAGTTGACTTAGCGCTCAGTCACTTTCCCTCAAATAGACCCATCATGTTGTCAAAAACCTAAAACTCATATGTGAAGCTCAAATATCGTGGAATACAAATGTGCGGAGACGAGGTATTTCCCCATTACTGCTACCAACCCCACCACGTCAAATGCCTTACTAAATTCATCACCATTCACCCATATGATAAAGGTAAGCATCAATATAACCTATCACCACGCTACTGCAATACTTCATAATGACACTTTCTTTAGCATCAGGAAATTTACCTAAACCTGAGGAGTAAGGCTGTTGGTTGCTGTGATTTCCATTTTTACGGTTTTTTATCATGAAACTTTCAGTGAGCTTGTTACTTAAGGTAAAGATTGAAATGCTTTATTAACTGTTATATTTTCATTAATGCAATAAATTTTTTTTTTACAGAGCACGTAATAGATCCTTAAGCCAATGCGTACCTTTGTCCATGACGGAAGAGAGACTTCCAGCAAGTTTTGCTCCATCCTCATCTTCCCGACGTACACTCATCTAGCTTCACTGCTTTTGCTGCTACAACTTGTCTTATTTCACCGACGAGTTGGAACACTTCCGTGGTCGCTACCCTTTGCTGTTACACACTTGCAGTTACTTACCTCGGGATTATGGCCAGGTACCGGACAATTGACTTATTTTCTTAGGTTATCTACCAATAGTCTAGTTGCGTTAAACTCTGTGTCTGTGTAATAATTCCAAAATCAGGCCCTTTTTGCGCGCAAACAAAGTTTTACTTGGACGTTTGTTATTTCTAACGCTAGATGGCTTTTTGAAAATGTGCAGCTGTCAAAACAGTCAGTTTCATTACTCTGACATCTTTTTAAACATTTATTGGCAGTTATTTTGTTGAAGAATTTAGTGATAACTACCGATAACCATTCCCCCAACAAAGCTCATTTGTTAGGTTTTCGATATTTGATTTTTTATTTCTACTTCCGGTTTACTCATTTCAGTCTGTAGTTTAGTAAATATTCATCTGACGTACGAAAGAACCACATATTCGTGATCCTCGTCAAATTTGTGGTAAAGTTCATGTTTTATTTTTTACGTATTCGTACTTCCGGTTTCGAAAATTTTCCTGAACTATAGTTCAGGAAAATTCTCGATTTTGGCCAAATTTTGGATTTCGTTTAAATCCCACCTAATCGACCCCAAATTTCATGGGGATCACGAATATGTGGTTTATTTTGACGACAGCTCAATGGTTGAGGCGCTGTGGTTACTTCCGGTATACTTCCGGAATTTTTTTAAAAAGACTAGCAAGTGAGCTTTGTTCTGTTAACAGTTCTCAACATTGCAAGCTTGATTTAAACTTTAAAAAATTGCATATTTAAATCTTTGAGCTAAAAAACCTGATTATTGTTTCTTTCTGTATTATGTAACTTTTATTGGCCTGTCAGTAATTAAGAATTGAATTTCTCTTTATTCAGGTAATGCAGAGGAAATTTCGAGAAGATGGACACCATAACGTCGCCGGTATCTCCAAAGTGTCAGCGCGGATCATCATTTGTTGTTAGTAATATGTTTGTGTTAGTTAACCCGTTGTATGCCACGCCTTTGTTCTCCCCGCTCCTTAGCATGGGCCGCGCCAAAAGGCGCCTGTTTGGCAATGCACCAAGTTCCCCCTTGTCGATGCGGTGATGGATTCTCCTGTCACCGTGTCAGCCCGGACTTGTCAGCAATGGCAAGTCCCACTTTGGTCACGGATCCTTCAGACGTGGCGCGTAGAGCAGTAGAGTACAACCTACGGGTTGTATGGCGTGGCAGCCAACGGGTTAACTTAAGTGTATGTATGTATGTATGTGAATGTAAAATGTGGTGGAATTGTGGGTGGAGGTGGGACAATAAAGCAATTCCTTTTAATATTTTTGTTTACTGTGTCTCATAACTTATAATAAAAAATTGTTTAGTTCACGACTTGTATATTTTTTAACTTTGAAGTTTTACATAAGTTAAAGGCAAGTGACTGATCAACTCCAGACCCTTCAAATAAACTTCTTTGAGAAACCATACACTATCTGCAACTCCTATGTTACGCCAACTAAAGTTAAAAACAGAGCTGTTAATATCAAAATTTTTTAGTAAACACCACAGTATGTCTCTTTCGTAACTTGCCCTGTAAATGAAGTTTGTCCAAACACTAGAATACGTCGGAATGCAGAGCGACTAGAGCAATAGGTCACCTCCAACATGCGAAATAGGAACCGACAAATCTGAACATGATTAAAATTCGACTATAGTATTAAGAAACGTCCCTGTAGTAAGTTGGAGAAGCGTAGGGTGTGGTGTAATATTCAGGTGCCTTAGTGGTGTAGTAACTCGGGATAGAGTCAATAGTTCGGAGCTTCGGTGTAGCTGGTCGGAGCAGCGTAAGTAGTGGTATAATACTCAGGTGCCTTGGTAGCGTAGTACTTAGGGGCCTCGGTGTAGTAGCTAGATGTAGCGTGGGTTGTGGTGTAGTAAACTGGAGCCTCGGTGTAGTATTCCGGTTCAACGTAGTACGAAGGAGCAGCCGCTGTGTAGTAAGTCGGGGCTGCGTAATACTTGGCCGCCTCAGTTGTAGTTGTGTAGCTTGGGGCAGAGAAATACTTCGGGGCTTCGGTGTAGTGGCTCGGGGAAGCATAAGTTGTGGTGTAATACTCTGGAGCCTTGGTGGTGTAGTACTTGGGCGGATCGGTGTAGTGTTCAGCCGCTTTGGTGGTGTAATTAGTTGGAGCCCCGGTGTAGTAGCTAGGAACTGAGTAATACTTGGGAGCCTCGGTGTATAAGCTGGGGCAACATACGTGTAGTACTCCGGTGACTTGGTGGTGTAGTATTTGGGAGCCTCGGTGTAGTACTCAGGATCTTTGGTGATTTAGCTCTGGGCAGCATTAGCTGCGGTGTAATACTCTGGAGCCTTGGTGGTGTAGTAATTGTGGCCCTCAGTGTAGTAACCGGTTGGTGCGAATGTTGTCGTTGTGTAGCAAGGCGGCGGCGTGGTGCTTTGGTATCCGCCATACCCAGGAGACATGGGTACACCAGTGATCGACCCAACCTTAAACGATACGACAAACGGCAACAGCACGACACTACAATCAAATAGGCGGTAAATGATTTGAACATTAATATTCAATTTGGTACATTAACAGATAAAAACAAATAATTGATACAAACTCCATGAAACAGAATATTTACCTGATTGCGTACTAATAATACGACGAAGAATGCACTTGGTGACAGTGCACTGCAGTTGTTCATCCATGTTTCGTTGCCAATATTCTTCTCTCCAGCCAATTGCCCCGATACAACAGCATGGTGGTGATGTTTCATACGATGACGACCCAATTTGCTATCACAAAAGAAGGCAGCATCTCCAGCCTAATAAAAATAAAAGTCCAAAACCAATAATTAGAATCTAATTTAACAAGAACTTTATATCTAACAACTACCTAACAACAACATCAGAGCAGTCAATGTTGGTTAAGTTTTAATCACGAGTATTACAATTAATATGAAATGAAAAATGTTCAAGGATTCTTACCAACCGGACGTGTGGTCGTGCTTCAAGCTCAGCATTGACTCGATAACCACCAAAATTGGAATCTATTTCCAAATCAGAAGCGACAGCCAATTCCGTGTTTGTGTTCAAACCGACAGCAGCGACAATATGGTCTGTTTTACTAAGATGGAATAATATTTAGATTTTAATAAACATCGCCAAGACATGTATTTGAAATAACTGATTACCTTTTGACCATCGTTTAAGGTCAATGTCGCTTTGACCTTAATTAAATAATAATCAATAATATTAGTAGTCTTCCAAACTTACACCCTCAACAAAAGCTTTGGGCACCACATTAACGTCTTCCGCTTTCACCTTCTCGAAAGTCCATTGGCTTAAATAGTTAGGGAGGACTGGGCCATCGAGGTTGCGGAACAGCGTCACTTGCTCGTGGACATCTTTAGGGGCACCGCTCAAGGATAGGCAAAGATTTTCGTTTACCACCTAGCAAGAAAATGAAGGACATTTTTTAAGTGATTCGTAACCACAGAAATAAATCGCTAGCAGTTTAAATAGGCTCTCAGATACTATCTAGCAGGAAGATTATCAAAGCTGTTCAACATTCGATAAAAGTGTTATCATTGAGACTTTTAAAGACGAATTTCGTTGAACATTAAAATGTTTACCTGTGGTAATAGGCACTTGTCGACTTGTCGTAGGTGATGGTACGGCCCTGGTACGGCCATCATGAAATTCGGCTTTCTGACCGACAATGTCAAGTTTAACGACGCAGTGCCAACGTACGACTGCAACGCCACCGCAATCTTTATCGTTCAATTTAACTAGATTGCAATAGAAATCAAATTGTTCGAAAAAGAAACTAGGAAGAAAAACATGTCATTAGTACATATTTCACAAAATTACATTAATAACGAGCTCACCCTCGCTCTTTGCCGTTCCACTATTTGAAACGAAGTTCATAAGGAAATAGGAGAAAGGCAACAAATACTATGATGATACATAGTATTGGCTTCCACGCGTTAAAAAAGGCTGAGGGAGGGAGAAAAAAAAGCGAAACAAATGCATACATCATCCCCTTTTTAAAAAAAAGAATTTGGTTGGTGTGTATTCAACACATTAATGAAGATGAAGGCGGCAGCCGAGAAAGAAGAAAACAGAAAAATAATATTTGAAGAGATGAGTGCTGGGAGAAAGGGGGGGGGGGATGGCAAAACATCAAAAGAAATTTCGGTTACTTTAAATGAACTCCAAAAATGATGATGATGTAAAAAAATTGGAATTGCTTTTTTTTTGTTTTACTTTCTATATGGGCCGTTCCTCTGCATTTAACAAGCAAAAATCTAGTCAAAACTAGTGTGTACGCGCAACTCGTGAGAATTGATTCCAGACGCACGAATTCACCTCGACACGAACCGGACAATTTTGTTTTGTGTTTAGATTTTTCTCTCTCGTGGAACGAATTTAATAAATGGCAGGCGGCTTGCGTCAGAAATATTTGAACGCACACATTCATCTCTCTTTTTCTCTCTCTCCAATCATAGAACTCGTTGACCCAATCGTAAGACACTTGAAAAAGCTTCGGTGAACACATCTGGCAAAGAGAGGGAGAAAAAAAAAAGAAAACCGATCAGCATCATTGCAGATGACCAACAAAGGAAATTTCCAACAGAATTTCTCGTGTTGTGGTTTTCTTTTCTTACCTTGATGAAGTACTCATGAGATGATTACAGTACAACACAGAGAGCTTCTCCAGGAGGGTCCCCCTGTTCAGTTGGCAGAGACAAAGAAGCCAAAAAGAAAAGAAAAAATAAGACAAACGATGAGTTAGATAAGATTTTCCCCTCCGTGTTCGACTAGTCGGCAGCAACTCATAAACATGTGAAGAAGAAAAATACGAAAAAATCTCGTTTCTTTCTTTTTTTACCTGCGTATGCGCTGGTTTGCTCTCCCACTGAGCCATTTCCTACGTGGGGCGAAAAACAACTCAAAATGTATTTCAACGAATAATGAGATAAATATGGGAGGGCACACACAACTTCGGACAACAGCTTACCTTTCCGCTGTTGTCGAGCAATTGCGTCACCATTTCTCTGGCCACAAACCATTGCAGCCCCATCATCACCAGTGTGGAAGGCGGCTTGTGAGCTGTTCCGCTGTCTAAACAGAAAAAAAAAACTGTTAACAAAACAACGCCTCGATTTCGCACGTTTCGTGCCAAACGAATGCTGACATAACAGCTGCATACCTGCCGACCAAACGGACACTGTGCCTCCGGGAGCCACTTCCAATAAACGATGAAATTTGTAAATGGTCTCGAGATCCTGGGCCTTGTGCACTAACTGCCATCCACCCAACGATACCTCCTGCAAATTGAAAAGACAAATTACAGGTTAAATTACAAAGTGCTTGAGAGAAAACGTTGATACCTTTTCGCTTTTATTGACCAGGCGGATGAATTTGCCCTCAGAATCGACTTCCTCGATTTGCACTTCTCCCTTTGCGCTTGAAGAGATGATAAAATCGGCCAAAGTGAAAGTGGAGGATTCTTCGAGCATGGTCCGCTTGCTTGTCGGCGTGCGGCAGGACGGAGTTCCAGAGCGAGTGCTCTGTGAGGTGGAGGCACCCGCCGTTGGCGTCAATTTCAATCTGTTTAGAAAATAACGCAAGTTGGGTCATGAGTACATCAATCTATTAAATAAGCGTTTCCATGGTCTTGTGGTATAATCAACCTACCGGGTTTCTTCGCCTTCAAGGAGCTTACGGTAAGCGGAAATCTCCATGTCGAGTGCCGTACGAATATCCATCAAATCCTGGTATTCTTGCAACTGAATGGCCATTTGTTCGCGAAGGCGGGTGATTTCTCCCTGACACATGGAAGAGTTAGCTGAAGCATCCTGCATAGCTGTTGCGTGCGTTTGGCGTTCGGTTTCCATGTTTCGTTCCATCTCAGCAATGCGGTCCTGGCAAGACAAGAAAAATGTGACTATGCATAACATTTGGAGTTAATTAATTCCAGCCATTGCGCGTTTGCTACATACCTTCATGTGAGAATTAGCCAACTCCATGTCAGACAGTTTAAGGTTGGCGTCCTTCAGACGATTACGAGCTTGAATGAGTTCTTCGTAATGAGCGCCAGCTGCACCTCGTTGCTTTTTGACCTGGTCTTCCAAATCTTCAACCTGTGATAGCAAGTCAGTGTATAATTGAAGCTGTGAAGATAATTAATCTAGACAAACCTTATTCTGATATAGGACTTCGACTTCATCTCGGCTTTGTTGAATCTGGGATTCGTATTGATCACGCAGTTCTTGCAATGTGGACTGCAGACGGGCCTGGTTTTGTTCTTGAAGGCGTCCGTCAATCTCGCTGATTTCAACTTGCTTGTTGGATCTTACTTCGGTCATTTCTCGCTCGTACATCTGTTGGAAATAAAACACGGAAATGAGGAACAGAGTTTAAAAAATCAACTTTAGATGAATAACCTGTTGTTTAAACGACAGCTCTTCTTTGAGAGTCATGTTCCGATTTTCCAAATCGGCGCGGGCCAGCAATTCTGACTCAAGTGCCAGATGTAATTCCGACACTTGCTTTGCCAACTTGTCCCTCTCATTTATTGCTTTATTGAATCTATTCAAAAAACAAAAATTTAATAAGCATCCATTAAAATAAAATTTGACACATTTTATGAGAACCCAAATTTAAAAAACGCAAAAAGTACACGTTTCTTAACGGACAAGGGAGTGGCGAAACAAGACCCCAGCGGAAAGGCTCTCCCTCGGTGAGTTCACCCTCTCAAAGAAGAACAAGCACGCCCCCCCCCCCCGGTCTATTCAAAAGTTAACACAAGTGACGCCACCAAAAGCTTTCTACCAAACACTGTAATTGCCTGAGGATTAGTGACCGTTCCCTATGTAAACGGGTCTCGTCTTTCACAAAGTTAGGTAAATAATGACATCCCAACAGAATAAACGATCTTGTAAGAAGAGAAACACAGAGAAAATGTGAAATTAACCGAATTTCCCTCCACTTTACAACGTGAAGTTAAACTGCACAACGCGGGAAAGAAAATCCAGCAAACCAACACAACCATTTCTCTTCTCTATGCTTATTATCAAACCCTACAGAGTGAAGTCTATGGGAATACTTTCCGGTCTTCTCTGCCTTGGGGGCTAAAAGTAGAGAACGCGTTAAACGCCTAGGTTTTCCCAAGCCTGGAAAAAGAGTTGATGTGTTATAAGGGTGCAAACCTATAACTACATAAACCAACCCACTCAAAAAGCTGTTTACAAATCGCTAGAGCTGATCATCAAAACAAAACAATACCATTCCCCTTGCACAGTGAAATGCAGTTTCAAGTGCAAATACAAAAAGCTGAAATCCATTTTTGATAAAAACTTATCAAATCCAATGTCAAATATCACTTGAGATACCAATAAAGATAATGTCCCATGTTAAACAATTCATGTCGTCTATAATCTAACAAGAAACACATTCCAATGTAAAATCGAGAGCAACTCATAAAACTTTACTTACTTTGGAGTCAATTCTCCCAGCTCAGCTGTTGCCCGTCGTGCTTCAAGCTGAAATCTTGCCTTTTCGTTCGCTGTTTTATCAATAAGTCGACGTGTGTCTGAAAGTTCTTTTTCGTATAAACCTCTCACAGAAGTCACCTCCCTAGAGTCTTGTGTGGTGGTGATCTGAAGAGTCAATCGGTTGTTTTCAGACTCTAATTGGCGAACTCGGTCGATGTAGTTGGCAAGACGATCGTTCAAGTTTTGCAGTTCGACTTTCTCTTGAAGGCGCGTTAAACGTGTTGGGCTGAGAGGTGAGCTTCGTGATTGGGAAGCCGAGCTGGATGCTTGCGAGCTAGATTCCGGTGTTCTTTCACTTCTTGTAGACATTTTGAAATTCCAGTAAAGTCTTGTTAAATTCAAACGAGTGCTTGTCAGTGCAAAGTACAGATTAGAGAAACAAATATTCAAAAAATTCTAGGGTTTCAAACCGACACACCCTTACAAGTTAAAAAGCAAGCGGGGTATGAAACTGTAGGAGGCGCATATGGAGAAAAAAATGGCGTCCGACAACATTGCCAGATTCACTGTTTCTCTGTTTATATTACCCCACCCCAACCGGCCCAACGCCGCTTCCATTCCCCCTACACAGTTCACACCCGTTTACATTCCTTCGTTTTTACTCTTTTTTTTATATTGAAATGAAGTCAGAGTCGTGATTCACGCAATTCAAAAATTGCAAACGAGCATTTTATAATTATACAAATTGTGTTCTAGACGAAATAATTAATGAAATACCAGATGGCATTGCATACGAAATGCCATCTGAAAGTTCGTCGTCGTCAGCTATGTTCACAACGCATAACTCATAAATGAAGTTAAATGATCCTAAGTAACCATCCAGGAGAAGCGGGGGGAATGGTATTTCCACAACTGATTTAGGAGTATCTAAAACGCAAATCAAATGATTGATTGACAATACCTGAACTCTAGGGCTATGGATTTTGTAACCGCAAATCAACAATGAGATCCTACTGGCAGCTATTTAACATAAATGAATAACATTTACAGGAGCTACCTTTACCCTGTCTTTTACATTGACAGGTCTACCATCTTGAATAGTTGATGAAATGATGACCGCCGGAACCTATCGCGTGTCGTTTGATGCTGCATGAACAAAAGGGGAAAAAATCCACCCTGTTACATGACGAACGCGTTTCTGCCACAATAAAGTATGCAAGTAAAACAATGTTTTGACACTCGCTTTGTTTTCGTTGCTAAGCAGTTAAATGTGTTGAAATTTGGGTTTTGCTCTTCACACCGAATGTAGACGGAAAGGACTCGGCTTGGATATATAAAGGATCGTTGGCTGCAAACAAATTCACATTATTTTCTGCGAAAGCAAAAGCTTCATGTCGTATCTAGCATTACCTTTTTTAATATTTTTTGTTTTCATTTGGTTTAGCGTTTCGTTTAGTGACTCCTTGTCACCAAAACCCCTCAATGGGCAACACCTAGTCATCTGGGTAATACAAACAATTGAATTTGTAGCTTTATCAATTTGACTAACATGTAATTACGTACCCTCGTTTAAGCCTCGATGGAATGGCAACCCTAAAGGATTCAGGATTGTCCGGGCCACTCAAAGGAGGCGTTTTTCTAGATTTAAATTCTTATTTTAACAGACCGTCCGGTTCAAACTGCAGCCAGTCAAGCAAGGGAAGACACTGCCCGACTGACTCGACCAGGGAGATTACCCGGCCATGGTTAAGAGAAACCGGAAAAAGAGCGAAGAGAGCCGAGGAAAAGATTTTAAGAGAGCAATGCATCATAGTAGGCTTCCGGCTTAGAATCATGACCCTCCAACAGATTTCATCGAATCATGCGCCTTGCACGTCCCCGTTCGACCAGACATCTCCCTTCCTCCTGGTTGTCGCAGCGAGTGAGTGACCACCAGCGGGCGTTGGTTAGTGGTTATTTAGGGAAACGGGGCCACTGAAGAAGGGAGCCCAGATTATGCACTTGCAATTTATCTACATAATTTATTGATCAATCTTGAATTTCAGCAACGTCTTCTTAGTTTCACCGGTGAATCAAGTCTAAGGAACGGCGGCAAACGAATCAACTGAAATGAAAACGGAGATAATAAATTAAATTCAATAATTAAATGAGACTGTACATTAAGCATTACCTCAACAGCGATACAGGTTGCAAGACACGACATATCGACAAAATGCTGCCGATAAAATAAGCCCGACAGCCATCAGGCAACATCGACTATTTTGCACAACACTGCATATACTGCATGGACACCAACATAGGCAAATGACATATTAAAGTATGATGTTCAACTGCAAGTCTGCACAAGCTCTAGCGCATCTGTCAACTGGAAAAGGACTGCAAAACCACTGTACCTCATACAGCAACACCATCAACAGCTCAAACATAAAACTGTCCATGGAAATCTATAAAGTAAAAGAACAATAAAAATTTGAAATGTAAAAAAAAACACCAATAATGATTTACTTGAAATGTACACTAAATTAAAGAAATCAAGAAGGTGATCAAAGATCATCAAGATTTCACTTCACTTTTTTAAAGAGCAAGGGAATTTCTGTTATGTTTCATCAAAAAAAGTTTAAAACTCTTTAGAAGTACTTTTCACTAAAGCACTTATATAGAAGCACAAAATAAGATGTCACTTGTCTTCGACTGCAAGAACTAAATGCTAACCTACTTTGCCAATTGCCAACTAGTCGACACAATTTTACACATCTACGACAAGTGACAGATTTCTTACGATAAGCGAACGACTGAATGGTTCATTGTTAAGTGAACGAACGACACCAGCACCACACTCTGCATGCAACAGCTCACCACACCGTTCACTAGCTGGCTGCACAAGATTCACGTACACAATGGACTGCAACAAAGAGGATCAGACCTCAAGAGGCTGTTAATCCTACTTGGGGAAAAAACTCAATTACTATCAGAAAACAAAGTGATGTGTAACATTAGAAAATAACAGAAGCATAGTAAAGCTAAGCAATATCTAAGAATTACTTTTACAAAGGAATCAACAGTTGGCAAGCTTTTTAAACAGTCTTAACTGTAAAGTCGACAGATGTTAAGGAAACAGCTAGTTTTCAACAAATTTAATGTGTAGCCTTACTGTAAAAAAGTTGATCAATTTAATTACTTTAAATTGTTTGGAAGTGCTTCTACATGTGACGAAAGCCATAAATGGTACAGGTAGCAAGCCTGCAAGAAGAACACCTTTCGTCAGCTGGCTGCAACAAATCACACTGCACAGCACATTGGACTGCAATGAAGAACCTCAGACTTCACCATGCCGTTAATAGAAAAGTAAAAACTCTATTATTATCAGAAACAAGGTCATCAAATAAATAAATGTGTAACCTTAGGGTTACATGGGACGAAACGCACAGCCGGTACGTGCAGCAAGAGACGACATTTTGGAAAAAAGCAGTTCAGATGGAATTGCCGAGTGTAAATTGTAGGCTATATTATCTGTATAATTCACCACACAAAAATTTACATTAAATATTCATATCTGGCTCTAGCACACTCACTTTATTAGGCAGGTGACACTGGTGACACTCTTCCTTCACTTCACGTAATGGAGGCAGCCATTTTGAAATGACTTCCGACGATGTCAATTTGTTTTTTGGAAATTTTACTGTTATTTGAAACTTGAGTTGGAACCGGGGTCCGGAACAATGGCTGAAAAAAAAATTTACAAATTATTATAACTTGCAAGAAGCAGCTCAACATACCAATGACGCAGCTAAAGCTGGCTTAAAGCAAAGAAAACAGAAAGCGAATCGATGAATTCCCTCGCGACTAAAACCGAAGCAGAACGTAAAAAGAGAACTTGGATTGGAAAACAGCTTGACAAGTGCAAGACCAGAACCGAAAGTCACAGTACGAAGATGGGTACGCGAATATATGCTGGAAACAACAGGAATCAAGATGGTGGAAAGGGCCAAAAATATCCAAGAACAAACGAACAACATAAAAGCAAAAGGCAGGCAAAGCGCTGAAAAAAGAAAGCTAAAACTCCTTTCACGGAAATAACTCAATGACTCAATTCATTCTGATTTGCTACTACGACCTTAAAAGAAATTTGAATTGTTGATCTAGTGAATATGTATTCACTTTCCGAAATTATATTTGGTAGAAGTATTTTTTATTGGTTTTACTTCATACAACAGTACCCCGCGTTGGTATACGAGAGAGAGAAGGAGAGGGAGTGAAAAGAGAGAGAAACACATTTATGAGAAAATTCGGTGAAACATCACAACATTCCATACACTAATTCAACTTAGATTTACCATTTATGATTTCAATTATCGTTTAAAAACGAACAAGCAAGTAAAGGCAAAGACTTGCGGTGTCTGTGTTACCGATGCTCTGATTTATGATTAATTTGAATCCGACTCCTGGATTGAATCTGCCACGACCCCTGGATTTCTTAAACAACTCAATTGCTTTTAATTTGTTTGCTACTAGTTTTGTCTTGTCATTTTCTTTTTGCCAGATGATTTCAGGTGCTTTGCTGCTGTCACCCGAAGTAGATGCCTTTGGTTCGACTTCGACTTATAATTTTGTAGTTTTCAAAATCTTCTTACTACGTGCAGGTTGACTTAGCTGTTCTTTTCCTTCAGTAGAAAAAACAATAGATAAGTAAATACATTAATGCATAATACGCCATACATTTAAGTATAACGAGAACAGAAATTATTTTGATACCTGTAGGTGCTTTTCGTTACACTTTGCCTTTGGAGTTGGAAGATGTTTTGATGGTGTTCTCTATTTCTGTATCTTCCCCACCAAAGTCAGCTTTGCGAAGAGCGTTCATAACTCTTTTACTTATTATAGTAGCCATTTTAGGTGGGAATTTCACAGAAAAGTAAGTATCAATTCTCGTTTGACACTGTTGAATGAGAACGTAAAAAATATTAAAATTACTCACAAATTGGATAGATTAGAACAGTAATTACTTGTTTGTCTTTGAATCTTTCGAGAACTGGGGTCACCACAGAGTTAAACTTATCTCGATTCCATCCAATTTTTTTATGTAGAAAATCTCGTAGCGCATCCATATCAGGATCAGTCCAAGAAAATTTACCGCGAGATGCATTTATTTCTGGATTGTGGTATGCGTCAACAACGGCTCTGTTCGGAAAACCTACAATATAACATTTACAAAAATAAATGAATTATAGTCATTTATATGGAATGTCAAAGATTTTCGTACATCTTTTAAATTAAAACGTGACGATTATTGATCAAAGACTCCGAAGAAGACATTTGGAGAAGAAAACATTTATTTCACTTCAGCTTTTCGTACAGCACTATTTTTCTCGTGCAAACTGATGTTCGATCTCGTAAATCCCAACTTCATTTTTTGCCTTTTCATCATATTCAACCCACTCTTTGTCAGACAAATCGACATCGCTAAATTTTGTTCCACTTTCTAACCCCTCAACGAGCCAACCATTCTAAAAACAATATAAACATTATTGAAAAGTGTTTAAATGGGCCATAAATTTGACATACTCTTGGTGAAAAATCAGTTGGCTCCATACCATGACAGTCAAATTTAACTATGGTCTTAAATTTACCCTGGTCTTCATCATTATAAGATGTTAGGCTTTCAGAAATGATATCTAGATTGATTGATGTTAAATTATTTAGGACACTGAAATATTGAAATATTATATTATCTTTGATAATACCCATATTATTTTCTCGGGAACAAAGCTTACATACACTTGAACACTAAGTTTGCTGTCCCTCTCCCTCCCTTCACATCATTTGACTCAGACTGAGTGATGTAAATCCATTTATCTGACACTTCATTGCAACTTCCACATTTCACCTAATGAGAACAAGACAGTAAAATTGCCATTTAAGGGCAATCTCGAATGTTTTGGATTTGAATTTGGCTTGCCAAGCCAATACACAGGAATTTATGAATGTATACCTTAAGATACCAACGGAAATCTTCTCCATCAGATCGCAAATTGGTTACATTGTCAAGCCTTGCTCTGACTTTTAACCCAATTTTCTGAAAAATGAATGAATTTTCGACTTATTTAGACTACATTAAAATCAATATGGAAAAGTTAACTACATCATTGATTGTTTTAGTTACCTACAACCATCTTGTATCAAACCGTTACAATAATAAACTTCATTCAAAGAGTTATATCAAATAAAATAGATAAATGTCCATCCTGTCGATGGAGCCAGAAAAGAGAAAACCAATATACAATCAAAACAATGTCAGCGACATATTGTTATCTGCTGGCGCGTTTGCCAAGTTAAGTATAACAACTAGCATCTATATGTTTTTGGATTTTTTTTTACAATACAACTTCGTAACTCTTAAAGTTATAAGTTATTACTTACAAGGAACCAGAGTAATATAATAATGATAATGTTATAGATAATAAAATATAATTCTATTGCTGTGGTAAAACAAACCGAACAAGCCCATGACTTTTGAGTTTGACTTCTAAATTCTTACTACAGATGGAAAAATTAAGTTAAAGAAGAGGAGAAAAGCGGAGATAGATTTAGAGTGGAAATAGTTGTTTAGAACTTACCGGGTTTAACTTGTAGATTTCGTATTTTCTGTCGAATCTTATTCTCTGAAGGTGCATTTTTCTTGGCCTGGACTTTGTGAAACCTGAATTTGGAATTTCAAAATTCACAAATGAGCCTGTTATGAGTCACACATTTAAAAAAATGATTTAATGGATTTCTATACCAATTACTAAACTCTTCCAATGCTTCCGAACCAGGATTTGGAAATTCAGCTAAAATTTCTAGGGCACAAACCGGTCCGACACCTTGAATTCCTGTTGTATGCAGTGTAACATGAAAACTTTATAGACTCAATAATATTGCATGCCTATAAATACCTTCAGTATAATCATTTCCGGTTAAAAGAGTCAAATGAACAAGTTTTTCGCGTCCTAGTTCTTGAAAAAAAATGTGATAATTTAAGGATTTTTTGTGAACTACAAATCGCAAAATAAAACACTTACTGAAAACATTGTATATGTCATCGGCTTCGAAGAATTCTACAAATTTTCCTTGATTAAAGAAATGTTTGTAGACTCGGCGTCCTCCAAACAGCCAGATATCGCTATCGTCCGTTATGGTGCCTTGAGTTAGACCAGCTTCGTCCAAGAAAGCGCACTGCGCCTCAGCCTCCATTGGAGCGACAAGATAAGGAATTCCAAATAGCCTCAGCAACTCCTACAATAATACAGCATTGTAATGTGTAAACATAACACCACACTTCTATAGCTACGGAATCAAGTAATAGAATCATACCTGGGATTCGGAATACATCTGGTCTGCAATAGATGAAGCTAGGCGTTCTTGCCGTCCATGTTCCTGAATTAAAATCGACTGCTCTTCGTTGATAACTCTTCCCATCTCTTCAAGTTCTTCTTTTCTCTTGGTTGTTATTGTGTGCACTACTGGTGATGGTGGCTCACTTAACTTCGTAGTTTTAGGCGAAATTTCAAAAGCCACTTGAGATCTAGAATTTTCTCCTGTTACTTCAACATTACGAACTTCAAAGCTACCTTCAACATCGTTTTGTTTGTGGGTATCTATCATTTTCGAAGTTTCTTCAATGGTAATAACTGAGGAAGACTGGGATAAGTTGTCACATTGGACAATTGGTGGTGGTTCAGTGGAAATTCTTGCTATAGGGATAGGAGGAGACGACACATGTTCCTTGATGAACGCTGACGAGAACGCTGAATTTTCTAATAAAGGTTTTGGCACCAGAACATCAATTACTTCCGACAAACTGTGCGGCTGCTCAACAACAGTTTTACAGACAACAAAAGAGTTTTCGTCGCTTAGTTGTAAATCCGCTCCATGAATTACTTGTGTTTTTTCCGATAATATCAGCATATTTTCTTTTTCAAGAGTTGTAGTGGTTGAGCTCAATACTGTTTTTTTGCTAGTGGCTATAATGGACTCTGTTGATTTGCATGACGTAGTGTTATCCACAGGTAGAACGAAAACATCAGGTTCTTCCATTGACGAATCCGTTTCAACTGAGCTGAGATCATCCGATTGATGTGTTGGTTTTTCAGTTTTCAAGGGAACGGTAGAGGTAAATATATCAGCAAACATGTCGTCTTCTTCAGCTATTGCAGGATTGATCGGAATATCAAGGATGACTCTATTCCCAGGGTATGGTAGAGCTGATGGAACTTCTTCGAAATCCGAATCTTCGTCAGATGAACTAATACACTTTACTGGTTCCTTTTTTTTGTTCACTTCAAAATATTTTTTTTTTTTTTAGGTTTTCATTTTCAGGTTTGATCATGTTTGACGAAACTGACGTAACTCTTCTCTCTCTTTTCTTCTTCTTTTGCTTTCCATAACGGCATTTGCAGCGTCTTTTAAACATTTGTGCCAATAAATCACCAATAAGACGGTGACCGGAAACATAATAGCCACATA
This sequence comes from Daphnia pulex, assembly GCF_021134715.1. Lineage (NCBI taxonomy): Eukaryota > Metazoa > Arthropoda > Branchiopoda > Diplostraca > Daphniidae > Daphnia > Daphnia pulex. The sequence goes on along the minus strand of NC_060018.1, from coordinate 255,194 downwards.
GAGCCAACCCATTATAGCCAAAATATCGAAAAACCTTTTCACCACTGGTAGATAGGGTGTTGCAATGTATTCTTCGTAATCGGGACGAGAGACGCTCACGATGGCTGCCACACCACGCGGGCGTCTCGACACAAATCAAAGTGGGATCCAGAAAGGAGATCCCGTCGTGGGCTCCAACAATTCAGGACACACACACACAAATGAAGACACACACTTAACTTTAAACAAGGACGCCACGCTACGTGACGACCCAGGAAGAAACTCTGCACGTGCTGGTGCTGGTGAAGCCGAACAGAGGGAAAAAAACGGAGCGGAGCTGTGTGTCGTGCGGGGAAAAGATTCCAACTGTGGTCTCGTGGTGTGTGGTGACAAGCTCCGCCCTTCGTCTTCGATTCCCATACCCCCCTCGCGGAGTTGCCAGATCCCATTTTTAAAAAAATACTTAAAATTCAATGGAGTTCTACTACTATCGGACATGAAAATAACAAAAAAAATTATTAAAACTTTATAAAGCCAACAAAATTCTACAAGATAAATTACAGATAATACAAAAAATGTTAAATCGATTCGACAAATGAAGAGTGACTTTGTATTAAACCACTTGTAGATAATAAAGATAAACAAAAACTCGAAAAATGGCCAGTCTGAAAATTACAAAATAGCTGCTGGGTCTAACGCTTTCAATTTTAATCTTTCTTCTCCTGTCCATTCTACCTAGTATAGGCTCAAGTAACCGCAGTTCAAGCTTAAGAAGGCTCAAGAACTATTGCCAAAACCCAAATCGACACACCTACATACTAGCAAACCTGCCAGTTAGCAGATTTATTGACTACTTATGATTACTGTATTCCGATAGTTTCTTCAAACAATTCCAGGTGAAATAAATCAGCATAAGATTGACGACTATCTGAAAAGTATGGCACAATACCCATCTATAGACGCATTGTTGTCTTAGCTACTAAATAGTTAAGAAGTCTAATTTCGGTTCCAGCAGATACCAATCAAACGAGCTCGATATGGGTCAGCTTCAACGAATGTAGGAAACGGGGCGATTGGGTGGACATGGACGAAAATAATTAAAATATCTCTCTGCTAAAAAGATGAAGGAAGATGATACAAATCCCATGGCTAGAATGAGGAAAGCGCCTTGCAAGTCTGAAAGGCGAAGACTTTTGGGTCCGGCATTCGATTGCGTGATATCAGGACATTTACCACCTGATTGCGGCCAATACTTTTTCTTCCAATAGTTCCCAAGCCCCGCTTCTGCAATTTGCATGATCCTACAAATAAATCAAAATGAAAAATTAATATGACCTGTCTATGCACGCCAATGAATTTACTTTTTATCCATTAGTGGTTTTAGAGGACTGGCTTTCGGTAACGGGAATGCTAAATTAACTTTGAAGAAATCTTCGTAGGTGAGACTAAGACGACAGGTACCCTCTCGTTCATAGTCCTCCGCAACGACCGACTCAAGATAGGATTTTTCCTTTCAATTTATAAGAGATTAATATCTAGTTGCATTTAATGACGTTACGGCATCTCATCCTGAATAAAACTAGATTTACCTCAATGTATGCGTAACTACCGTTAATGACACCGTAAATTCCATTCAATCCGGTGTCAACTACACTCCCACGAGTCGTCAGCAGTCCGTCTGTTAAAGATATGACATTTAGCAAGGTGGAAGAGATGTGAACATATTGTATTTTTACCTCCAATGGTCTTGTAAACTCCAGTTGTAGCTTCCTGCCAAAGTTTGATATTTTAGTTATCTATTTGTAGCTAACTTGCCCATTTTGATTCAATATTAATTACCGTAAAAAGCGATTCTAAAGCCGTTCCGCGCAACACAGACCATTTCAATTGAGATTCAGGCAGGTCTTCCAGTTTGTTAATGATTGGCGTTAATTTAGGGAATCGCAAAAAAGACACGAGGATTCCAACGTAAGCGCTTGCAAATACGACAGCACTTAAACACCAAACGGCTCCAAGAAAACGGTACCAAAATCCAGTTGAAACGACTCTCTGCCCGGCTATAACAAACAAACAGGGAAATAAAGAAGGTTTGACATATAAACTGTAAGTAAAATCTACTACATTGTCCGATGAGAACCCCTAGCACGAAAAAGAATTGATTCGCCAGAGTCGGGGAAGATGTTTCCTGGTTAGGAATTTGTAACAACTTCAAGTATGTCCAGAGGATTGCTGGCAGCACTATTACAAAAAGTATCAATGCAATCCAAACCTGGAATTATTTAATCAAATTCGGTCAGTTGAAATTTTACAATAGTTAATCCAATTTCATCATTACCTCCGAACGGAAGGGTTTAGTGCAAGCTAAAAGCCGACTCTCTTCCGCCGGCGGAGGAATCAGTATGGTGGTAGCTTCTTCGTGGAAACCCACTGAAAAGTCAACGACTTTGTAGCGGGAGTGCGTGACGGAAAATGGGCCTAAACCAATATCGGCATTCTGCGAAAAGAATGAGACTTTAACCAATATAATCAAACTAAGGATTAATTTTCACCTGCTCAAGAATATCTCCAATCATTCCATCCCAACTTCCATTCGACAATTCTTTACCGAATGTCTTGTCAGCAGGGAACACAACTTCATAACTGTTAGAAATATGGTCAAAACGTTAGCGTCAAAACAACCGATTAAAATATGTCGGTGATCGTTTAAAACTTGCGTGAAATTGTAGAACTTTTGCACGGCGTGAATGATTTCGTAGCAGTATCCTTTGTGCGCGGTTATTACCCCATTAAAGTCGCGTTCAAAAACCACAAATGGTGGTCGCTGTTCTCATCGTGCAAGATATACAAGTCAGGTAATTATATAGTAAACAAATTACGTAACGTACCTCCAGTGTTGTCAGTCTCAAATGTTTTCCGTTGAGTTGTCGATGCCATTCGGCACTTTCGGATGTAAATTTGTCCTGGAACGCGACTGGCTGTCGATGAAGTCTCCACTGAAGTTCATTGAGGCCACTGCAGTCTTGTAGTTCTCTGCTCACGCTAGAAATGAAATTTAAAAACGATTAATTAATCAACTCTTTTGATGACAGCTAGCGAAATGTGGGATCTTACTCGAGTGTTATATTATTGCCAAGCAGCAAACGAATCGTGTCGTTGTCCATGAACGAAGAACAGATGCGATGTTCCAGCCACACACTCAATGCAAAGCTGCCGCAAGTATCTCGATTGGTGTCCTTAAAAATATTTTTTCATTTAATACTTGGCTTTTATAAGTCACAACTCACAAGTGGAAAAAGATTACATTCAACCGATAAAGGTCAAGCCGCTCAGTGTGCGATCCAGCAACTGCTGGACACGGTGAGAAATGCAAACTGAGCAATGGTATTGTTGGTGAATTCTTCATTGATGACTCGACGGAATCATAAATTTGGCACTTAGCAGCTGCTACAACTACACCGTCAAATTTACGAACTTTCTCTAAATGAAAAGCAGATTTTTAAAAATTAACTGATTAGAACAACATTTGCAAGTTTGAGAGTATTTGATTAAATGAAACACGGAAATGTCCTTCAAACGTTTTTGTCTTTCCTTTGACATTTGAATAATTTCCCAATGATGACCATTTCAAGATGAGCTCCAGTAGGAAAGAAAACTAAAACGGATGCGGTAGACCTCGAATAGTCACAGATGCGCCAACGATCAATAAACTGTACCTAATATGAGAAGCATTTCTGTATCATTCGAAATCTGGAAAACCGTGAAGCTAGTAGAGGTTGAACAAGTGAAGTAGTCAGTGTCATCAATGATGGATGCACAGGTTTGGCGACCGAGACGGAGCGAGTCCATTTCATCGTCACAAATGAGCGCTTATCACATTAGAAAAAACGAGAAAAAAAAATTAAAAAGATAAAATAAATCTGACATAACATTTATGAAATGAGATTATAGTAACAAAAACAAACCGATTCTCTGGCTGAAGATTTCCGTAGCTAAACAAATTACAGTCAGACATGTAAGAAATATTTTGCATAAGTGCATTTTTAAAAGTTGTTACGCCAACGACTGTGTGGCAACTGGAAAATAGTACAAGTTAACAAAACTAGTACACATGGTGTGTCCTTAAAGGTTTCTGTGTTGAGAAAGACGCAGGTGCAAATATGCCGATGTGTACCCCGAAACTCAATGAATCAACTATAACCTGCGAAATTTGTAGTTATGGAATGACTATTAATCGAAAAATGTCAAGTTGAACTATTAGTTATACCTTTAAAAGAAACGTCCAGCCGCAACATGGTGACACAAATGTAGTTAGTTACCTACTAGTAAGATGATTAATCTATTAACTAACACGAGATGACTGGAAGACAAATTAACAAAAAGTCTGAATTTTATTCGCATTTAAAATTCAACGCACCGCATTACGTCACGTTCACAAATTTAAAAAGACAGTTCTGTGTTTCTTGATCACGAACTAGGAAAAATTTCCAACACCACAAATGGGTAATTAACTCACATTTCAGCACTTTAATTTGCGATATCATGGAAAGAAATTGTTACCAGCATTTTGGAATTTTCTTCAGTGGCACTGCATTACGGTCAACCGAATTTAAAAATTCTTGCGGGGTGGCAATGGCCGACAAGAATAGCATCTTGACGTCAGCTTCGGCTTCATGGAGCGTCTCCGGCTTCTTCTTGTAGATCCTTTGATAAATATCGTTCAGCTTTAGCGAAGTAGCCTTCGTTTTACGCATCTTCTTGGCTTTGGGGGGTCCTGTAGAAATGCCTTGCAATAGCCCGAATATTTCTAGAGAATCTGCGCAGTAAACATCTTGTGGAAATCCCTAAGAATAAAAGGCAATAATTTCTTTCAGTTTCAATAAAAAGGGGGCTACAAGAAAAGGCTGTTATTGTTACCTTTCCCAGTTGAGCAATTTCAGCATTAAAGATGGGGAAATCGAATTTCGTACCGTTATGAGCTATCAAGCAGATGGGCTTTTGAAGCCTGAAGACAAAATACACAATATTAGTTTACAACATGAACAATAGATACAAATTACGAATAAAACCTGTCAAGGAAACTGACGATGATGTTGTACACATTTTCGTCAAATTTGCTCTGCTGGCCGAGATTGGCATTATCAAGTTTCGACATGTCAGTCGCCACCGGATCAATCGGACGGGATGGATCAATGCACAAATTTAAACGATTGGTGACGCGGGGCATTTTTTTGGCCATGCATCCGATAAACTGGGATCGATCGACACCACAAAAATTCAATTCAGTGATCCTGGCCGGGTGGTCGCTGGGCAGTCCGGTGGTCTCCAGATCAAAGAAAACGAGACTTTGGATGCAAACAGCTGGAATATCTGGGACAGACATCTTTCGCGTAGGACAGTTGAAACTGAAATGAAGTAATGAACTCGACCTGAGAGGATAAACAGACGAAAGGTTAACAGTTTCATTGACCTTCAAAATTTCCGCTTTTGCAGTTCACTTTTTAGAAACGCCCCTTTTTCCCACGGCTTACCTTACCTAACCCTTTGACAAAAACCTTGAAACAAAAAAAAAGGTTACTTTTACTTGCACTTGTTCTAGACAATTTTTATTACATCATCAAATCTAATCAAGTTATTCTGAAAACGCATCGAATTCATTAATGCCGCACTGTGGCCTAATTCCGTCGACCAGATAGTCCATTCACGCCCCATTAACTCATGAAATTCAAAATGTATATCCTGGACTACACAGCACATCCGCAATATTTCCGGTTATCGTTGAGATTGCCCACCAGCTACTGCTGGTTTTCGTGTAATCTCGTCGTGTTGTCTCGCAACGTTATGCGCTGCCACGATGTAGGTTATTACACTTTGATCGCTGCGCATTATTTAAAAAAGAAAACGAGTCCGACGAGCAACTGTGATTGAACGAAATGTTTGGAAGTTTAGGTAACAATTGGACGCCAGTGCAGGACGGTCGAAAACGCAGAGTGGATCACGACCTTTGGGCTCTCTCAAATCCAACAATATCTGTTGGGTGGTGCATCTGAACTTGGGTGTTGTTATCACAAGGTGAATGTCAAATGTCTGATAAAACCACTCACCGAAAAATATTAGTCCATTGTCCGACAGTGCGGATAGGATTGTAGTTCTTCTCTTCTCCCAACGAGGATATCCATGTCAGTCGATAATGAGCATTCACGATTCCAATTGGACTCGGCCGTGTCGACCATTTACTCTGCACAATTGTCTCTTGTGTCTGCTAATAGTGTCCGTTTTAGTGTCGATTCAGCCGGGCAGCCGTGGCGTTTTGGCCAGTGAAAACGAAGATCCCCTGACCAAAGGTAAAACAAAAAAATAATTAAAACAAAAGTTGATGCATTTTTGGATTCAATTTGTTGTGATTGATAAGACAAATGGTCCAAAGCGATAAACTGGACGGATACAAAAGTTCGGCCCAAATCGAATGCCATGACGTGCCTCTCGTCCGTCGACGACCGGCGTGAAAACAACTGCATCGAAGTGATCCAGGCCAGTTTCAGTCAGATCTACGACAAAACATTGAACCACTCGCTGGAATACCGACTCATCTATTCCTACTCTGACGTAAGACAATGACAAATGATTGGCTTTCAATATAAAACTGTCACACGGCAACTCACTTTTGTCGCAGCTCAAGACGAATTTCGCCGTCAGCGTTGAAAGTAGCGACGCTGGTGTCGAACATCCGATCCTTTTTGTGGTGCGACAACAAAAGGCCATTACTTCTTGGGAATTGCCTTATGTCATCGAGTCGTCGCCCGGCTACCAGTACACGCTAAAAATTTAATCCCGAAATTAGTAAAAAAAAAAAGGTTATTCCATATTTTCACTGGTATACAGATTAGGTTACAACAGCTTCCGGAGGACGTTGTGCCCTGAATCGACGACATGGATGGGATCCATCAACCAAATCGTTGTCGATATTTCCACGTCGAGCCGATCGAACGTGACGTTCAGTCTGAAAATGTCGGTCGACGCTCAGCTGCACGTGCGGTGAGTCCATAAAGGATCAGACTCACCATCAACCGATCTCTCTCTTTCTAAAAAAGTCAAATGTTTGTCCTTAGGTTGGAAGAGGAGCGTCGCATGTGGGTCACTCCGTCGCAGAACCGCATCTTTAAATTCACGTTCCCGACGTCGGCGTCGCAGGTGGCCGTCTCCTCCAAATCTCCCGACGATATTTGCCTGACGGTATCGGTTCAAAGTCCTCAAGTAATAATCCTCGTATCAGTTTTTTCGGTCCCATTTCCGGATTGCCTGTAAAACTAAAAACAAAATTTTTTTAATTTTCTCAAGTGTCCCGTGTTCGACACGATTTACAATGTGGAATACGAAGGGTACCGTCAAACGATGACCGGCCAATCAACAATCATCGTGCAGGTAAATGCTTTGAAAACAAAATAAAACGGAAGTATTTTTAGAAATGATAATCATCATCATTCCTTGGCAACGCCTTAATCCACGTCTGATGGATGTGATTGATTGAAACGCGCGCAGAAAAATCAATACCCCGAAGGCTTTTATCTCGTGTACATAGTCAATACAAATGATGACAAGTGCGTCAACAGCCGGATGCCAGCGCCGTTCCGGGCAAACCGGACGAAAGAAGTAACTTTCACTATCCAGGAGACGGTATTATTATTATTCTAGTCGCCCAAGAAAATCATCTAGAGGCTAAAAATAAAGTTATTTTTGTGTAAATCCATTAATCAGGTGTCGGTGCAAGAGTTCCATCAAGTGATATTTATGGGGACGCTGGGCGTCTACGCGGGATTCATCACCTTGGTTATAGCCACTTGTCTTTTAGTCGAGTGGAGGAGGTGATTTGTTGGTTTTTATCTTTTTCAATTTGCCACTTTCTTACCTTTGGATGACGATATTGTGGGATGATGTAACGGTCTAGGAAACGGTCCAAACAGGCGCGCCGGGAGTGGGAGGTCACGGTAAAAACGTGTAAGTCCTCACACCAGTCTCTTCATCTATTAAAAAAGAGAATTACGATTAAATATCGAGAGTCTGACACGCATTTTCTCTCTAAATTAGATAAATCCGAATTGCAACCCATTTCTGAGGAACAAGAGTCTCAAATCAGCAGGTAAACCGTCACCCGTTTTCGTTTGAGCGCGATTGATGGATTGGCAATAACGGGTTTTTGTTTCTTCACATTTCTATTTTTCTAAACAAGTGCAACCATCAAGACGGAAGATTCAACCTGTCACGGTAGTGTGTGTGTGTGTCGTGTGTCTCTTTCTATCTTTTCAAACGCTGTGCGATGGCCATATAAAGTAACATGTTGGACTGTAACGATCAGTAGGAGCGACATCAGCAGAGGACGCCGACGTCGTCTTTAGCGACACTCGCCCCACAAGGCAACAGAATAAACTGTAAGCAAATTGTTTGGGACATACTAAATAGCGGGGGAAGCATTAAAGAAACGTTTCTTTCTTTTACGACAACAACGACTCTTTTTAAATTTCTTTCTTGTCTGGAAAAAAAACAACAGCAGCAGTAAGCGATGGAGACGAGTGTCGGAGATGACCAAACACCAACCGGATTTCTACAATAAAAAGTCCAAGCGCTACGTGTCCGAGCTGTGCATTATCGCCGTTTTCTACCTCATCCCCGTCGGCCAGCTCGTCTGGAACTACAAAGACGTAAAAATCGACGTTTTCTATTTTTTAAAAAATAATGACGTATTAAAAGGGAGAAAGGCACTGCTAATTTAAAAAAAAAAACGACGTAATAATAAAAGGAAAAATGTGCATTGAGCAGATGATGGTGACGACGGGAGACCAAGACATGTGCTACTACAATTTCGCCTGCGCCTATCCCTACCATCTGCTGATTGACTTTAGCGACTTTAATCACTTCTTCTCCAACATTGGCTACGTCGTTCTGGGCACCATCTTCTTGCTCATCACCAAGCGGCGGGACTACATCGACACGATGCGTCAAAACGCCACCGGTGCTGAGGTGAGTCATTTTCTCTCTTTCTTGTTTTTACTCCGCCCTAAGCGGATGTTGCTGCCACCGTGCCGGATGATAAATGTTGTGTGTTTTTGTGTCGTACCTGGATGACACACGGCTGCCTTTTGATTGGGCAGCAGCAGCAGGAGCAGGAGCGAGGCATTCCGCCGCATTACGGCCTCTCCTATTCCATGGGCTTCGGTTTGATCGTCGAGGGGATTCTCAGCGCCTGCTACCACTTGTGCCCGACGAGGCTCAATTATCAATTCGGTAATTATTGGCAATCGTGTGTGGGGTTGGGCGCCGGGCGGTAGCAGAGAGTCAGTCTGAAATAATGATGAGGTCAACAACTCCGTTAGATACGTCGTTCATGTACGTGCTGGCCGTTTTGTGCACGCTGAAATTGTATCACGCCCGTCACGCCGACATAAATGTCAAATCTCACATGGCCTACATCGTCCTGGCCCTGCTGGTGTTCCTTGGGGCCGGCACGGCCTTCACCAGCCAATTCTACTTCAAATTGGGTTTCACTGTGGTCCATTTGATCGCCTGCGTCGCCCTGGCCATCGACGTCTACTACATGGGTCACTGGAAGTTGGGTTAGTCTGATTGTAGCAGCAGCATTTCACACAGAGGCGAGAGACCGTTCATTTTTGTTCTTTTCTTTCTGATTCCTTTTGATTGGATTTGCCTTCACCTGGACGCAGACAAAGAAACAATGGTGGAGCATGTCAACACCTGCTGGAAATCACGACCGCTGTATCTGGAGCGCTTGACCTTGGTGGTTGTCGGTAAGTCTCGCGCAACAACAACAATCGGCGACAAAGTGAAGGGCAGCGATTGTTGTTGCGCTCCGGTTGTTGCTGTCGACTTGAAACTAAATCATTTCAGGATTTATTATATTAACTCCTTTGATATAGGAATCGTCTGCAACGTGGCGTTCGCCGTGCAGCAGCTGGTGATGGACAGCGTTGATTTCAACACGCACCTGCTGGCCGTCTTCATGATCAACCTCTTTGTCTATTCCGTCTTCTACGTCACCATGAAGATGCGCAAGCGGGAGTGGGCCTTCGTCACGAACCGCATCTACCCTTTCTTGTTCCTACTGGCGGCCCTGGCGTTTTGGCTGACCGGTTCTTATTTCTTTTTGAAAAAAGCGGCCAAGTGGGAGGTACGTACGCAGTAACGCAGCACAGACACACACGCAGAGATAGAGAAAGTTCTTCGTTAGCCGTGAGCGCAGCCCAAGCCGTAGAGCAGCAGCAACAGCAGCAGCAGCTGGCGAACCAGCAGCGACGACTCGCAGCTCAGGAGTGGGCGTGACCGGTCCGCATAGTCTCTGACCGCACAGACCCTCGTCGCCATCCATCCATCAATCCCCTTTTCCTTTTTCTCCTTCATGTGCCTGGAAAATGTAGTAAAAAACAACAGAAAGAAAAAAAATAGGTTTAATGGCGATGGAATTAATTCAAGAGTGGCAATCAGCATTTGATTTTTTTGTTTTTTCAAGCGCGGGAAATTTCAAATCGTCTAAACTTTTTGTTTTTTGTTAAATCGCAGAAAAGTCCAGCCGAGTCAAGAATGCTGAATCAGGAATGCCTGGTGGCTAGTGTCTATGACACGCACGACTTGTGGTAAATTCGACGACACTACCTATAACTAACTGCTCCACATAATACCCACTTAACGTTATATGGTAATCAAGTCATTCAAACTGGAAATTTATTTGTTTTTTTCTTTTGTTTGTTTCCAGGCATTTTCTGTCTTCGACTGGTCTCTTTTTCTTCTTCATGGTAAGTCAAACAAAAGGCCCTTTTATTATATAGTCTGCTGATTGATTCATTGAAATTCATCCGTTTCGTTTGGAAACGAGTTTAATTGGGAAAAAATCCATTAATTTCTTGTGGCATCAATTGTCTAGTTCCTGTTGACGCTGGATGACGACATTGAATCGAAATCACGCCAAGACATCCCGGTCTTTTGAGAATTCATCCATCCCGTAAAGTAAGCGACGAATGTGTTCAAAACTAGCGCAATCATCATTAATTATGTAAACTAATTTTCGCGTCAAAAGTCAAATAAACCCAGAAATGTTTTGTTTGTGGAAAATAATGTCACCTTAGTTTAGTAGCTGGCAAGTCGTTCACGCCGAGATGAATCGCTTTTTTTATAATTCTTGTAAATTTCTTCTTCTCCTTTTGATGTTGTTGTTGTTGTTCTTGTCGGTTCAGGTCTCGTTGGTCGTCATGGCTGGCTACAAAGCCGGAGAAGTAGCTCAAGGCGATTGAGGTGGGTGTTGAGGAGGCTAGAAGAATGACTGGTGGAGAGATAGTCGAGAAAAACGAGGATAGAAAGAGAGAGAGAGAGAGAGAGAAGGAGAAGAGGAAAAGGCAGTGGTTAACGGCTCCTTGTGTGTGTTGTGTTGTCTCACAACAACCACCACCGCCGCCGCCGCCGCCGCGCGTCGACTTTGCCCTTTCACGGTCTATAGGAGTCCGGCCCCGCTTGCTGGCCAGCGCAGCTCGCTCGCCTCATCGCCATCTGGCCGTGATGGGAGACTGTTGGGTATATACGCAAAGAAGAAAACGGGAGAGAGAGAGAGAGAGAAGAGGGAGGGCGAAAACCGACCGGAAGAGCAGAGAAGCCGGAGGGCTTTGGGCTTTTTGTGGTTGTGACTAGCGATGGCGGACACGTATACAACAGGACAAGAGAGAACAGCAGAGCAGAGAACGTAGAAGAGAACTGCCAGCCAGCCCAGCCCAGCCCCCCCTCCTTTAGGCAAGGGGGAGGAGAGGATAAGAGAACGCCACCACCACCAACACGTCGCCTGGCCGTCGCCCGTCGTCTAGGCACTTAGTCGACTTCCATAGCTCTCCTCCGTCTGCCGCGTCCCTCCGTCCGTCCGTCGCAGTTTTTTTGGTTTTTCCGTTCAGTTTATCACGTCGCCCAATTCGTCCAGTTGCGTTGGCGGATGATGGTGTCCACTCTGCGAACGCCGTGCGCGGCCGATCAGTTGCTCATCGAAGAAGTGCGCCAGCACGAAGTCCTCTACGCCTGCCCGACAAAGTCCAACAAAGACAACCAGCTGCGTGACACGGCCTGGCAAGAAATCGCCGATGCTGTCGGCAAATCTGGTCAGTTGATTTTTCTTTTCACTTTTTTTTATCTCTCACAGCTTTGATGAGGGGTGGTGGCGGCCGTTATCGTCGTCGGCCAGACACACACACACATCTCACGTCTCTCTCTTCTTTGTTGTTGTTTATGAAACTCTGGTGGTGGACAGTTGAAGAAGCCAAGGAGCGATGGAGATACATGAGAGATAAGTACGTCAAGGAGCTGGGCAGAAACGACAAGTACCGCGCCACCAATGGCGGATCCATCGCCGAACCGCCCGACGCCACTTCCTTCGTCGGACTCATGTCCTTCCTCAATCCCTTCATCAAGCGAAAATCATCAAACGGGTAAATAACAATTAGACTAATCTTAAAATGTCATTTTATCCCGCGCGCCAGTTTAGTTAGAACATTAAATACGTCATCCACCTACCTCCTCCCGTCGCTACTACACCCACTCGATGCCTCCGACTCGATTCGCCCGACTTTCTGTCACGATGCCACCAACCCGCCAGTCCAGTCTGGCCGCCCAGCTGAAAGTAGAATCGCCTTACTGTACACCCGCAGCAGCAGCAGCGGCGAGTCGTCCCTTTTTCTTTCTAGCCGGCTCCGCCGCGGGCCATGTACGGCCGTGATGGTTGGTTCGGTTCGGTTTCTTCACTCTAGTAGCAGGAGCAGCAGCAGTACGCAAAGTATAAAAGCCAAAAAGAAGAAGAAGAAGTCGTGGCACTGCTGCTGCTCGGTCGGAGACCCCGTGATCTCAACCCACCACCGGGCTCCTCCTCCCCCTTTTTCTTTTCAATGTGTGTGTGGGTCTTGTGGGCTTTTTGGCTGGGCTGGATTTTGTCAGGCTTCAAATGCTCAGAGGGGCTCCCTGGTCAGGCCGGCAAAGGTGGGTGGTGGGGGGGAATAAACAGCAAGGAGGGAGAGCAGGTGGTGGTGGTGGTGGTGTGTATATCTTGACTTGGTCGGTCACGATTCCAGGCCCCCAAAGCGAATGGATGACGGAACGTTGAAGGTTGAAATCGAGTGGTTTTCATGTTCTTTCTTTTTCTTCTTTTTTTTTCTGGCTGGCCCAGCAATCGGACGTCCAGCAGCAATGAAAACCATTTCGAAATGTGCATTAACCCGCACGACATGGAAGGCGAGTTCCAGTCGGACGACGAGCGAAATAATTCCGATGGGGGCAACATGGAGTTTGTCAGGTAATTACAGTTTCGTCTTCTTTACCTTGTCGTCTCTCTCTGTGTGTACAAAAAGATGAAAGCAGTTGAAAGTTTTTGGGGCATTTGTTGGTTCAACTTGTTCCTGTTTGTTACGCGTCAATCATTTCCAGCAGCGTATCCGACGACGGGCATCACCTGTCCAATGGCAACGGGCGGTCCATGGTGGCCATCAAGAAGGAGCTGGTGGCCAGAGGGGCGGCCCTGTCGCGGAGGCAGCAACAACAGCTGAGACGTGAACAGCAAAACAACAACAACAATGGTGACAGGGAGATTTGCGCTCTGCCCATCGAGGCCACGGTCGAGTCGGTCGATGTCTCCAGTCACTACCAGCCGCCCTCCAAGCGCCAGCGGATCCAGCCGGCAGTCCATCATCCAGAGGACACCACCAGTCTCTTTTGCGCTTCCATCGCCGGAATGCTGGCCGAACTGCAACCCTACCACCGCGAGCGCATCAAGCGCGACATTTACAATCTCGTCTCCGACGCTCTACTCACCGAACTTTCCAACTGAAAAATAATAAAACAAAAAGAGAAAAACACATTCGCCTCCATCACCGAGCAGTTGTATCCCATGACAATGTCTGTAAATAAATATTAAAGTTTCTTTCTTTCTCTCTCGTTTTTCTTTCTTTCCTTTCCATCACGTACAAACAACATCAAAAGCATCACGGGATTTTTTTGAAAAAAAAGGGGGAAACAACAAACCGGGCAGATCCTCTTGTTGTTGGGACTGGAATGTGGCATGATTTCATGGGTCGTAGTAGTCGACGTGAGCACCGGAGGCGTAGGAATCGCCGGCCAAAATCGCCATGAGCCGGTCGCACGTCATTTCGGTCGTGAGACCGAGGCCGCCAGATTTGATCTCTTCAGTCCACGACTGATGGAGAAGTTGAGTTCGCATGTTGGTCTCCACCGGGCCCGGCGCGTAATTGAGCACTCGGACGTCAGGTTCCTCCTTGGCTAAAACCTGTCTAGACGGATGGGGCCCCAGTCAAATAGGCGGGCAAAAAAGGATCGATACTAATCGGATTTATTATACCTTGAAAAACATGTCCCGTCCAGCTTTGCCGGTGCAGTAGAGCGACAGCGACGAAAACGGTTCCACTCCGCAGAGGGAGGACATGTTGACGACCGTTTTGCGCTGCTGGACTGGGCTGGAGGCGAAGCGGCGCAAGAAAATCGCATTGAGAACGACGACGGAAGCCAAATTGAGCTGAAAGTATTGGACGCACGAGTTCACCGAGACCAGATCGGTGCAACGCTTGGTAGCGTCGCCCAGCGATCCGGCATTGTGGACGCACAATGCGTGGGCAAAGGACTCGGCCGATTCACCAGCCAAAGCAGATGAGACGACACCATTCAAAGCCGACTCGTCACAGCTGGATAAGTCAGTCACGCCGACATGAACTCGCACTGACGGTCGATCGGTTTCGATGGCCTTCTGTAACGAATCCAAATCTTTTTCGTCACGGGAAATCAGCAAAAGGACAGAGTCCGCGCCCATTTGTTTCGATATTTTCTCAGCCAGAGTCCTCCCTATGCCACGACTGGCACCAGTCACTATGGCAAAGGTTTTCTGATTCCAGTAACACGACTCATCCATTCTTCTTCTATTCATATGATGGTTACTCTTGCTGGTTGTTAGTCTCTGGTGTGTCTTCCTCAGGAGTATTTTCTTGCAACTGATCTGCCTTTAAGAGATGGACCAGCTCTCCAGTTGTCACTGCTTGCAAGTGAGGTGCTACGTGCCGAATCACTGTGCCAGACAGAGACTCCTCGACAGGACAATCAAAATTTTCAATTTCACCCAAGCCTTGCAACTGAGAAAACTGTGAATTCAATAAACGGTCAATGTGGCCCTCACGAGCTCCTGCCAGAGACAGCAGCAAATCTCTTTTCTCAGCCCCACTGTTTGATGAAGGGGTTTTCCGTAATTTGCACAACTTCTTTTCTGAAAGGGAAATCACATGTAACCCAAAAGAACAAACAAAATATACATGTGGATCACATACCTAAATTCTCCAAATAAGTAGAAGAGTCGGGTAATGGCTGGAAAGATTCGTTGGAAGAATCGACTTTATTGTCTTTGGAATCAGCTGATGGACAAAAGTTATTGTCAAAGTGCAGGTGAAATTCGTTCGGTTCAACAGATGAGGTGATATTTCCATCAACAGTGCTTTCCCAAGGGTCATCCATTCAGCACAGTCTGAATGGGAGATAATCGGGACGTTGATAAATTATAGAAACACAAATTCGTGTTAACCGTCAACTAAACAAAAGAAACATTTACCGATAGGTATTCTACCGCCGAAAGAAACGTGTCACCCACACCCCGATAAGATGGCGCTGTCCTCTCAGGGTAATCGAGAAAACTTTAGAAATAAACCGGTTTTCACTGTTATTAAGATGTATATATTTAGAAAATTATATTTTGTATAAAATAATTAATTATTTAAATACACATCGGATTATTTATTCACATTTTAAAATTCATTCAACAAATAGCAGACGAAATCTAGTTGTTACGTCAATTGAAAGATGGCACTCGACTTTTCGAGCATGTTTTAGAACTTTCTGGTTAAAATACTAGTAGATCCTTACCGATCCTTTATCCTTGTTTCTCTGCTCGCACTCGAGTGCAGATCATACAGTCCTGTCGTAATTGTAGTGCCAGTTGAAGTTCGCTTGTGTTTTCCTAATTGGAATAACGATGGCCAAGTGGGGCGAAGGAGATCCACGGTGGATCGTCGAAGAGAGGCCAGATGCCACTAATGTGAATAACTGGCACTGGTAAGTATATCTACCGGAACCTGCTTATACGACGGCAATTTACTAATTATACCATTGTTTACAGGACAGAGAAGAATGCATCCCAATGGTCTAAAGATAAGATTGATGAACTCTTAAATGGCCTGGAAATAAATGACATAATTGGTAACATTCATTACAATATGTTAAGACTCGAAAGTTTTACATCCGACGTTTTATATGTTTTAGGTAACTGTGTTATAACTGAAATAGAGAAGATGGAAGGAGAAGCCTCTGCTAACAATCGCAAGGCTAAACTCATTTTTTTCTTTGAATGGACCCTCCATCTCAAGTGGAGTGTAATGAATGATGAAAGGCATACAGTAGTACTCCCATATTCATAACTATCATCTTATTACAGGGGAAAGTGAGTGGTACCACTAAAAATATAGAAGGCACCGTCATCATCCCCAATTTGAGTGACGAAAACAATGCCGATGAGGTTGATGTCAACGTCACAACATCTGCTACAGGCCCTGATGCAGATGCCATGAAGCAGTTGATGCGAACTGTAGGGGCCAAAGTGATCAGAGAACAACTTGCAAAGTACATTAAAAGTTTAAAAGAAGGTTAATAACAATATATTTGTGTTTTTGTATGAAAGTTGATGTATCGTTAATGCTGATTCTTGTTTTGTTTCCCCTTTGTTGTTTCATCAGATTTTACCCAAGGTATGATTTTACCGAAAAAGGATACAGAAGTCAAAAATGGCGACAAGACCCAAGTTACCAAGGATCCCGGTGTGAAACTGCCATCTTCTGTTAGTACTCCCGATTTGAAACAATTGCAGATTGGAGTAAAGGTTGAAATGCAATCGTATACGTGCAACCAGAATTTCAAATGCCCACCAGTTGAATTGTACAACGTCCTAACGCAACCCGAATTGATGCGAGCATTTACCTGCGCCTCGGTGCAGGTCAATCCTTCGGTCGGAGGCAAATTCAATCTCTTTGAAGGCAACATAACCGGGACCTTTGTTGAACTGGTAAGTTATTCTACTTTGAAATGTGAAATGGTGCAATCGTCAATAATCTTTTCCATAGTTGCCCAACAAGAAAATTGTCCAGAAATGGAGATTTAGAACCTGGCCAGAAGGTCATCATTCGACGGTGACTATAGAACTGAAAGATGAAGGAGACTCTACGAAGTTGTCGTTGAGTCAGAGTGGAATTCCCTCTACGTAAGAAATTGAGTTTTATAATTGATGCATTCAAGTTTATATTTGAAATTTTTCTTTATTTAAAACAGCGAATTCGACAAAACTGTCGAGGGATGGCAAAGATACTATTGGGAAGCGATCAAACGAACTTTTGGTTTCGGCGCATTTCTTCTTTGATCACCGGCCAGACAAAATGACATACCTCTCCTATCGCTCTCACAAAAATCCTTTTGTCGCCTGTATTTGAGCTATTTACACTTGTCTGCTGTCATGATTAGTTCAATTCAACAATTTCTTTTTTTTTTCGGTTTTCCTTCTCTGGATCAAAGTTTGGTTACGTAATCTTGGAAGAAAATGAACGGAACCAATTCCTGATGAAACCAAATCCTCAATTATTTTTATTTACTTTCCATAATTGAAGGTGGCGCGCAAGCTGCTGTTGGGGGAAGAGGTGGGTGTAGTACAGCTCGGCGCACCGTACAGCCACGAATATTTACATCCATATAAAAATCCATTCAAATTATTACAGTCAAGAAACTGAAAGTGGGAAAGAAAACAGCCAATTAGAAACGGGTTGACCTGTTGGAAAATTATCACAGCACATTGAAAGTTTCACATCAATAGAGAGACAGAATAATAATTATATAATCGATCATATATTATATTATATGTAGTAGAAACACAAAAGGAAGGAAAGAAACGCTCACAACGCCAAAGCGATTATTATTATTTTTTTGGGGGGAGTATTTTTTCGAAATATTTAAAAGTTGAAACACGCACACACAAGTCACAAATGTTTACATGTCGAGCCTTTTGTCAAAATAATAATTCATTAGAAGAAATTGTGTTTCTTTGGTTAGCCTTTTCCAAAGGAGGGAGGATTCTCCTGGGTAGAGAGAGACGTGACTAGAGTCGAGTGTGAATGGGTAATTATTTTATATATATAATTATTACCAATTTTGGCTTTTGGCATGTCCTTAATCATGTCTCATTTCAACGATAAGACGACAGCGGGTAAGGGGGTTCGATTTGGTCATAGGTACAGGTGGCGTAGAGGCCCTCGACCTCTTGCGGGATGACTAAATCCTCGCTCTGGTAGCGACTGGATTGGCGGTGCAACTGCCGCAAGAACAAGGAATTGCGGGCGTGTTGGTTGGGCAGGAGCGTCGGCTGGGATTGAGCGTTGTTGAATGACGAGCGGAAGGGATAGTGCTGGACGCCTCCACCGCCTCCGCCGCAGGGATTGAAATTCGGCGGGGCAGCGGCGCAACTGTTGGATCCAGCGTGGATGGTCGACGGCAACGTGGCAGTCAAGAAGGGCGGCTGGTAGTCGATGATTTTACTTCCAGCTGCTGCGACTAATGGAGGAGGCGGATGTTGTGGCGGCGGCGGAAGCAATTCCAGCCAATTGGGCACCAACGGCTGACTTGAATTTCGCCCACCACCACCGGCCTCGGCTAATAACTGGGGGACGCTGCGGCCGGCAGCCGACGGCTGATAGCGGAACGGCAATGAGGCCGACGAATTGCGGATTAGCGTTGTGGAAGCGTAAGCAGAAGCGGCCGTCATGTTGGCGGCCGTCGGCGGCTGAAGGCTGTGCTGCTGTTGCTGGTGGTGGGATGACGATGCAAATGACGACATGCTGGGATTAGCGTGATGAAACACTTCGGCGTAATCGGGGCCCAGCTGGGGATGGACGTCTTTGGACGGGTCGTTGGAGTTTGACGACGAATGATTGGCCCACGGTTGATGAGACGGAAGCGGCCACAGCAAGTGATTGCTCTGATTGCCGCGGGTATTCGACCTGGATCGGCTGCTCCCACCGTCCCGGCAAACTTTCCGTCTGCGCACAATCACCACCAGGATGACAGTCAGCAGGAGAACCAACAGCGTTCCGCCCACCAGCATAATCATCAAAGTTTCCTGTGCGCATCCCCAGTAATGAAACGTTTTCCGTTAGAGACTCGATCATCATCATCATCGAAGCTGGACTTGATTGAATTGGCTTTTACCTGGGCAACGTGGGTCGGAAACGAGTTGGGAGCTTCCTGGTCCGTCATGGGCACCGTCGACGTCGATTGATTCATTTCGATGGAGAGGACAAGGGCCGGCGAACTGGGACCCAATCCGACCAGAGTCCAGGCGGCTGCCCTGAAAGCGTAGCGAGTTCCGCCTTCCAATCCGCCCACAGCGATGGACGTCGAAGTGGAAGGAAGCGTCAAATTGGCCAGCAACATGTTGGTCTCGGCGGAGTAGACGAAAATCTATTTTGACCCGCCACGCAAAAGGATTGGATTATTTGTTTTGTACTGTATTTGAAATGGCCAGAGTCGGTGTGAGGATGTATACCTGGTAAGCGGTGATGAGTCCGTTGCGTTGATCGACGGGCGGAGGCAGCCACTGGACCAGGACGCTGCTCTCGTTGAATTGTCTGACGGTGACATTTTGCGGATATCCGCTCGGCGCTGTGCGGTCAACAATGGACATGAGTTTACAAATGGGTGTACGTGTGTGATTTAATCGAATTTTGAAAGAATGTTATTTTTTTCGTTTTTACCATCTGGATGGGTCCTGACTGTGCGGCTGTTTGACGGGCGGCCTTCGACGGCGCCATAAAACGGAACCAAAAAGACGGTGTAGTTGGTGTCCGGCCTCAATTGCGAAAGGGTGTAGGTCATCGATCCGGGGTCCTTGACAGTGTGGGTGGACCGGACGGTGGGCAGAGTGGGCGTCGCCGTTTCAAAGTGGAAGAGATAGAGGCCCTCGATGTAACTCTCGCCGTCGACAATGTCCCAGTGGAGCTGGACGGCGGTGGAGCTGATGGCCTGGACGCGATCCAACTGCATCAAAGAGCCGGAAAGGAGGTCACGAGTCTGGACGACGTCGGGATCGGCCAGCGAGTGAGCCGCAGAGTGGATCCATTGTGAAACGGGACTGGGCAATGAAAGGCCGTGAGAGTTTTCAGCCCGCACGAGACAAAGGATCCAACTGCCCGCCTTCAGCCCCTCAATCGTGTACGTATTGGCTTTCAACTTCCGGACGGCCACTAGCCAGTGCCGAGTCTCTACAGCAGCAGAAAAAGAAGAAGATTGATTGCTGCTGGGCAGTTGTTCACCCCAAGTCCAAGAGCCGGGCAACAGGGCCTCCGACCAAGTCGAAGACGGGCTATAAATTTCCACCGTGTAGCCGACCAGTGGCGAGGCCCCCATTCGACTGCTGCTCTGCCACGTGATGGTCACCGAATGGGCCGTCTGGTTGGTGTGCACGGGTTGTGACGGAGGTCCGGGCAAGGCCAATGGATCGGACGGTGCCCGATTGAAAGCCACGTTGGGATTTATGGGATTCTCCACTAGTAAAGTGGCCGTCCAGGAAGAGACGGACATCAGAGTGCTGCTGCTGCTGCTGGTGTTGTTGGTTCGCTTAGCTCCGACAGCCCAGCATGTATACGTGCCGGAATCTTCCGGCTGTAGGTGATCGATCTGGAGGGAACCAGTTGGGAGGATGCCCAGTCCCGGTTGACTCTGATTGACCGGCTGGCCGTTGCGGGTCCAATAGATCTCGGCTCCGAGTCCAGGCCCATCCGGTTGGGTTTGACATTGAAGTAGGGCCGGCGAGCGGATGGGCAGCGTCTGATTGGCCGGGCCGATTTGAAAGTAAATGGGCACCGAGAGAGAAGGGACCGTGATTTCCAGGTTGACCCGAGCCAAAAGAGCCCCGCCCGGATTGATGGCGGCGCAATAAAGCGGACCGGCGTCTTCCGTTTCCAGTTGGCGGATGCTCAACGTTCCGTTGGCGGCGATTTGCCAGCGGCTGGTGTTGGTGTTGTTGCCAACGTCCAGCGGTCCCATTTCCCTCCGCCAGAAGATGAGCGGCGGGGGGACGCCGTTGACGCTGCAGTCGACCGTCAGCGATCCGCCGGCCTCGCTAAGGATCTGCGGCGGCGGCTGGACGCTCCAAGTGGGCGGAATGAGAACGGTCAACACCGTCAGAGCCGAGGCCTTGCCGACGGCGTTCTCCACTTCACAGACGTAGCGGCCGGCATCGGTCAGGGCGACGTGCTGGATCTATTAGATGGAAGCGCAACACGTGAGCAAAATAAGCAGAAATGAGAAAAACGATTAGGATTTTTGTTTGTTGGCCGGATGGATTATCGATTTAGGGTCGTCGTCACTACCTTGAACGTGGATCGATTTGCCGTGTCGTCCGACTTGACTGCAGCTAAAGAAGAATCTCCGTTTGAATCCAATCGACGCCAGGCCAGTCTGGGTGCCGGATCACCGGAAGCCTGGCACTCGAAAAGGGCCTCCTCTCCGAGTACGACGACCAGCTCATTTTGCGGAACAGAAACTTGAGGACGAACTGCGTTTGTGTGTGGAAGAAATGAAAAATAAAAGAAATGCAGATATGGGGGTTGTTGAATGACTGGGCTGGAAACAAAAGGGACGACGAATGAATAGGAACGGGGGTGGTGCGTGTTATTTTGTTCCAGCAGTGATTATTGCGACCGTGGGGAGTTGGAAAAATAAAATAAAAGGCGGTTTGGTGTGGTTGTGTGCTGCCCCGACGGCGAGATATGCATTTACAGTTCAGTGTGTGTTTATATGCTGACGAATGAGGAGGAGGATCGACGAGGATAAGAGCTACGAAAAACTACTCGAGTCTTCCGTCTGCCGGAAGGAACGAGTCCAACTAATTATTCGCCCACAGCGAAGTAGACCAAGAGCAGCTCGTAGATTGCAGTGCTGCTACTGGGATGGATGAGAGTTTTTTCTTCTTCTTTCCTGGCCGTCATTCTTTTCAGTCGAGTGGGTCGGCAGGATCGAGCCACGGCAATGTCAGGGGGGTTCTCTGTTCCTACTTCAACTTTCGCGCCGAGTAAACCATTCAAAATGGATTGGAAGGAGGGGGTGGGTGAAAAGGGCACCCGAACCAGTCGACCGTGTGCCACGCAAGTCGTGAAAAAGGGGGGAAGAAATAACACAAAAACTTGTTGTCGGCAGTTTTTTGTCCCAGCAGTTGAATTTCACTCAAAAGTGGATCATATCACAAACAGCCAAGCGAAAACTGCTGTCCAGGGGTTTCGATATTTTTAAATGGGAAGAAGAAGAATAAGAAAAATGTGGAAAAAGTTGCTTTTGTGCTTTACCGTAGACAGACAATGAAATGGCGGGCGACTCTCGTGTTGCCGCCATGTTGTGAGCGACGCACTGGTACTTTCCCTCGTCGCTGGCTAGCACGTGCCGGATAATCAGATCGCCCGTCTCCTCCACGTGAACCCTTTTATTATTTTGGCACGAACGAGAAAGATAATCAAGTGTGTCGTCGCATCATTAACGCATCGTCAAATTCAAATTGTTTTCAAAATAATTTAAAATAATAACGAGGGTATACTCAGTCGAAAGGAGGGATCATTTATACCTTTCCTTGTCCAGGGAACCCAATTCGTCATCCCATTGTCCTTGGATGGGGACACCGTTCTTTTTCCACGTGACCTCCGGTTCCGGCTGGCCCCTGGGCGACACGCAGTGGAAACGAGCCGGATCGCCGACAACGGCTCGAGTCGATTCGGGTAGTCGGCGGAAATCGGCTTGCAAATCTGCAATTTTTTCGATGGAACAAGATGATTAGAATTGGACAACATCAAAAGTTTATCGCCATAATATTAAATGAGCATCTCTTTTGGTGCCCTGGACCGTGTGATTAACTTGCTGGTATTAGTAACATCTTCCGTCTCTGTCCGCTACATCGGCCCAATGGACTTTTTTCTTTTTTCCTCAACATCCGGGAGACCATTCCGGCTCTCTGGTTGCCGCACGTACAAACTTTTTCGGATGAGAAAAGGGAAAGAAAAACTAACGTCGACGACGACTGGGTCTAGTCTAGTCGGATTGGACTCGATGGACGTCTTTCAAGTTGAGTCCCCGGAGAGAATCAGGTCGGCGGGGGATAGTAGTGGTGGTATTAGCTTTTTTCTTCTCTATGCATTTTACTCTTTTTTATTCCAGAAAAACGAAGGGAAGAGGAAAGGAATGGCGTGGGGAAGTTAAGAAGAACAGTCGGACTGTATGGCATCTTTCCCCCCTACCCTCCTACCCCAGTCCATGGCAGTTCAGCAGTGGATCGATCCGGCTTATATTCCACTGTACTGGATGTGTAATATAACATTACACATGGTGAGCGTAGTGTAGTGTAATATATAGAACATTCTCTCCCCCCACCCACTAACTAGAAAAAGGGGGAATGGGATTCGTTTTCGTGTGTGTGACCAGGGAGTCGGAAAATCAAACGATCCCGTTCCAACATGATGTAAAAGCTCTTTCTTCTTCTTCTTCTTCTCTTTCGTCTTTTACTTCTGCCGGGGGGAACAAACAGCCAAAAGTCCAATAATAACACAAGACGTGGGCCCGACCAGATTCAGACAATATCGTCGTTACACTTTTGATGAATAGAAAACAGGCAGTACGGGCGGCGGCCAGAAAGAATAGAAATGGCTCTTGTTGCTGGATGCCAAATTCCTTGGGACGGGGGGGTTGTTGTAATTCGTCTCTTTTGTTGTCTTTCATGTCGGACGAAGGCAACAACACGAACGAAGAGTCGGTCAATAGAAGCGAAACAAGAAAAGGTGGCGCGGAATGATGAGATTAAACGCCAGTGGCGGATAGATTGGACGGATCGCCTGTGCTACTCCTGCAAGAAGGGAAAGAAAGGGCACGTTTTTCTTGTTCCCGCTTGTTCCAGCAGCAGCAGGAGGGACACGAGCAGCAGCCACGTTACATTGTAGAGCGCGGGATGGGACGCATCAGCAGCGGGAGCAATTGGATTAGACGTCATTACACGTCTTCTTCTTCTTCTTTCTTCCTCATTTTCCTCCATTCTCTCCTCCTCCTTCTCTTCTCCAACAACTCGCCAGATGATGGAAATAATCTCGTCCATTTCCTCTGCTGCTGGCAAGGCCGTCCTCCCCCCTCCTCTGCTTGCACACAGAGAGAGAAAACGACAGCCAAGAAGATATAGCCACTTTGTATTGATTGTGTTTTTCTTTCCTCCTCCCTCGCTCCCTCCTTCTACTCCTCGTCGGATGTGTCGTCGTCGTTGTGCGATTGTTTGTCTTGCTCCTATTTCGAGTGGCGCCGCTCCTACATGCAGCCACCCCAGTCCCGTTTCTTCTTTTTTGGCTGTCGGTTGTAACCCAATCAATTTCCAGGCCACACTCGCGTCGTTGATGCGTGAGGGAATGTCGCCCGAATTGCAATTGTTATGCCATTTGGCCGACCAGCTGAGATTTCGCACAAGCAAATCCTCTGGCCAAAATTCTTCTTCTCTGCTGCTGCGCTCCTGCTGATTTGAATACAACTTGGCATCAAAGGATTTCCTGAAAAAGGATCGGCGAAAAGAGGTGGACAACAACAACAACAACCAAGAGTGAAGCATCAAAGCAGCAGCAGCAGATGGAAGCGGGGATATGGAGAGAGAGGAGAGCAGCTGGATCGAGTCAGTCGAGCGTAAATCTTGTATAAATCTCTGCTCCTGGTCCATCCATCCATTCGTAGCAGTGAGCAAAGAATAAAAGTAGAAGAAGAAGAAGCGAAAGCGTTTCATTTCATGTGATTGATGCGCCGAAAAAGCCCCTCGAGTCCAAAGACACCCCTGGACAATCCCCGTCGTTTGTTGCTCCAAGGGAAACGCGCGCTATAGTACAAGAGAGTTGGCGGAGACTTTGATCCTATGCGCCCCGGTAAAGATCCCCCCCGGCACACACACACACATTGTGTGCATCAAGTCATAATACAAATCGTCCTTCTTCTCCTTGCTGCTCTTTTGCAAGACGTTCAATCCCCCCACGTCCTCTTTAGCCGCGGCGTGAAGGAGGAGCTCGAGATGGATGGATGGATGGATCCCTTGCAGTCTGAGAAGTTGAACAAGGAGTTGGAGGGGGGAGAGAGAACAAGATGCGGTGGCTGATGAATCGAGACCGCGTGATTCAACGACGGATGAGCCAATCAGACACAATCCTTTTCTCTTCTTTCTCTTTTCTCATGTGGTCGCTCCCCACCACTTTGCAGCAGAGATGGATGGATGGATGTGTGTGCTGGGGCTCTTTTTTTTATTATTATTTCCTCATTTCCCGATTTTCTATTTTGGCTTTTCATTATTTCCCCCTTCTGTGCCGGTCGGATGGATGCGAGGAATCGAGTTTTTATAATCCACCGCCTAAGAATTTGCTTGTTATTGTGTTGTGTTGTGTTGAGTCTTTCAACTTTGCCTTTCTTCTTCTTTCTTTTTCTTTTTTCTGGATCTGTCAAACGAGCGGGCCGAGGCCGGAATCGAATCAGTGGCGGCGGCAGCGGCGGGTCGACTGAAGAAGAAACAGAACTCGATGGATGGATGGATGGATGGGGTGGGTGAGGGAGTAAGGAAAAAAAAAGGGAAAATTTGGTCTCCTCCCCTTTTATCGGTGATGGGTTTAGATAGAGAAAAGAATCGAATCACATTGTAAACAGCTCAGACACACGGGGCGCACAAAGTGTCTCTGTGTGTGGGGCCTTTTTTTTCCTTTTCTCCCCTTCGGATGGATGGATGGATGGCGCGCTTCGTGCGATGGATCGTGCGACACATTGGCGACACAAGCCGATCGTATTAACATAATGTGAGCGCCGGAACAGCAAAAGATGAGAGAGAGTCGCTTGACGGAAGAGAACAAGAAGAAGAAATAATAATAAAACGACATTTTTTCTCAAAAATGTACTTTTTTTTCGTCTAATCTCGTGGAGGCCATCAATTCCGGGGGGCCGTAAAAGAAGAAGAAGAGAGTCGCTTTCCTCCTAGAGAAAAAAGACGCCGACGTCGTTACTGGGCGTACAGCCGAGCAAGAGAAGAAGAAAGAGAGAGGCGGATGGGTGGGTGGGTATTGATCGTGCGGCTGCTGTCTCTACTCTCTCGGATTCGCTTTTGTTATTTACCCAAGAGAGTTGATGGGCTAAAGAAGAAAAGGGTCCTGATATAATGTACATGTATGTCTAAGGTACAGTTGTGTGTGCAGCGCTACGACAACTTTTCCTCCTCCTCCTACTTCTACTCTTCTTTTTCCACCCCGTCCTGCAGGAGAGGAGGCAGTTGCTCGAGTGTAGCAAAGGAGTCGGGTGGGTGGGTGGTTGTTGCTGTTGTTGTCATCATCACGGGGAGGCGCACACACAATTCTACTTTTTCCTTTCCCTTTTCCTTGTCGGCCGGCCGTGGGGGAGGTGGAGGAAGAGCTTGTAAAAATCGAATACTACACCAACAGTCGTCGCCCCCTTCTCCGTCGTCTACACCGTTAAGAGTTTTTAGAGGGATCGACGTCGTCGTCCCCCAACTGCTCTTGTATAAATTTATACATCCCCCCCTCTACACTTTTCTTCCTGCCAATTTCGCCGACGTTATTCCATCCGACTAGAATAAACCCTACCACCCCCTACCACCCTCCTACCACCGCCAATGAAATCAAAAGGGAAAAAGTCGCCAGGGCCTCTAGGCCGAGTGATATTCTCGCGTGTTATTTTTATCACAATATTACATTATTTATCCCTTCTTCTTTCTTTTTCCCTTTTTATGCGTTCCAGGCTCTTTTTTTCCCAAAGACTGGAACGCTCGAGGGGGCGACGCGCGTGTGTCAACAGCACGCGACGTCCATCCAGCAGCAGCAGCGCCTCGCCCTTCATGTACACACACACAAGGCGCATTACACAATTTCTCTTTTTCTGTCTCTCCGCTTTGCCACGGCTCAATCGGATCGGAATCAGCGGCCAACTCGACCGTGTTCCCTTTCAACTCGACTGTGCAACTGTGCGTCGATAACGAAAAACAGGCGACTCGACGGCGCGATGGGAAACAACAAAAAAACAACAAATCTCGGCTCCTTGTTTTTTCAAAAAGAGAAAAATAATTCCGTGAAAAAAAGGAAGGAAGGGGAGACGCCGGTTGTTGTTATAAAAGAGTCACCCGATCCTCCTGCCTTGTAACTAAACAGGAAAGACAAAAGGGATTTGCTATGGCTGCTCCCTAGACTCTTCTCCTGCCAGTTAGTTGCAACTCTATGAGACTCTGGTCCCGGCTCTAACCTTAACCATCCAATGGGCAAACGGGCGGGAGTTGATCACGTCCATCAGTCGACGACGACGCTGCTGCTGATATTTAGAAGCAAAGTTGAATAACGGGGGAGATGGAGATCCACGTCACGTTGGATGATGGACGAGTTGGCGCTAATAGTTTCAAAAGGGACGACGACAACGGACGAGAGGATCAGCCGGGGGAAAAAGATCCACAGTGGGGCTGCACGGGGATGGATGGATTGCATAAAAGATGAGCCGCTCCGGGGATTTGAATCCGATTTGAATGGCAGATTAACGTTCAAACGTCAAGGAAAGGAGCCCGGCCAACTCCAGCCCAGCTCCCTAGCTAGAAAAGCCGGGCAGAGTGGAGATACTAGACGGGATAAAGGTCACCTGGGTGGGAATCAAAGATTCATGCCAGAAGATAAGGGAATAGGAAATGTGACGGGCAGGACAGGGGCAACTGCTTACAGGCGACGGTTAAAGTTGCATTGCGGCTCCTGGCCTGGCCGGCGGCGTTGCGGGCCACGCACCAATAAGTCCCGGCGTCGCCGCGACTAGCCGGCCCGCGACTTTGGGTGACACGCAGGAAGAAAAGGGCCCCGTCGGGCAGGACGAGTCGGTGTCCGCGCGGCTCCAGCGGCTCTCCTTCGCGGTACCACGTCACCTCCGGTTGGGGCACGCCGTCAAAGGCGCAGCGCAATGTGGCCGGCTCATTGCGCAAAACCGTCACGTTGGTCGGGTCGTCAATAATCCGAGGCGGCACTCCTCCTCCTCCTCCTCCTCGATTGCCAGTCGTCTGCTGTTGCGATGGACCGGCTATTCCTATCAAAGAAGAAGAAGAAGATGATCAAAAATGGGTGAGTGTGTAGTATATGTACATTCATTATGTATTCAGGTCATTGGTGAGCTCGAGTTTCCTCCCCCCCCCCCCCCCCTACTGCAGTTCCTTGCCCGGTACAGCAGGAGCAGGAGCAGGAGCAGAGTGTAGCTTTAGTTTAGTCGATTCAATTAGGAGGCTATTCATCGACGATGTTGCCATGACGATCCTTTACCAACTCCAACGTCAGAGTATAGGAGACGGATGGATGGATAGAAGGACGGACAGACTGGGGGGGGGGGGGTTATTATATCGCCCCCCATCCTTCGTAATAGTAAAAAAAAGTTGCGTCTTCTTTTCTTAGGGGATTGTCTGCTGCCGCCAGGAAATCAAAATGTCGACGTGACGCGAGCCAAATGCATGTCCGTTTCCCGTGGCCTCTCCCACCAAGCCAATACGACTGCCAGGCCTTCAAATGAAAAAAGTACCCACAAGCCCAGGGAAAGAAGAAGAAGAAAAAGTTCCTCCTCTAAGCCTCTTTTCGACTCTTTTTTCTTCCATGATACCCTTTAAATAATAAAGAAGAAGGAAAAAGGCAAGCAGAACCAAAAGATGCTCTTATTTATGTAATCTAGAAGCGAACGGGGGAGGAGGCAAAAGTTGGCCGTGCCCAGCATCTTTGATTATATACATCCCCCCACCGAAAAAGTTATTGCTCTCTCCCTCCCACCGTTGAATAGTTGATAAATAATAAAAAGAAAAATCCCCCCGCCTCAACAACCACCGACAAACAGGAGCGAGGTGCATTATTACGTCTCTCACTTCTTTTTTTTTCTTCTTCTTCTCCCGAGGCTTTCATATTATTGGCGGGCGCCCGCGTCTTTTTCATCTTTCCTCTTTACGCAGCAGCAGCCGAGAGAGAGTCTGAACGAAGAGGATCAACATATTAAAAGCGAATAGTAGCTCCTAATAATAGTCGTTCGGGACTAGACTGGACTTTTTTCTTTGTTTTTTCAATTACAAGGACCGTGGTGGGTCAGTTGCCGTCGTGATAATCCAGCGGAATTAAGACCCACTTTCCCGCATAGAAAAAAGATCATTAACTGGGCAGAATGAGAAAAGAGAGAAGGAGGAAAAGGGGAGGAATTTTTGATTGGCCGTTTTGAAAAACAAATAAGACGTCGGATTAAAAATTCCCTTCCACCCACCCATCCATCCCATCCAGCAGCGTCGTCGAGTGTTGACTCTTTTGTTCCCGTTTCGACGACAACCAACGCACAGCAAATATCTTTTAGCCAGACAACAGGGCCGGATGGATGGATGGAAATGTGGCTGGCTGGCTTGATTCGGTTCGACTATTGTTTCGCTCTCGGCGGCTGCCAAAGTGTTTCCCCCTCTCCCCTACCCCAGTCGGGAACAAAAGACTTTTCGTCCGTTGAAGAGGAAAGAAAAAAGAGTCTCGGTGGTGGTGCACGACACGCCGGTGCCTTATTATTCCAAAACTGTTTCCTTTGAAATCGGGTGGATGGGTTATAAAAAAGGCGCAGCCGAGTAGTCCCGAGGAAGGAAGGAAGGAGCTTGAAAACTTGATCCAATTTGGCAAACATTGAAATAACCCGAGTGCGAGGAGCGCCCATCGAACAACAACAAGAAAGAAAAGGGATGAAATTGGTAAAAAAGGCAGTCGTGCAGCGGGGCAACTAATTAAAACCCGTCCCGACTCTTCTTCTCTTGTCTCGGTGTCTCGAGTTGCACGCGGGACAGCCAAAAGTCAAGTGTGTTTCCACTTTCAGCATAGCAACGACGACGTAATCATCCATATATAATATAAGAACAAGCTTTTGGGGGAGGAGCTTATTCATATCGCGGATTTTTGGGGGAGGAGCTTATTCATGTCAAAACATGTCAAAACATGCCCAAACATGCCCAAACCAATCACCACCAGATGTCTATAGCGTCGCCGTGATGACGCAATCTTCAAGTAAGGTAGACCTAGTCACTGGGCAAATAACAGAAAAGCGAATAGCAAAAGATTCCGACTTTACGCTAGACCGAAGTTCCTCGGATTTGACCGGGGCTCAGGTTACTCGTTTAAAACTAATTGAACAATGTTCGTTAGCCCTTAAAGTATGATTACTATTCAATACAAAAAGTTAAACAGCATAAACATAATTAGGAATCTAATTAAAACAGTGGAAATGGACAGTGCCAAACGGGATTCCTCTGGCCAAGTCTATAAAGGCAGCCCCAAAACGACCATAGCAGACAGCAGTTTTATATTGCAAACACCCTACATACCATTGGTGAAAATGATATTCGAAATTTTTGCAGTCTTGTCAATGCTTATCATTTTTATTGGTTTGATCATACTTCAAATTTGGCATCTATATGCCTTAAATAACCTACGTTTAGGAACATTGGCTGTTGAAAATCGTATTCGGGCGGAAGTGGACCGCCAAAATCCAAACTCGGCATTCATATATCGTTAACCGAAAAAATGATTAAAAGAAAAAAATAAAAAAAAATCCAAAAAAACCAAAAAAAACACAAAAAAACCAAAAACAAAAAAAAAACAAAAAAACCACAAAAAAACCAAAAAAACCAAAAAAAAACCAAAAAAAACCA
Source organism: Daphnia pulex (assembly GCF_021134715.1). NCBI lineage: Eukaryota > Metazoa > Arthropoda > Branchiopoda > Diplostraca > Daphniidae > Daphnia > Daphnia pulex. The sequence continues at coordinate 224,371 of NC_060018.1, read as the reverse complement.
AAAAAAAACCAAAAAAACCAAAAACAAAAAAAAAAAACAATAAAACCACAAAAAAACAAAAAACAAAAAAAAAAACAAAAAAAAATAAAATAAAACAAACAAAAAAAAACAAAACAAAACAAAAATAAGCTGCAAATGTACACCTTATTTTATTGGAAAAAACGCTTGGCAATAAGTTGAGTCTGAATCAAGCCCAACTGACAGACTCCGATTCTAAGCTGCAACCACTGGCCTGATTTTATTTGAAAAAAAAAAAACGCTTTGGCAACCGGGGCTCAGGTTGCTCGTAATTTAAATAAAAAGTTTGTGCAAGACGAGACGAGCCACTGGCCGGTTGTTGCTGGAGCGTGAAAACTAAAAACAAACTTGTTCACGATCGTTTGTTTGGCAAATGAGGATGGCCATAGAGATTTAACAAGGGACATTGTGTGTGTGACAACGACGACGACGGAAATTCAATCTTGTTATAAGGATCATATCAAAGGAGGAGAGAGAGAAACAGGATCTTGGCATTCCAGCAGCCATCATGTCCTTCAATTGATCAAAAGACATTGGACAAATTCCTCTCCAGTTTCATTTCAACGAGAAATGGTGGCCCAGCACCCGAGCGAAATCCCGTCAAACAGTAAACGACAACCAAGTATATAATACCTCGTGCCGGTTCAATGAGGCAGCAGCAGCAGACCAGCAGAATCCAGCCGGAAAGGATAAAGAACGAGCGGGACGACAACCAGGATGTGGCCATCTTCGTTCGTTCGTTCGTCTTCGTTCGTCAGACGTTGCCCCAAGTTCGTGGCGGGCGGGGCGTTTCTAATTCGGACGTCTCACGTCTGGTTCTTTTTTCCTCTTTTCCAAAAAGGCGTTCAACCGATCATGGCACCGTTCCAAACGGATTCGCTTTCTTCTTCTCCGTTCACACAAACATCACACACGCACACACACACACACCGAGATACAATCACACGACAGACCACGAGGAATTGACCAGTAACACACACACGAGGTCGTGTCCACACACACACCGTCAAATGAATAGAATCAGTGCACACACAAGTAAGTGTGTGGGTTCAAATTGGAACGTGAATGGAATAATAATGGACGATTCACTGAGATGGAAAACGTTTTTCCTGGCCAACAAATGTATTATCGTGCAGAGTGACGGAGAAAATGATTCGACACCGACGGCGGTTACGGCCACACTGAGAGAGACGAACCCCCACACACGATCGTCAGCGCCATCGCTCGGCGAAAAATTGAAGCGGCAACACTGCGCAGGCGCAGACGACGTTAGACACGACTGACGTATTTATTTTTCCGCTCTATTAGAGAAAGCGGAAATCATTTTAAAAATATCAAGCAAGTGGGTGACGGTATAAAGTTGAGAATCATTTGTCACGACAGGAGAAAAAAGAAAAAGTTGGTGTTGGCAGCTGTTGTGAGGGAGGAGGAAGGAAAGTGGAATCACTAGCACGTCGTCTCACCCTCCTCACCCGATATCGCGCGCTGCAATCATTAATAATAAATTGTCGTGTACCGTATGCAACAAGAACAGACGCCGTTGCCACGGAGTACCAAGTGATTTCCTCTCCTTTTTTCTTCTTCAAAAAAATGTCTTTGCCGTTTCCCGCAGCAACTTCTTCTTCATCTTTTCATCAGCGTGCAGTTCAGCTCTGGCGCGTTACAATAAAGTTTTTTTGAAAAAGGAAATGCAAGTTCTTTTGGCTGCTCTGTCTGGCGCATTTATATTGCGTCTCGTCGTCGTCGCTTCCGTCGTGCAGCAGCAGCCGAACGAGCGACAAGATGAAATCCGTCTGAGCAGCAGGAGATTTTTGATGTGGCGCAATGTAGGAAAATGCTGCTGTACAAGTGCGTGAAGAAGAAAATGTTGTCATCTGTCATCAACTGCTGCTGGGCGGCGGGTCGGTGATATTTTTCCCACCCACCCTGGACGCCTTTTTTTTTATTTCCAGGCCCAGTCTTCTGCTTCTCGCATAATAAAATAACAGGGAAAATAACACAAACATCTCTAAACAAATATGTGGAATATCGTTTTTCCCTTCCCCTTCTTTTCTTATAGAGTATATGTCCCGAACAATAACACGCACTCGCTTTTCTACTCTTCATTTCTTTCTCTCTTGTTGAAATAATATTTTCCTTTTTATCTGGACACCGTCAACGGCAGCAGCAGCCCATCCAGTGCACAGTACACAGCTAGCTAGAGCGCCATATTGATTTTGAATAAATGATAAGCCCCCAGCAGAAGAAGAAGAAGAAGAAGAGGGTTGCGTCCGTTTTTTGTTTATACACCAGTGTGTGTATGCGCTCGGCTATTATATACTGAGAAAATAGTAGTAATAATAAAATAAAAAAGGAAACGAGGTCCACACACTCGACGAGTTCCCTTTTTTTCCACATGTATGAGATAGGCGCCCAGAAGAATAAACGAAAATATCAGCCCATAAATCATCAGTGACGACGCAAAGTTATTTCAAACACCAAAATAAAAGAAAAAGAGATTCTTCTCCTCTAGCTCTCAAATGCATCACCTTATAATTGTCAGAGTTTAAAATCTGTATATAGGCGACTGTCGTAATCCAGAGAAATGGTCATTGAAAATGCCATGGCCATCATCATTTCAAAACTTTTGCCATCCAGCATAATCCGACGTTGGCCGTATATAAAAACGTGACGAGTTCCCGTCCGTCATTAGGGAGAGAACAAAAAAAAAAGACGTGAGCGAGAGAAAGATGCATGAAGAGAAAATCCTCTTTTCTTTAAGCCATTTGCCGGATATTTTGGCCCGTCGAGCTTGGCTGCCTCATATCTTTTTGAAAAGGAGGAAGATGAGCGAGGGAGCAGTTGGCCGAGACTTGAGCTGTAAATTACGGCGGAATAGTCGGAGGAGGCAGGGGGAAACGGGAGAGTATATAAAAACCCAGGGCATCGTCAACAGCAGCAGAGACTATACGGCCGTGGATGATTCCCGTCGGGAGTGAAAATGGGAAGTGAAAGAAGAGACTCCGGGAGACCAGCAGCAGGGGCGTCCGGGTATACACCCAGCAGCTCAGCAGCAACCGAATAAGAGAACAACGTCAAAAAGGAGAAAAAAGAGAAAGGGGGCATCCCTATATCATTACGGGACTTTCGGGACTCGATAATCACACAGCATGTACCACCGAAATCCACTTGGCGCTTTTCTGTATTATATGAACTACACCCCCGGTCGATTCAGCAGCAAAAACCATCATTACACAAGTTTTTGTTGGGAGATTAAGAGCGGACGGAATATTATAATCTCTTTTCGGGTCTTCTTTGAACATCTGTCACTCGGGGGTCATACGATTTCTAGCTACCTCTCCACGGGGGCTCCTTTTGTTGTCGGGGGCTCTACTACTTATAATACAAGTCTCTCTCTCTTTTATAGATTGATATAGATAGATAGATCCTCCACACTTGAATGGGTGACTAGTCAATGAAAAAAGTGGCCCTTCATACGTCCTTATTGTGCAGCCAAAGGTAATACTACTGGCACAATAAAAAGAGTGAAAGGAGAGCAAACAATAGTTGTAGCCTACCTTCGTTTTTTTAGCGTTTTCCAATCTAATCTTTCGAAAGCCCTTGATTTACTACTGGGTAGATTTGTAGCAGTTGCCGTGACGCCACCGCCATCTCTCGGAATAATTTGATCTGTCAAGGTGATAGGACAAACAGCACAGGTTCCCTTGTTTGCTCCCCAACAACCAGTAAAAGTAGTTATGGTTGTTGTGTTGGAGATTTGACAGACCACTCCATTCTTCGCCATGGATACTGGCCAGGATGACTGTCGGTTACCTCTTTTGAACGGTGGTTCACCACCATCGAAAACTGCCATTTTCTGTGCGATTAATCCGTTGCAAACTCCCACAAACGATGAAGAAACTTCCAGCACTTTGCCAACTGAACTTGAGCTCAAACCCCGCACAGTTAAACAGACCTACTCTCGTAAGTTTTACGTGTTCTTTCTTTTCTACCTGCAAACCCTTAATTGTGTTGCTCTTCCCAGTTTGTGAAAACCTTGCGATTGATGATCTCAAAAAGTTGCAAGACTGGCTGCTACTGCAAATCTACAATACCTCTGACACGCTGGTTGGGCTGCTGCAGGAGAGACAGCAGCTGAGTGAAGAAGCTCATGTCCGACTTATCAGCATAGAGCAGCTACACAGGCTTCTGGAGGCTAGGTGTTTTTATCGTGGACTTTCCACTGGACTCTTTTCATGATGATTATTACTTACACTTGTCTGGTGATATTCAAGTCTTCTGCTGCATTTTCGATTTACCATTATGTACATTCTTGCAAAATGTTTCGTCACTTTACAGTATTGAATCAAGTGTTTTGTCTCGTAATCAATGAATAAATAAAACTAGTCACAGACATTTCATTTGAAATGTATTCTGGTCTTGGAGAAAAGGAATCATTGTTTTTGTGGTTTTTTTAAAAAGATTTTTTTTTGTGTGAGGTAAAATGAAACAAATTGCGAAATCGTCAACGGAAAGAAAAACAATATTTAGTCTCGACGCCGTCTCTTATCCTTGTCCTTGTCTGAGCGTTCCGCGTCAGTGGGTCGTTTGCTACTGGCCTTGCGGACGTCCGTCAAAAACTTGTCGAGGCCGAAAGGATCCTCTTCCTTCTCAAACTGAACTGGACCACTGCGGGAGCCGGAAGGACCAGAACGATCAGTTCCGCTAAATTCCTTATCAGGTACAAACCTGTAAACAAATGAAAAACAAAATGAGTTTCAACTTCATAAACCAATGCACCTTGAAAGTAGGTCAACTTACTTGCTGGTCTTGACAAGTTTATCCAAATCGTCGCCGTACAAATCTTGATCGAGGTTCTTGGTCGGACGATAGAGATTACTGGACAGAGTTCCTTGTTCACGCCAAGGTTTGTCGTAGACATTGTAGGCCTCATCATCGGCGAATCCACTGTCCATTCCACGAGTTTGGTTCAGTAAACGCTGATCGTACATGGTCTCGCCACTTGCAGAAGCTCGAGCAGGCATCCCCAATGCAATCTGCTCACTAATGTCACGCTCGCGTTGGCGATCGAGTTTGGATCTACGCGTCAATGGAAATTGTTAATTAATTGACTGGAAAAAGTTGAAAGGAAATCAAATGTTTAATACTTTTTATCGCCGGGAGCCGCGCGTGCAATGTTGCGCTCACGTTGACGCTCACGATGCCGTTCTTGTCTCAAGTTGTCACGCTCCGCTGCATCATCGTCGTCTTCACGAGCAGCAGCAGCGCCTGCACCGGGTCGCAGACCTGCTCTCTCTTCGCGGACTTGCTGCGCCAGCTGTCGCAGAGTATCTTCCTTCTTTTCCTTTTCTTTTTGCGCTTGTTTCTTTTGAAGTTGGGCGCGAAGTTCAACCGACTCTCTGGCCTTTCGATCGGCTATGTACAATGATTCGGCCAATTTCGCGAATTTCTCGTTAATGTGAACCTGCGAGAAACAACAACATTTAGTTGATTGGGGAAAGACACGTTTTTAGGTCGTTAGGGACGGCACCTGTTGAAGTCCTCGACCATCGGCTGCCAAACGTTTGTCAAGAGGAATGGTGTAACCTTTAGCGTTCTTCCAATTTGAAATGCAAGGCGGAATTTTCCATTCCTGTTGTTCCTTGACAGTTACTTTACGTGTAGGAGAATGCAACACGGGGGCAGGAGGAGAAGGTGGACCACGGGGGATTTTTTGGTTGATTTTGAACCTAGTGAAAAATAATCAGTCAATATGGGAATGAAATGAAATGGCACTTTTTCTAAAATTTACCTTGGGGGTTCCATGGGATCTTTTTGTACTTCAACCATGCGGATAATGCGTTGTTTGGCGCCAGAATTGAATTCATCACCCTGCTGTGCTGGTGTGTAGCGAATGAATTGAGCAGGGCCAGTTCTCTCTGCGGCACGGACTGGAAGAGCTGCTTCTACTTTGGCATTGGTGATTCTTTCCAGGGCTTGTCTCGTTTTCTCTGTTATATCTGCAATTTCATCGTCTGTGGGCTTGTGCAAAGAGGGATCATCCTCATTGGTAATTTCAGCAGGCAGGAGATCAGTGAATTTGGAGTAGACGTGTTTGTCCTTCCCATGGCCTTGCCTGGCAATAGCATCATATTTGATCTTTCCCTCTGCATCAAGTTGGATGGCCAAGGCATTTGACTTTTGTCCAGCCTGGTCTTTGCGACCCATGTCCATTGGATATTGGGCCATGTGAATTTCGGGAAAAGCACCTCCATCTCCGAAATCGGAAACATTTCGAGGCATCCATGAATCGCGATTTCCGTATGGTGGGATTGCCTTTGTGGCGGCCACGATGGCCGTTTGGCGATTAGCACGTTCCTTTTGCTCCTCGACATCTCGATCCCACGTCAACTGCGTTGGCGCTGGGAGATAACTGTATAAAATAACATGACCATAATTAATACATAGTTTAAATACAAGGAAATCAAAAAAATAATTATTATACCTTGATAACGACGCCATGTTTTCAGTCGAGTCTTTCAACCAAGATGTTGCCAAATACAAAAATTGTAACTCGAGAATAATTTATGATGCAACGTTGTCAGATTGTTTCTTCGCAACAGAGCGAGATAAAATGCGGGATATTTTCGGCTTTTCGCAACATCGACATTTTATTCGATACAAATTAAAAAAAAAAGAATATTATTAAATTATCCAGAGTTTACATAAAATTGTGTCTCCATCAATGGGATGGGGCGCTCAAGACGTGATGGGAATTATATAAAAAAAGGAAAAACGTCGTATCGATCCTGAAAACTTTTTACAAGATTGTGGCGCCGTGTGTGTGTGTATGCTCTGCGTTGGATGTATCCAATAAGGTTTAATGATGGGCGGAATAAATAGACGCACTTGAGATGAGAGTGTTAGCGCGCCTTTTCTTATTACAGTCTCTCTCTCATATTCCTTCCGACGTTTTTCTTCTCCGTTCCATAAAAAAATAAGAGCGCAGTCAACAACCTTTTTCCTTCTCCTCGCAGCCGTTCTTGGCATTTTTTACGGTAATGAGATGAAAGTCGAGAGTGGGTGGAAAAGAATAAGAAAGTCAAGTAATCCATACCCGCCCCGAGTTGAAATACGAACGCTTGTCAACTCTAATGGAACTTCGCGTCTCTTGCAATCTGCTTGTAATAACATCTAATGGCAAGGCAAAATATAACGAGTTGCCGCCCACTGTGTTTTTCGTTTGATGCAACGCAATTAACGCCGACGTGTAAAAGTGAGCGCTGATGAAATCGACCCTCTCTGTGTTACAAGTTGGACGCCGAGCGGAACTGAGCGCATCGCCATATGAAAAAAGTAAACACCTTAAAAACTTTCACTTTGGCCAATATATCCCACGACGACGACACAGTCGTAAAAATAAATGCTGTTCTCGTTGGGAGGGTTGCACCATCTGATTTATCAACGGATAGCTGGCTTAACAGTCTGAAATCCGGTGGCCATAAATGCCAACGTAAGAGTTTGATATACTATAGTGAATAGATTCTCATTTTGAAGCGATGCGAATCAGCGAGGCAGTTCAGAGTCTCGTCCCATAACAAATGATAAATGTGGATGTGCGGTGACCGTGAGCTCGCCTCATCTCCGTCTCTCTTCCGCCTTCCGTTTCGACTTTCAATGTGTGGGCCAATAAATCTCTTTTGCGGCGTAGGGCTTTATAATGCATCCACAATGCATACAGTACATCCGATAATAGAGAGACAGTTGTAGGACAAGATTTGGGAACTTTTCGACGACGACGGCTGCTCTCTTTGCAACAGGAAATCAATACGAGATGTGCTGATGCCGGTCTCCAATAAATAAAGGAACGGCAGCAGCAGCACGTCTCATTATCAAAGTCTTCTTCTTCCTCTGTATATATATCATCTATTTGATCCAAGACTATATATGTGTGTGTATAGCAGTTTCGCCTTTTCCCTTGTGCGATAATACAGTTGGCTGGGTGGTGGGGGTTGGTTGAGGCTCTTTGGACGGATCGATCGATATAGGCCGCCTTGTCTCGCTCAGACTATACTATGTAGGCCTTGGCACAAGGGGAACTTGATTTGGCACCGGGGTGCTTGTGGCGCAGCAGCTGATGGTGAAGTTTACTGACAGATAAGCCCATGGCAGCAGTCATGTTTATTATTCAAGTTATTTGCCCATGGAGAGAGAGATAGTTGAGGTCCCGAGGCACGTTAATTACGCAACAGCACCGAGCATCTCATTAAGACGAACAATAATAAATGCATGCAGGATGTATACAGTTCATTCAAGTAGATATGCGTGTGTTTCTTATGAAAATGTATCAGGAAGCCGCGACATTTCCCCATGGCAATTGTTTACAAGGGGAAAAGAGGTTGTCTTCTTAATTATGAGCTACTTGAAGATATGTTACGTCTACTCTATTCTTTTCTCATCTCGTCTTTGATGTCTCGCCTCGCCGAGCACACAATATTCTCGCTCCAATGAGTAATCAGGATAACGTACGTGCACAGGTCAACTTTAGCAGGACGTGACCGTAAACTCATAAAGTTGATGTGACATCCAGACTAGAGTTACTGCAGCCTGTATACATGTCTACTACCGTACATATGAGACATTTCATCGTCAAAGCAAAAAAAAAAAGAAAGAAAAACTTTATGGATAAGGCAAACTAACAGGGGGGAGCATATGGAAAGGCGGATAGATGGGGAAAGAAAGAAAGAAATTCAATTCCAGCCAAGGAAAAAGTTTCCCGGCAACTTGCTACTCTTTTTTCCCTCTATATGGCAAAGAGCTAGGATACTTTGGTATCCACTTAAAGACTAGCGAGCTGAATGACTTTTAAGAAACGAAGCGTGTCCTTTTTGAACTTGGGCGCCACGGAAGAGAGCTAGCTATAGCGTTACCTTTTACTGAAATTGGTTTCTTTTCCGACGGATACAAGTTCAAGATGAAGTTCAATCGCGTTAAATTGGTATTTTCTATCTCTCTCTCTCTCTTTATTCTTTCACTAAAAACAAAAAAAAGTTTCACGTTATTGATTGGGGGAGAAGAGGTCACAGCAGACTGCTAGTTATTAAAGTCCAACAGCGACGCATTTTTTGAATGATTCCGACTTTGAAAGGCAGTCGATCATGAACTTGGCTACATCAGCGCGAGGCATTCTCGAAGGGCTGTTTTTCACGAAATAAGAATCGTTTTCAGACTTGATTTCTTGTCCTTTTAACGAAAGGGAAAACTTTTAGAAGGGCCTCTGAATGTTTGCAACTGTAGATATATAAGCGTTACCTGATGCTTTTCCGTTCGTTAGTCCAGGAGGCCGTACCACGGTGTAATTGATGTCGCTGCATTCAGTCTCGAGATATTTCTCCATTTCTCTCATATTAATTAATTTGGGTCGAAGCAACGGTATCAAGAGCCACCCGAGAACAAGCCTGAGAAGGAACCCTTGGCTTTCAATAGAAGAAACTTTTGAATAAAAAATGTAATTAAGACACATTTAAAAAAAAAAAAAAAAGAAAAGCATTTCATTATTTGCCGATACTTTCAGTGTAGTAGGCCGTCATCACTATTAGTCGAGGGACGTTAGCTGCTCTGGCTGCTGCGACGATTGGTTTGATGGATTCCGTATAGCCAGTTACTACCGAGCTGCGCTCAAAGCCTAAACAGGAAATGATGGCATTCACGTCCTTGAAATGGGAAGTCAAACTAACTTCAGAGAAAATGTCTCCATTGACAATCTGTGTAAATGACAATTGATTAGGACTCGAGACGAAAATAACTATGTAATTTCAATGATAAATGGCATTACCGTCAGACGACTGCTTTGGATTTCTTTAAGTTTGTCAGGGTTACGCACAATTGCAATCACGTCATGCTTGGCTGCAAGTGCTTGCTTCACAATTTGAGTGCCTGTCCCACCTGTGGCTCCGAGTACTGCTATTTTCATGGTGAAATCGACGAATCAAACACACGAGATCTTCAAACGTCTACGTTCCATAAAGCTCTGACAAACTGACGTCCTTTCTAGCACCCTTGTAGCCCACGGTGATCAAATACGAGCATCTCACGAGATAGCATTACATAAACATTTATCAGTTGTTTCGATGCCCTCGGTGGATAACAGGCATCACTTGCCTGATTGCCTCGATAGACACTTCCAAACAACTGCAAAGACTTTCCTATCAATATATCTGTATTACAAACAATCCGGGTTAACAAAAATAGTTAAGACATTTGGAACAATAAATGAGCGTGAAAAAAAAAGGTTTTTCTTTAAAGGAAAAGAGGATTTTTCTCGTCAATTTCCGTTTAGACAGATGGCTCATCCTCTTTGATTTTTCTGGCAGACGTACCTTGAACGGGATCTTTCATTGATAACTGACGCTTAACGCCCTCTTTTGGAGGACTAACACAGCTACTCTTGTCTATTTTAGCGGGACTAGCTTTTCCCAACCAGTTGGCCATAAACTTCCCGCTAGCCGAGAGAGGTTTAGGCTTATTCAAATCGATCGCTTTCGTCAGATGACTTCCCTCATTTCTTGCATAGTTGACATCGGCGGACACAGGATGACACGTTAATATTGTCGATGCCTTTAACTTGGAGATAGCCTCTTGAGCAGGGACATGCGTGTAGTCCAACCAACTATTAACGTCGTCTTCTGTTTCCAAAATTGCCGGCATTCTCTCGTGTATCCACGAGAACGCCGGACAAGAATCCATAGTTATCACACTGTAACTATAAATGATGGTACCGTCTTCAGGAGACTTCCAAACGTCAAACAGGCCAGCAAACGTTAGCGGTTTTGGCCCTTTCCAGCCATTTTCTTTAGACCAGAGCTCATCAAGGCGATCCTTCCATGTTTCCGGTTCAAAAATCGATATCTGATATTAACAGAACAAATATTTCAATTATTTTTATCAAATACCCCATGGTAGTAGCTGCATATAGAATTATACAAGTACTTACACCTTCTGGTTGAGGAAAATATATGATGTATGGTTGTTTACTGCCTCCTTTATTCTCTGGTTGCTTCCATTCATAGAATCCTTCACAGAGCACTGCACAGCGTTGTCCCTTAAACAATGGATCTTTGTAAAGACGACTCTCAGTAAGCCCTTCAATACGGCAGTTGTTTGTTGTCATTTTGTGCTTGGTTGGAGACCCCTTTGAAAAATAAAAATTCAGATAACAGCTTGAACAAAACAAAAACCATCTACATTTACCTTGTGCCACCGTGGTATAATTCCCCACATCATTGGTTGTATAACTCTATCCTCTACAGGTGCATTGGCATCCAAATGTCTCTTGGAAATCATTACAGGTCCATAGAATGTTGGGACAAAGTTGAATGCTTGATTATATTCCTTTCCATCGCTACTACTTCTCCACTCTACTTGAGTATATTCATCTGACTTATTTTTCTTGTAGGAGCATGCCTTGCATAGCACATCAGGTGCTAATGTACTAAAAATGAACAATAAACATGTTAATAACACGTGGACCACGCTTGGACTTCGGTAAAAGTGCAATAAATTGTTATGGTATAAAGGATGGTTCTTTAACATAAGGGTATAAAAGGGAAAAGAATAATAAAAGTGGTAGGTAAATAAAAATACGTATTATTTTACCAAGCAGTTCGTCCACACATTTTTCGGGGTTTCAATAACGTTTGAAGCTAAGAAATATTTTGATCAAACAAAGACTAATTTTCAACTTGCGTTGGTTGCTCTACTTTCTTTAATTCCTTCGCTTTCGCAGCCGGCCGCTTACGAACGAACTAGCCGACGAACATTCATTGAAAGATGGCTAACATTTTAAATGTCAAAATATTTTTGTGGCTGTCATTTAGTGTAATTTTCTTAGCAAATGGTTTAAATGGTGATAGAATCACCGAAAAAATTTATCAACGAATTGACGAGGGTTTTAGCTGTTTTCGAAGGCTGAATGGAACTCATCAAATTGGTTGTTCATGTAAGTAATTTGAGTTTGACAGATGAAGGCGAAATTTAAATCATTTTGCATCAAACTCAAAATGCTATTTCTCATTTGTTACGACAGCAACTCAGTCCGGAAATGTAGGGGTTGTTCACTATTTGGAAAAGAAAGCTGACTTTGACTGGCTTCTCGAAACTGGCCCTGATGCTCCATATGTGGTTTTGTTACCTCCAGACTTATTTAGGAGGTTTGAATTTAAATGTTGTCCCTACTAGTATTGCTAAACACATAGTTTTCCAATTTATCAGGGAACACTTGATGACTTTGAAAAATTCTGGCAAAATTGCTGGAGTAGTGGTTTTGAACCAAACTGACACTACTTTACGCAATCCAGCTCCTAAACCACCTTATTCAAATGACCTTACATGTCCCAACAAGATTACTGGTTTGTAAATTTTGACAGATAATTTTTCATCACAAGTAAATCATTGTATTTTTTTTGTTTCTTTTTTAGGGCTGTATAAAGAAGATGCATTTTCTTCCTACTGTGATTCTAACCCATGGAACCCTGCTGGAGATGGACTTTTATTTGAAGATTTCAAATTTCCCATCTATTTCATCAATGAAACAAAGCTAAATCAATCAGTCCTTCTTGATGATGTATAGTTTTAAATAACCAATATTGTAAACATATTTGAAAGTAACCTTATCTATTTTTGCTATAGTGCTATCACAAGTTCAACCGACCGATTGAAGGTACGCCCCCCAGCTACCCTTTGTGTGCTATTGAACTGAAAGCTTTCATGTGGGCCGCTGTTGATACACCTACGTGTCTTCGGCGTGGACGTCTCAACATGATGTTTAATCCACAGCCTTGTAAGTCCACTCATTTCGCCAAGACACATTTTAGTGGAAGGAATTTAATAAATTTTTTTTTGTCAAGCCGAATACTGTGACCCTTTGGGAAATGTCAACATATTCGTCCCTGTTTTGGCCGCTAACAAAAGCGATGGGCCCGTTGCCAACCGCTCGATCATCTTCGTTTCTGCTCGAATGGACAGTGCTTCAATATTCGACGGCCTCTCAGTTGGAGCCGATTCGGCCATTACAGGGATGGCGACGCTTGTAGCCATAACAGATATGATTTATCAATTCAAATCTAATATCCGCGATGGGGATATTCAAAACGTCTTTCTAGTATTTTTTAATGGTGAAGCTTTCGACTACATTGGATCTGGTCGCATGGCCTACGACATGAGTTTAGGTAGCTTCCATTTTTTGTAAGGGTTTTTCGATAACGGTATTGATCTTTTGGTTGTTGCAGGAAAGTTTCCGAAACCGTTGAAAGAAGAAAATCCTTCGCAAAGTCCCCTTATTGGCCTAGAACATGTCAAATACTGGATTGAGCTCGGTTCTCTAGCTCCTCAAGCAGGCACCAAGGTTTACCTACACACGGATCCTAAATCAAGAAATGATACCGAAGTCGACAGCAAAGTAATTATATTTTGTGCAAATTGACAAAGGAATAGTCATTAATTATTGGTTTTACGTGTTCATAGGTGAAAGATTTAATCAACATTCTTCTAAAGAACCGGGGTAACCTTACAACCGAGTCTGTTGATGCGTCAATCCCACTGCCACCAGCCTCACTGCAGAGTATTCTCAAAAAAGATTTGAGCATCCCTGGAGTCTTCATCTCCAACCACAAGAGCGCATTTACAAACCAATTTTATAACAATGAATGGGATACATTCCAGACAATAAGTTCTTACAAGCTGTCGAAACACTTGACTGAGGTTGCCCGTACTGTATCAGCGTCCATCTACGAGCTGGCCACAGGAAAACAAATGCCGTCGAACTTTCAAGTTAACGAAACTCTGGTACGTTACGCTAATTGATTTCTTAGAAAATATTGGTTTCATCAAATGGTTTCCTTGCAGGTGGAAAGTACTCTTGAATGCTATCTTGTGAATGCCAATTGCAGCCTCTTCAACTGGCTCTTGAATGGCAGGAGCAATTTGGCCGCAGAGGGCGTTTTGCCGACATATGTGGGAGTGTCACATGGAGACGGGGCCTACAAGGCTCTTTCATTGCGTACCCGACACCTTTTGGCGATGATAAGCGGAGAGACACTTGATATTAACAAGACAGGGTGCATTAATAGTGACCACAACGAAGTAAATTCGAATCTTTTTTTGATCTAAATATGAAGTTTGATTTTAATTTGTGTCATTTTGCATAGATTTACCACTATTACTGGTTAGGCGAATCAGAATCGAACAATGCTAGTGGAACTTGTTACCGCAGCACTGTTAAAACGTCACATGCCGTCAGTCCAGCCTTTGAAATCGAGAGTACGCACACAAGCAATTTTAATTTAACCACAGTTTTATCAGAAAAGTAACATTCAAACTTGTCATGACAGATTACGACTGGGCGTCGGGAGAATACTCTTCATGGACAGAATCGAGATGGGAAACCTTTTCTGTTCGAATATTTCTAAAGGCCTCCTCACTCCAGGCGGTGTCCATATTCGTTTTTGGCGTGGTGGTCCTTTTGCTTTCTTTTGCCGTAACTTATTGGGTGGAAACGAACTCAGTCCTTCTTTTCCCCGCGAGGTAAAATTTATCTATTTACCCAAGATAACAGTATTTTCATAATTTTCCTTAATTAAACAAATTTTCAGTCCTGAAGCCGTTGCCTGCTAGGACAACGCAGCAAATCGCATTCCATTGGTAACATTCAACTACGGCTCCACTCATCCTGTTGTCCAGTTGTAAACCTCATCGGATAACGCTTGAGAGTATGTTGGCATTTTTTTTTCCTTAACAAAAGCAACTAACAACTATACCGATGTGATGTGATTTGCTGCCTTGGACGGCATTTTCACCACTATAACTTTTTTGTCCTTTAATTAATATTTCCTCATGTGCATATCTATTGTCTCGTGTTTCTGCGATGTTTGAATGGAAATGACTGATTTCGTCTTCAGCGTGATCCCATATGCAGTGTATGCAGTTTTTAGTTACTGATCCATTTTCATGAAGCAAACGATGAATACAAATCCCTTAAGATTGATCGAAAAGGGCTGGCTTTCGTCAGGATGAATTTGGCATACTAAATTTTAAGTATGAATTTGATGGAATTCCAAGCGCGCCGGCTGTTGCCTAGGAAACCATACCGGTGGAAGCCAAACAAACCGGGCGAGACGAGGCTAACACTCGTGTACAGGAAGTCTTTAGGCACCCAACTCGCACGAAAAAGGGCAAATGGAAAAGTCATCGCGTAAATCAGATTCCGGTTTAAATGGCAATCGGAATGATTCAACAGCTGAAAATGACTCGCCCAGTCAATTGGGTCCAGGTGCCACTTTCACGGTGTTTATTCTAATGGAGGATTTGATCGACAAGATGAAGCTCCTCCAGTACGAGACCGAGTTCGCCAAGGAGTTTAACATTAAACCACTTTCAAGGTATACGATCAAGACCTTTTCAAGAATATTAGAATTAAAATTTACTAATCGATTTCTATCTAGGCATTACTTTGCTATCGCTACCAACCCTGGGGAGCAATTTTACATGTTCGTCATCACAGCTGCATGGCTGATTAGAAAAGGCAAGAAAAAGTTTGACACTCCGCAGGAATCTGACGATCCGAATGCGACAATATCGAACATCCTAGATAACGTTCGCCGTCTGGTAAGTCAACAAAATTTTACTTAGAAAAATAAAAGGGTTATGTAATGAAATGAATGCATGCTCTATCATCGTTAGGGTGTTGCCATCGAATTTCCACCAAATCGGCTCAAGCAAGGCTACGGCGAGCACGTAGTGTTCATTCTGGACCGATTGGCGGATTATGCCTTGAAAGTCAACAACTTTTTATGGGATCAGTAAGAAACACACGTCACAATATCTATACAATGCAATCTAACACCAACATCTTCTATAGGCCACAGGAGCAGAACGAAGAGGAAGTTGTCGAGGAGGAAAACGGAAGCGGAGATGAACTTGATTTGGACCAGGTAGAAGAGGAAATGGCTGCTCAATATGGCAGTGACGACGACGAGTACGATAAGAATTTCTTCAACATCAACATTCAATCTATCACGCCTCACGTGAGTCAAATGAGAGCAGAGGTTTTGGAATCGGACGGAGATGCCGAAGCATGGAAAATCGAAGTGGAACGAGTCATTCCTAGACTTAAGCTTGCCATGAAGCCTGGTATGTGTGTGAATATAAAAGACCTACATTTACATATGACGGATTACTAAAAAAAAATGTTCTTTGATATTTGAAAGACCCCCGGGACTGGCGGTCACGGTTAGATTTGCTGTATAAATACAGCGCCAGTGTTTCAAACACGATGAGCTCGTCTCGAATGATGCTGCAAAAGATCAGTACAGATATCGAAAAGAACATGGAACGTGTGGAAACAAGAGAGAAATATTTAAATTCTCAGCTGAATGGCTTGCTCAATCAATACAGCAAGACCCAGGAACAGCTGAAACAAGTAGAAGAAAAATACAGCAAATTCAGCGGTAAATTCAATATTCAATTTGTAAAATAAAAGACACTTGGATTGAAAAAGTTCATTTACTAAATTAACAGTCGGGATAGAGGAGCGGAACCAAAAACTGAACCAACTAAACGACGAAATTCAACACATCAAGAACGAGCTCGATGAACGCAGTCTCAACATGACGGACGGAAGTAAGTCGCCTTTGATTTCAATGACATTATTTATTCCTTTAATTCCATTTTCACAACATTTTTACTATTTGAATCCAGCTCCGCTGGTTAACTTGAAGAAAGTCTTGATACGAATCAAAGGGGAACTGACTTTGATGGACGTACGAATCGGTGTAGCAAGTCATATATTACTGCAAGCCCGGATGAAACAATCAACAGCTCTCCAACATCTACTGCTAGCAAATTCAACGACAGCCATCACTCGATAGATCAAGTAATATAATTGGAATGAAATAGGTTGGTTCTGTTTTAGTAATTGATTTGCATCACTAAGTTCTTCAGATGGGGAATGATTTGGGAGAAACATTAGTGCTGGTCGCATAGAGCGCGAGCCATTAAGGCGACTTTCTGGGCCCGTTGAATTGCGTCACCACTCTTGGCTCGACGCATAAATCTACAATCTTGAAAGTAGCCTTCGTGGCGTGGGAAACCATTGCTCTCGTCCGAAAACGTCACCAAACCTTTTAAAATTCAAATGTATCTTCAGTAGTTTTAAAACTATTATTGTTTTACTTACCCTGTCCCCAAATTCTTCCACCACGGAATTCACCTTCATATCTCATACCGTCAGATCTCCAAAATGCCCCCGGTCCGTGGAACCAGCCTTCAGAAAAAGTACCCTCGTACCTACGACATACCCCGACGAATTAAGATTTGCATTCGAGTTTGTTTAGAAAGCGACATACCTTGCTCCGTCAGAGAAAACTAGTACGCCTAAACCAGAGCACAATCCTAATTTGAATTGCCCGGAATATACTGAGCCGTCCGGAGTAGTAAGTTGTCCTACACCGTGCCTCTGTCCGTTCGAGTCCCACTCGCCGATGTATTCGCTGCCGTCGCTGTATTTGAAAGACCCATAAATCGCATCCTTGTTTCCTTCGTCCACTGGTAAACGTTGGGCTCCATTAGATTCAATTTTACGCAAAATATTAAATGAAACTTACTCGATGCCATCCTTACAGCTATCCTTGCAGTCGCGACGTTGACAGAGTACTGAACAGTTAACAGGATTATTTCTGTGTATATAAGAGACATAAATCTAATTAGCAGGGTTTACACGGGGAGATGGACAAGCATAGACAAATAATCGATAATACAAAACATCATAAAAATAAGTTCAAGCCAAATAAATCAAGAACGTAAAGAAACGAGTGTATTTAATTTTTGTCAACGAGTTGACCATATACCCTTACACAACAAAAGTAAGAATTAAATGTCATAACTTCCTAGAAGTAATCGTGTTTCGTGTACAAGATTTATTGATACATTTGGTCTTTAGGAGCTCCAACTAAACCATCTAAGGTGTTTTAATATTGCATGTAAGGCTAATGGCGTTCCGAGTGTGCAACACAATACAACTGATGAAAGAGAAAAAGGTTTTTGTTTTGTTTTTTAGGAGCTGAGTCTTACGTTAGCATGGGAAGCAATGGTGGTAGCTCGTCTAGCGGCTTCAAGAGCAATATCGTTAAGAATGACTGGTGGAGTGACTGGTTCTTTGGTCCACATTTTGGACAAAACCCACTGGAATCCATTGGAAGCCTGATAAAAATTATACATTATAGCAATTATTGGTGGATTTCTAATAATAACAATGCAAAATCACCTTGGTGCAATTTTTCTTAAAGCGGTCATAGATGAAAGCCTCAATTGGTCTTCTCAGTGTTCCAATATGGAACTGTGACTCAATCCAGGCCTTTCTTTGCACAATAGTTTGTTGGGGGTTTGTTGGATCTTGGTGATATTCTACTTTCTCGGTGATGCTCTGAAAATATTAGATTGTTAAAGATTAATAATGGTACACATTTAATCAGTCAAATCACAATAAAGCAAACTGAAAACATACCACTATCTTGCTGTAGCCAATATTTCGGGTGTATGTTGTTAGAGTTTGGGTCTTTGGATCAACAATTGACTCCTCAATAATTCCTACAAGAGAATGAGGAACAAACTTGTCTGCCCAGCGTGGGCCTTGACCAGTTTTGGTGAGGAATCTGATAGAACGTAACTTCCCAGATACCACTTCTCTCTGAACGGTGTCCTCTGTCAAAACATGCTTACTGCCAAATGCATACACATTAAGTGGATGGGAAGATAAGGAAGTCACATACACTTTAGTTACCTGTATGGGTTAGGATAGCGCTGCCAAAAAGATTGGACGACCTGGTCCCACGGATGCTTTAATACTATTCCCATCTCATAGAACTTCATCTTGAATGTGGAACTTTAAATTCGAAATCTACCGAATGTTTGGAAAGCTTATTTTCCTTGTATAGCAACAGAGCTATTTGAGATCAGCACATGTAACGAACGAGGTGAGCAAAACAACATGCCCGGCAGCGATCGACTGTGTCTGAGAAGGCCGACGTCTGTCCTTGATGTTGTCGGCCATGAATGGCATCGTCGCATAAACTTAATCATTACTTCACTTCACTGGGCGACTACTGAAAAAAAAAAAAAAAAAAAAATTAACTAATATAAATGGATTATACTAAATGTTTTTAAAAAGATTTTAATATAAGTATTATTAAATATTACTTTACATTTTAAAAAGTGGTGCTTACGTTGCTTTCAAAGAGTGTGAACGTGATTGATAGCAACTAATAGAAACAAAACATGCGTAATCTTTCAATCACCCGACGAGCAATGAGAATATTACATGTCTCGGTCCAAATTCCATTGCGTAAATCGATAAACTTGGAAAATAACATAACAGTAAAAAACTTTTGTAAGGCAAAGCAATAGGACCCACCCCCCAAAAAAGGACATTTTTTTTCAATGGCAATTCAGAGATAAGTTACCAAGAATTTCACGGGATTACATCAAGCAGACACATTTTTTTAGATACCCATTGATACAACGGATTTCGTTCGGCGGTGTATAAACAACGGGCATTTCCGTTCAGTTTGTCAGTAAGCTTGAACTTTGTTGGACGCACTAACGACACTTTTAAAAGTAGCAATTTTTATATTGATTAGTTTTACTAACTCGTACTACCATGACGATGGATTCTCAAGTCAAAGTGGACGCAGTAGTATCAAACAACTCAGGCGCTGACATAAATCCAAACACCATTCCAATACGGTAAATGCTGGTAATATATTGACTCTGACTATTTTTGCTCTAACTGGAATTATGTTTTGAAATAATTGTTTCCAAGTGAGGAAGATAATGAACCCATTCCTGTCCCCGTAAATAAAACTGACGAGCTTTACAAAATGGATCACGAAAAGCGAGGCTATGCCTTAATCTTTTCTCATGAAAATTTTAATTCAAATTTAGAATTGAATTCACGACCTGGCAGCCACAAGACAGCTGAGAATCTGAGAGACGCTTTAATTCAATTGAAGTTTGAAGCTGAAATCTTTTCCGATTTCACGTACGAGGAAATAAAAACAAAAGTTAACGATCGTAAGTAGACTCATAATAATAGAATGAAAAATAGAAAGCGGATTAGAGCGAATAACTTTTTTTAAATCTACAGTCTGTAGCAGGGAAGACGATCTGAGGAAAAGCGATTGCATTTTAATTATCGTTATGACTCATGGTCTTTTTAACGACCATTTATACTCCAAAGATACGCATTATCCTTCCAATGATTTGCGACTGCTCTTCATCACCAAGCAATGTCCAAGTTTGGCAGGAAAACCTAAACTGTTCATTTTTCAGGTTTGCCGCATATCAAATGAATCAAAATAAAGTAAATGTGTTTCATCATTCATCAACAGGCTTGCAGGGGTAATCAACAAGACACAGGAACAAAGGTGATGCAATCAATGCAATCCATTGCAACACAAACTGACGGACCGTTGTCTAAATCCAAGAATGTTGTTTATAGACTACCAGCCCACGCCGATTTCTTAACTGCATATTCTACGGCTCCAAGTAAAGATAAGCATTTTGATAACGAATTATGAACTTGATTCAACCCATTTCTCCTAGGACACACTGCTTACCGGAAACCATTTATCAAAGCCTTTTGTGAGGAACTGTCCTCTCAACAGGTAATAGAGGGGAAAATAGATTTCCTTTCGATGTTGACCAACGTGCAGAGAAAAGTTGCCCTTGGATTGAACGACGGCGGAACAAAGCAGATTCCGAGCGTGACTAGCACCTTGACGCGAAAAATCTTTTTTTAAGATTAATGCAGATGCGCATTAAATGCTGGATTTGTATTTTCAGCCAATACATATGCATAAAAGTGGTAATTGTTCTTTTAACTTTAAGTACCGGTACTAAGGTCAAATTTATCCAATCTGACTGTAAACTGTTAGTACCATTTGGGTCCTTTCTCTTTCTTCCGTCGATGCTTCTTTTTGGCTTTTTCTGGTTTTGTGGTTTGTAATTCTTGAACTTGTCGTTGCTTCGCCAATGCATCGCCAGCTATGAGCTAACAAACAGAAAAATAATAAGATTACGCCAAAACCGTATGTTGTGAGTCTATGGAGGTTGCGTACCTGTTCTTCGTTGTCCTTACAAAATTGCCCAACTTGAAGATTAAAGTATGACGTGTGATAATTCATGTCGAACGAGCGAAGTGAAAAATGACTCCACCCACATTCGTATTGTTCGTTGTACATGAATCTTCCACGACACTCTTTGTATGAGCTGTTGTAGTCGGAAGCATCGATATAAAAAACTTCAGTGCCATGGTGATACGGAGCTAGTCTGAAAAAGGAAACGGTTCGTGAGGGATAGTGAGGAATCGCATCATATCCGTTAACTACTCTGATGTTATTAGTGACATAGCGACCGTGTATAGTCGCGTATTCCACATCACCGGCTCTGGGCGCTCCAAAGGTATACAAGAACAACTGATTAGTGGGAATGTGATCGTAGTATGACATCCATAGACTTGCAAGCGATGCCAGTGCCCCACCGAGAGAATGCCCAGTAACAAGAATCTTGTAGCCGGGATATTTTTCATACATTTGAACAATATCTCGTTCCAATCCAAAATTCCACAATCTCATGAACGCTTTGTAATAATAATCTTGCACTCGTCCCTCTTCGATAAATTTCGTTTTGATAATATTGAAAGTCCCTGTCAGTTGAGCAAAGACCTGTGACCAGGTAACCGATCCTCTAAAAGCTACAACAAGGGTTTGTTCAGAATGGGTTATGGCAATGTACGCCTCGCAGAGGTTCGTATCCAACCAATGGCATTTCACTGAATATTCGCTAATGACTTCAAATTGTGACTGTGGTATCAAGAAGGTGAGGCACAGCGAAGGCAAAAAATAAGTTGCAGTGGAGGCGGCCAGAGCTTTGTAACTTAATTCAGGATCGTATCGATAACTTGAGAATAATGGGAAACTGCACAATTTCTGCCAGTCTTTCACTCTATCGTGCAGAATTTCGGATTCGAAACAAGGATTTCGCATTGACATGTAAGCGTGACACTGGTTGTTCTTGCGACACCACCTGCAGCTCTGACCGAGCCACCACGATTTTTCATTGATACATTCGCTACATGATGTCAAGTCGTCGCACAATTTATAGGATGAAACAATTTCAATTACACCCAACACAACAATAATTGTTAGGCAACTGGCGATTCGCTGCATTTTTCTATAACTTTTTAATTCCCCCATCACTTGAATAATAGGTAATAATATAAATTTTGTGTCCAATAAAAAAAGATATGGATCAGAAGGATCATGACACAATCGACTTTAAAAGCAGGCAAACGGAGTTTGCTGGTTAAAAGTCCGCAGGGTAAGCCAAGATAATGATACGTAGGCTACATTTCGAATCAAAGTTCAGTATCGGTGGAAAATCTAGCGATTATCACGTCTAGGTATAATATCGGTTATTGGCATTATCCGGCCTGATCTGTAGTCGTTCTACATATTTTTGAGTTTTGAGTTATTTAACGAACCCTGACTGAGTAAAAAAAATGGCAAAAGAAAACGTCAACCACCTAGCTCAGGAATAACCATACTCCGTACTATATCACGATTTAATATCAAAGCCACCAAATAGTCAAATAGTAAGAATAGTATATTTTTTCGTACCTTTAAGCCAGGGAAATACGGCCAGGCATCCACTCTCCATCCATCCCCAGAAGAGTTGAATCAGACGGGATAGGAAAAAGGGCGTCCACGTGAATACACCGACATCGGTAGTTTCTCCAATCAAACGGGAGACTGTTTATCTAAATAAAAAATTAAAAAATGGGTTACAATAACTATTGACAGAAACAACAAGTAAGGAAAAGTTGCTAATGAAACAGTGGGTAAACCATAATTGTTAATAAATGGAGAATTTAAGGTTTCCACGTAATACACTGAATTTATGCAAGTCATGCATCATCAAAATATCCAGCAGTTGTGATGATACCATCACTATCCTAGCGATGATACTGATATTGTTGCTGAGGGTCAGGTAAATACCAGCACACGAAAAACTTGCGTATGATGTTATGATGGCTGGCTCAGGCCTCAAATCTGCACAAGGGAGAAGGTTACAGTGCAAACAAACTGCCATGCATCGACAGGTGGCTTACATGATAAATGCTAATAAGGAACTAACATTTCACAAATAAGTAAGGTTCCCGTTTAACTCTTAGAGCTCCCATAATCATCCCATAAGTATTCTTATTATTTACCTGCCAAACAGCATGGAGTAGGCATGGAAGGTCATCATGGTTCTAAGTTCTAACCATGGTTCTAACTCTAATCGGCTCTAATAGCTATGACCGATTGAATTTGATATTCATTATTATATCCTGTAGAAACGGGCAAGTCATCCTGCTTACCCTGCGCGAGTAAAAATACACGGCTGCAACGCTCCGTTGTACGCGTAATATACTATAGCGCCAACTAATAAAAAAGGCATATAATTAAAGGATAAAAAAAAAAACAATTTAGATTTAACCATAAAAACAGATTTTTTTTATAAACCATAATTGAGAATGACATTTTTTTATGCGTTGAATTGATTAACAATAGGAATGTTGGATAACTTTGTAAATTGTAAAACAAATTTTATCTAGTGAAGTCTAAGGGCCTAAGTGAAGTCTAAGTGTCTAACATTAGAAAATTCAAAGATGAGTATGGTAGACTAGATTAGTAACTTAGTACTATCGATTTGGCTTATTTTCCGCCCCACTGAGCCATAGGTCCATTGAAAGGATACTTGATGCATTTAACCGAATATGCTGCAACTTTTTCTAGCGCTCCGATTCCCGCATGAAATTCTTTAAGATTAGTGATTAGGGAATTCATCAAGTAATTCAGGAATCAATTGAGAGTTCTGGTCCTAACCTGGATCAACAACTCATACATCACAAATGTATAGGTTATCTTTAAAAAAAATTCAATAATTAAAAAGGTTACATTGGCAATTAAAAGTCTAAAAAGAAAATTTCACCAGGCTGATGAAACTTCATGACTCCTCCTCAGTCTTGGCTGCCATGTTATGCATGCGACCCAAATATTTCAGAATGGAAAAAATTTGTGAAAGCTTGACATCTCCATCAATGTAGTAGGGGCACTATAATAAAGACACATGCCATTAAAAAAAATCATCTGCATTCACCACATCACCAACATGTTCATTAAATAGCAGATATATTTACATTCGGGAAATCCAGACCATAAGGGGAAATTTGTTGTTCAACCACTCACTCGGGTCATAGTCGGGAGCCGGTCCAACATTATAACGCTTCTCGTCATACTCAACCCCGGCATGGGCCAAAAGAAGTCGAATAGGTTGCATGTACTATTATATTTACACCAAAATTGTCAAACACAGTTTCGAAAACGATTTAGACATACACAGTTGAATGTTCTTTTGTTAACTTACGAATATTCCAATAACCAGTTTTGACAGCCATGATAAAGTCAGGTGAAGTTGCTGTACTGTACTGTAGACGTTCTTCTCTCAGGAGTCGAATCGCTCGAATGACTCACGACTCACGAGTCACGACTCAGTAAGCCTGTGCGCTTAGGAAATCGATTACAAAGTTAAGGGATGGGAAGGGGCATAATACAATGTGTTAACGGATAAAGCGATTGATGCGCAATTGCGCATTTCCAATGTTTAGACGAAATGTTAATAATTCCTATCCAAAATTATGAATACTTTAGTTTTCAACAATCGAGTACAACCTGATACTGTGGATAGTCATAAATGTACTGTATCTTGCATGACAAACGCGACCTGCGTAACTCGAAATACACGGCCGCAAGCCTGCAACGCTCCATCTGGTTCCGTTTATAGAGTAATGCACAAAGAATCTTTATGAACAGTAATCAATAAGAATAACATTTTTCGTTAACGTTGTATTGCCCATTAACAAGGAATGTTGAATAACTTTATAATACAAATTTATCACGTAAATTCTAACAAAAAAAAAAGATTAAATTCACAGAAGATAGTGGTGTGTACCATAGATGAAACATTTGTTTAGTTTCCACCCCAGTGGGCCGTAGGTCCATTTAATGGATACGTGATGCATTTATCCGAACTAAGGTAGGCCGCGACTTTCTCTAGCCCTGCGATTCTGGCTTGAAATTCTTTCAGATTAAGGAATTCATCAAGTAACCCAGGAATCAATTGAGAGTTCTGGTCCAACAACTCATAGATTACAAAGTCAATGTAGGTAATCTTTAAAGAATTCAATTATAAAAAAAAATTAAGAAAAATATATAGGCTACTGAAGGTTTTAAATGAAAATTTCATCATACATTCTGTCCTGCAAAATACAGATGACTCCCCAGAAAGGTGGAAACTTCTTTTAACTTCACTGGGGCATTTTTCAAGTATTCTGGTTTCATTTTTTCCTGTACAGTTGATAACGACAATAATAAGAATGGTCAACATAAAAAATAGAGAAAGTTGATATATATTACTCACAAAATCAGCAATGTAGCATAGTGTTGACCACTTTGTACGCATATCAATGGCCTCTGCCTCTATCAAGTCCATTCTGATTTGCTCCTCCTCATTCTTGGCTGCCATGTTATGTTTGCGCCCCAAATACTTCAGAATGGCAAAAGTTTGTGAAAGCTTGACATCTCCATCAATGTAATAAGGACACTAATGATACAAACAGCATCTTTTTCTTCATGTTCATTAAATGGCATGTTTAAAGATACCTACATTTGGGAAATCCAGACCAAGGTTAAATTTGTCGTTAAACCACTCACTCCTGTCGTAATCGGGAGCCGGTCCAACATTATATCGCTTGTCCTCATACTCAACCCCGGCATGGGCCAAAAGAAGTCGAATGGGTTGCATGTACTAATATAATATTTACACCAAAATTTTCAAACACAGTCTTGAACACAGTTTAGAAAACAAAGTAGTACATAAGAATAACACTTGAATGCTATTTCATGTTTACTCACCCCACGAATATTCCAATAACCAGTTTTGACAGCCATGATAAAGTCAGGTGAAGTTGCTGTACTGTACTGTAGACGTCTTCTCTCAGGAGTCGAATCACTCGAATGACTTATTATTGCACGACAGAGCAGAGAAGAGAACTGCTAATCAACTGAAAGTTTTAGGCGGTTTAAGCCTTTAAGGTTAAGGTAAGGACTACAGCAGTCGGGCCCGCTTGCCTGGGGAAATGCTCACCCTCCCTCCTTTCTCTCTCCTGTGTATCTTCTGCGTCAAGACAAGAAAAAATTGACAACGGATTTTGTATTAATATAGAGTATAGACTTAATTTGCGCCTTCTTAATGAATAATCATTTTATTGCAAAGTGAGCATATTTTGTCGCATCTTGATGAATAAGAACGCGGCATCAGAATTTTATTATTACCTATATCAAAGGTGTAAGCTTAGCTCGATTAATTCCCGAAACGCCATAGATATTTCCACTTTCGCGCAATCTATAAGTACACATTTATTATAGGGTCATTTAACGAAGCTTTAACTGTCCATTTCATGAGAAATTCTTGGCTTGCGGCTTCTAGTAACGGTTGGCCTTGTTGCTGGAATGGTGGTACTGTTGCCCACTGACAGCCAGAGTGCCAGGTTGACCGCACGGCAACCTATGTTACCCGTAGACTGTTAGACAAGAGACTCATTTATGGAAGAGTTAATCATCTCTACTCAATCGAAAGTAAACTTTTTAAGTACAAATATAAGGTAAACTGAAGTGATGGAGGCGTAGCAATAGGAACAGGTGACGTTCGTGTATTATTAGACTTTTACGTAGGCAGTGATGTATTAATCAATACAATCTGCATGGCCCAACAAAGTTCACAAAGAGGAATGTTTAAAAAATAATATTTTCATGTTTTTTTACGCCATTTTCTTTGTCCGACCAATAATCGTCCCTGTAGTGCCTCCTTTGCTCAGTTCTTCCTTTTGAATGTAATCAAACTTGTTGGAATTATTGGAATTATCAAGGCACGCCCACACAACCGCTCTCCCCCTTTTTTACCTGAAATTTTACATTTAAGGAATTTTACATTTATTCCCGCTGGCTTTTCACAATTTGGACTATGTGTATGTGTAGCTACAGTCGATGTTTGATTGAGAGCTATGCGTTATTGAATAGTTTTATTTCATTTTTTCTGATGTTGTTGTTACAGGTGCACGAGCAAGAATTTGGCAGTGATTCGGCGAGCGGCTGGGTCAACGGAACTTTTTACCTCCTTAACTTTTATCCTTTCATGGGCCAGAGTTCGGGCAATTATTCAATATTACCCGAACGCCAGCCCATTCACGGTCAGCCAATTAACATTTCTTCAGCAACAACACACTGATCCTGGACCAGTTTTTTGACGACGGCAACGCAGGTATAATTAACTTTTATCGGGAAAATATTTAATTTTCGACAGTTTTTCTTAATTGAAACGCAAATTTTTTCTGGGTTTTCTATTCAGATCCTGATATCACTCGAGGCGATGGAGTTTACTCTCGTTATTTCGGTAAATACTTAAGAGGCACTGGAACTTATTCCATCACACTATCCGTCGACGCCATGGATGGAAGGATCCGCACATCTCCGTCCTCCAAACACATTGGTAATTTCGAATTAGATTGAATTTAAAAATGGAATCAGCTTTTTTTTAATTTGAATTTTCTCTCAAATAGATTCAATGGAATGCTGCGGGAAGCGTGATTCGAGTGCCACTGGAATGCTGGAACGCTGACAGGAGCTTTTAGTCCACTGGTTCCGGGTGAAGTTATCAGCGCCGGAAGTAGCCAATTTGTCAGCTCTTCATCCTCAACAGCCAACTCGTCAACTTTTGGACAAGAACCGGAAGCTTTGGACATTCTTCCACCGTCTCGAGTCACCGATCTGCGCGTTCATGTCGAATCGACAACTCAGCGAGTCACGTCAGGACCGCCGTCGGGTCGGCGACGATTTCGACATTGTTGCATTCTTATAATTGCAGCTGGCACGTACGAACTGCGATTGGCCTAAAAAAAAACTTGGCTCAAAGTGCCGTCGACGTTCCAGCAAGCCGAAGCTCTGCCGGCCCCGACTCCGCGTCTCAGTGGCGACCATTATAAGAAATCAATAAAAAATTCGATTTAAATTTTTCAAGTAAAATAACATTTTTAAGGGAATGTTACCTGTGCCAATGTCGAAATCGTCGCCGACCCGACGGCGGTCCTGACGTGACTCGCTGAATTGTCGATTCGACATGAACGCGCAGATCGGTGACTCGAGACGGTGGAAGAATGTCCAAAGCTTCCGGTTCTTGTCCAAAAGTTGACGAGTTGGCTGTTGAGGATGAAGAGCTGACAAATTGGCTACTTCCGGCGCTGATAACTTCACCCGGAACCAGTGGACTAAAAGCTCCTGTCAGCGTTCCAGCATTCCAGTGGCACTCGAATCACGCTTCCCGCAGCATTCCATTGAATCTATTTGAGAGAAAATTCAAATTAAAAAAAAGCTGATTCCATTTTTAAATTCAATCTAATTCGAAATTACCAATGTGTTTGGAGGACGGAGATGTGCGGATCCTTCCATCCATGGCGTCGACGGATAGTGTGATGGAATAAGTTCCAGTGCCTCTTAAGTATTTACCGAAATAACGAGAGTAAACTCCATCGCCTCGAGTGATATCAGGATCTGAATAGAAAACCCAGAAAAAATTTGCGTTTCAATTAAGAAAAACTGTCGAAAATTAAATATTTTCCCGATAAAAGTTAATTATACCTGCGTTGCCGTCGTCAAAAAACTGGTCCAGGATCAGTGTGTTGTTGCTGAAGAAATGTTAATTGGCTGACCGTGAATGGGCTGGCGTTCGGGTAATATTGAATAATTGCCCGAACTCTGGCCCATGAAAGGATAAAAGTTAAGGAGGTAAAAAGTTCCGTTGACCCAGCCGCTCGCCGAATCACTGCCAAATTCTTGCTCGTGCACCTGTAACAACAACATCAGAAAAAATGAAATAAAACTATTCAATAACGCATAGCTCTCAATCAAACATCGACTGTAGCTACACATACACATAGTCCAAATTGTGAAAAGCCAGCGGGAATAAATGTAAAATTCCTTAAATGTAAAATTTCAGGTAAAAAAGGGGGAGAGCGGTTGTGTGGGCGTGCCTTGATAATTCCAATAATTCCAACAAGTTTGATTACATTCAAAAGGAAGAACTGAGCAAAGGAGGCACTACAGGGACGATTATTGGTCGGACAAAGAAAATGGCGTAAAAAAACATGAAAATATTATTTTTTAAACATTCCTCTTTGTGAACTTTGTTGGGCCATGCAGATTGTATTGATTAATACATCACTGCCTACGTAAAAGTCTAATAATACACGAACGTCACCTGTTCCTATTGCTACGCCTCCATCACTTCAGTTTACCTTATATTTGTACTTAAAAAGTTTACTTTCGATTGAGTAGAGATGATTAACTCTTCCATAAATGAGTCTCTTGTCTAACAGTCTACGGGTAACATAGGTTGCCGTGCGGTCAACCTGGCACTCTGGCTGTCAGTGGGCAACAGTACCACCATTCCAGCAACAAGGCCAACCGTTACTAGAAGCCGCAAGCCAAGAATTTCTCATGAAATGGACAGTTAAAGCTTCGTTAAATGACCCTATAATAAATGTGTACTTATAGATTGCGCGAAAGTGGAAATATCTATGGCGTTTCGGGAATTAATCGAGCTAAGCTTACACCTTTGATATAGGTAATAATAAAATTCTGATGCCGCGTTCTTATTCATCAAGATGCGACAAAATATGCTCACTTTGCAATAAAATGATTATTCATTAAGAAGGCGCAAATTAAGTCTATACTCTATATTAATACAAAATCCGTTGTCAATTTTTTCTTGTCTTGACGCAGAAGATACACAGGAGAGAGAAAGGAGGGAGGGTGAGCATTTCCCCAGGCAAGCGGGCCCGACTGCTGTAGTCCTTACCTTAACCTTAAAGGCTTAAACCGCCTAAAACTTTCAGTTGATTAGCAGTTCTCTTCTCTGCTCTGTCGTGCAATAATAAGTCATTCGAGTGATTCGACTCCTGAGAGAAGACGTCTACAGTACAGTACAGCAACTTCACCTGACTTTATCATGGCTGTCAAAACTGGTTATTGGAATATTCGTGGGGTGAGTAAACATGAAATAGCATTCAAGTGTTATTCTTATGTACTACTTTGTTTTCTAAACTGTGTTCAAGACTGTGTTTGAAAATTTTGGTGTAAATATTATATTAGTACATGCAACCCATTCGACTTCTTTTGGCCCATGCCGGGGTTGAGTATGAGGACAAGCGATATAATGTTGGACCGGCTCCCGATTACGACAGGAGTGAGTGGTTTAACGACAAATTTAACCTTGGTCTGGATTTCCCAAATGTAGGTATCTTTAAACATGCCATTTAATGAACATGAAGAAAAAGATGCTGTTTGTATCATTAGTGTCCTTATTACATTGATGGAGATGTCAAGCTTTCACAAACTTTTGCCATTCTGAAGTATTTGGGGCGCAAACATAACATGGCAGCCAAGAATGAGGAGGAGCAAATCAGAATGGACTTGATAGAGGCAGAGGCCATTGATATGCGTACAAAGTGGTCAACACTATGCTACATTGCTGATTTTGTGAGTAATATATATCAACTTTCTCTATTTTTTATGTTGACCATTCTTATTATTGTCGTTATCAACTGTACAGGAAAAAATGAAACCAGAATACTTGAAAAATGCCCCAGTGAAGTTAAAAGAAGTTTCCACCTTTCTGGGGAGTCATCTGTATTTTGCAGGACAGAATGTATGATGAAATTTTCATTTAAAACCTTCAGTAGCCTATATATTTTTCTTAATTTTTTTTTATAATTGAATTCTTTAAAGATTACCTACATTGACTTTGTAATCTATGAGTTGTTGGACCAGAACTCTCAATTGATTCCTGGGTTACTTGATGAATTCCTTAATCTGAAAGAATTTCAAGCCAGAATCGCAGGGCTAGAGAAAGTCGCGGCCTACCTTAGTTCGGATAAATGCATCACGTATCCATTAAATGGACCTACGGCCCACTGGGGTGGAAACTAAACAAATGTTTCATCTATGGTACACACCACTATCTTCTGTGAATTTAATCTTTTTTTTTTGTTAGAATTTACGTGATAAATTTGTATTATAAAGTTATTCAACATTCCTTGTTAATGGGCAATACAACGTTAACGAAAAATGTTATTCTTATTGATTACTGTTCATAAAGATTCTTTGTGCATTACTCTATAAACGGAACCAGATGGAGCGTTGCAGGCTTGCGGCCGTGTATTTCGAGTTACGCAGGTCGCGTTTGTCATGCAAGATACAGTACATTTATGACTATCCACAGTATCAGGTTGTACTCGATTGTTGAAAACTAAAGTATTCATAATTTTGGATAGGAATTATTAACATTTCGTCTAAACATTGGAAATGCGCAATTGCGCATCAATCGCTTTATCCGTTAACACATTGTATTATGCCCCTTCCCATCCCTTAACTTTGTAATCGATTTCCTAAGCGCACAGGCTTACTGAGTCGTGACTCGTGAGTCGTGAGTCATTCGAGCGATTCGACTCCTGAGAGAAGAACGTCTACAGTACAGTACAGCAACTTCACCTGACTTTATCATGGCTGTCAAAACTGGTTATTGGAATATTCGTAAGTTAACAAAAGAACATTCAACTGTGTATGTCTAAATCGTTTTCGAAACTGTGTTTGACAATTTTGGTGTAAATATAATAGTACATGCAACCTATTCGACTTCTTTTGGCCCATGCCGGGGTTGAGTATGACGAGAAGCGTTATAATGTTGGACCGGCTCCCGACTATGACCCGAGTGAGTGGTTGAACAACAAATTTCCCCTTATGGTCTGGATTTCCCGAATGTAAATATATCTGCTATTTAATGAACATGTTGGTGATGTGGTGAATGCAGATGATTTTTTTTAATGGCATGTGTCTTTATTATAGTGCCCCTACTACATTGATGGAGATGTCAAGCTTTCACAAATTTTTTCCATTCTGAAATATTTGGGTCGCATGCATAACATGGCAGCCAAGACTGAGGAGGAGTCATGAAGTTTCATCAGCCTGGTGAAATTTTCTTTTTAGACTTTTAATTGCCAATGTAACCTTTTTAATTATTGAATTTTTTTTAAAGATAACCTATACATTTGTGATGTATGAGTTGTTGATCCAGGTTAGGACCAGAACTCTCAATTGATTCCTGAATTACTTGATGAATTCCCTAATCACTAATCTTAAAGAATTTCATGCGGGAATCGGAGCGCTAGAAAAAGTTGCAGCATATTCGGTTAAATGCATCAAGTATCCTTTCAATGGACCTATGGCTCAGTGGGGCGGAAAATAAGCCAAATCGATAGTACTAAGTTACTAATCTAGTCTACCATACTCATCTTTGAATTTTCTAATGTTAGACACTTAGACTTCACTTAGGCCCTTAGACTTCACTAGATAAAATTTGTTTTACAATTTACAAAGTTATCCAACATTCCTATTGTTAATCAATTCAACGCATAAAAAAATGTCATTCTCAATTATGGTTTATAAAAAAAATCTGTTTTTATGGTTAAATCTAAATTGTTTTTTTTTTTATCCTTTAATTATATGCCTTTTTTATTAGTTGGCGCTATAGTATATTACGCGTACAACGGAGCGTTGCAGCCGTGTATTTTTACTCGCGCAGGGTAAGCAGGATGACTTGTCCGTTTCTACAGGATATAATAATGAATATCAAATTCAATCGGTCATAGCTATAGAGCCGATTAGAGTTAGAACCATGGTTAGAACTTAGAACCATGATCTATAAATTGGTTTATAGTTAATTAGCTGTTAAGCTAGTTTTAATTGCAAACACGGAAACATCCTACCCACCAGTGGTGAGAATGGGTGAAATTTTGGCGATTTTCGCAATGGCTTTATTTGTAATGGCTTTGTTGCTTTGGGAAATTTTTCGTCTTCCGTTACGTGGTCATGGTCACATGTTTTGGTAACTTATTCAGTCGAAAGACCGAAACCCAAACATGGCTTCGGCTTTCATTTTCACTCTTATGCGATACAAATAAAGTTTCATTTTAAACCTCAAATCATCTTTACTTGTTTTGTCATTCATTTTTCTCAGACAAAAGCGGATTTTCCATGCAATTAGCCTACCACAATCAAGATAAAAGTCAAAATTCAATTCCGCTTTTAGAGGGGAAAAAAGATTCTAAGAATTATTCAAATTAGATCTGGCGCCGATGTAGGGTGTGTTTCGTTGCCAAGACATGCAGACACAATGTTTATTGAGTTTTGAAATAGTTTTTTGCTTGTCAACTTGTCATTTATCAATAAATAAAGTGCTGTGTTCAAATAATAAGTCAGTGGTGAATTGAAAAATGCTCCGAAATTTTCTCTCTCATCAGTCTAGAGCAATTTTGACATGGGCTCCCTACAGAAAGCCGGCCTTTTGGATTGTTTTTCTAGCCATCTTGCTTCCCTTCATCATTCCTGTCATTCACATGAACATTTTTTCAAGATTATGGAAACAATATAACAGAAAAATTGACAGAAAAACTTGCTCGTGCTCATGCTGGGATACTGTTTTCAAAGGTATTTCTGGTAACCAGGTGTAATTTGTGCAACGACTATAGTTTAATGTTTTTGTTACAGGGAACTATGAAGCAGGAATCAGTGGTTACAAACACATGTACTTCAATGCAACTGAACAGTCTGCAAAAATATGGTTATTAACAGTTCTCTATGTTATTGCTTGTTATGAATCACTAAAGTATCTGTTGCAGCTGTGGTGTAGGAAAGAGCTTCGTTACACCATGTTCATATTGTTTGCTAGTGTAGTTTACTCTCACTATTATTCATTTTGGGGTTATGTCAACTACTACAATGATGATTTCTATTCCCAATTTTATCATCAAATGTTCTTTTCCTTTACTGAAATTTGTAGCACATATTTCGTGCTGAAACTTGCTGATCTTAATGTTGAATTATCATCTGGCAAATTACTTTTGATCATGGACATTGCAGTCCTTCATGTATTAACTGCTGGGTGGGATCAGTTTGTTACGAATGTAATCAAACAGGAAGGTGAACTGCATCAAGTGCTGAGGGACATTTTTTTCATGTTACCAGATCTTTTACATATTGTCATTGCCATTTATCAACTGTTCAAATTATCAAAAATAAAAAAAAAACCCGTGACGCACCTGATTTCAAATGAGCAGTTCTTTGGCTCTGTATTTCTTGTTTCTGCTTTATGGGTTGTATGCCTCACATTGTAAATGCTGTTGATATGTGGGTGGTGGATTAATTAGACTATCAAATTGTTGTTAAATAAAATTTTTCAAACTATTCAGGAAATTAAGAACGTATAACGACTTCAGGTCCTCCTCCATAATGTGAATGAAACAAGTGCCAAAGAGCGGCCGATAACTGCGCAAAATCAGAGGCTATTGACAAGAAAATCAAAAAATTCATTACGACCAATTTCAAATAAACGTGGTTAGACGCTATAACTTACATGGCCTTAAGATCCGGTTACCGTTCCGTAAAATAGTTATCGGTAAATTTTCCACCGGGCCGGGTAGTTCGGAGTCTCGATTCTTGACAAAATTTTCCCACTTGCGAAACCAATTCATAGCAATGGCATAAATAGGAACGGAGGACTTTTCATTTTGAAAATCTCTCTGCAACTCGAGAAAAGTGTCCAGCTCTTCTCTTCGTCTTTTATCCATCACTTCTTGCTTCTGTTGACAAATTGGGCACCTAAAAAGTCGATTGCAAGCGGGACCGCCACCAAATCTGACGCATAAACAAAATTTCATTCATTTTTCGCCCTACTAGACAGTTTTCTCTTGATAATTATTACCTCGTATGCAAAGCTTCCCAAACAACAGCACTGACTGGTAAACAAACTTCATCAAATCTTTCGATTTTCAACGGTTGAATGCCTCCATGAGGACACAAAAAATCTTGATTGTGTATAGGCCCTGGTTCAGCAAACGTCTTGAATTTACAGAACCACTTGCACGAAATGTAAAACTGCAAGAGACCTCCATCTGGAAAGATTTAAAATAACATATCATGCCTCGTTTGAGAACATTCTAATCGACGGTTTACTTGATCGCGCCTCTAGCTCCTGTTGGGTTAGATTGGCAATATGTCGCCTAAAATCTTCCATTTCGCTTGTTCTTCGCTTTTGATAGAACAGGACATAGGCTTGACAATTAGCAACTGTTTCAACCGATACCGGTCTGGCTGACGAGTCATCAAACTCCATCCACTGTGAGGAGGGTTCGTTCAAAGCATAACAGGTATAATGACCACCACCAGCTGTACCATGATGCACAATCACAGCCACCAAGTCGTAGGTGGTTATTTTAGAGGAACAGTCTTTCGCGAATAAAGCAGAATTATTAAAACATGTCTTTGTGGTTGAAAAATATGAATGAATGAGTTGTACCTCGACTTAGCCAAGGCTTCATATCCAAGCCACGAATTGGAAATGAAATGTGTGAGGAGATCTTAGAACTGAAGAGTGGCTCATGGCGGAAGCGTTTCAGGTGAATTGTCAAGACTTCTGGCAACACTTCTATCATTGAAAACTTGATTCCATTGCGCAGTTTTTTGCATTTCTCACAACTGTAAAATATTAATTTTTATAACTCTTATTTCGTTCAAGATAAGATAGTTTTTTTTTTAAGTTACCTATACATGTTGTCGCCTTTCAGTTCATCGGCACTAAAGAATGCAGACAAACAGTCATTAAGACGACCATTTGGTCCCCAGAACCAACCCCAAACGTAATTCCACATCCAAGACATCCAGCCCTATATAACAGTATATCAACAAATTCATCTCGACTGGTAGAATATGATTCATTTTCACAGTGCTTTACCTGATCTTCACCTTGGCTTTGTGTTTGGGGTACCGATTGATGAATGACAAGCAATTGCTCTCGGCTGGGAATCGGCAAAGAGAGATCTTGAAAAGTCTCCAATCGGTTAGAAATCTGAAAAATGTAAACGTGGATGTTACAAACCATTTCGATAAAAGACTATAAAATAGAAAAACGTACCAAATTGCAAGTTAGACACTCGACAGAACTAAGGATTTGTCCGTCAAAGACATCTGAAACAATACTACGAAATTTAATAGAAGAGCTAGCAGTTCCTTCAACAGAAGTGTTCCGAGGGGACGGAGATCTAAATAAGAATACAATTTAAAAGTTTCATTTTCCGAACAAGGGGGAAAAAATATTCAATTTACCGATCTAATGCATCGGAGAATTCACTATCTGATGAGCTTCTAGTCCTCTTGCGAGATCCAGAGTGATAGGTTGCATTTGAGCAGGATTGAGATGAGCCTTCGTCATCGCTAACTCCTGAATCACAAGTCAAATATGACTCTGATTCAGACTGTTCGGAATCTTCGTCTGAGAAATTTGTTTCAGAGACGCCCTCTGGCTCTTGGGCATCAAATACAGGTTCTTTATAAAAATATTAATAGCATTTTTTCCCGGCAAGCTACCTTATTAATAGAGTCATACCTTTCAATTCTTCGTGAAGCTGATCCATGAAACATCTGAGGAACTCTTGCGAGTCATGTTGTTGAAACCCGCGAAACATTTGAAATACCTACGTTTTAGATGGAAGTTTGTGAGAATTCCCAGACCAAAAGATATTTTTCATGTTTTTCTTACCAGTTTAACTGCATAAAGAACTGAGGTTGGTGCAATAGATGAGGGAGGATGCTCACTCCACACATTTTGTATTAGAGTTCTGTATGCTTTTGCTAATGAAGTTCTTTTGACTTCCTTGTCTTTATCTGTTGGAGAAAATGGGATGGTGATCAATAGCAAATGAATAAGGGGCCAAAGAAGAACTCATATACCTGTGGAAGGCATGCATTCAAGAAAGTACTGAGTCATGGGAGGCACATTCGATAAAGCTTGTAGGGCTGCATTCAAATAGCAAGTGTTTCCTAGGTTTTGGAGCCCAACAATTCCTGAATGGAAACCAAATTTTAATTTGCTGTTGGGTACCGAAATAACAATAATTGAATATACCCTGAGTCTCACATCTTAGTCTCATCAGCTGATCTGATGTGTTTTCTTGGGAAAACAAAGTCAACAGATTTTGACTGATGGCTGGGTCATTGTTTAGAGGCAACATTTCACCTTCACACTTGTAACACCAAATTCTGAAGGTAGTTAAATTCAAATGTAAGCAATGGTTATTGTAGTCCTGCAATAAGATACGATGGATAATCATAATGCACATATCAGATGGGAATCGAAATAATTATACACACTTGAAAGTGGTCACTGCTGTGGTCCTTGTGAGTCTCTCCACAGAGAATAAGATAGCATTTTGCTGTAATGTAAATGTTTGGTAATTATTTTGTTTTCATTAACAATTTAATATTTAAATTCATACAATGTAAACAAAGCCAGAGATTTCGTCCTGGAATCTGACATTCTTGACAGTGGGCCTGGATGAACAAACCAAAGAAAAATAAATGTGTTGGTTGTATTGATTTTGCTTGCCGTCAAGTGTGATTAAATTATTAAATGATAAGTATATTCTCACATCTTCCGTCACAAGTGAAGTGAGACGAGTGAGCCCTTTAGAAACCCCGTTGAGATTTGCTTTCGACGACAACTCCCCAAGTCCAGAGAAACTAGATTGTTCCGCGTGATCACAATAGCTCTTTTTTTCCATTTTTTGTACAGTTAAGTCCACGCAAATTTCATTTAAAACTGAGAGTTTACACAACCAAAAGATAACAGCCTCATTGACCAGGTAACGTCAAGACTTCGAATTTCGAGATCCAACCTGAGAGATATGATCTGTAAACGTATTTCCATCTGGCGTTCAATTGTGCAACTACACGGATCATCTGAAAATTGCGGAAGTTATTTGAATAAAAAATGCTGATCAATAAAATAAAAAGTTGTGTTTAACTGGTTTAAAAAATTGAATTAAACTTTAAAACATTTTTTGACCGTAGCAGTGTAAAATTCGGATAGTAATTGTTTGTTCATTGTATAATTGAATAAGGCGTTTGGGATTTTGTTAGTCTCAAACAAGATATGTTAAAAAAAGGAATTCATAATGACAGAAGGGATTGAGGCCAAGTTGACAAGCGCAAAAAAAGTAAAGGCTGAACTGAGGTCTTCCATGTTGGCAAAATCACATTTGCATCCCCTCGGTGGCATAATTCAATTAGGTTTCAAATAAAAGCTTTTTCTTGGCTGAACTATAGTGGCTCTATTGCGCAACACATTATTTGTGTTTTGCATAGGAAAAATGCAGCCCTTGATAATTGGATTACGTGATTCTGTGAACCGCCTAGCTCCTAATCGAATATAGGCAAAATAAGAAACCCTGAGGGGGGAGGGTCTCTACGCAGTCCGCTCAGCTCACGCAGTTTTTCCTTTCAGATTTCCACCGAAGATATCGTTCCGAGACATGCGAGAGCTATCGGGTTGAAAAACAATGTTACTTTTCTTCACGCCAGCATATCATTCGTCATCACCCAATACCCCTTGCCATGTAC
Source organism: Daphnia pulex (assembly GCF_021134715.1). Taxonomy (NCBI): domain Eukaryota; kingdom Metazoa; phylum Arthropoda; class Branchiopoda; order Diplostraca; family Daphniidae; genus Daphnia; species Daphnia pulex. The sequence goes on along the minus strand of NC_060018.1, from coordinate 185,660 downwards.
TACACGTAATTGTTACGGTTATACCTTGTCTAACGAGACTTGATTGGATCATGAGCGCAGCCCGTCGGGTATATATGAGCACGGGAATATAAACATATTGCGTGATGTGCTGAGCATATCGTCCAATTGCAGAAGGTGAATGATGGCGTGTTTTCCGTGGCACTGGTGTTTTAATGATGACATCGATAGGGATCGTTTTAAATACAATGAGGAAAAATAACAAGACGAGTCTAATGTGATTGTGTCTTGAAGGTAGTCTATCCTATTTAGGGAGATAAAGGGCGTCGTGAAATTGAAAAGATTGTCGGCACATGCGCCGTGAGTTTCTTGGTTCGTTCAATCAATAAATCGGTCGCAACAAAGGCACGTTCCTACCCGACTTTGCTTGCAATAGCAATAGCAGCTAGAGAGAGGGGGGGGGATTTATATCTAGGAGCCCAGCACAGTTGCCTGTGTGTGTTGTAGGGTAGGAAAGGCAGCAAAGGAGGATTTGCTGCTGCTGTTACATGTCTCTCTCATATATGTGTGTTGTTGCCCGCCAGCGGCTTGTAGTTGACTTTCAAGTCGAAGGCAAACGACACGCGCGCCCGTTCCTCTTCTGCTGCTGTTTGTGTATTCGTGACAAAACCAACGTGTGTTTTTATCAAGCTGTGAGTTTTTCGTTCAAAAACAAAGTGTCGAATTTTGTTTTCTTTCTAGAATTATTGTTATGGCTCTTTACCCCCCCCCCTTTATCTCAACTGCAGTTTGAACACGGAGGGTTGTAATAAAATAAACGCGGGCGACGGGGATTGTGTTTGGTGTAGTGGGGAATTGCTCGACCGCAGCGCAAACAAATTCCGCGTTTCCCCTCCGCGCGTCACTTTGACACAGTCTCCCGAGTCTGCACGTTGTGTAACATGAATAGGGTAGACGACACGACACGACACGCGTTGATTTAGTGTGCTGCACACACACATAGGCGCAAGTTGTTGACTCTCTCCATCAACGGCTGACAACGGCGGTTGTAGGCACCCAAAAAAGTTGGCCGTGTCAAAGATTTTTTCGTCCCAGTAGACGTGCAGGAAACTTTTGAATAATGCGCCGGATAATTATTCAAAGTCGGTTCAAGCCTCCTTGTGTTTTTTAATTAAGGAGCGTATATACAAGGAGCGGCGCACAAGTTCTCAATTTCCAATCCATTCACAAACATCTTGGGCCGCAAACTATTGAAAATTTAATCCGGATCAGTGCCAGCAAAGGGGTGGAAATGAATCTTTACTGAAAAGCTCTTCATAATAATAAAAGGGAGAAGCAGAAGGGCACTTACTTATTGTCTCCCCCCACCCCACACAAGAAACTTTTTGGTTTGAATATTTAAAAACGACGTGCTAGAGGACGTCCAATATTAACTAAGGCATTGTGTGTTCCCCCTCTAACGCCGAGCAGCGATTCATCAATGAACGATGAGACAAGACAAACAAAGCGGTTTACTTGTACTACCAATACACTAATCCTCCCTTTTATGGTCGTTTCTACAGTCTATAGTCTTACAACATAGTGTCGTAAATGTCCAGGCCATATAAAAACCCAATCCAAACATTTTCTCTTTTTTAATTGCAGAGCCAGAAGAGAAAATAATGGCCTTTCCGACGACGACGACTCACGCTAAACGGGACGCCATCGTTCTGCAGGCCAGCCGAGGTTTCGCTTCGGCCCCCAATTCACCGAGGGTCTTCCTCCAGTCCGGCACCACCAACGTCAATAAGCGCTCGGACGTAATGCAACTGATCCGTCACGCCGACAAAGCCGCCGCCGCCGTCGGCAGTAGTAGCCCTGGCACTAATGTCGAATCAATGCTCCAACGCATCTGCTCTTTGTTTCCAACCGCAAGGGAATACGACGTCAGAGAACTTTTGATCAAGTAAGTCCATTTCTTATTCTTTCTTATGGGAATTAAAGAGGAAAAAGAGATAAAAGAGTTTGAGCCAACAACTGAGACTGCCGATGATGATGCAACGGCGTGATCGATTGGCTTCGGCCAGCCGAGAGAGGCAAACGGCTGAGTGGATATCTCGCAGCAGCAAACAATAACAGAGACGCTCAACTCTCTCCGATGATGAACGTCTCGGCCAGTCGATCGATAATTCCCGCCCCTCTGCCATTGGATGGTCGAATTTCCCCTCTTCCTTTTGATTGTCAATGCACCTATTGAGGTGGAAAGACGGTGAAAGCGAAAAGTCTTTTTTTCTTTTCTACTCGGCGGAGTTTTTAAAAAGAGCGCCGTTTCCACTCGCTTGGAAAATGGGTAATAGTCGACAGTTGCTGCCGGCCGCCCGTTTCCGGCGGTTATTTTGTTTTTAGATTGGCGGCGAGATTCATCGTCGTGACATATTGATCCCTCCCCAAACGGGAGCTAGCTCTCTCCCTGCCAAAGCCAAATGTCATGTCTATATTTTCACGGTGGAGGGGATGTTGTCGTCGTCGAGTGGTGGCGTATTATTAGTAACTAAACGAGACGTGTGTACACTCTCACGTTGATTCTTTCCAGATACCATTACCGAGAAGCTGTGGTTGTCAGTGCGCTGCAAGTGCTCAAGTATCCGTTGACGATGCCCGGCCCTTCGTCGGTTGCCACTCCGCCTGCCCGACACCTGCCACCGACTTATTACGTGCCAGCGTCTCTTCACGCCTGGAGTGAGACGATGAGCGACAGTGGCAGAAACTCCAAACTCGGCGGAACCTTCTCCACCACCAGCAACACCCCACTGCATTCGCCATTGCCCAATCGACCCATTACCCATTCGCCCAAGATCAAATTAAAGTAATATTAACCGCTCTATATAATTGCTCCTTCCCAATGTTTTAATTACATAATAAAAAACCACTGCCGGCATCATTAGGTATTTGAAGAGCGTCTTCCCAGCGGCGGAGGAGAATTTCTTGCTGGATCTGCTGGTCGGGTAATGTCCGTTTCATTGTTAATGCCGGGGGTTCCTTTTTTATGGTCGAGCCCATTATTATTATTATTTCTATTGAACGTCGCATCAGGATGGACAATAACGTCAATACCGTGACGCAGCAGCTCCTGACACTGGGCCATCAAAAGAAAGATAAACCGACGCCCTTAACCCCACGACGCAGTCTACTCTCACCCACTCCCAGCGTCGTCGACAGAGAACCCGTTGTCGAGGAGGAAGAAATCATCGCCGTCAAGAAACTCCCCTCTCTCGCCGAAATGCAAATGAGTAATAAAATAGGAGCCAATAAATAGGAGCCAAACATTAAATTAATTCTATTCCGGCTCTTCCGGATATAAATAACGCAGTGAAAGACCAACTGCAGAAACTCTTTGTCGACGAAGAAGAAGCCGTCATTCAATTGGCTTTGGAGAGCTCCGATTACGACCTGGAAAAGGCCCAGGTGATCTTGTCAGCTTCTCAGGAGCGCGACGAGTCCTTCTCAATCATCAAGAACTTGACTCTCAGGTAGTAGGAAATTCATTTCAATTGTCAACAATCAACTTTGTGTTGATTTCTTGACTTATTAAATTGTGCATCCAGCGGAATCAAACACACGGTGACGCTGTCGTCGCTCAAGTCCAGCCCTTCTTGTATGTCCACCTTTAAAGATATTGCCAATCTTTACTCGCCGATGAAAGAGTTGGATCCCAACGACGTCGGATATCGTTGCAAACCGACGCTTCAACCCATTACGACGCCGACGTCGTCCCTATACCGTGGAACCAACCAATCTATTTTGGGGTAGAAATTAAACTGTTTTCACTGGACCTGACGACTAATGGAACCAGATTGTTTCTTTATGTTTCCAGTGAGAACTACGTCACGCCCAACGGTCCGCAACGCGCTCTGGCAAACGGCCCCAACGGCTCCCTGCGGCGTTCCATCACCAACAGCCCATTCTTGATGTCAGCTGAGCAGCGTGTGACGGCCCAAGGAACGAACCCGAGCAACCGACACGGTCCGAAAGTTACCCCTTGTACAAGTCTTTCTAGTTTCATCGCAGATAAATTCCAAAAGGAATCCATGCGGCGCTTGTAAGACAAAATACAATTAAGAAAAACTACCCCCGTCAACTTTCCACACTCATCGTCCAAGAGATTCTGTCCAAATTGAAATGCGTTTCTTATCTTTTCCGTTTGAATGAGCTGAAATTGTTTCTTTGATGTTGTCTATATTATTGTTGAATGTTTCCGTGGTTGCGAGTTTGTCTTTGCGGTCGAAAATTGTTTAGGACGAGCGTCCCCCTTCAATAATTTGTGAAAGTGATTATTATAGTCGTCTCCATTCATTTGAGTGATGTCGTGTGACAATAAGCAAATAATGAAATAGACAACACTGACCTCCCAATAATTCCCATAGACTGTGAGTTTCATTAAACTGAATTTCAATTGATTTCGAGCAAAGCTGAAAGGTATACTAATCTGATGCTAATCTGACTGGTATACTTGGAAAACGCATCGCAACATTCAGGAAAATCGAGTCAAACCTGTTTATTGATCCACGGTTATTATTAGTTGACTAATCAATTGATTTCATCAAAAATTATTTCAAGATTAACGTCAATGAATTGGCGGTCAATTTTGTAAACGAAATACTAGCACGATTGCAGAGGGCGTACGTCCCATTTGTGTTTTGCTAACTATTGACATTTCAGAACAAATAAAACAAACTGATTCAAACAAATGAATACTTTATACTAATTTCTTAAAGGTTTACCTTATCAAAGGACCCACACCAATGACTGAGGGTCGCTTTCGTATGACTTGAAGGAAAATTATACGTCCAGTTCGCAGAAAGAACTTTAAGGGAAATAAAAGTATTGATTAAAACTAAAAAAATGTATGTGTAACAAAGAACATTTACCTTAAAAGCAATGGGGTACAAAATTGAGAGTCCATCATCAATCACAGGATGAGGCCGCATTTGGGGAGGTGAAAATACCTAGCATATAACCAGGAGATTATTCAAAACAGGAGAAACTCGAAAATTGTCTATTCTAAGAAACCCATTTCCTATTAAAAGACAACATTGATTGATAAACGAAAAGTTGTTACCTAGTGAAAGCACATTATCCAACAAAAAAGAAATAGCTTTGTCAGCAAAAAGACTGCAGGTTATGCGATTTATAAAGAAAACCGAGCGACATATTGTCGACAGTTCTTTCATATATCACTTGAAAAATGATTCCCATCTTGGGAACCATTCGATTGCGTCTTTTTTTCTATTTTTGACATCGTAATAAAATAGCCAAGAAAAATGAATGTCGATTCGATTGACGTTTTTCATTAGTGTCTGCTGTTATTAAATGCCATTGCCATGGCAACGAAGCAGTGCTGCCACCTGTCAAAATCCGGAAATTGATCGAAATCGAAAAGACTATTATTCCGGAGTCAAATCAAACTCTAAAGTCAGATAACTCACGTTTTTTCATCCGCTTATTATCTGATTGTAAAGCCAACATGTACAGATTTGTTTATGCAACTCATCGTTATTCAAACAAAGAATCAAGATTCATTGTTAAAATTTCGAAATCGGAATCGGAGAGCTAGCAAAAAATTCTTTGATTTTGTGCAAGATAAATTAAAAATAATAAATAGTAATAGTAAATAATAAATTCAGAAACACGATCATTATTGTACCGCTTGCTTAAGCATTCTCAATCTTATCTTTTGACATTTCCTTATGGGTTAGATTTTAAAAAAGAAAATTTATTTAGGATGCAGGTTGCAGGCATAAAAATAGAGGTCAAACTCAAGAATTGCGTAATTAAAATAACTCAACCGCAAATGCTCATGTCTATAATACAGTTAAGTAGATTAGAGAAAAAACTGGCTGGGCAGAAAGCGATCCAGAAACGTGACGTGAAAAGGGCTTCTAAGGTATAAAGGCACAGACTGTGAGAGACCTATACTAGGGCTCGCGTTGCAAGCGTTGGCCTTCGGCTAAGTGACAGAGCTATCTTGAAAGAATTTTGTAATTAGGCAGTCTTGTTCTTGTGCTTCATTTTCTTGTCGTTATTTTTTATTTTATTGTACTCTGTATCTCTTCTACTTTTTTTAAACACTGATCATAATTTAAAAAAAGAAAACCGTTGCATTTATAAATTTTCATTTCGACAAAAATAAACAAATAAGAAATAAGGAAGAAGGACAAATTAACATTTTTAGCGGAAGTGAAATAAACTTTTTGTCGGGGCATTCCAAACCCGGTCCCATATACCTCATTTCTCGAAGTTTGGTGATACTTGATGAATACACTTTTCTGCCGTGTAATCAACCTCAGCTTCGGATTCCAAATCGAATAGAAGAATGCGCAAAATCTTCAGCGCCAATGGTACGCAAAATATATATGAAGGTTCCAGCAATGCTGAGGTGCAAGCACTTCCGCTTGAGAGTGCCACGTCTTACGTAATAAAAAGAATTAGTTAAAATGAAAGGTAGTGGAAGTTGCCTTTAAAGTTACCTTTCAGGGCCATGAAAAGACTTTCTCCCTCGACGTAGGCGAAAGAAAGGTTTACACAACCTGGGTAGGAGTGTTCAGGATCTCAGTTTCGTACGACATGTGTTAAACTATTACCAATCTGATCGATCAAGCGTTGCGATAGTTTACTAATCTGGCGTGATTATACTAAAACATGGTTTTGATCAATTAGTTATGTATGGATACTACTATGACATGAACTAAAACCTTAAGTTCTTGCTGAGCTACTTCACATGCTGCGCCAAAACTAACTGTCAATCTGTCAGTGGAGTAGGAACTTCCACTACGTATCCCTCATTCCTGACCACCTCCACTTTGCAGAGCTTCAATCCTAACCCGTGGTCGGCCTATCACGTAAAGAGCACCAACACCTTTTGTTCAAGTTCAAGAAAAGAATGATGCGAAAAAAGAGAGTGAATTACATCGAAATAACAATCATATATTAAATTGTAAAATACCTTTATAAATCAATTTACATCGATTCAACATCAATTGGAATTTTACCTACAGCTTTGGCTCCATCACAGTGGAAAAACACTTTAGCTTTTCGACACATAGCATCTAATGATGAAAAATTTATGTATAGAACATTAGACTCTACAATGATTATGTAATTTCTCACCTTTTTCTGCTATGGAATAATTTGCCATGTCAGGAAGCATTGCAACTAATACCCTTGTAAGTATCGACTCTAGCCACAAGTTGGTCACTGGAAGTTGGTCACTGGAAGTTGATCCATGCTACATTTACTCCTGTAGAACAAATTCAGTTTAAAGATTAAACTTTTCTGCATCTGGGTGATTAAGAATTATCAGTTGTAAACATGTAGTTTGGCACAGGTGGGTTGGCACTGTTTCGATATACTGAAGAACATGCTGAAGTTCCTGAAATGACTTAATTTAGTAAGAGGCCAATTATTTAACTGTTTACACAAGTTGCTGAATGTTTAATTGTTTTTTTTTCAATGGAAGCAACTGTTGGTATGTGTCTGTGGACTAGGACTAGGACTAGGACATAACAAAAAGCTGAATGAATACAGTGAAACTTGGGAATACCGAAACAAGAAATATTAACTTAAATAAAATTCGGAAGTAAACGCCAATTTTTTTTAGGCATGGAAAACATTTTGAATTACTTTTCCTTTGATAATACACGAATCTTCGAATGCATTCTAAATCTATTGTTTGTTTACATTTACATTTCTATCACAAAAACTACCCCTGGGCAGAGCTATAGATACCTGGTCAGTTCATGGCTGTGTTGGCTTCCCTATCCCGGATTCAGGGTAAACGTAAGCCGATTTTCAGGGGGTTTTAGGGCGGAGCTTGTCAGAAGTTGTGAAGTGGAAGAATGAATCAGCGCCATCTAGTGATAAGACGTTGAATACTTTCGGCGGCCATTTTTGTGTAATATGTGAATACGGCGGCCATCATCGTGTATTACGTGAATGAAGCCTAACCATAATTTCTGTAAAAATGGTTGGCAGGTGTGCTGTTCCTGGTTGTAAAACAACATATTACAAAGGAAATCAAAAAGAAAACGAGGTTACCCTGTTTACAATTCCTAAAACTTCATTATCAAAATGGCAAGAACTAATTCCATGTAGCAATTTGACGAGCACCTCACGTATTTGCTGCCGTCATTTTGACGAAAGTGACTTTAAATCAGGGATTGAAATTTTGAACGTGTTCCATCCTTTCAAACGTAGGAATCGTAATGCTGGAGCAATTCCCAAACATTTTCTGATAAATGGTATTGATATTATATTTCCTGTATAATCTGTAAAGCACAGAAACTGAACCATTTTCATTTTAGATACACCTAGTCGACAAGCAATGCAAAATGTTGATGGTTTCAAATGGAGAAATAACCTTAATGGTATTTTTAAATATGTTTATTTTGTTTAATATCAAATAACGCAATTCTTAAATATGTATTGTAGTGGAAGCAAATGCTAGCAATGCATCAGTAAGGAAACGACCAAAAGTAGACAAAATACCTACTACGTCAAAGAGAAAAAAATTTGACAGTACAGGTATTGATAATAGTTCTCTTTACATTTTATTTTGAAGAGCAATTGCTTTAAATTTTATCTTATAGCACCCTCCATGGAAGTTACCTCTACTATTCAAGAATCAATCAACATTCCCCAGGCTGCTGAAGAATTAATTTTTGATCCACTTCCAGATTCAATCAAAGAAAATCTTGCTGTTGTCATGGAAGATACGACAGTTGCATCGCCTTCTATGGAAGCTACCTCTACTATTCAAGAATCAATGGACACTCACCAGGCTGCTGAAGAAGCAATTTTTGATCCACTTCCTGATGTAATGAACGAAAATGTTGCTGTTGTCATTGAAGATTCGACAGTTACATCACCTTCTATGGAAGCAAGCTCTACTAATTTCAAGTCTAATTTTGTGACATTTCAGTCACTAGTAACTTCATCAATGGTACCAAAGAATTGGATATGGTCTTTTGATCAAATTAAACAAATGATTTTTTGCATTTCGATGGATCAACTACCAAATGGAAATTATAATGTGAAAAGTGTACATTTTCAAAACAAGAAGTAATGTATTATGTCAACGGAACAATAAACAATTTACACAACCAAACAATAAAATGTAAGAATGTTTGGACACTTAGAAAGAATAAACAATTTACACAACCAAACAATAAAATGTAAGAATGTTTGGACACTTAGAAAAGACTTAGAGGTTTGACAGTTGGATACTTGTTCCTTTTTATTATTGTTTACTTCTTGTAGAAAAGTAAGCTGTGATTGGCCAATGAGTTTTTCATAGACCCTTCCTGATTGGCTGGCTTCACGTAGTAGCTGACACACTCACTAGAGGCGCTCATTCATTCTTCCAAATCGGCTTACGTTTACCCTGAAACCGGGATAGGGAAGCCAACACAGCCATGAACTGACCAGGTATCTATAGCTCTGCCCTGGGTATACCACGCAATTCCATTTTCAGGTTTCGGCGGTGACTGAAAAATGTGGGACCGTGGGTTGAAATTCGCGTGGCAGGGAGTATAGGCTTCACTGAATTTCCGATTTTATATCGATCGGTAAATCGAGACGGGAGCCAATAGCAAGGCCAGATTTTGGTCACGTGGGGGTAGTTTTTCTCTCTAAGCTCCGCCTTTTCCCATTTCCTTCCAGGGAGACTTTTGAGCTCTACGGGAACCCTGTTAAGGCCCTCGGCAGGCTAAAGCCTTAGCCTCAGGGATAATTCTTATGTTTAGACAGCGTCAGGAACACCTATAAGACCATGATGGATGATGATAATGTGATATAGTTTTGAACACGAAGCCGTCTGTTTGGTTCACATCTCCACAGCACCGAATTCCTTTGCTGGCTAGACTTTGTAATCTGTTATTATCAAGTTGGATTCCAAAAAGATTAATCTACACACATTGTACTTACACTAATGAACAATCCGGTTAACTGTGTATTATAAAGAGAAAAGAATTCAGTTCAACTCCGCAGGGTGCTGCACGAGTCCAGTTTTGTACCTATATAGTACTGGATCAAAAAATAATAATAATAAAGTCAAACAGTCATAGGGAGTCCAAGCCGATGATACTTTTTATTTATTTTTGTTTTTCTTGAATCGCCAGACCAAAACAACAAAGAAAACAAGACCAAATACATCTGCTATAATACATCGACGAGTGATTAAGAAGGAGAGGAGGATAGGAGGAACACAAATAACATGTCTCCAGTATGTCGCGTAGAGTCTAATAGTCTGCCTTGAACTAAAGATTCTTGGTAAATTGGTAGATCTCTTTTCTCTTGTTTTTCTCTTTGAACTATCCAATAATAAAGCGGATGTCAGTGGGTGGGGATGGACATGTAGGCAATCGTTTTGTGTTACGTCTAACGAGAATGAATGAATTTATAGTCTTATTGCTGTAAATCATAAGAGTGATGGGATTGGCGGTTAGTGTGGGGGGAGGAGGCGGCGAAAACGAACGTTTAAAGTGATAAGACTTGTGTGATCGAACCAATTAATGAGATTTCACACCAACGTGCTGAATGAAAACAATATCGGGAAAAACGGACTAGCCTACAATCACACCAAATTGATAAACATTTAGTTCCTTGATAATTATAGAACGACTGATGCTGATGACACTTTCTTCTCTGTCAAACAAAGAAATTCCCTTTTTCTTCCAGTGTGTGTGTTAAGTTCAGCAAATAATACCAGAAAGAGGGAAGGGGCAATGAGAAATATGGATGGCGCGAGTTTGAGATGGTGGCGGTACGCCTCCCGCGTCAAGATTCACGAAGACTAGGATCGTATTTCTGATATTCCTTGAATAATTAATTGCCAAGAGAGAAAACAAAACAAAAAAAAAGAAAAAAACTTGGGGAGATTTTTAGTACTATTTTCTGGAATGCCATAAAGCATCAGGCTCGTTTCCTGTTATACCACATTTACTCTTCTTCGTGCCTGTGCGTTAGGCTCTTAATATGTCGGTGGCTGGTAATCCCCGATGGTACCTGTAATAACACGTAATGAAAATGTACTCGAATTTCCTTTCACTAGGGATTATAAGCGGTAATACCTGGTCGAGCGGCTGATGAAAACGGCGGGCCCTGATAGCCTCCTCCTCCTCCTGCACCACCAGCACCCCCTCCCATACCTCCACCGATAGGATCTGCAGTAGTGCCCATTCCAGGGAACGAAGTATAACCACCAGCTGAAAGAATTGAACCAAACGTCAATAAAGAGCTAATAGATAATCTACTTCATGGTGAATTTACCTGATCCTGGCGTAGTAGCTCCTCCAGGTCCACCCATTCCAGTTTCGTAGGCAGTAGCAAAGGCCGATTCAGCTCCTTGACGGTAGCGTTGGTAGGCAAAAAAAGAACTACCAGCCTGAAAAGCAAAACGTGATTGATGCAAACAGTTTCTCTATTATGAATTGATGTGTGTTTACCCAAGTGAAGATGGAGAAGAACGAAAAAGTAATTGCAGCTCTCAAATTGTTGCCAGCAGCCTGAGCTGCAGGTGAGCTATCAGTTTTGGTCCACTGACTGGCAAGGTAAATGAAACCGACTCCATAAAGGAAAGCCCAGAATCCTGAATCACAAAAACCAGTAAATCGGTGAAACAGATTCTACTTTGGTCGCTGCACTTACCAGAGAAAGCAAGGTCCCCAAGAACATAGTGGCGTCTAGTTTTCACTGAAGACATTTGTGGGAAGAAATACTCTCCAGCAAGCAACGTAGCCGCAGCCAAGAAGGCAATGACACCTGCAAATGAATTTGAGTTTTCAAATGTAATTGGGAGTAGTGGCTGAGCGAAGGTGACCTACCAATCCCGACTCCATAATTGCAAGCATTTGCGTCTGAATTGTAGAGACAAATTTCCTTCTTTGTGTCAAAAGTCCAGCCTTTGGATGATATTGAACCAAAAACTATGATGGAGAAGAGCTGCATGGAAATAGAGAGAAAGAAAAAAAAGACATTTGAAAACAGACGCACATTGAATCGATACACCTGAACAAAAAAAAGGCTAACGAGAGGCGGTACCAGCTGGCGTACGATCAACGTAGCGAGCTTTCGGCTTCGTATTTTAGTGGATATGATTTAGCAAATGAAATAGCCGAGTTCAACTTACAATATTCAGCAACCTGAGGATGACTTGAGGACGCTGGACAAATTCCACCGGGTTAAAATCCGTTCCTGCCTTACCCGCTCCGAATGCTCCCTCCATTTTGATCCACTAGATACAAGGTCCCACAAAATTTTCAGGGCTTTCAGCTGGGCTTGTGTTATTGATTTGGTGTGTGTGCAGTGCTGGCCGTCGTGGGGTGCACTCAAAGTCAAGCACAAACGCTGCGCCACCCGCACCAACTGTCAAAATGGCCACTAGCCGCTGTGAATTTCGCTCGTTTTTCAGCGCCGCCGTCTCCTGCTGCGTGAGTCAGCGTGAGTGTTGCGGGGTGAACAGATGAAACTGATGGCCTAGAGAGATTGAAAGACACACTAGACGCGTATATATCCAATGCCGACGTTTATATTCTTTTGAGGTGATAGCAACACATGGATGTGTATGTCGGGCCAAGAAAAATGGCCGTGACAATAAAAAGGAAACTCACGAGAAAAAGAAAAAAAAGACGAAAAGATAAATCACGAAGAATTCGAGAGACAACGGAAACGGTGCCAAATAAATAAATGGCAAGGACCAGCAGGAATTATTGCCACATTATTGTATTTAGAAGAAGAAGACGGTACTACTACCCACAACGTTTGTGCCATAATTTATTTCCAAGGAAACAGTTGGTGGTGAAATGCCTTGAATCAGCAGCCCGATGGGTCAATAACTCTCTCTCTCAATCCATGCCCCCCCTGTTGATTATATCAGATGCATAAAGCATTTCAGTATAATCACCATACCGAAATGGCCGGCGACATTCCAATCATAAATCATCCAACAAGATTGTTGTTGTTGCTGTACTACTACTGATGGTATAAATATTCACACGTCTTGTTATTATTTGGCTGCATGGAAGAATATATATAACACATTTCGGAACGTAGAGTCTGCCAGCAGACAATATCTATGGTATCGCTGCTGGCTCCATCCCGTTATACATTTGAAAATTCCCGCCGGCAGTGGGTCACTTGTGTGTTTTAAACGCTTTCCAGTAGACAACAAGATGGGCAGACTGTTGTTGTTGTTGTTGCCTCATGAATAAATATGGAAGCAAACAAAGAGTCTTAGAAAAAGACTGTGGCAATCCGGATGCATATGTAATTCCGCCAATGTGGAACGTGCCCTACCTTTTGCTGGCCGCGGTCTTTTCACGGGATAAAAGGAAAGGCATCTGCGGGAAAAGTGATTGCAGCAGCAGCTGCTGCTGGTGGTTGGCCTGCGCTTTTGAGTGTCTCAAATCACCACGTGAAGGAGGCGATGATGAGATTATAGACGCACAACTCGAGCTTTGAAATGGAACGAATCGAAAAACTGCTATTGGCAATTTTCTGGCATATAATCATCACGATCGTTCAACTCTATACTATAAAGAGCCCGGCTGAGATGTGGGCATCACGCGGGACTCGAAATGCTCGACCCATCTGTTCGGTGTGAATTGAATAGCCGCCGGAATGGGATCATTTCCATCCCGGATGGAAGAAAATTTAAAAAGAAAAATTCGGTCGATTAGCTGACAAGGACTGACACGATAAGAGCCCAAAGAAAAAACGGGACCCGAACGCACTCAAACAGGTCAACATTCTTCACTTTTCTGTCATTTAATTTGCTGTTGGGTGTGACGACAGCAGTTCGTTGTTGACATTTGGTTGAAAATCGACTGGCGTTCGTCTTATTTGTTGTTGTCGTTCGTCTGCCGAATTGTACCGGGATGAGGAGAAAACGTTTTTTTTTGCGGCAGACGCCGTTAGAGCGGCCAACGGCCCTTGCGGGCAATTGCAGCCACTGCTATTAAATCGTGTACGATTCTTTTATTAGATATTTTGTCGAAATAAACACCACCAAGCAAGAAGGAAAGAAGAATAAGGAGGAGGAGTTACCCAACAGCACCAGGTAACTTGACCCCGTTTGTTTGTAACCGAAAAATAATTTTAAAAAAAGGAAAATTCTTTTAAAATAAGAAAATTCCTCAGGAATTTCTCCGGGAGGACGTGATGCAGTCGATGAGCGTGAGTTGAAATAAATAACAGGTACACTTGGACATGTGTGTGTGTAGAGTCCTCCTGGGCATCAGCAGCAGCTCCTGGTGGATGGGCCGGCAGCTGCTGGACCGACCGACCGACCGACCCAAAAGAGAATCAGAAAAGAGGAAAACATTCGAGTGCCGTGCATCGGAGTGAAGAGACATGAGTCCCGTTCCTATAACGTGTCGTCGTTAATCTGCCCAACAATTTGTGTGACCAAAGTGACGACCAGCAGCCACGATGAAACAGGAATTCGTTCAAATTCGTCCGATGACGGGACTAATAACTCGGCAGCACGTTTCGCACAAGAAGATGAAAGGATCATCGGCGTCTCATCCAGCACCGATCGTTGGTGATTGGGATACCATCGACAAAGTGTCAGCCATCTTGGCCGTCAGGTACGTAACGTCATCGGTCGCATTGTTGACGTGATAAAGAAATTCGGTTCTTTGAAGTTTCGTTCGTTTGATGCTGTGTGATCATTCATCAATCCACGTACCGGAAGAGATGCGAGAAAAAATCCTTTCGATTAGTGTAATTAGAATTGACGTAGTGTGGAGATACGACGGACCCCAAGTCAGCCGAACGGTGCGTGAATAACGTGATCGGTCTTTGTCTTCTTCTTCTTCTTCTTCCTGGGGGCCCTTATTAAAAACATTTCCTATTTTTAGTCGAGGGATTTTTATTTAAAAAAGAAGAAGTAGAAAAAGGGAAGATGGATTAATTCAGGAATTCTTGAATCCAAACGAGACCTTGAAACGTTCTCTCACGACTTCCGTCCGACGTGAAAATTCCTTTTTAAGTACTGTAATATAATGATCGATTAGTGGGGATCGCTAAAATACCTGGCCAGATGATGTGTGACCTTGGTTGCAAACGAGTTTCCCGACCGACGATATGATTAGAGTTAATTGCTTTAAGTTTCGGTTGCGCGGCCATGTTTTCGATAAACACCCGGTTGCAAAAATGAGAAAGTGCTGTGGAGAGTCGACGACGGTGCGGTTTTTTCTTACTTGTTATCCGCTTTGTCCTTTTTGTGTTCGGGACCGAAAAAAAAGTAAAAAAAAAAATCACGCGGGAGGGGGTCGATTTTCGTTCGGGAGCGACGAACGAACGAACGTAGACAAGCCGTCGAGCAAAAGAAGGGAGAAACAATGGGTCCCTTAATAAAAAAGAAAAAAAAAAAAGAGTCACGGCGTGCAATAATGACATAACCTGTGTTTGGTTGTGCACGTTGACTTTCCCATAGCCGCGGGAGTCATTAAAAAAAAACAGAAAAAAAGTTGCACATTTTGTAGGACGACCACCACCGGCTGCTGCTGCTCCCGCCACAACATTTTGCGTGCGTGGTGGTTATATATTTGCCTCACGGGCATTTTTCGAACATTCCTCGCCAAGAAAAGAAGAAGAAAAGGCGAACAAGTAATAAAAAATAAAAATGGCGGAGGGAGAGAGAGGAAGAGTAAGAAAATAAAAAATCCGAAAAAATAGAAAAGAGAGTTGAAAAATGTTCAGTCAGTTGGACGAGAGCCTCGTGTGCGGGCGTGCTTACTAGCCTCCCCCCACACATTACCACCAACAGCCGCGTGGTCATGTTGGAAATCAATGGCCGTCGTCTCGATTGCAGTCCATTGATTTTTGGCAATCGAAATCAAATTGGTGCTGGTGGCCACCACCACCATGCAGTGCTTCGCTAAATTGGTCTGGTGAGTCCCACATTTCCCTATTTGTTTTGTTAGGAATTTTGATTTGAACAAAAGAGGCCTCTACTAGTCGATGTTGGACGATAATCAGCTAGATTTAAGTTTTAGTTTAGAACGAAAACAAAGTTTGGGGATTTAGCCGGAAAAGCTTTTACGCTGTGCTGATCTCCTAAGCTGGATGCGACCGAAATTTGCTTAGGGAAATAACTCACGAGAGGCACTACCGAGTCTCATTACCATGTTGTTGTTGTTGTTATTATCACGGCGAATAGAGCGTGTATAGGGATTGGGTGTCGAGAGAGTGCATCCACATTTGTCGATGAATAATTTTAAAGGAGAAAGAAAATTCGTTGTTGTATTGAATTGCGTTGCAGACGACGATGATTTATTGTTGTTTCTTCTTGCCATCAAAACGCCGTGAAAGGAAATTCTCCGTTGCTTGAATTTGAGATCTGATTCTTCTTCTCTGCGTGTCGTATTTCTCTCACGCGGGATGACGACACGCTCCGTTGAGCGTGAGACCAGAGAGATCTATACAGGTGAACGTTGTTTTTTTTTATCAATCATCTTTTGTTTACTTGTAGTACATCAACGTGTAATTTCTTGTTTGTCTCTGATCCACCACCGAATTTGGAGATGACGTCATTTTCTTTTTGAATTGGATGTAATGATATTTAACAGACTAGTGGCGTGTGACAGAGTTCAGGTGACGTGGCCGATGCAATGTGGCCTTGCCCACAGTTCAGGGTCATAAACCTCGTCGCAAATGTGAAAAACCTGGGCGAAAAAAGAATGGCCAAGAGCCTTGAAAGTGCCATTCCATGTCGTCCACCCACGTCATCCGTTTGGAACCGACAGTTTTATATTTCTTACGTTTTTAAATTTCGTTTCTATTTTGGGTTGGCAATGTTTCAATTGAATTCTATTCAAGTCCGTGTTGTCCTTGTCGTCATCGATTGGTCGATTCCGTCCTGGATATTATTCTACACCGAAATCATTTTGATTCGCCTAGCTTTTGATGTGCCGGCCAGTCTTGTGTTCATTTGTTGCCCAGTTTAATTACGAGTTCCTGGGGCTTGAGGGAAATCAGCACGAGCCACAGCAGCACGGACCCACCTCCGTGTATCTTTGCAAAAAAAATTTTCTTTTTTTTCTTTTTGGGTGGCTATAGCAAAAATAAAAGAATAAAAATGTACATGTCGACGGTGTGGTGGATGGGCTCGGGACCTTTTCTCACAACGTCGAGCACAACTGCCGACACGACGCCATATCACAGGGTCACTTTTGATTTGTCTGGGGGATGGGCCTCCTCTTGGGTCTAGTCTTATTCGTTTTTCTTTTTCTTTGCCCGCCCCAGAAATGTTTAAAGAGGTCAGTCCAATAATTTTGTTTTTTTTTCCCGTTTTTACACGTGTAGACACGATTTTACACGCCGACGACCGAAACTCTTGTATACGACTTGTGTAAACTTTGATTTCTGGCTAGAGTTTTGTCCACTGTCAACTGATTCGCCGGAATATTGCGATTGGATTGGCCGTCCGTGAAATCCATCCATCGGCAGAGTCTGAAACAATCACGAGTTTTGTTCTTTTTTTGGGTGGCAGCGTCGCAAAGTGATTTTCTGATGGAGCTCCCGATGGGTTTACGTCCGGGTCTGATACCCAACCACGTGCGGGATTTCACAATAGAAAATGATTATCCCGGGCAGTCAGTCAGAGACGAATCGACCGATCTGATATCACAGGCGGTGGTATGGTGACCTGTCGGGTCCAATTGGACCTTTTGCTTTACGCCCTATACAGTAATGATTCTTCTGTTTCTCTCTTTGGGTATTTTTTAATGGGAAATTTAGAGAATGACGTCACATTGACGTGCACCCACTTGTGCTGTCGAGAGCGAAAGCTGAAAAAATAAACGACCGGAAGAGTATGAGGTAGAGAGTCTGCAGGGCTTTTATAATGAGTATCGGCCTGCTGCCGACCCGTGAGAAAATGTTGTATAGATTTCCAATTTTCTTGGTCTAGATATTCCAATCATTTGGCAAAGTCTTCCTATATAGGTGTGTAGCATTCGACATTTCCGCCCGCCTATTTACACGAGCGTATAGTGATTGATTTCCTGTTTACCCAAATTTTTGGGACGGAAATGTTTGGTGAAATTGAACGATTCAAATTCATCAAAGAGAAAATCTTTTTTTAAAAAAGGGGGGACCGGTATCATATCCAACGGGACTGATTTCTGACTGGCGTGTGCCCGGAGACAAACGTGCCGTGAATAAGTGTACGACTTGTATATTTCTCTCTCGGTCATGGACGATCGAATACGTTTCGCTTACATTTTTATTTTCTCCTCCTCTTTTTTCATGTTGCACGGTGCATTAGCCCTTTTCACGGAGGGTCTGCCGGGAGTCTATCAAAACTGGGGGATGGGATGGGGGAAAAAATGAACCGACAGACTGCACACCCTTGTGAATCGTTTTTTGACGAGATGATTGAAAATTGTGCTTCGTCGGGACACTTCATTGACTTTTTCTTCTTTCAAAATTTCGTCCAACTTGAACGTTGGATATTTTTTGGCGTTTCCCTGTTTTCTCTCGAACGCAGCTCAGTCCGGCAGTCTCGTGAGTAGGCGCGCAGGCGTGCGTTTTGCCCGTTGAGTTGATTCGGTCGGAGATGCGCAGCACACGGACCCCTCCCATCAGCAGTCCCGCACTTTTTCTACCCCGCATATAGAGCTCGGGAGTGTAGACAGTGGATTATTGCTGTCCGTGAGAAACGGCAAGTTGAACGTGTGTGTCAAAGTGACTCCAGGCCATCAATATTTAGTTACCCAAACGCCAAGTACATAACCGCGTTGCAGTTTCTTGTGTCTGATGATTATAAAATATCGTCGTTAGTGTGAAAGAATCCCCTCGTTCGTCATCAACAAGTGCCATCGACTTTGTGAAGGGTTGCGGGACTGGTCCGAACTCGATGACATGACCCGTCCAGCGTGAAAAAAAAAAGATTTTCGGACCAAAAACAACCGAATCGAAACTCTTTTTTCTTTCTTATTTCATTTCTCATTTCTCTTGATTGTGTGTCTGCCGCCATGAATTCCTCCGGTGGTGGTGCGGAAAAGAAACATCAGCTGTCAATCGACCGGGCCGTCTTTCTCATATTGCGCGTCCGTCGCGTCTTCCGGCGAAAATTGACGGGCAAGAGACTCCGCCAGACTGGGCCACCATCGTCGGCTCACGGCAGGTGATACTAAAAATAAAAGAAATTAAATCAAAAGTCTATTCTTATGGTAATAATTACATTGATGAGAGCTACTGGGTGTCGACTTGCTCCCGAACGGACACTTTTGATTTATTTATTCGATTTTTCTTTTAGTGATGGCAGGGTGAAACTTTGTTGCCCGTGCCCAGCAAAATGTTTGATGGAAAAGGGGGGAACACTGTGCGATGAATCTGTAACTTGGTCAATTCCCGGTAGTCCCGAGTCTTGTGTACGGCCGAATGCCGAGACTCTCAGAGGAGATTTATAGGTTGTTACACGGATAGCACTCGAGTGCCATACTAGTCCATCACCTTGTTGTTCTTGGCGTTTTATTGGTTGGGTCGAGAAATCCGATGCCCGTTTGATTAGATTTCGTGAAACTCGCAAGAGATCGATCCGCGCTCGGCCTCCAGCCGCAGCAGCAAGTACCAAATAAAAGTTAGTTTTTGATTTCAAGTGCATCGCGGCAGCAGAGAAAATATCATTCGGTATTAGGCAGTAGAAAAGTTCTTCTTTTTCTCGGTTGAGAGGTTTCCTCGTATCAAGGCGTGGCCGTGATCTCGTTTATTGAGCGACTATACCCGTTGTTACGTGTCCAAACAAATAACAACAACAGTAGAGAGATCCATTTCATTTCCCTCGCAAGTAAAAAAGAAAAAGCCAATAACACTCACGCGCGCTGCGCATCCCGTCTTGTTCATCGCGACTAAATGTATTAGACAGTAGAGAGAGGCTGTGAGATATCGTTTGTTTAACAACATCTGTTTTTCGATATAATCATTTTCCTTTGACGTTATTTGGGCTATTAGCTCAGGTGACATTGGGCCAGTTGTTGTTGTTGCAGGGGGGAATAATTAGCCGTTTATTTTTAATTTGCGTCACAATTCTATGAAAAGTTTGCACACGCGTCGTCTAATTTCAGGGCGTGATTCATTAGCAGTCGGCGACTTCTTGATCCTCGTTTGCTTTTTAACTTTATTAATTAGTCGACTAGGTAAAGGTGTATTCCCCGAAGACAGGTGAACAAGTCCCCGACTGTAATATTATTGAGTTGTCGTCAGTGTGTCGATGTTGACTTTTTGTTTTGTTGTCAAATAACACCGAGTCCTCCCAACTGAAATCTTTGGCATCTCCGCCGCTAATGTGATGGCGGAAATCTAAGAAAAACGGAAATCATCGAGCTGGAATTTGAACAATAGAGGCGAACGTGCCTCACACAAACACCAAAAAAAGAGGCTCTAAACAAAATAACCAACACGACGACCATGAGCAGAGAAAAGAAGAAAAATGTTTTGACTTAATCAGCAAAAAGTCTCTTATTATTTGGCTGCCTTCCGCGGAAGGAAGAAGAAGAAACTTTTGTTCTTTGGCTGATGGCAGGTGATGTACTCTGTTGCCCTCGGGTCGTCTCCGTGACGGGGTCGGCGTCTTGGCAGGGGGTTCATGTAGTGTGGCAAGTCCTTACACATTAATACTTGATCATCATCTTCATCTATACTTGAAAACCTTTTGCTCGTCTCTCCAAGTTCCTTCTTTTTGCGTGACGTCCATTTTTCATATCCTTCCGCCTTCCGGCCGCACTGTTTCCCCCCACCCATCCACTTTATGACGATGGAAACCAACGGAACAATGTGTCGCAAGGTAGAGACATCACGTCCGCCATCGTCTCCCGTTGATCTTGTTTCAAGTTTTGCATTTTGATTCATTTCTCTGTCGGTGGTTAACTTTTAGCGGAAATGGAGGGCGTTCGTCTAGGGTCGGCTGACTAACTGACAATCGAATCAACTGAGAAGAATGCATAACGACATTGCAATCACCATACAGTGCTGCTGCTGCTGCTGTAGGGGTGCAGCTGCACACAGTTGATTGAACTCGGTGGAAATAACTCGATATCGCGCCGCTGCCGACACTTTTTCCTTTTCTTCTTTTTCGATTGGGCAAATAAGTTGGTGCCGTTGCGTAGCAGCCCGCGACTTTTTTGTTTTATTCATTTCTCTGGTAATAGTATAGTCGAGCAAAAAACCAAGTGCTAAATAATTTAGGAGCACATGCCTTAATCTCTTTTGGTACCATTTTGGGTAGAGACTCACAATCAAAGGTGGTCTGTGTTGTTGTTGTTGTCTCTTTTGCGTTTGGCCCTTTTGTGTGATTTGTTGGGTCTTAATTATTGAGACGTGATTCGCTTCCGCGCTCGACTTTCTTCTTTTTATTTCTACGCCGTCAGTCGACGTCATCGTCTCTCTGCGGACGGACAGCCAGGCCAATACCCCGAACCGAGCCGCACACACGAACTATATTACAGAAACAACCCGACGGCCAGTTGGCCCAGCCAGCATCATATAACATTTTTGGATGGCCGTATATAAATCTTTTCTTTTCTCCCTTTCTCCATCATCATGTACTACCCGTTTTTACTCCCAAGAAGAAGATCCGAAAAGCGCCCGGGATATGTGTATTCACGAGGGACAGCGTGGCGGCGGCTATATCTTCTGCGGAGTTGCTGCGCTCCCGATGTGTGTGCCGCCCAAGTCTTAGGCGATGAGCTCTGAGCGCTGTAGTAGCTACTATATTACATGTTAGGCGAACTTGCCGTTGCTACAGCACAACTGTCGCAGCCGACATTTATCTCTCGCAAATGTCAAGTGTAAATGTCACATCCATTCTAATGGCTAATAATAAGGATAATCAGCAGACGGCAAAAGAAGTGCCGATGGTCTACACGGCGCGTTCATTACGTGACGTGACTTTGCCGTCCGTCCGTCCTTTTGACATGTGTGTGGGCGTATTTTAGGGTGGGGTATTGCCACCAATCTTCCAACAACAATTGCAGAAATGTTCATTTTGTGGAGACTTGAGAGAGTGGCAATATTGGAGTCTGAAGAAGAAGATGATTGGGCGCATCGATGAAATGGCTGTCGTAACCAGCACAACTGGTGCACATTCTCTGCGTTGCCAATCGACAATTGGCTTCGGGATAGGCCTCTCTCTATATCGTCATAATATCGTTATAGAGCCATATGGAAGTTTCTATTTGCAGCGGCGTAATAGTAACAAAATAAAAATAAACCGATCGGAGGAGATGTGTGATGATCAATTTCTACTCTTCTCCTTTTATATGTGTGCGTAGCGATGCTACACGGGCATAAAGGGAGCCTGCCTCTATAGACAGTGTAGGAGATCGATATTATTAGACTCGCGAGTGTATCTCCAACACAGTCAAAACGACGACGTTTTCTTCTTGTCGGCGGCAGGATCGATTCGCTAGATGTACACGTCTCAGACGGATGGTGATTGATGTGCACCAATTGTAATCACTTTTTATCCTTGCCCGGATCGCCTATCCCTTCAGTGTTGTCTCCTCATCTCTGCGTCGAAACTGCAGCCGAGTGCCTGGTGAGTGCCGTCGCCGTGCTCCTATTACCCGTGACCTGCTGATCTTCTTTTTCTACTTCTACTTTTACATTTATTTTATTTGGTTGCCAGTCTCTTTGGCATGGCGCTTCTTTATAGAACACGACGACGACGGGAGTTGTTGCCTTTTGGTGGGCGGTGACTCGAGTAGAGTATTGCGTCTGTACAGACGATTGGGTTGAATATAGTATCGGAACCAGGTCGACTCTATTTCTTCTTTTGCCAACCGACGACTAATGGAATCAATCCAGTTCGTCCGACTCTCTTTTAGTGCCCACCGACAGGCTCTATTGCGCCTTTCTAGAAACCGGACGGCGGAGTAGCAGGGCCCCCCCTTCAAAAGTAGTCGTTCTTAAAAGGTCTTGCAATTGCTGAGTAATATCTCGGTGAATGCTTCCATTAACTCTATAGATTAAATGTACAGCAACGGTGTGTGTGTGTGTGCTGCTGTCCATGACGATGCCAGCAGTCGGGGCTATTACAACGACACAACAATACGGTCGTTAAGCTGATGGAGAAAGTGAAGCAGCTTCTTAACTTTCACCCAGTCGCTCTCCTATTTCCGCACCAGGTTAACAGAAATAAGCCCGGCAATTGCCCTGGCCGGCAGCAGCCCATCGACCTTTTTCGTAATCCGATATAATAGAATTTGCTCAAAAGAGAAACGGTTGTTTATTCTCCGCCCTTACATAACAATGAATAAATGACGTGTATTATTTATTTATATTTTTAAAAAAAGAAATTTTGACTTGGTCATGGCCAATTTTTTGATTGATGGGCCACTTGGTGTTTTGCACGGGCATTAAATATTTTTCTTGACTTTGTGGTGATCGCTGGCGTCGACGACGAAATCTTTCCAAGGCTCGCCGCTCTTCGATTTGGCGCCCAATTGGTTGGCGATTGAATGCGGGGCCGTTTTCAAATTGCCTTTGCCGTCGACGGTGATTGTGTAGCCGCTGCTAGTAACTGGCAGACTCCGGCAAATGAAGTCGCCGTCAGCTAATGCGATCGAGACGTAAACTTCTCCGCCACCGTCTGAATTTGCATTTCTGGCCGTGCGGAAACACGCCCGAAATCCCGGTCCTATTTTGGTGAATAATTTCTCTTTGAAGAGTTCATTAGTGGCCAACTGAACTTGTATTTCTTCTTCTTGTTTTCGCCCGTCGATGGCCGTCGCCGCTGACGGTGGGAGTCGCAAGTGTGTGGCTCCGCTTTTGTTGGCCGCCGATTTGTCGGCATCCACCCGGCCGTAAATGTCTCGATCGTATCCGTTGGCTATCAAAGTTCTTTTGGAAACCAAACCACCCATGACTGGGCCACAATAATGATCGACACAATCAAGTCATATTTCAGCGAACAAATTCTATAATAGTTACTACCTTGTTTCTCTTGTTTGTGGTGCGTGACTGATTTTGGCGTCTACATATTTCCAAGAGGTGTCCAGCTGTAGCTTGAATTAATGTGCCATGACTACATATCAGACTGCAAGGTAATCTTCACAAGTGCCCTACAAACACACACAGTGTCGACTGGACAGTCTTTTATCTCTTTTGGCTCGAACGGGGATGATGTCAACGATAAGACGTGTCACTCGTTTACTTTTATCTTTCGCTTTGTAGCGATTTTGCTTTTTATTTTTTCGCTTATCAAAGGAATTTATTTTTTAAATATTTATTTCAAGATGACGACGTGTTTTTTCTTTTCTTTCAAATATCTCCCGTCTGTGTGTGTGGTATGATCCCTGGGGTCGACAGAAAAGAAAGAAATGCGTCATTCTTTTTCTGCTGGGCCAACTTTTTAAAAAGTCTGTGGTGGTGGTGTAATACAAACGTAGGTGATGGCAACGGATGGGCAGTTATTATTACCATCTACCAAAGAGATTTTCTCCCGTTTCGGGACTTCCTTATTTGGGAGTGGGCCATTTTTTTGGTTTTGTTTTCACGGGGACTATCCCGATTTGGTGGGAAGTAAGTGGCTGTTTTATCCTCCGATCCAATCACCATCACGGCACACGGTTAGATGGTCCACGTCATTTGAGTCTGCGGTTATTTTTCTATTTCTGGCCATAACTCGTTTTCATTTTCCGCTGGTGCTGTTCCACTGGGCATGAAAACAAGCACTTTGCTGATCCCCCCTCTCACTATACCAAATGCAAATTGATCCTCTTTGGCTCGAGTGAATTCGACTCTTGCAGCCCCTGGCCGGAGAAGACAGCAGAAAAAAGAGATTTGGCCTGAAAAGAGATTAGCATGAAATCCCCCTAGATAATTCAATCGATAAGTGTATTTAGACAATAAGGTTGTGCAACTCTATCCAACGCACGTGCATATTGTTTTCTTCCTTCCCATTTTTTGGACGAGAAAATCCACCCACCATCTACGCTGATGTGTACGAATGCATCATCGACTGCTGCTGTGTTTGTAGTTTTATAAGAGAGTCTCTACGCTCCACTGGATCCGTGTGGCGGATGATGCCCGACCTTTGGCCGGGTGCAGCGGGGGCTCTGCTGTCGTTCCGTCTCTTTTCTTTTTCTTTTCCCCCCCGTTGTGTGTCTGTTGCCTTGGTAACTCGATCGGCACGCTCTTCTCGCACCCTGTTTGTTGTCTCTCTTGCTCCAATTTTTCTATCCTCTTTTGGCTGGGCTGGATTATTCGTCCGGGAAGAGAGACAACTCTACAGCATCATGTTCTTCTTCCACGACACTATTGATTGTACACAGCGCTCCTAAATATATTAAAATGCTCATCAAATTGAGATTTTTAATTCCAGTTTTTCCTCCTCTTCCCTGCAGTTTGTTGTTTTCCAGTTCAATCACGTTGAGATGCCGATTTGCGACACGCCAATTTTCGTGTCGCTTTCAACCGAAATAGTTGTGGGGCCCTTATCACGCCAGGGCAGACGCAGACCTTTGATCTTTGTGGGGAAGGCCAGGAATTCTTTCGCCAAATGGGAGAACCCACGCCGCTGCCGCCACCACCGAAAGTGTACACGTGGCTGCAGGCAATAGTAGAGCGATGGATTCTTCAGTCATCGTTATCCAGGCCAACGGCAAACCTCTCGTTGGCGCTTTATTAGTGCAGCAGTCGTAGTAGTAGTAGTATTATGCCAACATGTCTAGATTTAGATCGGGTCTTGTTATTATGACGATCATCTTCCTCGGCGGCAGTTTTGCGCATGTTTGAACGCACATAGTGTCAACGTTATCAGTGATTTTTTCTCTTTTTTCTCTTATTTTTCTCTTTTTCTCTTTTTAGCAATGTGAACGAAAAGGGTGGAGTCGGAGGACTGCACTCGATGGCTCCTTCCCAGCGGCCGGCCCCGTTCCTTCGATCGCGGACATTACCCAGCATCATCGTCCCAGGTCTGTCTGCCATGTCAATCATTCAATTTTTCTTATATTAATAGTATCCAAGTCTTTATATTCGCCAAAACAAACTGTGACATGTTCAAATAGCTTCGTTCACGCACCAATGGCACACATGAAAGTTGGCCAAATTTCTTCTTCTTCGACTCTTATTTCTCCAATTTATCTTTTTTCCCATTTCAAATATTTGAAGGCAAACAAGTGTTTGCCATGATGAGGACTCGATTCATCTTTTACTTTTCTCAATTGCTGGAAATCAAGTCGCGGACTAGGCAACCATGAACTCCAGCAGCCGAGTAGAGAAACTAACAGCCGGCGGGAAAAAGAAAAAAAAGTTATCGTGCCATTTGCGACTTTGGCCAAAGAGAGTCGCCAAAAGGCGACACTCAGTTGTAGACGTGTCAACTCTCTACACAACAGCGAACTTGATGGGGGTGAAGCGATTGATTCCCAACTTGATGTAATTGGTTCAATCTGATCAAACATATAAGACTCGCAAATATCAATGGCACTTGCATTTCAAATAGCACACGCTATGCATGCACATCAGCGACGCTCGAGTGTATATCACCTAGGAGATGGATCCCGACCGAACAATAAGATTCCCGATAACCGACTAGAGGGATGACACGGAAACCAATATCCACTACGTTTGTGTATGTGTATCCTTGTCGTCTCCCGCGGTCCTGAAATATCCGGTCGACCAAATAACAGTCTGTCGAGCCTTGTCGATTTGAAAACGGGCGAAACCGACGTCGCTATATTGGGCTGGGCGCCGACTTGTGAAAAGAAGTCTTTTGATTTATTATCATGGCATTTATAGCTGATCGAAAACAGGCTGCGCATCATCTTATTCTTTTCTGGGTTGTTCTCTTCTCTTTTCTTGATTGAATTCATGTTCGTTTCCTCCATGTCGGCCCGTCATTTCCTTCTCGATCGTGAGCCTTTCGACCGTGTCACGGCCAAAGGGAACACGAGAGATTGAAAAAATAAGAGAAGAAAAGGATGTTGTTTCTTTTTGGGGGGTTGTCACAACATGGGTTGTTCCTTTTCTAACGTCAAAAGTCCCTAACAACAATAATAACAATAAAGTCTGGCAGTGCGTAACCAAGCCAATGACGTCATCCGTCGCATCCCCCAAATAATTCCACTTTGCCCGGGCTCTTTTTCGGCCCGGCATGCATATGGATGAGTGCATCTATATAGTCACGACGACGACGACACATTGAGCAGCCATTTGTTTCCATTTTTCACTGGAATTCCGTTCCTTTTTAGCCGCCCATGATGCAATACTCTAAGAGAAACAAAACTGGAGCGCCCAGCGTCGAATTACATTTCTCCGATGCAATCAGTCAAAGAAAGGACGACGAGAGCCAGTTTTTGTTTGTTTGTTTTGCTGCACACAATCAAATGTCTGCCATGAAAATAAGAGCCGCCGCCGCCATCTGTTCGGTGCCCTTGTGCTGCTGACGGGTAATCCAGCGCGTCCGTGACTAGTCGAGAGAGAATAAATATCAGCGAAACTCAATTAAGATTACTTACAAGTTTTCTCCCCCCACCCCATGTCTTTTGGCATTGATCATTATGCCGACAGGTCCGCCTCCGCCTCTCTTGTCAGTCGGATCGTCTGTAAACGGATCAGCATCTTTCCTCCTTGTTAATAAGCCCCACCTCACGTGTGTCTAACTCGCTGCTGTGCTTGGCAGCATTCCAGTCATCGCATGCCAATGAAGACGCCGAGTGTAACTCCATTAGTGGCGGCCATGGAAAGCAGCAGAAACTGCAGCCGATCTGCACGGAGGAGATGATTTTCTTGGCCGGATGCATGGAAGGCAGCAACTAATGCGATATATATTGCCGGAATCGAAGGGAAGAGTCACGAAATATGGAAAAATAGAAAAAAAAGAAAGAAAGAATTTGACTAATAAATGGGTCCCTCGTCGGGCGTATCGATCGCCATCATAAATATTTCCAAATCAAAATCTATTCCACCCTAGTTGTAGGGTGGATGTTGCTGCTGCTGGGTTATTATTAGGTCTGCGGGATCGAGTTATTTTTCGATAGATTGTCGCGTTTCTTATTTATCTGGAGAATATGATGAGTGAGTGGGGGAGGGGGGGGGGGGGAATTAATCAAAAAGTTGTCAGCCTTGATAGACGCTTATCCGACCGCCCATGTTGGCATAGTGAAAGGATGTTGGTATTATTACCGAGAAGAAGATGACGACTGAATTGTTAAGAGTTTTGTCGTAGGAATAAGTTATGCAACGAGTGATCCGCTCCGTCTTGTGGGACAACATTTATCTCGTTTCATCAGTTTAGTTTTTTCCTCTTTTAATTGAATTCTTGACGTCAATGTATTCGTGACACGGGAATAATTCAGGAAAACTTGACGCTCTTTTTCTCCCGAAAAAAATAAAATGGTCCAAGAGCCACAAAAACTGTCAGTCACCTGGAATTCCTCGTAATTCAAAGGTGTGTTTAGTGGTGCGGCGCCCAGGCTTTTATTCTTTTCTTTTGCATTTTGATGGCCAGGTGTCTGAGAAAAAAACCTTTGACAAAAACTCGTTATGGATCCCCAGTTTTATTTTATATTTTCTTATTCTTCTCTTTCTGATCCGGGCCACAACGTCCCTGGATGGATGCGCACACGGCTGTCGCTTTGCATCTTTTTGAGAAGACGAATAGAAGAAATGTGCAGATGTTTGTCTATAATTCATGAATTTGGATCCCTTTTTTCTTGCCTGCATTATAGGATCGGGAATTATAAGGGGGGAGGTCGTGAAACGGGAGAAGCGCCAGCCCAGGGTCGTTAAAGATGATCTAAAGTTTCATCTTGTTACGCTTCTTTTTTAACGACTTGATCAATTTTTTCTTCTTCTTCTTTTCGTTTTAATGTTTTATAGCGACGACAGTAGTGGCCATGGCCACGGCTTCGGCAGCTGTTCACGGAGCCATGGTGGCGGCGGCGGCAGCAGCAGCGGCCGACAACAACGGACTTTGTGTCCCGTCCACTTCTCCCAAGCAACAACAACCGTCAGCGACGGATTCAAACGAGTGGCAGGACATCCGAGATTTGCTGGGCATGTCATCCATCACAGCCGGATCGAAACCGTCTGGATCTTCTGATCCGGGATCACCTTGTTCCACGACCGTTCCGGCTGCTGCTGCTGGAAGTGGAGTGCGAAACAAGAAAAGTTCGGCCGACACTTCGCCATCGGCCAACAGCGGCCGACTATCCAAATTGTTTGTCAACAGCTCAGGTGGAGTGGGCAGCGGCAGTTTCCGAATCAGCAACAACAACAACAACAACCAACTGCAACCACCCGACTGTCCTGTTCAAATCCAAGTGCACCTGAGCAACAACGACATCCATCAGCAGCCGGCGACAAGACTACGGAGGCACAGTTTGGAAAGGTTTTTTATTATTACGAAATGTGTCGAGGAATTACGTTTTGATTGATGCCATTTTGATTAAACGTCCAGCAACAACGACTCGCTGCGTGGTAAGACAACGGACCCTCAAGCGCCGGATGTTCTCTCTACAGCGTCAGGTGGGACCACCCGACTCAACTTATCATTGGCTGTTCCGGAATTGAGCGGCAAATCTATTCCGGTTTCGCCTTCCACCGGCGGCAAACGTAAAACATCTCACGGTAAAGTTATTCCCTGTATCTTATTCGTATATTTGTCTGGGCAAATCCCCAGTAGAGACGGAAGAATCCGAAAGAGGAGCTCGAGGAAATGAGAAAAGATAAAGATAAAGAAACTAATGCACAAAACGTGCAGTTGCCCATCGTCGGGGGATTGTTATTTCTTTTAGTTTAGTATTATTATGTAGTGGAGATGTCGTTTCTCCTTATCGTCGCCTGGATTCTAAAAAAATCCCGCGCCAAACTGTTTAGGATGCAACTGGGATTCCTCCCACCGTCGACTTGGTCGATAAATTGACTGCGCGCATCCTTTTGTTAATTGTATATTCTTTTCTCGTCGTGGAATCCTCCTCCTCTTTAGAAATTTACATTTTTCTATTCATCTTTTATTTTGGGGGGGTTTCACGCCGGATGGGCTCGCACGCAAAGTTTTTTTTTTTGACGGATGACGTCACGGCCGGTGTCTAAAACAGGATCGATCGACAACGTCACGCAGTCCCGGAATATTGAGCGCATTTTCATTTCTTTTCTAAACTAAAAAGTTTTCGGTTGCACGTTAGAGAAAAAAGTTGTCCCATCTTTTTGAATATTTGTTTATTTGTGCGGTGGATGTCGTTCAATCCGTCACATGAGACAAGATTCCGCCGGGAGTATATTCAAATGTTATTTAAAAAAAGAAGGGAAGGGTCGTACGTTCCTTTTAGGTGCATCAGCTGAAAAGTCAACAAATTCTCAAAGCCTGGGGCGCCGGGAGTCATGGGTGGGAGAAAGTCATTTCGTCGTTTCTTTTGCCTTGATTGTTCATTTTGTTGCTGACGTCATTACGAATTCATAGGCAGCGGCCGTTTTGGATATTCTTTTTATTCTTTTGTTGTGTGTTGTTGCCTTTTGACAATTTTGAGCGATGGCCTGACTATAAATCGGATCCCATTTTGGCAAGGCGCAACCAGGAGGAGGCGGTGGTGGCCAGCAGGAGGAATACGTGAAAATGTTTCCCCCTTTTTTCTTCTTGTTCGGTTTACATCGCGTGATGGAAATATGATGATGGTTATTGTTCCCCGATCCGCCGGAGCAGGCTCAACTTTATGTACCATCCATCGCGACAGACATTTTTTTCCGTCCATGGCCAATGCGCATTCCAGCCCACTGTGGAACGATCCATTGCCGGTCGGCTCTCGAGTCGTGTTCACCATTCCCGGCCCAGCATGTTACGTTTTTTGTTAACCTGGCCGTGTGTCCCGTTCTGCACGAAACTCGTCCGTCGGAGTGACTACTACTATCTTGTGACGTGATCAACAACAACATACGGGGATGCAACGGAGAGAAATGGGGGAAAAAATATCCATGGGATGATTGATGGATCGTGATTGTGGCTCACGAATCCATTTTCCTGTGTGTTACGTATCACATCAGCGACTCGGGTGAGACTTTCTACAACTAGACTGTGAGACTGCCATTGCGATTGACCCGTTGGCTGGTTCGCTGGTTCGTTGGGTGGCGTTGTCGAGGCCCACCGCCGGTTTCATCTCTGGCCGCACGCCACCACCTGCTGTTCTTTCATTTATTTCCATCCGTCCGTCTTTTCGGTGGGGGCAGAGAGACGACCGTCATGGCCTTTATTTTATATTTTATTGCAGCCACTCACTGCAACTCCCCGCTAATGTACCGTTGTGTGTGTAGGAGTACACACAACGAGTGACATTTCATGCCATCCACTTCCTTCCTCACGACTGTACCAAAGGAGAAATGGTGGAGGCCACAGGACACACCCACCACCGGATCTCTCTCGACTTTTCTTTTGATTAGCATTTCTCTCTGCCACTCGCAAGAAATCGATTTTTTATTATCAAACCAAAAACAATTCTACTTCCTATTTCGTGTAGAGATTCTTTCTTTGGGGGGGAAATCCTTGGTTGCCATCCGCTTCCGGAGAATTGCTCACAACAAATTCCCGGAAGAAGAAAAGGGAAAACAAACATCAGATAAGAAATTGAACGAGTTTTGAATTTGACCGTTATTTAAGTCCCCCTGCCAAATGAGTTTTGGTGTGTGTGTAAGGTGATACGGTGTGGGGGAAAGAAAAAACGGTTGAAACATTTTTTGAAAAAATTAAGAAAACAGGTGGCGCTCAGTATTCTGGTTGACGGCGAGTATACCTTTTTTTCGAAAAAACCTCGTCTGCTGTATTTATACCTGCTGGCTGTCGAGTCTCCACACCTGTGAGATACACAGTTTTCTTTTTCCTCTGTAGTGTGGTGTAGTATACAACAGGAACTGAAAGCCAACCCACCACCACAGGTAGATTTTCTTCTTCTAGTGTACGAAAACGCTCGGAGCGAAGCTAGGGAAAAAACGAAAAAACGCTGTGGGGGCCACGACTACTCTCTGTGCTGACTTGGATTACTCGAAACGTCAGAAGGATGCAGCCTGCCATGGCGGGTGTTTGTTGAGCCTCTCCAACTCGATTGCTGCTTACTTTTTATTTGTTGTTTTCACTGTCTCATTTCCACTCGAATTGCTTTTGTCTCTCCATTTCCAACGCTGGGGAAATTCGAGACACTGAAATTGAAACGACTCGATTGAACTGTGCGTGTGTGTCAACACCTTGAAGGAATAAATCGACTTTGTGGCTGCATTTTGAAAACAAAAATCCCAACTGAATTGACATCATCAACGTGTGTGTGTGTAAAGTGACGTAGTTCGAGCGTGATGCATCTCATACCGCCAACGACAGGTGAGTCAACGTGTGTCCAATTCGTCAATCTATTAGTGGCGATTTTCTTTTAGTAGCAACAGCGACTTCTTTGTGTCTTGCTCAGGTAGAGTTGCCCCAGCAGCCATTGCCACGACAACAGGGTGTCCATTGTAACGATTGGATTAAAACGTCAATTGCCCACTGAGCCCCTCTCTCACTTTGGCCCATGACAATGGCAACCCCCCTATACTTTTTCGTCGACACATTCGACTGCTCATCGAATTGTTTGGTCTTTTTTTCACTTTTTTTCCTCCTATTCATTGCGCTCGTTTGTATAATCGAATTGTTGTCTGGCTACTCTGTGCTTTGTAGAAGAGCAAGAGCTGTGTAATCAGCGTCAAAACAAGGGGGCTATTTTATGGCCGTCGTTTCACTGGGGAAACAACACACCAACTGCTGGTAAAAGAAGAAGCCAATGGTCGGTTGTTTTTAGTTTAGACTGTGGAGCCCCTCTCAAAGAAGGAAAAAGTGTTTACACCGGGAAACACGATGTTTTTGTTTTGCCCATTTCTCAAGGTATTTTTTTCTGTTTTTTTACACGGTCGCAACCTTCTAGCATTCCCGCAATGTTGTTGTTACTGCCAAGTCAACCGATGATGGCCGTTTATTTTTTCTTCTCAAGAATCGTCGAGATCTGCTGCCCGCCAAATAGAAAAGTCACGATCCCCCGCAACGTGATCCAACTCGTTTAACTTTTTTTTGGGAAACGATGACTAACCGTGGCACAAAAGAGAGTTGTTGTATATGAATCTCTTCAGCAGTGTTGTTGTTGGGTGTTACACACGAATTTTTTTTAAAGAATAGCCATTACGAAATTACAGCCATTAGCTGCATGGGAAACGAGCGTCGAAATTTGTTTCTCTTATATCCCAAAAAAAGGAAAACGCCTCTGTGTTGTCTTGTTGTAAGAGTGTTTTCTATTTTACCAGTTTGAACAACAAGGGCGAAGCGTCTCAGGTTACTCAGGACGGTCTTAAACAAAGAAATCCCAGTGGATTGGATAGTTTTCGGCATCTCTGTCGCATTTCCCCCCTCCAACAATCGACGTCCAATTTTCGACGCAACATTCTTTTTAAATAATAAAATAATCATTTGTTTTTCTCTACCGGAAAAAAAAGGGAAAAAATCCAGTAGGGCGGGGGATTCAAGGATATTTGAGGGGGGAGGAGGTCTTGTAATGCGGAAGAATGATTATGCGATTACTCATTCCGGTAGTCATTTCTTTATATAGGGCTTTGCTATTTTTGGGTTTATTCCAAATACAATAGTTTAATGACGAATTTTTATCGACTTATCACGCTTCTGCTGCTGACGTCTCTACGAATTTTTCTTCCTTTTTTCTACGAGAAATATTGGGAGATTGCGCGAACGCTTATCAGAACCACATGTGGTTACTGCTGCTGCCTTGGCGGTTTCCTCTTCCCTTGTACCAACTTACAGAGAAAAAAAGGAGCGATAGACCCTTAAACTCTGGTCAGTTCCAGTTTCCTTTCACGCCAACGTCTTTCTCACACCCGTTTCTTTTTTCGACTTCTCCCCTAAACACAAACCCGACGGCGCCCCCGTCAACTATTTGTGTTTTATCTCGCGACTTTTGTTTATGCCATATACGCACTACTCGGATGTGTGTTGTGCAGTGCCGTATGTTTGTCTTCCAACTTGTTCAGAACTTTGGTCCGCCCTCCTACGGACAAGTTCTTTCTCCTTTGTCTCTCATTCGTTCATCGGTGGTGAAACGCTCGTGTTCCCGCCGATGTCGATTAGAGAAATCTCCGTCTTATATATTTTCACGTTTGTCGATTATTGTGGCCAACAACTCGGTGAACCGAAAATCCGTTCCTTTTTTGTTTTTCTGTCTCCGGTGTTATCTATCGGTCGTGAAATTTCGGTGGTTGAATGTATAAATATATTCAACTGAGCTGAGCCGAGTTGCTGCGAATGGGCGTTCCGAAAAAGAGGGCAAACCTCAGCCAGGAAAAAACATAAAAAGAAAAAACAGCTCAAAAGAGGAAGAACAAAAGGCGGTGGTGGTGGTGGATAAGCCGCTCTACTCCCCCGTTTGTCGACGACGATAAAAACGGAAATTTGGAATGCGGATTTCTCTTTTGATTAGCCTTTTGGTTGTTTTTTCTCGTATCGCCACCACTTGACGTCAACCAGTCCGCCAAAACGGCTGGGTCTCCTATCGACTCCAGTCCGGAAAAAAAAGTTCACTGACTCGACCAAATCAGTTCCGGTTTTTTTTTTGCTCACAAAAATGTACACGACACTTCCCCGGCCGCCCAGAGTCTCAAAAGTCACGCACAGTTCTCTGGACATTCCCCAACGAGCCAACATGTCGCCGACATCGGCTCCCGTCTCCTCCAGTTCCGACGGTTTCACCCGTTTTGATTTCACGAAAACGTTGAGCCGATCAGAGTCGAGAGTGATGATGCGTCAAGGCCGTCAGGGTAGTCGCAGCACCCAAGCATCCATCAGGCGGAAGAATAGCGTTAGTTTGTTCTTTACTGGAGGTGCTGGTAGTGATGATTTGAGAAACAGTGGCGATCATTGGCAAGAGCTTCTAGTCGATCCTGAAATCCCAGGCGAAATTCTCTGTAGGTTTCCCCGTCGTTTTCTCTCTCCCGCCCACAGACAATGTGGCTGGCTTGGCTGATTGGCTTTTTGTGATTTGTACTGACGACTTTTTGATGTGTTTTTCCCGTTGGCAGATAGGAAGAAAGATTCATCACTGGAATTGCTGGTCCATGGCCTTCACTTGACCAAAACGGACCTGAAGAAAATGGAGAAACTGACGAAAATCAATATTCATCTGCACGGTGAGTCAACTACCAGAGGAAATTTGCCTTTTTTTCTTTATTTTTGTCCCGATCGTTCATCTTTGTCTTCGCTGCTGGATATCCCATTGCAATTCAAGAATATGATGATTAATCATCTAATTGTAAATTTTTTTTCCCCCGTAAATTCACAGCGCTGTTTGCTGCCGTCGAATTTGGCCAGGTGGAAAAGGCCCGTGCTATCCTGGAAGACAACGAGGTCGACATTAACAGGTAAAGAAAATCATAATGACTATCAAGATCCGCGCGCATGTGTGTTGGCTATCAACACGAGCGTGAACCGTCGGTCGTGACCGACGCAAAAAAAAAAGTATAAAAATAGATAAAGAAGAGTCGTGTGTCGCATTGCTCATCGTGAGAACATCCGACTTGTTCTTGGCAACAGTTGAACGAACTCGCAGTAAAAATAATAAAACAACCAAAAAATGAATTGCTCAATCGAAGGGGTCATGAATTGACAAGGACAAGGACCGTTAGAATTTATGTATTCATTTTTATATTTTTATTTTCTTAGTTACAACAGTGACGGGCTGTCCTTGATGGATGTGGCCGTCCTGACGAACAATACTGAAATGGTCAAATTACTCATCCAACATGGAGCCAGGGAGGGAATGGAGTGTAAGTTTATGCCCGAACGTTTCGGCTTTATCGGCCATTTTTGTTTTTTGTTTTGCTGACTGGAAATCATTTTGGGTGGAATCAGATGGCAGTAAGGAATCGCTGAATTTGCATCTGGTCCAACTGCTCAACGAAGCCGAGAAACAGTTGGAAGAGAAGAGTCAGCCGTCGTCCAGTCCGGTTCGAGTGGATTTGGACAAACACGTCGCCCTCTGGAAACGGCGGGTGCGCATTTTGCGCAAAATGAAGTCGGGACTCGAACAGCTGAGTGAGTTCTCATATATAACATGATACGACTTTGTGATATTGAAATGTTTGTCGTCGTTTGATTTGATTCGGTTGGATAACATTTTCAAATTTGATTGTCTCAGAGGTGCCCAACAGTCCGAACCAGGCCCGCGTCGAAGTTGTTGGAGAACATTCTGCCCACATTTGGTGGCTTCAGCCCGAAGTCGACTCTGGTGGCATTTGCACTAAATTTAAAGGTAAAAATTACAATCAAAACAAAATTGAATCGTGAAACAAAAAGAATAGACAAAGAAGGTCCTAAGTCGGGTTTATCGCTCGATAAAGAATTCCGTGTCTTGTAATTCACTGTAACAACCGGTCTGAACCGCTGGCCCTGTCTCTGTCGTACGGTAAAAATTAATTTGTGTTTTCTTGTTGTTGCTGCAACAGTTCAATGGTCAACTCATCCGGATTTCGCCTTCCCCGGTGGCGAGTTGGAGGTGCGCGATACGCAAATCTGGAAGCGCGGCGGAGGAGCCGAAGAATTTAACGAAGTCAACGTGACCGTCTCATCTTGCCCGTCCAACTCTCGATGCTACTTTCGTGTAGCCGCCGGCAACTTGTCCGGATACGGGTCGTTCAAAACCACTCTGCCCTCATCTGTCTTGTTATCAGGTCGGTTAATCAAATCAAAACAAAAATCAAAACCTAAAACTAGGATTTTCCAATGCAATTGTGAAATGATCAAAAGAAGGACCAACATGCATTTCATACTAATTTAATGACTGGCTTTTCTCTTTCTGGTATTTTTTAACGGCCTAGTCTGGCGGATAATCGACGGCCGAAAACCTCGTTTCGCTGGCCGCCTACCCATTTTGGACGACCTATTTAGCAAAGTAAGAAAGAGAGAGAAACCGGAAACGAGACAATAACTTCTTAACGTCTTCTATCTCTGTGTGTTGCTGGTGCTGGTTTAACGACCCGTTTCACGCTAACGTGTTTTTGTTGACCAGGTGCGGACATGGCGGCCTGATTACGCCTCGGAAATTCGACAGCTGGAAGACGGCCTCAACGAAGCCCCAATGAAGCAGCGCAAGAATCCAGCCAAACTCAACTTGCGGCAGTTCTTTGGCGCCAATGTCAAATTTCAAAAGAATCTGCGCAGGTGTGTGTTTGCGTTTGTGGGCAATCGCACAATAATGGCTATTAAAAAACCCTTCTTCACGGTCCATTGTGTTGGCGGCTCATTTCACGACACTTTCTTTTTTTAAATTTTTTTTAACGATTCATTTTCTGATTTATTCTTTTGTTTCTCGTTTGAAAATAGGGGAGTCTATTTCGCTTGCATCGTTTTCCACGAAGACAAGGTACTGGTGACGACCGAAGAATTTCCGCCGGTCGTTGAAGTCGACGATACTTATCCAGCCTCGGTCAATAACGATTTCCACTGGCTCATGAAGGTATTTATAGACTTTTTATTGGCAATTTAATTGAATCCCTTTAAAATTGTTTATTTCTTATTGCTCCATTAGATTGGCTGCACTTGGAGCGATGTGAAAACACTCCGGCAAGATATGGAGCGCAGTTCCAGTTCCGCAAACGCCCACTTCCGTATTAAACTACTTCAAGCAGCTGCTCAGCTGCAGGTCAGTTTCATATTTCACAGCGATTCAGTGCATTCACACCACTAACTGTGCGTTGTTTCTTTTTTCTTTCCTGAAACCACGACGTGTTTCCGATTGACGCAGAGCGCTTTGGGCTTGCAAGATTTGGGTCAGCTTCACTACCAGCCACTGAAAGACAGTCAAGGGACCCTGGTGATATCGAGTACCTGTCATTTGGCCAATATTAAGGCTGTGCCGTCGTCGTTGAATTTCAAGTGGCTGCCACTTTCCAAACTTCAACAGCGACGAGTGGTGACAAACGAACAAGAGAGTACGGCCAGCGATCTCCTCCTCGCCTCCCTACAGGTGAGCATTTCTTCGTCGGTCGCATCGGAATTTGAAAGCAAAAACGAGTTGATCTTCATTTTTTTTTGCCGAACCGGATAGAAACGCTCAAATCGGGTCGATTAAATTGGCCATATTAAGAATTGATAAACCAGTTGGTTTGGAAACGGTTTTCTCACGAGTAGCATAAAAGTGCTGTACGGGAGTGACGCTCTCTTCATTTGTGTGTTGTCTATTGAAACAGGAACAAATCAACTTCATGCAAGTCAGCAACAAACCTTTGCCCCGAGGACTCTACCTTGGCTACTTGAAGATGAAGAGTTCGGTCGATTTGATTCGCGTTTTGGTGCCCAAGGACGCGCCCAATCTCCTCCCGCATGCGAAAATACGAGACAATCCGTGGGTGTCGAGGTACGCTAATGTTTTTTTTTCAGCTCGCAGTTTTTAAAATTCCATTAAAAATCGTCATTTTTTATCATTATTTAGTGAAGAGTGGCAGTGGATCAAGAAATTGGCCAAAAGTCAACCACAAAACAAAAATTGTAATCCAGAGATGAACGACGGAGATGGCGATGGCAGTGAGGACAAGGCAGAGTATTCGGTAATGGACGGTCTGACGGGCAAACTGAACCTCCAGCCCAGCACGGCCCAGCTGCTCTTCCAAAGTCAATTACAGAGGGCCGCCTGTCGATTGCTGGGCAGTATGGGCATCGAAGGCTCGGTCATGCAGCATCGCATTTACGAAGACGAAGTGATTGAACTCAGCCCAGATGTTTCCGTTATCCTTTTGCTTCCGCCACCAGACAGTGTGTGCGCTGTAGCCGGTCAAAGCGAGGCGCTCTTCCATCGGCCTGAATTTCTTTCAGTTCCCGTTCAAGTATTTGAAATGATTCATCTGCGCACCTACCAGCGTGATCTCATCGGCCGCTATTCTCGGCTTAGTTCCATTTTGGAACTGGATTCGAATTTGGCACAGCTGGCCATGCGCGAGGTCAGTTTCTCTTTCTCTCTCCTATTTTCACATCGTTTTATTATTGCTTCTTTATCTAAACATTCTTTTATTATGTTTATTGTTGCACAGGCTTTTTCGAGCGTGGAATTGGCGGAAGCCAAGCAACGCTTCCAGCGGCTGCAAGATGTTCAAGTTCAAGTTGACTCGACTTGGAGGGGATCGCGTTGGATCATGGACGTTCTTTCGCTGGCCAGGGATCGAACGATGACTGGAGTGGGTGTGGCCATTGCCGCTCTGTCGCAGCAAGTCGCTCCTTCCACTCCTCTTTTGCCTACACCGACCGAATCCTCTGAGGAATCCTCGAAGCGAACAAGGGAGAACTCGTTGAAGACGCCCAGCACTTGTTCGAGATTGATTCACTCGACAGTCTCCAATAACGAGGGGCGAATCATGGGCGGCGGTACTCCAGGCGGAGGCAAACACCGGATGCTCGTCAAAACGAAAAGTGATAACAAGCTGTTGAGCAGCCGCAACTCCATTGGGGAATCACCAGCTTTCCTCCGCGTCAACACGGTCCGATCTCGAACACCCGTCTGCCCTGAATGTTCCGTTCCACTGGATTTGCCCGGCTACGTCTCCAATTGCGGATCGTGTTCGTGCTCCAGAGCTCGTTACACTCAACCAGGTAACGAAACCCTAGTGATTGTCCCTTAGTGTGTCTCTCGCCTAACATTTCCCTTATAAAAACCCAAAAATAGAAACGGGCGAATTGTTTAAGCAACAGCACAGCCGCAGTAACGAAACGCTTCCGACTCCGCCGATCCTCATCACTCAAAGTGGAGCCCGCAAGTGCATATCACGAAGTGAAAATCAGTTGAACAACCTGGAATTTCAGCCTTTCCTGGACGCTGAAGGCACCGACGACAGCACTTTGCCAGTCTATGCGGCGGCCGGCCAAGAGCAGGAAGAAGAGCCGAAATATGAGCAGTCAACTGACGATCCTCCTGCTCCGCCGCCCACGAAATTGCAGCGAGGTGGATCGGGAGGCAAGAAAGGTCGTTCGACCGGCAGCATGAGATCAAACAGCCAGGAAAGTGAGTGCAGTCACCCGTCGAGATCGAGTCATACTCCTTCGTTGACGTCTTTGTCTTCGGTCGACGGCGATCCCGATTCGGGAAGCACGCGCTCGGCCGATGTCGAAAGTGGTGACGCTTCTTCTACCAGCGGAATCATTCAGGTGTACGCTGCCTACGAATCCGGTTTGGCCAACGGCACCAGCGTCAAATTGCACGTGACCACCAGAACCGTCGCTCGAGAGGTAGTGGACCTGGTGGTTCGCCAGCTCAACATGGCCGTAGGTTTGAAAGGTAAAGAAAACAACAAAACATTTATGACAGTAGTAGTAGTATGACAGTAACTAACGAAATGTGTTTTATCTTTTATGTATCCAGGGAAAGATGGCCCCGTTTATCCGGCAGAGGAGTTTAAAAACTTTTGCTTGGTGGCCGTCATAGGAGCCAGGGAACGATGTTTGCGAGACGACTTCCGTCCGCTCCATCTTCAAAATCCGTGGAAGAAAGGTCGTCTTTATGTTAGACAAAAAAAGGACGTGCTGGCAGCCATCGAACAAAGTGGGAGACAGCAAAAGCCTCCACCGGCCGCTCTCTGATAATATCAACGTTACCTCTCAACTACTACGAATCTCAAGTTGGTCCTTAATAAAGCGGCCAACGTCACCCTCTTTTAGATAATCGTTCACATCGTCCTTTACGTCACTGTTGACACAAGATGAGTTTTGTTTGGAATTGTAACCGGCGTGTCTGGCTGACCTTAGTTATTCAGTCCATCTCTAATCCCATGTGTTCTATCCAAATGGATCTTTCAAGGGTATAGACAAGGAGGAGGTTGTATCATTTCATTGTCGTTTGTGATCATCTTTTCACAATTTCCGTCACGTGCTATTAGAAGAAATCGGCACACATGTCTAGTAGTTGAAACGAGGGGCGATTTCTGCCTAAAAAATACTTGAATTAGACGTGTAATTATCGTTTTATCTTGATCGTGACAACATAATCTGTTGATATTTGCTCGTTAACTGTTTTGTACAAAGAAAAATTCACGTCCACGACAGATGGCAATGATCTCTTCTCAAGGGACAAAGGTGGTACATACGGCTCGGTCAACTTGATTTCCCACGTTGATGTGCTCTTAGGGCACTGATTGATTGGTCACGGACTTTGCATCCCCTGAATACTCGTTTTAATTAGCAGAGATTTTGTTCTAAAAGTACAATAACTATCACCAATACCCTATCCTTTGTCAATTGAAATCAGTTTTTTCCTCCCCCCAGTTGTCAGATCCTCCCCCGCTCCTCCCGTATAGATCCTGCGTGTTGATTATGACGCGCATCACGAATTGATCGAGACGATACAGGAATGTGAGAATAAGCAACATGTTGATTTATAACTGCTGTCTGTGATAAGAATAAATGCTGAAATTAATACAAAAGATGTTCATTTACTCAAAAGGCGTTTATTCGTTAATCTTTGTGTTTTTTCATGTGGTCTCTGCTGTAACATTCCAACTACTCTTATGGAGAGAACGAACATTCGAATTTCGAACAAGTGGTCTTTATACTTTATACAGAGCTATCCAGAGTCATTTTTCATTGCTTTATGGCTTTATCTTTGATTTTTGAAAAAAATATGTTTTTAGACGGTCGAGTTGCGTAAATTGGCAACGCCGCTATTTAAAAAAACGTCTGCTACTCTGCTTTTCTGAAATTAGTTTTGGATGTTGACTGAGAAGTTACTGTTCGTTCGTTGTGACATCAAAGTTCAAACTTTATAGAAAGTGTATTGCAATTGAAGATTTCATTCACAAATCTGAAAAAAATGAACTAGGATTTTATCGGTTTACAAG
Organism: Daphnia pulex; assembly: GCF_021134715.1. Classification (NCBI taxonomy): domain Eukaryota; kingdom Metazoa; phylum Arthropoda; class Branchiopoda; order Diplostraca; family Daphniidae; genus Daphnia; species Daphnia pulex. The sequence continues at coordinate 143,828 of NC_060018.1, read as the reverse complement.
TTTAATATGGAAAACAGCCATCCTAGTGAAAACCAAGTGTTCTGCTGCTGAGTGTTTCAACCAAATAATGGAGGTAACATTGAAAATAATCTGTGTCACAGTATTGATGAAAGATCTCATGTCGTATTTGTTTAGATTCATACTTTGTATCTGCTGTTTGCCATTGAAATCCATCTAGCTGTAGCATAGATGGATGAATGTCTTAGAAACACGGCTTCCTCGAGACATTTTGCTGTATGTAAGTTCAATCATTGTACCACATAAGTAAAATAAGTTAACTATTTATTCTTGATTTAGGTAATGGTGAAAATGGCTTGTTTGTGTTACAATAGCTCGTTTCCAAGATACACACATCTTTAAGGTGAATTCCATTTGATTTTTTTTCTTTTGTTAAAGCTTCTTTTTAATTTTCAACTTTTTTTTACAGCACTATTTGTGACGTCCATGAGATCGCAAGTCGACTTCCAATGTCAATCTACAACGCAGTTTCTTTATTGGAATTGTGTTTTCCTGGCACGGAGATCTTTGAGCCTACGCTAGCCTTTGTTTATGACAGAAGAGTGACTTCCACCAAAGTTCTGCTCCATCCTTATCTTCGCGATGTACGCTCATCCAACTTCACTGCTTCTGATGCTGCTGCTACACAAATTTTCTTGCTTCACTGGCGAGTTAGAACACTTCAGTGGTCGCTTCCGCCCGCTGTGACACACTTATAGTCACTCACCACGGGATTATGCCCAGGTACCCAACAAATGAATTATTTTCGTAGGTTATCTACCAATAGTCTTTAGTTGCGTTAGACTCTGTCTGTGTAATAGTTTCCAAAATCAGGCCCTTCTTACGGGGAAGTTTTACTTAGACGTTTCTTTTTTCTAACGCTAGATGGCTTTTTGAAAATTTGCAGCTGTCAAAACAGTCAGTTTCAGTTACTTTGCACATCTCTTTAAACATTTATCGACTGTTATTTTGTTGAAATATTTAGTGATAACTGACGATAACTATTCCCCCAACAAAGTTCACTTGTTAGATTTTTCATATTGTGTTTTTTTTCTACTTCCGGTTTGCTCATTTCAGTCAGTAGTTCAGTAAATGTTCATTCGAGGAGCAAAACAACCACATATTCGTGATCCTCGTCGAATTTGTGGTAAAGTTCATGTTTTTATTTGTGCGTTTTCGTACTTCCGGTTTTGAAAATTTTCCTGAACTATAGTTCAGGAAAATTCTCGATTTTGGCCAAATTTTGGATTTCGTTTAAATCACATCTAATCGACCCCAAATTTCATGGAGATCACGAATATGTGGTTTAATTTGACGACAGCTCAATGGTTGAGGCGCTGTGGTTACTTCCGGTCTACTTCCGGAATTGTTTTTTTAAGACTAGCAAGTGAGCTTTGTTCTGTGCATAGTTCTTAATATTGCAAGCTTGTTTTTAAGTTTTAAAAATTGCAACTTTAAATGTTTGAGCTGAAAAATCAGATCAATGTGCCTATATGTATTATGTAACTTTTATTGGCATGTCACTTAATAAGAATTCTTTTGTCTTTATTTAGGTACGAACAGTCAGAGATCAGTGACGACTGACTGACGTGCTGAATGCTCACATGCGTGCCATCCTTCCGTCGCCTCGAGGCATGGGGGAGTTGTGCCTACTCCAGCTACGCGTCTAGCGTAATTCGACTACCCAACCGACGGCTGGTCAACTATCACCCCTCGGCCCTCGCTGACTCCTACTACCCATGCTCTCATCTCTCAACACATCACGGGGTTTTGATCTTTAGATCGTTTGTAATCTGTTATGGCGGTTTTACGACGATGATGTAAGTTTCGATTTTTTTTTTTTTATTTGTTATTGTTTGTTATTTCATTTCAATTCAGTTGAGTGTCGATGAGCTAGAGCAGGATCGTTTTGGTTTTATAGACATTTCTGGTTTGGACGCTAGATAGTAGCACACTCAAAGTCTTAGATCGTTTTTCAGCTGTCAAAAGCACCAACTTCAGTTACTTTATTTTGCACAATTTTGAAAACATTTATGGGAGTTACTGTAAAGTGTGTTGTCAAGTTTGGTGAGTATTTAAAGTATTGATCTGCACTTAAGTCTATTTTAAAATGTTTAAGAGACGATTTCGAGTGTATACTATTTATTTTTGTTTTAGATTATAGACGTCAAGCACATTGATGACACAAATTATAAACAAGTTGACTTATTTTTCTCTTTTTATTTATAGGTTCTAAACCACATGTTTCTAAATTTGCATGACAGACTTTACGAGAAGTAATGTTCCTTGTTTGGTAACCTGTTGGCTGCTACCCCTTGAATCTCTCTTCTTACTTCCTTACATGGGCGGGATGGGCCCCCTTGATTTGAGGTATTGTGTTTCTGTCGCCACAATCTTGTTTGAATATTATTGTCATCCAAATAAATGTTTATTCTGCTTACAGGGGAATCCTTTGCTGCTATAGTCATGGACTTCATCCACTGGTGAAAATCAATGAGAGAATGCTGCAATTCAAGACTGATACATTGTGTAGTTGTTAGATAAATGGCAAGTGCATATCTGGGCTCCCTTCTTTTCAGTGGCCCCGTTTCCCTAACTAACCGCTAACCAACGCCCGCCGGTGGTCACTCACCCGCTGTGAAACCAGGAGGAGGGGAGGGCTCTGGTCGAACGGGGACTTGGAAGGCGCATGATCCGATGAAAACTTTTGGAGGGTCATGAGTCTAACCCGGAAGCCTAGTATGACTACATCTCCCCTGTAAAACTTGCCTCGTACTTCTCTCTTCTTCTCGGTCCAGATAAATATCTCTGGGGGCCGTAGACATTTCCTATAACAGCATGTGCGAGTTTAAACAATGCATCCACTACCTAATGAAACAAATAGCCATGGTTTATTTTTTGCGCAAATCTGCGTTAGTCAAGTTACAAATTTTTCTAATTCAACAACTCGCGTAGAATTTTGCATGTAATCTATTAGTGCAAATCGCGATTCTATGTGTTTGGTAGTAAAGAAAATGGTTGTTTAAGAAACAAACAATGGGGTGTTCTGAGATGCCAAAAAAACTCACCATTGTTTGTTTTTTAAACAACCATCTTCTTAACTACCAAACACATAGGATCGTTATTTGCACTAATAGACTAGATGCAAAATTCGACTGAAGTTATTGAATTTGAAAAACTTGTAACCTGACTGACGCAGATTTCTGCAAAACTTAACCATCGCTTTTTGTCTCATTGCCGCAGCGGTGGTGGCGGGTTGCGTTTAAACTCGTGCAGAAGAAAAACGTTTTGAACCGGTCGCTCTGTTTATTGAATTTTTTGCACATTTCGAAAAAATAATAAAAAACCTTTATCTTTTATGTTTTAAAATTTTTGTTTATTACAGACATCACATTGATAGGGTTTAACATTAGGTTATGTGGTTTAAGGTACAAATTTTAGGGTTGGTAGATGTGTTAGTGGGGTTTAGATTAATTGGTAGGGATATGTTTATAGGGTTATGAATTAAATACTTTTGTATCCAAACTTAAAATATCCCCCCCCCCTCCAACATCCTCCACTTTCCTTTCCCAATCCCGAAAACATGTTTATTATTTGTTTGACATAAACATCCCATATTTGTTTTTGTTGCTTCTGAACTTATAAACGGTAAACTGCAATAGTCACGATGACAATTTAACAAAATAATAATGCAACTTCGGTAACACGACACCAGCACCAAGGGAATTTGATGCAGAAAGATCTATCACCAGCATACGCTGCAACAACGTACCACAGCGGACAGCAACTTCGCGAACATACACGATAAACCTGCAACCGAAATGAAATGAATTTATCTTCAGCATCAAATCAATGGAACTGCTGTATGAAAAGGCAAATTAATGACTTGTTATGTAGTTTTAGTTAAACTAAATATTCTGAAAACAATATCTGATAGCTTTTGTTGAAACAAAAACAAAATGTGTGATTGAACTACAACAAAGAAGAAAGAGAAGCTAAAACTTTAACTGGATGTTAATCCTGCTTTTTAAAAAATCAAATACTATCAAGCAGTGAATTATCATGTGACGATAACAAAAATGACACAAATATAGCTTAACTATAAAATCTCTCAGTGTCAGTTAGAAAGCTTTTTGAATCAGCCAGACAATTAGAAAGTTGATTGAAATAATTACTTCAGTTGTTCATGTTTCTTCATTTGACGAAACACATAGCAGTATAGGTAGTAAGAGGAACAACCTTTTCCAGCTGGCTGCATAAAATCCATGTGTGTCATTGGGCAGCAATGAAAAAGCTCAAACTTTACCAGACTGTCTATCACAAAAAAACAATTACTATCAAGGACACAGCGTCTCAAATAACAAAAACAAAAATGACAGAAGTTAAACTACACATCCTTCGGATTAAATTTTGCAAAGGAACCTACAGCTATCAAGCCTTTCCAAGGTAGGCAACAAAAGTTCTTCAACAGGAAAGTTAAGACATAGTCACCAACTAACTAAGTCTCACGGTTAGAAAATTAAACATATTTACCTGATTTGTTCTTAAGTGTTTCTTAGAAAACGTACAGCCGGTACGTACAGGAAAAAGGGACGACATCTTGGCAAAATGTACAGATGCTCGGGCCACATGATCAGCTGGAATTTCCAAGTAGAAATTATAGGCTAGGTTAGGTTACCACACAATATAACTAAATTCACACAAAAATAATTAAAATTCAGTAACATCTAACAATCCAAACGGGAAATACCATTTTTATGGAGAAAAATGTGAGGAAGGGAAATACGCCGTACGGATTATCTAACGAACCTCTTTCAATCAGTACTCGAAAAAAATGGCGGCGGTTTTGCGTAACGAAGACTTATTGTTCCAAATCAGTAGTTGTAAATGTGAATCATAGATGGCGATGAAACTTGTATTTTAATCTGCTAATAAAGAGTGAAAAAAAAGTCAGATGAAAAAAACGGTCAGAACTTAGATTAACTGACTGATGAAAAAGCAATTGCAAATCTCAAATTGTTGCCGCCAACTCTCAAAGCAGCCTTGGACTTTGTGAAGCCTGGACTTTTTGCTGCTGGAATGCTGCAGTTGAGCTAATAGTTTTGGCGCAATGACTAGTAAGGTAAATTAAACCCACCCCATAAAGGTATATATATATATCCACCAAATACTAAATCACAAAAACAGATAATTGGAAAACAGATTCTACTTTAGTAGAAGAAGCTGCATTACTTACAGAGTAGCAAGGTCATCAAAAACATAGTGGTATCTAGTTCGCACTGAAGACATTTGTGGGAAGAAATACTTTCCACCTAGTGATGTAGCCTTGGCCAAAAAGGCAATGACACCTGAAAATGAAGTTGAAAGTTTTGAAACATATTGAATAATGGTTGAGTGAAGATGACCTACCAATCCTGACTCCATAATTGCAAACATTTGCGTCTGAACTGTAAACAAATGTCATTCTTTATGGCTCAGAACTCCAGCCTTTGATGATACTGAACCAAGAACTTTGATAGAGAAGAGCTGCGTGGAAATGAACAAAGAAAAGAGAAACCCATTTGAGAACAGACGCACATCGGATCGAAACACCTGAACAACAATTCATAGTTAATAAAATATTGATAAGATATACATTTCATTCTATTCTCAAAAACATTCTTCGTTAACTTACCACCGAAACATTCCGATTTAAAAGCGAATTTTTTAACGGTACACACTACTGCATTGCGTGGACTTTTCTTGAGCTTAAGATGAGACGTGTTCTTGCTGCCCTGATCAATGGCGCCGATTGAGAAGCATACTGCCTACGCACTGTTATTCGACATCTAGCGGTAAAAAAATCGACTACTTGTAACAAAATGAATTTATTTGTTTCGGTCTAGGCCGCATAAGAATGCCAAACCATTGGAAATTGCCATGACATTTGATTATTTGATCATTGCCAAACCGTTGGGCCAAAAGGACAGGGACGTTGGTATGGAGAAATGGAGAATCAGCAGATGCGGATTACGGAAGCGTTTTTTTCGTGGGAAAATATTAGATAACACTTCGTAGAAAACTTTCTTTTTTACGCAGACAGAAATTAATGGATGAATAAATGTAGGAAAAGATGTGAACAGTAAGGTATATAATGACGTTCTACGAGATAACTACGAAACCTTATTTACATCGATCCGCCTTTAAATGGCTTTGAAATGTCGTCAAGTAAACTACAAATGCATTCATGCTGGAGATTAAGTATAATAACGTTCCCATCTTTGTTACGCAAGTTTTTTGTTACATATAATGAGCAATAGATGGGGTTACTCCTCAGCTATTTTACCGAATCTCATTCTACTGCAGCCAGATAACGATACCCGTACAATTTTGTCTGTTGTTCTGTTCTCCTGCTCAGCAGACACGTCTACATTTATGTCTGAAAGTTTCTTTTACAAAGTTGTTTAGTAACATGAATACCTTCTCGACACAAGTGACACAGGAAACGTTCGGTACGATTCAAACCTCGAACGGAATCCAATCTGTGAAGAAATTCACGTTGACCAACTTGCATGGAGTTAAGGTGCAGTTAATAACATATGGTGCTGCTCTTACTCACCTATTTATTCCCGACAAGAAAGGGCAGCTACAAGATGTCGTGATGGGTTTTGATGACATAGATGGTAAGTGAAAGTGCAACAAACCCCTTGAATATCAATTCACTCCTCCACCCATCATTATTTGTAACTATATCTTTTAAAAATTGCAGGGTATCTGTCGTCGCATAACCGCTATTTCGGGTGTACTGTTGGACGTGTAGCTAATAGAATAGCCCAAGGTCGTTTTCACTTAGATGAAGTCGAATATCAGTTAGCTATAAACAAAGGGGATAATCATTTACACGGAGGGAATATGGGCTTTGATAAATTAATTTGGCAAGCTTATGCTCACCTAGACGGGCGGGTCACTTTCACTTACTCCAGCCCGCATATGGAAGAAGGTTATCCTGGGCATCTGTACACTCAAGTCACCTACAAGTAAATATGCCAAGTTTCTTATAATTCAACACGTGATTGTGAATATTTCGGCGAATACGTATACGTAGGTTAACGGATTCCAACGAGTTAATCGTGGAATTCAATGCGCTGACGGATCGACCAACACCCGTCAATCTCACCAATCATTCTTATTTCAATTTGGCCGGACATGACGCTGGAAGTCAACAACTTTACAATCACCGAGCTCAATTGTTTGCTAACCAGTACACACCCGTTGACTCGAAAAATATTCCTACTGGAGAGCTGGCCAAGGTGGACGATACAGTTTTTGATTTAAGGTCAGAGACGCGATTGGGAGATGTCATTCAGCAAGTTCCCGGAGGAGGCTACGATCACAACTTTGTAGTCAGCGAAAGTAACGTTAAATTCGGCAACACAATTCCTTTAGCGGCCAAGTTTTGGCACCCCGAATCCGGGCGGCTATTGGAGATATTCAGTGATCAACCGGGTTTCCAAGTTTACACGGGCAATTTCTTGCCGACCGATGGCTCTTTGGTAGGGAAGAATGGCACTGTTTATACACGGCATGGTGGTTTGGCCGTAGAACCTCAAAATTTCCCCAATGCCATCAATCAGGTATAATCTTATCTACATTTTAAATCAACAATTAGATCTTAATGAATGAACATATGTAAAACTATTTTTTTTTTCAGCCCAATTTCCCAGATTCCGTCCTTCGACCAGGATCTGACTATCGCCGCACCATCGTCTATAAGTTTAGTATCCAATAGCCTTTTTTATTAAAACAAATGGTCAAAAATAGTTGAAGTTTAATACCTTTTGTTATTGTCACATCCAGTTTGTTGCTTCTCAGAAATGATGCATTCCAGTACATTAATACACGTACTCGAAAACAATAAGTAATTTTGAGTTTTTAATGTAGTTTAAATAAATTAGATTAGGTAAGACATAAAGTGCTCTCATTTTACCAAGAATCTCGTGAATGGAATCAACGAGAACGTGCCTATGTAGGAGGAAAAGAAAATGTATCTGATAACGATAAGACTACACCCGCGGATAAGGCTAAATATTACATTAGGTGCAGATAAGAAAATAAGACACGACTAAAAATGACCACAAAATCATTTGAGAGCCTAAGTTTATTGAACACACTGCCGGCTTGTCGGTTTTGCCTTGCAAGTGCTCTAGTCCGTTTAGGTCTTTTATTTGGTGCATCTCTTGTTGAAACTAATCTACTTCAAAATGAATTCAAATGACGAAATAGACGCTCAACCACTCTCTACCGCAGAGGCAACGATAAACGAGCCGTTTACAGCACCATCTCAACAGTAAGTACAGTTGAAAAAAAAAAAAACTTTCTTGGATAAAAGATTCAAATTACAGTAAAGATTAAATGTTAGACCGGAAATAGACATTCAAAGTGAAGAATGCACGGATCACCCATACATCCGCGCGCCGGTGAATAAAAATTCCCCTTGCTACAACATGGAGCACAAGAGACGTGGTGACGCAATCATATTTCACCACGAAAAATTCGATTCCAACTTGGAATTAACGCCACGAGAAAATGACAAAGATTTGCTCAACAAGTTGATAAATGTTTTGAATGACTTGCAATTCACCGTTTGCGTCTGCGAAGACTGGACTTACAAACAAATCGAGAAGAAAATCACAAAATGTAAGTGATTGAAGGACCCTAGTTCTTAAATATGAATACTTAATAATTCTCTCTATTTCTAAATTGTCTTGCAGTGGCCACCAAGGAAGATCACAGGAACAGCGACTGCATTCTGTTCGTGTTCATGACTCACGGTTACAACGGCAAATTGTACGCAAAAGACACGCACTACAATCCAGATCCGTTGAGATTGCTTTTTACATCGGACAAATGCCCCAGTCTCGCTGGGAAACCAAAGATTTTCATCATTCAAGCGTGTCGAGGAAACAGTCCTGATTTTGGAACTTCATTGACTCCTCGCCCAAAGCACTCTTCTCATCGCGTTAGCTCATCCGACGAGACCGACGGACATAAAAGTGAGCCGTTCAAGATGGCAACACATGCAGATTTTTTAATCGCAAACTCTACAGTTTCAAGTACTTAAAACACTAGCTGATAGCCAACTTACCTCTATTGCTTTTAAAATGACATTTTGTTGCACGGCAGACTTCACCTCCTACCGAACATGGTTCCTTGAAGCTTTCTGTGACGTTTTGTCGTCTGAAGAATACCGCAAAGATGACTTCCTCTCCATCATGACCACCGTCCAAAGAAAAGTCGCCATTTCCTTCGCAAACGAACTCGGTGATAAGCAGATCCCATCCTTAACCACCATGCTCACCCGAAAACTCTACTTCACTTCCAAGAAAAAACCCCCTCAAAGGCACGCTAGAATGTCTTGTATAAGTTCAAATGTTTCAGAATAATTAAAGATTTATTATCACATTTACGTGCAATAAAGATGTGTATAAGTACCATGGGGGAGGGGGCTTCAAACGTTCATTTTCGGGTAGAAATAAACGCGACGGATGAGCTGGCTAGTGACGCACGGTATTTGCGCGTAACCCTTGCCGAGAGTTGCAACCTTTAACAGGACCATGGTCATCATCGAGAGCAAATCTTCATACTTACCATACTCTTTAAAAATGTGACAAAGGGATTGAATGAACCAGGAGCCATTCTCGGTGTTGCGCCAAGACGCGTAGCCTATAGCGAAAATGTTATTCATTTGAATATAATTCAAGGGCTTCATTCAATCATTACCTGGAACGGTGGAATATGCAATCATAAAATCCGCCAATGTTGGAATGGAGTATTCCTCAACGACAGAATCCCTCTCTATGGCCGAGTCGCATTGCATCAGTGTTCCCTTATCCATTTTGCTTCCTTGGCATGCCTGTAAGAAACACAGTAAAGGCTGGATTCTTTCAATTAGTAAATATGATTACAATAGCTATTGTTACCTGAATGAAAAACAGTTTGGGCTTTCCGGCCAAAGATGGGCATTTGTCAGAGGTAAACGGAAACCATAACTCGTCCGAGTGATAAACCGAGTCGTATGTGTAAATCTTGCCGTTCTCGCCGTGTGACAGTACAACGACCATGACGCAATCACACTCACTGTGATCTTCGTTTGCAACTGACAAATAAAATAAAAATTAATTAATTAACTGTACAGAACGAGGAAATGCAAACCAAAATTACGTTGTTGGATAATTTTACGGACGTCACATACTCCAAGATCGTTGAAACCAAACACCTGGAAACCCAATCCATATAATGCAATCTGCAGATTCGAAACGTCCGTACTTGATCCGAATCTCCTCTTCAGCCCCAACGATGGATCGAAACATTCGTGGTTGAAAATGTAAGCTTTTCCTCGGCGTCGGTGTTTCATGTTGTACACGGGCGAATCACGATCAACTGGGCATTCAGCCCGACTTGTCTTCCTTCTGTAAAATTGTAAATGTATAATGAATTAATGATCAAAAGTCAGCAAGAAAACGATTGAGGAAAAGTCAAACCTGGGAGCCTGAACTGGAGTTTGAAGTTGGTTTCCAACAGGATTTGCGTCGGTTAAATCCATTTTCTTCTCTGTCGTGTCGTCTGCGTCCGATTAAACCATTTCTACTGATATCATGTTATAGCTGAAACAAGCATTATCACTGTACGTTTGATAAAAAAATCTAATCAAACATTAAGTCGAATACGAGATACTGTGGCTGGCCTATGGTGTATTCCTGCGTGGGCAAGGTGTTTTGATTAAACAAAGCGCAAAGTGATAACATGGTAACTACGTACGCGGTGGGCGTAAACGACGCGTTTATTCGGTAAAATTGCTTTAAGGATGTTGGAAGGGATATCGAATAAAATAAAATAAATAAAACTAATTACGACAGGCAGCAGCGCTTTGCAGGTGTACTGACTGTGGGTTTTGGCGGAAAATAAACCTGACGGATAAGTTGAGAGGTGAAACACAGCATCTGACATAATTCTTCGATCTTTTTCTTCACTTCTTCCTTCACATATATTTCCTCGACAGCCACTTTTCGGAGAACGACAGTCATCATGGAGATCAAATCGTCACGTCGCCCTCGTTGTGACAGAACATCACAGAGAACTTGGATAAATACTGCGCCGTATTTTTCCGAACGGTACGATCCATAGCCTGTCAACAAGGTCGCAGGATTGGCATTTGCTGACTAAACAAAAGAACCGGCCTTTTTTATTTTTTTAATACCTGGAATCGTGGAATAAACAAACAGGAAATCGGCCTGCGTCGGAATGGAATACTCGCCGGGTCCATCAATGGTCGTTGACGAGTAACTCACTTTGGTCCCGCCATCTCGTAATGGCTCCTGTTCATCGAATCCTCGACAAGCCTTTGAACGTGAAGAGCATAACATTGAATTCCTTCTAAAAATTAATCAAATAAAACACCTGGATGAAAAATAGTTTGGGTTTGCCGGCCAACGTGGCACACGAACTAAAAGGCATCCAGACATCTTCAACGTCGTACATTGTATCGAACGCGCATATTTTGCCATCTTGGCCGTGCGACATCACAACGACCAAAAGGCAATCGTGGTCGGTGTGATCGACTTTTTCCGCAACTGAAATAACACAAAAAGAATACTGCGATCAGATCAACTGCTTTTTTAAGGAAACAAAAGAAAAATTTTTGACTATTACGTTTCACAATTTCTTTTCGAACTTGAGCTGCCGTAAGGTTATCGAAAGGTTTGACTTCAAAATCCAACTGGCTCAGCGTTCGACTGAGGTCATCTCTATCTTTACTTGAACCCGGGCGATCGGAGGGGATTCGGTCAGCCGGCCACGTCTTTTGATGGAACTTGTCGTGGTTGAAAATGCAAGCTATTCCTCTACGGCGATGGTCCATATCATAATCGGGAAAGTCTCCAGGAATATTCGCCAAACTTTAAATAATTGCCAAGAGTTATGAAAATGTTGTAATTTCAAATAAAACAAATTTTATCAAACCTTGTTGTATCCTCATTTTCGATAGACTCCCGAGGCAATTCCGATCCATTAGCGATAGCATCCGATTCCATGGCCAGGCCGACTAACAAACTAACGCAACCTTCACTTTCGAGCAACTTAAAACTTGTGGTTTGGACGGCATGCACTGACGTAACATTATCAGTTTCACAATTGCTCAGGGAACGCCCAACGAGGTTTTTACGAGCGAATAAAAAAAACTTGTAAGATTAGTACACTACTGTCAAGGCAGATATAAAAAAATAGGAAGTCCGCCAAGAGATAAAGGCATTCGGCGGTTGTTTTCTGTTTCAGACACGAACTCAATTTTGTTGTATTTACTTGTTAAATGATTTATGTACAAGGGACTGTTAAAATCATTGACACTGCATCGAGATGATGAGATAGCTATTTGAAAAATAAAAATTCAGTGAATCGCCAATATTTATATCGATCAATGTGTGCGGGGGGAGGGGGGGGGGGAGAAAAGTGGACGAAAACAAATGGGCGCGATGTGGAATCACGTTTCTTTCTTTTTAAAACTTTCTCTTCTTGAACTGGAAAGGAATAAAAATATGTCTACAGCAGTGAATTAGGGTTAGTGTCACACTGAAACGCGCACTCAATGACCGAATGAACAGCGCGTCCCTCTCTTTCACTTTCCTCCCCGTTAACTTTAAAATCACGAATATAATCTATGCATATTTAATTACACGTAACAACACAACATGGGTGGGGAGATGGGAGAGAGGGGGGGAATTCGACAGTGGTGGTGGTTTGATGGACATTGGAGGGAAAAATTTGACAGTCGGTGTTTCAACAACCCAAAACTGCGTGCGCCAATGCACGCCAGTGTCGTCATCTCTCCATCAGAGAGAGAGAGAGAGAGGTCGTCGGTAATGGCACTTGATATTTGTCTTGATTGGGTTTGGCGCTTGGCAATCAATTCAATACAATTCACTTCTCATTTCTTAGTCGTAGTCTCGTATAAATTAATTAAAAGTGTACACAATATGAACCTCTGCTTTTTTTCAATCTCAACGACTCGTTGGTTTGCGCGAGATCACTACGTCACACACTCAATCAGAGCCGGGTCACGAAATCGGATGGGGGTATAACATAACAAAGGCACATGGGGAAGCTGCTAGCTCACCTCTCGCGTCAACGTCGTCGTCGTACAACACTAAGAAATGTATTCGCCGTTGAGCTCCTTGTCTTTCTGGAGTAGACTGCCCTTCAGAGTGGGGTCGGGCCGCTTGCGCTTGAAGAATCCCAGTCTCCAGAGCAAGAGGATGAGGAGGACTAGCAGCAAAATGCCGGCCAAAACGCTGACGATGATGATCCACAGAGGGACGGACGGTGACTCGCCAGTGTCCAACCGATCCGGGTACGCCATCGTTTCAGCCTTGGGAGTGAAACAAAAAAAAAAACCAAAACAATTAAAAAATCAATCATTCATGTTATAATGAAACAACGAATGCAATCTCACATAATCGAGATCATCTTCGATCCGCTGTGTGATTTCCAGGGAAGGATCCAGGGAAATGTGGGCTTTGGAACGTATCCTGACGGTGTGAATGCCTGGGAAATCCTCGACAAGGGTCGCATTCCACAATCTGAAAAGCAATCAAAAAGGCAAGCCAAAAGTTACGAGACGTCACAACGCTGGCCCACTCGTCCAAAAATAAATGCGGCCCGCTGCTCAACTGACCTGGCTCGGATTTTAATCACGGCTGATTGCTTGCGCTGCAGATTCCTGATGTTGCACCGAAACATGAAGCACTTGGCCGTCCCGCGGTCGCAGTCCTAAACGGGCATTAAAAAGAAACGTCAGTTTAATTAGATTGGGGCGGCGGTGGCGGCGGCGCAGTTTTTCATTTCAGATTGGTGGGCAGATTTCGGGGTTTTATTTTACCATAGTGACGACGTGGCGGGTCTTGCCCTCGTTATCGACGATAGCCTCGGGCAGAATGACGACGCCCGCTTGCCGTTTCTGACGGGTTGAATTAACCGGCGCGGATTCCATTTCAACAATCTCGTTCTCGTCAATGTCGCTGATGGTCGGAACGGGCAAATGTCTGGCCAAATGCTCGATGGGAGCCTCGACGAATCCGGGCCGCTTGGGGAGATCGAGCACGTTCACTTGCTTGGGATCCATGATACACTCGCCATCACCTGCACGAGTCAAACCACGACAGTTAAAAATGTTTAGGGCCCCAGTTGATTGTCTTTCCGGACCAGAAATTCAATTTCGAAACGCTCATCAGCGTCGGCCTTTTTTTACGGCTCCTAAAAGACTTGGCTAATGAAAGGGGTTGGTTATTTACCGTCGACTTTAGGGGTCTCGTCCATGTAGAGGAGCCATTTGCCGATGGGTTTCCCGTTCTCGACCTGGTAGGGCCACGAAACGATGACCGACAGGAACGGCACCTTCCACGGTCCCGCATTGTAGATTTCGTAGCTGTGAAGCAGCGGCTGGCCGATTTCGTCACGGTACTTGATGGTGGATTGAACCTCGCCACCGAAGAAGACCTGCTCCGGTCGGCCCAATCTAAAATAATCAGCCCGCCACGAAAAAAGTTATGATTATGATTATTTTGTATCTCTCTACGAGCTGCCAAGACTTTGTTTAGTTGTATAGTTGCCATACCCTTTGATTGAGATTTCGGCTCGTTTGACCACGTTGGCGTAGACGGGAATGTTGCCTTGGGGTTCGAGTTCTTGAGACGTCGTGTTTGTAAAGATGAGGAAAGCCAGACGGGCTTCAGAATCCTCGACGTTGCTGGGATTGAACCGCAGTTTGACGTATCCAGATCTGTCGAACGGGACGGGGCAACAAACTTTCAAGTTTTTTGGCTTTTTGGGGAAGAGATTCAAGTAGCGTCCACTTACCCGTGTTTGAAAGGGTTGCCCAGCGAGCACGTGACCATGGTGGCGTTGAACGAGTTGCAGAGCAGTTGATTGGCCTCCGAGACTCGGCCGATGAAGCTGAGCGATCGCGGGTGGGAGACGTAGAGACCGGCCTCGTATGCCGACTCTCCCGTATTGGTAACGGATATGTCC
The DNA here is from genome assembly GCF_021134715.1 of Daphnia pulex. Lineage (NCBI taxonomy): Eukaryota > Metazoa > Arthropoda > Branchiopoda > Diplostraca > Daphniidae > Daphnia > Daphnia pulex. The sequence goes on along the minus strand of NC_060018.1, from coordinate 128,774 downwards.
AGGACGACTTCCTGGAGCTCACCCAGTTCCAGAATGGAAACGCCATCTTCGCCTGAAGGGGAAGGAAGGAAGGGGATGAAAATAGAGAAGGAAAATAAGAAAAAGAAAAATGCATTTTTAGACTCGACCATATTTGTTTAAAAACAACAAAACAACCAAAAACAACAAAAAGGAAAAAATAACTGGTATGGATTTTGAAGAGTGAATCATGAAGTGTGTTTTGGATTTGGTTATCTATTAGAAGGGGTTGGGGGGGGGGGCTGGCTGGCTGGCTGGCATGTGGCATACCTTGGGGGAGATCGAGGTTGGCTACGGTAACCATGTTACTCTCGCAGACATCATTATCGCCGCAGTCCTTCTCGAACGTGGCCTGGAAGGTTTTCGATGCCTCCTGCTGATTGAGGATCGGATATTGGTTGATGTTGGGCAAAGGGTCGCCGTCCCGCGGACTCCTCGGCTCCCGCTGCACCAGCGTGTAGCCCATGCGGAACTTTACGGCCGATTGAATGTCTCGGGTCCCCTCCTGCATACATAATCGAAATTTGATTTTTAAAAGAGTTTGGCTCCTTACAATAAGGAGCGAGGGAGGGGGTGAAGACGAAGGAATGAATGGGGGATCGATAAATTCCATCAGGCCGTCCAAACGGAATGAGAGAAAGATGGGCAGCAGCCCAAAAAAAGGGACGGAAAGATAGAAGAGCTCTGAAATCAAATCAAAGGCAAACACAAACCTTGACGAAAGCAGTTTCGACAAAGCACTGCTCCGTTCCGTTGCGCACGCCCCTCAGCTGGATGTTCCTCTCGACGACGTGGGGTTTCTCGGCCAGACCGTGAGCGAAATGGACGCGCGAGAATTTGCGTCCGCTGAACGTCTCGGCCTCGATGCGATACTTGAGTTCCAGATCGTTGGCTCGCAAGTAGCCCTCCATAGAGTCCATGGCGAAACAGGCGTTGAACGAGAAACTGGAACGGAAAATGACGAAACGTTAAGGAGATAATTTAATAAAATAACAAGTGACCTCATCGTCTCCTTTCAAGAGAGAAAAAGAGAAATAAAAATAATAAAAAGGGGTTATCACCAGACTTCAGTCGAGTTCGGGTATTTCTCACATCCGGGAGTGTTGGGGTCAATGTTTTTGAGATTCTCTTCGGGCTGGACACGGGTCAGGATGCCGATGATGGGTCTGGATCGGATGAGGAAAACACGATCGTCCTCGTAAGCGCCCACCATCAAATCGGGGTAGTCGTTGAGATCCATATCCAGGCCGCCACTCAGCGAATAGCCAAACGTCGTCGGAGGAATGCCAGGAATATCTTCCGCTTTCAAAATCTGTTTTTATTTACATCGAAATTGAAATTGAGTAAAAAAAGAAGAAAAATTGGGAGAGAAGAAAAACAAAAAACTTTGGTATAACATAAAACAGAACACCAAATAACTTTCTTCTTCTAGTCTTCGACTCGTGAACAGCCAAAACGGTGAGCCATAAAACAGACAACTAGTTCCTCCCAGCCAGAAGAAATAAAACAAGAAGCGCAGGGATCCGATAGGGAACCGCGACAGCACACTCACGGTACGGTACAGACTCACGAAGTTTTGGGCGTCAATGAGAAACACAGGAGGCGGCAAAGGCTTTATTTGCTCCCCCACCTTTCATTGTTATTGTCCGTCGTGGAGCGCGAGAGCAAAAAAAAAAAAGTTGGCTCGTAAAAAAGACGCGAGAAAGCGTCGGCAGCAGCAGGCAGAGCTGCGTCCATATAGAGGACAACAAGAGAAAAAACAAAACAAAGAAGAAAGAAAGAAAACCCTACATGTTAACCATTTGGCGTGGTTTATGGAACCCCCCACCCGAAAGAACTATTACTCTCCAACTCTTTCAAAGTGTCCGGCAGATACGTCAATAAATTTGCGCATTTCACGAGTGCTGGGCACCGCTGCACACGACACCAGACGGCAGATAGAAACTCGCCTCTTTTTTTTCTTTTCGAGATTTATCCGCGGCGGCACGGCAGAAACGGCAGTTGTCGTACAACAATCGCCAAGCGTTTCGACAACTGGGCAACTGCTGGGCCACAAAAGTCAAAGTGCGTGTGAAATGCGCACACGGTTGGACAGGACAGAAAAGGGTTGGCTGAAGACAGACAGATGGGACACCATTTCCGTTTGTATATAGCAGCTGCCCGTCCGTCTTCCCTTGTCCTCTCTCTCTACAAGACAATACGGGAGGGAAAAGAGACTGGACAGGGGACAATACCTGGGACGGCTCGGTAATGATTCCATGTTTGGAGCCTAGGTAAATGTAGACGACGCCCTTGCCTTCGTACGGCGCGCCCACGGCCAGGTCTTCGTAGCGATCCTTATTGATGTCTCCGAGATTGGCCAGCGCGAATCCAAATCTGAACAAATAAAAAGCCACAAAAAAAACAAACAAACAGAAGGTTGAAACTTGGTCGAGAGACACGGAAAAGCAATCAAAGATGATGCTGGAATGTAGGCCATTCGTTATTCCAGGTGAAAGAAAGAAAGATGATCTTTTTTTTTTTTTCCCACTGTGTGCATTGCATACCTTGATTCGGGTTTGCCTACGAGCTTGACGTAGGGCGTATCGGCCGTCAGACCACCGTCGGGCGGGTTGGAATAGACGTAGACGGCTCCGCCCGCTTCTCGGTCGTAGTAAAACGGAGCGCCAACTATCAGATCAGCCCGGCTAGAGAGAAAAGAGAAAGACAATCAAATCAAACAGAACAAAACGAGAAAATGGTACACAAATCAACAAACAAGATGCACGTCAAATTTGGATGTTGCATCGCATCCACAATTCTCCGAAGCTCAACTGCACAAACTGCCTACCACTGCACAAAAGAATCTACTGCACGTACACATTTCTCGCTATCATTTTCGTCATCAACATGTCTGAGAGAAAGAAAGATTGGGGGGGGGGTCAAATAAAAGGGGAGGAATACAACAAGATTGAAAGGAAAATTTCACACACGCCCGAGATTTTCTCATGTGCTGTTATTGTTGTTGTTGTTGTTGGAGTGACGGCATTTTCCCAATAGTTATGGAAATGATGGTCGAATGAATTCAATTTTCTCTGGTCACGGTTCCTCCTCCTTTTCTTCTACAACCCTTAGATACCCCGGCTATCAAATCATTGGAAATGAATAAAACATTGCCATCGTCTGCAGGGTACTACACAGGCAACACAAGACAGTAGGAGTGAGGGGAGGTAGAAAGAGGAGGGGGGCGTTATCGATGGAGGGACATAACTCTTAATGATACATTTGCATCCACGCAAGAGAGGGAGGAAAATAGAAAAAGAAAATAAATAAATAATTCTCCACCCAGGACTTTTTCTAGTAGACACGACGATCGTGTGTGAAGATGCGCAGGCCAAGCGGAACCGATTGCGCACGATCAAATTTTTACGATTCTCATTTTAAGAAAGAAAAAAATACGAGATGTTTACCTGTCACCGTTGAGATCAGCAGTGGCGATCTGGTAGCCGTAACTGGAAGCAAACTGCTCGCCGGAGAGGACCAACTGAACGCGCAATTGGCTCTCGGCTTTCTTGACTTTGGTGAAGATGACCACCTGGCCGGTGCCGTTGGATCGCGGGGCTCCGGCCGCATAACTGACTTTACTGCCGAAATACTTGCCCGACGTGACGCTCATTCCTGCCGGGCGACAAAAAAGTGCCAAAATAACAAATCAAAACCCGAGGGCGATAAGGTGACACGACGTGTAAAAGCAGATGACACGAGTTGATAGAGTCGTCGTCCCACTGGGCTATTGAGGCTTTGTTTTCGCCTGTTTTTTTAAGGGCCACTCTGTCCGTCCCTCTGTCCGTCCACGGGAGCAGCTGGAGGGGCCGGCCGACAGTGTTGATGCCCAATAAAGCAAAAAGCCCGAAAACAACACACAAAGGAGAATAAAAGAGAATAAAAAGGAAAAAAGATGGCCATACCGAGATAGCTATATTTGTCGACGGGCGAATGATCCTGGGTTAGCGGTCCGTAATAAAGTGTCTTGTCACGGTGGAGGAAGTCGTCCGACACGGAGACGGCGAAGACGGTGCCGCGCCAGGTGTACGGCCCGGGAGTGCCAATCAGCGCCGTGTCGTCGTCCAGCAGCATACCCGACGTTCCAGCTTGACAGTAGCCAAACTGCTCGTGAGCCCTACAAAAGGTTTGGCAGTAGGCAAAAGGCAACAGCAGAGAGTCGAGTCAAATCCAAAAAGAAAAAATACGCGTGTTGATTTATTTTTAGAACTGGAAAAACATTCCAGCCACGGAGATAAAATAGAAAAGAAAAAGGCAAGAAGCGTGAAACAAATGAGCGCATGGCGTAGGTGAAAAGCAAAGCGGCATACCAAGTAGTCGGGCGTCCGCGACATGGCTCCCACGTTTCATCGTAGTCCAAATTTTGGGTCAGCGTGTAGCACAGGCCTTGGCCCCACTGTCAAATACATCACCGAAATGAATAAGGAATCGTGACGCAGTGAATAAACCAATAGAAAATTAAACAACAACGCATTTGCATCGAGCACATCTGCACATTAGACGACGGAGATCAATGACAGACACATTCTTCCATCATGATCGGCTCGTATTGCGATTGGCGTACCTGGTAGTCGGCTCCTTTGCGGATGTAGCGATGAGCGCAAACCTTTTCAAAAGAAAAAAGAAAAGAGAAATTTGAGGAATTGCCAGATTGTAAGCGACAGCCAACCAACAGCAAATTTGTGTTTATCACATCAAACTATAATCTTCCCTAAGACTCGAGGGGGGGGGGGGGGAGTTGAGTTTTCAAATTATTGACAAAGGGTGCGGACTCTGACATGGCAAGGGGTAGTAGTAGATGTATCGAATCGAGTCCAGGGAAACCAAGTCAGTTACATTTCACTCTGTCCGTGTGTGCGTGTGTGGAGGCCTTGTTGGTTTCAGCCGATAAGAGCTGACCCCACAAGCATCTGCACAGACTGTCCATATTTCTGTTTTTCAGCAAAGCGAGTCAATATTGATTCAGTTGGATGCCGGGAGAGACAGCACGGCCCTGCGCTGCCCAGTTCACTCCGTCACAACTTTTCTGCTATGGGCTGTCGAGAATTTCCAATATTGACTCAGCAGTACAGGGGGAGGGAGAACAACTCTGGCACCAAATAAAGCAGCTGATTGAACAAGCCCATCTCAGACACACACACAACAGGTTCCTTTTCTTCCTTCTCCACGACTCCCCCCGAAAACAAAAAAGTTCAAGTTATTTAACAGGATGGCTTTACTTTGAACGACAAACAAACGAGGAAAACCACACAGCCTACTTGCTTTCCCTCCCTACATTGAGATAACAACACGTTTAAAGGAGAAGAAAAGAAGAAAGAAAAAGACTCACCAAGACTTTACGACCTGGTCCTTGACTTCGTACGGTGACGCCCAGCCATTGACCGTCCTTGATCTCGTCGGGCAGCGGAGGCACTAACTGGTTCGATCGGATATCTAATTTGATCATCAGCACCAAAACAGCAGCAGCAGCAGCAGCACATCAGAGAGCATTAGGGAGAGAAAACATGACATCATCAGCATTCGTTATCGGACTAGGCGTTCGTGTGTGTGTGTGAGAGAGAGAGAAAAAGAGTCTAAGAATGTTTGTTTGTGGATGGAATCTCTTTAAGAGAGAAAAAATAAAATAATAATACAAAAATGCAGCCACTAAATTGGAAAGTGATGTTGTTGTTGTGTACAGTAAATGTGTTTTTGTCTGTGCATTTTTTTTCTGAAGAGTTTTTTGGTCTTTTCTGTTGTTTGAAAATGTTCAAAGAAATGACAAAAGAACCAAAAACGGTCGAGCAAAAATAGTGAGAGAACTTTTTCATGCCTTCGTGTGTGTGTGTGTGGAAAAAAAAGGGGAGAAAAATGAATAAAAAGAAACGGGGAACAAGACAATCGTGTCGTGCGCTCGCCCAATTTCGGGTTTTGCTGTTGTCAACAAACACGAGGCATGTCAAAGTGGTGGCGTTCAATGGGGAATCGCGCACGTCACGATTGGATTCCTCTCGCCCCTTTCACGACACATGTAGGGTCGGGAGGGGGGGGGGAATTTGGTCTGTGTGTTTTGTTCGTGTCTGCACATCAAATAATGAAAGAAATAAACAAATCAGGAGAAATGGAAATTTGTTCGATAAATAAAAAATGACAGGCATGGAAGAAGTTTTTTTTTCAAACGTGTTTTGGTTTTTGTAATAGGAAATTTCAGTGTGTTGTGCGCGAAATCAAAGCCGTGAAGGAAGGAGGTTTTGCCAAGCCAGTAAAGTCATTCAAAGCGGTTGTAACAATAGCAACATCATGAGATAATAAGCCGTGAGAGAGTCAAAGTTGTGCCGTGTGTGTGTGTGTGAGACGAAAGTGAAAGAAGAAGAACAAACGACATGCTTTTTTTTTTCTTTTCACGTGACGAGCAAAAATAAAATTGGAAATAATAAAAGATGCAAATCCAATCAGGTGTGTCTAGTCGTCTGTGTGAAAGGATAAATAATTTACTGCATTTATAGAGGGAGAATCAATCAAAAAAGGTAAAAAAAATAAAAAATAAATAATAAAAATCAAAAATAACTGGAGAGTGAATGAAGAATGTTTTTCAAGATTGTCTTGACAGTGAGTGTGTGTGTGTGTGTGGTGTTGCTTGTTTCGACACCTACACGAGGCCTTTAAAAACAACTCAGCCAGGAAACAAGTTGAAAGATTTTCCGATCGTTTGAAAGAGTGCCAGAAACAAGCAACAACAAACACGACATTTTTCTACTTTATTTTTCCTTTTTCTTTTTTTATTTTGTCGGGATAAAAATTTAAAAAAAATAAAGGGGGAAAGTGATAAGGATTATTTTTTGAAAGAAAATCAGACGGTTGATGGGTTGACGGATCGACTTACTCTCGTCGTACAGGTAGCTCTCGGCGTCTGTGATGATGGAACATTGAGACAGATTTGTTTTTGTTTGTTTTGATCGTTTGTTTGTTTTTCGAGAAAAACAGAAAAAGAAAAGAAAGAGAAAGAGAAGATGAAGGTGGTACAAAATGAAACAAATTTAATCAACACGTATCGCCATTATGATCAAAAGATGAATCGATGCACACGTGACTTGAGTATAAAGACTACGGACCGAGCCAGAATAAATCGACAGTCTAGAGAAGAACACAATATGTTGTTTTTGGTTGTTTTTTTTTGGTTGTTGTTGCATAAATTAATGTAAATAGTAAATAAAAAAAGGCTTCTACTCAATGGAAAGACGCTGATGGATGAGATTGATTGAACAAGATTATTAATAATGTTGCCGATAAATCACTTTAGTTTGATTAATAACTCTTTCAATGATGGGCCATTAAACAAAACGAATGGAACGATATGAATTCAGCATGAGTCATTAATCGCCGCGCGCAAGAGAGAGAAAAAAATGGCGTTTGTGTTAAGTTTCGACAGAACGACAAATACTAATAGATTTTTTGTTTTGTTTTGGTCTAATGAAAGCTCAGCGCAAGATGAACGGAAATCGATTAACGACAAGTGATCATCGGCGTGAAAGAGAAAATGATTATTATTATTATAAAAATATATCTGATTAATGCATTTTTTCAAAAAAATTAAAAATGAAAGAAATAACAAAAAGAAGAAAAAACTGGATTTAAAAAAAAAAAGAAAAGATTGGATCGAGATGTATGTACTTCGTTTGCCGTCGGTGACGACCTGGACGCAGTCATCTTTCCGTGTCGTCATGGGGCATCTCCACAGCGCTCCCGAGCGGTTGGTCCCTGGCTGCAAGTTCTGATCCAGCGGGGCTCCCACCAGTAACCTTTTATCCAAACACAAACAAGAAAGAAAGACAAAAATTACGACAGGGTAAATATATCATCCAAATATGGCAGGGCAAGCGGCAGGGTCTGCACTTTTTTTTTCATTTTCATTTTCGTGTACATCCGTAAACATCCATCCATCGAGCAACGACCAAAAAGAAGCGCACGCTTAAAAAAGGGAAGTCTGAATCATTACACAGACAAACACACTGCGCCAAAAGATTGTCATCGTCCATCTCTGTCCAGTGAATGCTGCCCAGGGGGAGAGAGAGAGATGGGCTGCATTATTATTTTAATACCGCCCGATCACGAAATATTATCCCCCCGACAACAAAAGAGGGACCTGGAAAAAAAAGATATCATGACCTGCAACTATGCAACAGCGACGAGCAAATCGTTCAGCGCCATCTCTAGTGGTTTGTTGCCTTTTCGCCCGATATGTCACGATCAACCGTAAAAGGAATTAAACGCACCGGAAGTCAGGGTCGTGAATGAATGGGATAAAAATGCAACGACAAAGTGGCCCCCCCAAAAAAGGTCGTCCAAACTAATAGCAACCGGATGACGGGAATGGACCGTGGGGGTTTTTCAATAGACGAAGCTGCACTTTTATTTTGATGGCAACAGTTTCTCCTTTTGCGAATGTTGTTATCGATGATGTCATCGTCCTTACACACAAAAAGGGAAATAATGAAAAACAAGAGAGGGGAAATCAACGTGAAAGGGTTGGCGGTTTTTATCGTTTTTGGGTGGCGGTGGTAGTTGTTCTCTCTCGACCGCCAGTCGTTTCCTCATTCGATATTACGGGATGCGATTAAGGTGGAAAGGGTCTCGCCTAGCTCTCGACACGGATTCACCCGAGCGAACCGTCCCGTCAACCCGATGGAAAAAGAAACGACACAGACAGACAAAAGGTTGAGGGCCTTTGCTCTCATATTCTCTTGATGACGTCTCATCTTATAAGTGACCGGGAGCGCATTTATCTCTTGATGTTGTTGTTGTTGTTCACCGGTCACGAAACAGCAATGACACACAACATCCCCCCCCCCTCCTTGCATCAAGAAAAAGCGAATGACGGATGATAATGATGATGATGTCTCGTCACATTTCTTCCTTGTTTTTTTCCCTGTTTTCCTCTTCTGGGTTTATCTTATTTCTATCTTGATTAAGTACAGAGCCACGACGACCTGGGGCTAAGGCAGGGTCTTGGCATTCGAATCTTGATCCCGGACTGTGCCCTCTCCTCATCTACCACCACCACCACCGTCTTTCTTTCGTTCTTTCTTCTTCTTCTCTCGACAATGACGGATGACAGCACCCACCCAAACGCACAGCCTCAAACGCTAATGACCTCTCGACGTAACCCCCCCCCCCACCACCACCACCGGTACGTATATACCACCCCCCAATCTGCAGTCTCAACAGTTCGGCCAAGTCCGTGCAGCAGGAGCAGCGATGGCAGTTGGAAGAAGAAAAAGATGAGGGGAGGAAGAAAGTGCATGTCTTTGTGAATCAACGTCTGTCTTGGCTTTTTGTTTTCTTCTTTTTCTTGGCCGGATCCAATCAGGGGGAGAGCCGACAACGATGACGTCTCTCGCGTGTGGAATCATCAAGAAAAAAGAAAGAAAAAGAAGAAGACACGTCAAGGATCATCCTCTAACCATTTCCAATTGGTTCCAGTAGATGAATTCCGACCGTCTTCAATGTTTTCCTTTTTCTTCTTCTTTTTTCTCTCTGCAGGGAGAGTCGAACGAGAGAGAAATAAAAAAGAATCGACCGTTGCTGCTGCTGCTGGGACCTTTGGAGCAGTTGCCCGAACCGTTGCGGTGCTTCACTTTCAGCTACGCCTCCCTTGAAGTGCAAGTCCTAACCAACAACGAATGTTTCTCTCGTTACGGCCAGTCATCCATCATCAAACTCAACTCGAGATGTGCCATCCGCACAGTCGGGTTCCTGCCCTGCCATCGGGACCCGAGCGGCCAAAACAGTTTCCCCGACTCGGCGGCCACGAAAACGGCCACTCAAAAAGAATACAAATAAAAATAAAAGACTTTTTGCACCTCGTCTTACTCCCATCCATCAAAACACACACACACACACACACACACAAACGCCTTTGCCAGTTCTCCATAACTTCTCTATTCCCGTGGTGAGCACCGTCAAGTCAAAACATCTTTGGGGCTCATCATTTCATTGGCTCACATTCGACGCCGTTCGTTCGTTCGTTTCTTCCATTCCATTGCAGTCGGCCATTGTCAAATCAACCGAGGCCGTCGTGATCACTGGAGAACTATTGGCAACCAAGAAGGGAGAGATCGCATAACTCGCCGTAATAAGGGTTGCAGCCGGGATTTCGGGTTTCGCTTGCAAACGGATTCGATGTAGCGTGAGTAGAGAGTTTGGAAAAAGAGTACACAATACACCACCCGACCCCGTCTCTTTTGGGCAGCTCAAAAGGCCACTCCCACGCAGCCAGACTGGAGCTCTTGGTTGAGGGTTTGCCTTTCGGTCGGTTCGACTTCCTGTCGAACGATGGCCAGCCACAAAAAAAGAGAAAAGAGAGGGGACCCAGTCGACTACACAACTCGTGGCATCTGAAAATTGAGAAAATGACCATTCCGCTCGATCGGCTGATTCGCAACGCATTTCCGGACGAAGAGAGAGACAATGGACAGCACACAAGTTTGGTCACGTCAACTAGTAACAACCTCACTTGTTTAGTGCACCAGGGGGTCGATAGTTGTCGATCTATAACGACCCGTCTATAAAAAAAGAAGAAGAACAAGACGAGCCAGAACAATGGCAGAGGGGCCCAGTCCTCGTGTCTCTTGTTTATTGGTGACGGGGCGACAGCAGAGGCAAGAGACAACAGACCATATAACTCCCCCCTTCCATCGCAATTGACTGTCGTCCCAATCCTCTTATTGTCATCCGCCATTTGGCCCCAATGAAACGAATTGCCTTTATTTATTCGGCGGTTATGGCCGGACCTCTCGACATCGACGAATGGAAAGTAATTGACAGAGTGGTGGCTAGAATAGGAGAAAGGGAGCAAAGGTCCGCCGCGTGATCAAAACAGCAGATGGCCTGATCAAGCCCCGAAAATGTATCAAAAGAAGAAGAGATAAGCCGCAGATGGGCAGAAGCAGCATCGACGGAAATCGTCCAGAAGGAGAAACAAACCACTGCAGAGTCAAACACACACACACACCAGCGTCAACAATCAACAAGAAGAGATTGAGACTAACAGCTGACCTTTTCATTCCGGCTGCATTCATTGACAGATTCAGTCAAAGTCTATCCATCAAAGTCCTCGACGACCACACGGGAAAAAAGGGGAAACAAACAAACAAAACAAAACCAAAGGGTTCGTTTTTTCTTCTTTACTTTTCCGATTGTTTTTCGGTTCTTTTTGTGGACGGCCAACACCCCCCGCTTCTTAACTTCTTGTACCGACGGGCCGCTCTTTTGCTTTGACGTCATGTCCGGCTGTTTCTCTCGACGTGTGTGGACTCGCTAGACACACGCGAGGTCCAAAGAGAGTGGACGAGCGCCGTTCACATTCTCCCTCTCGCAACGGCCATAAGAGAGAAAAAGAGAAAAGGCCAGCAGCAAAGTGACGAGAACTAGCAAACTCATGTGAAAAAAAGAAAGAAAAAGGAAATGGTCGGCCATATCGGCGGGTGGCGTCTCTCCTCTCACAACAAGAAATAACGGCCGTCACCATCTTTATGAGATATGGAAGAGGCAAAGAAGAAGCGGCCCAAAAAGAGAAATCGACCGTAACAACAACAACAACAACATCAGAAGATGAAAAAGACGAAGGGAGAAAGGTGCCATGGAATATGCAATGCAGAGGCTCACGCCCGCCAAACGATGACGGATCTTTCCTAAAGGGAAAAAGAAGGAAAAGGAGAAAGACAGACAGACGTGGGTCCCAAACAGCGACAACAAAACAGAAAAAGAAAAAGAGCCATTTCTCTTTGGCGTTGCATCCATCGAGTAAGTGCCGGGCGATGGCACCTTTGAAGAAAATAAGCATTTTCATGACTTTTCTCCGCCTTGATGGGGGCACACTTGATGGTTTCGTTATTTATTGACTTGTCGTTTGGGAAAATAAGGAACTTGCATTCTGATGCCTTTCAACTGCAAAACTCGGAAAACCGACCGACCGCCGACTGCTGCGTCGATCGCCCCTTAGCGCAAACCGCAAATAAACGAACGATGTTTTAAAACGATAAAGCAGAAAAAAAAGCCACGGTCCACAATAGACGGCAAACGATCCATTTGAATGATGGTCCGTCCGGCCAAACCAACAACACGCAATCGGCAATTTCCTATTTACTCCAAACGACATTCCGATAATAATAACTTCATTAATAATAATCGAATGCATCGCTCGTTAAAAAAATAAGAAAAATAAGAAATGTCATTTCATTTTTGGGGTGAAAAACGACGTTCCATAAATCAAAATCAGAGAAAAAAAGCGGCCCCGAAAAAAGAAGAGAAAGAAAATTCCATAAATAAAAGAAGGTGAGCTCCACCCAGCCGAATCAAGAAAAGGCTCTCGAGCGTCCCTCTTGTTGCTGCTTTCTACACCTAGTCGCTACATGTGCCAGCAGCAGGTTGAGACGGGAGGGCAGCAATAGATCGCGATGGATCCTCTAAGTGCTGGACAGGCAAAACGACAACGCCCCAGTCCCCCCACCGATTTCCGAAAAGGTTCCAATCTGCTGCAGACGCCAGCGCACCGCAAAGCGATTGAAAAGTCGACAAGTCTGCACAGCGGACCGTGTCCCGCTGCTTAATAGAAAGAAAAAGAGAAAACAACTCTAGTCTTTCCGATTCCCAGCCAAGGGAAAAAAGGAGAAGTTGGTCACGCCAAAAAGAAAGAGACGAGCGGTCGGTTACCACCAACAAAAGAGTTTCTAGAGTCTGATGAAAGCCGTTGATGATAGACATTTTCATTCCCGATATCATCATCGTGTGTAAGTACTTTTGACTAGTTGCCCCTTCGCCCAAATTGTCGACGCTCTGGGGAGAAGAGAAAGAAATGAGATGAAATTGGGCAATCATTTTTCCGTTTTCTTCTTCATGAAACTCTCCTCCTCCTCCTCCGTCCTCCCCCCCACGGAGGTCGTTGCTTCCCCTGCAGCACTGGAGCAGCAGCAGCATAATATTATTATAAAACACTTTCCTTTGGATATTTTCCATTTCACTCGCAGCAGTTGTGAATCACACCCCGCGCTACCAACTCAATTTTCATTTTTGGACTACAATGACGTCGAACAAATACCCCCCCAAAAAAAGATTTGGCAAAATAAAAAAGAAAAGCGTTCGAGGAGAGGACAGTTTTGTCGAGATTTGATTCAAAAGATACGACGCTCGGTGTGTGTGTGTACATTCAAGTAGTGAAACGTGAAATCCAAACCCGTCCGTCTGCTATGCAGGAGATGCTTTCGATACAAGACGTGGAACCTAATCTCTTTTCATTCTTTTCTCCTTTGCTGCTCTAAAGCAGAGAGGAAAAAAAGGGCGTGGATCTTTCCCCAGTTGGGGTTTTCAGTTCTTCGGGACAAGAGGACACCCCTGTGACTGGGGTATCGGGTGTCGGCTGTGTCGACCTCCGTCCGCGCGCCACTGATGGCAGCGTAATAACACCAACAAACAGACGTCTCCTTCTTCTTCTTCTCCTTTCTTACTGCCATTGCCACCCCTACGGCGCTCGCCGCCGCCGGATCGGCTCATCTTATCTTCATCTCGCCGTACATTGGTTGTTGCAAGACAACAACAGCAGCAGCAGCAAAAAGACGAATAAAGAAAAAAAGTTGCTACAAAAGAGACGGGACCGATGTATCGATCGGAGGCCAATCACTTCACAACCCCGTGACAGATCCGAGCATCCGACCCCAAAAAAAAGGGAAAGCAAAATGGTGCGGGCTTTTGATTCCGGGCCAAAAACAACAACAACAACAACAGCCCGTATATATTATTATATCCAATAATAATAATAAATAGATAACCCAATCGGGAGTGCATTTGTGAAACGAGGGGGGGAGCGCTGCATCGATCGCTGTTGAATGGTGAACGATTGAGTCGCTTTTGAGGCGCACAAGTGATTTCTCTGTTTGTCCGGCTCGTACGCATTTCCGACCGTCGGCCAGCAGAGGAGGAAGTAGCTCGTTAACGGCTCCGTCGACTGGAACAACAAACGGCCAACCGACCAAACACAACAAGGCTACCAGGACTGATAGATCCTAGTGGCTTATGCCAGTGGCGGAGAGAGAGAGGGACAAGGAAAGATAATATTTTCGACTCAAATAAACAACAAGCCGGATCGATAAATGGGAAGAACAAAAAGGGGGCTGGCCTCAAAAAAGCTTTTCTTATTTTTCTCTTGTGATATAGTCGACGCTTCCATTTAAGAGTTGGTTGTAGAGTCTGAGAAACCAGTAGGATGGATGCAATAGATATATAGATAGATAGATGGATGGTAGGAAGGAAGGCTCTTTCTTTTCCTCCTCTTCCAATAAGGAACGACAGGAAGAAGAGAACAACTGATGGGGTCGTTCTGCAGGGGCAGAGATGGAACAAGACGAATAGTTTCGAGGGATAAAAAAGAAGAACCGACTGGTTTCGTCGCCGTCGTCCTAGAGGGAAAGTGTAACATAGCGACAGGCACTAGCTTTGATTGTACCAACATCGACGAACGTATAATAATAATAATAATAAAAGAAGAAGAAGAAGAAAGAGGGGTGGCCCCGGCTGCCAAAAACTGGCACGGCCCAACGTCTACGTTCCACAGACTTTCCATGGGAATTGATGATGGCGCCCAAGGAGAAAATGTCTGCGCTGATCTCAGAGACCTCCTTCCCCCCTTTTTTTCTTCTATGACTGGCGATGAGTCATCTCCTCCCAGATTCACCAGTCGTGCAAAATCATCGCTTTTGTCATCGTCGCCACTTTCTATCGGCCCATTACACAAGAAAACAGCAAAAAAAAATACAAAAAGGAAAAAAACAATTTTCCATCGCACGGGCAATGCATTGCCTACGTGCGACTATTACAATTGCCGGGTGACGTGAGTGCGACCAGGTATGAGGGGGGTCGTGGACCCGTGACGCAAAGACACTTGGACTTGACGGGAATTCATAATAACGGCGCCCCAAGGACGGCGAATGAAAACAACAAAAAGAGGAAAACAAAATAAAATGAAAAGATTTCGAAAGTGATCGGGAGAGAATGGGGGAAGAAGAAAAAAGGAGAATTTTCGTTTTGCCTTTGCCGATCACGAACAAAATCGAGGGGGACCACAGAGCCAAGGCTGCGCGGCGGTGGATGTTGGAAAAGAGAAGAAAAAGAAAACTTTCACGCTTTGGCTGCCGCTGCACGATTCCCTTGTACTAGTTGCTGCCTTGAATGGCTGTCGGGTGTTGAAAAAGCAACGAGAAGAGGCAGTTCAACCTTTTGCCGCTTTCACTCTTTATCCCGACACTTTTCCTTTTTTTTCCGTTTGGGGGCTCCCGTATTGTAGACCGGCGTGACCCCGGTCGGTTCACGCGGGAGGTGCCAGAAAAAGGGAAAAGAAAGAAAAAAACTTTCCAAACAAATAAATCATCGACAGAAACGAGGGGAATCAAATGGGCCGGCCGTTGCCGATGTTCTAGATGTACATTTGAAGAGTCATTAAAGAGAAAATCTATAGGAGAGACGACGGGAGAAACAAGAGCTCATTCATCAAGGAGCGTGACAGCCGCGTTTGTGTGCAACGCCAAACTCATGGAAAAATCAGAAACAACAGCAGAGGCTCCATTTTCGTGATTGGGAAAGAGGAAATTGATGCCCCAATGCCGTCGCCTTTTTCTTTCCCTTTTTTTCCCACAAGGTAAGAAAAACTAAAACATTCTCCCACAACCAACAAAGAAACAACAAATTTGTTTTTCTCCCAAAGAAAGAAAATAAAAGGGGTTTCACGTCCATACATATTGAACAGAAGGCGGCAGCAGACGGGGGTGTGTGTGGGTACACAGAAAAAACAGCTTCATCCACGACCGGAAGAGCCGACAACTTTCGGACATTTCAGTAACGACCACCAAATATTATTTTTAAAAAATAAAAGGAAAAACTTCCCTTTTTCTCTTGGCCAGCCGACCTCATTCCTCCTTTTCTCACGCCACGTAAGAATGAAGAAAAACGACAAATGAGAAGGTTGGGTCAGTGATTTGGGTAACAATCAAACGATTCATTTATTCACATGGAAAATCGTTTCGTTTTTTCTGTGGTGGCAGCAGCAGCAGTCGTTACGGTTTAATTTCGCTTCCCGATTAGTATTACACCAATTCATCACATCCCTCGAGAGAAGAGAGAATAAGAAAAATCAAGTCAGAAGTCAAGGGGTGGGCAGTTATTCATATAATACAGCACACACCGTTTGATTATTATTCGAGCGATGGATGATGTTTAATGCATGGAACGTGCTTCCAAAACGCTGTAATCATGACTGCCTGCCTCCCCCCTCTTGAAAACAACGTGCTCGAGATTACATGAAAAAAAAATGGAATTTTTGATTTTTTGAATTTTTCCAAAATCGACGGAAACGAGCCGACACGTCCAAATTTTTTCCTTTTTTTTTTCTTCTCTTCTTCTTACAGGAGGCAATCAATCAATATCTCAAGGATAAGAAAGGCATCCAGACCAACAACAGGTAACCCACCCCCCTCCTCTCCCAGTCTCTCCCCTATATATTATGGGTCATATTTGAATGCAACGTCACGCGCAAAAAAAACAAAACAAACAAAAACGGGGAATGTGGAAGGACTTGTTTTTACAAAAGGCAGCTAGCCGTTTCCATTTGATAATTATATGCCAACAAAATACATACTGGCATGTTTGTCCGATGTTGTGTACTCGGACAAACAAGCCGGCAGGAAAAAAAAAGTCTCTAAACATTTTGAATCACATTTCATCGTCTAAATTGTAGGTCAAAAAAATTCCCTATCAATCTCCAGGCGGGTGCTATTAACAGCCAAGGAGCCAGATCTACTACGCGTAATAAACAACAACAACAACAACAACTTTTCTCGGGTTGATTTTTACAGCGAAAAGTTTGGAATAAAAAAAAGGAGAAAAGAGAGAGGGAAATTGGAACGCGGGTGTGTTGCTCCGTGTCCGAAATAGACGAAAAATCTGGCACGTCTCTTTTTTAAAAGGATTCATGAAAAAAGGAAAAAAGAGCGAGGCGCAAATAATCCTGGCCCCCGTGTCTCTTTTCATTCGTTCTAAATAACCGCGGCACACACTCGAATTTTGTTTCTTGGTTCCCTGGGCTTGTCGTCGTCGGGGCTGGGACGCAAAGGACGACAAACCCCAAACGAAGAAGAAAACGAAGAATAGCGGCGGCCATCTGGAAAGATATCCAAGAATGCCTGCGCACGTCTGTCTGACTTGTCTTTTTTTGGCTTAACTGACTTGTGATTTTCTCCTGTGAGTTTCCCGCAGGTTTCGCCGACGTTTCTTATTATTATTATTATTTCCCTCCCGACTTTTTCTTCCTTCGGGGTTTGGTTTCTTGGCGGCAATGAAAATGGGGACGTGTGTCTGCCTGTCCGTTTTGTCACGGTATCCGTCCCGAAATAAATCCGAAACGAAGGAATTCGGCGACAATCAAATTGCGTTAGTCATGAAGAAAACAAAAATCTCGGTTGTTGTTTGTTGTTGTCTTGTAACATGTATTTAACCAGTCCCCACTCGAGACATACGAGACTGGCGGTGGTTGTGGTGGTTTCCTGGGCCTGGGCAATTGACGTGTCTAGTAGAGTGAAAGAAGAACCAGCAAAAGGATAGAGCACCACACCATACCGATCGACCGGCCAAACCACAACGTCACGGAGGGCCGGGTCGCGTGTAACACAATCAATCTCCCCTCGCCCGCTGCTGTAATGCACTCCCGTCTTTTCCTCAACAACAACAACAACCCAAAAGTTGTTGCTTCACTCTACGCTGCTGCTGTGTGTACTCGGCAACCCTTTGCCGAGTCTCGTGTCTTGTCCCTCTTTACTGCACGTGTGATGTGTTATTATCCTTTACATCATCATCATCATCATCGTTGTCAGGTAGTCGTTCTTCTACCGGTGGACAACCCCTCCCACCCCCCACTCCTGCCTAGGTGGAGAAAAATGTCAGGCCGGGCATTTTCCAGGAAGAAAAAGTCAGAAACGATGACAAAGTCGTTTGGTGTGCCGACACAACAACAACAAACACACAACAACCCAAAACCTGTCACTTGTCGTCACCTCCCACATCCACAAACTGTTCACAGGCTAAGCAAAAAAGTGGGGAAAAAAGAAATTTCCAGCTGGACGTTCCTTTTTTTCATTTGAATAAAAACCATTTGATTATTATTTTCCATACCAAATCCCAATAACGATAGATCTATACAAATCGAACGACGGCATACAAGATGATGGCGTTTGAAACCATTTAAGGCCCAGGCCGTAAAAACAAGAAGACAAAAAAGAAGAAAACCAGATTCCCTGGATTCATGTTTAATTCATCGAATGGAATGAGAGAATTCTCGGCAGACGATTCATCATTTCCTTCACCTTCTCTCATTCCGAACCATTTGATTTTGGTTTTTTGGTTTTCCAAATATTATTTGGATTTCCGTTTTTGATTTCTTTCGAGTCCACCACGCCTCGGCACGCAAACAACACCTTCCAATCCATTAAAAAGGACTCGTGATTTGATTTTGTCTCGTCCAGTTTTTTGTTTTGATAAAAAAAAAACGAAATGTTTTCGATTTTTTTGGACGTGCGACGACGACTGAAAGGGGGATGGATGGAAAGGAGGCAACGCCTTTTTCTCACGCCAAACATGTAAAATAAAAAAAAGGCTCGTAACAAACCTCTTCAACACAAGTTGAGTAAACGTTATTACTTTTTCTTGTTGTGTCGAGTCTTAAACACGCAACAACTTTTTAACTCCGCCAAAGTGTTTCGACGATTGAAGGGCCGACTCTCAAGTCTGAAGAAATACATTTGGAAATCAATTGCAAAGGAACTAAAAAAAGAACTAAAGAAGATGACCCAAACATTTCAAGAGTTTCGACATTTTCCAACCCATCGGAAATGTGAAACGTCAAGGTGAGACTGGAAAGAGCCTAGAAGGACGCACCTAGCGGCTGATTGTACCTGCGGTCTCTAAAGGTGAAGGGGGGGGGGGGGGAGGGAGAAAACAAGACACGAGTTTCCTACCCACGAAAAAATTCCTCTTCTTCTTTTATTAAAGGCTAGAAAAAAAGGAGGAGGGAGAATATACGATTCATGTGGCAGTCTGCGACAACATGTCAAGAACATGAACTCGGAGAATAAAATGTTGAGAAAAAAAAGGGAAGAGAGTAAAACTAGTAGACGACAAGTTCTTCTTCTTTTATTCTCGGCAGTTGAAGCGTTTCAACCCCCAGGAAATATTCTCTACCCCCGAAATAAAAATCGTTTGGTGGAGGAATTTTACGGCCAACTGATGGAAGACTTTCCGATAGCAGCGAGTGAAATCGTGAAAAAACAATCGAGGAATCCAATACGTAATACGACTATCGCTAAGGTGGAGTGGGGGGATATATCCGGCCACCCCTTTCAATCCGACGCTACTGACATGCCATCAAACAATGGGCGATAGTACGAAAAGCAAATCTCCGAATTATGCCAGAGCCTTCCCCCCTCAATTTTTCATGGAATTGCAGTTGGCCCCGATAGAAAAAGGTGAAATTCGACTGACAAAGAGGCAACACGTAAACGAATCTTGTGTGGCGGAGGGATGAAAAATAATCTTGGAGAAAAGAAAGGGGGAAAGTTTTAACAATACCTGTGCGGTAGAATTGTACTAGTCGACCACAATTCCAGCCCCCCCCCCCTTTCCCTGGGTATAGACTCTTCTTCTTCCTCATGGGGTTTCTGAATCTCTTCTCTTTTGGTATTATCTTTTACTATCCTCGCATCTCCTTCCTTTTATCTTTTACTTTTACCGAGTAAAGAAAAGAAGAAGGAACTTTCGGCTCGAATGTCTCGATGGAATAGATGCCACGAGATATGTACCTGAGAAGAGAGGGGGGGTTCTAACAAGGCATCTCTCCCCCTTTCGAAAAAATTTTCTTCTTCCCTGAGCAGAAAGAAAGAAAAATAAAAAGGTGGAAGAAGAAGAAACAAATTACAATTTGATTGTCTGGAAAACGGCGAGCGCTTTCTGCATCTAAGAAGAGAACCTTATTGGTTACTACCATCTTTTAAGAAGTAAATCCTCCTCTGCAAAGTCAACCGAGGACCAACCAGCCAAAGAATGGGAAACGGTATACATGGCAGGGTTCGCATTCTTTAAAGGGAGAGGGGGGTAGAGTAAAAAACCGGAATCCTACGCCAAAAACTCCGACAGGAAAAACAACACACACGAATCACTTAACTAATAAAACAAATATGGTAATTTCAGAGTTGATCGCGGAATTTCACGATTTCCACATCAAAATCGAATTCTCCAAATTTCGTGTTTTAGTTTCGAAATCTTTCTTTATTTTATCGCTAAACAAGTTTCGTTTACGAGCCTTTAAAAAAAAACGTTTCTAATCGAATTTGTGAAGAAGAAAAAACAATGAAAATGGAGAAAAAAATGTTGCGGAACGAGTGTGTGTGAGTCAGTGACGGACATGTGTTGTGCTCCACATGGAATTGGCCAGCATAAACGCGTGAGAAGAATTGCCGTGCGTGTGATCGCCAGTGCGTCAAATCATTTGGACGTTTTATCTTTTCGCCCAGCAGAAAAAGCTTCTCTCAAACAAACAACTTTCACTCAAATAAAACTAGAGGGAGGAGAGAAATAAAAAAAATTATATGGGGAAAAAAAACACTTTGGAAAAAAGTTTCTGTGAGACTTTTTCTAAAAAAATACGGCGAAAAAAAAAGTCCCTTTTCATTCGTGTTAAAAGCTCATTATTAAAAGGAAATGGTTTTCGGGGGATATTTTGTTGTTTTTATACATTTCGTTTTTTTGTTTGTTACCCGGCGATGCGGTCGGCCAAGCAGACAGAAAACAAAAGGCAAAGGTAATAATAATTTTGATCAAAAATTACAGAGAAAAAGTCGTGGATCGTGTGGTTGTGGAAAAGATCCTTGTGCGGGGGGATAAAAATCACTAATTATGGTAATGGCAATCAACTGAGGAAATACGTGGAATGGGAAATAAATAAATGGAACACCAACAACAATTCAAATGCGGTTGGTCGAGCGCGACCTTGGGGGGATGTTATTACTCAACCACTTTCGATTCGCCCACATGACGACCGTGTGCCCACCAAATAATTTTTCTCGAAAGAGTTCCAGGTATTGCGCAACAGCAATCGTTATCACACCACACCAATCGACAGGTAAAAAGAGAGAGACACATAAATCGAGAGAAAATGAACTCACCAGTTGTTGAGGATGGCACCCGTTTCGGCGCTGACCGACTGGTGTTGTGCCACCGAGTATCCGAAATAGGAGCCGGCCATGCCGTTCTTCATGACCGGAATCCTCGGCTCCAAGTTGAAGCCATTGGCCGATGTTGCCAACAATAAAAACAAGTTCACACATTGCACAATCATCGTCAGGGCTGCAGCTCGATCCAACACAAACCCTAAATAGCAACAACAATAGTAACTGTTTTCAAACTCTTTCTTCTCTTTTCTTTTACGAGATGATTTTAGCAATCAAGGCCGCACACGCCACGAGGTCACACAATCTGCAATGGCTGCCAATTATTCATCCAACCATCATCGACGTCAACGGGGAAATCAATTCTTTTCTTCTCGTTCAACAATCCAAATATTATTCAATTCACTCAAACAAGTCAACAACAAACGAGTCAAATGTACGAATCACGTCAGCAGAGAAAACGAGCGACCATACCTCACCGCGTGCACCAGGCAGACTGAAAAGTGAACAGAAAACGTTTTCTAACCCAACCTCCTCCCAGCAGCAGCTGACTCGCAGCGCCACCACGCGGCCAAACGGCGCAACTGGCCCATTTTTCTTCTTCAATTTCTTTGGAGCGGCGGATGTGTGTGGAATCGCTACGCTATTATTTTACCTTCTCATAGTGCACACCGAAATCAAGTCATTTCACACCCAGAGGGAGATTACCTGTATATTCTTCTTCTGCCGTTGATCATAAATATGGGAGCGCGGGCCCCGTTGTTGTCGAGGAGAATCCAATTTCATTCGTGCAAGTTGGTTCCTTTTTTTCCTACACGTACGTCTCTATGTGTGTGTGTGTCGACTCTATATAACCGACCGTGTGGTGGCATCCAGGCTCGGTCGGGGTCCCCCAGACCCACACACACACAGAAATATGAAGAAGAAGAAGACGAAGAAGAATAAGTTTCTTTTCTTATTCTGCCAGTTCTTTTCCTCCTTCTGGTTTACCTTTTACGACGGTGATTATGATTTTCTTTCAGCTCGTATTATCGTCCGCTGTTGTTGTTGTTGTTGTTGCCGAGGAGGCGGATATCTTCTTCTCTTTTCCCGCACTGGTTGCAACCCCGATGAGAATGAACTCTTTGGTGGAAGGAATAAACAACAGTGCCAGCGTGAGCCGAGCACGTACGTTGTAGCCTAAAACTCTTCTTCTTCTTGTAATGTCCCAGACAAAGATCTCTTGATGTCTGTGTTTCTGCTTTCAAGCGGTCGGCCCGGATCCCATCGTCACGGCCGAAGCAAGTCGGCCGGCAATTGTTGCACAATTTTTTGTGTTTTTTCCTTCTTTCTGGTGATGTAATTCATGTCGTCCCACCCATTTCTCTTCTTCTTCTTCTTCTCCGGGAAAGTGCAGTGGCCAAGGGGGAAATCTATTTGTAAATCGGTGAATCATCTGCGTGTGGAACAACAACTGGGCAGCAGCAGCAGCCAGGCGGATGTAACTACACTGCAGCGTCAGCTAGGCAAAATCATTAACGTCAAAGAATATTCAAAAGATTCAATGGAATTGTTTAAATTTCATTTCGGGACCATTCACCATTTGCCTCATTAGTTATGCACTTTTTTGAGTAGCATTTCTGGGAGAGTCTTTTGATTTAGACTTTGGCCTTTTGATGAAAATTCCTGGTCAAAAGTAGAAAGTCAAAAAGAAACTTTAATGAGTGTCGGAATATTTGTACTACCTGCAACAATCACCGGTCCATATAATCCCGTGGATGAGGGAACGTGACTACCGAACGAAACGGGAAGAAGAAAAAGGATCACCCGCCATCAGGAGTGCAGTGATGTTATGTCCTAATTCCTCCCTTGGAGCCAATCAATTACGCGTACACTCGTCCACTCACGCCGTCCAAAGGTATTTTTGCGCCCGATTCCATTTTTCATTTTGACACCGGGGCAACATTTTCCGAATGATTTCCACCCGAAAAACAAAACTCGGCCACAGCAGCAGCAGCCGCACGCGGTTCAAACGCAGGAATGTGTTTTCCCAAACATCGGGAGAGCGGGTGGGGAAATAGTTTGGGTGGCGTTGGAAAAGGCAAAATCTAGAAAATGAGGACGTTTTTATTAGTTTTTTCCCTTTCAAAACGCCCAAACAGAAAATATTTTACATCTTTTTCAAAGTGGAAGGAGGAGAGATCTGTGCTACAGTTGTGATTTGACCTGGAATGAAGTCGAGGAGGTTACCATTTCTCTCTACTCCCGTCAGGTGATTACGTCTAGCAACAAACAAACAAAAACAAACCAACAAAAGACTTTTCTTACCCCGTAACCCGCCCGATTGTTGTTGTCGTTTCTTTTTAAATTGAGTTTTCTCACGGGGGCACAGCCTGGAGTTATTAAGTTCCCATCGTTACTCATTATACACCAATTACGGCGCTTGCAAATCTATTCACCTTCAAGTCTCTTCTCTTTTTAAAAAATAACAGACACTCGTCACATGAGACAATCGCTCGAGTTATTTTTTCTTAAAAGGGGGAAAAAAGATGACGGAGGAATGGCTGCCGGTTTGCGTTACAACTGACAAGACTCGCTGGTTGTTACCTCACGTTTAAAAGATGCGACGTGACACGACCACCTGACAACGTGCCCCCAGCTGCTACTGCTGCCACAACAATTCCATTCGATGTGATTCTTGACATCTTAGTGTAGTAGAACACGTTCTTATGCCCACACACTGGTCAGCTGATTCTTATGTACTCCCGAAAATTCAGTTGAGACCAACAACAACAAGGTGACCATTTTGGCTTTGATTGTCTCGGCGTATCGTCGCACTTCGTCGCCTCGTGAAAACGACGTGACCACCCGGGAATCTACAAAAATCTTCTTCTTCATTTTCTTGTCAACTTTTCAATTCCTTGATAATCTTTTGACGTTTTGAAATGACGGGAGTATTACACCTCCCTGGTCGCTGCCTAGCCCCGATTCACGCCGGTTATTTCACCGTTGGATAGTCAAGTCTGAGGAGGAAAAAGAAAAACAAGATTATTTGGATGGGCGATATGAATAGAAGAGGTGCGGGATCAGTTGCGTCAACGAGAAAGGAAAAAAAAAAGAGACGCCGAGTGTTTGAAAAAGAAGAAAGAAAGAAAATCGTCGGAATGAAACGACGAATGGTGGGCGTTTCCTGGATCTTTCGATCCACCCGGGAAAGGACGGGACCCTTTTTTGGGTTTCGTCGCCTGTCCTCCAAATATGAAAAAAAAAAGAAAAAAATCTTTTTAAAAAATTTTGGAAATTTGGTTTTCTTCTTTTCTAACGTCTGTGAAAGAGAAAAAGGCGGTGGCGGCGCAACACTTTTCATCATTTTCAACATTCGAAAAATTTAAAAAAAAAGGAAATAAAAACATAGCGGGAGAAGCTAAAAGTTGCCCGAATAACCCCTACAGTCCTACACATGCACACCGGTCACGTGATGCAAGAGCCACAGCACCGCCGGGGCCAAAATGTCGAAGAAGGCGCATAACTCACAGACAGCACGTTCTTCTCCGTGCGGGAGTTCCGAAATATCCCGGCGATTACACTTTCAACAGATATTCCAGCGCGATTCTTTTTTCGTATGAAACGACTCGAAATAGCCAAGGTACAAGTGAATCACTAGCCAATCCGGTGGGGGGTGGTGGTGAATGGATGGGCAGATTGGACAGGCGATTGTTACGCCAGATGACTATCATCATCGTCAAGAAGCCGCGTGAAATGCCTTTTTAGAAAAGAAAGAAAAGAGTTGGGTTGTTTCCTGTTGGACGCCGAGGAGGAGGAATGACGACATTCACGGCCCTCCCACACGTGATGTATGGAAAGCAGTTGGGCACCCACCACCACCACCAAATGTTATATGCGCGGCGACTCATCGCTGGAAACGTGAAAAATTAAAAAATTCAGGCGGCCCACTCGATTTCTTCATCGGAATTCCTTTTTTTCTCTCTGATTATAAAAACAACAACCCAAATACAAAAATTTAAAAGGGGAAATCGGACGGAGGGGGGAATAGGCGTTTTTGATTTCATTTCCTGTTTTCGTTTGTTGGCGTTCATTTCATCTCCCCATGTTGCGTTCAGTCACGTTGACTGGACCCAACATTCGATCCTCCCAGTTTACTCGAATCTGGCCGGGCTGGCCATCGCTGGCACACGAAATCGGAGAGAAATCGGAGGGCGCGCGTTCGCCTGTTTGGTTACGACATTTTATTAGTGGTCGGAATCAGATTCCGTTGAAATCCCCCTTCCCTTTGCCCCTTGCCCGACATGTTAAAATCTAATACACGACGATATGAACCCCAAATTTAGTCAATTGATAAATCTGGGTCGCTAGATATTATGTCATTCTTTTGTTCGTTGTGTATAGAGCGTTTTGTGTGTGAGAAATTGAATCTGTCCTCCGTGACGTGATGGCGTTGCCAATCGGTGCGATATTGATCGCTTGTCATAATCCTCTGAGTCGCTGTTTCTACTGGAATAATTCTTTTCATGCGATTGTAACATCGTCAACACGCAAAAATAAAATTTAAAAAAAAATATCCCAAAGAAAAGAAGGTCGACAGCAGCAATATAATCCCACAGCCCCCCACCCTATTCGTAACAGGGGAAAATTCGGCGAGTCGAAATGTCTTTAGGAAATGTGATGGAAAAAAGGCCCCGACGCGGTGACGGCCTTTCTTCTTTTACCGTCAATCCTCTTTTTGTTGCATTTTTTGTTGCTCTTTTTTGATTCTCTTCGCCCCTTTTTCTTGTTGTGTCGAGTCTCTGAGCCATCAGCCCAGTTGTTGCCTTTTCGTCATTGACACTTGACGTCGTTTTCTTCCCTTCCCTGCGCACATCACACGCCCGTCTTTCTCCCTTTTGCGCATTTTTCGCCAGACAACCGAGAAATGGCCAGCCAGCCAGCCAGCAATGCTGGAAAAAAAGAGGCAAATCTTCTGCTCTCGGGGGGACAGCAGCCAACAAACGGATTCTGCCGTCTCGCATTGGCCCGGCAGCAGCTAGATTATATAAGCTTCTCACTCCATGATGGCTGGGCACTGCTGAGAGAGAAGTTGAGCTAACGCCGTTATATCTATTTACACAAACACACACTGGCTGGCTGGCTGTCCATGATAATAATAGCAGAGAAGAAAGAAGAGAAAGGCGGCAAAAGTTTTCTTCTACTTTTTTCTCAGTTTTCAAATGAGTTATTTACCTTCTTCTTCTTCTAGACTTTGGTATAAGTATAGAGCAGTTTTCTTCCCAGCGTTTCTCTCCTATTCTCCACCCGTTTTCAGTAGCCAAATGATGATCATCTTCTACAGGCCAGCGTTCAGCTGATTGTTAGTTGAAACTTTTGAGCGTGTGGTTGTGCTGCGCCGTGCAAACTATACCTAGAGAGGCCAGCAGCAGGAGGAAAAAGAAGAAGAAAAAGAGATGTGAAAAACGGTTCGAGACACGCGGGGGGATCTATTACACCCGTCGTATAACACGGCCGCCTTTTTCCACAACTTCTTCTCCTTTTTTATTATTATGATGATTTCGAAAAAATCCGTTGGGTTGTTGTTGGTTTTCTTCTCTCTCTGCATTTTTCCTGGCCAGCAGCAGCTCAACTCTTTTTTTCTATTTTTTCATTTAAAAAAAAAGAATTATATTAACGACGTGGGTATTATAAATTACAAAAAGGAACGAATGGCTCGTATATGCATCTACCATCCAGTGTCTGAGAATGGCACTGTAAAAGGAAAGTTTTCTCTTTTTTTCGGCTTGGTTGTTGTTGTTGTTTCCAGGCGTTGGGTCTGGGATGGCTGGTCATGGGAGACGTGCGAAAGATTCCATCCAGGGCAACTGGGGAATTCCGGGCCGCCGACATGTAGATGCTGACGACGAGCGCCTTCACTCCGAATCAACTCTAATCACATCAGTCGATTCAATTAGCGCCTCTACTGCTGACGATTCCTATATAGTCTATCTAGTAATAAGGTGGAACTGCCGGGCCGGCTCTAATGGCTGTCACAAGGAATATAACAGGATCCGCTCGTTTAGATTCTTCTTTGGCATCATTCGACATGGCCATTACAATGTCCGATGCCGAACCAGCTGGAACTTTTTTTCTTTCTTTTTTGTCCTGGCTGATGTTAAAGGGGAGGGAGTTAATCCTCTGGTCGAGGCTACACGTTGAGGGTGTGACGTTGACAGTTTCGACTTTTCACCCCATGCCCATAGAGAAAGTGAGAGACCCCGCCGGTTAAAAAAGTATTTCTTTTCTTTTTCAGGGGGGTTTGTTACATCATTCGACGGCATTGCAGTAGACAATAAGAGGCACGACACACCATATGGTTCCGTTAAAGAGATCTCCGCCAGCCAAAATATATTTACCAAACTATATAGCCGTGCATGTGTGTTGCTGCTGCTGCTGCTGCTGGATGATATTGTTGGAGGAGTTCACTGGATGGATGGAGGGGGTCACGGTCGGCCGGCGCGCGGGTACCGAGAGGTCATCACTCACTCGACCGCAGACGCGGAATGTCCCATTCCATTTCCAATGCCTTTTGTCTTTTTGTTCCCCTTTCTTTCTCCACTTTAAACTGCTTAGTAGAGTTGGGAAGAAGAAGATTCCATCTTTGGCACCCATAAATATCCTCCCCCAGACCGAATCGAGTAGAATCGAATAAAAAATCAAATGAGAAATAATAATAATAATCGCCGACTAATTGGACAAATGCTAATCCCATCATCATCCGCTGTCTCACCTTTTAGATGCAGCGCGCACTAAATGCCAGCCAATTTCTCATCTTGTTTCTTTCAGTTTTGGGTTGTTGTGAGGAGGAGGGAGATCTCTTCATCTCGGCTGGCGCGTCGACAGGTAACGTGTTTTTTTTTTACTGCATCTCTCCTTTTGACTAGAAAAGAAATATAAGAAAAGAAATAAGGAGAAATGATATTTCCAACAGCGCGCTCAGCCAACCCTCATCATCTTTTATTAGGTTTTACATCATCTTTTTTACCCAAAAGTTTTGTGAGGGACACAATGAAGTTGTTTGTGAACCCCCACCAGCAGCGTCTAGCAGCTCTTATACCTTTTTCTCTCTCATTTGATGGAGAGAAAAAGATAATGGGAGAAAAAGAGGCAGAGAACAACATTGACCAAACATGGCTGGCCCTTCTCCCATGTGTAGTCTGTACGTAATCAGTTGAAAAGCGAAAAAAAGAAGAAAGAAAGAAAGAAAAAGTTGTTAAAATAAAATAGAAGAAGAAGAAGAAAAGACGGTTCACCCCTTTACATAATGCAGTTTGCTTAGATTCTCTCTATTCTAAAACGACTGCGGCTATAAATGCACGTAGTAAATCACAGCGTCGAGCCCTCAACTCTTTATATTCATCTCTTTCAGAAATCTAAGCAAATAACACGATGATGAAGATGGAATGCGAATAACAAACTCTTTCTGCTGAGACTGTCCTTTTATTTCCTCTTTTCATTCGTCATCATTTGTGTCGGCCGTGTGGACTATTAGAGAAAGAAGTTATATACCCGTGACTAACTAACAAGATATCCTCCTCCCAGGAAATAAAGAAAGAGATTGCCTAAATGATTCTTTTCATTTGATTTTATCATGTCCGTGAGAATTATCGTCAAACCGATAGTATGTCGTCGGCGATTAACGAGCCTCTAGATTACGCGGGTTCTTTTCTTCTATTTTCTAAATGGGAAAGTTATTACACAACGTGGCTGGCAGCACACGTGTGAAACTTGTATAATATTAAACGTTTTCCTTTTTCTCTTGGCCAGCACGAGGAAAGAGACGTAGCAGACGCTTGTATAATAACAATCAAACGGGGCCGTGGATTTTTAATTCTTTTCTTTTTACGACATTGAGTGTGTAATGGGGCTCCGAGAGTGGGCGTTTTCCTTCTTGCCCCTTTTTTCTCTTTGAATTCCAATTTTGTAAATAAGACGAGGATAAAAAGAAAAGAAAACAAACGAGGAATGGATTGAGGGTTGTGTTTAGATTCAACCGGTTCTTTTTTATTTATTATTAAGTGGAGGCTCGTGTTTTTGTTAAGTTGAATTTTTCTTTTGGCTGATTGTTCCTGTGGCGCTTAATCAACATTTCTATTATTTGATGCCAGTGCGGCGATAAACGGATACGCATATCGCGTGGCCTCTCTCTCGAGTTGTTATTATTATTTGATTAGTTGTTTGTGAAAGCGCTTGATGACTCTATTATCTCTCCTCTCACGAGAAGAAGATCAAGAGCACCGTCCCTTTTTCTTGTGTGTTAAAAGGACAAGGAAAATAAGACTCGGCCTCTATCCAACCACCATGAGGAGATCATTAGTAGACGGCTGTGATGGAAGGCCATCTATTATTCCGATCCCATCTCTCTCTCTCTAGCTCGACTTGAACTCTTCTTTTCCCTCTCTGATGTTGTCCAGTTGGGAGCCAGCAACGAAACGGTTTCAACATTTCCCAATGTCGAGGGAAAACAAACAAAAGCTGAGCAATACGTAATACAATCGGATCGAGACGAACATTTCTCCCGTCGTATGGACAACATTCCACCGGTCGCTATTTCTTTTATTTTCGATGGTTGGTGCTGGTCTGGAGATTGAAATATCGATCATCTCTAGGGTTCGCTCGAATTCACCAGACACTCGCACGCATTTCCTGCAGTAATACTCACGAGATTATCTCCTCTGCACATATAGTGTGTGTGTAGACTGTATAAGATGATATAACATGGCTCCTTACACCATTCTATTCCGACAAGTTTTTATCTTTTTCTTTTTCCCAGGTGATGGGAAATTCTTGCGTGTTATCAGCGAAAAAAAGAAAAAACAGTTTGGTCAGACACGAAGGAATTCTCCCTTTTGGGTTTCTCCTCCGCTCGACATTTTGTGCGTGTGGAGATGTAAAAAGATCGAAATTTCGAAATATCTGGCGATAGTTTGAAAGATTCCTCGCCATACGTGGACGATCAAATTCTACCGATTGGCCTGACCAGTTTTTGCATGGCACCCAAAAATGCAACTGCCGTGCAGCACTGCAGCTGCTGATGGATGGCCCAGCGCGTACGACCGATCGAAAACCAGCATATAAAATAAACAGAATAAAACCCCACCACCACCAAAAAAGATCTTTGGGTGAGTTTGCCTAGATGAATGAAAAAAGACAAAGTTGCCCAATGAATTGATTGGGGATTTGCATAGTTCATCTGCACCTGATTCTATTGGCCGCAGGTGTTGTTGGCTGCTCTAGTCAAACCGGTCAAGACGATTGAAAAGAAAAGAAGAAATAATAAGAAGGAAGAGGGGGGATGACATACAAATACCAGGAGCACAAACCAGCACCGCCCGAGCAATGGAGACATCATCATCCCTCTCTCTCTTGAACCGAAAGAAGAAGAACGAAGAAGATAAAGGAGCTGTCCTACTTATTTGGCTCTGTCTTCCTCAGTTCCTCAGTCCTTAACCTTTTGTCGAAATTCTCTCAACTTTTATGAGATTTCCTCTCCAACCTGCTGCTGCCCTTCCACCTTCCCCGATTGTCAGAGGGACGACACACGGTCATTTATATCATTCACCAGGAGCAGCAGCAGCAGCAGCTAGAGAATAAGAAGATTTCAAAAGTATTTATTTAGTTTAGACGACCCCCGCGTCCGCTTATAGTGCTGCTGGGCCGGCGCTCTCTGCTGCTCTTGGCCGATGACCTGATTGCCGAGAGGGTCTTCTTTTTTCTTTAACAGCGGCTGCGCATTTCTTTATTCTTTTTTCTCTCTCCCCCCCGTCAGTTTCGATTCCCCACCGAGTTAGCCGACCCGTGAATGTAACATCCTTGCCTGTTGTTGTTGTCCTCCACCCTCTTCTCTTCTGATGCTATACACATGCAAAGCTTTAAAAAAATCTAACTGCATATAATGCCCTGTTTTATTGTGGGGCTCTCTCTAGATCCTACAATCGCTCAATAATATCAGGTCCCCGCTCCCTCTCTGCCCAGTCTCAAGTGTTGGCTGGACACTGGTCTTGTTTAGAGGACAGCTAAGCTCTTAATAACGGAGAGGAAAAAAGACAAGTAGAGTGAAGCAGATTATGAGAGACTAGGGCTCAATTATTGTTATTAAGAGTCGTCAGCCTGTGACTGGCCACATCTATTACACGGCACTTTGGAAAAGTAAACCCATAATAACTGGCTGGCTGTATTACAACTGTTGTTGCTGTCATTAAACGAGGAGGTACCGCCGTGTGGCGGCAGGGCCCTTCTTGGTCAACAAGTTTTCTAGTTGCACTTTGCTGCAACTCTTTCAAGTTGAAATAATTTCCAAATTGATTGTTTCAGACAAAGTTGAGAGGTACAAAAACAAGCCTGATCTTCAGTCGTTCAGCAAATGAACGAACCCTGACTGAATCAACAAAAACGACAAAAGAAAACAGTTCTAGTCAATCACCTATAGCTCACAGGAATAATCTTACTATGCTGTAACGATTTATAATCAACGCCACCAATGAGACAAAGACAAAAGAATAGAAATACATTTCTCCTACCTTTAAGCCTGGGAAAAACGGCCAGGCATCCGCAAATGATCCATCCGGAGTAAAGTTGAATCCACCAGGCGGGGTATAGGACAAAGGGTCCCTCGTGATAGGCTAATACACCTTGACATAGGTGTACTCGATGATATTTAAAGAAAGGGAAAGAAGAGATTCGTTACTCAAACGACATCGGTAGTTTCTTCACTCAAACGGGATGCTGTTTATCTAAATGAAAAATGAAAAATTGGTTTACGAAAAGTATTGACAGAAACAATAACCCAAGTAAAAGGACAAGTTGACAGTGAAACAAAACCGTGATTGTTTAAGAAACAGGAGAATTGAAGATTTCCATTTGATAGACTGTGTATATGCAATGCATCATTAAAATAACTAGCAGGTCACAGGTTAATAACAAGTAACGAAAATCATTACCCAATATAAAGTGATGGTACTTAGATTGCTGCTGTTGGGTCAGTCATTGTGCAGGTTCAGCACAAGCAAAACTTTCATATAATCTCGTAGTTCTAATGGCTGGCTATGGTCTCAGATCTGCACAAAAGAATCAAGGTTACACATTGCAAACGAAAACTGCCCTATCAACAAGGGGCTTGCATTGAAAAAACATAATTTTACAAATTTTGAATAGATTTAACTCTTCTATTGATGCTTCCATGATCATTATATTCTTAGTTTTATTTACCTTGAAGTGATTTTATAAATAAACGCGAGCACACTACCAAAAGTAGACAAGACGACCACGTTTTTGTGAAATTATTAAGCAGACGACACTAATATTCAAATTAGCAATGCTAAATCGATACATATTAAAAATCGACTGTTGCTGCCTAAATAATACCAATGAAATTATCTTCATTAAACAAAAATATACTATATTTTACCATTCACGAAGTGTGTCCATACCTGTTGACTTGACGGATGGGCCAGCATTTGCATCTGGTTCTATTGGCGTGTGGCTGTGCGTGACTAAAGGCCGTTCGGCTACAGGTTCGATCCTGAGCTGACTGCATCTCTTATTACAATTGCATTGTTCAGGTTGAGTCTCAATGTCTTTTAGCGATATCCGTCATTGCAAATATTCAATTTAACGATCGGGTCGGGTCGGGTTGTGGGTTTCTCCTCTCCATCATTCGGGCCGTCATGAGATCCGTTAATAAAGAGAAAAAAGGTCTAAGCGAAAGCACAAAGAGGCCAATTGTGAGTTTGAGCTCTTTTGTTCCATCATTCCATCGTCTCTCATTGATAAGAAGATGAGCGATTTGCGCTGACAGATTCTAATAAGGGCAACAGGGGGAAACAGCAGGTCTTGTCTATCCTGGGACAATGTGGATGAAGGCAGTTCAGCTACAATAGGACGAACCCGATTGGATTTCAATTCATTATTATCGTATAGAGTAGCAACCCCATAGATAATGGACTACTCTATCTCTCTCTACATCTATCCCCTTTAGGTTATTGACTGTAGAGAGCGAGCCTATATACATATATCCCATCGTCGATAGTATATGCATATCATTTACCCCCTTTGCTGGTGCATCAGGAGGAGACGACGGTGGCAGGAGTCTATTAGAGTCGGACTGGAGAGATCGGCGACTCAGCTGGTCGTCTCTTTTTATCCCAAAAGGCAGCAAGAGATTCCCAGATAGGCACAGCAGCCCAGCCGAATCGGCCGAGGCAGCAGGTCGATTACCAAATGACGTCACAACAGGGTGGAGTCCCAAAATGGGAGAAGAGCCCCTTATTATATTCTTTGCTGATGCTGCTGCATCCCCTTATTCAGATTTGGATTCGGAGCTTCTAAAAAAAGGGATAGACGCAAGTTGCCGCCATCGGCCCAGCATGCGACCGAAACTTCTAGCCTCTTAGGCATAGAGCAGCACTAAGCAGAGACGCAAGTGTATCTACTGGCTGGTCGATGTTATCTATTATACACCGCAGCAACTGCTGCGTCCATCTCTTATCGATTCTCCGTCTCTTCTTCTTCTTTTTCCCTTCGTGTGTCTGTCTGCATCTTGTGTACATGGCGGCCAGAGATTCTTTTGTTGTCGGAAAGAGAATCCGACCGAAACGAGTCAATAAAACGGAGACCTGGAAATGTTTTATCGTGGCGCCGCTGCCGACGAGGATGAGGTACAAGTCTGAGCAAACAGAAGAAAAAGGCGACCGGACCCGATCGCGTGCTGGCCGGCAACTATACAATTCAATGCCCGTTCTCGTCGTGTCCGCCTGCTTCATCAATGAATGACAGATCAACCCCGCCACTAAAGAGAGCCTCGGTTGTAATTATTCAAATCCAATTTCCCCTCAACTTATTGGAGAGTCTATCGCGTCGAATGATATTGAATAATCGGCTCACCTCCTCATCCAGCATCAATAACGCTCATTTGCGGCTCGTTTGAGTTGTGACTCGTGTTGTATTGGATAGAATATAATCACGCCGGGCGGGCCTGGTAGAACTGGTAATAACACTCGGCTCGGTCTTAATCGCCGACTAATGAGAATCGTCGGGCGTCATTTCCATGTCGGGTCCGTGTCGCTCCAATCATAATCCAATCATATAAAAGGCTGGCCGGCTGGACGAGACGTTCCTTCATCGTCAAGGGTCGAACATGTTGTGTGTAACGAGTGCGCCCGGCTATTACAACACAAGACGGACGAGGAGATGGGGCGGTCGGTCAAAGTGCAGCCATCGCCCAGCATATAGTACTCCAATAATATTGGAGAGACGAGAAAGAGCGGATGAGGGCCGTGACCCGATCTGCTATGGCTGCCATGCAGTTGTGCATGTGTATAGCATAAATAGCTCTCAGCTCTCAGCTCTCAATCAAGCGGCCAGCCAGCCAACATGAGCAGCATCCAGCAGCAGCAGCAGCACAACTTTCTAAAACAGATGACCCCCTTGACGATGAAGGCAACAACTCGCAAGAGATAAACGCGAGCCGGCCGCCCATCTCAATGGCGTCGCCCGCAAAGAATGTGATGGGCTTGTAGTACCGGACCAACGGACGGACGGACAGACGGAATCATTTTTTTTTTTTCTAATGAAATATTTTCTTTAAAGGAAGAAGAAGAAAAGAATCAGATGAGGAACTGATGGGGTTGCTGGGGGAATAACATGTTGCAGACGTCCTTTCTCTTTCGTCTCTCGTTATCTCCATCGAGATATTAGAGATAGGAGACGTAAACATTGTCTATGGAGAGAACCAACCGAGCGTGATGGCCGCGTCTACTACTACCCCACGGAATCAGCAATCCATTCCACGTCTCTTTTCTTTTCTGATGGCCTTTCCGAATAGGCGATGGTCTGTGTACACTTGAACACACGACGAGGGAGGAGCAAATGTACTCGAACATTTCTGCTACGGTTCGTTCGTTCGTTTACGCACTTGTATAGTATCGTTTGGTTTTCATCAGCCATTGGGCCGGAATAAAATGAACTCGTCTGATTATTAAGAAAATCGAATTTATTATTTTGATGGACGAAAAGGAGGGGTCCGTCCATCCATCGCGGTGATGCGACGCGATGGGGCGGACAAGGAAATTCGTGGCAAAAGGGGCGGCAATAATCCAGCAAACCTCCAACGGATATGTGTGAAATGAAGTGTGTCACGGCGATCATCAAGTCCCGCGTGAAAGATTCAGGGCAAAAGCCTCCCATCCCCTTGGCTGTATATGAAATAAACACAAGAAATAAAAAAGGGGAAAAAACAAACACGAAATGATCATCATTCCACCGTCACGATGACACCATATGGTGTTTGTTATGTGTATTATTCATTATTGCATTATTATATTCTTTAGACGGACTTTAGGCTGCGCCGCCGTGATGTGACGAATTCACGTTGCCAGCAGGGAATGGGTTATGCCTGCGCGCCATCATCACTGGGGCAGGTGTTGTGGATAGTTTGTCCGGCAGTTTTCTCTTCCCAGCAGTTGTCACGTTTCTCGGCGTGTAGAATAAATATTCTTAATTTCTTTCCTTTCTTATTTTTCAGCGTTAGACACACACGTACACTGTGTATGTGTGTGCGTATGACGAGGAGAGATATGATGCAATTACAAACAGATGGGTCGATCTGCTGTGATCAAATTAGCCCGGGACACGCTAAATTTGTTGTATAATGACTCTCAAAAGTCCTTCATCACGCTGGACAAGAGGAATGCAATTTTCGTTCGTTCATTGCGTATATACGCCAGCGGTATTTCGTCGCTTTTTTTTGTCGTGCAAACTCATTTTTCAACCGTTCGTGTTATTAGTCAATGGCTTCTTTTTCATCTGCTGACCGGCTGATTGGAGACGAGAAGCCATTGGAAGGACAGACAATGTGAGACTCTGTTCCTTCTGTTCGGTTCGGTTGTTGTTTGTCCAATTTCAAATAGACGACGGGGAGGGTAAACCAAACGCACCGGTGGGAGGTCAGTGGAGAGACAAACTAGAAAGGGATACATCCGACATATCAAATAGTTGGGATGGTTAAGAGGTAAAAGCATTCCAATTGCATATCGGCAGCAGTATTACAAGAACAACAGTGCGGGTCTAAATGTTTTTACTCGTTGCTCCTGCTGCTGGTTATCATCGACGTGAGAGAGTCTTTCACGTTCAGGGTTTTGGTCGCCGATCAGATTCCATCGTACCGGTAACAGCATTTATGCACATGGACTTTTTTTTTCCCGTGAAACTATGCTCTTTAGAATTTACACACACACACACAGTGTACACACATGTCTGGGCCATGTTCAGATTTATATTACATATTTCGTTGTTGTTCTCTCTGATGGCTAGCAGCGATTAGTATGCAAACAAGACTCCACCCCATCAGCAGCAGCGCAGGGTCCCGGTTGTATTGGGCTGGGCCTTTTTTCTTCATTTTGGTATAAAATTTTCAGGGGGTCCGGCTGTACTAAAGATATTCTGACACATGGCGCGCGCGCGTCTCTCGCATTGATGAAGGATCGCCGTTCGGGAATATTGATGAGATGATTTTGTTTTGTTTCCCGTCTTCTTGATGCTCTTGGTGTTGTTGTTACTCGGTTATTATCACATCCACAGTCGAGATATTCCGAGGCTGTTTTCTCTCTCGTCTCGCTTCGATGATTCCAAAGGAGGTGGTGTTCATATGAGACTCCACCCTTTTGGGTATTTTTCATGTGTGCGTCTCTCTTTATAATCCAGCTGAGGCCAGCAATAATCAAAAGCCAAATATCTCTAATAAATCTCCCGTTTCTTCTTCTTCTTCTCTTTGTGCCTCTTTTGAAATTGTCTGATTACAAATTCACTCGATCGTTATTTTCTTCTTCTTCTTTTTGGGGCGGGGGGTGCAGCTCAGCAGCCACACACGGGGCGAGTAATTACAGGCTCATTTGTTTTGGCTGTTGCCCACCAAATGTAACAAATGATGCTGGGAGAGAGAAAAAGAGCCTCAAATACGGTCGACTCCTATTCAAAAATCGGAGACTTGCTCCGACGGGCGCCGGCCCATCCTCATTGAAATCCAACATATGCCGGGGTCTCGGAGTATAAGAGTATATTGATGATTATGATGATGATGATGGCGGCATCGGAAAACAATCAAATCTTCTTTTATTATTATTATTATTCCATTTTACTTTCCAATTGAAAAAAAGGGGACGGAGCCATCGACGAATTTTTCACGTTTCTTTCATTATATTTCTCTTCTGAAAAGTGCACGACACGTTAGATTGTGAGATGGGAGCGCTAGATTCCATTTACGGTCATCAACCGACGAGCAGCTATAGAAGATTCCGTCTTATTGTGTTCACATTCGTTCTATTATTCGAAACGGGAATATAATAATGGCGCAAACTCGACGGAGGAATCGGCCGATTGTTAAATTGAAATTGACAGGTCGGTTCGATTCATTTTTTCCCAAACTCGAATCGTCGGACGGACCTGCGATAAGAGACAAGACGCGGGCAGACTCGTTTTGATTATTCCTTCTCCTCGCGGCTATTATACACAATTCTTCAGCAGCATCCTCACATTTCGTTTGATTTCATTCAATATAATTCTGATTGGATTCGACCGAGTGGCTATTGGAGACGACACTTTGACCGGAGTCGGATCATCTTATCGCCCTTTCCAATCGCTCGAATCTTCTTCTTCTTCTTTCCCATCCACTGCGGATGAATTCTAACATGAAACCGCGTGCTGCACTCTAGTCCACATATTTATGATGTCGATTCGTATCGCGTAATAAAAAAAACGACCAGGAAAGGAGAACCGGTTTTCTTATATTCTCCCTCCTAGCTCTACACATTACAGATCCAAGCATCCAAGTTGAGCTGCTATATTTAGAAAAAGTATTTAACTTGGGAATGAGAGGGAGATAAGACAACCCAATACGCTTTTAGTTTCTTAAAAGACAAGATGAAAAAGCTATTAAATATTATTTAAGGATGACCGAAAGAGTTGCGCGATAGGCATCGTCGTGTCAGACTGAATATCTGATTATTATTAGGTCCCAACTGCATATAAATTAATCCTTAGGCCAATGGTTATTGCAGTTCAAACAGTATATACAAAATCTCATCAATACAACTAGGCAGTTGATGTTGTCGTGCTCCCATTCGCCCTATAGATGAATAAATATATAAGTTAACCAAAATAAAATGTGCTGGGCAAGGATATTTTCAAGAGGACGTGAAAGATGGGCGTTTCTGGGTTTACAATGGAAATTCTCTCTCCAACGTTTGTATAGCTGGGCCGCGCATAACATACAGAATGGTCATGATGATGATGATGAGCGACTCTCGGCGCGTTGATTATGTATTTT
Source organism: Daphnia pulex (assembly GCF_021134715.1). Lineage (NCBI taxonomy): Eukaryota > Metazoa > Arthropoda > Branchiopoda > Diplostraca > Daphniidae > Daphnia > Daphnia pulex. The sequence continues at coordinate 90,134 of NC_060018.1, read as the reverse complement.
CAAATTGTTTCGTCCCTCTTCTTCTTCTCCAGCATCTCTCATCTGCATCAGCTCCTTTTCTATAGCATCTCGTTTCCAAACTCGCCCAAATTTTTCTCTTTCATGGACGGGAAACTTTAAAAGAGATGGGCGTTGGGTGATACAAGGACGGGCGGCGACCGTTATGGCGGCAACTCCTTGACAAATACCCCCAACGCCGCCCATGAAAAAAAAACCGACTCTATTCACACAACATTTGTCGGTTATATACCTGGGCCATTTTCTCTCTTCTCAATTATTAGAGAATTGGAAAAACAAAGAAAATCAGGCAAAGAACAATCGAATCATCATAGCATATAGCCTCTGGGGTGCTGGCTCATATTATACATATACAATACAGGAGGAATATCATGTGTGTAGAGAAAACAATTCGTGACGAGTCATTATTAATGTTTGCTGCCACAATTTCGACCAGTTCTTGATCTCTTCATTTCGTTTCTCTTTTTTTTTTGTGGTCAGACTTTTCGTGTTGTTTCTTTTTTCTGAAAATTTTTCGTGGCCGGTTCGATCGACGTCGTTTTTTTCTTCGATCCACGTGATATTTCTTTCTCCTTTTTGGCCAGGGCAACTAAGGAAAAGAACCGCATTCTTCAGCTCTTGACCACGACGATAAATAATGAAATATGAATTATTAATTTTAGGTTTTCCTTTTTCCCTACCCTCCAAGGGTAAGACGGTGGCTGAATGACGGCCAGGAAAATACCTGACCAGCGTGCTTGAATAAGAAAACATCAACCTTCTTCGTTATTTTCTTATTATCTTCTCAACTTTTTTTTTGATTCAAAAATACCGCCAGAGCGCGATTCTTGTCGGATCGTTTTGTTATTGTCAAAAATCTCGGCGATCCTACCCGAGTTGCCTCATCCCAACTATCCAATTACCAAAATCCACCTGACCGTAAGGAGGAAATGATAAATACGAAGCATTTTTCGAAATTCCCGGCAGCAAACAGCCATCTCTCGATGGAAAAAACAAGCACATTACTTTCGCCATCTACCAGCTGAGAATGAAAACGTGAAAATCCAAAATAATGGGGAAAAACAATGAAATCATAAAACCCGTCAACAACAAGATCTGAGTGACAGATTAACTTACAGTTTGGTTTACCGTTACAGTTTCTTTGTCTTTTGGCTGTTAGATTTTTATCGAGGACAGCCGATTAGTTCTTAAATTTCCTAGTTGATTTCGTCACAATGCCTCGAGGCCAATAACACGATCAAACACGCCAATGTCGTCTACACACACACACAGCAAGTCCATAGTGTGTGACACGCATGTCATAATAGTAAGTGCTAACCATTTCCTTCGAAACAATCGGGCGGGAACAAAGCATCTTGGCTCTTATCTACAAGTCAGATCGCGCCAAAAATAAAGAGTCGAAATTCGTCTGTTGATTGCTCATGTGCTGTCATTGAGTACCAGGTATCAACATTTCTTTCTAGCAATGTTTTCTATCAAGACATTTGGTATAAACTCTCTCCCTTCTTAGGTTTTAGACATTCCAAAATGGAGCAATGCGACCAAGACACCATACTGCGCTCCTTGGTGGATTTGACCAAGCTTCTCGACTTGAATCCTACATTCCTCTCTCTCCTGCAGCAGAAATATCGGATCTTCTCCCCCGAAATGGTCGAAGACATTTTGGTATGTGATGGAAAAAAGTGTCGGTGTTATTTGGGTTGTGTTAGTCTTCACTTGTTATTTCTCCCTTTTGTTCTAGAAAAATGAAACTCCACAACTAGAGTTCTGCTTCATGCTTGTTAGGAGAGGCCCTAATGCCTTTAATAATTTTTTGGGTGCCTTACAAGAAACCAATCAAACTGATGTTTTGAGGGTGCTGGAGATGACTCGGGCAAACCTCAGCCAACCTCCCAATCTGTTCATCCATTCCAGGGAATCATCGAATGCTATTAATATAAGAAGAAGAAATCAGAGTGGAGAAAATAGAGACAACAGTAATGGAGATTTCAGTTCTGCAAATGTGCAGTTCTCTTCCTCTCTACCTGGTTGTGAAGAATACAGGTCAGCAGTCAACTAAATTCATAATAAATCTGCAATCCTATTTAATTAACACATTCCTAATAAAGGAGAAGAGTGCTTCAACCTGCTAGATACGTTGAAGTGGACCCCTTCACCCCCGTCACCCGGGAGCGTAGCAGTTCGTTTCGCTCTGCTCTTGTGACCGATGCCGCTCCCGATTACAATTTGCTAGATATTCGCGTGACGATCGGAGAAGAAATCAAAGGTCTCGGCCAGGACATTTATCCGAATCGACACATTTCTCCCAGGGGCCTGGCCTTGATTATGAATTTTGAAAAGTTCAACGGCAACATTGTTGGACAGCGTATTGGATCGGAAAAGGATGTTATACATCTCGACCAGCTGCTGCAGCAACTTGGCTATAAAGTCATAATCAAATCTGATTTGACTTGGATGGTAAAGTTTCAAAATGAAAACAATTCTTGTTGATTTAATAGCGTTCTCCTGCTAGGAAATGAATGACGAGCTGGAATCATTTACCAAAAGCGAGGACCACATTGTAGCAGATTCCGTGATTGTAGCCGTGATGAGTCACGGAAAGAGCGGATCCCACGACGAAGGAACTCTCATCTACACCAAGGACTGCAAATTCTTTTCTTCTGAAGATCTGCTCCGCCGATTCAACAATTTGAATTGTCCTTTGCTCAAAGGAAAACCCAAGATTTTCTTTTTTCAGTTTTGCCGGTGATATTCAATCAAATTAAATAGTCGGGTAATTTTCGTGCTCACCGGTGTGCCGTTTTGCTTACAGGGGTGATAACATCGACATTGGCCATCGAGTTTCTCCCATAATTTTCCAATCTGGTCGCACTGTTACAGATGGCAATCCCGTTCCGACATCTCCAACAGAAATCGAGAGATCATACGGTGACATGCTCATCACATATTCAACGCTTCCAGGTGTGCTATAGATATTGTTGACGTACTTTTGAGCTGTTCTAACTAACATTCTCGACCAATTGCAGGCTATGTTTCATATCGCGAGGAAAGCGAAGGTACCTGGTTTATCAAGGCTCTCAGTTTGACATTTATGAGAGATGCTCATGAATGCCACGTCGATCGTCTACTGCAAATAGTAATGACTCTAACGGGTTGGCTAAAAGTAGAAAACTAAAATGTATTTGGATTAATAGGTGGACGAGCAGATTCGTCACTGGACTGGGACGAAAAACGGGAAGCAAACTTTGGAAATCATCAAGCGGGGTTTCAACCGCAAGTTCTACTTCAACCCTGGGCTCTGGAAATGATCTCTTGTCATGCTCTCAAGAAACAACGACTTATTTCAGACTCTTTATCAACGAATTAATTGTGGTATTATTAGTACTTAATTTGGCCTTCCAATTCATTCATATCGTGTATTGGAATTTGCAATCAAGTGTCTTTCACAGTGCACCTTACACAACAATTAGATCTAAGAGTTTTTCTTCCTTCACTTTTGCAATTTGTTGTGTGTGTCAGTGAGCTTAGCCAGGCTCAAATTTGTTTCAGAGTGGATTTTTTGCCGTTCAGCAAGGAAGAAAAGGTTGCTGTTACCATGACTTTGATATACTCTCTGTGGAAAAGCATAAATATTGTTTAGTTATATAGTTACTCTTTTGCGCTCTCTATTATCCGAAATATACAGACCGCATTCTTCTTCAAAGTTCCCAACTCCTTCTCCAATACTTGAAGTTCATCCAACTGTTGTTAAAGAAGAACCTTTAATATTTTGTGCTCTTACAAAACTATTAGGACCAAACCTTTTTCTCTCTTTCTTCTTGGTTCATCAACTGGAAACTCGACTTTTGTTCCATGGTTTATTAATTAATTAAAAAGCTGAAATGAAACGACGTAATTTTTGGCAATTCTGAATTCTGCTCTTTTTGTTGTCGTATGGTAGAGCCATCTGGTGCTCAAAATATTAACCTCGTTGAATTTCTTTATTTCTAACTTTATTCGGAATGGCATTATTACAGCATATTCAGCAGAGAAGTATAAACGGTTTACTTTATTATAAAATAATATCGTTTGCTTGAAATTCGAAGCTGGACGATTGCCGTTGAAAAAGATTCAAACTACAGTGATGTACTATTGTTCGCATTCAAGGAAGACTCGATAATATTCACCGGGAAAATGCCTCTGCCAATAGTTTCCATCACGACGCAGAGAATTAAAACAGACATCATTTTAGTCACAATCCCAGCTTTAACCTGCACATGCAATAACACGAAATGTAACAATTAAATTAGTCAATGGAATTGTTTTGCGCCTGCTTAATACCATGTCCAAGGGTTTCATCCTGGCGCTGTTGTAGACGATGGCATTAGCGGGAGTTCCAACCGGGAGGACGAACGTGTAGCAGCAACTATTTGATAAATCAAATTGCCAATGAATGCGATGAAAAATCATCACTACAATGTAAATGACGCGTACGTGGCTGCCGCTGGAATCATCAGATAGAGCGGATTAACATGAATGGTGTCGGCCATTTGCGCCAATATGGGCAGGACAATATTAGCGGTGGCTGTATTGCTGACAATTTCAGTCATCCAAGTTGTCAACATGCAGCAAATAATCAAGATGGAAAACGGCGGTAGGACTTGTAGGGCCGACAATTGATGGCCGAGCCATTTGGAAAGGCCCGATATTTTCGAAGCGTCCGAAAGGGCAAATCCACTTCCTGTTAATAACGATTTTAAATGAATGACGGCCATTAAATCCAATCAATGAATGTCGCTGCTATATCAGGAAGTACCCAATAAAAGGACTAGACCCCAAGGTAACTTTTCGTGCATGAACTCCCATGTGAGCATGGCGGGACTGGCTTTGGGCCGTTCATTTTCCGATCCAGCACTCCTGAAACACCAGAAATCCGGCTTGATGGGCAGAATGAAAAGAATCAAAATAATCAGTAGCACAGGCACGGAATCCCCTATTTTCCTGGAGAACATGAATCCAAAAGTTTTTTTTTTTCATTTCAATTAATTTCATTTGTTTCTCTCATTTGTTGTTGTTGTGTTTCGTACTTTGAAAAGAGTGAGCCCCATCCAGCGATAAACTTGGGATCGCGAAACATCCACAGCATGACCAAGACGGGAAAAAGGAATAGAATCGTTTTCTCGTTGAAGCTGGTCGGTCCCAACTCTTGATACTTGGTCCGGATGAGATTTTTGACTCGAGCACTTTGGCTCTTGACTCCATTCTCTATTTGTTTTTGGCTATCAATAAAAAGTGAAATCAAGGTGACTATAAGAGTAGGAGCTAGCCCATAGCTTTTATTAGTAGACGCGCCACATACCATTTGAATCCGGAGAGGAGGAATTGCAGCCAAACCCAAGTTAAAGCGGTGCTTATCAGTACGGCCGGCATAAGGACGAGCATCCACGAAGAGAAGGACAGGTCGTTGTCTTCCCCATAGAGTCTAAATTTGGGCTATGGAATAAATCAAGATGCAAATTGACCTATTACTCAACCGTAAGGGCATACTCTTCAACGATTCCTTTCAAGGCGAGTTGAGGGGTCGATCCTATCAGTGTCCCAGTGCCCCCAATGTTGGCCGAATAGGCGATCGAAAGCAACAGGGTGACGCGGACCCTACGTGCTCTACGTGATCGCACGTCGTCACTAAATATCAAATGCGCAGTATTAGTTTAAATTACAAAAAATAAAGCTACCAACTGCTCTTACTCATCGTCTGCAAACTCTTCCCGCACAACTTGATTTTCTTCGGCCGTGAGTTGAGTTTTGTCTTCTCCTTCGTTTTCCTTAGAATCCTGTCATTGAACTGCAATTAGACAAGCTCGGGGAAATTATTACTTTTTTCAAATTCAGTTACTTTGTGAAAGAGTTCTTGCACCAGAGCTTCAACGATGGGACAAATCATAGCGCAAGCTCCAGTGTTGGAAACAAACATGGATAAAAGCATCGTCACGCTCATGAAGCCCATCATCAGCCTGTAGAGTTGGATGTTACACGGAGATTTAAACAGAGTTTTAATCTACTGATACCATTTGGGATCGGTTCCAACGAGCATCAACACTCTGAGAGCGATTCTCTTGTGTAAGTTTGAATATTCGACGGCCAGACCCACCATCAACCCTCCGATAAACATCACAACGGTCTCCGAGAAATAGTTCATACAAACTTGACCCGTGTTCATGATACCCAGCAACGGGAAGGCGATTATGGGTAACAGTGACGTAACGGGCAGAGGAAGGGCCTTTCGTAATCGCATGGATACAAAGTGATTGAAACAAAAATTATCCACTTGTTTTGAATTTTTACGTCTTATACCTCGGTCATCCAGTAGACTGCCATAATGACGACAACATATCCAGTCAAAGCTTCCTACGTGGAATGATTCAGTTTATTTTAATGTCAATGAAACTAATAATGAAATATTGAAACCTGAGTCCCGATTAGAGGAACTGGTAGGAGCAGGATGGGCGTCAGGAAAACTACAAATGTTCTCCAATAAGGGAGGATGTGGAACCAACACAAGCGACGGAGATTGCGACCGATTTCCATTACAACGGCGAGTGAACTAAAAGCTAGGATAACTGCAAAAGTGGACGCTTCTCACACGTCCTCGAATCCCTTCAAAGAATATTGTTGTTAAATTATTTCTTTCTATAGACTGGAATACTAAAACTCTCTCTTCCCTCCCCAACAGTGGTCCAGTCAGTCAGCCTTGAATTTTAATTCAAAAGCCACATAGTATCTACATAGTTGCATCCTATTATGGACAGGTTATATCAAAGGCACTGTAATCCTGAAGAGACAACTGACCTAAACAGATAAAATCTCATCCGAGAAATGTTCGACATTGGCAAATGGATGAGAAGACGAATGGGGTGCGAGATTTTCGACAACGTGCCATTATTTGGCACTTTGGACTTTGCCTAGAGCTACGTAAAAGCAACGTTTATTTACATAGCTATGCCAAGTGCCGTTCTAATTTGCATTTGAATGCTACAATTGATTTCTTCGAACCTTCAAGACGTACCCAAGAAATTTTTGCCAGAGGGCACTATTGCTTAATTCGGTATAATTTCACCACCAGTTATGGAATTTTTCAGTTTCTCTCCAGGGGACAGACGTTCTAATTTTAAAAAAAACATCTTATTTTTCACGTTTGAATTTTTTTTCTTCAAAAAGCGAAACGAGAAAGAACTTGGTGGCAACGTTGGAAAACTGCAGACGATTTTAATATCAAACAACGAACATGGAAGAACCACGTGAGTCGCTTTTTTAAACTTAAAAATTTAGTTAAAATATTGCAAACAGGAAGATAACTCAACATTCTAATTATACCTGTTACTTGAAAGAAACTCGCAGTTTTTTTCCTATTATATTGTTAACAAGTGGAATATAAACTATGAATTTCAGATTTTAGTTACTCGGAAAGTTCGACAGCTTGCTTTCTCATGCCTTAAAGTTTTTCAGAGTCGTAACTTTTTTTTCTGTTTGTCAGAACCGGATTATACCATCGAGGAGCTGTTGGTGCATGGGCCAGTCTATGCAGTATCCAAAGTAATAAGATCTGTGTTGGATTCACCCATCTCTCATGTGGCGGCTGCCAACAAACTTCACACACTGTTCACGCAGAAAGAATACGTCACAGACACTACAGTTGATTGCTACTTGAACAGATTCTTACTGGTTGTGTTGAAGCTTCCCAGCTCTGAAGAAGGCAAAAAAACTGTATTCCTTGAAATTCTGGACAAAGTCATCTTTGGGGAGGACTCGGCTTTTGTGTCCCTGCTGATTCAAAGAACTTTAATAACTTCTAAAGTCCCATCTGAAGCTGCCGCAGATATTTTCTGTTATTTGGCTGTCAAATTCCATCGTCAGAGGAATTTCTTCAAATTCGTCACCTTACTGATCAATGCCGTTAATCACAGCAATCACTCAATGGTTGGTTTTTCACTTCATCCTCGATTGCTGGAATGCATGGCAGAATGTGCAGTGAAGCTGCCCATCACCCAAAATCTGACACTGTGGAGAACCATTTGCAAAGGTTTAGGGGAAGATTGGACCAAAAACATAATTTCAGAAGGTGTGAAATGTTGACTATTCATTCTGTTGTTCATATTTAAACATATTCCCTGTTTCTATTATGTAGGAGACTTTCCTCAGCCTCGAGTAGCAGCGCAAGTTCTGGGTGTCCTTTTGCTGAACATCAAACTCGCCGATTACTCCATCCGGGATGAAACAATGGACGAAGTGCTAACACAATTCAGTAATGTGAGCAGTAAGCTGACAATACTTATGGAAGCGGCAATCAAAAATCCCAAGGTAACTAAAGTTTAGACATTTTTCTTCGGCCAAGTAGTAAGGATTCCATTTAAATTAAAATAGGGATTCGTTTCGCCATTGCTGACGCTTGCATTTGCTTACGGAGAACTCCATCAGCTGTTGCTCTTGTACAGTCCATTGTACGCCGAACGCCAGTCTGATAAAACAGAGTGTCAGGTATCGGACGTCAAAGACGAAGTGTGGGATTTCAACTTCTTCCACACTTACGCGACTAATGAGCAGTGGTTGCAACTGGCTGATGCTACGCTAAAGTCTCACGTTAGCTTATGGGCTCCTCTCGTGTTACAAAAGATCCGCTACCTTATTCTCTTCAGCGGTCGCAGCCGAAATGACAAGGAGAAATTGCTGAAAAAACTCATCGACTACCTGATGGAGCACTTTGATCTTTGCCAATCGCTGTGGCTCAACAACATCAAGTACGTCTTGCCCTTCATGTCGCAACGGCAGGTGGGTGTCATCGGCAAGAAGATGATTGAATCGCCTCAAGTTTGGAAGTCGGTCCTATCCGACCAGGACGTGACAGAGAAACGCACTTTGCAAATGAGTTTGATTTGTTCAGTATTCGGATCCATTCACGATCAGAGCCGCAAGCGGAAATCGGAAGAAGACGCTCTACCCCTTTCATCTGGAACCCTGTCGGTGCTGCGACTGTTTTCAATGCACCACGACTTTTGGATCGGCAGCGTCGATCAGTCGAATAAAAAGGTGACGACATCTCTGCGTCAATCAGCCGAACTTTTACAGGAATCGATGCGTCAAGTCGAGTCGACCACCACGGAACGCGATTTAACCGAATTATTGCGCCCCCTGGACATCCTGGAGTGTTTACCGCTGGAATACGTCCTGGGACCCGTCCATTCTGGTTGTCTGATGGGTTTGCTCAGTCTCCTGCTCAGTTGCACCCAAGAACAAATCAAGAGTCGGATCTGGCTGATGATTGTGCGCCTTTTGGACGCTGAGAAAAACTCGTCGCTTTTCGAATACTTTCCCTGCACAGAGTTTATGATTTGGGCCGTTTCCAACACGAAAGAGCTGCCCGATTGCGCCCTGATCTTCTCCACGCTGTTTGACGAGATGCTGCGATCGCCAAAGTCTGCCAAGGAATGTTTTGTCTGGATTAAAACGGCCGACCTTTCCGCCACGGCCCTTCCCGTCACCGTTCTGGCCATCAAGAAGCTCATCAAACACAAGAAAATCGATGAAAAAATGTTCAGCACCGTTCGCAAACGGTTCCTCAAGACATTCGAGCAAGGGCTGGAAAATCGATTGATTGATGCCCTGGAAGGAGCTCATTGTCTTCTGGAAATCTTTGTGGATCAACATTCGAAAACGGCCAAAGAAACGACAGACAAACCGCTGAAAATCAAGGAATTGCTGAATAACCTCCCCAAAGTGGTGGAAGCCGCTCGCAAGGGTTTAATGTCAACAGATGAAGCGGTCGGTTTGGCTAGCGCCGAGTTCCTGGGTCTCCTGCTGGCCCACCAGCCACTGCTGTGCAAATATGTCACCAAGGACATCAAAATGGGCACTTGGAACGCGTACCGCCAGAGTCCGAATGCGACGAGATGGGACGATCGACTCTTGCGTCAACTCATCTCCAAGTCCAACCTGAAAGAGTTTCACGTGATGACCAACGCCATGATCGACGACCTGCAATCGGCTTCGCTTCAAGCCCTGGATGAAGAAATGGTGGATGATGTGGCCGTTGAATTGGACGTGCGCCGAGTCAGTTGTTTCTTCCGCCATCTGGTGTCGGCCGATTTACCTGTCAGCGAGGATCGTTTTGGTGTCCGGCTGCAAGTGCTCCAGACGGCCTTGCCCTTGGTCCAGCATCTGGTCCTGTCGGTGTGTCGCAATTACGACTCGGTGGATCGAGTCGTCCGCCTGGCCATCCCACCGATGGGCATCTACCTGTCGCTGTTGAACATGAACGACTCGTTCGCCTATCCACACGACCTGACGTCTCCGCTGCACGCCTGTCTGGCCCTGCCGCTGAACGCTGACATGTCTGCCGATCATTTCGAATCGATTTTCACGGTCATTTACAAAACGGTCCATTATTTGCTGACGAAGCACCAAGAAGTGGCGGCCGATCGTGTGCCGGTGTTGCTGCAAGTTTACCGTCGCCTGATGGCGTGCACTTGTTCCCGCTCCGACTCGCGCCGCTCTGCCGGTGATTCGGAAGTGGCCAGTTTGACGGATTCGGCCAACCGACTGGCCCGTCTGGCGTCGGTGATCAACACGCAACCGTTGCGCTACCGCCGGGCGGCCGCCTACATCATCGTCGACCTGCTGAGCGACTTGAAGAAGCAGCCGCTCTACCCGACCGTCAAACAGGAGCTCACGACCGCTCTCTACCACCTGATGGATTTGTTGGACCAGCACGCCAACCGATACCTCATGGCTGTCTTGCCCTGCGGCATTCACGAACTCTTCCGCCTCGAATACGAACACTACGAAAAGTTTTACAAATTCAAGGGAAAAGTTTAACAAAAAAATAAAAATTTATTTCTTTCGACTAACATTTTTTGCCAACGAGGTTTTTTCTCTCTCCCCCACTATTAGAATGCGATGGAATCCATTGTGAGTAGGAAAGATGGTTGGTGATAAGTTAAGCATCTAGGAGAGAGAGAGAGAAAGAAGTTGATTGGCTGCCTTATTATGATAATTACGAGCAAGTCCGAGCGTAGAGCGATCAATACCGACGAGAGGGTAAAATTTCTTTTTTTTTTCTTTTTTTAATTGTTGTCTTCCCTTAATGATCTCTTCCCCCCTCTCTTTTCTCCTTTTCTTTTGAATTTCTCTTGTCAACTAATCGAATGACTTCCCTCACTCACGTACTTTTTCGTTTGTTCGTGGTTCATCGATCCACACACACACACACGAGTTAAGATCGTGACCGAACCCCCGGCTGCTCTCCTATATAGGGGCAGTTGAAGGGGGAGAGGGGAGAGGGAGGAAAGATGGAAGCTAATTTTAAGTTGGGTGGAGAGGGTGGTACACGATGACTCTCATCCGCACCCGCAAAAGCCCCTGGATTCTTCGCATTTACATCGACGTCGTCGTTTTTAGGGTCTGGAGCGTCTCGTTTCGAAACGAGTCTACCCCCCTCCTCCTCCTCTTTTATGATTAGCTTTGCTTTGTTCCTCTTCTTCTTTTTGAGACATTTCTTCGAATTTTTCTCGTGAGCTTTTTGTATTCCGCTCGGATGAGCAAACGATTGAAACATTGACGCGTGGAATCCATTTGAGCTTTAGGCCTTTTCTATTTATTCGACCTTTTGTGTTTGTGCATTTTTGTGTCTTGTCTCTTTCATCGTTTTATTCTAGGCCGTTCCCCCCACCGCCCGCCGTCTGTTTCCGTGTACAATGTGCGCGCGGATTGATTAGAAGCGATCAAACGTTTTCTCTTAATTGGAAAAGCGGAGATGGCGTCTGCCATTGCGCGTAAAGCGAATGGAAGAAAAGGTTATGTGTGTGGAAGAAGGAAATGTTGGGTGGCTCTTGTGATGTCGGGCTCATCATCAGCTGATTGTGTGTGTGTTTGCCGTGGGATGCGAATAAAAGAATCGACGACGCCATCGCGATGAATTTCCTCCTTGATTAAAATCCCGATTTTAAAGCGCCTTCTCCTCGTTATATTACCACTTTCACAGGAAATAATAATCGTCAAAAAAATCCTATTCAAGCGCCAAATTTCACTTTCTCTCTCGGCCGGATAAATCCTTCAATCGAAATGCAGCCCCAAACTATTTTGATTAAATCGACGGTGCACAGTTTTTCTTTATTTTTTCATATTTTTAATTTTAGCACCAACAGATGGATCACTCGACGATGAAAAAACTTAGCGCGCCGATTTTCCGTTCCATTTCATCTGTTTATTCATTTTACATGCGTCACTAGCAGCTAATCAGGGCCGAATAAATCAAATTTCTTTCTTTTTTTTTTAACTTTTTTGGAAAAGGCCAAGTGGTTTGGTGTCTGTTACGGCGGATTGCTGCCAGGCACGGCACCTTTTTTTTTTATTTTCTAGGACGTCGGGCGGTGGCATCATCACCTTTGGGTGGGGAGGAGGAGAAGGCCGTGTCCAATTAGTTAAAGGCTACGTGATTTCTTCCCCTCGACTCACTTTCCTTGTCGACAACGACCGCCGGTTCTCTCAGCGACTCGTTCGAGTGTCTCGTCTATCGATTGAGTAAACATTGCGTGAGTCTTGGTGAGCCAGTTCCCCACGGGACTGTCCCCGAGTACACACACACACAACTGCTGGCCCTTTTTTCGTCTTTTTCTCCGTATTCTGCCGTAAAAGAAAGCGGAGAATAGCACTGACGTCATACACAGTAGTGCTGCTGCTGTGTGTGTCGTGACCCGACGTTCACGCGGTATCTCTCTGGCCAAGTACCACGACGACGACCACCAATGGTACATCCGATCGACCGGAAATCCATTGAAAATAAAAGTAGGAGAAAAAAGAAAAAAGTTGCCGTCGGTTTCGTCACCCCCTCCTTCACGCACACTTTATAACTCTTTACGATGGCAATGGCGGCGACAACGATCGATCAATACGTCACACCGCGGGACTCCCAGGTGATTTTTTCCCTCCCCTTTTTCTTTTAGGAAGGGGGGAGCCCGTTTGACTTATCGATTCCGATTGTTATCATGACACAAAAGCTGCTGACTGGACATGGAATTGAACAAAGTCTCGTGTGTATTTTCTCTTTTAAAAGTCTCAAAGAAAGAAAAAAGGCTACTTCCGCTTTTTGATGATGTCCAGGATCCATGGGAGGAAGTTGGCCACGTTAGTATACAATCCAGGAAGGCCTGGCCGAGCGCAACCTTTTGTCAGAAATTCAAAATTTTTATTTTTATTTCTTTATTTTATTTTAAGAAAAAGATGAAGCGAAAATTGATACCTATTCCGCCAGAGACGACACCTGTTAAGACAAAGACGCCATCCTGGGCCACCACCAAAGGCCCGCCACTGTCGCCCTGTGCACACGCCAAATCAACGACGAGGTAAGGAAAGAAATTTTTAATTCCGGCGTCAACAACAGTAAACTCCAAATGATTGGTTTTATCCCGCTCGCATGTGCCTTATTTATTTATTCATTAGTTTATTCCACCAGTTGGCAATTCACGGGAATGGTAGCAATTGACGAATGAATAAGCAAATAATCACGACCGGCGGGTGTACAGTGTTTAAAAACAAAAGTCGGGCTGTAAACAATATCCAGCACGCGTGCGGATGTAATAATAATGTCGACCCCCTTTGTCACTACTCGTGTTGCCTTGATATTTTTAAAAAAAGAAAATGCTCAAACATTTTCACCTTCTCCCGCAGACAATTTTTTACGAACTCAAGAAATTCACGACAGTAAAAAAATTTAATTAAATAATGGCGACGTTGGAAAAAAGTTTCCCAACTGGAGAGAAACAAACGCGAAAAGATTATTAAGAAAGTTTGCAGACTAATTAACTACGGAGATTGCGTAATGGATTTTTAACCTGACAGGCGTCTTGACCGCCTTGCGGCCATCCGGCGCAGATTTTGGTCTTGTCGATTGGAATGGCGTAACCGGCCGTGAGGAAACGTTTTTCGCATTCAGTCCGGCTCATCAATGGCACCTGGACTCGATGCAATTTGCTGCTCATGTTGACACCTTCCTCGTCGTTCCATCCCCAACCGGCTACTGTGCCCAGCTGATCCATTGCCGCCCGATCCTCTCGTTCATCGACTAAATCAAAAGGATTTTTTCAATCCCGTTGGTTTGCATGTGGTGAGAAATGTTTGTTGTCTTTTACCTGTTTGGTTTGACTGCTGACGAGTGTTGACATTGAGACTGGGCAAACAGACGGGTTCGACGATTCCGTTTCGCCACTTGAACGGTCGTTTGAGGCGGATCAAAGCCAAATCGAGTTGCGTTCCTTCAGCGTAGCCGGGAGCCAATCGAACCTCGGCGCCCTCCGACACTTGACGGTTGGACGCGTTGGACGAAGCCGACGGATCCAGTGAACCGGCGATGGCCACGATCTGATGCGCTTTGTTGCTGATTGTCAATAATTCATCATTTTTTTAATTATTATTTGACGACAAGAGTTTAATAATGACGGAATCGATAGTGAAGGAGGGTTTTCTTTTTTAATTTTTCAAATTTTTTAATTGGGAGCATTGATTTCTGGCGCTCAGAGAGATGATGTGTGCCGTGCAAGAGCAGATGTGTCCTCCTCCACTCAGGCAGACAAGACACTCGTCGAATAGAAGAAGAATGGGAAGCCAAGCCAATTACAATGGAAGAATTCCCAACATGCTGTGCTTCGTTCTACCGGAAAAAAAGAAGTAGAAGACTCGTCGTCTGGACAATATAACCACCCGGTTGGTAGTAGTCGAAGAAATACAATAAAAAGAGTTCGAAAAGCTTCCAACAGTGTGTGTGGAGGGTGGAAGAAGAAGAAGAAGAACGTCTAATAAATATGGGTCGAATCTATAATAAAAAAGAAAGCCACCACAGCAATCAGGATGGAGCCTCCAACTGAAGAGAGTAGAAGCACTTTTCCTTGACTGTGTAGTACAGCTAATCAATAATTCTAGGCTTTTTATAAACATCGCTGGCTTCATTTTTCTTTTTTTCCATTACAGGCTCTGCTGCTGCTGCTGTTCTGGCTGGGAAAATGTGTTATCTGAGCGCACACATCTCCGTCCATTCGCCGATGTATTCTCTCTTCTAAATGGCAACTCTCCGCTGGCGGTTGAATCGATAAAACGCCAAGTTCATTATCATTCTCTCTCTCCTTTTCCCTAGCTCTCCATTTTGACTCTGTGTCTGTCTCTATGTAGACATCATATCAATAGAGCAGAAGAAGAACCACCACCACCCCTGTCGGTTTGTCGTAACAGTTTGGGTCGAAGCAAAACACCACCACCGAAAAAAGAAGAGAGAAAAGAAGTTGGAGGGGAAAGAACAAAACCGCACACGTATAAATCCCCCAGTGTGGAAAAGAAAAAGACTTTTGATGACGACGGGAATGCAAATCTAAAAAAAGGGTCGGCGGGAGTTTAAAAAACCCGACACCGTAAGTCCCCCCCCCAACCCAACCCCATCCACCACCCAACCACACGGCGACGTCGTTTTCTCCTCTTCTTTCTTCTTTCGTGTTGATGGCAGAGAGAGAAAGAGAAAGAGAGAGAATGGAGGAGCGAAAAATCGATAAATGAGTTTGATTGCTCTCCCTCGTCCCTCACTCTCTTTTGCTTTCAGCCACTCGACGACGCGTTTGGTTACGAGTCGCCGGCGGGCGATTTGACGCATGGGAAAAGCCACGCTTTTAAATCGGCTGGATGGAGGGTGTCACCCAGTTGTATTATGACGACGACCCATTCTGATTCCAATGAAATCAATGCGACGACAACAACAATTCAAGTGTCGGTGCGTTCACCTGGAAGCGACAACCCCCTGGAAGAAACGGCCGCCACCACCCAATCGATGCCATAACAGTTGGCAAAACTTTTTTTCTCCTGAATTTTACCAACCCAAAAAGAAAAGAAGAAAATCCCAGGCAAAGTCGGTCGGTTGTATGACGGGACTGTGATGTTTGCGCTCTCATCTCTCCCGACCGCACCGCCGCCGCCGCCTCTTTTGTTTAAACATTCTCCCCTCTGTGTCCCACTTTTTATTCTCTCGCCTCTTCCCACTGTTCTGTATGTGTACATCAGACAAGAGAAGAAGAAGAAGAAGAAGAGGAATTGAATTCATTCGACAAGTTGTGCGCGTCCCTTTTTCTATTGACGTCAACGCCGCCGATTGTCTTTGCGCCGCCCAACGCCAAGAACAAGAAGAAGAATTGCCTCTTTTTCTTCTACTTTCTAGAGTCGAGTTTTATAAAAAGCTCATTACCTTTTGAACTCTGGAGAAAATGAAGAATTGAACGACGGGCGTTTGCCGCGCAGCGCTAAGAGAAAATAGAAGAAGAACCCCACCATGCCAAAACTTTTATTTCTTCCATAATAAAATAATCTCCTCCGTCATCGCAGCAATAGATGAAGTAGAAAGAAGCTCCCCCCTTCCTCATTGTGAATATTACAATCAAAGTTCATTGTTCGTGAAAAAGCACAGCCTGGGATATTGCCATCATCCCCCTTGATGCATTTTTAAAATTCTACTAAATTAGTTAGAGACGTAAAAGGGAGGAAAAAGAAAGTAATTGAATTTTTCATCACATCTTTCTTTTAGAGACTTTTATGAAATAGGAGGTCGCTAGGTATAGACTCTCATGCTTGGCTAATGGACTCATCACGAGTATTTTCCGATATATAGACGGACGGTGAATTTATCCACCGGCATATAGACGTTTAATAATTTTTTGATTACCTGCCGATACAGTGGGCGGCCGTGGCCAGCCAGCGCTCGTTCAGGATCGCCGCTCCGCACAATTGCTGGCCGCGAGGAGATTCCAGGGCGACGACGAACGGAAGTTGACCCCAGTCGGCTGGCACTCCGCCGACGATCTTGGCCGTGGCCGCAGCCGTCAACAATCGACTTTTGCCGCACGCCACTTTACTCCCTACAGCATCGACGGTTAGGAAAAAAAACAATCGATACCGCGTGCTGTCATAATAATAACAATAATAATAATACCGTTGAGAAAGGAGGAGGCCTGGCCAGTTTGCGGTAGCGACAGAGAAACAACAAGAATAACAACGACGAGTGCTGGACCCATTTTTCTACTACTCCGACGATCGGACGACTGATTGAAACGTATCGGTCGTCTTTTAAATATATAGAGCCTCGATTGTCTATGGGTAAAATTGTATCGGAGCACGTGAGTGCGGTCGTGACAGCTGTTTCACCAACACCTGGTTAGGAGCCGTGTGCAATTATTGGCTTTGGGGAATGTAAATATACAACAAGGGCACGGATTTGTTGGCCGTTTTGCATCCCGCATCTTTACCCCTTTCTCCGATTGTTGATTTTATGCTGCCAAGTGTCAAGTTCAATGTCCTTTTGATCGCCGACCAGGTTCCGGGTGCACACCAATAAAATAAGGTCCGCTTTCCTTAATCTCTCGTATGTCGCAACTGTTTTTAAGAAGAATTATGGCATGGAATATTAGATCATCTGCTGGTAGACTTATTAGACCTGCCAACGTTTTTTACAATAATCCAGCCGGCCATTTGGAAAGAGAAAAGAAACAGAAGGTGTCAGTCAGCCGTCCATTAGACCTGCACAGAGCCCTGCTGTTGTAACTGTTAAAGTCTTTTAATGGCTGCGTGTAATTCAAAACTTTAGGATTCAAGTTAAAATGGAACTTGCAGGAAACAGAGTCGATTTATGTTGGGCTACATGAACTGTATAGCTATACATGCACAGGCACATCTCGGGCGGCAAATATGAGATGCTGGACTAAACCTGTTTTGTTATGTTTTTTGGTGTATAATACGAGTCGAAATTCATTCAAACGCCCCGCCCTTCCGTAGTGCGGCCATTTTCAGATAATAATGAAAATGAAAAATAATTTAAAAATGGATAAACAAGTAAAACAAGCGACGTGTGGGAATGTTGCTACACATCCTATATATAATAACTAGTAGTGTGCCTGTACTTATATCTGAATATTAACAAATAACTAAAGGTCATTTGAAAAATACCTTATCTTTTCATTGCATTACGCAGGCCAATAAGTCTGAAAAGTTTTGTTTAATTTATTAATGCCGTGAGTGTATAGTCTAGCCTGCTACGAGTCGGTGCTGGCAGGGCGCAGTGCAAGTTTATTATAAGAGCACAGATGATAATCGATTTAGGCAGTTGTTTCTCCTTGTTCAGCTGAAAGGTACCTACAGAGATAATTTCATCACGTCTTATGACATTGTCTTGCCATCACACAGCAACAGTCGTTCGCCCACCGTTTTTCTTCGTCCATTTTTCTCTTATAGAAGAATAAAAGGGCTGCTGTACAGTCTCCATTTCCGTGTTGTTGTTGTTGGGGCTGCGTTAAAACATGCCTTCCGATCCGTGCCGTCGTTATCGAATGATGTAATCAATTGGCCGAAGAAGAAGAGAAGGAGCAGCTTCACAGCCCACAACTGGTGTAGAGTTTTTCGGTCGAGAGTTGGAAGAACTGCGTGTGGGATTGGGTAGAGGGGAGTGTCAAGAGGGTGGAAAGAAAGAAAGAAGGGAGAGAAAGAGGGTGGTCTGCCTGCTGGAGTGTGCGTGCAACGCCAACTGGGTGATAGATGGAATAAACTGGGAGCATTTTCATCCTCGCGACTCTTGGTTTGGTTGGTTGGGGCTGCTGCTGCTGCTGGGGCGTTCGAATGTTATAACCAGCCATCACCCATGATGATCACCATCAGTTTTTGGAGAAAATCCCGACCGAGTTGTTGTTGTCTATTTCATTGGACTCGACGCAGCCATTATTAAATTTGAAGAAAAACAAAAAAGGATAATATGAGAAACCCGTTTCCAAATAGTGAGGAGCCAACAACAGAAGAATAGAAAGTGACAACAACAACTGTGACAAGCTGCGTCTCGTTTTGTGTGTCGTTTCCCGCCTGTGTGCCATTGTGGTTTTCTCTCTGCCAGTCGGTACTACTAGTGTGAAACGCGTGTGTGTGTTGTATGGTGAACGACGGGAAAAAAAGGGAGGGAAGAAGAAAGAATAAAGAAGAAGAAGAAGCGTTGGGAGAGAGTTTGGCAACGCCGCCGAGTTGGCGTTGGCTTGAGTGCGCTTCAGAGCGCTGTGTGCAGGGAGACTGCACAGCCCAAGCAGCAAGGCAAAGCACATAAAAGAAGTGGCGAGTTGAAAGGGGAAGGAATACACACACACATACACTAGTATACAGACTACACACACATACACACACATACAGACTACAGAGGCTAGAGTGTACAGCCAAGGTGTGTGTGAACAAAAAAATCAAGCCAAAATGGCTGCCGCCAGTTCACTACAAATGCATTTGCAGCATAGCCCGCGCAAGAAGAATTTCGGTTATGAAGAAACGATTCGGCTACTCGAATTGTGGACTCACTACACTAACGGTGGGACCCACCCTGAACTGGGCAAAGGACACAGGACTGGCCGGCTCTGGCTCGTTATCAGTGAACGAATGAAGGCCATGAACTACAACCGTGGGCCAGAGGAATGCAAAGTGCGCGTCGGAAACCTCAGAGCCAAATACACCAAACTCAAGAGAGGATACCTTTCAGGTGAAGACTTTGCATCCCATCGTGTGACTTATTTCCATCCCACCCAACAAACCCCTACCAGCAACGTCACAACACACTCTGGTCTCCTCACCGATTCCTTTGTGTCTACTCCTCACAGTTTCACACTCCCACCAACAGCCAAACACGAGTCACCAGTGCTCACAGACTCTGCAACCCTTTCTCTCTCTGCCGGGCCATCACTCTCAAGTGCTGTCTGGGATGCATTTCTTTTCAACCAGCTCTACTTGCGTGCAGTGCACAGTGTGTTGATGATGCCTGTGTGGTGACCGAGTCTGGATTTGAGAGAGGGAGTGTTGCACGAGTTTGTTGTCCACCCCCCCACTGATGCTTTTTTGCTTGCCATTTACAAGACTTGTTGGATAAATTGCTAATGTTGGATTGTTGGTTTTGTTTTTCGTTTTCCCTTCTCTGATCCCAACCTACCTGCAGGTGAAGGAGTTCCAGATTGGCCATATTACCCAGTCCTAGCCAAATTCCTAGAAGGGAGGACAGAATTTGGGGATTCCTACGATGCAGGATCACACTCTTACACAGAACCAGAAGCGAGACCTGGGGCCTCACACCATCATCCAGGTAAAGTTTTCTTGTTCAAAACTATGCGAAATGTCAAAGTCTATAATATTATTTTTCCTACTTGTGCCATCAGGTATGTTCCTTAGTATGTCAATGGAAGAGCCAAACGAGCCACTCGCCTGCAATGTAGACGGAGGTGGTGGCCGGCGGGGTGTCGGCGGAGGAGCTGGTGGTGGATCGTCGCGATCCAACGACGACGACAGTTCCGTTTCGATGCCGGAATCTGGTTCGTCTGCCGGCAGTGAGCACAACGACGCCCCTCCAAACGGACACATGGCTGGGCCAATGGGTCCATCCGACCTGCCCCACGGTCTCGGTGGCCATCACCCGCCTCTATTGGGTCCTACCGGATTAAAAAGACGACCCATTTCGCCCGTGGACGATCCTCGCCGACCGGCCAAGCGACCGAAACATGGCACCAGTACCATGCTCCTCTCCTTGATGCAGGTATTAAAAGAGTCGACTTGTTTGTTGTTGTTGGTCCTGACTGACGTGTTGTTGTATCCATCTTTTAAAAAAAAGGCCATGCTGAAGATCGAAGAGGAGCACCTGAAACTGCAGCAAGAGCGAGCGGCCAGTGAAGCAGCCATGATGCAAGCCGTGACGGCCTTTTTCTCCAACATGACGCAAATGTTTGGCGGACACATGCCCAGTTTTTCATCGAAACCGGAGGTGCAGAACAACAACAGCGCCGGTTCACAAGGTGGAGCCGGCGGCAGTGGCACGACAGCCGGAAGCAGCGGTCTCCACTCTGGAGTTGTTGGTGGGACGCAACAAGGTGGAGGCAACAACAACAACCAAGCCTCGGGTTCCAAGACGCCATCCAACCCGTCTTCCTCCTGTTCAAACTCACCCGCCTACTCGCACTCGTACAGCAATCCGCCCATGGTCGGCAACTCCGGGATGAACAAGATGCACGGCATGGTCGACGGGCCCGGCGCGGCCACCAACATGGGATCGGCCTCGGCCGGACACCACTACCCTTACGGCGGCATGAACCAGCCGTCACCGTCGCCATCCAGTGCCGGACAGATGGCCAGCCCGGCTTCCTATCCGCTCTCACCGGCCTACCAGCAAGGCGTCGTCAATACGATGATGGGCGCCGGCAACAGTGGGACGGGCGGCGGAGGTGGCGGATGGTACAACAACGGCTCGTCCGGCAAAGGAGCCGCATCTTCCAACGCCCCGATGGCCGTTCACCCTTTCTCCAGCGACATTCTGGGCATTCCCAAGAGCAGGCACGACACGATGTAAAAAACAAAACAACTAAGCGATGGAAGAAATATTTTTTCTTGGTTTTCCTATCGCTTTTCACCACACCACCGCCTCCTCTACTTTCATCAAATCTCCTCCCGCCCCAGTTGTTGTTGTTGTTGTGTGTGTGCCTGTGTGTAGAACGACAACCACTACAAAAGAAAAAAAATGCCAGAAGAAATGAAGAAAACCCCTTCCAACCTCACACTCACGGAGCTTCCGGAAGGTGATGATGAAAAACAAAATTACTACGACGACAAAATTGCAAAAAGATTAAAAAAATAATTAAGGAAAAATCGTATGAGAAACAAAAAAAGAGTTTGAAACATGTTTTTTCTCTTTTTCTCTTCTTTTGTGTGTGCAAAGTGTGTCCGGACTCTTCTCTTCCCTTCGTACTATATTGTTGTGTCTCTTTTTCAGGGGACTACCAAATATCCTTTTTGTTGAGCGTGTGTGAAATTTTTCCTTTTTTTAAATCAGCAAACACTCCGCCTAGATAGTTGGGCTTTTTCCCTTATTTCCTTTTTTTTTTTAACACTTTAATTTAAAATTCTCTTGCCTTATTCTTTCGGTCTGGATGTTATTATTATTGAGTCCCCCCACCCTATTTTTTTTGTTGGTTGAATCCGTAACCAAAAAGTCCATCACTTTCGACCGCTTCGTGCACACTCTTTTTGTTTCCCCCTCCTCCGTTCCTTACCTGTTTATTAATTTTTTCGTTTGTTTTTTGCGATGTGTCAAATTTAAAAGAGGCAGCTTTATATCTATCGTAAAGAGCCGACAGTTTGTTTATTTTTCGCCAAGATCCAAAGGGCCAAAAAGAGAAGAAAGTGAAAACGGTTAGAAGAAAAATTTATTTTGCACCGAGTTCTTCCCTCCTCCCTCGTCATCCATCGCTTCCGGAAACACACACACACACTAGAAAGAACTACAAATCCCCCCCACTCGAGTGTGTGTGTTTTACAAACAGAACAACGTGAATATGCTTTACTACTACAAAAATTATCGTCGAAAATTTTTTCTTACAAAATCAACTCAGCTGCTAAAAAAAAAACTCGTTTTTCTTGTCGCATTGACGTTTCATTTCGAAGCCGATCAAAAAACCAAAATGTCGTGTGTTTTTCACTTTTTCCATTTGTGTGTCGGGAAAGGGGGAGCATTTTTTCAGACAGGAGAGACTATGGCGTGCGTGTGTATTTCGTGTGTGTGTGTGTGTTTTTCGGCTGTGGATCTATTACGATTATATAAGATTGTTCGTTTCCTTTTTTCTTTCCACGCTCTCGTCTATCTATCTCTTTTCAAGTAGTTGAAAAACCAGATTTTTGTTTTCTCTCCTTTTTTTAAATTTTTTAGATAAACAAGAATCGGCTTTGTGTAATGTACTATGCAAAGTGCAAAAATGTCCTTTTTCTATCTATATCTCATTGTGCTGCTGCTGCTGATGTTCTCCCCATCCTCTTTGCGTTTGAAGCCACCGCTGCGCTGCGAAAGTGACACCCCTGCCACACACCACGAACCACAAATTGTTTGGTTTCGTTTTTTGAATTTTTTCTTTATTTTTCTTTGAGTTTTGTCTCTTCCTAGCCCTCCATTTAATAATAATAATTAATAATAATATTTCGTGTATTCAGGCATGCATTAACCAAAACGCTAATGTAAGGAATACTCATTATCTTTTTTCACTCTCTCTCTCCTTGTCCCGTTTATTATTATTATTACATCATCTGTGTTTTTTCCCTTTTTCCTGATTTTTTGCAGCAGGTTTTCAGCGATAAAATGAGAAACCGACCTCTCCGTTTTTGATTGTGTATCTTCTTTTTTTTCTACTTGATCCTCCCCCACCCCGATTTTCAGTGTGCAATTTTTTGAACTTGTTGAACCGCCTCGTCCCCCGTTCCGTTTTCTTTCCTTCCGGCTCTTTACTTTGGAAATATTATTCTCGGCCACCACCAAACCCCCTCTCTCGACCAGCCATCAAAAAATATTTTGAAGAATTTCTTTTTGTTTCGCTTCAAACAAGAAAACAGAAAAATGTTGATGCCATCCTGTTTTTTTCTCTTCCTTTTTATATATCACACAGGCAAAAAAAAATCCCCTCGTTGATCCCCAGATTTCAATGGAGTGTGCAGTATTATTATCTTAACCATTTTGGCGGATTCTTTTGACTGTATTTTTTCATGAATCGTTCGTTTTTCATTTCAGTTTATATTTTCATTCTCCTCCCAAATGAATTTTTTTGTTTCGTCGAACATTTTTCAGTTTCCTTATACTGCCCCGCGACTCTCTCTCTCTGATTCTACACACACGCCACCGTTTAGCTATTTAGAAGACACAAGAAAGACAGAAGTGTACCGTGTGACGTCGTTTGAAGGAGGGAAAGATTTAAAAAAGTGAACAAAATTTTGAAAGAAAAAAGACAAAAAAACTAAAATAAAGGCCAGATCCTCCCCCACCACCCCTCCCTTATTCAATTCTAACCTGTTTTGAGAAAAAAATCAAGGAAAAAATTTTGTTTTTTCTGCGCGCGCTAAAAAACTGTTGATGTCATTTATGTACGGACGATACGAATGATTACAACATAAAAAAGGCGAAAATAAACCCGTTTGTAAAAAAAAAGAGAAATTTCAAATTCATTTGGCCATCGAAGTAAATTATTTCATTTTCTGAAATTTACACACACACACACACACACACGCACGCACATAAACAACGGCAAACAAGTCACGTCTTCATTTTAAATTAAAAAAAGAACTTTTTTCTTCACCAACAGAAATCGATTGCAGATTCTTCTTTCACCTCAAATTCTTCTTGTCGATTTTGAGCTGATTGAATTTTTAATAATAAAACTAGTACATGTCTGAATCGTCTTGTGAGAAGCTGTGCTCTGTCAGTGGCGAAGGGTAAGAATTCCGTCTGTTGTCCGGCCGATTGAGAGCCAATGGGGGTAAGGCCGTCGCCGCTTGACTGGCCGCCGCAGCGGCGGCACTGACAATCAAACGCTCAGACAGTCGGTCACGTTTGGCACCTGCTTCCGCCAGCATTTCTTCGTACTCTTCTTCATCTTCTTCGTCCTCGTCGTCGTCCTCGTCTCGGACGTGCATCGGCGCCGCTTTCGATTTCGGCTGCGGGTGGGCAGCGTCAAACGTCCGCACCGTTCCGTACCTGGTCGAGGGGGTTAATAAAAGAGAACAACACGTCAATTCCTGTCCTTTGCTCATTCAAAGAATCAACAACTGACCAGTGCTCGAAAAACATGTCGCCGGCTTCTTCGCACAGGTTATGCAAGACGCAGCAGACTTGAACGACTTTGGTAAAGTCCATGGCCAAATCGCAACCCTTGAGGAGCAAACCCCATCGACCTGCAGCAACCAAAGGAATTTTTATTAATGAAACGAGTTAATGAAAGAGTCAGTGAGAACGTGTGAGAGCGAACCTTTGAGACGTTCGAAACTCGTTTCCACACATTTGTGGGCGTTTTTCAGGTGTTGGTTGAGCGTCTTGTACGACTCACGATCGCAGACTTCATCCATGCGGTAGGGCGTCAGGAGCCAATTCTGGAGGGGGAAGGTGTGGTCGGCCAGGAAATGCAGATCCTCGTCGGCTGGGAAGAGTTTGCCTTTTTGGGCGGTTTTGTACAGTTGCGAGGCCTTGAGTACCGCCGTATTGTCCGTGCTGCCCGGCTGGCCGATGCAAACGTAGCCAAGTTTGTTGTTGTAACCGGCCACACCCAGCAGGACGATGGAATTCCAACCAGACGAATTTGTGTAACCTGCACCGCAATTACGTGGGGTGGCCACTGGTAAGTGAGTGGCTCCCACCACACCGATCGTGTCCGGGAACAAATATCTACCAAAACGGAAAAAATTAATTAAACGTGAATCAATTATAAAATAAAACGTGATGAAAAGAAAACGCACCTGAGTTCAAATTTGTCGGCTTCTTCTCGGAAACCAGGGCCAGAGGGCAACTGGACGACTTTACCAAACAGGATATCTACAACAGCATTGCAAAACTGTTTGAATATTATGGCAACTGAGCTTTTGCTGATTCCAAATGTGTGTGCAATGACGCTGTAGTCATTCTTGTATTCATTTTTGGATGCCAGCAAGGCCAGGGCAACCCCCACTCGCTTCTCCAGAGGCACGTGGGCTCTCAGGTTGGCATCTCGTTTGGACAGTGTGGGCCTCAGAGCGTTGCAGAGGTAGTTGAAGGTTCTTTTACTGACGTGGAACTCTTTCTGAAACTGGGCCTCTGAAAATCGTGGAACCTCTCTCTCCCAGAACCTGCGAAGAATCACACATGGATGAGTGACTGGTGAATCGTAATAAAAAGAAGAAAGGTAAGTTGCTTACTTGTTGCCCACCGTTGGGGGTTTAACTATTCTGGGTATTGGCAACGGGATTGGCAGTGGAGGTGGTGCAGCCAGCAAACGTTGAGATTTGTCTTCTCTAAGCTGCATGAGTCTCATGAGGAGCAGCATCCGAGATCGTCGTAGACGTCTGGCACGTCGGTCGATCTCGCGGGTCGACGCCACATACGAGTTGAGTGTGACGAGAAAGGCTGAAGAGACTTGAATCAATTGCATGACCATTTCCGGGGGCATGGTGCTGGCCAACTCTTCCGGTAAGGAAGGTGGCGATTCATCGCTAATTTTCATTTGTGATCTTTTTCCAATGTGTTGTTGCTATTCCAACACTTGAATGCCCAAACAACTTCCAACAAAAGATGAACAAAAAAACGCTTCAATTGACAGCACCCAAACGGCCAATGCCTCGAGTTGAAGAAGTGGCTCTACTCGCTTTTTATTCATACCCCCGCCAGTCGTCTGTGGTGCGCATGGCTTTTTCCGTTCTTCTTCTTCTTTAATATTCTATGCACTTTTATTGATTGTTAGCGGTTTGGTCGATGATTATTAGCCAATTCCAGTTGTTAATATAATGAGCTCGGATTTTGATGGATGGCTCCCCATTTCTTCGACCTTGGAATTTCGGGTTTGTGTATCGGCGAGTGAATTTCCGAGTATTTCTGAGCGTGTTGAAACAAGCCCAGCGAGTCTCATTGCCCTGTGGTTTAATAACTACTGAAATAACTTTTTGGCGTTTCCCGTGTTGAGACTGTTTGCGACCAGCAGTTGGGGAAAAGCCAATCTACTTTTTGATCCATCCATCCATCCATCAGTCTCACGTGTCGTTGCAAGAATACGTTGCGCCTTTTAAATATTCTTTCATCTTACCCCAATATTTCGCTGCTGCTGCTTCTGTACGACTAATTACGACTGGGTGGTCCTCGCTCCCCGGCAGCATTCATTTAGATTGTTTGATCCATTATTATTATTTGGGTTGTTTTTTTTTTCTTTTTCATCTTGGTACAGTCGACGTCGTTCGTCATCATTAAAAAACGAAATGCACGACATTTGGCTTTCATCATCTTGAATGGAAGTTTTAAAAATTTGTTTCAAATGGTTCATTCATCTCATGTTTTTGCCAATCCATTAGATCCGCTACGGGGGCGACGACGGCAGTGACCGCGGAAGTAGCGGTTTCTCCACTCTTGTCGTTTTTTAAATAGATTCACGAAAATGGTTGAAAAATTATCTCAGCTTTTGGCAGCGGAAAGCCGCGTCGTGTAACTGAACTCGTGGGGGCAGCTGTTGTCGCTCTCGAGTTTCTGCGACGTCGACATGTTTTATTTGAAAATTTTAGTTTTTTAAATTTATTTCCCTCCCGAAATGACGCACATTTGCTCACGAAACGGGTGGCAATGAGCTGCGCCAACACGAATGAGTTTGAAGCCATCTCATAAAATATTGGTGAGACTGTATTTATGCGTGGCGGCGTGAGTGGCGTGAGCCAACCAAGTTTCGGTCTGTTTCGACTCACGTGCGCTCCTGCTGCTGCCTGCCGCCGAAATCCAATCCATAATTATTTACAGCTCCCGCGGACAGGCCGGCCGGCATGTCACGATCGAATTGGCTCAGATGAACAAACATCACACAACAACTCGACGCACAGTGTAATGATTCGTGATGCGATTCCACGATTCCCGCATTCGAATCAGAGAAAAAACATTTCAGAAAATCGGGTCAAATGTTGACGCGCCTCAGTCCCGGTCCCGCCGACCTTTTTGATCTTTTTTTTTTCTTATTTTTTTCCGTGTGGCTTTTTGAATTGCCGATTTGAAAGTCTCGACGGGGTGGCGGGAGGAACATTCTCACGCTCTTTTGCCACTACTACAACTGCGAAATCATCTCTTAAAGTACTACAAAGAAATTTGAAAGAAATGTAAGAAAAGAATGGTGTGTGCGTTGGTAAAAATGGCAGACGTGTCGGCGCACACGCCTGTCGCTGTTTATTGCATCATAGGCTTCTCTTTTTCTCGACTTTTTTTTGTAAAGCGACGGCGGATATCTGCATTATTCATTTGGCTGTGCAGCAGAGGAAAAGAGAGAGAAAAATGTTAATTGAAATCTTGGATGGCGCCCGCCGCTGGTGCTGAGGCGGACGTTAATGAAGCGTGCCGTGTGCTAACTAATAACTCGACGACGTCAACATCCCGCTTTTCATTTTATTTAAATGCCCGTCGTCGAGTTGATGGATTTCCCAAATTGGAAATTCGGGCGACAGGACTTATATTAAATTAGTACTTACAGTGCGCATGGTGGAATCAAACGCAGTGAACTTGATTGCACCTGCTCAACTTGCAAATGCGCTTGGCTTCGTCCGAGATATTTACGACCATGTTCATTTTGCGGTCGGGAGATTATAGTTGACTGTGTGTATAGAGGAAATACAGGGGAGAGAAAAATTTATCTACTGCTGGCCGCAAAAATGAAATAAAAAGCGGTCAAGTGGATTCCGACTCGTGTGTTGGTGGAAAAAGTTCCTTGCACTCGCACGTCGTCTTATAACGTCATCCGCATTATGTCGGAGCAGGAACAGCAGCAGACGAATTCAATCAGACCTGACGAAATATGTGTAACAAGGTATATATACTGTACAGGTTCATGTGCTGCACACATCCGGGTCGATGATGGCTGAACAAAACATGTTGCAATATCCTTTTATTTTTCTGCTCCGGTACAACGTCCGAAATGGTCACACCCAGCAACTCCAACTCCTTTGGGGGGTCTCACACGGTGGTTTCCTTTGTTACATTTTATTTTCTAAGAATTTTTTAAGTTTAAAGTCAAAATAAGGTGTTTTCATCACGTAGATAGCGTGCGAACTTATCCGCAATGTGAATTTATTACAGGCAAAATAACCACTGGGTAATAATAATATTAAACTAATTTAGTTTCTCTTTCATTCCAATGTCGATTCCTGTGTATAATAGGAACGACGTTCTTTTCTACAAACATTTTTCCGAGTCCGGTTTTCCTGTTAACGAAATAAAAAACGTGATGACAACAAGAAGAGAATAAACACGACGGCATTTGACTTTCGCCTCGTCACTTTGCAGATAAAAGTCAAACACTTTCATTTGGTTCACTTTCAATCTTCATTTTTTAAAAAATCTTGTGTTGATTCCGGTTTATCTGCCAAACTTTATAAGTGAAAAACGGCAAAGGAATGAGACAGCGACAACATTTTTAGTTGAAAACCGAAACTGACTTTCGCCGAGTGGTCGCCTTTTGACGTCACT
Organism: Daphnia pulex; assembly: GCF_021134715.1. Lineage (NCBI taxonomy): Eukaryota > Metazoa > Arthropoda > Branchiopoda > Diplostraca > Daphniidae > Daphnia > Daphnia pulex. The sequence continues at coordinate 61,069 of NC_060018.1, read as the reverse complement.
TAAAAAATGGAATTGGACGTCTAGACCCCGTTGTCGATAAACTTAATGGATTGAAATGAATCGAATTCGGCGCCTTTGACGCCCGTCAGCACTTGACTTTCTTCTTTTGATTTTTGGGTGAAATCCTGGCACGATGAATCAGTTCATTTGTAAAAAGCCAAATTCTTATTTGGGCTTTCCCCTAATCGAATGACACAAATGAAGATGAAACAAAAAGTGTCGGGACAAATTGGCGTCGTTGTGGCACACAAAATGTTTTGGCTCCGTCATCATGAACCTCTTTTTTTAAAATGATAATTCCTAATAATTACGCCATAATAATCAGTTTCTTTTTTTAAAAAATGGAGGCAACAACATTTGAGACTTGAACGGGCGACCACTCCTTTGGCTGCTGCTTGTCCCTTAGAAAGTCATTTGATACAGCAGCTGCTTCCATGCACAAGAAAAAGTTCTTTTTTATTATTATTATTTAAATGGGAAATCTTATAAACTTTCTAAAAAGGAAAATGTGAAAAAGAAAAGAAGAAGTGGAGTTGATAATCTGGAAATGTTGGCCAAGAGATGTTGATCACGTTCATCACGAACGACAAGTGTACAGCAGCGACGCCTCATTGACCCAAAGTTTCTCTCAAAATTCCGTTTCATTCATTTTCGTTTTTCATCTCGAAACCCATTGAACGTCGAAATAAACTGGAGATAACAAATAATTCGTTTCAAGTACTTGTATACAAAAATAAAACACACACATTCTTTTTTAAAAATAAAAATGTCCATTTCATAGTGCACGCCATTGGCCCTGAGGGCAGACAGCTGGCAGCTACCGACCGAGAGAGCGCGCGCTCGGCCATTTTGGGCAGGGACTCTCACCTACACCACCACCACGGCCATAACCCATCTGGCAATCCAAGCGAACGGACGTGCCAACACATTCGGCCCTTCTGTTCTGTGTGTTTCTAAGTTTGTTGTTTTTTTCAACATGAGAATTGGACGATGATAATTACAATTATTGCTGGGCACTCGAGTTGACTAATATGAAAGACCTCTGTGATGATTGTTGTTGCCTTACCATGTGCTAAAGTGAAAGTGTTGGAAGAACTGCTGATACAATTGTTATCACCTTGTTAATAAATAATCCACGAGACGGTGAAGAATTTCGACGACTGCCCAGGGATGGAATCGATGCAGCCGCGTGGTGGTCATCTAGACGTCGGCGCCTCGTGGGACGACTTTTACGGTAAAAATTTATTACCATCGTCTATTTTATCCTAGGGTTGGAAAGGCTTAGCTTTTTTTTTACTTTTTATCATGTCGTTTTCTGCCGGGATCTTGTTATCACCACCCATCAAGGCCAGATTCATTGGCATATAGACTTGGTTGCTATTTTGTATTCCTGTGTGCTGGGTTGGGAGAGAGAAAGCCGAAAAATTTTGGGAAAAAAGAAATAAAAATTTGGTTTGGGTAGAAAAAAGCCTGTGGCGGTTTCTATGGCGCGAACGAAATAACTTTTTCTTCTTGTTTTTTTTCGTGCTACCGGAAGTAAGAAAAAAAACCCTTTCTCTCCCCGCGTGTAAAAAAAAGCAAACAAAAAATATGTTCTTCCTGTTTTTATTTGGGTAAACTCTCACACGCTCTCGTTGGGCGAAAAAATATCGTGAAACACGTGTGTGTCGTCGGCCATTTCTGCTAGGGGGCTCCCTAGGGTTGATTGACCTTGAATGTTATGGGTGACAATGGCTCCATTATATTTTGTCGGGGTGAAATATTGAACCGATCCAATGACTTTTTTCTCCCCCACTTGTACAAACACACGACGAGGTCGTGTTACAACGGCCGCCGAAAGACGAAAACCAGTGGCCATTTTTGTGTGTATTTGTTTGTCCGCCATGGCCTCACGATGGCTCTTTAATGATTCTAAACAATCTGTTAAAAGCTCTCACGGATCAATGAACTTTTTACAAGTTGAGACATTGATTGTCGTGAAATGTAGGACACGACGAATTGGTTTCCATCCACCAAATAGGTCGCCATTAAAAAGTATTGGAAAACCATTTTCACTTTATCTAGAAATTCCACCGGAAAAATAGAGACACATCTGCCTAGCTCTTGTTGTTTTTGGGTGTTCCCTTTTACATTTTTAATAGTCAATTGATTCCAGAACCGAAAGATGTCGTTCCCATTTTCTCCATTTTTATTGCCTCCAATCATTCGGCCTCGGCCTTGAATCGACCACCACTCAATCCACCACTGGAACGAATATAATTGAGGTCGTTTGGGTTTGACGAATAAATTTATTTTATTTCGGTATTTTTGGGGGTAAAGTGAAAAGCTAGTCAGAAATTCCTCGTTTCTTTCCGGGGCATCCATCAAAAAGTAAAAGAAGAAGTTTGTTTTTGGGTGCGTATATCGACAGAGAAAGAAAAGAAGAAAATACTTGACTTGTATTTTTTTGACAGATTGAGTCATCTCTATCCATCTCGTTTTTTCTCTTTTATTCTCCCCCCTGGACAATTTAAAATTCAATGGCTACTCGGTTAGTTGTTGGATGGGGAAGGATAGATCTTTTTTCCCTATTGATTCCATCCTGTGATACGACCATCTTCCACATTGGGGGTTGGAAAAAAATATCTCTAGCAATGCGACAACATCACGTTTTTTTCCATTTTCTTCCTTGTGTGCACCACATTTTTGCGGCTGGAACTTGTCGCCCTCCCTAGTGTAGTTGGGAGGGGGTTACTTTAGACAATTGCATGTTGGATTATTATTACACACGTTTTCGATGGGGCTTTCTCTGTCCATCCATCATCAGCAGGCACGCAACTATTTCGTCCCCCCATCTGTTTACTCCTCGCCTGATGAGCCACGTGACCTACATTGAACTTGTCGGGTTGGGCCAACCCAATTGCGTTTGTTTATTAGATAGGTCTACAGCACATCATCAGTTTATTGACTAGGACCAAGTTTGGTTGGTTCACTTGGTTGGGCAAGTCAATCAGTTGCCGACACAGTAGGTAAAGGGTGGGGATGGAAAATAAAGAAGAAGTTGATTGGGTCGGATTTTTGTTGGGTTCTCCCCCTCTTCATCTCTCTGTGCTCATTGTATGGACCGATGACTTGTTATTGGGACTCTCTGCCCGTCCAATGTTCCACGCTGTGCTGGTGCTGGTGGTGGAGGGGTTTGGTTCTGCTGGCCATGTGTTCCGGTTCAACAAGAAAACGGATGGAACGTGCTTATACTTTTTGGCTTTGCTGCCTTTTCCTGTGTGTGTGTTGTCGGGGGGTAGTATTTTACCCCCTGGTTCTTATAACTGCGATAGATATCCCCAAAAGGGTCTTGTTTTTTTCCTTCTTTCTTCTTTCCTAATCTTTTCTCATTCTTTGTAACCCTCCCCGACTGCTGGCTGGGCAGGCTGGGCTGGCCCATTTCATGCCCGCGTGTGTCTTGTCCTATACCAAGCGCACACCAAGGGTGACGCGCGTTGCTGGCGCTCGGCGTGTCCAAAGTGATGGATGTTGTAGTCGATGCCAACGCGACAGTTGCTGTGCGACCCCCCCATTTGTTTGCTCCAGTCCTTGTGGCCACAGGATGAAATAATAAATATCCCCAGTCTGAGGTGCACTGCCAACTCGTGTAATTGATGCGCTTTTGATTCCACACACACAACACTTGAAGTGTGTTCACACCTAATGGATTGTGATCCCAAAGGTTTTTTTCCAGGCCCCGCTAATGACACAACATCCGTTTCTCAAACTTTTGACAAGTCACAGAACTCTCGGCCTCTTGTTGTTGTTGTTGTTGTAGAAGGATCAACCGCATTCCGCATCCGTTCAAAGCCCCCCAAGAGTTTTAGTCGAGAGAAGATGATGGAGCAGCTGTTTTTCTCCCAACACTTTTCAGGATTCTTGCCGTTGTTGTGAATGAATCAGCACATCTTCTCAGGTTTCCTCACATTCCATTCTGTCCTTATTGACTGATAATTGATTTCCAACAACAACTAAAAAAAGAAGTTGGGGCCGATGTTTTGTCTCTGCTCAAAAGGCTCGCCGCCAGGCGACAACCAACATCACGCACATCATTGATGATGTGAACTCGCGTAAAAACACATTCCTCTTTTTTCACCCCTCGCCCAGTCTGGCCGTAAAATGCTGCGCGTCTTGTACAAACACTGAGCAACCGATTACCGATTCGTTAGTCGGTGGAGAAAGAAAATAAAAAAGAAGTTTGATTATTAGTTTTCCTGTGGTGTGTAGAAGCCCATTTCATTCTATAATTCATGGGGAGATGGATGATTTAGTAAATGGTTAGGGCTCATCTCTTTTGGATATTTTTTTCGAGGCCTTCATCCAATTCGAAAAAATGGATGTGAAGGTTGGAAGAAGGGCGGGGTACGCTGGGAAAGAAGAAAAAACGCCCCTATAGACTTCTACCCCCTTGTAACACAAGATGCTGATTGGAAATGTTATATCCACCTTTTTTCTTATTTCTTTCTTTCTTCTTTCCCTGGGCATCTCTTCAATCACTCGGCATTGCATCCCCTGTTGGGCTGGCCAGCTAGGGTCGTGATGGCCCCAGCCGAGTAAAGGGGAAATAAATCAAAACGATAACTATTTAAAAGACATCAGATATTTATATAAACGTGTGTATGCACAGTGGGGACAAAAGAGGCAGCAAATAACATTTCATGCTCGAGGAAGGAGAAGGAAAAAAAAAGTGGAACGAACCCGCGTGACATCCAAAGTTAATCGTGCCTATCCTATCCTCTCCCCCTGTGCTTTTTTTTTTTAAATCCAGCCCGTACATTTTGGGAAGGGATTATTTTTTGTTCGTTGGTTGTTGAGTTAACGCTCGGAATCATCTTTTGTCTCGGCCCTTTCTGACAGCGGCCCAAAAGAGCGAATCGAATTGTCGTGATGACGTTCACGTCGCCGTTTAAACTCGTCGGAAAAAAAAACAAATGGCCAAATGTGGGTGATCCTGGATCAAACGGAAGGCTCACAGAGCGCCAGTTGATCTTGCCCGTCAGTCTGATTAGTCGGAATGAATCCAGTCGTGCGTTTCTTTTATTCATTTTCCTCTTTCTCGCCGAGTTTTTATTTCTTTTTCATTTAAATAAATAATAAAAATAAAAATATCGGGGGGACCCTGGAGCCCTAGCAACTGATCAATCCAGACAGGCATTAAGATATGCAAAGAGAATCTTGTATAATTCTTCTTCTTCCAACTTGTTGTTGTTTATCTTTTTTTCTTGGTGTAGGCACAAGAGCAAAAAAGAGAAAACACCTCGAGAAATTAAAGAAGAAGAAGAATTTTCTTTTTTTCGTGACCTTGTGTTAACTTTCGATTCACATGTTCACGTACGGTGTGAATCGCTCTCTAGTGTACCACTCGGATAATTATACGACAGTCGAGAGAATTGCCTGCCCTCTTTTCTTTTTGGGTTTTTTAGAGTTCAGGTGAGAGGGAGAGTTTGTGTTGTCGTTGTAGTTTCTCAAACGTCTAATGTTGTTGGGGCCTTCTCCCTCCAGGCGAATCGTATTCTGCATTGGCTGGGGTATTTTTTTTTACAGCTGCCGACCTGATTCAAAGTCCTTTGAAATGATGATGAATCGACTTTGACTCAGGTTGCTGCTGTCAAGTCGTCGATATAATTTGCCCATCACCTCCTCCTCCTCCTTCACCTTATCTTGATCCAATCGCTGGAAATTGAGTTTCACTTTTTTCTTTTCTCAATGCCGTTTGGATAAATTGCAGTGTGTGTCAAAACCTTGTCTCTGGCGATTTGAACCGAGGCACTACACTCTCACTGGGCTGGTAATAGGCAGGACGGTTCGGGGCAGGTAAACGATCAGCTTTCAGATTTTTGGGTAAAGAAAAAGAAGAAAAGAAACTTTGAGCTGCAATTACACGGGTCGGTTGGTCCGCCCTCTTGATTCTCTTTTATTTCTCGGACTGTTAACAAGTGAAGAAGATAGGGGGAGAGAATGTAGGCTACAAGTACCGTTTGGGTTACACCAACAACTACTGATGACCTCTTTTTCTTTCTCTAGTTGGCTGTTATTGTACCTGTAAAATGTTGGAAAAAAAGGTCTCGGTGGACGAGGGTCTCTTAAACGAGCGCGTGTGTGTTGTAATTGTTGACTTTGTTTTGACCCCCTCTGGCGGGTCTTTTTGAATGAAACCATTTTCCCGCCGACAGGTAAAAAAACTGAAACTAAAGGAGATAACCTTTGATGGCCCCTGACGGCCTAGCCCAGCCCTGGTCGAGAAACAAAAAAGTAGATGATAAAGATCAATGAAAGCCGAGGGCAAATTGCTGTGTTGGCCCGACTCTCACCAGCTGCGTTGAATCAATACCGTCCAAAAGTTTTCTTGGTTAAAAATGAGCTGTCGTCGTTCAGGTCTCGAAATGAACAAGACGTCGAGTCGCTTATTTTTTTTCCGAGTCATTGAGGCCGGATCGAATGACATGATCTCTTCCCCCCGTGATGACCTTTTGTCTTGCGACCTCTTCTTAAAGTAAAAGCCCAGAGCGACAGATGTGTGCGCAAAAAATGGTAAAATTGCTCTTGCGGTTGTGTCTTTTTGTGATGTCCTCCTTGTGTTGTTGTTGCTTGGCCCCCTGTTATTTGGCAGCGCCTGCATGACGTCGGCCCTCATTTTCGAATTGTCGGTTAGTGGTGAACTGAATATGAACTGCCGCCGAACACTGATGTGCGAGGAGCAGCTCACATTTTGTTGTTTTGTCGAGAGATTTTGAGACAGACGGAGGAGCCATCCGATCTGCCGTTACACACCGCACAGGGCCAACCGGGCCAGCCCAGCCCAGAGCTGGGGGATCGCGTGTCTGGGAAAAAAGCCGAGGGAAGAAGAAGAAGTAAAAAACCTGGGCAGCCTGGCAGAGAGACGTTGTGTTCTCCTATTATAACCGCAACCAATCATTGTCTTTCTCTCATCTCTTTTCTATTCGGGGGGAGATGTGCTGGGGTTTCACACGCTCGACCAACAACAAAACAACAACAGCCTCCGCCGTTTACAGCAGACCGTGTGCAGCTAGAGCTAGAGCCAAAAGCCCCAAACCAATCGCTCGATGATTAACACACACTACACAAAACTGGTTCAACACAATCCTCCTAAAGGGAATTTTGGATAAAAAAGCAACGACTCCCCTTCTCGAGTCCTTGTCTTCATTTTCTTTTTCTCTTTTAAAAACAAAAAGGATCTTTTATATTTTCTGATTTTTAATTTCTTCTCTCAACTTTTTTGGTGGGGGGGCGTCCCTGTCTTGTTTCTGATGGACGGCCCTCTCGCTTCGTTCCTTTAGCACTAACGAAACGTGCCGCCAAATCTTTTTTAGATGGTGGGGGGGGTACTGCTGTTTATTCGCACACACAATTGATCGTCCGTGACACGATCACGTCCTGAAGCAGCTCCTTTCACGGGTCTCTGAGCTTGTGGACTTGTTTGCATTTTCCTCCCGTCTTGTTGCCATTCTCTTTCTGACTTTGACGTGACCTTTTTTATTTTTATTTTTTAAAAAAGTGTTTGGGTAATTTAAAAGAAAAATGAATTTTCCCCAAAAAATGTGAGGTCCCGTAAAAAAGATAAAAATGTCTAGGGGGACGGAAATATTTTCACCCTGAAACATAATAGGCCTATTTATACGTCGTGCCTCTCCCAAGTCTTATGGCAGCCCACCCGCTTGCCCCGGTCAGGACATTTTCTCCTCCCCCTCTCCCTCGTCGTTCGTGCTGGAAATTTTTCAGGTTTCCTCTCGAGTTGTTTATTTATTTATTTTTTTACCCTATTTCGTTTGATTTCGTGTGAAATAGAGACCTAATAAGGGAAATAAAAAGAATAACAGCCTATATGCACTCGATTGGAATGATGATATCTTTCTTCCGAGCCGGAAGTTGCGATCCAAAATGCACACGTCGAAAAAGAGAAGGGGTGGTCTAGAAAATAATAAACTTGTCGGTCTTCTTAGCTTCTTCTTGATTCTCCCTTGTGTTTGTTTTCTTTGACAAGTCTATAACAGTAGACAACGACACGTACAAATATATTGTAGTGTATATGTACCCTTGGTGGATTGGGGCAGAGGACGACCGGTTTGACAGAACGAAAAGAAAAAGGGACCCACCGCATACCCGTGGCCTGTCTGTTATTCCCTCGGAATTATTGGGGCCCTGTTATATTGCCCGGCATTTTTATTTTATTTTTTTCCCTTTTCCACCTTTTTTTCTCTCGATCCAGGCGACAAAGAAGAAGATTTTTTTTTCTCTTCGCACAACAGGAAAAGAAGCGGAGGAATTCCGCCCGCGCCCTTTTAAATTTTAAAATAAAAACATACCGTAAACTACTCCGCATCCGACGAGAAAGAAGTTAAGGAAATTCCACAAAAACCCCAAAAGAAGAAATTCCTCTTCTTCTTCTTCTTCTTCTTATTTTTATGAGGAAAGGGGTTGTAAATAGCCGCGGTGTTGGGGGCCGTCCTGTGCTCCAGCACCAGGATTCTCTCCATAAAAATGGCGCACATCCCCGCCGAGAATTTTTGTTTTTTCCTACTCGCACGCAAATCGCTGAGAAAAGTAGAAACGGGGGCCGCCCCAATCCCCCCAAAATTACGTTTCATTGGCCGTTATGTCATGACAACGAGTTTGCGTTGCTGTACATTTTTATTTTATTTGCTCATTTGGCGACAATTTCACCAATGGAATTTCTCGGGAGCAACGGCCACTGATGAAGCGGATTTTGATGATCCGTTCATTTTTCATGTCGGTTGTTTCTGGTTGCTGTTGTTGTTGTTGTTGGCCCCAAGGGAAAGGCAATTGAAAGTAACAAAGTGCATCGCATCAAATCACACGCGGCCGGGGGGGGCCCCAAACTCGCCGCCACACACCAACAGCCGATCCAACCGATCCAACAGGAGGGCCTTGGCAGTTTAAATAAAAAACAGCTGGCGCCTCGAGAGTCATTTGTCACGTTGAAAACAAAAAAAACACCGATGATACACACACACCCTGGCCTCTCTCGAGTCTTGTAAACGTGCAGCAGCAAGAAACACATCCATCTATTTATAGGGGGGTTGGAAAGGAAGGATGTTGGAAGAGAGAAAGATGTCAGGGTATATAGAGTTAAGAAATTATGTTTTAAGGCGGGCGTGTGCCGGCCCAGTTTGGGTGGGAGAAAAATGGGTCGCCCACACACCGACAGACAAGAGACTCTCTGGTCGGCCGAACGATCTGTACAAGTCCGTCGTTAATTTTGTCGTGTTCCATTTCATCCGGAATCGATGCTTATCAATCCTGGGCCGCTATTCTTATTGTATTCTTTTGTATAGCGTCTGCCATCAGCCTCTTTTTCTTCTTCCTCCTCTAACCCCGTATCTATCAATCTGAGCTGGAGCACACGACTTGACAAAAGCGAAAGAAAAGATTCTTCCAGATCACCTCCCAACATAATAGATGTTTTCTTCTTCTTCTGGTCTGGTCGGACTCGCCAGTATTGGGCCATTTGCAGGAGACGGGGGGTGTAGCAGCAGCAGCAGCTCTGCCTTATTATATACAGTTGAGAGAGAGATGATGATATTCTATACCTTTTCTTCCCCCCTCAATGATGCCTTTGCCCCGAAATGTTTTGAATGCACCACGATAGATGCGTTATCTTGGCCCGCTCGAGCGTCTCATTCTTTTTTGAATCATTTCAGCCTAGAGTCGGTCGTGGCCAGCCGCTGTTACGACACATGAGGAACTTTTTTTTCTTCTTCTCCTCTCTTTACCATAATGCCATTACGACGATAATCTATTATATTGTATCTTTTCTTCTTCTTTTTCTTTTTGTTGTTGGAGCGGAGAAATGTCTTTTGGGGGATGGAGGAGAGAAAAGAAACCCAAGACCGACCGACCCCCTACAACACCGGGGTGATTTGGGTGGGAGAAGAAGATGAGGGACTTTGATTTCACTCGGTTGTTTTTTTTTTTCGTCTTCTTTTCCCTCCATGAAACGAAATTTTCTTTCCCTTCATGTTTTTTATATTTTCACAACTTTGAAATGAGATTCTTTTCATCAGAAGGAGATGATTATCGCAGACTATCGAACAGATTCCCCGTAGCTGTCTGCATCTTGTGGCCGTGCGCTTCTCTTTTATTTAAAATGTGTCCATCCAATATTTATAAATGGGAGAGAGAAAGAAGCGTGTGCCCTGGTGTACGTTGGGCCAGCTACAGGTCGGTCCAGCCAAGAAAGAGGTCCGGCCCGCCTGCTGGCCTTTTCTTTCCAAGGGTTTGCACTAAAAAAGAGAAAAATCTTGTGAGAGAGAGAGAGGAGAGAAAAGAGGTTTGTGTTGTTTTATTTATTTCGGTAAACCTCCGCGCGCACAAGTCAAAAAGGGAAAACATCCTTGTGCTGCTGCTGCTGTTGTTGTTGTTATTGGTTGCATTCTTTCGCTTCTTGTGTTTTTTTCGAGCCGGGCAAAAACAACACTGAAATAATATTTTCAGCTTTTTTACGAGTTTCATCTTTTTCTTTCTCTGCTGCATGGCTCCTTTTTCGGACGAAAGGACATGAGCGGAGGTTTGCGTGCTGATTTGTCAACATGGCCGGCGACCGACCACCACCGGCTAAGAAGAAAGAAAAGAAATAAAAAAATGGATTTGGGGATTTGATAAGAAGACAACAACAACAATGAAAAAACGCCGCCATTTTTTTTGAATAAAATCAAATAGACAAAGTTGATTGTATATAGAGAAAACGGGATTTCTTCTTCTCGGCGTGTCGTGTGGTCCGGCTCATTTCTGCCCAGTTTTTCTTTCTTTTTCTATTTTTTTTTTTAAATAAAAATTCCCTTTGACGAAATGCCATCTGTGTGGTTGAGCTGTAGGCTTTGCTCCGGCTCAGCTCACAGGGAAAATAAAAAGAGACGACGACCGACGACGACGACGAGCCCGGAACATTTTCCCAGGTTCTTTTTTCGAACCACTTTCTTCTTCTTTTTCTCTCTTTCTTCTCCCTCCTTCTCTCACGTTTCATCTGGCCTTTCTTCTTTAACAGTTGCATTCATCCAGTCAGTTGCCTCTTTTTTCCTTTCGAGTCGGCTGGTTCCCGACCGCGACCGTTCGCCACTACCCACAGACCCACAAGGGTGGCCAAAGGAGAAAAGATGGAGAGACAGACAAAAAGTAAAAAGAGAAGAGAGAGAAAAAAGAGACTTGAGGGACTGACAAGAGTATAGTGGTGGTACTGGTGGTGGAGGTGGAGAGAGGGGGGGAGGTCCGTCCAAACATTTTCCCGTCCAGGCAGCTCAGTCGACGTTGGCAGCTCCAGCCAACCACACGTTTCATTTCAGATAGATATATACAGACGACGACTATATACTACTACCTGCCATTTGCCCAGTTTTACTCGAGTGTCTGTGCCCCCGTGTGTGTGTGTGTGTGTCTGTGCCATCTCTTCTCTCTTTCTATTGAAATAAGAAAAAAAACGAGATTTCAATTTATTTTTTCCCCATTCAAGTGAATTGACAAGGAGAAGAAAGTTTCGAGTGTTTGTCTTTTTGCTTTTGGCACCAGTTTTTCTGTTGTTTGTTTTCCGGCGTGGAGAACCGGCCAAGGGAAGAAGGAGATCTTCATTCTCCACATGGATCGGATTTGGATTGACAAGCGAAACTGGTACGTAGCAGTAAAAGGAAAAAAGATTGGCGAGGTATTCCCCCATGTCGTTACGTCAACCGACGACTCTCTCGTAGTCGAGTGGCCGCATCCCTTTCCAGGTGTGGTGGTGTCCGGTTTACTTGACTTGTTTCACGGCAAACGACATGACAAACGACCCTGGAATTGTTGTTTCTTTTCCAGGGGAGATAAAAGAGTTGTTGTATCGTGAGCAGAGCAAAGAAGGAGAGAGCCCAACAACAAACAAGGAGTTGACGTTTAATTTCGCGCAGTCGGTTGCTGGCTCCTATAGCTCCTGTTTTTGTTGTTTTGTTTTGTTTTGTTTGGGAAGACGAGAACGAATTTTGGCATGACCGGTTCCTTTTTTTCTCATTTCTTTTGACGGTGGGGGGAAATATCTTTTCCCCAATTGTGTTTCTTGTTTGCCTTTTGTTTCGCCCTTGGAAGACTTTGAATTGGGGTGGGGTGGGTTCGATGCCGTGTGGTCCGATCGAGTTACATCACATGTGCACTGTGAGCAGCAACCAAAGCGAAATTCATTTCAACGAGTGGCAGCAGCGGAGAAAAGAAAGAAAAAGAGAAAAGGAATGAGGGGCCCCTCTCGTTTGATGTATCGGATGTCGGGACTGAGACAACATGCACATTATCCCCTTTTTAAATTTATCCTCTGGGCTAAGCGGATTGGAACATTTCATCATCGAAATCGAAACCTGTACTCGTCGTCTTGTTACCTGGGCCCTGGTGGCCAGCTCCTGGCCTGCTGGCCAATATAGATGATAAGTCTGTGTGTACCTTGTACATTACCAAGCTAGTCCGTGGTATGTCCAAAGGAGATATATACCGAGGGATACAATCCTGAAATATTTTTTATCTTATCTTTTTGTCTTGATTTTCACCCGGGACAAACATAACAATCACCCCTCCTCCCTCTTGATAATATTCCATCGTCTTTTCTCGTCCAGGTAGTGTGCGTTTCTCTCTTTCTTTCTCTTTCCACCTCCCAATCATCTTTTCTTGTTTCCCCACTTGTTTCTGACGACGGACATTATCTGGGCAGCAGCAGAGTCCGTTGACTCTCTCTCTGCTCCACCGAATGGCTTTCGGTCGTGTGGTATCGCCAATGGATCCTGGTGGTGGCGGTGGTGGTTTGTTTGTTGCGTTGCCCTTGCTAGCAGCACCCACCGCCACCCCCGTTCCCCATGTTGTTGTCGGTTGTTGTGATGAGGTTTGGGCGAGCGGTGGTGGTGTGGTCAATCGATCAACTTCTCGCAATCCACGGCGCATCTTTGGCCGTTGACGGAAGATCAATCAAAAAAAGGCCCGTCTGACTGTTGCTGGAGAGATGTGGAAGCTGGACCGTTTTGGGTTGCCCGTTGTTGCAATGACGCAACTACTGGGTTTCGATGTTTTCCTTTTCTTTGTTGCTGTTGGACTCTTGACCCGTCACCATTTTTCTCTTTGCTCTTGTTGTTGTTGATTTTATATTGTTTGATTGTTTTTGGCTCTGCGGTGGCGAGTGGCGAGTGGTTTTTAGGGTTCCGTCACACGTCGACGACCGCCCACGAGATGTTGTTTCCTTTCCGTTGCCCTCCTGGCCGGCCAACAACATTTGATGGGGGATGGGAAAGAGAAATAAAGGGAGAAGCCACTTTTTGACACGGACATGTCATCACTTTGCTCAACATTTTGTGGGTTCCTCTCGCTAGCGAGTGAGAGAGAGGAAATCGGCGGGGGCATGTTGTTGTTGTTGTTATTTGTGTCGAGCTGCAACGACCCACAAAAAATTGGACAGATTTTGAGCCGTCCTTTTCATTCCTCGTTTCTATTCGATGAGGATAAAAAGAAAAGTCGAAAAGGGAAGAAGAAGAAGACTAGAAAGAAGAGCAATGGGTGTCTATTTTTAATTTTGTGATCGGCCGACCGACCGACCGACCGACCACTTCCTCCTCTTCGGCTAAAGCGGCTGCTGTTGTTGCTGCTGTTGCTGCGGATGAGCGCATCCGAGTCTAGTCGAGAGAGAGAGAGGGAAGCGGCGCTATATTCTTTTTTCTCTCTTTCTTTTTGCGCCCATTTTCTTTTTGCGGCTCTGTGGGTTCTGGCCTTAGATCCCTGGCCCTTCTTCTTCTTTTTAGGCCGCGCTTCTTCTTCATGGGGTTCGTGGGCCATTTCTTATTTTATTTTGTTTTTTTTTTCTTGTTTGCCGGCAAAAGAAGCCAAAAAGCCAAAAAGGAGAAATGTCGAAACGGCAGTAGCAGCCGTTATATGGCGCGCGGTAGAACGATATATCCACCCCCTCAAATAAAAGAAACGAACAAAAAAAAGTTAATGATCTTCTTCTTCTTCTTCTTCGACTTGGTTCCCGCTGCGTTGCCACCACCAAAACACTCGGAATGCCAACAGGCAGAGGATCGGCTTTGATGTGAAACATCTCGTCGTCCTTGTCTGTTGCCCCGTTTTTTTTCCGATTGGGTTGGACGTTTCCCCCACGTAAACGGACACAATGACTCGAAAATTCCCAATCGATTTCCAGGTCTCTGTCAAGAGTTCACGGAACTTTGGGATGGAGAAGAAAAAGAAGATAATTTTGAATGAGGAAAAAAGAAAAGAAGAAGAAGGGCGGCGCGGATGGATGGGCACAGGCCGTTGACTTTGGCTGATGATCCAGTCGCCTCAATATTTCTTCTCGTCTTCCTTTTTCTTTTCATCCCTTTGGCCTTTTTTCCTTTTTTTTGCTTCCGATCCAACTCGGGAAACTTTTGGTCGTCGTCGTCTTTCGCTTGTTGTTGTTTTTTCTTGAGGAGCGTCGCCGTCGCCAGAGTTGAGATGGCGTCGTCTATTTATGAGGCAAAGGCCCAAAAGGGAAAAAGAAGAAGAAAAAAGAAGGAAAAAAGGATAGGCCAACTCTCAGCCCCCGAGAGTTATTTCCAGCCGCACGAGGAGAAAGAGTCGAGGAGACGAACGGACGGATGGACAGCCGGGCATCCGCCGGGCGCTCGACAGTGTCAGTGTATCAATTAAGGCTCATCTCGTCCACCTTAAAAGGGGATGCGTCCTGTCACCGTCCGTCCTGTGAGGCCCGTCAGACCCCACCACCAAGGAAGAAGAAAAAAAGAGAAAAAACGGCGGACGGGAAAATGTCTCGATGTAACCGTCGTCGTGTCACGTTTTTTTTTTCTCTTTTTATTTCTCTTTTGTGTTGGCGAGTTAAGCCGCTCTCAAATGATTATCTCTCCTCTTATGGTATGTATAGTCGTCGTCGTGTCGGTTAACCGTCTGACCGCGGGGCACCGGATTCGATCCGATTCATTCCCTTCCGGTTCTCTTTTTTATATTTTTTATTCTTCTCAAGTCCGAGAGACTCACGAAAAAAGAATTTGGCTTCAATAAGAGTCTCTTTTCTCTTGTTGGCCGTCGTAAAAAAGGGAAATGCCGTACGTACCTCTCCTACAGCAGCAGCAGCAGCTGGACAAACTGGGGATGGATTGTGGATTGTGATTTCCTTGTTGTTTGATTTCATTGGCTGAGACTTGTTGTCCTCGTTTTCGTCATGGGCAGAGGAGATTGAGGCGCTTCATCGCGCTGATTTCTCGCCGAAAAAGAAATAAAAAGAAAGGCGAAAAGAGTAGGACAGAGAAATCCCATCGACTCTCGACGGGTCTGGGGGTCTGCGGGGCGGCGGCTTTGGTGGTGGTCCCGTCCTTGGCGTCGGCCAAATGAGACGACAACTCGACGAGAAAGAAAGAAATGGTGAAACGGATTTTCGTTTGAAGAGAGACACACATCGTCCGTCCCCTTATCCGCTGGCCCCTTTTGATTTGAACGCAGATGGAGAGCCGAGATGGAGAGCCGTGATAGACACACGGACGGACCAAAAGAGGGGGCTGGGCGATTGGAAAATGAATTGAAGTGACACCGTCGACTGACACGCATCCAGTCGGGCCCTTTTTTCTCTCTTCATAAAGGAAAAAGGGGGGGTTAAGAATTGGATAAGAAAAACCATCAACCAGCCACCTCGAAATGTTGATAACACGACCAGAAAATGTTTGTTCTCCCCCCTCTCTCTCGTGTGATAAATCTAATATCAAGAAATCTGTGATGACGACAGTTTCAGGGTCACCTATTCATTATTTATTGATTTCGTGCGAGTTTCTCGTTTCGTTTTGTTTTGGTTTTTCCACGTGAAATTGACGGAAAGAGAAAGTGTGTGCAAGTGTGGCAGGGAGACCAACTTTGTGTTCGTTTGAATGACGCGCCATCCTCGTCGCCTCTTCCTCGTTTCATCTTTTTTTTTTCTTCTGAACGTGACGGGTTCCCCCCCCCTGACCGTCGCCTCGTTCAGGGCCGAATCTTTTTATTTATTTACTTTTTTCCAACGAAATCAAAGAGGAGAGAAAGAATGATGACGCAGCCTCCTCCTCGCCAGCAGTCGCCCCTTTTCTCTGACTTTTGGGGGCTGGTGCTGTTGGTGCTGGTGGTGGCCATCTCTTGACTCCCTGCAATTCCCAGCCCTCGTCGTGACTAAATAAATAAATAAATCTGAAAGAAAAAAAAGAGTCAACACGTTGAAATGAGAAAATATTCTCAACTTCCTCAATTTGGTTTGATAAATGCTGCGAGTTTTATTTTCGGGGGTTTATTTCGAGAGTCGAGGAGGGTGAAAGACTCTGCGTGAGTTGAAACGCGCAACTTTTTTGGAGATTTCACGGCCATTGGCCACGCCGTGTAAAAGTTAAAGCGACACGAATGGCATCGCCAGTTTCAATCAACAGAGGGGAAATATCAAAGAAATGTTCTCCCCCTTTTTCCTCCCTCTCTTGCCCGTTTTCCCGTGCGTGTTTTTCAACCGTCCCCCCAACCAACTCTGGTGCGATGTGTCGGTTCCACTTTTACTTTACCGGGGCTCACAACAACAACAACAACAACAATAGTCTATTCATCTGTCGAGTCAGAGGCTGAGCCGTGGGCTCTCTCGCACGTGTCTCCTTTTTCTTCTTCTTCTCTGTGCCGAGTGAAAAAAACAATCAAGGAGGGGGGATAAGGCCGGCCGGACGGACGGATGAGGTTATTTTTATTGAATCTCTTATCTCATTGCCTCTCTTCTCTCTCTCAAGTCTCTTCGAATCTCCGTGATTGAATTTCAAAGCCTAAAAAGGAAGAGAGAGACGGTCGTCGTCGTCGGTGTTTTTGTTTTAATTTGAAGAGTCGAGCGCGAATGAACGGCTAAATAGGCCCTTAATGCTCTCGTAATCGACCACATCGGCCAACGTGGTGGAGAGATACCGAAATAACCAACGACGACGACCAAAAAACAAAAAAGATCCTCCTCTCCAATGTTATATCCTTGTTCGTTTTTATTCCTCTCTCTTTTTTCTTGTGTGTGTGTGCGGTTGGCTGCGCGAAAGTTCGTTTCACGGTCCCGTGGCTCGTGCCACCGCCACCCGTGTGTCACGAATCCAATAACAACAAAAAAGAAAAGGGCCAGTCGTTAGGGAAACGAAATTCGGGGAAATGAAGAAAATGGCCATTTGTCGTTGTCGTCGAGATTCATTGGAAATTCAATCAAATATAAAGACGCAACATTTGATCGAGCCCAGCTTTTCGGTCGTGTTGATTATTGTCAGTTGTTGCCTTTTGGGAAAAATCCGAATCGGAGAAGACGATCGCCGTCTTTATTATCTTTGATTTAATATCGGACGCACTTGGGAAAGATTTTAAATGGGAGAGACTCGAGAGAGAAATGGAATTCAAGGAAAAGGAGACAATGATTCGATTCGTTTGGTCGGTACAACAAAAGGCCCGATTATCTTTTCCACGCAACACACACACACGTGTGGGTCGTGACGTGCTGCAGCAGTTTTTTCTCTCTCTCTCCCGCGTGTAATAGGACACACGAGAACGAAAAGAAAGAAAAAAGATTGTTGCCATGAATAAAACGAGGGACTTTGTTTCATTTTTTTTCGTTCGTCTTGTTCGGTTTCTTGTTGTTGTTGTGTGGAGGTGGTGGTGCGTTCCGACCCTCTGTGCGACTGGGTTGGATTGCAACGGCACGATTCTTGACTTTAGAGAAAAGAATGAGGTTCCAGCTCACACTTGAAAGGTTACACACAGCAACGGTTGCCTGCCATTGTCTCTTCTTTTTTTCTTTTTCTGGTGGGCTCTCCTTCGAGTTTTTGAATCCGATTGGCACCGGCGCCGAATTCGAATATGGCGCGATTTTATGATCAGGGAAAAACCAAACTCCAAGAAAAGAAAATGTCGATTGAAGTAGAGCCAAATGCTGCAAGGAAAATGACCCGACCACCTGGTCATTTTGCCCATTTGGTTTCTTCACTCCTCTCTTTTTTCTTTCTTTTTTTAGTTTTTTCGAGGCTTATCGCACCACACGTCAAGTCTCTGGCCCAGCCCAAAATTGCTGCCCAGCTGCCGATCTCATAGGAAGTGAAGCGAAGAGGCCCCCTTTTCTTTCCGAGCTGGCCAGTGCTGCCAAAGCCACAGCTCAATAACCAAACTGGGAGTTGCAATGGCCAGAGAAAAGTGGACGAAGCCAATAGGGTAGAGAAATCAACATGACATAACAGATAATACAGTCTAGGGTTGGGTTTTTTTCTTCTTCTTCTTCCTCGACCAGGGAAACCTCCCACCACCCATTACATCCATTACACCCATTAAAGAAAATGCGATGCCTAGGCAATACTGCCGAGTATCTAGTCTATCTCTCTCAAGTAGTCGGCCTGTCGTATAAAGTCTAAGTAGAGTTATGACGAGAAAAAGAAAGAAAGAAGAACCAGTTCTTGCTCTTTTTCTCTTCTACTCCAACGCTCAATGCATTTGTGTGCGAGTTTAAAGAGCTTTTCTGTTATGCATCTGGAATCTCGATCGACTGATAACACCCAAAAACTACAACAACAACAACAAGAGCAGCAATTTTTCTCTGTGTGTGAGAAGACACAAAGGGCAGAGGCATCAGAGAGAGAAGGGACATGCAAGACGTGCAAGTTGGGCGTTGAGCGTCAATAGTCTATAGTCCGGTCCCGATCCCAAAATGGACGTGTTGACTGACCTTTCCGTTTTCTTTTCTTTCCAAACGAAAATGTAGCCAACCAGAATAAAAAATAAAAAATATCTCGCTCGAGAGATGGAAGGAACAAGAAAGAAAACCAAGAGAAGAAGACGAAAAAAAGTGCTTTAAAGATGAAAAAAACATGTCGTCTCGTATAATATAAAGAGCCGCTGTATTTATTTTCTTCTTCTTTGCCAGGTTTTGTGTCAAAGACTTTTGAGGGAGAGAGAAAAAAACACACGAAAAAAGAGCACGGCCATCTAGGCAACATCCCGTAAAACTTTTTTAATGGTTAGATGGCACGATCGGATAAAAGAAAAGAAGAAGAAAAAAATAGACGAAACTTTGATGATCCTCTTTGGATTGGCAGCTCAGGTCTCGTTCACGTTTTTTCTTCTATTCCCCTTTTTGAAATTTGTTATTTTGATTCAAACAACCCGCGCCACCGAGCAAGGCACCAAGCAAAACTATGTGTGTGTTTTTGTGGAGAAAAGAAAAATAACACGAAAATGTTTGTTCAGATTCTTTTTTTTCTTGTTTTTATGCGCATTTGCTTATCTTTTCCGTGTCTGGCCCCTTTTGGGTTGTTTCCTTTTCTTGTCCCGTTTTGGATGGAGCATGTCGATAGTTTTATTTTTGCCAACAGCTCTTTTTGTGCGTTGGATGGATGTAGTTGGCGATTCTTACACCTACTTGATAATTCCTTGTTTCTATTTCGTATAATCAAAAGGGTTTGTGCCACGATGATGGAAACATTCGAGAAACCCACGGCATCTTTTTCTATCGTTTTCTTTCCGTCGAGTGGCGGAAACGACTTGATTGTCTTGTCTGACGTTTGATTTATTTCCAAGGGCAAACAAAAAATGTGAATCAGCCGAATGGAATTGAAGAGGGCGCTCTTGGCTTGTTTTTTTTTTCAAGTTCTATTAACAGTCAAATGGGGTCCTCCCTTATCTTCTTTCTCTATTCAATTTTAATTGAAAGAAACGGGCCGAGAAAACGAGTCGGGAAAAAAGAGTTGGCAGCAACGTTTTCTCCAGGTAGATATTTACCTATTTATATATATATAACAATAATGTTTAAAGGTTAGGCCGGCCGAGGTGATTGCTGTTGTTTTGGTTAGGGGTGAGGGAGGAGGAAGAAAAGAGAAGAAGAAGAAACCCGTTAATTCTCCAAATGTTTTTTTCGGGGGGGTTCTATGTGTCGTGTTGGAGACAGACAGACTCTGCGACGACGACGACACAACCAGTTCCCATCTACTAGAGTAATATTCACCGTTATTTTTAGTCTCTCTCTCCCCCTCTAGACTCTTTCCATCCATCCAATCCATTGGTCCTCCACAGGCCTCTTTTCTCTCTCTCTCTACATCTTTTAAAAGAGAGAACATTACAGGCTCTTCAAGACAAGTTTTCCCGTTTCTACAATAAAGTTTCCACTTGAAACGAAACAAAAGAAAATAAAAGTTTTGAACAAAACAACGTACAACCCAACTGTTAAGAGGGAGAAAACAAAAGGAAGTCTGCGATCTCTCTGTGTGTGAAAACGTTTTGAACTCTACTGAAAGTTTAGTCTTTTTTTAATTTTCTGTGTGTGGATTATTATTTATACGTAACCTTCTAAAATTTAAAATAAAAAAAACCCCTTTGTGTGCCGGGTTGGAGAGTTTGACGTCCGCTTCCCCCCCCACTGGCGAAGGTTAAATTGACTGTGTTGTAAGGCTGACACCCATTGCAACAAACGTTACCACACGACAACACAAATGTGTGCTTGGGCGTTTCCCTTTTCGTGTTTGATTTTGACATTAGCATGCCGGTCACGAAGTGATTAGCTCGTGTCTCTCAACTTGTTTCTTCTCTTTTCGTTCGTTCGTTCGTGTGTGTTTTTTTTCGTTAAAAAGAAAAAAAATTGACATTTGATTTAAAAAAACTTTTGATTTTTTCTCTTTAACGTGGAGAGAATGTTGGGTCGTCCCAAGTTTTTAGTGATGCGCCAACCCAGCAGTGTCCCGTCAACTTGTCAACGATCCATCATGAAACTCTGATGAGGAGTTGTATAGCCGGTTTTGATTATTATTTCTCTTTTCTTTCTCCGCCACCACCAAAGGTTCTTTTGCTTGTTAAAAATGAGAAAGAAAAATATTTATTAAGATGGGCATTTTCCCAGCCATTTGAGCTGGGCGACTCGCCTTTTGATTGACATTTGCCTTGATGAGTGTTGATCGCATTTTGACTTTGCATTTTGTTCTTTTGTTTATTGCGCGTTACTCCAGGCTCATCGTCTAGCGATTTGGTGCCGACGCTAATGGACATCTTTGACTCGATGATTGGGAATCAACAGGCCCCTCATCATCATCATCCTCTTCACAGCATGTCGCCGCCTTCGCCGACGTCGGATTCCTCGTGCGCATCGTCGACGACGACGTTGGCGTCCGCTGGCAATCTGTCGTCGAATCAGCAGCTGCCGCGCCATTTTCCCGTTTTGAAAATCGTCGAGCCGGGCGATTCGCCTCTGATCCTCCAGCAGCAACAGCAAATGACGCCAAACGCCGTCTCGCCACTCGCCAATGGTAATCATCGTCAATTCTGAAATATTCGTTCGTTCGTCGGTTGGTTTTTGACGGTCGCCGACTGCTGGCGCAAGCTGCAGACGCCCTTGGCTAATTGCCGCCCGATCGACTTTCCTCCGCTAATGTCTTTGTTTGTTTGTTTGTTTATGCCAAATCAAAGACGGGCCAGCAGCAGCAGCAGCAGCGACTAGTAATAACGCGATACGGTCTGGCGGCAGCGGCGGCGTCCGAAATGGAATGGCGACTTGTTCCTCGTCGTCTCCCCGCCGTTCCGTCTCTTTCCGCTCGTCTGAATTGGCGCCAGCCAAAGAGGCGGCGGCGGCCGTGACGTCAACGACGTCGACATCGTCCAGGTGTGGCAGTTCGTCTTCCTCGTCTTCGTTGACGTCACTGGCGGCGCCAGCGTCCAGTGTCCACTCGGTGGCCACCACCTCGTCTTGCTCGTCACATTCGACATTGTCGTCCTCGACTTGGTCCGCTTGTGCAGACGGCAGCGGCGACGGCCATTTGAATTCAGACGAGAGTCTGGACGCCGCTGCAACTTGTGGCGGTGGCGTCACGGTGGCCGCTGCTGCAACTCCATCGGGCGCATCAGCGGCTGTGGCTGCGGCCGGTTCAGGTTCGCCCAGCCGGCGACCGCGAAGCAGCGCCGTCAACAGCGATCTCCATCATCTGAGGCACTCGGGCGACTCTGGAGACAGCGGCGTGAGCAGTCCCGGCCCGCCCAGCTCGGAGGCATCGGAGCAGAAACATTCGGGCGAAGAGGAGGAAGAAGAAGAAGACGCGGACGAGGAGGACGACAGAGGCAGCGACAATCTCTCGTACATGGACCGCGTCGTCATGGAGGTGGTCGAGTCCGAGACCGTCTACGTCCGCGACTTGCAGCAGGTCGTCGAGGTAATGCGCATTTTTGATTTATTTCTCCCATCCGTTTTCGTCGCTTTAGCCGCGTGAAAGAACAAAAGAAAATTTTTTGTTTCTTCTTTTTGTTTTTCACACCATGTACAACAACAATCATAATCATCGTCATAATAATAATTATGCGAAAGGGTGGCTGGGCTGGCTGGGTACTGGGTAGGGGGTTTGGACGATGCGGCCATCCGGCCGGAAGTGAGGAACGTGACTTTGCATGGCGCTCACATGAGCGCACGCATATACAAACATTTAGATGAAATATGAGCGCTAAGCGAGGAAAGAAGAGAGAGCGGCCATTTTTCAAACATTCGTCGAGTGGAATATGAGCCCTGGGGGTTTGAGCGAGAAACAAAAACAAAAAGGAGCGAAGAAATGAAGAAGAAAAAGTTGAGATTCTCCAGCCGTGGTAGTTTGAGATGCTATGGTGAGCCTCCAGTCTGGTTGATGAAGCCATTTGGCTCCAAGCTTTTAAAAAATTAGAAATGTGGCTACCACTTTTTTTCTTCTTCGTTCCTCCTCCAGCCGTAGAGTCTCATCTTTTTCTTCTCTTATTTTTTGGTGGGCTTTCTCTTTGGTCAGATTCTTCATTTCTTACTCTGCCTCATTTTCTACCCGGCTGCCGACTTTGAACATGAAAAGAAAATAATAATAAATAAATAAAAAAAGAAGAAAAAAAGAGTTGATATAGTCGATGGCAGAAGAGAGAAAATACCTTTTGAGAAAAGAAGAAAGAAGACCTCTTTTATTCTTGTGCTAGGCTGTGGCCCCGTATTTGGTGATGTATCTCGTCTTTTGTGTGAGCAGCAGCACACACATATGTCCTTATAGAGAAGAGAGTTAGACTTACTTAAGGTACGGGTCAGACATTGAGGCAGAGATCTATTCCATCATCATTATTATTCATGACGAGAAATGCCACGCAGTGGATAAAGCCAAGCTGCAGGACTCGCAGGGGAAAAAAAATAAAAGATTGTCTTGACTCAACCCCGTCCGTCCCCATATACATCTGGCTGTTGTTTGGTCGTCGTCGTCGTCGCCACTGCTGCCTCTTTCCAGCTACTACTACTTCACTTAACTTTTTTCTTCTTCTTCTTCTGAAGAAAAGCTCTAAAGAACGGGGCATAGAGAGGATGCATTGATCATTTATTCATCGTCTTTCCTCCTTTCTCCACTCTCTCCCTCGCCATCTCCCGTTCGTTCTCATATCAACACCCAACCCGACGATTCCTCTTTCCCGCAGGAATGAAGTCTCGGGGTTCGTTGGACTCGTTCGCCCTCCAACCCCCATGCCAGCCCATTCCATCGACAAAACAAACGACTCACGAAAAAAGAATTTCAGTTTTTTTTTCCTAAGGTTTTCCAAGGGTGCGGGGGGGTTAAGTTGAGAGAGAAAATGCAGAGAGAGATGCTTTTGTGTGTACCTCTTTTGTAGTAGTTGTTGTTGTAAGAAGGAAAGGGCCCAACCCTTGCCGGTGGCGAGAAGTGAGTCGATGATTCAGGTGAGAGACTCTGCCGTGTGTGGGCCAGCCATTTTCTTTCTCTCTCGTCTGCCGGTTGGTGAACGAACGGAAAGTACAAGACGCGTAACATGTCGTAAATCGCTCACGTCTCGTCTTTTTTTTTGAGGGGGGGAATTTCTCGACACGTCCCAATAATAATGAATCATGTACTACTTCTTTTACTTCTTGTGTTGTTTCTTGTCCTGGGAAAAACCTCCCCCCCCCCCTCTATTGTCGAAACGATGTGATGGGGCGCGACAAGGAGAAAAAAGAGAATTATGACCAGAGGGTCTAAATAATGGAGAAACAAATGGGTAGCTACTTTACAAGGGAGATGCGAGATTGATGACTCGACTCGGGGCGGCTCATCATTTCCATCTCTTTTATTTCTTTTCTTTTTCTTTTATTTTGTTGACGACTTGTCTTGAATGTTCTTGTGTTCGTTTCTCGTTTCCCAGGGTTATTTGTATTTTTGGCGGGACGAAGGGGAGCGAGCGCCGCTGAGTCCCGAACAGGCGGTCGCCCTTTTCGGCAACGTGGACGACATTTACCGTTTCAACAGCCAATTCCTGACGCAACTGCAGTCGTGCGGGCTCGATCCCGTCGAAGTGGCCCGCTGCTTCGTTCGCAACAATTCCGGCTTCACCATCTACACCGACTACTGCACCAACTACCCCAGGTGGGCTCTCACATTGTCTTTATTTTCTCCTTTCCTCTTCATTGTCCGTCTGGATGAAAAAACTAGCCACCATAACCATAACTAATGCAATCCAGCTTGGCATCTCTTCTCTCTCTATATACCTGCCCAGTTCTCAGCCACCCACCACACATGATAACAAATCACCCATCCATCCAATCCATCAATTCAAATTTTCTCGATTTATTTTCCTTTGGTTCCCCCCCCCCCCCCCCTCTCTGCTCAGTTGCTCAGGACGACGCCCCATTTTCTCTCCTCCTTCTTGACACGATGGACTGAATTTTTTTATTTTCTTGTTTAATTTTTGATTCAAATTAGGAAAGTGTCGGTGCTGACAGATTTGATGAGGAACGAGGCGGCCAGCCGGGCGTGTCGCGAGAGGCAGACGCAATTGCAGCACACGCTGCCGCTCGGCTCCTACCTGCTCAAACCGGTCCAGCGCATCCTCAAGTACCACCTGCTGCTGCAGAACATTGTCAAGCACTGCGACCGATCGCAGACGCCCGGCTACACGGACATCATCGTGGCCCTGTCGGCCATGACGGGCATCGCTCACCACATCAACGACATGAAGCGAAAGCACGAACACGCCGTCAGAGTCCAGGAGGTGCAGAGTCTTTTGGACGGCTGGCCGGGCGAGGACCTGACCACCTACGGCGAACTGGTGGCCGAGGGCTCGTTCCGCATGTACGGAGCCAAGGCGCCCCGCCACGTTTTCTTGCTGGATCGCATGTTGCTCATCGTCAAGCGAAAGGAGGACGGCACTTTGGGCTACAAAGTTCACATCATGGTATGTGCATTCGGATGCCAGTGCCCAGTGCCAGCTAGCCGGGCAGCTGTGGTCCCGAATTTTTTGGCCAGACTCGACATGATTATCATACCCGTTTATCTCCTTTGCAGTGTTCCAATCTCATGCTGATTGAGAGTGTTCCCGGCGAGCCGCTTAGTTTTCACGTCATCCCGTTTGACAACCCGCGCCAGCAGTACACCCTCGAGGTATGTTAATGAGAATGAGAATGAAATATATGGCCAACAAAAATGAAAAACAACAAGAAAAGCAAAAAAATTCGGTGCAATTTAGTCCAATCTCGGTTCTTTTCTTTCTCTTTTATTTTCAATTTTGTTGTTTGTTTGTTTGATTATTAACGACCACCCAAGGAAATATGCAAATAGCGTAGCAACCAACGCAAAAAAGGCCTTGTACGGTCCAGTCAATTCACCATTTGTCATTGACATTGTTGTTGTTGTTTTTTGGTTTTGGAAAAACAGGCAAGGAATCTGGAACAGAAAAGGGAATGGGCGCTGCAATTGAAGCGTGTCATCCTGGAGAACTACGACGCCGTCATTCCACTCCACGCCCGCCAATTGGTCCTGCAGTTGGGTCAGGACCAGCGCTGCAACCAGGAGCGGCCGGCTAGCAACAGCAGCAGCCACGGCTACGACCGAGGAGACTACGCTTACAGCGCCACCTCGTCTGGCAGCGGATCCTCATCGGCCGCTCACCACCACGTCAAGAGGCACCAACACTCGGCTCCCGAATACCTGGAGAGGCGCAAACACTCGACCGCCGGCCTCACGGCCAAAGGTCGCAGCCGCAAGGGTCGAAAATTGAGCCACGACGGATCCAGTCCGCGTGAAGTGAGTCTCTCGTTTCCGGCATTTTTAATTTAATTTTATTCTCTTTATTTTACTTTTTTTAAAATTATTTCCAACAGTCGCCGCTCATCCCGCGACGATTGCGCAGGAGTTTGGACTCGCGCGACAGGAGCGTCAGTCAGGACAGGAGCGACGTCGATCACGAGCGCAAGTGCAGTACGCACAGCTGTCCGTCGGCGGCCGAAGCGGCTAAAAATAAGGTACTTGCTAATTAAATTAAAAAACACTGGCTCTTTTTCATCCCCTCGTCAACATTTCAGGTGCGGAAATTTGGAGCGTGGCGGCGTCGGTCTGAACCTTGTCGGGAAACGAGTCAGGTTGTGAGCCAGAGTGAAGCGGAACCAACGAGTTGTACAAATGCTGGGAGCGGCGGCCTCAGCAGCAGCGCCGTCAACGGCAAGATGCGTGACGAACAACTGCGGGAATCGAGCGGGGCGCTTCAAGTTGAAATTGCCGGTCCGTCCTCGTCCAGGGCGGTGGCGGCGGCGGCAGTCGACCCGGAACCGCTCATGCTCCTCTCACCGCCACCGCAACAATTGCAACAATTGCAACAACTGCAACAACTGCAACCGCAGCGGATAGTGCCCGAGAGCCTGGAACGCATCGTCGAGCAACTAGTGCTGCAGAATGTGGAAATCCAACGGATCCTGCAGCGCAAGAAGCGGAGGGCGGCCGAGCGCCAGCCGTCGTCGTCGTCGTCGTCGTCGCGTCCCTACGTCGTCCGCTCCGAGTCGACGACGCTGGACGAGGGCATCTACGACACGCTCCTCTCGCCTTCGGGACCCGGCAGCATGATGGAAGCGGTCGGAGGCGTTTTGTCAGACATTGACGGCGACTACGTCACGATCCGGGCCGAGGGCGGAGGAGTAGGAGGCGGACACTTTAGCCGCTGCCATTTGCGCCGCTCGCTGGGCAACAAGACGCCAGAAAGTATGGCCGACTCGTCTCAGTTGGCCGGCCTTTCCAACGCCTTTTCCTGCCAGCAGCAGCTGCAAAAGGCCACCCTCAGCCGCTCGCTGTCGTGTCCAGCACGTGGCCAGCAGGCCGTTCGAGTGGCCAAGAAATCGGAAGCCTCGATCGCCGAGAGCGGCGCCACCGCCGCCTCGCTGGCCACAGTCGGCGGCCGCATCCAGAAGCTCTTGAACCACATTGGCTCGCCGGATCACTGGTCCAACTGGATCCGTTCCTTGTCGCCACCGCAGCGGAGGACTTCGACCGACTTGCAGTCCGTCGAGCCGGATGCCAGCAGCACCAGCCGGAGTCGCTCGAGGAGGGAACCCATCGACTTGGACGTCGATCCCTTGAACATATCGACCAGCCCTTGTGTGCCTTCCGTCTGGCTCCAGATGCAGAGCGAACATTTGGCGGAGCCGGGCAAGAAATCCGGTTCACTCCCTCGCAGTTTCCAGGTTGGTGATGGACGATGGCTGCCCCTGCCCCTCAACAACTCAAATAATAACCAAACGTCAACCTCTTTTGTTTTGTTTTGTAGACTCCACCGGATGTCAAGTCTCGTTGGATGGATCGACCAGTCACCATCGCATCCGATCGTCCGGCTCCCATCGACCTTCAGACGGACGCCCTCGAGCTCTACATCCGCTCACAGACAGAGCGGCCGTCTGATCAGACGGATCAGCATTCGACCACCGAAGGGTAAAACATTTGATCTTTTTAGCTCCTCCCCCGTTGAGATTAATTTCCGTTTCTCCTTTTTTTGTGGTTTAGATTCGACGACAGTTTGACCGACATTCCCAGTACGCCTCGCGTCAGCACGGACAACATCCACGTCCATCCGGATTACAAAATCTACCGCAGGAGCGCCTCCAAGTCGTCGCTGAAGACGGTCTTGTCTTCCGTGTCCTCTAAGCTCCGCTCGGGCTCTGAGCACTTTTGGGGGTCGCTCTTCAGTCTGAGCCACGACGACAGCGGCACGGCTTCCTCGTCGTCGGCCGGCCGGCAGCACAGCAAAGTCGTCCACTACCTGGCCAGCCGCTACGCCCATTTGCTGAGACAGCGTCACAACAGCCTGCAGCACAACGGAAACAGTCCGGCCGCGGCCGCTCACAGCGCCGCCGTGGGCGCCCGCATCGCCAACTTGTCTGATTCGACTGATTACGTCATCCCCAAGTACAGCTGCTCACCCGCAACGCCTGTAAGTCGATCCACTCTTGTCCAGTTTTCCACATTTTTATTAATTCAATTTCCCATCATCTTTTGACATCCGATTGCAACAGAGTTGTTATTCGACGTCGCGCTCGGACCTGTCGTCCTCCAAGTCGACGGCCTCGCTGGCCTCGAAAACGACGTGGTACGGGACGCTTGAGTCTACGAGGGACGCGGCCATGCAGATGATGATGATGGACTCTGACGATTCCGACAGCGACCAAGAGGACGACGAGGATTCGGCGACGGGCATGGACGGCTTCTTTTACGAGCGAGCCTTTGAAGCTGTCGAGCAACTGCTGGACGGGGCCGCCGCCGACTGGTGCCGCGACAGCGCCATCTTTAGCGATCGGGACGAGACGGGCAGCGTGACGGAGTCGATTGTCGTCAAAACGAAACCGCCGCCACCTCCTGTCGCCTCCAAATCGCACCGAGGAGTCCACAACCAACAGCAGCAGCAGCACAGTCGCCATCGCGGGATGGCCATCCTGGATCGGATGCGATCGCTGGAGGAGAATGGCGGCAGCGTTCGTTCCGGCGGCAAGGAAGTGTCGGCCAGCGCTTCACTGGAAAATCTGAAATCCATCAGCCAGCGTCGTATGGAGCTGATTCAGGCCGTTTCGTCGGCTGCCAAGACGCCGGGCGACGAGAGCGAGACGAGTTCCCAGCATTCGACATCCACCGTCAACACGGTGGTGGAAGTGCATCCAGCCGGCGGCGGCTTCTCTGACGATCTCGTCGACTCGCATTCGCCCGTTCATCAGCGTCGAACTGGCGCCGCCGTCGTCATGGTCCGCTCTCAGCCGAGGAAAGGGCCCGACTCTCTTTCTCCGACGGCCTCTTCTTCTTCGTCGTCGTCGGCATCCGCCGTTCCCTTGCCCAAGGGTTGGGTGAAGCATATTATCGGGAAATTGCAAGGTGACGCGAAATAGCTTTAATTTTCTGGTTTCGTTTCTTCTTCTTAGTGAAAAAAAGGAGAGAAGAATGAAAATGACTAACTCGTTGCTTCCTTTAACTTGATAATAAGCCCCGTGCAATCCTTCACCAACAGTTTTTCTTCTTTTCGTTGAAAACAAATTTTTTTTTTACCTCAGCGACGAACTCGTTGTCCTCCTCCTCCTCTGTCTTTGACTTGATGATCACCAAGTCGAATGCCCAGTGGAAAGACACACTGCGCAATTCCTTTGCAAATCGACACGTTAAAACGATTTCCCTTGCCAAAACGAAAGCAAAAAGAAAAAACATGATTCCCTTTTTCGTTTGTTTTTTTAAATCTCGCCAGAGCACTTGTTCCCGCCTCGTCAAGAAGCGGAGGACATGTCGCAACAACGATAGACGAGCGCAAATTTACATATTAAAAAAAAAGAGTAACCCGCACAAAAAAAAAGTTAAACATAATAATAACAAATTACATTTGACGGGTATGTTTAGTAAAAAGAAAAACCTCGCCCCTTATCGATCAAACTAATTAACATTATTACACCAACTCGGTTATTTAACACTCTCGTTCCCCGATTTTTTTGTTTCAAACTTTCCGTACTCCCACACACATACACTTTGCTTTACGAATCGTTTCACATTTGTATATAATACCCGACCTAGTCAGTTACAAGCAATACAAGTTTCTATCTATCTATACGGATGTTTTGACAATTTCCAAAAGTTTATTTACAGAGTTAAGCGGATAATTCTCGTACGTATAACACCTGCTTCAGAATTGCCCGTGTGGACACACGATAAAACGGAGTGGAAATAACAAGGGGCATTTTCCGGGTCGCAGGAGACGGTAGGTAATGAAGGTATTAAAGCATCTGATTCGACACACGAACTAGTTGTGGTAGATTTTGACTAGGCAGCTGGAAATGACTTTCATGTAGCGCTCCCATACGAGAGCTGTCGCCGAATCGCTGTGCATCAGGGCAGCAAAAATAGTGGAAAGAATGAGTTAAACGAAAAAAAATTACATTTGACATTCTGACCAAACATTCGTAACAAGATACTTTACCTTTTAAACAATTGAACTCCGGCTGGTGTGTAGTAGTCGAGGAACAGTCTCAAATCCCTTGATGTCCACCTGGCCTGCCTCAGAGGCTCGACGCAGCGCTCCACCAAGTCCACAAAGAGGGATCGCAGTTCTCTCGATCTATTGAGATTGCCGGCCAAGGACACGAGTGAACGTGAATGCGTCTTGAAAGAGGATTCCATGTCGGCGTAAATCTTATCCGTCAGCCGTCCCTTAAGCGGATGGAATGGTTAGTTTCACACGTCCTGACATGAAACCGAATGAACACGGGAGATTATCACCTTGAGCTGAGAGCAAACGAGATGCTTGTGCTCTTTTTCTTTGTCGAGGAGTATGCGCACCTCTCTCAGGTCGTGCAGGAATCCCCTGTCGACATCGAGATCCGTTTCGATTTCCGTTTCCGTTTCCAACTGATTCCTAACTAAAGTCGCGTGACACGAAGCAGTCGAGGACCAGTGAACGATCATCTGATGAGCACAATGGTAGAAATCTCCAAAATTCAAGTACTGAAGTTTTCTTTTGTTGGTTTCGAAACGGTTGACGGCCACAAAGACCACTGCAGCATATTTCCTAGAAAAACGACAGGCATTTCGTCCGATGAATCATGCAATTTTAATAACGACAACGGTCTAAAGACAGACGGGGAAACTTACTTCGACAGTTCAGCAGAGAGAAGAAAGTTATGTTGGATATTGTGCACTATGTGACCTGGCATCTCTTCGACAAGCTTGTGGATACGCTTGACATTGTCAAATTGCCTCCTGCAAGACCTGAGGAAATCAATCCATTGACGATGATTTAATAACAGAGGTACTGACCTATTAACTTGTTGTACCTTAGAGATATTGCTGTTTTTTCAGAAACCTAGGAAACATTTAGAAATCACATTACATTTTACCACACACACCGCAATGAACAGGCTTTCAACCTTCTCTTATCATTTTTAATGGCTCACCTCATCCAAATCTTTCCGATGTCTTGAGGAGAGCTTCTTCCCCAGGACCTCCCTTACAACTACATCATCCAATTCGTAATATCTAATGATTAAAAATGAGAATAAATTGCAAGTGAAATTGATAATGGAATTGACTAACCATCTAGATATACTTTTCAATGAGCAATTGCTGAGTGTCTGCCTCCATTTGAAATGTCCACTCTCCAGCGGCAGTTAATTTGAGTGGAGTGTGAAGTGTCTTTTCCAGCATGTGAAATGTTCGATAATGGTCTAGTACATCTGACATCAGGAGATCCATATTAGCCCCCCATTGCTGAAGTATTCCTCTTTGCTGTAAAATGTCGGCGGCCTCGTGAGAGGAATTGCCGTCGACCCAGAGTTGATCTAGAAATAATATATCCAATTATATGGTTGGGATTTTCAATTTGATAATGTTTTTAGTTGCTACATATTTCAGGGTCGATTATAGTGGAATTGCCTACAAATACGTCAACGCTGCATTCCATGTTAACGTAATCGGAAGTGCTCAATGAAAATTGTGCCGTAAAGGGATTTAGACAGACAAATAGAAACAACAATCTGAAAACAACAATGAATAGCAAGCAGACTACGGTCAGATAGCCAAAGGCAAAGCTACGATCGATACTTTCATAGACGGTGTTCGATATCGCCGCTAGGCGGATCAAATTTTGAAATTTAAGCAAAACAAAATTTCATTTCCGGAATCCGGACTAATTCGCGATTACTGATTACGTGATTCAAGCACATGAGTTTTACTGGGAAATCAAATTTATATCCTTCCAGTTATTACTCATTTACTAGACCTTTATTCTAGGTCATGTGAATTATTTTTCCTCCTACTGGTTAACTGGATTCATGTCAAGAAACTAAAAATTAAGTTAGCCAGATTCATACAGTGTTCTCTGTAAAAATATTACATTTAATATTTTATAAAAGTAAATTTGAAATAAATATGCAAATTAGATGTTGCCAGACTTTCTTTATTTAAAGCAGACGAACCTCTTTAATAGAGAATTGTGAATTGAAATTTTTCGAGTTTTACGGCTTTTTCCTGACTTTTTCCTCGTGGTGCGTGACCATAAGGATTTTAAAGAAAAAAAAACTTATTATTCTCATTTTTCTCAAATCTCAACAAATTTTTTTTTCCATCTGGCAACTAGAGGTCTAGAGCAGACGATATCACAACACTTTAGAATTGAAAGAACACGTTCCGACTCCACGTTAACAACTTGTTACTTGCAAATTAAACCTTTTTGAAAAAAATTGTGTATAGGCCTACCAATTAGCAAAAGGTGCATGATAGAATAAACTGTTGCTTGAATCTCTGGCTCAGATTCAACATGGACTTGTAAGTTAAAAATTTCTGATTTCAGTAAGCGAAATAAACCCTCCTTACCAGCCATAACTGCCATTACATTAACTTATTGCCCAACCTTATTCCATTTTGTTTTGTCATAGACCGGATGGAGAACATTTTTTTGGATCACACTTGGGTAAAAGTCTATTTTACCCGACCAACTTCTTACTTTACTTTACTTATCTAATTCACTTTACTTTACTTAATCTAGAAAAGTAACTAAGCGGGAATGAGCCCGAGCGTAGCGAGGAAATACAGGGGTTTTGGGTGGGTATAATAAAGTATAATAAAGCATCAAACCATACTTCATTATACTTTACTATACTATAACCAAAAACAACTATATTTTTACGGTATGCTCGGGCTTATTCCCGCTTAGTTACTTATCTAGATTAAGTAAAGCAAAGTGAATTAGATAGGTAAAGTAAAAATACCACTTACTTTATTTACTTAAAGGTAATCCAATTGCCGCAATACAAAACGAACTTAACAGCACAACTCTATGTCCCTTATTAAGGAATCAACATGATTTCTTCGTAAAAGCAAATCCCAAATTCTGCAGTTAAGATGGCGAGTTTTTGGTTTCACGAACAATCTGTGATACACTTCTGAGTCGTTATTAGCTACAAAAAGTCTAGTCAAAATACGCCCGTCTAATTCCTGAGATGTTGCACTACCACCGTCAAAAATCAAACTAATTCAGGTGTCGTCTGCTACGGAAATTCTCAGACGTTGCATGCATCACAATTTGAGCCATACTTATACTTTGAATATTAAAATTTTATTTGATAAGTTTTCCACGCAACACATGATAAACTTAAATATGAAAGTAAATTTTTTATCAATGTGCAGTGTTTGGCAATGAATCGCAGTAAAAATGTTTTTTTTTGTGGGGGGGAGACCCCCCAACCCCCCCTTTTTTTTATTTTTATCCAGATTGTCCCCCAAAAGCCCACCATTTCAACTTACGCTTTTTACGCTAAATGATTTGTTAACGAAAACAGCCAACAAACATCGAAATTTTTCAGCCATATTATACTTATTATAACCTAACCTAACCTTACCTAACCTAACCTAACCTAACCTAACCTACTATACTTTACTTTATCTTATAAGTATACATGAAACGTCAAAATCATAATAAAGTAAAGTAAAGTAAAGTATCTTCATCATGATATAATATAGTATAGTTCCATGACCTTTATATGAATAATAAAGTATAGTAATATAAAGTAACAACTTGATTGCCACTTACAAGTTGTTATTAATACAGTAAAGTTTATAATGATTTGATGCTACTTTCATCGATCGTGGAATTGAACCACCAACCATTAAGTTAGAATTCTAGTGCTATGCCACAGCGCTAATCGACACTTCCTCGATTCGCAAAATGTTTTAATAACATTTACAGTTATATCATAATAAAGTGAACTGTAATAATTTGAATAAAGCTGTATTTATATGGCACAATGAACTTCATAATAAAGTAGGATAAAATAATATAACGTTAAAATAAAAAGTAAAGTAAATCTTGATTGACCCTTACTTTAAAATAAAAAAAAATGTAATTTATATATTTCACCTGATCTCGGATTTGAACCACTGAGCCATGAATTTGTATTCTAGTGCTATATCACAGTGCTAATCGACATTGCTTCGATGTGAAAATAAATAAAATAAATAATATTTCACTATTATGTATTAATTATGAATTTTTGGCAACAGTGTTTTAATAATATTGACAGGATGCCAGTCTGCTACACGGTAGGGAACAGAGAGGTTGTACGTGAAATTTCTCGTATTTAAGTAAAGTGAAGTAAAGTAAAGTGAAGCGAAGTGAAGTAAAGTGTAAATTAAGTGAGTGTGTAGTAATAATTGAGAATTAAGGAAAAAATTAAGTATAATAAAGTAAAAATAAAGTAGAATTAAGTAAGGTTTTGGTCGGCTAAAATAGACTTTAACCCACACTTGGAACAGGAAATGCTAGATAGATGATTTCTACTTTTAGCTTTCCAATTTTGGTGAACAGCATTATTCTCTTTCCGCTAGTCAATCAACTGTGATCCAGTGTTCCACATTTTACCTCTCAGGTGTGTGATCCAAACTTAAATTTATGCAACCATAATGACTCGCTACTGACAAGTATTTTTTTTTTACTGAAAAACACATATGGGCATATGGCCCATGTTCCCTATTTAGAACAATTTGCGTGGTGAAGAATGTGATTTGGTAATTTGATTTAAGAACTTTCAAGTGATAACTGGGCCCTCTTCTATCACATTGCCCTGTTCCCATTGTTATATTATAAGCCTGTGGTTAGTATTGTAATCATTTTCTCACTGTAATAACTAGGTTGAGTGGGCTCTAGTCCAACAGTCTAGTCGTTTATTTGGTTTTCATCTTCTGCATCTTTGTCGATTTCAGAGCACACCAGAGACTTGGGTTTCAGCAGTTTGTGAAAGTAAAGCGACTGTTGTTAAGAAAAAGAAGCTTAAGTTACACAATTCACATGTTGTTCAACTTGCTTACAGGTGCCCAAAATGTGAATTGCAAGAAGTCTGTAACTACCCAACACGCGGTCGCTGGGCACTCGCTATTAAGAGGAACTACGCAACCTTCCCCGTCAGTTGCAGACCCCCAAGATCTTCTGGCCGTTCCTTGAATCCCACGATGAAAAGCAAGTCCTCGACTCTTATCAGATCACCAAGGAACCCATGGACTTTGGTAGAGACCGATTGCAGAGAGACATCATCAATGGCTTTTAGAGTTTATTACCGACATTATCGCATCTGACTTTGCTAGCACTTGGTACAATCTTTTGGTGTGGGGGAAAATAAAGGTAGCAAGCAGCCCATTGGACATAATGCATGTTGATATAAGACTGCTGAGACCAATTTTAGAAATGAAAATACAAACAAAAAAAGATATATAGAATTGTGTTATATTGTCCCACCTCCACCCACAATTCCACCACATTTTACAGTCACATACAAACATACATACATACACTTAGGTTAACCCGTTGGCTGCCACGCCATACAACCCGTAGGTTGCTCTCTACTACTCTACGCGCCACGTCTGAAGGATCCATGACCAAGTGGGACTTGCCATTGCTGACAAGTCCGTGCTGACAAGGGGGGGACTGTGGTGCATTGCCTAAAAGGCTTGCCTTGCGGCAAATTTTGGGCTTGGCGACTCTCCGACCCCGCGGTTTGTAAACCACGAGACCGAACAACGCGGCCCGTGCAGGGGAGAAAAAGGTGTGGCAGCCAACGGGTTAACACAAACAAGCAAACATTACCAAAAAACAAATGATGATTCGCGCTGACAATTGGAGATACCGGCGACGTTTTGGTGTCCATCTTCTCGACGTCTCTTCTGCATTAGCTGAATAAAGACAAAAGAATTCTTATTAAGTGACATGCCGATAAAAGTTACATAATACATATAGGCACATTGATCTGGTTTTTCAGCTCAAAGATTTAAAGTTGAGATTTTCAAAACTTAAAAACAAGCTTGCAATATTAAGAACTATACACAGAACAAAGCTCACTTGCTAGTCTTTTTAAAAAAAATCCGGAAGTATACCGGAAGTAACCACAGCGCCTCAACCATTGAGCTGTCGTCAAATTAAACCACATATTCGTGATCTCCATGAAATTTGGGGTCGAATAGGTGTGATTTAAACGAAATCCAAAATTTGGCCAAAATCGAGAATTTTCCTGAACTATAGTTCAGGAAAATTTTCAAAACCGGAAGTACGAAAACGCACAAATAAAAACATGAACTTTACCACATATTTTACGAGGATCACGAATATGTGGTTCTTTTGTGCGTCAGATCAATATTTACTAAACTACTGACAGAAATAAGTAAACCGGAAGTAGAAAAAAAACACATTATTTAAAAATCTAACAAGTGAGCTTTGTTGGGGGAATAGTTATCGTCATTTTTCACTAAAAAATTACCACCAAAAACGGTCGATAAAGGTTTAAAGAGATGTTCAAAGTAACTGAAACTGACTGTTTTGACAGCTGCAAATTTTCAAAAAGCCATCTAGCGTTAGAAAAAAGAAACGTCTAAGTAAAACTTCGTTGGCGCGTAAGAAGGGCCTGTTTTGGAAACTAGACAGAGTCTAACGCAACTAAAGACTATTGGTAGATAACCTACGAAAATAATTCAATTGATGGGTACCTGGGCATAATCCCGTGGTGAATGATGACAAGTGTGTCACAGCGGGAGGAAGCGAACACTGAAGTGATCAAACTCGTCAATGATGTAAGGAAGTACGAAGCAGTGAAGCTAGATGAGCGGACGTTGGGAAGAAAAGGATGGAGAAGAACGTTGGTGGAAGTCCCTCCCGAGGTCCCTCCTACATTTAATCGTTATTTAACGAAGGCCAGAACAAGCTACAGATATCCTGCGTCATCTGTAAAAAAAAAATTTATTACATTAATGAAAATGTAATAATTAATAAAGCATATCAATCTTTACCTTTTCTACGAGCACACTGTTCATGATGAAAAAACCGTAAAAATGGAATTCACAATGATGTACCAACAGCATTACTCCTCTGGTTGAAATCAATTTCCTGCTGTTAAAGAAAGTGTCATGAAGTATTGCAGTAATA
This sequence comes from Daphnia pulex, assembly GCF_021134715.1. Lineage (NCBI taxonomy): Eukaryota > Metazoa > Arthropoda > Branchiopoda > Diplostraca > Daphniidae > Daphnia > Daphnia pulex. Next base: position 23,866 of record NC_060018.1, on the reverse strand, counting down.
TGGTGAAAGGTGATATTGATGCTTAATTACTTTCATCATTGGGGCTGACAAATTCAGTAAGGCTGACTTTTTTCACACAGATCAGTACACGCACATTGCAGGTATTCACTTCAAACTCTTCATGTCACTGAAGCTGAAACTCTAAGTAGCAATGGAATAAGGAAAATTATCTACATTACTTACAAATTTACACAAATTTACCTATGAAAAATAAAACTCTACCTATCTCACAGCTGGGTTGCCTTCTAAACGAGTGTAGAAACAGCCATAACAACAAACGTGCTGCCACAGGTTACACAACCAAAATTGCAAGATTCAGAAAATATCCTATGGTTCACGAGCAAGAATACCTACATTACATAAAAATCTGAATTATAATGGTTTTAGTCTTAATGCTTCATTGTTCTAGTGTGGTAGTAGTAAAGGGAAAAATACCTTATCTCTGCACATTGTCTAATTCCACCATATGCTTCAAATATGAGTTTTAGGCTTTTGACAGCACAAGGAGCTAATGGATGGAAGGTGACTAAGTAAACTTTTTGGAGTGACTGACAGTATGCATCTAAAATTTTAAGAAATAAATGATTATAATATACAAAAAAAGGACACTAGATAAACCTACATATAACACGAAGTTAAATTCGGTATTTGAAATTACAGAAAAATACGTGTAAATTAGCAACAATTTATTTTGCCATGTTTCATGATGCAGGAACAACAATGGCGACAATGCGACATCTAGTAATGAGTTTTTGCACTGTATACGAATTTGAAGAATCAATTGGTTCGGTTCTATCAGCCATTCAATGGAAAGCTTCCCACAAAACCAATACTTCCTTAAACATGTTGGGGAATGAGGATCACAAAAATCAGATTCTTTTCGTTGTCAGATAGATAATTACAATTAGAGAACTATTTAGAAACCGGAAGTAAACAAGCTTCGTCTGGGCTAAATGCCCTACTAAATAGAATCTGGTTGGGAAACTTCGTCTGCTACTAAATTACACAGTACACATCACAATTCACAAGTTACTTCAAAAAATCAAACAAGATAAATTCAGATTCGGATATTGAGGTTTGTTTAACCGTTTATAAAAAACACAGCAATTAATGATTCTACTTCTGGACTAAATGTTTTCTGTTGTGACATTGGTGCTTGTGACAACAGAGATCAAATGGTACAATCCAGTAATGAAAGCTTTGTCTTCCAAAGGTAAATAGTTTCTATTTTCAAGGGTCCAGCATTTAAACAAACTACTGTTGCATTTTATATGTATCTCATTTCAGGTTAACTTTTTGCTGTCACATTGTAGTACATCTCCAAGATATTGCTGCCTTCCCCAGATCCAATTCTTTGCTGTTATCTATTTTTGGACAATTGGAAGACAATGCCACCATTCAAGAGGTTGTGGTGACCACCATTTGAGTACTAATTTACGACAACCTGAGATTGATTAAATTTACAGATAATAATACAATTAATATTACAGAAATCTTAGAAAAATTACCAACCTATTTAGTTAAGTGGTGATAAATATACCCTCTAATTACAAGTCGGCCCAGATGTTTAAACCCCCTTCCCACCATCAAACCGTGATATTATGTATGTACACTCTCTGTATGATGTTTTTAAAAATGTTTTTACCATTAAGAATTCTGTTACTGACTGACAGCACATCTAGACACCTCCCCTCCCTGTGATGGCATATGTAAACGGCCCCTCTGTCAAATCAGCATGTCACAATCACTTTCCATTCCAATTAGACCTAAGACCAAGCAAATTCTGGCGAGAAGACGCGAAAAAAAGCAACAAAACACAAAACAAAACTAACAGCTTTCTAAACTCAAACCACATACATAGTAACAAATAAAGAACACACTTAAAGAGTATACTAGAAATAAAAACAATGGGAAAATAACCACTGGCGTAAATTCGATTTTGTTCAAGTACTCCTTAAACCAGGGGAGACGATGGGCAACAGCATCAGCACATTAGATTAATATATCTGCAACTCGGTACACAACGGTACTGTAACACCGTTAGCAATTTTAGCTTTAACTTCAAACATCAACCAACAGCGGAAAGAACCTATGAAACAAATTAGATATAAAGCAACATCAACTTATTGTTGTAAATGTTCAAGAAGCTTCCCAATTTAGGCACTTGGCATGCAGCAAGTCGAAATGTTCTGATTTGGATGGAAACAGCTTCAAATTAACCTGGCTGACAGAACCTAAGACATGAAAGAAATGTTATGCATTGTCTAGCATACATAATCAGTAAAAATCTGTAGAATTCTAAGTATAGAATAGAGAGCAGTAAGCGATTAAATTTCTCTAAACAATAAGTTCAGATTAATTATCTGTGTGAAATAATCACAACTGGAGAGCTTACTGAAGACCAGAGACCTGAAAGAAATCTCGATTGTGGAGTATTCCGGTTTGCACCTATAAGTAGTAAGTAACAAGGATTAACTATATCACCACGTTAGGAGGAATGCAGTATCATATTGATACAGAAAGTACATACCAAATCCCAGCACTTCTCCACTTCTGAGGTAGGAACATTCTGACCATGATGGATATCTCTTTATCATCAGACATTCATGGAATGGATTCATTTTCATGGATAGAACCACACATTCATTGGACTGAACCATATTTCATCTCTATTGACAAAGAGCACTCCGGGAAAACAGTCAGCTGCAGATATCTGAAAATATATCTAGAATGCAAGAAGATTTATGGGCTAAACCATTTTAAGTTCATTTAAGCCAACACGAACAATCAAGACCAAAATAACATCGCTCATGAGAACCTCTGCTCTACATCCATTCTTAAGATATTTTTCAAGTTGGTCGAAAGATGTTATGGCACAATGCAATAACCCGATAGACAGCTACTCAAATGGTGCTAGTAATTATACACAAATTACCAAAAAGCCTAGAATGTGACCACAGACCCGAGAACATCACTAAAGCTACAGGTAACGACGCGACAGGCGGCCACCATTTTGAATAATTTAGCAGTAATTGTAGAGGAGTGGGCAGGGTTGCATGAATAGGACTAATAAGACAGAACCTCAAACTTCGGTTTTTCTCCTGTAATTGTAAAAATATAAATTCTTATAAGAAAACAAGCACGTAATTATAAATTATGAGTTATGAAAATTATGAGTTATGAGTTACAGACCAAAGAAATCGGCAAGGATTTCTTATAATTGAGGCGGAAGCGACGATGGCTGCCAAACTACAAGATCTTCGCTCAAGGATTACTCGATTCCACGTCATCTTATTAGAAAACAGATTAGGGGATGAAGTCAAGTGCAAATAAATCTTCTACAAAAGCATTTCCTGCCGATCACAGATAAAACGATCGACTAAGCTCAAAAGATGGAACCGAGCCTGATCAGCTGAGCCTGGTATCATTGCCTCGCTGTTGATCGTTTAGAAAGGGTAAATCTGAGATGATGTTCAGAAATACAAAAATATAGTTTTAGCTCCGCAGTAAGGTAATGATAATGAAAGGGTGATGACGATAAATGTAGTGAAATAATTTGACCTGGGATTGGGATTGAATAAAACTGAAATATGAACAGCAGTCCTTGACGAGTTGGGCAGGTTCATTGCCCTGCTTTGAAATTTGTGTGTACATAGTGATGTAAACAGGTGATGCCTTCTATATTTATTGGTCCTCCTAATCTGTAAATTAACAAATGAAAAATTTCCTAAAAGTTAAGAGAAACGAAGAATAACAGCAGTTATGATATACAAATTTTCATTAAGCAGTGGATGTGCATAAAAATTAACTGTTTCTTTCACAGTTATTGGGCATTTGGAGTAATTATCACAGTTATGATCAATCAGTTTCATCATTAGCATCCAACACTAAAATATGTCATGACGAAATGCATTTGTTCTCCAACCTAACAAAATGTAATCTTCAATAATACAATTACAGTTTGACTGTGTCCTCTCTACTTTACACAGTCTAAATACGACCATAAAATTAAAAAAAGTAATAAAAAGTTCAAAGTAATCTTAAGTAACACTTCTTTTAATGCCATTACAAAAGGTAAAACATTACTAACCAGTCCAACACCATTACACACCAACACCGAATTACAGCCGCGTGACAGACGTGCAGACGACAATAAAACATATTGAAGTTTTTTCGAATGTTAATGCAGCACCAGGCCACCAGCATAATCAATCAGTAACAAAATTAAAGTAGCTCAGTAACTTACGAAAATACACCCTAAAGATCAGCTTAAAACGAGAGACACGAATATTGGTTTAAAAAAATTATTTGACCAGAAGAAGTGTTTCAAAACTGAATTCAAAGAATTCGACATACGTGCCATCTACTCACAACTAGCGGCAACATGAAAAACATAGAATTTATCGCATCCTGTTCTCCTTGACCTGGGGAACAAGAATATCGGTTTTTTAAAGTGATCCGACCAGTAGAAATACTTTAAAATGCAATTTGAAAGTTTCGACATCAGCGCCATCTATTGGCAACCAGCGGCAACATGAAAAACCGATAATTTATCGAATCCTGCTCTCTTTGACCTGGGAAACAAGAATATCGGTTTTTTGAAGTGATCCACCCAGTAGAAATACGTTAAAATGCAATTGGAAAGTTTCGACATAAGCGCCATCTAAATCAGCGCCACCAAATGGCAAAATTTGGAACTAAACCCGATTTTGATCTCATCGTGCTCAGCGTGAAATGCTGATCAAGAATATATCCTCGATTGCCTGTTTCTGAGCATTTTTAGTAAGTCTGGAAAGCAGCGCCACCAAGTGGCAAGTGTTGGAACTAAACCCGATTTTGATCAAATCGTGCTCAGCGTGAAATGCTGATCAAGAAAATATCCTCGATTGCCTGTTTCTGAGCATTTTTAGTAAGTCTGGAAAGCAGCGCCACCAAGTGGCAAGTGTTGGAACTAAACCCGATTTTGATCTCATCGTGCTCAGCGTGAAATGCTGATCAAGAATATATCCTCGATTGCCTGTTTCTGAGCATTTTTAGTAAGTCTGGAAAGCAGCGCCACCAAGTGGCAAGTGTTGGAACTAAACCCGATTTTGATCAAATCGTGCTCAGCGTGAAATGCTGATCAAGAAAATATCCTCGATTGCCTGTTTCTGAGCATTTTTAGTAAGTCTGGAAAGCAGCGCCACCAAGTGGCAAGTGTTGGAACTAAACCCGATTTTGATCTCATCGTGCTCAGCGTGAAATGCTGATCAAGAATATATCCTCGATTGCCTGTTTCTGAGCATTTTTAGTAAGTCTGGAAAGCAGCGCCACCAAGTGGCAAGTGTTGGAACTAAACCCGATTTTGATCAAATCGTGCTCAGCGTGAAATGCTGATCAAGAATATATCCTCGATTGCCTGTTTCTGAGCATTTTTAGTAAGTCTGGAAAGCAGCGCCACCAAGTGGCAAGTGTTGGAACTAAACCCGATTTTGATCTCATCGTGCTCAGCGTGAAATGCTGATCAAGAATATATCCTCGATTGCCTGTTTCTGAGCATTTTTAGTAAGTCTGGAAAGCAGCGCCACCAAGTGGCAAGTGTTGGAACTAAACCCGATTTTGATCTCATCGTGCTCAGCGTGAAATGCTGATCAAGAATATATCCTCGATTGCCTGTTTCTGAGCATTTTTAGTAAGTCTGGAAAGCAGCGCCACCAAGTGGCAAGTGTTGGAACTAAACCCGATTTTGATCAAATCGTGCTCAGCGTGAAATGCTGATCAAGAATATATCCTCGATTGCCTGTTTCTGAGCATTTTTAGTAAGTCTGGAAAGCAGCGCCACCAAGTGGCAAGTGTTGGAACTAAACCCGATTTTGATCTCATCGTGCTCAGCGTGAAATGCTGATCAAGAATATATCCTCGATTGCCTGTTTCTGAGCATTTTTAGTAAGTCTGGAAAGCAGCGCCACCAAGTGGCAAGTGTTGGAACTAAACCCGATTTTGATCTCATCGTGCTCAGCGTGAAATGCTGATCAAGAATATATCCTCGATTGCCTGTTTCTGAGCATTTTTAGTAAGTCTGGAAAGCAGCGCCACCAAGTGGCAAGTGTTGGAACTAAACCCGATTTTGATCTCATCGTGCTCAGCGTGAAATGCTGATCAAGAATATATCCTCGATTGCCTGTTTCTGAGCATTTTTAGTAAGTCTGGAAAGCAGCGCCACCAAGTGGCAAGTGTTGGAACTAAACCCGATTTTGATCTCATCGTGCTCAGCGTGAAATGCTGATCAAGAATATATCCTCGATTGCCTGTTTCTGAGCATTTTTAGTAAGTCTGGAAAGCAGCGCCACCAAGTGGCAAGTGTTGGAACTAAACCCGATTTTGATCTCATCGTGCTCAGCGTGAAATGCTGATCAAGAATATATCCTCGATTGCCTGTTTCTGAGCATTTTTAGTAAGTCTGGAAAGCAGCGCCACCAAGTGGCAAGTGTTGGAACTAAACCCGATTTTGATCTCATCGTGCTCATCGTGCTCAGCGTGAAATGCTGATCAAGAATATATCCTCGATTGCCTGTTTCTGAGCATTTTTAGTAAGTCTGGAAAGCAGCGCCACCAAGTGGCAAGTGTTGGAACTAAACCCGATTTTGATCTCATCGTGCTCAGCGTGAAATGCTGATCAAGAATATATCCTCGATTGCCTGTTTCTGAGCATTTTTAGTAAGTCTGGAAAGCAGCGCCACCAAGTGGCAAGTGTTGGAACTAAACCCGATTTTGATCTCATCGTGCTCAGCGTGAAATGCTGATCAAGAATATATCCTCGATTGCCTGTTTCTGAGCATTTTTAGTAAGTCTGGAAAGCAGCGCCACCAAGTGGCAAGTGTTGGAACTAAACCCGATTTTGATCTCATCGTGCTCAGCGTGAAATGCTGATCAAGAATATATCCTCGATTGCCTGTTTCTGAGCATTTTTAGTAAGTCTGGAAAGCAGCGCCACCAAGTGGCAAGTGTTGGAACTAAACCCGATTTTGATCTCATCGTGCTCAGCGTGAAATGCTGATCAAGAATATATCCTCGATTGCCTGTTTCTGAGCATTTTTAGTAAGTCTGGAAAGCAGCGCCACCAAGTGGCAAGTGTTGGAACTAAACCCGATTTTGATCTCATCGTGCTCATCGTGCTCAGCGTGAAATGCTGATCAAGAATATATCCTCGATTGCCTGTTTCTGAGCATTTTTAGTAAGTCTGGAAAGCAGCGCCACCAAGTGGCAAGTGTTGGAACTAAACCCGATTTTGACCTCATCGTGCTCAGCGTGAAATGCTGATCAAGAATATATCCTCGATTGCCTGTTTCTGAGCATTTTTAGTAAGTCTGGAAAGCAGCGCCACCAAGTGGCAAGTGTTGGAACTAAACCCGATTTTGATCTCATCGTGCTCAGCGTGAAATGCTGATCAAGAATATATCCTCGATTGCCTGTTTCTGAGCATTTTTAGTAAGTCTGGAAAGCAGCGCCACCAGGTGGCAAGTGTTGGAACTAAACCCGATTTTGATCTCATCGTGCTCGATTGAAATGCTGATCAAGAATATATCCTCGATTGCCTGTTTCTGAGCATTTTTAGTAAGTCTGGAAAGCAGCGCCACCAAGTGGCAAGTGTTGGAACTAAACCCGATTTTGATCTCATCGTGCTCAGCGTGAAATGCTGATCAAGAATATATCCTCGATTGCCTGTTTCTGAGCATTTTTAGTAAGTCTGGAAAGCAGCGCCACCAAGTGGCAAGTGTTGGAACTAAACCCGATTTTGATCTCATCGTGCTCAGCGTGAAATGCTGATCAAGAATATATCCTCGATTGCCTGTTTCTGAGCATTTTTAGTAAGTCTGGAAAGCAGCGCCACCAAGTGGCAAGTGTTGGAACTAAACCCGATTTTGACCTCATCGTGCTCAGCGTGAAATGCTGATCAAGAATATATCCTCGATTGCCTGTTTCTGAGCATTTTTAGTAAGTCTGGAAAGCAGCGCCACCAAGTGGCAAGTGTTGGAACTAAACCCGATTTTGATCTCATCGTGCTCAGCGTGAAATGCTGATCAAGAATATATCCTCGATTGCCTGTTTCTGAGCATTTTTAGTAAGTCTGGAAAGCAGCGCCACCAAGTGGCAAGTGTTGGAACTAAACCCGATTTTGATCTCATCGTGCTCATCGTGCTCAGCGTGAAATGCTGATCAAGAATATATCCTCGATTGCCTGTTTCTGAGCATTTTTAGTAAGTCTGGAAAGCAGCGCCACCAAGTGGCAAGTGTTGGAACTAAACCCGATTTTGATCTCATCGTGCTCAGCGTGAAATGCTGATCAAGAATATATCCTCGATTGCCTGTTTCTGAGCATTTTTAGTAAGTCTGGAAAGCAGCGCCACCAAGTGGCAAGTGTTGGAACTAAACCCGATTTTGATCTCATCGTGCTCAGCGTGAAATGCTGATCAAGAATATATCCTCGATTGCCTGTTTCTGAGCATTTTTAGTAAGTCTGGAAAGCAGCGCCACCAAGTGGCAAGTGTTGGAACTAAACCCGATTTTGATCTCATCGTGCTCAGCGTGAAATGCTGATCAAGAATATATCCTCGATTGCCTGTTTCTGAGCATTTTTAGTAAGTCTGGAAAGCAGCGCCACCAAGTGGCAAGTGTTGGAACTAAACCCGATTTTGATCTCATCGTGCTCAGCGTGAAATGCTGATCAAGAATATATCCTCGATTGCCTGTTTCTGAGCATTTTTAGTAAGTCTGGAAAGCAGCGCCACCAAGTGGCAAGTGTTGGAACTAAACCCGATTTTGATCTCATCGTGCTCAGCGTGAAATGCTGATCAAGAATATATCCTCGATTGCCTGTTTCTGAGCATTTTTAGTAAGTCTGGAAAGCAGCGCCACCAAGTGGCAAGTGTTGGAACTAAACCCGATTTTGATCTCATCGTGCTCAGCGTGAAATGCTGATCAAGAATATATCCTCGATTGCCTGTTTCTGAGCATTTTTAGTAAGTCTGGAAAGCAGCGCCACCAAGTGGCAAGTGTTGGAACTAAACCCGATTTTGATCTCATCGTGCTCAGCGTGAAATGCTGATCAAGAATATATCCTCGATTGCCTGTTTCTGAGCATTTTTAGTAAGTCTGGAAAGCAGCGCCACCAAGTGGCAAGTGTTGGAACTAAACCCGATTTTGATCTCATCGTGCTCAGCGTGAAATGCTGATCAAGAATATATCCTCGATTGCCTGTTTCTGAGCATTTTTAGTAAGTCTGGAAAGCAGCGCCACCAAGTGGCAAGTGTTGGAACTAAACCCGATTTTGATCTCATCGTGCTCATCGTGCTCAGCGTGAAATGCTGATCAAGAATATATCCTCGATTGCCTGTTTCTGAGCATTTTTAGTAAGTCTGGAAAGCAGCGCCACCAAGTGGCAAGTGTTGGAACTAAACCCGATTTTGATCTCATCGTGCTCAGCGTGAAATGCTGATCAAGAATATATCCTCGATTGCCTGTTTCTGAGCATTTTTAGTAAGTCTGGAAAGCAGCGCCACCAAGTGGCAAGTGTTGGAACTAAACCCGATTTTGATCTCATCGTGCTCAGCGTGAAATGCTGATCAAGAATATATCCTCGATTGCCTGTTTCTGAGCATTTTTAGTAAGTCTGGAAAGCAGCGCCACCAAGTGGCAAGTGTTGGAACTAAACCCGATTTTGATCTCATCGTGCTCAGCGTGAAATGCTGATCAAGAATATATCCTCGATTGCCTGTTTCTGAGCATTTTTAGTAAGTCTGGAAAGCAGCGCCACCAAGTGGCAAGTGTTGGAACTAAACCCGATTTTGATCTCATCGTGCTCAGCGTGAAATGCTGATCAAGAATATATCCTCGATTGCCTGTTTCTGAGCATTTTTAGTAAGTCTGGAAAGCAGCGCCACCAAGTGGCAAGTGTTGGAACTAAACCCGATTTTGATCTCATCGTGCTCAGCGTGAAATGCTGATCAAGAATATATCCTCGATTGCCTGTTTCTGAGCATTTTTAGTAAGTCTGGAAAGCAGCGCCACCAAGTGGCAAGTGTTGGAACTAAACCCGATTTTGATCTCATCGTGCTCAGCGTGAAATGCTGATCAAGAATATATCCTCGATTGCCTGTTTCTGAGCATTTTTAGTAAGTCTGGAAAGCAGCGCCACCAAGTGGCAAGTGTTGGAACTAAACCCGATTTTGATCTCATCGTGCTCAGCGTGAAATGCTGATCAAGAATATATCCTCGATTGCCTGTTTCTGAGCATTTTTAGTAAGTCTGGAAAGCAGCGCCACCAAGTGGCAAGTGTTGGAACTAAACCCGATTTTGATCTCATCGTGCTCAGCGTGAAATGCTGATCAAGAATATATCCTCGATTGCCTGTTTCTGAGCATTTTTAGTAAGTCTGGAAAGCAGCGCCACCAAGTGGCAAGTGTTGGAACTAAACCCGATTTTGATCTCATCGTGCTCATCGTGCTCAGCGTGAAATGCTGATCAAGAATATATCCTCGATTGCCTGTTTCTGAGCATTTTTAGTAAGTCTGGAAAGCAGCGCCACCAAGTGGCAAGTGTTGGAACTAAACCCGATTTTGACCTCATCGTGCTCAGCGTGAAATGCTGATCAAGAATATATCCTCGATTGCCTGTTTCTGAGCATTTTTAGTAAGTCTGGAAAGCAGCGCCACCAAGTGGCAAGTGTTGGAACTAAACCCGATTTTGATCTCATCGTGCTCAGCGTGAAATGCTGATCAAGAATATATCCTCGATTGCCTGTTTCTGAGCATTTTTAGTAAGTCTGGAAAGCAGCGCCACCAAGTGGCAAGTGTTGGAACTAAACCCGATTTTGATCTCATCGTGCTCAGCGTGAAATGCTGATCAAGAATATATCCTCGATTGCCTGTTTCTGAGCATTTTTAGTAAGTCTGGAAAGCAGCGCCACCAAGTGGCAAGTGTTGGAACTAAACCCGATTTTGATCTCATCGTGCTCAGCGTGAAATGCTGATCAAGAATATATCCTCGATTGCCTGTTTCTGAGCATTTTTAGTAAGTCTGGAAAGCAGCGCCACCAAGTGGCAAGTGTTGGAACTAAACCCGATTTTGATCTCATCGTGCTCAGCGTGAAATGCTGATCAAGAATATATCCTCGATTGCCTGTTTCTGAGCATTTTTAGTAAGTCTGGAAAGCAGCGCCACCAAGTGGCAAGTGTTGGAACTAAACCCGATTTTGATCTCATCGTGCTCATCGTGCTCAGCGTGAAATGCTGATCAAGAATATATCCTCGATTGCCTGTTTCTGAGCATTTTTAGTAAGTCTGGAAAGCAGCGCCACCAAGTGGCAAGTGTTGGAACTAAACCCGATTTTGATCTCATCGTGCTCAGCGTGAAATGCTGATCAAGAATATATCCTCGATTGCCTGTTTCTGAGCATTTTTAGTAAGTCTGGAAAGCAGCGCCACCAAGTGGCAAGTGTTGGAACTAAACCCGATTTTGATCTCATCGTGCTCAGCGTGAAATGCTGATCAAGAATATATCCTCGATTGCCTGTTTCTGAGCATTTTTAGTAAGTCTGGAAAGCAGCGCCACCAAGTGGCAAGTGTTGGAACTAAACCCGATTTTGATCTCATCGTGCTCAGCGTGAAATGCTGATCAAGAATATATCCTCGATTGCCTGTTTCTGAGCATTTTTAGTAAGTCTGGAAAGCAGCGCCACCAAGTGGCAAGTGTTGGAACTAAACCCGATTTTGATCTCATCGTGCTCATCGTGCTCAGCGTGAAATGCTGATCAAGAATATATCCTCGATTGCCTGTTTCTGAGCATTTTTAGTAAGTCTGGAAAGCAGCGCCACCAAGTGGCAAGTGTTGGAACTAAACCCGATTTTGACCTCATCGTGCTCAGCGTGAAATGCTGATCAAGAATATATCCTCGATTGCCTGTTTCTGAGCATTTTTAGTAAGTCTGGAAAGCAGCGCCACCAAGTGGCAAGTGTTGGAACTAAACCCGATTTTGATCTCATCGTGCTCAGCGTGAAATGCTGATCAAGAATATATCCTCGATTGCCTGTTTCTGAGCATTTTTAGTAAGTCTGGAAAGCAGCGCCACCAAGTGGCAAGTGTTGGAACTAAACCCGATTTTGATCTCATCGTGCTCAGCGTGAAATGCTGATCAAGAATATATCCTCGATTGCCTGTTTCTGAGCATTTTTAGTAAGTCTGGAAAGCAGCGCCACCAAGTGGCAAGTGTTGGAACTAAACCCGATTTTGATCTCATCGTGCTCGATTGAAATGCTGATCAAGAATATATCCTCGATTGCCTGTTTCTGAGCATTTTAGTAAGTCTGGAAAGCAGCGCCACCAAGTGGCAAGTGTTGGAACTAAACCCGATTTTGATCTCATCGTGCTCAGCGTGAAATGCTGATCAAGAATATATCCTCGATTGCCTGTTTCTGAGCATTTTTAGTAAGTCTGGAAAGCAGCGCCACCAAGTGGCAAGTGTTGGAACTAAACCCGATTTTGATCTCATCGTGCTCAGCGTGAAATGCTGATCAAGAATATATCCTCGATTGCCTGTTTCTGAGCATTTTTAGTAAGTCTGGAAAGCAGCGCCACCAAGTGGCAAGTGTTGGAACTAAACCCGATTTTGATCTCATCGTGCTCGATTGAAATGCTGATCAAGAATATATCCTCGATTGCCTGTTTCTGAGCATTTTTAGTAAGTCTGGAAAGCAGCGCCACCAAGTGGCAAGTGTTGGAACTAAACCCGATTTTGATCTCATCGTGCTCAGCGTGAAATGCTGATCAAGAATATATCCTCGATTGCCTGTTTCTGAGCATTTTTAGTAAGTCTGGAAAGCAGCGCCACCAAGTGGCAAGTGTTGGAACTAAACCCGATTTTGATCTCATCGTGCTCAGCGTGAAATGCTGATCAAGAATATATCCTCGATTGCCTGTTTCTGAGCATTTTTAGTAAGTCTGGAAAGCAGCGCCACCAAGTGGCAAGTGTTGGAACTAAACCCGATTTTGATCTCATCGTGCTCAGCGTGAAATGCTGATCAAGAATATATCCTCGATTGCCTGTTTCTGAGCATTTTTAGTAAGTCTGGAAAGCAGCGCCACCAAGTGGCAAGTGTTGGAACTAAACCCGATTTTGATCTCATCGTGCTCAGCGTGAAATGCTGATCAAGAATATACCCTAGATTGCCTGTTTCTGAGTAGTAGAAGGGGTTTTTCTAAGTATTGAAAACAGCGCCACCTATTGGCAAGTTTGGAACTAAATTTTATTTTGGTCGCATCGTGTGGCAAAGTGGCCGTACGAGTTTTTACTTTCAAGTGTTTGAATCAGGTTTTGAGGGATACCAAGTGACCGTACAAGTTTTATTTTGCGAAATTCGAGTTCCTCGTGTCAAAACACGTCTTTTATGTCGTTTTGGTCAAAATCGGAAGAAGTTGATGTAACCTAACCTAACCTCTGGATTTTTTTTCCAAGTGAGACCCAAGGAAGTCCTGAAATTTGGAAAGTGAATATCTCGAGAACGGCTAATCGCAGCGACACCAGACAAACTTTATTCGATTCGAAATTAAAAACTGAACAAGAACATATGGTTGATCAGTCATCCACTTTCAGTGACGGAACTTGTGAAAATTTTGACTTTCAAGTGTTTGAATCGAGTTTTGAGGGATACCAAGTGGCCGTACGAGTTTTATTTTGCGAAATTCGAGATCCTCGTGTCAAAACACGTCTTTTATGTCGTTTTGGTCAAAATCGGAAGAAGTTGATGTAACCTAACCTAACCTCTGGATTTTTTTTCCAAGTGAGAACCAAGGAAGTCCTGAAATTTGGAAAGTGAATATCTCGAGAACGGCTAATCGCAGCGACACCAGACAAACTTTATTCGATTCGAAATTAAAAACTGAACAAGAAAACATATGGTTGATCAGTCATCCACTTTCAGTGACGGAACTTGTGAAAATTTTGACTTTCAAGTGTTTGAATCGAGTTTTGAGGGATACCAAGTGGCCGTACGAGTTTTATTTTGCGAAATTCGAGTTCCTCGTGTCAAAACACGTCTTTTATGTCGTTTTGGTCAAAATCGGAAGAAGTTGATGTAACCTAACCTAACCTCTGGATTTTTTTTCCAAGTGAGACCCAAGGAAGTCCTGAAATTTGGAAAGTGAATATCTCGAGAACGGCTAATCGCAGCGACACCAGACAAACTTTATTCGATTCGAAATTAAAAACTGAACAAGAAAACATATGGTTGATCAGTCATCCACTTTCAGTGACGGAACTTGTGAAAATTTTGACTTTCAAGTGTTTGAATCGAGTTTTGAGGGATACCAAGTGGCCGTACGAGTTTTATTTTGCGAAATTCGAGTTCCTCGTGTCAAAACACGTCTTTTATGTCGTTTTGGTCAAAATCGGAAGAAGTTGATGTAACCTAACCTAACCTCTGGATTTTTTTTCCAAGTGAGACCCAAGGATGTCCTGAAATTTGGAAAGTGAATATCTCGAGAACGGCTAATCGCAGCGACACCAGACAAACTTTATTCGATTCGAAATTAAAAACTGAACAAGAAAACATATGGTTGATCAGTCATCCACTTTCAGTGACGGAACTTGTGAAAATTTTGACTTTCAAGTGTTTGAATCGAGTTTTGAGGGATACCAAGTGGCCGTACGAGTTTTATTTTGCGAAATTCGAGTTCCTCGTGTCAAAACACGTCTTTTATGTCGTTTTGGTCAAAATCGAAAGAAGTTGATGTAACCTAACCTAACCTCTGGATTTTTTTTCCAAGTGAGACCCAAGGTAGTCCTGAAATTTGGAAAGTGAATATCTCGAGAACGGCTAATCGCAGCGACACCAGACAAACTTTATTCGATTCGAAATTAAAAACTGAACAAGAAAACATATGGTTGATCAGTCATCCACTTTCAGTGACGGAACTTGTGAAAATTTTGACTTTCAAGTGTTTGAATCGAGTTTTGAGGGATACCAAGTGGCCGTACGAGTTTTATTTTGCGAATATTTTGCGAAATTCGAGTTCCTCGTGTCAAAACACGTCTTTTATGTCGTTTTGGTCAAAATCGGAAGAAGTTGATGTAACCTAACCTAACCTCTGGATTTTTTTTCCAAGTGAGACCCAAGGTAGTCCTGAAATTTGGAAAGTGAATATCTAGAGAACGGCTAATCGCAGCGACACCAGACAAACTTTATTCGATTCGAAAATAAAAATGAACAAGAAAACATATGGTTGATCAGTCATCCACTTTCAGTGACGGAACTTGTGAAAATTTTGACTTTCAAGTGTTTGAATCGAGTTTTGAGGGATACCAAGTGGCCGTACGAGTTTTATTTTGCGAAATTCGAGTTCCTCGTGTCAAAACACGTCTTTTATGTCGTTTTGGTCAAAATCGAAAGAAGTTGATGTAACCTAACCTAACCTCTGGATTTTTTTTCCAAGTGAGACCCAAGGAAGTCCTGAAATTTGGAAAGTGAATATCTCGAGAACGGCTAATCGCAGCGACACCAGACAAACTTTATTCGATTCGAAATTAAAAACTGAACAAGAAAACATATGGTTGATCAGTCATCCACTTTCAGTGACGGAACTTGTGAAAATTTTGACTTTCAAGTGTTTGAATCGAGTTTTGAGGGATACCAAGTGGCCGTACGAGTTTTATTTTGCGAAATTCGAGTTCCTCGTGTCAAAACACGTCTTTTATGTCGTTTTGGTCAAAATCGGAAGAAGTTGATGTAACCTAACCTAACCTCTGGATTTTTTTTCCAAGTGAGACCCAAGGAAGTCCTGAAATTTGGAAAGTGAATATCTCGAGAACGGCTAATCGCAGCGACACCAGACAAACTTTATTCGATTCGAAATTAAAAACTGAACAAGAAAACATATGATTGATCAGTCATCCACTTTCAGTGACGGAACTTGTGAAAATTTTGACTTTCAAGTGTTTGAATCGAGTTTTGAGGGATACCAAGTGGCCGTACGAGTTTTATTTTGCGAAATTCGAGTTCCTCGTGTCAAAACACGTCTTTTATGTCGTTTTGGTCAAAATCGGAAGAAGTTGATGTAACCTAACCTAACCTCTGGATTTTTTTTCCAAGTGAGACCCAAGGAAGTCCTGAAATTTGGAAAGTGAATATCTCGAGAACGGCTAATCGCAGCGACACCAGACAAACTTTATTCGATTCGAAATTAAAAACTGAACAAGAAAACATATGGTTGATCAGTCATCCACTTTCAGTGACGGAACTTGTGAAAATTTTGACTTTCAAGTGTTTGAATCGAGTTTTGAGGGATACCAAGTGGCCGTACGAGTTTTATTTTGCGAAATTCGAGTTCCTCGTGTCAAAACACGTCTTTTATGTCGTTTTGGTCAAAATCGGAAGAAGTTGATGTAACCTAACCTAACCTCTGGATTTTTTTTCCAAGTGAGACCCAAGGAAGTCCTGAAATTTGGAAAGTGAATATCTCGAGAACGGCTAATCGCAGCGACACCAGACAAACTTTATTCGATTCGAAATTAAAAACTGAACAAGAAAACATATGGTTGATCAGTCATCCACTTTCAGTGACGGAACTTGTGAAAATTTTGACTTTCAAGTGTTTGAATCGAGTTTTGAGGGATACCAAGTGGCCGTACGAGTTTTATTTTGCGAAATTCGAGTTCCTCGTGTCAAAACACGTCTTTTATGTCGTTTTGGTCAAAATCGAAAGAAGTTGATGTAACCTAACCTAACCTCTGGATTTTTTTTCCAAGTGAGACCCAAGGTAGTCCTGAAATTTGGAAAGTGAATATCTCGAGAACGGCTAATCGCAGCGACACCAGACAAACTTTATTCGATTCGAAATTAAAAACTGAACAAGAAAACATATGGTTGATCAGTCATCCACTTTCAGTGACGGAACTTGTGAAAATTTTGACTTTCAAGTGTTTGAATCGAGTTTTGAGGGATACCAAGTGGCCGTACGAGTTTTATTTTGCGAATATTTTGCGAAATTCGAGTTCCTCGTGTCAAAACACGTCTTTTATGTCGTTTTGGTCAAAATCGGAAGAAGTTGATGTAACCTAACCTAACCTCTGGATTTTTTTTCCAAGTGAGACCCAAGGTAGTCCTGAAATTTGGAAAGTGAATATCTAGAGAACGGCTAATCGCAGCGACACCAGACAAACTTTATTCGATTCGAAAATAAAAATGAACAAGAAAACATATGGTTGATCAGTCATCCACTTTCAGTGACGGAACTTGTGAAAATTTTGACTTTCAAGTGTTTGAATCGAGTTTTGAGGGATACCAAGTGGCCGTACGAGTTTTATTTTGCGAAATTCGAGTTCCTCGTGTCAAAACACGTCTTTTATGTCGTTTTGGTCAAAATCGAAAGAAGTTGATGTAACCTAACCTAACCTCTGGATTTTTTTTCCAAGTGAGACCCAAGGAAGTCCTGAAATTTGGAAAGTGAATATCTCGAGAACGGCTAATCGCAGCGACACCAGACAAACTTTATTCGATTCGAAATTAAAAACTGAACAAGAAAACATATGGTTGATCAGTCATCCACTTTCAGTGACGGAACTTGTGAAAATTTTGACTTTCAAGTGTTTGAATCGAGTTTTGAGGGATACCAAGTGGCCGTACGAGTTTTATTTTGCGAAATTCGAGTTCCTCGTGTCAAAACACGTCTTTTATGTCGTTTTGGTTAAAATCGGAAGAAGTTGATGTAACCTAACCTAACCTCTGGATTTTTTTTCCAAGTGAGACCCAAGGAAGTCCTGAAATTTGGAAAGTGAATATCTCGAGAACGGCTAATCGCAGCGACACCAGACAAACTTTATTCGATTCGAAATTAAAAACTGAACAAGAAAACATATAGTTGATTAGTCATCCACTTTCAGTGACGGAACTTGTGAAAATTTTGACTTTCATGTGTTTGAATCGAGTTTTGAGGGATACCAAGTGGCCGTACGAGTTTTATTTTGCGAAATTCGAGTTCCTCGTGTCAAAACACGTCTTTTATGTCGTTTTGGTCAAAATCGGAAGAAGTTGATGTAACCTAACCTAACCTCTGGATTTTTTTCCAAGTGAGACCCAAGGTAGTCCTGAAATTTGGAAAGTGAATATCTAGAGAACGGCTAATCGCAGCGACACCAGACAAACTTTATTCGATTCGAAATTAAAAACTGAACAAGAAAACATATGGTTGATCAGTCATCCACTTTCAGTGACGGAACTTGTGAAAATTTTGACTTTCAAGTGTTTGAATCGAGTTTTGAGGGATACCAAGTGGCCGTACGAGTTTTATTTTGCGAAATTCGAGTTCCTCGTGTCAAAACACGTCTTTTATGTCGTTTTGGTCAAAATCGGAAGAAGTTGATGTAACCTAACCTAACCTCTGGATTTTTTTTCCAAGTGAGACCCAAGGAAGTCCTGAAATTTGGAAAGTGAATATCTCGAGAACGGCTAATCGCAGCGACACCAGACAAACTTTATTCGATTCGAAATTAAAAACTGAACAAGAAAACATATGGTTGATCAGTCATCCACTTTCAGTGACGGAACTTGTGAAAATTTTGACTTTCAAGTGTTTGAATCGAGTTTTGAGGGATACCAAGTGGCCGTACGAGTTTTATTTTGCGAAATTCGAGTTCCTCGTGTCAAAACACGTCTTTTATGTCGTTTTGGTTAAAATCGGAAGAAGTTGATGTAACCTAACCTAACCTCTGGATTTTTTTTCCAAGTGAGACCCAAGGAAGTCCTGAAATTTGGAAAGTGAATATCTCGAGAACGGCTAATCGCAGCGACACCAGACAAACTTTATTCGATTCGAAATTAAAAACTGAACAAGAAAACATATGGTTGATTAGTCATCCACTTTCAGTGACGGAACTTGTGAAAATTTTGACTTTCATGTGTTTGAATCGAGTTTTGAGGGATACCAAGTGGCCGTACGAGTTTTATTTTGCGAAATTCGAGTTCCTCGTGTCAAAACACGTCTTTTATGTCGTTTTGGTCAAAATCGGAAGAAGTTGATGTAACCTAACCTAACCTCTGGATTTTTTTCCAAGTGAGACCCAAGGTAGTCCTGAAATTTGGAAAGTGAATATCTAGAGAACGGCTAATCGCAGCGACACCAGACAAACTTTATTCGATTCGAAATTAAAAACTGAACTAGAAAACATATGGTTGATCAGTCATCCACTTTCAGTGACGGAACTTGTGAAAATTTTGACTTTCAAGTGTTTGAATCGAGTTTTGAGGGATACCAAGTGGCCGTACGAGTTTTATTTTGCGAAATTCGAGTTCCTCGTGTCAAAACACGTCTTTTATGTCGTTTTGGTTAAAATCGGAAGAAGTTGATGTAACCTAACCTAACCTCTGGATTTTTTTTCCAAGTGTGACCCAAGGAAGTCCTGAAATTTGGAAAGTGAATATCTCGAGAACGGCTAATCGCAGCGACACCAGACAAACTTTATTCGATTCGAAATTAAAAACTGAACAAGAAAACATATGGTTGATCAGTCATCCACTTTCAGTGACGGAACTTGTGAAAATTTTGACTTTCATGTGTTTGAATCGAGTTTTGAGGGATACCAAGTGGCCGTACGAGTTTTATTTTGCGAAATTCGAGTTCCTCGTGTCAAAACACGTCTTTTATGTCGTTTTGGTCAAAATCGGAAGAAGTTGATGTAACCTAACCTAACCTCTGGATTTTTTTTCCAAGTGAGACCCAAGGAAGTCCTGAAATTTGGAAAGTGAATATCTCGAGAACGGCTAATCGCAGCGACACCAGACAAACTTTATTCGATTCTAAATTAAAAACTGAACAAGAAAACATATGGTTGATCAGTCATCCACTTTCAGTGACGGAACTTGTGAAAATTTTGACTTTCAAGTGTTTGAATCGAGTTTTGAGGGATACCAAGTGGCCGTACGAGTTTTATTTTGCGAAATTCGAGTTCCTCGTGTCAAAACACGTCTTTTATGTCGTTTTGGTTAAAATCGGAAGAAGTTGATGTAACCTAACCTAACCTCTGGATTTTTTTTCCAAGTGTGACCCAAGGAAGTCCTGAAATTTGGAAAGTGAATATCTCGAGAACGGCTAATCGCAGCGACACCAGACAAACTTTATTCGATTCGAAATTAAAAACTGAACAAGAAAACATATGGTTGATCAGTCATCCACTTTCAGTGACGGAACTTGTGAAAATTTTGACTTTCATGTGTTTGAATCGAGTTTTGAGGGATACCAAGTGGCCGTACGAGTTTTATTTTGCGAAATTCGAGTTCCTCGTGTCAAAACACGTCTTTTATGTCGTTTTGGTCAAAATCGGAAGAAGTTGATGTAACCTAACCTAACCTCTGGATTTTTTTTCCAAGTGAGACCCAAGGAAGTCCTGAAATTTGGAAAGTGAATATCTCGAGAACGGCTAATCGCAGCGACACCAGACAAACTTTATTCGATTCTAAATTAAAAACTGAACAAGAAAACATATGGTTGATCAGTCATCCACTTTCAGTGACGGAACTTGTGAAAATTTTGACTTTCAAGTGTTTGAATCGAGTTTTGAGGGATACCAAGTGGCCGTACGAGTTTTATTTTGCGAAATTCGAGTTCCTCGTGTCAAAACACGTCTTTTATGTCGTTTTGGTCAAAATCGGAAGAAGTTGATGTAACCTAACCTAACCTCTGGATTTTTTTTCCAAGTGAGACCCAAGGAAGTCCTGAAATTTGGAAAGTAAATATCTCGAGAACGGCTAATCGCAGCGACACCAGACAAACTTTATTCGATTCGAAATTAAAAACTGAACAAGAAAACATATGGTTGATCAGTCATCCACTTTCAGTGACGGAACTTGTGAAAATTTTGACTTTCAAGTGTTTGAATCGAGTTTTGAGGGATACCAAGTGGCCGTACGAGTTTTATTTTGCGAAATTCGAGTTCCTCGTGTCAAAACACGTCTTTTATGTCGTTTTGGTCAAAATCGGAAGAAGTTGATGTAACCTAACCTAACCTCTGGATTTTTTTTCCAAGTGAGACCCAAGGAAGTCCTGAAATTTGGAAAGTGAATATCTCGAGAACGGCTAATCGCAGCGACACCAGACAAACTTTATTCGATTCGAAATTAAAAACTGAACAAGAAAACATATGGTTGATCAGTCATCCACTTTCAGTGACGGAACTTGTGAAAATTTTGACTTTCAAGTGTTTGAATCGAGTTTTGAGGGATACCAAGTGGCCGTACGAGTTTTATTTTGCGAAATTCGAGTTCCTCGTGTCAAAACACGTCTTTTATGTCGTTTTGGTTAAAATCGGAAGAAGTTGATGTAACCTAACCTAACCTCTGGATTTTTTTTCCAAGTGAGACCCAAGGAAGTCCTGAAATTTGGAAAGTGAATATCTCGAGAACGGCTAATCGCAGCGACACCAGACAAACTTTATTCGATTCGAAATTAAAAACTGAACAAGAAAACATATGGTTGATCAGTCATCCACTTTCAGTGACGGAACTTGTGAAAATTTTGACTTTCATGTGTTTGAATCGAGTTTTGAGGGATACCAAGTGGCCGTACGAGTTTTATTTTGCGAAATTCGAGTTCCTCGTGTCAAAACACGTCTTTTATGTCGTTTTGGTCAAAATCGGAAGAAGTTGATGTAACCTAACCTAACCTCTGGATTTTTTTTCCAAGTGAGACCCAAGGAAGTCCTGAAATTTGGAAAGTGAATATCTCGAGAACGGCTAATCGCAGCGACACCAGACAAACTTTATTCGATTCGAAATTAAAAACTGAACAAGAAAACATATGGTTGATCAGTCATCCACTTTCAGTGACGGAACTTGTGAAAATTTTGACTTTCAAGTGTTTGAATCGAGTTTTGAGGGATACCAAGTGGCCGTACGAGTTTTATTTTGCGAAATTCGAATTCCTCGTGTCAAAACACGTCTTTTATGTCGTTTTGGTCAAAATCGGAAGAAGTTGATGTAACCTAACCTAACCTCTGGATTTTTTTTCCAAGTGAGACCCAAGGAAGTCCTGAAATTTGGAAAGTGAATATCTCGAGAACGGCTAATCGCAGCGACACCAGACAAACTTTATTCGATTCGAAATTAAAAACTGAACAAGAAAACATATGGTTGATCAGTCATCCACTTTCAGTGACGGAACTTGTGAAAATTTTGACTTTCAAGTGTTTGAATCGAGTTTTGAGGGATACCAAGTGGCCGTACGAGTTTTATTTTGCGAAATTCGAGTTCCTCGTGTCAAAACACGTCTTTTATGTCGTTTTGGTCAAAATCGGAAGAAGTTGATGTAACCTAACCTAACCTCTGGATTTTTTTTCCAAGTGAGACCCAAGGAAGTCCTGAAATTTGGAAAGTGAATATCTCGAGAACGGCTAATCGCAGCGACACCAGACAAACTTTATTCGATTCGAAATTAAAAACTGAACAAGAAAACATATGGTTGATCAGTCATCCACTTTCAGTGACGGAACTTGTGAAAATTTTGACTTTCAAGTGTTTGAATCGAGTTTTGAGGGATACCAAGTGGCCGTACGAGTTTTATTTTGCGAAATTCGAGTTCCTCGTGTCAAAACACGTCTTTTATGTCGTTTTGGTCAAAATCGGAAGAAGTTGATGTAACCTAACCTAACCACTGGATTTTTTTTCCAAGTGAGACCCAAGGAAGTCCTGAAATTTGGAAAGTGAATATCTCGAGAACGGCTAATCGCAGCGACACCAGACAAACTTTATTCGATTCGAAATTAAAAACTGAACAAGAAAACATATGGTTGATCAGTCATCCACTTTCAGTGACGGAACTTGTGAAAATTTTGACTTTCAAGTGTTTGAATCGAGTTTTGAGGGATACCAAGTGGCCGTACGAGTTTTATTTTGTGAAATTCGAGTTCCTCGTGTCAAAACACGTCTTTTATGTCGTTTTGGTCAAAATCGAAAGAAGTTGATGTAACCTAACCTAACCTCTGGATTTTTTTTCCAAGTGAGACCCAAGGAAGTCCTGAAATTTGGAAAGTGAATATCTCGAGAACGGCTAATCGCAGCGACACCAGACAAACTTTATTCGATTCGAAATTAAAAACTGAACAAGAAAACATATGGTTGATCAGTCATCCACTTTCAGTGACGGAACTTGTGAAAATTTTGACTTTCAAGTGTTTGAATCGAGTTTTGAGGGATACCAAGTGGCCGTACGAGTTTTATTTTGCGAAATTCGAGTTCCTCGTGTCAAAACACGTCTTTTATGTCGTTTTGGTCAAAATCGAAAGAAGTTGATGTAACCTAACCTAACCTCTGGATTTTTTTTCCAAGTGAGACCCAAGGTAGTCCTGAAATTTGGAAAGTGAATATCTCGAGAACGGCTAATCGCAGCGACACCAGACAAACTTTATTCGATTCGAAATTAAAAACTGAACAAGAAAACATATGGTTGATCAGTCATCCACTTTCAGTGACGGAACTTGTGAAAATTTTGACTTTCAAGTGTTTGAATCGAGTTTTGAGGGATACCAAGTGGCCGTACGAGTTTTATTTTGCGAAATTCGAGTTCCTCGTGTCAAAACACGTCTTTTATGTCGTTTTGGTCAAAATCGAAAGAAGTTGATGTAACCTAACCTAACCTCTGGATTTTTTTTCCAAGTGAGACCCAAGGTAGTCCTGAAATTTGGAAAGTGAATATCTCGATTACGGCTAATCGCAGCGACACCAGACAAACTTTATTCGATTCGAAATTAAAAACTGAACAAGAAAACATATGGTTGATCAGTCATCCACTTTCAGTGACGGAACTTGTGAAAATTTTGACTTTCAAGTGTTTGAATCGAGTTTTGAGG